>NC_134720.1:12850000-15690000 GCF_049634645.1 Pelodiscus sinensis
GCCGCTTTTCTGGAAAAACTTGCCAGCTGTCTACACTGGCCGCTTGAATTTCTGCAAAAGCACTGACTTCCTACTGTAAGAAATCAGTGCTTCTTGCGGAAATGCTATTCTTCTCCCGTTCAGGCAAAAGTCCCTTTTGCGCAAAGCTTTTGCACAAAAGGGCCAGTGTATACAGCTCAGATTTGTTTTCCGCAAAAAAGCCCCGATGGCGAAAATGGCGATCGGGGCTTTTTTGCAGAAAAGCGCGTCTAGATTGGCCACGGACGCTTTTCCGCAAAAGGTGCTTTTGCGGAAAAGCGTCCGTGCCAATCTAGATGCTCTGTTCCAAAAATGCTTTTAACGGAAAACTTTTCCATTAAAAGCATTTGTGGAAAATCATGCCAGTCTAGACACAGCCTAGAGGTACGGTGAGTTCTGGAGGGGATGGAGTACAGGGTTGGGGGTTTGAGTCCTACCCACCCTGAGAGCAGCAGCCAGGCAGCTGCCTCAGGGATGGAGCAGCAGAACTAAAGCAGGCTTGCCCTGGGCCCTGCACCACTTCTGAGAGCAACAGGCATGTACAACAGTGGCTTGGTGTGCTGCCCCTAATCTACTGGCCATGGTTCTCCGTTATTGATCTCTGGCAGCTGCAGGAGTTGTGTCTGCAGGCAAGGACAGCATGTGAAGACCCCCTGCTCTGACTTTCTCAGGGGCTGCAGGTTCAGGAACATGCCAGTCAGCCACTTTCAGGAGCACAATTACCACAGGGATAGATAATTAGCCTAGACTAGACTAGGGTTGTCAAACAATTAATTGTATGCGCTGCCCCTTTGAAACACTGCAGCGGCATTTCCAAGCGGCAGCACAGCATTAATGCATTAAAAAATTAACACATTACTCCTTCCCTGTGTTAATGGCAGACATTAATGCACATCAATTGACAGCCCTAATACCTATAGATCATGAAAACACAGCGGAACTGTGTCAATGTCTGGAATAATTCAATAAATCAATATATTTGTGTCGTATTCTAAAGAGTCTTTTTTTAGTTCAGCCCCAGCCATGGGTGGCACAGGGCTAGAGGGGGGTAGATTCTGCCATGGGCAGTGCAGAGTTCGGGGGGGCTCAGCCCCCCAACTGCAGGTGGCACAGGACTCAGCGGTGGGAGTCAGCCCTGAGCTCAGGGGATGGGTCAGCCCCTAAGCTGGGGAGGGAGGTAGGTCCCACCATGGGCAATGCAGAGTTTGGGAGGGGAGAGTCAGATGTGGGAGGAGGGTCAGTCCCAGTGCCAGGAAGCAAAGAGAGGGTAGCTTGGGTGAGCCCTGCTGGGGGTTGAGGCGGGCGGGGGAAAGGATGGCTTGGGCACACTCTCTGGCTGTTTTATTTTTAAAAATATGGTCACGTGGGACGGGAGAGGGGTGGGTATTAGGGTCTTTACTTCTTCGTTACTTCTTCCTTGGAGCTGGGATGTCTACAGGGTTTTTTTTCCCCTTTCTGGCTGTTTCTTTTTTCTGTTTGCCCTCTGGTGGTGGTTTGCATTACTGCAGCTCAGCAAAGAGGGTCTCCCGAGCAGCTCATGCTGGTTTGTCGCCCGCTATGATTAATGTGAGTTCATTTTTTTAACACATTATTTCTGCCCTGTGTTAATCACAGGCATTAACGCCCATTAATTGACAGCCCTACTTTAGACATGACAGGTTAGGCATTTTAGAACTCAAAGAATTAAGTGTAAGTGTCAGAGAGAAATGGAAATTATGAAATGCACGGACTAGTCACAAACCAAAACTAACCCACATAGCAAGCAATAAAAGTAGTAACAACTCCCCACGTACGTGTTAGGTCAGGAGATGAGAGTGAAGGACAGTGTGTCTTTGTGACCATGACAGAGATACACACAGTGCGTGAAAGTAACAGAGATTTGCATTGCCAAGCTCCCTCCACTCCCTTCTCTCTGTGTGGAGACAGGCTACAAGAGTTGGGGGGAGGAGAGACACCCGGACACCAGAGCCTCCCTTCTTCTTCTTCCCATGCCCTGCACAGCAAGCAGGGGGCTCCCAAGGGGCATCTCAAAAGCAGAGGTCAGGAGAAGCATGAAGTGGGGGGAGGGGCAACTGAAGTGCCAGCTCTTGATAGCATTCCAGCCAGACCAATCAGGATCACCTGTCAGAGGCTCCAAGATCTACTGGTAGATCCCAATCTACGGGTTGGTGACCACTGCTTTAGACCTACTTTTTGTTTCTCTTAAACAGTTTTTTATTCTTTTGCTTACCACTGACTTTCGCTTTTACCTTTGGCTAGTCACTCAAACTCAATCTGTAAAACTGGCATAGTAATTCTTACCTGCCATGGTAAGGCACAGATATCTATGGATGACAATTGTAGTATGACAGCTAAATATTGTTATTGATATTAAAGTACAGGATCTATCCTCAGGTGCTGCACTGAGATTAGAATTTTGCAGGGTGTGGTATTTCTTATCTTTGTTTCAATGTGTGTAAGAAATGTGAAGGGTATCCCAAAAGTGAAGTTGCTAAGGGCAAAAGATATTAACAAGTCAGCAAACCAGGTGCCCTGAAGAAGTAACCAAGCTGAAGTTGCTTATTTTGATTTGCTGTTCTGTCATGATCTAAAAAATGGACAGTTTCTTCCTGGGATTGTAAACTGAATACTACACCAGCTAGCTATTGCCTGAATGCTTTGGGGAGGCTTCATTCGTCATGAAGTACATCGGTGCACTCACATGGTATGTTCATTTGAGCCATTCTGGGGTGTGGAGAGTGATATTATTCAGTCATGCTGTATCTTTTTGTATGCTGTTTAATGTTTTTACCAGGTTCTATAGTGGAAGGGAAAAGATTTGGTTTAAGTGTATGGAACTGCAAATCGAGTGTGGTGCATTGTAGTTCACCTATATGCATTTCATATTCATTTAATCGTCCTTGCCAGTGTAAACTAACTGGTGACTAATTTATTTTAGACAGTTTGTTTTCAGGTAAGAGTCTATTTGTACAGAATCAGAAGGGCATAGAACCCTCTCTGCTACTATGCACAAGGGAATCGACAATACATCCTCCTGGCCCCAATGGAAAGGTGGATACACCATTTCTCCCACCACTGTGAGGCTCCTTGCTGCTCACAGAAACCCCTCTATAGAATAATCTTTGTGAGGGGCTGGAGATGGGAGAAGATAACTCATGGCTCTACAATATTATCTCATTCTGAGCCCCTTAACAGCTGATGGGAATTCCTGCCAAGTGTTACTTGAAGCAACATTAACTCCGGCAGTCTCCTCAGTGGCTCCTGCTTAGCAACTGCAAGGGGAATCAGCCAATGGGACAATGGCTTCTGCACCAGGCTGCCAAAAATTAGTGAAGCCACACAAATTTGCTGTGGCTTTCTACAAACCCATGGAGATGCCTAACATTGACTCTTGAAAACCTCTTGCAGTTGTCATTTGAAATACTTGCAGAGGCAGCATTCTCATCTTGAAATGGTGGTGACAGGGAGAAAAATCAAGATAGGGAGCCAGGAGTGTGTTGGTTTGTATGCAAATTAAAAGTCATTTCTTGAGCTAAGCTAGAACTATTACATTGTAAGACTGAGCATGGCTGAGCAAACAGAAAATAGCAAAGACTGCTGAAACATGAAAGGAGACAAGCACACAGATGTGTATATGTAAAAAGTGTAATCTGCAAGCAATACAGTATTAGTGGGAAACTCTAATAATCTCTCAACATTTGGGAACTTGCTTGTTTGCTGTATTTTATCCCCCTGGAATTTGTACAAAGTATTCTCAGGAATACCTGTCAATGCTGCTTTCCATTTTCTAATCTGGTTGCCTTCAGGGTACAGCAGTCAGAAGCAATAATTGTCCCAGAAAAGAAATCCTCCTAAGCAATAAATAGTAGGTATTAAAATCTATCTCAAAGATTTGTCCCAGGGTTCATAATTGTGCGTGCAGAAGTGTATGCTTTCTGCATGTCGATCCTTGTACATGAATTCTCAAATAGAAGTAAGGCTGGAGTGGACGTAAATTTTTGATGCAAGGCACTCCATGAATTTTGTGGGTGGTCAAGGGCCACACTCTTTTATGATATTAATGGAGGAAGTGCAGGGTCTGGATTGGAGGTTGGGTGCAGAAGGGAGCTCAGGATAGGGAATTGCGGTACACGAGAGGATGTGGGGTCTGAGAGGGTGTTTGGATAAAGAAGGGGCTTGTGACATGAGG
Organism: Pelodiscus sinensis; assembly: GCF_049634645.1. Taxonomy (NCBI): domain Eukaryota; kingdom Metazoa; phylum Chordata; order Testudines; family Trionychidae; genus Pelodiscus; species Pelodiscus sinensis. The sequence goes on from NC_134720.1 coordinate 12,854,208, forward strand.
CCACAGATTGGGGTGCAGAGTCGGGGGCGGGGGGAATAGGTGCAGGAGAAGATTCTGACCGGGGGTGGGAGAGAAGGATGTAGCAAGTGGTGCAGTTGGAAGGGAATAGTGACCAGGGGCAGGTGTTTGTGAAGGTGCAGAGGATTTGGATTGTAACCTGGCACAGGAGGGGGTAGTGATCTGCGCCAGGGTCTAGGAGGGGTCCAGAGGGTTTGGATTGCGACATTGGCCAACAGTTGGGGAAAGGAGGGGCAGAGGTGCCATGTGCATGACTGGGAGGCATAGTAGATGGCTTCTAGCCAGCCCAGTAGGACCCTAATTTAGGCTCCCTGCCTGCTGTGACCCCTGCACACCACTCACTTTTGGGCTATGTGTGTCTCTGCAAACTGTGCACCATGTGGGGGGCTCCATGCACTGCCTGTGCCACAGGCACAGCCCAGGCAGCTCCCACTGAACTATTTCTGGTCAATGCAAGCTATGAAGATTATGCTGGGAATTGGGGCAGCACAAGGAGCCCCACCTGCCGGGGCACAGAGAGGCATGTCGCCCCAGCAGCTGGCTGCTTTGAGTGGCATGCAGGGGCCAGAGGGTCCCACTCGGTCGCAGGACATTGCTAGCCCACAGTATCACGGTGAGCTGGATCCAGCCCAGAAGCCGTATTTTGCCTGCTACTGACATAGGGCATAAGTCTAATTTCAATGGAGTCAGTCAAGTTAAGCTCTACCTAAAAAGAAACAGCTTAGTCTCTGGACCTGTAAACCCATCTGCCGAGGTACACAGGGTAACTGTGAGGGTGTCAAGGTCCATCTATGTTGATCAGCTGTAGGATCAGGAGGTTAACCCATGAAGGATCTATTGCTATGGTCCTTTCTCAATCATCCCATTGAGTTTAATGCTTGTTTTGCTTGAGTAAAAATGGCAGAATGAGATCCACAGTACTTAGGTGGTCTACACTGATTAAAACACAGAAGTTCTATTCCCTTTGTCAAACATCCTTCAACAGAACTTTTTTTGTTCTACATAGTTTAGCTCTGAAGACTATGGGAATGTTCTTTAAAGCTGTGTAAAGTCACTTTCCACTTTACTACACATAACTGTTCCTTTTCCCCTCTAGCCTATTGCCTTTTCCTTTGTCCTGCCAATCGATTGAGGATCACCCGCTGAAAATCTGGTTTTGCTACTTCCTTGTTAGCATGCTATCTACTTGTATTCCATTTACTTAGGACTTTATTATGGTGGGATATCTGGGAATAAGAAAGCTACTGTAACTTCAGACAAAGACACCTATATCTATTCAAGTTGCTGTCTAAGTCTTTTATCTAGCAATGAAATCAGAAGTCACTGTAGAACTTCCATTAAGAATTTGTGTCAGGAATAGAGGGAGAATAGTCCCTTAGCAAATTCTAACTCAGGTCATGTCCTAGTGTGTTAAATACTTCTATAGTTCTTAGTAGAAGAGGATCAAAAGCATTGCTGACCTCAGAGAAACAACACACCAGTTTAATGTCTCACCTACATTAGCAAGTATACTTGTTCCTAGTTACTGATTTAGAAACTGGGTCAGAGACTTGACAATGCTTTCATTGCTCAGTTCAATTTGCAGGCCTTCTGTAGAAGAATGTCATTCTGAATTTAGACTATAGAATTATCAATTTGTTGTAGGAAGCCTGCACCCTTAATGCATTTCTGTAGCTGGCAGCATTAGAGAGGAACAATTCCAATGTCTTTCTTTCAGAAGAGTGATTATGAATTAATAAGCCAAAAACCAAAATGGTAAATGTGTGAAAAGTACTCAAGAAACCATAAATGGACAAAAATTAAATCAGAGCAAATTAAATGCTGACAAATATCAGCTCAAGAGATATAGTGCTCGGCACTGCAAGTCTGGCCCTCACCCCAATAGACAGCTCTGATTATGCAGGACATTTATCTAACTCTCCATGATAAAACTGTTCTCACTACAGGGCACCAGCAACCTAACTTCTCTCTTCCTGGCTAAAAGTGACTCAGGAGGATTTAGATCTTTGATGCTGAATTCTCCAGCAACCTTCAGAGTCACCAATTAGATGCTGACATAGATTGACAGGGGAGAGTTTAAAAATAAAACTGCTTGAGATAGACAGATGGTTGTCATACTGAGTCATATTCATGCCCACTGTAACTAAACTGATATCAGTGGTGTTACACCAGAGATGAATTTGCCTCCCAGTGCTAAGGAATTGTAGAATGGCACTTTAAGAATCAAATTCTACTGTCATTTTCTTTTTAAGTGGAAGTGCCATCAGTGTAACAGAACAGAATTTGTCCCTGAACCTAAACAAGCTACAGCTATTTCCCAACAGCTGAAATAGTAACCAATAGATCTAAAACCATGTTTTAAAATACTAGAGACATGCACTTCTACCCCAGTCAAATGAAAATTGCCCAATAAACTCACAATGTAAATTCTTCAATTGCTTCAGGAAAAGGGAGGCAAGAAGCAATGCCTCTGCAAACCTGAAATAACTTCAAGAAGAAAGAGCCATGAGCAACAGAGGCAACCATTGAGAAACTATCCTCATTCTGAACTTTGTATTTAATACAAAACAAAACAAAAAACGTAAAACCTACCACCAGATTCCCAATATATCCAGTGAATGGGAAAGTAGAATTATTCCTAGAGTGTCGCTCCACTTAATTACAATTACATCAGTTTAGATGTAAAACAGAGTGAGGAAACAAATACTGTCACTCAACTCAAGCCCTGCCCACATTCTCAGGATAGTTGTTTCATTCACACACATACAAAAACCCCTCTCCCCTCAACCCTGCTTCTAAAAATGCCATTTTGTGAAAATAAACATTTCACTGAAATATCAATTTTGACCGAAGCTCTGTCAAGGTTAACAGAGCGACTAGTCTATAGGCTGACTCAGGCAAAGCAAGGACTTGAAGTTGTGTAGCCCATGTTCCAGGCACATGTGCTGGCTACTCTGGGCATTTTTGTCTTGCACAAGAATTTTTATAAGGTTCGCAATACATCAAACACAAATTTAAAAAAAAATTTTCACAGAAGAGAATTGTTTTTCCTCTTTGCAATAGATTCTCCTAAAGTGATCAGTAGTAGTTAACTTATATTATTAATTTAGCTGTCATTAGTCTTGAGAATCATAATTAGCTGGAAGTATTCACTAGAGCTATTGCATCAGTCTAAGGCCTTGTCTGCACTGGCACATTTTGTTGCCAAAAAACCTGTGTGTGTCCACATTAAAACATGACAAATATCACAACATATGGCCATTTTTGGTGACAAAAAGCTTTCAACAGTGAGAGAAGCTTTTGTCTCTGTGCCGTTGACAGTTACGCAGTCTGTACTAGGTATGGTTTTTGTCGAGTTTGTTGGACTCCACAAACTCATGTACTCCACAATTCCCAGTTTAGACTCTCTGGATAGCAGCTTGAACTCAGCTGCCCTTCAGCCATGTGCTGTTTACAGGAATGCAGGTGCTCCTTTCCCAAACCCTGGGAACTTTACAGCCATTCCTGTGTCGTTGGCACATTGTGTGGTAATTCTCAAGGCATCTTCTTAAGGAAAGAGGGGTGCTGGCTATAAATCCAAATGCTTTCCTGCTTGGAGCAATGCAGAGGTTTTGGATTTAATCACTGTGTGGGGTGAAGAATTGGTACAATTAGAGTTGCAAGTGACCCTAGGAACTGGGGTACAGAACCCTGTATGAGAAGAGTATGAGTGAGTCACCCTTCAATGTAGAGCTAAGATGAAGGAACTCCAGCCAGGGCTACCAGAAGGCAAAGTAGGCAAACATCCAGTCACCCAAAACATGCTGGTTTTATAAAGAACTGGACAGAATCCTCGGTTGTGACCCCATGACCAGACCCTGGGACAGAGAAAAGAGCTAGAAGTACTTGTTCTAGATACACAGACACAAGCTGATGAAGAGACTGAAGTGGTCCAGGAGCTAAGGGTCAATCCAGTGACAACCTGTGCTCCTAGCAGTGAGGCATTATACTCAAGTAACAATGTGTGTGATGATGCTCAGCAACTCATCGCAGAAGGAACACCATGAGTTGAAGTAACAGAAGGGAATGTTGCTGTGCAGGTGGGTGGGGTTGGGATTTGAGTCAGTGGCAGCCATGCAGGGTGGGATGAAGCTGGTGCCCTGGTGAGTAGTTGCTGTGCAGATGCCTGGTTAGGTTCTAGAATACTCAAAGAGCTTACTGAGGAGATCTGAGCCATCAGTAGTATCTTTGAAAAGTCATGGAAGACAGGAGAGATTCCAGAAGACTGGAAAAGACCCAATAGAGTACCCATCTCTAACAAGGGAAACAAGGACAAACCAGAGAATTAGAAACCAGTCAGCTTAACTTCTGTACCAGGAAAGATAATGGAGCAAATATTAAAGGAACTCATTCCTGCAGCTCCCCTTGGCTGAAAACAGTAAACTGGAGTAAATGGGATCCATGAGATTCCTTTAGATAAACAAAGCAGGCGACATGTTAGCAGCTTTCTCAAAGTGCACCCATGGCCTTAGCACACACAAGATGCCACCATGAATATGTTGACTTCAGATATGCTATTTGTGTAGCTGGAGTAGATCAGTTGTGCAGGTAAGCGTAGAAAAGGCCTCAGAGAGGTCATGATAACAGCTTTCAAGTACCAAAAAGGTCATTATGAGGAGGAGGGAGAAAAATTGTTCTCTGTAACTTCTGATGATAGGACAAAAGACTTAAGGTACATTTAGGTTAGACATTAGGGGGAAAAAACAAAACCCTTCTTATCATTCAAGTAGCCACCGATGGCCATGTTTGATTTTAACTGTCACCTGCCCAAATCATTCTTTGGCTTGCTGCAACTCAGACTTTCCCACAAAGGTCACTATTTTCTTTCTATAGCTCTCATTTAATTATAACAACATCTGTTAGAGTAACACAAAAATACATAATTGACCACAACAGGGAGTTATGAAACAAATTCAACAAAGACACATCATACCATAAAAAAGGAAAATAAAAATGTGATTTCCTGGATTTGCACTTGAAATATTATTCTCCATCTGGGATAGATAAATATGCAGGACATCCATCTTATTCTCAGGGATCCAGCTTTTCTAATTTTATAGATATCTCAGCTTGATTACTCATTAAAGTATAACATAACAACCAAGCCTCACCACATTAACAGCTAGTCTCTTGTCTTTCCTACTAAATTGTTACAAAGACTTATAGTTTCACTGGCTAAACATTTTTCTGACACCTAATACACTTAGGCTATGTCTACACTGCAGGCTTTTTGTGCAAGAACTGTTTTGCACAAGAGTTCTTGTGCAAAAGGTCTTGAGCAAGAGTGTGTCCACACTGCCATGTGCTTTTGCGCAAGAGATGTGCTTTTGTGCAAGAGCATCCATCTCTTGCGCAAGAAAGCTCTGATGGACATTTTAGCCATAGGGGTTTCTTGCGCAAGAAACCCCTGTTGTCCGTCCTCACTGCCTTCTTGGCAAGAGCTCTTGCACAAGAGGGCTTATTTCTCATGGGGAGAGGAATAACTCTTGCACAGGAAGCTCTCTTTTCTGACACTTTACTGTAAATTTACTGGAGCAAGAATGTGAGTGCAGTGTAGACGCTCCGTAAGCTTTTGCGCAAGAATAGCCATTCTTGCGCAAAAAGCCTGTAGTGTAGATGTAGCCTTAAGTTTTACTGACCCTGCCGCATCTACTTACTTTCTGGCTGGAAAGACAATTCAAGGCTTTGTCTGGAATAATCAAACTATGAACTGTAGTTGGATTTGGAAGCAGTCGGGGCTGTAGGTTTTCTTCAGATTATCTTCAATACTCAATGTTCTATCAGAACAGCAAACAAAATGTTTGGTTATATAAAGAAAGTATGGAGAATATTATGAAAGAATGGTACACCATAATGTGAAATTCTACATGTCTAAAGGATATGGCATAAAATAGATGGCATTCAGAGATGAGTGACAAAAGTGATTAGAGATTATAAAAACTCATAGGAAGACAAATTGAAAAGATCAGAACCGTTCATGCTGAAGATGAAACCAATGAGAGGTGACATGATAAAGCTGTACACAATTATGAATGGCACAGAAAAGATAGATCAGGGAGTATTATTCACTTAGTCTCATGATACAAGAACAAGGAACCATACAATGCAATTAAAAGATAGCAAGTTTGTAACTGATAAAAATACATCCTTTTCCCCACACAATGCTTGATTACCCCCTCGATCTATTTATCACGGGATGTCTTTGAGATGAAGGGTCCACGTCCCAGATTATATAAATTTCCATAACTTTACTAAAGAGACAATTTAAATTGACATTTCATCTAACAATTTAGAGCAACTGAGAATCTGCTGTTCAGAGTTTAGCCTGATTAAAAGTGATTAAATGGATATTTATACCACTAACAAGAATATTTAAAGATTAAGAATCAAGAGTTTTGGGAGAGAGATGAGTCCTCATGCTTTTTGGCAACCTTTAGCTGGTGGGGGCATTGGAGGAAACATTCTCTGAGGGCACGTTAACCTGCTTTAGGCTTTTTTGTATCTCCTTCTGAAGCAGCTGGTATTGCTCCTGGTGATGCTAAGAGAGTGACTTAGATGTAAGTCCAGTATGAGGTTTATGTTCATCTATCATCTGCTTTTTATGGATAACAAAAGAACAGGCCAACATTTTTCAACATGGGTTCCTAAGTTTCTCATTCTCATAGGCAACTACTGGCCAAATATTCTGCTCTTCTCCCTCCCATGTTGGCCTATGTATGTGGCTATACTCACTGACATAGTTTCACTAGCATCAGAGCATTGCAGGGCTCTTCCTCACCAGCATCCCTTATTGCCCACTTTGACCCTGCAATAGCTTGTCAAGTTAGATCTTCTATGGCCCAGTCTGTCTGGTCACCTCTTTCCAGTCTGTGGACATTTTACCTGGAGTCCCCCCTTCCTAGCAGATTTCTCCAGTGCCTCCTCTGCCCAGGAACATTGGGCTTTCCCCCTGGGATCTCCCTACTTCCCAGCCTGCTCCCTGGTGGTCTTCAGCCTGTCTTCACCAGGCCCTTCCCAGACAGAGAAATACAGAGGAAGTTCCCATTCTACACTCTCCCTGACCACAACCTTTTTACAACTAGGAACATTTGAGTTACCAGACAAGGATCAGCTGTATCACCTGCAAGACTGAGCCAGACTCCCCTAAAAAGGGCCAACCAGCCTAACTGTTGGTCATACATGAAAATCATCATTTACACTCACAGTTACCAAAACATTTACTGTGATATATTAGGGCCTAGTACAGGGGTGGGCAATAACTTGTAAAAGGGAGCCATCTCAGAAATTTCTGAAGTGGACTCGGGCCACCCCGGAAAGGGTGGGGCCAGGAAACTTCTTGTGCTTCTCCCTACCCTGATTGGCCTGGGGTGAGGGAGTAAGAGAAGTCTTCCCCATCTCTCATTGCCCCTAGAGAGAAATGCCAGCTGTTTTAAAACAGCTGGGATGTGTCTCTAGCTACAACACACTTTTGCGGGGGTGAGGAGACTTTGCGCTCTCCCCCATATCCAGGGCCTGATTGGTCTGGGGATGGGGAAGTGGCAGGGCAGCTGTGGGCCAGATCCACCAGCTTGGCAGGCCAGATCTGGCACGTGGATGGCCCTTGGCCCATCTCTGGTCTAGTATCACCTAGTGATATGCAAGTGACAGCTTTATAGCCTATAACTCTATTCCCAATGGAAAAAAGATCAACTGTGCAGCCTCTTTTGTCTTCCATAAACTAGTTTCTTTCCTGCTATAACTCTTTCCAGCATCTAAATTACACTCATGTTGACTTACTGACATGTAATTTACATTGCCACTTATGTCCCTTCTTAATTGGCTCAAGCAAAGTTCTTCCAAGTAGTGGCATACTGTGCTACAGATAGATTTGCTGGCCCCAGCCAGATGGTAAAAATTCTGTTTTGCAATTACACTGTGGCAAAAAAACAATAAACACTGGAATATTAGAAGCAGAGTTTGAAGACAGATTGACTATTCTTTAAGGTCTTTCAAATATTAAAAGCTTTCAATAGTTCCAGCTTAGGCTGGGTCTAGACTGCATCCCTCTGCCAACAGAGGGCTGCAAATCAAGCACTTCAGAAGTGCAAATGAAACCGGGATTTAAATATCCCAGGCTTCATTTGCATGCTCACGTTCCGATGCTGTGCTGATCAGGCTCAGTGTCGAAAGTTAAATTAAAGTGTAGCCATGGTTTTGCTGACAGCGGGGAGCTTTTTTGGCAGATCCTGTACTCCTCAAAAAATGAGGAGTACAGGATCTGCCAAAAAAGCTCCCTGATGTCGGCAGAGCCACGGTTACACTTTACTTTCACTTTCGACACTGAGCCTGATCAGCACATCATCGGAATGTGAGTATGCAATGAAGCCTGGGATATTTAAATCCCGGGCTCATTTGCACTTCCAAAGTGCTTGATTTGCATCCCTCTGTCGGCAAAGGGATGCAGTCTAGACGTAGCCCTAGATATAAACTTTATGCCAGTACTTTTGGTCTGAGCCCTACCTTTTGACTTATCTAGATGGGTTGGTCCTACCAGGAGTTAAACTCCTTCCAGCATAGCTCTCAGGGTCATAGATCACAAGTCCTTCCACCAGGTCAAAGAGCAGCCAGCACTATAAAGAAACTAACAGATCTTCTCATAAGAAACTCAGAATATTCTTCTATAGTATTTACAAGTGCCAAACCAGCCCGGAAACTCTAATCGCTCAACAAAACAAAGCTATTGCTCAGGAACCATGAGAGCTGTCCATTCATGGTTAGAAAACTCAACTGTGGGGGGGGGGGAAAGGAAGAGGGGGAACAATTGTATTTTCTCAAAGTCAGGGATCCCAGGACTTGAAGAGAGGGAGGGGAAAGAGTAAAATTGACTTAACATTCAATAAAAACGAAGTGGGTGAGGTAATAGCTTTTATTGGGCAATTGTGGTTGGTTAAAGAGACAAGCCTTTTTTGTGGACCAGAAGAGGAACTGTGTTTAGATTTGAAAGCTTGTCTCTTTCACAAGAAGAAGTTGCTCCAACAGGTATTACTTGACCCAGGTCTCTAATATCCTGGGACCAATAGGGTTACAGCTCTGAAAGTGACATTTATAGTCAAGAGGAAGCTGAAATCCTAGTTCCTGCCCTTCTAGCTGCTGAGTATTTATCCCTAGGCTTCAGATCAAATCTGACATGTGTTCATCTACATAATCATTAAGTGAGTTACAGATGCTCAGTTTCTCATGTTCCATCCTCTCCATAATGCAGTGCTGCTCCCAACAGATCATTTCCCATAGAACATAAGCAGCAGGCCTCTTCCCTCCGCTCAAAGGCATATGGGTTCCAGGAATAAACCTCTTTCTGGATCTGCTCAGCATGAGTAATGTTTCTTACTCTGCTGCACCAGAGTGGTTAGGCACACAACGAGAGAACAAGGAAGTAGAGGGGACAGATAGCTGAATAAAGACATTGGCTGGCTAGCACACTACCTTCCATATCCTAATGACTTAACCAAACAAACAATGGGTATTTAAAGAGGTGCAAATTGTTTTTATCAGCTTTTTGTAACTTGAATAATCTAATTCACTATTTCTTTCTTTTTTCTTTCCCTCTTCATTCCTCCCCCCCCCCCTTCCTTTATTTATTCTTCAATCTGGACTTTTCATACTCCAGTCACCTGAAGAAGTGGGTTGTGCCCACAAAAGCTCATGATACCACTATGTTTTGTTAGTCTTTAAGGTGCTGCTGAACTATTGGTAACTTTTGGTTAGGCACGGTGAGAGCTGTCCATTAGTGACCAGAATGCTTAACTGCAAGGGAAATAAAACCTCACCAGTCCTATCCTATTCCTGAGCTGGGAAGTGAGGGAGAAGATCAACGATGGCTTATTTCAATGCTCTTCATCTCCTCAGGAACTCATGCAGCTGCTCATTTCTGTTTCTTTAGTCGCTTGTCTCAGGTGTAGTGCAGAGGGCAGCAGCATGCCTCATTTTTCCCCTCCAGAGGGTTTGGGGAGGTCTGAGAGATCAGGCCCAGGCACAAGGAAGGAAAGCACTCCAAGTATTTTAACTTTTTTAAAAGGCAGAGAAAAAGGTGATGGCTGTGGGTGGACTGGGAGCACCCCTTTTGCAAACCAAAAAAAAGAAGGTTTGCAAAAGGGGTGCTCCCAGTGCTGTTAGCTACTCCCCTCAGGGAAATAGTTTATATGGAGTGCTGGGAAAGCTCTCTCCCTGCGTTCCTGCTGTGGTCACCCTTTCACTTGAAAACAGTGCCGGGGCAGCAGGGGCACAAGTGCTCTTTAATTTAAAATGCCTACGAGTCAGATACGGAAGAATCTTCTCCAGAAGAATGCTACAGGGAATATACCATGAGGATGCCATCACGTATGTAGCAAGTAGCTACCAAAAGAAGTTCTTCAACCATCAAGAGAAGATAATTGAAATAATAGTCAACAGTTAGACGTTATGAAGAGGGCAAATTCCATTGCTGGGAAAGCTAAAAGAGCCATACTTAAACGCCTTTTTTTTCTTCTTTGATTCCTGTTCATCAGCTCAGCAGCTATGGTGGAGGAAAACAAAGTCTTTCTACTACTTTCTGTTTTATGTCATCTCCAAGGCTTCACTCATCTTTACACATTTTTGTTCTGTCATTCTTAACTATATCTATGCAATACCTCCTTGGTTGTCCTCTATTTCTAGTTCCTTGCACTCAGGTATATATTGCCATGTTTTGGTGAGGGCACTCTGCCATATATTGCCCTCCTTTCTGGGTCCGTTCTTGAAAGGTATCCCCCAGTTGTCTTTCCTGAATCTTCAGTAACAACATCATTTCTTATCCTCACTCTTATCATATAACTTCATTATTTTCAGCAGTCTTGAAACTCTCATTATTCCCCTCGATTTTTGTAGTAAAATTCTAGCGTTATGATAGGAACAAATAAATCCATAGTAAAAACCCATTACTAGATTGAAATAAGAAAAGAAAAGAAAAGAAAAGAAAAGAAAAGAAAAGAAAAGAAAAGAAAAGAAAAGAAAAGAAAAGAAAAGTGATGATGACGAGGATGATGCAGAAACAGCAGAAGTGTTCAATAAATATTTTTCTCCTGCATTTGAAAAAAAAGCAGGAGGTTTTATTCGTATCACATGAGGATAAATTATCTTCCAGTCCATTACTAGCTGAGGAGAATGTTAAACACCACCACCTCGTAAGAATAAACATTTTAAAAATCAGCAGGCCAGTATAACCTGAACCCATGAGTCCTAAAGTAGTGGAATAAGGAAATTTCTGGCCCAGAATATTAATTTTTAATAAATCTTGTGTACTGCAGAAATTCCAGAAGATTGTAAGGATATGAAACACAAAAAGAGTTATCAGGATGACCAATAGACCAGTTAACCAATATCAATCTGGAGCAAAATAATGGAAAAAGCTGATAAAGGACTTAGCTGATAAAGACTTAAAGGATAGGAACATAATTAATACTAGCAAACATGGTTTTGATTAAAATAGGTCTTGTCAAACACATATGATTTCATTCTTCTTAGAATACAAATTTGATTAATAAAGGTAACTGCATAAATGTAATATACTTACTAATTTTATAAGATTTTGTGCAGTATGATATTTCGATTGAAATAAATCACAGAATTGGGTGTTTCTAGTTGGTTCCATGGGATTGGGTACCAGGCCTCATATGATTTGACATTTTCATCAGTGATCTAGAAATAAGTATAAAATTCACAGCTGTTAATATCTGCAGATGACAAAGATTGGTGGAATGGCATATAATGATGAGGACTGGGCAGCATAGGAATAAAAGGAATATTTCAAGTTATTGAGTGTCAAGTAACTTAATTACTAAAATTCAGTCTAGGGAAACAAGAAATGGTAGAACCCAAATTCTAATAATTGTCTCTTTTTAATGGCAACTTATTTTGGTCACATTGTTTTTTCCCTCCATTTCTTAGGGAACACCAAAATTATAAATCAAGCAAAATATCACAATTATTAACTATGATAAATTTATTAACAAAGAAAGGAAAAGAAAATTCAAAGAAACCAGAACATAAATACTAAACAATGGTTACTTTAGTTAGCGTCTCTTCTGTATGCTGTATGTGTAGGTCTTTTAAAAGAGATTATACCTTTGAGATCAGGTTTGTCTCGGGTAGGGATGTTTGATAATCTCATTCCTAAATACTTTCTTTAGTTTCATAGGATTTCACTAAATCAGTTACTTAAAAGAACCCATTCAAGGAGTTGTCAATAAATGAATCAATGAATGTTAAGAATCCTAAATCTGAAATTAAATCCAACTATTCCTCCCTATAGCTCCAAGTCTTTTCTTTCAGAATACATGGTCTAAACTATTTTGTATCTAATAGGAGAAGCCTTTAGTATCTTATCTTAAAATAGTATACCAATATGCCATTCAAATCATTACAAGAAAAATAAATAAATCTACTTTATATTATTGGACCAGATTTTCTTGGTGGAAAAAACAAGATGTGTAGACAAGCTTGGTGGAAGAGACAGCTTACCTGTTGGTCCAATATAAGATATTACCTTACCTTCTTTAAACTGGAAAAACTTAACAAACAATGAATTGTCTGGTAGCACTTTAAAGACTAACAAAACATGTAGATGGTATCATGAGCTTTCATGGGCACAACCCCCTTCTTCAGGTGACCGGGTTGTGCCAACAAAAGCTCATGATACCATCTACAAATTTTGTTAATCTTTAAAGTGCTATTAGACTATTTGCTCTTTTTCGAAAGAAGCTTTTTTGAAAAAGCTTCTTTCGAACGAGGCTTGCAATCTAGACGTAGCCTAAGTCTTTCTCTCACTTGCTCTTTGAGCTGCTGCTGCCCGTTTATAACAGGCACTCTGGCCAGGTCACTATACGTGTTTCCCTCTTCTGGGGTATCAAAGTTTTTTGGGACAACTGTCTCAGGCAGTCCACTGTCCTCCGTCTGCAATGGACAGAAGGAGTGCTGATCAGCACTCAGTGACTAAAGGGTTAAACTCAACTAGCTAGCAAAGGTGTTGGCCAGGGGGCTGGGAGAACCAATGGAGACAGAGGGTTGAAATTTGAATTGGATATATAGGAGAGAGACAACAGAAGTTTAGAGCCACAGAATGATTTAAACACAGACAGGACTACCAAGTCTCCAAGGAATTTGGGGCATGAGATTGGACTGAACAAAGATAAAATTGTAAGTAAGTAAAGGGGAAAGTGAATCCAGTCATGTTCAGGCAATTTTTCTTTATTTTGTGGTTTGGTTTGATCTGCTCTGTGTGATTATATGCCTCCCCTCCCCATTTACTACCTTGTACTGTGCCAGAGACTTTTTTCTCTGTGTTTTGTTTTCCTTAGTTGCTCTGTAACATCTAGCAACCAAGTGTGCTTTATCAAGTTCATCTTTTGTTTTGTGATAAAAATCACTTTAAGGTGATGATTTGATTCTTGTGTCCAGGAAGATCTATCTGTGTGTATCTGCATGCCTCTGGCTGCAGCTTGTTTTCCTCTTTTCTTGCCCCAAAAGAGCTTGGGGTACTCCTGGCGGTGGTTTCAAGGGTTCACCCCTGTTTTTTAGGGACAGGAAAACACTTGGTGGTGGCAGCAATTCCCTAAAATCTGTGTATTATGATTCTGGAGGGGGGGCGGTTAGTACCCAGTGCCTGTAGAGGCAAGGTTTTTAAGCTCTCTTGCGGGCCCTCTCCTTCTCCACTTCTGCAGAGTGTCAGGGCGGGGAACAGCCCTGACAATATTATTTCAACAGCAGCTGGTAGGAGAACCTGTTCTTCTCTATACACATGCATACACCCTTTGGGTTCTAGTTCAGGTGCCCTCTCAGCCAAAATCTGTCTCTTCCCCACCTCTGTGTTTGCCAGCCCAAACTCCCTCCTTCCAGTGAGTAACTGTTGGCAACCTATTGCTAGAGCCCAAACACACCTGCCTTCTCCCAGGATATGGCTGCAGTCTACTTCTGCTCTCAACTCCTGGGCTTTATACAGGTCAGCCCTGTTTCTGCTCAACTGAGCTTGTGCCCTGGCTCCTCTTCCAAGTGCAGTTTAGGGAGGTAACTGGCCCACCTGACTAGCCCACTTCAGAGTCTGTGTGGGGTGAACACTCCCTCATGCCCTTTCTTACCTCTAAGGGTACGTCTACACTAGCCCCCTAGTTCAAATTACGGAGGCTAATGAGGGTGACAGAAATTGCTAACGAAGCGTGGGATTTAAATATCCCGCGCTAGATTAGCATATTCCCAGCCCATCGCCATGTTGGAAACTGATTAGCCCTAAGTAACTGCCCGCGTCTACACGCGGCAGAGGAGCGGGATTCCGAGATAAACCCCTTAGTTCAAATTAACTGTTAAACCTCATTCCACGAGGAGTAACAGTTAATTCGAACTAAGGGGTTTAATCTCAGAATCCCGCTCCTCTGTCGCATGTAGACACGGGCAGTTACTTCGGGCTAGTCAGTTTCCAAAATGGCGACCGGACGGGAATATGCTAATCAAGCGCGGGATATTTAAATCCCACGCTTCATTAGCAATTTCAGTTGCCCTCATTAGCCTCCCTAGTTCAAACGAGGGGGTTAGTGTAGGCATACCCTCAGTGAATGAGGGACAAAAACCACATCTCTTTCAGAGATTTGTCTTGATTCAGAATTTAACATTTTTTCAATGCTTCAGTAGTAAGGGTTGGCCTTGGTAACATTTTCAGCCCATGAACATGTTGTCTGTCAATGCATTTGCAGCAGAATTGTAATTTTTCCCTTATCTTAATATCTATATTGGCTTTATCACAGGAAATTCTCAGAACATTAAAAGTATTAATTTTTTAATTCTCTCTTATGTGTAGCTCATTTGAGACAGTCCTTCACTTCCATCAGTGTTTAACAGTTCAAATTCTATTTCAAGTATGTTTAAACACTCCTGCTTTTGATATAAAAGAGTTTATGTTCTTAAAATAATCTTCCAAAATTTAATTTTAAAGAGAGTCTTTAAATGCAAATACCTGGTCAAGATGGCAATGTCCTTTCTTCCTAAGCATCTGGGCAGAGATGGTTCTGGAATTTTTTTTCCTGTTTGTAAAGGATGCTGCTTTAGTATTACCAGATAACTAATTAAATCCACAATAAAAAGTATCCTGTTTTCAGATAGACTGGTTACTAACATTAAAAGCTAACAAAGTCACTGGATTCCATGTTGGTACATGAAGCTACTTACCATTTACATAGCAGAGATAGTAGGAAGTTACTACAGTAAAAATTTGCATTTGAGTATTTGCAAATATGCATTTCAAAATAATCTAATGAGATGTTTAAACATCGGACAGAAACATGGAGTTAGATCAGAGAGGGCAATAATTTTTTCAGGGGCCACTCCAAGAATTTTGGTAAGTGGTCACAGGCCGCACTTTTATATTATATTAATGGAGGAGGTGTGGGGTCTCGAAGGGAGTTTCAGTCAAGGAGAGAGCTGTGACTTAGGGCAGGGAGTTGGGGTCTGGGAACGGGTGCAAGGTGCAGGCTCCAACCCTGGGTCAGAGGCATTCATTTCAGATGACTCCTGGCTAATGGTGCTTGTATGCCATAGTGGCACTTTGCTCCTCAAAGCTACCATCTGTTGCCTTCATTGCGGGGTCAAATTTGGCTCTGTGTGCTTTTTGGGGTGCAGGGCAGTGGGTCTCCACATGTGCCCACACCCACAGGCACTGCCTCTGAAGCTCTCATTGTCCCAGCCTAGGGACCCCGTTAAAGGCAGTCTCATGCTACTCTTCTTGTAACTGCTCACTTACCTGTAGCCCAAGCTTCTTACCCATAGCCTCTGCACCTGCTTTGCCCTTACCTCAAGGCTTTTATACATTGCACTGCCCAGGTGCTACTGTTTTGTTAACCTTCTGGGAACCTAGTGGTCACTCCCTCAGACCCAGATGGCTACTGACATTACTTTGCCATGTAGCAGCTTCTCTTACCTGGGTCTGCCTGACTTGGATTGGTTGCTCTCTGCAATTCCCTCGATTGCCTGTACTTCACACAGACTCACTGGGATGCTTGGAAGACTCACCTGCTGAGGTTAACCCTTTCAAAATCTGAAAGACCAATAACTGAAAACAGACAAATGGGATATTCTCCAAGTGTTCTCCTGTGGGTTTTTGCCCACGAAAGCTTATGCCCAAACCAATCTGGTGGTCTTTAAGGTGCCACAGGACTCCTTGCATTTTTAACAATTGTGGTTGCAACTTTTGAATCAAATCATCACAACCTTCTTACAGCCCAACTAATGTCTTGGACATAGGAACAGGAGAATAGCGAGTAGGATCAGGGAGGTGATTTCACCTCTGTAGAGGGACTGGAATGCTCCATGAAGTTCTGATGTCTATATTTTAAAAAGGGTATTGAAAAAAACTGAAGAGGGTTCAGAAAAGAGACACAAAATGGTTTCGGAGCTGGAGAAAATGTCAGAGTTGTTGATCAAATAAATTATGCTGAGAAATCCAGATGCTTTCTCTACCTAGCATGTAGCAGTTATAATGAAAGCCTTTAAATTTTGTGGCATAGGGTGAAGGAAACACTTAGCAGGGCAGATTTCCAGTGTATGAATGACAGAAGGTGCTTATTAAAATGGATCACAATATTGTACAGTATTTGTTTCCATGACATATTGTATCTACACAGCATTTTCAATATATCAAGTAGATTATCTGATTTATGCCACAGTGTGATTCTAATGTCATATCAAACTCTTGCTGAGAGGCTTTAAATAGTGTCCATTTTTTGAATGTGTGGTATATTATGCATCCTTTGGATCCATTTGTAAATCACTGTGGGATTGGCACTTATGTGAAGTGTTGAATAGTTTGCTTGCAAAAGGCTAGCGTACCTGAGCTAACAGGCAGAAACTTACCTTGCTGCTAGCCACTCTTCTCTTCAGACCCACATGACTGATTATTTCTAGCTGGTTTCCAATGCACCATGGGCAACATCAAAGAACTACTTCAGTGTAGATTCTGGAAAGGATTTTCAAAGGATTGCAAATAGCCTTCTATAGGGATTTAAAAGTGCCTACACACCAAACTCCCATGAATTCAACTCAAAATCTCATTTTTTGTTTTATTTTCCATTTAATGTATTCAGTTGTCAAAAAGCACCCCCAAGTTTTGTTAAAAGTGGATATGATATTTTCTGTGGAAGTTTCTGGTGTTACCAAAAAAAGAACTATTTTGGGGGGAAGAGAGAGCGCATAATCTTGAATGGTCCAAAAGTGTGCTTCCCTATCCAGTACAGGGATAGTCCCAACCTCAAGATTAGCATGGATGACAGTAAGGTCTGCCTCCAAAAGGCAAGGTCACACTCTCTATCAGATGTAGATAAGCATCCAAGAGCAGTCTAAGAAAAATAAAATCTCAATCTGAGAACGTCAGATTTATCTTTTCATACAATAGCGAACATTTCATTCTAATAATTCAGATATTCGTGAGAGAATGGCATCTGGAATTATGATTAAGGTGCTTCTTTATCTTTGTCCATAAGGTTCACAATTTAGAAGTAAACTTGGATGTCATCTTGTAGTTTAGTGTCAAATCTGACAGGAGATTTGATTGACAGTGTAGAAGACAGAGCATCAGGCCCCTGTGACCATTTAGTAAATGACTCAGTCTTGTGAAGTGGAGTCTAATTGCATCCAGAATCAAGGCTTACATTTGTAATTAGCACTACGATAGGGGACTAAGGGAAAAACCAGTCAATGGGGACATATTGAACACAAGATAACTGTCGTGCATTTTTTGCTCCTTTTACCGCAGTTCCCACCCAGAATATATATGACAATAGAGATAGGCCTCTCAAGGCATGTCTACACCAGGAAATTATTCAAAATAACTTATTTTGAAATAACTCCTAAAATAACTGTTTCAAAATACCATTTCCACAATACAGGCAAGCCTCAAAATTATACTATGTCTAGATTACAGAGTTATATCAGAAAAAGATACACAAATTGCGAACGGCAATTTTTTTTTTCCAGAAGAGGCTTTTCCAAAATTTGGCCCGTCTACACAGGGCCAATTTTTGGAAAAACCTCATCTTTTGGAACATCCCTTATTCCTCATACAATGAGGAATAGAGGAATGTCAAAAGAACCCATCCACTTTTTCAGAAACTGTTCCAAAAAAGCAGACACATTCCTTGGACGTGGCAGAGCCCCAGGAAGCACTGGGAATTAATTACTTTGAATGACTCTGAAGAGCAGTTATTTCTACATAGCAGCAGTGGAATGTCCACACTACTGCTATTTCAAAATAACTATTTTGAAATAAGCATTATTCCTCATGGACAGCAGGAGTAATTATTTTGAAATAACCAGCCCCTTATTTTGAAATAACGGGTTTGGTAGTATGGATGCCCTACTTGTTATTTCAAAATAACTCCATAGTGTAGACCAGGGCTCAACTCCAAGCAGAAGTTTTGGTCTACATTAGACAAGCAAAGAAAGTAAATTCCAGCAGCCAAGGTCCTCTATTGAGGACTTTATGCTTTCAGGTATATACATTTAGATACTTTTAGCTCTGCTGCTATGTTTTTGTAGGGAATAATTCCGGACACACTGGGTGCAAGTGAAAACAAGCAAAGGATTTATTGGTTCACACAGCTGGTGGAGTGCTTACCAGGTTAACCACAGAATTATTCCCTACATTTTATTCAGGTTTTTGTGCAATTCCCATTTCTATGGTCTTCACTTTCCATTTCAGTACCTAGAGAGAGGAGGAGTCACTAACTTAAGTGACACATAAAAAGGCCAGATTCTGGGCTTCACTTCAGTGGAGCTCAGGAACATGACTGGAGCTTAAATACTTTTAGAAAGAGATGTGTAGTAGGTGGATATAAGACATACCCAGATCTTTCTAGTTCATGACAAATAGCACCCATGACAGACTTGAGTTGGGATAGATATTTTGCCTTAGCAATCAGCCTACTAAGATCAGCTAGGGATGCTCTGATGTGTGTTCTTCCACTTATGGAGATACGGTTAACATCCCATGGAGCAGGGCCTTCTCAGCCTTTGCCCCCAAGCTATGGAATTTTCTCACCTGGGACATTCACCTGGTGCCAATGCTGGCACGGATTTAAATATCCCACGCTCCATTAGCATAATTATATTATGGCGCTATTTCGAAATTGAAACTGCAGTCTAGATATGGTTCTTTAGAAAACGGGGTGCTTTTTCGAAAGATTCTGTAAACCTCATTTTTTCCAAAAAAGTGCCCCGTTTTCGAAAGAACCACATTTAGACTGAGGTTTCAATTTTGAAATAGCACTTTTTTGAGGTTTACAGGATCTTTCAAAAAAGCACCCCATTTTCAAAAGGACCGCGTCTAGACTTCGGTTACAATTTCGAAATAGCGCCATTATGTAATTATGCTAATGGAGCATGGGATATTAAATCCCCGCTTCATTTGCACTTTCGAAGTGCTTCATTTACCGACAGAGGGATGTAGTCTAGAGTCCAAGGTTTGGTTCTGCCTGTCAGAATTACACATGCGTGCTACATTTTCCAGGAGTGAGGTCCTGAACTATGTTTTTTGCAGTGGAGATTTTCCCTTTGCAGTGTCAGGATATTTTACCAGCACTTTTTCCTTCCTGTCAGAGCTCAGCCTGACCTGAAATGTGTTCCCCTGTGCACTACTGACTATAAACTAAGAGTTTTATATGATCATTTAACTCTGATCAGTCTGCGTAAGCATTCTTCCCACTCATCAGTACAGTGTCCGAGTGCCATAGGATTACAGTGTGCTTACTCACTTGAAGTGCTCCTTCACAGACTAGCTATAGCCTGCCAAATGCTCTTATTTTCATGACTGCCTGTGGAGTGGATGAGTGATGCCAGTTTGATTCCATACATCTTTAGCTTGCTCATCTCTGAACAAGATTTGGCCCATTCTAAGAAGTCACAATAAAAACAATGAGGCTGGCTATGCTGAACACAAGCCTCCTCCCAAATGTTAATTTAATAAATCAATAATTATAGTGGCAACATATTTATACCTACCTTGGAATATTATGATTGATCTCTCTCTGCAGATAATCATTTGTAACCTTCCTTTCTCTATGTGAGGAATTAATTATTTATATTAATGCTGTAGATAGAAGATATTTACTCCCTGAGGGTCAGTAGAGTAACTGATTCAGACTTATAATTAATTCATGTGAATTATCATTAGCCACAGCTTTTTCCTTGGCTATTGTATATGAATGGTTTCCTTCATTAAGGCCCTTTTTTATTTAATAGTGTATGCATAGATGAAGTGTGAAAATTAGAACAGTCTGATAGGTGAATAGTGTGGACTGAGGACCTCATGTTTCAGGAGGCTGTGCTCTGTATGCTCTGTACTCAATTGTGCAAATGACTATTTATGAGTATACTAGGGTTCACCTGTGCTTAGATACTATACTTATGAGAACAATACAAATCTCTACATAAATAAGCAGGATACTTAGACACTATGCCTTGGCCTCCTCATCTGTAAATGGCAATTTTACTTAGCACCACTGTAAATCGCTCTGAATTCCTATAAAAAAAATGATGGACAGGCAGATCACCATTTATTTATTGCATTGTTTGACACTGTATGAATAGGTTTTGATTGTCATTTTTATTGCCACTATAAATACACTTGTTTCATTAGTCTGTATATTGATCATTCAGCATTTTTAAAAATGTGTTCTGGCAGCAATGGATTTAATTATTACATTTTGGCTGACTTGAAAAGCAGCTCTTAGGGCCGAGTGATGGCGTCTTTCTGCCTGCTTGAGAAATTAATAGTATTTTTATTCTAGTGACTTTTTTTGTTTGGTTAGATTATTCTTTCCTTGAAAAAAGTTAGAAAATATTAATGTTACTGAGCCATGTAGATTTGTTGTTTTGGCAAAGGCAAATGAAGCCGCGATTTAAATGATCGCGGCTTCATTTACATTTACATGGGCTGCCGCGCTGAGCCGACAAACAGCTGATTAGATGTTTGTCCGCTCAGCGAGCTAGTCTGGACGCTCCCCTGCCGACATCAAAGCCCTTTGTCGGCAGCCCCGGTAAACCTCGTCCCACGAGGAATAACGGGGCTGCCGACAAAGGGCTTTGATGTCGGCAGGGGAGAGTCCAGACTAGCGTGCTGAGCGGACAATCAGCTGATTGTCGGCTCAGCGCGGCAGCCATGTAAATGTAAATGAAGCCGCGATCATTTAAATCGCGGCTTCATTTGCCTTTGCCTATGTGTCTAATCTACATGCCTCTGACGACAGAGGCATGTAGTCTAGACACAGCCTTCATGTTTTGTTAGTCTTTGGGGTGCTGCTGGACTATTTGTTCGGGGTTTTTTTTTGTAGTTTTCTCTGAAATATATCATACATAGCTTGTCCCTTTCTTTGCTTCTTTCCCCTGCTGGACCAACAGAGTTATAGCTATCCTGGTCCCCATCTCTGGCCCCTTCCTTCCCCAGTATTGTCATTCTGCAGTATAACTGATCCTTCTGTCAGTCCCTTCCCTTTACATTTTATGAAAAACAACTGAATTTCAGGCAGATTCCTTCTGGGTGTGGTTCTCTATCTCATGTAGTAGCACTTAAATAGACTAGGACTTCTCAGCTTAAAACTAAAGGGGGATATGATAGAGCTGTATAAAATCATGGCAGGTATGGAGAAAGTGAATAAGGAAAAGTTATTTACTTGTTCCCATAACATAAGAACTAGGGGTCACCAAATAAAATTAATAGGTAGCAAGTTTGAAACAAACAAAAGGAAGCTTTTCTTTATGCAGTGCACAGTCAACCTGTGGAACTCCTTGCCAAAGGATGTTGTGAAGACGAGGACTTTAACAGTGTTCAGAAAAGAACTAGATATATTAATGGAGGTTAGGTCCATCAATACTTTTTAGAACAAAGGGGTAGGAATGGTGTCCTTAACCTCTGTTTGTCAAGGGCTGGAAATGGATGACAGGAGAGGGATCTCTTGATGATTCCCTGTTTCTGTTCACTCCCTCTGGGACATCTGGCATTGGCCACAGATGGAAGACATGTTACTGGGCTAGATGGATCTTTGGTCTGACCCAATTTGGCCATTTTTTATGCTCTTATGTGCAACCTATGGCCCCAAAAATCCCCCTCTCGTCATCAAGATGTATAAAAATTGATATTGGATGCTCTAAGGAAACATTTCCAAATGATTTTTAGCTTTAAAAAAATCATAGCATATGCAGCCAAAGCAGTTAGGGAAATAAGTGTTTCTGTGAGCATCCAGTTCTCCAATTTTCATATTTGGAAGAGACATCTTTGAGACAAACCTCATAGGAAAGCAAAAGATTGCAATTCTAGAAAACACCACAGCCATGATGAAATAATTCAGCCTAGTATGAGTTTCAGAGGTTAAGAAATAAAGACTGTTGATATTTTTCAGATGCTTTTGTAAAACACACTATTTTAATGTGTTTTGATTTAGAAGCTTGTAAAAATATCAAACTGAAAATCCCGATCAAAGATATTCTCTGTTTATCCAAAGAAGAGATACCGTTTCCTCAAATTGCATTGCCAGTGTGCTATGTTTGTCCTGATACTGATGCAAATTCTTTGTAATTTACATCTTGTTTTTCAACTTGCAGTTATTTTTCAAGACCATTGAGCTCCCATTTAGACACCAAAGGGATGGATTTTCAAAAAAGTGATCATATGGTTGCTGATCTCTTTAAATTCTGACCAGAAGTGTCAGAACATGGTCTACTGGATGCCAAGTTCTTTTTAGAATCTGGCTCTTAGTAAAGAAAACGTCGCTCCTGCCAGATTAGTGCTGGGTGCATTCCTATTTTTGCAATTTTTTACAATATGGTTTGTGGCTTCCTGCCTTTCTTCCCATAATAATAATTTACTTAGAAGCCGTGAAAAGTATCCATGAACAATACACCAAGTATTCAACTATCTTTGACTAGTGGTTGCAAGTTTAACATAATGCATTTCTTTTTGGTATTATACCATAGCATACATTGAACTCTAAACTAATTAACCTCCTTGAATCTAAAGGTTAAGCAAGCAGTCAAATAACACCATTATACATGGCTAATCCCACACTATTTTGCAATGTATCTAAATAATAAACAGACTGTTTGGATTTGAGCATATTAAGAATACCACTTTTCTTTTTCTAATGCACACATAGAAGCACACAGAAGATGCTCCCATGCTAGTACCAAGACATTCACATCCATGCACCTGCCTCAGCCTCCTACCTTCATTTCCAGCCATTGTCCAAAGCGGAACCATTCCACTCCATGGTTCCAACTTTCAGTGCCTGGAATAAGCTGCAGCTCTTAATGGTGGCAGGATCCTGAAGTGTTATTGACACAAACCTATAAAAATGTTTGGGAGAAAGTGATATCCTAGTACACCAAGCAAGTTTGTTCTCTCTCTCTCTCTCTCTTTTTTTTTACACCAAAATAATCAAGCACATACAATCGACTATTTGCCAAGCTGTTCTGCTCTGATTTACACTCTCCACATACAACATCTTCTTTGTCCTGTATTGTCAGTACAGCAACATTCTTCTTCCCTCCATTGATCTTCTGTAGGATCTGGATCTAAAGGAAGAAGAAAAGGAAGTTAGGAGGAAAAGGAGAGTCTCACCTGCACTGAGCCAAGATATAGACAGATATAGAGGCTGCACAAAGTCACACACACACACACACACGCACGCCGCCCTAGGCTGGGTGAAGATAAATTTAAAAAATCAAAAGCAGTAGGGGACAGTATTGACTTTCCAACATAGGCCTCTTCCCCATCTCTAAAGGGAGATCTGTAGGGAAGCTATAGCCGGGAGAGGTTTTGGAGCTGCTTCTCTGGAGCAGAGCTCCCGCTATGGTCAGATCTTTCCAATCCAAAATCATTGTACCAGCCAACAGAATCCTTCCTCATAACCACCAACTGATTTGATTCCAATAAGAAATTATGTTTATAGGTGGACAGGGAAGAAATAGCCCACATATTCCCTTACTTTTGGATTGTAAAAAATTCAGGCCAGTGGCTGTTTACATTATACAGTCTGAACAGATTGCTGGCATTTAATAATAACTACACATTCATAAACAAACATTTGATATGGTGCTCATATGGTCCTGAACTCATTCAGTATCCATATTCAGAGTCGCTATTTACTCTGATTGGCTTGGGAAACTTTTATTGTCAAAACACTTCACTACTTCAAGTTCTCTCAGGTTTGCATTAGCATCTCAGCTCAGAATATATATGTTAAGTGGAACTATTTTGTGCTTTTCTCTCTGCAATTTTGTTTAAGAGATCTATTTTTAATTATACCAAGAAACTCCAGGGTGAGATTATACAGTGAGATCTAATCATGCTCTGTAGACTCTTGTAACTTAATCAAATTCAAATCAATACAATGAGAAGTTTGATAAGGGATTTAAAATGCCACCTATATCTTCTTGGCTCTCTCTTTCAAATACTTTCTGCTTCTCTGCCTTATCTAAAAGAGATTTATATAAATCTCGCTTGTAGTGGGAATTATAGTAGCTACTATATATCGATCACAAGGTTATTATAATAAATGTATTATTTACCTAGCAGTGTGCATATTTTAAAATGCTCATCAAATACTGAACTAAAATCTTCTTCTCCTTTTCAAAGGTTAAATTTTGCTGATCAGGCCTCACCCCACCATTTATGACACAAGTATCTGCTGCAAACAACTCTTATTCATCTTTAGAGGCAGAAACAGAAATTCAGTTGGTGCTTTTTTGTGATTACTGCCCAGTATGTAGTACCGGCACCTCCAGTCAGAGCTTACCTTAAAAGATTGGAGTGAACCAGCACCTCTGTATGCAAATATCCAACAGTCGGCTGGGCAGTGTGTCTGAAAGGGGCCATGTCTCAAAAGAACAATGCTGGCCCCACCCCGGCCTCTTTTTTTTTTTTTTTTTTTTTTTTTTTTGGCCTCAACAACTTTTCCCCTGGAGTACTGGCACCTTTTTTTTAAACAAAAAAAGCACTGAGTTAAATAATTTGTCCAAAGACAAAGACGAAACTAGTGTCAGATTTAAGATTAGCTTTGAAGAGTTTTTCTCTCAGTCATGTACTCAATCCAAACCTTTCTTAATGGAAAAACTATGAGGATTTTTTTTGAAAGAAGAGTGTGCCAATCATTCTATATCCATACAACAAGTAGGTGAACCATTCATAGGCTGTTCACAGGTTGCCAGGTTTTTTTTTTTTATGGAATTTCATGTTACCTTCACATCTAAACTAATTAGTTTAGTGCTTTCCTTTAAAGTATCTTTCCTTTTAGTAATGGCATTTGCATAAATTGCAGTAACACATATTATTGGGATCAGAGTTTCCTGTAGGTATATTTAGTCATCAGACTTTTCCATCATTTCATGGTTTTGCTTTTTCAAGCCAGCAGAGTACTTATACAAGCCATCAAGGATCACAAACAAATGACTTACTTTAAAAGAAATGGGAAACCAAACTACACCAGTGTGGAGCCAGGATTAAAAAACAACAACCAAAAAAAAAAACCAGATCTGCCTGCTCCTCCCACACAAAAACTTATGGTTTGTGAGTTTAATACTTACATTATTGACTCGGTGTTCCCTTCCCAGTTTGGTGCCAGGTTTTTATCATTGCTATTCAACACCACTGCAGAAATACAGAAATATAAAGGAAAGGAGATAAAAAGCAAGCAGGAAAAAGTTTAAAAGAAAGCTGCAAGGAGATAAAAAGCTTCTTAACTCTGATGTGGATTTTTTCCCTCCTCTTTTTAGTTTTTGCAATCCATATTAAATTAAGCTACCAAGATGTGATATTGTCTGCCGATGAACAGGTAGTGTGACTTTACAGATACACTAGACTAATTAATATTACACATTTGAGGCAGATTCACCATTTTGATAGCTTGCTACAGTAGGCATATTTTTGGGTGAGGTAGGAAAAAAAAATCAGAAATCCAAGACTGTCCATAGCCATGGTATATAACTAATATATTCTTCACTAGCATATACAAATATCACTTCACCAATATATCATCCATGCCATAAATTTATTAGTATTAAGCACTGTGACAGGGAAAGGCCAGGGAAAAGACAGCCCAAAAGGGGGAAAAAAAAACCCTGTGAGAAGAAGCAGAGAACTGCAGCCCAAATAGATGTTGCTGGGAGGGAGCTGTCAAGACCAGCAAAAACAAAAAGTCGTGTCTCACCTTAAAGAGTAAGGTGCCCTTATTTGCCCATAAGACCCATTTCTCACATGCACAGGACTCTTCATTCTTTTTACAGATACAGGCTAACGCCCTCTGATAATTGTCAAGGCCAGCATTAGTGAATGCTTTACTATATTCAACGGGAAAGGAGTTACTCTACAAGGCATATAATGGAATAGCCTACAGAAAGGAGGACAAGACATAGGATTGTTCTCACTACTACAGAACTAGGAGGGTCTTCATGCCCTTTGGTATGTGGGATGCATGTATTCAGAAACAAGATAATAGAATCATAGAAGAGTGGGTCTGGAAAAGACCTCAGGAGGTCATCTAGTCTAACTGTGACTGTCCCTGTGAGTCACTCTCGTCAAGTACACAGTTGGGGCGGTGAGACTGTGCCCCTTTTGCAGTCCTCATCCCGCTCTTTGTCACTCTCGGAGGGGGAAAAGGGGGCCCGGGCCTGTCTTCACTCACGGGCCCCAGCCCAGGGCCCTAAGGACTTGGATCTGGAGGGATCCAGTCCAGCTGACGGGGTTTTACACCGTAACTAGCTAGCCCGCCAACCACTCCGGGGTTCCGCCCTGGGCTGCTTCCTTTCCCTCCTCCTCGGGCCTGTCCCATCCCGTCTTCCCTGACGCCCTCCTTATCAGGATGGGAGATGGGTCATCCTCTGCTGATGGCATCCGAGGTCCTGGCTGACTCCGCCGGGGCTCTCTTCTCCCCCTGGGTTGCTCTGGCGAAAGAACCCCTCCGCCCCCTGGCGCGTTTTGAACGCCGCGCCAGGGCCGCGGCACCAATCCCCGCTCAGGGAGGGCTTTGTGTGGCCGCGCTTACGGGGTCCTGCCCCTCACCCTTGCCCAACCCGGGAATTACCATGGCAGCACAGCCACAGCCACAGCCTCTCGCCGCCGGGCATGACGTCACCAGGTGGCACCGGCTGGGCGGCGTCCGAGCAGCCAGGATAGAGCCAGGCTTCCACGACCCGTCGGCTCCAGTAAGCCTCTCGGGGTCGGTCCTCAGTGTTGGGCGGGGGCGCCCCGTCACACAAACCATCCCAACCAGGGCTTTCTGAAGCCTGGCATTAAAAGCGTCTAAGAATGGAGATTCTCCCACCTCCTTAGGCAACCCATTCCAGTGCTTCACCACCATCCTAATGGAATAGTTTTTCCTAATATCTAACCTAGATTTCCCATGCTGCAACTTGAGACAATTGCTTCTTGCTCTGTCATCTGCTGCCACTGAGAATAGCCTGGCTCCATACTCAGTTACCATCCCCCCTCAAGTAGTTGAAGGCTGCTATCAAATCCCCCCTCACTCTTTTAAGCAGACCAAATAATTGCAGTTTCCTCAGCCTCTCCTCAGAAGCCATGTGCCCCTGCTGCCTAATCATTTTCGTTGCACTCCACTGGAATGCAACCCATTATGCCATTAGTCTTCTCAGCAACAACGGCATACTGTTAACTCATATCCATTTTCTTGTCTACAGTAATCCCCAGGTCCTTTTCTGTAGAATGGCTGCTTAGCCAGTCAGTCCCCAGCCTGTAACAATGCTTGGGATTCTTCTGTCCCAATTGCAAGACTCTGCACTTGTTGTTGTTGAACCTCATCAGATTTCCTTTGGCCCAATTTTCCAATCTGTCTAGGTCACTCTGGACCCTATCCCTACCCTTCAGGGTATCTACCTCTCTCCCCAGCTTAGTGCCATCCATGAACTTGCTGACGGTACAAACCAACCCATCATCCAGGTCTCTAATAAAGTTGTTGAACAAATCTGGCCCCAGGACTGACCCCTTCGGCACACTGCTAGATACGCCCTCCCAACTAGACAGCGAGCCATTGGTGACTACTCAGTGTGCTCAAAAAACTAGCCAGCTTTCTATCCACCTTATAGTCCATTCATCTAATTCATATTTTCTTAAATTGCTGGCAAGAATACTATGGGATACCATATCAAAAGCTTTGCTAAAGTCAAGGTATATCTCATCAACATCTTTCTCCATATTCAGAGCCAGTTAATGCATCATAGAAGGCAATCAGATTGGTCAGACACGGCTTGCCCTTGGTGAAGCCACGTTCACTGTTCCTGATCACCTTCCTGTCCTCCAAGTGTTTCAAAATGGACTTCTTGAGAACCTGCTCCATGATTTTTTTCAAGTATTAGAGGGGTAGCCATGTTAGTCTGAATCTGCAAAAGTGGCGAGGAGTCCTGTGGCACCTTATAGACTAACTGAAGTGTTAGAGAATAAGCTTTCGTGGGCAAAGACCCACTTCGTCAGATGCATGTAGTGGAAATTTCCAGAGGCAGGTATAAATATGCAGGCCAGAATCAGGCTGGAGATGACAAGGTGGATCCAATCAGGGAGGATGAGGCCTACTTCTAGTAGCTGATCTGGAGGTGTGAATTCCAAGAGAGGAGAAGCTGCTTTTGTAGTTAGCGATTTTTTCAGGAACTGAAGTGAGGCTGGCTAGTCTGTCATTCCCCAATCCTTCATCCCCTTTTTAAAGATGGGCACTGCATTTTTCTTTTTCTAGTTGTCTAGGGCCTCCCCCGATTGCCAAGGTTTTTCAAAAGTACTGACCAATGATTCTGCAATCACATCAGCCAACTCTCTTAGCACCTTCAGATGCATTAGATCCATCCTCATGGACTTGTGCATGTCCACCTTTTTTTAGCCTTAACCTCTTATTTCTCTGGTAGCATGATATATACCCAGTAATGAAAGGAGATAGAAAACGCAATGGTTAAGTCTAATTTCAGATGATGCAAACAACTAAGGTATAAAAAGATGGCTTTAAGAATAAACTGGACTGAGATTCGTTATTTAGCTCTTGAGCATATTTCATAATGAACCCAAGTGTCATCAAGTTGCAACTAATGATGCAATTTAATCAACCGACTGATGAGTCTAGCCACCATAATAGATACCAAGTACAAGCCAGCATAGGATGAAAACTGGAAGGAATCTTGAAAGGCATCAAGCCCAGTCCTGTGCACTCATGAAAGGACCAAACACCATCTAGCAGTCTCAAACACCAATGGTCTCAAACTCACATCTTGTGGACCATCCCCAGCAGGAGTAGTTGTGTAATCTGGTCTGGGAGTCCTGGTAGGCTGGGGGAGAAGGGCTGCCCATACCTGTTCTCCAAGCTCTGCTCCTTCCTGCAACAACCCTGGCCTCTTGCCCCCATGCTGTCCCTTCTCCTGAGGGATGCAGCCTTAGGGATTACTGGTGGGGCCCGGTGCAGGTGGCAGAAGCAGTTAGACTCCCTATTCCCCCTTCCCCTCCCGATAGTGGCAGGAGTTGTGGGGAAACAGAAGGTTCTTGGTGTGCATGCTCACTTCACTGTGCTCCACTTTCCTGTGGCTCCTGCAACTACAGGGAGTGTGGGGGAGGGGGAGGCCTGAGTGCTGCTGTCATCCTGTTCCAGGAGCCCCTCCCTTCCCAATAATGCCTGAAACTGCATCCTCAGGAGACAGGGTGCCATGGGGGGAAGAGGTTTGAGTGATGGTGGGATGGGCGGAGCAATGGTGGGAAGGGGTGGGTCTTGGGGAAAAGGAATAGACAGCTCCCCCTTCCAGGCCAGATTGTGCAACAGCCCTGGCCAGACCCCTGATTTATACCAAGTAGAACAGCTCTTGTGATGCTGGCAGACCAGTTGTCAGCTCATTCCAAAGTCCCTGTGCCTTAAATGAATAGCACATAACTGGAAAACAGTCTGGCTCACTCATGTTAGAATTGTTAAAATAAAAGTTTACATTTATAAGAATATGTTTAGTGTTTAGACTTCACAAAATGCGTGTACCATGCTGCATGTAGTAATTTCAATACCCCATGTTATGAAATTAGATTGAGTGTCTGCGTTGTAAACCTTTGTAACTGTCTAACTCACCACAGCTCTGCCTCACCTCCCCTTAGCAGAGCCCCATGAACTGAATGCTTGCTATCCTGTGTCAAACTGGTGTATAGAAGGAAGGGGAGTCTGGGCTCATACCTGAGTCACAGTCCAGGCTTATCCTGGTACAGTGTAGACATATCCTAAGAGTGTACTCAATATTCTTTAGTCTTTCTTTGCAAAAACTTTTCAAAGCACCATAATTTTGTTCTGCATTGGCTCAAAACCAGATTTTGAAACTTCAACTTTGTTTTTCATAATTATCTAGCCTTCCCTGCAAAGTTGCCATTCAAAGTCAATTTAGAACTTGGGTTTGTTTAAATTCTGTGGTATTGACATACAGGAAGCTGATCGCATGAGATTTTGGTCAACAGTACAAGAAATATCTTTAAAGTTACTTCAAATTTTCATGGTGGAAATCTTGGGAAACTACGAGAAATCACAAAAAAACATTTACCTCAGGTTATATCTAGACTTTCGAGAAAAGTGGGGGAAAGATACACAAATTGCAATTTGTGTATCGTTTTTCGCTTTTTTTTCCCAAAAGAGGCTTTTCCAAAATTTGGCCCATCTACACAGTGTCAAATTACAAAAACAAGTCCTCTTTTTGAACACCCCTTATTCCTCTCATTGAGGAATACAGAGATGCCAAAAGAACATGTCCACTTTTTTGGAAAATGTTCCGAAAAAGCGGATGCATTCCTTGGATGCAGCAGAGCTTTTCTGGGATAACTCCAGCCCTGGAACTCTCCCTTGCAACAAACCCCGTTACCAACTTTGTCCACAGATTTACTCTGGTGACACCATCACTGGACCTAACCATGTCAGATATATGATCAAGAACACATATTTCTGTTCGTCCAGAAATATAATTTATGCCATCATGTGCCAACAGTGTCCTTCTGCTATGTATATTGTACAGACTTCTCAGACACTTTGCCAAAGAATTAATGCCCACAAATCAGATATCAGACATCTTCACAAGGAAAAACCAGTTGCTTTTCATTTCAACCTACCTGTACATAATCTTAGTGACCTTACTACATCTTACTTCAAAGAGACTTTAACACCAGATTACAGAGGGAAAATTCAGAACTTTCTTTCATGCTTAAATTTTACACTTTATGAATGGGCCTTAACCAATATGCTAATTTCCTTAACCATTACAAAGATAGCTTCCCCACTTATCACCCCTGATTGACTCATAAATAGCTATTCCCTCCCTCTCTCTCCCTCACCCCATCTTCTGTACTAAGTCTGATTTGTCAGTTTAATAATGTGTTCACCTTTTTCATTGTATTCCTTTGGTATATATGGTTATGCCAATTCTCTTCCAGAATATGATCTGAGGAAGTGGGTCTTGCCCACGAACGCTCATCACCTATTAAACCATCTTGTTAGTCTTTAAAGTGCTACATAGTTTTTCCTTTTGTTTTTGCAAGATCAGACTAACATGGCTACCTTTCTATTACCAGAAAAGCTCTGCAGTCTATACATAGCCTTAGTCAGAAGTATCACTGGGATAGTTAAAAAAGGGTAAGTATCATCAATCAGTGTTTGAAAAAAATGAAAAAGATTGCTTCAAATTTTCCACAGTATTTTTAGAGTTTGACTGAAACAAACAAAAAAAGTTTCACTTAAATTTGAAATGAACACTTTTCATGTTGCATTTCTCCCATTCTTCCCTTACCTCCTCTTCTAATGGATAAAAAGGAGACAAAGGAGATAAATTAAAATGAAAAAAAATGAAATAAAGTTCATTTTGAGGAAAAATTTTGAACATGAACATTTTCCATGAAAATGTTTGGAGTATTTTTTTTAATGAAGTTAAAGTTGAAGTTTTCAATCAAACCTAAATATAACAATTAAATCTGATCCGAGATTTCAGACTGGACCATGCTAACTGGACCAGTAGAAGAATCCCCTTCAAGCATTTTATTTGTCCAGCTCTAGTTCTAGGATCAATCCTACAAATATTTTTTAGTAACTATTATTTCTACTTTTAAAAGAAATCTGTTTAATCCATATCCATGGTCCCTTTGTTCTCACTTTCTATGAACATTTCACCCTTTCAGTTTTACGGACCTAAATGCTTATAAGAAATGAATACCTCAAGCTGTGCAGATAAAGATAATTCCATTTCACAGAGGACTTTGATCATTTGAAATCTGATTTTGTTATAGTTCAGAATGAAAATCAAAAAGCTCAAATAGGAATGAAGTTGTGTCTCTGAGTCAGAGTGCCTGGCAAGCTGCCCTGGAGTTATGAACCCTAGAAGTCCTGGTGTCTCCGGTGTCTTGGAAATCTGCTAGTGGGCTGCTACGGACCCTGGGACCTTTTGACCTCTGGCCCAGAGTAGTTCAGGGAACAAGCAGTTCAGGAAACCAAGAAGGTAGGTTTCCACTCGAACTTCATCAAAATAGAATCATCAGCACATAACATTTCAATTTTGATGAACTGGTAAATTCTGGCAAAAAAAATCACATTTTTTTTCTAGTCAGCTCTACTCCTGTGCATGCAGATTTGTGGAAATTCATTTAAATTCACACACACACACACACACACACACACACACACACATGAAGCAGCAACAATAAAAGTGTTGCAGGAAACAGACTGACATATTTAACTAATTACAACCAAGCAATTAGTCAAATTTTTAATTTATTCTGGTTTATTTAATGAAAATCTTTGAATATTTTTAAGGATGGAATCAATTAATATATTCGTTAGAATTGCAGTCTACTCATGGTGACTCTACTAACAGAAATGACGGTTAAATAATTTGAATATAATTATGTCATGAGCTCTTAGTTCAGTTCTACTTGGTCTCAGTTTGGATGCTCTGATTAAGCTGGGAGCCTTTCCCCCCCCCCCCCCCCAAATGCAAAGGAAAGTAGATATGAGGTTCATGCTTCACCCATTTCAAAATGGGAGTTTGGGGATGTTTTCCAGCTGTCAGCCAGCACTCCTGTCCCATATGAAATGTTCTCTTAATGGAAGTTAACAAGTGCTGGACACAAATGTAGTACCAGAGGCAAGTGTAGGGATGAGAACATGACCTTTCTAACTTCTGCTACAATGAAGTCCCCAGAGGTCTGAAGGCCTGTGTGAACAGAGCTCATTACTGGATCAGGGCCAGACTGAAGCAGAAGAATCTGTGGCCCTTACATATAGCAGCAATATAAAATGCTGTAGCCAACTTTCTTATTTCCAATTCCTCTTTTTGTCATTGTTTTTGCAGGACAAAGGTTATATATGAGAAGTGGTTATTGATAGTGCTTTTTTTGTGACGGTATGTCCCAGGCTGGCGGACTGGCACCTATTTTCCTCTCTTTCTGCAATTGAATGAGATTCCCCACTGGCATACTTGCAGAGAAGAGGGTGGGAGGAGAAAAGATAGTCACATTTGAATTTTTCAGACAATTGTTTTGTGTGACAAATACCTATTGATTGGCTTGACTTTGTTGTTTTATGTCACGTTTACCATCATTTTGAGCTCATACTATAGTTTAAAAGTTTTGTAATATTTTGTTTGCTTGCTTTAACTATAACCTGTGGGTAGCAGTTACACTCTAATAATGAGCTTTAGAGTGATATACTACAGAGCAGATTTTACTAGAGAAATCATTTATCATTAGAAAAACAAACTCTTCACACCAACCAACCACATCCCAGCTGACAAAGAAGCTGTCAGGGCTGTTCCCCACTCTGACACTCCAAGTGCAGAAGATAGGGGCCCACAACACTCAAAAAGAAAAAAAAAACCTTTGTCTCTACAGACACTGGTTACAAAAAACTTCCCTCAGAATCACAATACACAGATTTTGGGCAATCACTGCCACCATCAAGTGATTTTTATCCCTAAAAAAACCACTCCCAAAGGTATCCCAAGCTCTTTTGCCCTAAAAGAGCTTGAAAAAATGAAAGAGGAAAAAAACCTGCAGTCTCTAGTAGCTGACCTCTCAATCTGAGGCATGCAGATACACACAGACAGATCTTCCAGGACACAAGAATCAAATCATCTCCTTAAAAAAGTGATTTTTTTAAATTATATAACATAAGATAAACTTAATAATGCATACTTGGTTGCTAGATGTTACAGAGCAACTAAGGAAAACAAATTAAAACAGAGAGGAAAGTCTCTGGGCACAGTGCTAGATGGTAAATGGGGAAGGGAGGCATAGATTCACATAGAGCCGTTCAAACCAAACCACACACCAAAAAAAAAAAGAAAAAATACTCTGAGCGTGACTAGATTAACTTTCTCCTTTACTTACTTCTCGTTTTCTCTTTGTTCAGTCCACTCCCATGCCCGGAATTCCTTGGAGACATGCTAGTCCTGCCTGGGTTTAAATCATTCTGTGTCTCTCAACTCCTGATTTTTCTCTCCCACACAAAGAAAGGAGGCAAGGCACCTTATACAATTCAAATTCCAGCCCACCATTTCGATTGGTTTTCCTGGCCCCCTGGCCAACACCCTTGCTAGCTATCTGAGTTTAACCCCTTAGTCATTGGGTGTTGGTCAGCTCTCCTCCTGTCCATTATATCTCTGAAAACAAAGACAAAGGAAAATAGATCTTACAACATTATCTGTAATAACACCATCTGAAGAATCTCAAGAATATTACAGCTTTCTTATATAGAAAAAAAGGGTTTTTTTTACTAAGAGCCTTGAAATTCGTTTTAACTCCAGGGTTCCCAAAACATTAATAGAATGAACAACACGTCACTAGAAAGATTGTCTTGTAGACCAACTCCAATCTTCATTTGTGACTGCAAGTACTCCTGTCCTCTGGGTCCCTCCACCCCCAACCCTCTGATTTCATAGCATTCTTATAGCAACTACACAGTTGTTTACCTGGAAAAGTAAATGGTGTTCTATAATTTTTTTCTAGTTTTAATACAGCTTGGTTGCTGTAAACAAGGACAAGGGCCAGTAATATTCAACCAGCGGGGTTTCCACATTGAACAAACATTAACTTCATCATTAATCTTCATTAAAATCAGGATGTCCTCTGGCATTACAATAAATCCAGTCTGGATAACATGGGGATTATCAGTATCAGTTGTTCTCTCCTTATATTTTGGCAACAAAAACTTTTATCTAGATCTGCAATGACCAGATTATTCAGATAGATACTCACTGGAAAAAAGAATCCCAATGTACTCTGAATTCTCCTGCCTGATGTTTGAGGGGTTTGTTTTGTTTTTGACACTCTTTCTAATTGCCATTTGTGTTTTTGGTTGCAACAGTTTGTTACATTTGTGAAAAATGATATTATCATCAGCTTCCATAAAGGAAAAGAATCTGACAGTGAATATATTAACTTATATCAGCTTTATCATTAGTATCCCCCATATCCATCTCATTTTTTGTATGTTACTATATTTGATTCAGGTTCTTCTTGAAAGTTTAGAATCTACAGTTTAGCAAAGTTACTTTATTCATTATCTCTTATTAAATGGAACTGGTTAGCTCTGCCTCTTCCTGAGAATACTGACTTTCTCTTAGGGATGTTAAACTGTGGGTAATTGGCTAATCAAGTAGTTGATGCATTTTGCATTGAATATTCAACTAGTCAATAGGACATTTCCACGTCTGAAGTTTCGAAACAGCTCTAGAGCTGTTGCTCCACTTTAAAGGTGAAAGTGCCACGTGTAGCCCGGGGTCCCGAGCTGATCCCAAGCTTCACGCAGCGCTGCCACTTTGAAATGCCAGGAGGAGCCTGATGCTGGGCTCCCATGGTGGCATTTCAAAGCGACAGTGCCACATGGAGCCCAGGGTCTGGGCCCAGGCTCCACACAGTGCTGCCACTTTGAAGTACCTCTCCTTTCTCCCCTGCCTTGCTGCCTCTTTCTGATAGAGGCAGCAAAGGGGGGGAGCAACTAGTTGACAGGCTTGTTGACTAGTCCTTCACGTCCCTACTATCTCTGTCCTGGAGCTGTTGCATTTCTGCCTGCCCAATGATTTTGAGATTTATGACCTCAAATTCTGATCACACTTCCACGATGCCATATAAAACGTGTCTTCCTTGGCAGCTCATCTCAAAGCATTAAAGGGCTGGCAACAAAAGCAAAAATCTAATATGGTACGTATTGTAATTTTAAGATAACTGAAAAGACTAACAAGATCTGGAATCTGCCCCCTTTCTTGGGTGTGGGTGCAGAATTCATAGATTTCACCACAGGAGATTTCTTTGTTTGATATCAACTGAGCTTACTGAAGTATTAAAGAGATTTTTGTGTAACATCAGCTCAAAAGGTCGAACTACACAAGACACATAATATGTCTAGCCACACACAGCTTTAATGGTTTGTAAAGAAGGAAAGTAAATCAATGCACAGAGCAAAAGGAATTAATGACAGGAGAAAATCATTTATATTATAGATTAAATATTCTACTGATGGCTCTGTTTTAAGAAAATGTAGATTTGGCTTTAAACAGGCAACTTATGGTATAGCATCTCCTGATTGGGAACAGGCTGTCAATTTCCCAGAAAAAATAATGTTGCAAAAAGTGAGAAGACAGGAGAAAAAAAATAAAAATAGAGATAAGAGAAGCAAGATGAGTGTAATATTTTATTAAGTGATGGGAAATCAGCCAGCATTGCCATTTCCTCATGTTTATGTTTGAGGAACCAGTAGGATTAGATATGTACATCTATGTGCATTACCATTATTATTTTTTGCTGCAGCAAGGTACTGTTTCTCTGAAAAGTGAAATTACTGTCAGATCCCATAAAGAACCACAGTTTCTTTTCTTCTGTATTTTTAAAAGGTGACACCATTTGGCTCTTTCAGATTTTAATCCTTGTTTCATTAGATGTGGCACACATTAAACAATAAACCCAGAAGCTAAAATGCTTTCAGAATTTAGGAAAAAGCACTCCTTTCCTGTCATCGCCCCACCAAACAAATGCTCCGCCTTCTCATCTCAGACTACGGAAGCCATTTTGGAGATGCACTTCTCTCCATACTGGCTCTGACTTGAAATGAATCAGAGTTGAGCTTCTGAATATTGCTGCTTTTAGGATTCAGATACCAAACGCATATCCAGAAACCCAAATAATATGCATTATACTTGGCTATTGTGTCATATAGCCTCAGGGTTTTGCCAACACACATTCTATTCTGGATTTCAACGTATGTATCTTACATAATATTTTTCATGCAGAACACCATCTTGTTCTTTACGGAGGCCATCAATGTGATTATAAAGAGCTCGTGTGTTCTGGCTTCAAAGACCAAAAGACTAGAAGTTAAGCCCAATTTTTCATTGTATATTGTAAAAGAATGATAATCACCAAACTCCTAGTGGAAAAGCACAAGATTTTACCCATGAAATGTATTTGGCCCATAATTTGTGGCAAGCTGGGGTGTAAATCTACCTCACACAGGCCAGCCACATATTAAGTGTCTGTGTGGACCCTGCTGCCACACAAGTTCTTGCATGTGCTTTGATCTCCTAAGCAGGGCTACTCAACATGCAGCCCTCCTAGAGCAGGGTTAATCAACATGTATTGTTTGCAGCCCACAGTGCGGTTTGGGTTTACATGGGGCTCAACATACGCTCTCCTTTGAACATGGCCTCCACTAGGCACACGGTCTACAATGGCAAGTCAATATAATGGTCTTCTGTTGATATGTGCTTTAATAGTTAAATTCCTAGACTGCCATTGCTCATTAAAAGTGCTGTCATATGGGTGGAAATCGGGTAACTATTGCATTTTATTAATATCAGCAGAACTGACTTAAATGGGGCCTGTGTGTTGTGTAGTTTTGCCTTAAACTTTGTATTCATGCCCATCAATATGGAAGAAGATATTTGCCTATATTTGCATGTATATGCAACCACACTTAAGTTGCGGCTCTTGGCATGTGCTGTGAGTATCACTGTGGCCCCCAGTGCTTCCAAAGTCGAGTAACCCTGTCCTAGAGTATGTCTAGATGACACCTGGAAGGAAGCTTCCCTGCTGGGGTAGACAGTTTTGCACTAGCTGGCCTCAACCTGGCACACTGAAAATAGCCATGTGGATGCTGCAGCTGGGGCAGCAGCTCAGGCTTGTAAGCCCACCGCACCCTTGAAGTCAAGGGGCTAGTTCAAGCCTCTGCCAGAGCCACAGCATCCCTAGTGCAATTTTCAGCACACTAGCTCAAGGCAAGCTTACACAAGTCTGTTTACCCTAGTGACGTTTTATCTATTCCATTTCAAAGCAGCATAGATCATAGCACTTAGCGCACAATGGGCTAGTGTAAGGTAGATTTATCCTCCTCCTCCCAGCTCGCTGCAAGCTAAATGTTGGCATAGGCAATAAATCTCTGTATGGGCTTATCTATCTGCAGTAGCCACAAAATAAATTTTGAAAATTGGGGTATATGACTAAATGCATTGATTCGTATTTACACACGAATGGCCATACTGAGTCAGACCAAAGGTCCATCTAGTCCAGTATCCTGTCTTCTAACAGTGGCCAATGCCAGTTGCTCCAGGGGAGGTGAACAGAAAAAAGTAATCATCAAGTGATCCCTCTCCTGTCACCGATTTCTAGCCCCTGACAAAGAGAAACTAGGGACACCATTCCTGCCCATTCTGGCTAATAACCATTGATGGACCTAACCTTCATGAATTTATATAGTTCTTTTTTGAACCCTGTTAGGGTATGTCTACATTGCAGGGCAAAAGTCAAATTAACATATACAACTTCATGTATGTCAATTGCATAACTGAAGTTAAAACAGCTTAATTTGGCTTTTGGCGCTATCTACAAAGCAGGAAGTGAAAGGAAAAACACCCTTTCTTAGACTTCCCTTATTCTTCATTTGTTACAGGAGTTGGAGTAAGAAGTCCTCCATTTCTGTATTATTTCAAAATAATGGCTTGCTGTGTAGATGCTCATTTTGTCATTTTGAAATAACATCAGTTATTCCAAAATAATGCTGCTGTGTAGATATACCCTTAGGATATGTCTAGACTACATGGCTCTGTTGCCATGTAGATTAGTTTACTAGACATACCCAAATGAAGCGGTGATTTAAATAATCGCCGCTTCATTTAAATTAAAATGGCTGTCGCGCTGAGCCGATCAGCTGTTTGTCGGCTCAGTGCGCTAATCTGGACTCTCCGCGGTCGACATCAAAGGCATTTGTCGACCACCCCGTTATGCCTCATGGGATGAGGTTTACCAGGGCAGTCGACAAATGCCTTTGATGTCAACTGCAGAGCGTCCAGACTAGAGCGCTGAGCCGACAAGCAGCTGATCGGCTCAGCACGGCAGCCATTTTAATTTAAATGAAGCGGCGATTATTTAAATCGCCGCTTCATTTGGGTATGTCTAGTAAACTAATCTACATGGCTCTGGCAACAGAGCCATGTCGTCTAGACATACCCTTAAAGTCCTAGTCTTCACAACATCTTCTGGGAAGGAGGTCCACAGGTTGACTATGTGTTCTATGAAGAAAACTTCCTTTTGTTTGTTTTAAACCTGCTACCTATTAATTTAATTTGGTGATGCCCCTAGTTTTTTTGTTATGGGAACAAGTAAATAACTTTTCCTTATTCACTTTCTCCATACCTCTCATGGTTTTATAGACCTCTATTCTATCCTCCCTTAGTTTCCTCTTTTCTAAGCTGAAAATTTCCAGTCTTTTTAATTTCTCTTCATATGGCAGCCATTCCAACCTCCTAATTTACATAATTCTAGCAGTGCAAAGACTTCAGAGTGGCCATAAATTATAGTTACACCCACTTTAAGGGCTATTTACATTGCCAGAGTGGTGTAAATGTATAGTTAAGCCTATTGTGTATAGTTAAGCCTGTAGCCAGACACATATTAAAGAGACAGTGTGTTCTAATTATTAGTCTTCTTGAGTTATAAATTACAATTCCCCTAAATGCATATCTGTGGTTTGAAGAGCAGTAAAATTTGCAATTTTTCAGAAGGTTTTTAGGTTTTGCCATTTCCTACACATGCGT
Organism: Pelodiscus sinensis; assembly: GCF_049634645.1. NCBI lineage: Eukaryota > Metazoa > Chordata > Testudines > Trionychidae > Pelodiscus > Pelodiscus sinensis. The sequence goes on from NC_134720.1 coordinate 12,894,363, forward strand.
CTGAAGAAGGACATCTTCTGTGGCCCATCTGAACCCAGTATAGGCAGTATTCCACCCCACTTTGGCTTGTAGATAAACGACAAGTATAAAGACTACATTATCTACACCGGCACTTTTGTCTGTAAAAATTTTATCAGTCAGGGGTGTAAAAAAACCCATACCTCTGACTGACATAAGTTTCATTGGCAATCTGCCATGTAGAAAGAGCCATGTCAGCAGAAGAGGAGCTTCTGTCAATATAGCTACCACCATTTGTTAGGGATGGTTTAATTATGCTGGCAGGTGTGCTCTCCCATCTGCACAGAGTAGCTACATAGGAGATGTTTTTAAAAGTCAGAAAAGAACCCAACACGCACACACCTAGTCTCTCCTCCCCACCAGGCTGCTAATTCTTATGTTTTATAGCAAAGTAAACTTATTTGTTGGTTGTGACTACCATGCACTGCACCCCACAGATACTTCAAGAATTAAAGTCTTCCACCTTTCCAAATATTTGTAAAGATTTACAATGTTGTGGTTTTTAAAATAGGGCCACATTTCCCTGATGCTCTGATTATGTGTTATATGAAAAAGCGATAGTCTGAGACTCCACATTTTTTTTATAAATACCTTTTTTGATGCTACACTCTTTGCACTCTCACAAGAGATGATCAGCTGCTTCCTGGGTCTTGCACATCTCACATAATGCATCTTTATGTTTGCTTATTAGAAACAAATTACTATATAAGCCACAATGACCAATTAAAATTTTAATAGAGCCAGTTCATTCTTTCCTCTGGGGCCGTACAGTATGCAGCATTTTTGACTCTTGGACATGTGGCACAGAATTTTTCCCCTTTTGTTTCTTTTGCCCATATTGTCTGCTGTTCCTCTCAGTTCATTTTTAAAGTAGATTTTTAAACTCCAGTTTACTTCAGGGGATCTCTAGATCAACTTGCTCATGTTTGACAGTTTTTGTCGATTTGTCAGATAACACATTTCCCACTACCCCTCAGTACTATTATTGCTAATATCCACACTATGATTACACCCCTCCCATCTTTCTGTTATTAACAATAATAGTGCATAATGTATATCATTTCTCCTAACTGAAATGCCCATTTCTGATCACCAGCAGTCCTGATAAGCAATCAGTGCAACCACATCAACTGGGTATGGTTTTAGTATCCAAGGCTATGTCTAAACTGCAGTCTTCTTGTGCAAGATGCATTTTTTGGGAGAGATCGTCCAAAAAAACTTCTTGCGAAAGAGAGTGTCCAGACTGATTGGACCCTCTCTCACATAAAAGGCCACCCAGAACCACTTCAGGCAGGGTTTTAGGTCTCCAGTTGCTTCCAAGCGCTAGTGCTGGAGCCTTGCAGAGACACGCGCTAAAGGGTCCCCCTGGGACAGTCGTTTCTGTGCTTCTGCTGCTTGCTTGCTACCTCTTCGAGGGACAGCAAAGCTCTTGCAGTGCCTGCTGTGGTTGCCCAGCTTTTTTGGACGCCACAGCTTTTCTCTTGGTGCCATGGAGCCTGAGCTGCCCCTGGGCATGCGATAGCCCCACATGGACATGTTGCAGTTTTTGCAGCACTTTTTTCCAGGGTTGGGGGCAGACGCTGGCCACAAACGGCAAGCTTTCCCGTAGCTGTGGGCAGCTGCCATCTGCAAGGCCCATCAGGGTGCAGTACATTTCCAGAAGAGCTGGAGGGATAGGACCCCAGTAAGTCTCCCCAGTGCCTCCTCCCTAGGGGCCTCTGCCTTGCGGCCCTATCCCTTCTCCACCACAACCCCTCTCTTCGCCCTTTCTCTGACCTCCCAATAAACACACCTGTTTGGTTTTCAAAAAATAGAAGTCTGTATTAATGAAGGATTCTGAAAAGGTGGGCAGGGGGAGGGCTCCTACCTGGAAGGGGGAAGGGGTGGCTTGATGTGCCTCCTTGGGTGTGGGGACCTCATCAGAGTTGTGTGGATACAGGGAGCACAGGAGGGTGGACAAGAGGGGGGCTGGAGCAGGGTCAGGGTTGGCAGGGAGCAGAGGGAGGGGCCCTAGGCATTAGTTGGGGAGGGGGCATTGGCATTACCTGGGGAGGGAGCAGAGGCATACCGGGGGGGGGCAGGCAGATGGGGAATAGGTATGGCATAAGGGGCAGGAGGATGAAAGCCAGGAGCAGCAGCATCAGGCAGGTGTGCCGTCATGCAGGACATGATGGCCCACATCTTGTCACACCACTGCATCAACTGGTCCCAGACACGACCCCCCCCCACACACACCCTGGCCCTCCTGCTCCTCCTCCATGGAGACCTCCGGCTGGATGACAATGGGGGTCTGAGGCTGGAGTCAATAAGGAAGGGTGGGGAAGACATTGGTCCACCCCCAAGGATCTCATGGAGCTCCTTGTAGTAGGGACAGGTGTGGGGTCCTGCCCCTGAGCATGACCTACACTCTCTGGCCCAAACATATCCCTGGTGGAGGTCCTTCACCTTACTCCAGACCTCTTCCAAGGTCTGGGGTCGGTGTCTGTGCTCCGCCAGGGGGAGTCAGCCATCGGGCCGTATTTCTGTGCTTGGCCCGGGGATCCTGTCATGTCTCCTCCTCACCACACAGCTCGAGGAGGGACTCGATCTCTGGGCCAGACCAGGACAGGGCATGCCTCTTCTTCTCCCTGGGTGGGTCCTGGGACCCCGGGGGGGGGGGGGGGGGGGTGAAGCCCAGTGAGGCCAGAGGAATTGTGGGGGGCTTGAAGCTCGGACCTGGGTCTGAATGCCTGTGGCAGGGAAATCTGGGTAGTCAGGGTGCTGTTCTGAAGCCGGCTTCCTGCCACAAGGCTTGTCCAGGGTGCCTGCAGCTTCAAGAGGGGCCAGGACACAGGAACTATAGAGTTGTGATTACTTTGTATGGAGTGGCCACCAGGGCACCTGTGCTATTTCCTGGAGGCCTCTTCTTTCGAAAAAAACCCTCCTCTCTGTCCTCACACGCCTTTTTGTGAAAGAGCTCTTTGGGAAAAGGCTTCTTCCTCGTAGAATGAGGATTACCAACATCGGAAAGAGCCCTCTCTTCTTTCGATTTACTATCAAAAGAACATGATTACAGTGTGGACGTTCCTCAAGTTTTGTCAAAAAACAGCTGTTTTTTCAAGAAAATTCTGTAGTGTAGATATTCCTCAAGTTAATGGGGGCATTATCCCTGGCATATCAGCTATGGAAATGGTTACAAAATTTGTTAGCTTTATAACTTTCTTGTTTCCCAGTGAAGAAAGGCAGAATGCTGTTCACACTCTTCTTGTTCTTACGCCTTTGGAGCTGTCAGTATACATTTGGCAATAGAGTCTCTGCTCAATAGACAATAAATGGCTACGTCTACACTGGCCCCATAAAACGGAATACTCATGCAAAGCAGGTAAGTCAGAATAGGGAAATCCACAGGGGATTTAAATATCCCCCACGGATTTAAATAAACATGTCCGCCACTTTTTTTCCGGCTTGGGGAAAAGCCGGAAAAAAGCGTCTAGACTGGTGCGATCCTCCGGAATAAAGCCCTTTTCCGGAGGATCTCTTATTCCTACTTTCAAGTAGGAAATCCTCTGGAAAAAGGCTTTATTCCGGAGGATCGCGCCAGTCTAGACGCTTTTTTCCGGCTTTTCCCCAAGCCGGAAAAAAAGCGGCGGACGTGTTTATTTAAATCCATGGGGGATATTTAAATCCCCCGCAGATTTCCCTATTCTGACTTACCTGCTTTGCATGACTATTCCGTTTTATGGGTCCAGTGTAGATGTAGCCCATATGTTTGTGGTGTTTTTAACACTTCTTTTCCCTTAATGGCATTTTATGATTTCACAGGAGGTATATTTTTCTAATTATAATGTATTTTCCCAAAATTATTGTTTAATCTCATTATCTGTCTCTATTCACTATGATTTTTTTGTCCACACTCTGAGCCTACTTACATGAGGCATTTTCAGTTTTTTCCTTACATGTTGACCACATAATTCCCAGCCTTCGTTATACACTAACTTAGTGTTTCCTTCTTCACTGTTTCCAATTACTTTAGCCTATGAGGTTAAGTCTAAAAGCTTTATTTTTAAAAGACTTGGCCTTTCACCTGCAGCTAGCTGTAATACACACAGGAGCACAGTGCTGAAGGCACTACATGCAATTCACAACATCTGAGCTGCAGACATTTAGACAAGCTTTCTCCAATTTGTTTTTGATTCGTTAAAAGCATTTCCGGAAAATCATGCCAGTCTTGACGTAGCCTGGCAGACCAAAGGCCCTGATTCTGACACTGGTCAGGTGGCATGAGCCAGTCAGGAAGTGGACAAAGGTGGTTTTAAATCATCTTTGTACCTGCTGGCATTGGGCCTGACCTCAGCACCACATACAATAGATTTGTGAATTCAATAGCTACCCAAGGGCCACTCCACTAGCACAGACTGGCCACCATCCCTTCAGTGCTCCATCAGCCCTATGCCATCAGAGGATTCTCTTTACACGGGGGTAATTTTCCTGGCAGGCTCTCCATAGAGGGAGAAACATCAGAGTGAAGGAGGTGAGCTGTGATTCAAGACCAAGACCCACTAGATGAAAGACCCAACCAGTGGGCTTTGTGATTCCCAGCTGGGCAGTACTCACTGACCCCGAGGAGTTATGCACTTAAAAGGATTTTTAAAACAGAGGTGGGCACCCGCCTGGTCTAGTGCGGACATCGTGGACCTCGTCCACGACCTCCGCACTAGGCACAGGAAAGTGGCCATCTAGGGAAGGAGAGCTGCCAGCCTGGCCACCCAGGAGCAGGTTTGCATGAAAATCAACGTGGTCCACTGAGACCCCCCGACCCTGAGCCCTGAGCTTACAATGGCCATACTGGGTCAGACCAAAGGTCCATCTAGCCCAGTAGCCTGTCTGCCGACAGAGGCCAACCCTAGGGACCCTGGAGGGGATGGACCGAAGACAGTGACCAAGCCATTTGTCTCGTGCCATCCCTCTCCAGCCTTCCACAAACTTTGGGCAGGGACACCACTCCTACTCCCAGGCTAATTCCACTCCATGGACCCAACCTCCATCACTTTATCTCACTTCTCTTTAAACTCTGTTCTAGTTCTAGCCTTCACAGCCTCCTGCAGCAAGGAGTTCCACAGGTTGACTCTTTGCTTTGTGAAGAACAACTTTCTGTTACTAGTTTGAAGCCTGCTACCCATTCCTTTCCTTTGGTGTCCTCTAGTCCTTCTATTATGGGAACTAATGAAGAAATTTTCTTGATGTACCCTCTCCACCCCACTCATGCTTTTATAGACCTCTATCCTATCCCCCCTCAGTCTCCTCTTTTCTAAACTGAAAAGTCCCAGTCTCTTTAGCCTCTCTTCATATGGGACCTGTTCCAAACCTCTGATCATTTTAGTTGCCCTCCCCTCTCCCAGCCTCTCTCTTCCCCTCTCCCACCTCCTTTTCCCAGTCTCCCCAAGTTTTGTTCAATAAACAGAGAGATTCTATTTTTGACCACACGTTTTCTTTATTTTGTACATCAGGAAGAGGGGTTAGGGAAGGGTAAGTGGAAGGAGGTGAGGGAGGAATGGGGCACAAGTCCCCGATGGGGAGGACTGGGCTGGCTCTGCGGGCTTCTGGGGGTGGAAGCTCTCCTTAAGCCCCCCAATTGTCCCCTCTTCCCAGATGGCAGCCTGCGGCAAGTGCAGCCGGGCTGATGGCCAAGTGCTGTGATGTGCTGAGTGTGGGCACTCAGGGCACTCCAAGCCAGGACTGCTTTGCAAGCGGGGCACCCCTGAGGACTGTCTGTCCGGGGTGGGGGTCGGGTCCCTTTAAGCACATCCCTCGGCTAGCCGGAGGCAGCAGCTCCATGCTCTAAGTCCTCACCTGATGCCCTGCCGGCACTGCTTCCGGCCATCCTTAACCCCAGGTCAGGGTCCACTTAATGTGGACATGCTAGTTCGAATTAGCAAAACGCTAATTTGAACTAGTTTTTTAGTCTGGATCCGTTAGTTCGAATTAGCTTAGTTCGAACTAACTAAGTTAGTTCGAATTAGCGCTGTAGTGTAGACATACCACCATAAAAGTTAGTTCAGCATGTACGATACTGTGTGTGTAGCTAATGCACGGATTAGTCACACTTCAAGACCGAGCCCTACTCAGGCTTGATTGGCTCCCACTGAAGTCAACATCAAAGTTCCCACTGTATATATATAAGCAGTTTCATCAGTGTGTTCTCTTAGCTGATAGCTCTCTCACACATCTAATGGAAACCATTCACCTACAGATGGGCAAAATTAAGCACTCATTTAAACCATTTCTTTGACTTCAATGAGCCCGCAGGGATATAAATGACAGACAAATGCCTCTACACTATGAGCCTCTTCCACAAGAGGAAATGCAAATGGAGTGCTCATTTGCATATGTTGCGCTCTCATTTGCATTTCTTACTCGGATTCCTTTTGCGCAAGTGGTTTTGTGCAAAAAAGTGGTGTATAGATGGCTCCTTTTTATGCAAAGCCCCCTTTTGTGCAAGTGCCGTTCTTCCACATGTGGGGCAGGCAGGTTCAGCTAGGCAGGATCCAAAGCTGGGGGAGCTTAGAGTCAGGGAAACCGGGTGTGGTACGAGAGGGTTCTGTTTGAGGCATTCTGGGTGTGGTCAGCTTGTTACGGGTGCTGGTTGCAGAGGGATCTGGGTTCACTGGGGGCTTCAGGGTGCAGGGATAATGGGACTCTGTAGATGAGTCCAGTGAAGGTGGCTGAGGCTCAGTGGGGAGGTCTGGTGTAGGGGGATGGGGCTCAGTGGGAGGGGGATTAGGAATGGGTGCTTGGTGGTGGTCTGGGTGCTGGAGGAGTGGATTTTGGTGGGAGGTATGGGTGAAGCAGGCTGGGGCTCAGTGAAGTGGGGGTTTAAGTGCAGGAAACCCATCAGAGTGGTGCAGGTGCAGCTGGGGTGGGGGGAGAGAAGAGGTGAAGCTCTTCAGGATGAGGGGCTGAGCACAGGGGTCCAGTGGGGAATGATCTAGGTACAGAGGTGGGGGTCATGATGCAGGGTGGAAGGGATTAGTGGGTGATCCAGATGCAGAGAAGGTCTGGCCTGGGAGGGTCCAGATGCAGAGGGGTCTGGCAGCCCACGTATAGTGGCTGAGGAGATGTGGGGGCAGGAAGTGGGGGGTAAGGATGTCAGATTCCTGCAGTTGGGGAAGGTTTCTAGGGGTGGGTCTGACCACCTGGCTACTCCTTGCAGGAGAAAAGGAAATCCCATCCTCAGCCCAGCCAGAACTAGAAGCTGACTTGGCATATAGTAGAAACCACTGGCTGGAGAAAACCCAGCCCCTCCGTGGTGATTTATCTCTCCGCGGGTTGCCCCTAGCACATGAAACAATATGCCCTTGCAATTTTCCTCTGTCAGGAGTCATTTTTCTGTGGTGAAGGAAAAGAATTTGCAGGGGAGATGAATTGTGCACATGCACAGAATTCCCCCAGGAGCAATTTATTTCCATGTGCTATATGATCGAAGACTGAATGGCTAAGGGAATGGATATAGGCAGGGCCATCCTTACCCATACGCAGAGTATGCAGCTGCATAGGGCACCCTGTTCTGTGGCTCTGCTTCCTCCAGAGAAGAACTAGTTAGCTTAAAAGTAACAAAGCCTGCCAGACCTATTAGCAGAACACTGAGCCAGTAAAAGAGCCATTCAAGTGGTCCCTGGATATGGAGACATGCTCAGCTTCTAATTCAAAGCTGGGAAAGGTAGTAACTGTGTGAGACTAGTTGACAACTTTCCTACCGCCTAGATGGTATTTGTAATCACAAAGCTGCCACCATGACTGGTATCCTTGTTGCTAGTCTGAGAAAAAAGGCTACCTTGTATGGGTATGACAACTGCACTTGGTTATACAGACACTAAATGCAAGTTCTAGAGCTAATTGTTTTTGTGGAGTAGCTGTGAGTTTCTGCAACCTACTGTAGAAAAGTCTTAAGTTAAAGCTTTATCAAAGTCACTTTGGCACAGCGATAATAAATCCTGGGATGTCCAGAGCAGAAAATGTTCCTTCCAGAAATGCTTCAAGAAACTTGGCATCTATGGTTCATTATGTAACTATATGGAAAAATCAAAGTACAGTAGCACTAGTAACATCTCTGATGGTTGACTCAGTACTTTTATTTTTAAAAAATCTATTTTCCATCAGTTTATAATTTGACCATAAGAAGTTCCTCCTGGATGAATTTTCACAATGGTTGCTTTTCTCAGATGTAATTTTTTTTTCTGAAAATTAAAAGCATGGTTCAGATACTTTAGGATATGAAAAGTCAAATAGCAGAAAGCTAAATTATTTGGTTTTCGATGCCCTTTTCTTTCTCACTGCTGCAACTCTAGAACCGTGTAAATTTGCAAATAAATAAACACAAATTAAACTGTCAAGAGATTAATCTTCCATGTGCCAATTTTAAAAGTATCTACTCTGATTGTATGTGCACATACCACATCTGCATACACAAACAGGCAATTAGATTTGGAAAACAGGTACAGCAGTTACTTGCCTAAATACCTACACTTCATATAGAGCATAAGCTTATGCTCCTACACTTCAGTTAGTCTATAAGGTGCCACAGGACTCCTCGTCGCTTTTGCAGATTCAGACTAACACGGCTACCCCTCTGATACTTGACTTCATATAGAGTTGTTCAATGAAAGCAAAATCCCACTAAAGGATTAGTGTCACAGGATTAGTGGGAGTAGGGCCAGTGTACCCCTGCCTCATCAATTCACTCCAGTTGGGATTTAGATTGTACTTGGGCCCTAGAAGCAAGAGAGATATGATGAGTGGGAGCTGCCTTGGAGCACAGATTGATTCAGCTGGAGAAAGGAAAGGTGACTTGGTGCCTGTCTGCTTGAGCTGGGAAGCACAGACCCAGTTCATGTGTAGCTGTAGCCTAGATGAGGTTGCTGGGAGAAGGATTGACGCAAGAGAGCAGCAGAGAGGGGTTTCCTGGTTGGTATCCCAAAGCCACAGAGCCAGGACTGAAGAGGGCTTAAGGGAAGAGAGCAGCAGAGGGAGGTGACTGCTGGCTCTAAACCAGAGAGTCCTGCAGGAATAGTGGAGGAGCTTCCAAGGGAGTAAACAGAACAGGGCTATAATCACATGATTCATCTTCTGTCACCCACTCCCAACTTTGGGCAGCAGAGTGTGCTGTTCCATCCCTGGTCATTTTGGATCATGTGATGACTGCCCTATTCTGTTCATTCCCTCTGAAGCAGCCACTGACACCTCCAGGACCAGAGAATTCAGGACACTCTCTTGGTAAAGATGATCCCCCCGCAAAGAGGCTTCTGGGTATTCCCCTGGGGAAGACAGAATTGGAATAGTTACAGAGAAGGGGTATGGAACAGCTTCCATATGAGGAGTGATGAAGAAGACTGGAACTTTTCAACTTGCAAAAGAGACGACTAAGAGGGGATATGATAGAGATCCATAAAATCTCAACTAGTGTGAGGAAAAGTGAATATAGCATAATATTGGTCCTACAAACCCTGGCTGCTACACACACAGTCTTCTTCTAGTACCTTGCCTATTAGCTATATAACAACCACAAATTATCAAAACACATGGAACTAACAAGACGTGTGGATGATGCTCTAAACACTTTTTAAATTCCATTTTCTCTCCAGCACTTGTTTTCTAGCTGTTTTTCTGTGTGTGTATTGTTCAGTGCGTAGTATACAAGGTCCCAATCCTGACTGGTGCTTTTCTGCATTAATGGAATATAAATAATTAATACTTTTATAAAGGGTCTCAGGATATTCTCTGTTTACCAGGAAGGAGTTCAGTTCCTGAGTTTCCAGACTTGTCAGGCAGAGATATGTTAACAAGCCTAAGACTTGGCCTTTTGCCAAGTGATCATCCATTTTCTTTAGAACAAATTTCCTCCATTTTGGTTTCCAAGGATGTCAGAATAGTCCACACTCCATTCCGAGTTATCTGTTCTAGCATCTCAACTACTGACTTACCAATAGGAACCAAGATGTTATGCAGTCTGCAGCTACTTGTCCAAAGAAGTACTGTTGCTTAGTTTTTAATCTGTTTGTTTCTGATACCAAGGAGTTAAGATGCGATTATATCCCATCTTCTGCACACAAGAATTGAAACTGCATGCCAGACTTACAAAAGCAAATAATCAATAAACTGAAACAGGACCTTTAGAAACACCAACCCACTTCCACCTCCTTCTTAAACATGCAGTCCTTTCAGGGTTTTCTGCTTCTTTGAATTCCTAATCCTTTAGGGTATGTCTACACTTGCCACCCTAGTTTGAACTAGGGTGGCTAATGTAGTCGTTCTAACTTGCAAATGAAGCTCAGGATTAAAATATCCCGGGCTTTATTTGCATGTTCCCAGGCACCGCCATTTTTAAATGCCCCTGCAATGAGGAGTAACGGTAGTCCGAATTAGGGGCTTTAGTTCAAACTACCTAGCCTGTGCCGCGTATAGCCGCGGGCAGGGAGTCCAAACTACCGGGCATTTAAAAATGGCAGCACCTGGGAACATGCAAATAAAGCACAGGATATTTTAATCCCGGGCTTCATTTGCAATTTCGAATGACTACATTAGCCACCCTAGTTCGAACTAGGGTGTCTAGTGTAGACATACCCTTACTGACTTAAATTAACCCATCTGGGCCAAATTCTATTCTCAGTTATAGGGGTGTGAATCCAGAATAACTTCATTAATGTCAGTAGATCCACCCTGTATCTATGCAAATATAACTGAGACCAGACTTGAGCCCTCAGAGAAACTGAATCCACTTTACCACATTTAGCCTTCAGGTTGAAACTCTCTGGTCTGGGGAGCATCAGCCAGGAGCAGGGCTAGGGGGTCGCCAGCTGGGAGAGGAGTCAGGAGCCTGGTGGCTGGGGCTGGCAAGTGGAACCCAGCCATGGACACGGAGCCTGGTGATCAAAGCCAGACCGTCAGTGGAGCCCTGTTGGGGTTGGAGGCCCAGGTCTCCTGGCCGGGGGCAGAGAGTCCAGCAAACTCCCTTGTTCAACCCAATCAGGTCTTGAGAGCACTGGAACAGGGAGGTCCAACCTGTATTTCTGTGCAATCATATTGACTTCTTCAGGCTTCTTCTGGTGTTTGTAATACAAATAGTTAGGCAGACAATTCTATCTCATAACACTAATGAAAAGCTAGACAACACTCTAGCAAGTTCACCTAATTCTAGCACCTACAATCTGCAGGCAATACGGCTAAGTGCATAGGGCTACAATTATTATTTGCCTCAGCCACTTCACAGCAAGTATTTAATCTTATTGATCTATCTGAAATGCCTGGTTGTTCCTGCGGTCAACATTTAAACAGTTTGCACAGACTGGGGCCATGCTACATGACAGATGCTAGAATACAAAGGATTAGTTTCTGAGAGAATAAAACATTGTTAGTTCATTGGGGATCCTTTGAAGAAAAAGCCTTGCCTAATTCAAATAGATTACATGTCCTTTGGAACTCTGAAAGATAGCAAATTATTATTATGTGATGATAACATATCAGTGCATAAACGTTAGAGCTTAAAAAGTAGGTTGAAATAGCTCATATTCAAACTAATCTCTGTGTGACACATTTTCAATGGCTCTAGCTCTATTACTCCACTAGAGCTACGGTGGCACCTTGTGGTCAGAAAGATATGCCTCGAGGATTTCTTCGTCTTTGTGCCTCAGCTGTCTCCTCAGAGGCAAGGAGTCCAGATGGGAACAATTTAATTCCTTCCTCTGCTAGAAATTTGAAAAGTGACCCTCTGCACTATCAAATTAAATAGAGGAAAATAAAATTCTGAAGGTATGTCTACACTGCCACCCTAATTCGAACTAGGGTGGCTAATGTAGGCATTCGAACTTGCAAATGAAGCCCGGGATTTAAATATCCCGGGCTTTATTTGCATGTTCCTGGGCGCCTCCATTTTTAAATGCCCGGTGGTTTGAACTCCCTGCCCGTGGCTACATGCGGCATGGACTAGGTAGTGCGAATTAAAGCTCCTAATTCGAACTACCGTTATTCCTCCTGCAAGAAATCAACTTCAGATAATTATCAAACTACTGTCAGTTGTTGCAAGCTCTTTTGAGCAGAGCCTACCATTTTGTTCTGTGTCTCTACAGCAGTGAAGTATTAGCCCATGACAGAGGTTCTTAGCTCCTGCTGTAACAGAAATAATAAATATTATCCTTATATAACCTGCATGCCCACACTTCTGACCAGTGGTTCTCAAAGTTATTTGATCATGCCCCCCCTTCTTTGTATCTGTAGTAATGTGTATTCCTTCCTTCCTGCCACAAAAATACATATACCAATACAAAAATCAACCTGCAACTCGAAGTAGGTATTAAAACAGTAAGGCACTGGTTCAAACAGGGTCAATTATCTATTGTAATAAAAGCAAAACTGCAATTGAAGTCAATGCTTACAATTAAAAATGCAGACCACATAATAGCAAATGGATTAATGTGCAGATGGCAATAACATTGTATAATGCTTTGCAAGCTTAATAGAAATCCATCAAAATGCACGGCGCCATCTAGAGTCAAAGTACTGTGCCGTCTGAGGACCAGATATGTCAGAAGGAATCAGCTTTTCTCGCTATTCATTGCTGTGGGTAAAATATTCACAATAAGATTTTTTTCTAAAGCTTCCCAAATATATATTCTATGCCCCTGAGAGGGGACTGCTGCTCAGTTTGAACCCTATGTCCTAGACAATAAACAGGACTATGTCTGGAAAAAGGGTTCCCATCTCTTGGAAATTTTCAAAGAGGAATTTTCTGAGGTGAGAATATAACTCACCTTACTCTCAGGGCCAGATTTCTGGTTAGGCACAATAGGCATGTGCCTAGAGACACCAGTTTGCTAGGGGTGCCTACCGCTTAAGAGTAGGTTAAAAGCTCCAATTTGTTATGGACAACCTGAAGGACAGCTGTCAGCATGCGGGGGAGCATTAGAGATGCTGTGCCTACAGGTGTATAAGGTGTAAATCCAGCCCTGTTTTCCACTCTTCTAAAGCAGAAATGCCACCGGATCATACTTTCCCATTCCCTCAATCAGCTAATCAAATCACAAGAGGGACTATTGACAGAAAGGCAAAAATCTTGGTGTCCACATTTAATGAGCTTCTTAAGAAATTTAACCCTGAAGTAGGTAAGAAAAAGCAACATGCTAGGAAAGTAGAACAGAGGAAATGCTATAAGAAGAATGCTAATCAATTACTCCCTTTACAAACATGGAGAACAGCAGATTTTAAATAGAAAATGGCTGGCAGCCTTGTATATTAACACCTAAATTGTGCATTCCAAGGTATAATGCCACGATAGGAGGGAAAAAACCGAGAAACAAAATTAGGGAGGACATTCAGGTTGCACTAATAGAAGCAACTGTCCTCCAGACACTCTCAAACAATGCAAAAAGCCAAAAGCAGCAAATACACACCCTGAGTGGCAAATTCTTTCAACACTAGCCAATTAGCCTGTCATTAGACGGGATTTTCAGGTCTTCTCTCCTGAGCTCTCTCGCTCCGTCTCTCTCTCTTCCTACTGCCTCCCGCCCTCTCTCTCAGCTCTCCTCCACCTCCTGCCTCTCTCTCCATCTCTTTCTTTCTCTTCTCCTCCCCCCCACCTCTCACTCTCCCTTTCTCTTCTCCTCCTCCTCCTGTCTCTCTCTCAGCTCTCCTCCGCCTCCTGCCTCTCTCTCCGTCTCTTTCTTTCTCTTCTCCTCCCCCCCCACCTCTCACTCTCCCTTTCTCTTCTCCTCCTCCTCCTGCCTCTCTCTCCCCTTCGTCTCTCCCTGCCCCCCTTCCCCTTCCCTCCTGCTGTGGCGCTTGGCTGAGTGCTGCCTTCTCAGCCAGGCTGCCAAGGGGGGGGGGGGGGGCAGTGATGTTCACGGCCGGGGCCGGGGCCGGGGCTGTGTACATCACCACTCTCCCTACCCCTCCCACCCCGGGGGAGCCCAAACAGCCCCTTGCACTGCTGGCTCCCCCGACGGCCCGGTTGAGGGGCGCAGCACTCAGCTGAGTGCTACAGCAGGAGGAGAAGGGGGGCGGTGATGTACCTCCTGGCTGTGTATGTCACCGTCCTACCCCCTTCCCCTCCCTCCGTGGCAGCTCGGCTGAGTGTATATAGTAGACAATTGGCTACTATATATATGATGTGGGCAGACAGAAGCAGAAAGGAATTGTCTGGAAAACAAGTAGACGTGATCAGAAAGTCAGCAGGGTTTTTAAGAAAAAATATTCCTTTCCCTTCTTAAGGACATGCAGGTAACTTCCCCGGCACTCATCCACGAAATCTCTGCACGCTGAACCTCTGAAATCTGGCAATCTCTTGCGCAGCAATATCCATGTTCCAACAGGACCACAGATGTTGCTGGAACAGAGAACCTAGCAGGGAGCGGGGACCAGCTAGGGTCAGGAGAGAAGCCCTAGCCGGCAGCAACAGGTCCAGTATCCAGGAACATCTTCTAGGTCAGTGGCCAGCAGCCCAGGCTGGCATAGCAGGGAGCACAGCAGCAGTGGAGAGAGCTTCCCTTGCAGTGGCTGGTGGCAGTTGGGCTGGTGTAGCAGGGAGCTCCCCTCTAGTTCAGCAAACTTCCTGGTTTGGGATGGTTCAGGACCTGAGGGTGCCAGACCAGGGAGATCCAACATGTATTTCTTAATTTTTATTATTGAAAAGAGGCTGCTCTCAGTGGTGACAGATGACAGAATGAGGAGCAATGGTCTGAAGTTGCAGTGGGGGAGGTCTCGGTTAGATATTAGGGGGAAACTACCCATTAGGAGAGTGGTGAAGTACTGGAATAGGTTACGTAGAGAGGTGGTAGAATCTCCATCCCTAGAGGTTAAGACTCAGCTAGACAAAGCCCTGGCTGGGTTGATTTAGTTGGGATTGGTCCTGCCTTGGGCAGGGGGCTGGCCTTGATGACCTCCTGAGGTCTCTTCTAGCTCTATGATTAATGCCTGCAATTAACGCGTTAAAAAATTAACACGTTAATCCTTCCCTGCATTAATCGCAGGTGTTAATGCACATCAATTGACAACCCTAATTATGTGGTTTGTTTTAATTTAATTTTTAAAAGGAGAAGCTGTAATAGTAGCCAGTAGAGTCAACGGCTTCATTTTTCTGAAGTGACTTCCTTTGTCTTTTTCATTCTTTCACTGCAAGTTTCTCAGTGCCAGGCCCCAGGGACACACCCATTTATTCACAGAACTCTGCTGGATTGCTGTCCACTCGTTAGTAACACAGACCGCTTTTCTTCACTTCTAAAATGGGACTATAATCTTTTGTAATGAGGATAACATTTTGCCATGTGACAGGATCATAGCCCTTGGCAACCATGGCACACATCATGGGGATATAACCTTTAGCTATGTGACAGGGTATAAAACCTTGTCTCATATCATGGAACTGGGGCCTGAAAATAAAATGCAGTCTGTTATCAGTGCTCTCACGTGCCAGACTTTTATTTCATGGGTGGAGGGGAGAGTATGTCTCGAAGATGAAGACAGAATGATATGATATAAGATTATATTCACTGAGGCTGTTTATGAAATTCTAGGTGGGAAACTGAATATTTCAAAAAGACTAGGGCTTTGAGTAAATTTGACTGTATTAGTGCTCTTTAGTATTAAGCTTCATAACAGATCTTTATAATAAATTGTCAAATACAAAACAGCCTAACCAGCAGAATACATGGGTAAGCAATTCTAATGCTTGAATGTGAACAAAACAGGATACTTTGCAAGTAATCCATAGTGACTTTGCTTTTTATATCTTCAAACACCAACAATATTTGCAAATAATGAAACAAAGCCTAAAATAGTTGTTTTCTGAGGGTATGTCTAGACTGCAAGCTTCTTTCAAAAGAAGCTTTTTCGGAAGAGATCTTCTAAAAAAACCTTCTTTTGAAAGAGAGCATCCACACAGCACAAGCATATCGAAAAAGCAATCTGCTTTTTCGAAAAAGAAAAAGCTCATTTTCTCAGGAGAGAGAGAGGTGGTCAGTCATCCATCCAATCAGATATTGTCCCTGAGGCCATGCCCTCCTCAGTGAGCAAGGGCCATGAGCAAGGCCATGCGTGGCCTGCCTCACAGGGGCCTCAAGGTTCCCATGGGATCATACCTCCCGCTCGCTCCCCACGCCCTCATGGACAAGCAGGCCAGGGAAGTGTCCAGCCACAGTGGGATCCCATGGGCGGAACAGGGACCTGGAGTGACCTGACTCTCTTTGGGAACCACACATACACGGCAGGAGTGGGTGGTGCCTCGTGCATGCAGGCATGGCCGTGTGCTATGTGTGACACTCCTCGGTCTGTGCCCTTGTTCCCAGCCTGCTTCTGGCGGTGGCTGGTGGGGAGGATGGACATCCCTCCCAGGGGTTCGGACGTGCGTGAGGCCTCCCCTCAGGCTGTAAGCAGCATCCCACGTGTGCTCCGGGGCTGGCTCCTGAGACCACATGGTGTACACTGCTGCTGCATGTGCTTGCACGAGCATGGACAACAACATGCTGTCCAGGCAGAGCATGCCGAGCAACAAGCTGAGCCCGCCTCTCCCACGCTCTGTGTGCAACAAACAGAGCACTCAGTTGATGATCCCTCCCCAGCATAAGATGATGTGTAGGAGATCTCCAAGGCCTGGGGTACTGACACCAGGCTCGGGGTGACCACGATACCAGTGTCCTCCTCCTCCTCCTCCTCCTGCAGGTGCTGTTGGTCGTCATCCTCCTCCTCCATGAGCTCCAGAAAAGGTGTTCTTCCTTGTAGAATGAGGTTTACCAAAGTTGAAAAAAACCCTGCATTCTTTTGATTTTTTTTTTCCAAAAGAATGTGATTACAGTGTGGACGTAAGTGACTTTTAAAAAAAAAAAAAAAAAAAAGGTGTTTTTCCGAAAAAACACTGCAGTCTAAATGCACTCTAAGGCTGTGTCCAGACTCCATGCCTCCGTCGACGGAGGCATGTAGATTAGCCAGATCGGAAGAGGGAAATGAAGCCGCGATTAAAATAATCGCGGCTTCATTTAAATTTAAATGGCTGCCCCGATCTGCCGATCAGCTGTTTGTCGGCAGATCGGGAGAGTCTGGACGCGATGCCCCGACAAAGAAGCCTTTCTTCATCGACACAGGTAAGCCTCGTGAAACCAGGTTTACCTGTGTCGATGAAGAAAGGCTTCTTTGTCGGGGCATCGCGTCCAGACTCCCCCAATCTGCCGACAAACAGCTGATCGGCAGATCGGGGCAGCCATTTAAATTTAAATGAAGCCGCGATTATTTTAATCGCGGCTTCATTTCCCTCTTCCGATCTGGCTAATCTACATGCCTCCGTCGACGGAGGCATGGAGTCTGGACACAGCCTAAGGGTACGTCTAAACTACATGCCTCCGTCGACGGAGGCATGTAGATTAGCCAGATCGGCAGAGGGAAATGAAGCCGTGATTAAAATAATCGCGGCTTCATTTAAATTTAAATGGCTGCCCCGCTCTGCCGATCAGCTGTTTGTCGGCAGACCGGGGCAGTCTGGATGCGACGCGCCGACAAAGAAGCCTTTCTTGATCGGCACAGGTAAACCTGGTTTCACGAGGCATACCTGTGCCGATCAAGAAAGGCTTCTTTGTTGGCGCGTCGCATCCAGACTGCCCCGATCTGCCGACAAACAGCTGATCGGCAGAGCGGGGCAGCCATTTAAATTTAAATGAAGCCGCGATTATTTTAATCGCGGCTTCATTTCCCTCTGCCGATCTGGCTAATCTACATGCCTCTGTCGACGGAGGCATGTAGTCTAGACACACCCTAAATGTTGTTAATCAACCAATTCTAATAGAAAGTACAGTTGTAGAAAGTACAATATTTCAGCTTACTGTGTGCTGATTTGTCTTTTATGTTTACCACACTTGTAAAGAGACATGGTAATTTTTAAAAATGTAATCAGCATAGTCAGAAGTAATGGACATTACACAAAGATTAAACGGAAAAATTCAGAATGGGCAAAAAGTAAAAAAGAAAGCCCCAACTCAAATCAGGTGATGAGATATAGGGCTGGTTTTCCATCAAGAATATATTTGTCCCAAAGTGCACTTGTGCATCTGTTCAATTTTTAGTAGCTTTGGAAACATGGAAGTAGATCCCTAAATATCTACTATACTTCAAATATACCATTAACTGGGAAAAGTCAAAGCTGTGCAATAGCTTGGCAGGCTCAGTGGTGGTGATTAGAGATGGGTGAGAACTGGAAACATGGAACTAAACATCCTCAAGCCTTTCAAGCACTCATACCTGGGATTATCAATTGAGAATCCATCTTCCTGATTTTGTATCCAAGAGGCTAATTCCTGTATCTGTGTTTGAGAAGCAGATACAGTCCCAGGCCTGGTCAGTCCTCCTCACTCTTCTCTCTCTCCCCATGCAACTTCTTTTGGGAGGGGTCCCCACTTACCATTGCTTTCTTCTGGGAACAGATTCACAGGCATTCTATCCTTCTTGGGTTTGTCAGGGGGGCACTGGCTGACCACCCTTCAGTTTCTCCTCTGTGGCTGTCCTCCACTTCTTCCGCCCCTCACAATTAAACAGGGATCTTCCAGAGAGATGCAATTTACCTTCTTTTGGCTGTTTTCTCATCTCACACACGGGGATGAAGGAAAGTGATCCAGTTCACTTTCTGCTGAGAGTGGGGGCCACCAAAATGTCACCGAATCACAGCACAGAAATCTTTGAGAGACAAGGTAGCTGAGCGAATCTCTCTCTATATAAAAACATTTTTCCTGCCGGATGACAATGTTCCTGCCAGGCAACAGAATGACACCATCACATCACCAGCATCAACAGGCTCTCTCAGAAAAGCGAAAGCTGCCAGAAAAGGGGGAGGGTGCAGTAACTTTTATTGGACCAGTTTCTTGTCTGCAGAAAAGTTCTGCACAATTGCAATTATATGTAACGGTCAGAGGCTTATACATGGTAAGACCTCTGGGATATTTTGTTTGTAACAGTGATAGCTATTTCTAGAGCTAATGTAAATATTACTTCTGCCATCCTGTAGAGCTATGTCTACACTATGAGTTCTCGGCAAAAAATACGCAAATGAGGGACTCATTTGCATGAGTCATGATTTCATTTGCATATTTTCTGCCGATCTGTTTTTGCGCTGGGGTTTTTGTGCAAAAACAAGCAGCGTGGATGTTTTCTTTTTATGCAAAAAACCCTTTTCCTGCAAGATCAGTAAATCTCCTTTTTTGGGGCATAAGGATCTTGAAGAAAAAAGGGGTTTTTGTGCAAAAAGAAAACATCCACGCTGCTTGTTTTTGCAGAAAAACCACAGCGCAAAAACAGATCGGCAGAAAATATGCAAATGAGATCATGACTCATGCAAATGAGTCCCTCATTTTCATATTCCTTGCTGAGAACTCGTAGTGTAGAAGTAGCCTGGGACCGATATGGCTACACCATTTCATGCAGAAATGATGGTGTGATTCCTTACCAACTGAATTGAGAAAAGCTTCTTTTTGATTCACATGCTAGAACTGAGTGTGGATCTAGACACTGAGTTACTGTCTCTAAGGAGAATATGAACCAATCACAAAGGACTGAATATGCTAGAATGTATTTAAATGGACTTTCATAAGTTAACATTTTTCTCATTCTTTTGTGCGATTAGTTAAATGCAGCTAACCTATTAATTTTGGACGTAAGATCAATTTTCTCACCTGTTATATTTTGCTACTATTTGGTTCTTCTTTAGTGGGTATTTCTATAAATTCGGGTGTAATTAAATTCCCACTTAAGCGAATGAAAAGAATATCATTGACATTAATGGGAATTGAGATTGGGTCTGAGGCTAATCTCTGGCTAGCCATCTGTCATAATTCTAGGTTACCTATCGCTGTAGAATGAATGCCAAAATGACAATATTTGCAAGTTCATTAGGGGAAAACAAAATACAATTTGAGTGATTCTCAGTGGTGGGAATACAAATGCTGAGGCATCCAACTTGATACAAATCATAAATTGTTGACAATCATCATCAAAATGGGTTTTGTCCCTAAACTTTGTCCTTTTTAGTCTCTCACAATCAGTTTCTCAGGAGATCCAGTGGACATACTCATTTATGACAGAAAGTAGATAGTTGCACGTAGCAGAGCTCTGCTTCATTGCTGTACATTAGTCAGTGATACAGACAGTTTTTCTTCCCTTGCAAGATCCCCATCATGGACAAATTGTTTGATTTGTGCAATCTTGAAAATTGACAATGATAAAGTTTGTTTTTCCAAAGGACAGTCTCAGGGACTTGAGTGGAACAATGAAGTTTAAAGGCATCATACAAATTCTCTAGAGAATTTCAAAAGAGTAGTTTTGGCAATCATACTATCTGTATTTGACCATTGGAATCTCACTGTAATGAACCTTGATGACTTACATTCTTAAATGCCAAATTAATAAGTTATGATGGGAGATACAAATAAATTACTATTGCTTAATAATTAAAACTTGTACTTTTGATAATACAGCTGATCTCTAGGATACTATTACTTTTGATTTCTCCTTTCACCCATATGTCCCAAGCAAACAGATTCCCTTTGGTAATATGAACTAAAGAGGCAAGGCACCTCCTTCATAGAATCATACGGTTGGAAGAGACCTCAGGAGATCATTGAGTCTAACCCCCTGCCAATAGCCTCATCTGGTGACATGGTGCAGTGCAAAAAAATCAATCCCACTTAGGAGAGTTTTCATTCTTCACCTTGGTTTATTTTTCAGTATTACAAGGTGTGTCTCAGAGTAAACCTAAGGATTACTCTTCAGCCAAATAAAAGAGCCGAACTCATGCCATTAAGAAGGGACTATGTTTTCCTGATCCCACTCGGAGGTGTTTCCTTGCTATGCTGTTTTATGTGGAGAAGGACTGGCACACAGAAAAGCTATAGGAAGGAGAGGAGCCTTCCACCCAGGAGACCCCTTTCACTCCACACTGCCATGAGCCCTAATGCATCTCTCCTCCTTCTACCTCAGCAGAAGAGGGATTCTCAAAGGTCTCAGGAAGCCCTTAATTGGATTCAGCAGTTCCTGACTGACCTGAGGTAACCTCTTTTCAGCTCATCCAGAAAAAGACCTTTACCAGTCTCGGGCTGACATACCTCCTTTCCATCATGCCCTTACAGTTGTCCAGTCTATCTTTGTCACACTAGGTATTTAATACATCAGATCTATCTTTTATTCTGATGTTGCTGCTATTAAAATCCAAGCCAGTGCAGAAAGACCATGCCTAGCTTTGCAAATCACTTAGGGAGCTTTTATAATGCTTAGTGCTTTGTGGGAACCTTATGTACTACAGCAAATTCACCTTTCATTACCTATCAGTACCAATGCACTGATTGCAGCTTCCACATTGAAGTACAGGCAGTCCCCGACTTACGCGGATCCGACTTATGTCGGATCCGCACTCACGAACGGGGCTTTCTCGTTCCGGAGGTCGAGGTAGCGGATTGCTACCTGCGATCTCCGGGGCGAGAAAGCCCCGTTCGTAAGCTGCTCCGGTGCCCCTGGTCTGCTGGAGATCGTCTCCAGCAGACCAGGGGCACCGGGCGGGTTCCCGCGCTTCTGAGGCTTTGCCAGAGCAAAGCCTCAGAAGCGCGGGAACCCGCCGCTGCTGCCGCTTCAGTCCTGTGCCTGTGGTCTGCTGGGGACGGTCTCTGGCAAAGCCTCAGAAGCGCGGGAACCCGCCCGCTGCTGCCACTTCGGTCGCGGTGCCTGTGGTCTGCTGGGGACGGTCACCAGTAGACCGAAGCGGCAGCAGCGGGCGGGTTCCCGCGCTTCTGAGGCTTTGCCAGAGCAAAGCCTCAGAAGCGCGGGAACCCGCCGCTGCTGCCGCTTCAGTCCCGTGCCTGTGGTCTGCTGGGGACGGTCCCCAGCCGACCACAGGCACCGGGACTGAAGCCGCAGCCGCGGGGGGGTTCCGCGCCTCTGAGGCTTTGCCAGAGCAAAGCCTCAGAGGCGCGGCACCCCGCTGCCGCTGCGGCTCTGCTCCCCGTGTCCCTGGTCTGCTGGGGGGGGGGGGGGGCAGCTAGTGTGCCCCCCCCAGCAGACCAGGCTTTTGTTTTGGACCCTGGAGCAGAGCAGCTGGGGCGCTGCCAATTGGTCCTGCAGCGCCGCTCTCGGCACTACTGGACCAACCCGGCAGCACCCCAGCTGCTCTGCCCCAGGCCCTGATTCAGCCACTGCTGGTCAGTTTCAGCAGTGGCTGAATCAGGACGCCTGGGGCAGAGCAGCTGGGGTGCTGCTGGGTTGCTCCAGTAGCGCCGAGGAGCGGTGCTACTGGAGCAACCCAGCAGCACCCCAGCTGCTCTGCCCCAGGCGTCCCCAAGTCAGCCACTGCTGAAACTGACCAGCGCTGACTACAGGAAGCCCGAGGCACAGTTGCTCTGCCCCGGGCTTCCTGGAATCAGCCGCTGATCAGTTTCAGCAGCAGCTGACTTGGGGACGCTTGGGGTTCTTAAGTTGAATCTGTTTGTAAGTCAGAACTGGCGGTCAGTTTCAGCAGCGGCTGAATCTGGACGCCAGTTCCGACTTACATACAGATTCAACTTAAGAACAAACCTACAGTCCCTATCTTGTACGTAACCCGGGGACTGCCTGTACACACTTTTATTGGCAAGACTAATCCAAGTTTGATCCAGAAGTTGGCATGTATTTAGTAATCCTATGGCTACACTCTGTTCTCTCTAGATAAAGCATTTAACCACCAAAGCAGATCTACTAAATATACTGTGGCAGAGCTCCAGCTATTCCCCATGGGTCTCACACAACTGGCATATAGTGAGCCTCTGAGGCTAAAATTATCATCCTCCACATGGCCTCTTTCTCTTGACTCAAGGCAGGAGCCACAGACTACAGAGCCATAATAATCACAAGCTAGTTCATAAGTTTGCGGTAAAATCCCCTCTGGAGTCCTGATCTCCCTTCTCAAGGCAGAGATGTAGTGGGGAACCCAGGCCCGCCCACTACACTGGGTTCTGGTCCAGAGACCTTAAGCCTGCAGCAACAGGCTGGGTTACTGTCACTCTCAAGCTAGCAGCTTTTCCCTGGGCCACTTCCCCCCAAACAATTCCTCCCAGCACCTTCCCTTTGGTACATGCTCAACAGTCACAATACCCTCAATACCTACAGCTCCTGCACACAGCACTTCCTGTCCTTCACACTTTTCCTTCCTCTTCCTAGCCTGGGGGAGCCCTTTTAAAGTGTTTAATCAGCCTGTAGCTTCTAGCAAGCTCTAATTGACCCTAGGTGCCTGCCTGATTATACTGCAGTTAGGCTTTGGGCTTTCCTTTACTAAAGGAAAAGAAAGTGGTTCACTCAAGCCCCAGCATGTCTTCTCTCCATCTGTGTGTGGCAGCTAGTTAGTCTGGGTCTGGCACAATACATTTACTTAGTATTATAAAAGGGCTAATTTTGCAAAGGTAAGGACAATTGTGAGCAAAATTGATTGGTAGAGAAAATGAAGTCAAAATGTAAATGAAAAATAGGAAGTTAGTTTAAATAGAGTTTATTGGTTTTCCCTGCCCCAAAAGCACAATTTGACAATCAAGATGAACAACAATTATGATTAAAAAGCCTAGACTAGTTCAATTGGGAAGCAAGCAACATATAAACAAATGTAAAAAGAAGGAAATAGACAGAAATGTATATAAATTATGAAATACAGAACTTTGATGAGGGAAGTCAAAAATACCAAGGAGAACTCCATGGTTGTCAGATCTAAGTATTTTTTAAGTATTTTAAGAATAAAGGAAATCCTAGCAATGGCTTAAGCTCATTATTGGCTGAATAGGGTAAAATAGTTATTAATTATGTGACAAGGCATAAATATTAAATATATATTTGTTTGTTATTTATAAAGAAGCAATATTATGTACCTGCATTATGTGAGGATAATGAAATACTCTAATTCATTATTAATCAAGGAGGATATAGAAAAAAAGCTACTAGGAAAAACATTTTGAAATAAATAGCCCTGGTTATCTGGCGTCCAAAAATTCTAAAATTGTTAGTTCAGGAGATCTCTGATATTAATACGAGTTTCATCAAGCTGCAACTTTATTATTAGATGTCTGTGACTACCCCGCAGATAACATGTACAGAGCAGATCACCCTTCCTTGTTTTCTCTCATAATAAACTGGGGGCAAGAGTGCCTTTATTAGCTCCCACAAACACACCTTCCACCCAGGTCCCTTCAGCAGATCCATCATCGTGACTTTACAGTCCCCAGGGGGGATTCCACCAACTCCCCCCTTTCCACCCAGATCCCTCCAGCAACTCCATTGCTGGTACCTTACCAACCATCCACATCGTATAAGGTTTAAGGTGGACTATAATAGTAGGTGGCTTGATCCAATGCCGTACCAATCATAGGTGTTCCCAGCTACCTCCAGCCCACTCAGTTAATGAGTGCCTTTCCACTAAGTCCTTTCCCCAAGACAGTTATCCATTATTATTGATACAGCCCTACCAAATTCATAGCCATAGAATTTGAAATTTGGTAAATTTCATGTTTAAGCAGCTGAAAAATGTGAACATGATGTTGTATCTGTCAAGTCCCAGCCCAAAAGAAGATTGTGGAGGGGGGTTGCAAACCTGTTGTAGGGAGGTCGTGGGATTGCCACCTACATTTCTGTGCTGCTTTCAAGTGGGCAATAACCACAGAGCTTCCTGAAACCTCAGGAGGTTCCAAAAAGTACAGGTGAGTCTGATCATCCTGTACTGCTGAGAGCATGCCAATTAGGAGCTCCTTGCTGCTACTTCTGCCCAGCTTGGGAGGGACAATACTTGTTCTCTCTCTGCACAGCTGCAGAAAGTGCTGCACCTCCTGCCTCACACTTAGCTGCAGGAGGAGGCAGCTGGAAGTGGATCTGTCTGCTCTCTCCTCACCCTCGGCAGCTATGCAGGAGATGAAAAAGTCCTGTCCCTCTACTGCCTAGGCAGAACTTGGAAGCTCCCTTTGATGTGGAACTACTAGAAACAGAGACATCATATTTCCACAGGGAAGGTCTTATTTCATGGTCCAGGAGGGCCCTATTTATGGAGTACCTGCACTGATCATCTGCTCTACCCTTAAATAATGAGTTGCAACGTATGACCTACCACCTGTCATATTTTGCATGAACATGGCCCAGCTGAATCTGCCGAGGAAGTGAATAAAACTTAACTGCACCTAAGTCAATTCCTTCCAGCCCCTCTCAATAGGGTGGGTAGTATAATCCCCATAGCAGTGTAGCCAGACAGGAAGGAACCCCCCCTGCTCCGTAACATCCATCTTTGCTTGCCTGGAGCACACAGGCCATAGAGAGAGAGCAGTAAGATCAGCATAGTCTTTGAAGCCTTGACAGAAGGCCCGGATATGCTGGCTGCTGTGACCCTGGACAACTGTAAGCAGAGATATGAGGGTGATCGAGCTAATTGCTGACCAAGAGGCTGCCAAGGAATGCCCTTGACTGAAACCCATATTGATACGAACACACTCGTCCATGGGGGGAGGAATCTCCTGCCCAGTAAAGAATGTCCAGTACTCACAATTTAGTTCTCTCTCTTACAAGTGTAAATTAAGCTGAAACTCCCTTGTAAGAACTGGTGTCACAAAGACGGACCAACACAATTTGGCACCATAGATAAGAAAGAGTATACGGGCCTTATGGGCATAAAGATGGGTCCAGCAGAACACTTACTCTGAGTGTCAATCTATCATCTATCTGCTGGTCGGGTTAGGTAATTGGCCTCCCAAGGTTCCACAGGGACGCCCACCTCATATTCGTCTTTCCTAGGAATTGAGGGACCGGCCCTGGCCTGATACGCTGGAGTCGAGAGGCACAGAAGGGGGTAAAAATTGTACCTGGATGTGTCCTTTGTCTTAAGTGTACACATAGATTTAGAGCTCTTTAAAGATTAAGCTGTCACTTGGTACCATTATTTCTATTTTCTATCTTTATTTTCTTTGTAACCATTTTTTAAGATCTATATTTGCTAGCAGTTAAGAAATAGAGCAATAGCCATTGTAACCATATGATTTACAAGCTTCTTTAATAAACCTGTAACTGTTTAAGCTTTAACCTGACTCCTTCAGTTGCTGTAACAGAACCAAGCACAATTTAAAAGAACTCCAGAAGCTCATAAGGGACAGATACAGGCAGAGCTGGGCATTTGGATCGTGTTGCTTCCAGAGGAAAGATCTGTAGGGGCATCTATCAGCCTTCCCTAGGCTGCCCACTGTGAAGGGATCATGTATCCTACAAGTCAAAGCCTGAGGTGTAATAAGCTCTTCCTATAAACTCTGGGGCATCTGTCGGCCTGTTGACTGCCCACGCAAAGGGATCCCAATCCTAGCAGTTAAAGACATGGACGTTAAACTCCTCGGGGCGCCCGTCAGCCTCCCTAGGCTGCCCACTGTGCCAGGACCTTGTGTCCCAGCAGTTGAAGACTCGGGTGTAACATACACACACATACTGCCCTGACCATCGGCTGACAAGCAGACATAATCAATATCCTGGCATATTTACCACCAGAATGGAGAAGGACCACAGCTTAAGATGCAGTAATGACTCTGAGAATCCTACAATCACAAGTGTGCTACATCAACTACCTGCATATTTCAAAACACAAAGACAATCAATGCATCTAGGTATGTAAACAAAAAATTAAACTTGTTAAATATAATTAGAAGTATTTTATGAATTACTGGGTTAATTACTTGCTTTGAAGCAGTCAACAATTATGAATACAGCAATTAACTTATCAAACTTTCTCACATTAACCAGATATAGACACAATTTATCATTCATCTTACTAAAAACAGACATGTATGAACTGCCAGTTTTTACCTCTAGAAATGTTATAAAGAAGGATTTATGAAAGGCTAATCCCAGTGCATTTCTTTAGAAACAAAATTTGAACGTGTCTTAAGGAAATCATATTACTCCTATTCTTTCTCATCTAACACTTTAATTGCCTTTAATGCAGAACTGCCTTGAAACACTTTGGAGACTTTCCAGTGTAAGTTTCCTTAAGCGCTCCATTAAAAAATATGTCTAGTGGGATACATGGATGTTTGCAGTCCAATTTACTTGGTGAAACCTTAACTCTGGTCAATATTTGCACCTATGCAAGATTAATGTATGAGGGGGAAATTCTCTGACACTCTCCATTAAAATCTCTCTCTAAATATTAAGAAGTTCTGATGGCACTATTCAGAGAATTTGCTGGAAGACAAATGTTAAAATGTATTCAGTTACAACAAATAAAAGCTATTGATCTCCTTTAAGATTTATGGAATCCAAAGTTTGCGTTCAGATACAGGCAGAACAGAAGTAAATTGGAATGGATTGGACAATAGACACTAATACATTTTGGTTTTAAAGAATAGACTACAATCCAGTACTCTTAGGAAGAATTTACTCTTCTCAGGATGCCTCAGATTTCATCAAAAGACATTCTTTTCTTAGCAGGAGATGTCAAGGGTTCATGTATTTCACATTTTTCTTAACTCATCTGGAAAAAGACTAGAAAAAGTTTGTTTTTTTTATAGGTGGTATACACAACAGCCCCAGATACTTCCATCCTAATTAGTGCATGAAATTCCAATATCTTGTTATAAAAGTATTGCATATTCTTGGTAGTATACTATAGGACGAGTTCACCAACCTGAGTTTGGTCAAAATGGTTCAAGTTACCTGTTCTAAACTATCAGGGCAAGTCTACACAGCAGAGTTATTCCAGAATAACTGTGAGCATCTACACAGCAAGCCTGCTATTTCAAAATAATATCAAAATAATGGGCGCCTTATTCCAGATTCTGTAACCCTCATTCTACGAGGAATAATGCCTATTCCAAAATAGCTATTTCAGAATAGAACATGTGTAGACAAGGCAGCTGGAGTTATTTTGAAAATAAGTGGCCTCCAGGAAATCCCACAGGTGCCTTGCTGGTCACTCTGTCCCTACTCATCAGAACTCTATAGCTTCCCTTCCTCTGCAGCCCTTAAAGCTGCAGGCAGAAGGGAAAGGGATTGTGGCACAAAGCAGGCCCTGTTCGCATTGTGCCACACAGCAGGACACTGCACAACCTTCTCTGCTGCCATGGCCGAGCCCACGGCTCCAGCCGAGCCCCCCATAGCTGCCAGCAGTGCCTCAGGCAGCTCCCAGGACCCTGCCTGGGGCCGAAAGAGGAGAGCACCATCCTGGTCTGGTGCAGAGATCCTGGATCTCCTTGAGATCTGGAGTGAAGAAGAGAACCAGCGGGATCTCCGCACCAGATGCAGGAATGCAGACATTTACGGCTAGATGGTTGAAAGCCTGGGCCACAAGGGCCACATGCACACCCAGGAACAGTATGCATGAAGGTCAAAGAACTGTGCCAGGCCTATACGACAGTCAGGAAGCACCGCTCCTGCTCAGGAATGGCACCCCACCTGTCCCTACTATGAGCAGCTCCATAGTAGGGACAGTGGCACCCCCCACCTGGTTGTGGTCTCTGGGCTCAAGACACTCTCCCGTCGTCACTCTCCCAGGAGGCAGACCCAGTACAGAGGAAGAGGCGGAGGAGAAAGAGGAGCCAGATAAGGCCAATGCCAGCTCCATGCCTGCCAGCCAGGATGTCATGTTCACCCTGCAGCCAGTACCCCACTCCCAGGATGTCTTCCAGGCATCATCCAAAGCTGGGCAAGGCCCCTCAAATGAGTGCTATTACTTTCCTTAGACACACATGGGTGGAGGTGGCGAGAGGCAAGGGATTGGGGCATGCTCCTCACTTGGCCTTCTCAGCCTGGGGATTGTGCAGCAGCCTGTGTACGTGGAACATCAGTCCAAGGCGCACAGCCCCAGGAGACTGCAACAGAGGACCCTTGTGTTCTGGCTCCCAGGGGGTCCAGAGAGGCCTGCCTCACTCCTGATACCAGGGTGGGAGGGACACCCTGCCCACCACAAGCCACCACTGGAAAGAGGCTGTGGACATGGAGACACGCACACACACAAACTCAGGAGTGTCACACAGGGCACACTGCATGATTGCACACTCAGGGCAGCATCCACTCCAGGGACAGCACGGCAGCAAGAGGCAGAAGCATTTGCCGCTCACACACACATCCCCCCAACAACCTGCCCTGCTCTCCCCCAGTAGGCAGAGGTACAAGTCTTCTCCCTGTGGGATGCCGCCACTGCCAGACCCGACACAGAGGGAAGCCATCTAGTGGCCCCCCTCCCACCTGCAGGCTGCTTGTCTGGCCAGTATCTTCCCATGCTTGCTTGTCCCCAGGACGTGGGGATAGTGAGGCTCCTCCTCCCTGACATCTGTACCCCTGCAGGAAAGGGCCAACTATCTAGGCCTCAGGTGTCCTTGCTTAAAGCACATTGCCTTCCCATGGCCTTTCGGTCTCAGCTCAGAGATGAGGGCTGGGCTTCATGCACAGTGTCTCCCAAGATGACTGCCCTTCTTTTTGTGCTCCACATCTGGACCAGCTGCAAGAGGGGAGAGGTCACCACTCCCATGCCATCCTCCCGACCACTTGCTGATCCATTGGATATTCTATGTCCTGTGTTATAGAACTAGTCAGACAAGATTAACAAAATAGTCCCTTTCGGCCTTGGAATCTACGTCGAGACTACAGATTTTTTTGACAGAAGTTTTGTCTACAGACACTGTCGACAAAGCTTCTGTTGACAAAGAGCATCTAGACTACATCCACTTCTGTTGACAAAGCAAGCCGCATTGTCGACTCTGTCGACAAAAGGTGTTATTGCTTGTAGAATGAGGTTTACAGCTGTTGACAAAACTGCTGAGACAAAACTCAGCGGCAGTGTAGGCGCAGGTGTAGTTTTGTCGACAGAAGTCCACTTTTGTTGACAAAACCCTGTAGTCTAGACACACCCTAAGATAAAAATAGAGTGAAGGAAGAGGGAGGGATTAAAAAACAGGAACAAAACAAGCAAAAAAATCCCCTGATTTTTTTAATAAAAATTTTTGTGAACAATTTTGAACAAACTATAGCATTCCATTTTGAAACTTGTGGAACAAATATTATTTTGATATGCTCCAAAATTTGATATAAAACTCATTGCCTTTCTTCACCTAACTATAATCGGAAGTCAGGGAATGCCCGAGAGCTCAGAAGAGTTCACTGGTCATGGTAGCAGCTATGATCCTGAGAGCTTAGTGCAGACTGTAATGTTTGTGGCTGTTATTTGGTTGGTCAGGAAGATCCAGCACTTGTCATTTCTACATCTGTTTATCAGCTTGTGCCAGCTAGCTATATCTGAGCAGCTCCTAATATCTGAGGGCTCATCTAGACTATGCTGAAGTGTCAAAAGAGGATATGCAAATTCTGCAGGAGCTTTTGAAAGCGAAAGTAGTTTGGATGTGGCTTTTTCCGCAACTTCCTCCCCTTTTTCGAAAAGCTGCTTTTCCTCAAAATATGAGGTTTACGCGGGTTTTCGAAAAAGGGGGGAAGGTTTGCTGAAAAAAACCTGTGTCTTGACTAGTTTAACTTTCGAAAGCTCTGCTGTGGAATTTGCATATCCTCTTTCAAAACTTCAGTGTAGTCTAGCTCTACCACTCAGTTAAAAAGAGGCATTTTCTGGTCAAATCTAATTCCATTTGCTACTAACTGTTCTCAACTAAAACACAACAGTAAAAAATTAAAGTCTTACTTCTTTAAAGGACTGCATTACATTAAAAAGGAGATTGCTTCCATGTAGGTAAAAAGATAATCATACCATCATATGAGATCCTGCTCCATCATTAGCATTCCTAGGCATGATAATCATACAATTAAATACTAAAAATTATGCCAAATGTGTATAATGTATGCTAATATTAGTAATATTATGGTAGGATCTGGAGGTCCAATTGCATTAGGTACTGCAGCGATATATTGTGAGACTAAAGCAAATGCTGTAATTTACAATCTACATAGACAAGAGAAAGTGACATAGGTAGTCTGTGATACAACTGAGAAAATAACTTCTTAGCATATGCACAACCTGCCTCAAGTGGCATGTGACCAGGATTTATTACTGAATTTGGATTGTGTACTGATGGGGAATGCAATATGAATGCTGATTTATGCTCCACAGGGAAGAAAACAGAGTATGCTGAATTCCAGTACAGTCACTGTTTATATAATCTCTAACTCTTTTCATTGAGTTCTTCAAACCAATGACCTTTATTTTTCAATTATATGAGATATGCATAAATCTCCATGAACTAGTGCGAGATAATTCACGGAATCTAAGCTGAGTCACAGTCAGAGATATTACTATTGCCTGCAGGGAGACAGTCTACCAGCAAGTACATTGACAAACCCAAAGATGCTTATACCACCATCTGAAGAGCTTATCAGGCAGCCAGTTTTTCTTTGCAAAATTATCTGATGAAGTGTGGCACCTTGGTTCAAGCTATCTCTAGACTGCAGGCTTCTTTCAGAAGAAGCTTTTTTCGGAAGAGATCTTCCAAAAAAACTTCCTCCGAAGGAGAGCGTCCACACACAAAAGCGCATTTTCAGAATAGAGCGTCCAGACTGAGCATCCGGACTTTAGGTCACCAGTTGCTTCTGGGTGCTGTTGCCAAAGCCTTGCAGAGACACGTGCTTAAATGGATGCTACCTCTTCGAGGGACAGCAAAGCTCTCGCAGTGCCTGTTATGATTGCTCTGCTTTTTTGAATACCACAGCTTTTCTCCTGGTGCCATGGAGCAGGAGCTGCCCCGGGGCATGCGATGGCCCCACACAGCCATGCTGCAGTTCCTGCAACACTTTGTGCCAGTTGCCTTCCTGGTCCTGACCAAGCTCAACCCTGAGCTCATTCTGGGGACCCTCTACCAGGGTGTGAGAGCTACACTCTGGCAACCACAACCCATTGTGTAGAGGCATTTCTGGAGGGGACCGCAACCCACTGTGGAATTCCAACAGTGTTGGAATGACCAGCAGTAGCTCCACAACTTCCACATGTGGAAGACCACCTGTTTTGCAGTTGTGAGCCTGGCTCACCCCTGCCCTCCGGAGACATGACACCCGCCATCCCCCTGAAGAAGTGGGTCACAATCGCCCTCTGGAAGCTCGCAACTGGTCAGTGGACAACCAGTTCGGAGTGGGGAAGTTCACCATTGGGGCCCTCCTCATGGAGGTAAGGCACTCTGGAGCTGCAGTTCCTGCACACAAGGGGGGAGTCCTGGGAAAGGGGGGACCCTAGGGAAAGGGGAGTTGGGAGCTGTGGGGGGTTGGAGTGCGGGTGGGGGAAGCCCAATGCCTGGGGGTTGTGCCATCCCACCCTTACACAGCCCTGCTGCTTGTGGGAGGGCAGCCTCATAGGAGGTGGCTCCTGGAGTGTTGGGTGGGGTCTGGGAAGGGGAGCAGGGCAGGTACTTTCCAAGGGCTCAGGCACACCCCTCTCTCATTCTCTGTTTCATGTGTTTGTCTCCTTCTGCAGTGGTGAGGGCCATCAGAACTCCATCCTGCTGCAGAGGGTCAGCCACCTGGGAGACCTGGACCTGATCGTGGCCAGATTTGCCACCCTGGGATTCCTGAACTGAGCTGGAACCAATGATGGGACCCACATCCCAACCCGAGCACCAGAACATCAAGCGGCTCAGTATATTAATAGGAAGGGCTACTTCTCGATGGTGCTGCAGGCCTTGGTCGACCATTGTGGACACTTCATGGACATTTTTGTCAGATAGTCGGGCAGGGCACACATTGCTTACATCTTTAGAAACCTGAGCCTCTATGGCAAGCTGGAGGTGGGCACATTCTTCTCCCGCCATGAACTTGCTGTTGAGGACATGCAGATGCCACTGTGCATCATGGAGGACGCAGCCTACCCCTCATGCCATGGCTTATGAAACCCTATACTGGCCCTCTGGACCACAGCAGGGACCAATTTCATGCCCACCTGAACCAGGCCCAGTTCCAGGTGGAGTGCGCCTTCGGCCGCCTCAAGGTGCTAGTTCAGGTGCCTCCTGACCCACCTAGACATGGGGGAGCACAACTTCTCCAAGATGGTCATGGCATGTTGTGTCCTCCACAACACTGTGGAGAGGAAGGGTGAAGCCTTCCTCCTGGGGTGAGGAGCAGACACGGGCTGTGAGGGATAAGCCTTCCAGCAGCTGAGGACACCTGCCATCTGACAGGCTCATCGGGCCAGGGTGAGCATCCGAGAGTCCCTGAGGAAGAGTTTCTCTCAAGGACTCCAGCAACTCATCCCAAGGCCTCCCCCCTCGGGGCCTCTGGCTTGCAGCCCTATCCCTTCCCCACCACAACCCCTCCCTTCGCCCCTTCCTTGACCTCAGAATAAAGACACCTGTTTGGTTTTGAACAAAACAAAGTCTGTCTTTAACTTGCATTAAAAAAAGGTGGGGAGGGGGAGGGGAGCTCATAATCTGTAGGGGAAGGAGGGCTCATAGCCTGGAGGGGGAGGTGGTGGTGGCTAGATGAGCCAGCTCGGGTGCAGGGATCCTTGTCGGGGTTGGGTGGGTCCAGGGACCACCCAGGGGTGGGCAGGAGAGGGGGCTGAAGCATGGTCAAGGATGGCAGGCAGTCAGGGGGAGGAGTCATAGGCATCACTTGGCGAGGGGGCATGGGATCACCTGGGGAGGGAGCAGAGGAATCGCATGGGGGGCAGGTGGAGGGGGAAAGGGCATAGCAGGAGGGCAGGAAGATGGTAGCCAGAAGCAGTGACAGCAGGTGGGTTTGCCATCCTGTCACGCGCAACCTTACTCCAGACCTGTTCCAAGGTCCAGGGTGGGTGTCCGTGCTCTGCAGGGACTTGGCCATGCACTCAGAAATATTGAGGTTGTGCCACTTGGAGCGGATATCCTGCAATGTCTCCTCCTCGCCCCACAGGATCTCTGCTCCAGACCAGGAGAGTGCCCGCCTCTTGGCTCCTGAGTGGGTACTGGGACCCCAGGGGCTGCTCCCTGTGAGGACTAGGAGGGTCGCAGGGGATTTGAGGCTGGGCCTTGAGTGGCAAGGCCTGTGGCAGGGAGAGCCACATGGTGAGGTGCTGATCTCAGGCCGGCTTCCTGCCACTAGGCTTGTCCAGGGTGCCTGCAGCTTTAAGAGGTGCCAGGAGACAGGAATTATAGAGTTTTGACTAATTTGGATGGAGTGGCCACTAGGGCACCTGTGTTATTTCCTGGAGGCCTCTTCTTTCAGAAAAAAAAACCCTCCTCCCCATTCACACACGCCTTTTTCCTAAAGAGCTCTTTTGGAAAAAGGCATCTTCCTTGTAGAAAGAGGATTACCAATGCTGGAAAAACCCCTCTGTTCTTTCGATTTACTTTTGGAAGAACATGACTGCAGTGTGGACGTAACTCAGGTTTTGTCAGAAAAACAGACATTTTTCCGACAAAACTCTGTAGTGTAGACATACCCTCAGTGTCTATCATCTGAACAGGAAATGTTTGATTCTGATCGGATTTGCACTTGCTTGCTGTGATGTGACACCATTGGCTTCACTGGAGTTACTCATCTATAGAGGCATGGAAAGAATGGAGGGATGGTGTCAGAAATATGCTATCAACAATACCTCATTTTTTCTGCTCCTCTATTTAAAAATGAAGGCAAAAGTCTAAGAAAAAAGCTGCATCATCAGTACAAAACCACATGTACAGCAACAAATAAGCAGAATGCTCTGCAGTGAAGCATAAGTGTGGATAGAGTCTGTGCTGGTTTCCAATCTCATTTCTCAAGCAAGGTAAAAGAGCCCTGCTGAGAAAAGTGTCAAGCTTATCTGTTGACACGTGACATTAAAGTAGCTGCCTAGGGGATGCAAATACCTCTACCTATTTCCAGGAGATATACTGTGTGCTTACATTTTGAATCCTTTCCTTTATGTTGGGATAAACTTCTTTTATGGTCCAGGAACCCTGGTTTGAAGGCAAACAGCATTGACATTTGTCTCCTAAGGAGCTTTTGTGGGTTTGCATCAAGGTTTACCAGGAGAGAGAAAGGACAAATACAGGTGACCTTAACTTACCCTTCAAAGAAGCGTCACGTTGTATTTTTTTAATTAACAGAACAGTTGTGCAATAATCCCTTGTTAGCCAAGTAGAACTAATTTTATTTAAAGCACATTTAAAGGAAGATTATTGATGCAGAAGACTTGAAAATTATCTGTGATGTAGTCCTTTTAATGTCCATTGGTTGCAGCAGATAAAATTAATGATTATTTTTTGAGTTAACCTGGTATTTTTCTCTGTGATAAAGTATCTGATAAAATACTAACTTAATCTAAGCAAGGATTACTTTGAGCCATTTTACAAGTAAATGCCTTGTATAGTTTATATAAAATGAGAACCAAAATATAGTCATGGGGAAAAAAACAGTAATTATTTCTTTTAAGAAAGACAGGATTTACTATTAGTAAATATACAAAAGGCCCCATATATTCAAAGGCAAGCAAGATGTAATTTTCATACAAGGTCCCTGGATTCCACAGAATGGAAAATAATGTGTAGCAGCTTAACTTAAAAATAAGGTTTCAAATTAAATATGAAAATCAGTTGTAGAGCCAGCAGAGTAGCCTCTGTATTGAAAACTGGTAGTACTAAACAGATAAAACAGACATAAATATTCATAGTGTTGTCTGAGCATCAGAATTCTTTAGTTTCACAGGCAAGCACCCATTTTCCTTCAGAACAATCACTCATTTTGTCAACTATTCAGGCTCCAGAAATAAAATCTACCAGTAATGAGTGGATGCTGCTCTCTCTGCTCTCCTATATCTATGGGTGCTGACACGGCAAAGAAACTAGAAAAAGCCAAAAAGAAGCATAGTGGTTATTTATGAGTTGGCTAATACATTTAGTAGACAGAAATTAGAGTGGCAATTAGGATCCAAATGTGGCTGCCTTCATCAGCTCACTCATTAGCAGTGTTTTGCCATGGGCGATGAGCCTGCTGTTAGCCTCAATTTAATGCTAATTTTATTTTGTTCAGCTCAGGTTATTTCTTTCATTAAGTTAATTATTATGGATTTTGATTTGACTTTTCATATTCTTTATTATTAATTCTCATCATACAAAAGGAAGAGAACATAAAAGTGAGTAGATCTGATGTACTGTATTTTATATAGAAATAGGATCTGTTCTCTAGCTTCATAAAAGCTGTTCCTGAAATCACTACGCGTATGTCTACACTACCCCGCTAATTCGAACTAGCGGGGTAATGTAGGCATACCGCACTTGCAAATGAAGCCCGGGAAATTCAAATCCCGGGCTTCATTTGCAAGTGCGGTATGCCTACATTACCCCGCTAGTTCGAATTAGCGGGGTAGTGTAGACATACCCTACAAGATTAGGCAGGTTAGTATGTGTGTGCTTGGAGCTTTACAGTCATACAATTACATATTACAATGACTGGCATAATATAAGAAGCTACACAGGATAGACTGAAATACTTGAGTTAATCTCATGACAAGTGATGTCATGAAATGAAGGGCATGGATATGTCTACACTGCATTGTAAGCCAAAGATTAGTGGAACCTGAGTTATCAGATCATGGCTTTGTTAACCATGTGCCTGAGAGTCAACACTCATTTGTAACCCCAGGTTAGCAACTGTTGAACACTTGGTCCCAAACTGGGAATCCAGCATCTGTGTTGCATTATGCAGGTCTGAGTTCATCCATCCATCCATTATACATCCTGAGGTGTGTCCACACTGGAATAAAAGATCTGCAACACGGCCAAACCCAGCCCAAATCAGCTGACTGGGCGGTGGATAGTGTTCCGTCTAAGATTTTCGATCTACGAGTAGAGTGAGTTTGGGCTTGTACGCCAGAAAAGAGGTCACGTGCGCTTGTTAGATGTGTGCCACTGTGGCACCCACCAGTGGTGCTGCTCCCCAAGAGACTCTCCCACGTAGCGCCCTCCCACCTCTTGGGGAGAAAGTGAGACGTCCCCCCCCAGGGAGCACTACTCCCTGGGCAGCCCGTGTGTAGGGCAGGGACTGCCCAGACTGCTCCTCACAGGGCTGCTGTGCATCCCCACCTGAGGCAGAGGGAAGCTGCTGCCAGCGCCCAGGGTCTGCAGGGAGTGAGGTGCTGCGGTGGGGCAGTGACATGGAGGGAGTACTGGTGGGAACAGAGGGTTGGGGGCACGGGGCTCGGAGAGGCAAAAGAGAGGTGCGGGGGGGGGAGAGAAAGATGGAGTGGGCCCCCAATCCCAGGAGCTGCTGCACCACAGCCCAGCTCCAGCTTTGGGCAGCCACCATGTGGCCAGCTCAGGGAGTAGTCAGGCAGCCATTTTGCAGCCCTGAACATAGCTCCAGCCCTGGGGAAGAGCTAGTGCTGGAGCTAGCCCTAGCCACTGGAGCAGCCCCCCACCACACAGCCCTGGCAGCCAGAGCGACCCCGGCCTCCTCACCATGTGGCCCCCACTACATGGCCCCAGCTCTCCGATCAGGCCCCTGTCCTTCTAAGCAGGCCACCGACTTCCCAAGCTAGCCCCAAAGGAAGGCTCCCACCATGCTACAGGTCCTGGCACTCCTCCGGCACGTGGCAGATTCCCAGCCCTGGCTGTGGAGCAGGCCCTGCCTTCTCTTCCTTCACTGCCATGTGGTTAGTCCTGGCTCCAGCTTCCGGAGCAGGTCCTGGCCCCCACACCATGCAGCCTCATCCCTCCCCTTCCTGAGCAGCCCCACCACGAGGCGGCCTCAGCCCCCTACCATGCTGACTCAGCCAGCCCTGGCATGGAACAGCTGCCTGTCAGCAGGAAGGTGAATGCTGCTGTGCGGCTCTGCAAAGTAGGTCGGCAGGTGGAGAATTTTTTGTGCACAGCTGCTCAGACATGCACCTTAGAGGGAACTATGGTGGTGGGGCTCAGGCTGCAGGGCTAAAAATTGCTGTAGTCCCAGAACCCAGGCTTCAGACCAAGCCCTAATTCTTCACCACAGTTAAATTAAACAGCCCTGTAGTACAAGGCCTGCAAGCCCAACTCAGCTGATGTGGTCCAGCTGCAGGATTTTGCCTGGAGTGTTGATGTGCACCTACAAATCCCACCCACCAATGTGGCATAGTATAGGAAAACTTGACGGTTCAGAGGACAGAGGGTCAGCTCATAGGACTGTGGGATATTTTTGGAAGACTACGAGAGCACAAGTCTAGTTGGCATGCATCCCCACTGCAAAGCAATATAGGGCTTGAACTCCAGGTTCCTGCTTGACTCAAGCTTGGCTCCTCCACTCTCCTGGGGTCCTGGGACCTGGATCTAAGTCCTTGGTTAGCACAATCTGTATTTAGATAGAAGTGGGAGGTAGGCCCAAGCTTCAGTTTGGGGCTTACATATCAGTGTAGACATGCCTGAAGAGCTTATATGTTCACACTAGCTCCAAATGGATGGTCTCTCTCAACCTTCAGGAGAGAGTGTGGGGAGAGCTCAAGAAAAAAATAATCACAATATATAATCACAAAATTAAAAAAGTCATTCATACATGTAAAGGGGCAGAGCTGAGGTTGTACAGACAAACTTAATGTCACGTGAATACGTTTTTTTGGTGATCTACCACTGTAGTTGTTTTGTATGGAATTTTTAATTATAAGAACCCTACTTCTCTCTTGAATCCATGTAAATACAGATGATGACTGCATTTTACACCTAACAGGCCTAGATCTTAATCTTTATGGACCAACTTCTGCTTTCAATTACATCTATATAACTGGGTATGTCTACACTACCCCACTAGTTCGAACTAGCGGGGTAATGTATGCATACCGCACTTGCTAATGAAGCCCGGGATTTGAATTTCCCGGGCTTCATTAGCATAAGCGGGGAGCCGCCATTTTTAAATCCCCGCTGCTTCGAACCCCGTGTAGCGCGGCTACACGGGGCTCGAACTAGGTAGTTCGGACTAGGGTGCCTATTCCGAACTACCGGTACACCTCGTTTCACGAGGAGTACCGGTAGTTCGGAATAGGACCCTAGTCCGAACTACCTAGTTCGAGCCCCGTGTAGCCGCGCTACACGGGGTTCGAAGCAGCGGGGATTTAAAAATGGCGGCTCCCCGCTTATGCTAATGAAGCCCGGGAAATTCAAATCCCGGGCTTCATTAGCAAGTGCGGTATGCATACATTACCCCGCTAGTTCGAACTAGCGGGGTAGTGTAGACATACCCACTGAGAGTACAGTTTGATCTTAATGTTTTAATTTTAGCAGGTGTCAACACTGCATATATTCAATTCTGTTACTTCTAGAAGATGTATACATGCAATGAGAGGTATGATCACAGCATTTTTTGAGGAAGAATGGCTCTTGCGCAAAAAGGGGTTTTTGCGTAAAATGGCACTGTCTACACAGCGCTTTTTTGCACAAAAACCTCTTGCGCAAAAGGGAAAGGAAGAGGAAATGCAAATGAGAGTGTGACATATGCAAATGAGCACTCCATTTGCATTTGATCTTCTGCAAGAAGATTGTAGTTTAGACAGAGCCTTATAGGTGAACAGAACTCTCCAACACAGAAAAGGGATGGTCTAGACTAGTTCCTGGAGTATTTGGGATCCATTCCTAACTATGCCACAGACTTCCTGTGGAACTGTAGGCAAATTATTTAATCTTTCTGGGTCAGCTTTTCAACAGATGAAGAGATATCCTCAGTGAGACTTTCATCAATGGTAAGCAGAGGCGCACCTCACTTTCTGTCAGCTCTTAAAAGGAGAACCTCTGAAAGCTTCACCAGCTTCAATCTACATTTTTTAGATTTTGAAAATTTGGCCCTCGAGTGCCTCTGCCTTCCCCCTCTAATCTGAGAAGATATTGTCTGCCTTTTCTCTTCAGAGAGCAAACTCTTTACTTTCTATTACTATGGTTTGTAAAGTGCTTGGTGTCTAGCTGTAAGCACTTCCATTGCGCAAACTAATAGCAGCTCTCTGCTTCAAGGGAAATACTCATAAAAATGAGTGCACATTATGTCCCAAAACAATTTGGCAACATTTTAATTAAGTGTATTTCACATTGACTACAATTTTGGGGTACAACATTTCATCCTAAGTATAATTTTACTCAAGAATATTGGGAACATTTTATTAGGAAAGTCATTATTAAAATATTCCACAACGAAGAGTTTGTTAAAAATGGAAACATTGTCAACTTCTGAGTTGCAAGCTATGATTAAAGTTTTAAGAAATTTTTCATTCCATTCCTTAAATACATTTCATTTTTAGTGTGAAATTGGAACAGTATTATAATAATTGTATAATATATTCAGCTTTAAATCAATTGCCACCATGCAGCAACTTTAAAATACTTATCACACAAGTTCAAGTGAATATTTGTGTGTCTTTATTCATGAAACATCTTTCATATCCCATTTATGAT
Organism: Pelodiscus sinensis; assembly: GCF_049634645.1. NCBI lineage: Eukaryota > Metazoa > Chordata > Testudines > Trionychidae > Pelodiscus > Pelodiscus sinensis. The sequence continues at coordinate 12,934,688 of NC_134720.1, forward strand.
TGTAGCTTGATGCTAAGTCTTCCTTGTCAGTGAAATAAAGATAATGCTAAGGTCTATTATCTTTCTTCTTTTTCCATTTTCTCTCCCTAAAACTACTTGAAGTGCCTTTCAGTGGAACTCCTGTAGTTAGAATTTTGGCATTTCAATAATGAATGTTCTTAGTAACACAAAGAGGTAGCTGTAATAGATCATAAAGGCTAGAAATATGCCAAATTTTTACTAACTGAACTAGAGGTGAGTTAAAAAATATTCTTAGATTCAGTGGAGTTGATCTCCTGTTGAATCTCTGAAGCTGCAGAAGAAATTTAAGTACTTGGAGAAGAAAGGAAAGATTCCAGCCAGGCTGACCCTTCTCCTAGTTTCCCCTGGACCTAGAAAAACTTCATTTAAAGGGGCCGTTACATGGCTGCCCTACAGGGGGAGGAGGGAAGAGGAAAAAACTACAGGGAGAAATCAGACAGAGAATGAAGCTGGCAACTGCAGTTATAGAAGCTGCTTAAGCTATAGCTGTTGGACATGGAAGCAGATCCGGATTAATAAGGGGCTTTTAAGTGTGGCTACCTGGGCTAAGGGGCCCCTGAATCCACTAAAGACCCAGTGCATTTTCCAGCCCTGCCTCGTGTTGGGAATGCAGCTCCATGTGCAGCTGGGAGTCCTATCTGCATGTTTTCCTTGCTAGCAGGCTCCACGTCTGCAGCTCCCATTGGCCTGGAGTCACGACTAATGGGAGCAGTTGGGGGGTGGTAACTGCAGCCAAGTGCAGGGCAGTGCGCAAAGCCTCCTCTCTCCATGGCTTGTGACAGAAAACTCTTGATCAACTCTACTCCCAACTCTGACCCTGATCCCCTTCCCATACTCCACACCCCTGGGCCCCACCCTGGAGCCCCTTCCCAGATCCCAAACCCCTCACCCCAAGTTCTACCCCAGAGCCCACACATCCAGCTGGAGCCCTCACCTTCTCTTGCACCCCAACCTTCTGCCTCGAGCCCCCTCCTGCTTTCTGAACTCTATTTTTGATCCCAGGGGGTTCCACAAAATCTAACATAGTGTTGGGCCCCCAGAATAGATGATGTGGCCCTGCAGGGAAGGTGACACCACACTGCTTTCTATGCTTTTATGTCTGGGCATTCCCTCCCCAGCTCAACCGGCTGTGCTAGCCACACCACACTCTCTCCTAACCTCAATTTCATTCCTCCAGCCCTGTCCCCCTGAACACAATACATTCAATTAACCTCCTCTCTTCCTTTTTCTGTGAAACTTATCACCTCCCAGCTCAACTGCCAAAAATAAAAAATACAAACAAATACTACCCCCTCCCCCAATCAACTCCCTTTGGAACTATCATGATATTTGTCGGCATTGTGTACTCTGTATATCTGATCATGTTATGTCCTTCCCCTTCCCTCTCATTCTTCACCTTCCTGCTTACATTGATTGAAAAGGCTTTGGGGAGGGGACTGTCTACTACTTTGAGTTTGTACTGCCCCAGACAAAATAGGGTCTTATTCTTGGGTGGCCATTTGGCACTACTGAGAGAAGAAGTTGAAGATTGGTGGCACAGTTTTACTTTCAAATGAGGTGGAAGAAGAAATTAATACTTAAAGACTAATGCAGGAAATGCTAAAAGATAAGCAAGTACTTTGCTCTATTGAGATCCGAGAGTGAGGGAAGTGTTGTCAAATGCACAAACATGAGCAAAACTTTAAAATGTTGGTAAAATCAAGGTGCTTAGACGAGGCAGGCAATACTTAGAAGTCAGCACATTTGTCATAGTCTGCTTTCCCCAGCATTCTAAGTGCAAACATTGAACCTACAGTTCAGTTTCATGGCAGAATGAAATATTAAAAATTTAATATCAAAACAAACAATACCAGGGTAACACCACTGTCTTGGGGGAGAAACATGCTAAGAGTGTCTCTATATAATTCTACAATACCTTGCGCAGAGTTTAGATCTAATCTGCCGCACAGGACACTAGACACCTGTGTAGAGCTCTAAACAGTGAGACTTCTTTTATCTAGTAATAGAGATTAATATTTTGCTACCTGTCCTCAGTACTATAGACCAGGGCTATTGATCAGCCAAGTTCTAATGGAATTCAGGCTCACTATTGTCATGTTACAGTGTGATTGGAAATCATTGTTGCTCTCCTTTATGTGCAAGATTTATTCAGACACCAGGGTTTGAAAAATCTTTACTTAAAGAATCAGGAAACAAGAAACAACTCACTTTTATAATGTTCACCCTGGTGATGAGAGTATTTTGCAAATGTTCCATTAGCTTCTGAATTTTTCCTTCTCTTGTGTCCCTTCTGTCTTATCTCCCTGTGCTTTCTCATTTTGGAAAGACCGTCACTCATGAGTAGACTTCAATAAGAGATAACCTTCTACAACTGCTTAAGCTGCTACACTGATTATTTGTTTAACTGATTATAGGATGAATAAACAATAGCATCTATTAACAAATATTGATTTTTTCTTAACTTCAGTGCAGATTTGACCTTGTGAAAATATTATACCAGCCGATAACATCTGCATTAGACAAAGCTTACCCTAAGGAATTAAACATGTTAAAGGGAAAACTTTTAAAAGATGCTGCTGGGTTTTATTGTCTTAAATTTGATCATGGTTTGCTTTGAAAAGATCCAATCTGCATGCTTGTTTTTCTGAATACAGCCTATCATGAAGCCACTACAATGATGCTCATGTAATCCTATACGTCTGCTGCAACCTTGCAAAAGCAAGGAAATGAAAACTCCCTAGTGAAACAATCAACTTTTCACTGAATATCTTGGAGGACATTTCTGCACAACAGGCTGGGAGAGATGGGACAGAGAGAGATTAAGGAACTCTTTGGCATTATTTAATTCTTCTCTATAGTGTTTTGCCCTTTAAGAACAGTACCAAAAAGTAAGCATTAGATTTCATACTCAGATCCCTATGCAATAAAAGAATATGACTCAGAATGGAAATGCCTATTTCCCTAGCTGCCAACTGAGGAAAAAGTCTCACAGGAATTCCTCGGTCTCAGAGATATCTCCTCTTAACCTAGCCACATGAACGTGCAGTGTTTGGTACTGACTTGACCACCTGGAAGACTTCCCACAAACCATTTCGAAGTGGTCTAAGTTCCAGACAATGAAGGGCTAAGGCAGTAACCCAATTCATGGCATTACTACTGTACAATCTAGAGTTCTTAAGGCAGGAAGCTGTCCCTGGTGCTGTTGAACAGCTTACCTGATTGCAAGAGAATTCTACATCTTCCCTATAATACGGTGCACTAGGACAATCCTGTAGCCAACTTTCCTTCCTCTTTCTTTATTTCTGTAAAATAAAGAAAAATGATCTATATGTTTAATAAACTTTTAAAAATTCTCAATTCACCTCTTTCCACCCTTAGCAGAAACATTATGGAAACAGAAAGCAAACAGTTAACCGTTACATAAATGCTCACTGAATTGTACAAATATGAATTAAGTGGGTTACTAAAATGTATGCATACCAATGAAAAGGATAAAATCATGAATACATCAATTACACATGTGGATTGACTTCAAATGCATGACCACATCCATTTTTTAAAAAACTATACATCAATTTTATTCACTTTTGCTACTGAATTATAACACAAAATATTTTCAAGAAACAGCACCTGTGAGCAGCTAAATCTTATCCTTGCAATTAATAAACAGACTAGTCCAACAGTACTCCATATAATCATAGATGTAGTTATTGCTTTCAAGATATTAAAACACAGACCAGAGTTAAGGTTATTGTGGTGTATCTCAAATATACAGTGCTTTGCACTTGTCAAAAACAATGGGACAGGACCTCAGCTGGTCTGGGTTTGTCCTAGGCACAGCTGAAAAGAGCTAGGAACCCTATACCACTTTTCAACTACCCAGCTCTTGGATCAAAACTATGTGGACCCTGGGCCAGGCTCTTTAGAGCATCTCTAAGATACACCATCCCAGGAGGTCCAAGATCAAGAAGAGTACCATTCACTCCACCTTGCTCCACCAGGGCATGACTTTGCCTTGCCATCTCCTGGCATGCTCCTACTCTATCCTCTCCATCGATATGTCAGGAAAGGGCAGACACTATAGGACAGGAAACAGAGGGAAGCAAGGGAAAAAGGGAGACGTTTTGAGGAGGAATTACAAGTGGAGATTGAGGTTCTTTGGTGTACAGAGAAAAGGTTGTCAATCCAAATCTGGGAAGTAACATGGTGAAAATCAAGTATACATGGAAAAAGGGAGGCAAAGGGAGAAACAAGGTGATGAGAAACAAGACATAGAGATGACAGAAGAATATGCAAATGAAGCTGAGTTGTATAGGATCTCCAGGGTGAAGCTGAGGAAGTTTAACTTTGCTCAGAAAGTAACAGGTGATCAGTGAAGAAACAAAAGGTCAAAACTGGAACTCGCTAGTCTGGCAACTTCTGTGGCTTGGCAGGACCACTGAGTCCTAGAGAAAGGCCAGAGGCAGGAGACCTGCAGGGCCAGGAGTCCGGATGGGCTGGCTGAAAGGGGGCCAGCAGCCGGGAGCCCCACCTTGGGAATCTGGCTGGACCTGCAGCAGGGGCCAACAGAGCAGCAGAGGTGGTGGCGTCAGGGAAGTTGGCCAGGAAGCCAGTGTGCAGGCCAGGAGTGGAACCAGGCTAGGAGCAGGGGGGCCAGAAATCACTTCCCTTTGTCCAGCAAAATCCTTTGTTCAGCACCAGTCAGGTCACGAGTGTATTAGACCAGGGAGGTCCAACCTGTATGTAGAAAATTACATTATAATTACCATTATAAATCTTGGGGGGAGGGCTGTAGAATTTACTTGCATCCACCAATGGACACCATTATTTTCCATTAAACAAAGAAGAAACATTCTGTTGTGGAAACATTTCTCAAGAGGCTACTCTACCTATTTTTATCTTACTTCATGGGCTGTCTGTATCTATTGTGCAAAATGTCTGATACTTTAGATACTTACAAACATCAGAGAGACAATCAGCGGATCCAGAATTTCACCCTGCTTGTCCAAGTCCATTGTGTATCTGTTCTACCAACTCATCTAGCTTTCTGGGGAAGGCTAACTTCTTCGTTCTGCTGCAAGTGTTTCTCACTCCTGGCCGAAAGTTCCGAATTTGACATACCATTTTATCATCATCTGCCCATACCAACTTGAGACTGCTTCATCCTCTGGCTTGTTGCTTGCGTTCTTTCAGTCCTGCCTAATATCAAACAATCTGAAATTCCATGCTACAGGCCCCAAATGTTAGAGGAGTGTTTGTGATATTTTTTAAACTCAGGTGTATTGACTCTGGTATCTTTTACCTGGACAAAGAACTCTGGTGCTTGAAATGCGCTGTTAATTCTGACAACTAGTGTAATATGGGCAGTTTTCCCCTTCTTTAAAGAGCCCTACAATGAGGCTCCAGGATAGGCTTGCTCTCCTTTAAAAACACATGACAACTAATTTTAAGTGCCATGCAACTTTGCTCAGCTCTAGCTATTGACTATTCTAGATCTAGAGAAGTGATTATTCCCCTTTATTCGGCACTGGTGAGGCCACATCTGGAGTACTGTGTCCAATTTTGGGGGTCCCACAACAGGAAGGATATGGATGCAGTGGAGAGGGTCCAGTGGAGGGCAGCCAAAATGATTAGGGGGCTGGAGCACTTGACCTATGAGGAGAGGCTGAGGGATTTGCGTTTGTTTAGTCTGCAGAAGAAAAGAGTGAGGGGGGATTTGAGAGCAGCCTTCAACTTCCTGAAGAGAGGCTGTTCACAGTAGTGATGGATAGCAGAACAAGGAGCAAGTTACAGTGGGGGAGGTCTAGGTTGGATATTAGGAAAAACTATTTCACTGGGAGGGTGGTGAAGCACTGGAATGGGTTACCTAGGGAAGTAGTGGAGTCTCCATCCCTAGAGGTGTTTAAGTCTCAGCTTGACAAAGCCACAGCTAGGATGATTTAATTAGGGTTGGTCCTGCTTTGGGAAGGGGGCTGGACTCCATGATCTCCTGGGGTCTTTTCCAGCCCTAGGATTCTATGATTTTTTCATACTTTGTACTTTTTATTCTCTAAAGCAATGAACTGAATGCTGCATTTCTTTTAGTTAAATGAGTGTTTAAATTTCTTTGTGAAAATGTGATGCACCAGCTTTGAGGAATGTAATGTACAGTTTATATTGTAAAAGAAAAGAATAATTTGGATTGTACATATGATGTTGTTACTCTTAATCTTACTAAATATTTTTGGCCAAGATTTCAGATTATGTAAATTGGCATAGGCCTTTGAATAATGCAATGCCAATTTTTACACGTTGAGATCAAATCCTTTTTTATTCAGGCTAATCCTAAACGTTAGAACAATCCCTAGCAACAAATGACTGGAAAATGGAAGAGCCTTTCCAATGAGTTTGACAAGAAAACACAGTTGTGAGGAACATACATGTAGACACATACCTCTGAAATCACCATAATATTAAAAAAAGTTGACCCTATTTTAGGGAACGCTTAATTTTAACACAAAGACACCTAGGTCAGAAACAGAAATTGGATAGTAAAACAGAGAAAGGGTTTATCAGAAATCAACTAGAAATAAAAACTCACCCACAAATTAGCAAATGTATCTCTCTCAGGCAGAGACAGGAATTTATCTAGAAATCTCTACAGAAAGGGTTCAGCTTGACAGCAATCTTGAAGTTTTATTAGAGGATGGTGGGATACATGGATAAATGGATACATGAATACAAAATTTGTATTAGGAAAAGAAACAACCTAGAAATTTTTCCTTGAAGAAGACAATATGATAACCTAATAGCAGCAATCCATGATTCATGCAAATCAGTCCCTGAGTGCAAACTTTTAAAAGCCAGGCCTTCATGTACAATCACTGTAAATCTATTATCACCATCATGCACTAATATGGGCTATGTTAAACCATATTTACCTTGGATAGCACTGTGAGAAACCCCAGACATCCCTCTTTAATCCTGATCTCCCCTTTGAGGGGTAGTGTCTGTAACGGTGCAAAAAGGGTTGGGGGAAACATGAGCCCAACCTCTACTCTGGGTTCCAGCCCAAGGACCCTAATGCCAGTGGCAACAGGTAGTGTTTCCTCTACCCCCAGGGCTGCAACCTTTCCCTGAATCACTTCCCCCAACCAGCTCTCCCAGTACCTTCCTCCTGGGACTTGACCACGTTATTTTTTTATGTTTTGTTCTTCTACCATGCACCCTTTCACTCCCAGTCCTTGCCTTCTGGCCCTCTTAAAAGGGAAGCCTTTTAAACCCTAGCAGATCCTTACTGGATGGCAGGTGTTCAGATTAGCCCATTGCTTCTGGTAAACTCTTAATTGGCCCCACAATCTTCCTGATTGTGCTGCAGCAGCCTCTGCCTCAGTTATTCAGGAAACAGAAAACTATTCACCCTGAGGCCAGACTGCAGTAGCCAAGCGGGCTGGGTCTGTCACAGATGGTAGACTATCACCCATTGTTATGTACCTGCCATTTTGCAGGAATTCCTATCTCTTTATAGTTCATTGCATACACAAGTGCTGTTAGTACAAGAGATTGCCAGTTAGTGCTCCTTACAACACTCCCACAACTGTGCACTACCCAACAATGTGGAAGGGCTCTGGCAGAAGCTCTCACTACCTGCTTTAAGAGTGTGATTACTATTGCCCAGAACATCTTCCCTTTAGCCCCATGTTGCCCCTAGAGGTCTTGTGCCCTATAAAGACATAATGGCTCCTGACAGAACCATTCGGACAGTGCTTTTAGTTTTTCTCCCTGTAATAATTTGCCCCAGGGTATTTTCCTGACCTTATCATTTCCTGTTCATATCTTTTGAGTGTCCTCACAAAGAAATGACATTTTCCACCTTAGACATTTGCACCAATTGCTGCAGTGCAATCAGCTAAGGAAATTCATTTGGAAACATGAGATTAGCAGGCAAGTGGAGCCCACTGAAATGTCAGAATCATCTAGAATTGCAGCAGTACTTTGTTCTGCTCCTAGACATCTGTTTCAGAATAAAATCTTTTAACTTTTATTAAGCAGTATAGGACACACTAGGGCACTTTAGAATAAAACAACAGTAAGATGGCTCACACCGAAGAGAATACAAATATAGAGGGCGGTTGTGTGGAGTGCTTGGCTGGCTAGTTTTGATTTTGTTTTTCTCAGCAATTCAAGTTTAAAGGATTGCACAAAATGGTTATTTTACCAGGAATGGGTTAAGTTTGAACTTTTTCCCATTCCTATGCCAATCGTTAAAGATTCATTTTGTGTCATTTGCTGTGCTCTTTGCAATTTCTGTCACAAAAATGATGTATTAGAATTTGAACGCCTCATGTGTTTTGTAAATTATTGTTGTGTGCTGTACTGCTTTGACCTTTTCAATATTCTGTAATTTCATTCGCTGCCAAAGCTACTGAGGTTCTTTTCTCATGTTTCATCCTTACTAAACTATAGCTAACAGATAGGAATGGCCAAATAGCCAAAATATAAAATGTTTTTTAAAAACCTCAATATATAATAAAAATATATCACTCTATTTCATGTGTATTAGATGGTGAAATACTGATGTCTCACCCCCTCATCAAAGATTGTGATGAAAATTGCAGTTGGTACCAAGTGAATATAATCTTGTGGCAAAGCATTTAGTAAGAATGGTAAATAAAACAAGACTCGCCTATTCTAGTTACCATATTTTAAATGTACTCACAGTCTTCCTTGGCATGCCTAATATAGCATCAGCAGGTGTGGGTGTTTTGTGCTAATGCTTAAATATTTTCTTTATTACAAATTATCCACAAAAAGTATCTATCTACCTTATTCTTTGACTTTATTTTCCTAAACCCTCTTTTGTCTGTCTTTACCGGTAACAGACACAGCCAGAGTTACTCAATTGTATCCAGCCAAAGCCTAAGGAATGATTGCTTACAAAATGCAAACCCAAATATATTGACGTGAACAAGTTTGAATATAGCTCCATACTGGTCCTTCTTTAGTTTTCAGCTGTGAAACTATTGTAGACACTTCATATTTAAGAGTTTCCCTTCTAGAGTGCATATCCAAAAAACTTCCTATACCTTAACAATATAAGTGGTAGACTCTATTCTGTGCTAAATATGCTTGCTCATACTATTAATTTTATAACTGTAGTAGACATGTTTAATGCTTCAGCTCAGCTTCAATATCAGTGCATTTACACATTTCATGAAAAACATCAGTTTTCCAGAGTTATTTAAAAATAAAGCATGGTTTATTTAAAATTCTGGGACAAATATTGGTTTAAATATAGAGCAACTGTTGTCATCAATAGGGTCATTCTGGATTTGCAGCAACGTAACTGAGAAAAGATTTTGGCCATCTGTTTTTATTTTAACTCTAAGGCAAGGGTGAATAGAACAGCCAATCTTCTAAAGTCAGCAGCAGTAACTATTTTAGATTGTACATACGGTGTGTTGAATAATAAATGTTCAAGTGAGAGCATAACCTACATACGGAACTGATTTCAATGGAGTTATAGGCCCTGATTTTTAAGATCTATATTTTTAAGATCTATATTTGCTAACATTTAAGAAATAGAGCAATAGCCATTGTAACCATATGATTTATAAGCTTCTTTAATAAACCTGTAACTGTTTAAGCTTTAACTTGACTCCTTCAGTTGCTGTAACAGAACCAAGCACAATTTAAAAGAACTCCAGCCGGTCATAAGGGACAGATAAAGGCAGAGCTGGGCATTTGGATCGTGTCGCTTCCAGAGGACAGATCCGTAGGGGCATCTCTCAGCCTTCCCTAGGCTGCCCACTGCGAAGGGATCATGTATCCTAGCAGTCAAAGTTTGAGGTATAATAAGCTCTCCCTGTAAACTCTGGGGCGTCTGTCAGCCTGTTGGCTGCCCACCGTGAAGGGACCTGATCCTAGCGGTCGAAGACATGGACGTTAAACTTCTCGGGGCACCCGTCACCTCCCTAGGTTGCCCACTGCGATGGGATCTTGTGTTCCAGCAGCTGAAGACTCGGTTGTAACATACACACACACACTGCCCTGACCATCGGCTGACACCATCCCCGATAGAAGTCTATCTAACCTGCTTTTATTTTACCAGGAATAAATGCCATTTCCAAGTTTCCTGCTACTGTTTCTCCCTCCTCACTGAGCAGTGGGCCTACCTTGTCCTTGGTCTTCCTCTTGCTTCTAATATATTTATAGAATGTCTTCTTGTTTCCCTTTATGTCTGTAGCTAGTTTGAGCTCATTTTGTGCCTTTGCCTTTCTAATCTTGCCCCTGCATACCTATATTGTTTGATTATAGTCATCCTCTGTAATTTATCCTTTTTTACTTTTTTTATGACTCTTTTATTTTTAGATAATGCAAGATCTCCTGGTTAAGCCAAGGCAGCCTTTTGCCATACTTTTTATCATTTCTACGCAGCAGACTAGCTTACTTTTGGGCCCTTAATAATGTCGCTTTGAAAAAGTGCCAACTCTCTTCAGTTGCTTTTCCCCTTAGTCTTGCTTCCCTTGGGACATTACCTACCAGCTCTCTGAGCTTACCAAGATCTGCCTTCCTGAAATCCATTGTCTCTATTTTGCTGTTCTCCATTCTACCATTCCTTAGAATCATGAATTCTATGATTTCATGATCACTTTCACCCAAGCTGCCTTCCACTTTCAAATTCTTGACCAGTTCCTCCCTATTTGTTAACATCAAAACTAGAACAGCTTCCCCCTGAGTAGCTTTTTCAACCTTCTGAAATGAAAAGTTGTCTTCAATGCAGTCCAAGAACTTATTGGGTAGTCTGTGCCCCGCTGTGTTAGTTTCTCAATATATGTCTGGATAGTTGAAGTCCCCCATCACTACCAAATCCTGCACTTTGGATAATTTTGTTAGTTGTTTAAAAAAAGCCTCATTCACCTTTTCCAACTATGTAGGTGATCTGTAGTAGACCCCTAGCATGAAATCACCCTTGTTTTTTACCCCTTTTAGCCTAACCGAGAGAGTCTCAACATATCTATCTCCTACATCCAAATCCGCCTCAGTCCAAGTTTATACATTTTAAAATTGCAAATAAAATTGCTGATTTACAAATTTTGCACTTAGTTTGCATAATGATTCCGGTCGCTTTTTCAAAAAAGAATTTTAAAAAACACGGTATAAACGCGTTTTTTGGGGGAGGGAAACCCTTTTTCGAAAGAACCCTAATGTCTGAAAAAATGAGGTTTACAAGTTTTCAAAAAAGGGGCTTTTTTTTCAAAAGAACCGCGTCTAGAATTTTTTTTCAAAAATTCCTTTTTCAAAAAAGCGATCGGAATCCATTATGAAATGAAGCACGAAAATTGTAAATCAGCACTTAATTTGCAGTTTTGAAGTCCTTCATTTACATTCCTATGTCAAAAGAGGAATGTAGTCTAGATGTAGCCGGAGACAAGAGAAGTAGATTGAACAACTCAGTAAGGAGGTGGTAGAACGAGACAGAAGACAGATCCATGGAGAATTTTGAAAATCAGGACAGCAATCTGAACTAGGTTTAGAGATGGACAGCGGATTCTATTACAGGGGCTTAATTTAGGGCCAAATCCTCAAATTTTACTCAGACAAAACCCCATAAACCTGTAGCTGGTGAAAGGAAATTAGTAAGATGCAGAAATATTCATTCCAATTAATTGCGTAGTTGTTTGGGTTGTTATACTAATATAGTTGGCTGATTTTGATTTGTTGGAGATAAGCTGCCCCTCACACTGTTAAAAATTATTATTAATTATTATTATTATTATTTTGTTTCTTCATTTGCTTAATTATTTGCTTCTAACCAGGGTGATTTGGGTATTTGGGAAGTGAACACATCATTACTTGCTTGATCACATGAATTGTTCAATTGTACATAAATGGTTTAATGAATAAACAGAATTAAACTTTCCCAGGAGAAAAAACTATCTATCTGGTGCATAAACTTATTGTGATTGCTGGTTAATAAAATACTCTACATTCACTTCCTCTCGTGTTGTTACTTTTGGCACAGAGTCCTCCATGCAGTGTACGGAGATCTATGCTTTGGCTGAAGTTCTTTTGAATGTTTATGGGCTGGACCTTGTACCATTTATCAGCTTGTATGGCCTGGGTCTGAATCAGCCTCTCTCTCAGGCACAGCAGCATGGCCCCGAGGGGTTTGGGGAAGGAAGAAAAATATACAAATTTTGCAAGTCAGATAAAAGAGACCTCCCCAAGATGCAGCACCTAGTTCCCTGTATCATATTTCTACTCTTCTCTGTGCTTGTTTCCCAAAAGGCCATTGCCAAACTTCACTTCAACCTCCATAGTCCCTCCTGCCAGCACCTTGAGTGACTACAATGCAGAGGTTTTGCCTGGTCTAATATTAGATCCAGCAGAGTCTAGTCTCCAGGAGACCCCTAGTGAGTCCAGTCTCTAGGAGACCCCTAATATTCTAGAAAGGAAAAAGATCCACCCACTTTCATTGTGAAGGAATTCACCCCAGGACCTGGTTGGCTAGAATGTCTCTTTGTGACTGAGGGGACAGTGAGTGCAGGCTGAGGTGGTCTCTGTATGTTTGAAGTGGGACAAGTAAGAAGATCAGGAATGTGAAGGGACTAACGAGTGTGTACATCAGTAATAAGCAGATCTAAATGCATATTTTACGGAGTGAATGGGTGGATCAGTGTATGTCTCTATGGATGTGTCTACACTGCACTCTAAGGCTACATCTATACTGTAGCCTTCTTCTGGAAAAGCTTATGCAAATGAAACATGAAGTGGAATATCACCATGCTTAATTTGCATAATAAATTAGCAGCCATTTTTGAGCAACAGGCTTTTGCACAAAAAGGAGCGGTGCAGACAAGAGCCGTTCTTCCTGAAAAAATGAGGAAGAACGGTTTTTGTTCAAGAGGGGGGTTTTGCACAAAAATGGCTGCTAATTAATTATGCAAATGAAGCATGGTGATATACCACTCCACGCTTCATTTACATAAGCTTTTCCAGAAGAAGGCTATGGTATAGATGTAGCCTAACTCGAAATAAGATACACAATTTGAGCTATGCAAACTGCATATCTTATTTTGATGCTATTTCAAAATAGCTTATTTTGTCATTGGGCGCTACCTACACAGCACCAAATTTTGTAATAAAGCGCTGTTCTGCAATGTCCCTTAGGGTATGTCTACACTACAAAGTTAATTCGAACTAGCGGAGCGCTTAGTTCGAACTAGGTAAACCTCATTCCACGAGGACTAAGCCTAGTTTGAACTTACTAGTTCAAATTAAGGGGTGTGTAGACCCTTAATTCGAACTAGTGGGAGCCTAGCCCTCCCCAGCTTTCCCTGGTGGCCACTCTAGCCAACACCAGGGAAACTCTATTGCCCCCCTCCCGGCCCTGGACCCCTTAAAGGGGCACGGGCTGGCTATGATGCCCGTGCCAGGTGCAAGCCTGCCAGCACCCAGCCAGCAGACCCTGCACCTGGCATGGCTCAAGCCAGCCACCCGATGCCCCCCAGCCCTCCCCATCTTCCTGGGACCAGGCTGGCGGCTCCTGGGAGCTTGCCCGGGACCGCAAGAGGCGGGCACCCGCCTGGTCCAGTGCAGACATCATGGACCTCGTCCACGACCTCCGCACTAGGCACAGGAAAGCGGCCATCTAGGGCAGGAGAGCTGCCAGCCTGGCCACCCAGGAGCAGGTTTGCATGAAAATCAAGATGGTCCACTGAGACCCCCGACCCTGAGCCCTGAGCTTAGAATGGCCGTACTGGGTCAGACCAAAGGTCCATCTAGCCCAGTAGCCTGTCTGCCGACAGCAGCCAACCCTAGGGACCCTGGAGGGGATGGACCAAAGACAGTGACCAAGCCATTTGTCTCATGCCATCCCTCTCCAGCCTTCCACAAACTTCGGGCAGGGACACCACTCCTACCCCCTGGCTAATACCACTCCATGGACCGAACCTCCATGAATTGATCTCACTTCTCTTTAAACTCTGTTCTAGTTCTGGCCTTCACAGCCTCCTGCAGCAAGGAGTTCCACAGGTTGACTATTTGCTTTGTGAAGAAGAACTTTCTGTTGTTAGTTTGAAGCCTGCTACCCATTCATTTCATTTGGTGACCTCTAGTCCTTCTATTATGGGAACTAATGAAGAACTTTTCTGCATGCACCCTCTCCACTCCACTCATGCTTTTATAGACCTCTATCATATCCCCCCTCCATCTCTTCTTTTCTAAGCTGAAAAGTCCCAGTCTCTTTAGCCTCTCTTCATATGGGACCTGTTCCAAACTCCTGATATTGTAGTTGCCCTCCCGTCTCCCACCCTCTCTTTTCCCCTCTCCCACCTCCTTTTCCCAGTCTCCCTGAGTTTTGTTCAATAAAGAGAGATTCTATTTTTGAACACAATTGTCCTTTATTTTGTACATCAGGAAGGGGGGCTAGGGAGGGATAAGTGGAAGGAGGTGAGGGAGGAATGGGGTATGAGCCCCCGATGGGGAGGACTGGGGTGGCTCTGCGGGCTTCTTGGGATGGAAGCTCTCCTTAAGCCCCTTGATTGACACCATCTCCCCCCCCCCCCCCCGGATGGCAGCCTGCGGCAAGTGCAGCCGGGCTGATGGCCGAGTGCTGTGATGTGCCAAGTGTGGGCACTCAGGGCACTCCAAGCCAGGACTGCTTTGCAAGCGGGAAACCCCTGAGAACTGTCTGTCCGGGGTGGGGGTCGGGTCCCTTTAAGCACAGCCCTCGGCTAGCCTGAGGCAGCAGCTCCACACTCTAAGTCCTAATCTGATGCCCTCCCGGCACTGCTTCCAGCCATCCTTAACCTCAGTTCAGGGTCCACTCAGTGTGGACATGCTAGTTCGAATTAGCAAAACGCTAATTCAAACTAATTTTTTAGTCTAGATGCACTAGTTCGAATTAGCTTAGTTCGAATTAACTAATTCAAATTGTTAGAATTAGCGCTGTAGTGTAGACATACCCTCACTCCTTGTAGAATGAGGTTAACTTGGACCTTGGAATACTGAGCCAAAATCACGGGCTTGCTGTGTAGTTGTAGCATAGCTATTTCGGGATACTCCGGTATCATAGAATCATAAAGCTGGAAGAGACCTTGGGAGGGAGGGAGAGGAATTATTTAAGCTCAATACCAATGTGGACACAAGAACAAATGGATATAAGCTGGCTAGTAGAAAGTTTAGACTCGAAATTAGGTGAAGGTTTCTAACCATCAGAGGAGTGAAGTTCTGGAACAGCCCTCCAAGTGAAGTAGTGGGGGCAAAAGACCTATCTGGCTTCAAGATAAAGCTAGAGTGGAAAAGGAAGCAGGTCTCCATTTTGTCTCAGACCATCCTGCACTTCTCTCAAGACCACTGTATTCAACCCCCTCTTACACCCTCCCTCCCCCGCACACACACACAAGGTCTATATAGAGAGATATGGATCTATATTTTATTTAGGTTGAGGGTCTACATTTAAGTTACACTGGTCCCTCGATTAGCCTCTCTGATCACTTTATGTTACCTGCTTCCCGCTTAGGACACCGGCATCAAGTGACTGCAATTTCAGATCTTCCCTCTATTATAACCAGGATTCGATTTGTTTAGGCCAGTAGCGGACCCCTTTCTCACATTAGTGAGCAATTACATGAACTGATACTTTAGCTGCCATGAGACCACTTGCATGAGTAAATCTCAGCCATGTATGTAATAGCTCCACAGTCTTGCCTTTAGCTACCTTTTTCAGGTGCTCGAGGAACTCCTTCTCCTCCTCCTCTCCTCCCCATAGTGGGGGTGGGGCCTCAGTGAAGGAGGCGGGGCTGTTGGTGGGGCTTGGGGCCTGCCTCCCCCTAAAAACTTCTCAAGTCTTCTCAAATGTTCTCTGTGACAGACAGCATGACGGACACCTCTTCTTTTATAATAGTAATATAGATTGCTACTGTCCTTTTTGTGTCATAGTGACCTTCCCTACATTTTTTAAATAAGAATGGTACTGTGATGATTGTTATGTTGATGAATATATGCAGGTTCTGAACAAGAACAAAAAAGTTCTTTCAAATGGTATTACACTCACAGTCTCATGTATAACTAAATGTAGGCAATGTAAATAGTAACTTGAAAAGAGCAGTTAGTTGTTCTTTTTCTGAAGTTTATAACCCTGATATATGATCACTTACATTTTTTTGCCCCATTGTAGTACTATCCTCCTAACATGTTAAAGACATGATCATTTTAATATAAAATGTGAAAAAGCTCCACAGCTATTGTAGTTGTTGTTTATTGCTGGTTTACAATCCTCTCAATTTCACAGTCACTATCCCTTACATACCAAAATGCAACTGCTTCTTTTCCCCTATGAGCAAAATTGGGAGTTTTGTGTAGTATCATGCTGAAATATCTGGCAGGGTCTAATTCATTTCTCATATTCTGTATATTGGTGGCTAAAGAATATATCATGTCATTTTTGAGAATTATTTGATAAGCAAGTGGCATTTTTCTGCATGAGTCAGTCTTTCTTGCATGAAGGAATCCCAGAGATTAAGATAATCAACAAGCGGTAAGAAAATCCTTGTTCTCCAAAATTGCATGTTTATCATGTCCCCTGAAGTGGTAAGCAAACCTACCATAGTGTATGACACAGATCTAGGAGATACAAAATATACTCGCTGTTTTTCTCACTTTCCATTTTTTTCTTTTCGGTGATGTGCTTGCATTGCTTCACTGACCATCAAATCTACATGCAACTTTTCATGTTTAAAATGACCAATATGTCCAGCTGCCATTCTGTGCTGGGTATTGCATGCTCTTGAATTTTTTCAGGTCCCTTTTTCCAATAGCAGCAGCCAGATGATATCCAACCTGGATCATTTTTGCTCCTTAATTTGCATGAATTTGCAATCTCCATGCAAAACCAAACATTGTCTTTTTTTCTTTTTGAGGGAGGAAATATTCAAGAGGCTGTTTCTGGTATTTTATTCCATGCTGCATTCAATGAGCATACTGTATTTCTCAGTATGTTTGAGGATATCCGCTCAGTACTGCCCGATGGAGCCACTGGCTTTACCACATGTAAGAGTTCTATTTTATTATTTGAAAAGGACAGCCCACGCTGAGAATTACTCAAGTACTCACTTTTTGAAAGTAGACGTCAGCTCCTGTAATTAGTGTCATTTTAAAAGGCTTGTCTCACGTCCATTGTGGAATTTAAAAAAAAAACTGCTGTTTTTCTTCACATTCTAGCACTACTGCAAGCCAACCTCATGGTCTGAGGCTAAATGTCTGACCTGAGTTTGCACGTGCTTGTAATGGCATGTTACTGGTTTGTGAGTGCCCGAGAAAGAAAGCACAAAAAGCAGTGACTTGAGCTAAAGAAATACATGTTTTAGATGACTACTGGAGGGGAGGGGGGGCTGTGCATGCCTCTGATTGCCCTCCTTGTGCACATCCCATTTTGGAGGATAAGATATAAACCAAGAAAGGCAAATCAGTTAATGGATCATTCTATGCATCTTACTGCACATGCCTAATGAAAGAAAAAATAACGTAGGCAAGAGCCTACAGGAGGTCAGCATGGTATAATGGTGTGTGTGTTTATGGTCCCCAATTTACAGTTGAGAACCCCAGCAATGCTGTGAGAAACAGTTAACAGCTGCTAAATGTAGCTCAGGCTACTAAGACTCTGCCAGTGAAATGACGTTGGCTTTGTTCCTACATGTGTGCCTGAATTTACTTCCCACAAGGCAATACAACTGGCTGCAGATGGGGACAGAACTATGTCCGACAGTAAGGTGGAATTCAAAAGAGTACGAGAAAGTCACATTTTTCCAAAATCCAAAATGTGTGAAGAAGTTGACAACAAATTTCCCTAATAAAACTAAAACTAGAGCAAAAATAGAGTCTTGCTACTTGCCAAGCCAGCTGTAATTTAATAATCCAAATAAGCAAGAAAACAATCAAGAGCTGGCATTTCATAGCAAATGCTGTTCAGATACTAACCAGGACGCCCTCTCCCACTTCCTTCCCCTTCAAATCATTTTTTCCCTTGGTTCTGCACTAAGGTTCTGTATAAATAAGCTCAGGCACATGCAGAGTTATCAGCAGAAGAATTTAGCTGACCCATGGGTCCCAGGAGACCTTGCAAGAAAAGAAATCATATTACAGCTATTATTTTCTTGTCTCTAGGCCTCATTTGACATTCTATGGGCTGTATTCCAAGTGGCCTTCAATTTCTGTAGAGAAAACTTACATGACCTATTGAGTAACAACACTTGGAGTAACTAAATATGCACATGTAATTAGCAAGCATTCAAAATTTGCATGCTCCTGCTCAAAGCATGGCCTATTGCATTTATGTGAAAAAATCACTTGGAAAATCAGACAGTGCTCTGAGAAGCTTTTACAAGCTCCTAAAACTTTGTTGAGGTTCTTCCTTCTTAGACAGAGAATAGGCATCCCTAATGGTAGAGAGAACTGGCAAATTCCTGGACAACCCTACAGTGCCGTGTGAGTCACTCATGTTCGGGTCCTGGTGTTGTACAATTAGCAGTATAACCATTTTTAAAAACTGTTAGAAAAATAGCATGAAGCAATATAATTCTTATTAACTGGAGAGAGAAATAGCATTTGTTTGAGCCAGGTATAGTGCAGGTAGATGCTGTTCAAGCTTCACCACACCACTATGCCAAGGCAACTCAGTCATGACCTACTGCACCCTAATTATTCAACTCCTTACCCTTTCGTAGGCAGGGAAACTGCAATGAAAAATTAGTTGATGAGATGTAAGCCAGAACTAACAGCAAAAGACAATACAGTGCCATTGTTGTTATTAAACCAGCAGTGCCTAAGGCTCATCTGTGCCATGCCTTCTACCAAAAAACAAAAACTAAAAACCAAAAAAGAACAAACAAAAAACAAAAAACCCCAAATCAAACAGTTTAGTCATCAACTTCAGTCAGATTTTTTTTTCTCCACTGGGTCACTTTCTGTTTTGCTTCTCACTTTACCAATCTGTGATAAAGTGCGATTGGTAAAGTGAGAAGCAAGAGCTGAAGCAAGCACTACAATAGCTCAGTAGCAGTACAAGTCCACTCATTGCCCCAGTCTGACCTGGGCCTGGACCTTCCAGCCTAGCTCCACTCCCGCTGGATGTCCCTGGTCTGGCACTCTCGGGCCCAAGGAGTCTTGAATGAGGGAGTTTGCTGGATCAGGGGAGGTCAATTCTGGCTTCCCACCTGGCTGCTGGCCCTGAACATTGGACTCCCTGCTTTCTGCTGGGCTCTATTGCTGGCACCAGCCACCGGACTCCTAACCAGCCACTGCTCAGAGCCAGTGGAGCTCTTTGGTTCTGTCAGAGTAGGGTTGGGGTATGGGTACTTGCCCAACTCTGTCCTGCCAGGAACTCCTATTGGGAAGTGGGAGAAGCACCTGTACCCTCAATCACACTCCTCCACAGGAGTTTCCCAACCCCACTCTCCAGTAGGAGTGTCTGGCAGAGCAGAGAGGGACAGGCATCCTGACCACACGAGCCACATGAGCACCCACGAGCACCCCAACCCTGTTCTCTGCTAAGCGCTGGGAAGGGTGGAGCAGGACAAGCACCTGTATAGAGTCCTGTTTGCATTGTCTGCATCCTCTCCAATAGCTGCAAAAATGAGTTGTGGATATCTGAATCTGCAGATGTGGATATCCATGGATATGAAGTCAATATCTATGGATTTGCCAGGCTCTGCTTGTCTCCTGTGGCTGGACAGTAAATACCTTTGATGGATGCAAACTAAAGGAGAACCAGTTTTGGAAAATAGAGAGGACTATTGCAGGTCCCAAGACCTACAATGACAGACTATTTATATTCTGAAACTCCATGTTTCTTGGGTGTGAAAGAATGGTATTTAAAAATTATGTTATACAAAGGAATGTGATGAGTTTTCAGTTGCATCACTTGTTAAATTTGATAGAATCATAAGATTCCAACTGATGAAAGATACTATACCATGGCTGTGTCTTCAGCATAGATGATGGGGAAAACAAACAGAGATCATAGGAATGTTTGCGCACCCATGACATCTGCATACTGTCCTCCTTTCACAAACGTTTTAGATATTAAATAGAGATTAAAATGCCAGACTCTCTCAGGTTAAGTGAAATATGCAAAGAAAAACATTAATAAGCTGACCACATAGACTCTGCCCTTCAATACATTATACCCATGACTCAGAATACACATACTATGGGTACGTCTAGACTACAGGCTTCTGTCGACAGATACTGTCGACAAAACTTCTGTCGACAAAGAGCGTCTAGACTACACTGAGTTCTGCAAAGCAGCTTGCTTTGTCGACATGGTAGTGTAGACGCAAAGGACAGTTTACATGCAATAACATCTTCTGTCGACAGAAACTCTGTCGACAGAAGGCGTTATGCCTCGTAAAATGAGGTTTACCAGCGTGGACGCAGGTATAGTTTTGTCGACAAAAGTCCACTTTTGTCGACAAAACCCTGTAGTCTAGACACACCCTAAGACTCAGGCATCCCAAACCGCACAATCCAACGGCTTGCACTGGATATGGATAAAATTTAATATCCATCTAATGTCAAAAATATATTAAAATAGTGTTGAGGTTCAGCCTTCACCTACCAGAGCAAGACATTCAGAAAAAAAGTTGCCACTTCACACACAGTTTATTCAGTTGTGTCTACATGGTGCTGTTCAGAAAATGGCCCCTGTACTGTAGTGCATCAGCTGAGCACAATGGGATCAATTAAATTGTGTTGCAGTATCTCAATATTTTCCGGTTTTTGGTTGTATAGCCTGAAAACAGGTGGTTGAGACTTGGAGGGTTCTTTTGTGTCCAGTTAAACAGCTTTTAACATCCTTACTTTTATGAGTTTTCAGCACCTTTACAACTTCATTTACTCTTATAATTGCTCAGAAATTAAGGATGTCATCACTTATTTAATAAAAAAATATTTTCCATAAGGAACAATAAATAGCATAATAAAACTAACTTCTGAAATTCAAATCTATCAAGATCAATATTCGTTTTAAAATATGTGAAGATATTCAATAAGGAAGTAATAGTTATTTTTTTATATATAGAGAGAGGAAGAATCCTATCTCATAGAACTAGAGGGACCATCAAGTCAACCACCCTGCCCTCATAGCAAGACCAAATGCCATCCCTGACAGATTTTCCCCAGATTCCTAAATGTCCCCCCCCCCTCAAGGATTGAACTCACAACTCTGAGTCTAACAGGCTAATGCTCAAACCACTGAGCTTCCCCTCACCTCCTAAGTGAGTGTTAACTCTGTAGGTGCTCTAGGACTGGTGAACCCATGGGAAAAATGTAGTGCAAGCTTCCATCTCTGTTCCTCTTCCTCCCATGCCTCTTGCATGCCAGTGACCCCACTGATCAAATCCTTCCCCACCCTCCCAGTGCTTCTGGAGCATCACAGGCTGTTGATTTGTGGTACTCAGGAAGCTCCAGGGATGGGGAGCACTTGGTGGAGGAGCTGGGGGCTTTGGTAGAAGGGATGGAGTGGGAGTTGGGTGCAGCTGGGTGGAAAGAGATAGAGTGGTGAGAAGGATGGGGAAAGAAGTGGAATGGAGACAGAATAGGAGCAGAGCAGGGGTGAGGCTTTGGAAAAGGGATGGAGGGGGGAAGGGACCTGGGGCGGAGCACCTCCTGGCTGGAAAGGAAGTCGTCGCTTCTGTGTAGTTGTAACCCCCAACATAAGGTTTCTGAGCCATAAAGTTCAGAACTGGACCCAAACTTCCATAAGAGTGGAACAGTTTAGAACCAGCTTTTTGGTTTGGACTCATCCTTATTCAGAGAATTCCCAAGTATGGCTAATCAAAATGATGCCAATCAATGGGACATGATAGTACCAGAGTATACAATACATAGGAATGCAGAGTTGGTCATGCTCGGGGGGCCATGCTTCCCCGTCAACCCTCAGAGCTATCCAGAGCACCCGCATGGGGCTCCAGTGGCAGTTTGAAGGGCCTGAGACTCCGGCCACCACTGGAGCCACAGAATCACAGGACCTCAGACAGTTTCCCTCTTCTCTCCCCAAGATGGCAGGGCTGGTCTTGCTGGTGAGGGAATGGCACTGTATATGAAAGAAAGCATAGCCAAATGCAGTAAAAATCTTAAATGAATTAAACTGTACCATAGAAACTCTAGGGATAGACATTCTCCGCTTGGTAAGTGTGTAGCAGTGAGACTAGACTGCCAGCTACTTCACCAGGATTGTGATGGTGATTGTGAAATGCTCAGGAATATTAAAGAGGCTAGGCAAATATACAACTCAATAATAATGGAGGAATTCAACTATCCCCATATTGACTGTACACATATTATGTCATAGGATCTGATCTAAGAGGTGGACGTAGCTGAACCATTCAGAAACGATAACCATAATATAATTAAACTTAATTTCCTTGGTGTAGGGGGTGGGGAGTCCCCAAAGAAGACCATAACAGTAGTATTTATATTCAGAAAAAGGAACTTCTCAAAAATGAAGATACTAGATCAAAGGAATTGTCACATGAATTAAATGCATGGAAGCTACTTGGATGCTTAAAAAAAAAACCAACCACCACAGTAAATGTATACCCTACATTTAAAATATGCTAACAGGATTGATTAAAATGCCACCATAGCTAAACAGAGTAAAAGAGGTGGTTAGAGGCACAAAAGCATCCTTTAAAAATTGAAAGTGAGTTTTTTTGGGGGAAAAATAGTAAGGAGCATAAACTCTGGGAAGTCAAGTATAATTAGGCAGGCACAACTAACCAAAGATTCACAAATTAACAGCAATTTTTTAAGGACAACAGAAGTAGGAAGCCTACCAAACAGTGGGACCAGTGGATGATTGAGGTGCTAAAGGATCAGTCAACAAAGACAAGGCCATTGCAGAGAAACTCTGGAATGCTTTCCATCAGTCTTCATTGCAGAAGATGTGAGGGACATTCCCATACCTAAGCCATTCTTTCTTGGTGATAAATCTGTGAACTGTCTCATACAGAGATGTCAGTAGATGTGGTTTTGGAACAAACTGATAAATCAAAACAATAATAAGTCACAAGGACCAGATGGTATTCACCTGAGAGTTCTGGAGGAACTCAAATGTGAAATTGCAGAACTACTAACTGCTATAATATAAATCAGTTTCAGTACCATATGACTGGAGGACAGCTAATGTGATGCCTCTAGAAAATACTGAAAATCATTGTAAGTTTTCTTTATTTTATTATGTGCAAGTAAACACAAACCATTTCTATTATTCCTAACTCTCACTACTCAACTTTTTGTTGTGGTGTATTCATAAACAAGACCTTGCTCCAAACTATGCAACAGGTTAAATAAAAACCATGCTACTGATACTTTCTCTTTCTGTAACTGAGCCAAAAATTAGGGGCAGATTTAAAGGAGGCACCTAAGGGGACAGGAGATAGGCAGAAATGCATAAAACTCAATGCATAAAACTCAAATTTAAGATTGAGCATTTTTTCTCTTTTGTTTTGTGTTGCAGTTAACAGAATCTTGTGCCAAGTTTAGCTTACAAAGTTGGGTCTATAATCCAAAACAGCACTAAGCAATGTAAAATAAGTGAGTTACTTTCCTGCAAGGTACCAGCAATATAGTTTATATCCAGGCTCTATAAATGAAATGGTAGTGCACCCAGGAAATAGTGATGACAAAATATTCTCAAATGGGTCAGATGGAGAAACTCTGTTTCCCCTCTTTCCAATAAAGAATGGTTTTGGGAATGAGGCAGTTCTCTTGAGTGACACAAGCACTGCTGGAAATAACCATATCTGGACCCAAACCATCATGGTTGTAGTATCCGTTTTGGCTGCTCTTACACCATTTCTGAAAGAACAACAACAAACCAAGCTATGATTATCTGGCAACATCTATGCTGCTATGCCATGAACTGCCTTTTCAAGAAGAGGCCTATTCAAGTGTGTATGAACATGATTGGTCTTTTGGAACATTTTGGAATGTTCCAAGGTGCGGTGATCTCTGTACTATTCTGCAGCTTCTGACTCCTTTGAAATTTAGTGGTTTGGTTAAACATGCAATTGTATTGAGTTTTATATAATAGAGTATACTATTCCTACAGGTTAAATCATTAGCTAGACATGTATTAAGGGATCCTTGGTAGCATATTGCAATTCATAAAGATCTGCAATTTGTAAACAAATATAACTCTAATCTATCCAGGTGCTATTAAAAGGCCTATTTCCATACTAACAGATCAAATAATAAGGAAACATCCATGGAATATGTTACATTCTGCTAACTTGAGTGTTATGAAACTTCTCATTGTGAGAAGCAATGCCAGTCCTTGAGTCACTAAGGACAATACAAGTATCTTTCTTTGGAGTGCTGCAGTGTTGTTCAAAAAAGATTCAAGAAGCCTTTCAGTAGCACAAAGAAGTAAATAATTTTTATTTGCTTGGTTTCTGTTTCATACTTTCTATAACTCATTTGAATGGCATAGCCACTGATGCTGCATTACAATGAAAAGCTATGGAAATACCAAAGACATTTTCATGAATACTAAATTGAATTAATTTAAAAAATGCTGCTATTCAGAAAACTGCAGGGCTAAAGACTTCTCACTAGTTTGAACACTTATGCTGGTCCATTTTGATGAAACATTTTAGTTCTTCTTCATTTAAAGAAATCACAGTCTTTCACGTTTTGATTCTAACAAATGAAATTTACTTCTTTGGGAGGGAAAGGTTCAGAATAAAAAACCAGGAGCTGGCTGTGCACATTGCACTTTGCTATAAGGAATTTTATCTCAGTGTTTTGCAGCTAATTAGGATGAAAAGTCAGCGTAATATATTTCCACTTCCCTTCTGCTCACACTTAATTAAGAGAAATATCCCTATTGTAGAACTACAGGTCTTAGTGCAGGACACCTCACCAAGAGTATTGGAATTTAAAATGAGAGAGCGATTAAATATCCCAGTTCATTTGCAATATCCTAACCTGAACTCTGAAGGTCAAATCAATCCCAGAAAAAAGATTAGTTTCTCCTCCCAGTGCTGTCAGTTAACATCTGAGCTTTTGATTTACATGAAGTACTTCAAGTAATTTTCATATATTCTCAGTCACCTCGCTTCAGAACTCTTTTTTCCACCTCAAACACCCGTTGGGCAATTTTAGTCTATGAGTGCAGTTCACTGTTCTAACTTTTCAGCTCTTGTCTTCTTAAGTGAACCCATCTACTTAGCTGGATTACAAGAAAAAAGTATAAGTGTTTTGTATGAAATATATTTTGACAGTTGATAAATTTTGCAAAGAAAAATAACAGTCAGGGACTATAAAGAGTGCTATGAAAAATATCGCTGGTGTAAAGACCACTGATTTCCCCTCCTCCAAAAGTTTTAACTTAGACAGAAGTTTTAACTTGGACAGAATGGAATCAGCGTAGCTGAAATATTGTTCCCTCATTTGGTTTTAGCTCATCTCCCATCTAAATATATCAGATAGTTCTTATGCTGAGCCAAATTAGTTCAGAATTATCAGCCCACAACTGATGAGTTGCACTTTCAGTAGCCATAAGCCAAATACAGTACTAATGAAGTTATTAACCTCCTGAAATATTATTGCTATTTTTTCCTAAGTGGTACCCACTCTACTCTTGCTCCCCTTCAATACAATATTGCTCAGAATATATTACTGAAAATGCCCCATTTTGGATACTCTAGTAAATAAATGGCACTTAGCATATTACTGATACTGATCACCACTGAATTATAGACCCTCTAATGTTTGACCATACAAAAGATAAGCAAAGAAGGAAACATGTCAGTAGTAGAATGGAAGCCATCACTGGGGTGGCTAATCCATTTGAAAGCAAATTATTAACTGATTAAAATGACTAAGTAAGAAGGCTTATAGCTGAGACTGCCACTTCTCCTTAACTCTTCTTGGGTGACATCCCCTGCACAAAGAACCGATAGAAAGAGATGTCATATATCTTGCAGAGGTGCCTGTATACATCCCATATGCTACCAAAAGTATCTCAATGCCAACTACATGCAAGTGGCCTTCAGAGAAGGACCTATGCAACAGGTGTAGAGAAGCAGCAGCCACTGTTCGAGCTTGTATGGTGGGACAGTCTGCTGCAGCTATGCGCTCTGGGCACAGATTGGTAGGTGGTTTTCTTTTTCTAAGCCTCACTGCATTCAGGTGCATAATACCAGATTACCTGAGGTTTCTAGGGATGGAATTCATTCTACCTCTTGTGAGAATATAATGCAGTTTCTATGATTTTCTGTAAAGGACTTGCAAATGATGAATGATCTGCATACATATCCAGTACCTCGCTTTTGTCTATTCAATTTGTAACCTAATGCCATTTTCAGTGAATTTTTGTATTTAATGCTTTCGTAAAATGAGATGGGATATTAAACTGGTATAAAGTATAGGGGATATTGCCAATAATGTTACAATGAGTATATGGAACACTTTAAGAAATACTCTAATTTACCCTGTAATGGTTTGGTTGCAGCATTGCAGCCATTACAGTTCTACTGAAAGAGCACAGGCCTATATCAATGAAACTGCTGTGTATCATTTCAATTACTTCTGACACATTTGCAGATACTGTAATGCCTCCACAGCTCGAAGGCCTTGATATCTTGGATGTCATATTGCCAACACTATACAAAATTATGAAAGCTACTATTGCTCCTATGCCAGGCATTTGCAGCAGATGAGTTTTATAAAGCTAAACAATTTAACCTTCCTGTAAAATGCAAAATTTTAAAAAATTATATACGCTATGGCGTGACAATCTAAAATTAATTTTCTTTTAAATTAAAAAGCATACTATCATACTTCTTAGGACTAAAGTATGAACTTCTTTTGAATGGTTTTCTTTCTTCAGACCATTTCTTATGGATTATCTATATTGTCAATATATCAAAGATAGTGAAAATGACCAGCAGACTATCCTCCCATTTCAAGAACAATTGGAAGTAATTACCAACTGTAAGAACACTAGTAACGGTAATTGCAGTCCATTTCCCAATTGGACACACGTTCTCATCAAAATTCACCATCATAACTCACTAAGTTGAACACTTACTTTATTAAACTCAAAAGAATAGCTGAGAATGGGCGTGCATGGAGAAGGTGCATTTTAGAGCACATCTACTTTTTGAGCTGAGGGGTCTGCTTTCCGGCTTGCATAGACATGCCCATGTTAGCTAAGATCAAGCTAGCCCCTGAAAACAGCACTGTGCCGGCGGTGGCATAGGTAGCAGCTGGGGCTAGCTACCCAGATGGTTGAGCAGGATTGCTTCCAGGTGGTTAGTATATAGGCTGGTGGCCTCACTGCATACACACTATGGCTACGTCTAGACTGGCATGATTTTCCGCAAATGCTTTTAACGGAAAAGTTTTTCCATTAAAAGCATTTGTGGAAAAGAGCATCTAGATTGGCACAGACGCTTTTGCGCAGAAGCACTTTTTGCGGAAAAACATCCATGCCAATCTAGACATGGTTTTGCACAAGAAAGTCCCGATCGCCATTTTCGCCATTGGGACTTTTTGTCCAAAACGGTTCTCAGCTGTCTACACTGGCCCTCTTGCACAAAAGCATTTGCACAAGAGGGCGTTTTTCCGAACAGGAGAGTCATTGTATTTGCGGAAGAACACTGACAATCTTACATTAGATCGTCAGTGTTCTTGCACAAATTCAAAGTGGCCAGTGTAGACAGCTGGCAAGTTTTTCCCAAAAGCGGCCGCTTTTGTGGAAAAACTTGCCAGTCTAGACCCAGCCTATTATTTTTAGGTGTTATCTTAAGCAGAGATTAAATAGGTACCCTTGCACCAATTAGTAATTACACTTTCAAGCTCAAAGACAGACCCACTTTCAAAGATTGTGCTGTCTCTAAGCCAAACAGGACAACTGTGGGGAAGATGATGTAGTTAAACTTGCATGGGCTGCTACTATAAGGCTCTCTGCTTAATCACAATACAGATTCTTTGTCAAATCAGAGTATATATACAGTCTATGTGGCTAGGAAGTAGGGAAACTTTCAGAGTTATTTAATTAGTTTACAATAAAATACAATTTGAAGCTAGATTTGGATCCTTTACTCGTGTTGGATAACTACTTTATTCCAAAACTATCTCAGTTGTTTCAATAGGACTGTTTGTGGAGGGAGATAGTATTCAATATGAATAAGGTTAAAAATGATTGTATCAAATTCTGATAAACTTACCATACTGTCTGCAACCTACATGCTTATACAAACCCATGGCAGCACTCCCTGACATCAACCCCACATCAGTGCTATTCTTCTGACTTTTGTTACAACGTATTGAACCTCTCTAGTCTGGCACCCTCGAGACCTGACCAGTGCTGTACCAGAGAAGTTACTGAATCATGGGAGATCAATATTGTCTAACAACATCTCTGATATGTCCATTGCTTACTGGGCTCTTAGAAGACATTTAGGGATAAATTAGAGTGAAGTAATAGCAGAGAACACAGAGAACAAGGACTGGTGGCTCTAAGCAAACTTTACAGGACCTTGGGAAACTTGGCCACATTCATAAGTGGGCATCCAGCTAACTAGAATCATGATGGACCACAGATGTTGCTGGACCAGAGAGTGCTGGACTAGAGAGGTTCAACCTGTACTGTTTCTCAGATAAATTATAAAGACAGGCACCAGCCTGTAACTCATCCTTACTGTTTGGACAGCAAGCATGTCACAGCTTCTTCAAAGTTGAAAAATGTTATAGGATTTGACAAACATGGAATATCAAAAATACATAAGAAATGTAAGAATGAATATGGCATAAAATGAATTACAATAAATAGCAACAAAACTATATATCTAATAAGTCATATATATGTAATGAGTTATAAAGTTAATTATTTATTAATATAGCATCTCATTCTCATTACTCAAAACAGATACCACTTCAAAAGCTATCTGTGATGATATACTAATATTATTTCTATTCTCCACCCTAGGAATTTTCATGTTAATTCAATTTTCAGTATCTACAGAATTTAATATATCTACTATCAAATCACTAAATTGTTAGTACTGTGATACAAAAATGATAGGAATATTGACAATGCAATCCAAATAATACAGTTACCAACGGATTATCAATTGCATATCTCAATTTCTCACAAAAAGTTATATAAAACATTTTACAGAAACCCTCCTGTTTATTGAAATTTTACTATTTACTTTCTCTTGACATAAAGGTGAATATAATACTGTTTGGCAGACAAATTCTTTGCCTTTTCCTAGATAACAGGAAAACTAGGATCACAGACATGTTAATGTAATCATTGAACACCATGGCTGAATGATCCTGGTAAAGTGGGAGAATATTTCACCATGATTAAACATGTTTATACAAGTTAACTATATTTCAAGAATGTTGTTATTGTAATAAGAAATTGATTTGGATGTACAAGTGTACCCTTAGTCAAATAATTTTCAAAAGTAACTTAGCACAAAGAAAAATGCCATTTTCTACATCAGCAGAGCATGTAATAGTTTGTCATTACAAGTAAAGTTTAATTTATACGAAGGGTTCACTTGTAAGCATTATTTCATTCCAGAACAATGGATCAACATGCACAGTGACATACTGTATTGACATGTTATCTACTTGTTCGTGTGCATTTGACAAGTAACATCTAAGAAGGGTGAACAATGTTTTTTTTAAAGGTTTCTTTCACTTACTGGAATCTTTTTCCTAAATATTCTGTATTTATTTTAAAGAAACCCACCTGGCACAGTTAAAAGTACAAATGTGAAATTCATTGTAATGTGCAGTTGGTAACATGTATTCATTTCAAGTTACAATTGCTGCTTAACATTCACCTTGCTCAACTGAGTCTGATTTGTGAAATTTTTAAATTTAATTAAATAGAAAGAAATCCTTTGAATCAAACTTGTTTTATACCTAGCTGGTAGGGTCACTACTGAGTGTTATTTAAATGCCTGTTGGTTATTAGAAACATATTTCAGATTAACTACATAGTAGGTATTTAAAAGTTAGTGAATTTTCATGGGTAACTCCCATTATTTGAATGAATAGTCATCCATGCATAGAGAGTGGAATAAATCTCTCGTGACCTAGTATAAATGTATTAGCTTCCAGGCTTTTATTGGGGAAAGGTTCTGAATGTTAGATACAAAATAAACCTTCTCTAGTATGTATTTCTCTAGGAAAGTCATACAGTATGCTCCTATTTGACTGCTCACTATTTTGGGTATGTTGTGTCAGTCCCAGATGAAGGAGATAATATCTTTATTTGGACCAACTTGTGTTGGTGAGAAAGATGAGCTTTCCGGCTTTACACTGAGCTCTTCTTTAAACCTGAAAAAGTTTGAAAGCTCACAAACAGAATTTTTACCTCATTCATCTTGTCTCACTATTTTGGGGGCCAGTTTGTATGTAATCTCATCCCTGTAAATTGTAAGAAGATACCATAATTATTATTTAGAATATGGGATATAGAATTATAAAATAATGTATTAATAAATTACAATACTGCCACTGAAAGGCACTTTCCCAGAGACTCACATTTCATGAATGGACTTAGAATTGTGCAATATATATACCTGGATTAATTCAGGCAGTCTGATTGTATGAGGTTTTGAGCTTAAACTCTTTCTCCACCAATCATTCAGAAGCTAATTTCCCCTGTATTTGTGACAAAGTTTTAGATTTCATTTATGGTCTTCATCTTTTGATAATTAATGCTACTAGTTTTTTAATAAGCAATTTCCATTTTTCTGTGAGTCTCGTGAATTGTACCTTGAACAAATACAAGAGAATGGCATGCATTTGGCTCAGTCCAGCGTGAATGTATTTGACAATGAAGTTGAAGCACCATAGGCATTTCTGAGCATACCACTGATGGCTATCACTTACAATAGCCAGTAAAAGATACAAGTCAAGGCCTATCATCTTCCAGATGCAATTGTCTACCACTGGCTTAGATGTTGGGGTTCTTTGCAGTTTCAGTGGGGTCGACTCACCACCATGGCGCAGCCTGCCGATCGCACTTGGAATTAGCTCTGTTTCTCAGGAGGGTGCCCTCTTCTAGCCAATGTCTCACCCACTGTCGATCTCTGCTCTGATATCTCCACCATCTGGACCCACATTGCTCCCCAGACTGTGTCATCATCTTTGGCCCCACTAGGCTCTGCTGTGTGAGGGGAATGTCTTTCTCCTTCTCAGTCAGGAGCCACATCAGTGAGGGTTTGGAGTTTTTTTGGCTTCTTACTTGTGTTTGTCCCCCCAAATGATTTTTCCATGGGTCAATTGCCCTGACCCAAAAAAGGTTCCCCACTCCTGGTCTATCCCTTCACTTCAGTCTATAAAGGCAATGCTTTGTGGTGGCTAGATGTGGTGAAAGTGGGAAGCCGGAACCCAGGCCCTCCCACCACTCTGGGAAGGGACCCTCTGGTAGTAGCCTCTTCCTGCTTCCCTTCACTCTTCCTTTACTGCTCATGCTCCCTGAACAGCTTCCCCGTGACTCTTGCACCCTTATGGACCTTGTGTCGAGGTCTACAGCCTGGCAGCTATCAGGCTGGATCCTATCTCTCTCTGCTCCCTTAAGCCTGCCCAGCACAGCTCTTATGTACCCTTCCTGGTCAGGAACCAACTGCCCACTGCTTTGCTGAGCAAATCCTTGTAAAACAGGAGAATGGGGCTGCCTCAGCAAGCCACCCTCTGATTGGCTCCCTATGAGTCTTTTCTTGACTGGTTGGGGCTCTGTGCAAACTCCCTCCAGCCTGCATTAATATCTTCCAGCTGGAACAGGGCAGCCATCTCACTGCAGCAGTGCATCAGCATTATTTCCATTTCTCCTTCTTTTCTTTGGTAGGACAGCTTATTCCATTAACTGTATTATGGGGACACACATCTTCCTCAAAAGCCTCTGGTATTGGCAACTGCTAGAGACAGGAGACTATACTAGATGGAGCATTTTTGACCACTTCTCTGACTGGAATGGAAATTTGGTTGCCCCCCTCTCTACACACTCTCCTTTGTTTAAGAGCTAAGATATGCCATTTCCTTGCTTCTTCCTATTTTGAGATGGTTGTCAAAAGATCTTTCTTGAATTGATCTGATATTGTTTACCAGATGATCCTTGACATCTGTAAAGCACACGGTCCTGGAAAACTAAAGATGGTATAGCAATTTATTTTATGAGTGGATAGAAGTTCTGCATCTTGATGTAATCTCCCCAACCAAATAATTTTGCTTATAAGTAGAGCTATGCCACTATGGTACTAACCAGTATGATTTTCATATTTAACTATGATGGTTACAGTTTCCATAGTGACATTAAAAGCTAATCCCTTGAGTGATTATAACGCATAATGGAACTAAGCATCCACCATGTGTCATTAATTTAAAAAAGCCACGTGTTGCTGCACTAATTTGAGGATTAGGATCACTGAATATTTTAATATAGAATCTATGATCTATGAGCAATTGATAAAATGATTTTTAATGGAAAGCCCCACGTTTAGAATTACTTTAAAACTGGAAGTGCTTGAATTGGTAGGCTGTTAAAATGATATTGCAGGAAAAGTAATTATCAGAAAAGAGGGGAGAAAAATACATTCTAAAAATTTTGTGCAACTTCAACATGGTAACTGATTAATCTGGGTCACTGCGAAAAAGTAGATAAGAATATTAGCTTGCACTTGAGAGGGATAGTTGAGTGGTTTGAGCTTTGGCCTGATAAACCCTGGATTGTAAACTCAATCCTTAAGGGGGCCATTTAGGTGTCTGGGGCAAGTCTGTCAGGGATGGTACTTGGTCCTACCATGAGGTCAGAGGACTGGACTCGATGACCTCTCAAGGTCCTTTCCAGCTCTATGAGATAGGTATATAAATATAATTCTACTCCAGCTAGTATCCTATCTTGTGTCAATGCAGCTTGATAAGTCAAAATGCTCATCAATAATTGGTTTTAGAGAAGCCAGAAACATATTTTGCCTCATATTTTGTATGTCTCTGACCTAAATTATTAGCTGTCATTCTTTTCCACTGTCTGCCATCTATTGAAGATCTACAAGGAAGGGTTAGTAGTGATTGATATTTGATGCTTTCCTTTTTATGATGTGGTCCAATTTATCATACCTGATTTATAAATCAGAACTTTTTAATATCTACCACACATATAAGTTTTTGATTTATATAATATACAACTGAGTTATAAATCATAGCAGTAATGTATAGGTCAGATAACTAATATATCGGTCATGCACAAAATATATGTTACCTAACAGCTTCCTAAAGCACACCACTGAGTTATAAATCATTTACGTAATTTATAAAGAATAAGACTAAATCCGTGGCAGGAGAGTTTGGAAACTAAGATGGAATGGAAAGGTGGCTTTCTAAGTGGCTTACTTTTGTTCACCATCTTCAGTAGCATAGAAGGGCAATGGTGAATTTGAAAATTAGCTTCTTCAAACCCTTAGGAAAAAAAAGTTTGTTAAATTG
Source organism: Pelodiscus sinensis (assembly GCF_049634645.1). Classification (NCBI taxonomy): domain Eukaryota; kingdom Metazoa; phylum Chordata; order Testudines; family Trionychidae; genus Pelodiscus; species Pelodiscus sinensis. Next base: position 12,968,210 of record NC_134720.1, read on the forward strand.
TAGCACATCAACTGGTAATAGATAAGTATGGAAAAAATACAGCCTTCATCTATCTCTTTGTTACTGCTATGTTAGCAAGCATGCCATCATTAGGACAAAAAATTGTTTTTTACTGTGATAATCACTGTTACCATTTTTGGTTACTTTGAATTTTAAGATTTTAAGTCTATTTCAACTATAGGATCATGGTATAAACAAACAGCTGAATAATTTTCTTATCTTTATCTGTGCAAATTGTTGGGGACGTCTAGTGGTTCCCAATGCATTCCACAGCTAATGAAAGCCTAGACTTCAGTGGGAATACTCACCTGAGTGAAAACTAATTAGACACCTACTTGTATTCATATAAGAAACAGCACTTACACTTTCCATTGGGTAATTTTAATAGTTATTTTCAGATCAAATCTGCTGATGTCAGTTAATAAAGCAATAAAGGTACCTTAGAAATCTGTCATGTAGCTTCAGAGCAGTAGTGCCAGATGTCCCAGAGAAACATGCCCAAAAGGGGTGCTAAAAACTAGCAAAGAAAGCAGGACTTTGGATTCTTTAAGCATTTGAGACCAATCACTAAAGAAAGTGAGGACCCTTAATGATTAGATAGCAAGGGAGCATGTATCCTAGAAATGCATGTAATATCGAGAGAGAAAATTAACAGAGTAGAAAAAGCCTGCTGTGGTCCTGTCCTAATCTAATGTTGTTAACTATCAGAGCTATAACTTAGTTCCATTATCATCAAAAAACAACTCAGGATTTCATTCATTGCCATGAACACTACTGAATAAAAAAAAGGCCTGGATAGCTCTAAAAGTAATCTAGTTTACATCCTTCTTCTATTAGGGTGAGAAAAATATTTAGGCTCTGGATGTGCAAGCTGCCCAATGACATAGGAAGCTGGCATAAAGGGCAGCAAATTGGGTTCACAAAATAAAGGGAGGAGACCTTAATAGATTTGATTGTAGTTCTAACCATATTGTGTAGAAAAGTACATGATGGCAACACTTTGGGCGATCCCACACTTGGGGAAACACGTCATATGCTACCATTGAGAAGCAAGGGAAATTGTTGACCACTGTGAAGGGGTGACAGGGTTAACATTCCTGCTTTATATTGACCTGCTTTTGGCTGATTTGTTCAACAAGGGTAAGTCTACACTCCACCATAGCTTGAAATAAGATGTGCAATTTCCGCTACACAAATTGCATATTTTATTTCAAAAGAGCTTATTTCGACCTTTGGCGAATAGAATGAGGTTTACAGGGAAGTTGAAATAGTGAGCCCATTATATTTCAAAATAACAGATCTGCTGTGAAGATGCGGGATAGCTATTTCGAGACACCCTGGTACCCCGAAATAGCCTTGCAGTGTAGATGTAGACCAAGAGGATATAGGGTATGTCTACACTACAGCACTAATTCGAACTAACCTCGTTCGAATTAGTTAATTCGAACTAAACTAATTCGAATTAGCGCATCTAGACTTAAAAACTAGTTCAAATTAGCATTTTGCTAATTCGAACTAGCATGTCCACACTGAGTGGACCCTGAACCGGGGTTAAGGATGGCGGGAAGTAGTGCTGGCAGGGCATCAGATTAGGACTTAAGAGTGTGGAGCTGCTGCCTCAGGCTAGCCGAGGACTTTGCTTAAAGGGACCCAACCCCCACCCCGGACAGACAGTTCTCAGGGGTTCCCCACTTGCAAAGCAGTCCTGGCTTGGAGTGCCCTGAGTGCCCACACTCGACACATCACAGCACTCGGCCATCAGCCAGGCTGCACTTGCCACAGGCTGCCATCCGGAGAGGGGGTCAATCAAGGGGCTTCAGGAGAGCTTCCACCCCGAGGAGCCCGCAGAGCCAGCCCAGTCCTCCCCATCGGGGGGTCGTACCCCATTCCTCCCTCACCTCCTTCCACTTACCCTTCCCTAGCCCCCCTTCCTGATGTACGAAATAAAGGACACATGTGTTCAAAAATAGAAACTCTCTTTATTGAACAAAACTCGGGGAGACTGGGAAAAGGAGGTGGGAGAGGGGAAAAGAGAGGGTGGGAGAGGGGAGGGCAATTAAAATGATCAGGGGTTTGGAACAGGTCCCATATGAAGAGAGGCTAAAGAGACTGGGACTTCTCAGCTTAGAAAAGAAGAGACTGAGGGGGGATATGATAGAGGTCTATAAAAGCATGAGTGGTATGGAGAGGGTGCATACAGAAAAGTTCTTCATTAGTTCCCATAATAGAAGGACTAGAGGACACCAAATGAAATGAATGGGTAGCAGGCTTCAGACTAATAACAGAAAGTTCTTCTTCACAAAGCAAAGAGTCAACCTGTGGAACTCCTTGCTGCAGGAGGCTGTGAAGGCTACAACTAGAACAGAGTTTAAAGAGAAGTTACATAAAGTCATGGAGGTTGGGTCCATGGAGTGGTAGCAGCCAGGGGGTAGGAACGGTGTCTCTGGCCTCTGTTTGTGGAAGGCTGGAGATGAATGGCATGAGACAAATGGCTTGGTCATTGTCTTCGGTCCATCCCCTCCAGGGTACCTAGTGTTGGCCGCTGTCGGCAGACAGGCTACTGGGCTAGATGGACCTTTGGTCTGACCCAGTATGGCCATTCTAAGCTCAGGGCTCAGGGTCGGGGGGTCTCAGTGGACCACCTTGATTTTCATGCCAACCTGCTCCTGGGTGGCCAGGCTGGCAGCTATCCTGGCCTAGATGGCCACTTTCCTGTGCCTAGTGCGGAGGTCGTGGATGAGGTCCACGATGTCTGCACTAGACCAGGCGGGCGCCCACCTCTTGCGGACCTGGGCAGGCTCCCAGGAGCCACCAGCCTGGTCCCGGGAAGAGGCGGAGGGCTGGGTGGCAGCGGGTGGCTGGCTCTAGCCATGCCAGGTGCAGGGTCTGCTGGCTGGGTGCTGGCAGGCTTGCACCTGGCACGGGCACCGTAGCCAGCCCGTGCCCCTTTAAGGGCTCCGGGGCCAGGAGGGGGGCAGAAGAGTTTCCCGGGAGGGGGGCAGAAGAGTTTCCCCCAAAGTGGCCACCAGGGAAAGCTGGGGAGGGCTAGCCTTCCACAAGTTCGAATTAAGTGGCTACACAGCCCTTAATTCGAACTAGTTAATTCAAACTAGGCGTTAGTCCTCGTAGAATGAGGTTTACGTCTGTTAGTTCGAATTAACTTTGTAGTGTAGACATACCCATAGGGAGTACTCTTTACATTCAAGAGAACAGAGGGATTGCAAGTGTCGTAGCTCCTGCAAGGGATGGGGCAAGTATGTAGGGAGATAAGGCTTTTTCCTCAAATCAAAAAACTCAATCCTCAAACAGGAGAGGAAAGTTTTCTAAAGAACTAAAGATGTGCTCCAATTGGATCATGTATCTGAGCTGAGATCTACACTGGAATCCACAAAAATTTCAACCTATACCTGGACCCAGATTTTGCACATTTCCCATCTTTATACTAAAATGGGATTTTATCATTTCTTGATGCTCAAAGTGAAAACGTAGGGTTAGGTGTGATTTAAGCTAACAAGACACAATGTAACTAGGACCTGTGCCCTCTGCAAGGGGTAGTTCAGCATGTGAAGGATCAAAATTTTAGTTATTTAATTATGTAAAGAAATGCATTTATTTATATCTGAAAATAGATGACGTCACAGCAGAATCTTCTAGAGTCTCCACAATCCTGCACTAATTTTAACAATCAGCAGTTTAGATAACTGACCTCCTAGTTATCTGCCATCCACTATCCATCCATCTTCTTGCTGGTTATCTTCTACTGTGATAAATCTCCATCATTCCTTCCAAAATAACTTGATTAAGGTTACTTCAATTTCTATGCTAATGTGACCACAGTACATGTGTTTACATCTCCTGATTTCTGACATTGGGGTCTGCTACTCTTCAATAATATTTCAAAGACAGACATTTGTCTTTTTCTATCCAGGAGTTATGCAATAGTCTGTGCCAGCACCACATTTCAAAAACTTCCATTTTCTTCCGATCAGCAACATTAACATCCCGCAATTCACAGCCTTAAATCACTATGGAAAGTAATTTGGCTTTTCAGCAGTTTCACCTTTGTATACAGGTTGTACCTCCCTCAGGATTTGAGTGGTCCCAGATGAGGAATTTGCTGGATCAGGGAAGGTCCCCTGCCACCAGCCCCCTCAACCTGCTGCCTGTCCCTACCTCCAGCTCCTTCATCCCTGATGCTGCCTGGGTGACATAGCCGCCTGGCCCCACTGCAATAAATGCTGCTCCAGCTAGCATGGCAGCCAGCATTGCAGCACTCAGCCCTGGTCCTGATGCCAGGGCACCAGCACCACTGCTGGCCAGTACGGAGCCCCGATCGGGCTGCTGGTCTGCCATGGCTCAATTGGGTGGCCCCTGCTCCGCAGTCCCAGACAGGCTTCCCCTGTGGGGCTGCCATGGCTTGGCCTTACTGCTAGCCAGGCTGCCACGGCTCCGTCCCCACTTCTGGACCAGATCGGGCTCCTGCAGCACAACCCCACTGCTGGGTCAGCACAACTGGGCTGCCCGACCCCAGCTGGGTGGCTGGGATGCCTCTGCCCTGCTACCACAGCCCCATTATTGCTGCTGGGCTACTGATGCCTGGCCCCACTACCACCAGCTGCCTTGCCTTGACCAGGGCTTTCAGCTGCTGGCCCTCCTGTCCCAGAGCTCCCTCATTCAGCACCGTCCATGCTCCTGCCAGACAATGGATATTGCCAGACAAGAGAGTCCCAGTTAAGGGAGGAACAACCTATAGCTCTATTTAGTGTTATAGACTGTTTATTGGATTTGCTGTGGATTCTGTAAAATTGTGGATTTTGTAGAGGTAGGTGAATATTGCAAAACAAGAATCTGTGAACATTCTGATGAAGACTGCAAATCCATGACCAAGAATACATCCAGATCAATACTTCAAAAAGCACTGTACCTCAAGCTTCTGCCAACCAGAAAAATCAAATAATTTTATCTAGTATTCTGTTTCTTCCTTCTGAAGAAGAAAGCTGAAGGACAAGAATGTTCACCATCATCAAGATTTATTAAGAAACATGGCACACAGTGTTAATTGCTAGAGGGAATTATATGTTTTTAATTGCTGAAAGTTGGTCATCATTAATTATTTGTGATATACGTTCATGCCAATTCCTGAAGCTAATATTGAGGCCAAGCACTCCTGGAAACGTAGAGCATTAATCTTACTGCAGGCACTAGCCAGATTATTTGCTAGTGTAAATTGGCATAGATTCAACATTCAGTAGAACTCCACTAATTTACACCAAGAAATGTATCCACTCTATATATTCATCCTTTTGCTACTATTTTGTATAACCACCTTTTGGTACTAGTGGGGATCAAAAACTGCATATATATTATAGGAAATACTCTATATAGGGTATGTCTACACTACAATGTTAATTCGAACTAACGGATCCAGACTAAAAAACTAGTTCGAATTAGCGTTTTGCTAATTCGAACTAGCATGTCCACATTAAGTGGACCCTGAACCAGGCTTAAGGATGGCCGGAAGCAGTGCCGGCAGGGCATCAGAGGAGGACTTAGAGCGTGGAGATGCTGTCTCAGGCTAGCCGAGGGCTGTGCTTAAAGGGTCCCGACCCCCACCCCAGACAGACAGTTCTCAGGGGTGTCCCGCTTGCAAAGCAGTCCTGGCTTGGATTGCCCGGAGTACCCACACTGGGCACATCACAGCACTCGGCCATCAGACCGGCTGCACTTGCCGCAGGCTGCCATCTGGGGAGAGGGGACAATTGGGGGGCTGCAGGAGAGCTTCCACCCCCAGAAGCCCGCAGACCCAGACCAGTCCTCCCCATCGGGGGCGCGTACCCCATTCCTCCCTCACCTCCTTCCACTTACCCTTCCCTAGCCCCTCTTCTTGATGTTCAAAATAAAGGACAATTGTGTTCAAAAATGGAATCTGTCTTTATTGAACAAAACTGGGGGAGACTGGGAAAAGGAGGTGGGAGAGGGGAAGAGAGAGGCTGGGAGAGAGGAGGGCAACTAAAATGATCAGGGCTTGGGAACAGGTCCCATATGAAGAGAGGCTAAAGAGACTTAGAAAAGAGGAGACGGAGGGGGGACAGGATAGAGGTCTCTAAAAGCAGGAGTTGGGTGGAGAGGGTGCATACAGAAAAGTTCTTCATTAGTTCCCATAGAGAAGGACTAGAGGACACCAAAGGAAAGGAATGGGTAGCAGGCTTCAGACTAATAACAGAAAGTTGTTCTTCACAAAGCAAAGAGTCAATCTGTGGAACTCCTTGCTGCAGGAGGTTGTGAAGGCTAGAACTAGAACAGAGTTTAAAGGGAAGTGAGATCAAGTCATGGAGGTTGGGTCCATGGAGTGCTATTAGCCAGGGGGTAGGAGTGGTGTCCCTGCCCAAGGTTTGTGGAAGGCTGGAGAGGGATGGCACGAGACAAATGGCTTGGTCACTGTCTTTGGTCCATCCCCTCCAGGGTCCCTAGGGTTGGCCGCTGTCCGCAGACAGGCTACTGGGCTAGATGGACCTTTGGTCTCACCCAGGACGGCCATTGTAAGCTCAGGGCTCAGGGTCGGGGGGTCTCAGTGGACCACCTTTATTTTCATGCACACCTGCTCCTGGGTGGCCAGGCTGGCAGCTCTCCTGCCCTAGCTGACCACTTTCCTGTGCCTAATGCGGAGGTCGTGGATGAGGTCCACGATGTCCGCACTAGCCCATGCAGGTGCCCGCCTCTTGCGGTCCCGGGCAAGCTCCCAGGAGCCGCCAGCCTGGTCCCGGGAAGAGGAGAAGGGCTGGGGGGCATCAGGTGGATGGCTTGATCCGTGCCAGGTACAGGGTCTGCTGGCTGGGTGCTGGCAGGCTTGCACCTGGCACGGGCACCGTAGCCAGCCCGTGCCCCTTTAAGGGGTCCGGGGCCAGGAGGGGGGCAGACGAGTTTCCCTGGCGTTGGCCAGAGTGGCCACCAGGGAAACCTGGGGAGGGCTAGCCTCCCACTAGTTCGAATTAAGGGGCTACATACCCCTTAATTCGAACTAGCTAGTTCGAACTAGGCTTAATCCTCGTAGAATGAGGTTTACCTAGTTTGAACTAAGCTCTCCGCTAGTTCGAATTAAATTCGAACTAGTGGCGCGCTAGTGTAGCGCCTATTAAAGTTAGTTCGAACTAACGTCTGTTAGTTCGTACTAACTTTATAGTGTAGACATACCCTATGACTTTAGCTTATTTTCTGGTTTATTATAGAATCATAGAATCAGAGAGCTGGAAGAGACCTCAGAAGGCCATCATATCTAGCGTCCTGCCCAAGGCAGGACCAATCCCAATTAAATTAACACTGCCAGGGCTTTATCAAGCTGAGGCTTAAACACCTCTAGGGACTGAGCCTCCACTACTTCCCTAGGTAACCCATTCCAGTGCTTTATCACCCTCCTAGTGAAATAGTTTTTCCTAATAACCAACCTGGACCTCTCCGACTGCAACCTGAGACCATTGTTCCTTGTTCTGCCATCCATCACTACTGAGAACAGCCTCTCTCCAGCCTCTTTGGAACCTCCCTTTAGGAAGTTGAAGGCTACTATCAAATCCCCCCTCACTCTTCTCTTCTGCAGACTAAATAGACCCAACTCCCACAGCTTCTCCTCGTAGGTCATATGCTCCAGCCCACTAATCATTTTGTTCACCCTCTGCTGGACCCTCTCCAATGCATCCAAATCCTTTTTGTAGTGTGGGGCCCAGAACTGGACGCAATACTGCAGATGTGGCCCTCCAGAGCCGAATAAAGAGGAATAATCGCATCTCTGGATCTGCTGGCAATGCTCCTCTTAATGCAACCTAATATGCCATTAGCCTTCTTGGCTACAAGGGCACACTGTTGACTCATCCAGCTTCTCATCCACTGTAATCTCCAGGTCCTTTTCTGCAGAACTGCTACTTAGGCATTCAGTCCCCAGACTGTAACAGTTCTTGGGATTCTTCCATCCCAAGTGCAGGACTCTACACTTGTCCTTGTTGAACCTCATCAATTTTCTTGTGGCCCAATCTTCCAATTTGTCTAAGTCACTCTGGACTCTATCACTGCCCTACAGCATATCTAGCTCTCCCACTAGCTTAGTGTCATCCTCAAACTTGCTGAAGGTGCAACCCATTCCCTCACCCAGGTCATTAATAAAGATTTTATCAAAACCAGTCCCAGAATTGAACCTTGTGGCACTCCACTAGAAACCAACTGCCATCCTGACATTGAGCCATTGAAGTAGCCTCATGACTGGGGAAGTAGCCTCATGACTGTATCATGCAGATGCAGCAACAGTTGCAGTATGATGGTGTGGGGCCATCGCCTGCCCAGGGGCAGCTCTGGCTCCATGCCACAAAAATGGGTCTCAAACAGAAAAACCTCCAGAGAAAAAAGCTGCTGGGGTGTCCCAGGAAGGTGAGCACTCCAAACCAGCACTGCAATGCCTTGCTTACTTCCTCGAGGGACAGCAAAGGCAGCTGCAGGAGCAGAGCAACGGGAGTTCAGGGGCGTCCCTTTCACCACGCGTCTCTGCAAAGGGCAGGCAGGCAGCACCCAGAAGGAAATGCTGCCCCCATGCCCTGGCAGAAGCAGTTCCGGGTGGCTTTGAATTTCGAAAGAGTGTCCAGCAGTCAGGACGCTCTTTTTCGAAAAAGCGGATCGATTTTCCGATCCGCGTATTGTAGTCTAGACGCTCTCTTTCGAAAGAGGCTTGCAGTCTAGACATAGCCTCACAGATTAGCCATTGCCTTCCCCTGGGCTTCTTCCTGCTGCAGTTGCCTAAGCTCCAGTGCAGATCTCCATCTTCCCTCCCTGGTCTGGGGTTTTTCTGCTCCTGTTTGCCTCCAGAACTTGTGAGGCCTCTGGAAGCTTCTGGCCTTCAGCATGGGATATGGAACCTTGGAGTCTGTGTTGCCACTGAGGCTTGCATGAAGAAGGCAATGCACATCCTCTCCCTCTGGCTGTCAGTCCCTACTGAACTGAGCTGTTCTCTTTTATATCTGTGTAGCTGAAGCATGCCCAGTAAGATGGAAGGGATGTGGCTTTCTCAGCCCTCAGAGTTGGGTTAACTCTCTCCCTCCCAGTGTGGAGTGAGTGTGACCCGTCACAGTGCCAAATGCTTACCTTTATAATACCACAACAATTATAACTGCGCCAAACTATGTTTGCAGATTGTTAATAATCACATTTATTTGGAAATGTAACCTAGCTCAGGTGTCCAGCTGGCCGGCCGGCCTGAATTGCATGTTTCCTTGTCAGTGTGGTAACTCCTTCTGAACTGATTCACTTTTGCTTCAATCATTATGATTTAAATTCTATTGTAACAAGATATTGATGGTGTCAGAGGGGGTGCCATGTTAATCCGTGACTAATAAAATTTAACAAACAACAAATGATTCTGTAGCACCTTAGAGTCTAACCAGAAAATATCATGAGCTTTTGTGGGCACAACCCACTTCTTCAGTTAAATAGTCCCAGGGGTACAAATATAAAGCAGCAAAAAAAGGGGAGAAGAGGAGGTAAAACAAACCTGTCAGTTAAAGTGTGCATGCTAAATGAGGGTATGTCTACACTACCCTGCTAGTTCGAACTAGCGGGGTAATGTATGCATACCGAACTTGCTAATGAAGCCCGGGATTTGAATTTCCCGGGCTTCATTAGCATAAAGCCGGCTCCGCCATTTTTAAAAGCCGGCTAGTGCGAACCCCGTGCCGCGCGGCTACACGCGGCACGGGCTAGATAGTTCGAACTACGTAGTTATTCCGAACTATCTGTACGCCTCGGGGACTGCCTGTATATCCAGTAAATGTATGTACGGTAATAGGTGTGTTTGTTTTTATTTAAACAATATGTTCTGACCTGTCTGACAAATCAGGCTCTCCTTAATGATGTCAAACTGCAGACAAGAACAAAAGGCATTGGTGTTATGTTAACAGCTGCCAACTTCACAGATTATAATTGGATACCATCTGGAATATATTTTTTAAAAACTTTACAGAGGTAATTTTGACAAGATAGCAGATCAAGTGAGAGAAATATTGGCTGCAGGTAACATAATACGATACAAACACTGGAGAGAATCCAATTAAAATAATAAATGATGCAGTAGGTACATTATAAAATAAAAAGTATAATAAATAAGTGATCAAAAGATTACTGGGACACTTGGGATAGGAACTCTGGGGATTAATATGAATGGCATTCAAGAACAAAGAATTATTTTAAGAAAATAGGGTTGTTTCTGACAATGATAATTAAAACCACAAAGGAAAACATGGACAGAAGATAAATAAAAAATGAAAGGAAATAATTTAAGTCAAAGAAAGGAAAGGGAGCAAAAGTAACAAAAAAAGAAACAGCAGAAGAATGTGTGCAAGTGAAGAAAGTAGTGATGATAAATCACAACAAGAACAGAGAAAAACTCAGAGGGAAAGGACTAAAGGCAATGAGCTATTCCTTTATGAAGAAAGCTAACATAAAGCTTGCAGTAAGTTTTAGAAAAATTCATGAGAGAGTGGGGATTGGCGATTAATTCTGAAGAGCATTTTCCGGACATATTCTTCATCGTTAACTTATTTGCAGCCAGAGTGAAATGAAAAAAGAGTTACTATATTTTGACTGGTTAAGTATGTGATATGATAAGACAATGGGATGCCACAATACAAAGTGATCAAGAGAAAATTATGAAATTTACAAAACATGGAAAACATTTTTATTTTGATCAGAATAGCCTGCAGAGGCTAAATAAAATCCTTTGTTATCTTGACCCATAATAACTGGAGACATACAATTAAAAAAGTAGGCTCTTGCCAGTCTTTCTGTGGATTTCACCCTCATGATAAAACTCATGCAAAGCAACTGAGAGGTAAATAATTTAAAGAGTGAATTATTTGTGGTAAAACTGAGAAAGAAAAGAAATAAATGTATTTGAGTTTGCAAAGAACAGTAGGTTCATGCTACCTTAAAGAGAAACCTGCAGGTGCAAATCTTCAAAGGTGTATAATTTATCAGATTAATAGAGTGCAGCTGATTTTTAAGGAATTTGAAAAAGTTTTGAGCTTTAAAACTTTTCCTATTCCTTCTCTCTACTCTATTCTTTTGCTTGTAGTATGTTTCCAAAAAGGATCCAAAAAAGAAAAAAAAAGGTGCAGAAAATATATAATTTCAGATTCTGTGACATTCTGAACTGAAGGAGAAATCTGAAGGGATTTCCTTGTTCTCATCACTGTGTTGGCCTCTGACCACACTATTCTCCTGCTTTCTAATTCAATCACTCAATACAGTTTTGTCTGGCTTTCCAACATTTCAAATGTTTGACTATTTGGAACACATTTTGATCCATTTGAGAGACAGCAGTCTCTAAATCTATCTTTTAGAGAGAAATGTAACATAAAGCCAAAGGAACAAAGTAATGAATTACAAACTGTCTGACAGCACTAAAACTCTAGTAGCTGTTTTGATTAAGGATACTTCAATTCTTCATAGAAAACATGGAGATTTGTGAAAATAATATAAAATTATATGGGTTTGGGGTATTGGATTGATCTGAGCGTTTAGATGACTCAGATTTTTGATAATCTTTTGTGATTTGAAACTATTTTGGGAAGCAAATTTGAGCCATCTTTGAAGACTGTTAACACATTTTATATTCCATTTAATGTGCATGTTCGGCATCTTTGTCGTTATGCAAAACATTGATAGTTATTTCCACTTCAGTAAATGAGAAAAGGGTCATGTCTGAAATATGAAGAAATGTGAAAAATGAATCATCTATCACCAAAAATTGCATTCTTTCTGATGTAGTGGAAGTTAAATAGATTAACATAAAGAAATTGATGTTTAAATCCAAGTGTTTATTAACTGGTATAACAGTATCTGTTCTTTCTCCAGCAAAGCTTACATTGCTTATACATGAAAGATTCTTTTTCCTTTTGATGAAGCTGAAGCTTTTGTTACGTCATCTTTGAATAATGTGAATGCTGGACAAAGTGATGAAGGTCTAAGTGGTTTACAGAACAATGCTGTGTTAGAACTGATCCTTTCTGATTTTTGCCTTATGCTATGGTATTCTGCTGCTTATACCCTATACCCTGTTTAAAACTATGTTACGCCCACATCTTGAATACTGTGTACAGATGTGGTCTCCTCACCTCAAAAAAGATATTTTGGCCTTGGAAAGGGTTCAGAAAAGGACAACTAAAATGATTAGGGGTTTGGAACGGGTCCCATATGAGGAGAGGTTAAAGCGACTGGGACTTTTCAGTTTAGAAAAGAGGAGACTGAGGGGGGATATGATAGAGGTATATAAAATCATGAGTGGTGTGGAGAGGGCTGATAAAGAAAAGTTATTTATTGGTTCCCTAAATAGAAGAACTAGAGGACACCAAATGAAATTAATGGGGAGAAGGTTTAAAACTAATAAGCGAAAGTTCTTCTTCACACAGCATGTAGTCAACCTATGGAACTCCTTGCCAGAGGAGGCTGTGAAGGCTAGAACTATAATAGAGTTTAAAGAGAAGCTAGATGATTTCATGGAGGTTAGGTCCATAAAAGGCTATTAGCCAGGGGATAAAATGGTGTCCTTGGCCTCTGTCTGTCAGAGGCTGGAGAGGGATGGCAGGAGACAAATCGCTTGATCCTTGTCTTCGGTCCACCCTCTCTGGGGCACCTGGTGCTGGCCACTGTCGGTAGACAGGATACTGGGCTAGATGGACCTTTGGTCTGACCCAGTACGCCAGTTCTTATGTTCTTATGTTCTTATTAACATCATGTAGCTGCTCTATACTTCATTCTGTTTCTTCTACCAAGCTGCTAATAGGGGCTCCCTCTGGGAACCACACATCCCATTACACTAGATCTTAAAAGTCCCAAATTTTGAACAGGTATGTGATGGGCTTGGGCCTGCCTTTAAATGGACAGCACACTTTATGGCACTCTTTTATAGATTTCCAGGCCAAAAGGACTTATTGTGATCATCTAGTCCAGGGCTACTCAACACGTGGCCCGTGGCCTATTTGTTGCGGCCTGCAGTGCAGTTTGGGTTTACGCAGGGCTTAACTTGCAGCCCACGGGTGGGATCCAAAACAAAAAAGTAGTCAATATAATGGTCTTCTTTTGATATGCGTTTTAGTAGTTAAATTCCTGGACTGCCATTGCTCATTAAAAGCGCTGTCATATGGGTGGAAAGCGGGTATATGTTGCATTTTATTAATATCAACAGAACTGACTTAAATGGGGCCTGCTTGTTGTGTAGTTTTGCCTTAATCTTTGTATTCATGCCTGTAAGTGTGAAAGAAGCTATTTGAGTATATTTGCATATATATTTGCTTGTACATGCATCCGCACTTAAGATGCAACCCTCTGCATGTGCTGTGAGTATCATTGTGGCCCCGGAACTTCCAAGGCTGAGTAGCTCTGATCTAGTCTGACCTTTTTTATTTAAAAGGAGAGAGAGAGATTGATTCAACAGGAGAAAAAAACTGAGAGCTAAAGGTTGGGGGGTGTAAAAATCAATAGGATTGGAATGGCCTTTTGCCTTAGTGACCAGGACTCAGCCACAGCAATTCCCTCAAACATGCTTTTCCCTTTTGTTTTTGTAGTTTGGGAAGATAGGGTTCAGTTGAGACCAGTACTATCTTTGATATATAACCTTGCTCTCTCTCTCTGTTCTGTAGCCTAGGAAACTAGATAAGTATGGAGTTGCTCTACTTTGTTGTGTCTCTTGCTTATCCTCATTGGCTCTGCATAATATCTTCAGGGTCTAATTCTTTGTAATCTCTGTAATCTGTTAGTTTGTAGTGTAGGAATGTGTTGATTTAGTAAGAAATTCTGTAAATAATACTTAGGGGCAGTATAATTGTATTCATTATGTGTTTATTATTATTCATTTTATGGGAGTTAACATTACTAAATAAGGCTTTAGGAAAAGTAGTGCTAGACATGTGAATTAACATACTAAAATAGATAAAAGGGTGTGATTAACACTAGATTGTTGCCACTCCAACATTGTGTTAATGTCCGAGGAAAACGTGGCATAGGCAATAAAGTGGTTCTGTTTACCCCCATCCGCTCCTGGGTCAACTATTTCTTCTCTAACACTAAACTCTGCTCTTTCACAATAGGGAAAGGGGTAGGGCCAAGTCAACTGTGGCACAAGCAAACTGAATTTACATTACATTCAGTTGAAGTTTGCAGCTATTTACACTGTCTCTCATTTGGTCCAAATTTTAAGCCAGATTTTGGGATGTGCTAAATATCTACAGCTCTCATTGACAGAAGGGATTACAGGAGGTGCTTAACGAGCTCATAAGATCTTGGGATCATAAGATTCAACACTTTGTGAAGAAGTATGCGGGGCTCAGCATTCCAGGATCATCCTGCATGGAGCCTTTGGAACAGGAAATGAAGGCATGCGGAAGCACTGTAAATGGTATTTTGCATATGATGAGCTGATGTTAGTCAACATCTATCTTGTCATGCAGTGAACTGCTGATTTTAACAATTCTACTGATCAGTTGTGGAGCTGGAAAGAAGGTAAATTAGTTGCCTAGTCTCTGTTACTCTCAAAAACAATTTTATTTCATTAACTTCAACAACACTTTTACTTCTTCAGAAGTGCTCTGCTTTTTTTAAGAAGTTTGGTTTTGCTTATTTTCCTTAAGCATTTTTCCTAATTTTTTGTTTTCTTAGACACAGAAGCTAAAAATCTACATTTTCACAGCAATCTCTGATTTTTTTTTAAAGGAAGCACTAGTCCAAACCAGTGTGTGACGGGGCGGCCCGCCTCCACTCAGCGGACTCGGACCCGCCCCGCACTGAGCCCGCGGTTGCCCTGACGCTTCTTGGGACAGCCCGGGGCAGCAGGGTAAGGTGCGGCTGATGTTCAGGCACAACGGTGTCTGAAGGAGGAACTAAGGGAGAGACGGATGCCGGGGCGGGGTCCCCCCTCCGTTACACAGTGAAATAGGATTTTTTAAGGGAAAAATCCTGCACTTTTTACCTGCAGGAGTAGATGGCTATCCATACATCAGAACTGGTGTGGTCACACAGTGTGCAGAGGGCATGATTTGGGGAGACTCTGAGGAAGATCCCAGAGTGTTGTCATAGATGGGGGCAGAATCAGAGGATCCACCACTGGGTTAATCTAATTGCCCTTATACTTGTTTGGGAGTAGGGGTACTAAAATCAAAGAGCCTACTCAAGGTCTTACATGAGAGTAACAGCTGTGGAGCAGATCTGCTAATATTCTGTGACATAAGGTCTATTCTGATTTCCTCCATAAAGATCCCAGGGCTAAGCCAGATTATAATAAAAATATAAATACTGTCACTAAATAAAACTGTGAATATACACATCTCTCCTCACTCCCTGCACCCACCTTCTTCCCATATGTGTTGTGGGCCATATATTAAGAGAGAGATTGTCTCACGGACATTCTTCCCTACTAGGAGCAAAACCTTAGTAATGGTGTATATGGAAAAGTGGTAGTATAGGAAGAGGAAAACAGTTCATGTATTTTAAGTTGTCTGTCATTGCAACTTCACAGCTACATATAAGACACAAGCTAGCACCATGTGAACAAGCCAGCTGTCCATGGATCACCAGCAAGTGCTCTAAACCTCCCTATGGTTTATGGGCCACTGACAATAGACAGTCTGGCTACCTTATTACAGGAAGTGGAGTACAGTACATTTGAATACTCAAGTTGTACAGAGGAAAACCAACATGATTTTTATTTTAAAGGAAGGTGATACAGACACAAGATTAGTTACATTTGGTCTAGAGAGTTGTGTCAGATAGAATCCTTTCCATGACAAACACACCACACCTTACAGGAATAATCAACATACGTATACAATAGCAATAATACATTTATTAACATAGTTTATATGTAAGTAGTTAAAAACATTTCCATGCAGCACCAAAACAAATAGAATTATCTGCATTCGCCCTGCTTTGACTGAGAGTACAATATGGTCCTATTCTGCCTTGACAACAATTCCAAAGCTTGACAACATTAACTCAAATATCATACCCATTATTCTCAGAATTACACATCACTGAAAATTCTGGAGGCGAAGGAGAGAATGAAATGTGACTGAAGGATTAGGATGGAATGGCAAAGCATGCAAATATACCCATGGTCCCACAGGGTCTTGTTTGTAAGTCAAGTGAAAAATCTTAAAATCAATAAAAAGCATGAACCAGAAGTCAATGTAAAAGACTTCAGAATAACAGAAATTTGACTTGAGCTTTTCAGGCAAGTAATAACTGTAGCAGTGGCATTTTACCTTAATTGAAATCTTTTGACTGAGGTGTCTGGCAGATCAGTTAGAAGAGAACTGCATTATTCAAGCTTAGAAGTAATAAAGATATAAATGTCAATATATCTTAAAGACACAGAGCACAGACTAACTATTCCATTAGTGATTTAAAAGGTTTTCAGCTACACAAGAGAAAATACTGCATTTTTTTTTCTCATAGGGAGGGGATTACAATAAGAAAGAATAATGAAGAAAAATAATGCTCAGAAATTGGGAACAAAGGATCATGAGGTATGCTAGAGAGGAGTTACGTGTAGCTCCACAAAGAAAGACTAGATCTCATAAAATATATAAAAATTAAGTTAAGAAATAATTGCTTTTTACATAGCAGTCAAAACCAACTGCTGTAGCAACAGCAAAAGACACTGCAGGAATTAAGCTGCATTCACAATTTACAGAGAACAAGTTATTTAGTGACCTGCTTTATAGACCTCAAAATTGTCCACGGACTATGGTACAGATACAAAACTTCTGTTCCCATCACTCTGTACAGACTCCACCACTGCCTCCCACTCTACATCACTCGGGCAAAAGCAGCATATGTTGATAGGAAGGGATGCGGGTGTGGCCAGAAAACTTTGAATACTGACCATTCTAGGCCATCGTAACTGTCCTTTAAAACCCTTTGCAATTTTCACAGGTGAGAGCATACTCCAACTGATCCAAGATTGGAGAAGCACAAAAAATTTCCTAGCCACCTTTGCCTCCTTCCCAGGTCCTAAACCAAAGCACATTTTTGATGGATCTGAAGATCTGGCCCTATTGTTTCATAAATTAAAAGATAGAACAAATCTTTGTGAAAACTCATTTCAACTCACTCACTGCTCATGAATTTTTTTGGCAGGAGAATTAATCTGAGCAGTCAACTTTCACAATTACAAATTTGAGTTACGTAATTGGTCACGTAAATGTTTCTGTTTCCCAACTTGATGACCTTAGCTTTGGACTGTAAACCCCTTCACCTAAAAAAAAATGCTAAAATTATTTTATGCATATTTGTACAAATAAAATATTGTGCAAAAAAAAAGGAATGCCAAGGTTTAAGCAAAAGTTGTTGAAATGTTCATGGATAATTTTATTGCTATTTCTCCCTATTCTCAGCCAATTAGTTTCAGTTAGACTAGCCCCACCATCCATTCACCTAGAAATATCATGAAAGCACAGCAAGAGCTAAAACTAAAATTAAACACATAAATATGGGCTGAATGGCCTATGTGCAAATCCTTAATCCTGACTTTTTCAATTCAAGATGTGCAGATCTTTAAAAACAGAATCACAAAAAAGCCAAAACAATAAAAAGTTTCATGGAGCTGGGAGAGAAAAAGGATACATTGGCTGTTTGTCAACCTTTGTTGTTTCCAGCTGCTGTTCATGGGCAGTGAGTTAGGGAGCATGGTCCCTGCTTAAGGAGGCAGGATCTCCAGTCTCTGGTTCCACCAATAGTCCATCCCTAATCCACCCCAAACCCTGTCCCCACTTTGCCCTGGCCTGGCCTTATCCTTATTGCCTATCTCTTCTTTTCTCTTCTGCTTCCTTCCAGCCAAATCCCTGAACCAAAATGTAGCAAATGACGTTTGGTGGCGGGGACACTTCTCTACAATTTCTTTTACCACATGCCAGACTGTGAAGACTGACATGCAGAAGATACCTAATCACTAAATCTGGGAATGAAAATTTCACTCATAATGTTATTGATATGAGTTTTTGGGTGCATTTACACAGCAGGGCTTAACTCAAAATAAGCTATGCAAATTGAATTACGTCAATTGCGTAGTTTATTTGGAAATAGGGAGCATCTACACAGCACTTACATCGACATAGAGCACTCTTCCTCTAACTTCCCTTATTCCTTGTACAATGAGGGTTACAGGAGTTGGAGTAAGTTCTCCAGCTTGACAGTATTTTGACACTATTTTGAAATAACTGCCTGTTGTGTAGACGTGGACTAAGTGATTTCTGAAGAGTGCTAGTTATTTCAAAATAGTGTTACAGTGTAGACATACCTTTAGACATTGATTTGCAAAAACTTTGGTGTAAGGCATGTCAGCTGTCCCGGGCTACGTCTACATTGGCCCCTTTTCCGAAAGGGGCATGCTAATTTGACAGGTCGTAATAGGGAAATCGGCGGGGGATTTAAATATCCCCCGCGGCATTTAAAAAAAAATGTCTGCCGCTTTTTTCCGGCTTTTAGAAAAGCCGGAAAAGAGCGTCTACACTGGCCCCGATCCTCCGGAAAAAAGCCCTTTTCCGGAGGATCTCTTATTCCTACTTTGAATAAGGAATAAGAGATCCTCCTGTGAAAATAAGAGATCGACCTGTGAAATTAACATGCCCCTTTCGGAAAAGGGGCCAGTGTAGACGTAGCCCCGGTGAATACAACATCAAATATTATGCAATACATGATACATCTCTTCTATTTTACATTTTTAATAAGTATTTCTAAGCAGATTTTATGTTTTAAAACTACTCTTAAAACTTCATAAATTAATAATACCAGATTACTACATATTTAACACATTGAAACAAAGACATTGTTATAAATTATTCTATCAGGAGTGGTTTAGTGTGTTCATAACAAAGTTATGGATGGTCATTTGAAGAATGTATTTAAAAAAACGTATATCTGATGATTCAAGCATTTAAGGCTAAAGATGAATACTCTGTAGATATTTTGTGCAAAGATTTTTTTAGAAGTGTGATTTTTTTTATAATCATTAGCAACAAAGTAATCAAATATATAAAGCAAATTTTAAACTAAGGTCTTTAGACAGTCATGCGCTACTATAATATGTTTTTGTCAGTAGATTCAGAAACTGACAGTATATACCTCCTCGTTGTCACATGCTTGTTAAATGGCTTCATTACCACTAAATGGCTCTTTCACAGGTTCAATGTTATGCTACTGTAATACATCTGGCAAGCTGGAAAGCTTTTCACTTTTAAGTTACCAGACTCTCCCTTCCCCTCCCCTCCTACCCCCCCTCCCCCCGCCCACAAGGAAGACTCACCAGAGGGCAACTACTTGCTAAGGAGACAGCAGGAATGATCATAATAGGTCCAGGAAGAAGGGAGAGGTTGGGCAATAAAACCTAGGGGAGGCAATGCCTTCCCTTGCCTCTTATACCCACTCCCTATGATGCTGACTCGGCTTTTTGAAAATCTCAGAGGGGTGTAGCCATGTCAGTCTATAACTTTAAAAACAATGAGTAGTCCTGTGGCACCTTAGACCTGGTCTACACTAGGACCTTAGTCCAAAATTAGCCCCCAAGGTTGATTTTGTAAGCGATGGGTCCACACTACCATGCCCATTATTCTGGAATAAGGGGCCACAGAATTCAAACTCTGTAGTCCAACTTTTCATCAGGAATGACGCTATTCCTGAACTCGCAAGTCTGAAATAACATTAGAATGGATGCTCTAGTGCAGCTAATTCAAACTAATTGGTCTCTGGGAGCACTCCCACAGCTCCCCAGATAGCTTCATGGGGCTCTGAGTCCAAGAATGTATTAACATTAACAGTGCCTGCCTTGGACTACATTCGATTCTTCCCTGTAATGAGGACACGGAACTTGGAATTTGTAAAATTGGGTGCCCAGAAGTCAAATTTAGTAAATTCAAAATAATCTTCTAGGCTACGTCTACACTGGCCCCTTTTCCGGAAGGGGCATGTAAATTTCACTAGTCGTCGTAGGGAAATCCGCGGGGGATTTAAATATTCCCCGCGGCATTTAAATAAAAATGTCCGCCGCTTTTTTCCGGCTTTTAAAAAAGCCGGAAAAGAGCGTCTAGACTGGCCCCGATCCTCCGGAAAAAGCGCCCTTTTCCGGAGGCTCTTATTCCTACTTCAAAGTAGGAATAAGACCCTCCGGAAAAGGGCACTTTTTCCGGAGGATCGGGGCCAGTCTAGACGCTCTTTTCCGGCTTTTTTAAAAGCCGGAAAAAAGCGGCGGACATTTTTTTTTAAATGCCGCGGGGGATATTTAAATCCCCCGCGGATTTCCCTACGACGACTCGTGAAATTTACATGCCCCTTCCGGAAAAGGGGCCAGTGTAGACGTAGCCCTAGAGTATACATGGCCTTAGAGACTAACAAACATATGTATATATCATTAGCTTTTGCTGGCAAAACCCACTTCTTCAGATGAGCTTCAGTGGAGATAAAAGTGGGCCTCTCCAAATGTATAACAGAAAAAGAAGGGAGAGAGAAAAGAAAAATACCTAATGCTTTAGGAGGAGCATTGCCACCAGATCTAGAGAAGTGACGTTTCCTCTTTATTTGGCTCTGGTGAGGCCACATCTGGAGTATTGCATCCAATTCTGGGAGTATTGCATCACAGCCCTAGGATTCTATGATTCTATGAATTCTATGATTCTACCTGTCCACTGAATATTTACTGGAAAACAGATATATCTGCATATTTCCAAAGCTACAGTTCAGAGAGAGGGAAATACCCATAAACACTGATTCACCAACTAGCTGCTGTGATTATTTAAAAATTGGTTGAACCAAAATGGAGCCAGGTGAAATTGTAAAGTAGCATAATACTTTGAAGATGGTCCACTATTTGTATCGAGAAGTGGAATTTTGCCTCAGCAACATAAAGTAAAATTGTCTGCTCTGTAGAAACACATTGGATCTCACTAGATCCCTCAGCCCATAATCTTGTCAGTCTATAATAAGAACAAAGCTAGAGCATTGTCATGACAATGGGTAAAACCTCACTTGGTTTTTCCTGACAGTGCAAAGGTAACGTGTATGTGAGCATATTGTTGTCTCAAATGGCCACACATATATAGGAAGGCTAATCACTGACTTCTCTGAAAGTCATCCTGAAGCAATGAGAGGCAAGTGTATAAATTACCACTGCTTGCCTAGAGCTTGCAAACACCATTGCCTTTTCTTTCAGAGGCGGCTGTGAGCTTGTGGAGATTTGGAAGGAGATCTGCCTCTGGGGAGGGGAAACTGTTCCTATCCAGAACAGATTTCTGGGAAGCCTTTAATTGTGGCAACTATATATCCCTGATGTTAAGAGCTGCCTGAGAATGGAGCAAATTAGACCTACCTAGCCATGCCTCCTCTCGAGCCAGCAACACCCAATTTATGAGTTTGATTTATTTGGTTGAAGGCTGGGCTGTGGTGTGGTGCCTTCAGATGCTTGTGCTGCTATCGCCTTTTTCCAGGAAGAATTAATGAGGCTTTGCAATACTCTGGAAAAGACCATAAGAAATTGTAATATGGGTTAACACACGGGTGGGCAATAATTGTTGATGGGGGGCACTCCAAGAATTTGGAGAGTAGTTTAAGGGTCACACTCTTCCATGATAATAATGGAGGAGGTGCAGATTCTGTGATGGAGGCTGGGTGAGGAAGGGAGCTTGGGGTAAGGGGATTTGGGGTACAGGAGGGGGTGTGGAATCTGGGAGTTTTGGTGAGGGAAAGGGTTGTAAGCAGGACTAGGGGTTCTAGGTCTAGGAGGGGGTTGTGACCTTGGACAGCGGTGCAGGAGGGAGCAGAGAGTTGGGGAAGGGAGGGGTGGGGTGCCAGAGGCATGCTCTGATCAGGAAGTACTGCAGCCAGGCTCCCTTCCTGCCATGCCCCAGCATACCGCTCAGAGCAGCTGACTGCAGAAACCAGCCAATGGGAACTGCAAGATTGTTTTGGGGTAGGGGTAGCACATGAAGGTCTGCCCCCAGGCTCACAATGTTCAGAGAGCTGCTCTGAGCAGCATGCGGGGGCGGGGAAGGCGGGAAGCCTGACAGAGGTTCCCATTGGGCTAACACATTAACATAAAGTTCAGAAATTTAACAAAAGCACAAGATATTCACCAAGTTTTCTCTTAAAATGGGACATTCATGTACGTGATAGACTGGATGGCTGCGTGGCTTATTGGCTGGGTGATGGATGAGTGGTTAGTATTAGAGTTGGTTGTGTGTTAATTCTATAATGGAATACCTGGAAAATGAATTACTCACTGAATGCTGACCAGATTCCTGAATAGTTCAACCAGTACTGTCACAAGTATTTCATCAGCTTTCCCGGTTATGGAGTCATTTGGCTGGAGATTAGTGTTGTGAATCTGAACCAGATTGATTGTGACAATGATTGTATGCTGCTAGCATCTGACAGCCGTTTGAAGGCCTTTGTGCAATTGCAGTGAACATTCATACAAAATATATATATATATACATTCTCAATATTGATAACATCTTAAACCTGACGTTTGAAAAACAGCACAATGCATCAGTTAATGGTGACTGTTTTATAAAATGCTAATAAAAATATTGAATATTTTGCAAAACACAAACAAAAAAAAATCACTGAATTTTCCTTTGAAAAGTTTTGACCAGTTCTGAGAGTTGGTTAAAACACAACAGCATAGAGAAACAGTGCAAAAAAAAAAAAAGAATTCAGCCAGTTCTATTTATAAGTCATTTGCTGGGTGCACTTGATATGGACTCTAAGGGTGTGTCTAGACTACATGCCTCCTTCGATGGAGGCATGTAGATTAGCCAGATCGGAAGAGGGAAATGAAGCCGCGATTAAAATAATCGCGGCTTCATTTAAATTTAAATGGCTGCCCCGATCTGCCGATCAGCTGTTTGTCGGCAGATCGGGGCAGTCTGGACGCAACGCGCCGACAAAGAAGCCTTTCTTCATCGGCACAGGTAAGCCTCGTGAAACCAGGTTTACCTGTGCCGATGAAGAAAGGCTTCTTTGTCGGCGCATCGCGTCCAGACTGCCCCGATCTGCCGACAAACAGCTGATCGGCAGATCGGGGCAGCCATTTAAATTTAAATGAAGCCGCGATTATTTTAATCGCGGCTTCATTTCCCTCTTCCGATCTGGCTAATCTACATGCCTCCGTCGAAGGAGGCATGTAGTCTAGACACACCCTTAGGGTATGTCTACACTACCCCGCTAGTTCGAACTAGTGGGGTAATGTAGGCATACCGCACTTGCAAATGAAGCCCGGGATTTGAATTTCCCGGGCTTCATTTGCATAAGCCGGGCGCCGCCATTTTTAAATCCCGGCTGGTTCGAACCCCGTGCCGCGCGGCTACACGCGGCACGAACTAGGTAGTTCGGACTAGGCTTCCTAGTTCGAACTACCATTACTCCTCGTGGAATGAGGAGTAACGGTAGTTCGAACTAGGAAGCCTAGTCCGAACTACCTAGTTCTTGCCGCGTGTAGCCACGCGGCACGGGGTTCGAACCAGCTGGGATTTAAAAATGGCGGTGCCCGTCTTATGCAAATGAAGCCTGGGAAATTCAAATCCCAGGCTTCATTTGCAAGTGTGATATGCCTATATTACCCTCCTACTTCGAAATAGGAGGGTAGCATAGACATACCCTCACTGTTTACTTTATTGTTTCCCATCTGTTAACTTTGCAGAGCCAATGAAACTGATAGCTTCACTAGTCAAGAAAACATGGATCATAAGACTACATGCTTAAGTCTTATTGCAGTCCATGAAACTTCTACACATGCCTGAAGTTAAGCACTTGCTTAAATGCTAGGGAAAGCAAACTAGATACATTTCCTTCTTGTATATCATAATCTGAATCATTTGCCATGTAGGTCAGTATAACTTAGGGTATGTCTACACTACCCTCCTAGTTCGAACTAGGAGGGTAATGTATGCATACCGCACTTGCTAATGAAGCCCGGGATTTGAATTTCCCGGGCTTCATTAGCATAAGCGGGGAGCCGCCATTTTTAAATCCCCGCTGCTTCGAACCCCGTGTAGCGCGGCTACACGGGGCTCGAACTAGGTAGTTCGGAGTAGGGTGCCTATTCCGAACTACCGGTACACCTCGTTTCACGAGGAGTAACGGTAGTTCGGAATAGGACCCTAGTCCGAACTACCTAGTTCGAGCCCCGTGTAGCCGCGCTACACGGGGTTCGAAGCAGCGGGGATTTAAAAATGGCGGCTCCCCGCTTATGCTAATGAAGCCCGGGAAATTCAAATCCCGGGCTTCATTAGCAAGTGCGGTATGCATACATTACCCTCCTAGTTCGAACTAGCGGGGTAGTGTAGACATACCCCCATATAGTTCCAGGGTATGAAAAAGCCATCCTCTGAGTGACATAATTTACAGTGATCTAAGACAAGTGTGGACAGTGCTATGCCATGGAAGAGTTCTCTCCCCTCATGATGTAGTGTCCACCAGATGCGCCACAGTAATGCAGTTGTATTAGTATAGCTGCACCACTGTGGCATTTATATTGTAGTCTAGACTTACGGTTCAAACAAAAGCATCTATAAAACTTCAGTTAAGGCAATGGGATTGCACAGGTGGCATTTATCACATTGTTTTGAGACAATAAGGTGCAACTGAGGGCATCAGCTGACCTGCACGGCCTGTATTACAGATGACGATGAAAAGACAAATTGAGTTTGCAAAGTTGTTCATACAAACAGTTTTTACTTGTAATCTAGGCCGTTTTTTATAGATATCATTGAGTGACAGCATAGGACTCCACATCGTCACATTTTGGAGCATACTTTAAAGCAACTATTGATTTTTTTCCTTGTCTTTTACTTCCTCCTCTTTTAATCATGAAATCAGACTCCCCTCTATGAAGCCTTAAAGTTAGTACTCATTTTATTCAAAACAGCCCCGAAATGTGACTCACCAAGTCTTGAGCAATATTTCTACCAGCTGTTTTCACACAAGGTTGGCATTTAAAAAGCTCTCTCCTCCTATCTGAAAAGTAGGACCAATTTACTCTAACCACTTTAGAATATTTCACCTACAGCTGTTACATAAATGATGGTATGTAGGTAGCCTGTGAGTCCCCCAGGTGATCATAACCAAACTGCACCCTTCTGCAACATCAAAGTCCTACTGTTTTTTTATAACTACACTTGTGCTTATGATCAGAGCTGAAAACTTGCCAGGGGGAAGAAGAAACTTTATGATCATCTTTCCAAGAAAGAAATGAGAAGTGTTTATACTTGGTCCATCATTATAGTAAATGTCAATATGCTGTTTACTCAATGGGATATAATGTAAATGCTTATAAGTGCAATAGTCACTTCTGTTAATTTACTATCTTAAAAGGCATATATAATTGTCCCTCAGACTAGCTAGTGCTTCATCACTTGTGCATGCATAAAAAAAAATTACATATGCATAATGTGCCGGATCACATACTCCTTATTCAGTCAAAACTCTTTTTGAAGCAAAGGATAAACAGACCCAGCATCTGGAAGGAGAGATAGCATCTTTGGTCCGTAGTTGAGATTCAAACCCATAACGTGTCCATTACACAGAGAGGTTATGTCTACACTAGCCCCCATGTTCGAACTAGGAAGGCTAATTTAGGCATTCGAAATGGCAAATGAAGCCCGGGATTTAAATATCCTGGGCTTTATTTGCATCTTTCCGTCCAGGCGCCATTTTGAAATTCCACTAGCTCAAAGTAACTGCCCGCAGCTACGTGCGGCAGTGAAGTCCTTAGTATGAATTAACTGTTACACCTCATTCCAGGCAGCTACTTCAGGCAAGTGGAATTTCAAAATGGCGACTGGATGGGAAGATGCAAATAAAGCCCGGGATATTTAAATCCTAGGCTTCATTTGCAATTTTGAATACCTAAATTAGCCTCCCTAGTTCAAAGCAGGGGGCTAGTGTAGACATACCCAGAGAGTGTGTGTGTGTGTGTGTGTGTGTGTGTGTGTGTGTGTGTGTGTGTGTGTGTGTTTTGTGCACGCACACAATAATTCTATTTACAGGACCCTTTGATTTAATTAATATGTAAGGGTATGTCTACACTAGACACCCTAGTTCGAACTAGGGTGGCAATGTAGACCATAGAATCATAGAATCATAGAACCATAAAGCTGGAAGAGACCTCAGAAGGTCATCAAGTCCTGCCCCCAGCTCTAGATAGGACCAATCCCAACTAAATCAACCAGGCCAGAGCTTTGTCAAGCCGAGACTTAAACACCTCTAGGGATGGAGACTCCACTACTTCCCTAGGTAACCCATTCCAGTGCTTCACCACCCTCCCAGTGAAATAGTTTTTCCTAATATCCAACATGGACCTCTCCCACCCCAACTTGAGACCATTGCTCCTTTTCTGCCATCTGTCACTAATGAGAACAGCCTTTCTCCATCCTCTTTGGAACCTCCCTTCAGGAAGTTGAAGGCTGCTATCAAATCCCCCCTCACTCTTCGCTTCTGCAGACTAAACAGTCCCAACTCCCTCAGCCTCTCCTCATTGGTCATATGCTCCAGCCCCCTAATCATTTTGGTTGCCCTCTGCTAGACCATCTCCAATGCGTCCACATCCTTTTTGTAGTGGGGGGCCCAGAACTGGACCCAATACTCCAGATGTGGCCTCACCAGAGATGAATAAAGGGGAATAATGACATCTCTGGATCTGCTGGCAATGCTCTTCTTAATGCAACCTAATATGCCATTATCCTTCTTGGCTCCAAGGGCACCTGTTGACTCATATCTAGCTTCTCATCCACTATAACCCTCAGGTCCTTTTCTGCAGAACTACTATTTAACTGGTTGGTCCCCAGTCTGTAACAGTGCTTGGGATTCTTCCGTCCCAAGTGCAGGACTCTGCACTTGTCCTTGTTGAACCTCATCAGATGTCTTGTGGCCCAATCCTCCAATTTGTCTAGGTCACTCTGCACCCTATCTCTGCCCTCAGGCATATCTACCTCTCCCTCTAGCTTAGTATAATCCGCAAACTTGCTGAGGGTGCAATCAATCCCCTCATCCAGATCATTAATAAAGATATTGAACAAAACCGGTCCTAGAACCGAACCTTGAGGCACTCCGCTAGAAGCCGACTGCCATCCTGACATCGAGCCGTTGATCACTACCCACTGGGCCCGGCCTTCTAGCCAACTTTCTATCCATCTTAACATCCAGGGTATGTCTACACTACCCCGCTAGTTCGAACTAGCGGGGTAATGTATGCATACCGCACTTGCTAATGAAGCCCGGGATTTGAATTTCCCGGGCTTCATTAGCATAAGCGGGGAGCCGCCATTTTTAAATCCCCGCTGCTTCGAACCCCGTGCAGCGCTGCTACACGGGGCTCGAACTAGGTAGTTCGGACTAGGGTGCCTATTCCGAACTACCGGTACACCTCGTTTCACGAGGAGTAACGGTAGTTCGGAATAGGCACCTAGTCCGAACTACCTAGTTCGAGCCCCGTGTAGCAGCGCTGCACGGGGTTCGAAGCAGCGGGGATTTAAAAATGGCGGCTCCCCGCTTATGCTAATGAAGCCCGGGAAATTCAAATCCCGGGCTTCATTAGCAAGTGCGGTATGCATACATTACCCCGCTAGTTCGAACTAGCGGGGTAGTGTAGACATACCCCCATTTATCCAATCCACATTCCCTTAACTTGCTTGCAAGAATATTATGGGAGACAGTATCAAAAGCCTTGCTAAAGTCAAGGTATATCAGATCCACTGACTTTCCCACATCCACAGAGCCAGTTACCTCATCATAGAAACTAATCAGATTGGTCAGGCACGACTTTCCATTTGTGAATCCATGCTGACTATTCCTAATCACTTTCCTCTCTTCCAAGTGCCTCAAAATGGATTCCTTAAGGATCCCTTCCATGATTTTTCCGGGAACGGAGGTAAGACTGACTGGCCTATAGTTCCTTGGATCATCCTTCTTCCCTTTTTTGAACATAGGCACTACATTTGCCCTTTTCCAATCATCTGGGATTTCTCCTGATCTCCATGACTTTTCAAAAATAATGGCCAAAGGCTCCTCAATGACATTTGCCAACTCCCTTAGTACCTTCGGATGCATTAAGTCCGGACCCATGGATATGCGTACATTTAGCATTTCTAAATAGTTCCCATCCTGTTCTTTACCCACCAAGGGCTGTCCATCTTCATCCCATCTTGCGTCACTTAGCGCATTAGTCCAGGAGCCCACCTTGGGTGTGTCTAGACTACATGCCTCCTTCAACGGAGGCATGTAGATTAGCCAGATCGGAAGAGGGAAATGAAGCCGCGATTAAAATAATCGCGGCTTCATTTAAATTTAAATGGCTGCCCCGATCTGCCGATCAGCTGTTTGTCGGCAGATCGGGGGAGTCTGGACGCGATGCCCCGACAAAGAAGCCTTTCTTCATCGACACAGGTAAGCCTGGTTTCACGAGGCTTACCTGTGTCGATGAAGAAAGGCTTCTTTGTCGGGGCATCGCGTCCAGACTCCCCCGATCTGCCGACAAACAGCTGATCGGCAGATCGGGGCAGCCATTTAAATTTAAATGAAGCCGCGATTATTTTAATCGCGGCTTCATTTCCCTCTTCCGATCTGGCTAATCTACATGCCTCCGTCGAAGGAGGCATGTAGTCTAGACACACCCCTTGTCTGTGAATACAGAGGCAAAGAAAGTAATTTATATCTCCCTCTCTTCCCACCCTTTTTGACCATTGTAAATGTTGTTTTTGTTTTTCATGCACTGTTTGCATTGATTGCATGGGAAAAGATCTTTTGATTTTTCTTACAATGTAATTTTGTAAATACAGGCAACCACTCTTGCTGTGCTACCAGTAAGTATGATGATTTCATATGTAAATATTTGCTTAGACCATGTTTTCAAACACATCTTTTAATTTTAGTTTTCCCAAATGATCTCTCCCTTCTGTTTTAAGAACTGCCTTCAGGTGTTTTCATATTTAAGCTATCACCAACTGCAGTGTTCACAGTTTTAGGGTTTAGATGGATTATCATATGTATTGATGGTCTCATTAGACTAGTGCTGTGTAGATATTATAATTGTGAGTATAGTTTGGTCATAATCAGTCTATAAATAGGTGTTGTAAACAATGAAATTACTTCATGGGTTTTATTTCAGCACCAAAATGACCTTAGACCCATTACTGATAGCAAGAAGATAAAACTGATATTGATTTTAGCAATCTAACTTCTTTTAAGGTTTATTTTTCCCTAATTAGTCTGCAATTTCTGAAACATGTATGACCAGCCCCAAAAGTGTTGGTTATAATATTTAATGAAAATATTGAATGGGATAGGGGACAGGGAATGACAAGGTGCATCTACACTGCACCGTTATTTCAAGATAACTAGCGTTATTTTGAAATAATAATGTGAGCATCTACACAGCCATTCCGTTATTTCGAAATGATTTTGAAATAATGGATGGTTTATTCCAAAATCTGTAAACATCATTCCATGAGGAATATGCCTATTCCAAAATAGCTATTTTGAAATAAGGCCTGTGTAGATGCTCCACTGTTGCTATTTCAAAATAATCCCTCGCCAGGGCCATTCTAAGTTATTCCTCCCCAGTGGCTCCTGGGGCTCTAAATTGAGATAGCACATCTACAATAGGGAAGCTGCCTCACACTAATTTTGAGGCTTCCCTACAGTATACATATGCTATTTTGAAATAAGTTATTTCTGAGTATTTCTTCCAGAATAGCTTATTTCAAAATAAGGATGCAGTGTAGCCAAACCCACAGAATTTAATATGATGAATGACAGCGATGGTGTACCAAGAGGAAGTTCCCTCAGTACAGTGTCGGCAAAAGCTCATCAAATGACTATATGAGAGGAATGCCTCAGGATGAGTTCTGCCTCCGTTGTTTGTTCTTCCCCCTTTATAAAATGTTTTGCACCTGTTAGTAGAACGGGTTGATTTTTTTGTGGGGGGTGTTTCATGAAAATTTCAAAGAGAAAAACAAGGTTTTTTATTCACATTTGTTTACTTTTCATTTCTGTGGGGGAAAAAATTGTAACATTTTGGGAAATGATAATGTTTGTTTCATTTTTAAAAATGCACTAACAGGCAGCAGACAAGCTTTTTAAAAGGGGGAAAAGTGAGGGGAAACCAACTTTTTTCCCTTTTATTCACACTTTAACATTCTGTTTCTTTTAAAAATTCTTTCACCTCCAATGATAAGAAGAAGAAGAAGAAGAAGAAGAAGAAGAAGAAGAAGAAGAAGAAGAAGTGTGTGCATGGGAGATACCTCTCAGTTTTGTAAGTTAAGAAACCTTATTTTTTCCTGTAAGTTAAAAAAGGAGGGGAAATGTGTCAAGTGTAGAAAAAGAGGAATTTTTTCCCCAATAGCTTTAAAAAGAAAAAATGTAAAGTCAGCAGCTACAAGAAGAGGAAGCTGCTTCTTCTTCCTCTTTTTGAACTCCAACTGTGTCGTAGAGACTCAGGAATTGTGCTGCTCTTCTACTACGTACCTCCAAATAATAGAGACCCAGGAATCCTCCTGAATGGGAACTTTTATGAAATCCTGTCATCTAGCCAAAGGTTTTTTTTAATTCTCTCCAAACATTTATTATGTTTTTTAAACTTTCTGAATTTATGGAAAAACTTGCAAGGATGAAACCCCAGAACAAACTCATAGCCCAGTGTTGAATTTAGATCAAATCTTTGTACACAGCTGATGTAAATACTCTGTTGCCCCTGTTAACTGAGGCCAACAAAGGCCATCTCTTTTAGCAATGAGTGCTTCATACAATAACTTATAAGGGCAGTGATCTCCTTGCAAGTGGAAATAAATGCTTGCAAAAAATGATGTCCTTGTAGCATCCACCATGTTCTACAGCAGGGAGGTTATGCCATACTTTTCCCTGTTTTGTTATTTATCTATATGACTCCATAGGTATCCTTCTGTGCAACTGCTTGTTCTTATTTGTAACAACAAAATGCATGTGTACACTGCCCATCTATGGGTATTATGCCAGATTCTGAGTGATCATTTCAACCTTTGCAGCCTGACACAAATATCTGTGCTGATTAGCCACAACTTATACATAAAAGTCAAGAATTTTACAGAACAGGCGATAAGAAGATTAGTCTTATTACTCATGTACATAGAAATAATTTTAATTGAAAACTTATTGAGACTTCTCTGCCAGCATATAAAAGCCATAAGAGGGGACATTTGGAAAGAAAAAGATACTTGAACACCTAAAAAGACCATTATAATCACTTGGTTTGACCTCTTGGATAGCTCAATCCATTAAGGACATTTACTTTAATGTATTTAGTGAAATTAGACTCCAAGCATTTTAGACCAAATAGAGTGGAGGAAAATTATAAGATACTTTGTAAATTTGGAATTTGATACTTTGATACTTTGTCTTTTGTCTTCAAAATAAATTCTATTAAAAAAAAGCCAGGAATTTTTCACCACAAATTTTCACAGATTTGAGGATTTTGCTTAACTAAATAGGGATTGAAGTGGGGTCAGTTGGTACAAATGTTAAGGAATTAACCTGTTGAAAGACTAATGCAATATATATTAACTATAAGAAAAATTATCTGTTAATAGAAAAGCCACATTTTCATCTTGTATATCCTGACTAGTTGAAGTGAACAGAGCTGTCTGATTTAACAGCAAATAATTTGGCTACAGTTCTGTAAATTGCACTCAGAGATAAATACAGGCAGTCCCCAGGTTACGTACAAGATAGGGACTGTAGGTTTGTTCTTAAGTTGAATCTGTATGTAAGTCGGAACTGGCGTCCAGATTCAGCCGCTGCTGAAACTGATCAGTTTCAACAGCGGCTGAATCTGGACACCAGTTCTGACTTCCATACAGATTCAACTTAAGAACCCCAGGCATCCCCAAGTCAGCTGCTCCTGAAACTGATCAGCGGCTGATTCCAGGAAGCCCGGGGCAGAGGCTTCCTGTAGTCAACCACTGGTCAGTTTCAGCAGCGGCTGACTTGGGGACGCCTGGGGCAGAGCAGCTGGGGTGCTGCTGGGTTGGTCCAGTAGCGCTGCCGCTCCTCAGCGCTACTGGACCAACCCAGCAGCACCCAAGCTGCTCTGCCCCAGGCGTCCTGATTCAGCCGCTGCTGAAACTGACCAGCAGTGGCTGAATCAGGACGCCCGGGGCAGAGCAGCTGGGGTGCTGCCCGGTTGGTCCAGTAGCGCCCAGAGCAGCGCTACGGGACCAACTGGCAGCGCCCCAGCTGCTGTACCACAGGTGTCCGGAGCAAAGCCGCGGAGCACGGGGGCAGCGGGACAGCCTAGACGCGCCATGGCTGTCCTGCTGCCCTCGGGCTCCGTGGCTTTGCTCTGCTTTTCTTCCCGTCCCCCTGGTCTGCAGACCAGGGGGACGGGGAGCAAAGTGGCGGAACACGCGGGCAGCGGACAGCCCAGACGCGTCTGGGCTGTCCGCTGCCCGCGTGCTCCGCGGCTTTGCTTTGCTTTGCCCCCCCCCGTCCCCCTGGTCTGCAGACCAGGGGGACGGGGGGGGGGGGCAAAGCAGAGCCAAGCTGCGGAGCGCGCGGTCAGCTGACAGCCCAGGCGCGTCTGGGCTGTCAGCTGGCCGCGGCTTGGCTCTGCTTTGCCCCCCCCCCCCGTCCCCCTGGTCTACAGACCAGGGAGACGGGGGGGCAAAGCAGAGCAAAGCAGAGCCAAGTCGCGGAGCACGTGGGCAGCGGACAGCCCTGTCCACTGCCCGCGTGTTCCGCCGCTTTGCTTCCTCTCCCTGGTCTGCTGGAGACCAGGGAGAGGAAGGGCCCCGTTCGTAACTGCAGATCCGACATAAGTCGGATCCGCGTAACTCGGGGACTGCCTGTATCACAATTGCCCAAGTGTTAAATCTAGAGCAAAAATTAAATGATATTATTTTGTATTTACACTAATCTAAATGGGATCAGAATGGGTTCTCACTGTACTCAAAAGTAAAATCAAGTTGCTGTTCTTGGAAATGGAGAACATAAGCCAAGCCAAGCCAAGCCTGAATGAAGTCAGGATTTCACCCCATTTCACTGTATTCAAGGCTCAAGCTACGGTTCTTTAACTTCATAGAGAACTAACTGTGTTGGGTAAAGTAACTGGAAAGACAAAAAAGTAAGACAGTCTGCCACACCTTACCTTCACATTTCTAGAGCTGAACTCAAACCAAACTGTCCATAAGGGTCTGGAAATATATATCTCACTTCCCTTTTCCAGACAGGTTTAGAAGTGAGCAGAAGCGCTTGTTCCCATGAGATTTCCAAATCAGTTTTGCAGATGCAAGAGATTCAAATATGCTTTGTATAAGCATCCACATGCTTCCCCTGACCTGAAGTTTAACCTCATCTTTGATGCAATAACAACTTCCATTTCTAAAATCCTTCCATCCAAGGATCTCAAAATGTTTTACACACAATAATCAATTAACACATAGAAGAACCCAATGAGGTAGATAGGTATAATTATTATTTCCATGTTAAAGATGGGATAAAATGTTGCATAGATGAGTTAAAGTTCAAGTTCAAGCCCAACATTTGCAACTGTACTAGGATATTTCCTTGTTGGCAACATGTCCTTTACAAACAGTAGGAAGCAGGTTAATGGGAAAAATCCCCAGCATCAAAAGGGCTAAAAAAGTAATATTAGCACTGAAGTCACATGTCAGTTCAGATGGACTTCAATGTGAAAAAACTAGTCATGTGAGTAACTGCTCTCCAATGTGAATGAGTTCATGATTTAATTTGCAGCATAAAGGTATAAACAGATACCGTGTGGTTGCCGTGTAAATTCATTGTAAAAGATTCACAGTTACCAAGATCAGAAGACACCATCGTTAGAACCTAGTCTGGCACCCTCTCTAACAGAAACCATTGCACTTCCACAAAATAATTCCTTTTTAACTATACCCTATCTTTAAAAACCTTTCCAAAATGGGCTTATCTTGAATCAGTTATACTAAAGAGAAGCACAAGAATGAAACCTTCCTTCTTAGTACTGAAGTATTTCAATCAGTTTCCTTCCAGATTATTTTTAGAGATTATTTAATGAAAGTTATCCAAATGAACAGTAGAAGAACAAACCTATTTAAAGATTAAGCTTCCTGCACATCCATTAAAAATCTAAACTTAATTAATTAAAACCTTGCTAACAACTAATGCCAACTGATTTATTCATGATTTGTCTGGTTAAAAGGATAAGTTTGTTAAATGAATACACATGATTTTATACCAATTCATTACAACCTTCTAAAATAATAGATTTACCCTTCCAGTATCTGTAAATCAATGGTATTGTTAGATTGGGGTGTTTTCAGTGTAACATATTTCTTCACATTATTCATGAACTTGATAATCAGATGCAATTGCTAATTTATGAAATATTTAATTATGTAAT
The DNA here is from genome assembly GCF_049634645.1 of Pelodiscus sinensis. Taxonomy (NCBI): domain Eukaryota; kingdom Metazoa; phylum Chordata; order Testudines; family Trionychidae; genus Pelodiscus; species Pelodiscus sinensis. Next base: position 13,002,651 of record NC_134720.1, read on the forward strand.
GTTTTATTAATCTCTCATGAAATGTTAATAGTGAACTTTTGCTAATACAATACAAAGGTCTTATTGCATCTAATGGCTTTTGTTCCTGACAGATCTTAATGTTGCCTATTGAGCTGTGGTCATGGAATATCAGAAGTATAAAGGAGAGCGAGAATAAGAATTAGAATGCACAATTGTGATTAGCAGCTCCCAGGAAACAAAGTACAGCTCACAGCCTGGACAACAACAGATCAAGAAGGAATATTACTTGCCTCATGGGCTCCCCCCAAGGAGGCAGAGATGCCAAGGTGATTAGCTTTCTACAACAAACTCTCCAGCATTTACTCCAGCTTAATGATCTGACATGCAAGATTCAGTAGGCACACAGGACTGAACTGTAAGATGGCAAAAGTGCAATTAACAAGAGCAATGTTCAGGAAATGTGGTGGAGTCTATTGAATTACAAAGGGATTAAAACAAGATTAGTAAGGCGTGTCTGGATACACGTGCAGGGCCTGAGTTGGAATTCGTTCTGAAAGGTTTGCACGTCTTTCTAAACATTTTGCACTTTCTCTTTACCCTTCAGATCCTTCCCCCCAATCTTCCTTTCCTTTCTTTTTAAATCTAAACACAGACAAGTTTCCCTTCCCCTGATACAACCGTTCCATTCTGCATTCTCTATGTATCACCTGCTTACTGCAGGCCTCACTTAAAAATGTGTCCATCGCCCCCATCCCCCATATATTTTTAATCTAACAGACTCCTGACTCTGATGTATGCTATATACTTGTTCATACTCTATGCTGGAATCTTAGTGACACACACTCCTCTGCCTTCGGGGTTACATCTCTATTCACATTGCAGGACATTCATGGGTTAGACTACAGCAAGGGAACACTCCTATCACCATTGCCCTGATCAAGGAGCTGGGAAAGAACGTAGGAGAGGCATGAGATATTTATTAAGTCTGGTCATGTACTGTGTTTGTTACTGCTTTTTGAACCTCTCATAGGAGATTGCAAGGGTGTACCTGAGAGCCCTCCAATCCAGAGCATAAATGAGATTGAAGAGCCTACAGACATAGAAGATGACCTTTTGAGTTACAGTACTAACCTTTATTCTGCAATCTGAGGTGTCCTCATTAACAGCTTGCCCCATCACAGGGGTGTTATTTGCCTAAGAGTATTCCTGAGGAGCCCTGAGAATGGGAAACCAAAACTGTGGTACCACAGCATCACCCTATGTAATGAGGGGGAGCTCCTAGATGGTGACTCTAGGACACCTGTGAACTAAGGGTCTATTTACTGCATCGGCTGCTCATGCGCCATAGAGAGAGAGGAAATGCTGAACAGGCAGAAATGTTCAGCGAGCCAGTTGGTTAAATGGGTGTATGTGAGTCATGTCATAGAAAGACAAAGACAATGTATACTTGGGAGTATGAAGAAGGCTACAGCACTCCCAAAGAGAGGTGAAAAAACCAAAGGATCCCCGAAGAGAGATGAAACAGCTGAAAGTGGGCCTCCAAGGAGAAGTGAAATAATAAGGATGAAGGGCCAGCTTGAATACAAATCCCTGTGGCATTTTTAAAACCAAAAGATAGCCAAATCAGACTATATAATGAGGGAAGATGCTTTCTCGTCACATTGAACTATTGTTTTAAACTGAGTTCAGACCACCAGCCTTGTTTCATGCAAGACTTGAACCAGAACATGACAGAAAAGTACTTTATCTGCTTCAAGCCAAAGGAGTCCCACCAGAATCATTACAGCTATAATTTAAGATAAAATGTCCGTGGTATAAGAGCATAAAGCTTACCTTGAAAAATCATTTGACAGGACTGCAGTCATGGAAGAGAAACACTATTGAAAGCAAATGTCAGCTTTAAAAAAAGTCCCCACTAGGACTATCCTGACCCCTCACATGTCTCAACCTTTTTCAAGGTTTCCTAGGGTCTGTCAGGGTACGTCTAAACTACATGCCTCCATCGACGGAGGCATGTAGATTAGCCAGATCGGCAGAGGGAAATGAAGCCGTGATTAAAATAATCGCGGCTTCATTTAAATTTAAATGGCTGCCCCGCTCTGCCGATCAGCTGTTTGTCGGCAGATCGGGGCAGTCTGGACGCGACGCGCCGACAAAGAAGCCTTTCTTGATCGGCACAGGTAAACCTGGTTTCACGAGGCATACCTGTGCCGATCAAGAAAGGCTTCTTTGTCGGCGCGTCGCGTCCAGACTGCCCCGATCTGCCGACAAACAGCTGATCGGCAGATCGGGGCAGCCATTTAAATTTAAATGAAGCCGCGATTATTTTAATCACAGCTTCATTTCCCTCTGCCGATCTGGCTAATCTACATGCCTCCGTCGACGGAGGCATGTAGTTTAGATGTACCCTCAGTGTACTTTAAAACTGTATCTCTTCATTGGCAACTGGGTATCTGAAGCAGTTAGATATTTGTACCACACTGCACATTTTACATACTGTATATATTCCAATGTGTAGTAATAGAATTGGGAAGCAGCTTAGAGGGAAAAGTGTAATTCCTTTATTAACTATACTCCCATTCCATTATTCTTCTGTGGTTTGGGTTTACCTGAAATGGTGCCAGATCCAGTACAGCATTCCATAAAAAAAAAAATCAAAAAGTACATCGGAGGTGAATGATCACTTGCTGCACATTATCAGTAATTGAGGTTGATAAATCTTTACAAGTGATACGGGACTGAAGGCATCATTCCTGTCAGTCCTTTTTACCATTTCTGAAATGTGAGCAAATTATTACACAGTAAATGTAACTTATCTGTATTTAGCATACCATTGTATGAAGTTGTGATAGGAGACCTTGAACTGAACAGTACTTGATCAGGATCAAACTTCTACTCCATTATGGCCCTATCTGCAAAAAAAAATGCCACAGAAGGTGGACACTGGACACAATACTTGCATAAAACACATGCTATAGTTGTTCTATTCTTTTTGTCTTTCTTGTATTACTCCATCAAATTCCTGGAATATATGTGTGTAACCACATGCTTTTACCTACCCCATTGTTTTGCTCACCTTTTGTCATAGACTCATAGACTCATAGACTTTAAGGTCAGAAGGGACCATTATGATCATCTAGTCTGACCCCCTGCACAGTGCAGGCCACAGAATCTCAACCACCCCTCTTAGAATAATCCTCTCACCTATATCAAAGATATTGAAGCATTCAATAAATGTATATTGTAGCTATTTATATATTCTACTTTTTGAACATGTGTTAAGGGACAAACAAATATAATAGTTATTTTCCCATCTCTTGGATCTCTTAAGTTTTCATTTGTCACACCATTCTTTTTGTTCACTTGCCAAAAACAAAGAGCTGTCCCTCTCCTTTTCCTTAAATCTTACATTGTGACCTCTGTGGGTATGTCTAGACTGCATCCCTCTGTCGGCAGAGGGATGCAGATTAGGCAGGTCGATATTGCAAATGAGAGAGGGATTTAAATATCCTGCACCCAATTTGCATAAAAATGGCTGCTGCTTTTTGCCGACTCAGCACTTTGTCAGCAAAAAGCAGCAGTCTAGAGGGGGAGCTGTCGAGAAAGAAAGCATTTTTTGATAGATCTTGTAAACCTCCTTGCAGGAGGCATAAGGGATCTATCAAAAAAGGTTTTCTTTCTTGACAGATCCCCCTCTAGACTGCCACTTTTTGCTGACAAAGTACGGTGGCCATTTTTATGCGAATTAGGCACGGGATATTTAAATCCCTGCCTCATTTGCAATGTCGACCTGCAGTCTAGACATACCCTGTTAAATTGGTGCAACCTCACTTCTACTCACTTCTTTTGAATCCTTCACTCTGGTAATTATGTTGAAATCAAAGAGCTTATTTAGGTATAATCAACATCAACATGGCTTCAGATTAGTGTTACTGATAATATAATTTTTGGAATACTAACTGTATTTGGGGGGAAAACTTGTTCAAAGCAAAGATTGATATTCACATCATTATTGTTTCAAAAGCTAACTTCCAGAATACTGAAAAAGATGAATACAGTTCCCCCCATGACTTCACAATAAATTAAGTTTTCGTTAAGGTTTATGGAAATGTTGTTTTCAATCCTACATCTTTCTGAGAAACACTTGAGTTAATCCAAGAATCAGGCAACTCGAGATGGAAGACCAGCTTATGCTGAGTTAGAGGTTATCAAGTGTACTGCATCCTCTTTCCAGATTGATGGGATATGCTTCTATGATTTATAATACACTAATCTCACTAGAGAGTGAAACCCAATTAATCTTAAAATCTTGCTGCATGCTCTTAACAACTTTAGATCCTTTGTTGTGTACTTCCCCTGCATTTCAAATATAAACCCTCCTCCCGAAATGCCCAAACAATCCTTTCCACACAGACCTTTCACATTTCTGCAATTCAACACAAAAGTGTTTTAAGAGATTCAATACTTTCTCAAAAGGAGAATGGATTTTAAATTAAAAACTTATAAGGAAAGAAGCACCACAAAATTCACTTGCTCTGAGGACATGTTATAAATATGAATACTCAGTAGGAGGCTGCAGCATAACCTTCCATTTGCAGAGTCTTAAGTCTGATGGAGAGCAATCCAGGGCACAGAAAGTATGAATTGTGGTGTATTGTGCCGACTTGTTCACAAAAGTTTGCAATGTATATAATCAATGTATAGCAAGTCATTGACAGATCCAGGATTATTAGGACACTATTTTTTTCCTAATCCACTGAACCTCAGTGCCATCCCAGCATGTCACTTTTTTGCATCTCACTTTTCATCCTTTAATAGGAGTACTGATGTTAAACTACTAATGAACATTTGCAATGTACCATGCAAATTAAAATCATTACACTTACATATTATAAACACAGGGTGAAAATCAGGTTTTGGGAAGAACTCTCAGTCATTCTTCAACAGGCTGTAGGGCAAGTGAAAAGGAATTTTGTCCCTGTCTCTGCTTTCATTACATATGATCATAGAATCATAGAATCATAGAACTGGAAGAGACCTCAGAAGGTCATCAAGTCCAGCCCCCTTAGTGGTCATCAAGTCCACTAAACTATTTAGTGTTTAGCTATAATTAAGGCATATAATAGAAAAAGCTGCCTATGAAACAACCAGTAAGTTCTGTTGGATCTGAATTTTTTTTCTGATTCAAAATCTAATACAAAGAATAGTGAAATTGTAAGAGGTTATCTTCAGTGACAGTGAATACAGCATCATTAACATTTAAAAAATCTTAATTGAAATCCACAATCGGAAGATAGCATAATAGGCTAATTTTTCTAGCATTGATGTCTTAAGGAAGGGGTAATACACTTGTCCCACGAAGCTAAAGAATTAAAATATCCTAAAATATTATTAGTGGTCTAGCTCCCCCTGAGTTCACAATCTGCTCCACCTTTGTCCTGAAAGTCCCTTAGTCTAAACCAAGGCCCAGTGACTTGATCTTGCCTTCCCTCTCTTCATCATAGTTATAGTCAATGGATTAGGGAATGGACGCAGAATTTTGCAAATACATGTATGAAAATGTTAGCCAAAATGTAGTAATTGAAAGCAATGCACAATAAAGATGGAATAAAGAGAGGGATGGATTAAGGTGTCAGCAATAAAGATGTGGCAACTGAAGGTTGTTATATGGAGCTGACAAGTGCATGGAGGTGGATGGTTGCAATAAATACCTGTATATAAATCTTCCAAATACAAAACATGTATGTGTGTGTGTTCCCACGCATGGAGCTGCCTGGGTGGCAGAGGAGCCCTCCTCCCTCAGCTACAGCAGTTGCTCCCTGCTGAGGACAGAGCAGCGAGTCTTTCCCAGTCTGTAGGACCAGCTCTGTCCTCAGCAGGGTGCTGCTACTATAGCTGAGAAAGAAGTGCCCCTTCCCCAGTCAGGCAGCTCCATGCGCTGCAGCCCTGAGTCCCTGGGCAGGGATGATTAAGCAGCTTCAGGGTCATACTGGTGCACAGCTTAGAGGGAACCTTGTCCACCCTCTGGACTCCCTCATCCAGTCCTTCCCATACATACCCAGCTGTAAAATCACAGAGTCTGCAATCAGGCCTGTGTAGAAAGACTCAGCTCAGGGATTGCCAACACTCAAGTGCACACACCAACTGGAGTGTAAACCAAAAATTATGTTGTCTTGCACTAAATAGCAATGTAAGCCCAAAACATCTCCCTCTTCCTCAAAGTGGAGGAAGATATACACAGCCTTGTCCTTCCCTCTGCTATGAATTGCACAAACTGGGTTTTATAATAAACTGAAAGGTTAATTTAAAACAAAACAGTTAAGTGACTATCAGGAACTGGTTACAAATACTAATTTCTCACCTCAATTGTTGTTTTAACCTGTTGCAGGGTTTCTTGAAGATAAACTTCAGTTTGCAAGTTAAATGTCCAGATATACTTTTCATAGGCTAGACTTTCTCACCTGGGTTTGTGCCCTGTCCCTCCACCCTCCACTTAGTTCTTTTGTTTCTTCACGTTTTTTTTTTTGGCAGTCTTCCTTCTTGGCCAGGGAGGCAGTGGAGAAGAACCATGATTTACTCAGTTCCCGGCCTTATGTAGAATTTATATATATGTGGGAATCCTTTGTTTCCTGGTTTGACCCCCAGGCCCTTGAGATGGAAACGTTCCAATTCAAGATAGCATCCAGTACCACATGAGAGTATCCATACCAGGAAGCTTCACAGGATGGAGGGAGATTAGCATCTTCAAAGTCCTATTGTCCCTCCTAAGGCCCCATGCAGGCTGATAGCCTGCTGTCTGGTGGGCGTTCCCCAGGTGCAAGCTCTGTTGTAATTGATACATTGTCCATATTCCTAACTTCAGATACAGAAATGACATACACATACAAATAGGTTAATCACATTGGGTATGTCTACACTAGCCCCCTACTTTGAACTAGGGAGGCTAATGAGAGTGACCGAAATTGCAAATGAAGCGTGGAATTTAAATATCCCGTGCTTCGTTAGCATGTTCCCGGGTGGTTGCCATTTTGGAAATTGACTAGCCCGGAATAACTGCCAGCATCTACACGATGCAGTGAAACGGGAGTTCGAAGTAAAGCCCTTAATTCGAATTAGCTATTAAACCTCATTCCAGGCGGTTTCCAGGTCAATTTCCAAAATGGCGACCACCCAGAAACATACTAATGAAGCGCAGGATATTTAAATCTCACACTTCATTTGCAATTTCAGTCGCCCCCATTAGCCTCCCTAGTTGCAACTAGGGGGCTAGTGTAGATATACGCATTCAGAAAAATCATGACCTTTCCAAGTCTATCTCACATAACCCATCTTGCATAAATCATCTTAGTGATGCTGTATTCATACTGTAAAAATATCGCTATGAAGAATATGGGGTGAAATGTCACAGTGTTTTTGTGCAAACTATTCATGTTGCCTATGTTCTTTTCTATTTATAAGTTTAATTTTGTGGTCATATATTTATTACTTAATAGTACAGCTGCTGCATTTTTAATATTTAAACGTGAATAGGTGTGATTTGTGCTGAGGATGTGAGACGCAGTAGTGAGGTAGATGAGAGTGAATGAGACAGAGTGGTGATAGAAGAGGTTAATAGAGTATAACAAATGGAGACTGTTGTGTGTTAAAGGTATGGACATGGGGCTGAGGAGGATGAGCCAGGAGGACAGAGGCAGGATCTAGGGCAAAGAACAAGTAAATGGCAATAGATGAGTATACTAACTGTAGCTGGAAGAGTCTGGATTTTGGACAGATGTGGAGAAATACAGCTGCTGAGATGAGGTGAAGGTGATGAAGAGTTGCTACTAAGATGTGGCTTCTACACCAAGGGATTCCATATCTACTGGAACTCTCAAGCTCTGCCCCTGGAGGCCATGTGGAGAAGTGATTGGGAGTATTGCCAGAAGTTTGTGTTCACAAGTGACTTTCTCATGGTTGTAGTTTTCAGGAAGTGCAGGCAAGAAAGCCTAGATGCCTCCCTCTTCCTCACCATGCTTGTAGTAACTCCAAGTCTGCTGGGGTCTTTTAAGAGCTGCTCATTGGAACTCATGATACTGGAAGACGTGGATAGATTCCCTTCAACTCTGTCAGGAAAAGCCACAAAGTCTATCTGCCCCTTCATCTCCCCGCAGTCACTGGTGCTTATTGCAGTTTCACATCCACTGGGATTCCAGGAGAGGCAAATTTAATATTTTAGTCCACAAACCAGAACCAATTATGCTGCATTAAGTAGTAATCACCAGCTGAATTTAATTATTAATGATGGATGTTTCTGAATGATGGAAATATGAAAAGCACCTCACCTCTGTTTTACATATTAAAACTGTGATTTTAGCCCAGAAGCAATTAGAAGATATGGTTGCTATAGTCACGACCTCTAATGGAATATGTCTCAGTCCTTTGAACTTTAAAGTGGTAATAGATAGCCTTGTCTAGACACCAATTTTTTCTATCATGGCTTTGGAAGGCCTGGCAAAAGCAATCAGAAAACATTTGAGAACTGCTGGAGCTGTGACAAAGGGAGAGGAGCTTAAGGCATTTTACTACTTGAATTATATCTTTTAGTGCAAAATAACCCAGAGAAATTCATTGTTCATTTTTACAAATTAGTATGTTTTCAATATTCTCCATATACAAAAGTCAATTGACAAAAAAGTTATTCTGATCTAATATCCTCCTATCAAAATGGAATTTTGAAGGGCTACCAAAGGATAGGAAACACTCAGGCACTTCATTAAACAGTGACTAGAAAATATGTAATAATGTTAAGGGCAATAGCAATCCATCCACTGAAAGCCCTCTTCATGACCAGCATCAAATTGGTGTTCTGACTGTGGAATCAAACTCAAACCAACAAAATAAGAGTTTATTTGAAACTAAATTACTTATTTAATATGCTATCACTTAAAATGTCTACTAATTTGATTTTTCAATGGGAAGGAAATAGACCAAGGTAAAAAGTATAAAAGGTCATAAAGCAAAAGGTGACTTAAAAGCTTCCGAATACAAAACTACATTACATGGCAAATAGCCATTTGCTACTGAGTTATTTTCTTGCATCTCCTGATCACCTTCCTATTTGGATACGTTTAGAAGCTATAGAAGTTGCATCTTTTCCATTCCAAGCATGAAAAATATGAATATCCAGGTATTAACACACATCCTAGTTAGAATCCACAGGGAAGAGATTATAAATTCATGTGTTTTAGGATGATTAACCTGTAATTCTTCACAATGGAACAATGTTGAAATAAAAAGTGAGGGTGCTTCTCTCTTCATCAGGAGAAATGGGAATTAGCAGGGATCGTTTTTCCTGAAGATTAATATCAGAATCATTAATCAGTTACATTTTGCAAGATGGTTTTAATTTGTGAAGCAATCAATCACAGATCTCTGTCATTTCATGTTTTCTGCATTTCTACTTGCCTAGAGTGATATCTTATAACTCTTTCAGTATCAAAACTTGCATCTTCTTCTCACCAAAACTCAAAAATGTATGCTGCATTAGTTGAACTATTTTATCCCACTTGTGCATTTCAATCCCTTAAACTGCAATGAATGCGCTAGACAAACATGTATTGATGAAGAGTAATGGTAAACCATCTGAAAAGATGTGCCAATGCTTCTAAAATGAAATTATAAATACGCTCTGTCACTGAAAGAAATTACAGGATGCCAATGTATGTATTCAAGTGGGTCCTAATGGAACAATAAGTGTATTGGTGGGGTAGAGATTGGGGTGGTACTTTGATACATATTACTTGGCAATGTCTCAATCTTTGGTCAAATGTTATAGAAACTGTACTGCCTCATAATTTACCAGATGAGTAAGATTTACTGTATTTTTGCTATATGGTTTTTCTTCACTCCCTGGGACAACGATTTTTTTTTCTAAAGAATAGATTCCATGAATCTCCAATGGAAACTGAGCATCAAAATCCATAGGCAGCCATGAAAAATGCAACATGCTCTTTAGAGTTTTATGGCATGTTTTTTAAAAACAAAGAAGGCTTAAAAAAATCTCAAACCAGTGTTATTATTATGGATTCTCCTAATTAAAGAAGCATGTGAGAGCCCTAATCGTGGATTTGGCCATATTATACTAATGAATGAACGCGTGTTTTTTAAAAAGATAGTCCCCTCACCAAGGAGTTTAAAACCAAGATAAACTTTTCTTTTACACTCGCTGAGGCAAACTCTGGGGAGATTCACTTTTATGGGTGAGGGCAGATGTCTAACACAAACAGCTTAAGAAATGGCCAAACTAATATTTTTAATATTAACAAGAAAGAAAACTTCAAGCACCAACTGAAAGATAGCTGTTCAAAGACGATATTTTATGGCTGGGTTATAAACCTTTAAAGAATGGGAATTCTAATGAAATTGCTAACACCTTAACTGTAGCAGCAAGAACAAACCACCATAATACATTTTAATGGCATATTCTGAATCCTATAATGGGTTTGCCAGTGACACTCACTTAGCTTTTCACAGCTTGTAAGCCCTTTACTTGAGAGAAATGAGCCAAATTCCTTTAGATGTCTGTTTGGGGATGTACAAGAATGATGTATTCCATCCTCCCCTGACTATATCACCTCTGCAGTGTGTCTAGCTTCTTTTATGCCAAGGCCTGACTTAGACTAGAGATTTAGATCACAGTGACTTATTGTTATGCCACTTAACAGGCCCTCTTGGTGTTGCTTCTTTGCATATGCCCTTGCAATATTTCTGTACCTATACTGAATGATCCCTTTGCTCAATAATTCTGTTTAAGAAAGATGTAAGAAAGAGACAGTGTTAATGATTGCAGCACTCAGGAAAACTTCATATTGTACATTATGTAGCTTGTGTACTGCATCTGTGTAGTTGCTAAACTTCTGTATATCTCATATAAACTCTGTATCTGTAGAATAAATAGAATTCTAATAAAGATACCATATAGAAATACATCTCTGGGACAGTTTAATAGCACAAAGGGTACATTGTAGAAGAACCCAGGTTTAAAGCTTAATCTTAGCCTTTCATATATTAAGATTGCAAGGGACGGAGCTATCATGGATGTAAAACTCTAAGGCGTGAGAGATATATTATAATTTTCTTATACAGTTTCTAGCAGCTGATTTTAAGCAGCATGGTAATCCAGAAGAGCCCCACAGGCTCTTTCTCTCAGGCTATGTCTACACTACAGGAATTTGTTGGCAGAGACAATGATAATGAAGCGCTCATTAGCATTTCTCATGCTCTTGTTTGCATAGTCTCTTCAAATCCATTTTGCACAGTGTAGACGTGGCCATTTTGTGCAAAAAAACCCCTTTTGAGCAAGAACCCTTATTCCTCAAAAAAGCAGGTATACGGGATTTTGCGCAAAAGGGTTTTTTGCCCCATCTGCACTGTGGCTTTTTTCCACAAAAACCTCTTCCGCAAAACAGATTGGAAGAGACTATGCAAATGAGAGTGCGAGAAATGCTAGTGAGAGCTTCATTTGCATTGCCTCTGCCGACAACTTCCTGCAGTGTAGATGTAGCTTCAGATACAGGTTCACGTCCCTACAGCGTACACTGAAGGTCAAGTTAAGAAATGTCACAGTGAATGTGATGACCCATAATGGATTAAAGCCACATCCTGGGCAGACCAGCCTTGTTCTGCTGTGGGGAAGTGAGAGTCCCCTTGGCACACCGCCCCGCTGGAATTAGGCAGGGTGACACAAACAATAGGGTATTACATAATAAATAGCACATCATTCAAAAAAACTACACCACCCATCAGACCATTTGATTTATTGGAGATATATTGAGATGCTGGCAACTTTAATTCATTACCTTTAAGCTAGGGTTTGACAGAAAGAATATGTGATTTACTGACTCATTATCTGGTAAGGGGATGTACCATATCAATTGGACTCACTAGTGGTATGGTATAAATGCACAGTGCATTGATTCAGTGAGTGGCTTATACAAACAACTATGTCTCACATGCCAAATTTTTTTAGTCACCACTTGCACTGCGCAGGCCTGCCGGGCTAAACTCTGTGGCGAGTAGATTGTCTAATTTGTCGAGCCCTGGAAATAAGTACCACAAAAAAGTATAGACACAAAAAAGTAATGAAAATGTGGATAGTGATTTTTATGATGTGATCAGCTGTCTACCAACAGTGGGACTGAAACCACCAATGATTTATTGTATAGACCACCAGGAATCTGACAGACATCATATACTTTCAGTTACTAACAAACTGGACCAAGTTCAAATGAACAACCTATAGTAAAATGGTCCATATCCTGTTATCAGTTTTCCTGAACTGCCCTGACCATATTTACGTGCATAATCTTACAAAACTAACGACTTTTATGCAGGTAATTTTTGGAGTACTTTACCAGTGCTATTTAAGTGAAATAACTTTTTTCTATCTGCATTAATTTACCAGGACCAAAAAGCTCAAAGAAGTATCACTTGAACAAAAAACAGGACTATGTAGCACTTTAAAGACTAACAAGATGGTTTATTAGGTGATGAGCTTTTGTGGGCCAGACCCACTTCCTCAGATCAAATAGTGGAAGAAAATTGTCACAACCATATATACCAAAGGATACAATTAAAAAAATGAACACATATGAAAAGGACAAATCAAATTTCAGAACAGAAGAGGGATGAGGTGGGGCTAATGAAATTAGAGGTGATAATTGGGGAAGCTATCTTTGTAATGGGTAAGATAACACTGGTCTACAATTTTTTAGAAGTTGTCTGCTTCAGAGATAAAATGTGCTATTTATTATGTATTTTGATGTGCTGAATTCAAATATGACAATTAAAACAACTGATTGGCTACTGTTTTCAAGATATTTAAGTTTTTACATTTTATGTCTAAGTATATTGTGTAGATAGTAGAGTTTTAATCATAAATTGTAAACCTAGGTCTTTTCATGTGTTTATGGTTGCTTTACATGATAATATTTCACCTGTCCTGTTTATATAACACTTTAAAGATCAGGAAAAGGGTTATATAAATAAAATTTATTATGAAACAAAAGGCAAAAAACTATTATGTACATAGTTTAGTCCTATTCAGTGTCCACTCGGCGCTTCTTGGCTTGTCTCTTGTATTCATTAAATGGAGCATCTCTTGTCACTGTCCAGCAATAGTCTGCAAGCATTGATGGGCTCCATTTGCCCTGATAGCATTTCTCCATTGTTGCAATGTCCTGGTGAAATCGCTCGCCGTGCTCGTCGCTCACTGCTCCGCAGTTCAGTGGAAAAAAATCTAGATGAGAGTGCAAAAAATGTATCTTTAGTGACATGTTGCAACCAAGGCTTTTGTATGTCTTGAGGAGGTTTTCCACCAATAACCTGTAGTTGTCTGCCTTGTTGTTTCCGAGAAAATTTATTGCCACTAACTGGAAGGCTTTCCGTGCCGTCTTTTCCTTGCCACGCAGTGCATGGTCAAATGCATCATGTCGAAGAAGTTCACGAATCTGAGGACCAACAAAGACACCTTCCTTTATCTTAGCTTCACTTAACCTTGGAAATTTTCCATGGAGGTACTTGAAAGCTGCTTGTGTTTTGTCCATGGCCTTGACAAAATTCTTCATCAGACCCAGCTTGATGTGTAAGGGTGGTAACAAAATCTTCCTTGATTCAACAAGTGGCGGATGCTGAACACTTTTCCTCCCAGGCTCCAATGACTGTCGGAGTGGCCAATCTATCTTGATGTAGTGGGAATCTCTTGCACGACTATCCCATTTGCAGAGAAAACAGCAGTACTTTGTGTATCCAATTTGCAGATCAAGCAAGAGAGCAACAACCTTCAAATTGCCACAAAGCTGCCACTGATGTTGGTCATAGTTTATGCACCTCAAAAGTTGTTTCATGTTGTCATAGGTTTCCTTCATATGGACTGCATGTCCAACTGGAATTGATGGCAAAACATTGCCATTATGCAGCAAAACATCCATGACTTCTAGGAATAACATGATGCAATTCATATCATGTATGACGCAATACCAGCTTCAGATTGCATCATTCATTGTTTTGCCTAAAAATCAAGTACTGTCCAAACCCAGTCATAAATGTATTCATAGATCTAGTCAAAGATGTATTTTAGTCATTTCTGGTTTAAATTGAGATCCCTTCCCTTTATAACTAACTTATCCTCCACCATTCGCAAGTAAAGGGTCGTATATACTGACCCAATAGCATATCTTGAAAACTAGAGCCAATCAACAATTTTAAGCATCATTTTCATTCTCAGTGACTCAGAATTAGTAAAGTTTGACTACATTTATTTCAGAAGCATTTTGGCTGTAGAGCAGTGTAATTAGAGTCTTTATTCAAACTTAGGCGTAAAGTGTCGAATTTAAGTATGAATGACAGTTCAGAGGATTCTCTTTCAAGTGTAGTCTTAAAAGGAACAGGATACTAAACTCCAAGAGGCTCTGGGAGACAGACCCATAGTCTCCTATAGACAACCACCTAACCTCAAGATGATTCTTACCAACAACAACAGGACATACCACACTAATACGAACCCTGGTACCTTCCCTTGCAACAAACCCCATTGCCAGCTTTGTCCACATATTCACTCTGATGATACCATTATTGGACCTAACCAAGTGAGTTATAAGATCAAGAACACATATTCCTGCGCATCCAGAAATATAATTTATGCTATCGTGCCGAAAGTGTCCGTCTGCTGTGTACATTGGACAAACGTCTCAGACACTTCACCATAGGATCAATACCCACAAAACAGATATTAGACAGGATCACAAAGAAAAAACAGTTTCTTGCCATTTCAACCAGAAAGAACATTGTCTCAAGGACTTGATTACCTGCATCCTGCTTCAAAGGCCTTTTAAGACTACACTTGAAAGAGAATCCTCTGAACTGTCATTCATGCTTAAATTCGACACTTTACGCCTAAGTTTGAATAAAGACTCTAATTATCTTACCCATTACAAAGAAAAACTTCCCCAATTATCACCTCTAATATCATTAGCTCACAGACATTTACCTCCTCTCCCCATCCCCCTTCTGCTCTGATTTGTCCTTTTCATATGTGTTCAATTTTTTTAAATTGTATCCTTTGGTATATATGGTTGTGACAATTATCTTCCACTATTTGATCTGAGGAAGTGGGTCTGGCCCACGAAAGCTCATCACCTAATAAACCATCTCGTTAGTCTTTAAAGTGCTACATAGTCCTGTTTTTTGTTTCAGCTACACCAGACTAACATGTCTACATGAGTATCACTTAGGCATTACTCTTCAATGACAGAGCCAATGCCCACTAGTCACATAGCCAAGAAATCATTGTAATGTTTTCACTTTGAGAACCAGGGGTGCAGTTTACTGTAGGTTTATGGTAGAAAGTTTCACTGGTGTTTCTGGCTTCAGATAAGGCTGAGGCTCCTAGTGAAACAAAGCACTTTAAGGTTATGTCTACACTGCAGAGTTTTTGTGCAAAAATAGCCATTTTTGCATAAAAACTTGTGGAGCATCCAGTGGGAGAGGGAGGGATGAATGCAGCCTGTATTGCCTCGCTGCCATGATTTAGCATTACAAAGGTATAGGCGTATGTATCTTAGTTTTTATTATTAAAGAACAGATATTTTTAGGGAAGCATTTTGCCTATATAAATTATTTGTAAATGCTTTAATCTGAAATTGCTCTCTCTTTGCCAAAACAGACTCTTGACTTCATTGGAGCAGCACAGGTGTAACTGAGGGAAGAATTTGCTTATTAACAGTTAAGGCCACAGTTATAGGTGATTTTAAGTCCTGAAGTATGTCACAAATCACGGTCATATCAAGCAGCTCATAGCCTCTTCCCCCCCCCATTTTAATTTCAAGGAACAAATGAAGCAGTGCACAGTCTCAAATCCCAGTACACCTTTTAGACTGTAGCTTTAAAGGGCATAGCTGCTGGCTTCATCTGCCATTCATCAGCTCCTTATGCAAGCATGTCCTGCATTCCCATCCTGGTGCCCCTTATACGTGGAATGACCTCCCTGAACTGACTCTCTCTTTCTTCACATCCCTTCAAGACTTACTGCTATCAGGATGCTTATAGGAAAGCAGCCAATTAATAATGTTTTGAGGGGCAGATGGGGATTGCTGGCATTTAATTAAATTAAAAATTGTCAGTGTGGAGACACATAAAACTGCATTTATTTAGTCATTTACCTCAGCCCTGCAATGCAAAGGGGCCTCAGAGTGAATGCAAATATAATTTTAAAATATCAGAGAAAAGTAAAGCTATCTTAGTAGAAATAAGAATAAGATTCTGTTTCTTTATAAGTGTTTGTAGATGATGGTGATTGTGCCATCTGGGCCATATCACAATAGATAAATAACAGAGACAGAGGATTTCGCCAAGGAAAACATTTACATGTAGCTTTGCCACCCAAAAATCATTACATCAACATTTAGCACTGTTATTCCTCCAGCTGATCAGATGCATACAACAATTTACCCAGTTTGTTCTTTACCAAATCCTTTTAGCATCTCATATTACAGATTCATCATCTGAGTTAGGCAGGCAGTCTACCTCTCTTTCTCAGGGATATATACACACAATGTCATAGGGCAGCTATGTTCAAAGTTTCCTCACATGTAACCTTCCTATGAGTTTGCACATCTTCCTTTTCTCTGTCATGCTCAATGAGCAGTGCTGAACTCAGCACCTTCTGACACTCAGAGAGGATTATGTGCTTCCTCCTTGGTTGCATTAACACTGCAAATGAATCATTTTAATAGAGCCCATCAAGCTTCAGACAAAAGGAATAGGTGGGTAAGCAAGAGAGGAGAGAGAGAAGTGAAGGGAAGCTTATTAGATTTCCTGTAGCATTAACATGCATATATAGACAGTATCTGTGTTTGGAGGATTTGAAATCTCTAACAAACAAGTCTTCTTCCATTTATCTCCACACAACTTTGTTATATGCAGTACAGATATCACTATCTATAACTAATGTTATTTAATATTTCCCATTATAAACCCGTTTTGGGTTCCTAATAATTGTTGCCAAACTTTAGCCTTTGGCCTGAAATTTTCCATGCCAGATGTTTGCTTCAGACTGAAAGTTGCTGGAACATGTAAGGAGGAAAAATGGTTTATCTGTTTCTAAGGAAATGATTCACTAGAAAATGTGTTTTGCTCATGTTAAAAAAAAATCTTTGAACTTTTTCATTGAGAGTCTCTTGAGCATTCATGCTTCAGAGCTCTATAATTTTCCTTGAAATTCAGCAGAGGGATTGCCTTTGCATCAGTTATGTGCCTTTTGTTGTTCTTGTGAAAAAAAACACCTAAATTGGCCACACTATAAGACTGTGAAAAATCTCAGTTCACACATTCTCAAAAGTGTTGCAGCCAAATTCATCTGTACTGAATATGGATAACATGCTTGAAGATGAATTGGAGTTGTTTAATGAAGGAGACTATTTTCTGTTGGATACCTGGCCTGATTTGCAGCAGACGTTGGAAGCTGCATAGTGAATGAGGAAGGGAATTTCAGGAAGAGAAAGGATGGGTTCATTGTTAAAGCAGATGAATACTCTGGGGAATTAAATTCTGCCCTCCCTCTGACAAAGAGCTCCTATGTGATGTTGGACAAGTCATTTAAACCAACCTTTTCTCAAATGGTTATTAATTGTGTCCCTCATTTTTGGTGAACCTCTCTTGAGAACTATGGTCTGATTTGCAGAAGTGCTGAATTAGGGATGTTAAATTGTGTTTAATCACCTAATGGATGGACTTTAGAGTGGGGGAAACTGCGGAGCTGCAGTGGGGTTAGCTCCTGGACCCGGGAGCTAACCCCACTGCAGCTCTGCCTTTTTAAGAGTCATCAGGCTCTTCATACATTTAAAAAGCTGAAGTGCAGTGTAGGGGGGACCAGACGCAAGCCAGCTTGCACCTGATCCCTGCTATGCACCTGATCCCTGCTATGCCGCTGCCTCCCCTGCCCCCCGTGGAGATGGTACTGGGGAGAACCAGCTTTTAAGCCAGTTCCCCCCAGCACCGGCTCCTGCTTTCCCCCGCTCACCCCCCACTACCTCTGTGATAGAGGCAGCAAGGGGGAGGGAAGCAACTAGTCGAATCATATGCTTATTGGCTAGTCTATTAGTCACTTATATCCATACACTGAATGCCATCAACTGAGCAGAAAACAATGGAAGCTCTACTTTAACCATATACAAAGATATCAGATGCTAAGTACATGGAAAAATCAGGTCTTAGAAGTATCTAATTAGGCATTCAAAATTAGTGGATATTTTTTAACTTAATTTCATTGAGCCTCAGTTCTTTGTCTGTTAAATGCTGACAAATATCATCTCACCTGCTGTGAAAATTAATTAATTAATGCACTGAGATACTATCACAGATACTGTGGCAATTAGCACCATAGAAAAGCCTATGAGGAAATTTATCATTCTGTGGTTTGAATTATAGTTGGCTGAAAATGGAAATTTCCAGATGAGATGAAATGTCCAAGTCTTTTTCAAATCAAGTAAAAAGTTACATATCAATAAAAGTTGAAATGTTTAATTTTTTATTCTAATTTTATTTCATTCTTTTAAAATAATGCAAAATAAGATAAAATAAGTTTAATTTAAAAATAATACAATTAAAAGATAATACAATAAATGTTGAAAAAAAGAAATTTATTTGAACAAAAAATTAACTCATTCCATTCTGATAAGCATAAATGGAACATTTTGAACTTATTGAAATACTTCATTTTGATATTTGTTTCTAAATAACATTTTGTCAAAATCAGTGTGTTTCTGAAAAAAGTGTATTTACTAAGAGAAAAAATGGGCTTGTGGAGTGTTTCTACCAGGTAAACTTTGAATAGTGTTCATTAAATAAGGCACTGGGGGAGACATTGCACAACAAAAAGAAAAGAAAATATGGGATAGCTGTCCCTCCTGTGCTTTAAGGAAGGCAGGGATCCTGTAAAAAAATAGTATGTGATCACATAGAATCATAGAGCTGGAAAAGACCTCAGGAGGTCATAAAGTCCAGCCCCCTGCCCAAGGCAGGACCAATCCCAACTGAATCAACCCAGAAAGGGTTTTGTCAAGCCGAGACTTAAACACCTCTAGGGATGGAGAATCCACTACTTCCCTAGGTAACCCATTCCAGTGCTTCACCACTCTCCTAGGCTGTGTCCAGACTCCATGCCTCCGTCGACGGAGGCATGTAGATTAGCCAGATCGGAAGAGGGAAATGAAGCCGCGATTAAAATAATCGCGGCTTCATTTAAATTTAAATGGCTGCCCCGATCTGCCGATCAGCTGTTTGTCGGCAGATCGGGAGAGTCTGGACGCGATGCCCCGACAAAGAAGCCTTTCTTCATCGACACAGGTAAGCCTCGTGAAACCAGGTTTACCTGTGTCGATGAAGAAAGGCTTCTTTGTCGGGGCATCGCGTCCAGACTCTCCCGATCTGCCGACAAACAGCTGATCGGCAGATCGGGGCAGCCATTTAAATTTAAATGAAGCCGCGATTATTTTAATCGCGGCTTCATTTCCCTCTTCCGATCTGGCTAATCTACATGCCTCCGTCGACGGAGGCATGGAGTCTGGACACAGCCCTAGTGAAACAGTTTTTCCTAATATCCAACATGGAACTCTCCCAACACAGCTTGAGACCATAGCTCCTTGTTCTGCCATCCATCACTAATGTGAACAGCCTCTCTCCATCCTCTTTGGAACCTCCCTTCAGGAAGCTGAAGGCTGCTATCAAATCCCCCCTCACTCTTCTCTTCTGCAGACTAAATAAGCCCAAATCCCTCAGTCTCTCCTCATAGGTCATGCGCTCCAGCCCCCTAATGATTTTGGTTGCCCTCTGCTGGACCCTCTCCAATGCATCCACATCCTTTCTATAGTGGGGGGCCCAGGACTGGACACAATATTCCAGATGTGGCCTCACCAGTGCCAAATAAAGGGGAATAAACACTTCTCTGGATCTGCTGGCAATGCTCCTCCTAATGCACCATAATATGCCATTTGCCTTCTTGGCTACAAGAGCACACTGTTGACTCATATTCAGCTTCTCGTCCACTGTAAACCCCAGGTCCTTTTCTGCAGAACTGCTATTTAGTCATTCAGTCCCCAGTCTGTAACAGTGCTTGGGATTCTTCCGTCCCAAGTGCAGGACTTGTTGAACTTCATCAGATTTCTTTTGGCCCAATCCTCTAATCTGTCCGAGTCACTCTGGACCTTATCTCTGCCCTCCAGCGTATCTACCTCTCCCCCAGCTTAGTGTCATCTGCAAACTTGCTGTGAGTGCAATCCATCCCCTCATCCAGATCATTAATAAAGATGTTGAACAAAACCAGTCCAAGAACTGATCTTTGGGGCACTCTACTAGAAACCGACCACCAACCTGAGATCCAGCCGTTGACCACTACCCGTTGGGCCCGACAATCTAGCCAGTTTTCTATCCATCTTACAGCCCATTTATCCAATCCATACTCCCTTAACTTTCTGGCAAGAATATTGTGAGAGGCCATATCAAAAGCTTTGCTAAAGTCAAGGTATATCACAACCACTTACTTCCCATAACCACAGAGCCAGTTACCTCATCATAAAAGCTAATCAGATTGGTCAAACATGACTTCCCCTTCATGAATCCATGTTGACTATTTCTGATCAATTCCCCCTCTTCCACATGCTTTGAAATGGATCCCTTGAGGATCCCCTCCATGATTTTTCCAGGGTCTGACGTTAGGCTGACTGGTCTGTGGTTCCCTGGATTGTCCTTCTTCCCTTTTTGAAAGATGGGCACTACATTTGCCTTTTTCCAATCATTCGGGATCTCTCCTGATCTCCACGAGTTTTCAAAGTTAATGGACAAAGGCTCCACAATGACATTTGCCAACTCCCTCAGTACCCTCGGATGCATTAAATCTGGGTCCATGGATTTGTGTATGTCTAGCTTTTCTAAATAGTTCCTCATTTGTTCTTTCGCCACCAAGGGCTGTCCACCTCATTCCCATACTGCCTTGCCTAGTCCATTTGTCTGGGAGCTGAACTTGTCCGTGAAGACAGAGGCTAAGAAAGCATTGAGTACTTCAGCTTTTCCCACATCATCTGTCACTTGGTTACCTCCCTCATCCAGTAAGGGCCTCTTATTGCTAACTTGCCTGTAGAAACCTTACTTGTTACCCCTCACATCCCTTGGCAACTGTAATTCCAATTGCACTTTCACCTTCCTGATAACTCCCCTGCATTCTTGAGCAATATATTTATATTCCTCCCTAGTCATCTGTCCGAGTTTCCACTTCTTGTAAGCTTCCTTTTTGTGTTTGAGCTCACCAAGGATGTCCCCCGTAAGCCAATCTGGTGGCTTACCATATTTTCTTTTCTTGCTGCGCATCGGGTTGGTTTCTTCCTGTGCCTTTAATAAGGCTTCTTTAAAATACTGCCAGGTCTCCTGGACTCCTTTCCCCTTCATGTAAGCTGGGAATCCTTCCCATCAGTACTCTGACGGAGTCAAAGTCTGCTCTTCTGAAGCCCAGGGTGTGTATTTTGCTACTCTTCTTTCTTCTTTTGGTCAGGATCCTGCAATCTACCATCTCATGATCACTGCTTCCCAGGTTGTCACCCAACTCTACTTCCCCTACTAGTTCCTCCATGTTTGTGAGCAGCAGGTCAAGCTGCGTATGGCCCCTGGTCGGTTCCTTCAGCACTTGTACCAAGAAGTTATCCCCAACATTCTCCAAAAACTTCCTGGATTGTCTGTGTACTGCTGTATTGGTCTCCCAACAGATGTCAGAATGATTAGTCACCCATGAGAACCAGGGCCTGCGATCTGGAAGCTTCTCTCAAAGAAGTCCAGAGAAAGCTTTGTCTACCTCATCCACCTGATCCAGCAGTCTATAGCAGACACCAACCACAACATCACTCCTGTTGCTTCCACCTCTAAATTTAACCCATAGACTCTCAACAGTCTTCTCTCTAAGTACTGGAGCTCCGAGCAATCATACTGCTCTCTTACATTCAATGCAACTCCTCCTCCTTTTCTCCCTTGCCTGTTCTTCCTGAACAGCTTATACCCTTCCATGACAGTGCTCCAGTCATGTGAGTCATCCCACCAAGTCTCCGTTAATCCAGTCAAATCATAGTTCTTTAATTGGTCCAGGGCTTCTAATTCTTCCTGTTTGTTTCCCAGTCTTCTCACATTGGTGTACAAACATCTTAGATAATCAGTGGATCGCCCTGCCTTCTCCATCCAAATCAGGGGTCCTCCTTTGTTGCTTGTTCCTCCTTGTAATTCTTCCCGGTGTCCGACCCTCCCTTACCTCAGGGCTTTGGTCACCATCCCCCAACGAACCTAGTTTAAAGCCCTCCTCACTAGGTTGGCAAGCCTGCCCATGAAGGTGCTCTTTTCTCTCTTGGTTAGTTGGATCCCATCTCTTCCTAACAATCCTTGTGCCCAGAACAAACTCCTATGGTCGAAGAAACCAAAGCCCTCTCTCCGACACCACCTGCAGAACCATGCATTTATTTCCTCAACTCAGACCTGTTCCTTCAACCAGAAGGATGGACGAGAACACCACTTGCACTTCAGATTCCTTGATCCTTCTTCCCAGAGCTACATAATCTGCTGTGACCCGCTCAAGGTCATTCTTGGCTGTATCGTTAGTTCCTACATGGAGAAGCAGGAAGGGGTAGTGATCCGAAGGTTTAATCACTTTGGAAGACTCTCGATCACATCCTGAATGTGAGCTCCCAGTAAGCAGCACATTTCTTGAGACTGCAGGTCTGGATGGCAGATGGATGACTCAGTCCTGCTTAGGAGGGAGTCCCCAACATCACCACCTGTCTTCTTTTGGGGGTGGTGGTCATGGAACCCTCATCCATAGGACTACACATCGCATGCCTTCCTGCAGATGGTGTTCCCTTCTGATTTCTTCCCTGAGAGGTCCCTGCCAAAGCATTCTTCACTGAGGTGCCTGACATAATTAAAGTCTATATCAGAAGGCCCATGCACAAGGGGTGTAAGTTATCTTTGCACGGAAAGCCAATGTGTAGGCTCTGCAAAGAGGAAAACCTGGAGCTCATAGCCCAACTGACTAGGTTCCTCCAGGTTCATTGCAACAGGCAATGGCCAAACTGTGAAGAAAGCCATGGGTGAGGTAATCAATGTTGTTTTGCATGCTGTTTCAACATCAAAGGAAATATTAACAAGGCAGGGAATGTAGCCACAGCTACCTACCATCCACAGTCCTCCTCAAACTTTGACATGGATCTAGAAAATAGATGTGAACTTGCTAAAAATTCTTCCCACTTCCACAGATCCCAAGAAAGGCACCAATATGATCATGCAGTTTGAATCTCTGCATTAGCACAGGCCATAACGTTTGTCCTTTGATTCTTCCTCCCAACTTGTGGATGGCATACACAAAAGCTCACAAAATACCCTTACGGGGTGCATGCCTCTCCGATCTTTAATTTGGAAGCCCATTTTTTCTGATGATGAGTCCTTGCTGCTTGTTTTTCCCTTGCAGATTGTAGAGATTGCACAGATCCAACAGCAAAATGAATCTGTTTTCTCTGCATAATGGAAGACTGGAAGCTATGATGGGGAATATAGCACAGAAGTAATGTGATCAGAGTGATACTAATGCATGTTAATTCAAAAAATATTTTTAATTAGAAGTACTCCTAACATATCCCAACAACAAGACACTTCTCATTTGTTTTCTTGGTCAGGGCAATTCTTAACTGCACACCTGTTTATCTGTCCCCTATAGAACCATTTCTCCTTGTAACCTTGGCTTAACAGCACCCTAAAACATCGACTTTCCCCTGCCTTCCTATTCACCAGTGCTATATTCCCATATCGTAAAATGCACAGGCACTGACATCATGGGTAGCTCTGGGGCTGGAGCACCTCAGGAAAAAAGATTGTAGTGTGCTCAGTTGTTTGGGGCCATCTCGATCAACAATTCAGTGGCAGATGGGAGCAGTGGGGGAGGGGAATGGACAGACAGGCGGTGGGAAAAGGAAGAGCAAGGGTGGAGCCTTGGGGAAAGAGGACAGTGGGATGGAGCAAGGAGTTTTCGGCTCTTTTAAATTACCAGGCCCTGGGGCAGCTGCACTGTTTGCCCCCTTAGCAGTTGGCGTGAGCACAGCATCTCGCTGGTGCTGAGAACTATCCCCAGACCTGAGAACTATCCCCAGACCAAAGACTAACACCACATCAAAAAAATTGTAATAAACCGACTACGAAATGACACTAACTACACAATGATACTATTTACCTGTTTTGACCACAGACTGGCAAAATCAAGGACAGGGAGCTCCAACAAATAGACACGCCAGGCTCCTAGGCAAAGCTGGGATGAAAGGAGAGGAAGAAGAGCCAGCTACACACCCCTAGAAGGAATGGAAGGGGAGGGGCTTGGACTAGCCTCTGCCAGGCAGCCCTTATCACGTCCCAGGGATTCCAGCAGAGATTTAAGCAGTCCAGGCATTGGGCCCTTTTGAATCACTGCACCCCAAAGCAGTTGGCCCATTTGTCTGCCTTCCCACAGCCCTATTGGTGGGCCTGGACAGGCCATAGGAAGCAACTGAGAAAGGTGGCAGCCTAGTGTTTTTCTATCTGCATGTGGTGCACTAAGCAGCAGACTGCACTAGTTGAGGATTAACTAAGAATACAACCCTTTGCTTTGATGATATATTTGATGAGTATCACTTTCCTGTTTAATATATATCGCATATGAAAAGCATAAAGAACTATAAATCAGTGTTGTAAAGTATTACTTCAGCTCTGATTCATTAAAAATGCAAGCTCATAGAACAAACTGGTCACTAACCAAATCAAATAATGGGAAGGGACAACTTTTGACTGTGCCTAGACAGCTTTCCTTTGAAGAGCCAACAACAGTAATTTATGCAATACTGCCATCAATAGTTGAGATTAGGGAAGTGCAAACAATCTTTCATACCACAAAAGTTATTGGGCAGGTTAGTCAAGCCAAGTTGTCTGTCTGTCTGTTTTAATTTGTAACTAGGAACACCAAAGGATAGTATTTTGCTAAATGAACATTATTCAGAACAGGAGCATTGATCTCCTCGGAGACTTCTACACATTATAGTGTCTTTTGAAAGAATTCCAATTAGAAGTGATGAATGCTTTCAATAATTAACCATAGTCTTTAAAATAGGTGCCAGAAGCTAAAAATACTCTTGGAAAAGTCTCCAAGGGACAGTGTGCATATGTTTTGTGCTTACCCATATTCAACCCAGAAAGCGAAAGGGAGCTGCAATAGCAATAACATAACACTCATATATAAGTCCCTTTGTGCATGGTAATAATCTATATTTTATCACAAAAATGATACACGTCTAACAACTCTTGTTCACAGATGACAACAAAGACAGAGGAGTTTCTAAAAAAGAAAACTTTTCAGTTTCAGGATGACTAGTCAGTGAGTCTGGCTTCCAAGCTGATCCTGAGAATCTTCCTCAGGTAGCAGTGCTGGAACTCTTCCAGCTGCTTAAGATGTTGTCGGCAGGTGACCTGGGCCTCAAACTTACAGAGAAGGGTGGGGAATGACAATTGTCTTATAACCAAGATCGTTGTGCCTCTTTGCAGATCCCTGTCCTTGGAGATTCCCTTGAGTTATTCTCCAATGGATATGCTGGCACAACATTGTGCCAATGAAGGCTGCTTGGAAGAGGCAGCTGCCAAGGTGTGGGAAATGGCACACGTTTTCCTGGGGCTCTCCACCAACAGTGATTTGTGGAGTGTGAACAGTCATTTGTGCAGGTGAGGGCTGGTAGAATATCTTCATTTTTCTGATGTTGAGAGAGGGAGAGACCCAGACTGTGACAAGCATCTGCACAGGGTGACCAGATGTCCCATTTTCAAGGGACAGTCTCATGTTTAAGCCCTCCTGCAGGTGTCCCTACTTTTCCTTAAAAACAGGTAAATTGCCCCATATTTTCTGTCTCATCTCCTCTGCCCCCCAATGTGAACTGGTAGGTCCTGCTGCTGGCCAGATCCCTGCTAACAACCCAGCTATCCAGCAGCGGTGAGTGGGGGGATCCAGAGCCTGACAATAGGAAGGGGTAGGCAAGGTTGTGGCAGGTCCAAGATGCCACAAACAGGGTCAGCCACTCCCCCTGAAAGTCTGTCAGTGAAACCCCAGCACGTGCAGGCTTTTGGCCAACAGGGCCCACCCCATATCCCACTTCCATCCAGCATTGGCCATGCACTGTGAGCTGCAGTAGCTGGTCAGTGCAGGCAGGTGCCAGGCAGGAGCCAGGTACATATCACCTCTGCTGCCCATTCTCTCTGGTCTTGTTCACTGAAGTCCCTGCAGTCAAGTACGTTGGTCTTTGTTGCACAGTGCATGCTTAGGGCTTATCCCTTCCTGCCCACATGTAGCCAGAGCTGGCTGGGTTATGTTGATGGCCAGCAGCAGCCTGCAGGCATCAGCTGCCTTCAAACACTATGCAGGAAAGAAGGAACAAGCTGCTTCAAGTGGGGGCAGGGCAGGGAGAAGAGAAGAGATGATTTCTGCAAAGATGAGGGCTAAGTATCCCTTCCCCCTCCTTACACCTGCTCTTCAGCTGGAAGCAGCTCCTCTCCGTTCCCTCCCTCAAAGTGCTCGAAGGCTGCTGCTGGCCACATTCTAGTGTGAAACATGGCTTGGCCTATATATCGCTTTTGTTGTAGAAAGAAGCTTTTTATGTCACCCTGGTCTATGAAAGCCAGGACCGTAGAGGCCTTCTCTTGCCACCACTTGTTTTGGTTTTTTTATGTCATTTAGCCTCCTTTGGACTTCATCTTAGAGCAGGTGATAAGCCTCAGGGTTTCAGTGGTTAGAGGAATGATTTTGCCAGTTACAGATGCATTCCCTTTCTGTGGAATTAATGCTCGGATTTCACTGTTGTTTTTATCAAACAGTCTTGGCACTGATGTGTGGAATGTCCTATAGTTTCAAGCACATGAACTGTGAATGGTACTTTAAAATTGATCCCTGTACTCTTGAATGTCCATGATGTTATCAGGCAAGTTAGCGTTTCTCAGACAGGTGTTGCTGCAACAGTCTGCTGCTGGTTTGATCTGGAAGTGTTTTGACTTACTCCATTTTTTCATAGTGAGTTGTTTGCAATGTGAGGGCACGTCTAGACTACACAGCTCTGTCGACGGAGCCATATAGATTAGGGTTGTAGGCAAAGGGAAATGAAGCGGTGATTTAAATAATCTCCACATTTAAATTAAAATGGCTGCCGCGCTGTGCCGATCATCTGTTTGGCTGCACAGCACTGTAATCTGGACGCTCTGTGGTCGACATCAAAGGCATTTGTCAACCGCCCTGTTATGCCTCGTGGGATGAGGTTTACTGGGGAGGTCGACAAATGCCTTTGATGTCAACCACGGAGAGTCCAGACTACAGCACTATGCCGCCAAACAGCTGATTGGCACAGCGCAGCAGCCATTTTAATTTAAATGAAGCGGCGAATATTTAAAACGCCACTTCATTTCCCTTTGCCGAGTAAACAAATCTACATGGCTCCATCGACGGAGCCATGTAGTCTAGATGTGCCATGAGGGAGTGAGCTTCAGGTACATGATAGATCTTATTACCCAATGGTCTGTCCAATAGTGATTTGTGTCTCTCATGACTCATGCTATATGGACGTCAGTGTATTCTTGACATTTGGTTATCATAGAGTCCAAGAGGTGCCAATGTTTGGACTGAGGCTGTTTCCAGGTGGTCTAAAATTTGTAACTCTGCCTAAAGACAGTAATTGTGATAAGCGTATCATGCTTCGCATGTTTGCTGAGGAGGAGAAGACCACTGAGATGCACCTTTCCCACCCCTTCTTTGCCTTTTGTGTTGCTCCACAGATGAGAGGCCCATTTGACTCTGGCATTGGACTCTCTCAGGAGGATCATAGAATCATAGAATAATAGGACTGGAAGGGACCTCGAGAGGTCATCGAGTCCAGCCCCCCGCCCTCAAGGCAGAACCAAGCTCCGTCTACACCATCCCTGACAGATGTCTATCTAAACTGTTCTTAAATATCTCCAGGATGTGTTGGTCTACCTTAGGCATGCTGTGAAGACTGCATCCAGCGTGCTATAACGCTGCTCCTTGTTGTCTTCCTCAGCGAGTGTTGGAGCGTATGCATTAGTGACCATGGCATCATGGCTGTTGATGCGCTTGAGGTGAAGTATCAGGAGACATCCAATGATGCTTATGGGAAGATCCAAAACCTGACTGGTGAACTTATTTTTTATGTCAAAGCCAATCCCACAAATGTATCTCTCCTCAGGTGACTTTTTCCTTTCCAAAAGAAGTGCAGGAACCTTTATCTTCTTAACTGGTTTCCATCAGCCAGCCAGGCCTCAATAAGAACGGCCATGTCAGGATGTCTTGCCTCTCTGAGGGTACGTCTACACTACAAAGTTTAACAGACGTTAGTTCGAATTAACTTTGATAGGCGCTACACATGCAAACCGCAACTTAATTCGAACTAGCGGTGCGCTTAATTCGAACTAGGTAAACCTCATTCTACGAGGACTAACACCTAGTTTGAATTAACTAGTTCGAATTAAGGGCTGTGTAGCCACTTAATTCGAATTAGTGGGAGGCTAGCCCTCCCCAGCTTTCCCTGGTGGCCACTTTGGGCACCACCAGGGAAACTCTTCTGTCCCCCCTCCCGGCCCCGGAGCCCTTAAAGAGGCACGGGCTGGCTACGGTGCCCGTGCCAGGTGCAAGCCTGCCAGCACCCAGCCAGCAGACCCTGAACCTGGTACGGCTCGAGCCAGCCACCCGCTGCCCCCCAGCCCTCCCCCTCTTCCCGGGACCAGGCTGGTGGCTCCCAAGAGCCTGCCCGGGTCTGCAAGAGGCGGGCGCCTGCCTGGTCTAGTGCAGACATCGTGGACCTCATCCACGACCTCCGCACTAGGCACAGGAAAGTGGCCATCTAGGGCAGGATAGCTGCCAGCCTGGCCACCCAGGAGCAGGTTGGCATAAAAATTCAAATCCCGGGCTTCATTTGCAAGTGCGGTATGCCTACATTACCCTCCTAGTTCGAACTAGGAGGGTAGTGTAGACATACCCAAACAGACTTGCTTGTCAAACAAAACAGGCTTTTATAATTTGTTCTTGAGGAGAGGGGAGAAGGGGGGAAAAGAGGATGGGGAAGGAAGGGATGAGGGATGAAAGGCATAGAGGGGGAATGCAGGGGCTCCTTGTAGAGAGGCCCAGGGTAGTCTCACAGGTGGCCTTGGTTGAAACTCTCCCTCCTCAAGGCCGCCCTGATGAACACAGCCCCTTGATGTTCTTGTTGAATGGCACTGGTGCTCATAAGCCCTGGCCAGCCAGCTAGCCTCTGCCCCCATTCTGGCAGGAAAGTCTCCTTCTTGCTCTCACAGAGGCTGTGGAGCACACAGCAGGCTGCCACCACGGCAGGGACCACTATTGAGGTCCAGGAAGTTGAGCAGACTCTAGATCTTCCCCTTTATGCAGCCAAATGCACATTCAACAACCATGCACCTCCTGCTCAACCTGGCATTGAAGGGCTCCTTGGTGGGGTCCAGACTGACTATGTAGGGCTTCATAAACCAGGGAGCAAAGAATAGGCTGCATCACCCAGGATGCAGATGGGTATGTCCACCTTCCAGACCCTGATGGTGCGGTTAGGAAAAAAAGTGCCAGAATGCATCTTTTGCAAGAGGCATGAGTTCTGGAAGATTCAGGCACTGTGCATCTTCCCTGACTAGCCAATGATGTTGGTGAAGCATCTCTTGTGGCCCATGAGGGCCTTCAGCACCATGAACTCCTTTCTGTTTATGTAGTCTGGGGCATAGTGTTCATGGACCAAGGTGGGGATGTGTGTGCCATCTATGGTCCCCCCTGCAGTTTGGAAAGCCCATGGCGGCAAAGCCATCAACAATGGGGTCCACTTTCCCCAGAGTGACAACCCTCCATAGCAGCATGTGGTTTATGACCTTGGCTATTTGCAGGAGCATGGTCCCAACTGTGGATTTCCCCATGCCAAACTGGTTCCTGATGGAGCAATAGCCATCTGGCATGGAGAGCTTCCACAAGATGATGGTGACACTTCTGCAAGGGGGTGGCGGGTCACAGTCAGGTGTCCTATTGCCTGAGGGTGGGAGCTAATCACTCACAGAACTCTAGGAAGCCATTACTGGTCATCTCATTATGGCAAGATGATGTAGTCCCACCAGTCCGAATCGGTCTCCTTCCGTCAGAAGTGGTGTCTGACCATGTCCAGGGGATTGAGGGGTATTTGCAGCAGCAGGAGTGCCAGGACCTGGGGAAGAGGTCCTCCAGTTCATGCCAGTCATTGTCCTGCTGGAGCAACATGTGGACAGTCTGGACGAACTGCACCACGAGGCGCAGCACAAGGCCAGTGAGCCTGGCACTGCTTTGCAGCAGCTCTGGCTCCATGTTGTGAATGTTGTGGCATCCCCAAGGACACTGAGCACAGTGAATGCCTAGAAAGAAGAACTGACATAATTTCCAGAGAACTTAGTATTGTCACCATTGAGTTGAGTTGCATGTAGGATAACCCCATTGAAATTAGTGCAAACCACACATACAGCTGGTTGATTTTTTTTACAATTTCAGCAAAAAAGGGTACATGTTTTTTATAACATTTTTTTCATCTTTCTTGACCAGCTTTTAAAGGTCACAATTATTTTTTTACCAAAGCTTCAAACAAAAAAATGTCATGAAAACTACATCTTGTTTTTAAACCAGGTCTCGCAACATGCAGAAATACAGTCCAAACCAATGAGAGAAAAATGGGTAGCGGAAGAATAAGATAGCAATGGCAATTACAAACAGAAGGCGGGGGAAAGGGGAGGGGAGGAGCGGAATCAGTGTGATTTAGCAATTGTTACTGTCTTGATTTTTAAGAGAAATGCCTCATTTCTTCACCTATTCTTAATAAGGAATGTCATCTCTGATAAGTCTCGCTTCCTCCTCCTCTTTCCATACTGCAGCAAACTGGTGTTTCAACTGCTCCCCAGTATTCTGCATCATGCCATTCCACTCTCCCAAGGGTAAACTATTCAAAACAATTTCCTAATAAAGTAGAAAGGAAGTGTATTATGCATTTATTAGCTACATGACACCCGCTCCCTCTCTACTCTTTGATCTGTAAAACTTATTTGTATTTGAAACAGATTTGATCACACTGCCCTACTTCAAGTCCAAATAAAATGGGTATGTTATCCATCTCCCAGGAAAGAATATTGACTGGGAGAACTTTATGAAAAATTCAGTATACAGAATTTCATGAAGATGTTTTCTCTCTCTCTCTCTCTCTGTGCAGCCTCAGCCCCTAAGTTTCCTTTGAGTCTGAAGTATTTGGAAACTCCATATGTTTCTATGCATCAATTGAAAATACATCTCATCAACCATAAGCAAATGAGCTTCATCAAAATATCTGTATTCCTTCACTACACCTGGACTTAATTTTAATTTGTAACAAAAGCTGAAACCTGTCATTCAGATTCAGTAATGAACATTTCTTATATCCACAATGCCTGGCAAATCTTTTTTAACTGGTAATTCCATGGTGGCACAACAAAAACACCAATCCTTCAAACTGGAGCAAGTCAAAAAATGTGCACATGCAAAGTTACTTTGTCAAAAATGGCTTTTTCTTAAAAATGAAAATTTAAAATATTGTTGATATTTTTCCCATTAAAATTTCCAAAATCTTTTAAAGGAATGTGCATAATTTCAAAACTAAGATAAGAAGCAATGGTCTTAAACTGTAGCAAGGGAGGTTAGTTATCAAGGTAGTTAAACCTTGGAATAAGTTGCCTAAGGAGGTTGCGGAATCGCCATCTTTGGAGATATTTAAGAGCAGGTTAGACAATCAGAGATGGTCCTATCAGGGATGATCTAGACCAGGGGTGGCTGCTTAAAATGGCCACCGTTAAAAGGGCAATGTCTGCTCTGCTCTTAAAAGGGCAGTGTCTGGGCCCCTTGGGTTTTGGTTTGCTTGTTTTTTTTTGTTTTTTGGGGGTTTTTTTGTTGGTCCCTTCCAGTTCTAATGTTCCATGATTCTATGAAAACTATTATTGAAAACCTGGCTTTTAGTAAACAAAATGCTCTGAAGTAATTTTAGCAGAAATGTTGGCAGAAACTTCAATTAAAATGGAACTGTTCATTGAAAATTAGTCCCTTTGGAATAACGTGTACTGGAAACAGTTTTGAAATTCTGCATAAAATTGTATTCCCATTTTTCAGCCAACTCTGTTTAATATTTGTGGTGTGGGGAAGTCTCTTGATTTTTTCTCACTGTAATGAGATCCATCCAACTTAGTTATTTCAATAGGAGTTACACATGTGCCCCTGAGGACAGAACACAGCTTAGAAGGATAATATTTTGTTGCTTAGATTTGTGTTTGACTGTTACAGTAGCTTCTATATACACACAAGGAACACTTAACAAGGGCTAATCAGGTTGTACACTGTTATCAACTCCATACACAACAGCATTAGTTGTATACTTCAGGTCTCTTTATTGTTATGAGGAAGTGTCACACTTATCTGTCATGCATAGTGCTGGTTAGCAAAGGTGTGAAGCCTGACCAAGGTGCTACAAAAGTATCTATTCCTCTCTATACATATCACAGGGCCCAAAAAAAATCAGGTCATCAATAATATTCTGAACATCTCTGGCAAACTCTTAGAGGATATAAAGTAAAACTAACTATGGCAATCAATTTTCTTCTGTCATTTCTGTGAAATATCACAAACCTTAGAGTTGGAAAAGTTTCCTCTCAACTCATCTTTGACATTGAGATGTCAGTAACTTCCAGATGGTTGAGCAAAATTGCTGAGAACAGGATGTGCAGGAACAAGACCCATTTTGCAGGCCATTCATCATTACTCTTTCCTCTCCAGAAGTTTAGCCATATTGCATACTACCCTTCAATTTTATCTTTTGTCCTTTCAGACAGAAATGAGTCAGAAAGTTTAACAGCTTAGTAGCAAATCATTGATAGATGCTGACCTAACACCCTTCCTGCACCCTCTGCTCATATCTAAAGTACTATCTGGGCAAAATGGGAATTGATAAAGCAAAACAACTCTTGAAAATCTGATAGATCATTCAGAAATA
This sequence comes from Pelodiscus sinensis, assembly GCF_049634645.1. Lineage (NCBI taxonomy): Eukaryota > Metazoa > Chordata > Testudines > Trionychidae > Pelodiscus > Pelodiscus sinensis. The sequence goes on from NC_134720.1 coordinate 13,035,764, forward strand.
GTGCACAAAAATAAAGCCATTCTGCAGCAATTCTCAGCAGTTTAGTCTCATGGGATCAGTTCTCCCATAGATTAATCTGTATGCACTTCTCAATGTATCATTAATGCTAACGGGAGTTACATGCAAACATCAAGAGGAAAGTATACTGCTAGAAGTTTACAGTCAGCTTGGCTTTGCTCTATTGCAGATCCATCTGACAAGCAAGTTCACTACCTACGATCTATAAATCATTAAAGGTATTCTGTGATTCTGAACACCGCTACTCCAATTTGTTGATAGTTATTTCAATCAGCACCACCAGCAAAGTAGGTCACTGCTAGGTTTTTGCAGTGCTGTGGAGAGAGGCTTTGAGAAATACTCAGAATTCCTTGCTGAGTTCCACTTGCTCTGCTATGAATGGTTTTCTACAAACCCTAACAGGAGAGAAGGCAGCTCATGTCAAAATTAATCAAGATAAATTGTCACCTGCGGGAAAGAATGCCTTAAAAATCAGAGCACAAAGCAAGGTTTGTTCTGCAAGGAAATCTTCACATGCTTATTTTATGCCTGTAAAAAGCCACAATTTCTTAAGTGTTGTTATAGAGATGCAGACAGCAGAAAAGTGATATCACTGATTGTTGCCTCATAGTCATTATTTCAAGCCAATATGTGTCTTTGGTTGGTCAACATTTAATTAACTGGATATTTAATGTCTTACATATTTAAGCAATTAAATATTTAAAAGATACGGTGGCCTTTTTCCTAGGTGTCTATTTTTTTTTTTTTTTTAGTCTCTGAAAGGGCCCCCAGGCTGCTGCTCCAATCCAGTCTCTATCCAAGCATGCATGGTGCCTTCCATGTTACCAATATTGTGAGCTTTTGCATCAATCAGATTACAAGTTTAAACATTAGCAGCCTGAATTCAGAGGTTATGTAAAGTTAGATTCATACCTAATTTAGACTCCTTGCTACATTCTATGATTATATGCACAGTTGGACTCCCTTAGAGCTATTTATACCTGCTGTATCAATGAGTAAGGGTGTGCACATTGGTGTAAAGATATGAGAGATGGCTTCCACCCTAATTTAAATTGCAGTTCATTCCAGCTCCTGCATGTGTAAGTTGCACCAACACATTAGTTGAATGCATGTAAGTAGCCCTGACTGTGAAGGGGATTGTGTATATGAACAGGTCTAAGTCATGCTATTTTATTGGTGATCCCTCTAAATTTCACCTATTTTCTCAGTGTTATTCCTTTCTGTAACCAGGCCCAGCATTTCTTTTATCCTGCAATATTGCCTTGGTGACGACTGAAAATGTTAATAAACTAGTCCTTGCATTCTGTGGAGCTCAGGGAGGAATTCTGCCTCACTGAAGGAGAATCCCCTTTATCCCCTAACTCCTGCAGACTCCTCTGTGCCACTTCTTACGGTGGACTGGTCCAAAATGATACCATTCGGTTCATCATTAGTAGCATCACTGGGCTGGTGTGCCAGCACCACACAAGGCGTCTAGTGAATGCCTAGAGACCAGAACTTTCCCTCATAATTCCTACATAACTGCAAGTTTTTATTTATTCTGGAGGATGTTTACTTTAATGTGTGTGTTATCAACTAGATGTCTAACTTCCAGTAATACATGAATTAAGTATGTCATCTGATTGTATAACTCTGAAATGCTGAGTCTAATTAACAAAGACCTGATAAATCATACCTGAAATGTGCTAATCAATGGCTTGGCAATCCTCGGTTATATGATGTCTGATAACAATTGCTTTGGTTATCCTATGGTTCTTATGTTTCAGACTAGATTACTAATACTGGGAGCTATTTTTCATAGCTCATTAAATAACTTATGTTTATTTACCACAATACTCACCCTCCTACATTTACAGCTTAAGCAGTTTCCACTAACTCTTGCCATCTGAATGGAAGAAGTACATAGAAGTTGCTATAATATACCAAAAGGCTTTTGGGCCAACTGTGAAGTTCAGAAAGAGCAATGCTGATTATATTTCATATGGTGGGCCTTGTGCAGCACTCCAGATTGATGCTATTGCTACTCCACTGATTTCAATAGTTACACCAGCGTAAAACATGATGAATCAAGTCCATAGTGTTCAGGGTCTCCAATAAGTCAAAATGTAATTTGTGATAGATAAGTATCGAGTGATAGGTAAGAATAACCTAATGAAATGGAAGTGCCGCATAGCAGATTTATATCTTATCACATAGCTTTTAAACTGCAAAACATGTTGGTGACCAATTTGTATTTAAATATGTATAATAAACACTTCAGTTGAATGTATTGATATATAGTTAGGAGATACTGTATGTTAATTAACCAACAACTGACTTCTCTGAAGTGTGAAATCTGTTCTTACTACATAGTTTTCTGGTAGCCTTAATTTCACAGTCATCATATCCTTCAATGAGATGTCTATACCGGGTGAATTGTGCCACTGAAGAGATTTAGCGCAAGCCTCTTTATCACCAGAGCCAGGTAACAAATGCTTTTCTTATCCCAGGAATATTTTTATAATTATTTCCCCATTGTGAATCAGGATGCAAAGCAGAAAACATAAAACTATTCATGAACAACATTTTTGAGTCACAAAACATTGTTTTAATTTCAGCCATTTTTCTTTTTTAAAATCTTTCTCTCTCCTTTCTCTCTTTTCTAATTAAATTTTTTGTTTAGAAATGTAAAAATGAAATGTTTGAGAATTTCAATATTTTTTGAGTTGGGAAACCAGACCACATTTCACAGTTTTAGTTTGACAAATAAGCACCTTTCAATGAAAAAATAATTTCTTGAAAAAGTTAACCAAGGCTACCTGGCTGAGAGAGCCCCACTCCCACAGCCCTGCTGGGCATGCTCCAGCTGAAGGACAGGTATAAAGGTCAGTGGAGCAGCTCAGTCAGGGCTGACTGCCGCAGCCCAGAGCTCAGGAGGAAGAACAATGCATGGACTGGACCACAGAGGCCAGTCATCAGGGAACAGCTGGAGAAGCCCTCAGGAAACTGGAGAGGACGCCGACTGTCGTGAGACTGGTAGGAAGTAGCCCAGGGCAGGGAGTTTGTTTCCTGAGAACTCAGTGTATTTTGGGTGGATTCCCCAATGAGCTAGTGGTGGGACACACTCACCACTGACGGAACTCTGGGCTGGAACCCAGTGGAGAGGGTGGGCCCGGGTCCCTCTACCCCATCCCAATTAACCCCCCAGGCGATGCTACCATTGTGATTATTGACTCTGTCCACTAGGCTTTATTGGCCTGCGAAGAGGGGGGTTGCTATTGATGCTGGCCATTAGGCCTTATTGTCCTGTGAACAAAGGGGTTGCTATTGAATCTGAATCCTGTCTCTGCTATTAGAGGTCTGGCAGATGACCAGCATATAGCAACTATCTAATCACGTTTTGAGTTCTGAAAGGCCTAATGCCCTGCCTCTAAGGGGCCAGGAACACCCACTCTGTGACAACCTCTAATGATTACACAAGTTGCACCTCAAAATAATGCTTAAGTGGTATTTTAGTTCTGCATAGGCCTTGTGCATAAATAAGAAGGTTACCAATCTACTGTAACTATTGTTTTTTGAGGTGTAGGTACAGAAATTTATTCAACTCAAGTGCTGAAGTCAATGTTTACTTTCATTCAAAATCAGTCCCAGCTGATTGAAGAGGTCCAGCATGAACTGGACAAAATGAGGACTTGTTCTTCGGATCTGCTCTTCAATAGCCAGTTGTCTAGATACTGAAAGACATGAATTACACTCCTTCAGAGATATGTCTCTACCTTCAACATACATTTGCAGAGGGTTGATCACAGGAAAGAACCACATACTGATAATGTTGGCCATTGACTAGGAATCTCAGAAACTTCCTGTGGCCCAGGAAAATCACAACTTGGAAATAGCCAGGAAGGGAGGTTTAGATTGGACATTAGGAAAAAGGGTATGTCGACACTACCTGGCTAGTTCGAACTAGCGGGGTAATGTAGGCATACTGCACTTACAAATGAAGCCCGGGATTTGAATTTCCCGTGCTTCATTTGCATAAGCGGGGAGCCGCCATTTTTAAAACTCCGCTGGTTCGAACCCCGTGCAGCGCGGCTACACGGGGCACGAACTAGGTAGTTCGAACTAGGGTTCCTAGTTCGAACTACCATTACTCCTCGTGAAATGAGGAGTAACGGTAGTCCGAACTAGGAAGCCTAGTTCGAACTACCTAGTTCGTGCCCCGTGTAGCCGCGCTGCACGGGGTTCGAACCAGCGGAGTTTTAAAAATGGCGGCTCCCCGCTTATGCAAATGAAGCCCAGGAAATTCAAATCCCGGGCTTCATTTGCAAGTGCGGTATGCCTACATTACCCTCCTAGTTCGAATTAGGAGGGTAGTGTAGACATACCCAAAGTTCCTAACTGTCAGGGTGGTTAAACACTGGAATAAATTGCGTAGGGTGTTCTGGAATCTCCATCTCTGGAGATATTTAAGAATAGGTTAAATAAATGTCTATCAGGGATGGCTTAGACAGTACTGGGTCCTGCCATGAGGTCTGGATTCGATGACCTCTCGAGGTCCCTTCCAGTCCTAATATGCTATGATTCTATGATTGTCTGTGATTCTCTGTGCTTGATGTACTTTTTGAAATCACAGAGAACAAGGACAGGTCTCTGGCCTCTCTGTATGGATCTGTTCTCAAAAAAGGTTTTGTGAGAAAAATAAGTGGTTGAAAAAACAGAATAGTTTTACAAGAAGTTTCAGAAGCTGTTTCTCTTCACTGGATCTAAGCTAGTCCCAGTTGCCATTTTCCAATGGCAATTTTTATCATTCTTTTTCAACAAAACTGTGCTCAAAATCACTTCTGAACATTTTAGCTTATAATAAATTGCTCAAAAACAATTTCAAGCATGATTGGAACATTATTTTAAAATAAAAGCATCATGAAGATGTTTATGAGGAATGGAAAATCAGAAGTCAATAATTTATCATAAAAATTGCATTAACTGGAAAAAAGGTTGCTGACAAACTTCGTATGAAAAAGTTCAACTGGTTCTAGTAATAACACATAACATGTAAATATAGGACCCTATTGGCAGCAGCTCTAGTCTCTGAACTCACTTTTCACACATTCAGATTACAGTGTTTCTTCACGTATAGCATCTACAAAGCTTGTAGTTTCCTGTGCTCATGGGCATAACACATGATTATCCTGACTTCACTGAGGAAAATTAGCAACTAATATACAACTCAAGGACAGTAGAAAGAGTAAGGAAATTTCCTGGGGCTACATCTACACTATAAATTTTGCCGGAAGAGGCAATGCAAATGAAGTGCATTAGCATGATCTTTCCCTTTATTTGTATAATCTCTTCCAATGCTTTTTGTGCAAGAGGTTTTTGAGCAAAAACTAGCAGTATAGATGGATCCATTTTGTGCCAAAAAACCTTTATGCACAAGATCCCTATGCCTCAAAAAAGGAGATATACAGATCTTGTGCAAAAGGGTTTTTTTTGTGCAAAATGGATCCATCTACACTGCTAGTTTTTGCACAAAAACCTCTTGCGCAAAAAGCCTCAGAAGAGATTATGCAAATGAAGTGTGAGAAAATGCTAATGAACGCTTCATTTGCATTGCCTCTTGTGCAAAAAAACATTGTGTAGACATAGCCTCAGTTATTAACTCTTGTGATTAGATAGAAGATGAATGAAAAGTGATTAACTGGTATGTCTTCAGCAAGATGATCATTAAAATAGCACTGTGCCTCAGGTTCAATATCTGGCAATGACTCACATTTATTGACCTAATTCCCTGGTTATAAATTAAAATTCTTCCAGGACTGCAAAAAGGAAGTGGGAAGTTTCTGATGGAATGATGATGTAGAAAGTATCATTATCACCTGATAGACAGAATCCTCAACCTTTCTGTCTAGTCCTGAAAACATCGGTAGTTTTCCATAACCCCAGTGATTTATTTTTAAAACACAGGTTTCACTCTTCACCCTGAGATTCTGCAGATTTTTTACATTTTCGCACCTTCAGAAAACACAGCTTCAGGTCCTATAAAAAGCTATGATGAGTGTTTTTGACAAATGAAAACACAGTGAGGCTAGGTGTAATGAAATGTTTTACAATTTAAACACAATGTTAAAAAAAGCAGAGTGAACTGAGGTGACACTTTCTTTTGATCAAACTTGTCAAAACAAATCTATTTGGTCTCACAAAATGTGACAATTAAGATATTCTTGCAGAAATTCAAACCTGCACAAGAACTGAGAGAAATCTATACTGCATTTTACCAGACCAGCACTGCATCACAATTCTAATTATTTATTAGAAATACTTTCTCTTCCTCTTTTTGCTTTGATTTATTTCTGTGAATGGACAAAACGTGTAGAAGAAACAAATTTTGCTGTCTAACTAAAAATATGGGAAAATATAGGATCAGATCCTCAGCAGGTGCAGGGGCAGGCCCACTGAGATGATGGTGCCAGAACAATTTTTATAATGGGCAAAGAAGCCATATATTTTGGGTTACAACTTATAGCCACAAGGTATGACAGCACCTGCAGCACTCTGAGTTCCAGCCCTTATGCACAGAGTTCAACTCTACATTAAACCAATTAAATAGTTGTAGGCATCTGCCTGGGCTTATAGGTAACACACAAATAGTCCAGCCTTCAGACTGCTGGAGGCAATGCGTAATCAGGATAACCTTATAGAAGCTTAAACTTGTGACCAAGTTTTAAGTGTCTTTGCTGAAAACTGGGACTTGGAGTAAGATTTTGGCACATTTATATAGGAGTCCCTGAGATGCTGCAGATCATGTATGTATAGGGCATGGAAGGAAGGTCATATTGGGTCTTCCTGTATTAAAATTCCTTGTGTTTCAAGCCAAATAAAGTATAGTTTGGGAGAAGTATAAAAGCTGCTTCCCTGGGGGGAGAAAGTAGTAGGGAGCAAAGGGAGAGCTGTCTGGATATGGAGATAGCATTACGCAGCACTCCATAAAAGGGTACTGCAAATCACTTTCTCCAAGTGCAACAGAGAAACCGTGGCATTCATGTGAAGTGTAATGCGTCACATAAGACATTGCACCCATGCACTGACCCTGACTCATGCAGAGTCTTGTAATAATTCAAAATACGATGCTCTTTATATTAGATGAGTAACCTACCTGACATTCATCTTTGTGGAACTGAGGAATTCTATAAATCAGATAGGAAGCAATGCTCCTTTCTCTTACTTAGATCACTTTCAAGTCCCAAGCAAAACCTATGACATGGCAGAGGTGATGTGCTAATCTTTGATGGAATACATCTGAGAAAAGATGAAGCCAGAGAACAAGCATAAATTGATAGATTCATTACATTAGCCTCAGGACAAGAGGGTCATTTATGGAAAGAAACTTAGGGTATGTCTACACTACCACCCTAGTTCGAACTAGGGTGGTTAATGTAGGCAACCGGAGTTGCAAATGAAGCCTGGGATTTGAATTTCCTGGGCTTCATTTGCATATTGCCAAGTGCCGCCATTTTTAAACGTCTGCTAGTTCGGACTCCGTGCCCGCGGCTACACGCGGCATGAACTAGGTAGTTCAGATTAGGCTTCCTGTTCCGAACTACCATTACTCCTCGTTCCTCGTTCCACAAGGAGTAACGGTAGTTCGGAATAGGAAGCCTAATCTGAACTACCTAGTTCGTGCCGCATGTAGCCGCGGGCACGGAATCCGAACTAGCGGACATTTAAAAATGGCGGCGCCTGGCAATATGCAAATGAAGCCCAGGAAATTCAAATCCCAGGCTTCATTTGCAACTCCGGTTGCCTACATTAACCACCCTAGTTCGAACTAGGGTGGTAGTGTAGACATACCCACAGTTTAACGCATGAAGCCAAATTCATTGTTGATGCAACTGCATGGATCTCAGGAGGGCTACACAAGGTATACATTTGGCCCATGTTTCAATGTAGGTATTAATGTTTTTATTGTGTAGCTTAAATATTTTTATTAAACACACTGATAAGTTTAAGTTAGATGATGACATTATTTCAGGAAAATTAATTTCCATTTCCATAGTCATGCCCATCGTCTTGGTGATATTCATTCAGAGGGTATGTTTCGTTTTAAAATTTGATTCTAGCCGCATCGGTATTGTTCTATAATTACATTTCTGGCTGAAGTTTCAGACTGGTATTTGTATGATATGAATTATTTTCATTCAGGATTTTATTGCACCTAAATTACAAATTTGGAGTGTTGCTTCATGTATGATTAGTTTGAGTAATTGTCAAGAGTCTGCCAAACAGCCTGTGTCCACTGAGATGAGGTTGTACAAATTAGGCAGAGAGTGAGTCTACCAGGAGAATTTGTGCAATACATAAAGACGCTGAAATAGCTGGTAGTGTTTTCATGTGTAATTAGAAAATGCATTGTTCCCCAATTAAGGAAATTAATTAAAACTAAGCAGATGGTAATTAAGGCATATTGTAATATAATCTTCTCTGGCACCTGTATTATTCTTATTCCCTATCACTGTATTTCTATACAGCATGGCTTTACATTGAAAATTTAGCCGCAGGATATTTTTTCTTGGATAGCTGTCTGATAATGAACTGTTCTTCCTCATTCTTTCCAGTTGCTACTGCATTTTGTCATCAAAAATCTTACTAATTCTTTGGTACATTTAAAAGATGTTGGCAGCAAAACACACAAATTGCTTGGATTTTTTTTTCTTCCCTCAGAAGAGCCTGTGAAGTAAAAGAGAAAGTAATTAGCCAGCATTTTTGTGAATGAACAATCTGATAGGTTTAGTTCACTGTTGTCTGAAAATGTGAATAGTTGCCAGGTACACAGGACAATATTTACAGAACCTGAAAATGTCATTAAGTTTAGTACAGATACTTAATCTTTTAGAAACTTGTTACGAGGCATTGTTTTTCACTTTCTAAGTTTCAGTTATCCTTTCAGAAAGCTGATTTAATATGCTGGGACCATCTTACTTCAGGTATAATGAACAGCAAACAAATAATCCATAAATAAAATACAGTGTTATTCATCACTTTTTTGGCAAATATTTATGAATAACAAATTAACTAATAGAAATTAGATTCAACTCATAAAACACATGGGCAGAATTCTCAAAATATTTTATTTACAATAAATAATTACATCAGCTGTCCTCCCTGAAAAGATGCAAAAGGAATTAGGTACATTATTTTCAGTAATGGAATGGGATGGATACACACCAAAATCTCTATGCATAAAAACAAGTGTATAAATGATGCAACCCCATCAAGAACCCTCCCTCATTCCCACCATTGAGTTATGCAAGACAAGAATGACATATTTTATTCATTCACCTACATTTTAAATATATTCCATTTTAATTGAGTTTGGTAAAAACATTGAAACTACCAAAAGTTTAACATTAAGAAGTCAAACGAGTTAGTAACTAATGCCCTGCTAAAAGAAGAAGAAAGTGTGAGCGCCACTAGCTGGGTTTCATCTAAAAGGCAACATGCATATATACGCCTTGGCAAAATCTTATCCTTCATTGTACAAATAAGCTAAAGAGGTCAGGTATCGGGCAAATGAGAGGCTAGATTAAAGCTAAACCCCCGCCTAGGGGCAAAGCTCTTGGTATCATGTGATTATATCAGAATCCAAGATCTCCTTTTTAAGTAAATTTCCATCCCTTGTGGTTGAGGAGGAGTGGGGGGAAAGCTAGAATAGAAGAACAAGGGTGACCAAAGCAGCAACAGGGGCTTGAGTTTGCAGAGAGCCTGAAATGCTAGCTCTGGGAGATGTGAATTTCCTTGTGCAGCTCAAGGAAGTGTTAATTGCGAGATCCTCTGTGCTACGAAGATTTGCAAACTCCACCTATACAGCAGAAGATTCTGTATGTAGCATGGAGAGAAGAATGCAGCTGATTCAGTCACCTGTCCAACCAGTTACACCCGTCTACAAAGAAGTCCCCTGCTGTCACCCCAGCTTTTCTGCTGTGAAGACGTCCCCACAGTCGCTCTAGTGATGAGATGGGACCTTGAGTCTCTTCTGTTGCCAGAGGGGCCACTACTTGCTACTTGAGTATAGAGAAAGGGGCCAAATGCTGGGACAGAGTTAAAGTCTTGTGTCATGGTACCCCGAGGCACCATGCCCAATCTGAGCTGTAGCAAATGCACATTTCTTCTGATTTCATCTCTCATTAAACACAGGACAAATGCTCAGGATTCAATGCTCAGGATTTTGTGTAAGGGTACGTCTAAACTAGCCCCCTAGATCAATCTAGCGAGACTAATGAGGGTGACCGGAATTGCACATCAAGCCCAGGATTAAATATCCTGCGCTTGATTTGCATGTTCCCGGCCGGTCGCCCGAAGTAACTGCCTGCATCTACACGCAGCAGTGAAATGGGATTCCCATTTAAAGCCCCTAAACTGAACTAGCTGGTAAACCTCATTGCAGGAGGAATACCAGTTAATTCGAGTTAGGGCTTTAAATCGGAATCCCATTTCACTGCCACGTGTAGACGCGGGCAGTTACTTCGGCTAGTCAATTTCAAAAATGGTTACCGTCTGGGAACATGCAAATCAAGTGCAGGATATTTAAATCCTGGGCTTGATTTGCAATTCCAGTCGCCTTCATTATCCTCCCTAGATTGATCTAAGGGGCTAATGTAGACGTACCCTGAGGATTTATTTACTCTTAAAAGAATAAAGGAGATTTGACCCAAGTTATAGCTATGGGCTAGTTGTAAAATCTTTGATTCAAACCTATCCCACATTCAAGGGTTATTCATTTGATACTCTAGAATGAAGCAGATTTTATTCTTAGTAATGTCACAAATCAAGGTGGCAATTTCTGGAAAATATTTCCAGTGCTTCAAGCATTAAGGGTACGGCTACACTGTAGCCTTCTTCTGGAAAAATGTATGCAAATGAAGCATGGCGTGGAATATAGCCGCTCATAATTAATTAGCAGCTGCTTTTGCACAAGAGGCTTTTGCATAAAAAGGAGCTGTGTAGCCAGCTCCTTTTTGCGCAAAACCCCCCTCTTGTGCAAGAGCCATTCTTCCTGAAAAAATGAGGAAGAATGGCTCTTGCGCAAAAGTGTCTGCTAATTAATTAAGCAAATGAAGCGCAGCAATATTCCATACCACACTTCATTTGCATAAGCTTTTCCGGAAGAAGGCTACAGTGTAGCTGTAGCCAATGCTTGTTACTGTCCATCGCAGTAAAACTGATATGTCTGTGGTCCCACAAAAGTAAAGCGGTTTTATTTTGGCTACTGTATCAGTTTACAAGTTATTTTTCGCTAACACATTTTAAAATGCATTTTCACAGAGAGGAAAGAAAGGTGTTGAGGGGAAACTGCAATGTGTCCAGATGTCAAAGGGTTAATCTTTTCATCTGTTGCCTGGTAGTCAGTGCTACTACTTCAGGGGTAAGTAATTAGGATTTTTGAAACTTTGTATGAATCTTCCATCATCTACGTTGAAGAGTGAACATATGTTCAGGTGAATACAATTCCCCCAAAATGCTGCAAAATAATCATTCATTTGAACTGGATCAGCAGCAGCATTGCTGTCTTCAGAGACTGGAGAGAAAATAAATGTGTTTTTTCTATTGCTTTCTTTTTATTGATGTCTGATGCAAATACCTCAGGTGCTACAGAAGGTTTTACACTTTTACATTTAGATAGGAGTTCATAAGGAACATCTCACACTGAAAACCATTATTTTCAGCCTAGTAGGCAGCTATATAGATTACATAGACTTGCATTAATGTGGTTTAAGAATATTATGGTTCATCCATACCATGGAGACAGTTCTTACGAGACAGGTTTTTAACAGCCCGAGAATTACATTTGTGTATGCATCTTCTCAAAGTCTTGACGTATGGGCCTCGAAGGAAAGATACAACCACCCAACCCTCCCCGCCATCAGGCCTTTAGAATGCTAGGTTCTGGGTCCCATAGGCTCTTCTGCAAAAGCACAGATAATAGTAAATTCAAATGCCTACGGCCTAATTCAGTAAAGCATGTAAGTGGCTAGGTTCAAGCATGTACTTCAAGTGAGGGACTTGCTTATGTACCTTAATAAATGAGCATCTAAATGTGGATTTAGGTATTCATATTTAGTCATCCAAGTATGATCATTTTGGCTCAGGCTCCTATTTTCAGCTCTACAACTGACTGACTGTGTAACCTTAGACTAATCACTTAACTTTCCTGTGCCTCAGTTTCCTCATTTGTAAAATAGGGATAATGCTCACCTGTTTCCCAGAAGAATAAAAGAATTATCAATGAATATTTATGAAACATGCTTCAATCCTCGGAGAAGCCTGATTCTCATTTCACTTAGGGCTTATCTTTCAAAGCTGAGTATCTGGAACAGAAGCCCCAGAAGTCCCAGTATTTACATAAGAAATTGCAGATTGCAGTATAATTATTCCACTATAGCCAAGCCAGTTATTTTATTCATTTATTGTATAAACACTTCCTAAAAACTCTTTACTATGCTTTGGCAGAATGGTGTAAAGAAGTCTTTTTAGTAAATATAATTACAGCCCTGGGATTTTACAGTATCATGATGAGATGACCAATGTTTAACAAATAAAAACAAAATCCAACAATCATAAATCAGCCAAAAGAGTAGGTGAAGATGAACACACCACTGTTTTTACTCGTGTTATACTATATATATGCATATCTGTCTGAGTTTCTTCTCTTACTATTTTTTCTGATTAATTATATTAATATCGTTATTTGCCATGAATCTGATGTGCTAGTGCAGTGGTCCCCAACCTTTAGAGGCTCCTGGGCACCTGGGGGCGGGGCCACTCATGCGCCGGGCGCCCGGGGGCTAGGGCTCGCATCCTGAGGCACGCCGGGGCAGGGATGCCCTTGCACCCGGCACTGGCATGTGCCCCAGGGCTGGGGCTGCCCGAGCGCCGCGCACCAGGCGCCAGTGCGTGTCGCGCACCTGGGGCCAGCGTCTCCAGTGCGCCACGCGCCGGGGGCGTGGCCAGCCCAGGTTGTTGGCAGGCACACACAAATGCCCCGGCGGGCGCCATGGCGCCCGTGGGCACCGCGTTGGGAACCACTGTGCTAGTGCCTTTTTTATTTCTCTGACAGATTCACAGAATTGCCCATAAATGTATTCTTCATGTGTAAAGGACTGAGCTCAACACTGAATTAAAAATAAAAATTGGGGAGAGAATGGCAAATTCACCTGGACAGAAATATCACCTGCAGAGTGGGAAGGTTTAAAAAAATAGAAAAGTCAGCTTCAAATATGGGAAGTTGCTGGGTGGGAATGGGAAGAAAAAAATCACTCTTTTCTGCAGAACTAAGTGTTTGACTCTGTATTTTAAAAGTTTAATCATGTTTTCTAAACATCTGCACAACTTTTGAACTGCTCAAGGATTGAAAGTGGCCATGGAAGAATCCCATAAGATAACTTCCATCTCCTCTTACAATTGCAGCCAGTTTATCACATTTAGTAAAGATTACCAACAATTTATAGCATAAATTTCTCAGAATGCCACAAGGATAACAGATGTTTCCAATAACAGCAGGGTCAGAAAATACTAAGCATTTGACAATAATAAATCTGCAGGCCCCAGCTTTACCATCTCAGCTACTAACAGATAGAATGAAAAGAACTTTATAAATCAAAATGGAAATGGTAAAACTGAATAGAAAGTCTTATGCTATTCTCCTTCCCCCTGAATTCCCCCCTTTACTACTTTGCGGCAAAATGGATTTCCTGTAGACGTTTTAAATGGACTAGATTTGATCATGCCAATTTTTTTCTATTTAACAACATTGCTGACCCCCCCACACATCCCCGTTTTATGGGCACAATGCAAATTTTATTGCTTTGAGAAAGTGAAATCCATTAGCAAGCAAATGGGAAGTACAATATGTGGGTTGATATGGTTTGCCTGCCAGAACAGTCCAGAACTACTGATGTCTGTATGAAAACTAAGAACAAGGAATGTGGTTTTAGTTTGCATGGCTAAGTAACCATAGCAAGTTGATTTAAAAAGAGCTTAGACATTATCTCCAGCTTGTTCTATCCTCAGCGCATACACCCCAGAAATAACTTTTGAATCCACATAAAGGAAAGGTGAGCTCTTTTATGACACAGTGTAGGGCAGAGGTCTTGGTGCTTCTTTAGTTCCTAACTGATCAATAAAGTAGATATTGCCCATAATAAAAAAGCAACAATAGCCCATAAACCTGCCTCCTTTTCATCTCACTTACACTGTTGTAAGCCAGGAGTAAATCTGCTGAGTTACACAGATGTGCAACTGGTACAATAGAACCTCAGAGTTAGGAACATCTTGGGAATCAATGTTGTTCATAGCTCTGAACATAAACTTGCTGGTTGTTCTTCCAAAAGTTTACAAATGAACATGGACTTTATACATCTTTGAAACTTTGGTATGGAAAAGACAAATCCTTCTTTTAACCATCTTGATTCAAATGAAACAAGAACAGTAAGGGTATGTCTAGACTACAGGGTTTTGTTGACAGAAGTTTTGTCAACAGATACAGTCAACAAAGCTTCTGTCGACAAAGAGCGTCTAGACTGCAGCCAGTTCTGTCGACAAAGCAAGCCGCTTTGTCGACATAACAGTGTGGACGCAAAGGACAGTGTAGATGCAATAATGCCTTCTATCGACAGAACTCTGTCAACAAAAGGTGTTATTCCTCGTAGAATGAGGTTTACATACGTTGACAAAACAACAACATTATGTCGACATAACTCAAAGGCAGTGTGGACGCAGGTATAATTTTGTCGACAAAAGTCCACTTTTGTCGACAAAACCCTGTAGTCTAGACACACCCTAAGTATCCTGACTTTCCCAAATCTTTCTTAATCTTTCCCTTATTTTTTAGTAGTTTGTATTTAACACAGTACTGTACTGTATTTGCCTTTTTGGGTCTCAGCTGCTGCCTGATTGTGTACTTCCAGTTCCAAATGAGGTGTGTGGTTGACTGGTTAGTTTGTAACTATGGTGCTCATAACTTTGAGATTCTGTTCTGCAAACGAGATTCAGAACAGGTCCCTGATCTTGAGATTAGCCCAGAAAGAGGTTGTGAAGGACAGAGAATGTAAAATATAATAGCAGAGGCAGGATTCAGAGTTTGTCTGGTCTCTTAATAATACTGGCAAGGCATGCTGAAAATATTGTCCTCCCTCTACTATCCAAGTCCGACCTTTATTCTAACCAAATGAACTCTGAAACCTTCATCAAGATTTTTCAACTTATTGGAGAAAGCAAAAGTAGCTGGAAAGTGGTTTTTTAGATTGCCATCTGCCTGCCAGCAAAGTCAAGGTTATTAAATGCTGCAATAAATAAGATTTAGGATTCCTTTCACAGTACTGAGATCTATCCTCTTCAAATGATATTACACTTTGCTACTACCTAGCCATTTTAACAGCATCTTACTGAGAGCACAGAATTTTCCATGTTTGCCATTAATGTTACTAGGAAAAATGAGTGCCCTAATCCAGCCATGTTGTTAAATGTACAACCTGTCCTACTGGAGAGAGTGGGTCTAACTTGTGTGGATAAAATGAAGCACAAATCAGATCTTAAATTAAACAATATAATCGGTTAATGCACAAACTTTCCACAACCAACATCTGACTCCAAGCTGAGCCTCTATAGCCAGGCATGGGAGAAGAGCAGGATACTCCATAAGGTCCACTAGGAACCCTTTATGTGCATCTCATTTACTTCATTAGTGCTTAGTGCAATCGAGAACTCAGAGGTAGATAATGATAACTATGGACACACACACATATATAGTTCATGTTACAAACTGTACTCTTCACTCTCTGCCTCCTATCCAAAAACCTAAACGGAGCTTGGTCACTCATTACGTCAGTCTGCCATTCTGGTGCCATCATGTTGCTGTCTAGTTGTGTGACATCTGGCATCTGCCCAAGAATGACTACAATTCCCATCAGCCACTCATTATGCAATGAAAGAGTAAATAGCAGCTTCTATTCACAATCCTCACTACCAACCAGAAGTCCAAATATACAGTAATATGAGTTTCTAAATAGCCCATTATTTGCTAGATGATAGATATTAAATAGCAGGCAACACAATTTCTCTCTCTTTCGCACACTCACACACACACACACACACACACACACACACACCTATTTTTTCATTTCTATACTCAGAATATGGCATGCATAAATCCTCTGTGTGTGACAATAATAAACACATTTCAGTATTCACAGCCATTATTTTGCTTTCGTTGTGCCTTTCTTTTATAACATGATAAACAGTAATCTTTACAAGTAGCTATAATTTAAGTTTTTAGTAGCAATATATTTTGCTACACATAAAACAGTAACATTTCTTCATTTTCAGCCTATCATCTTCATAGGGAGAAAAAGAGTGTCTCAATTTAGCTGAGACTTCAATTACGTGACGCTGTCAGTCTTTTTGAGCTTCTTTATACACCTCCAATCAGGAACTATTTCTTGCAGGAAAAAGTGAAATGAACTGTAGTCTCTGAGATCATATCCAAGTGGGAGGGTTAAAATAATTTAGCAAATGTCACTTTGTTGTTTTCACAATTTTCACAGTGGAAGTAACTTGCTATCTGGAGATTAATCTAATTACTTTAGAGGGCTGCTGTGATTCACAAAGCTCCACAGCTATAGGCAAAAAAGAAAATTCACATGGAGTCAAACTGGTAGAGTTAACCTCCTTCCCACATTCACAAAACAAGGCAACAACTGCCATATTATCTGACATAGTTAGACAAACATCACACTATGTAAAATCTAAGCCAGAGTGCAATAGTGAAAATCGCATGGTGGATATAGAAACAGCTGTAATTAGATTTGCTGCTTTCGGAACTTTGTACTCAGAGTCAAAGTTGTTGCATCTAAGCTTTGTGACAGTTGTGTCGCTGCATTTCCATGTGGGAGCAATGTATGACAGAACATCATAACTTGATGGCTCAACTGTTAGTGCTCTTCGGGCCACATCTTTAGAAGAGCTCAGTGCCTATTTAGCCAGCTGGATTTTCAAACAATCTCAGCCCACAGGGCACTGGGGAAGGATGCATTAAATGTCAGGTTCTTTTGAAATCTGCTCAATAGGAGCAACTGGTTACTAAGTCCTATGGAAAAATACATGGTGAAATCCACAAGAAGTGGAAACTTGGGCTGATGACTAGGGAGGAGTATAAATATGTTGCTCCAGAATGCAGGGGAGTTATCAGGCAGGCAAAAGCGCAATTGGAATTGCAGCTAGCAAGGAATATGAAAGGTAACAAGAAAGGTTTCTACGGGCATGTTAGCAATAAGAGGATGATCAGAGAGGGCGTGGGGCCCTTACTGGATGAGGGAGGTAACATAGTGACAGCTGATGTGGGAAAAGCTGAAGTACTCAATGCTTTCTTTGCCTCTGTCTTCACAAACAAGGTCAGCTCCCAGACAAATGCACTAGGCAAGGCAGTATGGGAATGAGGTGGACAGCCCTTGGTGGGGAAAGAACATGTTAGGAACTATTTTGAAAAGCTAAACATACACAAATCCATGGGCCCGAATTTAATGCATCCGAGGGTACTGAGAGAGTTGGCAAATGTCATTGCGGAGCCTTTGGCCATTATCTTTGAAAACTCGTGGAGATCAGGAGAGATCCCGAATTACTAGAAAAAGGCAAATGTAGTGCCCATCTTTCAAAAAGGGAAGGAGGACCATCCAAGTAACTACACAC
Source organism: Pelodiscus sinensis (assembly GCF_049634645.1). Lineage (NCBI taxonomy): Eukaryota > Metazoa > Chordata > Testudines > Trionychidae > Pelodiscus > Pelodiscus sinensis. The sequence goes on from NC_134720.1 coordinate 13,053,497, forward strand.
CAGTCAGCCTTACCACGGTCCCTGGAAAAATCATGGAGGAGATCCTCAAAAAATCCATTTTGAGGCACTTGGAAGAGGAGAAAGTGATCAGGAATAGTCAACATGGATTCACAAATGGCAAGTCGTACCTGATTAATCTGATTAGCTTCTTTGATGAAGTAATTGGCTCTGTGGATATGAGAAAATCAGTGGATGAGATAAAGCAAATCTTTTGATACTGTCTTCCACAATATTTTTGCTAGCAAGTTAAGAGAATATGGCTTGATGGATAAGATGGATAGAAGGCTGGCTAGACTGTCGGGCCCAACAGGCTCAATGTCAGGATGGCGGTAGGTTTCTAGTAGAGTGCCCCAAGGATCTGTTCTAGGACTGGTTTTGTTCAACATCTTTATTAATAACCTGGATGAGGGGACGGATTGCACCCACAGCAAGTTCGCAGGTGACAGTAAGGTAGGGGGAGTGGTAGATATGCTGAAAGGCAGGGATCTGGACAGATTAGAGGATTGAGCAAAAAGAAATGTTATGAGGTTCAACAGGGACAAGTATAGAGTCCTGCACTTGGGACAGAAGAATGCCAAACATTGGTACAAGCTGGGGACCAAATGGCTAAGTAGCAATTCTGCAGAAAAGGACCTGGGGATTACAGTGGATGAGAAACTGGATATGAGTCAACAGTGTGCCCTTGTAGCCAAGAAGGCTAATGGCATAGGAGGGTGTATAAGAAGAAGCATTGCCAACAGATCCAAAGAACTGATTATTCCCTTTTATTTGGCTCTGGTGAGGCCACATCTGGACTATTGTGTCCAGTTCTGGGCCCCCCACTATAGAAAGGATATGGACGCATTGGAGAGGGTCCAGCGGAGGGCAACAAAAATGATTAGGGGACTGGAGAGCATGACCTATGAGGAGAAACTGAGGGATTTGGGTTTGTATAATCTGCAGAAGAGAAGAGTGAGGGGGGATTTGATAGCAGCCTTCAACTTCCAGTAGTGAGGGATGGCAGAACAAGGAGCAATGGTCTCAAGTTACAGTGGGGGAAGTCTAGGTTGGATATTAGGAAAAACTATGTCACTAGGGGTATGTCTAGACTACATGGCTCCGTCAACAGAACCATGTAGTCTAGACATACCCTAGGAGGGTAATGAAGCACTGGAATGGTTTACCTAGGGAGGTGGTGGAATCTCCATCCCTAAAGGTGTTTAAATCTCGGCTTGACAAAGCCTTAACTCAGTTTTAGTTGGGATTGGTCCTGCCTTGGGATTGGTACTGCCTTGGGCAGGGGGCTGGACTGCATGACCTCCTGAGGTCTCTTCCAGCCCTAGGATTCAATGGGGATTCAGTCCCACTGACAGCAGTGGTTGTATCAGTCAGGTAAAGACTCAGGGTATTCAAATGAGTGATTTACAAATGTGCGGTACACACACGTGCACATAGAATTAGTGATTAAAGTTGGTCTTAGCCATCTTTCCATTCTGTCAGGAACATTCTCCTGGAGACCATTCCATCAGCCAGCTATTGCTACAATTCAAAGTGCTCCAGGCATCCTATGAGCCTCCCGCAATATGTGCCCTACATTTAGAAGGAAGAAATCTGGAAGTGCTTGGCCCAGAGCTGGCTATGTTCTGCTTAACATCTGCTGATAGGACAAGAAGCAATGGGATTAAATTGCAGCAAGGGAGGTTTATGTTGGACATTAGGAAAAACTTCCCAGGATGGTTAAACACTGGCATAAATTGCCTACATAGGTGGTGGAATCTCCATCACTGGAGATATTTACGAGCATGTTAGATATACATCTATCAGATGATTTAGTTAGTGCTTGGTCCTGCATGAGGGCCAGCAACTGGACTTGACCTTTTGAAATTCCTTCCAGTTCTAGTATTCTAAGATTCTATGATTGTTCCACACGTTAGGCAGCTGCCGTCTTATCACTGGAAATGGGAGCAGAATTAGGTGGGGAGGGAAGCTGGGTTGTAGGGGACTCCAGGGAGGAAGAATGGAGGGTGTGATGAAGGGCACAGGGCAGGGGGTTGTTACGTGTGTGCAGGGATGCAGGAGTCAGGGAGCATGCAGGAACTTAGGATAGGAAGTTTGGGGGGATGTAGATGTAGGGCAAAGAGTGGGGAGAGTTTGGAGCTGGCTTGAGACAGTCCTGGTCACAGCTAGGTTATCTGGGTAGTGGACAGGTCCTTACTGAACTGCTCTTGTTCTTGCACTGCCCAGCATCTAGCCATCATGATAAGAGAAGGCCAGCATTAGCTAGGAAATGGGTACCCGCCCAGAAGCCTGCCTGGCAGTGTGCATGACTCCTACAGTGCACCCCGGCCAGCCTCTGTAAACTGCTTGGCTGCCTGCTGCTTAGCACAGTGTGTGGGGCTGCTGACAGTACCAACCCGCAGGAGAGCCCCAGAAACTGGTCGGAGCCAGACTGGGAGCATGCCACGCCTTCCCCTGTAGAGGAGCGCCCCAGTGCCGGCCGGCCTCTTCTTACCGGAGCAGTGCCTCGGAGTGCACCACCTTAGTCTCACCTATGATTTTATTTAAAATTGGTGATGGTTTGAAAGCTGCTGGGTAATTTATTCCTGGCAGTGATGGGTGTAGCGAAGGACAGACATTAAAAAGTCCATGATAAATGTAGTTTTATGTCAGTTTAATAAGTATGGAGTGCGGGGGCAACCTCATTTCATCATATGAGATAAGATGTATATATACAGTAAAACCTTAGAGTTATGAATATTGGAGTTATGAACTAACCAGTCAACCATACACCTCTTTTGAAACCAGAAGTACACAACCAGGCAGCAGCAGAGATCAAAAATGGCCAATACAATATGGTGTTAAATGAAAATTACTGAAAAAATTAAGGAAAAGTTTTAAAAGATTTGCAGAGGCTAGGAAGCTGTTTCTCTGTTTGTTTAATTTAAATTAAGACGATTAAAAACAGAATGTTTCTTCTCCGTAGTAAAGTTTCAAAGCTATAGTAAGTCAATGTTCAGTTGTAAACTTTTGAAAGAACCATAATGTTTTGTTCAGAGTGAGGAACAACCTCTATTCCCAAAGTGTTTGTAACTCTGAAATGCTGCTGTAATTGGGCACAGAATGAAGCTCCACTAGTTTCCAACATAAAGTCAACTACCTTCATGGGGCTATTTTCTGTAGCAAAATAGATAGGCATTTTCAGCCTAATATACTGTAGGGTAGTTGGTTACATTTAAATGATTCTACAGTAAGTTTGGTTTCTAATAGAGGAAAAGAAAATGAAGTAAATCCTAATGATGAATCCCAGAACCCCTGAGCATATGAGCATAACTGGTGATTAATTTCATAGAGCAGAAGAATCTCCACTTTCAGAAAGGCATGGAATTTCTTTTATCAGAAAATAAGGCTGTATTAAAGCACCATCCAGTGGTAGCTTAAGAAACACCATAATTATTAAAATAGAAAAACTAGGTCTGTGAAAGATCATATGTATTGTAATATTAACCAGCTATGACAGACTACTGAAGGTAGAAACAAGTGCAAGAGACCACATAAATCATAAGTACCACAGATTGGTAGGTAGATAACTATCATAGGAAAAGAACAAACCAAAACCTGGAGTAGGTACAAAGAATGTTGGTGCATGTCAGGAATATGTTCCCTTTTGTCCATTCCTAGATGCAGCAATTTACTTATTGTATTTTATTAATGGGAAATGGCCCTCTGGATTTGTCATAGTTCAGGGCAACAGCACTTGTACTCCCATTCTGTGGAACACTCACGCTGAGGCTTCTGGCTCTGAACCTGTCACCTCTCTTAGGCAGAAATACATGCCCCTCCTCCTGAGCTGAGTATTTACAGGCTGCCAAATTCTCTGCCTATGCTAATGAAAGCTCATGAGCCTACATTTTTGTTAGTCTTTAAGGCGCCACAGGACTACTCATTGTTTTTATCAATCCCCAGTAAGTCAGACAGGCCTGCTTTGCCTTCTCCTCAAAAGCTATAAACAAATTACCCATAGGTATTGTGTGCATTTCATATTGTATGAGAATATGCTTATGAATATGAAGATGCATAACTGCAAGATGTTTTCTGCAAAATACTTCTTGTAAAGTATCATTTGAAAAGTTATAATCTGCCAAATGTAGAAATTCTATTCCTGTATTTGAAGTTAAAAATATGAAGTATAAACCTGTTTTACTAATCTAGACATCCTAAATTTTATTCATCTGTAAGTGGGTTTGTTTTTCCTATGAGCCAGTCAATAGGAGGGCCTCAGAGTACCCAAAAGGTAATGTATTTGGATTGCTGATGCTGGAATCTATTTTGAATTTTGTACTTTTCTACAGAAGCATAGGGGCGCTTCCCAACCTAGGGAAATTCTATATAAAGCGAAGGAAATAAACAATGATTTCTTCATCTGGCTTTATAGATGGCCTCCCCACCCCAAAAAGATACATGAAAACACCTGGAAATAAAAGGACTATAGTAACAGGGGTGGAGGAGAACTGCTGGAACTAGACCAGAAAGGATATCTTCCAGCCTGAGAAGGACTTTACCCAAAATAAGAACTAGAGTAAGAAATTATCATTTGTAATGAGTTCTCTTATATGTCTACACTGCAGTTATTTCGGAATAAGCTATTCTGGAATACTTATAGCATGTCTACACTGCAGGGAAGCCTCAAAATTAGTCTGAGATGGGCTTCCCTAAGGTAGATGTGCTACCTCTGGTTAGAGCCCCAGGAGGACTAATTTAGCATGGTCCTGGTGCAGGGCTATTTCAAAATAGCAGAAGTGGAGCGGCTACACAGGCGTTATTTCGAAATAGCTATTTTGGAATAGGCGTTATTCTTCATAGAATGAGGTTTACAGAATTCAGAATAAGCCATCCGTTATTTCAAAATTATTTCTAAATAACTAAATTGCTGTGTAGACGCTATAGTTATTTTGTAATAACTCTGTGCCAATATGGGAGGAGACCAGAGGGTCTGGCTCAGCAGGACACAGTGGTGGGGCTTCCCAAAGGGCAGGTAGGTGGGCTCAGTGGTATTTCAGTGCATCAAATGACAGTCTCAAGCAGTGTTCCTACTAAGCTCAGGGCTCCCTGCACGGAGCTGACTACCTGGGCGGGGGCTGATTAATCACCTGTGAAGCTGTCATGCCATGCATGTTAGAGGGAACACTGCTCTCAAGAGGATCTTTCTGACCAAACCTGTCTCAGGTATGTCTTAACACACAGCCCTTTCTAAGCATGTACATTTATTCTTAAGGTGAAAGCATTACAGTGAAGATATATTAAAAGTACCTACACACATCCTAATAACTTTGCCAGAGATCACCCCAACTCTAACAAAGACTCTAGCTCAAGGTTGGAGACTCTTGGGCCGGAGAGCTGGATATGGCCCCCCATGTCTAGGGTCCCTCTCCCAACATTGGGGAGCCTACGCAGGTGCTCGAGCCCTCCTGCTGCCACATTATGGCACACAAAATCTACTATCCTGGGCCCTCCCTAGGCTCTGGATGTGATGGGAGCCATGGGGAGTGTCTTTCTTCTGCTTAGTTGAGAGCAACATCAATGAGTGTGGAGTTTTTTTTTTTTGTTTTTTTGTTTTGGTTTTTGGGGGGGGTTGCTTCTCACTTGTGTGCAAATTATTGGGTCAGTGCCCCCCCACCCAAAAAAGGTTACCCACCCCTGCTCTAGCTGGTGATCTGTTCTTTAAACTACATCAAGGTTTTTCTTCTGTGGTTACAACTTCATGTTGGATCTGAGGGTATGTTTACACTACAGAGGTTTTTTTGGAAAATGGCCATTTTTCCAAAAAATTTCAATTACGTCCACACTTCAATCCCATTCTTCCAAAAGAAAATTGAAAGTACAGAGGGGTTTTCCTACATTGGTAATCCTCATTCTACAAGGAATAAGCTTTTTTCCAAAAGAGCTCCTTCGGAAATAGGCATGTAAGAATGGGGAAGAGGGAGTTCTTTTGAAAGAAGAGGAAAGAGGAAAAAGCACAGGTGCCCTGGTGGCTGTTCCATCCACAGTAATCACAACTTAAATGCGAGTCCCCATTTAGTGGGGACACTATCTTTCGAAAAAGCAGATAGCTTCTTTGATGTGCTTTTGCAGTGTGGATGCTCTCTTTTGGAAGATTTTTTTCTGGATGATCTCTTCCAGAAAGGCTTCCTCCGAAAGAAGTCTGTAGTCTAGACATAACCTTAGCTATGAATAAACACTCCCACAAATAAATCAAGTCCTTCCCTCTTATCCTAGAAAGTATTTTGGCCTCCCTTTACACAGACAGTCTGGACCATTTGTTAGATCAGAAAGCAGTCCTAGAATAGGGTTATTTATCCAAAAGACCTTTGTTTGTCTGTTGGTCCCTGGAGAATCCAGTTTGAACCAACATATGTAAGCATCTCCGGATGGCAGTACCTCTAGGCAAACTTGTGAGGTTGAATCAACCCCATTGTTCTTAGTTCATGGAGAGTTGTGGTCCTCATGATATTTGTGGTCCCCAGGCCACAATCATGCATAAACTTAATTCAGAAAGCTATGAATTAATTCATAGACTTATAGGGTTGGAAGAGACCTCAGGAGTTACCAAGTCCAACATTCTGCCCAAACAAAACCAGCCCCAACTAAATCATACCAGCCAGGACTTTGTCAATCCAGGACTTAAAAACCTCTAGGGATGGAGATTCCACCACCTCCTGAGGTAACCCATTCCAGTGCTAGACCTCCCCCACTACAACTTGAGACCATTGCTCCTCATTCTGTCATCTGTCACCACTGAGAACAGCCTCTCTCCTGTCTCTTCAGAACCTCCCTTCAGATAGTTAAAGACTGCTATCAAATCTCCCCCCACACACTTTCTTCTCTTCTATGGACTAAACAAGCCCCAATCCTTCAGCTTCTCCTCATAAGCCATATGTTCCAGCCCCATAATCATTTTTGTTGTCCTCCATTGGACTTTCTCCAATGGGTCCACATCCTATCTGTAATGGGGGAACCCAGAATTGGATGCAAAATACTCCAGATGTGGCTTCACCAGTGCCGAATAAAGGGGAATAATAACTTCTCTAGATCTGCTGGCAACGCTCCTCCTAATGCGCCCTAATATGCCATTAGCCTTCTTGACTAGCAGGGCACACTGTTGACTCATATCCAGCTTCTCATCCACTGTAACCCCCAGGTCTTTTTCTGCCAAATTGCTGCTTAGCCAGTCAGTCCCCAGAGTGTAGCAATGCTTGGGATTCTTGGGATTCTTGGCGTCCACCATGGATGGGAGTAAAGGGGGCGGGGTGGGGCGGGCATGCCAGAATGCCCAAACACTGCCATAGGGGGCGGGCCGGACATGGGGAAATGTCCAGATGCCACGTTAAAGGGCGGGCCAGGGCGTGATGCAATGCCCGGACACCGCCACGAGGGGCGGGGCAAGGAGAAAGCGGGCCCTTCAAAAGGGTACCGCCAGTGCACAGCATGAGGAGGGAAGGAGGAAGGTGAATAGGAGAAAAGTGAGATAGGAACCAGGTACTTGGGGAGGGGCTGAGAGGAAGACCTGGTGGTAATATGCCAGGAGAGGGAAATGGAGGAAAGTAAGTAGCCCAGGACAGGGCTGGGAACAGAGGCCTGTGGACTGGTGAGTTGAGGGCTACAGCCCCGCCAGTCAGAACAGGGACAAAGGGTCTCTGTATCCTTAGGATCCTGGGCTGTGGCTCAGAGAGAGGGGGGCCCGAGCCGCCCTTTCCAACTGAAGAATCTTCCCCTTCCCCCTCTCCATATTGAGCCTGGATTCCCCATCACGGTTGGCTCAAGTGGCCATTAATGCCAGGGGTATCCAGAAGCCCAAAAGAGGGGTCCCGTCCCTGCTGGTCTGACTGGGTAGGGGCCCCGGAGAGAGGGAGAGAGTAAAGAGGTGGTCCGGAAGACGTCCCAGGTGAGGGGTTGGGGACCTGTGACCCCCTTAGAGGCCGGCTGGTGGCTGCTGGAGGAGGAGGGGGATAAACCCAGCTCCTGGGACTCAGGGAAAGGGGGAGGGGCATGCAGGGCATCATGGGGAGTGCCGTTCTCAACCCATTTCCCAGGCCTATTTTGATTGCCGGTCCACCCCTGCTTTTGAGCTCTGGTTGGAAATAAATGTTGGGATTTTCAATGAGACTTAAGGAAGTTAAAACTTCTAACTTTTATTTACCTTCAGTGGGAGCCTGGGCCTAAATCCCTTAGGGTACGTCTACACTAGCTCGTTAGTTCGAGGGGTAATTAGGGCAAGCGGAGTTGCAAATGAAGCCCGGGATTTAAATATCCTGGGCTTCATTTGCATGTTCCCGGGCGCCGCCATTTTTAATCCCCCCTAGTCCGAACTCTGTGCCCGTGGCTATACGTGGCACAGAGTAGGTAGTTTGAATTAAAGATCCTAATTCGAACTACCGTTACTCCTCAGTCCACGAGGAGATTCCAGATTTTTATCCTCATTCCATGAGGAGTAACGGTAGTTCAAATTAGGATCTTTAATTCGAACTACCTACTCCGTACCGCGTGTATTTAAATCCCGGGCTTCTTTTGCAACTCCGCTTGCTCTACATAGGTCGAACTAATAAGCTAGTGTAGACGTACTCTTAACTAGTTGAAAATTACATCTACAATTTTGGACAAAGTTGAAATAGTATACCTACCAACGCCCACTCCTCAACACACCCTGAGAACGGTTTAAGGCCTTACATACTTCCAAAGACTTGCAGGGAAAAAAATCCCCTCACTGAGTCTTCATACTCCTCACAGCTCTACTATTTTATATTGTGCTTATTCAAGAAAGCTTTTCTTCTTTTCAAAATATTTCATTTATTTTTACAAAGACATCCTCAATATGAACTTTCCATAACTCTGGCTGTACTTTTTATATTCTTCCACAGTTTCTAATGTAACACTAGATGGTGCTTTAATACTTCTTTCCTTTCTGACCAAAAGGCCTTCCTGCAAATACAAATCCTGCTTCTATAGCTGGTACAAAGTCAAACTGTGTGCCAGTTGTGACAGGATTCCAAACATTTTCTCTTTCCAAGGGAAAACAAACTCAATGGAAAAATCATTAAATTGTAAGCAGTAGACAAAATTAGATTACCAAACACCTCTCTGTTTCACCATATGATTCTCAAGAGCCCTGAAATTAATACATTTGCATACACAAAAACTCCTCTCATTTGCATTTCAATTTATTTACCTGGATTTCTGCTGGAATAATAATCTGCACACACACACACACACACACACACACACACACACACACACACACACACACACACACACAAACCCCTGCACATAAATGGTCTTTTCTTAACATTAATTTCACTTGGGAGCAATGAAAATACTATGAAGCAAGTACACAGGAAAATATAATGAAACTGTGAAGAGCTGCTGGTTTTTAGTACACCTCTTCTTTATTTCATTATAAGTCGCTGCAATTTTACTGTCTATACATGCAAGCAATTTTAAATAAAAGTGATAAATACTCTCTTGGTTGTGGCTGAATACACCTTGGTGGTTAGGAAAACAACATATAATATGGAAATACGTATGAGATTAATCTATGGTGTAAGTGCACTGGACTTCACAGAGTTGAACATAAATATCACCTAACAAAATGAAACAAGAGCAGGAAATTCTGCATGTGAAATCTAATGACTAGTTAGGTCTGCAAGACTAAGAACTACTAGTAGTTTCGAGCAGAAATGCAATGTAGTACAAACATGGCAGATGATGTCTATGGGAAAACATGGGCTACTATTGCTAAACTCTTGGCACCCAACTGATTCATGGTTTTGAATACTGCAGAACTTGTCTTTAACCATAATTGTAAGTCTAATACAAACAAAAGGAACTAACTAGCAGTGACTGCGGTGGCATTTCTGAAGGCCTGATTCTGTCACCCTTGCTTTGCTTTAGTGGCAGCCTATTAAGCAGTCCACCATTGGAAGTAAGGTATGAATGAGTCTGGCAGAACTGAGGGATAAGTTTTGGTTAATTTGAAATAATTTTCTAGATGCAAAAGGAAATTTGCCGATTAAGGGCTTCATTGTGCCCTTAAAGTACCACCATCCGTTTGAGAATTCCGGGAGCACCAGCAGAAAGCTAGACTGCCTCCTGGAGGTTCCCAGTATAAAAGGGCCATAGACTTTGTGCTTTGGAGTATAGCGTACTCTGTCCTGCATGTGGTTCCTACTCCACGGGGCCAGCTTTGCCTACTCTTTCATCTTCCCTTTCCTGTGGTATCAGGGTGCGGTGTGTTCCTAGGAAAGGTGGTACAAAGGGGGTAGTCCAGGCTCTGCCCTCACTCTTGTAAGACTGACAGTGCTGTTATGAGCTCCATGTAAAGATCTAGACAAAGAAAGCCATTTGCAGTACACACCACATTTTAGTGGCCAATGAAACCCAGGAACTAAACTACTTTTCCCACCCCACCTCCAAAAGCCAAAAATGTTCTACTTCAGGTCAGGTCAATACAATTTGAAAAATTATGATTTGTGTAATTAAACCAAAACTTTTCATTTTGTGTCAATCTGATGCTCCCTAGCTGACCCTGGGCTCCCTGCTGCACGCGACATGCCAGTTTTGAAATACAGAAGAACCCCAGCTGGGGCTCTTGTACATTTCAAAGGAGGAATGCAGAAGTGCCTATCAACTAGTCAAGTAATCTAGTAAATTAACCGTTATTTAACATCCTTATGTGCACCCACTCATTTAAAGAGCACTCCTGTAAGAGGAAGGAAGATACTTTGCCCATCTTATTTCTGAATGCCCAACCATACTCACCTACATGAAGACCAGGATCAATTTGGCCCTAAAAGTTTGGCTTATACCCTGTCTGTTAAATCTATTTCCACTCCAAGAAAGCAAATAGTTGATGCAATATTTTGCATAATGGTGCATATATTATAAATCTTCCTTGATATAGAACACCAGAAAAAATATCCATTTCAGCACAATCACAAAGTATATGATATTTTTCAATCTCTTATTTCTTGTTTTAATGCTATTTTTATTTACATTTATACCTTTTTAATATGTATGCAAACTATAGAGATCTGATTACACAGATTTTTTTTATCAGAGTTAAAATTTGTTTGGTTTTCATTGCAGAAAGGGAAACGGACTAAGATTACATTACTTAATTTAATGAAAACCTAAAATATTTCCTTTCAGACACATTTACAAAACCAAGTACATAAGCCAGGATCAAATGTTTCTCTTTGATTTTGCTTATTTGGCAATAAAAGTTATATAACTGTTTGGTTTATATGTAAAAAAAACCTACTAGACTATTTGTTATTTTTTAAGTTTTTCTAGTTACAGACTAACTCAGTTACCTCTTTGAAGCTCATGGTTTTCATGTGGTTATATCAAAAGAACACATTAGCCAATAATCTCAGATTTTACAGTTAACTACATTTAAGAGTGTTCATTGACTATCTGAGGCAGTCTGATTAGTAATTTTTACGGAATCTTCAGGATGTCTTTTGAAAATTATCTATAGCAGAAAGTGATTTCATAAAGCACATTGAAAGAAATATAGAATATGAGGTCCCGGTTTACTTGATTTGACTTTTTTTCTGGTGTATCTTCTTTAAATTTAAGATGTGTGTGTCACATCATGGACACAGTACAGTGTTCAGCACTGAAAGTAATTGAAACATGTTTTGTCATTCTCTAGTGTTTCACCTGACTGCTATTAAATATAGCTGAAAAAAGTAAAGACAATCTCTTGCTTTCATGAACATGGAACATTTGAATATGGACCAGTCAAGAAGCTCAAACAATGGAGGCCATGAGTGCTCCTGGATTTTCACAATAGCGCCTTTTAATAGCCACATTTACAAAGAAAAAGAGTTGAACAAACATGGGATCGAATTCTGATTTAACTTACAGTGGTGTAAATCAGCAGCAATTACACTGAAGTCAACAACATTAATCAGAGAGAGAGTGAGAGAGACAGAGACAGAGACAGAGAAAGAGAGGGTACAGCTAGACTGCAGGGTGGTTTCAGGATACCAGAGGTATCTTGAAAAAACTCCGCCACATCCAGAGAAGACATTTGCTCTTCTGCTTTTTTTTTTTTTTTTCGGAAGAGCAAACACACTTTTTTGGAAGCCCCTGTATGCCTCGTTCCATGAGGAAGAAGGGGGCTTTCGAAAGAGGGCTTTTTTTCCTGAAATTTCGCCCAGTCTAGATAGGCCAAATTTCAGAAAAGCCTCTTCCGACAAAAGTATTGGAAAAAGATACGCAAAATGCAGAGTGCATTTTGCGTATCTTTTTCCGATAGATCATCACAGTCTAGCCGTACATAGTGGGAGAGAAAGAGAGAGAGAAATTGGTCAGAGGACCATTCCTGATAGAGTCATTTATAATCTGCTCTAATTAATACCAGGACTGAGCTCCATTAGCAAAACTCTCTCAGACTGGTAAGGCTAGAGGTTGCAAACTGTATCTTCCCCTTCCTTCTTAGGTCGTGCAGCAAGAACAGCTCAGCTGAAGAAGCTGATCTTTTATTTGTTTTCAGGAGTGTCATAATGATGTTGAACTATAAATAAATAAGAATAATACAAATCTGAAGTGATAGATAATTCTCTCAAACACCGGTGATTCTGAAACATCACTTAACTTTATCATACAGTCGTATTTGTTCATATCATTCAACAGCAAGTTTCATGAAGTTCGTGAAATATTCTAGGAGCATCTATGTGTCTCGGATATTTCCTATGTGCGGAAAAAAACACAAGAAAGAGGAGAGGATTGTTTTCAGGGAAATAATTGTTGTAGTGTTCAGAATATTAAACATGAGCAAATCCTATACACATTGAATAATACAAATAAGAGAACAAGAGTTGCAAGATTGATTTCCAGAGTCCTATGAACTTTCCCAATAAAACTGGAGACATTATTACATATATTAAACTCAAGTCAGGCTATCCAATATGCAAGCAACTTCCAAGCCTAGTGTCAAACATCTTGGGGAAAAGTCTGAAGTGAACATTCAGTTTCTGGTTTTGGGTGGAGACTCAATGGGCTTTAACTGTGTCACACTTTGATTAGGGATGTATTTGATTCTGAAAACTATAACGAAATTTGAGTGAAGTGAAGCGTAACCAGAAAGATGAGTCCTCTGAGTTTTGCACAGCTCTGCTGCTTTACCTCACACATTGCCCTGAATATTTACTTTCTCCCCTTCACTGTCAGCTGTCAAAGCTCTTTGAGCATCTTACCCACATTCTGGCTGACAAGCTGCCTGCCAGCCATTTCTCAAGGTAACACAGGTAACTATATAGTGAGGAGCCTGGGACATAACCTCCCCACTGGCAATGGCACTTAGGTTGTTTCTGTGATTAAAGCAAGCCTGGAGTCAGGTCTTTGCCACTCACCTTGACAGTCTGTGATAAACTATCATTTCCCAGAGGTTCTGCTCTCTCAAATTTCCAGCATTAGCTCAGCGTAACCATCAACAACAATAACAACAAAACAGGGTTGGTCTTATAAGGGGCCTATGTGAACAAAGCGCAATCTGAGTCTTGCCCACACTCACCTCAGGGCACATCCTTGGGAAGCAAGGGCCTCCTTAGCTGTCTGGTAAAACAGGAATTGTGGAAATGACCATGTTCAATGTTCAAATGTAAATAATAAAGAAACCCCTTCTAGGGCCCAGTGCTCTCTCCATTTCTCTCGGGGAGGGGGAAGTAGCAGTGGGACCATAAAGCAGCTTTACAGCATCATCCTGCCAGCATCCCTGATAAGTCCATAGAGCCACTGCATGAGCACCATGCACTGAGGCTCTGCTAGGTGGGGTGAGGTTTGGTGGGAAATGAGATGAATAGAACTGCGAAGACCTTCTTCAGGCCTGCTGTATTCATGGTCTGTACTTGAGATGGATGTGAGCAAATGTTCCTGTTCTCCTGACTGTCTAAGGTAGGCAATTATAAAGCATTTAGATATTGGATGCTAATTTATATCTCTATTCTGCAATTCCAGTCTACTGTGTTCTATATGGATTCTTATACCATGAGTGCAATGAGACCAGCCATACTGAACTTAATGCCCTCATGAAGCACCATTGATTTGAGTGGGGCTGCACATCATTGAATTTCTACAGAATAAGATCTTATTCTTCATTCCCTAAGCAGTGCTTATTGTTTGCATTTCTGTCATTATGGACAATGAAGATGGACTACTCAGTTTGATTTGCAAAGTTTTTTATTCTATGTTACTTTCTTGTCCTCAAGGCTAATGCTGTAACATATAGATTTTTGTAAATATTGCTTACAAAGTCTGTTTTCTAGTGAAATTAGAAGAGAAAGAGATGTTTCCTCTTAGTTTTAGTTAAAACTTAGTTTTACAAAATCTAAATATGGGCAAATTTTGATGAGCGTGTTGCAGTAACTTATTTTCCAAATTTCTTTTGCACAAATGCATTTATTTTCCATCTTTCTAACATGGAATTTTCTCCCCTGACTTTATTGTGTGATTAAGTACGCATTGTGCCAGATCCTCAACAGGTGCAAATAGGTTAAAATAATTGGAGCAATCTGAAGAGCTACTCACTGCATTACCGGATATTCTTTAAGACTAAATAAGATGCATTGCTTTTTAAGAAAAGAATATTGCTGCAACAAAGCTATTGCACTGCAGTGTAAAAAAGTTCTGATAGTCCATGGGAATAAAGTTATGAATCACTAAGTGACCCTGTATGGTATTGTGTGTATGGAAATGACATTACCTGGTGAGGAGAGCCATTTTACATTGCAAAGGGGATTACAGTAAAGAGTACAACAGAAGAATCTCTTTAGAAACTATTCAGTAAGCTACCCCACAGCCTGCCCCTGAGGTAAACAGGGAAGTGTGGTGTTTTCATCAAAGTTTGACAGATGTAGCTGTGGCTCATATAAAATAAAAATCCACACTGATATATAGCCACATGGTGCTTAGCTATTGTATAGAGTGACATTTGGGACTATCACATTTGATCTAAGATATTTGTTCTTCTGGCATTTTCTGAACCATTGGCTTTCCTTTCTTCCTAAATGTACTGAAGATGAAACTAAATTCCCAGCCAGATGCAGAGGTCATTTGGGGCCAGGAGTCATCAGAGGGCAACTACTTTCCAGAGCACTGTGCGCATGGTGTGACTGAGTCTACATTGTAAGACGGAATGCTGTCTACAGAGAGAGTCCCTTACAAAGGCTGTAACGGGAAATCTCTTCTGGCAAATATGACAGGAATTGTGTGATTTTTACCCTTTCTTCTCATTTAGTTATTGCCACTTTCCCCATCACAAGCAGATATGAACATCCAGACTGCTGGCTTACCAGAGTGTATCCCTGTTTTCTCAATAGCAAGTCGCCAGAACACTGGATTCAGGATTGAAAGGACAAACACACAGGCCACCTGCTGAACTCTGCCTGACAAAGAATTATTAATAGGCTTCCCCTCCCTGTTGCTGGGCTACCTGTCCTCAGCAGCACTGAATCTCCACCACGGCAGCTCCTGCCTGTCACCAAGGCCACCTGCCATTTCCAGAGGGGTTCAAGTGGCAGAGGACAGATGGCAGCAGCAGCTGGAAGCCTTTGTAAAAACATAAACATTAAATAAAGAACAGCATATCGGTGGACAGGTGCTGAGTAATCCAAAAGGGTTTGCTTCTTACAGAAGGGAAGAGGAACCTTTTTTGGGTTGGGAGCTGCTCACTACAGAAAAATCAGGTGGGGACCACACACAAGTGACAAGCAAAAAACCCCTAAACAAACAAACAAACAAACAAACAAACCCAAATCCTCACTGACGTAGCCCCCTGACTGAGAAGGAGAAAAACACTCCCTACATTCCCCATGCACACAAGAGCCTACTGGGTCCCCGGCTAGTAGATTTTGTGTACTCCATTCCTGTTGGGGAATAGCGAAGGAGTGAGGGGGCTGGACTGCCAGCACAGGCTCCCCACTGCTGGGGGGAGAGCCCTGAGCTGCAGGGGCCAGATCCAGGCAAGGCAGAGGCTGCATCCAGGCCTCAGGTTCCCCACCCGTGTCTTAGAGCCAACTGTGCAAGAAAAGCTATTTAATTCGAGGAATGTTATTCTTGCCATAGAAAAGCAATGCAAAGGTGCATCTAACTTAATAGCCCACCACACACAGTTGCTGAAATGGCATGGGGATATGCTGCCAATGGTTTAACAGCAGGTTCCTCAGAGACTCCCCTTCACTGTATATTGCAGTGCATGTGTTTGCAGAGCAAGACGAGGGACATTTCATTTTTCCATCTAAACAAACATGCTTTCTCCTAACCAACCCCCACTGGCAAACAAAAGTACAGTAAGAGCTTTTTCTTGGAAAGTTCATGCTTTGTTCTTGACAAGGACAGAGCTGGCCCAATCTAGCACCAGTGCCTATGGGGAACAATCAGAAAGAACATCGATTAGGAAGGAACAATTCTTCCCTGGCTGAGTGTTCCCTAGTGCGTTTGAATGGCGGAACTTGTTCCAGTAATGCATCAAGCCTCTTCCAGAGAGATTATAAGGAAATATAAGAATTACTGCTGATCCAACTAGTTTTAGCTATTGATCAATGCAAGATGCTTCAAAAAAGGTGCAAAACCCCTTATAATAGAAATTATGAAACAGACTCCATTAACAGGGAACTATCCTAGTCCTAGTGTCTCTGCTGGCTGAACAGCACAGCCTGAGCACAGCATTCCAGGGGAGGGCATACCACCAACTTAGATAATGCATCATAATATTGTCACTATTGTTTTCTCTTCCAGCCATGTTCTATCTTAGTTTTCTGTTTCCCTGTCTCATCGCCACCCCTGGTATCCCGAAATAGTTATTCCCTGTCTTAAGAGCAAGCCCGTTATATCAAAATGTAACGGACTCATTTTCTGACATCCTTGTAAACCTCCTTGCACAAGGGATAAGGGACATTTCAGAATAGCACTTCATTTTGAAATTTGGTACTGTATAGACTGAGCCAAATTTTGAAATAAGCTATTTTGAAATAATAAGCTTATTTCGAGGTAAGTGCTGTGTAGATGCACCCCAAGTTATTATTAGGCTAGCTCCAAATAATCTGAACCCTAGCAAATGATTTATTCTAGTGTATATTACCTTGCTATTGTCACTGCTAATTTTCATCGGCCATGGTGCAGCTTATTCACTTATGATGTCCTTCTAGATTTTTTTTTTAAATCTTCTCTAACCTAAATAACTACCTGTCAATTGCAAGTGTTGATATAGCAACAGCCACCATATCAGTAATGAGTCACCATATCCGTTCATGAGTCTACCCAGATTTTGACTGGTTAGTTCAATATATTGGGAATACACAGAAATGTCCAAGATGATAAGGAGTCATACAAGCTGAGACATGACTCATGGGTGAATCTGACATACAGATGTGTGTGTTCACAGGTGCTATGTTGGCTACAGTAGTCACACAGTACAAAGTTGACTTGCAATAGAAGCATGTCTGAGCCTCTTTTGAAACTGAACTTGAAAAATAAAACTTTGCTACACAAGACTGTATTCTAAACAAGACCAATTCCCTTTTATCCACCAAGAACTGAGCCCTATACCACATATAATAGTAATTTGATTCACATTGTTCTAGACTTGCACTTTAGTAACTCAGCACTAGGCAAGGATGGATGTCAAGTATCAGAGGGATAGCCGTGTTACTCTGAATCTGCAAAAGCGACAAGGAGTCCTGTAGCACCTTATAGACTAACAGATGTATTATGCTCCAATACATCTGTTAGTCTATAAGGTGCTACAGGAATCCTTGTCGCTTTTGCAAGGATGGATGACACTGATGATGACTTTGTGCTACCAAACACCAACTTTTATCAACTGCTAGATTAATCCTTCTTCTTGCTTATTTTCTGGCAGAAAAGTTATGGAGTCAGGCAAGGTACAGAAATTATTCTTATTTATTTGTAAAAAGATTGAACTTTTATACAAGAAATCAGACCATTGACAAGGTTTCGTTCATATCTTACAAACCCTCCACTCAGCATGATACTTAGGCTATGCCTAGACTGCAGGCTTCTTTCAGAAGAAGCTTTTCCAGAAGAGATCGTCCAGAAAAACTTCTTCCGAAAGAGTGCGTCCACAGTACAAAAGCGCATAGAAAAAGCGCTCTGCTTTTTTGAATGATAGTGTCCACACTGAGTGTACGCTATCTCACATTTAAGCTGTGATTACTGTGGCTGGAACAGCCACCAGGGCACCTGTGCTTTTTCCTCTTTCCTCTTCTTTCGAAAGAACTTCCTCTTCCCAATCAACACGCACCTTTTTCTGAAAGAGTTATTTCGGAAAAAGGCTTCTTCCTCGTAGAATGAGGACTACCAATGTCGGAAAAACCCCTCTGTTCTTTCGATTTTCTTTCAAAAGAACACGATTGCAGTGTGGACATAATTGAAGTTTTTTCAGAAAAACAGATGTTTTTCCGAAAAAAACTCTGTAGTGTAGACATACCCTTAAACATTCAATAGGACTAGAGCCTGACTGCTGAAGCATTTGAAAACCCTGGGCCTGATTCACCACTGCTTTGTTCTACTGGAGTTACTCAGGTATAAACGTGGAATAATGTACTGCAGAATTAAGCCCATTATTTTTCAAATTTCATTTTTCAAAAGGGACTCCCCAGATCTTCAAAACTATAAGAACCGATTACAAAGACTTTTTTTAATTGTTTGTGAATAAACATTAGAATTCAATGTAAAAAATATAACAGGAAAATACAACATGGGAGAAAAAAGAAAGAGAAAAGAAAAGAGAAGCATTGACTGTTATGTCCTGAAGACTGGGGGGCCAGTCCTATAAGATGCTTCAATATCCTCAGTTCCCTTTGCTTTCTTCCCTCTCTTTTACTATAATCTTTCCTTCTGGGACAGATTCATTAGTGTCTAAATCTCACTCTTCTTCTGTTGTATTCACACTAGTTTCAGCAGAAGTCCTCAGTGATCAGCACCTCCCAGGACTGTACCATTAATTATCTTACATATATTCCTAAATGGTAAAAACAAGCTCTGCTGCTCCATTAACTCCTCGTTATTAGAAATAATTTACGTTGTGGCAAACAGATGAGTTTGCTTATCCCAGATATATTTTAGTACTTGCCCCAGGGTCAACATTCATTTTTTGTTACCAAGGAATGTGTTCCTTAAGCAGCACCTATTGTACCGTGATTTTATCATACCAGCTGTATGGTACTCTCAAGAGCTCTTGAATGTTTGAGACCTGGTTTGATTGACAGTGTTCTTAGATGCCAAGGAGTATGCTAGCTTTAGGGCCAGCATGTTGAATTCATTCCTTCACCCAGAAAAGCAGTACAAGAATAACTCTGTCACCAGTCATTCAGCTACAAAATTCTCCTGCCTTCCCTTGACAGCACGGATAAGGCAAACCACTTCCTTGTGTGTCACTTCTGAAGTGATTTATCACCATATCAAAAGGCAGTGACTGACTGATGCAGATAACACACTAAATTCATTAGCCAGTGGAGGGGGTGCTGTTTAGTGGAGAAGGCTCCTTTGGCATATACAGCAGCAGACTGGTGAACATTCTTGGGTTTGGAAGAAGGCTACCCAAGTCACTGGCCCCAAAGCAGCCAGGTGCAAGAAAGATGACTATGATGTCCTTTTTTATGAGGGAAGTGTCTGCAGTACTGCAAGCCAGGCAAGCTGTTGCAGAGGAAGAGTGGCTCTGAATGATTAACACTGAAGTCAGTCCTTTCATATGAGGGGGTTTATTTTTAGTCACAATCATAATTATATCCCCTAAACTATTTGCATCTATCAATCTGAAGTACTTATAGAGACCCATTACCACACTACCTAAGGGCCTCACAATCTTTAATGTATTTGGTGATCTTCCAGAGGCAGGATAGTGCTATTATATCCATATTACAGATGGAGAACTGAGGTACACCTTGCCCAAGGTCACACAAGTCTGTGGCACAGGAGACCCAGGTTCAATGCCCTCAAGTCACCATCTAGCATCATCCCCACAAGACCATCTTTCCTCTCTGAAAACAAAAATACCATAAATCTATAATTCAAAGCACAACCTCAGTTACAGAAAAGGTCTGATATAGCATGTGTGTTAGGAAGGAGCTCAGTGTCATGCAACCTTTTCACCCCTCCTTCTACCGAACTACACGTAAATATTTTTAGAATATGTTAAAATTTAAATAAAATAGGTATCAATAAGCTATGCAGCTCTTTTCCAAGTCCCTGAAATTCATTCTTCAAACTTTCTCTGTTCACTGTAATATATTTTCCTGATACATGTAATGAAAAAATCTAATTACTCTTTCAATTGCAGAATAGTTCTAAAAATAGAGAAAAATATACCATGTGCATTTCATTTTTTTAAAATGTGTGTTGGGTGGAGCAGTCCATTTCCTGAAAAAGTAGTAAGATGTAAAAATTGTGCTCAACACAATGACACTTTTATTAACATGACCCTATTTCTTCCACTAAAATTGAGTAGTTTGATGTTTCCATTGTAGGACTATTGCAGAGGTTTGTTACAGAAATTTCACAAATGTGGCCAGCATATTAAGGGAGAGTGATTTTCAAAAGCGTGTTTAATTTTCTTAGCACATTAGTTCATCTTCTGATGCACCTTGTGGCTGTACAGCAAACCAAAGGACTCTTTCTCAAGCTGCTAAAGAAGTGCAATTAATTAAAAACTGAGGATTCTTTTATTTCATCTTTTATTATGATTCATTCAGTCCCACTGAGACAATATTTTAATACTGTCTTCGACAACACTGTCAGCAGTCACAGATTATAGTTCCAGCATTACATTTGACACATTGCGCTTAACACAATGACACTTTTATTAACATGACTCTATTTGTCCCACTAAAATTAAGGGTCTTGAAATCTTCAATGTAGGACTATTTGCTGAGGTTTGCTGTGATCCATTGTAGTTGTGGCTGAAATGATAATTCCATTCTGAGCCTCTTTTTCCCTCACCCCTACCCTTAGGGGATCTTATTCACCTGTTAAAATAATTACCCCTCTCAGCTGGAATTTTGCATAATTCTCTTCACCTTATAATGCTTTTTATGATATTTATGATTTGCAGATTATACCAAACTGTTCAAGACAGTTAAGACCAAAGCAGACTGTGAAGAGCTTCAAAAAGATCTCACCAAACTAACTGATTGGTCAAATGAAATTTAATGTTGATATATGTACAATGATGTACATTGGAAAAAATAATCCCAACTATACACAGAAAATGATGGAGACTAATTTAGCTATTTTAGCTAATTTAGCTCAAGAGAGAGATCTTAGAGTCATTGTGGATAGTTATCTGAAAACATACACTCAATGTTCAGCAGTAGGCAAAAAAGCAAATAGAATGTTAGGAATCATTTTAAAAGGCATAGAGAATATCTTATTGCCTCTATAGAAAACCATAGTACCCACACATCTTGAATACAGCATACAGTTGTGGTCGCCTTGTCTCAAAAAAAAGATATATTGGCATTGGAAAAGGTTTAGAAAAGGGCAACAAAAATGATTAGGGTTTTGGAATGGGTGCTATCTGAAGAGAGATTAAAAAGACTGGGATTTTTCAATTTAGAAAAGAGGAGACTAACGAGGTATACGATAGAGGTCTATAAATTAATGACTGGTGTGGAAAAGTGAATATAGAAAAGTTGTTTACTTGTTCCCATAATATAAGAACTAGGGATCACCAAATGAAATTAATAGGTAGCAGGTTTAAAATAAACAAAAGGAAGTTTTTCTTCATGAAACCTGTGGAACTCCTTGCCAGATGATGTTGTGAAGACCAGTACTTTAACAAAGTTCAAAAAAGAGCTAGACAAATTCAGGGAGATACAGTCCATCAATGGCTAATAGCCAGGATTGGTGGAAATGGTGTCCCTAGCCTCTATTTGTCAGAGGCTGGAAATTGTTGACAGGAGAGGGTTCACTTGATGAATCGCCATTCTGTTCACTCCTTCTGGGGCATCTGGCATTGGCCATTGTCAGCAGACAGGACACTGAGCTAGATGGACATTTGTTCTGACCTAGTGTGGCCGTTCTTGTGTATTTCTTAAAATAGGTTTTTGTGTGTGTGTTTTTTTTTAATATATCCTTCCTCTTGAGTTAGACAAACATGAAATAAACAAGCATTCTCAGCCATTTAAAAACCATACTTGTAATTTTAATCTCCATTAACATTATGAAAGCAACTTGGTTTTAAGTATTCATACGCTGCATGTGTAGGGCCCTCAATGGGATGCTCTTTCTAAACTGTGGGAATAAAATATAGTTAAGTAATAAAAGAGCACTGTTAAAATGCTGACCATGTACAATGTTATTTTATGTGCACTGTAACTGACACAATGAAATGCATGAGCCAGTTGTGGTGTACTTCTAGTCTTCTTTCCCTAATTGGGGACTTTCCCTGCACACTATAGTCTTCTTTCCCTAATTGGGGACTTTCCCTGCACACTCACAAACCATAAGCCCAGAGGGCTGCTGGAGGTAAGACAGAACCCTAAGGCTTGAAGTAATAGCAATTAACACTTCTGTTCACTAGCCTTCAGCATCCCCATTATTCAAATTATTCCAGTGCCCCCTGCATGCCCTTGAATCTCCCTCATCTTCAGAGTGGATTAAGAGAGGCTTCATAGATGTCATGGTGTTTTCAATGGGATTTGGAACTGCACCTTTCAACGGTTGCTTGTTCAGGATGCTCGCTGCTGTGCCTTACAGCACCAAATGGAATTTCTAAAACTAAAAAGACTGTTCTTTATGTGAGTGTATGTGATCCACTGCCATGAAGACACAAGACCAGCCTGACAACAGGAACTTTACAACTCTAAGTGACAGGTGCAGGAGGTTGCTGGAAGAACAAGTCTTCACAGCCTATTAATACAAGACTTGTCAGCACCAATTCATGAGGTTTGGAAAGACAAGTTTTCCACTACATGCAAAAATAGAGAAGAAGCTGTCACTACCAGTGATACATTGTGTAAGAAAGAATCCCTGATTATGACAAAACCCATTATTATTCATACCTATCAAGGCTGGGCAAGAAAAAGTAATATCAGGTTTTGAACTGGAAAGATATTGTCTCACCTTTTTGACCTCCAATATTGAAGAAGAATGGCTGCCAGTGATTTTAAGCAGTTATGGGGAAAGGAAGAGGCTAATGGAGTTCAAAAAGAAGAACAACATCAGGGCACTGTGCTATGTGTGTTTAAAATGCAGGCTATTGGCTTAGTGCTTATGTTTCAAACATTAATAGTAAACCACTTCAATGAAGTTATTCTAGGGCTATGCTGGTGTCACTGACATCAGAATCTCAGGAACTTGAAAACTGAAGCGCTAGAAATTTTAGAGCCTTAGCCATTGTTTTCATTTCAGTCTCCAAAATCCTATATGTATTAAACCTTCATTTTTTCCAGTTAGAAAAAAACAGGCACCTTGATGGAAATACACGTGCAGCTGCCCTCTTACCACTTACACAAAGTGCCTCCAGCAGTAGCAAAAGAACACTCCTCTGTCCACATGCACAAGGAGTGAATTACAAAATCTAACCACGGTCTCATCAATGCTCAGACTGAGCACAATTTATTTTCTGATTTTTAAAGAAAGGAATTGAGTGCACAGCCCCACTTTCTCCTCCACCCTGAGATAACTGGTACCCCAGATGATGTGCTCAAGGATGTATTGGCACTGCAGTTCTTCCTGACTCTCATGAAGAAGGAGTAAAAGGGAGAACATTGACAACATTCTCCAAGAGACAATATTCAATAGACTGCATCCCACCTAGCCACAACCAATCTGCAACCACCTTTGAGATGGAACACTGGAAGACACTAATACAGTATTTTTGGTGTCTAGTTACCTGTAATACCTATTGTCCATCACTGGCAAAAGCCACCTTTCTTGCTGAATGATTTTTGTTCAGTTGAATTTAGTGGCTCACCGAGTTGTTTTTCCAGTTTCCAACAGTCCTCCTGGTAGTTTATTCAGTGGGCCAAATTCTATCCTGTGCCATGCCAGTGGATTTAAAGGCATTGCACTGGACCTGTGTTAAAACTGTATTTGGCACAATTACTTTCTAATGTCCATAGATGAATAAATAGGGAATAGAAAGGTATTGCTCTGTATGGATCTCACAGCTGCGAGCCACATGCCTTCTTTGAGCCAATCCCCTGTTTTATTTAGCTGTAATATTTGCAAGTTGGAGACCCCTAACATTTTGAATCTTTGGAAGGTGTAGTGCTAAGACAGTTTGGGAAAGAACCTACAGGTAACAACTGCTTTCATTGTGGCCCTTTCTCGGGAAAGTGGGACTCATGGGTAGTCCCTTAGGGTTGCTTAGAATTTAGATTACATGAATTTGGAGGTTCAGGACCATATTGTCTAATTTCTTTTTTTTAACCATGGGCCAGATGCTGCATTTCCCAAAATCCATAACACTCAGGGGCAGGTCTTTGAAGAGGAGACTATGAAATTCTTCATATCCAATTAACATGGTAACACTCTAAGGCTATGCTAGACTGGCCCCTTCTCCGGAATAGTCATGCAAAGCAGGTAAGTCAGAATAGGGAAATCCGCGGGGGATTTAAATATCCCCCGTGGGATTTAAATAAACATGTCTGCCGCTTTTTTTCCGGCTTGGGGAAAAGCCGGAAAAAAGCGTCTAGACTGGCGCGATCCTCTGGAATAAAGCCCTTTTCCGGAGGATCTCTTATTCCTACTTTGAAGTAGGAATATATATCTTATTCAAAGTAGGAATAAGAGATCCTCCGGAAAAGGGCTTTATTCCGGAGGATCGCGCCAGTCTAGACGCTTTTTTCCGGCTTTTCCCCAAGCCGGAAAAAAAGCGGCGGCCATGTTTATTTAAATCCCACGGGGGATATTTAAATCCCCCGCAGATTTCCCTATTCTGACTTACCTGCTTTGCATGACTATTCCAGAGAAGGGGCCAGTCTAGACGTAGCCAAAGGCTACGTCTAGACTGCAAGCCTCTTTCGAAAGAGGCTTTTTTGAAAGATACTTTCGAAAAAGCCTCTTTCGAAAAAGAGCGTCTAGACTGCAAGCAGTACTTTCGAAAAAGCAAGCCGCTTTTTCGAAAGAGAGCACCCAGGCAGTCTGGATGCTCTCTTTCGGAAAAGCCCTGTTTGCATTCAAAAACACCTTTTTTCGAAAGAGCACTTTCGAAAAAAGGCGTTATTCCTCGTGAAATAAGGAGTACCGCCGTCAAAAGAAAAGTCGCGTTCTTTCAATTTAATTTTGAAAGAACGTGGCTGTAGTCTAGATGCAGGTGAAGTTTTTTCAAAAAAAGGCTACTTTTTTCGAAAAAACCCTGCAGTCTAGACACAGCCTAAAAGTGTACTAAGGTGGCAGACCACAAGGCATAGGTTTTAAATGGGACTGTTTGTTCTCTAGCCAAATAGCCAAACTTTCCCAAACAGCATAACTTTTTACACTGCATTCACTAAACACTATGGCTGTGTCTACACTGGCATGATTTTGCGCAAATACTTTTAACGGAAAAGTTTTTCCGTTAAAAGTATTTGCTCAAGAGAGCGTCTATACTGGCATGTGCCTTTGCGCAAAAGATTTGCTTTTGTGCAAAAGCATCCGTGCCAGTGTAGACTGTCTCTTGCGCAAGAAAACTCTGATGGCCATTTTAGCCATTGGGCTTTCTTGCACAAGAAATTAATGTTGCTGTCTACACTGGTCCTCTTTTGCAAAAATACTTGCGCAAGAGGGCTTATCCCTGAGCGGGAGCATCAGAGTATTTGCGCAAGAACCACTGATTTTGTACATTACAAAGTCAGTTTTCTTGCACAAATACTCGCGGCCAGTGTAGACAGGTGGCAAGATTTTGCGCAAAAATGGCTGCTTTTGCACAAAATCTTGCCAATGTAGACACAGCCTATGGTAAATATCACATCTGCCACACAATCCCACTAATAAACCAGTTTTATAGTAAGTAACTCGATTTCGGAGGGTTAATGTTAACAATGAATAAAAGGTTCATTGTTCTGTCAGTTCATCAGTTGTTAAACAATATGCTAATTCATAATGCCATTGCTACATCCCTGACATTCTATTTATCTTCTTATTTAATATGCATTCCAAGTTTGTACTATGTAAACTATAACTCACACATTATTAGAATGTAAATGGCATGAGAACAAGACAAATGTTTATAAAAAGGCACTTATATTTGCATTGCATATTTTATGTCTTTATTTTAATAGTAGCAACACTGTCACTAAATACTAAACTAAATTATGTAAGGCTCTATCTCTGAGTTTGTGAATTTATTAAAATGGCTCATAAATATATATTAGCATATAAAAACAAATTTAATATTTGCAGTTCCCAGGTCCAGGGACAGTGCCCCTTAACTAAGGTATGGAAATCATGCTTTCCTTCACTCAGGTGTCTAAAGTCACCTTGAATTTCAACAGAATTTCCAGTTTACTATCATTGCAAATACCTTGAGATTTCATTTACATGACTGATAAACTAAGCCTGAATAAAGTGAAATTAATTTTAACATACTTATAGATTAGACTCTCTTCGGGTACGTCTACACTTGCA
The DNA here is from genome assembly GCF_049634645.1 of Pelodiscus sinensis. NCBI lineage: Eukaryota > Metazoa > Chordata > Testudines > Trionychidae > Pelodiscus > Pelodiscus sinensis. The sequence continues at coordinate 13,080,104 of NC_134720.1, forward strand.
CCCTAGTTCGAACTAGGGATGCAAATGTAGGCAACCAAAATTGCTAATGAAGCAGGGTATGTCTACACTACAGCGCTAATTCGAACTAACTGAGTTCAAATTAGTTAATTTGAACTAAGCTAATTCGAACTAATGCATCTAGAACTAAAAACTAGTTCGAATTAGCGTTTTGCTAATTCGAACTAGCGCGGCCACATTAAGTGGACCCTGAAGCAGGGTTAAGGATGGCCGGAAGCAGTGCCGGCAGGGCATCAGAGGAGGACTTAGAGCGTGGAAATGCTGTCTCAAGCTAGCCGAGGGCTGTGCTTAAAGGGTCCCGACCCCCACCCTGGACAGACAATTCTCAGGGGTGCCCCGCTTGCAAAGCAGTCCTGGCTTGGAGTGCCCTGAGTGCCCACACTGGGCACATCACAGCACTCGGCCATCAGACCGGCTGCACTTGCCGCAGGCTGCCATCTGGGAAGAGGGGGCAATTGGGGGGCTTAAGGAGAGCTTCCACCCCCAGAAGCCCGCAGAGCCAGCCCAGTCCTCCCCATCGGGGACTTGTGCCCCATTCCTCCCTCACCTCCTTCCACTTACCCTTCCCTAGCCCCTCTTCTTGATGTACAAAATAAAGATAACGTGTCTTCCAAAATGGAATCTGTCTTTATTGAACAAAACTGGGGAAGACTGGGAAAAGGAGGTGGGAGAGGGGAAGAGAGAGGCTGGGAGAGGGGAGGGCAACTAAAATGATCAGGGGTTGGGAACAGGTCCCATATGAAGAGAGGCTAAAGAGACTGGGACTTTTCAGCTTAGAAAAGAGGAGACAGAGGGGGGACAGGATAGAGGTCTCTAAAAGCAGGAGTTGGGTGGCGACGGTGCATGCAGAAAAGTTCTTCATTAGTTCCCATAAAGAAGGACTAGAGGACACCAAAGGAAAGGAATGGGTAGCAGGCTTCAAACTAGTAACAGAAAGTTCTTCTTCACAAAGCAAAGAGTCAACCTGTGGAACTCCTTGCTGCAGGAGGCTGTGAAGGCTAGAACTGGAACAGAGTTTAAAGGGAAGTGAGATCAAGTCATGGAGGTTGGGTCAATGGAGTGGTATTAGCCAGGGGGTAGGAGTGGTGTCCCTGCCCAAGGTTTGTGGAAGGCTGGAGAGGGATGGCACAAGACAAATGGCTTGGTCACTGTCTTTGGTCCATCCCCTCCAGGGTCCCTAGGGTTGGCCGCTGTCGGCAGACAGGCTACTGGGCTAGATGGACCTTTGGTCTGACCCAGGACGGCCATTGTAAGCTCAGGGCTCAGGGTCAGGGGTCTCAGTGGACCCCCTTGATTCTCTTGCACACCTGCTCCTGGGTGGCCAGGCTGGCAGCTATCCTGCCCAAGCCGGCCACTTTCCTGTGTCTAGTGCGGAGATCGTGGACGAGGTCCACGATGTCCGCACTAGCCCAGGCGGGTGCTCGCCTCTTGCGGTCCCAGGCAAGCTCCTGGGAGCTGCCAGCCTGGTCTCGGGAAGAGGGGAAGGGCTGGGGGGCATCGGGTGGGTGGCTCTATCTGTGCCAGGTGCAGGATCTGCTGGCTGGGTGCTGGCAGGCTTGCACTTGGCATGGGCACCGTAGCCAGCCCGTGCCCCTTTAAGGGGTCCGGGGCCAGGAGGGGGGCAGTAGAGTTTCCCTGGTGTTGGCCAGAGTGGCCACCAGGGAAAGCTGGGGAGGGCTAGCCTCCCACTAGTTCGAATTAAGGGGCTACACACCCCTTAATTCAATCTAGCTAGTTCGAACTAGGCTTAATCCTCGTGGAATGAGGATTACCTAGTTCGAACTAAGTGCTCCGTTAGTTCGAATTAAATTCGAACTAACGGAGCGCTAGTGTAGCGCCTATGAAAGTTAATTCGAACTAACGTCTGTTAGTTCGAACTAACTTTGTAGTGTAGACATACCCACAGGGATTTAAATATCCTGTGCTTCATGAGCATCATCTCTCCCACGCGCTATTCCAATCGCCAGCTGATTCGAACCAGGAAGTGTGCCCTGGTCCATGTTAGTTTGAATCAAACCCCTTGGTTCGAACTAACGTTACTCCTCATTTTTTGAGTGTCATGTATCCTTGATTCTACTCTTGCTGCTGTCTGTGCGACCTTGTGGAACCCATTTGCTCTCTTCGTATGTTCTTTTCCCATCTGTTTAATGGGGGATAATACTGAATGAGTTTGGAAAACATTTCGGATCTTCACAAGAAAAGCCTTAGCAAGTACAAAGTACAACTACTTGTTTGGTACTTCAACGGCTGCAAATAGATTCCTGCTAGTCCAGAAAAACAATGTTTTTCTTTAACATTTAACTAATCTGCTGAATTTTTCCTTGCAGGGCCCTAAACTGGTAACAGCACCACATACTTCCATGTCATTATGGCTCACTTCTAACTGCTCTTCACCCAGGGCAACTCTGTCCAGTTCTGGGGGGAGAAAACCACAAGAGCTAGGAAAAGAGCCCTGAAGCTGCTCCTCTGGGGAAAGTCTATTCCAGCTGATAGCATGTGACCAAAAGCTTGCTGGGAAAGGAATAACAGAATCTATGGGAGACAGAGATTTTAAGGCAGGAAGGAACACATCCAATCAGTGCAGAGCTGTGGTGGGGCACCTGGAGCATAGAGGGTTGCTGGGGTGGAAGGGAGCTGTAGGTCCATTTGAATGTCCATGGCGGCCTTCAGTGGGCCTAAAGTCTACTACTTAGAAAGCCATGCATAGACAGCCTTCAAGACAAGGGGCATAAGAGGCACTCTTCAAGACCACCGTTATGTCCTACACCATCATAGGCACTCAGCAGATCTGGGAAGTGCTAATAAGCTGGCTTGCAGGGGAAAATAGGAAGACTTCAGGGGCTCCTGTTCCATTAGGCCTCAGGTTTGTCTGCCTGTTTCATTCATGGGATACATGGTGGTGCTGTCTCCACATGTCATGGGGTGTGACTAGCAGGCTCTATCATAGGATAGGGCCTCAGGAGACAAAGGGGCCTCAAATTTTGACATTTTTCTACCAAGTCATTTCCATTTGTTTTAAATCATTGTGGGACCTCAGGCCTTTGCCAGTTTTTTGGTCATAACATGTCTTCATCTGCATGACTGGAGACTGGAGTAGCTTCTGTGATTAGTGATTTTATGTTATGAAATGCTATTTACAGCCTTGGCATAGCTGAGAGGTTTTGAAACTCATAATTAATTCTGTTACTGTAAAGTGATTTTGCTTGGTCTCAGAATGAGTTTAACCTTTAAATTAGATGGTTATCTCTGCATAGGAGATTTTCGTATTCCTGTTTCTTCTTATGTGTCTTCATATACAAAAACCATATCAGGCTCAGCTGTAAGCTATTTCTTTGTCCAGTTTAAGATTCTCCTTTAAAGGCTTTTTTGTGATAATAAACTTTTAATTATAGTTGAATAAACTTTATATCTCATCACCCCATGTTCATATTCATAATAATGCCCCAGTTATTAGAATAAAAAAACAGGACTATGTAGCACTTTAAAGACTAACAAGATGGTTTATTAGGGGATGAGCTTTCATGGAACAGCCCCACTTCCTCAGATCAAATAGTGGAAGAAAATTGTCACAACCATATATACCAAAGGATACAATTAAAAAAAATGAACACATATGAAAAGGACAAATCACATTTCAGAACAGAAGGGGGATGGGGAATGTTCTGTTCTGAAATGTGATTTGTCCTTTTCATATGTGTTCATTTTTTTTAATTGTATCCTTTGGTATATATGGTTGTGACAATTTTCTTCCACTATTTGATCTGAGGAAGTGGGTCTGGCCCACGAAAGCTCATCACCTATTAAACCATCTTGTTAGTCTTTAAAGTGCTACATAGTCCTGTTTTTTGTTTCAGCTACACCAGACTAAAACAGCTACATTTCTATCCCAGTTATTAGATGAATTTAATAATGGGAACATATTAGCAGATGAAATTTCAAGATGTTGAAATAAGGCTATAAGGGCCAAAGTGAATAGAACCCCCACACTGTTATCATATAATATTCCTTGTGAAGTATACACAATTAAATTTTTGTATAACCAATAGCCTATAGTGAATGAATTTATTGTGTTTTAAAAGAAACCTTTTATAAAAATGAAGCAAAGATTTGAAAGTGGTGCAAGTAAGTGATGGTGAAAGCAACAGAGTGAAGCAGCAGTTAAGAGTTTAAAGCCAATAACATTATTTCTTGTAGGAAAGATGCCTCAGCCATTAGACGGTGACCATACTGACAGTGATACTTCCAATTCTGATGATGAAAACTTTGTACCCACAAATGACATTTCAATGGCACTGCCTCAAAATAAGGAGATAATTAATCAAGACATAGGAATGCCAAAAGTAGCGATAGATGCAGAATCCACACTCAACTTGGAGACTGTGCAGGCAGAAAATGACCTCGGAGATGCTGCGCAGCAAGAACAAGAACTTACGACTAGCACAGGACACAATGTAACAACAGTGGCATCGGATTCTGATATTGGACTTCTTGATACAAACAATGTTGCTCAAATGCAGTCATTTCTCAAAGTTAGTTGTTTTCAGATTCCAAGTAATATACCAAAAGATGCTGAAAATCATGCTTTTCCCACTTGTGTGCTGACAAAAACTTTTCCAAATGGAGAGATCTACACAAGAGATTGGCTCTGGTGGATCATGGAAAAGCAGGCTCTGTATTGTGTATCCTGTTTCATTTTTAGCAGTAATACTTCAAATGAATCAGTATTGTCTGATCCATCCAGCTGGAGCATCAGTAGATGCTGGAGGAAAATGAAAGACCAAATACCTGCACATGAAACTTCAGTATCACATGAAGATAACTATGTTACATGAAAATCAGCTAGTAGAGCAGCACTAGCTAACAGTTCAATTAAAAACTTATTCCTGAGTGAAATAAATACAGAAACTGATAACTGGAAAAAACTCCTTAAGTGCATATTGAATGTCATTCTTCTTCTTCGTCTTTTTTTTTAAAATGGAGATTGGTTTTGTGTGGTTGCAGTCAACGTATCAGTTACCCGAGAAACAAAAACTTTCTTGGTATACTTGAGCTTTTTAGTAAATATGGCCCACTTTTATCAGGACATGTTCATGAATCATAAGAGAACGGAAAATGCATGCAATTCCATTATTTGTCTACCAGAATACAAAATGAGTTTGAGCTGTGTGGGACATTTGTGCAAACAACAATTCTTGAAGAGATAGGATATACAAAGTACTTTTCAATTATTATTGATACAACTCCAGTCTGTTCTCATAAAAAACAGATGCTCTTCGTTGTTCGATATGTTAAAATTGCAGGAAGTTCAAAGGTTTCAATTAAACAATGATTCATTGTGATAATTTCATGAAAAACTGGAAAAGAAATCGCTGCTTGTGTATTAGAAATTCTGGAAGGCTTCAAATTAAATTTTCAAGTCTGCATTAGCCAAACCTATAAGAATGGATCCAATATGGCTGAGAAGTACAGTGGAGAACAAGCAGTTCTTCTTGAGCAAAATCAAAACTGTATGTTCTCTGGCTGTGGCAACCACACACTATATCTTGTTAGCATTGATTGTGCTGAATCATGCAAGGAAGAAATCACATTCTTTGAAACAATCCAGAAATTGTACAACCTATTAAATAGCAGTACTCGAAAGAGGGAACTTCTGAAACAGCATTTGCCCGTTTCCCTTCACGGAATGTTGACAATGAGATGGTCAGCACGAATTGATGGCATTAAACCAGTTGCACAGTATTTCGACTCTGTGAGAAAGGCTTTAAGCAAGCTTGAATTTCTTACTCTCATAGAACAGGCTTGCACCGAGCTTAAGTCAATTCAGAAGTATACATCCATATTTGAAAGGATTTTAATGTCGTCCATGTGGTCGAAGCTGCTAAAAATTATTGACAAAACTAATCTTGTAATTGAACCCCGCAATACTACATTAGGGCTGTGTCTACACTGCACCCCTTTTCCGGAAAAGGGATGCAGATGAGACAAGTCGGATATTTAAATTCCTGATTTTAAGAGGAATAAGGGACCTTTCGGAAAAGGCTTTATTTTCTGAAAGATCCCTGTCTAGACTGGTGCTTTTTTCCGGCAAAGCCCCGAGCCGGAAAAAAGTGGTAGCCATGTTTATACAAATGAAGCGGGGGGGATTTAAATCCCCCGCTTCATTTGCAATTCCAACTTGTTGCATCTGCATCCCTTTTCCGGAAAAGGGGTGCAGTGTAGATACAGCCTAGATTTTTAGAGGGATAACATTGAATGACTTCTTAAAGATATTCCAAAGATTCGTGATCAATTCATGATTCGCAATCCTTTCCGAGTCCAAATCAGTAGCACAGGGTATTGACATTTCATCTGAGTTTTCCACCAATCACAGACTACCATCTCAATCTGGTGCAGAAAGTCACTCTTGAGTCAATGGTTTTTTTGTTATTATCAACTCCATCAAATCTGGTCTTACACATCAATTAGAGCCACTGACAAATTTGTACCCTTTTTGAATTCCTTTGGTTGAAGAGCTATATTCAGCGACTGAATAGTTCCAACGAAGGTACAACAATGACATTTCAAGAGATCTCTGTGGTGAGATCATCTTCCTGAAACATATACATTCCACCAAATTTAAATCAGACTGCAAGCCAAAAGAACTGCTTCAAGAAATGTTCACTCTCGGCCTGTTGACTGTATTTCTTAATATCACAATTGCATTACGTATTTTTTGTCAGTGTCTCCGCATCAGTGACTTCAGTTGAATGCACATCCAACATGGGTACACCCAACATGAGCTTGGCGATGGATGCCCTTGGTATCCTTGGGACATAGGATAGATAAGGGGGGCCCTGATGGTAGCATGGTTGGAAGCCTCCTCCAGTGGCACAGTAGGTACTAGTCTTCAGAGCCAGAAACCAAGGGATCAAGCCCCACCCTCAAGCAACATGTTAGAGCAAGTAAAGAGTGATCATCATTTTACAATGGGACAAGAGCATTTGAATGGGCTCACAATGCTTAACAGTAACTGTGATGTTGCATGTAAATTAGATTTTTCCTCAATTATAAATGAGTTTGCACCCAGAAAAGCATTCCTAAAATGACTTAATGTTAATAAATAAATGTCTCAAGTGTTCATTTTCTTTTGGTTTGAGTATGACCCTGGGGATGAGAAGTTGGATATGTCAGGGGGTTGGGGACTGAGGCTGGGCTGGGGCCTCTAAACTCAAAGTTTCCCAGACCTCTGTCATTCTCTGGGAGAGTCTGCTGACCAGGAGAACTCACAAAGAACTGGAGATAACAGTGTTCTAGAGACCACTTGAAATCTAGTGGGATAATCAGGGGACCCAGCTGTGTGTTGGAAAGAGTGACTGGATGGGAGAAGGGGTCCCAACAGGGGCACAAACATGTGAATGCGAAGAAAACAAATCTCCCTCCACAATTCCTCTAGTGCTGCTTCTTAACAGGTAAAGCAAGGGCCCTGTGATACTGACACAGACCTCTCCTCCTCTGCTTGAAATGAAATTATTCCAACATGACAGACAAACCCTTCACTGCTGCTCATATTCATATTGCTGATATGCTGCATATGAAATCATGTTGGAATATAATTAATCAAGAGCTAGGCTAGAAGAGCTGGTTTAAAATCAGATATCTCCATTGACTCCAGGGGAGCCATGCTCAGGATCTGGCCCACAGATTCTCAGGTGGGTGGGAATCAATGGATTGCATTTATGGAGAGTGAATCTTTGCAGTAAATAGGTAAACAGCTTGTATTGTTTGTTTCTATAGAGGTAACTATAAATAGTTCCATTGATGTAAAGCACATTCTTTTCAAAACCATTTCTTCCACTTGCTCTCCCCAGTGAAATTGCTACCAATGAAGGTCAGAGTATAAAACTCTAAATTCAGCAAGGAGAGCTGCTTACTAACATTGTGCTGTTATGAGATAAACACTGCTTTCCTCGCTCAATGCAAGCAGGCAGGGTTACATTCAGGCTACAGCGTGTCTGACTAACAGCAGCAACGTATTTTAATAATTTATGTGCATGCGTTCCTTGCAACCCCCCTTTCGCTCAGATCCTGCTCCTAAAATATCCAGCCCTGCAGTTGGCTGCTGATTACTTTTTGGCTCACTCCATGCCATGATTATAATTATTTTTCTTTTATTTCCTGAAAAACAAATGTGGGGTTGAGATGAATTTCTTTTAAAATGTGCTTCCAGGGACATTAGCAGCCTGGAGAGCTTTGTACAGCTGCATCAAGCTCATCTTTAATTTCTCCTCACTCGGTGTCTGACAGCTGGATCATCCCTAACCAGACAAACATTTCAAGAGAACAGACACTGTTTGGCGCCAGGTGCCTTGTGGCTGCAGTCCCCAGGATGGGAGCATAGGAAGCTGTGCTGTTTAAATGTTCTCTTTGACTGTGTTTTTCTGCTGTTCTTGGACTCCTGTTGGAAAAGTTTTTTAGCCTTGCGCCAGCTATTCTCACTCAGTGCTCTCACTAGAGTTCCAGATATTTGTTCATCTTCCTCCCCTCCTTTCAAATAATAGGCCCGGGGGGGGGGGGGGGGGGAGAGAGAGATGATTGCCAATAAGTAAAAATTAGAGCTGTGATCAGGAGGTTATATGTGGAAAGTTAAGCACGTGTCAATGTCTGTAGAATGTGGGTAATATTGGGAAATACACCATTTTGTGCTAGAGCTTGGCAAAACATTTGGTTGAAAAAATTTGCCCAGTTGCAATACAAATGGCAAAATATTGGCCCCAATTTTGCAAATACTGAATAAAATATTTTGTGTATTTGTGTCATAACGGCTGGTTTGTTTCATTAAGGGGGATGAAAAAATCATATGAGTATGCCAAAATGATTTTATTGGTTTTTTTCCTGAACTGACAGCAAAGTGACAATCATTATTCAAACCCCTCTAATTTGTAAACAAACTTTCTCTATCAGCTTCAGTTCAACTCCCAACATTTCATCTAATTCACTGTGACTAAACCCAGGTCCTATTATCTTTCCTTTAAGTTCTCGAAACTGTACATCAGCTCTGTTGCTGTACATTCCATCCTATCAGAGGTAGCATTCTTCCTGTAGTGGACTGACCAATCCTGCATGGCAGTATTCCTGTAGAGGTGTAACCACTGCAAAATCACAGTTAAGTATCACCTCCTATCTTTTATATTGTCCTGCTAATCTAACCTGCCGTTCCATCTTTTGTCCCTTTTTTCCTCTCCATTGCTGCTGCTGCTGCACATAAGGCTAATGGTTTTAATAATTTTTCCATAACCACCTTACATTTGCCTTCTGATAGTATGACTGCGTAGTATGACTTCCCCTTACATCTCCACCACCTTTATCACTAGTGGGTCACTAACCAGGACCAGGTCAGGCCTAGCAGTTTGAGCAGGAGCAAGCAGGCAGAGCTGGAGTGAAGAAGCCTAGTGAAGGGGTCAGAGGCAGTCAGGAGCCATCGTCAGGAAAGCAATATGGAGCGGACTGGGCAGGACAGGAACAGGGTTGGACAAAGCTAAGAGCAGAGCAGGCACAGGATTGATTGTAGCTGTGGGCAAGTGTGCTGAGCAGCGTCCTGGACTTAAGAGCAGGTCTGCTGATCCCTTCAGCCAGTCAGGCTGCTCAACTTGGGCCCAGCTGCGTTTGTTAGTCCGAGTAACTCATACACCAGTTGAGCGTGGGGCGTTGTTCGATCTAGTGACACTGAGGCCTCTTACCGAGACAATAATGAGTCTGCTCTACAGTCTTATAGGAGAGGCAGCTGGCTTTCAGCTCATGCGGTAGAGACTCTTGCAATAAGCTCCAGGGGTCTCAGGTTGGTTCTGCCTGTTGGTGTTGCACTAGCACTAAGGTGGGCAAAAAACGGCAGCCGTTCACCAGGGTTAGACCCGAGACACTGCCGCTATATTTACCTGCGCCTCTGCAAGTACCAGCGATCACAGCTCCTGTTGGCCATGGATGGCTGTTCCTGGCCAATGAGAGCTGCAGGAAGCAACACGGACCACAGCACAGTTTCCTGCAGCTCCCTTTGGCTGCAAACAGCGATCTGAGGCCAACAGCAGCTGCAATCACCTGTATATGCAGAGGCGCAGGTAAATATAGTGGTGGTGACCCACCAAGGGTTCTCTCATGCTGGACTGAATCTGGCCTGCAGGATGGTATTTGCACACCCCTGCACCAGTAGGTAAGCAAACTAGCATTTGCTACTTCTGCTATCTCTCTCACATTTCCAAATGCATAGGAGGCTGGCATTTTACCTGAGACTATTCACTTTAGGAACTTCCCATCTCCCTGCCTTGCAAGCTTTCTTTGGGTAAGTTGAGCAGTCAGGTGCTGTGCAGAAAAGGAAGCATTCAGATAATGCCTTTCTCTCTGAGGAGAACAGTTCCAGTATTTCTACGCCAATTCCTGTTAAGATACAAAAATGCCTGGACCCCTCTGCACCTTGATGTATTTCCAATTGAAAAACACTTTTGAAAACTAGGACCTGGTGTAATCTACTGGTGAGTGTGTGCTACTCATCCTACAATGTGCTGACGCACAGAGTGTTATTCTATTACAGCCATAGATAAAATGCCTTGACTTGATCTCAAGCTGTAGCTGTTCATGCTTTAAGCCTGCATCAGTCTTCAATATGTCAGCTAAAATGTCAGCCATCACATTAGTACTCCCTTCTGTTTCCATTCAGATTACTTTAAATCCCTGAAGAAAGTAGCCTTGATTTTCAGAAGACATCACCCAATTCCGTGCTTCTCTTTCGCTGGCACACATAACTGCAGGGTCACTAAATACCTATTAAACACCTAACAATGCAGCACCTGCAAACAAGGAAATTCTCCGCCAACTGCTGTAAAATGTGCCCACTGTTATTCAATCAGAGCAGAAAAGACACCATGTGATGTAGGTAACCAGTCACTGAGCATGAATTCAAATGATGAAGCACAGAAGACATGATCTTTTCCACAGATTGTAATAAATTCATGCCAACCAGTTATGGAATAATTGTGGAGAAAAATTAAGTTGCAAGTGTAAAGCTGTCCTGCAAGTGTCAAGTGGCTGATGAGTGTGAAGACTGTTAAGAACATGGCAAACTCACTAAACTTGTTGAGAATTCTGTACTTAGATTTCACTGATTAATTATCAAGTATGAAATCCTAAATTTTCATGGACTGTATACACCCTTAACACGGAGTCACAAAGAGTTCCTGTGGGCACTCCAGTCTATCTTGCCACCCACATAAGTTTGCCTTTGTGATAATAACCCCCAGCATCAAACAATCACAATAGTATTCAGATTACTCCCAGTCCCATAGGACCATGCAATTAGACTAAGTCAATTGCACTTTAAACCTTACACCAAAAACAATGGACGTAGCCAATCCCATAGTAAACTATTTAAAGATTTATTAACTAGGGAAAGGAAATAAGAGTTATTATCAAGGTTAAAACATGTAAACCTATACATACACCCAAATAAATTCCAATTTTATTAATCCAAGTTTCAAAAAGGAATGAAAACATCAATACAAATAAATAAATAAATAAATAAAAACAATCAATCAAGATGCATACGCCCTTTAGGACTAACCCAGGTTAAACACAGGGGGCCTTTTGCCTATGCTTAGTAAATCCCTTTCACCTCAGAATCCAAGAAGCATGAAAGATACATTTTCCCTTGCTAGGACTTATTATTCCTTTGCCCCTTCTGCTTCAAGTTCCAAATTCTCCCGCTGAGAGAGATTCTCTTGAATGTCTTCTCTTAGGAGGGGAGGGCAAGTCGGCAAAGTCTTTTTTGTCCTCTGATGTTCCACAATAGTTTGTCTGGTGTCAATGGGCCTTCTTTAATGGTCAGGAGAGAACACCTGCTGCTGGAAAGTGGTCTTTCACAGTTGCTAATGAGTCTTTGCCACCTGGTAAGTTACAGTTACAGAACAAATCCCTAAATATCAGATAATATAAGAATGATTCATGCATGCAGCAACTTATATCTCTCTCAAACTCTAATCACCTGGTCTGCAAGTGTCACAGCAAGTGACAATATTTGAGAATGAGCAATAAATATGATTGTCACAAAAGCAAATGTATTTGAATTGATCTTCTCATTTTTCTGACTGGGGCCTATGCTCAAGGGTTTCAGCAGCAGAATTACAACTTCCATTCACCAGTAGAAATTGGTCTAATAAAAAATATTGCCCCACCTTCCTTGTTTCTTTCAGAACACAGGTATATTGCCTCAAAATATACATCAAGTCTGACTTTTCATCTTGCGATGTACCAAGGCTCATTTATACTACTGGGCTCAGTTTCATACATACCAATACTGAATTAAACCCTAAAAAAACCTCCACAGATGAATATTCAGGTAAACAGGTTAGACAGCAGGTTTAGCTATTAGACAGCAGTATCTCAAAGACACAATTTTATTGGCCACTGAGTGGCAGTGTATGGGGGGGGGGGGGGGGGGAAGCAAGTGTGCTTTCCTTCCACTTTAATATGATCACGGAAAGTATCTGAGTATTGGAAGAAATATTTACCAAAGAAACATTTTAAAATACTTTTGTTTCACTTAAGTTATTTTATTTTAGTTATGTGTTCTCTTTTGCTGTTCCATTTTTTTTAAGAATGAGAAGAAATCTTTTATAATTTAATAGGGATAAAACTTATGGGCTACGTCTACACTGGCCCCTTTTCCGAAAGGGGCATGTTAATTTCACAGGTCGTAATAGGGAAATCCGCGGGGGACTTAAATATCCCCCGCGGCATTTAAATAAAGATGTCCGCCGCTTTTTTCCGGCTTTTAGAAAAGCCGGAAAAGAGCGTCTACACTGGCCCCGATCCTCCGGAAAAAAAGCCCTTTTCCGGAGGATCTTATTCCTACTTTGAAGTAGGAATAAGATCCTCCGGAAAAGGGCTTTTTTTTCCGGAGGATCGGGGCCAGTGTAGACGCTTTTTTCCGGCTTTTCTAAAAGCCGGAAAAAAGCGGCGGACATTTTTATTTAAATGCCGCGGGGGATATTTAAGTCCCCCGCGGATTTCCCTATTACGACCTGTGAAATTAACATGCCCCTTTCGGAAAAGGGGCCAGTGTAGACGAGCCCGTAGGTTGCTATAGAAATTATTCAAAAAATATAACTTTGAAGAAAAGATCATCTCTCTTCTATGATTTCATAGTGTGAAAAATCTACAAAAAAAAAGCTGCTTGTTCTCTTTTAAAATTCTATGGGACGGCTCCATAAGGATTATAAATCAATGTAGTGGCTTGATATGCAGGCTGTCACAAGGGATCATTGCTCTCTGATATCAAATTAGTACTCCAATTATAAGGGAGTTAAAAAGCTATGAGAAAATGTTTTAAATTGGCAGAATGTGTAAATATACGAATTATTATATAGTGATGATCTCTGAAAAAAATCCCCCAATATACTATAATTTCGACATGGTATCAGAATAATGAATGGTACACAGAAAAAATGCCGCAGCACAATCATACTTCAGCTCATTAAGAAATTCTAGTTCATTAATCAATTAATTGGTTATATGATTGTATATATAGCATTGTATACAAAGAGGAAGTAACCCTTGGGTGGCCGTTGTCAGTCTTTAGTTCTACCTGGAAATTAGTTTCTGGAGCTGAAAAAACACAATCCTGAAAAAAAAAGAGAGAGTTATGTTGAATTATTCATTTGTATTGCCTCATAATCTGGGAATTGATTAGGAAGAATGGCTGAGATGAAGAGACAGAGAAGCTGTTTAACTAGTCTAAGTGGAAAGCAAGCTTCAGAACGAACTAGAAGGAGTAAAGAGGAAAACATTTATTGTAACGCAATTGAGCAGATTCACCTATTAGAGTAGGACAAAGCACAAATGGAAAGCAAGATACATCTACATAGCCTGATGGCGAGTATACTTATACTTTTTAAAAAAGTAACCCAGTCAGGAGAAAAGGTGAGACTTGTGTAAAATCCTGGCTACACAGAAGTCAAAAGGAGGTTTTTTTTATTACAATGTGCCCAGGATTTTACCTAAAGATTCCTGGTTGCCCACTGGCCAAACTGTATGTTTAATCCCACATTAATGGGTACAGCATAAATGCTGAGATAGGCAGATTAAAAACAAAGGCATGGAAAATAAGAATAGCTGCAACAGACGCTAACTATCTTTTTGGAGAAGAAAGAAAAAAAGTGTGATTTCTGGACAATAGGGAAAGCAACCAAGCTGGTTTGTACCTGGAGATAGAATGTGGCATCCAATACCACCACCACCAGGCTAAAGAAAGGATGAAATCATGTGCCTTTGTCACAATGCATTCAGATGTTGGAAAGATGAAGGCAAGGCACCACCGGTTTATATCAGATTTCCACAAGAAAGTGCTACTCTGCAGCAAACACAAATGATGAGCTTTGACTTCTCGGCTAAGCTACAATGTCTTTCTCGTCACTGGCTTTGCATGTAAGGAGGACTAATTCATTTAAAATGAAGATGCCCCTGCATTTTCCTAATCTGCCTATTTTCCTATAGCATGCTTGCTGCGCAAACATCCTATTGTCAGGGCACAAGCATCAGAAGCATTTCTCTGTGTGAGAAAAGTAAACATTATGAAGCCAGTGGAAGCCAGACTTAGATTAGCCCTGTTCGTGCTTGGAACAGAGAGGTACCATTGCATCTGGCTTATTGGCTACTGCAGAGATAATGAGTTTCCATTCAGGAGAGCAATTTAGATCCATCCTCCCTTCTCCCCGTCAAAAGGCCTAATTTTGCAACATGCCGAGCACCCTGAATTCCCTTTGAAGTCAATGTGAACTGTTATTTTTTTGTTTTCATTTTCCTGGTGCCCTCCTCTCTCGTTACTTCAATTTGTAATGAGTCAAGAGAAGAACCTTCCCTTCTGAGGACCAACAATTCTGAAGTAAAAGAACAACTACCATGTCTATTGTGAAGCAGTAGCATACAGTTCCTTGCTCCATACAAACCTCTCACTAGCTGCCTAGCACGGACTCCAACCCTTCTCACCACTATAACCACTCTCCAGCCAAACTCTCACAATTCTTTCCCACAGAGTTATCACTCCAAACCTGCTGTTCACTTGCTAGCTACCTCTACAAAAGTAATCACACTCATGGCTTCAAGTGAATTTGCATGAATGGATGAATGGCAGGGCTTTCAAAAAATGGACAAATGGGTTCAAGTCTTTATCATTTTAATTTTTGTTTAATGGAACAGTACTGAAAATCATGGAAAATGTGATCTTGAATTGATTTGAGTGACGCTTTATTAAAGCACAACCATTTTTTGCACTCTTCCGTCAATGTAGCAATCCCATAGATTAATACAGGACTTCCACCCTTTCCCAGAGTCCAGACACGAGAAATCTGGAAACTGTACATCACTTATTTTGTATGAAATGTCCAGTTACTTCTGAGCAAGTTGCAAGCTAATTAGCGTCTGAAGGCAATTTTACATTTAGTGGCAAGCCAGTGCAGTGCAATCATAAATTTTTCTTAGAAACATTAGTGAATATATATTGTACTTCACTCATTGAGGATAATTAAGCAATAAGACATGACAGAACATGAATTATGCTCTATTAATTTACACACAGTGTCATGTTAAGCATAAGGCCAAAGGCAGAAAATCAATTCAGTTAGGGACAAATTATAACAACACAATCATCATATTTTAATTGAAATTATAAAAAGGGGAGTGACATTTATTATCTACTAGTTAGTTTTAGGAATCAAGCTCAGAGAGCTATAATAGGTTGTTACTTGATTTCTCCTGTTTACTTTAGATGAAATGAGCTTGTGATTTATGGCCGCATGCTGTGATCACCACAGCTCTCCAAAGCTAAAAAGGATCCATTTGGATGGGTTTGCAATGAATTTAAAATAATGTCATGATTCTTAGCGGAAAGCACATTTTGGAAGATGCTAGGCAACACTGTCAGAGCTGGACACCCTTACTTCTGGACACACTTATGGGGTATGTAGAGCAACCCCCCTGTACCTCAGGCCCACCCCTGCCTCTTCTTGCCCCTGCTCCGCCTCCAACTCACCCCATCCCACTCCAGCCTTCCCCAAGCTCTGCCTCTACAACTCCTATTTCATCTTTTCCCCAAAGCTCCTTCGCTGAGAGACAACCTGAGGGATTAGTAGGGGGTCAGACATAGGGTGGCAGCATGGCAGCAGGAGGAAACAGAGCAATGCAACAGCCTGCTCTGCTATGCTCTGCCACCATCTCCCAGCTGGGTTGCTCTGCTTCACCATGGTGATGGCAAGTGGAGCAATTCAGTCCTAGCCTGCTACACCCCAAACTCTCGCTGGGGACAGGGTGCTCTGCTCCCTGCAGCTCCTGCTGCCATGGTGAGTGTGTGTGTTGTGTGTGTGTGTGTGTGTGTGTGTGTGTGTGTGTGTGTGTGTGTGTGTGTGTGTGAAGGCTGTCCCTGCTGACGCCCCATGTCAGGCCCCCCTCAAGTAATCTTCCAGGACGTTCTGTGCCCCCTTTCCCTCATAGGCTAAGATCAATATGGAGGACTGTCCCATTCACAGGACAGCTGAGGAGGCTGCCATGGGGCCCTATGGACAGGACGGCTCTCTACACACAATCCCAGAGGGCCAGCTCGCCTTCATTATATCAGCTGTCATGAAAGGAACCTATAGGCCTGTATCCTAAAAGAGATTATCTTAAGTAAGTTAGCATGAGCCCTGTCAAGTGTAGTGGGGTCATGGCATTTTGCCTCTGCAGAAGCACGGAGTAGGAGATGACAGATTTGGTAAGTTAAAATAGCATGAATATGTACTAATTTGTTAACCTACAGGATAAGTGCACCCCAGTATGCTGAGGGCAAGGAAGTTAGATTTGGGCATGAAGGCTAAGTATTAACATGAATATTCATGATAGTACTCAGACCACATAACAGGTCAAGCCACCAAGTGAAGGTTTGTTAGCTCTCCATCATTTGACCCATTAGTTTTGTTACTATCTACCACCAATCTTGGGCACGGAGGAAACTGGGCCATCAGATTTATTGGCATGCCAGAGATAGAGCTGCTCCTTTCTCTCTTACTTCCAAGCCCTCAAGGAAGGGTGTAAGTGTGAATTTAGGAACATATGCTGTGACAGGGTCAGATCTGAAGGTTACAAAAAAGTAGTCCTCGTGAGGTCCTGGAGGTGGATGGGGGCAAGCTTGCCCACATCTAAAAGATCCTCCCTCAGCCTATAGGGAGGATCCAAAGAACTCTAGACTCCAACTGATTCTGGGGGAAAACTAAAAAGAAAACAGGGACAGGTATGGAGGTCAAAGGGCTAAAACGAAGGAACAGGATAGGGGCACCGAGCAGAATGCCCTGGACAGTGTCCACTGCTGCTCGAAGGCCTTGAGAGAGCCAGCCGATGCCACCCAGTGGAACTCTACCCGGATGTATGAGCGGATACAGGAGTGGAAATAGGCCCACAGTCACAAGCCCCTCCCTCAGCTAACCTCTGCTCCCTGGTCTCATAAATGGCCATGTCGGCCATAGCCAGGAGGAGGTTGATGAGGAGGTCTTTCAACTTTGTGGGGCCATGGATGGGGTGTGTGTAAATTAATAGGTGAGGGGAGAAGGTCTTCGATCATAATGACTTCTGCCAGGATCAACCTTTAGTGCACTGCGGGAGACTCCACCGCCTGCACACGGAGATAGGGATTGTGTAGCAGGGGCTCTGTGAGGAGGTTGGCCCCGATAGTGACCTGGTCACCAAAAGCAGCTTCCAGGTCTGGAGAAGGTCCTTGTAGAAGGCTGGCATCTTGGAGAGGTCTTGCAGAAGACCTCTCAAATAAAGGAGCTGCCACTCATATTGGAGCCCTCAGAAGCGGTGAAGGAAATTGTGTGCCAATGTGTTCCACACCGGACCACCTGTATCACATAGAGCCTTTGCAGGGGCTGGAGGTGGAGGACATGGACCCATGTGTGCACACATGTGAGGCCCTGCACTTCCTCCTCCATGGGGAGATGCAGAACCCCTGCAGAGACTCAATGCAGTCCTGGCCAGAAGAACCACAGCATCAGCATCAGGAAACCTGGTGTCGGGACCAGAGTGTTGAGATGGTGCCAGAGCACGGACAGAACCAGCAGGTTAAGCACCGGCGCCCTCCCTCACAGGATAGGCAGTATCTGTTTGTCAGAAGCTAGGAATGAGCAATAGGAGATGGATCACTTGATTACTTGTTCTGTTCATTCCCTCTGGGGCAACTGGGACTGGCCACTATCAGAATCAAACTAAATAGACCTTTGATGTGACCCAGTATGGCTGTTCTGTAGGATAATCCCCTATCATTGGTGACTATACATCCCCAGCTATTTGACAATCAACAAAACCCCTTCATTTCCACTTGAGCAAAAGATATGTGGATTCTGGAATATCAAACAATGCACAATATTTGGTTCTATAGCCCTTTTATGTTTTCCTGCTCAGACTTAGCAGTAAGCTGGAGGTCATTGTGCTCAGACAGCTGGAAATGTCAGAGCTGGACCTGTGTAGAAGATTTTTTTGTTACAATATCAAAATGATCCCTGACATTTTGGACAGAAGGCAGACAGCAATGACACGTATACCTCCCTAATTAAGGAAGTTGAATACCTGTGAGAAAAAGTAACAACATCCAGGCTGGCCTGTGTTATTCCAATTGTCCCAATTATTCTTGTAATATACCATATCTTCCAAATTATTCCTGCAATGGCTCAAGGAATTTTGACTCCTGAAACGGACTATTTGGTGGAATACTACACATCCTCTAGAGCAGATCCAGAAAACTGAGCTTACTCAATGTCAGAACAAGCACATGAATTAATGAGAGGATTGTGGTAGAAGGGCGAGGAAGAATTGCATATAAAATATATATTGTAATATGCAATGCACAATATGGCTGCAAATCTCCTTCATTTAAGTCCAAAAAGTGAGTAGTCCTGGCTGGGGGAGGGGGGAGGGAAGTCAGCAGAAATGAACAGATTCAACATACTCTCAGCAGGCTTTGCTGACTGGCATCTTTGGGAATTCCTATAGAGTTTAAAGTAAAGATGTTAAGGGCTAGTCAACTATTCGATTATCCAATAAGCAAATGCTTATCGGCTAGTCAGTCGACTAGTTGATTCTATCAGATAGAGGCAGCAAAGGCCGGGGGAAGAAAGGGGTACTTCAAAGCGGCCATGCCGCACAGCTGATCCCCAGATTAGCTGGACCTAGGGGAGCTCCCCTGTGAAACGCTGCCACAGCAAAAGCAGCAGCACTGCACAGCTGAGCCTGGGATCAGCTGTGCAGCACTGCTCCTTTGAAACGCCGCCTTGGCGTTTCAAAGCAGCAGTGCAGCGCAGAGCCCAGGGTGGCAGCATGGTATTTCTGTGGAACCCAGGATCAGCTGGGGAGTCTCCAGCTGATCCTGGGTTCCGCGTGGCATTTCAAATCGGCAGCACAGCATGGTATCCAGGGTCTGCGGGGGACTTTTGCTGACCTTGGGCTCCATGAGGGCATTTCACTGGGGATTCTCATACATTTCAAAGCTGTCCCGCATGCAGCCCGGAGTCAGCGAGACTTCCTGCTGGCCCCGGACTGCACGTGGAGTTCCACATTCCTCCTTTGAAATGTACAAGAACCCCAGCGGGGGAATTCCATCAACTATTCGACTAGTAAATTAGCCACTAGTTAGCATCCTTAGTTTAAAAATGCACTTCTAACAGAAATCCTGAGGGAAAACAAGAGTCTTAGATTCATTTTCTAGGGTGGAGAGGACCACTATCCTAGGTCCAGCTAATCTGGTGCAATATATGCAGCAAACATGGTAACTGAATGTGCTTTGACACCTAGCATATCTTCAAACCTGTTTGTATCTGGCGTAACTTCAAACCTGTTTGTGATTTTGTTAGTAGTTCATTATTTATCCATGTGACAGTAGCACTTGAGAGGTCCCAAGCCAAGATCTTCAGTAGGTAACAAACAGCTCCTTCCCCTAACAGCTTACTACCTGAACATACAAACCAGACAACAGGTCAGAGGGGAAAGACAAGCACAGAGAGGTAAAGTGACTTTAAGGCACATAGCTGGTCAATGGCAGAACTGGGACTAGACTACAGGTCTGCAGACTTCCAGTCTTACACTCTTATCTACTTAATCTACCATTTGCTGATTTACTTTTCCATTATCCTCTAATATCTCTCTTCCTCTTATTCCCTTGTTATTCTGGAGAAGGTCTGAGGGGAATAAAGGAGTCTTTCATCAGTAAGCTGCAGAGATTGCTTGAGTTGCCAAGCCTGACAACCTCACCCAACAGGAAGCAATGTGTAAAATGGGAAATAATGGCAATTAGTGCCTTGCCAGGCTAATGTTTATACTCAGCAGCCATAGCCATGGTAGGCTTTCCACAGGTAGTTTTTGAAAGTATTTTAAACTTGTTTTTGTATAGGCAAGCCCCTGACAGATTACCCTTCTATTAATTCACAATAAATATGTGCAATTTTAATTCATCTGTAAACTAGACATCAATTCCAATCCTCAAGATAACTCATGAAGGCATTTTGATTGTGTTTGGAAACTCATTTCCAAATGCTTTTATTAAAATTCTGGCTACATGCCTTAAAGTTGTTCTCATTTTGCTATATGAGAAGCAATTCACTTGCTAAATTGATTTTCTTAATGAAGAGTAAAAAAGCTAAAGCTGTCTGCCATTGAAAACATGAGTTAGTTTTCCCAGGTATGTGTGCAGCTGGGTTATTTGTGTCTGTGTAAATAAAACCTTAAGTGTTGTTACCCACCAGCTCTGTGATTCTTGCGGAACCAGAACATGGTCGCCTGTCAGCCTTGTGCTCTTGGGGAGTCAGGGAGTGACATTCATGGAAAACCATCCCCCTCCCTCAGCCCTCTGCTAGAATCAAAGACAAAGCAAAGAAAAGGCCGGGGAAGACACACCTAAACTGCTTCAGACAAGGGTGATACAATTAAGGAAACACCCCAGCCTCATTTACATTAAAGATGGAACAGAGGGACATCTCATTAGCATACAGAATGGAGAGCAGCTCTTCCAAGGCAGGAACCGCAGTGAACTATGGGACACCGAAAGCAGAGCAGCACTGCCTGATGGGAAATCTCTACTCCAGATGCCAATAAACCTAAGCCTGCTCACACCCAAATTAGTCATTATCAGACCAATTCTAGTAACAATCCTATTGACATCTAAAATACTGAAACTGCCTAGTTGCATTGTGAGCTCGTTCAAGGAACATCACCCATAACCAGGGGTGATCAGTCTCTATTGTCTCTCCTCTTTCTCTTTGAACTATCCCTATAAAAACTCCTATCCTTGTCCCAAGAAAACTGTTCTGATACCTGGACTTAAACTGCATCAGTTCCATTGAGACTTCATCATCTCCTGTCTGATCGTGCTGGGGACTCTGTCCTGCTTCTCTCCTGCCCTCTGGACCCCCGGCTACCATCATCATCTGGGAACCCCGATCAGTGCAAGCTCCGTGGAGTGGTGATGTCTCTCTCTCTCATCAACTATCTCTCTAAGCACAGCCTCCTGACCCTGCCATGTGTAAACTGTTAATATTGTAACTGTTTGATATCTATTCACTACTCAGAAATAAATCACTTTCATTGTTAAGCTGGTTGCTTCTCTCTCTTTCTTTCTCTTTTGCTCACTCTTCCTTAAGGGGTGTTGTTTTGGCTTCCCCATTCGCTCTGCAACAACGCTTCTTGTACCGAAGCAAAAGATCCCTGTAGTGCCCAAAATCCTGTGGGGTTTGCTCATCGTGTGGTTTACCAGTGAATGACTGTGGTGTGAAAGTGCGGATAGGGGGTGCTGAACCTGGGGGCTTATGAGGATGGCAGCTTAAAGTGCTGTTTAATCCTGCCCACAGAGTCCAAATGCACATGAGGGTGCAGTGTGGCATTGCTGTGAAACCCAGCCAGCTGAGTCAGGGACATATGAGGGGGGTGAGCTTGTGAGTGCTGAGTACCCAGTCCTCTCAGACGTGCTCTGTTAGTGGGTGTGGGTGTCTGCGTGTGTTGCTAAGGTGGGAAGAACCCCATCCTGAGGAACCTAGTTCCTGCAGTAGAGCTCCAGTGGGAGGGGGAATTGGCAGCAGGGAGAATTCAGCTCCGTATGAGAGCCCAAGTAAGCACCAACAGCACACTGATAGAACTGTCAACCTTCCCCCAGTCCCATAAGGGTAACCCTGATAAATGAGCATATCCCAGAGTATTGGGCAAATCTGGTAACAGTGTAATATAAACATTTTATGCCCTCAAAGAACGTTCATTTTCAGGTGAACTTGAAAAATGTTTAATACATTCCGCCCTGACTCCAGGGTATTGTTTTTTGAGATACCTTTTGACCCAGGAAAGTTGCTGAAGAGATATGTACCCTTTATGTAAGTGCTTCTATCATTATGGCTGAAGACAGGCCTTTGAAACTGACAATAGAATTCTTTGTACGTAGGAACCAACAAAAATGTTAACTCAATCTTTGTTTCTTAGAAACGTGGTAATATCGAGAGTAGTCTAAACAGTAGGTATTCTATGGCTAGAGCGAAAGGTATATTAGAATAAAAGAACTCCTTGGAATAGATAAGAGATGTTACTCTCAAATCTAGCACACTATTATTTGTAAAAATTAAAAAAGAAATTCACATGATGCTGCTTAAAATTTTACTTCGGAGAATAAAGATGTGAGATTTCAAAACAAATCTTATAAAAGCTTAATTTTCACATTCTCGCCAGAATTGTAATTGCATACATTTCATTTAAAAAAATAAAAAATGTATGACAATAGATCTCTGACTAGCTGTTCAGTGTTGTATTTCTTCTAGGCTTTTTTAAATGCTCAAAGCCATATTGTGGTGATTTTTTCACCGGCATACCCCCTACTTATCAAATGGATTTGACTCATTCAGAAACTGTTTGAAGAACTGTTGCCATCTCATGGAAATATTTCAGCTGGTATATTTTATCTGGTATTTTTCTCCCTTCATTCTGTATACACAAAGGCTACGTCTGCACTACGCTGTTTTGCGCAAGAAATATGCAAATGAGGCAAAGCGTGGAATATCGCCGCACCTCATTTGCATAATTAATGAGTGACTGCTTTTTGCACAGGAAGCTTTTGCACAAACCCCCCCTCTTGCGCAAAAACCTCTTGCACAAAAAGCGGCCGCTCATTAATTGAGCAAATGAGGTGCGGTGATAGTCCACGCTTTGCCTCATTTGCATATTTCTTGCACAAAACAGCTCAGTGTAGATGTAGCCAAAGAGTACGTCTACACTGCACGGCTATTTCAGGATACCAAATAGTTACGCCACATCTCCACAAGCTGCCCGATATTTCAACATATTTTTTAAAGTAATGGGTGTGCTATTTTGCCATCCTGGTAAACCTTGTTGGATGACGGATAAGGGATGGCTTGAAATAGTGCATTACTTTGAAATTTGGCATTGTGTAGATGTGCCAAATTTCAAAATAAGCTATTTTGAATAGATGTGAGATAAGATACGCAATTCGCGCAGCACAAATGATCTTATTTCAAGTTCAGGGTGCTGTGCAGACACATCCAAAAAGAGTTTGCTTAGGGACAAGTTCCTCTTACCAGTACTTTTGCATCTCTTCATCATTCCTCTGCAACACCAATGTTTTAAAAAAGGGGAGGGATTTTGATATTTCAATTATTGGGCATTCCGATAAGCAGGATAGAGGAATTCAAATAAAAGTTCCTAAATTCACGTATTTTCAATTAAAATTTCTCGGTCATGTTTTTAAAGGTTTACAAAATCAGTTTTTTTAAATTGCCATTGAGGAGCCATGTATTTTAACTCTCTTATATATCTACTCAGTTTGAAATAGAAACATTTTGTGGCTTAACCTTCTCAGTCTTTACCTAACTTCACTTGGCAGCAGAAAAGCTTCTGCTGAACCAATCTGTCTGACATCACTTATGTATATCTGTACTATGCCAATCAGTGGTTTGGAAATGTTCAGAGAGCTAAATTTACATGGGAACCATAATCTGCAGTGCTGACCCAGACATACCTCCCATTGACTGCAGTGGGAATTCTATGTGCACTTGAATAAGGATTGCAGCGGAGTGTTGTGAGAGCACGTTAATTTAGCAATATTCAGTTGGACAGGGATGAGAAGAGAATTGTAACACACTTACTTACTGATTCTTTACAACTGTGAGAAGTACTCATGACCCTTCCCTCTTAATGGTCTTTGTGATGAAATGTCCTGACCTTTATAAAATCTGGATGTTGCTAAATGGATGGTTTGGTCTTGTCAATGAAATAAAGCCAAGTTCTGACTGCCTTTAAACACGAGCAATTCCTTTCTCATAGAGATGAGTGTAGCTTTGGAATACTGCGTAAGGTGATTCAGCTATAAGCATCTCAATGCCTTCCTGTCCTGCCACTGGGCCGTTTACACTGGGCCAAATTACGGAAAAGTCTCCTCTTTCGGACAAGCCCTTCTTCCTCGTGGGAGGAGGAAGATAGGGTTCCTGAAAGAGCGTGTCTGCTCTTCTGCAAAAAAAGCGGAAGAGCAGACACATTCCCTGGACAAGGAAAAACCCTGTAGAGTAGACATTGCCTGGGAACCTGACTCCAATGTTCCCTGTAAACTGTGCGGTCACTCAGGAGAGATTCAAATGCTTCCCAGCTGATTAGCAGCATGCCCACAGATAGGATTTTTGTTTCTACTTGTATTACATATTCACACATGCTTCGGTGCACATACAATTTATTCTGCATGTAGATGGAAAAGATTAGTGGAAACATTGCTGGACACTGGAGGAGTAATGTACAAATTATTCTGAAGGAAGCTCAGATGATGGCTTCATGAGTATGTTGAGGTCTCAGGCGGGAGTAAATGCCTGGGTAAATGTGCACTAGCCCGTAAGCAATTAGTAAACAATCTTTAGTATTGAGATAAGGAATGGGTCCAGTCCACGTGGGTCTGCCCATTTCAAGCACCTCTTCCATTCAGAGGATTACGATGTTTCTCTTGCTCTGTATCAGTATTTCCTGGACTTGCAGGAAGCAGTTTCAGTCGCCGGTAATCAACCATCAGTGCACTGTCTGGGTTCCATCTCACTGCCCTGTACAAAGGAACTGAGTGAGGTCTGCAGCAGCTCTGTCCTTTTCACCTTTACATTGCAGCAAGGGGCAGCACGGGTGCATATGGTACAGCACAGTACAAAGAACTCCAACACTGCACTGCACGTGAAGCAGAATCCACGCTGATGCACATTCAAAGAACTAGTCTGTCTGCAAGGTGATTCCATTGACTGGTTTTAGGTTGAGAGATGGTGGATTGCAAGGTTTTCTATCTTTTTTTTGGTACTAGTGATGTTCAAACAGTTTTTAAACAAAATCTCACTGTTCACATAATTCATAGTGACGGCTCCTCTTCCATTTACTCGAACAGGAGAGTGTTTCTGGCTTCTTAAGAGTCTAAGAACAATGAATGGGTGGCTCTGGTTTCCTGTAAGTTTCCTGTAAGTGGACAAAAGCTTGTTTTTTTACAGTGTGATGACAGGTGGAAGTACTGCACATTCATTAATCTGCTACAGGGAAGAGACCTCAAAAGCTACCTAAGTCTCCTGCAGCAGATAGCCTGGGAAGTTCTCTGAGTTCAGAGCCCAAAGGTTGAATAAGAGCAGAAGAGGCTATGCCAAATGAGTACAAGGCAAAAGGCTGCACTGCATGGGAAAATCATATATTGAAATCAGTGTGGGATTTTTACACAATAAGAACATAAAAATAGCCATACTGGGTCAGACCAATGGTCCATCCAGCTCAGTCGCCTGTCTGCCGACAGTGGCCAATACCAGATGCCTCAGAGGAATGGAACAGAACAGGTAATCCTCACATGATCCCTCCCCTGTCACCCAACTCCAGAGAAACAGAGGCTAGGGAAACCAATCCTACCCATGCTGGCTAATAGCCATTGATGGACCTAACCTCCATGAATCTATCTAGCACTTTTTTGGACCCTGTTAAAGTCCTAGCCTTCACCACATCCTCTGGCAAGGCGTTCCAAAAGTTGACTGTGTGCTGAGTGAAGAAAAACTTCCTTTTGTTTGTTTTAAACCTGCTATCTATTAATTTCATTCATAGAATCATAGATCATAGAATCATAGAACTAGAAGAATAGTGATAGAAATGTAGCCGTGTTAGTCTGGGGTAGCTGAAGCAAAATGCAGGACAATGTAGCACTTTAAAGACTAACAAGATGGTTTATTAGATGATGAGCTTTCGTGGGCCAGACCCACTTCCTCAGATCAAAACCTTTTGATCTGAGGAAGTGGGTCTGGTCCACGAAAGCTCATCATCTAATAAACCATCTTGTTAGTCTTTAAAGTGCTACATTGTCCTGCAGAACTGGAAGAGACCTCAGAAGGTCATCAAGTCCAGCCCCCTGCTCTAGGCAGGATCAATTCCAACTAAATCATTTGGTGACCCCTAGTTCTTTCATTGTGGGAATAAATAAATCACTTTTCCTTATTCACTTTTTCTACACCAGTCATGATTTTATAGACCTCTATCATATCCCCCCTTAGTCTCCTCTTTTCTAAGCTGAAACGTCCAAGTCTTTTTAATCTCTCTTCATATGGGACCTGTTCCAAACCCCTAATCATTTTTGTTGTCCTTTTCTGAACTTTTTCCAGTGCCAATATATCTTTTTTTGAGCTGAGGCGACCATATCTGTAGCAAGTATCAGAGGGGTAGCCGTGTTAGTCTGAATCTGCAAAAGCGGCGAGGAGTCCTGTGGCACCTTATAGACTAACTGAAGTGTAGGAGCATAAGCTTTTGTGGGCAAAGACCCACTTTGTCAGATGCATCTGACGCAGTACATCTGTAGCAGTATTCAAGATGTGGTTGTATCATAGTTTTATATAGAGGCATTAAGATATTTTCTGTCTTCTTCTCTATCTCTTTTTAAATGATTCCTAACATCCTATTTGCTTTTTTGACTGCTGCTGCACACTAAGTGGACGTTTTCAATCAAATCTACTTTTTGACGTGTGCTGTTGTAATGTCCCCATGATTAACTTTTCCTTCTAACAATTTGTGGGAATAGTAAAATTGAGTATTTCCCT
This sequence comes from Pelodiscus sinensis, assembly GCF_049634645.1. Taxonomy (NCBI): domain Eukaryota; kingdom Metazoa; phylum Chordata; order Testudines; family Trionychidae; genus Pelodiscus; species Pelodiscus sinensis. The sequence goes on from NC_134720.1 coordinate 13,107,238, forward strand.
ACTGAAAGTCCAAATCAAGCTGTACAATAACTGGGTTAATGGACAGCATGTAAGGAGAGATTTACTATGGATTTGTTTCAGTTCTGCTCCCAATGGACATTAATGTATGTCTCTTACATGCTATTGCACTGACAAAAATAATATACAAGCATGGGTCATGGTAAAGAAGGGTATTGAAAGATAACATCTCAAATGCAACTGTTGTCCTTTGGCACAGTCATTAAATGGAATGTGAACAACGGGGCTAAAGGAGAAAGCATTGAGTTTCTGAAGTGCTTATGTAACCCACATACCAAAGCTTCGTCTGCACTGTGTTTTGTGGAATAGGAAATGCAAATGAAGCACTCATTTGCAAATCTTGCACTCTGATTTGCACAGACGGGGCTATTTTTCAGAAAAAAAAAACCTTTTGCGCAAGTTTCTGTAAACCTCATTTTTTGAGGAATAAGGGATCTTGCACAAAAGGGTTCCCCTCCCTCCAATGGCCTCATCTACACTGTGTTTCCCCCCCCAAAAAACCTCTTCCGCAAAAAGGATCAGAAGAGAATATGCAAAGGAGAGCATGAGATTTGCAAATGAGCACTTCATTTCCTCGTCCACAAAAACCAAACAGTGTAGATGGATCTCTAGAGAGGTTCACTGTCCCGTATAGTACCACAGAGACCACTTACAGTGAGTGATAAGAACAAGGGAGCTCTACAGCCTAAGCGGAGAGCCATCTGGCTTTATAGCTCAAGCTGTAGAAGCTCATCCCCTGAGGTCCCAAGTTCAAATCTGCCTAGCAGCAGTTACACTCACCTGAGATATTCTTGAGTGCTGTATAAGGGCTTCCTCTGTCTCCTTGCGTCTGGCGAGGAGGGGTCACCAGGGAACAGCGCGGCGTGCAGTGAACCGCCGCCACTTTGCAAGGGAAGCCCGCACAGCTGCCGGCGACCAGCCAGATGGGGAAACCTGGCTGCAAGCAGGGTGCAGAGGGAGAGGGAGCGAGGCATCCGGCCAGAGGAGGTCGCTGGGGAACGGTGCAGCGAGCGGCAAACCTCTGCTGCTTTTGCAGGGAGGCAGGGAAAGCCCGCGCAGCTGCCGGCGACCAGACAGCCGGTTGGGGAAATTGTGTTATTATGGGGACAGTCGTGTTGTTTGAAAAATGCTCCCCACCCCCAAAATCGTGCTATCGTGAAAACGTGTTAAGCGAGGAATTACTGTATAGTACATAGTTGGTGTAAGTGCTGACAAATCTACAGGACTAGTACAGGTCAGGAACAGGGCACTGGCACTGCTAAGGAAGATGGGTCCCTCACCCCTTATACCCCACACACACACACACCACGGCCATAGAAATGCCAAAGCAGCAGCGTAAGTGCTAAAGGAATTGAACTTCAGTTCTAAATATATTGCTTCTCTTAAGTATATCAGATAGTTTGAGAAAGGAGATACTTGTTTAATTTTGGGCAGTAGACTTTATTAGAAATGTTGTCCTCATTCATCAGTAAATTCACATTAAAATATGCTGAAGGCAGTTAGGTCTCATCAGTTGATATTCTGCCATTACAACAACTTCCAGTTTAAAAACTAGATAACTGATCAGGCAAATAACTTGAAACTTAAGAAATGCAAATAGAAAGCAGCATCTTTAAAACAGGTTGAGCCTGAAAAAGGAATACATCTTGGTGGGTGGGGGGACAAAAGTAAACCAGTCCTTCCAAGATGGAAAACAATTAAATGAGGATGTTGAACAGATAAATAAACAATGTATCACACATACATTAAAAAGAGAACAAAAGTATTTAGAGTTGGTATGACATAAAAATAATAAATTTGTTCAAATAAAAAAGTAACCTTCTCAAAATGTGAATATCCTAAAATCTCAAGACAGTGAACAGCTCTGTTATAAACTACGCAGAACTATGGAGGAATGAGATTTGGTCTTGAAAACACTGGATTGCATCAAATGTAATTGATTTTCCACTCTTCAGTAACAATTTTTCTTTAAATCCAGCAATGGTGTTATATAAAATAAATCATTATCTAGATGTTAAACATGATAGGTCCTTTAACACATTAAGGGCCAGATAAACTTGTGATAATAACTCAGCACCTTTGAACATCAAGTCTTAAGATTTAGATATTATTGTTAACTTAACACAGTGTTATTTCTTTCTCTAGTGGACACATTATTCAAAGGATGCACTTCTGGATAATTCTTGAGAGCCAGATTTTCAGCTGATGTTAACTGGAAGTCAGTGGAACTAAGCCAGTAAATGCCAGCTAAGGATCTGACCAGGAGAACCCAATCCTAAATACTGTTCTCTAGGCAACAGATAATTTGTGAATATAGATCAAACTGATTTCTGCGTTCTCTAGTTCACACCATATTGTTCTGCTTCAATTGATTCAGAAAAAGCCCCCACATACATTAAAAATTAAATAACACTCAAGGGTCCACCACAAATATTTCTATTTTGATGTAAACAATACTTTCTGCCATTTGCATTGATTTAGTCCAACATGGAGCCAGAAAAAGGGTTCTAAGGTTTCTTATTGATACTGTAAATAATTTTTCAGAGACTGGGGCAAAGGTAGAGATTCGATGTCATGCAGGCGATCTCTGCCAAGAGCAAAGCGAATTGATCTTCGGCACAAGTCCATTAAAGGCAGGGGCTCCGCTGAAAAAAGGAAGAAAAAATAATATAAGATTAATGTATTGATATCTACATTTTACTAACTTATTGAAGAAGAAAATGTATGTCAACGCTCTCAGGGGTAAAACAATATGGTACATGGCAAAGGGTAACAAATTGTGTTTAAAATTTCACAAGCTTAAAATGATACTGATTTACCAAGCAGTAGTGTCAACAATTTATTACATACATAGTAAAACAAGCATCATGGTTTCGTCTTTGTATCCGACTCTATAAAACATTCAGCACTATCCCAGCATTTCAAAAGTTATAGCATAATGGGGGTTACACAAGTATTTTGTTACACGCGAAGTCAGGATTTCCAATAAGGATTACAAGATCTTATAATCTGTTAACACAACATTCTGCGCAGCTAAACTAATACCGCCTGGCCTTTAAATATAGTTCTCTTCCTGCTCAGGGGTGGTAAAGGATCTTTTAAGGCTAAATGCACGTCTACGCAAGCGTAGTTTGGCCCTACAAACTGTGTCTAGCCTTCCTTTTAGGGGCTACTGAAAGTAGAAATGGGAAATGTCCTTATTTTTCTGTCAGAGATAAACATGTTTCTTTCAGTTGACAGGTTCTTATAAAAAAGATGCCTGTCTGGAAGGTTCTGATTTTACTTTTCTCAATCTGAATTATGTGCTTTTGGAAAATGCCAAATTACTCTTGGATTTTCAGTGCTGCCAAAGTGTCAATATTATACAACAAGGCTACTCAACTTTGGAAGCACCAGGGGCCACGATGATACTCACAGCACACGCCAAGGGCCATAACTTAAGTGTGGTTGCATATACATGCAAATATATATGCAAATATATGCAAACAGCTTCTTTCACACTGACGGGCATGAATACAAAGATTAAGGCTGCAGGGCTGGACACAAACGTGGCCAGTGTGAGCCAGTCGGCACCTCTCAGGTTCTGCCCACAAGGCTAAGCAACCAGCACTTTCCACAATAGCCCGGCACTCCCAGTACCTCCTCCCTGGGGGCTAGAAACACCAACACCCTGGATGTTAAATATCAGTTAACTGAATAGTCAATTAACCTCATCAATTTTTATCAGTTAGTCGACTATTCTATAGTCCCAGGGGGCAGGGCTGGCAGCCAGTGTGCTGTAGTCCCAACTCCCAGGAGCCCCCTGCCACCCTGTCCTGCTGCCTCTCTACCAGAGTCAGCAGTGCAGGGTGCCAGGCAGGAGCTGGTCCATGAGGAGAGCCAGTTTAAAATCCAGCTCCCCTCATGGATCAGCTGCCTGTCACCCCGCACTGCAGCAGCCCCTGTCTGGGGGTGGGGCCTGAACTCCTGGACCCAGCGCAAACTGGAACTGAGCTGGGCTGCCTGCTCGCCTGGCTCCTAAAACACTTTAAATGCAGAGCTGCAGTGGGGGTAGGTCCCAGACCCAGTGCAAGCTGAGACTGAGCCATGCTGGGGGGGTAAAGGGGCTGGGGGGGGGGGAATGCATGTAGTCTATAGCATTAACTGGTAAGCTTTTGCTTATTGGTTAATCAACTAGACTATTACATCCCTACCATGTACCCATCTGTTCCACGCAGCCTGTCCACTTGCATCTTTCAATACTCACCCTGCCTGGGAGACATCTCACTGTTGTGGAGTGTGTTCCCAGTGGAGGCCATGTTCAAAGGATCCTACCCAGGGGCCACGTATTGAGCCCCACTTAAACCCAAACTGCACCATGGACTGCCGGCCTCATGCGGGCCACAGGCCATGTGTTGAGTAGCCCAGTTATACCACCTGCCCAAACCACTGACCTACAAGAATGACAGGGATATGCAAGTACATAATTCAGTTTCCATATCCATTCAAATCATTAATACTTCTTCCAACATTGACAACATGGAAAACTACTGTGATGTAGTCTTGCTGAAGAATATGTGTATGTGATAGGAACTGGGTTAAGACCACAAATGAATTTCACAGAGGCCACCAAATCTCTGCCAAGAGTTATGACTACATGACTATGGCAACTTCACCTGAATGGATTCACCGGAATAGATGTTTGAAAACACAGTCCTAAATTCTTAAAACGACATGAAATTGTTCAATACTAGTGAACAAAACCAGGAATAATCAGTTTTTAAAACCACATACCTACTTCTACCTGGAAAATGAAACACTTTTGCAGAGTAACAAAGTCAGTTACAGTAAAACCTTAGAGGTTTTACCAGAACCTAGTTTCTAGCGGTAAATCAGAGCAGCCATCAGGCAGCTCTACCATACAACAGCTGTCAATATCCCAAAGAAGCAAAAAGAGCAGCCAGGATCTTGCAGGGCAAAAGGAAGTGTCATTTCTGGAATTCTTCCTGCCCCCATGTCTCCTGTGTTGGCTTCATATGTGGTAGGAACCTGAATCCCAACCCACCTGAGCTGCTGGAGCAGTTCAAAACAACCGCTAAATACTGTTTATAAACAACAAAAGGGTTTCCTTCAAGCCACCTCTTCCGCTTTTTCATATCCAAGACATAACTACAATTTTCATGAAAATTACTTTAAAAAAATTACCAGTGGGCAAGGAAAAACTCCAACTCAAAAGAAAACAGTTTAAGCAAAACAGTCCCCTTAGAACGCAGAAAGTGAATGCTTGACAACCCTTAATAATGTGTGTTGCTACATGTTCCACCTATAAATGCACCAAACTTCCATGTCAAAAAACGTTTAACACTGTAACATTCAAAATATTTTTAAAATATAATTTGTTTGCATTCAATGGACCTTTGAGCTGGTACAAACAATACTTACCAATGACTAATACTACAGGACACCGCAGGAAAGTGGTATTCTGAAACTACGCAGCTATCTGAGAAATCATCTAGGAAAAAACTATCAGAACATAAGGTATTTGTCCAAGCTTACGGCACGAATTTGCATATTTTCTTCCAATCCGGTTTTTGGGAGAATTTTTTCAGAAAAAAAAAAGCTGTCTAGATGTGGTTCTTTCGGGGGGGAAAAAAACCCTTTTCGAAAGAACCCTGTACATGTCATTTTTTTTAGGAAGAAGGGTTCTTTTGAAAAAGGGTTAAAAATAACCGCATCCAGACTGCCTTTTTTTTTTTTTTTTTTTTCAAAAAACTCTTCCAAAAAATGGGATTGGAAGAAGATATGTAAATTTGGCATAAATTTGCATATTTTCTTTCAAAATCTGTGGGCAGTCTAGACATGCCCTTAGAGACTAACCGTAATTGCCCCCACAGCCTCATGTACAAAAGAGCATTGTGGCAGCTAGAGTACATTTTGCAGGCCTACCATCAAATCACCAATGATTTTTTTTTGTTTATAATTTCTTTGTGCATGTTCTGGTAGTGAGTTTGGAAGAATACAAATCCTCAAAGCAGAATCAGTGAGCATCAGTTGTATTGAAGATTTATGAACTCAAGTAACGTCCCATCAATTAAACAAATGAATTGCTAAGCTGAAATATAAAATTTTATCACAATACATAATAATAGCTCTTTCAGTTCTTTAGGCTGGCTAGGAATTTAATATAAAGTGAGCTCTCTAAGTGCAATGTGGTAATTTTTCCCAGAGGAAACCTAAGGTTTCTTTCCAGCCTCCTGCAGCTTCTTCCAGTAATATATGATGGTGAGCCTGCTTCCAAAGTCCTGTCATAGTTCTGAGTCTGTTTGCAGCCATCACCTTCTTATACAGACACTCATTATGATAGTTCTTCATTCCAAGGTATCATTTCAGCAGATGCCAGAAGAGGGAAAACTTTTTTTCCCAGGAAGTTCCATATCCCTTTTCCTTGTTTCTTCTCAGTTCCATGAGGCAGCTCAAATTTAGACAGCCCCAATTTAGCAACCACATTAAAAAATGATGCTAATCTAATGATGGCACAAATACAATAAATAAAAATAAACTATTATTTTCACTGTTCCTCCCAAACAGAAAGTGTATCTAAAACACAAGCATCATAAGCAATAAAACCTACAAGTCAGTTTAGAGGCCTTTCCTTCAAACGTGTCATTATAAACCATGGTACATCAACCAGCAAGTGACAGACTGAGACAGGAGAGAGTAATCATTATGCCACTCATTCAGTGCCCTAGACTTGGCTACTCACCTCTTGCCCACAGCCCTGCTAAATACCTGTCAGCATCCCTTGTACTCATAAGTGGAGAAGAGATCATATTTGTTTAAAATGTAATTTTAATGTATGACATGAAAATGGGTACAAGGTTATTCACTTAGACAGATGCCTATTTAATACCTCATCTCACGTCATATGTACATATGCAGTGGAGATCAACAAGCTTATTTATTCTTGGCAACTTGTTGTCAATTAACTATTTGGCATAATGATAGGAATTCTTTATGCCAGCAAGCAGGCTCAAAGAATGGCTCAGAAGTGCATCCTTTATACAACACCAAAAAAACAAAACAAAACAGAACAAAACAAAATCTATTCACAGATGTTTTGGTGACACCTGAAAAAGTGAATCACATTTAGTGTGCAATTATTGTGCCTAATGAATCAGTTTATTTGATGAAGAATTTTGCAAGATGTAATAATCGAAACATTTCTTGAATAATACAACGCGTCTATTCTTCTATAACTTTTTGTTAATCTACGAAGACCCTCTTTACTTTAAGCTACAATTTTCAACCTGGCCACAGAAATAAAAAATTAAAATGGGCTGAAAAATTGGATTTCTCATATTAAAAATTTAAAATTAGAAAATGTTCAACTCATCTACTCAGAATACAGAAAGGAAGTAGCTCAATGCAAAACTAATGAAACGCTGATGCACCAAGTCTGGAAAACTAGGAAAATATCTGGTGCCTTTGTTCAGATCTTAGCTTTTCTATATAGATTTCTGAATTGTTGCTTGGAACACTAGATCATGTAATTAATTCCTCCTCTTGCCCCCAGACCTGATAAACACCTGTGAACATCCCTCAGATTTCTGTTGTCCTCTGCTTCCTCCTTAAATGGCATCGTGATTTAACTCTGATTTTTATATGGACATGTGAAAATGAACCCTTTATGTCAAATGTTTTATTTTAGTCCACTCACTTTTTTAAAAAAGTTGTCAAGAAACAAAAAGGGACACACCCAATTTTTAATTATCAACTTAAGGTCAGAAGGTACCATTACATCATTAGTCTGACCTAACGTATGTGACAAGCCATTAAATTGTACTTAGTTACTCCTTTATTGAGCCTAATAACGTGGGTTTGAGTAAAGCAAATCTTCCAGAAAGAGATCCCATCATGATTTGAGCCCATCACTACTTTTAGTAGTTCGTTACAGCAGCTAATTGCCCTGTTACAGCTTTGTGCCTTATTTCTAATTTGAATTTGTCTTGCTTAAGCTTCCAGACATTTGTTGTGGTTATGTCTTTCTCCACTAGATTAAAGAGCCCATTAATATCAGTATTTTTGTGCCCCATGTACTGTAATCAAGTTGCCCCAGTCTTTATGATAAGCCTAACCAGGCCTGGTGACAGATGGGGGCAAAGAGGGTGATTCAAAAGGGCCTGGGACTCCGGCCACTGCTGCTGCTACTGAGGGCTGCCTGGGGGAGCTGTGGCATGCGACAGGCAGTTCTGAGGCTACCTGAGGAAACCAGCCCCACCTCTGCCCCTTCTGCCCAAGATTCCACCCCTTCCTGCATGGAGACCCTCTCCCCCACAAATATCTTGCACATGGGCCTGGTGACTCATTGAGCCTAACAGACTGAACTATAAATCTCACTATAGCATTTTCTCCAGCCTGCAAATCCTTTTTGAGGATCTTTTCTGCACCTTGTCCAATTTTTCAAGTGTGGACAAGAGAGATTGACACTGTATTCCAGAATTAGTCTGACCAATTTCAGTTGCAGAGGTAAAATCACCTCCCTACTGTTGCTCAACATTCCCTCGTTTCAACATCCTAAACTTCTCGCCACAGCATCACACTAGGAACTCAGGTTTAGCAGCTTGCTCACGATGACCCCTAAAATCCTGTTTTTGAGACACTGCTTTTCAGGAAATATTCCCTCATTCTATAGATATGGTCTGAATTCTTAATTCCTGTTCATACAACTGTACACTTGGTTTTATGCAAACATTTTGTTTACACACGATTCAACCACCACTCCACTATAAAATTATAGTATTAAAAATATATGTAGACAAGAGAGCTTCCCTCTCAACCCTTCCTTTTCATGACTAATTACTATTTTACTTCTACACAGACATAATGTGTCAAATTCTTCTCCCACTTACACTGGTACAACCCCACTGCAATAATCAGAACTACACTACTGTAATGGAGGGGGAAATGTGGCCCACTGCATTCTTTAAATGGCCCATCATTAAAGCAATGCAGCTTCTCCTTTATATTCTAAAGAAAGGAAATTGCAAATACATTTTTAAAGAATGCAGTTCATGACTGGTAACTCTACAGACTAACAGCACTCAGACGTTAGCAGTGAGTGCCAGAACAAGGGCAGGCTGCAGATGCCAATTAGCTGTGTAGTTACCACCTGCTTTCTACCATAGTTAGCTTTATATGATATCAGAACATTACATTTTTATAGTCTGGGGGTTTTAAAAAAATTGTTTAGGTCAATGTTCCTAATATAAATAAAACTCCAGTGTCAATTAGGGGTGTGAACAGTTAACCTTAATGGGTGAGGCATACCAGTTAGGGTTCACCGGTGGGGGCTGCTCAGCCCCGCAGAGCCCACCTCTCTAGTCCAGTTGTGCTGGAGTTTCCCCTCTACTCTCCGCAAGCACCTGTTTAATCCATTCACTGGTTAAACATACAATTTAACCAGTTATCCTGTTTGGTTAGTTTTTACATTTCTAGTGTCCATGTGTCTTCTACCTTTGCATATCTGACCTTGGTTTGCCAAGATGTTCTGCTCCTCGTACTCTATATTATCCCCTTCTCAATATAGTAAAACCAGTGCTATTCGGAAACCTGTAGAGACCGGCAAATTTCTGACGCTGGGAAAAGCAAAAGCAAAAGAGAAACTGGCCCTTTAAGAGCCAGGCCGTTCCTCAGACGAGCATGCAGCACATACCTGGGGGAGGGGTGAATGGCAGCTGGAAGCAAGCAGTAAGTATCTCGGTTCCCCCTGCAGCTCCCGTCCCCCGACAGGCCACCCCCACCATCTCCGCCTCCCAGCTTCCATTCCACCCCCCTCACCAGGCCGCATCCCCCCCCCCCCAGAGGCTCGTGGACCCCCCCAGCAGGCGACATCCCAGCCCCCGCATGGCTCCTGCCCCCACTCCTCCTTCAGATAACCAGAACTTTTAGGTTACTGGCATGCCCTAATCTCTGGGTATGCCGGATAACACAGGTTTTACTTCAAGAGTCATGTACTATAACCCAATCAACTCTTGTAACATGAACTGAACTCTGCTACTGCTCAGAATGCACAGGTATATTCCTGCATGTTCACTGTTTCCCCTCTCTCCAGCAAGTCTCTTCACACAGAAACAGCTAGGAGCTATTGTTTTCTTTTTTTGAAAAGACTAATGGGTGGCAGATGGCAAGACCTTGTTATCAGCTAAAATTGATAAAGTAGTCACTTTTGTGTCTCCAGCATTTAACTACCAAGGAGATAAAGTTTATGCCATTACCTTATTTCTCAGCAGAGAAAATATATTAATAATTTTATCAGTTTTAAACTTAAATCAGGGCGTATTTAAAGGAGCTACTAAGTTGAAGAAAACAGAAGTCAAGCAACAGTCTTCACAGACAACTCATTCTTGCCAGTTCGCATTATTTTTTTACAAAATTTTAAGATGGCTAGATATCATTAGAATTTTTTAGAAAGTATGTGTCATTTTGAGATTAAGATCCTGGCCCTGCAATCTCCTTCTTGACATTTTCCTTGCTCAAAGTAGTAGTTTCATACTCACATGGTTGCGTCTAGATTGGCATAATTTTCTGGAAATGCTTTTAACGGAAAAGTTTTCCGTTAAAAGCATTTTCGAAACAGAGTGTCTAGATTGGCACGGACGCTTTTCCGCAAAAGCATTTTTTGCGGAAAAGCATCCGTGCCAATCTAGACGCGCTTTTCCGCAAAAAAGCCTTGATAGCCATTTTTGCGACCGGGGCTTTTTTGCGGAAAACAAATCTGAGCTGTCTACACTGGCCCTTTTGCACGAATGGAAGCAGAACAGTATTTCCGCAAGAAGCACAGATTTCTTACAGTAGGAAATCAGTGCTTTTGCATAAATTCAAGCGGCCAGTGGAGACAGCTGGCAAGTTTTTCTGGAAAAGGGGCTGATTTTCCGGAAAAACTGGCCAGTCTAGACACAGCCACATGAGTTTTAGGAATATACCCTAAGACAGGGCTATTCAACTTTGGAAGCCCCGGGGCACAATGATACTCACAGCACATGCCAACGACTGCAATTTAAGCGTGGTTGCATATGCATGCAAATATATATGCAAACAAAAGCTTCTTTCACACTGATGGGCATGAATACAAAGATTAAGGCTTAAGCTGCAGGGCTGGACACAAACGTGGCCAGTGAGAGCCAGTCAGCACTTCTCAGGCTCTGCCCACAAGGCTAAGCAGCCAGCACTTTCCACAATGGCCCAATGCTCCTAGCACCATCTCCCTGGGGATTAGAAACACCAACACTCTGGATGTTAAATATCAGTTAATTAAATAGTCAATTAACCTCATCAATTCTTATCGGTTAGTTGACTATTCCATAGTCCCTGGGGGCAGGGCTGGCAGCCAGTGTGCTCCAGCCCCAACTCCCAGGAAGACCCCTACCACCCAGAGATAGCAGTGCAGGGTGCCAGGCAGGAACTAGTTCACGAGGGGAGCCAGCACTGTCACCCTGCACTGCAGCAGCCCTTGCCTGGGGGTGGGATCTGAACTTCCAGACCCAGCGCAAACTGCAACTGAGCTGGGCTGCCTGCCCACCTGGCTCCTAATATACTTTAAATGCAGAGCTGCAGCGGGGGTAGGTCCCAAACCCGGTGCAAGCTGGGACTGAGTCATGCTGCTGGTCAGCCTGCTAAAAAAATTAGTGCGGGGATGGGGGTGGGAAATGTGTGTAGCCTATAGCATTAACTGGTAAGCTTTTGCTTATCGGTTAATCAACTCAACTATTACATTCCTACCCCGTACCTATTTGTTCCAGGCAGCCCATCCACTTGCATTTTTCAAAGCTCACCCCACCTGGAAGACACCTCCCTGTTGTGGAGTGTGTACCCACGGGAGGCCATGTTCAAATGATCCCACCCATGAGCTGCATGCTGAGCCTCATGTAAACCCAAACTGCATTGTGGGCTGCAAACAAATGGGCTGTGGGCCTCACATGGCCCATGGGCTGTGTGTTGTGTAGCCCTGCCTTAAGATTTCAGGAAAGCATCCCTCACCAGGAAAGCACTTAAACATGTCTTTAATTTGAAGGTAGTGGGATTCAACACACATGATTCAAGATTTGAAGTCATTGGATTTAAGTACACACTAATGTCCTTTCATATATTAGGGTCTCAATTGTCCAGATGCTCACTATAAAAAAGCTATCAAGATTGTCAGGTTGAGGTGGCATATAACATATCAGACAAGGCAATTGTGACACGTTCACAACACAGTAATTTATCATCTACATTTTGGGGAAAGGCTGCACTTAACACCATAGTTACACTATGCTTTGCTGTAACAACTTCCTTTCAGGGACCTAAAGATACTTCACAAATATTGAATCCTAACACCCCTATATTGTAGGGAAGCAATATCTATTTTACTGATGAAATACCTAAGGCAAAAATGGTTAAGCGACTTGCACATGGTCACACAAGGAAGTTTGCCATAGACCCACAAACCAAGACGTCTGAAGTGTGCTCTGAAGCCCACTAGTAAGGCAAACAGCACTTGTTGGTCACCCACAGGGAAATGGATGGTCAAATAGAGAGGCGCCCCTTGTTTTTGGAGGAGGGATAGCTCAGTGGCTTGAGCACTGGCCTGCTAAACCCAGGCTTGTGAGTTCAATCCTTGCAGAAGCCATTTAGGGATTTGGGGCAAAAATTTGCCAGGGATGGTACTTGGTCCTGCTGTGAAGCAGTAGACTGGACACAATGACCTTTCCCTTCCAGTTCTAGGAGATAGGCAATCTCCATTAATTTAATTTTTTAAATAAAAGAAACAAATAGATGGGACTGAGAAAATTAAATTAAGAGCCAAAGGAGACAGAGTGATGAACTTCTTCCAGAATGAGCAAAATGTGTTGTAATACATACAGTTATAACTGTATCCAAGCTTTCCTGTTATTACTTTATTGTATCCTGTTACTACTTTATCATATAAGCAATTACTGTAATTGCTCTAGAGACATCATGTAATCATGAACCAGCAAGAAGCTGAGCCAGGAAAGAATCTCAGTATTGAGATGCGGGCCACACCATGGAAACGTTTGAGATTCCCTACTTTGGAATATGTCCTTTTACATCTCCACGTGATGCTAAAATTTCGTCCAAAATAAAAGAAAAGAAAAAGAAATCAGATATCAAAGAATTAGGGAATTCAGCATGCCAGTCAGTATACTAGTCAAACCAAAAACTACGTTTGAAGAATCAGGAATTGTAACTACAAAATAGGCAGAGCTAGAAGGGATGGAAAGGAAAAGTAATCCTCACATGGAGATGCACATTGTTTTCCCTCAGTGAAATGCTAATGTCCTGTATGACTGTGTAAGTACTGGTCAGTCTTGACAAAGTCTGGCTATACAAATGATTGCAATAAGAAATGGGAAAAGAGATTTTTTTCTTAAAATACCTCAGCTCTGCGCCTAGATTTTTCTATTATATGGGAAAATACACTTAAAAATGAGAAACAATGTATGCCAACTTTAATTGAATCTATAAAATGGTTGCATTTAACTCTTTGCTGTATGGGCTATTAGAACATACTCATCTCTAGGGAACATACAAATCTCTAGGATTTGTATAGCATGTAATTGACCAGTCGTGTAACCGCATCAAGTTGTACCAGTTACATGACTTTGGATAGTCCCCAGGGAAGGAGCTGGTAGCCAGTGCACCCCAGGGAGCTCCCTGCTATCCTGTGCTGCTGACTCTCTATCAGGGTATGTCTACACTACCCCGCTAGTTCGAACTAGCGGGGTAATGTAGGCATACCGCACTTGCAAATGAAGCCTGGGATCTGAATTTCCCGGGCTTCATTTGCATAAGCTGGGCGCCGCCATTTTTAAATCCCAGCTGGTTCGAACCCCGTGCCGCGTGACTACACGCGGCACGAACTAGGTAGTTCGGACTAGGCTTCCTAGTCCGAACTACCGTTACTCCTCATTCCATGAGGAGTAACGGTAGTTTGAACTAGGAAGCCTAGTCCGAACTACCTAGTTCGTGCCGCGTGTAGCCGCGTGGCACAGGGTTCGAACCAGCCGGGATTTAAAAATGGCGGCGCCCGTCTTATGCAAATGAAGCCCGGGAAATTCAAATCCCGGGGTTCATTTGCAAGTGTGGTATGCCTACATTACCTTCCTAGTTCGAATTAGGAGGGTAGTGTAGACATACCCTCAGAGGCAGCAGCATGGGGTGGCAGGTGAGACCTTGTCCACAAGGGAAGTCAGTTTAAAAACCAGCTCCACGGGAAGACTGGCTCCTGCTTCCTGCCTCTGTATTAGAGGCAGCAACATGGGTTGGCAGCAGCCCCTGTCCGTGAGGGGTCTGAGCTTCCCACAGAGAGAGGCTGTCCTGAAGTATTGTAGGTTATCAAATCCTGTTCCCTGCTCCAGAGTCAGGACTACAAGTATGTGTACAATAGAAATGTAAGTCAACCTACATTAGCTCGACTTACAGCCACTGCAGTAATTTACTGCATGTGCACACTGCCCTCCTTGGATTTCAGGTGGGTGTTCTCACATAGAGCACTTCCCCTAATGTAAGAAGGACAGTGTGGGGACCCCAGTCTTTCAGCTCCACTGTCAGCTTTCTGCTTGAAACCTGGCTGCCCCATAGGCTCCCAGATGGCTTCTCTTCCCTACTGGAATTGGGAAAAAACATCTTGCGCTTATTTTGCCTGTTCCCCACTAAGATCAGGTTCTTGGCCCCCTATGGTTCCCCACCAGGAGTCACTCAGCATAGTCAATTTCCTTGTTCAGGGCTGAGAAATTGACAGTCAATTGAAGAGACACTATCTACATAATAACTCGGTCAATCTTACGACACTGGAGTAAGTGTTATGCTTGTAGGAGAGGTGAAGTCACAGCAGTGTAATTGGGCACTAACATTGGTGGGAGGAAGGTTGTAGTGTATACACAGATATAATTAAGTCTGCATTAGTTACCTTATGTCAACCTAACCGCGTAGCGTTGAACAGGTTTTACGTTTATCTAGACCACCCAGATGCATGTTTGCCTAATGGGTTCTTGGAACCCTCCAATTACCGATATTCCAAAACGTACCTAAGAAAAGCTTCCTGACTTCACAGGTAGCTAACATCTAACCTAAATTGTTAATGATGAACAATTTAAATGATGAACAATTTATGATCCTCCTTGATGCAGAACAGATGAAGGAAATTAAGAATATTGTCATTTTTTCAGTTGAATTGTTATAAACAAGCCCTAAACACATTTGCTACCCCAAGAGACACACTAGATTTTTGAGATACCCATTACTGTATTAAGTACCAAACCAATATAGTATCTTAGTCCTATAAGACTATTTGCCATGAGAACCGCCTAAAATTAAGCAGATGCAGAGGAATTATTTTAGCAGGTTAGTTGCCTCAAAAGACTAAGTGGGTTCTCAGTGTAAGTTACAAACAGAAGCAAAAAGAACAAGGAGTCCTGTGGCACCTTAGAGACTAACAGATTTAGTAGGGCATAAACTTTTGTGGGTACAACCTGTTTCAGAGATGAACTGGAGTGGAAGTTACAGAGTCAGGGGTACTTGATGCCCTTAATGTGCTACTGGACATTACACAAAGTTGGAGCAGATACAGTAAAGATTTTAATGATATGCTACATATTTTTTTCAGGAAACTTCAGTGTTTGACGGTTTCAACCATAAAGAAGAGTATGAAAAGTCACAAAAATTGGAGATCATTGTAAATTACAAACATAGGATTCCCAGATTCAAAGTTTAAGAGGACTGGGACTCAGAGGCATGCTTATGACACTAAATCTAGTCTGTATTCTTCATGGTCATGCCAAAAGGGGGTTACAATATACTTATGTGAGTGTGATTAGAGTTTGGATGAGATTTCAACAGACTTAGTTAAAAAGGCAATTTGTGCAGTATCTAATAGATTTACCAACATGAAATAATAAATATGGATGTTAAAAGCTGAAACAGCTACAACGGAAGTCAGATGGGACAAAACACCCTACAAGATGGTTTATTCTAAGCCTGGAAACAAGAATGCAATAACATACTTTTCTTGCCTTACTTCTCACCATAAATTCTACATTTTAACCCTTTCAAGAAAGCAAGAATATAACACTGAGAAGGCATAACACTTCTAAACGTTCTGAACATGTGAAATGCATATGAAGAGTTCTTGTGATTTATAAACAACTTTACAGGCAACATGCGCTTACATTTTCAAGCTGGTGAAGTAGTTTAGGAAAGCTTTGGATATCTCTTCCAGAAATAGGGAAGAAGAAAATATATGCTAATAGGAAGGAGTCCACTCCTGCAGCTTTAATAAGAGATCAATCTAACAGTTAGAGAAAGTGACCCAGGGGATCATGTTTTGGTAACGCCTATATATAGTCTTTGACTTTGAAGAGCTGGGTTTGAAGAACTTACATAACCTACTAGACCAATACACCAAGGAAGAGCCTCAGATTACAATATTTGTTCAGAAGGTCAGAAATAGCTTTTGCACATTTTATGAGTAAAGCACAAAATATTTATCTAAAAATTCACTATAATCCAATTTTACAGAAATTGTACACAAGTGAGAGCCTGCATTTCTGAAGTTCTACTTTATTGATTTAGTTAAGGAATACGTGGTTGCTTATTCCTTAGGGTTCTTGAAGAAAAATAATTTAAGAGTGAAATGTACTTTTCCAGGTACAGCTGTGCTTATCTACAGCAGCAGAAAAGCTCTAGTGGCTTATGGCATAAAAGACCATTAAAATTTGTATTAAACTTCAGTTTCTTTGAACTATTAAAGTTCTAGACAACTTTTAATTCTGAAAATTATCCTCCTTTCCAGGAATGCAATTTTGTCAAGTATTCTATCCTCATAAAAGTCAGGTTATTTAATGTTTCCTCAAAAGTTTAACACACATAATGCTAAACACGCAAGTTGTTGTCCCTTATCCTACAAGTTCTCCTTTATGGGAAGACTTTTAAGACTATGTGGGGTTCGTTGAAGGATTTGGATTTTACCAAGCAGTCACTCAGAATGTATTTGGTTTTACAAGGCTCTGATGAAGATTTAAACTTGGGTACAAGTTGCTATAAAACAGAAAGACAAGTGGTGTGAAATACAGCCACTCAACAGCTAGATGGGAAAAAAGGAAGATAGTTTATTTGGTTTCTAAAAGGAATTTCTAGAATCGTTTTTAGAAATGACACTGTCAATATCTCCATTCCTTGAAGAATGTCAGTGTGGACTGCTTTCTTAATAATACAGGGATTATACTTCTCAACAGGAGACTCCATCTCATGAGACAGAGGAGCAATGAGAAAATTCAGGGCAAAATTATAAGCATTAGAAAGATGTTTTAAAGAGAATTATATATTTTTGGTTAAACAATTAAAATAATTTACCTTTGCCATTTTGAGGTCACCCTTCCTTATATTCAATTCCAGGTGTCAGTTTTGTCCAGCTGTTACATTCTGACACCTGGACTGTGAGTATCTCTGGGACATGGACTATCATCTTTGCCTGTATAATGAGGACCCAATTCTTTGCTCAAGTTTCTAAGTGATACCATACCAAAAATAAATAATATACACCCACGCACTCTGGCATCTATTACTTACAGGTATTCAGGCCAAATCTGCCCCATAAAACTGTCAACAAGGTAATTTTTTGAATCAGTATTAATTATTCTTTAGTCACTTACCTTATTTGTAATTAGATTTAATGATTAAGGTATCTTTTTATATGCTGAAATTTTCCTGTTAGTGCAAAATGTTAGAAATCACAGACCATCCTGATTAAATTTAAATATCATTCCAAACACGTCAGCGCTGTGCAAATATGTGACTATATTTCTTGTATCATTCTATTGTACAACTTTTTTTAATTATTTAAATTTAAATGATCTAACAGCTCCAAATAGCCTCAAATCAAGTGAAAAACTGGCAGCAGCACAAGATTTAAAATTAAAACATGTTTGTAAATAAGCCAACAATCTACAGGGGAGCTTTGGAAATAACAGGTTTGATTCATCACTTCATTACTCTAGTTGTGATTTCAACTAAATTTTGTTGACACACAGCTGGATTAAACCAGTAACATTTCAAACACAAAAAGGGATCAAAATTAGTGTTTCTTCTCTTAAATATCTTTTTAGTGATAAATTTAGTGTGTGTCACAATCCTAGTTATTTTAATACCAAATTTAAGAAATTTTGCTGCGGCGTGCCTGCTGTTTAGTTTAAAAAAAAAATCAAAAATCCAATTGCTGCAAGACTCTGCAATGAGTTCAGATTGCACGTGCTAAGCGCAGGCATGTTACCGTTTGGCAATTCAACTCTCTGAAAATTCTACCTACAAAGAGCATGTTCCAACCCAGGAGTGCAGATACTGAATGGGACTTCCTGAACGCCACTGCTTCGCCTGGCTGCTGTGAAGTAGAGTGAGTGCTGCAGCTGAGAGCCAGGAGCCTGACTCTCCAGTATTCTCCATGTTCCCTCTGCTTGAGCCCAGGAATCATGGAGGATGACATGAGTCTGACTGCAGAAGAAATTAGAGCTGGACTGGGTGTAGGAGACTGAGCTGGGCTGTGATTCTGCTCAGCAGAGAAGGGAGGATAGTCAAAGGCCAATTACAGCTTCTTGATTCTTCACAGTAGATCTGCATATGGAGGCATCTCTGCCATTAGCAATATGGTTACAGTGTCTCCCCCAAGCTGAGTGCAGCTGGAGTATGGCACTGTGATGAAGTAAAGTGCTGGAGCATGACACTGTGCCTAATATCTACCCCTACAACTCTTCCATCATACTTCCTGTTCTGAGCCGAACAAGGTGGCAGGGCAGATGTTAGCTTAGGTCAGTGGTCCCCAACCTTTTGAGGTTGTCGGGCGCCAGGGGGCGGGGACACTAGCGCGCCCGGGGGCGGGGCGGGCCCCCCCATAGCCGCGCGCCCGGGGCTGGTGCTTCCCCCCCCCCCCCGCCGAGTGCCGCGCGCCCGGGGCCGGCACTCCCCCCCTCCCGCCGAGTGCCCGGCGCTCCCCCCCTCCCGCCGACTGCCGCGTGCCCGGCGCTCCCCCCGCCGCATGCCCAGGGCCGGCGCTCCCCCCCGCCGCGTGCCCGGGGCCGGCGCCCGCCCTCGCCGAGTGCCGCGCGCCCGGCGCTCCCCCCCTCCCGCCGAGTGCCGCGCGCCCGGGGCCGGCGTTCCCCCCGCCGCGCGCCCGGGGCTGGCGCCTGCCCTCGCCGAGTGCCGCGTGCCTGGCGCTCCCCCCGCCAAGCGCGCTCCCCCCGCAAGCGCCCCTGCGCCATGTGCCCAGGGCCAGGCGAGCCCCGAGCACCTGGCGGGCGCATTGAAATGCACCGTGTTGGGGACCACGGGCTTAGGTATTCTGGTTTGCCTCAGCTAAGAGAACTTTGGTTCATCAAGGGAATACTCAGTGGGCCATATCTGGTTGCCTTGACTCCTTTGCACTTCCCAGACAGCACAAAAGGGCCAGAACACAAACAGGAATCTGGCCTCTGATGAGCTTGGCCAGTTACAGCTATTCTAGTGGCTTCCATAAACACCAGGTATCTCTGATCACAGGTTTTAGCAGTGGTAGAGGATGGATTTCTCTTATCCTGAGTTGATTATTTCCCTATGCCTTTTTACTGGTCATCCTGTGACAGGATAGTTCACAGAAATCCCTTTGGGGTTGTCCCCTAATGTACGTCTAGACTACAGGCTTTTGTCGAAAGATACTGTCGATAAAACTTCTGTTGACAAAGAGCATCTAGACTACATCCAGTTCTGTCCACAAAGCAAGCCGCTTTGTAGACGTGAGAGTGTAGATGCAAAGGACAGTCTAGATCCAATAACACGTTCTGTCAACAGAACTCTGTCGACAAAAGGTGTTATTCCTCACAGAATGAGGTTTACCAGCGTCGACAAAACTTCCGAGTTCTGTCAACGTTATGTCGACAGAACTTGGCGGTAGTGTAGATGCAGGTATAGTTTAGTTGACACAACTCCACTTTTGTTGACAAAAGCTTGTAGTCTAGACACACCCCTAGCGTGCTTATCAAGACACTGACATCCTGCCTTCTGGGGCTTCCCTCCACTCTGTCTTGCTGGCAGAAGCTCTGGTGTTCCCCAGCCAATGCACAGAGTTGGGGTTACCATCCCCCTGCAGAGCAGCACAGACACTGAACCAGTTCAGCTCTGGGAGGGTTCAGTTATAAGAGCTCAGGTCCCAGGAAAGTTACCCCCAAAAGGGACCAAAGCCCCAGTTATAAGGTCCGGTCAGCCCTCTTTATTAATGAAAGTTATACACACTGGGTACTCTGCCTCCCCAGGTAACAATTATTTACCCTGCACTTGGTAATAAACAATAGTGTTTTTATTCAGTACAAAATGGAGGATTTAAGTGGTTGCAAGTGAACACAGTGCAACTTAAGTAAGTTACTAAGTTAAAAACAAACAAAAAAAAGCCAGCTAATTTAATTATACTAAGAAACTTGTTTCATGTGAATGCTCACCCTAAACAGTTGATCCCTTTCACAAGCTAAGCAGCCTCCCAGCTTGAGTCTTATCATTCCCCTTATTCACTCTTAGATATTTCCAGCAGGCATCTTAGGTGGTAAGAGGGAAGCAACTGGCGACTCCCCATTGTTTGGTTCCCCTCCCATAGATACCTTTTGCCCAAGGTGGGAACTCTTTGAGCTCAGTACAAACTTTTCTTGTCTCAAGTGGACAAGAACCAGATCCAAAATGGGTTTCAGTATCAGGTAGCCTGGCAACATGTCCTTCTAAAACAGGGCTGGGCAAGACACGGCTGAAGGGCCGAATGTGGCCCGCATAACACTTTGATCTGACCCACAGACTGCATCTGGCCATTTTCTATTTATAACCTGCTCCCTGCACCAACCAATTTCCAGGTGGTGGCTCAGACAGCAGGAACCCATTTAAATGGCTCCTGGCTCCCAGTCATGGGGCTACCCTGCAGAGGCTGGAGCCGCGATCCCTTTAAATACCTGCAGCCACCCAGGTGGCTGCCAGGCAATGTGAGTGTGGTTGGGCCGGGAGCTGCGAGTCCTTTGCAGTGTTTTTAATTCAAAGCCCCTGAGAACTCTGGGGGGAGGCTAGTCCCCAGACCATGACCACATATAAAAATTCAGTAAGAGAACCCCCTGTAAAAATTATTGCCCACCCCTCTCCTAGGACCAATCACTATTTGGGCTTATTGGACAAACAAGACTATTCACAGGTCATTAACTTGATCATTGAGCCATTAAATTTTCTAAGCATCAGTAATGGCCATTAGAACATTCAGAATTATAAGCAGATTCACACTTCATCTTTCTAACTTCACATACAAGAATGATACATGGACAAAAATAAGATATACACATTCAGCAGAGTGTAACATTAAAATTGATATGTCACATGAGGTATTTTGCCTAAAGTATCTTTGAGTTATGCATAATCTTATTCATAAGCCAATTTTCATTAAGCATGGGGGTGGGGGAGAAAACACATCCATCCCAGTATTTATGACCATCTTCTCTACAGAAGATAGCTTTGATGTCAAAGAAGAGGAGAAGAAAAACAAGTATGGTTGAATTGTTACAGAGCACTTTTACACTAAAATACACCATGGAGTCTGAACTTATTTTCTCACCAATTCATTATCAAATATACTCAGTCTAAATGCAACTTTTATTCCAGCTGCCAGCTGGCTAATGAGATTCCACAGGTGTAAATGAAAGCATCATTTGGCTGGCAGAAACTTTATTACTGGCAATAATGTGTGAGCAGGAAAGGATCCAGCTTAACTTCAGATCCCAAAGTGAGTCTGCAGGACAGGCAATTAGAAAAGCACTATTAAGTGTGAGATGTTATAGTACTTGTAAATAGAACAAATTTGATCAATCCATTTGTATCTCTAGATACTTGTATGTCCCTTCACTGTCAAACTAGCTCACCTAGAATCAGTGAGAAATATATACACACAGGGAACCACACAATCGTATTTGTATGGTTAGTTTTCAGAATACACATAAAGATGCATTTTTATCCAAATGTCCTTAGTATTAAGAATAAGGGGAAGAGAATTAATTTTTTGCTTCGGTCTTTACGGCTGAGGATGTTAGGGAGATTCCCAAACGTGAGCTATTCTTCTGAGGTGACAAATCTGAAGAATTGTCCCAGACTGCGGTGTCATTAGAGGAAGTTTTGGAACAAATTGATAAAGTTAACAGTAACAAGTTCCTGTTACTTGTTGGCATTCACCCAAGAATTCTGAAAGAACTCAAATGTGAAATTGTGGGACTATTAATTGTGGTTTGTAACCTATCCTTCAAAACAGCTTCTGTACCTAATGAGTGGAAGACAGCTAGTATGATGCCAATATTTAAAAAGGGCAGTAGAGGCGATCCTGGCAATTACAGATCAGTAAGTCTAATATCAATACCAGGCAAATTAGTTGAAACTATAGTAAAAAATAAAATTGTCAGACACATGGTTGAACATAATTTGTTGGGGGAAAGTTCACATGATTTCTGTAAAGGGAAATCATGCCTTACTAATCTACTAGAGTTCTTTGAGGGGGTCCAACGAACAAGCGGACTAGGGATATTAAATTGCAGTTAACTGACTAATCAATTAGTCGATATTGTTGCTACACTTTAAAGGTGAAAGTGCCACATGGAACCCGGGGTCAGCTTGGGACTGCCCTGCTGACCCTGGGCCCCATGTGACACTGCTGCTTTGAAACGCCACAGGGATCCCAGTGTCAGGCTCCTCGTGGCATTTAAAAGTGGCAGCGCCACATGGAGCTTGGGATCAGCTAGGGACTCCCCCGCGGACCCCAGGCTCCACATGGTGCTGCCACTTTGAAACGCTGTGTGCAGCCTGGGGACACCCCAGGTGGTCCCAAGCTGCATGCAGAATTTCAATGTAGCAGCGCCACGTGGACCCTGGGGTCTGGCCCCACGCAGCACTGCAACTTTGAAGTACCTCCTCCTCATCCTCCACCCTTGCTGCCTCTGATCGAGGCTGCAAAGGGTGGGGGGGGGGGGGAGCAACTAGTTGACAATGTTCAGAAAAGGGCAACAAAAATTATTCGGGATTTCGAACAGATCCCACATGAAGAAAGATTAAAAAGACTGGGACTTTTCAGCTTAGAAAAGAGGAGACGAAGAGGAGACATAATTAAGGGTCACGAAATGAAATTAATAGGTAGCAGGTTTAAAATAAACAAAAGAAGTTTTTTCTTCACACAGCGCACAGTCAACCTGTACAAGAGGAAGTTGTGAAGATCAGGACCTTAACATGGTTAAAGAAAGAACTAGGTAAATTCACGGAGGTTAAGTCCATCAGTGGATATAACCAGGATGGGTAGGAATGATGTCCCTAGCCTCTATCAGAGGCTAGGAATTGGTGATGGATTGCTTGAAGATTCCCCATTTTGTTCACTCCCTCTGGAGCATCTGGCATTGGCCACTGTCGGAATGGTCTGACCCATTATGGCCGTTCTTATGTTCTAGACTAGAGCAGTTGTTCTCAACTCATTTCAATCCACGGACCACCAGACTAATCAAAAAATTTTCGTGGACCACCTCCTTTTTGAAACATGATAAAAATGAGCAGACAATGAACATTTTGGTTTGAAATGTATTTCTTACTAACAGACTTTTGGTTCCTGCCCACGCCGTGTGACTTTGGATAATGTTCCTATGGACCACCGAAAAAGTCACCATGGACCACCAGTTGAGAACCACAGTTCTAGAATATGTACTGCATTAATAGAATAGTTAGTAATTTTTTTTTCATATTTTGCTAAGGGTCTTCAGTAAATAACTAAGGGTATGTCTACACTGCACACTTACTTGGAAATAATCTATTCTGGAATAACTGATTTCAAAATAGCACGTCTACCCTGAAGGGAAGCCTCAAAATTAGTCCGAGGCAGGCTTCCCTAATGTAGATGTGTTATCTCGATTTAGAGCCCGAGGAGGAATAACTTAGAATGACCCTGGTGAGGGGCTATTTTGAAATAGCAGAAGTGGAGCATCGACACATGCCTTATTAAGAAATAGCTATTTTGGAATAGGCATTATTCTTCATAGAATGAGGTTTGCATAAGCCGTCAATTATTTTGAAATTATTTTGAAAAAACGGAATGGCTATGTAGAAGTTTGCATAGAATAATGGCCGCTATTCCGAAATAACTTTGCTGTATAGACATATCCTGGGTAATTAAACTATCATGATAGAAACTCTATCTCTGAAATACTGTAAATGACTAAAATAATGCATATATTTTACTATCAGCAGCAACAAGTGCAAGATATATAAGAGAAAATGTATGAAGAGGGAAAAAATAAACAGGAATGTCCATAAGTTTCCCTAATTGCCAATAGAGTATTTTGTAGCTAATTTGGGAGTTAGTGTGACCACTTCTTTAATATTTCTATTGTTAGCAACTGGGAGCATAAGTCACGGATCAGGACTGTACATACTCTGCTAGGTGCTGTATAAGCACAGAACAAAAATGGTCTCTTTCCTAAAGATCTTAAAATCTAAGTAACAGTCTCACAACACTGATTTGTGTTGCCCAATTAGTGACAATAAATATGTAGCCATTCTTTGATTTCACAGCCATCTGTCTCTGACTATAACTAGTCAACTTTAGCAACTATATCACTTTTAGAAAATGGGAAAGAAACTAAAAATGTAAAACAATTTATTTATTCAACATAGTAAAAATATACTATAAAACTAGTAACTAATACACTAGAATGTTCACTTTCTCAAATAAAGTGATATTTTCCTCTGAAACCAAATAATCTGACATAGCCACACCTCTCGCCCTTTTCAAAAGAAATAATGAACAAAATGGGAATATTTTAGAATGATTTTTAAGCCCAAGTCTCACTGTGCAGAGATCTAGAATTCAAAACTCCCAAACTAACCTGTTTTTATGTTTGAACAATATGCATTAAAAGCCATAAAATATGGGAAACGAGACTATTTAGCCAGCTTTGCTCAGGTCCTTAATCAAATAAGTTTTGTTTGTCTTCATGTAAATCATTGTTCTGGGGTGGGGCTGGGGTTGAGGAGTTCAGTACGCAGGCTGCCCTGGGGAGAGAAGACAACCCCAGCCCTCTCAGCAGCTTGGGGCCACATGAAGTCCCTGTCGATGGACACTGCAGCTCCAGCGGGCACAGCCGGGGGAGGGATGCATGTCCTCTGGCTGGAGACAGACACAGACAAACTTTATGAAATAGGTAGGTGATAGCTGTCCTTTGTCCGTCCTTGCCTGCTGTTGGCGCACTGGGGTTACAGCTGTCTCAATTCCTATCTCTGGCCCCTTGCCACCCTCCTGTTGTCATTCTACAGTAGGGATGTCAAAAATCATCATGTAACCGCATCAAATTTTAGTGAGTCCCTGGGGGAGAGCAGCCAAGTGCACTCCCAGCTCCACTCCTGGGGAGCCTCCTGCCACTCTGTCCGTGGCGGTTGGGGAGGGGGGCAGGGGAAGAGAGGGTGAGCTTCTAACAGACAGAGGCTGCACCAGCATCCATTTTTGTAATCAAAATAATATAAAGTGATTATTGTAAGTGTTGTATTCTATATTGTAATTGAAATCAATGTATCTTAAAATGTAGAAAAACATCAAAAAATATTTAATACATTTCAATCGGTATTCTATTGTTTAACAGTGCAGTTAAAACTGCCATTTATCTCAATTACTTTGAGTTAATCACACCAGTTAACTGTGATTAATCAACAGTCATAATTTCCATGCTACAATAAGACACAAGAACTTAATCATTCTTTTCAGGTTTGGGGGACCAGCCATGCTAGTCTCATGGAAGTGCTATATTTAACCCTCAGTGGTTTGCATAAACCACTCAAATTACCCACATTGGTTATGGCCTTCACCCCACTACCGTGAAGGAGAGTTCAAGATAGTTTTGTATCACTGTTTTAAGCGTCCTTGCAATAGAATTTAGCGCCAAAATCTGTAACTCTGACCAACACTTGGTTTCAATTTCATGACAGGAAGAACGAAATTTCACTTCTAAGACAGTCCTCCAACACTCGAATTCATCATTGTGAGTGAGCAGGCCTGGTGAACTTTAACTGATTCCATTTGTTTTCAGGCCTGTCTGAACCACTCATACATCATGTTTCTCAGGAATATCAGACACAGATAGGTTACTCTCTTCCCTCCAGTTTCTAAAACCTCCAGACAAGATTTTTCAGACAGAAGTTCAGTAAGAATCCTTTCCTGGTGGATTTTAGAGGACATGAACACTCAGGATCTTTTTCTGCATAAGTGTAGAGGAGGAAGAGTGTGCAAAAGATCTATGTGAATAGAAGTATGGTGGGGAGAAAGAGACCAACTGAGTCCTTCCAGAAATGCTGAGAGTTGGAATGTTATAGGCTCACTTAGACCTTCACAGGAGAACAAGTCGCAAAGTAAACAACCTCAGGGGACAAACTCACACAACCCAAACCCATTGGCTATTTTTTGCTGAAGCCATGCAAATCAAACAGATGAGTTTTGCATAAACCTAGTTTTAAGTATCCTTCAAGTCAGTAACTGTATTTCTGGTAACTAAATAATCCTCAATTATTGTAACTCCAATTATTAAAATGAACAGCAAAAATCCTATGAACCAGCATGACATGGCTAAGATTGTGCTTTGCATCACACCATGTCATGATTCTAGGTTGTATCAACAAGTGTGTTGTAAGCAAAACTCGTGAAGTCATTCTGCCGCTCTACTCTCCTCTAGTTAGGCCTCAGCAGGAGTACTGTGTCCAGTTCTGGGCGCCACATTTCAAGAAAGATGTGGAGAAATTGGAAAGGGTACAGAGAAGAGCGACAAGAATGATTAAAGGTCTAGAGAACATGACCTATGAAGCCAGGCTTCATGAACTGGGCTTGTTTAGTTTGGAAAAAAGAAGATTAAGGGGGGACATGATAGCGGTTTTCAAATATCTAAAAGGGTGTCACAAGGAGGAAGGAGAAAATTTGTTCCTCTTGGTTTCTGAGGACAGGACAAGGAGTAATGGGCTTAAAGTGCAGCAAGGGAGGTTTAGATTGGACATTAGGAAAAAATTCCTAACTGTCAGGGTGGTCAAATATTGGAATAAATTGCCAAGGGAGGTGGTGGAATCTCCCTCTCTGGAGATATTTAAGAACAGGTTAGATAGACATCTGTCAGGGATGGTGTAGACAGAGCTTGGTCCTGCCTTGAGGGCGGGGGGCTGGACTCGATGACCTCTTGAGGTCCCTTCCAGTCCTATGATTCTATGAACTCCATTACATTTTTCTTTAAAAGTGACAGATACCTGTCCATGATTTCTGATGTGTTAAGGAATTGTATATGGGGTTGTGACTTGGGTCAGGTGTGGGCGGGGGGGGGGGGGGGGGGAGGGAGGAGGAGGGTCAGGATATGGATTGTGATCGGGGGTAGACAATTGGGGTGCATGGTTTGGGAGGGGTTTGTGACCTGAAGGGTAGATATAGGAAAGGGTATGGAAGGGGGTGCAAGATCAGAGAGGGGTTAGAGGTGCAGGAGCGGGCAGAGGGTTGGGGGGTCTGAGGTGCCAGAGGCATGCTCTAGCCTGGAGGCACTTACCTGGTCTGCTCCCAGCCAGCAGCCTAGCAAGAGCCATTTGTGGCTCTGAAGGCTATGAGTCCAGAGTGGGAGGGGTTCTTTGTCCACGGCCTCTCCTGCAAACAGACAACGGCCATTGGCTGGTTTCCGAGGCTGTGTCTAGGGCAGGGGAAGTACACAAAGCCTCTCCTTCTCCCCTCCCCTTGGGCTCACAGCATTCGGAGAACTGTTTGAGCAGTGTGTGGAGGCAGGGCAGGCAGGCAGCCTTGCTGATGCTCCTGCAGTCTGCATCTGGCAGCTTTTCAGGCCACATCTGGCCCTTGTGCTGTATGTTGTTCACTCCTGCCCTAGCTCAACCTTCCTGCATCCAGCAGGAAACCATCCCATAGAGAAAAGAAATGGACCATTGAGCTCCTAGTGAAAGACATGCTACTTCCAGTGATACATGGAAGGAAAATATATTGAGGTTTGCAAAGACTGGTTCTGAAGTAGCAACAGTTATGTTCAGATCCATCAATTTATATCTCCAGCATGATAGTTTGCACTAAAATGGGGAAATAAAGGTTCTGTGAGGCCTTAAGATACTTTTTCTACTTTTATTAGATTTCCAGGATTTTTTCACCATTCCCACCCTTTGATGTTCTACTAACATTGCCATGTTAAATAGCTCCAACAATGAACCCTTAAGTGTGCTCAAAAGTATTTAGCCTTTGATACTCATCAATGAGACATTTATGAAAAATAACAGTAAGATCACATCTGAAGCTGACTGGTAATGTACTATTTTACCATACATGTGCTGCTGTTTAGAAAGACTTAAACTGAGAGCAGATCAAAACCACCTGAAGATACTGAAAAAAGCTTACTGTGATGTGATGTCACACACGCACACACACACTTTTAGAATAACCTGCTATTTAAGTGTTTTCTGAAAGAGCTCTTATTTGTATGATACATTTTAACAACATATTTACTAGTGCATAATCAGAATTGAACTTCATGTTTGCAGGATCTTGACATTCATTTGACTGTCCTTAAGCAGGGTTGGGCAAGATATGCCAAGCCTTTGGATCTGACCCAAGGCCTGCCCCATTAGGGCCCTCAGGCAGGCTCCCTGCCATAGCTCTAGGGCACTCAAAGTAGCTGGCTACTCCACACGCTGGGTGGAAGAAGACTTTGCGTTCTGCAGTCCACCTACAGTCAAATCATCACAGCTCCCATTGACTGGTTTGCTCCTTGCACCAGCGCACGGCACAAAGAGAGACATGGAGCAGCCAGCCATTTTAAGCAATCTGGGGCTGTAGCAGGCAGGGAGTCTGCCTGAGGATCCTGCTGGGCCTCTGGCCGGGAGACACCTAGGTTAGCTCCTCTCAGCCAGAGCCCACATCTTACATCCCACCTTCTCCCACACTAACTCCCTGCCCCAGGACACCATCCAAACTCTCCCCTCCACCCCTCCGAGGTCACAACTCCCTTGTGGACCCTGCATCTTCTCCTACATCCATCCCCCAGGCCTTAATCCTCTCTTACAGCCGTACCTTCTGTTGAATCCTGCACCCAATCCTCTACCCCAGTTCACCATCCAAACCTCTCTGCCACAGGTCAGAATTCCCTTCCACACCCATCACCCAAACTCCCTCTCAGATCCTAATCTCCTACCATGAGCTCCCTTCTGCACCCAACCTCCATCCCAGAACCTACACCCTCTCCACAGAAAAGTACAGCCCTTGACCACTTACCAAAATCTTGGAATGCTCCTCCCTCCCCCCAAAAATAATTGCCTACCCATGTTGAAGGAACCAACCAGGAGCCAGACTCCTCTTCACCTGCTACTCACAAACAAGGAAGAATTGATAGGGGAAGTAGATGTAGGTGGCAACCTGAGGAGCAGTGATCAAGAGAAGGTCAAATTCAGGATCCTGACAAAGGAATAAAGGAGAGCAGCAGAATATGGACCCTGGACTTCAGAAAAGCAGACTTCAACTCCCTCAGGGAACAGATGGGCAGGACTTCCAGGGAGGCTAATATGAAGAGGAAAGGAGTCCAGGATTTTAATGAAGCCTTACTGAGCGCACAGAAATACAACATCCCAATGTGCAGAAAAGACAGCAAATATGGTAAGTTTGACTTAACAGAAAAATCTTTGGTGGGCTCAAACACAGAAAGAAAGCTTATAGGAAGTGGAAATTTGGACTGGGGAGGAAGATAAAAATATAGCTCGAGCATGCACAAGGATATAATCAGGAAGGCCAAAGCGCAATAAGAATTGCAGCTAGCAAAGGACGGGAAGGGTAACAAAAAGGGTTTTTACAGGTATGTTAGCAACAAGAAAATGGTCAAGGAAAGTATGGGGTCCCTTACTGAATGGGGGAGGCAATTAACTGACAAATGTGAAACAAGCTGAAGTAAATGTGTTTTGTTTTAGTTTTTTTGCCTCAGTCTTCAGAGACAAGGTCGGTTCCCAGATTGCTGCACTGGGCGATTGAAGAGTAACTGACATATAATCACAACATTCTCTACAACTGTGTAACTGAGGCTCGATTACAACACATTTTTGTCAAAAGACAAGATAGGAACCAAAAGAACACCTGTGATGAAAAAGATGAAAGAACAATATGTAATACAGCCACTGATGGAGTCTTTAATCTGGAAGCACGAGGTGTACCGGTAGTTCGGAATAGGAAGCCTAGTCTGAACTACCTAATTCGAGCCCCGTGTAGCCACGGTGCATGGGGTTCGAACCAGCGGGGTTTTAAAAATGGCGGCTCCCCGCTTGTGCAAATGAAGCCCGGGAAATTCAAATCCCGGGCTTCATTTGCAAGTGCGGTATGCCTACATTACCCTCCTAGTTCGAACTAGGAGGGTAGTGTAGACATACCCTCAGAGACAAGCAATAACAATGATTAAGAGGCTGAGGGATTTGACTTAGGAGAAAAGGTTAAAAAATGAATGCAGAACTTGGCAAAATGATAAAGGAGGATGTAGGATAGGATAACTTGATACAAAGCATAAATGGTTTTAACAGCAAAGGTGAAGAGCAATTTTTTTAGCAGAAGTAGTTATATGTTTAGAATGAAAGGAAGTTTAGGCTGGATATATCAAGAAAGAGACTATGAAATAGCTTCCCAAATACAGTGTGTGGGGGGGGAGGAGGAGAAGCCCAATTACTATGTCCTTTATAGAGTGAAACAAATGCTATAAACTATATGAAAGAAAACAATGCTGTTTTGACAAGTAAATAGAAAAGTAAGGTAGACCATCTCTAATTTCAGTATCTATAATTATCATAATCAAGCAAATAAAGATGTTTTTAATTTTGAAAACATAACCAGGCTGTAATTTGGTATCTAGCGAGTTTGCAGTGACACTCTCTATAAGTAGAAGACTAATGTATTAGATTGCAATGTAAACAGAAATATTATCCAAGATACAGTCAAATCCTTATAATTTTTCTGGCAGATTATAATACCAAAGTTAGTTTCCAATTTTTCTCCTTTCTTTTTATTAAAATACATTTTAAATAAATAACTGACCTAAAAAAAGCCCCTTGTTTCAAAATATTAACTTATTCTTATTGTAAGGACCCATGAGATTACAATCAAGAAATAAGAATGGCCATACCGGGTCAGACCAAAGGTCCATCTAGCAGTGGTCTTCTAACAGTGGCCAATGCCAGCTGCCCCTGAGGGAATGAAGGGAACAGGTAATTTATCAGGTGATCCATCCCCTGCCCTTTAGTCCCAGTTCTGACAAGCAGAGGCTAGGGACACCATCCCTGCCCATCCTGGCTAATAGTAATTGATGGACCTCTCCTCCATGAATTTATCTAGTTCTTTTTTTTAACCCTGTTATAGTCTTAGCCTTCACAAAATCTTCTGGTGAGGAGTTAAACAATACAGGGTGCATTGTGTAAAATAGTAATTCCTTTGTTTGAAACCTGTTGCTTATAAATTTGTAATTCTTGTGTTATGGGAAGCAGTAAATAACTCTTTATTCACTTTTCCCACACCAGCCATGACTTTATAGATCTCTATCACATCCCCTACAGTCATCCAAAGACTCAAGAGGTGATCCTGGCAATTACAGGCTGGTAAGTCTAATTCATTACTGGGCACTTTAGTTGAAACTACAGAAAAGAATAAAATTGTCAGACATATGGATGAACATAATTTGTTGGGGAAAAGTCAACATGCTTTCTGGAAAGGGAAATCATGCCTAACTCATCTATTAGAGTTCTTTGAGGGGGTCACCAAACATGCGGACAAGGAAAATCCAGTGGATATAGTATATTTAGATTTTCAGAAAGCCTTGGACAAGATCCCTCGCCAAAGGCCCTTAAGTGAAGTAAGTTGTTATGGGAAAAGAGGGAAGGTCCTTTCATAGACTGATAACTGGTTAAAAAGACAGGAATCAAAGAGTAGGAATAAATGGTACATTTCCAGAATGGAGAGCAGTAACTAGTGGTGTCCCATAAGCAGGGCTTGACAAACGGCAGTGAAAACCGCTCGCCAGCCCCGTACTGTGCATGCACATGCGCGCACCGAGAATGAACGGCGTGCGCGGCTGAAATCTACTCGCCATAGGTGAATAGATTGTATTCTTTGTCGAGCCCTGCCCATAAAGGTCTGTACTGGAACCAATCCTATTCAATCTATTTATAAATGATCTGCAGAAAGGGGTAAACAGTGAGGCGGCAAAACTTGCAGATGATACTAAACTGCAAAGTGGACAGAAAGCTGGCTAGATTGTCAGGCCCAATGTGTAGCGATCAATGGCTCAATGTCTGGAGGATGGACAGTTTCAAGTGGAGTGCCTCAAGGATCAGTTCTAGGGTTGGTTTAGTTCAACATCTTTATTAATGACCTGGATGAGGGGATGGATTGCACCCTCAGCAAGTTTGCGGATGACACTGAGATAGGAGGTGAGGTAGATACATTGGAGGGTAGAGATAGGGTCCAGAGTGACCTAGAGAAATTGGATTGAGCCAAAAGAAATCTGATGAGGTTCAACAAGGACAAGTGCAGAGTCCTGCACTTGGGATGGAAGAATCTCAAGCACTGTTACAGGCTGGGGACCGACTGGCTAAGTAGCAGTTTGGCAGAAATGGACCTGGATGAGAAGCTGGATATGAGACAACAGTGTGCCCTTGTAGCCAAGAAGGCTAATGGCAAATTAGGGTGCATTATGAGGAGCATCTCCAGCAGATCTAAAGAAGATATTATTCCCCGTTATTCAGCACTGGTGAGGACACATCTGGAGTACTGTGTTCAGTTCTGTGGCCCCCCCCCCCCCATTATAGAATGGATGTGGACGCATTGGAGAGGGTTCAGCAGAGAGCAACCAAAATGATTAGGGGGCTGGAGCACATCACCTACAAGGAGAGGCTGAGGGATTTGGGTTTATTTGTCTGCAGACGAGAAAAGTGAGAGGGGATTTGATAGCAGCCTTCAACTTTCTGAAAGGAGGTTCCAAAGAGGATAGTGAGAGGCTGTTCTCAGTGGTGACAGATGGCAGAACAAGGAGCAAGGGTCTCAAGTTACAATGCGGGAGTCTAGGCTGGATATTAGGAAAAGCCATTTTACTAGAAGAGTGATGAAGTACTAGGGAGGTGGTAGAATCTCCATCCTTAGAGGTTTTTAAGTCCTGGCTTGATAAAATCCTGGCTGGGATGATTTAGTTGGGGTTGGTCCTGGATGACCTCCTGAAGTCTCTTCCAGCCCTAGGATGCTATGATTCTATGCTCAGGATAGTTAAGACCAAAGCTGATTGTGAAGAGCTTCAAAAAGAGCTCACAAAACTAAGTCATTGGGCAACAAAATGGCAAATGAAATTTAATGTTGAGAACTGTAAAATAATGCACATTGGAAAAAATAATCCCAACTACACATACAAACTGATGGGGACTATAACCACACAAGAGAGAGATCTTGGAGTCACTGTGGATATTTCTCTGAAAACATGCAGAACGTTAGGAATCATTAAAAAAGGAATAGTGGATAAGAACAAGAATATCTTATTGACTCTATATAAATCCATAGTACAACCACATCATGAATACTGCATACAGGTGCCTCATTTCAAAAAGATGTATTGGCATTGGAAAAGGCTCAGAAAAGGGCAACAAAAATGATGTAAACCTTTGGAACAAGTGTCATATGAAGAGAGATGAAAAAGAGACTTTTTAGCATAGAAAAGAGGAGACTAAGCGGGGATATGATAGAGGTCTATAAAATCATGACTGCTGTGGAAAAAGTGAATACGGAAAAGTTATTTACTTGTTCCCATAACGTATCATAGAACCAGAGAGCTGGAAGAGACCTCAGAAGGTCATCAAGTCCAGACCCCTGCTCTAGGCAGGACCAATCCCAACCAAATCAACACAGCCAGGGCTTTGTTAAGCTGAGACTTAAACACCTCTAGGGAGCATTGAGTACTTCAGCTTTCCCCACATCATCTGTCACTAGGTTACCTCCATCATCCAGTAGGGTCTGCACACCCTCTCTGATCACCTTCTTCTTGTTAACATGCCTGTAGAAACCTTTCTTGTTATCCTTCACATCCTTAGCCAGTCACAATTCCATTTGCGCTTTTGCCTTCCTGATAATACCCTGGCATTCTTGAGCTATACATTTAAACCCCTCCCTGGTCATTTATCCACTTTTTGTAAGCTTCCTTTTTGTGCTTAAGTTCAAAAAGGATTTCCCCTTGAAGGGTATGCATGTGTTCATTTTAAACAAAATGTGATTTGGAAAGTAGGTATGCATAAAGAAGCATGCTGTGGCTCACCACCCTAGCAACAGCCTAGAAAAGGCCAAGGGGAGGGGGGTGAACTCAACATGTGGAGTGGAGAAGTACAAGCATGTGACAAACAAAGCCATATATGGAAAGGTTGAATCTGATTGGTTTAGAAGTTTGTGTTATGTAACCTGTAACCATGTGTTATGTAACCTGTAACCATAAAACAGCAAGGGGAGGGGCTCCTTGCTCGAGGGGCTCTGGCTGATTTTAGTATCAGGGGCTCTCCCTTTGTGCACACTGAATAAAGTATTGAATTGAATTGAATCGAATCGAATACCCTTGATTCTGCCCAGCACCTGACTCTCTGGGAACCGCAAAATCCCAACACCCTGTAAGCCAATCCGGTCTCCTACCGTGTTTGCCTCTCTTGCTATGCGTCGGGATGGTTTCTTCTGTGACTTCAATAAGGCTTCTTTAAAATTCTGCCAGCTGCCCTGGACTCCTTTCCCCTTCATGTTAGCATCCCAGGGGATTCTGCCCATCAGGTCTCTCAGGGAGTCAAAATCTGCTTTTTTGAAGTCCAAGGTGTGTATTTTACTACTCTCTTTTCTTCCTTTGGTCAGGATCCTGAAATCTACCATCTCATGATCACTGCTTCCAAGGTTGTCACCCACCTTTACTTCCCCTATTAGTTCCTCCCTGTTTGTGAGCAGAAGGTCAAGCTGCGCACGGCCCCTGGTCGGATCCTTCAGCACTTGTGCCAAGAAGTTATCCCCAACATTCTCCAAAAATTTCCTGGATTGGCTGTGTTCTGCCGTATTGGTTTCCCAACAGATGTCAGGGTGATTAAAGTCCCCCACGAGAACCAGGGCCTGCGATCCGGAAGCTTCTCTCAGTTGTCCAAAGAAAGCCTCGTCTACCTCATCCACCTGATTCGGTGACCTGTAGCAGACACCAACCACAACATCACTGCTATTGTTTGCTCCTTTAAACTTAACCCATAGACTCTCAACAGGTTTTTCTCCCTCTTTCAGAGCAATCGTAGTGCTCTCTTACATATAGTGCAACTCCTCCTCCTTTTCTCCCCTGCCTGTTCTTCCTGAACAGTCTATACCCTTCCATGACAGCGCTCCAATCATGTGAGTCATCCCACCAAGTCTCTGTTATCCCAATTAAATCATATTACTTAGACTGGGCCAGGGCCTCCAGTTCCTCCTGTTTGTTTCCCAGGCTTCTCGCATTCGTTTACAAACACCTCAGATAACCAGTTGATCGCCCTATCTTCTCCATTCGAATCAGAGGTCCTCCTTTCTTGCTCGTTCCTCTCTGCATTTCTTCCCAGTATCCAACTTTTCCACTCCCCTCAGGGTTTTGGTCAAGGTCCCCCAACGAACCTAGTTTAAAAGCCCTCCTCACTAGGTTTGCAAGCCTGCCCGTGAAGATGCTCCTTCCTCTCTTCGTTAGGTGGATCCCATCTCTTCCTAACAATCCTTATGCCCGGAACAGAGTCCCATGGTCGAAGAAACCAAAGCCCTCTCTGTGACACCACCTGCGGAACCACGCATTTACGTCCTCAATTCGACGACCCCTGCCCAGTCCTTTCCCTTCAACAGGGAGGATGGACGAGAACACCACATGTGCTCCGAGTTCTTGGATCTTTCTTCCCAGCGCTACATAATCCGCAGTAACCCGCTCAAGGTCATTCTTGGCCGTATCGTTAGTTCGCACATGGATAAGCAGGAAGGGGTAGCAATCTGAAGGTTTGATCAGTTTGGTAAGCCTCTCAGTCACATCCTGAATGCGAGCTCTCGGTAAGCAGCACACCTCTCGAGATTCCAGGTGCCAACGGCAGATGGATGGCTCAGTCCCTCTTAGGAGGGAGTTCCCAACCACCACCACCTGTCGTTTTCTTTTGGGGGTGGTGGCCATGGAACCCCCATCCTTAGGACTATGCATCCCATGCCTTCCAGTAGATGGTGTTCCTTTCCGATTTCTTCCTTGTGATATCCCTTCCAAAACTTTCAGCACTGCAGAGCCTGTCGAGATAGGCCAGCATGGGAATCCCCCAATGCTATAGAGGTAAGTAATAACTTTCAGGCTATCTTCCCTTCTAGAAGTTACATGCTGCCAGTTCTCTTACTGGTCCCGTACTGCCCTCTTTGGCTCTTCTGCCTGCCGTGCTTGAAGGATTAAATGCTGCCTTCTATCGAGGAAGTCTTCATTCTCTCTGATCGAGCGTAGGGTCGGCACTTGGGCCTCCAGTCCTCTAATTTTTTCTTCTAAAGTGGCGACCAGCTTGCACTTAGTGCAGATGAAATCTGTTCTTTCTTCCGGGAGGAAGACAAACATGACACATGCCGTGCAGGTAACAACAGCAGACCTATCACCATCCATCGCTGTTGTCTGGGAGAAGGGATTTAAAAAGAAAGAAAGGCAAGAGAACCTCACGCCCTTCCCTCTCCCCTTTCCAACTCCCTCTCTAAACTCCTGTTAGCACTCACCTGTTCACAAGCTCCTTGGTCGCTTGCCCACTGCCTTATAAAGACCTGGAGTGCCTGAAAGTCCCTCCCCCTACCAAGGCTCAGCCAATCAGCAGAGGCTTCTACAATTCAAACTTTAATTAGAAGCCAACAGTTTCCACCTGACAATCACAGCACACACTCCATGAAGGGGAGGAGAAAGGCAAAGGGGAAGTGAAAAAAAAAAAGCCTCACTCACAAACACAGGGGAAAAAACAAACAAACAAACAAACAAACAAAACCCCACAAACCAAGCCTCACTGTTCAGCACAAAGCAAGAAAGCTCCAAACACACTTCCCTCAAGAGTCCTGTATCTGCTTCTCCTCTACTTGGAGAACTCCTTCTCTAAAGCCTCACTCACAAACACAAATGTAAGTCCAGTTGGCAGAGCTGCATGCTACCTGGTACGTCTCAAAGTGGCAGATAGGAGGGGGCCTCTTTTCAGAGGTTTGCTGCAAAATAAGTGCGCTTTGTTGTGCGAATATGCTGCTGCAGACCAGCAGCGGCAACATTACCAGGGTTTGATGGGACATTGGGTGGTATCCGATGTTCTGACTAAAAGTTACAAGTGCCCGATGATGATGTTGTGACATGGCGAGTGCAGCCTGCCACTAAATAAGGCTGCCCTACCCCCTCAAGCTGCTGGTTGAGGGTCTGAGTTACTTGGGTCCCTGGATTACTTTGCATAACCCTATTGGCGTATGAACCATAATTGGTCACCGGCATCCAAGAGATGGTAGTGACTCCTTACATCACCCCAGAGAAGAGTATCCTGACTGAAAATTCCCCACTGCATTGTGGGTAGGTTTGGGAGACCCAAAGGCTATGGGAGTAAACCCAGACAGATAATCTGGAATGGAGACCCTAAAGCAGTTAACAGTGAGGTTTCATCCAATCTGCTTTTCCAGCATCTCCTGCAGTCACCTCAGTTCCTAACGTACTGGCTCTTGTCTTTCCTTTGGATCTAACTGGGGTGACCGAGAGGGGGATAGTGCCGCTTGGGCAAGGCACTTTCCTTAAACACTAGCCCAGGCAATGCAACACGCACTTACCCATAAACAGCTATACACAGCTACTACAGTCAATACAATAAACCAACTTGCCTCTGGCTCGGTAGCTAGACTGTGCAGACTTGACACTTGGACTTGAACCTGATCATGATCTTACAAACACGGATTCAATACGTAAAACAGCAGTCACAGACCAACAGTTACACAAATTGTCCAGGTTAACCAGTAACCAGCAGGGGCTGAAGCAGCTCCTGCCTGTCCTGGGCAAAGGGCTGCTCTGGCATTTACCCCAGGGCTGGGAGCAGGCAGCAAGCCCCAGCACGAGACTGGAGGTTACTCCAGTTGGGCTGGAATGGTTCCCAGCCCAGATCTCACTTTAACCAGTTAAACAATGACCTAACATCAACCTCAGGTTAACCTGATTTTACATCCCCAGTAAGAATACTGTAAAATGTATAATATTTGTAGGGTTGTTTAAACTGATTTGTAGCTGCTAACATTCAGCATAATGTGAATGATTACCCCAGGCAACTGCTTAGAGTTAAAATGAATATGGAATATTTAAGGTTTTAACGTTCTGTCTAGCATAACCATTCTCATTTCACAGTCTAATAAAATATCAACTAATGAAAGCAAATAGTGAATAATTATGT
Organism: Pelodiscus sinensis; assembly: GCF_049634645.1. NCBI lineage: Eukaryota > Metazoa > Chordata > Testudines > Trionychidae > Pelodiscus > Pelodiscus sinensis. Next base: position 13,145,770 of record NC_134720.1, read on the forward strand.
CATCTTAAATTGCTGTTCCTATTGTTCCTTTTCAAGATCACTCATGGTCTTTGGTCTAATAAAAAAAAGAGAGACAAAAATGTGTATAGTCTGTCTTTTGATTTTATCAGTGGTATTTTATTAAGATGAGTCATACAAAGGAAAAAAGCTACTATGAAATATTGACATTTGTATTAAATTAAGTGTACTGCACATCTTAATTTTTATCACAAAAGCTATATAAATTGTGATAACCATCATATTAGTAAAAGGGACTGAATTACAACCTCTGTGAGTTTCAATTTCTAACTTCACATACAATGCCCACCTAGAATACAAAATTTAAAAATCAAGAGGTTTTTTTAAATTGAGGAATACATAAAAATCACAGCAATTTAATCTCATCTCTTTTCACAAATAAATGAATTAGGATGACACTTTGATAACAAAGCAAGAAGAATCGATTCACACTGGAAATATATAAATAACGCTTAAATAAACACTTGTATGTGAAATGGACACAAATTAAATGTGACCAAGTTTCCACATTTGGGTTTGAAAAATAGCAAAATTAAAGCATTTTAATCTGAAAAATAAATTCAAATTTGATTTTAAAAAATCACACACATTTGACCTATGATTGAACTGAGGCATGGAAAAACTAAGGTTTGATTCAGTGAAGTAATTAAGCACAGTAATTCCACTGTTCTGTCTTGACCTTCATAAACAACGCCTTCCTGACTCTCTCAATATCATACTCAAAAAACAACTAGAGAGGGGCTCTAGGAGCCCTGCCTTAACCTAGAAAACAAAGAATGACATCAAATATGCATACTGTTCCTGTAGATCTCTGAAGCTGGGAATAAAACTTAAGCCCCCTGAGTCCCAGGCCAATGCTCTGCCACGGGGCAACACTGCCTTCTCATCAGGAAAAACAGACACACACAAACCCCCAGATGCTATCATAGTTTATGTGCTCAGTAAGAAATACTGGAGTGACCATTCTTAGCATACAGCTATTGGGGCCAGCCTGTAAAAGCCTATACTAGAGGTGTCTCAAATTTCCAGCCCATTGACAGGTTGGAGCAAATTCTCAATCCAACCTGGGAGACCCCATTGCCTGGGTGTGTGTGTCTGAACCCATGCCCAAGCCTCACACCTTCCTGTCTCCCCCCATGGCTCCCTGTTCCCCAGGGAACCAGGCTTTGGTGGTGACTGGGAGGGTCCAGACACAGGGTGGCAGCAGCAGTCAGGCCCCTTTGCACTGCCCAGAGTTTGGGACCTCTGGCCTACACTTTAAGCCTTTAAGTGTATCTGTAACCACCACAGGTGGATTTGAACCTGGGACCTCAGCATAGGAGCCTCTACTCTCTGAGCTAATAGCCATCTGGCTGCCAGCACATGCTGTAGATGTGTCTAGTTCTTATCTGTTGCTGTGGTCTAGGTGCCACCGCGTAGGACAGTGAACCACACTAGGGCTATGTCTACACAGCTTCCCTCTTCTGAAAAAGCCTATGCAAATGAAGTGCAGATTAACATATTGCTGTGCTTCATTTTCATAATTAATTAAGAGACAGTTTTGCGCAAGAGGCTTTTGTGGAAGAGCCATTCTTCCTCATTTTTTCAGGAAGGGCTCTTGCGCAAAGACCTCTTGCACAAAAACGGCTCCTAATTAATTATGCAAATGAATCACGGCAATATGCTAATCCACACTTCATTTGCATAGGCTTTTGCGGAAGAGGGAAGCTGCGTAGATGTAGCCTTAGTGTGTGGGTTATACATCATCACTTAGCTAGTTACGGAGGTATAAAACGAATCAAAAATCACATGTCCATCTGTGTATGGGCCTTCTCTCTCTGTGACTGTCTGAGATAGCGATGGGGAACCAAAAATGTGGGGAGGTGCATGAGTGGCTCACCTTCACTTCAGTGGGCCACAGCAACCCACGGTCCATTGGGGTTACACCTGTGGCCCCATGGCCACCGTTTGGCCCCTCCCCCACTTCTTGTGCACTGGAGCCCATCCCCCTCTCTCCCAGCACTTTTGGAGCATGCAAATCACCTGATTTGCACTCCATCCTTGCTCCTCCCTCTCCAAGATTAAATACTGCAAATCAGTTCATGGCTGTTCAAGCTCTTGCAAAGTGGGGCAAGAGTGGGGATGAAGCAAAAAAATCAGGTGACTCATGTGCTCCAAAAGTGCTGAGAGGGAAGGGGACAGCTTAGAAAGTGCAGGGCTCCAGTGTCCCAAGTGTGTGAGAGGTGTGTGGTGAGGGGACGGGGAAAAGCTGCAGCTGGAAGCATACAGTCACATCCTTATATTCCAAACCAGTAGCACTGAAATAAGGTAATGTTAGGCTGTTAAGATAACACCTCCAGATAAAGGAAAGATCCCAGAATGCCAGATAACTTTCTGTCTGGCAAGAACTCACCTACCAATGATTATGGTTATGAAATCCTTTTTTTTATTATTATTATTTTGTCATTATTGTCCCCACTTTTTTATTGTTGATCTGTATCATCTCGGTCTGGTTCTTTAATTGTTCTTGTCTGCTGTGAAGTTTTGTTAGGTGTAAATCAATCAAGGTGGTGGGATAAAATTAGTCAGAGAATTATATTACAATATGCCAGGATTGATTAGTAAAATTTCAATAAAATGATTCATTAGAGTGTAGCTGAGCAGAGCACACATTTTACTAAGTAAACTGATACCAAACAGCAAGTGAAGAGAGGAAATCAAAATAATGTTTGCTAAGGAGGAGGGAATAGGGAACCCCTGGGAATGGGTGAATGCTCTGTGGCATCAGAGCTGGGAATGGAACACTGGGGAACAGACTATTGTTGTATAGAGAGCTAGGCCGACCCACATGAAGGTAACTAACCCCAATAAACATCACATTGTCTGCACTTCGGACATCTCGTGGGTTGTTCTCTCTGCGAGAACCAGAAAAGTGGGAGAGGGAAGGGAAAAGTACTTTAAACATGGTCCAATTTTGTAATTATGTCCTATTGAGTTCTGACTGCTCCATACGCTATATTAAAGGATAACACACAAAAAAGTATATGCATGTTATTTAAGAAAAAAATAGTATACGCTGCTTTTCCTGTAAGAATCCCAGCTCTACTTCTGCCACCACGTGACTAAACCTGGCTGAGTTGCGAAAGGATGAGGGTGTGGTGGAATTCAGGGCATGGGAAGTTCAGTCCTGCAGGACCTTCCTGCATAGTAGGCCACAGGTGAACACAAGTGTTCAAGGATCCACTTCTGGATAAAACTTACAGTCCTCCCTCAGCAGCAGACACACACTGGAACTGCAGAAGGCTCTTCAGCCATGTCTGAACTGAAGCAGCCGCCACAGACATTTACTTACCAGATGAGCACTGGCTGCCTGTTACAATCAGCTGATACATTTATACCTTAGCTCACTGACTTGAGAAGGTTTTTAATGTTTCCATTTATAATGTATTTTGTAAGATTAAACAATGCAATGGAATAAGAGGATAGAAATCAAACTCTTTCTGCAGACAAAGCAGAACACTTCATCAACTGTACTGTGTCTTAATTCAATAGGAACAAAGAGAGATTTCCAGGAACACAAAATGTGTCTTAGGCAAAGATACAGCTTCAAGAGGTATGCAAACAAGAATGCAGAGAAGGTCCATGTTTTCATTGTGGGAGGCTGAGCAACATTTTATATGGAACATTCACTTTAAATATAACGACAGCGACCACTGTTCCCAATAAGATTCTCCATCAGTGAGCAGAGTGAGTTCTGTCTTGCGCACCAATAGTGATGTCATATGCGCTTGTGGCCATCATGGCACCCACAATGTGGTGGGTGGAGGCGGTGAGTGAGCGGGCTGGGGGTGCGGGGTGAAGTTGGTAAGTGAGCGGGCTGGGGGTGCAGGATGTTTGTGGAGGCGGTGAGTGAGCGGGCTGGGGGTGCAGGGTGGAGGTGGTGAGTGAGCGGGCTGGGGGTGCGGGGTGGAGGTGGTAAGCGAGCGGGCTGGGGGTGCAGGCTGTCGGTGAAGGTGGCGAGTGAGTGGGTTGGAGGTATGGGGTCTGGGCATGAGCGGAAGGGAGCCACTTAGTTGCTTTGGTGCAGCTCCCCACACTGTGCCCCAGGCACCACCTCCTGCTTCTCCTACTGTCTGGATTCAAGAGCAGCAGGAAAAGCCTCCAGGAATCACGTACCTGCATGAATGTTTTGCTTCAACTACCCCAGACTAACACGGCTACATTTCTATCACTATTGTACCTGCATGAATGTTCTCCCAGTTGGGGAGGAGCAGTGGAAGCATGTGCAGCTGCTTCTAGTTGTGCTTCTTTCTTGCAAGCTAGATATGCCAGGGAGCCTCAGGGCTTTCTCCCCTCCCTGGTGAAATATATCCCAGAAATTCCAAAACTTTGGGACATTTCAATGGTTTATGGGGACAATGGAACAGAATATCTGAAAACTGGGAGTGTCCTGGAAAATCTGGGATGTATGGTTGGCATAAATACAACCTACAGTACAGTATCTAAGCATCTACTTGGCACTGGACCTGAAACAGTATTCTGGGAACAGCGCAGTAAAAAGAAAACTCCTGCCAAAGCTTAAACAAAAAGTCTACCTACGATAAGAGTATGCTCACTCATTCACTCTAACAGCTCAAAGAAACTTCCTTATAGGGACAGTCCCCTTCATGTACAACACATGTCAACTCTCTGTTCAGTATTTTAGCCGTTCAGTCTGGATCAATGAATTTGACACGTTTATGGACTGCTTGTTCATGAAATTGAAAGGGTCAGTTGCTTTAGTACTGTCACTGTAATTCATTTCTTGTAGAACCTAAAGGTTCCAACCAGGATCAAACTCCATTGTGCTAGGCATAGCACATGCATATAGTAGGAACTATTCCTTGACCATGTCATCGTACAATAGATAAAACAGAAAAAAGGTGGCAGAAAGGAACTATTACCTCCATTTTAGTATTGGGGAATTGAGGCAGAGATTAAATGACTTGCAGAGATCATGCAGGCGGTCAGTGGCACAGGCAGGAGCAGACTCCCAGATCTCCAAATTTCCAATTCAGTGTTATGAACCACAAGATCATCTTTTTCTTTTCTATTACTGGAAGTCTTCTAAGGTGTATGATGGTTGGGAGGCATCTCTCTGCCACTTATCTGTATCATGAAAAAGGCTAATCAACGCCCAGATCACACCCACAAGCGCTTCCCTCTTGATCTCTGTGCTGTCGCTTTGTAGGTTAGCAACAAATTTCTACAACCCTGAGTGTTCTGAACATCCCCCTGCATCATTTATCTCCTCTTCTACTGGGCACTCCTGTTCAGACCTGCTCCTCCCAAAGGAACAGCATACACCAGCTCATCTGTATTGCCTCAGGATCACACTTCACTTAGAAATTATTACAGTGAAAACAAGAATATATGTTTATTTAACAAAGAATAAAAATTCATGAAGACAAATAGGATTAATGGAAACAAATGATTACAGATAGAGCAAAAACATGCATTCTCGAGCCTAAACATAATGAGGTACTCCTTGGTTGCCCAAAGCCATTTGCACAGCATATTGCAACCAGGATGGCCAATAACCTCTAGGCAAGTTGCTCCCCATCAGCTGAAGGATATTAGGGCGACTTTCTGCAACCCTCGATAAATCACACAATAGAATCATAATTCCATGGCCAGAAGAAAGACCCCTGTGATCATCATTCTGATTTTCTATACAATATGGGGCATATTCCCCAAAACAATGAATTCCCCAGGTATTTTTTTAGAATGAAGAAACATCCAATCTTGATTTCAAAACTGTCAATAATAGAGAATTGACTAACTCAGGGGTAAGCAATACTTTTAGACGGAGGGGTGGGGGTGTATTTCAGAAATTTCTGAAGTGGCCCTAGGCCACCCCAGAAGGAAAAGGGCATGGACACTTCCATGCTTCCCCACCCACAACCCTGACTAGCCTGGGGGTGGAGGAAATACGTGAAGTCTTTGCCCCCGCGCCCTGCCAAAAAGAACTGTTACTGTTCTGAATAGCTGGAGGTTCCCTCTAAGCACTGGAACCCCTGGTGGAGGAGTAGACTTTGCATGCTTTCCCCCACTCCCAGACCCTGAATGGGTCCCTTGGTCCCTGCCCCTGCCCCTGCCCTGCAAGGGGATGTAGCACTTAGAGTCAACCTTGGTGGTTGACTAAGCGCTGTGCACTTCTGGTTAAGGAGGACACTTCATGCACTCCCCTGTCCCCAGGTTCCAAATCTGGCCCATGGAGGCCTTTACCCACCCCTGGATTAGCATCTAATAAATTATTCCAATACTTAACTACACTATTGACAAAATGTTATACCTTCTCTTTCCAGTCTTAATTTATCTAGCTCCAAATTCCAGCCATAGAGTATGTTATACCTTTATTTGCTAGAAGAGTCCACTAAATATTTGTTCTCTGAGTAGATACTTATATCATATAATCAAGTTAACAATCTTCTCTTTTTTCCTTGAGTCTATCCTGTAAGGCATGTTTTCTAATCTTTTAATCATAGAATTATAGAGCTGGAAGAGACCTCAGAAGGTCATCAAGTCCAGCCCCCTGCCCTAGGCAGGACCAATCCCAACTAAATCAACCCGCCAGGGCTTTGTCAAGCCGAGACTTAAACACCTCTAGGGATGGAGACTCCACTATTTCCCTAGGTAACCCATTCCAGTGCTTCACCACTCTCCTAGTGAAACAGTTTTTCCTAATATCCAACCTGGACCTCTCCCACCACAACTTGAGACCATTGCTCCTTGTTCTGCCATCTGTCACTACTGAGAACAGCCTTTCTCCATCCTCTTTGGAACCTCCCTTCAGGAAGCTGAAGGCTGCTATCAAATCCCCCCTCACTCTTCGCTTCTACAGACTAAACAGACCCATCAGTCTCTCCTCATAGGTCATATGCTCCAGCCCCCTAATCATTTTGGTTGCCCTCCACTGGACCCTCTCCAATATGTCCACATCCTTTTTGTAGTGGGGTGCCAAGAACTGGACACAATACTCCAGATATGGCCTCACCAGAGCCGAATGAAGGGGAATAATGACATCTCTGGATCTGCTGGCAATGCTCCTCTTAATGCAACCTAATATGCCATTAGCCTTCTTGGCTACAAGGGCACACTCTTGACTCATATCCAGCTTCTCATCCACTGTAACCTCCAGGTCCTTTTCTGCAGAACTACTATTTAGCTGTTTGGTCCCTAGCCTGTAACAATGCTTGGGATTCTTCTGTCCCAAGGGCAGGACTCTGCACTTGTCCTTGTTGAACCTCATCAGATTTCTTGTGGTCCAATCCTCCAATTTGTCTAAGTCACGCTGGACCCTATCTCTGCCCACAAGTGTATCTACCTCTCCCCCAGCTTAGTGTCATCCGCAAACTTGCTGAGGGTGCAATCCATCCCCTCATCCAGGTCATTAATTAAGATATTGAACAAAACCGGTCCTAGAACCAAACCTTGGGGCACACCGCTAGAAACCGACCGCCATCCTGACATCAAGCCGCTGATCACTACCCGCTGGGCCCGGCCTTCTAGCCAGCTTTCTATCCATCTTACTGTCCATTTATCCAATCCACATTCCCTTAACTTGCTGGCCAGAATACTGTGGGAGACCGTATCAAAAGCCTTGCTAAAGTCAAGGTATATCACATCCACTGACTTTCCACATCCACAGAGCCAGTTACCTCATCATAGAAGCTAATCAGATTGGTCAGGCACAACTTGCCCTTTGTGAATCCATGCTGACTATTCCTAATCATTTTCATCTCCTCCAAGTGCCTCAAAATGGATTCCTTAAGGATCCCTTGCATGATTTTTCCAGGAACCGAGGTAAGACTGACCAGCCTATAGTTCCCTGGATCGCCCTTCTTTCCTTTTTTGAAGATGGGCACTACATTTGCCTTTATCCAATCATCCGGGATCTCTCCTGACCTCCACGACATTTCAAAGATAATGGCCAAAGGCTCCTCAATGACATTTGCCAACTCCCTCAGTACCCTCGGATGCATTAAGTCTGGACCAAAATCATTCTTGTGGCTCTTTCTGAACCATTTCCAGTTTATCCACATCTTTCTCAAACTGGTAAAAGCAGTCATGTAGCACTTTAAAAACTAACAAGATGGTTTATTAGGTGATGAGCTTTTGTGGGGTAGAAGAAGTGGGCCTGCCCCACAAAAGCACATCACCTAATAAACCATCTTGCTAGTCTTCAAAGTGTAACATGACTGCTTTTTTTTGTTTGTTTGTTTGTTTTACCCAGATCAGACTAACATGGCTACTTCTCTGTTACTTTTCTAGAACTACTGACACTAGAACTGGACACAGTATCCCAGCATAAGTTGCACCAGTGCCAAATCAGAGGTAAAAACCTCGACACCAATGCAGGATTCCCATTTTATGCACCACAGGATCACATTAGGTCTTTTGGAAACAGCGTCACATGAAAACAGGGCTACTCAACTTTGGAAGCCCCGAGGGCCACAGTGATACTCACAGCATATATGAGGGCCGCGACTTAAGTGTGGTTGCATACACATGCAAATATATATGCAAATATATGCATATATATTTCACACTTACAGGCATGAATACAAAGATCAAGGCAAGATTACACAACATGCAAGCCCTATTTAAGTCAGGACTATGTAGCACTTTAAAGACTAACAAGATGGTTTATTAGATGATGAGCTTTCGTGGGCCAGACCCACTTCCTCAGATCAAATAGTGGAGTTTATGTGCTACATAGTCCGGTATTTTGTTTCAGCTACACCAGACTAACACGGCTACATTTCTATCACTATTCTATTTAAGTCAGTTCTGCTGATATTAATAAAATGCAATATTTACCCGCTTTCCACCCATATGACAGCACTTTTAATGAGAAATGACAGTCCAGGAATTTAACTATTAAAATGCATATCAACAGAAGACCATTATATTGACTACTTTTTTGTTTTGGCTCCCACCCATGGGCCACGTGTTGAGACCTGCGTAAACCTAAACCACACCGCGGACCGCAAACAAATGGGCCGTGGGCCGAGTACCCCTGCATTAAGAGTCCTTGTTCCACCAATTATCCACCATGACCCCCATCTCCGTCAGTCACTGTTCCAAGGACAGTCCCCATCCAGTAAATATGCCCTACATACTTTGTTGCTAGATGTACATATTTGCATTTAGCCATATTAAAACACATATTGTTTCCCTTCACACAATTTACCAAGTGACCCAGATCTCTCTGAATTAGCGACCTGTCTTCTTCAATAATTTACCTAACCCTAATCATTACTGCGATAATGCAGAGAGTCTGGAGACAGCACTGAGTCACTGAAAGCAGCACCAGTTGGTAACAATGTACGACTGATACAATTAGAAGGTGACAGACAAATTAAGGGAAATCTGCTTTACAAGTTTTCTAACATGAGGCCTTTTTGCCCATGAACCTACCACACCTCAGAGAGTGATCTCTGATACTGAAAGATGGAGATTGTCTCTCAGAAGCACACGTCAAAAAAGCCTCTCTGAGCCCCTAAGCAATGGAGACTTATGAAGCCTTCTTCTCTTTAGATGTGGGACAATAAAGTACAGAACAAAGGATTTGTCCCTGAGCTGTTCACAGTGCTCTCAAACTATAAAATCACCAAGCATCCAAAGAATGCTACAATTTCACACTCCAGAGCTGGGCAGAAAGATGGAAGAAGGCTCTGCCAAGCCTGGAGTTAACCTTTAGCATTTAGTGGTCACTGAAGTCTTCTGGAATCCATAGCATTGCAGTTTCAGAAAAAGAGCTCTCAAAGATACCCTGCAAATAGATTGCTTTTGGGAAGTCTATGATGGATTCTGGATGAGGCTTGGCTAAACAAAGAACCCCTTGCTTTCTGATACTCAACATTATCACTACCAGTGCTTTTGTAAACACTTGTAGTGCTGATGCTAAACCAAAGGGCAAGGAACTGTATTGTTCGTGGAATGTTCTGAGAGCAAAGCTTAGGAAGCATGTCAGACTGTCAAATTGAGATTTGAAGACAGGCATTCTTGGCATCTATTGATGTCATGCAGTCCCTTTTGTCAATGGCAGCTGGTGTGGATTATGTCTCAGTCTTGAATTTTGATTTCTTCTGGGCTCTGTTGAGATATTGTAGGTCAAGAACTGCTCTGCAGCCTTTGGTTTAAAGCAATATGGAGAAAAGCCTTGTTTCTTCTTTCTAGCAACAGTAGTCCATGGTACAAGTGGGATACACAGTTTCTTCTGTAAAGGAAGGTCAGGTTCAATTGCTCCCATTTGTAGGGTGCAGGATGGCTGTCTGTGTGCCCTGACTCATCCTCAGACAAAATCACTTAGGCCAGGGGTTCCCAAACTTTTTGACACAGGGACCAGTAAATCCATTCACGAACTTTTGGAGGACCAGCAATGTTCATTTACATATTTGCATATTCATTAATCAAATGATGAATATTCAAATAAGTTGTTTCTGGTCCCCCCCAAATCTCCCAGTGCCAGCTTTAGCAAAGCTTTTGATATGGTCACCCACAATGTTCTTGCCAGCAAGTTAAGGGAATATGGATTGGATAAATGGAGTGTAAGACAGACAGAAAGCTGGTTAGACCAGGGTTTCCCAAACTTTTTACTTTAATTGGAACCCTTTTTTTTCAGTTCTGGTTTTTGCAGCCCAAAAATATAAACACATGAAAAACAAACTGAGAAAATACCAGACATATAACATGTCTGGTATTTTCTCAGAAGGTAAGTTGTATTATTACTAGATGTATCAGTTTGTAGTTTCGAACTGCCTGTCTGGTAAACGTGCTCAGGCTGCATGAGTGTGTCTACGAGCCAGATAGTTCACAACTACTCGAGGGGTGTGTGTGTGTGTGTGTGTGTGTGTGTGTGTGTGTGTGTGTGTGTGTGTGTGTGTGTGTGCGGGGGGAGAGGGACCCAGTAGAATCCCTGTGCCAGACTAACTCATGCTTTGTGGGTGGAGGGGAGGAGGGAATGGGGTCAGGTCATTCCTCCCCCCTGCTCCCCTTGTTGCGCCTCTGGCCAGCCCCACTTCCCCCAACCCCCTCCCGGGCAGCCAGTTCTCCCCCACTTCTCCTCCCAATCTCCCTTGGCCAGCCCCGCTGCCTGCGTCCAACCCTCCTTCCAGTGGCCGCTTCTCCCACCCCGCCCACATCTTCTCTGGCCAGCTCCCTGCCCCCAACCTCACCCCCCCCCACCCCGGCAGCCCTGCTTCCACCAGCCCCCAATCTCCCCAGCCTGCCCTGATTCCCCCGTCCAGTACTGCTTCTGGTGGCCAGCTCTCCCCTCCTCCTCACCCCAGAATCCCCTGGCACCTGCACCTTTCCTTAGCCCTGCACCCTCCTGGTGCCTCCCTTTGCCCTCTTTTTCCCTAACACCCACCCCCTCACCAGTCTCTGCCCCATTCCCCTCCTGCCCCTTTGTGCCCTCACACACGATTTGCTCCATCCTGACCTTCCTCATGCCCACCCCTTCTTTTAAGCCTTTTCCCAGCACCTCCCCCTCCAGCCCCCAGTGCCCCCTCTCCTCTCCTCCCCCAGCATCACCCTGTCCCCCCTCCCACTGATACCTCCCCTCCTGCTCTTTCCCTCATGGTCTGCACTTGGCCCTCTGGCATTTGTCTCTCTCTCCTGCACCCTGTCCCTTGGTGCCTTCCCCTCCCAATCCCCTTCTCCTTCCCCCCTCCCCCCCACGCCTCTCCTCACCCTCTCCTCGCCTCCACCACCACATGAGCCGGTTCCCTATCTTCTCCTTCCACGTTGCAGGGCCGGAGTCCGCATTCAGGCCTGGGAGGCTGAACCTGGAGCCAGCCAGGCTCTGCAATGTGCCTCCCACAGGTTTCAAAACCCCGTGCCGTGACATCACATCTGGGCATCCTCCCCGCCCACGTGCAATGCCGCACGTGGGCGGCAGGCGGCAAGGAGGAGCTGTGCGCGGCAGGGACGTCCGGGGCCGAGGGGAATGCTCTGGGGGCAGGGTGGGAGGACGCGCGGGGGGGGGGGGGGGGGCCGGATCCAGGGCCCGCTCCAGGCAGAGCCGGGCCCCAGCTCTTAACTCGCCGGCACTTCCAGGTGCAGGGGCATGGGGCCCGATTCGACCGAATGGGTCGAATTGGCCTAAGGGCCGGCAGCCACCAGGCACGCTGAGGCCCGGCATTTTTTTTCCGTGGCCCAGTACCGGGCCGCGGACCATAGTTTGGGAAACGCTGACTTCAGCTATATGAATGTACCAGAAGATTTACATGTATTGCTCACATCCTTAATTTTTTTTTGAAAATAAAATTAACATAAACATGCTTCATTTAAATCATTGCTTTGGGGTGCGACTGGGCATGAGGGGATCAGTATGCAGGCTGCCCCCAGGGAGAGAGGCAGCCCCAGCCAAGCATGAAGCACCTCTCCATGGCTGCTATAGCTCCAGCACAGCTAAGGGAGAGGTGCATGTCCCGTGGCTGGGGCAGGTCCAGGTTCCCCTACCACTGTATTCCCCAGCAAGAGTGAGGAATGCAGCAAGCTGTGCACTTTCTCCTTACTCCCTGATGCAGGGGAAACAGCCAGTTATGCTCCCATATGAGCAAATGGGGAGGGGGAGTTTCAGTCTCCTCCTCTGCCCTCAAAGGGTGCCTGGGAGTTGGGAGGCTCAGTGCTGGGGCAGTTCTTGGTGGGGAAGGAGTAGGGGCGACCTCCCAGCCAGCCTCTTTCACCTGTCTGGGGATTGTCTCTTTTCTGTATGCTTTTATGACCATAAGCTATCACTATGAGCAGCCTTTCAGCTACAGGCAGTCCCCGGGTTACGTACAAGATAGGGACTGTAGGTTTGTTCTTAAGTTGAATTTGTATGTAAGTCGGAACTGGTACATATTGTAGGGGAAACTCTAGCCAAACATTTTTTTTAGTTTTGGATAGCATAGGGAAAGGTTAACTCCCCTCTAATGTTTGATTTGCTGTCTGTTCCCCTGTTCAGAAGATTTCACATCTATTTCTGTCCCTGTGACAAACTCAGGACTAAAGGAGTAACTCATCAAATACCAAACAGCTCTGCACCATGCTTTGAGCTAATAGCTTTATTTCCACACACCACCCAGGGTTCTAGGAGGAGGGTCCTTTTTTTGCTAACACAATGAGGCCAGCACTTTGTTTGTTTTGGTGGAGTCTTTGTTTGCCCAGGGAGCCCAGCATGTATAGGGGGAGGAGGGGCAGAGAGGCTGCTTTTGTCTGCTGTTCGGCAGCCTGTTGCTCAGGGGAGGGGGCAGCCTGTTGCTGGCAGGGGGGTGGGGGGGGGGCAGCGGGCGTGGGGAGGCACTTTTCCTCTGCCCGGCAGCTCTGTGGGACCCCAGTCGGAGCCGGCCCGAGGAGGAGGAGGATCCTAGGACCCAGGTGAGCGAGCCCCGGGAATGCTGCTGCGCATGTGCGGGAGTTGCCTCACCCCGTTCGTTCGTATCTAGGGATCCGACGTAAGTCGGATCCACGTAAGTCGGGGACTGCCTGTACTCTATTTTTCAGTTTACTCTGTAAAAAAGCAGGCATCTGCTTCTTTGAACATTTATTTAATCATGATTCTTATTATGCTAAAGACCACTTAACATTCCCCAAGTTTACTCTTAAATGTTACCTTTCCCCATATGATGACATATGGCAATATCCCCTGCCATTTCCTGCAGTTTTGCCATGTTTCATTTTAGTAAGACCTACACTGGGACAGTCAATGCAAGGAGGGAAATGAGAAAAATACATTCCTGTTAACTTCTTCAATGCAAGAATATTCTGTTACTTCAGAACATGAAACACATGAGCAAGAAATGAACTCACTCAAGTACAACGAATGCTTCTGTGCTGAGCATTTTTCAGTACAATTTAATATTATTCCTTCCTTGAAAATGAATAAAGATACGCTGACATAAACATAACCACACTACAATCAATTGTGTAGACTTAGAGTGTTTTACAAAAACACCTCACAGGGATGGTTTAGGACAGGTGGTGCTTGGCACTGCCATGAAGGCAGGGGACTGGACATGATGACTTCTCAAAGTTCCTTCCAGTTCTAGTATTCTACAATTCTAATATTAGACTTCACTTAACTTATGTTAGAAATTCTATGAAATGTCAGGGACTCCAGGTCTCTCATTTGTTTTGCAGGAGAACACTCTCTCCTCTCCCAAAAAAACAGAAAATAGCAATTCAGTATGAAAGAACCCGTAATTCCATCAATATGTATAACAGTCTTAACATCTAACATCATAAATAATTCATTCTAGACTGTCTCAAAATTTACTTGTCAAACTGATCAGAATAAATGCAGCTGCAGGAAAATGTCATTTAAAAATATTACTGGAGTAGTTTTCTTCCTATAGCTAGTATTCAAGAACACTTCCACTGTATTATTTCTTGCATGTATATCTGATACATGCAAGCCTGGTCTAGGAATAAAAACGTTTTAAATTTTCAAAGCAATCCAGGAACTTTAACACATATTTCCCATAAATTGTAATGGAAGGTGGTATATCTATATCCCCCAGACAGGTCTGGAAAAAGAAACCACAATGTGTGCTATTATATAGCCTAGAAATATTTTCCCCTTTCCAAGAGATTAAGTCCAAATGAAGTTCAAAGTGAAATTAATGCAATGATTGTATAAAGATCATAGGAAACTCCTCCCTTCCCCCCAAAGAAAAACAACCAGCAAAACTGCTGGAATGTATTATTTTCAATAGTACACACAATTGTTAGGACATGTATTTTGAAGTAGTAAAATTTGCAGATGACACTAAACTACTTTAGATAGTTAAGTCGGAAGCAGACTATGAAGCACTCAAAAGGATATCACGAAATGTCACATGAAATTCAATGCTGATAAATGCAAAGTAATGCACATTGGAAAACAATCCAAAATACACATACAAAATGATGGGAGTCTAAATTAGCTGTTACTATTCAAGAGACAGACCTTGAAATCATTGTGGATAATTATCTGAAAACAGCCACTCAATGCATGGCAGCAGTCAAAAAGCAAATAGAATGTTTGGAATGATTAAGAAAGGGATCAATAATAAGATAGAAAATATCATATTGCCTCTATATAAATCCATAGTATGCCCACAACTTGAATAGCACCTGCAGATGTGGTTTTCCCATCTCAACAAAGATATACTGGAATTGAAAAGGTTCAGAAAAAGGAAACAAAAATGATTAGGGGTATGGAATGCTTCTGTATGAGGACTGATTAATAAAGCTGGGACTTTTCAGCTTGGAAAAGAGGATATGACAGATCTATAAAACCATGATTGGTATGGAGAAAGCAGGTAAGGAAGTATTAATTACTCCTCCTCATAACGCAAGAACTAGGGGTTACCACCAGTATTCCCTCTACACTGTGAGGCAGCACCATTTCACAGGCGATTAATCAGGCCTGCCCAATCAGAGGCCCAGGCCCAGGCCTCCATGCAGGGAGCGGACTGACGGGGCAGGGCTGATTAATCACCTGAGACGCTGTGCTGCCTTGCAGCTTAGACAGAATACTGGTCACCTCATGAAATTAGTATGTAGCATGTTTAAAATAAACAAAAGCATGGGTGGTGGGGGTAAAAGAAAGAGAAAGGCAACAACAGGCTGGCCCTACCCATGCTTCACCCCCCAACTCCTCCGACATTCAGCATGGCTCCCTCAGACTCATGGGATTGCCTGGGTTTCATCCCATAGAGTCTGGGGTTCTCTGCTGCTAGCCTTCCCCATGCTCCAGGGCTTGAGACGGGCTATCTGGCCTCCGAATGCTTGCCTCTCCCTCCGGTACGCTGCCCTGCTTTGGGGGGGTGGGGAAGACTCATGGACCACCCGTGTTCAGGGGGAGGGGGGGCCTGGTTCCCATGGGGGCCCATGGACAGCAAAACTTGCATCACACAATACACCTGTGCCGGGGGCTTGCATTACACAACATGCAATCAAGCTGTGAAACTCTTTGCAAGAGGATGTTGTGAAGGCCAAGACTATGACAGCATTCATAGGTTCATTGCCACAGGCTGTCGGGGCTGCTGTCAGCTCCAGCCCCACTGCTGTGACCTGCTGCCAGCCCCAGCCTCTGCCCCTTCCCGCTGCTTCAGCCCATCACTTCCTGCCACTAGACTACCCAGGTTCTCTGTTCTAGGGATATCAGTGGTCCTGCTGGAACAGGGAACTCTGGTTTTGGGAGGTGCAAGCTGTATTGGCAATAAAAGACACAATCTGCTATAAAACACATCCAGAGGACATTATCTTCATGTAGTATTGGAAACAAGTTGACTAATGGACAAAGAAACTTGAAAAAGCATTTGTTTCATAAATGTGTTCCCCATGATTGTACACTGAAGACAGTCATGGTTGCCTAACTAAATCTCTTAATGGAAATTTAATATCTTTTTTTTTTTTTCTATTTGCTATTACCATTTTGCATATAAAAAAGTGATAACCAGATTTGCATTGGAGAGGAGGGAGGGGAAAACAGTGTGAAGAGCATGTTGACACTCTTTCCTGGGTTTTATTCTAAAATTAGTTTAACAAAACCCCCAATCTCTTATCATTGCTACCAAGCTTCCAGCCCGCTGCGAGAAATCAGGACCTCTTGAACATTACCTTTTGGCCAGTGCCAGTTCAGCCTATTAGAGAGAGAGAGATGCAACAATGGCAACACCAGGAAGCCTTTTAAATTTCTGCAATTATCCTGTGCTCTGGGGTTCCAATGATCAGACTCAAGCAAAGCTCGCCAGTACCTGAGATTAAAAGTACCGGCCAGCATAACATTGCTCAGCAGGACCTTCCTAAGACTTCTGTGCCAAGGCAAGCAATGATAAATAGCAGTTGTACAAGCAGATTTACATCTCTGTTGGGGAATATCCTAAATGCACATGCTCGATGGTAAACATTTAAAAATCCTAGAGTAATTTAGATGGTTTGAAAATACAAATTAAACCGCCCTAATCCAAAATTCCCCATTCCAGTAACATCCCTGACCTGCCATTCTCAGTGAGCCAATGGGCACTCCAGGGATGGAGGACTCACTGGGAAAAACTGGCAGGATGAGGCCAGGAGTGTTGTAGAGCAAGGAAAGAGGGGAACCTGGGGGGACTGGAGAGCAGTTTGGCAAATTCCCTGATTTGGAACTAGTCAGGTCCCAAGGGTGCTGAGTCAGGAAATACAACCTGTATGTAAATTACCACAAAAATACTTTAATTATTTTAGAAGTACAAGTTGGACCTCCCTGGTCCAGCACTGTTGGGACCTGACTGGTCCTGAATGAGAGAATCTCTCAGACCAGAGGAGGTCCCCTGCTACCAGCCTCCAAGCCCATCGCTATCACCCCAGCCATGAATCGGCCCCCTGCCTTGGCCCTCTCCTCTTGCCAGGTTAGGCTGCTCACCCAGCTGCTGATAACTCCCTGGGAAGTTCCAGCCCTACGCTCCAGGGGGCTGCTGTGGGGCTCCAGCCCCAGCCCTGTACTGGCCCTAGCCAGACTGCCAATCCTATTGCCCCTGGTTGCTCTCCTGCCCTTCAGCACCCAGGCTCTCTGGTCCTGGAGCATCTGTGGACCAGCTGCCAGACCAGAGAATGCTGGTTTTCAGAAGTGCAAACTGTAATTGCATATGTACTTCCAGGCCAAACTGAACACTAGCATTGTTATCAAATACAATTCAGTGTAGGGATGCTCCCTGGAAGCTGATATGCATGGGGAGCTGGCATGAAAGCTGGCTCCCCACACGCACTGGCTCCTATCTCACCTTCCCTCACTCCCCACTGCCACTGTCTCTGATAGAAAAGCAGGAAGAGCGGGGTGCCTGTAACCATGCGGATTAACTAATGAATCCAGGTTTCTTGGTTACACAAGTACATGTTAACATCCCTAGTGTAATGTAGACATTGGAAACATTTACCACTTTATAAAGTCTGATGGCCGAAATGGAAATGGCTCTTGCTGCAGACTCCCCAGAAAGACACCCCCTTTTGCAGCACTCAGTGGAAGGGCCATGCCAAGCCCACTACAGCATGCTGTATTCACCTGGCAGATTAGGGAACTGTTGCCAGCTGGCATCAGTTAGATAGCAACCCAAAGGGCTGCTCTAATCAGCGCTAGGGCCGAGACTTAAGTTGATCCTAGAAGGAAGGAGGTCTGTTACTGGTCCCAACTGCCATGTCCTACCTACTTTGCCATTTCAAATGGAGCTCTGGCTCAGACAAGAACCTAACTTTAACGACCATAGTTTCATATGTTAAGGAGCTGAAGTAAACACCACTTACAGTATGACAAGTACACAAATTAATACTGTGACAATACTGTGGATATTCATTTTTTTTTTAACAAGGACAAGTTCTCCGCAACATCACCTTCTTGTTACACCACCTTTAACTTCTCAATCTGCAGTACAAAAAATCCTACTGGAACTTTTCCAGGAAGGCAAATGTATCACTGCATTCCTGGATCAATACATAGACTCAGACTTTAAGGTCGGAAGGGACCATTATGATCATCTAGTCTGACCCCCTGCACAATGCAGGCCACAGAATCTCACCCACCCCTCCCAGAATAATCCTCTCACCTATAGCTCAGATATTGAAGTCCTCAAATGATGGTTTAAAGACCCCAAGATGCAGAGAATCCTCCAGCAAGTGATCCGTGCCCCATGCTACAGAGGAAGGCAAAAACTTCCAGGGCCTCAGCCAATCTACCCTGAAGGAAAATTCCTCCCTGACCCCAAATACGGCGATCAGCTGAACCCTGAGTATGTGGGCAAGACTCATCAGCCAGACACCCAGGAAAAAGTTCTCTATAGTAACTCCTATCATCCCACCATTGGCCTATTTACTACTGATAGTGAAAGGTCAATTAGTTGCCAAGATCATGCTTTTCCATCAAACCATCCCCATTCATAAGCCCATTTAGCTTAATCTTGAAGCCAGATAGGTCTTTTGCCCCCACTACTTCCCTTGGAAGGCTGTTCCAGAACTTCACTCCTCCAATGGTTAGAAACCTTTGTCTAATTTCAAGTCTCAACTTCCTGATAGCCAGTTTATATCCATTTGTTTTTGTGTCCACATTGATATTGACCTTAAATAATTCCACTCCCTCTCTGGTATTTATCCCTCTAATATATTTGAAGAGTGCAATCATGTCTCCCCTCAACCTTCTTTTGGTGAAGGTAAACAAGCCAAGCTCCTTGAATCTCCTTTCATAAAACAGGTTTTCTATTCCTCCAATCATCCTAGTGGCCCTTGATGAGTTTCAGGTCATATTATGAGCAAACATGATGAGTTTGCAGGTCATATTATATTTGATAAGGCAGTAACTGTGCAATTGAATGCAGATGATCATACCAGGCCTAATAAGCAGCTGTTCTTGGATTTTTGCTTAGTCTGTGATATTGTAGGGATAACATATTAATGTATTAAAAATGTGATTCCCCCAAATGGAAGTGGTGATTCCCCCAAATGGAAGTGGTGATTCCCCCAAATGGAAGTGACTCCCCATAATTTGTTCCCCACAACTTAAAATATTTAGATTTATTATTAATTCTTCTTCTTATTATTATTTGTTAAGATTGTTAAATGTTTAGATTTATTATTATCCCTTTAGAATATAATGTATTAGGTCATGTAACTTAGAACTGTTAAGAATATAATCCTATGTAACCAGAAACAGCCCCCCCCCCCCGCTCTAGGGCATGCTCAAGTTTGTGCAAGGGGCTGCTTGAAATTGACATTGCAAAGATACATTGTAACAATGCATTGTCAAACCACTAACTCTGCTATGGGAGCCAAGCCCTGTAATTGACTAAGGGCATTGTTACTTAATTGACGCCTGTTCTCTTTAAAACATTGTAACTTTACTCAGCACTCAGAGAATGTTTTAAGCAATACCACCCAGAAACTTTTTGTACCTACAACTCTGATATATGTAAAGTTATTATTATACAAAATACTGTATGAATGTATGAGAGAGTGCTTGGATGATGAGTGAATGGTTCTGAGACGTGCCACCCTGAGAATACAGCAACAAAGGGCTGAAGAAGGCGTCAGGTGCCAGTGCAACCAAAAGGTGTCAACTGGAGAAACTGGAGGTCCACCCGATGAGATCACTGACGAGCACCTGGCAGCCACCCTGGAGACATCAGCATGATGCAGCAATTTCCATAGACTGGCATAGGAAGAAATTCCTATAAGAACTGGACTAAAAAACTATGGAATCAGAGTCCAAGGTTCTGCTGCCAGCCCACCAGGAGCTTCAGATGCGCATCTGATCAGGACTTCGCTCCCCACTACCATCACTTGTGTACAGAGTACCTGGCCAGTATTCTGTCACAAGCAACTTCCAGGCTGGTAACTATACACAGAACTTGAATGAATGGATGTATGAATGAATGGTTATATATATATATATATATATATATATATATATACACACACAAGTGTATAAGGGTTAAGTAGTGTTAGGGATAAGTAGTTAAACAACGTTGTTTGCTTCTATCTTTTCTTTATTTTTTATTGTTATCTTTACAATAAATGTGGCTTTTTGCCTTATCCCCCTCATAAGATCCTGATTGCTTTTATTTGGTACAACAATATCTCTAAAAGCAACAGGTGCTATTTTATAAACAAGATTTATTGCACAATATTTCAGGTATTTCTGGGTGGTAGGGGGAGGGGAGGAGTGCTGTTCAGAGCTCTGTGGAAGCCCAGATTTGATTCATTTTCATTTTTTCACTCTTGGGGATTCAGCAAAAAGCTCACTAGCATGCAACCATATGCCAATGGGCTTTTATCTTCTTAGAATGCAACTTGAACAAGGATGGGCCTACTCAGCATTTGATTCAAAGCTCACCAAGGAACAAAGACCTCTATGGAAACATGCATACACTTTGTGCACTAGACTGCACCTGCTATTTCATCTGTTTCAGCTGGGCATATTTAAATTACATTTATTCTTAAAATATCTGTGAAAATACAATTAATTATAAAATTATGTTATTGCAATACCCCAGCTGGGATTTTAATTGAAAAAAAAAACCCCTTCAGAATTAACCTGTTGTGACAATTCTGCTCTATTATACACATGCATAACAACACAAGAGGGACTCTCTTTACATGGTCGTACACCATTGAGCAATATGCAGCAATATTCACAAAACAAAACTCATCCACAGAGAATGACATTTTGCGACAACCTTACGTACAGCTCCTGCAAGCTCCTCTATGTAGGTGGGCCCTGTACATGTGCAGTAATCATTTGCTTCCCAGGGTACTGCAGCGAGTAGTTTGCAGGGCAGAAGTTTAAGCTACAAAACACTATTTACAATGCATGTATTATTGCAATACATTTTTTTTAAATCCACGTTTGTTTCAAAAAATTTGAAATTTTAAGTGGCAATAACAAAATTGCATAAATTATAAAACCTATACTCTTAAATTCAAGGAAATGAATAGGTAAGGACAATGGAAATTTTATGCTAATGACATAATGTACTAATAGAATATTCTTTAAAAAGTATAGATCTGTTTATTTCAGAAATTATTCTAGTTATCAAGGATGTAGCTCTAAACTGAAGATTCTTATTTTTAAACTATAATGGGGAAAAAAAATCAAATAAAACTTTTCTAAAGGATGCAGGGTTACAACCTTAATTATAGTGGATATTCTCCATAATAGACAAAACACACCTACAAAGCTGGAACATGAAGTCTGATCCCAGTACTCCAAAACAGAGATCTCCAAACAAACTCAAAGAAAATCCTTTTGTTCTTTGTGAGCTGCAACCAGGCAAGATGACAACGTGCTCCCAAATACATAGACAAGTGATGCAAAGCCCATTAGAGGTAATAGAATTACTATATTTCAATAAACTTTAGACTAGGTCCATAATGCCCAATCCTGCTACTGCTGACATCAATGAGAATGTGATTAAGCCCCAAATCCAATCATGACAAAAATAAAGTATTAAACTTTGCTTAATTTTAACCACTCCCCTCCACTTCCAAATACAATTGGCATACACATGATTTAACTAGACATGAAGGACAGGCTATTTTTAAGCTGGAGAGAGAAAATGGGAAATTTCAACTTTTATCCAATGATTTTCCTTACCACTCCCACAGCAGTGGAGGGCGTGGCATGGGGCACAGAGCCACATGTACCCAAGGGAATGGGAGACCAGTTTAGCATACAACTTCCTCACACCCAGACCCCACAGCACTCTCAGTTCATGTCTACACTACAGGCCTTTATTTCAAAATAATGGTGAGCTGGAAACTTCTTACTCTGACTCATGGTAACCCTCATTTCAAGTAGAGAAAGGATGCTGAAGGAAGAGTGTTCTTCCTTCAACTGCCTGCTGTGGAGACAGCACCAAAAGCCAAGTTAAGCTATTTCAACTTAAGCTACGCAAATGACGTAGCTGAAGTTGTGTAGCTTAATTCGACTTTAGCCTTGCTGCGTAGACGTACCCTCACTGGCCAAAAACTTTAATGCGGAATATCCTGTTTCCAAGGGTTGCCATATTAAAGGGGTTTAAGTGTACTTCTTTTGGTAATAAAAAACAGGCAACAAATTCAAGCTACTTTCTAAAAATTCTTCTTTCTAACTTGCTTTCATGGAGCACTGCATCATTCATCCAGAATAGTTTTGGAACTCTTGTAAGCATGTTACTGAAGCTGCAGCCATTTAATTGCACCAGCAGTTAAGACCACCGTCAATTTGTTATGAATAAGCAGTGAAACTGGCAGGCTTTCAAGTCCTTAGAAAAAAATGTAGGTAGTTAGCTGCAGAAAGGATGAACTTCATACAGCTTTGCAATACAAAACACCTCTGGAAAAATAACGTGCATTTCTCAGATTTTAATTTAAAAATATAAACTGATAACTAATTTGTTTTATAAAAATTAAAAATTACTGAAGATGCAACAAAACAAACATTTAGTGCTACATTTTAAGCCACATGAGAGATTGCCATATTTGTCTGATGTCATACAGAAAACTACAGGTTGAACCTCTGTAGTCCAGCATCCTCAGGACCTGACTGGTGCCAAACCAGAGAATTTGCCCAGCCACAGATGGTCACTATTGTCTAGCAGAGAGAGAAAAAGAGAGAGAGAGAGATCACCTTGGCCTGCCATGTGTGTGTGTGTGTGTGTATATAACAAAATCATTTTACCAATCACTGTTTCTAGTCAAATTTTTCATTGACCTCTCTTATGCACAGTCATTGTGTACAGCCCTGTCTTGAATAGAGTTGCCAGGTGTCTGGTATTCACCTGGACAGTCCGGTATTTTCGTCTGGTAAAAAAATACAGAGAATACCAGACACCTAAAATGTCCGGTATTTTCTGATTTTTTTCCCAGGAGGTGAAAATGCCGGGCACCTGGCAACCCTACAAACACTCAGTGCCTGGCCTCCCTCCCACCCCACCAGTTCCAACACCCTCAGTCCCCTGGCCCCAGCCCCCACACTTACCTGGTTCCGCAAGGCTGCCGACCAAGGGGAAGCAGTGCTCAACCCTCCCCTGTTCCTATCCCTTCACTCACTCTTAAAGGGGACATGCTGTTTTAATGCTGTTTTATTTTATTTTATTGTATCTTTTTGTTTAATAAGTCTTATGTAACCCCCCTTTTTCCTCCCGCGGTTACTGGGGAGCAGGTCACACTCATAGGTGTGCCTGGGCGCCTGGTGTTTTAACGCAAAAGAGATCCTGAGCACCCCAGTGGTGATGGTGTTTAGCTGGGGAAAGCCCTACCCACCCCCTTGCTGCAGTCCCTTGCTGGCAATGAATGTAAGGTGGCGGTGCCTCCACCTGGCTGGCCTTGTACACACCTTGAGAGCCTCCAGGAACATACTCATTCCAACATAAAGCTGGATCTAATTCCAGAACAACTACAAATCATATACATCTAATAGAACACTTTAAAATAAACCATCTTTACTTAACTAAACAGGGATTAACAGATTAGAAAGGAATAGCATTAACAAAACACATAACAATAACTGAAGCTTATATAGCTAGACAACAGTGATCCCACCCCAGAGTGTGCACACCCCTAGACTCAGTCCCAGACACTTGCTTGCGTTGGCGCGCTGATGTAGCAGCTGTAGTGAGGATTTGGTCCAGGCTAAACAGCAGCTCTGTCCCAGGCAGCACTTTTCCAGCAAGGCCCAAACTTACTGCCTCATGCTGTGCCTATAGGAAGCAGACTGCTAACTCCCAGTCCCAACAGGCATGTAGTAGCTGCATCCAACAGCTCCTGCACTGGGTCAATGTCCTTGGCAGCAGCCTGGCTCCCCCTTTGGTTCCAAACTGCAAGGCTGAATCCCAGACTGCTAGGTCTCTTCTTCAAGTACATGGAGAGACCTCCTCTCTCACAAGAGTCCCTCCTCCCTCTTTTGTTCCAAGGGCTCATGGGAATTGTAGTCTGGATTGTAGCACACAGGGTCTTTTTAGAGTAAAACAGAGGTCCCTTTAGTAAGGGGACTACACTTAGAGTCCCTTTTTTTGGTCTCCCCTCCCTTTTTTCCCCTTTCAACAGATTTTTTTCCCAGTGGGTTTGTGTGTGTGTGAGTGTGTGGTGGTGGGGGGGGGGTTTGGTATTTTTGTTTCAACCATCTGGCAACCCTAGTCTTGAGTGAAAATGTCTTGTAAGTCAATTATGTGTCCACTGTAAGTAACTAATCAGAAAACAACTTTTCCACAACTAATAATTAGTTATGCTATTATTAATCGTGTCAATAGTATTATGTTGTAGTTTTTTCAGTCATGCAAATGGCCATTCTTATATGGCTCTTTGCTGACCACTTGCTCTGAATTTTGATGTAGTTCGGCTCTTTAGTTTGAAAAGGTTGCCAACCCCTACTGTAGGGTATTCACTATCTTCATATACCTTCAACATAATTTCAAGGGCTCAGAACATCTTGACAGTAATTCAGAAAATAAGTATATTTTCCATTAAAATGATTTGCCTTTCACCTGAGAATACACTTTTTAAATTTCTTAGTATTAGGAAAATCCAGTGATGTACCGTAGCAGTCAGAAAAGGGAACTCTTCACCCTGTGTATCTTCTACAGGTTGTACTGGACAGATGTTGTGAAAGACAGTGTCTTTGGAGATGATTTAAGATAAAAACCAATTTTTATAGCTCAGTCTGTCAGGTCTTGGCAATTATCAAATATAAAGATTCCTGAAGCATTCAGGGCATTTGGTATTTTGTGCTATCACAGAATTGCTCCCATTTCTAGTGCTAAGACATTAGCTGCCTAATGTGTGTAACAATCATAGACTACTAGAACTGGAAGGGACTTCGAGAGGTCATCAAGTCCAGTCCAAGCGGCATCTAGAAGATCATCTGATAGATATTTAAGAGCTGGTTAGAAAAAACATCTTCAATTATAGAAATTCCACAATCTCTATTTCAAGGCCTAGAAAACATGATCTATGAGGGAAGACTGAAAGAACTGGGTTTGTTTAGCTTGGAAAAGAGAAGACAGAGTGTTCATGATAGCAACTTTCAAGTATCTAAAAGGGCGTTATAAGAAGGAGAGAGAAAAATTATTCTCCTTAACCTCTGATAACAGGACAAGAAGCAATTCCTCCCAGATTTGCATCATTTGCAACAACATGTAGTTGACTATACAATTAACCAATAAGCCAGGGATGGCTTAATTTTGTTGACTACACGCATTTCTCCCCCCAACCTGTATCAGAGGCAGCAAGAGGGAAGAGATGGAGTGGGAGCCAATGCTCATGAGGAACTAGCTCAAAAGATGGCTTTCCATGAGCACCAGATCCTCCTGCCTCCAACCCCACCCTACTGCCTCTGATAGAGAGGCATCAGTGCACAGGGTGAGGGGGCTTGGCTGGAGCCGACACATGCGGGAGACCAGCTTTCAAGCCAGCGCCCCATTCGTATCAGTTTCCATGGTTCTACCTGCCTCTACCCTTGATTCAGGGACAGCAGGCAGGAGCCGGTGCTGTGGGGGAGTTAGTTTAAAAACCAGCTATGCCCCGCATCAGCTCCGCAGTGCTGCCAGCCCCTTCCCCCCCTGCTTTCTCTATCAGAGGCAGTAGTGAGGGGGATTGTGGGAGAGGCTGCTGCGAAGCAACCTCTGTCCGCAGCAAGCCTGGGCCCACTGTGAGAAGAAGCTGCTTTGCAGCAGCAGCAGCAACAGCCCCTGTCCACACGACGTCTGAGCTCCCCACGAGCAGTGGCTGCTCTGGATCCCACAGAGCAGCCTCTTTCCATGGGGAGCTTGGACCCCCGCCCCCATGGACAATGACTGTTGCCACCCTGCACTGCTCTCTCTGTATCAGAGGCAGCAGTGCAGGGTGACAGGCAGCCAGTCTGCAAAGGGAGCTGATTTTTAAACATGATACAGAGGCAGCAGTGTGGGGTTGCAGGGGTGTCCCCGGCAGTGGGGCCGGGAGCACACCGGCTGCTAGCTCCACCGGCGTGGAATAGCTAATAGTTGTGTAACCGATAACACTTTGTGTGGTTACATGACTATTCAATTACATTATACCCCACATCCCTAGTATCATCCACAAACTTTGTAAGCGTACTCACTATGCCATCATATAAAATCATTGATGAAGATATTAGTGATGTAATAGCATAAGTGTTTAAACAGTTAACTGATAAGCCTGGGAATACTGATTATCATTAATGGTTATTCGCAGGCTACCGGCCCCGCTTCCAGTGAGTCAAGCTGGGAGCCTGGAATGCGGCCAGAAGCTGGTATGCACTGGGAGCCAGCTTCAAAGCCAGCTCCCAGGGTACACTAGCTCCTAGGGAGCCAACTGCTGTCCCACGCTGCTGCCTCTGTATCAGAGGAGCAAAGTCTGGCCCACCCACCTGTTTTAATCCAGCCCCTTTAGCTCCCTCTGGGCACCGTGCGGCTCCTGGAAGCAGCAGCATATCCCCCTTCTATGCATAGCCAGTGGGCTCTGTGCACTGCTGCCATTAGCTAGGAACTGTGGCCAATGGGAGGTACCTGGCTGCACCTCTGCATAGGAGCTGGCTGGAAGGGAGCCGTGTCATTGCTTACAGAATATGTTCAAGGTTGTAAGTGCATCCTGGAGCCTACTTTCCTGATCCCCACCCCATCCTGTGTGTCAACTTCTTTTCCAGTCATGATTCCCATCTTATCCTCAGAACCTCTCAGCCCCAGCCTGGAACCTCCTCCCTGCACTCCAATCCCTTCATCTCCATCGCAACCCAGAGCCAGCACCCCCCCCCCCCACTCACAGTCCAACCCTCTTCCCCAGCCCAAAGCCCCCTTCTGCTCCCAGAACCTCTCATTTTTGGCCCTAGACCAGAGTGCCAGAGCCCTTACTCCCTCCCACATCCCAATTCCAATACTCTCCTCGCCATGAAGTATTTTTAAACTAGGATACAGATATTTTTAATTTATTCACAGACTTCATGGATTGCACATTCTGTCTATAGTTCTTAACCATGAATTTATTAGAATTAAATGACTCCCTCTGTGTAATTTGAGAGATATTCTACAAAAGAGAAATTATATTAATCCTGAATGGACAATTAATGCTGAATGGACAATTATGGAAGTAAACAGCATCAAATGTTTTTTCTTGTGTGTTATTTTTCACCCTCCCCCACTCCTAGGCAGCACTAACAGGCCTATCACAAGCCCATTTGAATACATCTTTGTTGTGCAACCAATTTCCATTTCAAAGCAGAACAACTAGACGTTTCTGTTTGAATTATTTCTCAACTCTCATTTCCATATGCCAAGCAGAATATAAAGTCTGTCTCCTGCATTCTGTACTTTGAAAGTCTTCAAGCTACAGCTGTATTTAAGATATAAAAACAAAATATGTATGGCTCCCCAAGGCTGCATGCCGAGAGCTCTACTTTTGAGCTAGCACAAATTGGCTTTTTGAAATAAACCCCAAAATGGTATTTTACCCTGTAGAAATATTTAACAAATTGTAAGAGTGAAAAACGATAAATAAATAACTTTCTTTAATTGTCTCTTCAGACGAGATTGTTTTGCAGGGATCCTCTCCCACACTAACAGATTTAGACAGAAAGGATTCACATCCACCACCATCATAACCATCCGCTGAACCATTGTTCTGAGGAGAACCTCCACAATGGGCTACAATTTTGTTGTTGAAGCAGTAAGGTTACATCAGAGAAAACTTTTCTTCTTTCCACCCTATGCTGGTCATCACAGAATGCACTGTAAAGTAAAAAGAAGAACGAGCTTGTCTATTTTTTGCAGTGTAATACTATATGCCTGCATTGATACAAAGGGCTGTGGAAAGCGTAGTGTTGCTGCTTCTACACATTTGAGTAACTATCTGAAAATATGTAGGAGATGCAGAATCACTGAGGATCAACTTTTGCCGTTCTTATTTTAAAGGCTGTCAGGTGCCCAATAGTTATTGGGTCAGCTGTACCACTGAGGCCTATCTGCATCTCTCCACATGTAAAACAGCAAATTACAACTCAGACAGCAGCAACAATAAATTCTGGATTCCTATTAGGAAGGCAAAAGTAAGAAAGCTCATGAAAGTTCTGGCCATATCAACACTTTAGGGTGGTCATTATAAAGAAACAGTAATTAGCGGACTGTTGACAAACTTCAGCATTTTGTTGCCTGCCATGTGAAATGTCACTTTTCCCCCCTGCACACCCTCCTGTTAGAGTTAGAGTTTATGGTTAGAAAGGATTGGATCATTTTGTCCAACTTCACATATTTCATAGTCCATCAGCACTACCTATCACCCTTCCAATAATCCAGCAACTGAAATTAGACCTATGTTTCCTAGCCATCTATGCACCACACACAGAATAGGGGGACAGTGGTAAACTGATGTAAGGAAATTGATTACATGAGCTATATCCAGAAGATCCCACACAGCAATCTGTACTCCATTCTGCAGAGGAAGACTCCCCTCTAAAGATCAGTAACACACTGTCCTTGGGACAAATTCCTTCCCAACTCCACATATGACACTGTTAATCTGCTTTAGACAAATATTGAGCTCCTTGTCGGTAAAGCACAGCAGGTATTCTTCTCTCCCTCTTTTAAACAAGTTCTGTCCATACACTCCAATGTGTCCAGTTTTACGGAAATCATCATTAAGACAACAGAAGTGTTAGTTTATATGCCTTTAATCTTAGAAAACCACACAAATTAAAGCAGAACATTTATTCCGCAGTAACCACATAACTCTGAGTTTTCAAGGACAAAACTAAGCCTCATCTCCTGTTTTCACATAAGTATCTCTACAGCTACAGACGCACAATAAGAAAGTCGTTCTCTGTGGGTATGTCTACACAGCAAAGTTATTTCGAAATAACAGCCCTTATTTCGAAATAACTTTCCTAGCATCTAGACAGCCATACCGCTATTTTGAAATAAATTCGAAATAGCGGAGCGCTTATTTCGAATTTGGTGAACCTCATTCTACGAGGAATAATGCCAAATTCAAAATAGCTATTTCGAAACAAGTGCTGTGTAGACACTTATTTCAATATAGGGGGCTTCCAGCCTTCCCAGGGTGCCCTGGTGGACACTCCATCCTCAACCAAGAACATTCCTTTCCACCCTCCCCCTCCCCGGAGCCCTTAAAAGGTGCTTGTGCCAGTTCCAAGCCTGCCAGCCCAGAGCCAGCAGTCACTGCCCCGACCCAGTGGCCCCAAACAATAAGCCAGCAAGCCACCAGCAACCAGCCCTCCACCACTCCCCAGGAGCAGTCTGCCAGCTCCCAGCAGCCTGACAGGGCCGGAGAAGGTGGCCGCCTTCCTGGTCCAGGGCAGAGATAATGGACCTTATTCAGGTTTGGGGGGAGGGGGGGAATGCCCCCAACGTCCATGATCTCCACACTAGATGGAGGAATGCGGTTGTCTATGGCAGGATAGCTGTCAGCCTGGCCACCAAATGCCACATGTGAACCTAGGAGCAGGCTCTCATGAAAATCAAGTTGGTCCGAGGAGACCCCCCACCCCTGAGCTCTGAGCTTCCCCTCCGCCTTGCTTCCCTCTTCCAGCTCCCTCCTCCCAGGTTTGCCCTCCCCTCTCCCACCCTCTCTCTCCCCTCTCCCACCTCGTTTCCCCAGTCTCACCAGAGTTTAATTCCCCCTCCTCCCGTTTTGTTAAATAAAGGCAGTTTGTGTTTATGAAAAAACATATATTTTATTTTACATCAGAAAGGGGGGCTGGCGGGGGTAAGTGAAAGGATGTGAGTGGGGAATGAGGCACAAGCCCCCAGTGTGGAAGACCAGGGAGACTGTTAGTGCACCTCAAGGTGGAAGCTCTCCCGCAGGGCCTCCTGGATACTGACAGCCCCCCGATGGACCTCCCAGATGGCAGCCTGCAGAAAGCGAAGCCAGGCTCACAGCAACGCGTCCAAGAGAAGCACTAGAGTGGCCAGGGGCAGCTCCGGCTCCACGTTGCAGAGTGCTGTGGTGTCCCGAGTGAGGGCAACCAGAGCACGCAGAGACAAAATGCTTTGCTGTCCCTCATCGAGGTAGGCAAGCAAGCAGGGACACCTGGGAACTGGCTGTCCAGGGGGTGTCCCTTTAAGCACAGGCCTCAAACAGCCTCAGGCAGCAGCCACACAAAGTAACTCCTGACCTGATGCCCTGCCAGACCTGGTTCCAGCTTGCCTTAAATGTGATTCAATGTCCACTCAGTGTGGATGTGCTATTTCAAAATGCATTTTGTGTGTAGACGCGTTATTTCGAATTAACTATTTCGAAATAGCTTATTTTGAAATAACGCTGTAGTGTAGACATACCCTGTGCTATTAATACATCTCCAAAACATCAGAGAAGCTTGACCTACATTTAGTGTCTTTATTAAAAATAAAAATATTTAATGAGACCAGATGATGCTAGCCTGGAGTGACACACTACAAGTTATTCTTACATGTTTATTCTATTTAGACTGACACACCCATAAGCAAGTGTAAGAAAATGGGTATTAATTTTCTGTTAATTTTTCTTTTAATTTTTGCTGTTAATTTAAATATCCCACGCTTCATTTCAATAGAAATGGCCGCCGCTTTTT
This sequence comes from Pelodiscus sinensis, assembly GCF_049634645.1. Lineage (NCBI taxonomy): Eukaryota > Metazoa > Chordata > Testudines > Trionychidae > Pelodiscus > Pelodiscus sinensis. Next base: position 13,176,845 of record NC_134720.1, read on the forward strand.
TCCGCCACAGCACTTTGCCAGCAAAAAGCGGCAGTCTAGACGGGGATCGATCGACAAGGAAAGCGTTTTCCAACCAATTCTGTAAACATCGTTGCACAAGGCATAAGGAATAGGTCGGAAAAGGCTTTCCTTGTCGACCAATCCCTGTCTAGACTGCTGCTTTTTGCTGACAAAGTGCTGCAGCGGCAAAAATAAATAGAAGTGAGATAAATAGAAAAGAACATAAACACTGTTAGGGTGTGTCTAGACTACATGCCTCCCTCGACGGAGGCATGTAGATTAGCCAGATCGGCAGAGGGAAATGAAGCCGCGATTAAAATAATCGCGGCTTCATTTAAATTTAAATGGCTACCCCGCTCTGCCGATCAGCTGTTTGTCGGCAGATCGGGGCAGTCTGGACGCGCCGCGCCGACAAAGAAGCCTTTCTTGATCGGCACAGGTAAACCTGGTTTCACGAGGCATACTTGTGCCGATCAAGAAAGGCTTCTTTGTCGGCGCGGCGCGTCCAGACTGCCCCGATCTGCCGACAAACAGCTGATCGGCAGAGCGGGGCAGCCATTTAAATTTAAATGAAGCCGCGATTATTTTAATCACGGCTTCATTTCCCTCTGCCGATCTGGCTAATCTACATGCCTCCGTCGACGGAGGCATGTAGTTTAGACGTACCCTAAGTGAGATAAATAGAAAAGAACATAAACACTGTCAAATCAAGTGTAAAAATGTAATAAGAAAAGCAAAAAAAGATTTTGAGGAACAGCTAACCAAAAACTCATAAAGAAATAACAAAATGTTTTTTAAGTACATTAGAAGCAGGAAGCCTGCTAAAAAACCTGTGGGTCCCCTAGATGATCGAGCTATAAAAGGAGCAATCAAGGACGATAAAGCCATTGTGGAGAAACTAAATGATTTCTTTGCTTCAGTCTTCACGGCTGAGGATGTTGGGGAGATTCCTGAATCTGCACCGTCCTTTGTGGGTGATTGTAGCCAGACACGAACCCCATCTTGGTTTCAGCCCCCCCCAGAGAGCAAGAGAAAGGCAGTCAGCCTTTGATGCCCTGGGAACACAGGTGTGCTGCCTGTCCCTGACTCTACCATAAACAGAAACCAGACAGTAAATGGGCTAGCTGACGACCCGGGGCCTCCCATCGCACTGATGGCTAGTACCAGTAATTGACACACCTGCACTGTCCCAGGAGAGGAATCTTCGCCCATCACATACCAGAGGTGCCCATTGTCTGCATTTTCCCAGGTGTGAATTATGCTTTGCACCCTTCGTGGGAAACTTGGCATTCAAAGCCATTTTTCCTAATTGGCCACTTGAGCCCAGGAAGAAGCCTACATGACCCAAAGGGTATAAAGAGGGGTTCAGTAGCCCACCCCATTTGAGCTCCAATCATCTATACCTTCTGGCAGGTATTGATTGTCTCCCGAGGTCTGTGGGACACCCAACCTCGCCCTACTTCTTCCCGAGGGAATGAGAGAAAGACGCTGGCCACGCCAAGTCTGGAACGCAGAGGTGAGAATTATACCTGCTAGGTGTCTATTTTGCATGCATTTAACAAGAGCTCAGAGAACCAAAGGGGTTTCATAGTACCTGTTAGGGTATGTCTACACTACAAAGTTAGTTCGAACTAACTTAGTTCGAATTAGTTAATTCGAACTAAGCTAGTTCGAACTAACGCATCTAGAACTAAAAACTAGTTCGAACTAGCGTTTTGCTAGTTCGAACTAGTAAGTCCACATTGAGTGGACTCTGAACAGGGCTTAAGGATGGCCGGAAGCAGTGCTGGCAGGGCATAAAAGGAGGACTTAGAGCATGGAGATGCTGTCTCAGGCTAGCCGAGGGCTGCGCTTAAAGGGTCCCGACCCCCACCCCGGACACACAGTTCTCAGGGGTGCCCCGCTTGCAAAGAAGTTCTGGCTTGGAGTGCCCTGAGTGCCCACACTGGGCACATCACACCACTCGGCCATCAGCCCGGCTGCACTTGCCGCAGGCTGCCATCTGGGGAGAGGGAGTAATTGGGGGGCTGCAGGAGAGCTTCCACCCTCAGAAGCCCACAGAGCCAGCCCAGTCCTCCCCATTGGGGGCTCGTACCCCATTCCTCCCTCACCTCCTTCCACTTACCCTTCCCTAGCCCCCCTTCTTATTGATGTACAAAATAAATATAACGTTTCTTCCAACATTGACTCTGTCTTTATTGAAAAAAACTGGGGGAGACTGGGAAAAGGAGGTGGGAGAGGGGAAGAGAAAGGCTGGGAGAGGGGAGGGCAACTAACATGATCAGGGGTTGGGAACAGGTCCCAGATGAAGAAAGGCTACAGAGACTGGGACTGTTCAGCTTAGAAAAGAGGAGACGGAGGGGGGACAGGATAGAGGTCTCTAAAAGCAGGGGTTGGGTGGAGAGGGTGCATTCAGAAAAGGTCTTCCTGAGTTCCCATAAAGAAGGACTAGAGGACACCAAAGGAAAGGAATGGGTAGCAGGCTTGAAACTAGTAAGAGAAAGTTGTTGTTCTTGACAAAGCAAATAGTTAACCTGTGGAACTCCTTGCTGCAGGAGGCTGTGAAGGCTACAACTAGAACAGAGTTTAAAGGGAAGTGAGATAAAGTGATGGAGGTTGGGTCAATGGAGTCCTATTAGCCAGAGGGTAGGAGTGGTGTCCCTGCCCAAAGTTTGTGGAAGGCTGGAGAGGGATGGCACGAGACAAATGGCTTGGTCATTGTCTTCGGTCCATCCCCTCCAGGGTCCCTAGGGTTGGCCGCTGTCGGCAGACAGGCTACTGGGCTAGATGGACCTTTGGTCTGACCCAGTACGGCCATTGTAAGCTCAGGGCTCAGTGTCGGGGGTCTCAGTGGACCCCCTTGATTTTCATGCACACCTGGTCCTGGGTGGCCAGGCTGGCAGCTCTCCTGCCCTAGACGGCCACTTTCCTGTGCCTAGTGCGGAGATCGTGGACGAGGTCCACGATGTCCGCACTAGCCCAGGAAGGTGCCCGCCTCTTGCGGTCCAGGGCAAGCTCCCGGGAGCCGCCAGCCTGGTCCCGGCAAGAGGGGGTGGGCTGGGGGGCATCGGGTGGGTGGCTCTGTGCCGTGCCAGGTGCAGGGTCTGCTAGCTGGGTCCTGGCAGGCTTGCACCTGGCACGGGCACCGTAGCCAGCCCGTGCCCCTTTAAGGGGTCCGGGGCTGGGAGGGGGGCATAGAGTTTCCCTGGTGTTGGCCAGAGTGGCCACCAGGGAAACCTGGGGAGGGCTAGCCTCCCACTAGTTCGAACTAAAGGGCTACACAGCCCTTAGTTCGAACTAGCTAGTTCGAACTAGGCGTTAGTCCTCGTAAAATGAGGTTTACCTAGTTCGAACTAAGCGCTCCGCTAGTTCGATTCAAATTCGAACTAGCGGAGCGCTAGTGTAGCACCTATTAAAGTTAGTTCGAACTAACGTCCGTTAGTTCGAACTAACTTTGTAGTGTAGACATACCCTTAGTGACTTATTAGTGTAATTTCTGTCCTGTCCTTTGTAGTGGCTGTGTTATCTGTAACACAGTAGTAGCATTTAACAACTAAGTTTACCCTGTAACAATAAAATAGTAACTGTTTAAGCTTTAACCTGACTCCTTCAGTTGCTATAACAGAACCAAGCACAATTTAAAAGAACTTCAGCCGGTCATAAGGGACTCACTGCCCTGACCGTCGGCTGACAGTGATGAATCTGAGGAACTGTCACGGATTGAAGTGTCATTAGAGGAGGTTTTGGAACAAATAGAAAAACTTAATGTTAACAAATCTCCGGGACCGGATGGCATTCACCCAAGGGTTCTAAAAGAACTCAAATGGGAAATTGCTGAGCTATTATCTGTGGTTTGTAACCTATCCTTTAAATCGGCTTCCGTACCTAATGACTGGAAGGTAGCCAACGTGACACCAATATTTAAAAAGGGCTGTAGAGGCGATCCTGGCAATTACAGACCGGTAAGTCTAACTTCAGTACTGGGCAAATTAGTCGAAACAATAGTAAAGAATAAAATTGTGAAGCATGTAGAAGAACATAATTTGTTGGACAAAAGTCAACATTGTTTCTGTAAAGGGAAATCCTGTCTTTCTAATCTGTTAGGGTATGTCTACACTACAAAGTTAATTCAAACTAACAGACGTTAGTTCGAATTAACTTTGATAGGCGCTACACATGCAAACTGCTAGTTCGAACTAGCGATGAGCTTAATTCGAACTAGGTAAACTTCATTCTACGAGGACTAACGCCTAGTTCGAATTAACTAGTTCAAATTAAGGGCTGTGTAGCCACTTAATTCGAACTAGTGGGAGGCTAGCCCTCCCCAGCTTTCCCTGGTGGCCACTCTGGGCACCACCAGGGAAACTCTTCTGTCCCCCTCCCAGTCCTGGAGCCCTTAAAGGGGCACGGGCTGGCTACGGTGCCCATGCCAGGTGCAAGCCTGCCAGCACCCAGCCAGCAGACCTGCACCTGGCACAGCACGAGCCAGCCACTCGCTGCCACCCAGCCCTCCGCCTCTTCCCGGGACCAGGCTGGCGGCTCCCGGGAGCCTGCCCAGGTCCGCAAGAGGCGGGTGCTCACCTGGTCTAGTGCGGAGATCGTGGACCTCATCCACGACCTCCGCACTAGGCACAGGAAAGTGGCCATCTAGGGCAGGATAGCTGCCAGCCTGGCCACCCGGGAGCAGGTTTGCATGAAAATCAAGGTGGTCCAGTGAGACCCCCGACCCTGAGCCCTGAGCTTAGAATGGCCGTACTGGGTCAGACCAAAGGTCCATCTAGCCCAGTAGCCTGTCTGCCGACAGCGGCCAACACTACGTACCCTGGAGGGGATGGACTGAAGACAATGACCAAGCCATTTGTCTCATGCCATCCATCTCCAGCCTTCCACAAACAGAGGCCAGGGACACCATTCCTACCCCCTGTAGCTAATATCCCCTACCCCCTGTGGGGCACCTGGTGCTGGCCACTGTCGGTAGACAGGATAATGGGCTAGATGGACCTTTGGTCTGACCCAGTACGGCCGTTCTTATGTTCTTATGTAAAAAGCGGCAGCCATTTCTATTGAAATGAAGCGTGGGATATTTAAATCCCCACTAATACGGGGAGAAAGGAGAAAGATTTAATTTTCTTCAAGATATAACACTTGGAGGGCAAACAGGCTTCCTTTGGAAGCTTTGGATGATGCTAATGCTAAATAAAAATCATTATCCAAACACTGTTAGTCACACTCAGGCCATACTTCATTGAAACCACAACTGACAACAGCACTTGAAGTACCTGTTGGAGGAATGTGTGTCACATTTGCATAGTACAGGTTGGACCTCCCTGGTCCAGCACCGCTGGGACCTAACCAGTCCCAAACGACAGAATTTGCTGGACCAAGGGAGGTGTCCCCTACCACGGGCCCCGAGCAGCTGGCCCCCTGCCTCTGGCCTCCTCTATCGTCTCCCCTGCTCTGTTTCTGCTGGCTCTGGGCTGCCTTTGGAAACTGGGGTTTTCTGGCCCTGGCCCTGGCCTGTGCAGCTGCATCAGCCAGATTTCCCCAGCCCTGCGCTGCCTCAGGTGGCTGGGCTTCTCCAGCCCCTGACCCTGCACTGCTGCTCATGGTCAAGATTCTCTGGCACTGCACTGCTGCGGGCTGCCACAGGCCATCGGGCCTCTTTGGCCCCAGACCCCATGCTACTGCGGGCACCCAGGCTTCTTCAATCCCTGATCCCGGGCTGCCGCAGGCTGCAGAGGTTCTCCAGTCCCTGGCCCCAGCATTGCTGTGGAGTGCCTCTGGCCTCACTGTCCCTGGCCCCGACCAGGCTGCTGACCCTCCTGTCATTAGGCTCCGGGGCTCTCTGGTCCAGGAACATCCATCGTCCTGCTGGTTTTCAGAGGTGCAACCTGTATACACTACAGAAAGTTGTATCTATTTTATTAAGCTTACAATATGCTAGTGATAAAAATGACCATACTAACCCAATTCCAAATGCTACTGTAAATTAAAAACTAAAACCTTGCGAATGTCTCTGCAAGTGCATTTTGTAAGTGCTTGAACATAAATTCTGGAGGGGGAACAAATACCACCCACTTCTGGCCATCCTGAGGATTAGTTCTGCCAACGTGTACTCCTTCGCCAGTGTTGTTTTCTCTCATCTTGTCATGCCCTGATGACTCCTTGGTCTGCAGCTTCCTCTCAGTGGCTTGGCTCTCCACTGAAGTTCTCTCCTGCCAGGAAATTTACAGTCTTTCCAGACCTCCTATCTGCCTGGTGCCTCTATTGCCCTTGCCACTCCCCACTGTTAGGGGAATCCAAGCACACCCTCTTCACTGGGTTCCAGCCCAGGAATCATATAACAAGCAGTCACAGACACTGTACAGTCCTAACTCTCGCTGCTATTTCTCTGGGCTTCTTCCTTCATATAAGGCTCCTCCATCCTTTGCATTTGCAAGTCTCCAACCCTCTTCACTAAGCCTACTTCCCTTCAGCCTTTCCAAGTAGCAGTTCCCTTCATGGCAGCCAGCTATCTGACTTTGTACAGGCCATAACTGTTCCTGCACAGGTAAGTCTACTTTTAATTAGCTGTCCGCAGGCTACATCTCTTCATGCAGCCCAATTAGGTGATTGGGCCCATCTGACCTAATTCAGCTTTTGCAGGACTAGTGCAGCAAGCCTACCCCATCAAAAAGATAAATTGTGAATGTTTAACATTGCTAGCTTCATGCTTGCCTTGGTAGTACAGGTAACTTTGTTCTAGGAAATATTTTTAATACAGGCAGTCCCCGGGTTACGTACAAGATAGGGACTGTAGGTTTGTTCTTAAGTTGAATCTGTATGTAAGTCTGAACTGGCGTCCAGATTCAGCCGCTGCTGAAACTGATCAGTTTCAACAGCGGCTGAATCTGGACGCCAGTTCTGACTTACATACAGATTCAACTTAAGAACCCCAGGCATCCCCAAGTCAGCTGCTGCTGAAACTGATCAGCGGCCGATTCCAGGAAGCCCGGGGCAGGGGCTTCCTGTCGTCAGCCACTGGTCAGTTTCAGCAGCGGCTGACTTGGGAACTCCTGGGGCAGAGCAGCTGGGGTGCTGCCGGGTTGGTCCCATAGCGCCCAGAGCGGCGCTACGGGACCAACCGGCAGCGACCCAGCTGCTGTACCACAGGCGTCCAGAGCAAAGCCGCGGAGCACGGGGGGCAGCGGGACAGCCCAGATGCGCCGTGGCTGTCCTGCTGCCCTCGGGCTCCGTGGCTTTGCTCTGCTTTGCTCCCCGTCTCCCTGGTCTGCCGACCAGGGGGACGGGGAGCAAAGCGGCGGAACACACGGGCAGCGGTATCTGGGCTGTCCAGGGGGACGGGGAGCAAAGCAGAGCAAAGCCGTGGAGCACGCGGGCAGCGGACAGCCCAGACACGTCTTTGGCTGTCCGCAGCCCGCGTGCTCTGCCGCTTTGCTTCCTCTCCCTGGTCTGCTGGAGACCAGGGAGACGGGTCCCGTTTGTAACTGCGGACCGCGTAACTCGGGGACTGCCTGTATTGCACTTAGGGACTAATGCTAACTGCTTATAAAAATCTATCTAATGGGCCTTCTTGCTTCCAAGGTCACAATTAGAACCCATAGATAAACTGGAATTATCGGCATGCATCTCTTATGGCCAAAGACCTACATTCTATTTTGTGCTTCTCTCCCTGAACAGGAAAAAATAATCAATTCTTCAATTGGCTTATATTGCATTATTGATGTGGATATGGTACATGCTATCCATAATCCCATTAGTTGACCTCAGAAATGTTTGCAAGTACATGATATTTAAAATAACAAATAAAAATCCTATAATGCCCTTCCTACTGCCATTGCCTGGTCAGACCATTGAAGGCATATTCTTGACAAGCATCTTATTAAAACAGCTGTCGGTCAGTCATTCATGAATTATTCAGAGACTTGATGGGGAGGATTTGGAACCACAAAGACTGTCTCTTTTGTGCTTTATCTAGTCAACCATGCAAAAATCATTCAGAATTCAAATTACTGTGCTACAGATGTTATTGAAAACCCTTTACTTCCATACCTCATTCAGAGGGGAAAATGAGCAGATGCTTGGTCTTGTCAGGTGTTCAAGTACAATCAACCTGCTCAGATTTCCAGTTTCTAAAGTGCAGAACCTTGTTCCCATTGTTGTGTCACTTGTCAAACTTACAAACCTGGTTCATACAATTAGAGGCAAGTAACCTACCCTTATGGCTACAAAACTGCACTAGAAATATGAGTGGGGTTTTCAAAAGCACTAAGCACTGCCCTAACACTGTTCCCATTGAAATAAGCATGAAAATTCCCACAACAATTATATACTTTTTGATTCACATATTTTAAAGGTCAGATGGGCGACTTTATGGTCAGAGAGGAATTTTTCCTAGTACAGTAAAACTCCAATAGTCCAGCATCCAATAGTCCGGCACTCCTGATAGTCTGGCATCAAAATGGCAAGAGCCTAGTGAGTGAGCTTTGGCAAAAAGAGTCACAAGGTAACAGCAGCAGCAGCTGAACTGAGCAAAAAGGGTAAAAAAGGCTTAAAAAAACTAAAACATTACAGCATACTGTATACAGTATGTACAATAAAAAGGGTTAAGAACACTTTACATACAGTATATAATGTATACAGTATATATATAGCCTGCTTATAGTACCTCCTGATAGTCCGGCATATTTGATAATCCAGCACCACCTACATCCCATATGTTCCGGATTATCGGAAGTCTACTGTAACTCCTGTATCTAGCTCATCAAAAACAAAACATTTTGTAGACACGCATCACATGTGGGAAATTTAATTAAGAAAAAAGAAAATGCATTTCAATAGTATCAAAATGTTCTGTTCCAACATTTTCAGAATGGAGCAATCTTACTTTTCAATTTCAAGTGAGTGCTTCAAAAATGTTACTGTATATTGTAATTTTTTAAAAAATGTTAAATTCTCAATTAAACATTTTTATTTTATCAAAACTAAAATGTTTCAATTGAGTACAGTTTTCCCCATGGATTTGTTTTGAATGAAATGTCAAGATTTTAGTTTTTGTTCCATTCCATAAAGTAAGTTCAGATCACAGAATAGTGCTATCCCACAGACATTTTTTGAACAATAACAAAATAAAGCAATTCTCCACAGCTGAAGCCAGAGGCATAGGATTAATAAAAATAAAGATAAAGTTTGGTCACATCCCAACACATGCTTTTTAGTGTAAAAGGTGCCCAACATTTTCCCCCTGTTGAGTATTTTAGGAATTCCTGACCAGTTAATTTGATAGTAATTCTAGCTAGCTAGATTGAAACAAGATTGAAAATAATCATTCCCCAAAAAAAGTTTGCATGTAACAATGTCAGTAGAGTGGAATGCATAAACAGTGATTCAAGAGGTTTCTTTGGGGTGAGGCAGGAGGAGGGATGACAAGAGGACTTCATTGTAAAAGTAAAAAAGTAGCACTGTCTAAATATCAATCATCTAACTAAATAAGAATTTTCACTAATTCCTTTGTCTACTACAAGGTTTTAGAATGAACAAAAAGGTGTTTTCTAAACGTAAACTCTATTTGAAATTAACAGCAGTATAAAGCCTTTTCCCACAAATAAAAATGTTCTGAATTTCTGCTAGTATGTGAAGACGGAATATAATTTAGTTCAGCTTCCTTTGGTTTTTGGCCCACAATCCATCACATGGTAAGTACTAATGTATACACACCATCAAGCCAATTAAGGCACTTTCAATCCAAGAGCCTTAAATGTAAGGCACAAATTAACTTGCATACATCACGTTACTCTGTATCCTGAACTTTACTTAGTGTTCTCTACACAGCACCATTAGCTAAATCTGAGCTCTCTCTCCCTGTAAACAATACATTGTCAATAAATATTAAATGTCCTAGGATATTAACTCACTGATTATCTTTTTTCAGTTGGCTGCCATGCTGGCAGAGATATTGTTTACTTGCTTTGAATATTTCTACTCTAATTTTAAATAAGGTTATTTCCTGTGAAAGGTTACTTAAAATAGCACTTCAGCCTGGAGGTCTTGATTTACCCCCAAAAAGAAAGATCACAGAAGCAGCAGTGCAGCAAGCTTCTTCATATTGTAATACTGACATGTTTAAGCACTCCAAGCAGATTACAGATAACAGTTTACAAATGGCATGTCTATTCAACTATCCTTGGCTGAGTTGCTGAGACTGATGATAATTTTGGTGGTTATATTTTATGTACACACACTTTAGTAATATCTTTTTGCACTGACCATCAGCCTAATTATTCCCTGCTATTGGAGAACTGACACTTTTCCTTGCTACGGGCTAAGACAATCTGTTTCTTTAGTATTCTGCCCTTGAAACGTGAAAGAAAACAGTACTATGTAAATTCCTTTTCTTAAATTTTATGTTTGCACTGTCCTAAATGGGATCACCTTCAGATCTTTTATGAAGAAGTACTAAATATTCCAAAGTCATTGCATGTTCTCAACACCGCTGTACTAAAATTCCTCCTTTTATTTTCTCACTAAACTATGGAAATGCAAACAGAAAGGATTATGGATATTAAAATATATACTATTTTGCAACAAAAAAAAAGGATTATTTGTTCAAAACACATATGCGCTATGGCTACACTACAAGCTTTTTCTGGAAGAGGAAATGCAAATGGAGTACTCATTTGCATATGTCGCACTCTCATTTTGAGGAAGGACTCTTGCACAAAAGGGGATTTTGGGGCAAACAGGCGCCATCTACACAGCACTTTTTTTGTGCAAAAACCTCTTCCGCAAAAAGGATCAGAAGAGAAAATGCAAATGAGAGAGTGACATATGCAAATGAGCGCTCCATGTGCATTTCCTCTTCTGGAAAATGCTTGTTGTATAGCTGTAACCATGTAAATGCACTGCAAATATTTGAATTTTCACTTTAAAGCAGGAGTGGGCAATAGTTTTTAATGGAGGGGCCACTCCAAAAGTTGTCAAGGGGCACGCTCTTCCATATTATTAATGGATGAGTTAAGGGATCTGGGATGGAGGTTGGATGAGGAGAGAGAGTGTGGTAAGAGACAGAGGTGCAGGAGGGGATGTGGGGTCTAGGAGGGAGTTCAGAAGTTCAGAGCTCCCATGCAGGGAGCTCAGCTGACTGGCAGAAGAAGTAGGGGACAGGGGCACTTGCCCTCTTGCAGAAGAGCAGAAGCAATAGCAGCTGCTGGTTGCTACAAATGGAGTAGCTGACTACGGCCTGTACTCCAGTCCTCCTTCCTCCCATCCTCACGCCTATGGAGGGTGTGTACTCACTGGGGGTTAGTGAGGTCTCCAATCAGGGAGGTGGGAAGTACTTGGAGGATCATGTGACCCAGATCCTGTTGGAGCCGAGCTGCTGGGTGAAAGAGAGGAGGGATTGGTGCTTCATTGCCTGCCACTGGCCACCTGGAAAAGCTGGCTAAGTTACAGGCACTGACAGATTGGGTCAACTTCTCTACTTTTCTCCCCAATCCTTCCCTGTCCTGTGAACTGTTAATAGGGGTGGCAGCCTCCCCACTTGCTGCTTCTCTCCTAGCCCTCCCATTGGGGAATTGGCTGAGCAGGGATCCCCTGTTTTCCCCTGTTATACATCTCTGCTGCACATTCAGTTTCAGCCATCTCTCTGATCACTTAAGTCTCCCCTCCCTTTTTTTTAACTCTCTGGTGAGTTCCATGCTTAGAAAACTTCCCTCCTTAGCTGCAGGAAACAGGACAGCCACAGTCTACATGTGCAGAGGCTGCAAACAGGTTGGAGGGGGAGGAATGGTTTTTTTGGTTGAATCTAGACATTTGGTAAGGACTTTCGGGGGAGGGGAAAGACATTTGTGAGGAGACATTGTGAGAGATGAAACACATAGTAAGATAAGTCTTTGGATAGAAAAGGAGGATGATTATGAAGTTGTGTGTTGCCTTGGAAACAGTGCAAGATGGAGACCCTGGTAAATTTGTTCTGTAGATGTTATCTTAGAGAGTTAAGGGAGGGGAGACTTCTTCGAGTTCCTATGAAAAGGACATGCAAGGAAGCAAACTGTTTGGGGGAGGGGGTGCTGCCAGGACATTTGCATGATTACATTCCAAACACATTTTACACAGGTGTTAATGGCTTAAGGTAAGAAAGAAAAATATTTTTAACATAATTTTTTTGGAGTGCTGTAGGTATCTAAAACTGTGGTCTTAATGATTTTCTTAACTCCTGTGATACTAATTAATACATGGTAAATTGTATTGCATTAAGACTAGGGATGTAAGCGACTAGTCAACTCTCTGATAATCAAATGCTTATCGGATAGTCGAGTAGCAACTTGACTAGTTTCTTTCCCTCCCCCCCCCCGCCCCCACTTTCTGCATCTGCATGGGTCCCAGTGGGGAGCTAGTCCCCCTTGTGGACAGGGGCTGTTGCCACCAAGCAACCCCTGTTCGTGGTGGCCAGGGCTAGCCACAGGCAGAGGCTGATAAGGCAGCAGCCCCTGTCTGTGGCCAGACCAAGCCACCAAGAACAAAGGCTGCTCCAACACCAGCCCTTATTCATAGCAGCCAGGTCTGGCTACCGTGAACAGAGGCTACTCCAGCACCAACCCCTATTTGTGGCAGACAGAGCTGTCCATCGCAAACAGGAGATGCTGGACTCAGCACGAGCTGGGACCGAGTAGTCCCATCTTGCGCTGAATGCTGCACCTCTGCTTTTTAAATGTAGTAAGAGCCCAGTGGCTCCTACCACATTTAAAATGCAGAGTCGCAGAGCAGGTGACTCCGGAGCTGCTACGAGCCAGGACTGCTCAAGTTGGCTCCTGGAGCTACCCCTGCTGTGGCTCTGCAGAGTGGTGCTTATTGAATATATGATTAGTCAGATAATCACATTTTAACATCCTTAATTAAGGCTAGATCTTGGCTAGCAGGTAGTGCTCTTATGAGTCAGAAGTAGCAGGTGTGATGGTAGCTGTTTTGTAGTATGTGCAAAGCTTTTTGAAAAATGGATCTGTCTACACACCCTGAAGCCATGTGTTAATTTGCTCTTGAGCTTCTATTCTTTGAACTGGTGACACACACAAGATGAAAGTTTCAACCCAGGAAAACTTCTGTTTTTAGAGGCCTGTTTCATTTGTATTTGTATAGCATGGACCCTAAACATTCCCCAGATAAAGTGTATAAGCTGGAGTAAATGCTTTTTACTCTCCTTTCCTGTGGCAGTAAATATTGAATTAATATTTGCAAGGAGAGCATGACTATTTCTGGTTAACTCATAGAGTTCTTTAGCATCTTAAAGCTGAGCTATGAGTGGAGAATATTCATTTTGGCACATTTACTAGCTTGAATTGTTAGAAAAGATGATAATACATGTAATCCAAGGGCAATGTTAATTTTCCTTTTATTTGATTCATATTAAATGAACATCATAAGCATTGTTCCTTGTTAATTATCCCTTGTTTTAATATATTCCACACCAATGGATTGTTTAAAATACATATTTATATCTAGGGTTCTTGTTTGTACTGGTGAGTGCACATCCACACACTAGCTCCATATTGGTGTTGCACTTAAGAAATTTCAACCCTCCCAAGGATGGGAAATGTTAGAGGGAACACTGGTTGTGACTTAGGGCAGGGAAGGTGGTAATCTGGGATGAGGGACTAGGGAGCAAGGTGGAGGAGGTATAGGTGCAGGAGGGGAGACAGAGGGTTTGGGTTATGTCTGGGGCAGATGGCTGGAGGAGGAAGGAGCACAGGTGCCAAAGGCAGGAGACTCACTTGGGCAACTCCTGGCCAGCAGCCCAGCAGGTTTCTCAGGAAGGCTCCCTGCCTGCCCCACCCACACCAGCTGCAGAAGTCATGTGAGTCTGAGGGGAGGGTAGAAGGGTGCTTCACACATTGCCTGTTCTTCAAATAGGCAGCTCCAGCTCCCATTGGCTGGAAACAGATCAATGATATTATGTTGCGGGAGAGGGCAGCACACCAAGCCTCTCTCCCTTCCCCCAGGCTCACAGGTGGTTCAAAGAAAAACTGGGTCACACAGCCACTTCTCTGAGCGGTGTGTGTAAGGCAGGACAGGCAGGGAGCCTGCTTGAGATTTCCTGATGCATCCATGAGCCAGATCTGCATTACACTGCATACGCAGCATTACATAAGCAGCATTACAAAGTGAAGTAGTAGCCAAAATTATGTTCCATTAGTCCTTGTTATTCGCTCAATATTTTGAAGCTGATTATCATCGTCTCATTCCAATAACTAGTGGTAAAGGACTACTTTTAAAATGGCTGACATTTAAAATCGTTTTTTCAAGGTTACCTTAATTTTCCCATTCACTGACAAAAAAGAGAAATTTTACTTTTTTAAAACTTATTATCTGGAGCCAATGACAGAGAAACTATTGCAATACAATGTTAACAATTTTTTCTGTTCAAATCTTTCAGAAACTCCTTCCCCCAAATCACACTGGCAATAAAAAGGCCCTCAGACTAAGGATGTTAACTAGCGGTTAATTTACTAGTCGAGTAGTCGATGGAATTTCCATCGACTAGCCGACAAGCACTTCCGCACTTGTACAGTTCTTTAGAACTGTACAAGGGCTCCTACTGGGGCTCTTGTACATTTCAAAGGAGGAACGTGGAACTCTGCATGCAGCCCGGAGCCAGTGTGAAGTCCTGCTGACTCCGGGCTCCATGCGGGCATGCTAGTTTTGAAATGTACTTATTGGATAGTCGACTAGTCTTTAACATCCTTACTTCAGACCTCCTGAACCTACGGGCAAAGGAGCTCTCAAACCTCAAAAACAAATTGTGGAGGCAGTGGTTACTGATACCTTCTCCCTCTGCCCCCCCCCCCCCCCCCCGCATTTACTAGGTATCAGTGCCTCGGTTCCTTCCAGCCCAAATCAGTACATCTACACTCCTATTTTTAGTCTTGCAGTCAACTGGCCCAGGCTCTGGGACTACACCATAAGTGTAGACAGATCCTGAGATAGCAGATGTCAGTGCAAAGGAATTTTCAGATCAAACATTGTATAGTATTTTCAGATTTTTTTTTCTTTTCACAACTTGGTCTTCATCCATTTTCCTGTGGAAGAGAGAAGCAGACAGAATAACTACTGCTGCAGCTCAGAGGGGAAGATACAATAATCCGCCCTCTATAAAGGTAATTAATGATCCTGCATGCATGATCAATCAGTAGCTAGGAGAGCACCCGAGAACAATATGTTCGGCCTATTTTTAGAGGATGAGATTGGAATGAAGTATGAATGAATGTCCATATTCAACTCAATGAGAGCAGTAGAATCAATTCGCCATTACAGTTTACCAAGAGGAATTCTGCCATCTGTCTAGTTACTGAAAGCTTCAGTTTTCAGGAGTGTTGACAAATATTTCTTATTTTAAAACAGATTTGAAACACATGTGGAAATAATCAGATTACAACATTGTTTACATTTTAAAACTGATTATATGGATCGTTTAAAACTTTAGTCTTCTTAAAATATACTTTAAATGTGTATTTTATGTGAAGACAACATGAAAGTTATGGCTTACTATACAATAATTCTAAACACTACCATTTAATGTTTTTGTTTTAATCTTAGTTATGGATGTGTGAAATAGAATTAAACATGCATCTTATGAATAAATGCCATGTAAAACGAGTCCTGTCACATCTGGTGCATTTTATCATAAACCACGTTCATTATGCAGCTCTCTGAAATACTAGACATATTAGTAAATATGACTCATATCAAGTCACTCATTCTGTCAAAGAGTAACATATACAACATGTCCAAATTCACTTTTGTTACCCTAAGACAATCGTGGCACTTCCATTTGTAATAAACATATTGATAAACCAGAGAAACAATATTCAAAAGTCTGGGGAGGCGACTACTGATTACAGCCTACAAAAAACAGAGTGCAGGTATGTCCTGTGAAGCGTTTTTTCTAGAATACTAAAAACAGTGAATGTCTATCATTAACAAATGAATGCACAAATTTCATGAGAAGAACTTCAAATTAAATACTCCATATCAGGTCAGGGCCATGCAATATGATTCTGAACTGGATCAGAAATAGGGATGCCAGAAGATTTAACCAAAAATACTGAACAACCCCCCCCCCCCCACCTCCAAAAAAAACCCACTGAAAACAGGAGGAGACCAAAGTTGTTGAGCAAAAAAAAAAAAAAACCTGGCAAACCTGATCAGAAACTGAGAGGAGACCCCCCCCCCCCCAAATCTGAATGACAAAGTTTCACTGACTTTCAAAATCAACACAGGTCCTAACGATCAGTATCCTCATTGAAAAAGTAATTTAGGTGCCTTTGAAAATTTTAGCCTTGGCCTTAGTGAGGGTTGGTCCTGCTTTGGGCAGGAGACTGGATTCAATGACCTTCTGAGGTCTCTTCCAGCCCTTGGACTCTATGATTCTATGAGAGGTGGCTCAGAATGACGGCAAAAGGAGAAAACCTGATCAAAGAAGCTGAGCCTATTTTTTTTATTTTTGCAAGAGCGACTCAGAAGTTATTGGAACTAGATATGCCAAAATAAATAAAAACTTGAAGATGCAACTAGGCCAGGGGTGAGCAAAAGGGCCTCTGTGGGCAGGATTCGGCCTGCCAAGTGGGTTGCTCTGGCCTGCGGAGACTCTGCTGCTCCCCTGCCCCCTGGCCAATTAGGATCGGGCGGGGGGGGGGGGGAGCAGGAGCCTGTACTGAGGGGAGCTGGCTTAAAAGCTGGTTCCTCCAAGCACTGACTCCATAGTGCTGACTGTACCTCTCCTGTGCCACCTGTTTCCTTCCCTCCTCCTCTCCCCCCGCTGCTACTTCTGTCAGACACAGCAGTGCGGGGGGGATGGCGAGGAAAGAGGCTGCAGTGAAGCCCTGGCTAGCCGCAGGCAGAGAGTACTTCTCAGTAGCAGCCCCTGTCCATGGAGGGGCAAGGGTCTGAGCTCTCCGCAGACAGGGTTTGCTGCAGCCGGTCCATGAGGGGAGCTGGTTTTTAAACTGGCTGCCCTCACAGTCAGGCTCCTTCCTGGCACCTCGCACCGCTGCCTGTGATACAGAGTCAACAGCACGGGGTAGAAGGGGGCTCCCCGGGGTTGGGGCCAGAGCACACTAGCTACTATCCCCATCCCCAGGGACTACAGTCAACTAACCACTAAGAATTCATGCTGTTAGTCGACTATTCTATTACCTGCTATTATCTAACATCCCTCCTGCCTATGCATTTTGTTATATTCCAGTAGATGCCCATAAGCATTTTAGGTTATTAAACAGCTTTGTACAATCTGGTTATTGGTGTCCAGTAATCTAAATATTTAACTGAACATCTAACCATGAATCAGATCTGCATGCCATTCAAAGCACATTTTACTGTTGTAGTGGAAATCCACTGTATACATTGATCACTGGGAGCTGAAAATGTACTTGTTTTTACAACTTCAGATAATCTGAGCAGTACAAGTTGTTCTCACACTTCAAGTGGAGTAGCAAGAATATACTGAAAGTACGAGCCCAGTAAATCAGTTGTAAAATGCTGTGAAGACAAAACTCCAATGGCAGACGTTTTTTTCTTTTGACTTCATGGGAGCAAATCAATACTGAAAAGAAAAGAAAAAAAAAAGGACTGGAACTACATTTAAGTGTTTAGAGCCAGGATTGTTCAGTACTGTTACTGGTACCAATTATTGGAGACCCACCTTCAGCTCAATTGGAAGAGCTAGCTATTACTTCCCATTCAGGAGTGCTTCAGGATGAACTTCAGCAATGACGTATTTCTCAAAGATAAATACAAATTTGAAATCAATGCTTCTGTGCAGACCAATGGCATGCAGCTGCAAATGAAATCATGCAACATTTCCATATGGTGGTTTAAGCACTGAAAACCATGATGACTGACCTGACAAATACATGAAAAAAACCCCAAAAGCACATAATAGCACCACCTTCTTAGGTATGTCAAGGTATGTATTTATACCTGATTGAAACTAGAAGCTGTTTACTGTCAATTATACTCAAGAAATAAAAAAAAAACAACAGGAAATGGAAAGGCGAAGCATCTCAGACAACATTAAAACAAAATCTGTTACTACTATTCATCTGTTAGATAATTGCAACTCCATTAGAGACTATTGTTTGCGACAGGAACACAATTAAGTGTTTAACCCATCAGTTTATTTAGCTTCGTTGGAAACTATTTAAATATGTTAAATTTTGCAAGTAATTTCAATACAACCCCTATATGGAGGCAAATGAATAAAGAATATTTCATTTGACTGAAAGACTATATGATAGTTGTCCACTACCGGATACTCTGTTATTAATTATTCCTCTGACTAATGCAGCAAGTACAGGGCATATCAGATACATCAATAAAAATAAAAATAAACATGGAGAACTTGCGCCACTATGTTCTATATAGTCCACAACATTCTTTTTTCTTCAGAAGTGCAATGTGTAACTGAAATCAGATCTTACATGTAGCGTTACTGCATTTGTTTATAATTGTACAGAACTTTGATAATAGAAGACACTATATAACTATTAAAGGATATGCTAACTCGACTAATAGACAAGTGAAGGACTCCTCTCCCAGGCATCCAAAGCCTTGAGTATGAGAGCAACCTGCTTGCTTCGAAATAGAAGAGACACCTCCCATCATCTGTGTGAGCTGCAAGTAGCTCAAAGCTATTTTCTGATTTTCTAACTACCAAAGAGATTTTTATTTGACATTTTCTTTGCCTGCAAGGTGCAGAGTATGCTTTTTGTCCACCCTTTTTCACTTTGATTTTTAACAATAAACTACGGGGCTGTGCCCTATGCTTGCTACACTCACCAACCGCTCTCTTTTCTGTTCACTTTTCTGTTAAACTTGCACTGATTATACAGAAAAGTGAACAAACAAATCTGTATAGAAAACAAACTGTGAATTGGTTTATTACTCACGTTCTACATGTAACAGACAGATCTCAGTTTCGCAGTTGGTTCTGACTGACGCCCTAATAAGCGAGGTGCTGAGACTCCACTTTCAAGCAGGCTGATGATCATTCTGTCATGCGGTAGGAATAACTTTTTTATATAGAAAGATAATGGGCAGCATAGAAACAAACTGGCTAAGAGAAATTACATTTGTGCGTGTGTGTCACACTTTATTTAGGGTAGTAATAGAGATGTAGCTGTGTTAGTCTGGTCTAGCTGAAACAAAAGACAGGACTATGCAGCACTTTAAAGACTAACAAGATGGTTTAATAGGTGATGAGCTTTCGTGGGCCAGACCCACTTCCTCAGATCAAATTGTGGAAGAAAACTGGCATGACCATATATACCAAAGGGATGCAATCAAAAAAATGCGAACACACATAAAATTGACAAATCAGATTTTATACGCCCCCCCCCCCCCCCACCCTCTGCTCACTAATCTCTCCTCCCACTCCCCCCGCTCTTTTTCTGGCCCATGAAAGCTCATCACCTAATAAACCACCTTGTTAGTCTTTAAAGTGCTGCATAGTCCTTGTCTTTTGTTTCACTTTATTTAGGGGACTATATCAAAATGCCAGTTGAATATCCTTTTATCTTTTTTACAGTTTACACAATTGCATTTTACATACACGCCTTTTTATGATTCTGAGTAAGCAAACTATTTAGATTTATCCTAAAGCCTTTTCTTAATGCTGAATACACTCCTGCTAAGTAACTGGCAAGGACACAGTTTTTTAAGCTTGCAGCAACGTGGGAGGCACTGACGGCACATTAAGGAAAAGAAAAACAATGCTAACAATGTTTTACAACCCCTTTCTCTTGGGTCAGAACAGAGATGTGTTTTGTCTCATTAGTCATGAAAAAAAATCCACATTTTGAAACATTTAGTGCAGTCAGGCTAAACAGAGTTATCCATATTCTTCCTTCTCAGTTGGAGCTATTATTCTATCACTGCTTAAAAAATCATTCACTATTCTCTACCGAACAGTAATCTCTCTCCTCATGTAAAAATGTTAATGACAGTTTGTGGGTTTCAAAACAAATTGTCTGCTTTACAGAAGATCATGATATTATAGTAAAATTAGCATTTGGAAATGGATTTGCCATCTGTCTTTTTGGCATAAAATCTTGGAAAACATGAGTTTATATACTTTTAGAAAAAAAAAAACCTTTTATATTGAAGAAAACAAACATACGTCATTTGTATAACCATTCACTATGTTTTTTAATACTGAACACATTTCTTGAATACAACAATAGCCACTAACATCACTATCTTAAAAATGGATTAAATACTTAGTTTCAAATACCAGCCCTAAAATGTATATAGCAGCTGAAAATTCTAGTATAAAGCAATAATTTCTTTCAGAGGAAACCAATGCAGCAAAGAGAGTGGTGCACCAAAGTGAGATAATAAAGGGTAAGTTATAATAGGTTTAGTACAGTTTCTTAGTTACCAAGGATGACTAAACATAGAATGTAACAAGAATGATGGAAAAGGACATTTGTCATTTCAAATATTTGTTAATGACATAAAAAATAGTTTCACATAGTGCTAATTTGACACTTCCTGTCAGAAGACATTAATATTCAGATCCAAAGAGTTTACTATACATAGCACTGTCTCAAACTTTGATGGATTCCACCTGGTTCTTACTGGAACAGATCTTTTAAACTGGAATACTATCAATTGCCTATATGGATACTAATGCACTTAGTATTTACATGTGCATGTTCACAATTCCCATCAAGATCTTTGCAAACTAGGACTCACAAGAAATGATTATTTAGCAATGGACATTTCAAAAAGAGTTGGTGTGTGATTTATATCGACATACCAATGAGATTTTTGGTTCTATTTTTCCATTCAGGAAAACAAATTAATTATTGCATTAGATTTAATTATGATGGGGTGGACCAGGCCTTGAGGCCCCCCTGTCCTGTGGACCTGCCACAGCCTGCTCCAGAGAACCCATAGAGAGGGCTTCCAAGCAGGTTAGAGTGGCTGCAAGGAACCACCTACTCGGGAGTCAAAAAGTCCAGATAAAGGGAGCTGCAGGACCAGAGGCAGTTCAGTTCCTCTGGAAAATCTCAAGCTATGCAGACAGATGACTGGCTGACTGAGCAGCAGCACTGCTGACAGATCTGTATGGTGAGCATAGTGAAGACTTGACTATGTTGGGACTCTGAGACAAAGCCCTGAGAGAAATGTGAGGGACACCCACACTCTACTAGAGTGGGTAACAAACTGAACGAATGGACTCAGACATTATAGAAAGGACACAAAGATGAAACCCTGTTAAATGTGTACCCCAGAAGGGGTTTTCTTTGATTCCTATACAGGGTGTATGTAACTCAGCCAGAAGGCTGAGTTGCCAAAGAAGGCTTAAACAGAAACAGTGCAGCACTCGGTCAGAGGGGGCACTCGCAAGAAGAAGTTTTGCACAAAAACTTGCCAGCTGTCTACACTGGCCGCTTGATTTTGCGCAAAAGCACTGACGTTCTACTATCAGAAATCAGTGCGTCTTGCGCAAATGTTTTGACATTCCCGTTCGGACAAAAGCCCTTTTCCCGAAATGTTTTTGCATAAGAGGGCCAGTGTAGACAGCTAAAAACTGTTTTGCGCAAAAAAGCCCCGATGGCGAAAATGGCGATCGGGGCTTTCTTGTGCAAAACCATGTCTAGATTGGCACGGACGCTTTTCCGCAAAAAGTGCTTTTGCGGAAAAACGTTTGTGCCAATCTAGACGCTCTTTTCCGCAAATGCTTTTAACGGAAAAACTTTTCCGTTAAAAGCATTTGCGGAAAATCATGCCAGTCCAGACGTAGCCCTAGTGTATCAAGAAGGTCAAGGATGGGAAGATAAAACTGTTCAGGTATGTTCACATACAAAAACTTTCACAACAGTTGATTCCATTCCCATGTGGTGATATTTCTTGGCCCACCCTATCTTCCAGCAAGCTAGTTCAACTTTTTACATTGCTCCCCAAAACACCATACCTATCTCTAATCCTCCCTTTTTGAAGGTGTGCAGGAAAAAATTCAAAATTAGCCTGATATAGAAAAAGCTGAGCTATTTCAGCAATACTCTCTCCTCCTGTGAAAGAGAAGTTCCACTGTGATTGCAGCAGGAGTACCATCACACTGAATGGAGACCTCAGTTTAACAGTTAATTAAGCAAACATGTTACAGTACATCTGTAGACACAAAAAATGCTGGAAGAGATGGTCACTTTTGACAGCTTGGAGTCTAGAAAATTGAGAGATTTTATCCCATTTTAAAAGCTGGTGATCAAATGAGTATCTAGTGTGGCAGAACTTGCCAATGATGGACAAAATTAATATACAACTAGACCTTGCCAGAAATCGATCCCAATGGAACTTAGTTTGCAATGAGGTCATGTCCCTTTAAAATCTACCATGATGATCCTATTTAAAAATTAGAAATTTAAGGGAACCTCCTTTTCAAGGCTGAGGGGACATGGAAAATAACTGGTAAGGCTATTTAGGCTTTTTAGGCTATGTGTCAACTGGTGACTCAATCCCTTAGATGACTGCTAGTCAATGTAAAGTATTTTTTCCCTAGGATGCATTTTTAATAGTTTTATATCTAACATGATTTAAGTGAGGATACAATGGTTTCTTTTTTTAAAAGAGGTTTTCTTTATATTCTGGGTAAGATGGTAGCATTTGCACTGCTTACATGTTTGTTTCTAGTGGCCCCACTTCGTAACACAGAGACCAGAATCTCTCATAGTACAAAAGAAATAACAAAGCTGCCCATTCACATCTTTTTTGTGACTGATGTTGAACTTTCTTTCAAAATGTGGAAAATGCGTTAGGGATGGAAGACTCTTCTCTGTCCAATACCATAAAAAAATGGTCTTTTGCTTATATCTCCCTACTTGTTGATACAAGTATGGTGGCTATGCTGTCCAACATTACTAGATTTTTTCCAGAGTAAGCAATGAGAGGACCAATGTTTTGACAGTTCTGCACCACTCTGAGCTCTAGCTGCCAGTGCACAGATGAGAGATGAAAATGTTTGTGGATGGATACCCACGAGATAAGGGGGAGAAGAGAAGGGAATGAACATGAGAACCCTGTGGAACCACTACATAAAGTTAGAATGGGGTTGAAGAGAAGGATTCTCTGAAGGATAGAATGAAGGGCTGCGTCTAGACTAGCATGATTGGCGGAAATACTTTTAACGGAAAAAATTTTCCGTTAAAAGTATTTCCACAAAACAGCGTCTAGATTGGCATGGATGCTTTTGTACAAAAGGTGCTTTTGCGCAAAAGCATCCGTGGCCAGTCTAGACGCAATTTTGCGCAAGAAAGCCCCGATCGCCATTTTAGCCATCAGGGCTTTTTTGTGCAAAACAGTTCTTCCCTGTCTACACTGGCCCTCTTGCGCAAGTATTCTTGCGCAAGAGGGCTTTTTCCCGAGCGGGAGCATGAAAGTATTTGCGCAAGAAGCACTGATTTTGTATATTACAAAGTCAGTGCTCTTGCGCAAATTCAAGCAGCCAGTGTAGACAGCTGGCAAGTTTTTGCACAAAAGCGGCTGCTTTTGCGCAAAGTTTTGCCAGTCTAGACGCACCCAAGGAGTAACCAGAGATGGGAAGACCAGGAGAGGAGAGTGTCACAGAAGCCAAGGGAAGATATGATTGTCACCACACTCCCCCTGCTTTATGAAAATTGGTTTATGAATATGCATAACTCAGTGATGCTTTATGCAAAATGCATCAGTTTTGAAGTTACAATCTGCTGAATCTGCATATTCTATTTTTGTGGAGGTATTATTCTTGTATGTAAAGTTAAAAATATAAAGTGTGAATCTGGCTCAGAACTCAAATGACCTGTGAATAGTCTCGTTTGTCCTGTACGCCCAAACTGTGTGGTCCTACAAAGAAATTATCATGCCACCTGGTACTGGAATCCATCTTCAATCTAGTATTCTTCCATGAGAAGGGGAGTCTAAAACGTAGCCTGCCCTGGAGGGGAAGTCTCTTTAAGGAATGGAAAAAGATCAGGTCTTTGAAACTGCCCTCCGTTAAGGGGATGCAACCTCTAAAGAACTCTGAAATAAGCTGTACACCCAAGCCAGAATGCAGATCAGCTCGCACCTGAAAAAGTTTTCCTTAAATGAGACCAGCTGGTCAGGGTAAGAATTTGCATGTAAAAACTTCCTTATTAAGGATATTAAGAGGCGGGTAATTGACTTATCGTGTAGCCAATACAATTTGTATCGACTATATGATTAGTCGATAAGGGAAGCTGTTCAGTCCCAGATTGTGTTGGGCCCAGGAACTACCTCCACTGCAGCTCTGCAATTTAAATATATTAGCAGACAGATGCGCAGGCAACCCAGCTCCTACTACATATAAACTGCAGAGCCGGAGCGGGGAGTAGATCCTAGACCCAGCGTGAGCCCAGACTGAAGAAGCCCAGCTCAGTTCTGGCTCATGCTGGGTCCAGGACCACTGCAGCTCTGGCTTTTACTACATTTAAAATGCAGAGTTGCCACAGGGTAGCTCCTGAACCCCACGTGAGCCAGGCGTGCTTAGTCCTGGCTCGCACTGGGTCCAGCAGTCCCTGTCCACAGGGGATTTCAGCAGCTCCATCAGCAGCTGCTCCTGTCCGTGGAATGTGCAACAGCCTCTGCTCACAGCAAACCTGCTGCCAGGAAGCAGCCCCTCTTGGGGGGCTATCCACTGTGACTCCCCCACAGACAGGGGCTGCTGCCAGAGCTGCCTTCCCTATCCCCTCCTACTAATGCCTCTGACAGAGGTGGGGAGGGGGGAGAGAAATGGAGACAGTGCTGGGAGAACTGGGTTTTAAGCTGACTCCCCTCAGTACCAACTTCTGCTCCCCCCCCCACCACTTTGCTGCCTTTGATACAGAGCCTAGGCTTATCGAGTACCCACTTACACCCATATTTCTTAATGGATTAAAACTAGCTGGTGTCTTTTGTGTATTTTAACTTAGTAACTAACTTTGCTCAGTTTTCATTTGCAACAACTTAAATTCCACTCATTTATTAAATCAAGCCCAGTGGAAATAACAATTACGGGGGTGGGAAGGAGAGAGCAGAAGCAACCACTGTGCATACCTTTGTTTGATAAAGGGGGCTAACCTTATGACCTTTTCTGATGTAAAACTTTTATATGGAATAAGATTAATTTATTTGGGGTTTAGTCCTCTGTGTTCCTGAGTGCTGACCCTTTACAGCTGAGTCCATTCAGTGTCTGTGTTGCTTTTCAGGAAGGCAGTAACCTTGCTGGGGAAAACCAGAGCTTCTGGACCATCAGGACAGGATGGTGGGGAGCCCCACAGGGCACATGGGTATCAGTGACTTGATCAGCACACCCAGAGGACAGCCCCAAGTCAATTTCTGTGATCCAAAGCATCACAATGATTTCAAAAAGAGCATGTGTGGCTGTGCGGAAGGCAAATGACAAATCAAGAAGAATGGGGATGGGACACTGACGGAGCTTTGGTGAGGGAAACATCATTAGAGACTTTGGCAATAGTAGTTGCAGCTTGAAATGCCTTTTGTCCCAACTGCAGTCCCCACTGCTATTGAGGGGCAGGGCCAGGCTATGAAGTCACAGCAGTGGCAGTGCTCAGCCTGGGACTGTTCCTGTTCTAACTGTGGTCCCTGTTGTCTGGAACATGTGTTCTCAACCTCTCTCTTCCAGAGACTCCTCCCAACATGCTATAAAAACATCAGAGCCCCGCTGTGCCACAATAGCTGGTTTTCTACATATACAGGCAGTCCCCGAGTTACGCGGATCCGACTTATGTACGAACGGGGCCCTTCCTCTCCCTGGTCTCCAGCAGACCAGGGAGAGGAAGCAAAGCGGCACACGCGGGCAGCGGACAGGGCTGTCCGCTGCCCACGCGCTCCGCGGCTTGGCTCTGCTTTGCCTCCCCCCCCCCCCCCGGTCTGCAGACCAGGGGGACGTGGGGGGGGGGGGGGCAAAGCAGAGCCAAGCCGCGGAGTACGCGGCCAGCTGACAGCCAAGACGCATCTGGACTGTCAGCTGATCGCGCACTCCGCGGCTTGGCTCTGCTTTGCCCCCCCCCCCCCCCGTCAGACCAAGCCACGGAGCCCGAGGGCAGCAGGATAGCCACGGTGCGTCTGGGCTGCCCCCGTGCTCCGCGGCTTTGCTCCGGACACGTGTGGTACAGCAGCTGGGGCGCTGCCAGTTGGTCCCGTAGCGCCGCTCTGGGCGCTACAGGACCAACCGGGCAGCACCCCAGCTGCTCTGCCCCAGGCGTCCTGATTCAGCCACTGCTGGTCAGTTTCAGCAGCGGCTGAATCAGGACGCCTGGGGCAGAGCAGCTTGGGTGCTGCTGGGTTGGTCCAGTAGCACCGAGGAACGGCGGCGCTACTGGACCAACCCAGCAGCACCCCAGCTGCTCTGCCCCAGGCGTCCCCAAGTCAGCCGCTGCTGAAACTGACCAGTGGCTGACTACAGGAAGCCCCTGCCCCGGGCTTCCTGGAATCAGCCGCTGATCAGTTTCAGCAGCAGCTGACTTGGGGATGCCTGGGGTTCTTAAGTTGAATCTGTATGAAAGTCAGAACTGGCGTCCAGATTCAGCCGCTGTTGAAACTGATCAGTTTCAGCAGCAGCTGAATCTGGACGCCAGTTCCGACTTACATACAGATTCAACTTAAGAACAAACCTACAGTCCCTATCTTGTACGTAACCCGGGGACTGCCTGTAAAAGACAGGGTGGGAGTTCAGGGTTAGCAAGCAGGGTCTCATGCCACACAACCCACCACAAAGCTCCATTTTTTCAGGTTTCAGCCCTGCCTGTGTTTCAATCCCATGTGGTGAGGCTTCAGCTTTCTGCTTTGTGCTATAGCAAATCTAATGCTGGGCCTGCTTGGGGGACCCCCTGAAATGTGCTTGCAGCCCCTCAGCCCTGGATGGTTGGTTGGGAACCACTGGTCTAGAACAAAGTATTTTGTTAAACCTCTCACATTTTAAACCATAAAATAAAGCCTTGTTAATGGATTTACATGTTTGATTTTCACTAGATTCAGCTTTAATGAAAAAGGTTCCCCTTTTATAAAAAATAAAAAATACATAATATAAAATATGTACCAACAGAGATTCAGGTCCCCAGGTCCCCTGTTGATACGACTTAATGTACTGTGAGTGATTCAGAGTGCCAATTTGCACTCAGAGTAGATCTCTGCACATGTATGTAAAATCAGACTATTTGAACAGATCATATTCGAGAGTGTCCAGTTATGATCATTCTGATAAAAGAACCTAATTCCAACATTTGAAAAAAAACCCATAATATTCTTGAAAGCATTTGCGTAATAGAAAACCAAGCTGCAAATATTTTAGCTAAGTGTGTAATTGTCTTTCAGTCCTCAAGAGCTGAAATGGAGAAAAATCAGCATTTTAAGATATGATTAAGATTCAGAGCTACTTTGTATTACTAGTATGTGTTTATTCTATAGGCTCTCCTTTTTAGCAGTGCAAAGAGCGGCTTAGAAGTAATGGATTTAATATGGAAGTTACTCTTTTTTGAAGATTTGCTTTCATTATCTTAATCAACAGGGATTTTTTTTTTAAAGGAATCAAATTCAAAATACATGTTAAACTAACAGAATTAGCTACCAGTGTTTCTATTAGAATAACTGCAGTGTCACTGTAAGCTGTCCAGCAGTCACTGGGACCTACCACAATTAGCAGGTCACCTTTTGGTAAAGGAAAAAAAGCAGTTTGTATGTTATAAATAAAAGAAGGCCCATTCAGATAGCAAGAGTGCTACAGTAACTACTGTGAGCTCTAATGAAGTGGCTCTCTAAGCAACAAATGTTTGAGACTACTCATGTAAAATTCCAGTTAAATGTTAAGTTTAACATGGCTGGCTGGGCTGGAAAGGCCTCCTGCCCATAGCAAGTTGGGAAGGGGCTGTTGTAGCCTGGCCAGACCCACTGCGTGGCAGGCTGCTCTGGTCAGGCCCACTGCACCATGGCACAGGTAGAAGGCTGCTCCAGCCCAGCTAGGCCTGGCGCACGGCAGGTGCAGTCTCTCCAGCCCCGCCAGCTGAAGTGCCCCCCACCTGCAGAACAGTGGGCCTGGAACTGCTTACCCAGTATAGCGCTCGGCTTACTGGGTAGTACTTACCAGTTAAAAACTGATTAACCCCACAGCAATTTACTTTAACAGTCTCCATGTGGAGCTCCCTTCCTTGCTGGATCTTGAGGAAAAAAAATTCAGACTAGGAACCAGACTGACTCCCTCAGAGAACTGATGGGAAGGATCCCCTGGGACGCTAACATGAAGGGGAAAGGAGTCCAGGAGAGCTGGCTGTATTTTAAGGAAGCCTTATTGAAGGCACAGGAACAAACCATCCCGATGTGCAGTAAGAAAAGCAAATATAGTAGGCAACCACATTAGCTTACCGGAGAAATCTTAAACATAAATATATTGCTCACGAATGCAGGGGAGTGATCAGGAAGGCAAAAGCACAATTGAAATTCCAGCTAGCAAAGAATGTGAAGAGTAACAAGAAAGGTTTCTATGGGCATGTTAGCAATAAGAGGGTGATCAAAGAGAGTGTGGGATCCTTACTGGATGAGGGAGGTAAAGATGATGTAGGAAAAGGTGAAGTACTCAATGCTTTTTTTGCCTCTGTCTTCACAGACAAGGTCAGCTCCCAGACTACTGCACTAGGCAATGCAGTATGGAAAGGAGGTGGGCAGCTCTCAGTGGAGAAAGAAGAGTGAGGGGGGATTTGATAGCAGCCTGAAGGGAGGTTCCAAAGAGGATGGAGAGAGGCTGTTCTCAGTAGTAACAGATGGCAAAACAAGGAGCAATGGGTCTCAAGTTGCAGTAGGGGAGGTCTAGGTTGGATATTAGGAGAAACTATTTCACTAGGAGGGTGCTGAAACACTGCAATGGGTTACCTAGGGAGGTGATGGAATCTCCATCACTACAGGTTTTTAAGTCTTGTCTGGACAAAGCTCTGGCTGGGATGATTTAGTTGGGGTTGGTCCTGCTTGGGCAGGGGGCTGGACTTGCTGACCTCCTGAGGTCTCTTCCAGCCCCAGGATTCTATGGTGGTAGGAGCAGCTGCAGAAACAACAAAGCAGGAACAGCTGCCCTCGAAGGAAGCAAGGGCATGCATGAGTACATGTGTGGGTGTAAAATGGGGCACAGTCAGGGCTAACTTTCCCCATAGCATCCTCTGCAGGAATGTAAGGGAGTAGTTGATTAGTCGACTACCCAATAAGCTTAAGCGACCACTCACATTCCCCCCCACATCAGAGGCAGCAAGAATGGGGAGAAACAGGAAACAGGGCTGGCAGGAGCTGCCTTAAAAGCATTGTTTCTGCTCCTCTTTAGAGGCACCAGGGGGGAAGGGCAGGAGAGGCTGCTCTAGCAGCAGCTGCTGTCTGCCGAGGATCCCAACTTCCCACTGGGACCTTCCATGGACAGGAGCTGCTTCACAGGCCTCTCTCTGCGGAACCCCCCACAGACAGGGGCTACTACCAGCTGGGCCGGCATTCCAGCTCAGTCCCAATTTGCACCAGGACCAAACCCCGCTGTGGCTCTGTAATTTAAAAGGCAGTAGGAGTCAGGCAGCTTGCCCTCCGGCTCCTACTGCGTTTTAAATTGCAGAGCTGCAGTGGGGTTTGGTCCCGGAACAAGCCAGGACTGAGCGGGGCTGCCTTCCCCTATCGAGTAGTTGATAAAAATTCTATCAACTACTCAATTACTAAAATAACCTCAGTTTAACATCCCTAATTCTCTGGTCTCAGAACCGAACAGAGGAGATGCACATGCCACTTGGGTCCAATTGTGCCACTTAAAAAAAACCTAGGTCATTTCATTTTCTAACTCATTTATGCAGAGCCATTCCACTTTCCTGTGTCTCACTCCTGTGTGTTTACCCTTTGTACTTGGGTAAAGGAAAAACAGATCTTCCCTCCACGCCTGACAAAGGAACTGTCTTACAAGTTAAAGATTCAAAGAACAGCATGAATTACTGGCCACTTTTTTAAGCCTAACTGGGCTGGGTCAGTTCATGTCTGGGTTTACTGAGCTCTGCTAATTAGCATGCTATATCATCCTGAGGAGGGATTTTCTTGCATTTACTCATGAAAAATATTGGCCAGGGTAGTTGTGATATTTCCTCAAGGTTTCCAGAGTTGAGATGAGACTTGCTATCTCAGCCATGTTCAACACAAGCAGCCCCTTTCCAGTCTATGCAAGTCCCTGTCCCTCTGCATATTAACAATGGACACACTCCAGCCCCTAAGAACTCTTGAGTTTCCCCCTATAGCATCCAAAGGGCACTCACAGAAATCCCATATTATATATAGACAGATAAGCATGTTACCTGAAGGTAACTTAGGACATGTCTATACCATCACTTATGTCGGCCAAACTTGTGTTACTTTGGACTATGTGGGGGAGGGTATAAAAAAACACCCCTGAGCAGCATATTTTGTCAGCTGGACAGCTCTCCCCCATCAGTATACAGTGGTGACCCAAGCAATCTTGCCAATAGTGTATGGTTGTAAGGCACATCTACACTAATGAACTTATTTGCTGGTAACCAGCTCCAATTCACAGGTTTCAATAATATAACTCTCAGCATATACACACAGATATTTACATATTGTTCATACATTCTGTAACGATTATAAGGACAAGTGACACATAGGCTCTCAACAGAGATCTTACATGCCACCCTTTGGTGAGCTATTATGTAAAATATCAGATTTAGGCAATCCCAGTAATCCTTATGAACCCCCTCTGCACTCTGCCAGTTGCCTCAAAGAGGTCCCTGGATCAGGTAGCTAGTTATAATTTGAGCCCAAAGAGATTCAAGTATATTTGATCTTACCTTCAAGACTGTGGTTTACTGACAGAATCAGCTCTTTCATTTTACTTTAAGGAGAGATTGAAAAGTTATTTTAGTGAAAATTGATGGTGCATTTTTATAAGCCATTTAGAAGATGTATATTAACTGGAAAGGATTGGAGCATTTGCAAATTAAGTAAATACTCTATATAGAGGAATGTAGATGTGGAATATTTTGGGTCCTTAATATCAATATTGGCACACTTATTGAGAGCCAGTCACTTCAGCTGATCCATCGTGTACCTAGGTCAACACGCAGCACAAAGGAAGGAGCCATCAAGATACAATTTAGCTTCTTAGGGAACTCCTAATTTCTTGTGTTCTACATAATTTCTTGGCACAATCAAAATGAGTTATAGCAAATAGAAGGCTTAGATTTTAGTGAGAACGCAATGAAAAAACCCACAAATTAAATCTTGACTTAATATGAGTTTATACTTTTTTGTCAAACGTTGTAATGCAGCCTTTCATAAAAATCCACTGAAAAACCTAAATCCAAGTGACTTATCCGAGTCCCTTATCAGTGGTATATTCAGCTTCAAAATCTGAACTCTGGCAGACTGTAAACAAATGACAACATGACCCTTTTGAAAAATGGGGGAGGTTTAAAGCCAAACACAATCTGATAGAAGAGATTTCAGGAACTTGATCCCATGGCTGACTTTGATACAAATTGTTTTGTAAGTCAACGTACTTTACCACTTAAAAGAAACCGTGCTCCACTACTTCGGTAGTCTTTCCACACCAGTGAGTCACTGAGAAGTCCTATGCACCAACTAATTAGGAAACCATATTTAGAAAAAAAGAGACCAAGTAAAATGTTTAAAAGGACAAATAATTAATGTAGCTATTAAAGGGGCACAGCAAACTTGAACTTCAGTATTCCTACTTCAGATGTGTGAAAAATCCACAAATACAACCAAGAGACTAACTACACAGAGGAAACAGACTGCACAAAATCCTGATTCAGGAAAACTAATAAGCAGCACATGCTGAAATACAGCCTTCTGTGAAGCAGAGCACTTAAGCACATGCTTACTCCAGGGACCACAGTGCTATCAAATTCAACCATGACATTGAAAAAAAGAATTTCTCCTCTAGATTTTCAGTTGCAGTAATATTACTTGTTACTCATAACTATATTCAGAAAAAAGTGATTTAAAAAAAATGGGTGTGCCTTTGAGTAAAGTAGAACCGATGAATTGGATATAACTATATTCTCTTCCAACAATGTCAACAACAAAAATTGGACATTGGTTGCAAGTTTTCTGATCAAACACTAAAACTGAACTATAATTAATGGACATTACATCTTGCAAGATGTTAGAAGTTCTCCCTCTGATCTCTTCAA
Organism: Pelodiscus sinensis; assembly: GCF_049634645.1. Classification (NCBI taxonomy): domain Eukaryota; kingdom Metazoa; phylum Chordata; order Testudines; family Trionychidae; genus Pelodiscus; species Pelodiscus sinensis. The sequence goes on from NC_134720.1 coordinate 13,209,070, forward strand.
CCTTTAACCTTCATTTGTTTTTACAATAAGAGGTCAAAAGGTCGTAAGTCTAAAATCAACAAGCTATTTACACACCTGGTAGCATATATTAAATAAAAACAAATTCATCCAAAGACACAACCATAAATGAAACTTTAAAGCTACCGATTCAACAAAATGTGCTTTTGAAAAGTTTGCAACACAACAGAATCAAGTTTGAACTATTGGTATGATTACTGAGTTGTATCTTCAAGGGCAAACATACTGGTTCATATCTAATCTATTCACCAAAAAGTCACTTCATACGTTTAATGCGTATTTCAGAAAGTGGCAGACTTCAGAGATGCTCAGATACTGTACTGTAGGGGACTTTTGCAGATTGTAATTTATGTAAATCTTGCAGTGTTGTGATTAATGTTTGTGAAGTGCTCTGAAGAGAAATTATAAGCATTATTTACAAAATGTACAAGAGCAGGGGTGAAGGGAAGATCTTCTTTGCACCTATGTTCACAGGAGCAGTTCCTGTGTTTTTTAAAACCACATTTGTATGTGATATTGGGATACAGATTTAAATCCTGTGGAAAATATTCACTACTTACAATTGGTCTCATGTTAAATAGGAAAAAGTTTGCTGTTTTGTTTATCATGCAAGCAGTTTTGGAAAAAAACATTGGAAGCAAAGTGTCTATTTAAAAAGTAAAATTATGCACTAAAAGTGAGATTTAAATTTTTAAATGTTTGTTGGAAAGTTCCTTTGAAAAGACCATTCTAACTTGAACATATAAACAATGACTTGTAAAATAAAAACTATATACAGGCAGTCCCCGGGTTACGTACAAGATAGGGACTGTAGGTTTGTACTTAAGTCGAATTTGTACTTAAGTCAGAACTGGCGTCCAGATTCAGCCACTGCTGAAACTGACCAGCGGCTGACTACAGGGAGCCCGAGGCAGAGTTTCTCTGACCCAGGCTTCCTAGAATCAGCCGCTGATCAGTTTCAACAGCAGCTGAATCTGGACGCCTGGGACAGAGCAGTTGGGGCGCTGCCAGGTAGGTCTCCGCAGAGCCGCACCTCAGCGCTGCGGGGACTAACCCGGCAGCACCCGAGGTGCTCTACCCCAGGTGTCCCCAAGTCAGCTGCTGCTGAAACTGATCAGCGGCTGATTCCAGGAAGCCCGGGGCAGAGCAACTCTGCCTCGGGCTTCCAATAGTCAGCCGATGGTCAGTTTCAGCAGTGGCTGACTTGGGGACGCCTGGGGAAGAGCAGCAGGGGTGCTGCTGGGTTGGTCCAGTAGCACCACTCCTTGGCGCTACTGGACCAACCCAGCAGCACCCCATCTGCTCTGCCCCAGGTGTCCTGATTCAGCCGCTGCTGAAACTGATCAGCAGCGCCTGAATCAGGACTCCTGGGGCAGAGCAGCTGAAGTGCTGCCGGGTTGGTCCAGTAGCGCCGAGGAGCGGCGCTGCGGGACCAACTGGCAGTGCCCCAGCTGCTCTACCACAGGTGTCCGCGAGAAAAGCCTGGTCTGCTGGGGGGGTCACACTAGCTGTGCCCCCCCCCCCCCAGCAGACCATGGAGACGCGGGCGGCGGGACCGAGATGCGCCGCGGTGCCTCCGCCCGGGCCCTCTGCGGCTTTGCTCCGCGTCTCCTTGGTCTGCTGGGGGTGGGGGCCCAGCAAATCAGGGAGACGCAGAGCAAAGCCGCGGAGGACCCGGGCGGCGGGAGCGCCCAGATGCGCTGCGGTCCCGCCTGGGTCCTCCGCAGCTTTGCAGACCAGGGAGACACAGAGCAAAGCCGCGGAGGACCTGGGCGTCCCGCCGCCCACATCTTCTGGGGCAAGTACGGATCGTAAGTCGGATCCGCGTAAGTTGGGGACTGCCGGTAATTGATATATAAGCATATATGCTAATGTTAATTTATTGCTTTAGAAATTTACATAATACACACACCTAAGTTCTAAAAATGTGTCTTCTATAATCTATGTTCCTATGCAGTTTTGATGATCACGGGAATGTATTTTTGAAAGCTGATTGCATACTTTCATTTAGAAAAATAGACAGCAGGAACAAAACAAAACTGACAAGGGGGAAAAATCACCATGCTATAAATGAAACTCTAAACTGGTACCTGCTAAATGTACTTGAGAAGTCCATTTGCTAAAGCTGTACCAAGGGAGAACAATTTATTCTTCTCCATGATGCCTTGCCAAGAATGTGAAGAATTCTGAATGAGATGAACTAGTGAAATATATAGGGATAGTGTTGACCAATATGTATCGCTACCTTAAAAATATATTGGAAGCAGAAGCCAAGCTCCTTTAATTAGATTTCCCAAGCTATATGTGCAATATAAATGAAAATAATTCATGGTAATTCCCTACTTGCCACAGGACACAGATGTACCTTTGTTAGATTTCATGATAGACCCTTGCTAACAATGATACTTACAGTAAAGGCACCAGTGCACATTAATGCATGGATATTCATCACCAGATTAGGAAAATTTACCTGAGAAGCCACAAATTGAGACACTTCCATAACTTAGAAAATCTCTAGCTAGTCTAAGGGAAAGGAGAATTTAAGTATCAAGACTAAATCAAACAATCCTTCTACCCAGCAAGGAATCCTGTTACCAAAAAACGGCTCCAATTAGTTATCACATTTTTGCCACCATTAACAGCCTATTTGAGGTGGATGGGATCTGCAGACTTCACTGCTTCAAGAAAGGAAATTTTCAAGTAAAGCACAGTTCAATTTTCTAATTCATGAGGTCCACAGATATGAAAATGGCACTTTTCATAGAAATGTGTACTGGGGTAAAGAATATTATACAGTTATGTATGGATGCAAAAGGAGCTAAACTCTTTCCTAATTGTGGGAGCACAAGTCTAACAAAGGCAGTATCAGATGACTGGATATCTATTCTGTAGAATCTGGAGAAGGTATGAATATATGGCTGGAAGTTCACTTTACAGATTTTCTTGCATGAGGCATATGATCTTTCTGCCCATGAAGTTGCTGCGGTTCTGAGGCAGTGAATTCCTTTTGGAAGACGGAGGGCTTTTCTTGTTTCAGAGATAGAATACCCTAGCCACCTGTAAATGGAAAAATTATAAAGCTTTCTTTTCCTATGACACCAGATGATAAAGCACAAACCAAGCATTTACTATTCTATCACACTTTCAGTTCAGATAATTTTGAGAGCTCTTTGGATGCACAAAGTATTCCACAATTTCTCTGAGGCGCAATGGAGCTGAGCAGGACAATTTCTTCTGCTCTGTAGAGCCTGAAGTTCATCTCTGATAATGAAGGAAAGCCCAATTTCAAGTACCACTTTTATCTGGACATAAGCTTTTAAGGGTTTCAATGCACATTGTCAAATGCAAGTGGGTTACAGCCCATGAAAGCTTATGTCTAAAGAAATTTGTTAGTTTTTAAGGTGTCACAGGACTCCTCATTGGTTTTACTGAAACAGACTAATAATGCTACCCCTCTGAAAAAAGTACCACTTTAGCATACACCATGTAGTACTGAGGCTCCAGAAAAGAGCTCCTAAATTCAGCCACCCTCTGAAGTGATCAGATTTCTAATAAAAAGGCCACTTGGTTACTTGAAGTAAAGAGATCCTTTAATGGGTGGTTCAAATGAAAAATCTGTAAGGGCACTGAGATAGTTGATGAACTCATGAAAAAAAATCTATATATTTTGTGAGAATGTAGAAGAGATGCTGCTCTCAAATAAAATCCACGTCAGACAAAATCTGCTACTTGTCTACTGATCAAAGGATGCTAACCAAAGCAGCTATTTAACTTCCAAAAGTGTGAACTGCTAGTCATAGCCTCAGTCCATCTTGAAGAAATTTGAGAATCTGTGGTATGGATGTAGACACAGGAGTGACCTCCTTGTCCCGGCACCAGGACATCTCAACCAGTCTCGCAAAAGCACTGAGCCTTCCCACTCCCCGGAATCTAGAAGTGTGGATAATATTATCTCTTTTATATAACCTTTTCGGTTTAGGAAGATCTGTTCAAAATATTTATATGTTTTATTTAGAATGCTGGCCTTCCTATCCTAAAGAGAGACAATTCTCTGTGTGCATTCAAGCTTAAACTTACAAGCTGGCCTTTTCCACACTGATATGCTGGGCAGGTTAACAGGATACTGAGGACTATCTGCCCTGATGCAGCCTGAAGATTTATGCAGCTTAAGAGTAAGAAAATTTTAATTGCACCTCCTGAAGGAACCTGCTGATTCATCAGAGGTTGAAGAAGATAGGGGAGAGAGTCTGAGACCTTTCTTATGCCGCTCCTTGATCATCCTGCTGGAAGACAGAGAGGAATTTCAGACTGATGGTTCATTAGAGAGATGGGTAGCGACCTCTTTCTCAGAGTAAAAAAATTGTTCAAAGGAAGGGTTCAGAGTGGAGGCTTGTGCTAAGCTAAGTCCAGAGAGGGCTTCCCAGTTCCCTTGCTTTGTTTAAGGGAGATTCCTGGACATGGAGACAGGCTGACCCTCCAACAAGCAACCAGGTTCCAATTTTGAAGATTACAAGAAAATTCTTGACCCGCTTGTTGCACTGGAAGACAGAGCAATGCTCACCCTGCTGATCAAAAGTAGGCCTGAGCCATTGCAAAGTTGTACATGCTGCAGAATGTAGGGAAAAGTTGGGTGTGAGGGCTCTTTATTAGAATCAATGTGCTCTGTATTGCTGACAGTAGCTCTCTGCCGCTGTGCTACCTGTCAACAGTCTGTGAGCGCAGCCCATGGCAGCTGGGCTGACGCGTCCCTCACCTCTGAGGTTATGCTTTAACCTATGTGCCCCTCATGAAAGTGGAAGGAGCCAGTGCCTGTGCTGGGCCTGCGGGAGTTTGCTGCTGAGGTTCTGCAACTGCTTGCTGGGAGCTCTCTTGCTCAAGAACGGAGGCTGCAGGAAGCATCCCCCCACACTAACCACTTGGGCTGAGCTGGGTCTTTACAGTACAGGCTCAGATCCCCATACAGGTCCTACTAAACCTCCCTGATGGAAGAAACCATTTCTGGCTTTCCCTCGCTTGTTAGTCCTCTTGCCATGCTACGTAGTGTATGGAATGGGGGGCACAAAGTCCCAATGACTCTGGGAGGAAGTTGAATTTCCTCTGCCAATGAAGGCAAGCCCTGAGAAGCTGGAGATATAAAAGCCATTTTCTCTTCTAAGTTTCTTTTTCAGCATAAAGGAGCTTCTCAACCTGCCAACAGCTGAAGAGGCAGATGAAAAAACAGTGGTTTCTTAGCCCACATCTACACTGCATGAATAACATAGCTAGAGCTGACATACCTCAGGAGAAGTTACCGTGGGGGTCAGCGAGAGAAACTCTCCCACTGACTTACCTTATTCTTCTCTATACCCACTCAGTCAACTGCTGGTGGATCCATCTCAATGTCATTACCTGCTGTGGTGTAGATGTACACTCAGAGGTGTAGACCCATCTCCGCTGCCATTGACTGACAGGTCTGATCTGCCCCTAAGGCTGCACAGAGATCACATCTTGTTGCTCAGTGGCCTTCATAACAAATGAAGTCATTATTGATATGCAGCTATGTTGTAAATAGAGACGTTAGCTTTACACATGACTGTCTATAATTGGATTTTCACAGCTGGCCTACTTCTGCCACCACTGAATGAGCATTTTGCCACCAACTTCACTGGGAGTAGGATTATACCTACTTGAATGCTTGAATGCTTCTGAAAATCCTAATCACCCATTTAAATTTTTCCATGCTGCCTCCAGTAGCTATGACATAAAATAAACATTGTTCAATTTTTTTCTTTCAGTTTGTGTCTAGTTTTGCAAGATTGTATAGCAAGTGTAAAAAATCAGGATACTTTTTTCGGGGAGAAAGGGAATATTGCCTATATAAAAAGACAAACTGCTGATATTGGGACAAGAATATCAGTGCTTTCAATCCTCCCTCATAGGTCATGTTTTCTAGACCTTTAATCATTTTTGTTGCTCTTCTCTGGACCTTCTCCAATTTTTCCACATCTGTCCTGAAATGTGGTGCCCAGAACTGGACAGAACACTCCAGCTGATGTCTAATCAGAACAGAGTGGAAGAATTACTTCTTGTGTCTTGCTTACAACACACCTATTAATGCTTTTTAGAATGATATTTGCCTTTTTTGAAAATGTGTCACATCACACTGACTACTATTTAGAGGGTAGTCCATTATAGCCCCTTGATCCCTTTCTGCAGTACTCCTTCCTAGATGGTCACTTTCCATTTTGTATGTGTGTAAGAGATTGTTCCTTCCTAAGTGGCGTACTCTGCATTTGTCCTTATTGAGCTTCATTCTATTTACCTCAGACCATTTCTTCAGTTTGTCCATATCATTTTGAATTATGCTCATATCCCCCAAAGCACTCGCAACCCCTCCCACAGTCTTTATAAAGCATACACGCTATACCATTACTGAAATCGTTGACTATATTGAACAGAACTGGTCCCAAAACTGATTCTTGTGGAAACCCACGTTATGCCCTTGAAGAATGACTGAGAACAGTTATCCACAGAACCATATATTCTAAACATCTAATAAGCAACCAAGTTACTATACCACAATCTGCTCTGACTGAATACCAGCATTTCAATATAGCCTTCATGAAGTACGGAAGCTCTATGTGAAAGGTGAAACCTGGTAGTTCATAGCTAAACTCTAACACTGGTGATCATTTCTAGTGCAATCTTGTAATAGCAATTATTTAAATAAAGGAAACATTGGCATCAAATTAAATAACTTGTTGCACCTTTTGCATATGTTATATTAATTTTGCCTACTGAAATCAATATACTGATCCTTATATTGGGATTGTAATTTACAAAAAAAAGTGATGTTTCTACTCATGGGGAATTCTGCACCACTGTGCATGTGCAGAATTCATATCCTCTGAAGATTTTTTTGCTTTTCCACAGAAAAATGAGGCATGTGTCTCAGAAGCCAAGGGATGATAAAATTTCAAGAAGTGGATGTCTAACTGTGTTGAAGGTACAGCATTACATAAAGAGTAAATTTCCTGGTCATATTAGATGACGACACAATAATTAAATATTTATTGTAAAAGCCTTCATGTAATTCCTTGTTGGTGGCTTGGTGGTTTTAATTCAACCTATAACTCTGTAATTTTGCTCACTACAGTATAACATAACTGGTCAGTGAATAAATAAGGTCCATTAGAATAACCGAGTAATGAAATCAAAGATGTTAGACAACCCGCAGATGTAATTAATTCCAATGACAAGAAGAAATTACCTTTTCAATTAATTATTATCCATCTTTTTTCTCCGCAAAAAAAAAATCACTAAGCAACTATTCCTCTAGCACACATTAGAACAGTTTGTGACTAACTGATACTCAAGTGCCTTTGTCCTCCTCAGCCCCGAAATTTGAAATGAGGCATTTCATACTTTTCATACTGGAGGATAATGGTCATTCAAATTAAACTCTATTTAGTTAACTGGGGCAGGAAGACAGACACAATTAACCTCTCCGATAGGATGACAAAGGTTTGCCAACCACACTTCAATTGTAATCTTTTTCTTTACCAAAGGATTAGAATGTATAAAATCCAAAATGATTTTCAGCTAGATGAGGATGTTAAAGTCACATTTTCTTTATCCACAGTATCTACAGCCTGATGCATTGCTTTATACCTGATGAGTTAATCCAATTCCCACTCTTTTTAATGATCTCCCCTCCAAAGTAAAGATTGGAGAAAAGGCATTTTTGTTATAAAGATGGAAAACAAACCTAATAATTAATTTGTTCATAATGTCTAATGTAATACAAGACTAGCTTATAACATACTCAAGGTTTCTTTGAAGAATCCAGCATGCTGAAATATGTAATAGTATGACTCTTTAGGCTTGGTCTTCATTGAAAAGTTATACTGTCATAACTACATCAATAATGAGTGTGAAAAAAACACATCTCTAACCAACACAGCTATGCCAACCACCACCAAGAGTACATGCAGTTAATATAGCAGATGTGGGCTTTTGCCAAAATAATTTGGGAAAGTAGTGTTCCTGAAACTGAAAATTAGGAGGCTGGGCCAGCATTGCTATGCCAATATGGGCTCTGAGGTGCAGACACACACTTAGCCCTGCCAGGTAAGCACAGAACTGCAACCAAATTAAAGAAGAATTTATCCATGCTAAAATTGCTCCTTTTTCTAAAGGGTACCAATTTAATATAAATTGTAGTCAGACAGTGAGGGTATGTCTACACTACCCCGCTAGTTCGAACTAGCGGGATAATGTAGGCATACCGCACTTGCAAATGAAGCCCGGGATTTGAATTTCCCGGGCTTCATTTGCATAAGCGGGGCGCCGCCATTTTTAAAACCCCGCTCGTTCGAACCCCGTGCAGCGCGGCTACACGGGGCACGAACTAGGTAGTTCGAACTAGGCTTCCTAGTTCAAACTACCGTTACTCCTCGTGGAATGAGGAGTAACGGTAGTTCGAACTAGGAAGCCTAGTTCGAACTACCTAGTTTGTGCCCCGTGTAGCCGCGCTGCACGGGGTTCGAACGAGCGGGGTTTTAAAAATGGCGGCGCCCCGCTTATGCAAATGAAGCCCGAGAAATTCAAATCCCGGGCTTCATTTGCAAGTGCGGTATGCCTACATTACCCTCCTAGTTCGAACTAGGAGGGTAGTGTAGACATACCCTGAGGGAGAGAAATCTTGACAAAAGTCACTCATTTATAAAGCCAGAAGAAGTCTAATACAAAGTTATGAGACAAAATACAGGACTATGTAGCACTTTAAAGACTAACAAGATGGTTTATTAGATGATGAGCTTTCATGGGCCAGACCCACTTCCTCAGATCAAATAGTGGAAGAAAATAGTCAGAACCATATATACCAAAGGATACAATTAAAATGAACACATATGAAAAGGACAAATCACATTTCAGAACAGAAGAGGAATGGGGGGGAGTAAATGTCTGTGAGCTAATGGTATTAGAGGTGATAATTGGGGAAGCTATCTTTGTAATTGGTAAGATAGTTAGTGTCTTTGTTGAGACTGAGGCGTAGAGTGTCGAATTTTAGCATGAATGACAGTTCAGAGGATTCCCTTTCAAGTGCAGATTTAAAAGGCTTCTGAAGCAGGATGCAGGTAATTAAGTCATTGAGACAGTGTCCTTTCTGGTGGAAATGGCAAGAAACTGTTTTTCATTTGTGATCCTGTCTAATATCTGTTTTGTGGGCATTGATCCTTTGGCGAAGTGTCTACATAGTCCTGTATTTTGTTTCAGCTACATCAGACTAACACGGCTACATTTCTATCAAAGTTATGAGAAAGATTAAGCTCTAGGGAACACTGGTGAACAGTAAAAGCTTACTAAAATGTGAGCTTGTAAAAGTGAACCATTAATCTATAGCAACTTCAGAGAAAAGATGTATCGTCTAGAATTCCTTCAAGACATTCAAAAATTATGTTGTGATAGTATCAAATGCAAGAGCATGTGTGCATACATACACTTAACAGAAAAATAAATAAGCAAGCCAATGGATAATCTATTGCTACAGCACAAATATTTGTATGACAGCTTGGATTTATCCATGCTCTACAATGTCTGACAAGATTGCAAACACTTAAAAAGTTGGAAAATGCCAGAATTAAGATGGCCTGTGCAACATTAATTTGGCTCCCTTAAGTATATACGTTATAATACAAAGTTATTTATTACATATTATTTTTTCCATGGGATTTCTTTCTCAAAGCACTGAGCAACCAGTACACACTGAATGTGGGCCTTGTCATTCTTTTGTTTTGTCCTTATATTGCGCATTATGACCCACAACTTATTTACTGCACACTACTGAACACTGCTTTGAGGACTGAATTATTAAATATCCTCTTCAGCTTTTGTAGAACATATTTTGACTGCTTCACAGATATTAATGAATTTATTTTCTCAATGTCCCTGTAAGGTGAGGCAGTTTGGATGGAATAAATGTGCCCAGGGAATGGTATTACTATAAAACAATAATTAGGGATGTGAATGACTAGTCAACTATCTGATAAGCAAATGGGTACCGGATAATCAACAGGCTATTTGCCTAGTTTCTCCCACACCCCTTGCTTCCTCTGTTAGAAAGAGGCAGCAAGGAGAGGGGGGAGAAATAGAGGGGAGACTTCAAAACAGCAGCGCCACATGGACTGCTGAGGACTCTCCTGCTGACCCTGGACTCCATGTGGTGCTTCTGCTTTGAAACACCATGTGGAGCCTGACGCTGGGCTCCCTGACGAATTTCAAAGTGGCAGCGCCGCATGGAGCCCGGGGTCAGCAGGTGAGTCCCCAGCTGACACCAGGCTCTATGTGGCAACCCAGACTTTATGCCGCAGGTCTGCTGCTACACTTCAAAAGTGGAGGTGCCCTATTGACTAATCAAATAGTCGATGCAAAATGCATCAACTATTCAATTAGACAATTATTCAATATTTAACATCCCTAACATTAACCAGTAAAAATAAAGCTCAGGGTTTTGAACAGAGAGAGCTTAGCAAGCACACCATTTTAAAAAAAAATCTTTATAAATCTTTTGAGATATGAAAAATAGTCAAGCAAATGAAATGTAAAGTAAGATTTAATTTTAACAATATTCCTTTACCCTTTCCATTCAACTGTAGAGGGGCTCGGATAGGAAAAAGCAGAGAGTTTTTAGGATGATATTAAACATGGCAATAACTGTTCCCAGAGGATAAGGGGCAAGGTTAACTGATGCCTTGTCTAAACATTAAACCATGTCAAACAAGCATGTTCATCTGTCTTATTAGTCTACTGTGATAAACCTGCTCATGTGCACCCTGCTGATGCCCAACAAGAGTTCTTTAGAGTACTTGGAACTAGTGCTCTTTGAGAAGGGACTAGCACAAAGCACTCAGAGTATGTCTACATAGCAACATTATTTCAAAATAACGTAGTCTGCGTCTACACCAGGGCTACTCAACTTCGGAAGCCCCGGGGCCACAATGATACTCACAGCACATGCTGAGGACTGCAACTTAAGTGTGGTTGCATGTACAAGCAAATATATATGCAAATAGTTTCTTTCACACTGACAGGCATGAATACAAAGATTAAGGCAAGACTACACAACACACAGACCGCATTTAAGTCAATTCTGCTGATATTAATAAAATGCAATATTTACCCGCTTTCCACCCATATGACAGCACTTTTAATGAGCAATGACAGTCCAAGAATTTAACTGCTAAAAGAATGACAGTCCAAGAATTTAACTGCATATCAACAGAAGACCATTATACTGACTCACCATTATGAAGCGTGCTCCCAGTGGAGGCCATGTTTAAAAGATCCCACCCACAGGCCTCATGTTGAGGCCTGTGTAAACCCAAACCACACCACAGGTCACAAACAAACAGGCCACAGGCCATATGTTGAGTAGCCCCGGTCTACACAGCAGGCAGTTATTTCGAAATTGTGTCCAAAGACTGTCAAACTGGAGGACTTCTTACTCTGACTCCTGTAACCCTCATTGTAAGAGAAATAAGGGAAGTCAGAGAAAGAGTGATCTATTTTGAAATAAGTGCTGTGTAGATGCTCCCAATTTCAAAATAAGCTATTTGAAATACACTACACAACTGATGTAGCTCAAATTGTATAACTTATTTCTAGTTAAACCCTGCTGAGTAGATGCACCCTAAGGAACTATAGGTTGAGCCTCTCTAGTCTGGCACCCTCGGAATCTGACCAGGGCTGAACCAGAGAATTTATTGCACCACAGGAGGTCAATATTGTCTAGCAGCATTAGCAACACTTCCACCGCTTACTGGACTCTTAAAAGACATTTAGGGGGTTAATTAGAGCTAAAAAACAGTACAGAACCCTGAGAGCCAGGAACAGTGACTATAAACACATTTTATGAGACTGTGGGAAACTTGGCCACACCAATGATTAAGTGGACATGTGGCTAACTAAAATCATTCCAGACCACTGAGGTTGCTGGACCAGAGTGTGCCAGATTAGAGAGTTCAACCTGTATTAACATGCAAAGATGTATGTGAGTGGCTATGGATGCAGACTGAAGTGGAGTAAATTCAAACTATGCAGTCTAGTGGCAGGGTGGATAAGCCCTGAGGGTATGTCTATACTACAATGTTAGTTCGAACTAACGGATGTTAGTTCGAACTAACATTCATAGCCGCTACACTAGCGCTCCGCTAGTTCGAATTTGAATCGAACTAGCGGAGCGCTTAGTTCGAACTAGGAAAACCTCATTTTACGAGGATTAAGCCTAGTTCGAACTTACTAGTTCGAATTAAGGGGTGTGTAGCCCCTTAATTCGAACTAGTGGGAGGCTAGCCCTCCCCAGGTTTCCCTGGTGGCCACTCTGGCCAACACCAGGGAAACTCTATGCCCCCCTCCCGGCCCCGGATCCCTTAAAGGGGCACGGGCTGGCTACGGTGCCCGTGCCAGGTGCAAGCCTGCCAGCACCCAGCCAGCAGACCCTGCACCTGGCACGGCACAGAGCCACCCACCCGATGTCCCCCAGCCCACCCTCTCTTCCCGGGACCAGGCTGGCGGCTCCCGGGAGCTTGCCCTGGACCGCAAGAGGCGGGCACCTTCCTGGGCTAGTGCGGACATCGTGGACCTCGTCCACGATCTCCGCACTAGGCACAGGAAAGTGGCCGGCTAGGGCAGGAGAGCTGCCAGCCTGGCCACCCAGGAACAGGTGTGCATGAAAATCAAGGGGGTCCACTGAGACCCCCGACCCTGAGCCCTGAGCTTACAATGGCCGTACTGGGTCAGACCAAAGGTCCATCTAGCCCAGTAGCCTGTCTGCCGACAGCGGCCAACCCTAGGGACCCTGGAGGGGATGGACCGAAGACAGTGACCAAGCCATTTGTCTCATGCCATCCCTCTCCAGCCTTCCACGAACTTTGGGCAGGGACACCACTCCTACCCCCTGGCTAAGACTACTCCATGGACCCAACCTCCATGACTTGATCTCACTTCCCTTTAAACTCTGTTCTAGTTGTAGCCTTCACAGCCTCCTGCAGCAAGGAGTTCCACAGGTTAACTATTTGCTTTGTCAAGAACAACAACTTTCTCTTACTAGTTTGAAGCCTGCTACCCATTCCTTTCCTTTCCTTTGGTGTCCTCTAGTCCTTCTTTATGGGAACTCATGAAGAACTCTTCTGAGTGCACCCTCTCCACCCAACCCCTGCTTTTAGAGACCTCTATCCTGTCCCCGCTCCATCTCCTCTTTTCTAAGCTGAACAGTCCCAGTCTCTTAAGCCTCTCTTCATCTGGGACCTGTTCCCAACCCCTGATCATGTTAGTTGCCCTCCCCTCTCCCAGCCTTTCTCTTCCCCTCTCCCACTTCCTTTTCCCAGTCTCCCCCAGGGTATGTCTACACTACCCTCCTAGTTCGAACTAGGAGGGTAATGTATGCATACCGCACTTGCTAATGAAGCCCGGGATTTGAATTTCCCGGGCTTCATTAGCATAAGCGGGGAGCCGCCATTTTTAAATCCCCGCTGCTTCGAACCCCGTGTAGCGCGGCTACACGGGGCTCGAACTAGGTAGTTCGGACTAGGGTGCCTATTCCGAACTACCGGTACTCCTCGTTTCATGAGGAGTAACGGTAGTTCGGAACAGGCACCCTAGTCCGAACTACCTAGTTCGAGCCCCGTGTAGCCGCGCTACACGGGGTTCGAAGCAGCGGGGATTTAAAAATGGCGGCTCCCCGCTTATGCTAATGAAGCCCGGGAAATTCAAATCCCGGGCTTCATTAGCAAGTGCGGTATGCATACATTACCCCGCTAGTTCGAACTAGCGGGGTAGTGTAGACATACCCCCAGTTTTGTTCAATAAAGACAGAGTCAATGTTGGAAGAAACGTTATCTTTATTTTGTACATCAATAAGAAGGGGGGCTAGGGAAGGGTAAGTGGAAGGAGGTGAGGGAGGAATGGGGTATGAGCCCCCGATGGGGAGGACTGGGCTGGCTCTGCGGGCTTCTGGGGGTGGAAGCTCTCCTGCAGCCCCCCGATTGCCCCCTCTCCCCAGATGGCAGCCTGCGGCAAGTGCAGCCGGGCTGATGGCCGAGTGGTGTGATGTGCCCAGTGTGGGTACTCCGGGCAATCCAAGCCACGACTGCTTTGCAAGCGGGGCACCCCTTAGAACTGTCTGTCCGGGGTGGGGGTCGGGACCCTTTAAGCGCTGCCCTCGGCTAGCCTGAGACAGCATCTCCACGCTCTAAGTCCTCCTCTGATGCCCTGCCGGCACTGCTTCCGGCCATCCTTAAGCCCTGTTCAGGGTCCACTCAATGTGGACTTGCTAGTTCGAATTAGCAAAACGCAGTTCTAGACGCGTTAGTTCGAATTAGCTTAGTTCGAATTAACTAATTCGAACTAAGTTAGTTCGAACTAGCGCTGTAGTGTAGACATACCCTGAGGGTGGAGCCATGTAGATTAGGCTGATCGGCAGAGGGAAATGAAGCCGCGATTTAAATAATCGCGGCTTCATTTAAATTTAAATGGCTGCCATGCTGAGCCGACAAACAGCTGATCAACTGTTTGTCAGCTCAGTGCACTAGTCTGGATGCTCCCGCCCTGACCTGAAAGCTCTTTATCGACCTCCCCGTTATGCCTCGTAGGATGAGGTTTACCGGGAAGGTCGATAAAGGGCTTTCATGTCGACAGGGGAGCGTCCAGACTGCCCCGATCTGCGGCTTCATTTCCTTTGCCGAACAAACAAATCTACATGGCTCCGTCGATGTAGTCTAGACGTACCCTGAGATGTTGCTTTTATTGTGAAAGTTCAGATCTGCTTCCTTTAAGACGAAACAAGAGATGCACACTCAAAAGGGGCAGCAAAGAGAACGTAACTCGTGTCTCTTGGTGACTCTACTTGCAAACTTGCTGTTGAAGAAATAAAGGCACAGCAACTCTTGTCAACTATTTCAAGATCTGTCAAACTCATATGAGCAGTGGGCAGTTCAAGACATTGCTTTTTAGCTGCCTGTCTAATCATAGGAGCTTAGAGTCTGGCTTTGCTGTCCAAGTCTATTAAGAAAGGGCACAAGCATAAAATAAGGTGAGGGAAAGAAAAAAGACACATGAGGATGTGTTGAAGAGGTGACAATATGGACCAAAGTTCCCCATCCTAACCAATATTAAGGATCTAGCCAAAGCTGGTAGAAGTGGGTCCCTCTCCCTGGCCCATTCCAGACAGGACCTCTCTCAGAATAAGGACAAGGTACAAATGTTTCACAATGGAATCTGGGGGCTCGGATGGCAGCTGTTAGGATTAAGCTGGTTCCTTCTAGTTCATCTATTTTCCAGTCTGCATTTGACCCTCCTGCTGAAGTCTCTTTTAAAAGGAACCACAAAACAGAGTGAGGAGCAGAACAGCTCCTTATTATTCTGATCACCAAATTAGGCCTACATTTCCAACACAGTAGTTTCGGTCCCTTGATTTCTGATCCCAGAGACTTCTTTCTAGTTCACAAAACATTATTTCAATTGTCTGCAAGTTCTCAGTAAGCCTTTCTATTTTGACTAAGCCAATATGTTGTTTCTCTCATCAATGTATGTTATAAGTATCTGTAACATTTTTTAAACTTTCATTCCACTTTTCACGATTCAGCTCACAATGGGGTAGTACCATCAGGTCCCAATTACTGTAAGTGGTATTATCCCCATTTTATGTGTGGGAAACACACATATATTAATATAAAAAATTTCAAGTGCCCAATTGGAGAGCACTAGGCTTGATTTTTCATAGAACTCTATGTTTTCAATCACTGATGCTGCTGAATCCATGGGGCGTGTGCTTTGCTCAGCACTTGTGCAAAGCAGACCCCAGGGGCTCAGGTCAGGAACCCAGAAAATTAGGAAAAAAGTAGTGACCAGAATGTGAAGAGGTCTACTTCAGTGATTTGTACAGTATCACAAAGGATATTTCTGGTGAAGACAGGAAAGAATCCAATTCTCCTAGGAAGCATTTAATGTCTTAAACATGACATCATCCCTGCTTTCTCCACAATCTGCTGCCTCATTCAACAACATAGCTTCCCACTTCTGATATAGAGTAGGCAGGGGTCCTATAGACCACAGTCTAGTTCACTATAAAACCCTCACTCATTCCCAGAACAAGTGATCATGAAATTAAAAACTGGATCATAATGCATACACACAACTGGCTGGGGGGCAAGTTAAGGTTGCATAAGTTACCTAACTTTTTAGTGCTGGCCTTTGTAATGCCAGTAATAGTCTTCCAGTGTAGTTTTTTGTTTAATATAGTTTGTAGATTAGGGACGAGAAAGGTGAAGGCAAAAAAGAATCAATTAATAGGCAGAAGTGCATAGGAAAATAGAAGATGGAGGCACTGACAGGTAAGTACGGAAAATAAAGGGACATAGACAAAAGGGCCCACGGAGGCGTAAGGATCTTGGGCAAAAAGGGGGTTTTGCGCAAAACGGCAACGGCCACACTGCTTGTTTTTGCGCAAAAACCCCTTGCGCAAAAACAGCTCGGAATATATTATGCAAATGAAGTGTGACAAAATGCTAATCAGCACTTCATTTGCATTGCCCCTTCCGGCAAAAGCCATAGTGTAGATAAAGCCTAGAAGAAAAGCTTGTTTGGGGAAGAGAATTCCAATTAGCTGCACAATTCCTATTTAATAAATTGTAAGTTCCATTTTAAAAAACATTATCCAAAACCTGAAGACATCTCCAAAAAAGTACTACCACTCAATTCTCCAAGAGCACGCCTGTGTGAGGAATGCTTTTGTTAAGAAAAAGCTAGTAAAGGGGGATTATAATTAAAATATATATTTGAACTACTCTTCTCTTTACATGAGTCAGTATTAAAATACTGCAAAAAAGGTTTATATTAACAAAAAGAGCACATCCATTAAAAAAGTCTCTCACTTAAGATCATTTAGAAGAAAGACAAAAACCCCACTGTAATGGAAGACACTACCCATCTATAATTCTTTCTGTCTCCTGAAAAATTTGTCTTTTGGCTTAGATTCCTTTGTAACATTCTATATTAAATAATCTGACACGAGTTTTCTTTCATTTAAAATAAATTAAAATATTAAAACTTTAAATATATGAGCAGTCCAGCTGCATTCATAATAAACCTCTACTCTTCAGGGAAAGTGTGTATACCCTTGGGCTCAATGTCTGGTTGGTGGTCAGTATCAAGCACAGTGCCCCAAGGGTTGGTTTTGGGGCCAGTTTTGTTCAGCATCTTTTTAATGACCCGGATGAGGGGATGGATTGTACCTTCAGCAAGTTCATGGAGTACACAAAGCTAGGGGGATAGGTAGATATGCTGGAAGATAGGGATCGGGATCAAAGTGAGCTAGAGAAATTGGAGGATTGGGCCAAAAGAAATCTGATGAGGTTCAACAAGGACAAGTTCAGAGTCCTGCACTTGGTATGGAAAAATTCCAAGCATTACTACAGTCTGGAGACTGACTGGCTAAGCAGCAGTTTGGCAGAAAAGGACCTGGGGATTTCAGTGAATGAGAAGCTGGATATGAATCATCAGTGTGCCCTTGCACCCAAGAAAGTTAACAGCATACTGGGGTACATTAGCAGAAGCATTGCCAGAAGATCTAGGCAAGCTTAGAAAAGAGGAGACTAAGGGTACGTTTAGACTGCAAGCTTCTTTCGAAAGAGAGCATCCACACCTCAAAACCGGATTGAAAAGATGAGCTGCTTTTTTTGAAAGAGAGCGTCCAGACTGCATGGATGCTCTCTCGAAAGAAAGCCCTGATTGCTATTCACAGAATGGCCACCAGGTCACCTGTGCTTTTTTTGATTGCCACTTCTTTCCAAAAATGTTCCTGTTCTGTGTCCACATGCACCTTTTTTCAAAAGAGTTCTTTTGTAAAAGGCGTTCTTCCTTGTAATTTAAGGTTTACCAATGTTGAAAAAAGCCCTGCGTTCTTTTGATTTCTCTCTTTTGGAACTTAAAAAAGGCAGGGAAGAATGATAATTGCCTCAGTTGGTCACCAGTATTTGCTGCTGTTTAGTTGTTTCAGCAACATTTCAGCAACATTTTCCATCAAGTCCCACTGTCTCTTGAGTGGTTTAGGGATTTATATCCAGAAAGATATCGGTTTTCTGTTGCAGTTTTCTTATTCTTATTACAATAATAACCCTTTTAATATTTTGACATACAAAATTAACTATTCAGGAGTTTTTCTCCCCCTTAGTCTTATTTTGGTCCTCTTGGACCTATTAATCTTTTTTAATTCTGGTAAAGATGGATCTTTAATTATAATTTACAGTTATTTAGGTACTAGCCAATTAGCCCATCATAAGATGGGATTTTCAGGTCTCTCCTCCACATCAGTCTTCTCTCTTGAGCCTCCGGTCTCTCTCTTCCTCCTACTGCCCCCCCCCCCCCCCCCCCAGCTCTCTTCCACCTCCTGCCTCTCTCTTTCTCTTCTGCTCTCCCTCCTTCCTCTCACTCGGGGGACCACGGAGCCCAAACAACCGTTTGGGCTCCGCACTCCCTGTGCTGCATGGGGAGCACAGAACCCAAATGGTTGCTTGTGCCACTTGCTCTCACGTGGCGGACTGGCTGAGTGGCGCAGAAGTCAGCCAAGCGCCACGGCGAGAGGCGAAGGGGAGGGCGGGGCGGTGACATTCACGGCCAGGGGGCAGGGCCTGGAGCCGGTGTCATGCCACATGTCACCGCCCCGCCCCCCTTCCCCTCCCGCTGTGGCGCTCGGCTGACTTCTGCACCGCTCAGCCAGGCCACCGCGGGGGAGCAATCAGAGCAAGTGGTTGTTTTGGCCCTGCACTCCCCATGGAGCACGGGCCGCCTACAGGGAACAGCCAGCATTTCAGCAACAGCACCTCCCAGAGGGAAAAGCCAGCATTTCAGGCAACAGCGCCCCCCAGAGGGAACAGCCAACATTTTGGCGTTACAAACTCTCTCACTCTGGGCTACTACATATACGAGTTTGAGTAAACTGAATTTTCTCTTTCCATCATGAAATTACTATTTTATTTGCGATTTGGGGTGTCTACTTAGAAAGTACATACATTTTGCTCAGATTCAGAAATTTGAATCCATTTATGTACCAACCTGAATGGAACTTGGAAGAAAGAACACAAGTTGCAGAAGAGAAGTGTTTTGAGGAGGCATCAGGATGTCAATCTATGTACATATGGCTTGAATTATAGCTGGAGTTGCACAACCTTGGAAATGAGTTCTCTTAAAAAAAAAAGCCAGTTTAAAAAGCTTGGTAGTAATGTGAGAGACTTTGCTCAAGATTTTCAGTCTTGCTCCAAGTTATCCAATCTGTGTTTCAGTAGTAGGCACTTTCAGTTCAGCAATTTTTAAAAGCTGCATGCCTCATCTGCCTTGCACTCTGTCTTGGAAGCCTGTTTAATCCAGGGATCTGTAGCTAACGATTGCATTTTGTTTCACTTCTGTGTTTGGGATGTTTTCATTGTTCTTTTCAGTGTTGGTACAACAACCCCTCCTTCCCCCAAAAAACAAAATAAAAACACCTTATGTAGTACATCTCTAAAACTATTAACTATTTTGGTAGACAGAAATGCAGCCGCAGCAGAAATCACTGTAGTGAAATTATATAATACACCCCCCAATACTACTAATCTGCCCTGCCTCCATTGTTCTGAGATTTTAACAATTAAGGATTTATAGGATATATTTATGAACAACACTGAGCATTCTCCATTTCAGTGTCTGTAGCTAGATTTCCCAAGCTTCCTTAAGTCATCTAGCATACACACTATAAGTTATTGGTCTCTGGCTAAACATATACAGAGGGAAAGACATATGTGGCTTTATATTTGTAGCAGGTTTTGTACATAAGTATTTTTAGAAGTGTTGAAATAGTCAATGAATCAAAAAGTCTGACCTCCAATCTGTACGACCTCAAATGTCAACAAAGTAAATGAGAGTAAAATTTGCCAGAGGATTTTGTCCTGAAACGAGATGAAAGTTGCTAAGTTGTGCATTTCCTCTTCTCACTCTTTTTTAACCTCACCTCCTTTGGCACGGCCAAACAAATTTGCCAAAATCTAGACTGATATTTGCAGTTGCAAATCTGTCATATAAATGTGAGGAGGAAAAAAAATCACTTATGAAAGTTACAAGATATTATTTCCAAAGTTTTTGCAAGATTTTGTACAAACCTTTCAATGTCGTTTTTCAAAAACACACACACTTTCTGAAATCCTAAGTGGTTCATAAAAGGTTGGAAAGTTTCTGGGAAAAGAATCATTTACACATCAGATAAAATAGTCTTAATGAGACTTCGGCAAACATCTTTATAAAAAAAAAAAAAAACACTGTCTCCACGTAAGGAATTACTGATGAAGTTTTACGGCCAATTCAGGTTTTCAGAATGAAGGGTATAGAAGTAAAAGGCTTCTCTTGGTGTTACTACTGGATCTCTTGATGTAGATTGTTGGTTTTGTTTCTTTCAATAGTTTAATGCCAGAGCACCAAACTATCAATTCTATACCTGGTGGTGTGCTGAGATAAGGTGGCAAATGTACAATTCTCAGGGGCATTTCTCTTTACAGAACTTCTTCCCAGCACTCTATAATACTCACGTTATTTTCTGCAATAGTTCTATCCATATCACTGAAAAATGTGTTTTTCCAGAGCAACTGGACTCATATAAGGCATATGAATGAGATCTGAAATCTACAGAGGCAGTGTGGGAAGGGAGCGCAGGCAGGAACCGTTGCTGTGGGGAGCCAGTTAAAAGCCGTCTCCCGGCTTCACGGAGCCACCTGCCTTCTCACGCTGTACCCTCAGTCCCTGTCCATGGGGGGGATCCAAGCTCCCGTGGACAGGAGCTGCTGTTGCTGCGGTGCAGCCACTGTCCGCAGGGAGCTCAGATGCCGGGCCCCAGACTACTCTGGGGTTGGAATGTTAGCGGCTAGCTGGCTAACCATTTAACTGATAAGTGGTTACTTATCAGTTTACTGTTCCAGTTAACTGCAACACCCCCGCTCCTCCATGTGTTCTGCATTTAAAAGCTCTAGATACAAAGGCAGCAGCATGGGGTGGCAGCAGTGCACATCCTGAGGGAGGATGTGTGGGGGGGAGGGGCGTAATTTAGTAATCATGTAACTGCTAAGAATTGTTGCGGCTACACGATTACTAAAATAAATAATTTCTAACATCCCTGCTCTGAGATGGATTGCTGTCAATTACTTTTGTTTAAGATGTTCCTCTTTATACAGATACTTTACAATATATCCATTATGTGTACTTCAAATAGGGATAAAAGAATTACTCCTGAGCCTGGTGATTCAGCCAATCACTGGGGAGAAATGTAATACAGAATCAAATCCCTCCCTTGAAAAGATTAGGGTTTGCAGGCCTGAAATGCCATTTGCTGATCTGTTTGCAGAATTAAAACATTTAGAACAAACCAAATATTTTTTTTAAGGAATCACCAACTCTACTTGATACCCAGTTACAGTTCACTGCTTTGAATGGGGAAACAAGTGGGATATGTTCCTGTTGAAGTAAAATACTGTCCAGAAAACACTGGCACGCCTTCTTCTTGCCATTTAAATAAAAAGTGACATTGTTGCTGGAATTTAAGATGAAAACAGGAAAAAAATATTTAATTTTTACATTAGTTGCAATTTAAAGGTCTCCTAAATTTAGCTAGACTTGTTTAGAATCCTGATGTTCATTTACTTTGTTACACAAAAAGAAACATTAAAAAAAAAAAGAGTTCACTTTCTATGATACAAGTCTTTGCTAATCTATAACCAATACATTGAAATCAGATACTAGGACCCAACCACCTCAAAAAAGGTGACCCAATTGTCAGAACATGGCTGTGTTTAAATTAGTCTGTACAAATAGGGATACACAAGAATTCAGGGGTCATCCCTAACAGTGTTTCAGGAAAATATTTTTAAAACTGTTAAAGCTGAAGCAATTTTGAGCCATTTTAAAAGCCATGTTTAGGTTTTCCCTTCCTTAAAATTATTTGCAGTTAGGAGATTACCAAGTTTTAATTACAAACTTCCTTGAAGAAAAAGTAGATGAAGAAAAAATATTTATAAAGACCTACTCAGAACAATGCATCAACACATAGCTACTTTGTCTATTAGGCAATGTTCTCACATTTTAATATAGAGTGTATGTGTGTGTTACATATGCACCATATACAAAGATAAGATACTCTACATAGGTGTCAGTGTGTTCAAGGGAAAAAAGACATAATCCAGTGAAAAGCAAACACTGTCATACAAGAGATCCGAAGATGGAATACATCTGCATTCCTAATAAAACAGCTCTATTTGATGAAGCGGGGAGAAGAGATCGTGTGCAAAGATCCTACATTGCATTGAGAACCGATCCAGTGTAATAGAAGTGAGGTCTACCAATCAGGCAATCTGCTATGGTTCTCCAAGTCTCTTCCCAGTCTGAGGCTAGAGCAGCTTAACGGGTGTTCCACTATGCACCAGCTGACAATGAGCATTATCTAGCAACTGTCCTCCAGGTGAAGATGGCCAAAGAGTACCATCCTCCTGCCCCCCCTCCTGTCATCCACCCCAACATTCTTCCCATGCCAAGATCATGGGGCAGGAAAGCACAGATTCAAGGTGTGCTGGTACTCCGCAGCAGAGAAAACAAGGCCACATATCATTTTCCCTTTGTGCTGCCAGCAGAGTGCAGAAGCAGAGAATTTTAGTCCTTTAGCTTTAGCAATGAACTACTATAGGTATAGAAGATCAGTGCTTTAGAGCTATAGTACTAGCTGACATATGACAATGATAAACAATACAGTCAGAGAAAGAGAGAGAAAGAGATTGAGAGGACATGCTCACTGTTATATCCAGGCCACAAAGGCTCAGAGCAGAGAGTTATCTTCTCTCTGTATGTTCTCTATCAGAACACTGATGAATAAAGTGCAAGAACCATATCAAATTTGTGCCATAGTGACAAGAATAGATGACTAATACCCATATGTAAGTCCACCACTTAATCCTTCATCTTCCTTCCTCTTGTCACTCTTTGCCAAGCAACGATGCTGTATGAATATCAGAGGGTTCCGGAATCCTTATCTGAACGACAAGTATTCAGAGCACTTTTGTGAAAAGAACACGTCAGAAGATAAATAAAAATGTAAAAATGGTCTTTACCATGAAGCAATTTGATTTGTTTATCTAGTGGGTGACTGAGACCATCCCCAGGAGATCTGCCTATTCAAATCTAGAGAACACGAAAAGTTATTAAAATATACACAATAAGATGTAGCTCTACAAGAGGGATGGAACTATGAATCTGTAATCAGAAATATTCTGAGTTAGTCATTATAGGGTTGCCACATGGTTTAACAAAAAATACTTGAACACCTCCCCCTAACCCCCCTAAAAAAAACACCAGGAAAAATTCTGTTGAGAAAAAAAAGGGAGGAGGGGGGAGGCCAAAGTTGTTGAGAAAAAAAAAAGGGGGAGATAACAAAGCTGTGCCTTTAAATGGCCCTGTGCTCCTTATTCCCCCGCCCTCGCCAGACATGGCAGGGAAAAATTATCCAAGAGAAACAGGAAATATTTCACATCAGGTATTTTCTGTGGTTTTTTTTTTAACTGGATGAGGGACCCAAATAACGGACAGTCCAGGCAAAAACCGGACACCTGGCAACCCTATTAGTCAACACCTGCCCACCAGGTAGTGGCTCTAAACTTCATCATACCAGTCAGCCAAGTTGTTGGGCCTAGATATATATAGTTTTAAATTGTGCTGACCCACATTAAAGGTCTGAAAAATTACCCTTTAACTTCATTAATGAGTGCAGGATCAAAAACTTAAAAGAGCGCTCGCATGCCACTGAAAAGTTTTTCTCTTTACATGAATGGAAGTCAAGAAGATTAACCTTCAAGAAACAGGATGAAAGACTTTCTCTTCTATAATTTCATATATACAATTATCTAACAAAGGAAGTGGTAATACATTAACATCCACTCTGAGGGTATGTCTTCACTACCCCGCTAGTTCGAACTAGCGGGGGTAATGTAGTCATCCGCAGTTGCAAATGAAGTCCGGGATTTGAATTTCCCGAGCTTCATTTGCATGAAGCCGGCCGGCGCCATTTTTAAATGCTGGCTAGTTCGGACCCCGTGCTGTGCGGCTACACGCGGCATAGACTAGCTAGTTCGGATTAGGCTGCTAATCCGAACTAGCTGTACGCTCGTGGAACAAGGTGTACAGCTAGTTCGGATTAGAAGCCTAATCCGAACTAGCTAGTCCGTGCCGCATGTAGCCGCACGGCACGGGTCTGAACTAGCCGGCATTTAAAAATGGTGCCGGCTGGCTTCATGCAAATGAAGCTCAGGAAATTCAAATCCCGGACTTCATTTGCAACTGCGGATGACTACATTACCCCCACTAGTTCGAACTAGCGGGGTAGTGTAGACATACCCAGACACTGCTCTCCATATTCTTCACAGTGATATGATAATGGCATAATTATGATGTATTTTGTACAACATGGAGCATGTAATGCGTCATTAGAAAAGTTACAATTTGCTGAATGCTTCTTTTTTGTATGCATTTATCATTTTCTATATGAGGTTATGACTATTGACCATGTATCCATATTTCAAATGTAATGACTAGTCAAAATGCTTCCAGTCTAGCTAATCTATGAAGGGCCCATTCAAGGAAATGGGCCATTAGGGAAAACAGTAGGCCTTAGGAGAGATTTATCCCTCAGCTAGTATGCCTTCCTGAGAATCCTCCAGATCAACCATAAGTAATGGCTTGTATGCAAGGGCATATGACCAGACCAAATGACTCTGGGCTAGGGATGTGAATGTATAACTATGTAAACCGTTAACCAATGAGCCTGGGCCTCTCTGTTAATGAACTCAGTTACATGGAGGCTCCTTGCCCCACTCCTGGGGAGCCAGCTACGATCCCATGCTGCTGCCTCTGTTACAGCAGCTCTTACTACATTTAAAATGCAGAGCTGCAGCACAGGTGGCTCCAGAGCCGGCATGAGCCAGGGCTGCTCAGCCCCAGTTTGAGTCAGCTCCTGGAGCTACCCCTGCTGCGGCTCTGCAGAGTTGCTTATTGATTATTCCTTAACATACACCACCCCTGGAAACACCTGAGGAACAAAAGACTGAACTGAGAGATGTGCTGGCCCTACGCTAAAAGTAACTGTTAGCCTGCGCACGAAAACCGGGGGATCTCAAGCTGCAAAGCAAGTACAGTTTGTGCCATGAGAATCTGAAAGGCAGCATGTATCAGTCAGGGTGAGAAACTGTGAATTCAAACCCTATCCTTCTAGTATGTTCAGCTTAGTTTGGTGTTTTTACTTATCTAGTAGGTATTTAATCTGCTTTGATCTGTTTGTTGTCACTTATCTTTTTATAGTTAATAAACTTATTTTACATTTTAATCTAAACCAGGAAGTTTGGTGTGAAGTGCTTGGTAATCTTAGTAGGGACATTAAGTTGTGATTAACTAATCTAGTAGTTGATGGAATTTTTGGGACCCACAGCACCAGCTCCTGCTTCCCTCCCACCCTTGCTGCCTCCGTCAGAGGAAGCAGCAAGGGGGGGGGGGGGGCGGAAGCTAGTAGTTGACTCAACTACCTGATAAGCATTGGCTTATCAGGTAGTCAACTAGTCAGCTACCCCCTTGCATACCTAAATCTTAGCTTGAGGGGCAAAGGCTGTTGCATTTCCTCTGTATTGTTGATTCATGCAGTGATTGGTCAGAGAGCCTGCATGCAAATGCAGCTGGGTGTCCCTACCTGTGTGAATGCTGGAGGATGTGTAAGACCAGAAGGGCCTCTGCACCTTGTCACTGCAGCACAGGGTGAGAGGGAGCCCAGACTAGTGGGTGAGAGAGCTCAGTGGTACCAAAGGGGAAAGCCATCACATTCCCTATTTATCCATTCACACCCACTATTTATCCATTGTGAGGTTTCTTTTTTTCTGCCTCTCCTTTCTTCTTACTTGTGGACATCCTCCTTTCTGTCTTCTAGTATTCAACTAAATATCTCACAAAACAGCTAAAATACACACAGTGGAACATAACTAAATTTGTATTTATCAGTTTCTTCTTTTTGCTTTTGAAAAGCCAAGTAGTTATATAGCACACTGTCAAAAGAAAAAAAAAACTGCTTTTCAGGTTTCAAATTAATGGCTAGAGAACTTTTGACCCTTTAATCTTCCAGCTTGTGGTGGGCGATGTTGCATAAAAAAGCCTCCACCTGAGCTCAATAGATTTATATACATGGATTTTCTAAAGCTACACCAAACTGTACGGTCTAAGGTTTTAAACTGCAACTTACTGTGATCCTTGTCAATCTTTGTAATCTGTGTAACTCTCAAACTTACTGTAAACTGCAACTTTGTAATCTTTGTAACATGCAGCCACCTTGCTTGTAACTTTTCCCTAAGCTGCATTCTCCTGAGTGAATGGAGAGAGAGTGTGAGCGTGAGTGTGTTTGAAGAAGGCTTGGAACAATGGACCACATGGCAATGAGTCATCACAGTATGGGCATGCTCTCTTCTGGATAAAGGGAAGTCTGGGCATGCTCCCTGATGACAAGGTGAATGAGTCACAGGAGCCATTCAGACACTATATAAAGAGAAGGAACACATGTGAGACGCTCTCTTTTTCCTTCCACTGATCCTGAGAAGCTCCCCTCCAGTGTCTTTCCTCCTGACCAGTGACCAGCTTCCCCAGCCATGATGAGCAGACAGCCCCTCCAGGATCCACATGCCTTGGCTCCTTCTGCAACCCATATGTCTCTGTAAGTGTGTGATTGCCTGTGGGCAGGAATGAATGGGTATGAATGAGTGAATGAATGGAGGGGTGTGTGCTTGCTTGCCTGTCTGTGTGTGTGAGAGAGAGAGAGAAAGAATTCTATCTTCTTTAGCTTAAACCT
Source organism: Pelodiscus sinensis (assembly GCF_049634645.1). Taxonomy (NCBI): domain Eukaryota; kingdom Metazoa; phylum Chordata; order Testudines; family Trionychidae; genus Pelodiscus; species Pelodiscus sinensis. Next base: position 13,236,005 of record NC_134720.1, read on the forward strand.
TTGGTGGCTGCTTTCTCCTCTCTCTAGTTTTACCTAGTGGAAATAAACCCATACTAGTGTAACCCTGGGTGGTCTCCATTGAGAATATTTTGGGGTAACAGGCTACTGTCCCACACTGGCTGGAAGGGGTTAAAGGAGGCTGAAGGGAGCCTGCGCAGAGCCCTGTCCAAAGGTTTTTAGGTAGCCAATCAAGGTGTCATTTCCTGGAGCTGCCCAGCAGAGTCAGTTGAGCCCTGACCAGCAAAGGTGCAGGACCTGGTTCCCAGAGAAGCCTCCTTTTGATCGAGCAGTGCTGGGCAGGCTCAGCTGGGCTAGAGAGGGAGGCTCCAGCCTGATACCTGTCAGGTTGCAGGCCTTGCTACAAGGGCCAAGAAGATGCAAAGGCTCACAGGGAAAGGGGTCCAGGAACAGGAGGCAATGAGAGTAGAGAAGAGCAGGACAAGGCTGCCAACAGAGGGTCCTTGAATTGGGACCCAGCATAGTGGGAGGGCCAGGGTCTCCCCCATCTCCCTTGCATCACACCTTGCCACCAAGGTGTGGCCCATACAAACTGTGGCTTGCCCCCAAAACAAGACGGGCTAGGATTAGAGGCCACAGTCATCCACAGTGGCAGCAGACACAGGACTGCCAATAAAATCCCAACCACTGACCATGGGAGTGGGCACTGCCAGAGGGCAGTGTCCTGAAGACAACAATACCATGGTCCAGGAGCGACGTGGGTCCAGAGTCCAAACGTGGACAGAGCACCTCTGGTGGACAGGAGACCAGAATGGAACGCTCTGCTGAGAAAGAACTGATTCCCCAGAGGTACCAGCAGAGTGCTATTGCGGGGAGCCCACCCCCTGACACTCCTTTTAAGGCACAAGAACGTTTCATTTGACTATAGCTGAAATATGCTTGCAAGAGTTCTGCTGAGAAGTTCTCCCCAATGAGACTTATGTATAGGAGTTAAAAAGTAATCTTAAACAGGGTCAAGTTCTTAAATTATGATTTTACTACAGCTCACAGACCAAATCTAAAGGTAATGAGCAGACAATTACTTTTGACAGAGAGAATTTAGATGATCCCATTAGAAGCTAAAAAGAGAAACTCAAATCTAAAGGGATGTGTCCGCCCCAGAACTATTAAGACACAGAGAAATTATGCATTTTCTATTAAATTCTTCTTTATAAGAAATAGCCAATAGTCTAATTCACAATGTAAAGTTCCAGCTTAACTAGCTAGCCACTTCAGTCACACACACTATGAATTTATGTTTCTTACCATTTAGAGTGGCCTGTCTATACCAACCCTCGTAGTTCAGGGGTGAAGCAGGCTCCAAAGAATAGCTGCATCTATGCTATAGACCTCCACGCACACTCATCCCACCCTCACAGTGCCCAACCAGCAGAGCTGTGCCAGCACATCAATGGATATTTGCTAAACTGGGTAATAGTCTCCAGAGTTGCAAGGAAATCTGGAGTTAGACTATGACCCTCAAGCCAACCTCTCTTGCACTGCCACATGAGGAGCCTACATCATCATATTGTCCCTTATTCTGGATAATTTGTCAATTCATGATCAAGCCTCAAATTATGATCTAATGAATAATATTAAACCCCATTTTCAAAAAAGATAATTCATCTTCTGCTATAAACTATCAAGAATTTAAGAAAAGGGGCTCCCTTTCAAAATCATTTACATTTCAATATTTTAAATGCATCGATGTCAAATAAACAAGAATTTCACTCTGAAAATGCATAAAAACTGAGAATTGTCCCAGCCTGCCCATCTTACTGAAATAAAACTACTTGTGTAAGTCAGATTTCTAGACATTCTCTATGCCAGAGGACCAAAAGATATACTATAATATAGGATCCAAAAAAAAAGTCTGAAGTAGGCAACTTGCAGCCCATCAGAGTTCGAACTGTGGTCCATGAGACATTTTATTTATAGTTTTCCATGCATAGAATCCGCTGGTTTCCGTTTGCATATTTTTTCCCCTACTGGTACTACTAAAATTACATACAGATAAACCAAGGGCACATGAAGTGAGGTGTATGCTGATTGCACACAACATTGGCAGTAAGAGACATGTGCTCCTTCTGCGTCTATCCAAAGACCTGCTACTGTTCAGTTGGTACATTCTTCCAATTGTAGGTACACAAGCGCAGTTACAAAACTACTCTATCCTGGGAGACAGTGTTGGTTACGACAATCTTGCAGGCCACAGAGATGAAGGAAGGTCACTCATGCAGCCCGCTCACTAGCCCATCACTATCTTAGGAACTGAGTTGATATTATGACAATCCACAGCCATAATCTTCGATCTGTGGAACAGAAGTTAAGGGGCAGAAGTTTTGAGGTGAGATAGTAACCAACATCTGTAAAATTAACAGCATCCAAGGGTCCTCTGCCCAGCACTCTCCATTTTCAGAGTATGAAGGAGTTAAGAGGAAAGTAAAAAAAAAAATAGTTTAGAGAAAAGTTGACTTACGGTCAAGTCCATTGATGTATCTCATTGTAATTTCACAGTGCCCCCAAACTGCACTGACTACAGGGTAAAGTTTTTTCCCTTTCAGTCCTCGGAAGGCCACTCCAAGATACTGTCCATCTACAATGAAACTAAGCGTTCCTTCATCCATATCCAAAACAACCAATAAAGAGTCTGGGAGTACAAAAGACTCATCTGGTTCCAAAAAAACAGGATACGTCACCCCAGGTTGGTTTTTACAATTGTGATAAAGTTTGTTACGTCCCAGATCCCAACCCCATGATTCACTATTGCTACCAACCAAGGATGTATATCCTACAGAATGTAATGGAGCTTCTGCTGTTGATACACCCACCACTGCATGTGTTCCTCGTTGCCTAGTGGGCCAGTGAATTTGCCAGACATGTAGGCCTCTTGTGTAGCCAACTTTGCCCCGGATGCAATCTGTGCTTTGGGCAACAGGGTGCCTATGAAAAGTGAGTCTGTCATCTTCCTTTACAAATATATTTAAAGATCGATCTTCATTGTTCCAAGCATGTTTATACTGGACCTCCAATTGGACAGGTGGCATATCCAGAAGCATGTCCAGTCGAGCAGGTTTGCAAAAGTCTGGGCCCCTCAGCTCTCGTTTAACAGGTCTGTAAGGGGGCTCTCTCACATCCACAGACTTTATGCTCCCTGAGATTTTCTGGCCCATTTCTTGGCTGCAGATTCAGAAAGAAGAAAGGTTGACTTTGGCCCAATGTTACCTCATGAAAGCACTCTCACTCTGAGCCAGGGATTCGACAAGCAGACTGGATTTATTTCTCCCGTTTGGAACCCTTTAGCAGCAGCAATTTCAGAGAAAACACACTCCTGAAAGAAAACCGAGAATTTTCAGTTAATGAGAGCTAGTTTATCCTCTCCAACATATTTTTGAAAACTACTTCTGATCCCACCTAGGTGAATTTAAACAAGAACTGACATTTCTCTGCTTTGTGTTCTTTGCCCTGCAGTACAAACCAGACTGCCAACAGGATATTCTGAGCCCACCAGCATACAGAATACAGACAGTAATTTCCTCCAATTCATAATAGGATACAGACATTCTCCACTTTCTGCCCTTCCACCCATTTAGTCTAGCCAGGGCCATAGTGTCTTGTACAAAGCATATATTATTCCCCAGGAATAGGGATTAACTTTACATTCAGCTGTATAACCATTTTTACTTACTCTTTTCATTTAATTTCCTCACAAGTAGGTCCTATTTTAGAACTCTCCTTTCTTTCTAATTGTTCCTGTCTTTATATGCCCTTACAATCCATGGCTTTGTCTTGTAACAGCAACTAGAACAATTAGTGCTGATAAGAAACAGCTGTGAAACAGGACTGCTTACCTTTAACATAACCTGTCCCTTAAATAAGAAGAGCACAGAACTGTCAAGCTTTATTTTTACTGACTTTGGTGAGAGAAGAAAGAGGGAAGCAGTGAGAAGAGGAAAATAGGATATACATTCTGTAATGGGAGTTCTCCAAGCTATTGAGATTAAAACATTGCAATTTCAGTTCTTTGCCAGCCACCCCCAATGAGAATATCTGAGAATGCAAGTTCTTGTGCTTTGTGTGGGTAGTGTGTGTAACCCACTTATCGCACATTGCAGTATTTAATTTATTTTTAGCACAAATAAAGGGTGAGAATCATTTGGAAGTACACATGGATTTCAGTAGGTTAGTATTCTATGCACATGGCAAAGCAACTAAACCAGAAGAGCCCAAATATATTTAAAAGAGGGTGTTAAGGTCAATGGACTTGCTCTGTAGCAATCTCTGAAGCTGTACAGGAATGTTTAAAGGTTTAAAAGGTTACAGGAATGAGATGGTTTATAGATATAGGAAGTGTTGAAGGCAGCAAATTAAGTGGCTAATTGATGCAGTGCCAAGTAGGGATGTAAGCGACTAGTCCACTATCTGATAGTTGACTATATATGCTTATCAGATAGTTGACTAGTGACTCGATTAGTCACTTTCTCCCCCCCTTGCTGCATCTATCAGAGAGAAGCAGCAAGAGGGGGGAGCAGGAGCTGATACTAGAGGGAGCCAGCTTAAAAGCCGGTTCCACCCAGCACCCTCCCCATGGTGCTTCCACCTTTGAAATGGGGCTCTTGCTACATTTCAAAAGCAGAATTATTGCAGGAGCACAGGGAGAGTGGGAGGCTCAAGCAGTCCCCCGCTGGCCCTGTGCTCCCCTCTTTTGAAATGTACAAGTACACAGACAGGGCTTTTGTACATTTCAAAAGCAAAGCCTGCACAGGAAGCCCGGGACTACTTGAATGCCTCACTGGCCTGGTGCTCCCTGCGGTGCTTCCACCTTTGAAATGTAGCAAGAACTGGCAGGAAGAGCACTGCCTTCCCAAAACTGCCTATGTGCCCTGGCGACCGGGGAAGGCTGGAGCCACAGCGCAACAGCCCAATTTCCCTGGTTACAGAGGAAGGTGGGGATTGCGGTGTGGAAACCCAGCTCCCCCGGTCACAGGAGAAGGGTGGGGCAGTGGGATGGCAACCCAGCTCCCCTGTCCCCAAAAAGGGATGGGGCAGTAGCACAGTAGCCTTGGCCATTCAGATGGCCAAGAAGGACTGGAGCTTGGCTTCAGGGGTAGGGCTGGGATGCATCTTTCCCAGCTGGGCCTTCACCTACTGCCCATGAACATTTCATTTACACGTGTATTTTCGAACCACTTTCCAAAGCACCTAGATGCTTCATTGCTGTACTGCCAGTCAAACTTTCTGTAATTAGCGAATAAAATAAGAACAACTCTCGTGGCTAATGAACATATTCTTGGGAAAGTGTGCTTCCTTTTTTCTTGTATAAAACTCAGTATTACTCAGTGAACGCAATAAAGAGTGATACCAGACATAAAACGGCAACTCAATTTCTAGAAAGCCTATTTGTGGAGTCAAAGGAAACAAAAAAAAAATGACCACAAAGATTGGTGGATTCTGAAAATACTCATGTGGAGGACCATAAAGAGGAGTTGGGTAAATTAAAAACTACCTATCCAGACAGTAAGCCAAATTCAGGTACATGCATGCCAACATTTAAGTAAACTGAATGCTTGTGAAGGGGCAGAAGACTTGGGCCAGTGAGAATACTTCAATCCATACTAATAAGCTGGGGAGAGATAAATATTGACAATAAAAATACAGAATGTTAGTATTAAAGAGTAAATATTTTAGATATGTGTTTTCCTGGGAGATTTGTTGAGCAAACCAATTCTGCTTAGGTTCTTAGTAAAATGTGCTTTGTTACAAAAACTTAAAGAGTTCTACAATTTGAAATAAGGATGTCAAAAGGCCTAAAGGGCAGCTAGGAGTCCCACTGAGTTTTCTACAGGAGATGGGCACTTAAATTCCAAATAGGGCTTTAAAACTCACACCCCACTCCCATCCCTCTCAGACACACACACGAAACACAGTATGATGTTTCTGTGGACATGATGAGAGGGGGAATTTCTCACCAGTGCAGTCCAGCCAAGAGAAAATGGATCTAAATTACTGCTGCTTGCATTCCCGAAAGCAAAGGAGCAGAGTTTTATTTGTGACTGCTAACACTAGAAACCCTAGAGGCATTGAACTTGGACAGACCACAACCATACCTCCCTTCCCATGCAGCAAGAATTATGTCATACATAAGCTATACCAACATCAAGCACCTGTACACCAGCAACATTCCCTAATAATTTACCTAATTATTTCAGTAATTTCAATCATTTCAGTTTCAAACCAATATAGCTAAAGGTGTATAATTACTATGTTATATGCGAGTTCTTAGGATTAACTTAGTTTTGCAGAATGTTAACAAGAATGATGTTAGGTTAAAATAATGGTGGTTCATAGTGGCACTGCTTAAATTCCTTCTTCCAGCACTGGGCAGCAGAATGCAGGCTGCTTTGAAGCTCCACTTCCTGATAGCTCCTTGCTACTGAAGTTTGGGGAGGAGTGGGCTGACCCCTGCTACTGGCCCCAGCCTGCCCAGCACACTGCAGGCTAACCTGAGTAGGGAGAATCATCCCATACATAGGACAGTGGGGGTGGCCACCACAGGGCCCCCCAAAAACCTGGAGCAGCTGTATTGAAATGTCCTATGGATGGGACGGCTCTATACATGCCTGCTGTGGGCCACAGGGATGTGCCAGCAGTGGCGTAGAGCTAGCAGTTGGAAGCTGCTCTAGTCCTGCATGCTACCAGTGGTGGTGGAGGGGGAAGGGGCGCTTAAAAGAGAATGTTTCAATCACCCAAGGGTGGCAGGCAGGAATGGAAAATGCAAGAGGAAACTCATAGGGACACCCCACCCCCTGCAGCATTGTCACAGAGGGGTGCTCATAGGCCCATTAGGAAGATTTGAAGACTGGTGCTAGCCCTAAGGTTAACTGAGTTGAGACCCCATCCCAGTTCCAGCTTCACCCTTTTCCCAATGCCAGCTTCTTGCCCGTCTCCTTCAACCCCACATCCCATTGTTTCCTCCCCTCCATTCAAATCAATCAGCTTCCGCCCCCACAATGCCAGGGCCCAACTGACAAATCAATGATCACACAACTCTTCCTGCTCTCAATTCCAGTGATCAGCTTGCAAACACCTACAGCAACAAATGCAAGGAAAGTCTTCCTTAGCCTCAGGCTGGAGCAGGATCAATGTAGTTGGAATTTAGTTATTAAAAAATTCTTAAGAGTCTTTAGATTCTGTGCAACCTGTGGTTTCTGGAACGCCAATGCATTGACGACATCGGGGTGGATTTTCATATTCCTAACTAGAGATGTAAAATCTCATGTAATTGGTTAACCTGTTAAACATATTGTTTAACCCATTAACCAATTATAGAGGGACAGTGGAGGGGCTGCTCTGGCTGCTGGGCTCGAACGCACCCCACCCTGTAGGCAGGGGATGCTGCAACCAAGCCAGAGTAGCCACTGCCTGAACACCCCTGACCTCTCGCCAGAGACAGGCAGGTCTGGATGCCCTGCAGGCAGGGGCTACTCCGATGGGGAGCTGCTCCAGCACCACCAATTAACCTTAACTGGTAAACCCTTCACATCCCTAATCCTAAAATACAAATCACTTCCTGCTAAGTCTTAAGTCCCTGCTCCAAAGCCCAGGGGTACTAGAGTTCTCAAAGGAAAAGTCACCAGATCTTTTAACAGCTCTAGTCTTGCTCTTAGAAAAGGCTGAAGCATTTTAGCTGGCCCACAACATTTTGGCACCTGAGGCGGGGAGCTTAAATGACACCCCCATGTCCCCTTGCTTGGGCCAAAACTTTGAAAGGTCTCAATTCTGCCTGTTCTATTCCTCTCATGGTACTGCAGAAAGAATACATATGCACCAGCAGCAGACACAATTTTCTACACTCTGGGTCCTAGTGGCACCCCAACCCCACAGTCTGGCACCTGAGGCAGTTCACCTCATGGTAAGAGCAGCCCTGGAGATAGCAGATAAGCCAAGCAAGAAAAGGAAGGGATGTGAATCGTGAGCTGGTAAGTCTCACTCAGTAAGAGTGAGGCTTACCAGTTCCGGTTAACTGGTGGGGGCTGAAACAGCTCCACAGCATAGGCAAGGCTCTAGCCTGCCCGTCCCCTCAACTGGTAACGAAGTGTAAAGTAACCAATTAAACAGGATTTTACTTCCCTAATAGAAGGTGCTAGCAGATCAACTCCATGTGTAAGTAGATTACAGTTATGTCCAGGATATTGTGCCAGCTGACATTGTTTAAATTCATGGAAGCAATGGCTCCTGCATAAAATTACCCTTTGGTTGCCTCAGTTTGAGAACTTCGTAGGTGTGGCTAGGGAAACGTGCCAGTTGGGACTCCTGTTCTCCCTGCTCTCCGTTGCAGAGTGAGAGAAGTGCTGTTTATGGAAGTGCTCCCAAATTAGATCAAACTCAAAAGACAGAGCAAATGAGGACCATCCAAACAGCACAGTATTCCCTGTGTCCTCCTCTGTCTTCTCCATGTTCAAATTCTGCATTTCCAAACAGAGAAAGGAGAATCAAGCCCTTTTTTGGGAGGTATATTTATACAGGATCGTACAAAAAAACCAAATATAGCTCAGTTCTTGGCGTTTATGAATGTTTTTCTCTGGTCATGATGATTATAGGTATTAAAGGGTTATAGAAATTCTGAAGCATTCTTCAGAAATTTTAAATATGACCATATATCCATATAGCTGAGTCCAGGCCTCCACTCTACAACTCCAGCTTTTGAAAGCAGGAACTGATTTATGAGAAGTTTGTTCTACTTTAAAAAATAAAACAGGTGAAGAATTCGAGTGTAGAATCAGGGTGATTTCTATGATGCTTAAACAAAACAAAAAAAATCTTTTGTATGTCCACTCTCTGGCATCTCCTAATTTTTCATCTTGCCTGTTCTGAACTCCTAACATCTTACACACTGAGTAAAAGGAGAATTTCTCACAAAAAAGGGCAAGTATAGGGAAAAAATATACTGTAATTTTATCCCTACGAATGGAATCATAGGGAGGATGAAGGGATCAGAATCGACAAGCTAGCTAACTCTGCTACTTATTTCATTGTCTACATTTTTCTCTTCCTGCATAAAACCTTTATATCAGTTAGTGTACATGCTTGTCACCACCACACCTAATCTTTCGAATGGCCACATTCCTTATCCATAATGGCTAAGGATGCGAAGGACAACAAGAAAGGTTTCTACAGGCATGTTAACAAGAAGAAGGTGATCAGAGATGGTGTGGGGCCCCACTAGATGAAGGAGGTAACCTAGTGACAGATGATGTGGGGAAAGCTGAAGTACTCAATGCTTTCTTTGCCTCTGTATTCACAGACAAGGTCGGCTCCCGGACCAATGCGCTAAGTGACACAAGATGGGATGAAGATCGACAGCCCTTGGTGGGTAAAGAACAGGTTAGGAACTATTTAGAAAAGCTAAAGGTACACAAATCCATGGGTCCGGACTTAATGCATTCGAGGGTACTGAGAGAGTTGGCAAATGTCACTGAGGAGCCTTTGGCCATTATCTCTGAAAAGTCATGGAGATTGGGAGAGATCCCAGATGATTGGAAAAAAGCAAATGTAGTGCCCATCTTCAAAAAAGGGAAGAAGGACGATCCAGGGAACAATAGGCTGCTCAGTCTTATCTTGGTTCCTGGAAAAATCATGGACGGGATCTTTAAGGAATCCATTTTGAGGCACTTGGAAGACAGGAAAGTGATTAGGAATAGTCAGCATGGATTCACAAACGGCAAGTCGTGCCTGACCAATCTGATTAGCTTCTATGCTGAGGTAACTGGCTCTGTGGACATGGGAAAGTCAGTGGATGTGATACACCTTGACTTTAGCAAGGCTTTTGATACAATCTCCCACAATATTCTTGCCAGCAAGTTAAGGGAATATGGATTGGATAAGTGGATGGTAAGATGGATAGAAAGCTGGCTAGAAGGCTGGGCCCAGTGAGTAGTGATCAATGGCTCGATGTCAGGATGGCACACGGTTTCTAGCGGAGTGCCCCAAGGTTTGGTTCTAGGACCGGTTTTGTTCAATATCTTTATTAATTACCTGGATGAGGGGCTGGATTGCATCCTTAGCAAGTTTGCAGATGACACTAAGCTAGGGGGAGAGGTAAATACGCTTGAGGGCAGAGATAGGGTCCAGAGTGACTTAGACAAATTGGAGGATTGGGCCATAAGAAATCAGACGAGGTTCAGCAAGGACAAGTGGGTCCTGGACAAGGACAAGTGAGTCCTGCACTTGGAACGGAAGAATCCCAAACATTGTTACAGGCTGGGGACCAACCAGCTAAGTAGTAGTTCTGCAGTGGTTGAGAAGCTGGATATGAGTCAACAGTGTGCCCCTGTAGCCAAGAAGGCTAATGGCATATTAGGTTGCATTAGGAGGAGCATTGCCAGCAGATCCAAAGATGTCATTATTCCCCTTTATTCTGCTCTGGTGAGGCCACATCTAGAGTATTGTGTCCAGTTCTGGGCCCCTCACTACAAAAAGGATGTGGACGCATTGGAGAGGGTCCAGTGGAGGGCAACCAAAATGATTAGAGGGCTGGAGCGTATGACCTATGAGGAGAGGCTGAGAGAGCTGGGTCTGTTTAGTCTGCAGAACCGAAGAGTGAGGGGGGGATTGGATAGCAGCCTTCAACTTCCTGAAGGGAGGTTCCAAAGAGGATGAAGAGAGGCTGTTCTCAGTAGTGACATATGGCAGAACAAGGAGCAATGGTCTCAAGTTGCAGTGGGAGAGGTCCAGGTTGGATATTAGGAAAAACTATTTCACTAGGAGAGTGGAATGGGTTACCTAGCACTGGAATGGGTTACCTAGCAAAGTAGTGGAGTCTCCATCCCTAGAGGTGTTTAAGTCTCGGCTTCACAAAGCCCTGGCTGGGTTGATTTAGTTGGGATTGGTCCTGCCTAGAGCAGGGGGCTGGACTGGTTGACCTTCTGAGGTCTTTTCCAGCTCTATGATTCCTACCCCTAACACAGTTTTAATATGTAAGCTTACATAATTACTCATCTGTGTATCCTTAAATATTAAGAATCCCACCCATGTCTGAGTTTTAGCTTTTATTTTTAGTACTTTTTCTATTCATATTAGGCTACTGCAGAAACTTCAGCATATTTTCAATACACACAAGACTCTGATTATACCAATCTAAAGCCATGATCACTTTAATTTGCTATACTTTAACCAGAAGATTAAAGTTCATCAAAAGTTAATTTGCTGATATCTTGGATTACAGTGGATGAGAAGCCGGATATAAATCAACAGTGTTCACTTGTAGCCAAGAAGGCTAATGGCATATTAGGTTGCATTAGGGGAAGCATTTCCAGCAGACAGAGAAGTTATTATTCCCCCTTATTCAGCACTGGTGAGGCCACATCTGGAGTACCATGTCAAGTTCTGGGACCTCCCAGTATAGAAAGGATGTGGACACATTGGAGAAGGTCCAGTAGCGGGCAACCACAATGATTAGGGGCCTGGAGCACATGACCTATGAGGAGAGGCTGAGATATTTGGGCTTATATAATCTATAGAGAAGAAGAGTGAGGGGGATTTGGTAGCAGCCTTCAACTTCCTGAAGGGAGGTTCCAAAGAGGATGGAGAGAGGCTGTTCGCAGTAACGACGGATGGCAGAACATGGAGCAACGGTCTCAAGTTGCAGTGGGAGAGGTCTAGGTTGGACATTAGGAAAAATTATTTCATGAGGAGGGTGGTGAAGCACTAGAATGGGTTACCTAGGGAGGTGGTGGAATCTCTATCCCTAGAGGTTTGTTAGCCCCGGCTTGAAAAATCCCTAGAGGTTTTTAAGTCCTGGCTGGGATGATTTTGTTAGGATTGGTCCTGCTTTGGGCAGGGGGCTGGACTCGATGACCTCCTAAGGACTCTTCCACTCCTAGGATTCTATGATTCTACTATCTGAAAAAAAAATCTTTCATGAAAACTTAAGCACACAGGGGATAAGAGAAGGAAAATGTTAAGAGTTCATTTTGAGTGAGACTACTGAGAAATCTGAGAGACTGCATTAAGAGAGATATCTAGATCCTATTGCCTAAAATATTTGTTTCATAATTTCAAATTCACTCCACACTTTGTCAGGAAATGATTAGATTAAGCATACTGCACACTGTTGAGAGCAAGCCAAGTGTCAATTTCACTTTCTAGTGCCCTCATGGAGTTTGCCAAGGTATTTAGGGATATTATTCACATCAATAGTGAAATTCCAGTTAGGAAGAAGCTTGAGGGATATACTGTTAAAAGTGCTGACTGATTTATACAACGAAGTATGCCACTATCAGTACAGTGTGCAAATATTGCCAAAAGAAAGGTATTATCCTTTTTGTGGTTTTACTGCCAGCATTTACAATTACTTTTCTCCACCCTTCCAGACTATGAGTAGCTCCAGCTACTTACAGCAAACATGAACATATCTACTGTTAAGCAATACTGCAGTTGAAAATGAAAGAACATGATGTAACTCTTGTTAACGTCACTATATAGGTTATGTCCACACAGTAGAGTTTTTCCGGAAAAACGGTTGTTTTTTTGGAAAAGCTACACTTATGCCCACACTGCAATTGTGTTCTTTCGAGAGAAAGTCAAAAGAGCGCAGGGGTTTTTCCGACAGCGGTAAACCTCTTTCTACAAGAAATAAGCCTTCATGCTTTGCTCCTTCTGCAACCCATATACCTGTGTGAGTGCTGGAATGAATGTGTGTGAATGAGGGAATGAATGAATGTGTGCGTGTGCTTGTTTGTGTGAGAGAGAGATAGCTGGTTGCCTCTTTAGTCTAAACCTTTGATTTATCAATAAACTCATGCTTGTGTAACCCTGGGTGGTCTCCAGTAGGAATTTTTTGGGGTAACATTAATAGCCTATGATGCTACTTGTTTAGAGAAAAAGGAAGTCATGTGAGTTCAGGCCAGCAGCAAGGATAAATAAAGTCACAAATCAGCATGAACAATTGGTTGCAAATTTCCCATAATGCCCTACAAGTATTCTTTAAGAAAACCCCTCTAGAGAGGAGAAAATATGTCACTATATGTGCAGTCAATTCTTGATCTCCAGAGAAGCTACCAACAGTCACTAGCAGTTGACAAGACCATTAAATCATTAGAAAGGCATGTAAATCATAATAGTTTTAATGACTGATGACACATAAGCTGTATCTCCTGAATCTTTCCCAAAAGTCTCCAAATCCTGTGTCTAACTTGCATCACCCACTCACACTATCTATATATTTACCAATATTTTTTATATTGGTCGAGGATGTCTCTGGACATTACCCCAGACATTTCTGAGTTTTACTGTAGGGAAGTTAAATTATCTGAGTATATATATTTTAAAATCTCCAGATAGGTTGGATCTCTCTGGTCCATCACCCTTGGGACCTGACCAGTCCCTTATGAACAATTTTGCCAGTCCAGGGGAGGTCATATCACCCCCCTGCTACCGGCCCCCAGCCCTGGATTTGCTGCAAGCCCTGTTGGTCCCCATCCCCCTTCTTGCCTGCCTTGCTGGGCAGCCCAGCCCCCCCACCCCCCTAAGCAGCCCTGCTGAACAGCCCCACTGTAGTACTCCTGGCCCCCTGGGCAGCACTGCTGTGGCACGCTAGGCATCCCCAGGCTCCAGGCCCCACTGAGCAGCCTTGCTGGGCAGCCCTGCTGAGCAGCCCAGCTAGTGCGCTAGGCTCCCGGCCCTGGCAGGCAGCCTACTTCGGTGTGCCCGTCAGCCCTGGAAAGGTGGTGGGGCATGCCCGGCAGCCCAGCTGCAAGGAGCTGGGCTCCTGGCCCCACTGCCGCAGGGCTCATAGGCATCACAGCTGCACCAGGACTCTCTGGTCCTCGAACATCCATGATCCTCCTGGACCTTGGATGTTGCCGGATAAGAGAGTACCAATTTACAGAGGTTCGACCTGTAGATACCTTTATAACCCCCCTACACATAGATACACACACACACGCTCAAGCACATTAACAGTACTGAGCAGACACCCAAAGTTTTAAAGCTGTGGGCCTGGCAGACTGCACCCTCTTCAGTAACTGAGGGTATTTTGTTTTGTAAACATGTTACCGAGTTGTAACTAGAAATTACGGGTATAGTCTACATTGCAACCCGATACTGCATTCAGTCAAATCCACTGGGGAAGCACAGGTGATGCGCAGGGTGTCACCGCTTTGGACAATTTAGAGAATTTGCATGTGTTTATTGAAAATAACTGACATTCCTCTAACTGATTAAGAAAGAACATTAATGGGTTCCCATAGGAGCCTCATTAAGTCATTTTCATTTGCAATAGAGACCAGAGGCGAAGACAAAGGCGAAAAAGGTGTTTTGTAGATGGGATGCGATTATGGCGAATCCCATCCACTGCAATTTTTCCTACCAGGTCAGATATTTTTCAACAGCTTGTCTCAACTACTACTTCTTCCATCCGATACAAATAACTAAAAAGCCAGTATTTTGTTTTGTAGACATGTTACCGAGTTGTAACTAGAAATTATGGGTATAGTCTACATTGCAACCCGATACCGCATTCAGTCAAATCCACTGGGGAACCACAGGCGATGCGCAGGGTGTCACAGCTTTGGACTTGATTTAAGAGGAGACAGTTACCTGTTTCTGTAACTGGTGTTCAAGATGTGTTGCTCACATCCATTCCACCGTAGATGACTCCAAGCAGTCACATAGGGAGAAACTCGGTGTCATCTCTAGACTGGTGAACAATGGCATACCGGGCTCAAATGTATAAGTGACTTTGTGGCCGTTCATGTGGCAGCTTTGTAAATGTCTTGGACCAGGATGTGAAGGAGGAATGTCCCAAGAAACCCCAACAGCAATACGTCCCCAAACCCATATCTACAGATTCATTCTTGAACGATAGAGCTAAAAATAGCCATTACAGATGTTCCAGTCTGGGCTCAGAAGCCCAGGGAAAGGGCTGGGGCAGAACATCTTGAAGGCTATTTTGAGCACCATAGCACGAACCCCAATAACTCAAGTATACAGACACAGGCTTTTGGACTTACTGCCATGGATTATTTTTCGCAGTGTAGTCATACCCTATATGGTCAAAGATTTAGGCTAAACCCATCAATGCTCATTTAAATAAATAAATAAATAAATAAAAAACAATTCCTGCCAGCAATTTCTTCTATCCCATTGCAACACTCATGACAGATGTTATTTGGTAATAATTTTTGGCTAAGCATCAGAACAATGCACTTTAGGGAAGTACAATTAGCACGATTTAGATGCTCTTTCTTTAGAGTTCCTTAAATATAACTACCTAGTTCCAATATTTAGAAAAACACTCCACCTTAATGGAAAGCACCTGAGACACAAGCACTGTGGTGTTCTTAAGAGCAGCACTGCAGTTCACAGAAAAGGAAACCCTGGATTTATTACAATTAATGTGTAGCTTCTGCCACAGTGATTATGGAGTCTGTGAATTTGAAAGTTTGGCATTGTAGTAGGTGGATGTCAAGAAATTATCAACTCGCATGCTGCAGACCCAGGCTGGGAGAGCATACCAAGGTGCAGAGTAAACACAACAGAATGATCATGAGCACACCATGGCAGCAAAAGCCATGATAAAGCTGACTTAGCTAACCTCTTGAGAATTTGCTCCACTACAAAAGAATCCTGGAATGGTTCAGGAATGCCATAGTAGCTGCTGTATCTCCTCTTTCTAGCTACTGGTGCAAGGGAGGTGTCACGGGATAGCCCCATTCTACAGTGATTAAACAAAGGATTCCCACCCCGGAGAAATTCTATTTGAAGAGTGGAAAACCATCCACTTGCTTTCTCTTATTTCCAGTCCAATTCACCCGATAAAGGGATTTTTTCCCATGAAAGCTCATCATTCTATATATTTTGGTTAGTGTCTAACCGAACAGTCAGTTCATGTGACTACTCCTTGTTTTTAAAGTTACAGACTAACATAGCTACCCCTCTGAGATCTTATAACTCCTGTAACTCTTAAGAAAGGGCTCCTGATGGGAATGGGCTCCTGATGAGCTCTGCATCTGTTGAGATATGAACTTCTTACAAGCTGGGGCCAGGACATGAAGGCCTAGTGTTCCCAAGGTCATGCATGCATGCTTGAGGCTGGGAAGCTTCGTATCCGTTTGTTCCACAAACAGAGTCTGCCCACTGAACAGAAAATACTGCAGATAATTCTAGGCCTTAGTAGAGGGGCCACCATGATGCCCTGTGTATAGAAACCTCAGTTGAAATAGTTCAAGTGGCTGTGTCTACGGCATTCAATGCCGCCTGAAGAGTCACCTAGTTTCTGCTATCCTCTTTTTGAGGAGAGCTTCAAACTTCCTGGCATCATTTTAGTTTAGAGACTTCCATATTCTGTCAGAGGTTGAAATTGTGTCAGTCCAAGAGGGCCTCATAGTTTGCCACACTCAGTTGTGAGCTGAAGAGGGAATAAGCCTTTCATCCAAATAAATACAGTCTCCTGGAGTCTATTTTTGGGGATAATGCTAGATTGGCCTTGCCATTCTCTGTGGTTCACTGCTATAAGGGAGTTGGGGGGCCTGATGAATATAGTAATTCCTCATTTAACACTATAGATCTGTTTCACAAAATGATTGTGTTAAGTGAAAACGTGTTATGTGGGACCAATTTTCCCATTGAAAATAATGGAAAGGTGGGGGTTGCATTTCAAGTGGTGGTGTCTGTTGGGACTGGGACATAAGGTTGGAGGAGAAAGGGGACTGGGTTACAGCAGGGAGGGGAGGTGTTTGGCTCTGGGGAAGGAAAGGAGAGGGGAGGGGGATTGGGTTGGGAGTATGCCCCTGTGACGGGTCTGCCGGGACCCACACTGCGTCTGGTGAGGGGGGTTGCTGGGAAATGGCACGACAAGCGGTGAACCCTCTGCCACTTTGCAGGGAGGTGGGGGAAGCCTTGCGCAGCCATCAGTGATGGGCCGGCTGGGGAAACCCAGCCACCGGCCTGTAAGCAAGGGTGGAGGAGAGGGAGCAAGGTGTTTGGTGAAGGGGCGTCAGTGGGCAGCAGCGTGGCAACGGCGAACCCTCTGCCACTTTGCAGGGAGGCAGGGGAAGCCCCGTGCAGCCGCTGGTAACGGGCTGGCTGGAGAAATCGTGTTATTCAAAAAACGTTCCTAAAAAAAATCGTGCTATCGCGAAAACGTGTTAAGCGGGCACGTGTTAAATGAGGAATTACTGTATATAGAACAGTGGTCGCCAACCACTAAATTGGGATCTACTGGTAGATCTTGGAGCCTCTGACAGATGATCTTGACACATTTGGCCAAGAGGCTATCAAGTGCCAGCACTTCAGCTGCCCCTCCCCCCACTGCTCTGCATCTCCTGCCCTTTGCCTTGGAGCTGTCCCCTCAGGAGCCTCCTGCTTTCTATGCAGGGCCTGGGGAGGGAGGAGGGGTGCTGATGTCAAGGTGCGCCCTCTCCCACTCTGTATTCTATCTCCACAGACAGAGAGAGGGGCACAACAGGACTTGGGAGGGAGTTTGCTGGCTGCCTTTGGGAGTGGTGCAGGGCCAGGGCAGGGGTGAGTCTGCATTAGCCCCACTGCACCACCCCCCAAGAGCTACCTGGTGTAAGCAGTGCCCAGCTGGAGCCCACATCCTGAAACCCTGCCCCAGTCATGAACTCCCTCCTGCACCCCAGGCTCCTGCCCCAGCCCCAAGCAGCCCTGCATCCAAACACCCTCCCAGAGCCTGCACCTAGAAACCCCTCTGGCATCCCAACTGTCTGCCCCAAGCTCAGCTCAGAGCCCCTCCCACATGCCAAATCCCTTAATTCAAGACCAGTGCCTGTACCCCAACCCACTGTCCCTGCCTGATGAAAGTGAGGGAGGGAGAAGGAAGCAGTGAACAGAGAAGGGGCAGAAAGGAGGAGGGGCAAGGGTGTTTGGGTTTGAGGTAGATCTTGGATTGCACTTAAAATTCAAAACATTCTCTCATGCTTAAAAAGGTCAGAGACCACTGATATAGAGATACTCATGGTCCCCAGAACAGATGAAATATTTCCTCTCTGCTCTCTTAGGGTTCTCAGTGTGGATGCTATCTTTCGAAAAAGCAGATCACTTTTTCGATGCACTTTGGCAGTATGGACGCTCTCTTCCAGAAAAACTTCTTCCAAAAGAAGCCTGCAGTCTAGACATAGATTTAGAGACAGAGAGCAAAGAAGATGGGGTTTGGCACCAGGCATTAGTAATTTTGGCCACCCCTACACATATGGGCATCATTACCCTCATTGGTACCCTAGGGGAAAGGATGTTGAAGAATGAGTCTCAGAGCTCCTGCAGCTCCTTTGCCTTCAAGTTCAAGTTGGAGGAAAGCTTCCTTAGCAGTTCCTGGTGGGCCGTTGATGGTATCACTGGCGCAATGCACAGTGTTGTCATGATGCTTAGTACCGAGTCGAAGCGGCATTCTAGTGCCAGGATAAGAGCCAACTGCATAAGGAGAGGAGACTCACAGACAATATCCTGCTCTTTTCAGTCTATGGCTGAAAAGATTTACAGAATTTACACTTTTTGCTTGTCCTCTGGCCAGGCGTCATAAGCAGCTCCTATCAGAGTCGCCTAGCGACATGGGCTGTTCACTAATGCTCACAAGCTTTAAGGCCCTGATGCATGGCAGAGTCCCAGGAGGGACAAGGATTGTCTGTGTTCCATGAGATACTACTTTAAACAGGGATAGAAATGTAGCCGTGTTAGTCTGGTGTAGCTGAAACAAAATACAGGACTATGTAGCACTTTAAAGACTAACAAGATGGTTTATTAGATGATGAGCTTTCGTGGGCCAGACCCACTTGATCTGAGGAAGTGGGTCTGGCCCACGAAAGCTCATCATCTAATAAACCATCTTGTTAGTCTTTAAAGTGCTACATAGTCCTGTATTTTGTTACTTTAAACAGGGAAACCATACACTGGAGCACTGAAAAAAAGAGAACATTCTGAGAGAACGATGATAGCATTAGCTTCCGCAAGAACAGTTCCAGCATTGTCACTGGTGGCAAGAAGGAACCACGGTGGGGGAGGTCAGTAGTGCTATATAATGTGGCATGTGCACACCATTCCAGGCCCGTCTCCTACAGATACTGCTAAGGGAAAGACTTCTGGCACTGGTGCATATGGTGATCACACACAGCTTCTGTGGAATAACATAAGCAATCACATGAAGAACAAGAGAACTCTAGAATTCCACCCTGGAGAAGTTAAACATTTGTGGCCCTACAGGGTTCATTTAGAAAGGCCAATAAAGAGGGTTAAAAGGTGCAGCTAGAACAGTAACCACCGTTCCATGTGTATAGCGAACAGAGCATGTTCAAGTATGACACTTGCAAAAAAAAAAAGCAAATATGGATTCTGGGACACATTAACAGGAGTGTTGTGAGCAAGACACGAGAAGTCATTCTGCTCTATTCTGCACTGGTTAGGCCTCAACTGGAGTATTGTGTCCAGTTGTAGGCACCACATTTCAAGAAAGATATGGAGAAATTAGAGAAGGTCCAGAGAAGAACAACAAAAATTAATCAAGGTCTAGAAAATATGAGCTATGAGGTAAGGCTGAAGGAACTGGGCTTGTTTACTTTGGAAAAGAAAAGACTGAGAGGGGACATGATAGCAGTTTTCAGGTATCTAAAGGGTGTCACCAGGAGGAGGGGGGAAAATTGTTCTCCTTGGCCTCTGATGATAGGACAAGAAGGATGGGCTTTAACTGCAGCAAGGGAGGTTTCGGTTGGACATTAGGAAAAACTTCCTAACTATCATGGTGGTTAAATACTGGAATAAATTGCCTAGGAAGGTTGTGGAATCTCCATCACTGGAGATATTTCAGAGCAGATTGGATAGACATCTATCAGGGATGATATAGACTCTGCTCAGTCCTGCCATGTTGGCAGGGGACTGGATTTGACAATCTCGAGGTCCCATCCAGTTCTAGTATTCTATGATTTTGGGCATGTCCAGATTAGCTATCACTTTTGAATTTGAATATCTTTTTCCGATTGTTTTTTCAAAAGAGGTTCTTTTGAAAAAGAAAGTACTCTAAATGTGGTTTGAGAAAAAAAAAAACTTTTTCGAAAGAACCGTTCTTCCTAAAAAAAAAAAATGAGGTTTACACGGGTCTTTTGAAAAACATTTTTTTCCCCAAAAGAACCGCGTCTAGACTACCTTCTTTTTAGAAAGAACCTCTTTAGAAAAAGCAATCAGAAGAAAGAAATGCAAATTCGTGCCAAATTTGCATGATCTTCTTTCAAAAGTGAAAGCAAGTCTAGATGTGCCCTTTACATTCTTCGGCTATGTCTAGATGGCAGGCTTCTTTCAGAAGCTTTTTGGAAGAGATCTTCTGAAAAAAGTCTTCCAAAAGAGAGCGTCCACACTGACAAAGCGCATTGAAAAAGTGATCTGCTTTTTCAAAAGATAGTGTCCACACTGAATGGATGCTCTCTCGCATGTAAGCTGTGATTACTCAGGGTGGAATGGCCACCAGGACACGTGTGCTTTTTCCTCTTCTTGCGAAAGAACTTCATCTTCCCTGTCCACACATGCCTTTTTCCAAAAGAGCTCTTTCGGAAAAAGGCTTCTTCCTCGTAGAAAGAGGTTTACCAATGTCAGAAATACACCTCTGTTCTTTTGTTTTCTTTCGAAAGAACGTGATTGTAGTGTGGACATAATTGAATATTTTTTCCACAAAAACAGTTGTTTTTATGAAAAAACTCTGTAGTGTAGATATACCCTTAGAGCACTAGAAAAGCTGATTCACTACATATATAGAGCAACGTTTGGTCCAATTGCCAAACTGGTAGTAATAGTACTGGGAACAGTAGGTCTGTAATCCTTCAGACATTTTACATTTCATTGTGCAGTAGACACATTTTATACTGCTTACATATTCAGGGAAATGACATTTAATGTGAGGTATGAGTACTGTGGGAAAAATATTAACAGTCATGTGTTGCTCAATTCGCAAAAGAATGCACGTCACAAATACTCCAAGGATGTTCTTTCATAAAGGCTACATTCTCATAGCACTACACAAAGGCTAACTCCTCAGAATTCAAGATAAACCTGCTAACTTATCATGCAATTAAAATGGACTGTGCTCTTATACTGTATTGAAGAGTATCCTAATACAGAACAGTTATGACATCAGTTAGACTGCAGTTTAGTCATATGAAGAATTCAGAAAGAATATGAGTAAGCTGTGTATATGGCGTTGTGCAAATTTGAAAATACTTCCATCTATTGTATCTGGGAATTGTAAAAAGTCTGTATTTATCTCCCATATGGATAGCCATGTTAGTCTGTAACTTAAAAAAACCAAAAGCACAAGTGGTAATGTAACACTTTAGAGACATGACAGTCTTGCTTAAATTTAATATTAGGCAGCACCAAAACAGCAGACACACACACAATCAAAAACTCTTAATACACATTCATTATACAGTAGACTTCCAATAATCTGGAACCTTTGAGACCTAGGTGGTGCCAGATTATCGAATATGCTGGACTATTAGGAGGTACTATAAACTGGTTATATATATATATATATATATATATATATACTGTATACAGTATATACTGTATACAGTATATACACTGTATAGAAAGTGTTTTAACCCTTTTTATTGTACATGCTGTATACAGTATACTATAATGTTTTAGGTTTTTCAACTTGTTTACCCTTTTCGCTCAGTTCAGCTGCTGCCTTGTGACTCGTTTTTTGCCGAAGCTCACTCACTAGGCTCTTGCCATTTTGATGCCAGACTATCGGGAGTGCCATACAATTGGATGCTGGACTATTGGAGTTTAACTGTAACTTGTTTTCACAAATTCAAAGTATCACATTGAACACAGATCTCTTATGCAACTGAGTAAAACTACACATTTCAGAGACATTCAAAAGACATTTAGTTTTCATCTGAAGAAGTAACGAACTTCATTATTATCTGTGAAAACACATCCCTTATCAAGTTATACACATTATTACATCATGTGGTCAAAGTTCTCTAACAAATGCTTGGAAAGCAAGTCTTTCCTTCAGCCTCAAAGGCTAGGACTCTGATCACGGTTATGCAATTGTAATTCCAGAATAATTTCATTCAAAACTGAAGGTTTTACATTAAATGTAAACTGAACCTCTCTCCAATGAGCAAACTGCACTCTCGATTCTCACAGACTTGAACTGGTTTACCAAAAGACTATTCTAACAAACAAAAAATAACTTGAGTCAGACACTGAACATGGAGTGATAGTTTGGCTGGTTGATGACAGCAAGTACCTTTTTCCACACAATGCACACGGAACTCATTGACACAAGAAGCTGTTAAGGCCAAGAATTTAGCAACATTTTAAAGAGAATTGAACATTTACATGGATAAAAAAATATCCAGAGTAATGTTAGCCTAACAGACAACAATTTCGGAAGGGCTTTTAAACCTCATGCTTCAAAGTTTAAATCGATCTCTATTAAGAGATGAGAAGGATATTTAATATAGGGGGCAGATGATCCTACATCTGTCTGCATGTTTGGATGCAAACTATGAATTCCACAGTATGGAACAGAATTACCAAGTTCGTTTTAAACATTTTCCACCTCAAGATTTAGTTTGCTGTTAAAAAAAAAAAAAAAAAAACCTACACCCAAATTATTGTTCACAATAGTGACCAAAACATAAAAGTGACAGTGACCAATGCCAGGTGCCTCAGAGGAAATAATTTTCTTACTCAATTTTACATTTATTTTGTGTTGGATCTCAAACATAACTTGAAAAAAAATAGAAATAAAGACGGTCCAACTGTGATGAAAAGAAAAAAATAAACTATTCAGTGGATAATATCATAGTTTTGAAGGAACTGAAGGAATCTATCAGGTGCCTCGGAGGAAATAAACACAATAGGCACCCAAGTGTACCCATCGCTCATTACCTAGCTACTGTCAAATAGAAGCTATGGACACCATCCCTGCTTATTCCTGGCTAATAGCAATTGATGGATCTCTCCTCCATGAATTCAACTAGTTCTTTCTTGAACCTTGTTATAGTCTCTGTTATAGTCCACAACATTCTGGAATTCCACAGGTTGACTGTGCAATATGTGAAGAATGTCCCTTTGTTTATTTTAAACCTGCTGCTTATTCGTTTCACGAGGAGTAACGGTAGTTCGAACTAGGAAGCCTAGTCCAAACTACCTAGTTCGTGCCCCGTGTAGCAGCGCTGCACGGGGTTCGAACCAGCGGGGTTTTAAAAATGGCGGCTCCCCGCTTATGCAAATGAAGCCCAGGAAAATCAAATCCCGGGCTTCATTTGCAAGTGCGGTATGCCTACATTACCCCGCTGGATCGAACTAGCGGGGTAATGTAGACATACTCATGGAGAGAGCATGCCCTTTTGGACAGCTATTGCACACATGACTGATTGTGATAGAAATGTAGTCGTCTTATTCTGATCTGAGGAAGTGGGTCTGGCCCACGAAAGCACATCCCCTAATAAACCATCCTGTTAGTATTTTCAGTGGTGCATAGTCCAGTTTTTTATGACTGATTGTGTCTTCCTCTTTTCCACCACAGCCGGACCAGCTATGCAAGAGGGCCGCAGCACCCCAGCCCCACCTCCATCTCCATCTCGGGGACATGGGAGCCGCAGACACAGGCGTGTGTATGCAGACATCATGAGGCAGCATATGGCTGCCGTGCAGGACCTCAACACCATCCTGCAAGAGAGGGTGGAGGCAGAGGATCGGTGGCATGACCGGCTGATGGAGGAGCTGGTTCAGCAGCGCACGTCCCTGTGTGCCACTCTCAGGGAGGTCTGCGGCCTGCCTGCTCCTGTGCCTGGTCCTGCTCCTCCAGCACCCCATAACCCTGCCCCACCAAACCCCCCTTCAACAGCAGCATCCCTTTCCCCCCATGGACCTCCCTCTCCCCCCAGTCCTCCAGTCCCTCTTTCCCCCTGGCCCTCCTCTCCCCCAGGCCTCCCAGTCCCAAGAGCACCCTACCCTCTGTTGTCCAGCCAACGGACAGTCGGCCCACCCGATCCCGTGGCCATGGTGGACCCCGAACACGAGGCCCAAGCAGGAGACTGCGAGCAGGCAAGCACCGTGCAACCTGATCCCCTTCCCCCCTCCAGGTTTCAAGTCCCCTTCCCCGCTCCAGGTTTCAAGCACCCCCATCACCCCAGTTAAATGACAAGAAAGTGTTCAAGAAAATGTTTATGGTACATAGTTTGGCATGAAAGTATATTTTCTACATCAAAAATTAACAAAAGCTTTTTTATGTTTGCCACAGTTATACTATTTTCCAGTGAGTGATATTAAAAAAAATAAACCTGAATTTATTCTTTTGAGACAAACCCTGGTGTTTATTATTTCTCCGAACAGGGTCAGGAGATGGGTTGCAGAGGGAAGCTTTTATTGGGCCAGGGCCCAGTCCCCAGGCAGAAGCCCCTCAGTAGAGTCAGTGGCCTCCACTTGAGAATTGCTCCCGTAGGGCCTCCCGTATGCAAACAGCAGACCGGTGAGCCTGGCGGATGGCAGCTGTCCGGGACTGGGCAAAGTGCCTCTCCTGACCATTAGCATCTATACCCCACGCTGGCAGGAAGGCCTCCCCTTTCCTCTCCACCAGGTTATGGAGAACGCAACACGCGGCCACCACCTCAGGGATGTTGCGCTCCCCCATGTCTAGCTGTGTGAGCAAGCACCTGCATCTCCCTTTTAAATGTCCGAACGCACATTCCACCTTGTTGCGAGCCCAGTTAAGGTGAGCATTAAACTGCTCCTTGCTCGCATCCAGGTGGCTGGTGTATGGCTTCATCAGCCACGGCATCAGGGGGTAGGCGGCATCAGCCACTATGCACACCGGCATGTGCACATCCCCAACCGCAAACTCGTGATGCGGGAAAAATGTTCCTGCCTGAAGCCTCCGGTAGAGGTACGAGTTCCAGATGATGCGGGCATCATGTGCCCGCCCTGACCACCCAACACAAATGTCAGAAAACTGGCCACGATGGTCGACCAGGGCCTGGAGGACCATAGAAAAGTAGCCCTTTCTGTTAATGAATTGGGCTGCTCGATGGGGCGGTGCACGGATTGGAATGTTTGTCCCATCGAGTGCCCCTCCACAATTCGGGAAGCCAAGGGCAGCAAAGCCTGCCATGACGCTGTCCAGATCTGCTAGACAGACAAGCCTGTTCAGCAGTTCAGAATTGATGGCCCTCACCACCTGCATAAAGAGACAGACGACAAAATTTTAGAAGGGGTGCCTTATCTCTTAGGAGGAGAACCCACCACCCACCTTCCCTCTCAAACATCCCGACAATCTCCTCCTCAGAACTCCCCCCCCCCCCCCCCAGCAGTTCAGGGTGAGTGGAGGAGCTCCCTCCCACTCCCACTCCACTTTGCCCTTCCTGACAGTCTCCCTTCCCCCCACCCCAAACTGTGACTGTCCCCAGACATTGACTTACCTCCATCAGGATGTATCCAACAGTAGACCTGCCCACTCCAAATTGGTGCCCCACGGAGCAGTAGCTGTCGGGGCTGGCCAGCTTCCAAGGGCAATAGCGATCCTCTTTTCCAGGGGGATTGCGGGCCGCAGGTGGGTGTCTTGCCGTTGCAGAGCCGGGGCGAGCCAGGTACACAGCTCCTGGAAACTGGTCTTTCACATCCGGAAGTTGTGTAGCCACTCTTGGTCATCCCAGAGCTCCATAACGAGCCAGTCCCACCAGTCAGAGCTGGTGTCAAGCCTCCAAACATGCCTGTCCACAAAGAAGTTTGGAGGCAAGGGCAGTGGGGCTGCATGACGGATGATCCCTTCGTACCTCTGGTCTCGGTCCAGATGGGGAAGTAGCCTCATGACTGTGTCATGCAGATGTAGCAACACTTGCAGTATGATGACGTGGGGCCATCGCCTGCCCAGGGGCAGCTCTGGCTCCATGCCGAAAAAACGGGTCTAAAACAGAAAAATCTCCAAACAAAAAACATGCTGGGGCGTCCCAGGAAGCTGAGCACTCCAAACAAGCACTGCAATGCCTTGCTTACCTCCTAGATGGACAGCAAAGGCAGCTGCAGGAGCAGAGCAACGCGTGTTCAGGGGTGTCCCTTTAACCACGCATCTCTGCACAGGGCAGGCAGCAGCACCCGGAAGGAAATGCTGCCCCCATGCCCTGGCAGAAGCGGTTCCGGGTGGCTTTTACTTTCGAAAGAGCGTCCAGCAGTCAGGACCCTCTGTTTCGAAAAAGCGGATTGATTTTCCGATCCGCGTAGTCTACATGCTCTTTTTCAAAAGAGGCTTTTTCGAAAGTATCTTTCGAAAAAGCCTCTTTCGAAAGAGGCTTGCAGTCTAGACATAGCCCTGGAGAGCTTCCACCCTGAGGAGCCCACAGAGCCACCCCAGTCCTCCCCATCAGGGGCTCGTGCCCTATTCCTCCCTCACCTCCTTCCGTTTACCCCTTCCTAGCCCCCCTTCCTGATGTAAAAAATAAAGGACACATGTTCAAAAATAAAAACTCTCTTTATTTAACAAAACTGGGGGGAGGGGGGATTAACCTCTGGGTAGACTGGGAAAAGGAGGTGGGAGAGGGGAAGAGAGAGGGTGGGAGAGGGTAGGGGGAAACCTGGGAGGAGGGAGCTGGAAGGGGGAAGCCAGGGGAAGAAGGAGGAGGGGAAGTATAAAGCTATGGTGCGTCATATCTTCAGTACTGTGTACAGATGTGGTCTCATCACCTCAAAAAAGATGTTTTGGCCTTGAAAAGGGTTCAGAAAAGGGCAACTAACATGATTAGGGGATTGGAACAGGTCCCACATGAAGAGAGGCTAAAGAGACTGGGACTTTTCAGCTTAGAAAAGAGGAGACTAAGGGACGATATGATAGAGGTCTATAAAATCATTAGTGGTGTGGAGAGGGTGCATAAAGAAAAGTTCTTCATTAGTTCCCATAATATAAGGACTAGAGGATACCAAATGAAATGAATGGGTAGCAGGCTTCAAACTAATAAAAGAAAGTTCTTCTTCACAAAGCAAGTAGTCAACCTGTGGAACTTCTTGCCACAGGAGGCTGTGAAGGCTAGAACTATAACAGAGTTTAAAGAGATGTTAGATAAAGTCATATAGGTTGGGTCCATGGAGTGATATTAGCAAGGGGGTAGGAACGGTGTCCCTGGCCTCTGTTTGTGGAAGGCTGGAGATGGATGGCACGAGACAAATGGCTTGGTCATTGTCTTCGGTCCATCCCCTCCGGGGTAGCTGGTGTTGGCCGCTGTCGGCAGACAGGCTACTGGGCTAGATGGACCTTTGGTCTGACCCAGTACGGCCGTTCTTATGTTTTAAGCTCAGGGTCGGGGGGTCTCACTGGACCACCTTGATTTTCATGCAGACCTGCTCCTGGATTCGCATGTGGCCTTTGGTGGCCAGGCTGACAGCTATCCTGCCCTAGACGGCAACTTTCCTGTGTCTAGTGTGGAGGTTGTGGACGTTGGAGGCCTCCCCCCAAACCTGGATGAGGTCCACGATGTCCACACTAGACCAGGCGGGCGCCCGCCTCTTGCGGCCCCGGGTAGGCTCCTGGGAGCCACCAGCCTGGTCCCGGGAAGAGGCGGAGGGCTGGGTGGCAGCGGATGGCTGGCTCGTGCCGTGCCAGATGCAGGGTCTGCTGGCTAGGTGCTGGCAGGCTTGCACTTGGCATGAGCACCGTAGCCAGACCATGCCCCTTTAAGGGCTCTGGGGCCGGGAGGGGGGCAGAAGAGTTTCCCTGGTTTGGCCCAGACTGGCCACCAGGGCAAGCTGGGAAGGGCTAGCCTCCCACTAGTTCGAATTAAGTGGCTACACTACCCTTAATTCGAACTACTTAATTCGAACTAGGCATTACTCCTCATAGAATGAGGTTTACCTAGTTCAAATTAAGTTCGAACTAGCAATTTGTATGTGTAGCGCCTATGAAAGTTAATTCGAACTAATGTCTGTTAGTTCGAATTAACTTTGTAGTGTAGACATACCCTGAGGGATGTGTGTGTAGAGCCAACCCATCCATAGGATGGATCAGTATGGCTGCTCCGGACCCCATGATTTGGGTAGCCCCACAGTGGCCTTCCCAAACAGTCCTATGGATGGGATGGTTCCACATACTCAGATTAGTCCATACAGTCCTGGGAAGGCTGGTGCCCACAGCACACTGCACTCATGGGAGCCACGGAGAAGCAGTACGATGTAGAAGTCTCTGCTCTGCTACCAGGTCCCATAGCCAGCCTGCACTTGTGGAACTGGTTGGGCCATGAGTTTGAGACTCCTGATTTAGGGGGTCTGTCTGTCCAGATCCAATCCCAGAGAAAGAGCATTACTAGCTGTGTATCACACATGTCAAGCATATGCTTGTGCATATGCTTGTGTTCCTATTACCACAAATACTAATTGAGTAGTTTATTCCTGGTAAGATAGTTAAGTGATGAAAAATAGGAGTTTAATAGGAGAGTTGTATTTTTTTTATTCAAACTAAACATCTTAATTCCTTGCATTTAAATAAGAAAATGTTGTGGAAGAAAATACATTCAAGTATTATTCTTTAGTTTTCTGTGTTCTTTTTATTTCCTGTGTTTTGTTTTCCTGGCATTATATTACTTATCTTAGGCCATAAAATGGATTGTGATCTGTGTATAAGAACACTGAGATTTGAATTCACTTATTTTACTAATTTATTGAATGCCTATGAAGTAAAATTTTACTTGAGCTGTCTTCTGCTTTTGCCATGTATGCAACATTCGCTATAACAATTGGTAAATAACTGTAAAGTGTTTACATAGTAACAAAGGAGATACTGGATATCAAATTTACAATGGGTATTTTTACATTTGTAATACAGAATAAGGAAAACAAAATTATTGCGTGAATAGTTCTATTTATTGGATT
Source organism: Pelodiscus sinensis (assembly GCF_049634645.1). Lineage (NCBI taxonomy): Eukaryota > Metazoa > Chordata > Testudines > Trionychidae > Pelodiscus > Pelodiscus sinensis. The sequence goes on from NC_134720.1 coordinate 13,264,874, forward strand.
TAAATAAAAAAATGAGCAGAACATAACAAGACGCAAAAGCTATTTAAAAGAAAGCAACTGATTAGAATATGCAGAACAGTGGTAAGGAACCTGTGAGAATGAGAGTCTAAAAGCATTCTAGGAAGTAGCCACATAAACAAAAAAAAAATAAGTTAAAATGTCATTTAGAGAACACACTGGAAACAGAGCTATAAATCTTAACTAGATCCAGCTATTAATGTGATTAAAGTGAAAGATAGTTTTTCCTTTCAAAAGCTAATTACTAGCCATAAAATTTTCTTTATACCCATAAAAGACCTAAATAGAAGTCAGTTATATTAAAATAATAAAAAGAGAACCACATACCATGCAATCACTATGAAAAAGTTAATGGCCTGAATTAAATGTCTAAAACAGTAACAGAGTATCACATCTCGGGGTTCAGCTTTAATTGAGCCAACTCACCTGTTGCATTTTATAGAAGCAATATTGTTGTTTCCATCTACATTCCTTATTCTGTGAGTTGAATAATTGTAATTATATTTTAAATTACTAATTGCCTTTCTTCTTCAAAACATTTAAGTCAACTGTATGGGAAGCCTCTATAAAAGACAGACTTTAATGTCTCCCAAAGTCAATAATAAATTCACTACAGGCAGTACCCGAGTTACGCAGATCCGACTTACGTCAGATCCGCAGTTACGAACGGAGCCCTCTCCCTGGTCTCCAGCAGACCAGGGAGAGGAAGCAAAGCGGCGGAACACACAGGCAGCGGACACGCTTGGGTGCTGCTGGGTTGGTCCAATAGCGCCGAGGAGCGGCCGCGCTACTGGACCAACCCAGCAGCACCCCAGCTGCTCTGTCCCAGGCATCCCCAAGTCAGCCGCTGCCGAAACTGACCAGTGGCTGACTGCAGGAAGCCCCTGCCCCGGGCTTCCTGGAATCAGCCGCTGATCAGTTTCAGCAGCAGCTGACTTGGGGATGCCTGGGGTTCTTAAGTTGAATCTGTATGTAAGTCAGAACTGGTGTCCAGATTCAGCCGCTGTTGAAACTGATCAGTTTCAGCAGTGGCTGAATCTGGACGCCAGTTCCGACTTACATACAGATTCAACTTAAGAATAAACCTACAGTCCCTATCTTATATGTAACCCGGGGACTGCCTGTATATTGACTTTGTATAACTGATGCATAATCTTATGATGTCCAATTATGATTTTTCCATTACAGTACTTAAGCAAGCATTAAAGGCTCTGTGTTCAGATGTATTTATCAAGATGGAAAAAATACAAAATAAATACCACTTGAATAGACTTACAAAATCCATGTTTTGTTCTCTTTGCAGCAGTTAACTAAACATAGCCTGAGAGCTACATTGACATCAATAATGAACTTTTCCCTTCCTTATAAAGGACCAGTCTACCAAAGCATTGTGTGCTTTACAAATTAAGGTCCTGATCTTTCAAATGGGTAAATTTTATACATAGGTACAATTTCATTGCATTCTATATTCATACGCATAAAGTCCATTTAGAGGACTAGTATCAAATATCTAAAATTCGTCATAAAAAAGTCAAATAAATATATACATATACATACACACACGTACGCACACGCACACGCACACAAGCGGGAGTTACGTTGCTCGGGAAAGTGGAGGAACAAAATTTAGAAAAACAGTAGTTTGTTGTTTTTTGAATGGTAGAAAAGTTGCACTGATTTCTATAGGGATTAAAATATATATATAAAAAAAGTATAAACCAACCAATTTTACATGTTATCATCAAAAACTGTATTTTGTTTCATTATTAACAACAAATATATACAAATTTTTCCACTTCCAACTCTTGAATATGCAACATAAGAGTTGTCCATGTGAAAAGCAAGATGTCTCCAAATCAATTCCAACTACTTTAAGTGACTGTCCTTGCTCTTTGTCATTATACATTGTTGACAGTTGATATAACTGAGGTGAGGAGCCTGAGATTTTTTAGATCAAGCAACATTCAAATAGTTTGAAGACCCCAAGATGCAGAGAATCCTCCAGCTGTGATCTGTGCCTCATGCTACAGAGGAAGGCGAAAAACCTCCAGGGCCTCTGCCAATCTACCCTGGAGGAAAATTCCTTCCCGACCCCAAATATGGTGATCAGCTAAACCCTGAGCATGTGGGCAAGACTCACCAGCCAGACACCCAGAAAGTTCTCTATAGTAACTCCTATCATCCCTCCATTGACCTTTTCCCACTGATAGTGAATGGTCAATTAGTTACCAAGATCATGTTATCTCATCAAACCATCCCCTTCATAAACCCATCTAGTTTAATCTTGAAACCAGATAGATCTTTTGCCCCCACTACTTCCCGTGGAAGGCCGTTCCAGAACCAGGGTTCCACGAGGAGTAACAGTAGTTCGAATTAGAAAGCCTAATTCGAACTATCTACTCCGTGCCACGTGTAGCCGCGGGCACGGAGTCCGCACTAACGGGGATTTAAAAATGGCGGCGCCCGGCAAGATGCAAATGAAGCCTGGGATATTTAAATCCTGGGCTTTATTTGCAACTTCGAATGACTACATTAACCACCCTAGTTCGAACTAGGGTGGTAGTGTAGACATACCCCCAGTCTATAAGGTGTAACAGACCTTTGGATCTTCTTACTGTTCATATGAATGCACAGAAATATCAACAGCCTCTATACAGGATCAAGAACTTGTTTCCCTTACTCCTGCTCCCTTTGAAAAAAGTATAGCTCTAGCACATGCAAGAGATAATATCCTCCAGTTAATTGACCACATTTTAACATCCTTAGTTAGAACCATGTCTTGTTAGCATCCTCACTTCCCAGCTATTTTATAGCAATACTGGCAGCCAAGATGCGGATGCATCTTGTGTAGACAGCTTTTTTCTAGGGAAGCTAGCTATTGGGTTATTGAATAGTCATGTAACCACATGAAATCTTTGTAGCTAACTGTTTGATAGTTCCTGGATGTGGGGCCAGCAGCCAGTGTGCTTCCGGCCCCACTCTCAGGAAGCCCCCTACCTTCCCACACTGCTGCCTCTCTGAGGCAGAGGGAGCCAGTCCATGAGGGAAGCCAGTTTAAAAACCAACTCCCTATGCAGAGTGTCTGCCTGCCACCCCATGCTGCTGCCTCTGATACAGAGGGAGCAACACGGGGTGACAGCAGCCTCTGTCCATGGGGAGCTGGAACGCAAAGCAGCCTCTGCCCACAGCAGGCTCAGGCTCGCAGCAGACAGAGACTGCTCCAAGGGATGCAGAGCAGCGTCTGTCTGCGGGGCACTCAGGCCCGCTGTAGATAGCCTTCCCTGCTCTGCCCCCTGCTGCTGCCTCTAATAGAAGCAGCTAGGGGTGAGGGTGGCGGAACTGCGGAGCTGGTGCTGGGGGGAACCAGCACCCCTGAACTCCTGCTCCCCTGAACACCTGCTTTTAAAGCCAGCACCCCTGAACACCTGCTCCTGCCCCCCCCTTGCTGCCTCTGATACAGAGGCAGCAAGGCTGGGGGGGGGGGGGGGAATGCGTTTAGTCAAGAAGATCAACCATACAATTAAACAATAAGCCTAGGGTTATTGGTTAATTAAACAATGACATCCCTAATTTTTTCCAGCAATATCCTATGCAAGTAATAATTGTGGAAAAGCTCCCATCTGCTTTGCCTCAACATCTTAGAGCTCAGGCTTAAAATGGAAATATTGATAATTCATTGACAATAGTGTCAATGGAATATTACTGTCACTTAGCTTGATTTTTCAGCATTCTCCACCAGCTAAATTTGGCTCTCTTAGGTTGCCTGTAAAATAAAAAAAGGTGGTTTTTTTTTTTTTTACTTTTTTCTAAATGTATGAGCAATCAGTAAGCATTGCTGAAGTGAGGATGCATCCAAATGAACATAATTAAGCTGTGCAATGAGTTTTAAGGTAGGAAATACAAGTTAATTTATTGATGCTTAAATGGCTCTCTGAAAGAAAAGAAAAGAAAAGAAAAGAAAAGAAAAGAAAAGAAAAGAAAAGAAAAGAAAAGAAAAGAAAAGAAAAGAAAAATGGTAGCATCCCAGGGCATTAATTCAAGATAGCAATTTCATGTGCGTCCTCCCATACCACTGAATCTATATTAACACAGTTCATATACAAAATAAAGATAACGGGAAAGAGTTTGTTATCACATCAATAGTAATTGCTATCTATTAACAAGAATATGTATTTAGCACTGTAGCAAATATCAAATTGCTATTATTAGGGTTGCATCATTGCCATTAGACCCTTATTTTCAATCCCCAGTTTTTACATAAAATCGCTTACAAATTTTCGCTTACTGATTTTAAGAGGAATAAGGGACCTTTCGGAAAAGGCTTTATTTTCCGAAGATCCCCGTCTAGACAGGCGCTTTTTTCCGGCAAAGCCCCGAGATGGAAAAAAGCGGCAACCATGTTTATACAAATGAAGCGGGGAAAATTTAAATCCCGCTTCATTTGCAATTCCAACTTGTCTCATCTGCATTCCTTTTCCGGAAAAGGGGTGCAGTGTAGACACAGCCATCTTGTTTATTTAGCTACACAAGCAGTTTAAACCTCATTGTATAGGAGACAATGTGCTCCAACAAAGTATAAAAAAGCAATTTGGTCTAGACAAATTTCCACATACTTGCTGAATTTTCTTTCCGCCTCAACACATAATTTTGCCCTTTTTTTTTTTTTTTTTAAAGAGATTTATAGTGGAAACACTTTGACAAGTATGGGATTTTTCAAAGAAATATTCAGCACTGGCTTAGCCCCATTCACTAAAGCAATGGGAGTTTATTATTATTTCAAGTTTTTAAAATGTAAATCGTAATATTTTTTACATTAGAGACTGTGTCTAAACTGCCTGTTCTCAGCAGGAAAAGCTACAAGCTCTTAAAGCTGCAGAAAACCAACATTCTTTTACCCCGTTCAGATGTGGCAATGCTGTTTAGTTGCAAGGACAATTTATAGAATGATTGATATTCTCATTCAAATGAAAGACTATCAAGTTCAACATTTTGGAAATATTTATTATGTCAGAAATTAATATATGCCCACTGTATGCCCTAGAGAAGACACTATCTGGCACCGTGTGGGTGAAGTATGGTAGAGCAACAGAGCACTCAAGCTGAAGATGATTCTGAGTTAAAACAAAATTAAAAACTGTATCCCACAAAGTACGTATTCTTAATCTTCAGAGAACTTCCATTACTTGTTACTTACATCACAACAGCTTCCAACAGTACAGTGACTGAAAGACTTTACTGGCTTCTTTAAGCCCAAACAGTTATGCTGGAAGTATGAAAAAATTAATGGGTTCTGAGCAAACATCCTAAAACTCATTAAACATACTGTCATGCTTCAGGGTACTACACTGAAGATCCATACTCAGAAGCATTTCTAGAAATGAGAACATCACACATTTGTGCAAGTTTAATGAGTATAACCAGGAATGGAGTACGGATGTTAAACACTAGTCGACTATTATAGTAATGTCACTAGATAGTAATGTCAACTAGTAGACTACTCAATTCCTCCCCCAACTTGCTGCCTCCATGAAATAGAGGAAATGTATGTACTCCTCAGCTGATCCAAGGCTCCCCTGACTTCCCTCTGAATTGCACGAAGGTGGCTGTTTCAAAGCGGTAGCCACCGAACAGCGAATCAACTGTGCTGCCGCTGCCCCTTTGAAACTGCTGCCTCTGCATGATTCAAAGAGGCAGGGGAGCCCATAGCATGGAGCCCAGGGTCAGTGAGAGACTGAGAGTCCCGCAGGGGACTCTTGTGCATTTCAAAACAGGCACCCACATGCAACCTGAAGTCAGCAGAACTTCCCACTGGCCCCGGCTATACGCGAAGTTCCACTTTCCTCCTTTGAATGTAAAGAGCCCCTGCTAGGGTTCTTATACATTTCAAAGAAGGAATGTGGAAGTGCCTATCAACTAGTCAACGGAAATTCCACCAACTAGTCAACTAGCCAATTAACTGCATTTTAACATCCTTAAAAAGAAGTATAATGATTTTTAAATGCCCAAACTTTACAAGATCCAGTTGAATCTAGAAAAAGGGCTACCCACTAGATTAGTCAAGACAGAGTAATAGCGAGGGTGGATTAAAAAAAAATTATTTTTTATCAGATTTTTTTTATTTTGAAAAATTCCATACTAAATAATGTCTCTCTTAAAAATAACACTTACAATTAAATCTTATCACAAAATATGCTACACCCACACTTACAATCTCATACAATTGATTGAATACCTGTAGGCTGTCCAGCCTAACTACTAGCTCTTGCTTTTTGAAAGTTTCGAGAGGGGAGGAATAGCTCTGTGGTTTGAGTATTCACCTGCTATAAGTTCAATCCTTGAGGAGGGCCATTTAGGGATCTGGAGCAAATCTGTCAGGGGATAATACTTGCTTCTGCCATGAGGGCAGGGGACTGCTCAAGATCCCTTCCCATTCTATAAGATAGGTATATCTCCATATATAAAATTCTGCATGTCTTAACTGTCAAACTAAACACAACATAATCACATTGATTTCAATTATTTTGGTAACTGAACTGCAACAGAGTGGATGAAGAATATGAGTTGTCAGCATTGGAGGAAATCCCTAAGCCCCGTTGGCTTACATTAAAGTAGCTAGTTTGACCATTTATTTCTAGTTAGTAGTCAAATATATGCAACCTATATATGCTCAGTACTATATCACAGGCAACTGAGTGCAAGTGAGGGCTGGGGAACCAAAGTTAGTTTCTAATGGCTACTGACCATCTCATGAAAGTCAGCAGCAAACAATTCATGGAGCACATTTAGACAGGATTCTTTTTCCAGTCAAAAAATTTAGATCAGTTCTAATCACTAAATTTAAATTAATGGAGAATTCCTATCTCCTAGAACTTGAAGGGACCTTGAAAGGTCATTGAGACCAGTACCCTGCCTTCACAGCAGGACCAAGTACCATCCCTGACAAATTTTTGCCCCAAATCCCTAAATGGCCTCCACAAGGATTGAACTCATAACCCTAAATTTAACAGGCCAATGCTCAAACCACTGAGCTATCCCTTCCCCAACTAAAGTTCCCTATAAGGCTGTTAGATAGCATGTAACTACACGACTATTTAATAACCCCTGAGGGTCAAGGGGACAACCAGTGTTCTCCAGCCCCATTCCTTAGGAGTCTCTTGCCACTCCATGCTGCTGCCCCTCTATCCGGGGCAGCACTGAGAGGTGGTAGGCAGAAGCCAGTCCATGAGGGGAGCTGGTTTAAAAAACAGTCCCCTGTGCAGGCCAGCTCCCTCCTGCCACCCCACGCGGCTGCTTCCAATACAGGGTGTGTCTAGACTACATGCCTCCTTCGACGGAGGCATGTAGATTAGCCAGATCGGAAGAGGGAAATGAAGCCGCGATTAAAATAATCGCGGCTTCATTTAAATTTAAATGGCTGCCCCGATCTGCCGATCAGCTGTTTGTCGGCAGATCGGGGGAGTCTGGACGCGATGCCCCGACAAAGAAGCCTTTCTTCATCGACACAGGTAAGCCTGGTTTCACGAGGCTTACCTGTGCCGATGAAGAAAGGCTTCTTTGTCGGCGCGTTGCGTCCAGACTGCCCCGATCTGCCGACAAACAGCTGATCGGCAGATCGGGGCAGCCATTTAAATTTAAATGAAGCCGCGATTATTTTAATCGCGGCTTCATTTCCTTCTTCCGATCTGGCTAATCTACATGCCTCCGTCGAAGGAGGCATGTAGTCTAGACACACCCACAGAGGCAGCAGCAGCTCCTGTCCATGAAGGGCCCAAGCTCTCCATGGACAGAGGCTGTGCCAGATCCATAGAGCAAGCCCGGGCCTGCCACAGACAGAGGCTGCTCTGCAACAGTTTCTCTGCAGCAGCTTCCCCTGCCCCGGAGGTAGGAGCACTGGCTCTCATTCCACCCATCCCATGCTGTTTTTTCTAATACAGAAGCGGTGTCGAGGTGGAGTGCGTGTAATCAACAGGATTCACAAATAAGCCCAGCTAACGTTGACATTTCTAGTGCCCTAAGCATTAACAATGCCACACTGTCTTTTACACAGCCCAGGCAACGTAAAGGAGCCTTAAAACATTTTTCCCCGTTTAATGCTGCTAGGGGAATTCACAAAGACAGTGGGAACAATTCATTTAGCAGGTAGGATGCTATGTTCTGCTCTACCTGTGGAACAGAGCCTAACCCATGCTTAGGGCCAGCCCAAGGTATTATGGCGCCCAGGGCATGGGGTGCCAGTCCTGGGCGCACAGCACATGCGCAGGCCCACCCATGGGGAGCGGACCCGCCCCCTAAGGGTGCGCAGGACCGCCCCCGGGGCGCACGGCACATGCACGGCCTGGCTACAGCCGCTGGTGCGCAGCCCGGGGCCTGCCCCTAGGGCGCACGGCGCAAGTGCGGCCCAGTCTGGCCCGGCTGTTGCTGCTGGCGCACACGCGCCGAGCCATGTAGGGCTCCGTGGCCACGGGGAGAAGGGCGTTGCTGGCCAGCGCCAGGGGGATGCAGGCAGACTGGCACTGCGGGAGCCGGGCGCACAGCACCTGATGGCAGCTGTAAGGGACACCACGTGCCCCTTACAGCTGCCATCAGGTGCCCCCCATCGATTGGCGCCCTGGGCAGCTGCCCGGCTCGCCCATGCCTACGTCCGACCCTGCCCACTCTTACCTCTTCAGAATCATCAAGAACCCCTTCTTATCAAGTGGGCCACAACAGCAAGCAAGCAAGACAGAGTGTCTCTCTCTCTCTCACCTGCATGACTGCCCATAATGGTCTCATTTAGGGATGCAAGTGGCTAGTCAAGTAGTCAACTACTCGCATCCTCCCCACCCCCCTCTTACTGCCTCTGTGGCTCTGTATTTTAAATTTATTTAAAATGAAGAGTCACAGCAGGGGTAGGTCCCGGACCCAGCATGAGCTGGGACAGAGCACCTTCCCTTATCAACTAACTCGATTAGCCAATTTCCTACTTCTTAACATCCTTAGTCTCATTTACTTCTGTACCAATTGCTCCAGGATCCTGAACAGCTTTGCCTTTGCTGTCATATGAACACTCTTGTGCTTTCCCTTGGCTTCCAGTGCAAAGTTATTTTTCTGCGGGGAAGCTAAGAATTATGTGGGGGGCATGAATTCTATAGATGTGCAGAGACACAGAATATCCCTAGGAGTATTGACCCCAAGTACATTTTGCTTAGGATAGCACCCTTAAGACAATTTTAAACTAATTTAAGTAACATCCTCATGTTCAGGGATAGACAAATCCGTGTATCTACGCACCTGTGGTGAGTAGATTTCAGCCGGTTGCCCCATTCACTGGCGGTGTGCCCATGCGCAGTGCCGGTCTGGCGCATGCACGGTGCGGGGCTGGCAAGTGGATTTCACCGCGGTTTGTCGAGCCCTGCTCATGTTAGACAATTTTTAATTAAACTAACTTATATAAGCAGTGCTTGACAAATAGTGTAATCTACACACCCCGTGGCGAGTAGATTACACCCCAGAAGAGCCAGCGCGGAGCGATTTGTGCATGCTCAGAATAATCTGCGTATGTGCAGAGGGCGAGCAGGACTTGCCGCCGCACGGCGAGCCCTGTATATAAGGGTATCACCAAGAGCACATTAGCCTGAATTAACAGATGCTTACTGAAATAAACATAATATTGTTGGTAACTGCCATAGTTCTCTTAGTGAAACATTAATATCACAAATGATAATCTCAGAGGTGTAGCAATGTTAGTCTATAACTTTTAAAACAACGAATGGTCCTGTGGCGCCTTAGAGGCTTACAAAATATATAGAATCATGAGCTTTTGTGGGCAAAACCCAAATGGTTCCATATACTTTAGTTAGTCTCTAAGCTATGGTCTACACTAGGGAGATATTATTTCGAAATAAAAGGGGTGGGGTATTTTGAACTAAGTGGAGCATCCACACTACCAAGTCTGTTATTTCAAAATAACGGGTTGATTATTTCAAAATCTGTACTCCTGCTTTCCTCAGGGAATAAACTTACTTTGAAATAGTTATTTCAGGAGTTATTTCGAATTTAGTTATTTTGAGATAATTTCCTAGTGTAGACTAAGGATGTTAAGGAGCAATTATTTAGCTAATCATGTAGTTGATACAATTTGTATTGACTACACAATCAGTCAATAAAGAGAGCTACATTGCAGAGCCACACTGGGGATTAGCTCTTGGAGCAGGTGCGAGACAGGACTGAGCAGTCCCAGCTTGCGCTAGCTCCGGACCGCCATGGCTCTGCATTTTAAATGTAGCAAGTCTCTGGGCTCTTAGTATTTTTAAAATATAGAGGCGCAGCAGTCCCAGACTGGCACGAGCTGGGACTGCTTGATCCTGGCTCGCACTAGGTTCAGCAGCCCCTGTTCACGGTGGTCGGGTCTGCCCAGTGACAGGGGCTGTTGCTGGAGCAGACTCTGCTGGCAGCCAGCCCGGGACACCATAGATAGGGGCTGCTTCGTGGCAGCAGCCCCTGTCCGTGGAGGGGCCCAGCTGCCCACTGGAGCACCCGCGAACAGGAGATGCTGCCAAAACAGCCTCTGCCTACGGCGAGCCTTGGCCCACTGCAGGCAGAGGCTAGTTCTTATCCCCCGCCCTCCTGCCTCTGATAGAGGTGGCTGCGGGGGAGGGGAGGCAGGCAGCATCGCAAAGACACAGTACTGGGGGGGGGGGGGGGGACGACTGGCTTTTAAGCTGGTTCTTCCCAGTACCAGCTCCTGTTTCCCACCCTTACTGACACTCATATAGAGGACGCAGAGGGGGATGGAGGAGAGGGAGGGAGAGGGAGTAGTTGAGTACTCGACTACTTGCTTACATCCCTAGTGTAGACATTCCTATGGTGCCATGGGACTACAAATAGTGATGGTAGTCTGGGAGGCAGGAATTACAAGTAAAATATTTAAACCTGGAAAATTCAGCACACATTATCTCCCAAGACATCTATCTATCTAATCCAGCGACTTAAGAATGAATATTCGAAAAGTAAAAATAAAGCATATTTCACTTCTATAAATGTAAAACAGATTTCCCAATACAACTGTACTCAGCTGATTTATTGGCTATGAATTCCACATTATTCTCCTGGTACAACAGTTTGGCCTGGTGATGAATTCATTTCATTTTACTATTTATAGGGTTGCTGTCATGAAAGATCATTCCCAATAAAAACAACAGTCTGTGTTAAGTTTTTAGGGAAGCCCATAACCTTAAATGCTCTTCCTTCTGGTGAGTCTTCCGTCCCTCCAGTCACCTTTCTTGTCCACTTTGGCTGCTCTGCCACAAGAGGACTGACCCATAAGCCAAAAATTCTGCTCTGCACATTCTTAAAGGGACTATTCGAAAGCACAACTATCATATGCAAAAATATTTGCCAGTTCTGAATGGCCTCCAGCTTCAAGATGCCAGACACCTGGGAAGAATGCACCACAAAGAGCTACTCTACACTAGTAGCACTACATATTGCACTGCTGCAGCTGCTCCACCATAACATGTCTGGCAAAGATTCTCTCTGCCAGTGGGAGAGAACTCTCCCATTAGCATAATAAATTCACCTTCATTATTTCTTTATACCAACATGAGGGTTAACAACTACTCTTAGGGCAATATACAACATTGCATCACACAAAAGAATTCCTGGGATACTGTCACAAATAGGTTTAATATCACAATATCTTTTGCCCACTCCAAACAAAAAAAACAGGTCCCCAAGTCACCATGACCGCCCATGCTCTCTTCTTTGTCAGTAGTGCCTGTACTAATGTGAGTAGTCTTCATTTGTTGATCAAAGATGCAATGTAAAGCTTTGTTAAATTCAGAAGTAGGTTTGATACATGAGAAATTTAAGAATACAGGCAAAAAAGAAAACAATTTATTGCAAAATGCATATTTTGGATGGTTGGCCTAAAGTGAACTATAAAATGGATTGCAGCAGTCAATCTGCCTGCAAGAATTCCAAGGCATGCACTTGAGAGTATAATTCAAGAAGTCAGCAGTCAGCCAGAAGCCAAATATAATCCTTTTGTAAACTCAGCAATATATTTCTTGGGAGTGTAGTTATGATAACGCACATACTTCGAGTGACAGAAACAGGCTGCCTTGAGTTGTACAGTGGAGGCCACTAACTGAAACGTTGACCACTTGTAGTGGTTTTGCGCATTTTATTCCAGGACAACACAGCAGCCAGTTACGCATATATGGAATTTGAATATAAATACCGACATGAGACAAGCATTCTATGCTTGGCAGAGTTTCTCCTCTCAATGTAAATCTTATTAAGCCAATTTACCGACTTCCTTTCTGATTTAAGAATTTTTGCATACAATGTATAATCTAGGTAAAACTTAATATCCACTTAGGCTACCAAATATTTTTAAAAATAGCTGTTTACACCACTCACTTTATATTACAAATATTCACACTGTAAAAATAATATGAGGTGACTTAAGACTTACGAGTACAGTAGTGCAATCTCTGGATCATGAAACCACAATCTCTGGATCATGAAAGATCAAGTTACAAATGTAGTAAAATTACTGCTTTCAAAAATAAAACAAAGTCTCACAGGGGACTTTAATCACCCTGACATCTGTTGGGAGACCAATACAGCAGTACACAGGCAATCCAGAAAGTTTTTGGAGAATGTTGGGGATAACTTCTTGGTACAAGTGTTGAAGGATCCAACCAGGGGCCGTGCACAGCTTGACCTTCTGCTCACAAACAGGGAGGAACTAATAGGGGAAGTAGAAGTGGGTAACAACCTGGGAAGCAGTGATCATGAGATGGTAGATTTCAGGATCCTGACCAAAGGAAGAAAAGAGAGTAGTAAAATACACACCTTGGACTTCAGAAAAGCAGATTTTGACTCCCTCACAGTCCTGATGGGCAGAATCCCCTGGGATGCTAACATGAAGGGGAAAGGAGTCCAGGACAGCTAGCACTATTTTAAAGAAGCCATATTGAAGGTACAGAAAGAAACCGTCCTGATGCATAGCAAGAGAGGCAAACATGGTAGGAGACCAGATTGGCTTACAGGGGAAATCCTTGGTGAACTTAAGTACAAAAAGGAAGCTTACAAAAAGTGGAAACTTGGACTAATGACCAGGGAGGGGTTTAAATGTATAGCTCAAGAATGCCGGAGGGTTATCAGGAAGGCGAAAGCGCAATTGGAATTGCGACTGGCAAAGGATGTGAAGGATAACAAGACAGGTTTCTACAGGCATATCAACAAGAAGAAGGTGATCAGAGAGGCTGTGGGGCCCCTACTGGATGAAGGAGGTAACCTAGTGACAGACGATGTGGGGAAACGTGAAGCACTCAATGCTTTCTTTGCCTCTGTATTCACAGACAAGATCGGCTCCCGGACTAAAGCGCAAAGTGACACAAGATGGGATAAAGATGGACAGACCTTGGTGGGTAAAGAACAGGTTAGGAATTATTTAGAAAAGCTAAACATACGCAAATCCATGGGTCCGGACTTAATGCATACAAGGGTATTGAGGGAGTTGGCAAATGTCATTGAGGAGCCTTTGGACATTATCTTTGAAAAGTCATGGAGATCGGGAGAGATCCCGGATGATTGGAAAAAGGCAAATGTAGTGCCCATCTTCAAAAAAGGGAAGAAGGACGATCCAGCGAACTATAGGCTGGTCAGTCTTACCTTGCTTCCTGGAAAAATCATGGACAGGATCCTTAAGGAATCCATTTTGAGGCACCTGGAAGACAGGAAAGTGATCAGGAATAGTCAGCATGGATTCACAAAGGGCAAGTCGTGCCTGCCCAATCTGATTAGCTTCTACGATGAGGTAACTGGCTCTGTGGATGTGGGAAAGTCAGTGGATGTGATATAGCTTGACTTTAGCAATGCTTTTGATACAGTCTCCCACAATATTCTGGCCAGCAAGTTAAGGGAATATGGATTGGATAAATGGATGGTAAGATGGATAGAAAGCTGGCTAGAAGGCCGGGCCCAGCAGGTAATGATCAATGGCTCGATGTCAGAATGGTGGTCGGTTTCTAGCGGAGTGCCCCAAGGTTTGGTTCTAGGACCAGTTTTGTTCAATATCTTAATTAATGACCTGGATGAGGGGATGGATTGCACCTGCAGCAAGTTTACAGGTGACACTAAGCTAGGGGGAGAGGTAGGATCCAGAGTGACTTAGACAAATTGGGAGGATTGGGCCACAAGAAATCTGATGAGGTTCAACAAGGACAAGTGTAGAGTCCTGCACTTGGGACGGAAAAATCTCAAGCATTGTTACAGGCTGGGGACCAACCAGCTAAGCAGTAGTTCTGTAGAAAAGGACCTGGGGGTTATAGTGGATGAGAAGCTGGATATGAGTCAACAGTGTGCCCTTGTAGCCAAGAAGGCTAATGGCATATTAGGTTGCATTAGGAAGAGCATTGCCAGCAGATCCAAAGAAGTGATTATTCCCCCTTTATTTGGCTTTGGTGGGGCCACATCTGAAGTATTGTGTCCAGTTCTGGGCCCCCCACTACAAAAAGAATGTGGACGCATTGGAGAGGGTCCAGCGGAGGGCAACCAAAATGATTAGGGAGCTGGAGCATATGACCTATGAGGAGAGGCTGAGAGAGCTGGGTCTGTTTAGTCTGCAGAACCGAAGAGTGAGGGGGGATTTGATAGCAGCCTTCAACTTCCTGAAGGGAGGTTCCAAAGAGGATGGAGAGAGGCTGTTCTCAGTAGTGACAGATGGCAGAACAAGGAGCAATGGTCTCAAGTTGTGGTGGGAGAGGTCCAGGTTGGATATTAGGAAAAACTATTTCACTAGAGTGGTGAAGCACTGGAACGGGTTACCTAGGGAAGTAGTGGAGTCTCCATTCCTAGAGGTGGTTAAGTCTCAGCTTGACAAAGCCCTGGCTGGGTTGATTTAGTTGGGATTGGTCCTGCCTAGAGCAGGGGGCTGGACTTGATGACCTCCTGAGGTCTCTTCCAGCTCTATGATTCTATGAACAAACTGCAAAGCAGTGCAGACTGATGCGTGTTTATTTTCATTATCTGAGTCAGATGCCACCACCAGCACAAGGCTAGTTTTGGTGTTTGGTTGTTTAGGGTCTGTAATTTCTGCACCTGAGTGTTGCTATTTTAAGATTTCTGAAAGCATGTTCCACACATAGTCCATCACAGATTTTTGGAAGGCACTTCACATTCTAAAATCTTGGGTTGAGTAGCTACGTTTAGAAATCTCATATTGATACCTTCTCAAGATACATTCCTAAATCTTGGCTCAAGTCTGCAGCAAAAGTGTTCTTATAATGAGCATATACCAAGTCATCATCTGAGACTATAAGGTGAAATAAGTGGCAGAATGTGGGTAAAACAGAGCAGGAGACAAACAATTCTCCTCCACAAATCATCATGGAAGCTTGTCCTCTGCAAGTGTGGCTGAAGCATGAAGAGCCATAAGAATGTTTAACATATCTGGCACCGTTATCTACATGTTCTATTTTTGCAAAGTACGGAACAGCAAAGAGCAAAATATCTGTTTCAGGTGCCCTAATTACCATGGTTCTTTAACACCAGGAGACCAAAAAGCCAGAATGGCACATATAAAAACCTCTTGGGTTTACTTCCTCCAAACACATCTCAGGCTATTTCAACTGGTCAAGAAATTCACTATTTCACCATTGGAAAAGCCTCCAGAAACTCTGGGTTCAGTATGCACCTATCCTCTCCAGTGCATTTTAACCACATATTCCAAGAGGAATTTTTCAAGTGTAACTTGTTGGATGACACTTAGAAATTCCCCCATCCCTAGAGACTTAGGGCTTCCACTAATCACCTGGTATGTCTTGCATCCAACTTTAGACTGTGGCCTGCATTCTCATTTTGCACTTCTCAGAATTACTGTTGTCATATCTGTCAAAGACACAATTAGCTTCGTCAAATCTTTTTAAGACCTTTTATTCAGCAGCCAGTTCACCAAATGTGTGGAATTTACCTCCATCCACTGAATCTGACATATATTGTGGTTTCTTCTCTGTTGCCTGCTTTTAATTCATGGTTTCTTTCAATTTGAGCTCCTAGCTGATACTCTAATTAATTGTTCCATCATAGAATAGAATCATAGAATAATAGGACTGGAAGGGACCCTCGAGTCCAGCCCCCCGCCCTCAAGGCAGGACCAAGTTCACATCCCTGACAGATGTCTATCTAACCTGTTCTTAAATATCTCCAGAGAGGGAGATTCCACCACCTCCCTTGGCAATTTATTCCAATATTTGACCACCCTGACAGTTAGGAATTTTTTCCTAATGTCCAATCTAAACCTCCCCTGCTGCACTTTAAGCCCATTACTTCTTGTCCTCAGTAACCAAGAGGAACAAATTTTCTCCTTCCTCCTTGTGACACCCTTTTAGATATTTGAAAACCGCTATCATGTCCCCCCTTAATCTTCTTTTTTCCAAACTAAACAAGCCCAGTTCATGAAGCCTGGCTTCATAGGTTATGTTCTCTAAACCTTTAATCATTCTTGTCGCTCTTCTCTGTACCGTTTCCAATTTCTCCACATCTTTCTTGAAATGTGGCGCCCAGAACTGGACACAGTACTCCAGCTGAGGCCTAACTAGTGCAGAGTAGAGTGGCAGAATGACTTCACGAGTTTTGCTTACAACACACCTGTTGATACATCTGTGCATATACCTCTCTCATAGAAGAGAGGTATATGCACAAATCCTATTGGATTAAACACAGTTGCCATTGAAACCTTATTTCTACCTCTTGCTAAGAGCAGAGCTCTGTGGAAACCAGTTTATGGACTGCCATGATCATTCCTACCTTGCCATATTTGCATATTCATTTGTTGGCCATGTCAGCATGTTTGGATGTGAGATTTTTTGACTGAGCTGAAAAAAGTTGTCTACCACCTGCTAGAACCAAAAGCATCTTTCACACATCTTCATTTCATCTTCAACATTTGCTATTGTCCACAGACACTCTTATACATCTGAAGTTGCATGCAGTCCAGCAGATATGTTGATAAGCATGTTTGGAGGTGATTCAGGGGCAAATGGGTTTGTCACATCTTTGTTAGTAATATGTCCATCTCTATGAAACATGCCAATACCGAGGATAGAAATGCCAGATCCCTAGGAAAGGTATGCAGGAGGAAGGGGGTGGCTCCAGGCTCTCCTGGAAGGGCAGAACCTTGGGCAGAAGGGGCAAGAGGAATCTAGCCTCCTTACACCAACCATTCTGCACTGCCTGGACAATGTCACTAGGGGCTCTGGCAGCAATTTTAAAAAGCCTGGGACACCAGCCACTGCCACAGCTATGGTAGTGGCAACGGCAAACCTCTGGCTCTTTCAGAAAAAAAAAATTGCTGGGCCCCAGAGCAGCTGTCCCCTTCCCCTTCTGTCAGCAGCCCTGAAATTAGAGATGTACAGGAAAAGCATTGTCTTACCAGTTAATCAGTGCCTGACCCGAGCAGGCCCAGCAGTCTCTACCACAGCATAATACAGTGGGCCAGTTAACAGGTTAAACATGTAGTTTAAATGGCTCACATTTTAAATGGGATTTTACATCCATGTGCAAGTTTTTCCCAGGTGCAGAATATATATTTTCTGTGCACCAAAGCATGTGCAAAATGGTACCACCACTAGAAACACAAAAATCTAGCTGTGAGTGCTCTGCCAATCAGCTGGATGACACTAGAATCTCTTGAGTAGCCGCACAAGCACACAACTCACAAGGAACATTGCTTGCAAAAAAAATAGTTTCTCTGGGAAAGCAAAGAGAAGCTACACCACTGTTCACTCACCCTTTAATGGCAGTCCAGGATCATCTGTTCAGGCAGCTGGGATAAGTGGTAAATTGCTATGGAGAGGAAGTTCTAGGAATACCCCCGCTGCATGGGCAGGTGAGAAGAAAAACAGAGTTCCCTGACCCCTAAGAAGAACAGCAGTGTCTGGGTCAGATCAGTATTCCAAATCTTCCCCTGCTAGCAGAAAGTGCTGCATCACCAGGAGAGGGACCCGGTGGAGGGGGAGAATGTCTGGCTTGGCCGGTAGCGCTTCCCGCAGCTCCCATTGGCGAGGAACTGTGAACCACAGCCACTGGGACCTGCAAGTGGTCGTATCTGTTTCATTCACCTTTAGGTCTGCATCTGGTGGTCTGCCAGGAGCTAACCCTGACAAATTGCATCTGTCCTGCAGGCTGCTTATTGCTACTACTGGTGCACACTCTTTAGTGTGAGACTGACTTGTATTTCCAACTAAAACTGGCTGGCCAGAAGACTAATCACTTCAAGATACTTTGACAATTAAACACTAGACTAAGGTCTTGAAATTTACGAACAGTAAAAATTGTAGTCATTGTCCGTTTGCAGTGTTTCTGGAATGGTACCAAAAAACCTGACAGTCATTGTTTTCACCTCAACCACAAGCTTACAGCTTTACTTGACATTTTCACATCATACTTAGTTTGAATATAAAATAAATTTTCAAGTGATAAGACACAAGTGTGTAGGGCGAGTACATTAAATGCCCAAAATCGCATCCTTTATGGCGAACTGCTGCATGCCTATCTGGCAAGTTAACCCAGAGCAAATGTTCACATTTTAAATAAAGTACGTATAGTATTCTATGGAAATATTAGCACACATTTCACTACGTGTATGTGCAAACAGCACTTTCACATTAAATTTGGGTAAGACAATATTGATTAAGTTCCAAATCGGCTAGTCTTGAAAACCTGACTTTATAACCAAAATCAGAATTAAAACTGCCTCTCTACATATTTTAGGACCTTCGTACAACATGTCTGGTCTTTTCTTTCCATTACAATCTAGTACAGATAATGTACTTTATGTATGTGGCTCAGCAAGAGAAATCTGAATTAGCTCTGTCAATCTAAAGAAGATTTTGTCGGCATGGCTTCTTTACAATTCAACAGACATGAGTCAAGGTTCATGTCTTACATCACAGAATAAAGCAAGGCATCGCCACAGAATATCAGTTATTGCTATTCCATTTTGTAACTCCTTGGCATGAAGCCAGGATTTTCAAGTTCTGCTAAGCTTCCTGACCGAGTATCATCTTGGGAAACTTGGTTATAACTAAAATAGCTTTAAAATTCCCTTTATTTTCTAATAATTAAAACAGCATACCTTCATTACCATTGCTTAAGCTGGAATTTACTATTCTTTGCTTCAGAGCAAATTTGAGAAGGCTTTCAATATTGCTATAGTGCAAGGAGGTTGTAAGTAAAAGGATGTCAGTATTACTAGAGAGAGCAGCCAAGCAGAAGAGACAGCTAAAAAACACACTATGATTTATCAGGCTTGAACCTGGTAAAAACATCATTTATTTTAAGTGCAAGAAGAATTTGGTAGAAATGTTTTTAATATTAGTTTGCTAAACTTTCTTATGAAGGTACTGATGGCTAGTCAGATCTCAGAGCCCTATATTCAGATTTTTAACCTACCAGATCCATTACTGCAACAGACTGAGGATAAAACAAACTAGTCAGAGGGGCATGGATTCCTAGTCACAAAATTAGTAAAATTCAAGAGCATCTCATCATCAAGGTGATTGTTTCAGACAACCATCCCCTCCCCCTACAATCCATGAAACAATACCACTCACCATTGTGAGAGTGTAGAGGACAAAGTGAGGACAAGAAGTGATTGCAGAAGGAAAAGACAGAAAAAAATTGCTTAAATTTTGATTTTGGTACATGGAAAATCCATTATCTTAAATATATAATGAAGCCTGACAACTTATTGAGTTGCTTCATGTGGACTAGCATAAGAAATAGTCCATCACTCAGCAATTCTTATGCTACAGGAAACTTATGACTGTCTTTTATAATTTCATAATAGCCTCAACAAAAATTAACAATTCCACTCTGCTCTAGTGAGTGTATATTTCCCAGTTAGTGTTGTATCTTCATTTGAACACCTCTGTTCAAGTGCTCTCAGCCCGACTACTTATAAATATATATTTAACCAAGAGGGAACCTCCTATCAACTATATCACACCAAAGCCTAAGGAATATTGAGCAAGAAGATTGATTATACCAGATCAATTGAACTGATGTCTGTAAAGAAATAAAAAATAAGGTCAGGAAAAACCACATGCATTAAGGGGCTGACAAACTACTATTTCTGGATCTCCCTTAACAGTTAAATGCAGAAGAAGTTCAGCTCTTAGTTTCACAAGTTCTAAGTGCATACAGCACGATCCATTTAAAGACCTTCAATGTTTTCAAAAGCATTAATAAATTAAGCCTCAGCACCACTATGATGTAGGGAAGTGCAGACAGAGAAATGGAGACACGAAGAGGATGCCCAAGGTCACACAACAAATCAATGGCAGAGAAGTATATATAAGCCAGGTCCTTCACCTTCTATTTTGGTGCTTTAGTTACTGGAACACACTTCTGTTAATACCACTGGACAAATATCTTAAAACCATTGCCCAACAGTTTTTAAAAATGAACTCATAGTGTGACTTTATTCTGTCATCAGCACAAGTCTAATTGCAACTCTCATGTTCCTGACAGACTGCTTTTGTTACCAAAAAGACATTAAAAATGCAGAATGCCTTGAGATACATTGCACAAATAAACCAAACAGTTACAAACTTCAGAATAGTCCTTCAAGGGCTGTTATTTTCCCAAGGATAAACTTTCACAATGCAATGTTATCTTGTTATGGATAGTTGCTGTCACCATGAGCAATACAAGCATTGTATTGAAAATCTAATTTGACTAGCACTCTGGACTGTTGCCAATATCAAACTGTTGTCCAAAGTGATAACATCCAGCCTGGATTCAAGATGCTTCTTATCCCATAGCAGTGTGTAACATATGGTTTACAAAATATAAGGAAGGAAAAAAAATTAAAACTAACATGCCAAATGTCACACTAACTTTGCATACTGATCTTAAACTACAATGTTCTTCCTCCTCCAAGAATGAATGGGATTCTACGCTTGAGGAATTCAATAGGAAACAGTGTGGCACATCTTTCAATAGCCTTTATGCTTTCAAGTAGTATTCCTATTCCAAAGGAGGATCAGACCTATTTCAAACAATATCCTTGCCTGGAGTTTTTAAAAGTAGGGACAAGGCAAACTGACTGAATACATTCCTTCGCTTGGAACTCACATGTAGCATACAAATTTGTGTTTAATTACTTACAAAATTATAACGAGGGTTACATTAGCCAAAGAGATCTTTCACATTTCAAAACTTTATTAAGTAGCTCAACTGAAGTCACCTTTTCTATCTCTAAAATATTTAAAATGCCCACAAATATTGCACTAACATCTACATCACAATCTGCCCTATAGAAAGATTTTTGTTTACACTGGGATTGTTTGATCCACCAGTATTTAGGTTCACAGCCAGGCAGCAAAAACTTATGGGAGGGTTGTTTTTCACGTGTTTTGTTGTGAAAAAAAAAAATCAAGACCACAGTTAGATGAATTTCACAAGCATTTCTGAAAACCTGAAGAACATGTGACTATTTCAACCACACATTCAGGGGTTGGCTGGTTTTTCAGGACTAGTTTCTAGTATTTGTAGCCACTGCTTCAAAAACGCACGTCACCGACTCAAACAACATTCCCAATCGATGGAAAACATTCCCCTTTCCAAGAACTTACCGCAGATTGATGACCGCACTTCTCGGGCGGCTCTGTTACGGGAACACACACATCCAGAAGGAAAGAGCGAACCACAAACAAAAACCGGGCGCAGGGACTCGCGAAACTCTCCTCAACCCGTATTTTCCTCTTCCACCGCCGCCGCGCCAAGCTGCCCGCCGCCGCCGCGGGAGCTCAGCAAACGCGAACCCCCCAGAGGAGGCAGATCGAGAGGCAACGCGGGAGCGGAGGGCGGCGCGCGGGAGAGCGCCACATCTGTGCGGGGCTCGGGGCTCCGACCCGGCGAGCCAGAGGCGAGGGGGCGGGGAAAGGCTTCCTCGCCCCGAGGGATACACGCTCGCACTAGGCGCGCGAAGCTCGCAGCATGGCTGGGAAACGCTTCGCAACTCTCCCCTCGGCTCAGGGACCGGGGCGCCCCCCAGCAGGAGACCGGCCTCCACCCCCTGCCCGCCCGCCCCGGACCTGCTTTTGTGGCGCCTTCACTTCGTGCCTCAGATTCCTCCTTCTGTCCCTCCCCGCCCTGCGAGCGAGAGCCAGCCCCGCCGGGAAGGGAAGAGCGCGCCGCCCGAGCGAGCGCAGTGCCCCCTCAGGAAAGCCGAGCCTGCTGATCTCATCACTACGGCTACTAATCCAATGGCCAGGGAATGAAGAACAGATGGTGACGCCTCTTCCCCCGGCACCAGCATCGCCGCCCAGACGTGGCCCCGAGCCTGCCCTGGCTTGCCCGCGGCTGGGGCTCACCCCCAAGCCAGCGTCCTGCGAGGCTACTGGGCCAGGCAGGCGCTGCAGGGCTTAACCCCTTGGGTCACTCGCAACAGCTGCATAGGGCCACGCGTGACCAGTGGGGCTGGAACTAGGGGCGCACCCTCTGGGGTGAAGTAGCAATAACCAGGGCTTCGACCCGGCCGCTGGGCACTACAGCGCCCACAAATATTTCCAAACCCACGGGGGAGCCATGCCAGGGGAGACTCTAGCCCTGATGCACCTCTCTTCCCCCATCTGCATGGTTAACACCTAGGGAACCTGCTCCCCCGGGGTGAGACGGGAGGGGGCCCCAGGAAACAAGCATTGCAGATTTAAATGCTGTAATAACAAACACCAAACATGCTGGCTACATCTAGACTGGCATGTTTTTCCACAAATGCTTTTAACGGAAAAGTTTTTCCGTTAAAAGCATTTGCGGAAAAGAGCGTCTAGAATGGCACGGACGCTTTTCTGCAAAAGCATTTTTTGTGGAAAAGCGTCCGTGCCAATCTAGACGCAGTTTTGCGCAAGAAAGCCCAATCGCTATTTTCACGATAGGGGCTTTTTTGCGCGAAACAATAACACGTTGTCTACACTGGCCCTTTTGCGCAAAAGCATTTGCCCAAGAGGGCTTTTGCCCGAATGTGAGCAGCATAGCATTTCCACAAGAACACTGACAATCTTACATGAGCTGTTTTTGCGGAAAAACTTGCCAGTCTAGACGCAGCCCTTCAGTATCCCCACACTAAAAATGTTCCTGGCCTGCCCGCTACTTTTCCTTGGGCACTTGAAGATTGCTGTTTGTTTAAATATACACAGCCCATGTGTGGCAGAACACTCTGCTGACATGAACTGGAGAGGTGCTGAGTGCCCCTTGCCAGTGCTCTTACAAAAGTCCATGGAAAGTAAGGGTGCGCCTGCAACCCTGAAAAATCACCCTTCAAATGTGCTGGTGAGGAATGTAATAAAGAGAAGGAATAGGAGGGAAATCTTGCAGATCTATCCATCAGATTAGGACAGCATCCTGAAAAGTATGATTAGCTATGCTTGTTTGTTAGTGCATGATATTAGAAGAGAATCCTATCTTTTTTTCTTTTCTTTAAGGAAGAATTTAGGTCTCCTGATTTGTGTAGAAAAGTAGAAAACGTGCCCTGGTTCAGCCAAAGACTTCAAACACCAGATGCCAAATAAAAAGATCCCCACGTGTATTTTTACCTGTGAGCTGAAGTAGGGATAAAAAAGGTTAACCAGTTACTTGGTAAGCATCACCCTTAACCCTTACAAGCGCACTTTGCATTGTGGTGAAGGCAGGCAGTGGCGCGCCCTATGCAGTGAGTCCCCACATGCCATTTGCCGTCACCCGCTATTAGGCAGGCAGCCATGTAGTCTTGATTAAATAAACTTTTCAAACTATTTTGTGAGTTGGATTGGGGAAGTGCTTGGGCTGTAGATGACCCCTGGACTGGGAGTTTGAGACCCTGCTCTAAAGTAACATGTGATACGTACATTTTTGTAGAATCATGGCATTAGGTTTTTAGCTGCTAGAACAGAGACTGATCTTCTGATAGGCCTGTATAGCTCCTACCAAAGTTTTTTATGCTAAATAAACAAAAAATCTCCTAAATATGGCCCCAATCCTGCACTGTGATTAGTTGAAGCAAACTTTGTCACTTAGATTGCCTGTGCGATCACAATGCAAGATGTTTGTTTTCCTCCTAATATTGTTTTATTAATTTTATTAATTAAAATGACACCCAGTGTTTTGTGATACTAATAAATGCTTTGATTCAAAACCCCATTCTATAATTTGTATATTTACTCCCCCCCCCCCCACACACACACACTAGTGCCTGACTAGCAAGCTGAAATCTTTTCTTTCAGTTGCTGACTTTGCTTCTATTACGCAAGACATCTGTCACCTGCAGACCAGGTGATGGACTAGGAACCCTCAAATACAGAAAAAAAGTCCTTGAAATAATACACAAATTAAGGTTTAAAAGAACTCTTCCTTCAATGTTGATAGAATAGAAATTCAAAGGGGACTTTTTGTGGATTTTACTGTATTAGGGATCTACCGGTAAGCTGTTTTTGTTGCTGCTGTTGCTTTTAAGAATGACATTTTATCCTTCTGGTGATGATAACTTTCCCAGTGTAAACTAATTCATTTTTTTTTAACTAGAATCTCTGGCCAGGCAATCTGAAACAAAAGCAACAAGAATGTGAATTTCTTGCTTTCATCTGAATTGAGTGTTAAACTTTAAAGCTTGGACTGGACCATTGATCTACCAAACTATTACTCCTTTGAAAGGATGTTTCAGCGCAACAGGGTTTCAGGTTCTGCACTTGCAAACTAGGGATGTGAAGGTTTAACTGGTTAAATGGTTGTATTAAGGCTAAGGTTAACCAGTGGGGCTGGAGCAGTTCCCTGCCTGCCACAGTCAAATGGATGCCCCAGCCCTGCAGGGGGCCTGCTGCGGACAGGGGTGCTCCAGTGCAGCCCCCTCCAGCAGCAGGCCAGGGCACTCCTACAGCCAGGGGCTGCTCTGACCAGGACTCCAGCGCAGCCCTGAAGAAATCCTGGCCCACTGCAGGCAGAGTTGTGCTGGTGTCCGGCTGGTGGGGCATGTTCCCAGTGGAGGCCATGTTCAAAGGATCCCACCTGCGGGCCACATGTTGAGACCTGCATAAACCCAAACCACACTGTGGGCCACAAACAGGCTGCGGGCTGCATGCGGCCCATTGGCCGCATGTTGAGTAGCCCTGATCTATATAATCACTCCCATACAACCAATTAAATGGTTACATGAAAATAAGCTGTATAATAAAGGTGATAATCCTGCAGTTTCCTCTCATAGTACAATGATCTAGGAGTCTCAGAATGGCACAGATATGTGATAGTAGATATTTATAGTGTGTGAAATCAAAATGGCTGAGAATTTAAAACTTGTGTGGACAGCCGCAGACTGCAAATCCCAGTGATGATTGTGCCTGAGAATATTCAGAACCAAATAACCCTGTCTTGTAGCTGTTTCCATCACTTTACACTGACTCAGACATTCTATGCTTCAGGGTGACACACAGTGAAAATCCAGCAGTCTTATTTGGGAGATGATTCATATCACAAACTGGAATTGTGAAACAGTTGCAATGTAAACTGTGGGACAGAGACACAGCCTTCAAAACAAATGCTCCGGAACTCCCACAAATGTTTTTAAAAAGCAAATAGAGTTATATTAAGCCTGTAGCTCCCCTCTTCCAAAACCCAATTCTCTACCACATCAGTGACCCATAGAGATGAATGAGCAGAAGATATAAGAACCAATTGGCACTTTAGCCTTCTAGATTTGAAAAAAGTGTAAGTATTTCCTTTGCCTTCAACTCAATAACCAGCAACAGGCCTTTGTGAGGCATGCTACAACCCTGAAGTGAAACATTTCTTAGGGAGGTTAAATTTCAGTTAATCAGCTAATCCAATAGTGGATGAAATTTCCATGGATTAGTCGATAAGGGGGATGCTCGCTATCCCGCTGCGTGTCTGCATTTCAAATGTACAAGACCCACCTGTGGCTCTTGTATATTTCAAAGGAAGAGGCGCAGCAGGGAACCCGGGCGAGTGGGGACCAAAGAAGTCCCAGCTCATGCAGAATCCTGACTGCTATGCTTCTCCCTTTGAAATGTACAAGAGCCACCCACAGCTGTGTACATTTCAAGGGAAAGGCATAGCTGTTGGGACACCATGTGAATGGGGACTGAAGTAGTCCCCACCCACAACTCTTGTACATTTCAAAGGAAGAGGTGCAGCAGGCAGATCCCCGTGCGAGCAGGGACTGCTTCAGTCCCCACTCACACCATTTTCCCCCACCGCACCTCTGCCTCTCCCACTCCCTCTCCCCCACCCCTCCATCCGGAGACAGTGATGGAAGCAACCAGCTTTTAAGCCAGCTCCCCCCAGCACTGGCTCCTGCTCCCCTCCTTGGTGCTTCTGATACAGAGGTAGCAAAGGGGGGAGAAGTGACTAGTCGAGTAGTCACCTACACTTATCAGGTAGTCGACAAAATGCTTACATCCCTAGTTTCTGTCCCAGATCTTAAATTCCATTGAAATCAAAGCAAGGTAGTAGTCTAAATACCTCTAAAGGTCTGGGTTTTGTGATCACTACTGTTAGTTTAGTCACTGTACTCAAATTTCACTTCTCTGGCTTGACAAGAAAATACTTTAAATGGAACTGTTATTTTTCTGAAGATATGCCCTTTCACAGTGCAGTATTATCTTGTAAGATAGATGTGTATATGTTTTTAGATCATATGTTCTTCAGTGCAGGGACCATGCCTTCTACTGCATTTGGGCTGTGTCTAAAGCAATGGGGCTCCAATCCTAATTAGGGACTCGGGATGCTACTATAAAACTCAATTCAACTTCTTCCCTTTTATCTTCCCAGATATTCTTGAGCACGGAGATCTGAAACTCAAACAACTGAGAACAATCAGGCAGCAGAGAGATTTGGCCAGCACAATGCACATGCAAGACTTTTACTTGAGTATATAAAAAGTGATACTACTGCCTGTACTGGTTACCAAGGCCTTACACAAATATCTAGATAGAAATGAGAAATCCTTTTGCCTATGTCTAGACTAGGGGGAAAACAGGTCATGTTTTAACTAATAATTTTAAACAGCAATTTGCACCTAGTGTAGACATAGCAAATTGTGTTTGGAAATGTGTTAGTTGGTCATGGTCAGTACAGGAAGGTGTTTTTTGCACACTAAAGCTGTGTAAGTTCATTGTGTACATTCTCTATGTAGCATAAATCAACAGTGATTCAGCCCCGGGTAGAGATGTTTGGAACTGCACACCAAAAAGAAACAAAAAATAAGCTTTAAACAATTATTCCCTTAGGTTGATTAGGAAATGCCCCTGAGAGTTTTCTCTGCCAGAATAAAGGGGCGATCATGGCATCTAAAATGGAATGTTTAACAAAAATATACACTGAGAAATAGAGATTTGATTAGATGACAATATAAAAAATCTTTTTTAGCTCCCAAGTGGGAGATTCCTGAGGCCTAGGCGTATCAGAATTGCAAGTTAGCCATATAAGTGCAATGAATGTTATGCAATACATTCAACTGTGAGTAAATGACTGTGAGGAAGTTATAGTATACTGAAAGAAACACCTAATTGCAAAAGCCAACGTAGATTATAATTGACTGCTACTATAGAGAATAGGACAACATAAAGCTTCAGAGACCAACCCCTCTCTATCCCCGGAACCAAAAAGTTTGCTGAGATTTTGCATATTTCACATTTGCTAAGTGTGCGGGTTTCATGTTGACAACATCATGAACCTCCATCAGCCCTTGAGAGGTGAAAGTTCTTAGTTGAAAATAATCAGGACTATACTTAAATGCATACACCAGGAGCCAGTGTAGTTCAGCTAAGACACAGGGCAGGGTTTATGAGATACTAAGGCATCTAACTTCCACGGAATGGAAATGAGGAGCCTCGATACCTTGGAGGATCATGGTCTCCTTAATCTATTCTACCACGTAACATTTATATTTAAAAATATAATGGAAGTTAAGCATGTGAAAAAATAGATCCAAAATAAGCATCTCTCCTTCAAGGTTTCTTCCTTGTAAAACAGAATCTCTTTCTTAAAGGTAACTCCAAATTAGTTCCTTGTTTTCCCGAAAAAAAATCCCATCTTTTGCAAGACAAAGCTTAAATAATGCCAAGGACTAAAAATGCAGTCATCTAGAAAAATAGATACACTATCACTGTCACTCAGCGTGTTCCAGCTGCTCAACCTCATCAAAACATTAAGACAGTCAATTAATATTGCAGTAATTTTACCATTTCAAGTACTCATCTTCCCTTATAAAATATTCTGTCACAACTACTTCCTTAACTAGAACAAGAACTCTGTTTACCATCTCTTGGAGCACTGAGGAAATAACTCACATCAGTAATTTATTCAGTATATTCAGATTCTTTCTGCTCCCAAAATATTTGTGAGCAGATCACTTGTAAACCATTATTTGACTTGGACTATTATTTTTATTATTTAAACTCAAGTTGATGGCCAGTATATTAAGCTGGAGTGTTAGGACTCTCAGTTAAATCACAGCTTACTGTTTCTGTTCCCTTATTGGATGAGCACACAAGGAAGAATATTTGCAACTGTTAATTCCTGTGAACACTACCCTTGCAACTTTCAAAGTTGCTTCTTGATAATGTTTTTCTAATAAACTACGTCACTCAAATGTTTGTCAATACAGAACATCGCCTAAGTGATTTTATTTAAAACAGAAGTGTTTTGCATTGTTTGCACAGCTCTAACCTCTAGCTATAAATATTTGATTTTTATATTAATAATTCTACATTTTTGCCTTCGATCTTCAATTTCTTCAATCCTTTGCTTTTAGTGCTCCCAGTAAACCATTAAGTAATGTTATCAATTATTTAAATATTTCACCAAGATTTGCAGGAGTATGTATTTTGGCAATTTCCTCTTAAACTTGAAAATATTATTTTACTTCAGAAGTCTAGTAAATACAATTTATTTTCCATTACACAATTTGTGTAGGCTTCTTTTACAAAAGGCCGTGGCTGCAGGCAACCATCTGGGGTCTGGACACACAAAAGCCTGCTGTAAGGGTGCAAAACACAAAAGCACATTGGGGATCTAGAAGTGTGCACTATACAAAAGCCTCCCTATTATCTTTTGTTGTGTGTGGTGGGAGGGAGGGGTTAAGGGTGCCAGGAGCATCTAATCAAAAAACTAAGCATCAGGGAAGTAGTCCTCAGATGGCAAACGTGAGTTTCAGCCAGGACAGATGGTGAACAAAAGGTGAAAAGACACAATACACATAGGCCAATTTATACAAGAAAGCAATTCTACCCTTCAATTAAAATTTGTTGCCGTTCTTATGACAACATATGTTGTGAAGTGAAATGTATCATTTTCTTTATTGAACTATCACAACTGCAGTTCTAATTTCCAATAATCTATTCTTTATTTTTATTCTTTATTAATGTTGTCTGTAAAATGTTACAATGACTTATAGGATAATGGAGAGAGACTACAGGAGGACCAGTAAAGTCAGATAAGAAGGGAAAAGAATAAATAGTGCTGTAGAGAGCCTGGTCTAACATAACTGACTGCCCAGTAATATATCTTACTGGATTTATTAAAAGAAATTCAATATTTATAAAGGCAGAGATGGATAATTAAATTAATTGGCATAAGAAAAATAAATACCAATAAATGTTTTATTCCTAAAGTATAATGACTAGTTTTAATTAGAGTTTATGAAGAAACAGATTTTCAGAGAAAATATTCATACAGTAAAGTGTGTTCAGTTACAAAAGTATCCATTCAGTAAGAACTGAACAAAAAAAGACAGTACAGGGATTTATTTCTCCCTTAAAAAAAAACCTCTGGAGAAAATTGTTAGGGTTTGAAAACATCTAAGTGAGCATGTACTAAATCTATAAGCAGTAAAGCACAATTGCAATGTTCAATGAAAAGCAACACATCTTCAGTTGAAACATGGAAAATGAAATCTCTCTAATCCATCATACTCCTACTGCATATGGAGGATGCAAAAACAAAAATCAAATGTCACTTTTAGCGTGCTACTGTATTTGCTGTATTAATGGAAGACTTTTTTGTTGTTTGGTAGGGGAGGGAAAAGTGAGTGGAAGTCACTGAAGTGTGTGCTATTTTGAAGAAAGTGTTACGAAGGAATAAAGGAATAAATGTAAGTGCTATTAGCACCTGGGCCACAAAACATCAATTTCTTAGTTTGCATTTTTGCACTGTTCTAACATTGTATATATAGCGAAAAGACAATGGAAGACCCCTGTTTTTATAAATAGTTTAAGTAGGGACATATTCAGAATCTTTGTTCACATTATCAGTTATTCAATTTAGTCCCTTCTAAGAACTGATCTATGAACAAATATCGTCTCTTTATGGATTAGCCCATCTGCCCTCCCACATGGGAAAAATGTGGTGTAATAGCAGCAGCTGTTCAGCCAAGGATAGCAGGCCAAAGAGAGCAGAGTAAGCAGGAAGCGCAAAAAGAGCACTGCTCACACCCAGAATCTGTGAGAGCTTTGAGAAGAAAAGGCAGAGTAAGCAATACAACCTGATGTTCATGTTGTCAGCACACTGAAGGTTATTTCACAGAGAAGACATGAATCAGAGATGAAAGCAGTTTTAAAGCATGTGTATTAACAATGTTTATTCATGTAGGAAGAGAGGAAACATTGTATAGGACTACAGCATAGAACCCTTTGATATGCACAGCTTGAGCTAATGGGTCATAAAAACCTGATAGTCTAAATCTCTATTGTACTATATATCCTTTCACATACAGTATCAGCTCTCAAAGCGGTTAGCATATCTCTCCGTTTGTAGCTGGATTCCGCCTCATCTTTCTCTACCTGTGGAGTCTTAAAGCCTAACTATTGTGTGGTGCTATTTGTGTCACTACACCTCAGGGCCTACCAGAGATTCCTGTTTGCTTCTTAGGAGCTCAGAATCCTACCATCAATTTGCTCCTAAGACATCTCCTTGCTTGTAAAAATTTAGCCAGGCTTTAGTTTCAGATAAGCTTTACCTAAAATATAGAGCCCATCTTGTAAACAGCTCTCATTTAACTCAATGGACTTAGTATTGCAAGAAAAATACCAGGAGCTTTCCATGTTGGGGCCTATGGCCCCAAACCTCTAAGGCAGTGGTCTCCAACCTTTAAAACCACAAGATCACTTTTTCAATTTAAGAACAATGTAAGATCTACCTCCTACCCAAATACCCTTGCCTGGTTTCTTTCTCCCTGCTTCTGGAAGCCGCATCCATGCTCCACCTCTTCTCCAAGGCCTCACCCTATTCACTCCATCCGCCTTCCTCCCCAAATCTCATTCACTTTCACCAGGCTGGGGTAGGGAGCTGTGGTGCAGGCTCTGGTCTTGGGCCAAGGGGTTCAGAGTGTGGGAGGGGACACCCTGAAGGCAGGGCAGTAGAAAGGGTTCTGGAGTGGATGAGGGGATATGACAATTACCTGCAATGCCCAGAATGATGCATTTGAGTCTCAGCTCCACCCCCAGTCTATCCTAGCCAGGCAGCCCTACAGGGATGGGGCTAACTGCAGCATCTGGAAACAGAATAAAGGACCTGCTGAAGGTGGGGTAGGTGGGTTCTGAAGTGGCTTAGAGGACAGGGCATTTGCCTGTGGGGAGTGCAGGGTAGTATGTTCAAGTCATGTTCAAGATGTTCTTGCACAAGAAGCCACCAGCGTAGACATAGCCTAAGAATTTCCTCCCATGAGCAGAATGAATTTTGTGTTGTGCACCAGTACTGAGTTCATGTGGCTTGTTTGGATGTGCCACTGTGGCACCCAAGTTAATAAATATCTTATAAACCTCTGCCTTTTCCCTCTGCTGCCATGTCTCCTCCCCTTGCTCCATCAGCTCCCCTGGTGCCTGCTGCCCCCCAATCCCTCACCCTCCTCTGCTGTCCTGACTCCTGCCCTTCTCACTGCCCTCAGCCCTCGTGAGACCTGCCCCCTCTCCATCAGCCCTTCTCTCCCCCTGGTGCCCACTCCTCCAGTAGCCCCACTCTGATCATGTGAGCTACCCCTCCTCATCCCCTCTCCTAACACCTCCCTCTACTCACCTGCCCTGCCTTTTACCTCTGGTGCTGGTCTCTCCCCTGCAGGGGTCTGCCCTTCTGCTTCACCCCCAGAATCCCCTAGCACCTGCACCCCCCTTCCCTCACTGCCCCTGCCCACTTTGTCCTCTTTTTCCCTGATGCCCACCCCCTCACCACCGTCTGCCTCCATTCCCCTCATGCCCCTGTGCCCTCACACATGACTTGCTCCATCCCCGCCTTCCTCATGCCCACCCCTTCTTTCAAGCCTTCTCCCAGCACCTCCTCCTCCCCCCTTTAGCCCTCAATGCCTTTACCCTTTCTTCTCCCAGCATCACCCTGTCCCCCCTCCCACTGACACCTCCCCTCCTGCCCTTTTCCTCATTGTCTCCATTTGGCCCCCTGGCATTTGTCTCTCCTCTACCCTGTCCCTTGGTGCCTTCCCCTTTCTTCTCCTGACCTACCCCCCACCCCTCTGCACAAGCCCCTTACTCTCCCATCTCTTCCCCCTAATTTTCCCCCTCCCCTACCTTCTGCCTTCCAGTTTGCAGGGCAGTGGGGCTAGAGTCTGCAATCAGGCCCTGTCACTCCTCTGTCCGTTGAGGGGGCATCGGCCGCTCCGGCGTCCACTGCCCATTCCTTCTGGCGCTGCTGAGTCTGGGCATCCACCCCGTGGGGTTGCCTGCCAGGTCCCGGCTGCTGCAGGAGGGTGGGCACTGCGCTGAGCTCCCTGGGACTCCTTCCCCCTTGTCTGCCGTGCCAACAGCATTTAAAATACCCGGCGCGTGGGATGACCATGCGCCGCAAGGGTGAGGGGGCGGGACTGGCCCGCCACGCCCACTCCCTGCAGCGTCCACCCAGGGGCGAGGCCTCCACATCTTGTCACCCCTGTCTGGCGTGCAGATCCCTCTCGATGAGACAAAAGCAGGATGGGACTGCTGATCAGCAGCTGGTTTTAGGGAGGAATTTGGAGGAGAGAGGGTGGATGAAGGGAGGGGCACTCTTCTAGGCGCGGGTGTGGGGCTGGCCTGCCACCCAGTGGTGGAACCCCTGTGCTCCATCACATTGGGACTGCGGGTGCCCCGTTACAGTTCCTCTTCTCCTCCGGGGACGCTCTGGGGCTGGAGGAGACGAGCAATATTCAGAGCCAGGGGAAAAACCCAGCTGCAAATATTGGTGGAGCAGGACCCCCGGCTCTGAATATTGCTGGAGCATGGGCACCACGAGCCCATATAACTCACCACCCATGCCCCCACTGTAACTTGAGACCATTGCTCCTTGTTCTGCCATCCATCACTACTGTGAACAGCCTCTCTCCATCCTCTTTGGAACCTCCCTTCAGGAAGTTTAAGGCTGCTCTCAAATCCCCCCTCACTCTTCTCTTCTCCAGACTAAACAAACCCAAATCCCTCAGCCTCTCCTCATAGGTCATGCGCTCCTGCCCCATAATCATTTTGATCACCCTCTGCTGGACCCTCTCCAATGTGTCCACATCCTTTCTATAGTGGGGGGCCCTGAACTGGACACAATACTCCAGGTGTGGCCTCACCAGTGCCAAATAAAGGGGAATAATCACTTCTCTGGATCTGCTGGCATTGCTCCTCCTAATGCACCCTAATATCCCCAACTCCACCAACTCAGGCAGCGGCTTGGCAGCCAACATCAGTTGCCTTAGGGATGGAGCTGGCTCCTGCATTAGGAAGGCGGGATAAGGGACGCCTGGGAGTGGGATGGGTTCTGGAGTGGCCTGTGGATAGAGCATTTGCCAGGGGCATGCAGAGTAGTGGGTTCGAGTTCCAGTCCTCTTAGGAAGCTCAAATACCTGTCCACCGTGGGGAATGACCAGACAGCTACAACAAGCTGCCCCAGGAATGGAGGTGGCTCCAGCATCAGGAAGGCCGGATACAGGATTCCATGAAGGTAGGGAGGTTGGGTGGGTTCTGGTGTGGCATAAGGATTAAGACATTTGCCTGGGGGAGTGCAGGATGGTGGGTTGGAGTCCCGCCCACCCTGGGAGCCACCAAATAGCCTACACTGGCTTCCCCAGGGATGGAGCTGGCTCCCTCATCAGGAAGGCATGATACAGGATGCCCTCAAAGTACAGAGGTGGGGTGGGTTCTTGAGTGACCTGAGGGAATAGGGCCTTTACCTGGGGAGCGGAGGATGGTGGGTTCGAGTTACACCCACCCTGGGAGGTTTGGACAGCCAACACAGGCTGCCCCATGGATGCAGCTGGCTCCTGCAGCAGGAAGGTGGAATAAGGGATACCCTGAAAGTAGAGGTGGGGTGGGTTCTGGAGTGAGATGGGGTATTAGCCTGGGGAGTGCAGGGTTAGGAGCTTGAGTCCCAGCCTCCCTCTTTTCCCCCCGCAAGCAGCTCAAGTCCTGCCCTCCCCACCCTGGGGGTATGTCTACACTGCAGAGTTTTTTTGGAAAAACGACTAGTTTTCTGAAAAAACTTCACTTACATCCATACTGCAATCACATTCTTTTGGGGGAAAAAAATTGAAAGAACAGAGGGGTTTTTCTGGAGTTGGTAATTCTCTTTCTATGAGGAAGAAGCTTTTTTCCAAAAGAGCTCTTTCGGAAAAAGGTGTGCGTGGATGGGGAAGAGGGAACAGAGGGGTGTAGGTATTCCTCTTTCTATGAGGAATAACTCCTTTTTCCACAAGTGTTCTCACGCAAAAAGGTGCGTGTAGATGGGCAACAAGGGGTTTTGTGCAAAAAGAGCCAATGGACAAAAGCACAGATGCTCTGGTGGCTATTCTGTGAATTGCAATCAGAGCTTTCTTTTGAGAGAGTGTCCACTAAACCACTCCAGATCTCTTCTACAAAAAGCTTCTTGTGCAAGAAGCAAGTAGTGTAGACTTAGCCTAGGAGTGGCCAGACAGCACAGGATGGTGGACTTGAGTTCTCCCTGGTACCCACTCAGGCAGCAGCCTGACAGCCAATACTTAGTTGCCTCAGGGTTGCAGCTGGCTCCCGCATTAGTAAGGCAGGAGAAGGGTCATGCTGAAGGTAGGGAGGTGGAGTGGGTTCTCCAGTTATGTGGGAGATGGGGCATCAGCCTCTGGACGACAGGGTGATGGGCTCAATCCCTCTGCATCCCCCTTTCCTTCCCCCCCCCCCCCCACCAGAGTGGCTGGACAGCTGCCCCAGGGATGGAGCAGCAGAGTTAAGGCAGGCTTACACCTATCCTGGCCCTGCACCACCCATGAAAGCAGCTGGCATGTACAGCAGTGGCTCCATGTCTTGACCCTTGTGTACAGGCACTGACCCCACAGCTTCTACTGGACAGGGTTCTCCATTATTGATAATGGGAGCTGCAGGAGTGGTATCTGCAGGCAAGGACAGCGTATGAAGACCCTCTGCTCTGCCTTTCTCGGGGGCTGCAGAGACATGCCACCTACTTCCAGGAGCAGCAGTTACCACAGGGATAATTACTCCAACCACAACAGGTTAGGAATTTGAGAACTCAAAGAATTAAATGTAAGAGTAAGAGAGAAATGAAAGTTATGAAATGCACAGACAAGTAAAAAACCAAAAATAACCCACTTTGCAAGCAGCAAAAAGTGGTAACCCTCTCCTCCCCCCGGCTACGTCTACACTGGCCCCTTTTCCGGAAGGGGCATGTAAATTTCACCAGTCGTCGTAGGGAAATCCGCGGGGGATTTAAATATCCCCCGCGGCATTTAAATAAAAATGTCCGCCGCTTTTTTCCGGCTTTTAAAAAAGCCGGAAAAGAGCGTCTACACTGGCCCCGATCCTCCGGAAAAAGTGCCCTTTTCCGGAGGGTCTTATTCCTACTTCGAAGTAGGAATAAGACCCTCCGGAAAAGGGCACTTTTTCCGGAGGATCGGGGCCAGTGTAGACGCTCTTTTCCGGCTTTTTTAAAAGCCGGAAAAAAGCGGCGGACATTTTTATTTAAATGCCGCGGGGGATATTTAAATCCCCCGCGGATTTCCCTACGACGACTGGTGAAATTTACATGCCCCTTCCGGAAAAGGGGCCAGTGTAGACGTAGCCCCCATGTATGTTTTGGGTCAGGAGATGAGAAGGAAGGACAGTGTGTGTTTGTGACAATGACAGAGACACACACACTGTGTGAGAGTGACAGAGATTTGCATTGCTAAGCTCCCTCCATCCCCTTCTCTCTGTGGCAAGACAGGGTACAGGAGTTGGGGGGAGGAGGGACACTCTAACATCAGCACCCCCACTCTTGATAGCCAAACCATTCAGGATCTCCTGTCAGAGGTTCCAAGATCTACTGGTTGGTGACCACTGCTCTAAGTTACATATGTTTCAGAGTGGTTAGCTGTGTGAGTCTGTTTCAGCAAAAAACAACAAGGCGCTTGGTGGCACTTTAAAGACTAACAACTGTATTGGGGCATAAGCTTTCTTGGGATACAACTCATTTCTTTAGATGCTAAAAGGAAAAAGGGAAGGGACACAGAGATGGGTGTGTGACATCAGTGCTCATTAAATCGGAGTAGATGTGTCTCGCCTCCAACAGGGATGACAAGGTGAGAGTACGTGAAGGGGAAGTTACTTATTGTAATGAGTGTTGGGATGTTTAAATGCATTTATTTTTGTAAATTTATAACTGCTGAAATTTTCAGCAGTTACATATTTACATGCAGGGGGGCAGGCAGAAGCCAGTGCTCACCAGGCGCAGGGGTGAAGGCGGCTCCATGGGAGCCAGAACGCTTGGGGAATGGCTTAAAAGCCCCTGCTCATTGGTTAATCATTTATGCGAGTGCACATTCCCATTCCCAAATATGAGAGCTATTCCATGTTTCTATATAAACCAGTTTTAATAGTGTCAAATTTGCATATGAATTCCAGTTCAGCAGTTTCTCCATGCAGCCCATTTTTAAAGTTTTTTTGCCTGAGAATAACTTGCAAGTCTGCAACTGTATGTTAAGGGAGGTTAAAGTGCTCCCTCACTGTTTTTTGTGGCCATTAGAGGACTAAACACTTGGGAGGCTCTGTGCCTAAATAACTTATTCCTCATTAGACAGACAAGGTGAGTGAGGTAATATCTTTTATTGGCCCAACTTCTGCTGAGGAGAGAGACACACTTTTGAATGAACACAGAATTTTTCTTTGGGCCTTGGAAACTATCACAAAGTGTCACTGCTAAATACAAGTCTAAAAAGATTGTTTTACACATGTAGTTAACACATTTCGAGGCACTATTCAAGATAAACACCCCTCCAGTCATAGGGAGAAAAACATGGGGTGGAGGAGTGGAAGAAAGTGGATGGGGGGCTGTTAGTGGATTATAGATTATGGTAAAAAACCACAAATCTAGTGTCTCTGTTCAGTCTAGCGAAGTTATGAATTTATGCCCCGGGCTTATCTTTTTTCTCTTTGAAGATAAAAACTGAAAGATCAGAGAGAGAGAGAGAGAGAGTGATCATTTTTCAAAAGTGTTCACCCACAGGTGACAGGGTGTTTTTTCCAGTATGAGCTCATTCAATAACATAGTAATTATCTGGTTTCCTCCACATAGTGCTATTGGGGCATTTAATATTCTGGATGAAGTTGTGATAGGTATGTGTAGGACCCAGGGATTTGAAAGGAATGTTGCAAGGCATTATAGAAGTGGAAATATATCTATAGGTTTTGCATCTGTTGTTCTGGAAGAGTCTGGTGATAGTCTGAGTTGGTGTGACCTCGTCTGTGGGAAACTTGCTTCTCATGTTGAGCTTGGAAACTTTATAGGGTTGTTTGAAGGTCAGAAGGACTTGGAAAGATTTCTTCTAGGATAGGGTCCCCATTGGGTATGGATTGTAGTTGTTTGATTATATCCCATATGCATCCCAGTGTGGAGTGGTAGGTGAAAACTAGGCATGTGTAGGCAGGTGGTGTCAGGAGCCATCCTCGTACCCATGACTGTTCCCATGGTCTGGACCAGGGGTAGACAAAAGGTCTCTGTGGGCCAGATCCAGCTCCTAATTGGCCTGGGGCGGGGGAGCATGCAAAGCCTTATCCCGCCCTGCCAGGAGCATGTGGCACTCTGAAACACTGCATGCTGCTCGCAGGAGACAGGGGGAGAGTGGAGGCGGCTTTGTGCATTCCCCCGCCCCCAGGTCCTAATTGGCCTAGGGGCAGGGGAGTGAGGGAAGTCTCCTCCCACAGTAGGGGCATGGGCACCTTGGGGGAATGGGGGATGGGGACAAAGGCACTCTCTCACCCCCAGACTATTCGTTGTCTGGGGGTGGGGAACCTGGAAATAGCTTGGCCCTACATAGAATCATAGAACTGGAAGAGACCTCAGAAGGTCATCAAGTCCAGCCCCCTGCTCTAGGCAGGACCAATTCCAACTAAATCAACCCAGCCAGAGCTTTGTCAAGCCGAGACTTAAACACCTCTAGGGATGGAGACTCCACTACTTCCCTAGATAACCCATTCCAGTGCTTCACCACTCTCCTAGTGAAATAGTTTTTCCTAATATCCAACCTGGACCTCTCCCACCACAACTTGAGACCATTGCTCCTTGTTCTGCCATCTGCTCTACTGAGAACAGCCTCTCTCCATCCTCTTTGGAACCTCCCTTCAGGAAGTTGAAGGCTGCTATCAAATCCCCCCTCACTCTTCACTTCTGCAGACTAAACAGACCCAAGTCCCTCAGCCTCTCCTCATAAGTCAGCTTGATGCCCTGCCTCTTCTGCTCAATGCCCCGCCCCTTCCTGTGCAGCCTGGGGCCACTTCAAAAATTTCTGAAGTGGCCTCCAGCAAAAAAATATTGCCCACTCCTAGTCTGGACTCAGTCCTTGTTGAATGTAAAATTGTTATGGGTGAGAATGAAACGGTCCCTTGAAATAAGTGTTCACTGTTTATGCTAAACAAGCTATTCAAATCTTGTGTTTATCAGTAAAATATTGAGTTAGTTTCCCAGACCTGAAGAAGAGCTCTATGGAAGCTTGAAATTTTCTCTCTCTTACAAACAGAACTTGATACAATAAAAGGTATTACCTCACCCACATTGTCAGTCTAATATCCTGGGACCAACACAGCTACCACAACACTGCATATTCAAATATAGTCATGAACTTCTAATGCTTGCCTAAACAAGAAAACTGATCTCGAATTCTATGATGCAATCACAGAATTATTGGCCAGAATTCAGAAAAATGCTTTCCAAGAAATAATGAGACCAAAAATGCAGCACTATTTGGAAAATCTCTATTATTTACAGAATTATTTTTCATTATTGCTTGAGAGCTA
This sequence comes from Pelodiscus sinensis, assembly GCF_049634645.1. Taxonomy (NCBI): domain Eukaryota; kingdom Metazoa; phylum Chordata; order Testudines; family Trionychidae; genus Pelodiscus; species Pelodiscus sinensis. Next base: position 13,304,149 of record NC_134720.1, read on the forward strand.
CAATTTAATTTACCCACTACTTTAAATTACAAAGAACTGTTGGATGTGAAAAAAGTGCTGATTTTTCCACTAAAATATATTTTACTATGCCCATTAAACTAAAAAGAGCAAATTACAATTTGATATCACATATGGTGCAGCATAATTGGTTATATTCAATGCTGCCAGCACCTAACAAATCGCTGTGAGTCTTTCAGTGTGACTGAGCAGATCACCTCCCTCTATGGCTAGAGGTCATCTTGTATAATCTCACAACAAACAGCAGGTCAATGGGCACAGATGATCTCTTCTTTCTCTCATGAATAAATAAAAAACAAACCAACCACCTAGTGCTGGTGTGTGAACACACATTTTTGAATAAAAGTTTATATATTTTAAACCCAAACTAATATTTTTACATCTTAATAAAAATATCATTCTTTAAAATACATTTTTTGGTATTGTGGCTGCACTGGGGAGCCCACATATACACACATTCCAGGTTTTGTAAAAATATTTTCTTATTCTTTCTGTGTAATCAGACCCAATCCATTTTGGATGCACAAAGAATGCAAGATGGAACACTGATGGAAAAGCCATGAAACATGAATTATGCAGTGAGGAAAAATACTATCCCCTTCATTCAAAAAGAGAATGGGAAAACAGGATAAAATATTTAACATCTTTTTATAGTCAGAACTTTGCACCTATTTTAGCTTTGTATGTAAGAACCAGTATAGCCAAACCCAAGTTATACATAGAGTGTGTTAGTTTATATTGTACATTCAGCTGCTTTTGTCATGAACTTTCACATGAAATAAGCACTGTGGTCAACATTTTCAATCTTGGCTAGTTATACTTAAACACTTAAATTTCTAACATTAATCTTGGATTAGTGGAATGTTGGTTAGATTCTGGCTCCAAATACCTTGAATTAGGGATGTAAGCAGCTAATCAACTAGTCAACTATCCGATAAGCAAAAGCTTATCGGATAGTCAACATACTAGTTGACTAGTTGCTTCCCCCACCCTTGCTGCCTCTATCAGAAAAAGGGAGCAAGGGAAGGGGGAGAGAAAGGGGTAGTGGGGGGAGCTGGTTTAAAAGCCAGTTCGCCCAAGCTCTACTTTCGTGGGAGGAGCTAGGGGTGCAGCTGCGCCGTTCCAACTTTGAAAAGTCACCTCTGGTCCTTATGACTAATCGAACAGTCAGGAAATCCCATCAACTATTCAATTAGTTAATTAATTGAAATTTAACACCCCTACCTTAAATTCCTTAAAATATGTACAGGCCAACATTTTCAATCTTGGCTGCTTATACTGGATGAGTCCTCACCTGATAAAGTGGGTTTTACCCACAAACGTTCATGATTATATATATATATATATATATATATATAGGTCTAGATGTAGTTAGTTTCTACGGTGCCACAGGACTACTCTGTGTCTAGACTGGCCAGTTTTTCCAGAAAATCAGCCGCTTTTCCGGAAAAACTTGCCAGCTGTCTATACTGGCCGCTTGAATTTCCGCAAAAGCACTGACTTCCTACTGTAAGAAATCAGTGCTTCTTGCAGAAATACTATGCTGCTTACGTTCAGGCAAAAGTCCTTTTGCGCAAAAGTTTTGTGCAAAAGGGCCAGTGTAGACAGCTCAGATTTGTTTTCCTCAAAAAAGCCCCTATCACGAAAATGGCTTTTGCGGAAAAGCGTCCGTGCCAATCTAGACGCTCTGTTCCAAAAATGCTTTTAACGGAAAACTTTTCCATTAAAAGCATTTCCGGAAAATCATGCCAGTCTAGACACAGCCATTGTTTTCAAGTCATGTTGAACATCAAAAGCTGGGTCGATGAGAGATGAAAAGAACTCATGGTCCTAGCTTTTTCCCCTCTCTGCTTCTTTTTGGGATGACTCAGGGTGCATCAACACTGCAGGGCTTAACTCGAAATAAGCTATGCAAATTGAGCTATGTCAATTTCGTATCTTATTTCAAAATAGGAAGTGTCTACACAGCACTTATTTTGAAACAGAGCACTCTTCCTCCGATTTCTCTTATTCCTCATACAATGAGTATTACAGGAGTCGGAGTAAGAAGTCCTCCAGAAGTCCTACACTATTTCAAAATAACTGCCTGCAGCATAGACACAGACTAAGTTATTTCATAATAGTGCTAGTTATTTTGAAATAGTGTTGCAGTGTAGACGTACGCTTACACTTGAGAGACAGGAAAGGGCAGCCCCGTCCAAGGAGAATGTGAAAACATCTTTACACACAGACACGCACACATCCACACACACACACAAACATCCATGTACGAATTGGTCACAGGCTTACCCTAACTACTATTTCAAAGGATGACGTGGAAACAAATATAATACATTATTATCTAGGTTAGCTTCCCCATTTCCAACCAATGCAGGCTTTGCCTGTTGAATCTTTTGTTCTTGTACCTTATAGGGAATATTCAACCATTTCAACCAGTGTGAAAACCCTTCCTACATAAAAGACTTTTAGTACATTACAATATGAAGCAAAACACAACTATTTTAAAGATGCTTTGTGTTGTATATTGGGTTGTAGATATAGATCTTGTTGTTATGGTAACTGAGTAGGTCACTGGGGTCAGCCCAGCTAGTCTGGGCTTGTTCTAGTGAGTTCTGTGCTATGCAATAAAATGGACACTTGCACCTACTCCAGCTCTCTGCCTTTCCACTGATTTCTTCCTATACTCTGAAACTCCCCACGACATAACAAGTGGCGACGAGGATGGGATACCTGTGCTGCCTCCAGCAACAAAAGAAGTAGAATTCAATGTAAGAAAACAAACTCTTTCCGGCTGTTCTGGAAGGTGGGGGTAAGAACTGACTGCTACCCTGTGCAAACTGAAACTAAGATCAAGGAGCCCTGAGACTGGAAAAGGAAAAAAAGGGGGGGGAGTGCAGCAGCCATGGCTACACTTACAGGGCCACTGGGACCTTTTGAGGAGTCTGTAGAGCAATGGCACGTATATACTGAGCGTTTTGAACTTTTTGTTATTGCAAATGACATTAAAGAAGAGAAGAAGGTGCCAATATTTTTAAGTGTTGTAGGGGCTAAGACCTATTCTCTGCTACGCAGTTTGCTGCTCCCTGTTAAGCCAGAGACCAAATCTTACAGTGACATTGTGGAAATCCTGGGGTCACATTATGCTCCAAAACCACTGGTAATTGCAGAAAGGTACAGGTTCCATAGCAGAGACCAAAAAGAAAGTGAAACCATTGTACAATTTGTAGCCAATTTGAAAAAGCTTGCTGAACACTGTGAATTTAAAGAGATGTTAAATGATGCCATACGTGACAGGTTAGTGTGTGGCCTGCACAGTGAAGCTATACGGAGGCGTCTGTTAACAGAAGCTCAGCTCACCTTACAGAAGGCCATTGATATTGCGGTCTCCCTGGAACTGGCCACACAGGAGGCACAATACCTTAGTGCACCCCCTGGGGTGCATAAAATGTCCCAAGAACCTACTCACAAAACAGTGGGGAGCCAGGAATGTTACCGCTGTGGTAAGACAGGTCACCATGCCGCAGAATGCTGGTGTAAGAACCTAGTGTGTCAACAGTGTGGAAAAAAAGGACACATTGAGCGTGCCTGTAAACAAAAGAAAAAGAGGCCTGTGGCCTGGCGGAACAAAAAGGAAAATCTGCATAGCATCGAGCAGATGCCTGATGATCAAAGCGACATCTTGTCTGAAGAAGAAGTGCCCTGCTATGTTTTGTCTTTGAAAGGGGGCTCCCATGAATACTGGGTAACCCCACTGTTGGATGGCAAACCGGTACGCATGGAAGTGGACACTGGTGCAGCAGTTTCATTGGTCTCAGACTCGGTGTATAAGGAAAAGTTGAAGCATCTTCCACTTAAGGCAACAAAGATCATTCTGAAGACATATACAGGAGAAGCAGTACCCCTATTGGGCACTACTGATGTTAAGGTGGAACTAAATGGACGGACTGCAGAATTACCACTGTTTGTGGTGAAAGGCCATTACCCAGCCTTAATGGGGAGATCATGGCTTAGGAAGATCCCACTGGACTGGGCAGAAGTGCACCGGATGACTAAAGAAGAAACAGGTCTGACTGATATATTAAAGAGACATGCTGCTGTTTTTGGAGAGGATCTGGGAAGTATGAGGGGAATCACCGTGAAACTGAACATTAAACCTGGTAGCCAACCAAAATATCTGAAGGCCAGAACTGTGCCATATGCTATCAGACCAAAAGTTGAAGCAGACCTGGAGCGCCTAGTCAAAAATGGAGTCCTAATACCAGTTACCCATAGTCCATGGGCAACTCCAATAGTTCCAACATTGAAGAAAGATGGTTCTATTCGGATTTGTGGGGATTTTAAGGTCACTGTTAACCCTGTTTTATGTGCAGAGCAATACCCCCTTCCTCGCATCGATGACATCTTTGCGGGCCTGGCTGGGGGACAAATGTTCAGCAAGATTGATCTGAGTCAAGCATATTTACAGATGCAAGTTGAGGAGGAATCCCAAGAGCTGTTGACTATTGTGACTCATAAAGGACTTTATCGTTACTGTCGCTTACCCTTTGGAATAACTTCTGCTCCAGCCTTGTTCCAGAGAGCTATGGACCAGATCTTGTGTGGCTTGCCAGGAGTTCAGTGCTATCTTGACGACATCCTGGTCACGGGTGGGAATGAGGAGGATCACCTTAAGAACTTAGAGGCTACCCTACAAAGACTGGAAGAGTATGGCCTACGAGTCCGTAAAGATAAGTGTGCATTCTTTCAGCCCTCTGTTGAATATTTGGGACACATCATTGATGCTACTGGTCTTCATAAGTCCCCTTCAAAAGTTAAGGCTATTGTGGAAGCTCCACCCCCTCAAAATGTTAGTCAACTTCGCTCATTTCTAGGACTATTGAACTATTATGGAAGGTTTATTTCACAGCTAGCCACACTATTAAAACCACTTCACGAGCTCCTTGGCCAGAACAAGGTCTGGAAGTGGACTGACGCCTGTGATGTTGCATTTAACAAGGCTAAACGTGCATTGCTAAATGCAGAGGTCCTGACGCATTTTGATCCATCCTTACCTTTACAGTTGGCTTGTGATGCCTCCCCATATGGAGTGGGCGCGGTCTTGTCACATGTTATGCCCTCAGGAGAGGAGAAACCAATTGCTTTTGCTTCACGCACCTTAAGCACAGCTGAAACTAACTATGCACAAATTGAACGTGAAGCATTGGGAATCGTTTTTGGAATTCGGAAATTTCACCAGTACCTGTTTGGACGGAAGTTTACACTTCTCACTGACTATCAACCTCTGATGGCAATTTTTGGTCCACACTCAGGTATTCCACCAATGGCTGCTAGTCATATACAACGATGGGCATTGTGGCTTTCAGGACACACATATGAGATCAGATATCGGAAAGCCACTCTACATGGCAATGCAGATGGTCTCTCTAGGCTGCCTTTGCCAGTCAAACATCAAGATAGTGGCCAGAAGGAAATCTTTTACTTTGAGCAGGTAGAGAACAGGCCCATCACTGCTGCACAAGTTAAGAGAGCAACTCGTGTTGACCCAGTACTCTCCCAAGTAATAGAACTAGTGATGCGTGGAACATCTCTACGGAACTCTCAGGTCTCATCTGACCTTGTCCCTTACATGTCCAGGAGAACGGAGTTATCAACCCATTCGGGGTACTTGTTGTGGGGAATGCGTGTCATTATTCCAAAAATACTGAGACAACAGATGTTAGAGCAACTGCATTCAGGTCACTGTGGAATGGTGCACATGAAAGAAATTGCACGAAGCTATTTTTGGTGGCCTGGTTTGGACAGTGACATTGAAAAGAAGGCAAGAGCTTGTATTTCTTGCCAGGGTGTGAGGAATGCACCTCAATTGGCACCTCTGCACCCATGGGACTGGCCTGAAAAACCATGGCAACGTATTCATGTTGATTTTGCTGGCCCATTTGAAGGTAACATGTTTTTGGTAGTGGTAGATGCTCATTCCAAATGGCCAGAAGTCTGTATAATGCCTTCCACTACTGCTGAGAGTACTATCCAAAAATTACGGGGAATCTTCTGTCATTTGGGTATTCCTGAACAACTTGTGAGTGACAACGGTCCACAGTTTATGTCTCAGGAGTTTGGAAATTTTATGAAAGCAAACGGGATTTATCACATCACTTCAGCACCATATCACCCGGCCACAAATGGATTGGCTGAAAGGTTTGTCCAGACAATGAAACAAGCTTTGAAATCGGTTAGAGAACATTCACACGTACAAAAGAGTCTGGACACCTTCTTACTATCCTACAGAAACACTCCTCACGCTACAACCAAAGTGTCCCCGGCTTTTCTAATGATGGGACGTCAGCTACGCACGTGCTTTGATTTGCTGAAACCTTCAGAACCACGACAAATTGTGCCACGTCAGCAGGAAAGTCAAGTCATCAGGCGTGCATCCAGAGCAAAAGACCAAACCTTTAGTCCAGGACAGACAGTTTTGGCTCGGAACTATGTTCCTGGAGCTAAATGGGTCCCTGCCACTATTATTGCTCAAACAGGACCTGTTTCCTATACTGTCCGGACTGCGAAAGATCTCATCTGGCGGCAGCATGTAGATCAGTTATTGACAGGTTATTCCTGCCCCCGAGGCACATCTCCAGTTGAGTTGCCCGTCCTTCCCACTGCTGGTGAGCTACCATGTCAAGAATCACCTGCTTCTGACTCTCCTCCTCCATCACCACAAGCAGCGAACAATAACCTCCTCCCTGAGCAGGCTGATCCAACAGCCTCACCTGTTCCCACTTCAAGTTCCCAGCCCAGTGTCAGGCCTGCACCCATAACATCTTCGGGTGCAAGAACGCCGGATGTCCGCCGTAATCCACCTAGAGAAAGGAGGCCTCCTCAACGGCTGGACCTTTAGTTGAGATTAACTCACAGCTGGGAACTTGAGGCGTTCTACCCTCATTTCATAGTTAGTTTTTGTTTTCTTAAAGGGACATTTTTATTAAGGGGGGAGGAATATGTTGTATATTGGGTTGTAGATATAGATCTTGTTGTTATGGTAACTGAGTAGGTCACTGGGGTCAGCCCAGCTAGTCTGGGCTTGTTCTAGTGAGTTCTGTGCTATGCAATAAAATGGACACTTGCACCTACTCCAGCTCTCTGCCTTTCCACTGATTTCTTCCTATACTCTGAAACTCCCCACGACATAACACTTTGTCTTTTTCCTGTAGCCTTCTCTAACACCTGAGCTGGGAAACAGAAAAAATGGAGGCTAAAGCAACTTCATAACTGTAAACAAATTAAATGCTAAATCAGCAGCTTTATTATTAAACTATAAAATTATTAATATGCATCAGAAAGTTAAATTCAAAGACACAGGACAGCTTTCATGTTGATGAATAAATGTTTTCAAATTTAATATTATTTGCATTAAATTGCTTTAAATATAATTTTAAAAACGTATTTCTTTAAATAATTGAATAGACCAAGTTATCTAGCTTTTAAATATTAAATGTATAGAAAGATACTTAGAACACAGTCCTCCATACAATTGGCTATGGCAGCTTCTATGCACTTAAAAAAGCTTTTAACTCTAGATCTTTAGATCAGTACAAAGCAGTCAACTTAGACAGGATCTTTTAAAAAAATAGTTAGGCAAGAAACTCCCACTTAGCAAAGCCTGTTCTAAAGCTGCTTTTGCAAGGCAAATAAATTATAGTTTGCAACAGCCATACTCAAAATGTGGAAGTTGATATGAGCAGAAAAAAACCCAAAAGTAAGTTCAATGATGAAATTTGCTTAGCAGGAATTTTTATAAAGACAGTTATATGAATATGGTTAAATGTACCAAATGGGGAGTATAAGACGACCTTATATTGACAAGTTCTGAAATCACAAACAGAGCTGGTGACAGACTTTGCTTGGCCCTTAGCAAAGTGGCAGGGGAGAGGGGACTCGGATAGCCTCCCCCACTCAATCTTCAGTGATGACCAAACCACGCCACCGGGGGCTCCAGCAGTGATTTAAAGGGCCCAGGCTCCAGCTGCTACTGCTGTCGTGGTAGCAGCAGTGATAGGCCAGAGCATGGGCCCTTTTAAATGGCCAGGCCCTGCGGCAGGGGCCCCTTTTGCCCTCCCGTCAGAAGCCCTGGTCACAAGAGAGTTATGCATCTTCTCCCAAACAAATGATTTGAGCTTTTGTACTACTTTTTCCATTGAGAGGTCTCAGATCCAGCAACTAAGATATAGAGAGATGTGAATGCCTGTCTCTCTTATCTGCTAGATTCTCAGTAATGTTTGAGAATGTTAAAGTCCATTTTTTAAAATCATGAGTAGAGGTAGTTAAGAAAGTTAAAATATATTTCAATAAAAAATGAGAGAATGAGAGAAACATCTTGATTTTACATTAGAACAAAATATTTTAATTGTAATGGGGAGGGAAAGGAAAATTTAATTCGATGGGATGGGAAAAATCACTCGCATTTTTATTCCACCCTCCTCTTTCTGCCCCCCTCCCTCCAGTGAAATAAAGTTAAATAGATGAATTTCTACATCCTAACCAAAACAAAATAAAAATTAAAAAATCAACCAAAATGTTTCTAAGTGACTCTGATAAAACATAAATCTGAATAAATATGAGCTTTACTAACACTTATATGAACACAGGTCTCCTTGAGGTCCACCAGTGAAAAATAATCACCTTAGAAGGCCGTGCCTAGGTTAGACTTAAGTTCATTAATATTTACCTTAAATGAACTTAAGGTCCCAAACAGATTTCATGATTCAAAGATATGGACCACTTGATCTTTTAGATTTAAAATAAACTTTGGTGGAGGAAAATTTAAAGCAAAATTAAGTAAACCCTAGTATATCTTATTTTGACTAGGGAAGTCAGCATGTAGTCAAGTACACAATCAGTAAACTGATCAGCCTAGGCTTATCAGTTAATCCTATAAACTACACACAACACCCCTCCTCTTGTTGCCTCTGTGTATCACAGGCAGCAAGAGCTGGGACAGACAGGAGCCAGTGTCTGTGGGGAGCTGATTTTTAAGCTGGCTTCCCATGAGCACCAGATTGTGTGGAGCTGCCTCTGACAGAGAGGCAGCAGCATAAGAGGATAAGGGGAGGCAGGTGGGAGCTGGTACATGTGCGAAGCCAGCTTTTAAGCTGGCTCTCCACATATGCTGACTCTGCAGAGCCACTCGCCCCCCCCACACCAGGGGGACATGGGAGGCTGTTGTGGAGCAGCCTCTGTCCACGGTGGGTCGGGCTGCTGCCTCTGTATCTGTATCAGAGGATGTAGGGGGCTTCCCGGGAATGGGGCCAGGAGAACACTGGCTGCCAGTCCTTCCCCCAAGGACCATCAAATAATCATGTAACTGATAATATTGTGTGCATTTACATGATTATTCCTTAACACAGTATCTAAAATCCTTAATTTTGACATGTCATGGTTCCAATCTCCAAGTGATGGGATATGCCTTCATGGAATTTCCACCACTTACTTTTTTAAGATTGCACTTATCCAACATCTCGCATACTTCTCTCACAGCTTATTTCACTGTCACACATAGGTATAGGAAGTCATGAATTGTTCTTGGAGGATGTTCTATTGGAGAAGATTGATCTAGACATTTTATGTATTGCACTGCTAAAATACGCTGGCAAAGTTAGATGCTTTTTTATGACATCAGCAGAATTTGAAGCCACAAAAGGATTGTCTGGCTGTTGTGCCTACATAATTCCTTTCTGGATGCCTCAAACAGGGTGGAGATTTCTTTGTTGAGTGCCTTGGCCCCCAACTTGTCTATCATTTCCCAAAATATTTTCTCCTTTAAATATAAAATATTCAGATTCCCAGGTGGCCATTCAGAATTTCTGTGAGCTAGAGAGCTTAGCCTGTGATTTCACAGAGAACTGCAGGCTGAATACACTTCATTGCCAAGTTCAGTCAGACTTCTAGAAGTCTATGTAGGTATTTTTTCCACTATATTCATTCAGCTTATGAATTTACTACATATCATTTACTATATATATTCTTGCCTTACTAATGGAGTTCTAAAGCAGGGGTCAGCAATAAAATGTTGGCGATTTGCTAGTGTTAGCCTCTGGAGGACCACTGCCCCTGTATTTACCTGAACCTCTGCAGATATGGGAGATTGCAGTTCCCATTGGCTGTGGATCCATGGCTCCCAGCCAATGGGAGTCGCAGGACATGGTGCAGACTGAGACATCACTTCCTGCAGTTCCCATTGGCCAGGAACAGTGATCCACAATCAACAGGAGCTACAATCTCTCATAGCTTCAGAAGTGCAAGTAAATATAGTGGCAGTGACCCACCAGGAGCTAACCCTGGGGAACCAGATTCAGCCCGCATGCCGGTATTTGCTCACTCATGCCCTAGGATATGTATAATCGCCGTTTCATTTACATCAAAATGGCCGCCGCGCTGTGCCGATCAGCTGTTTGGCGGCTCAGCACAGTAGTCTGGATGCTCCGTGGTCGACAACAGAAGCATTTGTTGACCGCCCCGTTATGCCTCGTGGAATGAGGTTTACCGGAGCGATCGACAAAGGCTTCCGTTGTCGACCATGGAGCATCCAGACTACCGCGCTGTACCGACAAACAGCTGATTGGCACAGCGCAGCGGCCATTTTGATGTAAATGAAGTGGTGATTATTTAAATTGCTGCTTCATTTTCCTATGTCTAGTAAACTCATCTACATGGCTCCGTCGACAGAGCCATGTAGTCTAGACGTACCTCTAGAGCAGTGGTCCCCAACCTTTGGAGGTTGCCGGGTGCCAGGAGGAATGGCCGTTCGTCCGCTGGGCGCCAGGGGGTGGGGCCCTCCATAGCCGCGCACCCAGGGCCGGCGCCCCCCCCTCCATGCGCCGCACGCCCGGGGCCGGAGCTCCCCCCCAAGTGCCACACGCCCGGGGCTGGAGCTCCCCCCAAGTGCCGCGCGCCCGGGGCCGGCGCCTCCTCCAAGCGCCGTGCACCCAGAGCGCGGCGCTCCCGGGGCCGGCGCTCACTGTGTGCCATGCGCCCGGGGCCAGCTCCGGCACCATGCGTGCGCCACATGCCCAGGGCCAGGCCAGCCCCGAGCACTTAGCGGGCACACACGAATGCCGTGTGGCACCGTGTTGGGGACCACTGCTCTAGAGTGTATACTAAATAGTGGATTTCATAAGGAAGAAATACTCTATTTGAATAGTTGAGATTGTTTGAACCAGTGAAATATTGTTTTGATTCCTCTTGCTGCAGTATACTTACGATATTTTTTGCCATATTTTATCAACCTTGCATACAAACCTTGTTGGTGACTATGTAGTTCAATATATAGTAAAATATGTGGTTCAGGAAATTTTGCAAGTTAGAATGCTGCCAGCCAGCACATGTCACCATCCTTGAAATAAAGGAAGCGTTCAGACCATTGCAGACATTTATGTTATTTTTCTCTTTTTATGTGCTATGAGCTAAATGTTGCTCCCCTTGCTCATAGGAGTAATCTCATTTAAACCAATGTGAGTGAGACAAATATGAGCAGACATTATTTTGGGATCAACTCTTGCAATCCTGGCTTAAATGATACTTACTCACTGAAATATTCCCATTGTAATGAAGGAAAAATTGCATGATTGGGCCCCTTCTTGTCTTTTTACATGATGATCTTTGTGAGAGATTTTTCTTTTACTACTCTGTGTATTCCTGATGGCTATATTGGTAGTAGCAACTAAATGTTGTACACAGGAATTATTCATATACATTGTTTTTGGTAGTTTCTTACATTTTTATATTGTTGATATATGGGACCTTTTCCCTTTTCTTTTTCTATTCGATTATAACTCTTTGTTATGACCTTAAATTCAGATTTTGCTTTTGTGCACCCACCCCCAAGATTTAGAAATTGAAAATTATCATGTTAGTTCCTTTTAATATGGAATTAAAACGTGCTCTATTATTTTTTTAAAGAAAAGAGATAAAAGAAACAAAACTTGTTGAGTTCTCACCAGTTATGCTGACAATGACATACAATCAATCTAGCCAGCTGAGCAACACATTTTGCTATCTATACTTTGTTATAAGTTAGCCTTGAGAATGATTTTTGCTCTCAGTAAAAGAAAGGAAAGACTGATTTCTGTTATAATACTAATTCATACTGTTGACAACCATTACTTTTCATTTGGAATGCATGGAAACCTTAAAAAAAATCAACATTCAGGTCATGTAATTATTACCAGATTAACCTTGAAATTAAAGACACTTAAGCCTTTTTCAAATTAAAAGGTGGACAGTCTAAGTAGGATCTAATTACAAATAAGTACACTTAAAGCTTGTCTACACTGGCAAGTTCCATCGAGAAAAACTCTGAATAACTAAAATCTCTAAGTGTCCACATTACAGCATGAAAATGTCCCAACGTGCAACTGTTTTTTGCGACAGAAAATTTCCACCTCCGTGAGGGACTTTTGTCTTTTCCCTGACCTTTATGGTCAACAAAGAACAGTGTGGACTCTGTTTTTTGCTTTGTTGAGAGAACTGGCTTCCACCAGTATCCCACAATGCCTTCCCTGTGATGTCTGCTGGCATGCGCCCCTCCCCTTTCAGGGTTCTGGAAAGTACCTAACAGTTGCCTGACCTGCTCCTTTTGAGGAACAAACAAAAAGAGCAAACCATTAGAATGCTCATGTTCTGCCCTGCTAGAAACACAGCAGCAGGCAGCCTGCTGCTGCAGGAGGGAGTCTGGAGAGACTGCTGTGCTGCTTTGGCATTCCTCATCATGGAGAGCTCACAGAGCTACTCTTGACGCTGCTCCCAGTTGAGGAGATTGTGGGATAATTCAGGGAGAATCAGAAGAAACGCAGGGATCAGCTCTGCCTTTCCACCACACTGCACTGCAGGATGCTTAGTGACATTACAGATAGAGCAAAGCAGAGGGGGCAGCTAGCAATGTGGCCATGAAATGTTCACAGTGGAAGGTAGGAAAACCAGTTTGACCGGCTTTCACTTTTGCCGACTTTTGCAAATTGATGGGACTTTTGTTGTCAAACCTTTCTAGTGTAGACATAGCCCCAGAAACACCTTGTCAGAAAAATATTGAACAGACAAGACAGTTCCAAATCTGAGCAGAAATTAAAATTCCATTACCTGCTTTAAAAAAAGTAAATATCTGTCAATTATATTAGCTAATTAGAAGAGAAGTAGTGATTATAACATCACCTAATCATAGTCTTCATTAAGTCAAATAAAAGTCTTCATTAAGTCAAATTCAAATGGTAAATCCTGGAAGCCAGGCTTTTCCCACAGTACTTCAGACAAGAAAGGGATAAAGTATGCATGGCTCTCCCCCTTCCTGCAAATAAGTAGATGTCATGTACTTCCATTGCACCACCTTTTCCATACCTAACCCATGTGGGAGGGACCTCCGAAGGGTCAAAGATTTATACCTGGGAGAAGGCAAGCCAGGGATGGGAAAAAAGCCAGCAGGAAGGGCAGGTAACATCTGTACACAATCTCCCCATTCAGGCAACCAGCTCAAATTCAATGGACAGTTAGTCCCACTGAAATTGTTTTGACTCTTCTGTAAAGCTCCTCCATGCTGTAGACAACTTCTCAAGTGGGGGCTTGAAGGGAATCAAGTGACAGAGGGATCCCTGCATGTGTGGGCCCATTAGTGCCGTGTCTCAGGTAGGCCAGACATGTAATAAGGATGACTTGCAGCCAGCATAGAGGAGCAAAGACCGTGACCTAGAGCCAATGCTTAATTTACAATGGAAGAGGTGATGGGATTCAAGATGTCAGGATTCAAGGCCTTTTTTTTTTAAATTTCAGAAATGAAGTGGGAAGCTCAGAGGTGCCAGGGCTGTGAACTGCCAAGCATAGATGTGCCAGGGCTTAGTTCTGGCACATATTAAGCACTGCCTAGAACCAGCACAGTAAAACAAAGACACTTACCCTGAGTATTCTGTAGGGGAGCACAGCAACCCCAAAAGAATGAAACTGTTATAGAGATCTCCCTCTATTCTGTCCCCCGACCCTCTTGCAATTTCTCCCACCAAAGGGGCTGATCTAGTCCTGAGTAAGGACTTCAGTTTTTAAAATTAGCTAATATATAATTAAATTCTCTCTAGAGAGTGAGTTAACTCACAGAAATATGGGTCAAATGCAAATCATTTGCAGCACTTCAACATAGCATGAGCAGCAGATTAAAATCAGAATACAGTATATTTGTTCCACTGAAACCATTTCTCACTGAAGACATGCCATAAATGCCATTCATTCTATATGCACCTCACTTTTAATACTACTGAAAAAGACTCTCTAGGAAATAACTACTGTAGTATTTGAACATATTCATCATTGGTACTAATAGTACCGATTAGGCTACATGCACTCAGATCTCAAATCTGTGTATGAACCTTAAGTGTATATTCTATATGAGGTTGTAAAATCCTGTAATTACATGTCCATCAGACTTTGAGTATATTATTCTAAAGATCATTGCCATAGTTCATTGCAACATTATCTGCATTCCCAGCCCTTGTGGTTCAACCTCTTTAGGTTCCCAGGTCCACAACTTACAACTCTCTTTGGCGGAGATCATACCTCTCCTGGTCCTGACAGGGGTTCTCCCAGGCTACATTCTGTTTTTCCCAACAAGCAGACTGACTAAACAGGACAGCATTTTCTCTTGGATTACTCTTCAAAATCAGTGGAGAGAGGCCACCTGCTGTAGATTACCACATTGTTCTTTAAAAGAAAGAATAATTTTCCATAGGACACTCCCAGTAAATATCTCCCATATATCAGCATTATCTCTTATATGCTATAAAACTATTTTAATTTAAATAAAGTTATCTCAAAGTTAGACATCTTATTTTCTATTCAAGCTAGTATATATTCACTTGTCTACACAATTAATTGACTTGTTGATAAAGGAAATTAACAAAAGAAGTCTACAAATGTAGTTTAGTATTAAAGTATGGTTTCAATCTAGAGTACAAAATGTTTGAGAGTGTTCTAAATTTGGTAAAATTAATTATTCCATCCATATTACTTAGACAGCATTCAAAAAGCATTTTACAGTAGTCTTCTGATAATCTGGAACCTTTGGGACCTAGGTGGTGACGGATTATCGGATATGCCAGACTATCAGGAGGTACTATAAGATGGTTTTATATATATACACACACACACTGTATATAAAGTGTTTTTAACCCTTTCTATTGTAGCACAAGCACTGTCCAGAGTCACACAATACCAGTGGCAGACTGACTCGGTCCCGTCCGGTTTTGCTCAGTTCAGCTGCTGCAGCTGCGGCCTTGTGACTCGTTTTTTTCCGAAGCTCACTCACTAGGCTCTTGCCATTTTGATGCCGGACTATCGGGAGTGCCGTACAATTGGATGCCGGACTATTGGAGTTTTACTGTAGTTACTTTACAGATAAAGAAGCACAGAATTACAGAACATCTAGATGTCATCTAGTCCAGTCCTCTGCACTTGTGGCAGGTCCAAGCACCATCTAGACTATTCCTGACAGGCGTTCGTCTAACTTGCTCTTAAACATCTCCCAATGGTGGAGAATCTACAATCTCCTAGGCAATTTATTCAGTGCTTAACCACCTTGACAGTTAGGAAGGTTTTCCTAATGTTTAGCTTAAATCTCCCTTGCTGCAATTTAAGCCAATTGCTTCTTGTCCTATCATCTGATATTAAGGAGAATAATTTTTCTCCCTTGTCCTCATAACAGCATTTTAGGTACTTCAAAGCTGTTATATACCCTCTCAGTCTTCTTTTTTCCAGACTAAACAAACTCAGTTTTTTCAATCTTCCCTCATAGGTCATGTTTTCTAGACTTTTAATCGTTTTTGTTGCTCTTCTCTGGACCTTCTCTAATTTGTCCACATCTTTTCTGAAATGTGATGACCAGAACTAGATACAGTACAGGCAGTCCCCGGGTTACGTACAAGATAGGGACTGTAGTTTTGTTCTTAAGTTGAATCTGTATGTAAGTCGGAACTGGCGTCCAGATTCAGCCGCTGCTGAAACTGACCGCCAGTTCTGACTTACATACAGATTCAACTTAAGAACCCCAAGCTTCCCGAAGTCAGCTGCTGCTGAAACTGATCAGCGCTGATTCCAGGAAGCCTGGGGCAGAGCAACTCTGCCTCGGGCTTCCTGTAGTCAGCGCTGGTCAGTTTCAGCAGCGGCTGACTTGGGGACGCCTGGGGCAGAGCAGCTGGGGTGCTGCTGGGTTGCTCCAGTAGCACCGCTCCTCGGCGCTACTGGACCAACCCAGCAGCACCCCAGCTGCTCTGCCCCAGGCGTCCTGATTCAGCCACTGCTGAAACTGACCAGCAGCGGCTGAATCAGGACCTGGGGCAGAGCAGCTGGGGTGCTGCCGGGTTGGTCCAGTAGTGCCCAGAGCGGGCGCTGCAGGACCAATCTGCAGCGCCCCAGCTGCTCTGCTCCAGGGTCCAAAACAAAAGCGTGGTCTGCTGGGGGGGGGCACACTAGCCGCGCCCCCCCCCCCCCCCCCCAGCAGACCAGGGACACGGGGAGCAGAGCCGCAGCGGCAGCGGGGTGCCGCGCCTCTGAGGCTTTGCTCTGGCAAAGTCTCAGAAGTGTGGGGAACCGCCGCGGCTGCGGCTTGAGTCCCGGTGCCTGTGGTCTGCTGGGGACGGTCCCCAGCAGACCACAGGCACCGGGACTCAAGCGGCAGCAGCGGCGGTTCCCCACACTTCTGAGGCTTTGCTCTGGCAAAGCCTCAGAAGCGCGGGAACCCGCCCGGTGCCTCTGGTCTGCTGGAGACGGTCTCCAGCAGACCAGGGGCACCGGAGCAGCTTACGAACGGGGCTTTCTTGCTCCAGAGCTCGCAGGTAGCAATCCGCTACCTCGACCTCCGGGGCGAGAAAGCCCCGTTCGTAAGTGCGGATCCGACATAAGTCGGATCCGCGTAAGTCGGGGACTGCCTGTACTCCAGCTGAATCCTAACCAGTGTGAAATACAGCAAAATCATTACTTCTCTAGTCTTGCTTAAAACACTCCTGTTACTACATCCCAGAATAATACTTGTGGGGTTTCTTTTGGAAACAGTATTACATTGTTGACTCATATTTAGCATGTGTTCCGCTGTGACTCCCAGAGTCCCTTCTGTAATATTCGTTCCTAATTAATCATTTCCCATTTTGATTGTTCCTTCCTAAGTGAAGTACTTTGCATTTGTCCTTAGTAAATTTCATCCTGTTTACCTCCAGCCATTTCTCCAGTTTGTCCAGATCATTTTGAATTTTCATCTCATCCTCTAAAGCACTTGCAACCCCTCCTAGCTTGGTATCATCTGCAAACTTTATAGGTGTACTCTCTATGTCTTTATCTAAATAATTGATGAAGATATTGAACAGCACTGGTCCCAGAACTGATTCCTGAGGAACACCACTAGTTATGCTACTCCAGTTTTCCAACCCATCTAATAGTGGCTCAATGTAGCTTGTATTTCCCTAGTTTGTTAATGAGAAGGGGCATGTGAGATGTATCAAAAGCTTTACTAAAGTTTAGCTATACTGTGCTTACTCCCTCCCCCCCCCCCCCCCCACTCCCACACACATCCACAAGGCTTATTACCCCATCCAAAAAAACCCAAAACTGATCAGGTTTGTTCGGCAAGTTTTGTTCTTGACAAATCCATGTTGACTGTTACTTATCACCTTGTTATCTTGCAGATGTTTGCAAATTGATTCCTTAATTATTTGTTCCATCATCTTTCCTGGTACAGAAAAGTTAGACTGACTGGTCTGTAATTCCCTCTGTTGTCCTTACTTTCCTTTTTAGAGATGGGCACTTTTCCAGTCTTCTGGAATGTGAAATCTCTATGAAGGAATAGAAGTTCCTGATCCAAATAGCCCTCTGTTTTAGAAATCCTTAATTGCTTTTACAGTAACTGATCAAATGAAAAACTGAAAAATAAAATAGAATATTCCTATGATGCTGAAAACACTTATCTATATCAAAATCATTACAATGATTAAATAAGGTTCTAAAATATGGTAAATTCATTCAGCTACTGAATGAATTTATACCACATCACTTAACTGAACACATGCTAAATGACTGTAATTCAAACTTTACAATTTGGAAAGTTCTTGTCCCAACTGTTGACACTTTTACATGTGATCCTAAATTTGGTTTTGTTCCCCTACACATAGGTTCCAAACACTGATTTTGGTAACAGTGGCTGAAACTTCCTGAAACATTTCAAACTAAAGAAACATATTTAAAAACAGATAATTTAAGCACAACCCCTTCATTTAAAACATTGAGAAATAATTAAAAGAACAAGCTATAGACTGTGTAAGAACCACTTAACCATGCTCAGAGTGAGAAAAACATGACTTAGTGATAACTGGGAAGTACAAACTATATTGAGCTATTAGATGGGTTGGAAAACTGTTCCCAGGGAATAGTTATCAATAGTTCACAGTCATGCTGGAACAGTATAACTAGTGAGGATCCTCAAGAATCAGTTCTGGGACCAGTGCTGTTCAATACTAGGGTTGCCGGATACTTTAAAAAGAAATACCGAACATGGTGGGAAAAAATTGGTTGAGAAAAAAAAAAGGAACAAAACAAAAGGCACTGCGCCTTTAAATCCCCATGCTCACCACTCCTCCCATCAGACGTGGCAGAGGTGGAATGTCCCAAGCGCCCAACTGTCCAAGAAAAAACAGAAAACACTGGACAGAGGTTGTTGTTTTTTTACTAGACAGAGGCCACAAATACCGGACTGTCCGGGCCAATACTAGATGCCTGGCAACCCTATTCAATACCTTCATCATGCTCATGGATGTTTGGCATGTTACATAATTATGCTTTCCCCAGCTCTGTTTCACTGTATTTGAGCTATGAAGGATCACAGTCAAACAAAGAAGATGCTAAAAAGTAGGCAGAAGATACAACTAGTGAGTGTGACCTTTTAGTGATATTCTGGTCCTAAACTAAGCCACATTCATTGTGACCTTCTTCAACTCCTGTCAGGGTTATTCCCCACCCTGGCGCTCTGAGTGCAGATGGTGAGGGCTCACAAGAGAACTTCAAAGCCTTTACAGGCACTGGTTACAAAAAACTCCCCCTCCCAACCCCAGAATCACAATACACAGATTTTGGGGAATCACTGCCACCATCAAGTGCTTTTCTATCCCAAAAACTAGGAATGAACACTTGAAACCACCTCCCCCAGGGTACCCCAAGCTCTTTTGCCCCAAAAGAACTTGAAAAAAGAAAAGAGAAAACAAGCTGCAGTCTCTGGCAACTGACCCCTCAGTCAGAGGCATGCAGACAGACCTATCAGGACACAAGAATCACCTTAAAAGAAGTTATTTTTGTTACAAAACAAAAGATAAACTTCATAAAGCATTCTTGGTTGCTAGATGTTACAGAGCAACCAAGGAAAACAAATTTTAAAAGACAGAGAAAAGTCTCTGGACATAGTGCAAGGTAGTAAATGGGGAAGCGAGGCACAGAATCATATAGAGCAGTTCTTACTAAACCACAAAATAAAGAAAAATTACCCTGAACACAACTGGATTCACTTTCGCTTTGACTTACAGTTTTATCTTTGTTCAATCCATTCCCATGCCCCAAATTCCTTGGAGACATGGTAGTCCTGTCTGGGTTTAAATTATTCTGTCTCTCTCAACTCCTGGGCTGTGTCTAGACTGGCAAGTTTTTCCGCAAAAACAGCTGCTTTTCCGGAAAAACTTGCCAGCTGTCTACACTGGCCGCTTGAATTTCCGCAAGAACACCAACGACCTCATGTAAGATTGTCAGTGTTCTTGCAGAAGTGCTATGCTGCTCCCATTCGGCCAAAAGCACTCTTGCACAAATGCTTTTGTGCAAGAGGGCCAGTGTAGACAACGTGGTATTGTTTTGCGCAAAAGAGCCCCAATCGCGAAAATGGCGATCGGGGCTTTCTTGCACAAAACCACATCTAGATTGGCACGGACGCTTTTCCACAAAAAGTGCTTTTGCAGAAAAGCGTCCATGCCAATCTAGACGCTCTTTTCCGCAAATGCTTTTAACGGAAAAACTTTTCCGTTAAAAGCATTTGAAGAAAATCATGCCAGTCTAGACTAGCCCTGGTTTATCTCTCCCACACAAAGAAAGCAGGCAAGGAACCTATAACCAATTCAAATTTCAACCCACTATCTCAATTGGTTCTCATGGCCCCTTCGTCAACACCTTTACTAGCTACCTGAGTTTAACCCCTTAGTCACCAAGTGCTGATCAGCACTCCTCCTGTCCATTACACCTCCTCATTCACCTGCCTCTTAATTCCTTAACTGCTTAACCAGATAGTTCCATTCAGTGTCTCAGCAATATATTAAGTGACAAATTTTGCCTTCAGGCAAATGTACCACATTCATTGTGTGCAGCATCACCAAGATTCAGTGAGATATATACACACTCTCATGAAGTGTGAGGGCAGAAGCCAATTCTTAAACAATCAAAATGGACTGTTTCCTCATTCGAAGAGTCACAACTCAAAATTTGGAAATTGATGGTCTTAAGATTTTTGTCAAGGATTTGTTGAGTGCATACTCTTAAGTTGAAAATCTAGTAACAAAATCAGTCTGGGTATCTTGAAAATCTGTAAATCCTCAGACAACAAAAGCTTCTAAAGTGGTATTGTCTGGCATGCTGAGAAAGTTCACAAAACTCAATAGGCCTGATTTTCCTCTCACTCATACTGGTTTCACTCCAGTGATTTCAGTGCAATTATTCATGATGTATACCAATGGAAGCAAATGGAGACTCAGGCCCTCCACCCTGGAACAATTTCTTAACCTGCAGATGGCACCTGTGGTACCATAGCCCAAAACCTCCTTATCCAAAATTTTATTTTCAAGATAACCTCTATACCTTTTGCATTCAGCTGGCAATAGCCTAACGTTGAGCTAACCAGAAAGATCAGAGATAAGGAATCGTCTACCATAATGCTGGGCTACTGAAAAATGAGCCTATCAAAACATAGCACTATAACCTTTTATAACCTATAAACACATCTACACAATCATTCTCAGCTGAAGCACTACATTTTCTTATTACAAAGATTTTACTGATGTAGGATTGCTATTATGAGGCTGAAGTAGTACCTGGGGGGAAACACCCAGTTTAAACTCCTTATCTTAGGCACTGAAAACTACCTCTCAGGTGAAATTCACATGCTTTTTCTTACCACAAAGTTTGGTATAAAGATTGGGAAGCTAGTTAGTTTTATTTGTAAGCCTTTTATACAGTAACAATCTATTGTGGTCTTCCCCAGCAGAGATTACACACCAAAAAAAGGGGGGGGGAAGAAGGGTAGAGCATATAAAATAGAAAGGGAAGCAGGGACAAAGATAAAGTGTAAAGAAAGGAGAGAAACAAAGACAGCGAAAGATGAGAGCAATAAAGAACTGAAACAAAATGAAGCCATAATGATGAGTCTACTGTTTGGGATTTTTTTTTCTCTGAAAAATAAATCATCACAATTTAAAAGTACTCACAAACTATTTATTCGCATCACTTGTTCTAAACTTAGAAAAAAAACCACCTACAACTCTGTCAGTGTGAACAGCAAAGTAAAAATTACAGCTGCAGTTGTACATTGCAATTTTTAGGAAAGCTATCATCAGGGTGCAAGGGTTAGCAAATACTTGCCCACAGGCTGGTTCTGGTTCCCCGGGGTTACATTTCACTTTCTGATGTACAGGGTATCTCTGAACAGATAGCCTTAATACAGCAGCTAGTGTTCAAAACAGGAATAAAAATGTACCGGGAATTTGGTACAGGAGGGCTAAAGCCAAAACAGAAATGAGCACTGAAGAATAAGCCTATCTGATTTAGGACTCTTAATTCTACAGTACACATTTCTACTTTGGCTTTATTCCTGACAGAGTTCCCAGTCCTTTTTTCTTCTTGTTTTTGAATGCTGGGTGCTGTTTTAGTAAAGCTATTACAGCAATATCCTGTGAAGCCTCAGAAAACCACACAGCAGAAATCATTCTCCTTTCCCATTCTATTCCCTCCATGTCTTTGTCAACTGACTGGTTTACCACTGTTTTCACCTCCCAACACAAGCAGAAAGTATTTCAGCTATGTGACACTGCTAAGCTTTTGACTCTGTCAGCATGAAGTATGAGATGCATCACAGCAGCAGCAATGGCTTTCCTTTCCTCCTCCAGTGGAAGTTAAAAGTTGAATTTTGGGGAGGGGAGAGGGAATCAGATGTTTCAACTCAAAATAATCCAATACTCTACCCCCTACAAACTACTATTACATAAAACAAACACACTAGTTATTCTCCAACTAAAATCATCCCATGTATAAAGTGATCTGATATCACAAGACATTTTTAAACAAGTACCTTGAAGTTTGTCTCTTCAGTTGAGGATTTTCATCTGCAAAAAAATAAAAACTTATCACTGGTCAACGTGACCGGTTTCTCCCCTTTCCCTTCTTCAAAAAGAGATGATTCAATACAAACCCCACCCTGGCAGCCAGACAATAAAGCTGCAAATAACTTATTCTGATCAAAGCCCCATCTGCTTGGCAGCAGCAATTCAACTGCACTTGTGGTTTTTGTATGACTGCAGCTTCTGAACTGAATGATCCTTTCATTTAGATGGAAGTTTAAACAAAATATGGTAATTAGCATCAACTAGTGTGGCTTTCATGGGTGCTATCTACAAAGAATTCTCTAATAAAAGGACTTTCCTGCTTTCCCATCCAATTACATAACATTGTTGAATGATATAATTTAAATTTAAATTAGCCAACTTTTTAAAGTCAGTCAACATTAGACTTCCTGCCTTAAACTATCTTTCAAGTGTTAGCAATTTCAGTTAAATATCAATCTTGACAGAAACAACCTTGATTTGATTCATTTTACACCAAGGTCTGTGTTTAATGTTGTTCAGTTTAACAAAAAACCACATCCCTGCATTTTGAAAAGTAACATTGCATGCAACATCAAATAAAATAAAAAATGTCAATCTTTGGTAAATTATAAAATTGCAATAAAACAAAGATGCAACTAAAGAATGAGGCATGTTCAAACTGGGTACATTACAATCAACAAAACTCATAAGCTCTGCAGAGAAAATCTTAACCAATATAATCCATTTTAAACTGGTTTATTTAAAACTAATGTATGTTTTTAAGTTAGAATAAGGCCACACACCCCAAAATTTCTGATCATATTTAAGTCCATTGTGGAAAGTTTACTGGTTAGTTGTATGAAAAAGAATTAGTGGCAAATAATATTTTAAAATTTATGGCTGGGGCTGGACTTGGCCACTTAACTTGCCTCAGGCTCCTTTAAAAATTCCAACCTAAAGATTTGTCTCCA
Organism: Pelodiscus sinensis; assembly: GCF_049634645.1. Taxonomy (NCBI): domain Eukaryota; kingdom Metazoa; phylum Chordata; order Testudines; family Trionychidae; genus Pelodiscus; species Pelodiscus sinensis. The sequence goes on from NC_134720.1 coordinate 13,327,535, forward strand.
CAGTTTTCTCTCTCCAACTCCACCCCCCAATCAAAAATCACAATATAGGTCAGGTAGGTTAAAAACAGTGCGGATGGAGTTGGTTAGCTTCATAGACTGCATTTTAGATAAAAAGAAGACTTCTGTGCAACTCATTTTCCAAAATGATTCAGGATGTAAATCTTTACATTCAAGAACTAAAACTAAAATACCTAAAAGACGGAAATAACAGGCAGACACATGAACACACACACATGGTATTTGTTGACTAATGTTGATGCTAGTTTTCTTGCAAAGGAGGGATTCATATGTTTATGATTATACCAGAAAAAGTACAAGATGGGCTTTAAATAAATGTTGTGTAAATTACAGACCAAAACTATTCCCTTCTCTACAAAGAAGAGCTTTGCCAGTTATACTGATATAGCTGTGCAGGTATAACTAAGCCCTTATTGTGGTGTGATGGGTCCGGGGAGACACACACTCGGGATGGACTCAGCCCTCTCGTGCTCCCAGAGGCGGGGCGAGCCCAACAACGGTGAGCTGCGGTGGAGGCATGGCCGGGACAGGGCCCCGGTCACACAGCCGGGGCCCCAGAAAGGGAGGGGGCAAAGTAGGGGGCAGAGCATGGCAGAGTGTCAGGATGCTCCTGACACAGAGCATCAGACCGTTCCCAGCGGCGGCGGGCACTTTCAAAAGGGATGCCCATTGCGGCAAGAGAGGTAGGTGTCCCTAGAGCCGGCACAGGGGATAAGCGGCAGGGACCAAGGGCCGCTGAACGCAAGGGCCGGCGAGAACAGCACGGTGCAGGACAAGGCCTCCACGCAGCCGGAGGAGCGAAGAGACACTCAACTCCCGGTAGGACCCCAGACGGAGGAAGTGGCAGAGAGGGACGAGTTAGAGGGTAGGAAGCAGCCCAGGGCAGGGTGGCATTGGTGCCCGTGGGCTGGCGCATTTCGGGGAGCAACCCCCACCAGTCGTGTAGAGGGATTGGACCAGTGAACTTAAGGACCCTGGGCTGGGACCTGGAGGAGAGGGTGAGCCCGGGTCCCCCTAACCCTCCCTGCATGCTCAATACTCCAGAAGGAGAGCAGTCAAGGGGGACATGCCCCAAAGGGTGACCAGGAGGCTAGCCACACCGGGAAGTCGAATAGCAATGCTATGGACATTTGGCCCCCACAGGCACACTAGCTGTATGAAAAGTAGATGGACGGGGGGGGGGGGCAATGAGGATGGCTGGCGGTGGGGGGGGAATGGGGCGGAGGGAGAGAATCAGCCGGCGGGGAGCAGGACTGACCTGGCCACATGCAGATTCCAGGGTGCTGCCTGTCCCATGCACGGTCCTGGCAAAGCACGAGCAAGTCTGACTACGGCTCCACAACGCACTTGAACAGCCCTTAGGTGCACGGACAAGGCTTCTCCTCCTCCCCAAGGCATCACTCCTATGTCAGATGCAACCAGAGCTCCCAGTGCTGATCACGCCCCACCTCCCAGCCACTCCCCTCGCCCCAGCCAGGCTTCCGTCAGGTGCTCAGCCAGAAAACCAGAAAATACCAGACATTGCACATGTCCAGTATTTTCTGAATTTTTTTTACTGGACAGAGGGCCCAAAAACTGGACTGTCCGGTTGAATATTGGACACCTGGCAACCCTAAAAATAACCATCCTCAAGATTGCAAGCCTGAAAACGAAATCTGCTTCAACAGCACCTGACAACATTTTCATATGATCATGCACAAGTGTGACTAAATATGCACAGAAGTAGCCCATAAAGAACTCAGCTTCAGTTTGAGCACGTACTAGCCACTGGACCAGTGCCACCTGCCAGAGCAAGGGTAGGGCTAACTTGTCCTGCTCATCACAATTGCAAGCAGGAGGGAGGAAGAGGAAGTGTGGGCTGAGCATAAATCAAGCCAGTGAGAGTTAACTGGAATCTTTATATCTTTCCTTTGAGATCTGATTTCCAATTTTAACCATTCTTTTATATTTTACTAGAGGACTTACCTGCCATTGCTCAGGTCCTCAATGTTTGTTTTTTTCTTCATTTAAATCATTGCTCTGGGGTGGGGCTGGGCAGGAGGATTTCAGTATGCTGGCTGCCCTGGGGAGAGAGGACAACCCCAACCCTTTCTCACCGCAGCATCTTGGGGTTAGGTGAGAAGTGCCTGTCCATGGCTGCTGCAGCTGCTACTGGCACAGCTAGGGGACAGGTGTATGTCTCCCAGCAGGGGAGACATACAGACAGACATACAGACAGACAGACACACAAACAAACTCACTTTCTGAAATATATAGTAGATAGCTGTCCCTTTTTCAACCCCTGGTGCCTGCTGGCCCAAACGTGTTATAGCTGTTCCAGTCCCCATCTTTGGTCCCTTGCAGTTATTCTACAGTATAACTGTCCCTGCTAATAGACCCCTCTCTTTCTATTTTATGAGAAACAATCACATTCCTGGCACATCCCATTGTCTTGGCACAAGCAAACCCTTTCTTTGCTTTAAGTTATAAGAGGAAGTTGCATACCAAATTTGGTTTTAGCTCTTCTGTTTTTGAACAAACAGACAGATGGACAGAAGGACAGAAAGACTCTCTCCAATGTGTAATGCATTTCTAAATATCAAAATATATTTGCTATGAATTACAATTTTAACATTATTTAATTTGCAAAATGCTATGGGATTAAGGTCATGATCAACATGCTATCAGTATTGGCTAAGCACAATGGAGAAACAGAGAGCCCGTGTTTTAAATTTATCACCTCTGGTTAAAGTGGTGACAGCTTTTATTAAAGGCTAATCAGTATTCTTTTTATGAACAACACAGATAAATGAGCTGTAACTTTAAGTATGAGTAAAGCATTTATTGCTGAAACCAGAAAGTGACCATAAGTGGGAAACAGTAGAGTCTGCACTGAATTACCAGGTGTGGACTCCAAATAAAATATGTTCTTTCCAATGTAAGGATATTGAATTGCAGAAACAATTTGCCTCTAGAACTATAGGACACTGAGATAAATTAAGAAGGGAAGGGGGAAGAATAAGAGGCAAACACATAGCCTAAAAAGATATCTGGATTGTGACATTCTGCAATCCTACACTCAAATCTTAAACCTGAATGCCTGAAGTTGGGCATCTATTTTTATAGATTTTCAGAAGCACTGAGCAATCACAGCTCTCACTGAATTCAGCACTCCTGTAAGTCAGTCTACATATGCTCATGTCTAAATGTAGATACCCACATTTAGGTTTGAAAGTTTTGGTCCTATTTTGCTTCTTAGGCTGAGAGACCACATAGCATCTTCGAGTGCTTTTACTGATACTCTGTCACCAAAATCTTCAAAAGCCTGTATGGAAAACTAAGTAGAAGTGGGTCTGGTGCTTTGAACATAGTATAGAGTGCTGCCTTTTGAAAATATACAGCCAAGTACCTAAGATAGGGTATGTCTACACTACAGCGTTATTTCACGTCTAGACACAAAATGCATGATAGGACGCTGAATCGAATTTAAGGCCGGCCGGAACTGGTTCTGGCAGGGCATCAAGTCAGGAGTTACCTTGTGTGGCTGCTGCCTGAGGCTGAGGCTATCTGACACCTGTGTTTAAAGAGATCCCCCTTAGACAGCCGGTTCTAATGTTTCCCTGCTAGCTTGCCTACATTGCTGAGGTACAGCAAAGCATTTTTTTTCTCTGAGTGCTCTGGTTGCCCTCGCTCAGGACACCACAGCACTCTGCAGCATGGAGCTGGAGCCACCCCGGGCACTCTGGTGCTTCTCCTGGACGTGTTGCTGTGAGCCTGGCAGCACGTTCTGCAGGCAGTAACAGTCTCCCTGGTGTGCCCCAGTGGGGGCTTGTGCCTCATTCCTCCCTCACGTCCTTCCACTTACCCCTCCCTAACCCCCCTTCCTGCTGTACAATAAAAGACACATGTTCATTACAACAAAGCCTCTTTACTGAACAAAACTGGGGTGGGGGAAATGAAACTGAGATGAGACTGGGAAAAGAAGGTGGGAGAGGGGAGGGGAAAACCTGGGAGGAGGGAGCTGGCGGGGTTGGCAAAGGGGGGAGGAGAAGCTCAGGGCTGGGAGTCTTGCCAGCCCACCTGTCTCCCAGCACCGTGGGTGCGGGGGCCTCAGCATCCCTGGGGGTATGGAGAAGGTGGGAAGGAAGAAGCAAGAGGGGGAGAAGGAGCGGTAGCTGGGGAGGCAGCAGGGGCTGGAGCAGCAGGAGGCAGCAAGCTCTGCCCCAGGGTCGATCACCACCTGGGGGGCACGGACCATCCTCCCCCCCCCCCCCAGGATGCAGTCTACGGCATCAAAATAGGGGCAGGGGTCCGGGTCTGCCCCTGGTTGGGAGCTGCCCCCTGTGGCCTTGGCATACGCATGCCGTAGCTCCTTTATTTTCATGCAAACCTGCTCCTGGTTTGATGGCCAGGCTGGCAGCTATCCGCCTGTAGACAGTTACTTTCCTCCGTTTAGTGCGGAGATCATGGACATTGGAGGCATCCCCCCAAACCTGAATTAGGTCCCTGATCTCCACACTGGACCAGGCAGGCTCCTAGGAACTGGCAAACTGGTCCTGGGGAGTGGTGGAGAGCTGGCTGTCACTGGTTGCCTGGCTCATGCTGGGGCCACTGGGCCAGGTGCAGCGACTGCTGGCTCTGGGCTGGCAGGCTTGGAGTTGGCACAGGCACTGTGGTCAGAGTCTACCCCTTTAAGGGCTCCAGGGAGAGGGTGAGGGAGAGGAGTTTTCTTGGTTGTGCCCAGAGTAGCCAGTAGGGCACCCTGGGAAGGGCAGGAGGCCCCCTATTTCGAAATACGCATCTACACAACACGTATTTCGAAATAGAAATTTTGAAATTGGTGCTATTCCTTGTGGAATGAGGTTTACCAATTTCGAAATAAGCCCTCCACTATTTTGATTTAATTTCAAAATAGCGGTTTGGCTGTGTAGACGCTGGTAAAGTTATTTTGAAATAATGGCTGTTATTTCAAAATAACTTTCTTATGTAGACATAACCATACAGACTAGTTAGCTCTGATTTTTACAGGATTAATCCAAGTCTGTTCATTTTCTTTTTATAGTCTACTAATGACTATGGGTATGACTACACTGCATTCCTCTTTCAAGAGATGAATGCAAATGCAGACAAACGAAATTGCAAACGAAGCGCGCATTTGAATTTCCCGCGCTTCATTTGCATAATCACGTCCGAGCGCTATTTTGAAATATCCTATTTCGAAAAAAGAAATGCTGTCTAGATGCGGTTATTTCGAAAGAAAACCCTTCTTTCAAAATTTCCCTTAAACCTCATTTTAAAAGGAGTAAGGGTAATTTCGAAAGAAGGGTTTTCTTTCGAAATAACTGCGTCTAGACAGCGTTTCTTTTTTCGAAATAGGGTATTTCAAAATAGTGCCCAGACACGATTATGCAAATGAAGCACGGGAAATTCAAATCTGTGCTTCATTTGCAATTTCATTTGTCTGCATTTGCATTCCTCTCTTGTAAGAGGAATGCAGTGTAGACATACCCTATGATACTGCACAGCCGCTAGCATTTATGTGGTATGTTTCTTGTGATTCTCTTGAAAAAGACCACTAAAGTTATCAGGCCCTCAATCTCTACAGTCTCAGGCAGCTATTGCACCTTGGGAGCTTGCCATCCTTACCTATGTATATTGCATAGAAATATCTTCAGAGGCAAATGTGGAATTTTAATGGAATCTACTGTACCTTATTATGGCATATGTAACATCTTCATACAAAAGACATTTAACTTGTAGTTAAGGTTGCTCCAAACATGTTTCCACACAAGACAAACCCTAAAGAGTAAAGATATACATTAAGTAAGATTCATGCCTTACATAATACCAGTCTCCAAGCATTAACCCAACTAACATAACAGATTTCAACCAGGCAAACACCCTCACTTTCAATTGACCATTTGTTCCAGAATACATTTCAACTGTGTGAGCAAACTTAGTAAGTATTATATGGGACAGCTCTCAACAGAGCATATATGGTGCATCAAGGATGGGTAGAAAACATACAATCACATGAAATGTAGTTGGAATTATGTACAATTACTATTATGCTGCTTTTTGGGGAAGAGCTGGTGGATTCTGATTAATATCACTCACTGAGGCAACATCTAGACTTGAGTGAAGGAAGATCGACCCTGTGACGGTCGATATTCTGGCATTTGGTTTAGTGGTAAAGATCCAACAAATCAAACACTGAGGGTGACTCCACTGTCACGAAAGGGAAGGAAAGTTGATGGGAACATTTCTCTTGTTGACCTCTCATACTTTTCCCTATGCTGCATCTTACTCCTGAGGAAAACTTGTAATCCAAATCCACAAACCCAGCACCATATCCCCTTTCATGTATCTCCTTAAAATTCACCCCTCTCATAATATTTTTAGAAAACTTCAACTTGACAACAACCACCAAGGTGATGAGCTATGATTATTCCTACTGACTAAAAAAGGACTGCACATTTCCTTGTTACTGTATTATTCCATTGCTTCTACCAATCCCTGCTCTTTGGTCTCATGAACTTTTTAAGTCTTGTCTTTGAAGCCCTGTATGTCCTTTGGGGCAAAAGCTGTCTAATACTACAAATTTGCACAATCCCAGGACAAAGAGGGTTTTTAGCTTCAAGGCATGACCACAACATAAAATACTCAATAATAATAATGGACAGGACATTAATACATATGGTCACTAGCTCAACAACAGAGGTGGTTGAAAAAAGACTCACTGATAAAATGAACATGAGATTTATGATGCAGGATTGCTGTAGCCATATTGGTCTCAGAGCTCAGAGACAACAGAGATAAGGTAATATTTTCTTTGGACCAACTTCTAATGGTGAAAAAGACAAGCTTTCAAGGTGCACATAGCTCACAGATTGTGTAAATTAAAAGATTGTCTCTTTCACCAACAGATCATGATACATGAATTTATATTAGCAGCCATTCTGAATTTGTACAGATTCACCAGATATAGCTAGATGTTACTTCTCTGTATTTGTTAGAAGGCCCTGCACTTCTATATGTATTATTACGACTGTCCTGATATTATGCTTGCTCTTACATTTATGACATAATGAACCAAGACTCAATGAGACACGTAGCCATACAGAAAAGATCAACACGGTGGTTTATTAAAGGAATGGCATGTATTTTAAATTCACAGTCTACAAAATGTAACCAAAAGAAAGGGTCAGTTATCGATCCTAAAACATAAGCATTAACAATTCAGAAAACCCTACCATTAACAATAGTTTTCCAACCTGGTCCTGGATATTTTATGATTGGCTGGCACATTATTGTCCACGGTACTCAATTACTATCCCTACAGAGTGCACCTTTTTCCCCTTTAATTTTTTTCATTTCATAATAGCAGTAAAATAGTCCAGCCCTGCATTGAAGGGATTACTACAGTTTTCAGCAGTTGAAGTCACTGAGCCTTTGGCTCATGCCTTACAACGCACCAGAGGCATGCCATAATCCCCCAGAAAAGCACAGCCTGTCGTGTCCTATTACTTAAATATTGAAAGGCAGATAAGTATCCCACTTAAAAGAGATGGTGCTTAGTCTGTAATCACTTCAAAGGGATCTCTAATGACTTGGCTTAAACTCATCTTTCCTCAGTTTAACTGCAACTTTGATGTTTTCACTAATCTTCATTTCAGCTCAGGAAAGCATAAGTACGCAAGCATTCTCAGAATATGACAAGTATGACTTGCACGTCAAATGTGACTCACCAATAGGTTAGAATTGGCAATTTAATATACTAGAGGTCTAAAACAGCTTTAATGCATCACATTTATTTTTTATTGCCAGTCAAAAAAGATTATTTACCCATAAGACTGATACCAAGTGAACATTCAAGGTATGGAGGGCCAAGAAGTTTTAAATGGTATCGATCCACAACTTTTCAATCAACTCCAAATATACTGTATCAGAGGTTCACAACTGTTTTTCACCTGTGGACCCCTAAAATTATGAATGGAGTTGCTGGTTCCTTTGGAAATTTTACACATAATCTGTGGAACATGAGGGTCTACAGACCACAGATTGAAAAACACTCTTCTAGTGTAACAACAACCTTTTGTGGACCCTTCAAGATGAGCTGCAACACATAGGTTGAAAACCATAGCTAAGGTCTATGTGGCTAATCTGTATGTAAATGTTTTCCCTTTCACCAGCATGATTAGAAATACACACGCCCACGTCAGATTAAGAAACAGATCTCAATCACTCCATTTACTGAAATTAGACCACTGTACATGCCAATAGGAGAGTCATTTAAATATGGTAAGCTTTTTACTTGCACAGTAAGAATGTTGCAAATTGACCTCCCTGTTATACTGAACAGGCTAGTTTCTGTCATCTGGTATTACTACAAAACGATGTTTACATTCAGTAACCTATTAGTTAATAACTGTGTATTTATCAGGTACAGAATGTTGAAGAGAAGATGAGTGACTGTCAAGGTAATTTACAATTTCTTATGGAGAGTATCTTGCTTCTCATTAAGGCATTATTTACACCAACAGAATAATCCACATACAGTATCAGTCAGTGCAAATTCCAGTTATTTCTAGTCTACATGTTCTATGACAGATTCAATCACCCGTCATTCTTGCTTCAGATTGTTTTCTGGCAGGGAAGTACTGATGATCTGCTACTTCTCTGGAGGATGGAACATAATGCACACTGGTGACTTCAGAGGACAGCAAACGCCAAAATCCTGGATGGCCTTTGGGAATGGTATTCAAGCATTCAGACAGCAGAGAGCACAGCAGAAACATTCTCTGTGGCTAATAATATTATTTTCTGATTGGATTAGAGACAGCAGACAAACACAGTCACTGCCTCATAATACATGTCAAGACACCTTTTAATACTGAGAAGATTCAGCCAATCGGTTTAGTGACAGGATTTATATGATCACCAACCCAAATTCAAAAATCAGAAAAAGCAATCAAAATTTGCCACCAAATAGAGAGTACGTCTACATTTGCTCCCTAGTTCAGCGCGTTATTCTGCTCAACAGCTAATTCAAACCAGGAAGTGCGCGCTGGGATGCATTAGTTCAAACCAAACCCCTTGGTTCGAACTAACGTTACTCCTCATTTTTTGGTTTAAACTAATGTGTCCTGGCACGCACTTCCTGGTTCGAATCAGCTGTTGAGCAGAGTAACGTGCTGGCGAGATCATACTAATGAAGCGCAGGATATTTAAATCCCCACTTCATTAGCAATTTCAGTCACCTACATTTGCATCCCTAGCTTGAACTAGGGAGCAAGTGTGGATGTACCCAGATTCACAATAAAATCTGTGAATCATAAAAGAATAATAACGTACACACAAGATTTTATAAAGCTATTCTATATGAGCCGGACATACTCCTTGACGCATCCTCAGACAGATACTATTGTTTCTCTTTGCTCTAATAATATTTCCCTAACTCACAGTGGTATTTTGAGGATTAATTAGTTAGTGTTGATAATGCACTTGAAAATAAAATCAAGGTGAAGTGCTGTTATTCATATGAGGGAAAAAAACTTCACTGCTTCATATTTTTCTACCAATACAAGATTTGGTCACATCCCTACTTTAATCAAGCAGAATTCTTTTTCAACATAAAATTCAACTTTCTAAAAAAAGATAAAAAGATCACTGATCTTACTTTAAAATAATTCATAACCAGTGCTGGCTTTAGGAAGTGCGGGGCCCAAATCGAACAGTTTCGATGGGGCCCCAGCAGCCAGGATTTTTTGTTGAGGGGAAAAAAAAGCACACAAAAGAAGAGTCATAGCCCCTTTAAATCCGCAGCTACAGGGCAGAGTCCTATCTCACCCCTCCTGCGGCGCAGGGAATCCGCCGCGCTCCTCCTCAGGGGCCGACGCCCCCTCCCGCAGTGTGCCCGGCACGCCAGCACACTTCCAGCTTTAGGGTGTGGGGCCTAGAGTTGCCAGGTGTCTGGTTTTGAACCAGACAGTACAGTATTTGAGCTTTCTGTTGGGGAAACAAATTGAGAAAATATAAATGTCCAATATTTTCTAAATAAGATATAATGTAGATTGTGATGTAATGTCAAGCGCGTCCAGTATTTTTGTTGAAACCATCTGGCAACCCTAGTGGGGCCCTCTTAGGCGTGGGACCTGATTCGGGGGAATCAGGCGAATCGGCCTAAAGTTGGCCTTGTTCATAACTTATCTTGCTTCTAAATGCATTCTTTAATAGCTTCCTAGCAGATGGAACAACCTGCCCCATCTGATTTTAATGGGATACCAAACACACATTATTATTCTTATTATATGGGCTTTGGCAAGTTGTGCAAAGGTCTTCTCTTTTGCCTGCCCCATGCATACTATTCTATGGCACTACAGTATCTTGGCACACCCGTGGGACTAACTGCCATGCTCCTCTGTGACTAGCTCTGTGAAATTCTGTGCTACAAGAATGCAGTAACATTTCCTTTGCTTCCTTGAAAAGAAGAATTAACAGAAAATGCATGTCTGTGACAGGGATTTGCATTAGCTTCTTTCTGTGTGAGCTGTGGTGTTTATGAAGCAATAAGTACGCCCTAGTTCTGGGTATAATACAAAAGTCCCCTGGCATGCCAACAGGGGGGACCATGTCAGAGCACCACTCTGCACACTCCGCATGGCTCTGAGGGAGCACCTCAGTCCAGGTGGTCCTGAGGGCTGGCTGGCTGCCTCACCCCTTTTGCCCACAGTCCTGCCCCTTTTGGGTGTACAAAGCCAGTCCCCCCACATACCTTGCTCAGGGGCCCGCAGATCAGCTGTCAGCCCCCTGATCACTTTCCAAAGCTCAAATATTTGCTGAAAGTAAGTTTTGAATTGTATATTCAGTTATAAATTTACACTTTGTTGGAAAGTTATAGAATTTAAGAACAGAAAATAATACCATTTGAGTTATGTAACCATGGCCTTGAGCCTGCGAAGCAGGGATAGGGAACCTTTTTTGGGTCGGAGGCCACCCACCTACAGAAAAATCAGCCAGGGGCCACACACAAGTGAGACGCAAAAAACAAAAACAAACTCTCACTGACAAAGCTCCTGACTGAGAAGGAGAAAGACACTCCCCGCATTCCCCTCACACACCAGAGCCTGGGGGAGGGCCAGCCTAATAGATTATGTCTGCTCCAGCCTCACACTGAGGTAGCAGGAGGGCTGAAGCACCAGTGTGAGCTCCCCAATGCTGGGGGGCGGGGGCGGGGTGGCATGAGCCTTGGGAGCCAGAGCCAGGCATGCCAGAGGCCATATCCGGCCCCCAGGCCTGAGGTGCCCCACCCCTGCTGTAAAGATTTAAATAACATATGGTTTTCATATAAGAGTATAAAGCAGAGGTCTACCATCTAGGAATAACTTCCAAAACGGGCCTGTATCAGTGTGAATAGCAATTATTGACAACAAACTCTTCTCCTTACTAAGTAATCTGTAAACAGAATTATTTGCTGATGAAATTAGTGAACAATTTCAAATAATTAATACATTTGAGAATTCTACAGTCTTCTTAGGACAATTAACACATTTTTGTAAAGGTAACATTAATCTGAATAAATTATTTGTTATGAATTAATCATTGAGCTTCACTGTTACTTCAACCTGAAATACAAAATCCAGTTTTTACAGCCTTCAGGACTGCAAATATAGTTTTAGAAATCACTGAGGTGTTGTGGATGTTGTTTTTTAAATTTAGTGTAATGTCTATCAAGCATTAGGAGAAGATAAGACAATTTCTTTCAGTTGTTGCTTAGGGCAGAATGAAAACAGACATATGCGGAGTTGAAATACTCGTAGTACATGATCTTGCTGTGATTGGCAGACAAATCAGAAGCAGCAACCACATAATGTATGAAACATTACCAAAATTACATGTGAACTACCCTAAAGATTGGCATTGCTAGGAAATGTATCTTATTGTAAAATCTGCTACAGAGTTTAAGTGCCTATTAAAAAATCATAAGCACTTGTGGGAACTGGTTAATGCACTTGAAGTAATGAAGGCTATTTTTACTTCCGTATAAACTTTGGGGCACCCCTCCTGCAGGATGCAGAGCAACATCTGGGGAGATGTTCAGCTAGGCTAGGGCCAGCCCTCAGGGGGGACAGGGAGGGAGAGCCACCCAGCCATGCTCCTCTGTCTGTATGCCAGTTCCACCTTTACAGCCCCAGCTCCTCCTCTGCAGAGCCAACTGTACAGCACTGGGACACATTCCACTACTGATGGGAGGGGGGCGAGAAAGGAAAAGTTTGGGTACCACTGTGATAAGAGTAATGGAATGCTAAACTGTATATATCATTCAGCCACCAGGTATTACCTTATGTAACATAACTTACCAACCTCACAACTATTCCTGGCAGTGCACTGAAGTGTCTAGAAGTGAACATGCTTCTTGAGGAAGGAAGCTCTATAGTCAGTTCATATTAGGGATATAAAAGGCAAACTGCTTAATGGGTGTAAAAGGTTAATAAGTAAAGGTTACTGGTTCTGGTTAATCAGTAAGGGCTCACTGGAGCAGCTCCTGTCAGTCTCCTCTCCCCACCCCCAAAGTTACATTCTGGCTCTCCACAAGTCGGCTGCAGAACCCATTCAAACCTCCCCAGGAGCAGGGCCGGTAGCAGCCCTTGTCAGTCCCTCTCCCAGGGAGGTGGCTTTGCTGCAGCTATGATTTTAGTGGTTACACGGTTACATTTTTACATTCCTAGTTCATATACAGTTCAATAGCTTGATCTGCTAGTAAAAACTGTGCAGCCTGCTGTGTACTAGGTATCCAAGACATAGCATCAGAAATAAATTAGTTCCAAGAGGAGAACAGAAATATGAGGAAAACAAGTAACCCCCCCCCCCAAAAAAAACCTAAAAACCTAAAACAAAAAACCCAACCCCCAGTCTAACATCAACTAACATTCTAATATCTCATTAACATGTATTCTTCAATGCCCTAGACAACTCAGTTTTAACAAATCTTCACAATGAACAAACTGGAATCTGTATGTTGTAAGATTTCAGACTGCTACAAAATTCCACACAAAACCAGAGATATTCTCGTACAATATTTAATATACCACAAGAGTATCCAACCTGGATAAAAGGCAAAAAGAGATTATGAGCACTTTTATAACAGATGTCACTTGGCTTGACAACTGTGGGTCTAGATCAGCGATGGGCAACCTGTGGCCCATTAGGGTAATCTGCTGGTGGGCCATGAGATATTTTGCTGATATTGACCATCCACAGGCATGGCTCTCCCTCCCCCCCCCCCCCCCCCCCCCCCCCGCTTAGCTCCCAGCGGCTGTGATTCGCTGTTTCCAGCCAATAGGAGCTGCAGGTATCAGCAACCAGCACATTCCTGTGGCACATCTGACACAAGATTCATATTGCTAGTAGCAGCCTGTAACCTACAATTTTAAGATCACAGAAAGTTATGGTTGAAATAGACCTCAGGAGGTCATCTAGTTCAACCCCTTGCTCAAAGAGGACCGACCCTAACTAAATCTTTCCAGCCAGCGTTTTATCAAAACTGGCCTTAAAAATCTTTAAGGATGGAGATTCCACCACCTCCCTAATGCTTCACCCCCTCCTAGTGAAATAGTACTTTCTAATTCCAAACTAGACCTCCCCCACTGCAACTTGAGACCACTGCTTCTTGTCCTGTCTGCCACCACTGATATAAATGACAAACAGTGTTAACCGGTTTGCATGTGAAAAACTGGCAAAAATTGAATGTTAAGATTATAAAGCTATAGCAGTTCACTAAAAGTCAGATTATTTCACCCATGTCATATTGAGCACTATGTTCGTATATGAGCAGTTCTAATGAAGCCAGCAGGACTCTAAGCAGTGAGGTCCTTCACTGGTCCCGATTCAGGTAAGTATGCCACCCATATTCAAGCAAGATAAATTCAAACTAAAAGATGTGCACAGAAGGTATACTAAGATAAAAGGTGTACAGGAGGCTAAAAGAGATCGGGTTCTTTGGTCTAGAAATAAGATTTGTAGGAAATAAGGAAAGATTTGCAGGAAATAAGATTTGTAGCTATCTAACAAGCAAGATTCTGGAACAGCCTTCAGATAGGAATTGTAGGGGCAAAATTTAAAAGTGGAATTGTATGATGAGGTCGCCAGCAATGGTAGGACTGAACTCTTTCCAATTGTGATGTAATATCAAGATGGATGTGGATGTGGATGGTTCTTTCCAATTCCTGTCATATGTTCCTAAAATCTCATGCTTCAGGGCACCTGTAGGAACTAGGAAGGATTTTTTCCCCACCCCATGTATTCCATTTTGGTTTTACTGTCTTCTTCTGGAGCATCAGAGATGGTTGTGGTTGGAAACTGAACAGTAGACATGGTGGGCCAATGCTCTGAAGTCGTTCTGAATTCCTTCTCAGGTGCTTGGCTGGAGGATCTTACATGTTCAGCTAACTAATCACTCTATTGAGAGTCAAGAAGTAATTTTCCTCACAGTCAATTAGCAGGGCCCTAGCTGCAGAGAAGGCAATCCCTTCCCTCACCAAAGTGCCTGTGTTTCTTGGCAGGGTTATCTGTGTATATCTCACTTTATCAATTCCCTATCTTTGCAGGGGCCTTGGACACTGGTAGCACCGCAGACCCTCCTATTCTCTGCCTGTTAGACATAATAGTTTAGCGCCCTCCTGAGGGATCTTAGCATCCTGTAATACTTTAATCTAATTTTGGTTATTCGGCTTGGTGTGTTCATGTTAGGGTGCTGTTTAGTGGCCTGTGATGTAGAAGAGTTCAGCTTTGACCTTGAAATTTGTGACACATGATTAACTAGAAACTTATTCACTTCTTTACAATTAAGCACATGCTTTAGGGTTTTGTCAATCAGGCAGGGCCATTATGAGTAAGGCTATCAAAATCTGACAATGCTAAGGATTCAGATTTGGGTACTGAAGGAGAAAAGGAAAGAGCTAGACGGAAATGACTTTGAGACACTTACTGCAGACAAATGAAAACAAGTTTTGTATTTGTAATTTAAAAGAGAAAATAGATTCAGCATTTATATTGAGATGAGGTTTAATTGCAGCACCAGACGACATCTGATTTAAAATCATTACAGAGAATACTGACTCCCACATCTAACTGGCAGGGGCGGATATAGGGCAGGGCGAACGGGGCGGCCGCCCCGGGCCCCGCGCTTCAAAAAGCCCCGCGCATGCGCTGTGGCACCGCTGCGCATGCGCATGGCGTCAGTGCGCATGCGCCATGGCAAAGGGGGGCCCCCGCAGAATTACGCTGCCCGGGGCCCCGCAAAACTGTCATCTGCCCCTGCTAACTGGCCTATTATTATTTATACAGACTGGAAAAGTTCACCCCTCATTAACTGTAATTTAAGCAAGGTGTCACAAAGGAGAACCTTAAGCCAGATATGTTGTATTTAAACCTATAAATTAATGTGGTTCTGCATAAGAGAGTTATGCTGGGCAGACACTGAAGGTGAAAAAAAAACACAGAGGAGAGCAGAACAATTCTACTAGCATAAGGATACCATCAATAGTATTCCAGATTAGACAACTGGCATCACAATACAATCATTTACATTTGGAAAAACATTTCTAAATGAACTCTTACATGATTTAGGGACTTAAAAAACACTCTAATGAAAAAAGTGGGAGAGAAAATGCATTTCACATAAGATCTTTATTCAGAAATTCTCACTGACTTCAGTGAGAGTTGGATGGAAACTGAACATAGCAAAGATGGATGAGTACAAGGATTATATAATCTGCAAATAAAAGGGTCTGAGTCTCATTGAATGTAAATAGAACACAAGCTCCTAAAGTACCTGAGTCACTCTTCAAAAGAGGAGTTAGGCTCCTAAGTCAGATCTATTGGACTTTTTCATATGAAACTTTAGCAGGAGGATTGACATGGCATGACTTCACTGTCTCCAAACGCATATAAATCCATCAGATATTCATGAGCCAAGAAGAGATAGAGAGAGAATTAGGAAGGTGGCATGTTTCATGCATACACACAATATAAGCAAAAATATTAGGAATGTGAACATACAAATAAAGTCTGTAGAGGAAGCACAAGACTGATAGTTGTACTAAGAGTTTTGTTTTAATAAATAGTTACTCTTAAAGTATTTCAAGTATTGTTTACAACTGAGGTGGGCAATTAGCATCTCCCCCCCCTTCCCATGGATGTAGTTTGGCAGGGTTAGTCCTGGGGAGCAGATAAATAAAGCATGTGGCAGCTTGCCAAGGGTTCCAGACCACAGGCTGCTTATTGCCCACCCCTGGTTTAAAATGTTTTTAAGTAAACAAATACTTTCTACTATGTAATTGTGTGGAAATTCCCCTTGATAATTACTGTAGCCATTAAGTATAAGACGCTTATTATGACATTTGTCTTTCTATATTTCAGCTCACTTCAGTCTTTGCAGACAACAGCAGAGTCAAACCCAGATCCATTGTATTTAAACACTGAAGTCAGACAATTTCAGAGGTTAAATGCAATAGGTCTAATTTTACTCTGTTGTTTTCTAACAACTTTTCTAAAAGCTGAAGGATTTGAAATACAAAGGGAATGTTATATTAATTGTACATTATTTACTCATATACCTATGGTACATATATGTATGATTTTATTTTTACAGGGCCCCTTTAAGTTAATTTGAATGAAGGCATTTGTAATTCTGAAGAGAGTAACTAAAACAGCTCTGTTTCCCTACCAATTAAATGCAGCAGTAATTTTAGCAACAGGTTTTATATTTATTTCTCACATCAGGCAACACCTGCAAATGAACAATAAGACAGGTTTTGCAGAACCTAAAAGATATTATTTCCTTAAGTTCATTCCCCTAATAATGTGTGAGCATGAAAGGTTCTTGAGTATGAAAGGTTACTGTTTTTAAGTGCGGGGTGGAGAGAAGAAAAATAATGCTCTTTTATATTCTATTCAGAACAGCAGTCATCTCTTTCTATCCAGAAACCTTTCATGCATTTAAGTTAGGCAACTCCTTGGAACAACATAAACTCTCTACTTCAGCCATAAATCAAAATCTGTAAGCTCTGAAAGTTGTGGACAGCAACCACAGCTGGGTACAGATTGACAGGGACTCTCTTAAAACAAACATCTGCAGTCTAAGCCCTCATGCAGAATGTGTAGGGTAACTATTAAAACCTACCCTGGGCAACCTTTCTAGACAGTACCTCCTCACTCACAAACACCGAGTCTGCATACGAAATAAGGAAAACTTTTAGGAGAAAAGAGAACCCAGAATCAGCTTGGGAAAACACAGCTACAATATATCCATATGAATAATAAAACACTTCCCCCTAGTAATTTTAGCAGTGACGTTTTAACTCAATTCCCCCCATCCCTCCCCATGTGAACATCTAATAAGCAAATGCTTCTTTTCTAAAGTGTTTCCTCCTCCACTAAATTCCACCTATGGTCTGGTGTCAGTGAATAGCATCATCCCAAAGTCATCGGGATCTTGTTTGGCTTGCCAACAGTCCATTGGAAAGCTGTTCTGCCTTAAGGTTCCCCTATCTAACTCAGCCAAAGTGATTTCAGCTTTTTTTAGTGTCTGGGTAGGAGAAGCCTCAATCTGAGTCTATTCAGCTCTATAGCTGTCTTGTCTTTTCTCTGTCCTCCAGTGGCATAGGATCCTTACTGGAAAGCATTTGGGAGTCTTTAGCCAAATCCTTACCATAAAATAGGAGCTCTTTTCTCCTCTCCTTTCAATTCCATTAACCAATCAGATATGAATCTGTGTTCAGTGATGGTTAGTAGTGTACCAGTATGATGACTCAAAGTGTCACTTGAGGAAATCTGGGTAGAAAGCTTATGCAAATAAAGCTCTCCATAGTCAAACTTTCCCATGGTCACCAGTAGATGGGGGAAGAGAGCTCCTTCCCCTCTGATGCTTCAGGTCTCCTTCCATGTTAACATCTTTATTAATATGTCGTTCTTATTGCCAGTGTCACTTACTATTGGCCTTTCCTTCGTCTTCTCCTAGGAAAGGGGTATTGTGCAGATGATGTCAAAGAAATACGTCTGTACTAAGTTATCTATTCATTACTATTGATGCAAGTCTTGCATCTCAGCACAAGAGGATTAATTCTACCACCCTTACACCAAATACTTTCCCAGATTAATAGTCCCACTACAACAAATAAAGCACTTACCAAGTAAGATAATACTCAACATGAGAAAGGAAGGGAGGATCTTTCCCTCAAAGCATGTATCTCTGGAAAAAATATTTACCTCTTCCCCACAAATACTGTGTATATCTATACTGAGGATGTAAAGCATTAATTGGTTACTCAGTACGCATGCCCCATGCTGGCATGCTTACTGGGGTAACCGATTAACCAGTGGGGAGCTGCTCCTGCTGGGCCCTGCCTGGAGCAGTCTCTGCCCGTGGTATGTTGCGGTGAGCTCAGCCCGGCTGGAGCAGCCCGCTGCACAGTGGGCTTGGCTAAGCTGGAGCAGTCCTCAGCTTGTTGAGCACAGGCCAGTCACACAGCCCTGAAGGCAGGGGTTGTTTCAGTCCAGCTGGGCCAACAGCACTGTGTGGGGAGGGGTAAACCACAGGATCATGGTTAATCAGTTAAACATTATATTTAACTGGTTAACTTTTTAACCAGGATTTTACATCCCTAATCTATATCAATTGAAATATTTTAAGAACTATTTCTCCAATCATTCACTTGCCAAAAATGATTGTTGAAATAGAGGACATAGAAAAAAATGACCTTTGGTCAGTACTTTCCAGGAAATATTTGTATACCTTCTTTCAAGAACAGAGGAGTACTGACCAGCACCCAGTGACTAAGGAGTTAACTCAGATACCTAGCAAAGGTGTTAGCCAGGAGAACCAATAGAGATAGAGGGTTGAAATTTGAATTCAGTATAGTTTCCCTTCCTGCTTTCTCTGTGTGGGCGTTAAATCAGGTGTTGAGAGAGACAGAATGATTTAAACCCAGGCAGGACTACCATGCCCCACTCAGAATTCAGGGCATGGGACTGGACTGAAGAAAGGGAAAATTAGAAGTGAATACCAGGGAAATATGAATCTAGTTGTGTTCAGGGTAATTTTTCTTCATTTGTGGTTTGGTTTGAACTGCTCTGTGTGATTTTATGTCTCCCCTCCCCCTTACCATCTAAGCATTGTGCCTGTTTTTTATCTCTGTGGTTTGTTTTGTTTTGTTTTGCTGTGTAACATCTAGCAACCAAGTATCCTTTATCAAATGTATCTTTTGTTTTGTAATAAAATTACTTCTTTTAAGGTGATGATTTGATTCTTGTGTCCTAGAAGGTTTGTCTGTGTGTATCTGCATGCCTCTTACTGAGGGGTCAGCTACCAGAGACTGCAGCTTGTTTTTCTCTTTTCATTTTTGTGAGCTTTTGGGGGGCAAAAGAGCTTGGGGTACCCCTGGGGAAAATTTCAAGTGTTCACCCCTGGTTTTAGGGAAAAAGCTTTTGATGGTGGCAGCAGTTCCCTAAAATCTGTGTATTATGATTTTGTGGGGAAGTTTTTGTAACCAGAGCTTGTAAAGGCAAGATTTTGAAGCTCTCTTGAGAGCCCCCCATCTTTTGTATTCATAGTGCCAGTGTGGGAAACAGCCCTGGCACCTTCCTTCAAAAGCTAGTTTTGCCACAGGAAATTAAACTGGTACCATCTTATCTTATGAAAATCCTTTCTGAGTCACTTGGGGCTAGCGCTGATTTTTTTATTGCCATTCCCAAGTGGCAGTGTAAATCAAAGATTGGCCTCAAAGCTTAGTCATAAGAACATAAGAAAGGCCATAATGAGTCAGGCCAAAGATCCATCTAGCCTAGTATCCTATCCTCCGACAATGGGCAATGCCTGGTGCCCCAGAGGGAATGAACAGGACAAGTAATCATCCAACGTTCCCTCCCATTGTCAGCCATTCCCAGCTTCTGACAAACATTCCAACCCATCCTGGCTAACAGCCATTGATGGACTGTTCTCATGAATTTATCCTGTTAAAGTCCTGATCTTCACATCATCTGGCAAGGAGTTCTACAGGTTGACTGAATGTTTCATGAAGAAATACTTTCCAATTTCTCCACGTTTCCTGAAATGTGGAACCCCAAACTGGACACAATACTCCAGTTGAGCCCTTATCAGCACAGAGTAGAGCTGAATTACTTCTAATGTCTTGCTTTGAACACTACTGTTAGTACATCCCAGAATGATGTTTACTTTCTTTGTAAGAGGGTTACACCGTTGATTCACATTTAGTTTGTGATCACCTATCACCACCTGGTCCCTTTCTGAAGTACTCCTTCTTAGGTAGTTATTTCCCATTTTGTGTGTGCAATTGATTGTTCCTTCCTAAGTGAAGTACTTCGCATTTATCCTTATTGAATTTCATTCTATTTATCTCAGGCCATTTCTCCAGTTTGTCCCAAACAATTTGAATTTTAATCCTCTTCTTCAAAGCACTTGCATTCCTCCCAGTTTGCTATCATCTGAAAACTATAGAAAAGTACTCTTGATGCAATTATCCATATCATAGATGAAAATATTGAACAGACCCTGAACTGATCCCTGTGGTACCCCTTTTGATATGCCCTTTCAGCTTGACTGTGAATCACTTATAACTACTCTCTGGGAATGGTTTTCCATCTGATCTTACAGTAGCTCCATCTCGGTTGCATTTCCTTAGGTTGTTTATGAGGTCATACATTCCAGTAATGAAAGCCTTACAAATGTCAAGCTACACCACATCTAGCACTCTTCTCCCTCAACCACAAAGCTTGGTACCCTGACACACAAAGCTTGGTTTGACATTGTTCTCGACAAATCCATGCTTATTGTTATTTATTTTATTATTGCCTCAGTCAGTTCTTTGAATATTGTAGGATGCATTTCATCTGACTCTGACAACTTGAAGCCATCTTATTTGTCGAAGCAATTTTTAATTTATTTCTCTATTTCAGCTTCATATTCCACTCATTTTCACTGATGTTCACCATTTTAAACTTCCAATCACTACTACAAATATTTTGGTCAAAAGTGAAACAAAAATGTCATTTAGCATTTCTGCCATGTCTCCATTTTCTATTATATTTCTTCCTCCTCATTTTGTAATGGCCCTGCCCTGCCCTGCCCTGCCCTGGGTCTTCCTCTTGCTTCCTATGTATTTGTGGAATGTTTTCTTTCTACCCAGCTAACTAGCTTAATCCCATTTTACCCCTTTGCCAGTGTTCCCCGTAAGCTGTGTGCTTGTGTGGTTGCTCTGGAGAAATTCAAATACTGCCCAGCTGATTAGCAGAGCACCCACAGCTAGGTCTGTATTTTTATTGGTGGTGCACATTTGCACATTCCTCGGTGCACATAAAAATTATTCTTCAAAACGGATGGAAAATATCCACACATGGATGGAAAAGATTAGAGGGAATATTGCCCTTGGCCTTTCTACTTTTATCCCTACATGCTTGTATTGTCTGTTTATATTCATCCTCTGTAATCTGACCTAGTTTCCACTTTGTGCAGGTACAGAAATTTACTGTGTCTGTTTATAGACAAAGATAAAATTGACAAATCTTTAAGGCGAACAATGTAAACAAAATGCATAGCTCAATCTCAAACATTTAATCCACTAATGCCACCCTTACTAATACTGAGAGCAACAAGTCTAAGATGGATTTTTCGTTTTTTTATTTTTAATTCCATTCATAAACCTCAACATTTGTATTACATTTGGAGTTTATATTTTTAGTTTAAATAACAAATTGTTCATTCTAAAATGTTAAAAAATAGCCTAAAAGGGTTATTTTTGTTTTGTGCTTGATTTTTTTTATATACTTGCATTAAAAATGCTCCAGAAACCTTAAAAAGGCAAAGTGTTTATTCTGTGTTAAAACCAACAAAAGAAATAAACATGTCCAGCTGAACATCCTAATCTAGGTACTTAAGGGTTCAGCTCTGACATTTTGCCCAATACAGTGATTGGAAAATTATAGTTAGTCACAACTACACAGCTAAAATGCCTAATTCTGATCTTGAATTTTCCATGCGTGTAGTTCAATCAACATATTTTGCTTTGCCTAATCTCCAAAATGGCAACATTTCGACCACAGCCACTTAATACTAATTAATGTTTTCCTCTCCTTTAGAAATCTTTACGGTTACCACATCCCAGGTTCATCATGATTCTAGTAAGTATTAATGGCAGTGAATGGCAAAGATAATTCCATATGCACTGTTTGTTGTTTGTAGGTTTTACCTGAGGTGCCACATTTTGGATGAGGGTTTCTCTGGAAACCTCCCTGTTATTAACATCACCATTCTCTGAAGATCTATGTCACAGCAATCTTCCTGGAAATGGTATGGATGCAATTCTCTTGGGAACGAGTTGGCACCATAATGAATGTGCAGAGAGGGTTTCTAGAGCAACAGAAAGTGTTCCTTATGAGAATCTATATAGTGAGGCAGGGTGCCCTCTCCCTGGACCAGAAGGATGGAGATTAAGAAGCTGATCAAATGGATCACCAAAAGCCAATACCAACAGCAGGCAACAAAACTCCTGCTGCAATAACAACTGCAACAGCAGCTAATTTGAGAACTGGGGGGCCCCCAAATCTTCGCCATCAACAACAATGCTTGCAGCAGATTATGGCACTTGTGCCAACCCCAGGGGACTCCAAATCTAGGGTGCAGTAGACACAGCTCACCCCACAGTGTTGGTGCACTTGGCAAAAATGGGCCCTGAGGATGACCCAGAAGCTTTATTTATCACATTTGAGAGGGTTGCCTCAGCCAGTTAGGGCTCCTAGAAATATGGGCCACCCTATTGACAGTCAACCCCTGGGAAGAAAAAACTGAGTCAAAGGAGCTAATCCCAACTGGATCCAAGATATCCTGCTGAATGGGATGTCATCAAACCCTTACAGCCATGCCCTATGACACAGGGATTACCTGAGGCTGTATCCACGTGGGAAAACCCCCAACTGCAGGTGAGCCAGAGCCCTCATCCAGTGTTACAAACTGGCCCTAACATCTCCAGATCAACCCTTGTTTCATCTGCAGCTGATTCAGGCACCTTTGACGTGAGTGTCCCATGATGGTTTTCAAATTTGGCCAGATCTGCTCCAGGGAGGTTTGGCCCCATAAGCAGCCTTCACGCAAGCTGACAGTCCCTCTTGACATGAATGGAGTCCAAGTCTTCAACCTCATTGATTCAGTGGGTAGACAGACTCATCCACCCATATCTTGTCCAGTTTCCTGCTCTGCTACTGGGTCTCATTCAGCTACAGTGCACTGAAAGTGCACCTGCCAGCCCCACCATGGCCTTGGTTGTGTTAACATGTGCAGCATCGAGAGACAACTTGTAGCCAGCATAGTAAAAGCATAATAAGAAATGGGATACCTCATTATCAATGTCTTTCACAAACCAAATGCCCTGATAAATAGAGAGTAAAATTGAGGATATATGCTGCTTCCTTGGTAGGTATTTTGATCTATGCGACTGAAGAAGCTTCTCCAAATGATTAAAAACATCAAATGGCAAAAATTCAACTGAATGAAGAATTTGTTTTCTAACTGAATAGGTTCCACTCTCTCTAACGATCACTGAACACTCGCTGAGGAGGCATGGTCATCTGCTTCAAATGCTTATCAACTTTCCCCAGAGAATCATGTTGGACACTGACCCACTGAAAGCAGGATGGAAAAGAACCCACCAACACACACCAGAACATGATGGATGGACAGGGTCAACAGACCCCTGCCACTCACAAGAATTCTACTATGCCGTAAACCAGATTTTGCTCAGCACAGAACACCATGAAAACATTCAGCAATCTTTACATTGTCCAACCAAAAACATGAGAACTAACTTTTAGTATAGCCATTGGGGATTATGGGAGGAACCTCTCCGTTAGGACCCGCTTCACATTGATCTTCACCACTCCTACCCAGGTCCAGGCCCATGGCAGAGGTATGCACAGTTGAGAAGGAGACAGTGAAGAGATTGAGGAGCGACTGTGGCAGGGACATGAGAAATCACATTCTCTATATTATCCCTTTCTTTCAAGCCCCCACAGTTTGGGTGCGCAGAGATCCCTGATTTCTAGCACACCCCTGATTTGGGTGTGCTATTCACTTTTGGGAGCTGCCTGAGGTAACTGCCACCCCCCTCACCCCATCCCACATTCCAACCCCCTGCCCTTGCACAGAGCCCCCACCTAAACTCCCTCTCAGAAACCTGCACCCCACACATTCTCCTACATCTCAACACCCGCCAGAGTCCAGAGCTTGCACCCAAACTCCTTCCCAGGGCCTAACTCCTCACCCCCTCCCACACTCACAATCCCTCCCAGAGCCTGCACTCCACACCCGTTCGCACACACAAACACCCTCCAAGAGCCACTTCCTCATTCAAACTCCATCCCAGAGCCTGCACCCTTCATCCTCTCCCACAGCCCAATCCCTTGCCCAGCCTGGTGAAAGTGGGGAAGGGGGAGTGAGCAATGGAGGAAGGGAGGATGGAGGGAGCTGGGGTGCAGCCTCAGGAAAGGGGCAGGGCAGAGATGTGGGGTGACAATCTTTGGGTTTGTGCAACTAGACAGTTAGCAACCCTACTGGGTGGGAATGTGGAAACCCTGGCCGTGCTGGAAGAACATGCTCAGCAGCATAGCCAGCAGTTCACGGGGCACCAACAGCTTCCTAGGCACCAACCAGTACAAGTGCAGCACAACCCAAATGTGAGGCAGACTGCCTCCGCGCAGACACAGCTTGTGCATGGTTGGGGTCCCATTAGTTGTTCTGCACAGGAGCCCGGAATTGCTGTCGGTGGGCCTACATAGCCATATGAAACTTCAGTAACTTGTGGTTTTAAAAGATAATTTTTTCAAACAATTCTATTAAAGACAAATTATCTTATGATACCAAAAATACTAGACATTACTGTAATTGTCTAGTGCCTAATGTCCTAGACCTTCTTGAAGGGACATTATTTATTCAGTATCTTAAAAGTTTAAAATTCTGTGGATTCTATTTTGGGTTGACATCATTCATCCTATTATCTCAGTTTAGTTACATTAGGCCTTCAGTCCATCACTAGCAGTACTATCTTTTCATATTTTATTAGTTTATTTGCTTAACTCTTCACCAGAAAGATATAAAAATAACTCAAGTTCTGCTTACAGCCAGTTCTCACTCGTGGCAGAGGGGGGGAAGCAGTTGGCAGGCAGGGATTTAGTAATCAGTACAAGCAACAGCAGCAATTGTTATAAGCAATAAAAGAATAACAATAGGTGCAAACTCTGAAAAAGCCATATATAAAAACCTGCATCCTAAATTCTTTACTGCCTGATGGTTTATATTATTCTTTTGGCAGCAAAATACCATAGTTTTAAGGTTATGTATTATAATCTTCTGAATTCACATGCTCATAACTTTATAAAAAAAATCTTTTACAGCTGATATTTTCCATATCTCATCTTAGCCAAAAGGTGATTTTACTTTAATAATTTTAAGAAAATCTGATCACACCATACACCTTTTGTACTGTAAATATATTTTAAAGATGTAATTTTCATTTATATAACTAAAAATGGCAGACATTGACTAATCTCTTGTGGCTAATCAGGGTGCGTGGGGATTAAGTTATACAAACAAAAAAAATTAGAAATGCACAGAGGGAAAAAATTACATGTGCCTTTGTGCTGATGTTTTCCTGTGGAGTTCTACTTTTGTAAAAGAGGGATGGAGAAATTTAGCCCTTTAAAATGTGCATAAGCTGACTGTGAACCAAATGATTGTTTTAAGTGTATGATCTGAGATTGTTCAATGATTTTTTTTTTTTTTGGTCAAACAACATTTCAACCTCTAGATTCACATACCAAACCCTTGCCAGTATTCCTTTCAGCATTTCACATTCACAATTCAAGTTCAAGCTGTGTAACTGTTCACTGAAGTCATGAAGGCCCCAATTCACCTAGATACTTTATGCTGATGGGCACTTGTTCTTTCAGCAAGACCTAGACATATGTTAGGACCTTCAAGGGCCCACCTGCAGTTTGCAGTATTTGGATCATAGATACTTTCTGTTCCTTGATTGGATGATTGCATCTTAACTGACTATTGAGATGTCATGACTGTGATGTGGATGGTCACACAAGTGGTCAAAACAGGCCAGAGTAAGATATCAGAAGGTCAGAGTCTAATACAGGCCTTAGTGCAAACCAAGAGCTAAGGGTCAAGGAGGCAGGCAGGATCAGATCACCAGGACAGAAGCAGGAAACACAAAGCAGAAAAACTGATCCAGAATTAGAGCCATGCCAGATCAGGGAAGTCAAACCAAGGGAGAAGGAACCGGGAGCATATGCACACTGTCCAGTGCACATAAGAACATAAAAACGGCCGTACTGAGTCAGACCAAAGGTCCATCTAGCCCAGTATCTTGTCTGCTGACAGTGACCAGCACCAGGTGCCCCAGAGACGGTGGACCGAAGACAATGATCAAGTGATTTGTCTCCTGCCATCCCTCTTCAGCCTCTGACAAACAGAGGCCAAGAACACCATTTTATCCCCTGGCTAATAGCCTTTTATGGACCTAACCTCCATGAAATTATCTAGCTTCTCTTTAAACTCTATTATAGTCCTAGTCTTCACAGCCTCCTCTGGCAAGGAGTTCCATAGGTTGACTACATGCTGTGTGAAGAAGAACTTTCGCTTAATAGTTTTAAACCTTCTCCCCATTAATTTCATTTGGTGTCCTCTAGTTCTTCTATTTAGGGAACCAATAAATAACTTTTCTTTATCAGCCCTCTCCACACCACTCATGATTTTATATACCTCTATCATATCCCCCCTCAGTCTCCTCTTTTCTAAACTGAAAAGTCCCAGTCGCTTTAACCTCTCCTCATATGGGACCCGTTCCAAACCCCTAATCATTTTAGTTGTCCTTTTCTGAACCCTTTCCAAGGCCAAAATATCTTTTTTGAGGTGAGGAGACCACATCTGTACACAGTATTCAAGATGTGGGCGTAACATAGTTTTAAACAGGGTATAGGGTATAAGCAGCAGAATACCATAGCATAAGGCAAAAATCAGAAAGGATCAGTTCTAACACAGCATTGTTCTGTAAACCACTTAGACCTTCATCACTTTGTCCAGCATTCACATTATTCAAAGATGACGTAACAAAAGCTTCAGCTTCATCAAAAGGAAAAAGAATCTTTCATGTATAAGCAATGTAAGCTTTGCTGGAGAAAGAACAGATACTGTTATACCAGTTAATAAACACTTGGATTTAAACATCAACTTCTTTATGTTAATCTATTTAACTTCCACTACATCAGAAAGAATGCAATTTTTGGTGATAGATGATGCATTTTTCACATTTCTTCATATTTCAGACATGACCCTTTTCTCATTTACTGAAAAAACCCATCCAGTTTTATAAATAGGGAGAACCACGCATACCTATTTCTGGACCACAATGGGGCTTTAAAGGCATCTATGACATATTCCCCTGCCTGGTCTCTAACTTCTGTGATTAGCTTTTTAAGATGAGAATTCATGATTTTATAAGAGAATAGTACATTATCTTGAATATTCAACATTCCTAAATAGAACTGAATATTTTATGCAGGAAATTTGGATTCTGTGATTTAGAACAAGCCCGTATATGAGCTGCTCTGAAGTTGGATGACCAATCAGAAGACTGCAGTTAGTGGACTTAACTAATCACTAACATTAGTTTTTTATAGGAAGAATGTTTCATAACAATATTCCAGACCCATCAATACAAATGAAGGGACTTTACTGTAAAATGTAACGATTTCAGTAATCTTGGTCTCAGTACAAATTAATATTAGACTGACAATTATAAAAAAGGGAATCCCTTTCACCTTCTACCCACTCCGGAGCACAGGTTACAGCTGCTAATATCTTATTGTATTTCTGTAGTGTTTAGTTAGGGGATTCATTTCCCTGGAGCTGATTATATCTTTGAAGGCACTTTAGATTTAGTTTTGGCCCCAGGAGAAACAAGTAAAATTCACCATGATTTGAGTTAATTTTAGAGCACCAATCCAGAAATTCATGTGTCAAGGTGTCAAGGTATGTGTCAAGGTGTTTCAAAGGTAACTAGTATCAAACAGCAGTTGCTAAGTTTTGGACATCTAGAAAGTAGAACTTAGTTTCCTCTTGAGAGCTAACCAGTTAAATTCTCTCCAATTCTTTTGCCTTATGCATTGACTTCTATAATAGAGTAATGTTCAGCATTTTGCCCTGGGGAGTTAAATGGAACTCTTGAGGTTCCACTGGAAGAGAATAAAAGCTTTTTTCCTCAGTTGTCCAATAAAGGGAGAGTCAACAGCACTCCAAGAGCACCTATTAAAGCCTAGCAGAGTCTAATAAAAACAGTTGCTTAAATATTCAAGCCGTTTCATTAGTAGCTGCTGGAATATAAGAAAGCAGATATTTAAACTGGAGAAGATAATAGCTACTTTATTCTCTATGGAAAGCAGACATTTCAGCCTTTATCTAGGTTAGAAAAGAAAAATTGTGCCCTGCTATTTATAGACACATCTATAACAAGAATGCTCCCGTCAACCAGTTTTATTGGCAGTGTAAGAAACTTCAAAGAAAGTTAATCTTGAAGCCAATCATTTGTAAGACATACATTTGAAACTAAGAACTCAGTCCTTTTAATCAATGACACTGTAATCAGATTATTACATTAAAGATAACTCAAAATAAACCCATGTAAATCAGATCCACTAGTATCAACAACTGAGAGTCTTCACTTTATGACTTCTCTCATATGGTTTACTATAAATATCAAAACTGCATTTGCATTTGAACAAACCATAAGCCACAATAGATCACAAGGTTTAATAGTGGCAGCGGGTGTATGGGGAACTGAAGGCAAACTTCATATTTATAAAAGGCATTAATTTTTCCATTACTGAATCCAAGATAAAAATAAAATTATGCTAAATAAAATTAGGCCATATTCTTTATTTTGACTAAATCTCTAAGGGTATGTCTACACTTGCTCTCTAGTTCAAACTAGGGATGCAAATGTAGGCTACTGAAATTGCTAAGAAACAGGGATTTAAATATCCCACGCTTCATTAGCATGATCTCGCCGGCGCGTTACTCCGCTCAACAGCTGTTTAGAAAGTGAAAGTGCACGCTGGGATGTGTTAGTTCGAACCACGGGGTTTGGTTCGAACTAACGCATCCCAGAGCACACTTTCACTTGCAAAACGGCTGTCGAGCGGAGTAACGTGCCAGCGAGATCATGCTAATGAAGCACGTGATATTTAAATCCCCGCTTCATTAGCAATTTTGGTTGCCTACATTTGCATCCCTAGTTCGAACTAGGGGGCAAGTGTAGACATGCCCTCAGGGTATGTCTACACTTCAACACTATTTCAAAATAACTAGGACTATTCTGAAATAACTCAGTCCATGTCTACACAGCAGTCAGTTATTTCAAAATAGTGTCAAAATACTGTCAAGCAGGAGGACTTCTTACTCAAACTCCTGTAACCCTCTTTGTACAAGGAGTAAGGGAAGTTGGAGGAAGAGTGCTCTATTTCAAAATAAGTGCTGTGTAGATACTCCCTATTTTGAAGTAAGCTATTTCGAAATAAGATACGTAATTGACATAGCTCATCTGCGTAACTTATTTTGAGGTAAGCCCTGCAGTGTAGATGCACCCAAAGGGTATGTCTACACTGCATTCCTCTTTCGAAAGAGGAATGCAAATGCAGCTGAGTGAAATTGCAAATGAAGGGCGGATTTGAATTTCCTGAGCTTCTTTATATAACTTGACAGATTCAAGATATGCACATTTCTAAACTCTGTCTTGCAGGCCTTAGGCTCAGAGGCTGTTTCATTGTTGTGTAGACTTTTGGGCTCAGACTAGAACTCAGGCTCTAGAACCCTGAATCCTTTGGGTCCAAACCTTAGAAGCCCATAGCTTGAGCAAGCCTTGAAGTCTACCCAACAATGAAACAGACTCTCAGCCAGCAGGAGCCTTGAGAGTGTTCCTTAAATCCAATGGTTCATAGACCCCTGTAGTTTGCAGACTGTTTTAAGGGGTCTGCAAAAGGTGGTTGTTACCGTAGAACAGTGGGTTTCAAATAATGGTCTGCTGAGCCCTGGGATTTGCAAACTATATCTAAAATTTCCAAAA
Source organism: Pelodiscus sinensis (assembly GCF_049634645.1). Classification (NCBI taxonomy): domain Eukaryota; kingdom Metazoa; phylum Chordata; order Testudines; family Trionychidae; genus Pelodiscus; species Pelodiscus sinensis. The sequence continues at coordinate 13,357,726 of NC_134720.1, forward strand.
GGGGCTGCACCTTTATTTGAAATTCTTAGGGGTTTTCAAATAAAAAAACAAACATTGAGAACCACCACCTTAAGCAACAGCAAACACAATATATTATTTTTACAAATCTAAACAATATACATCTTAAGCTGTGTCCAGACTCAAGGGTTTTTTCAAAAAAGTAGCCTTTTTTCAAAAAAACTTCACCTGCGTCTAGACTACAGCCGTGTTCTTTCAAAATTAAATCGAAAGAACGCGGCTTTTCTTTCGACGGCGGAAGAATGAAGAATGGGGAAGAACGCCTTTTTCGACGGAGATCCATCGAAAATAAGTGAGTGTGGACACAGGGAGGCCTTTTTTTCTAAAATATTGGCCTCCAGGAAGAAGCCCTGGTGGACAATCTGGGGCATACCTTGCATGTCTCTGGTTCCTGTCTGCAGCCATTTGTTAAAGGGACAGGCACCCTCACAGCCACTTGTGGCAGCAAAGCAGCCAGAGCACACTGCTATTCAAGTGCTGCCATGTCCCAGCCTCAAGACCCTCCTGGCCCTTCTAGAGAGCCTTCTGGGGATCCAACCAGGGGCTCCAAATGCATGGTCTGGGCCAGAGCTCAAGACCCTTCTCGAGCTCTGGGGAGAGGAAGAGGCCTTACAAGCCCTACAAACCAGGCAGCGAAATTCAGACATTTTTGCCTGCATGGCAGAGGCCCTGGCCAAAAGAGAATACTACCCCCACACCCAGGACCAGGTGCATTCCAAAGTTAAGGAGCTGCGCCAAGGTTATGTGAAGGCCAGGGAGGAGAGCTCCCGTTCTGGGGCAGCCCCCCACTCCTGCCCCTATTATTCTGAGCTGGACCACATCCTGGGGGGTGGAGTAGCACACACACCACGGTGTCTCGTCCAGTCAGGCTTGGGGGACCCTGTGGTGGACGCTCCAGAGCAGGAGCCAGAGCAGTCTGGAGACGGGGACATGGTGCCGGAGGAGGAGGACAGTGAGGAGACGGGGACCCTCACTCTGGAGCCAGTCACCCAGACCCCAGAGGCCTCCCAGGTGTCACCTGATGCTGGAGATGAAGCAGCAGGTGAGTGCAGAGAGGTTGTGTAACACCCGGAGGAGGGGGGGGGGGGTAGGTGGGTGCACAGTGGGTGATGCACAAGGGAAACCTGTTATGCTCAGGCGGATGCCCAGGTCACATATGGTGTTACCTTCAGAATGTCTGATTCCCCTGTCTCAAGGGAGAGGGCATGCCCTTTTGGACAGCTGTTGCACACATGACTGATTGTGATAGAAATGTAGCCGTGTTAGTCTGATCTGAGGAAGTGGGTCTGACCCAGTTTTTTATGACTGATTGTGTCTTCCTCTTTTCCTCCACAGCCGGACCAGCCGTGCAAGAGGGCCACAGCACCCCAGCCCCACCTCCATCTCAGGGACATGGGAGCTGCAGATACAGGCGTGTGAATGCAGACATCCTGAGGCAGCATGTGGCGGCCGTGCAGGACCTCAACACCATCCTGCGAGAGAGGGCGGAGGCAGAGGCTCGGTGGCATGATCGGCTGATGGAGCAGCTTGTCCAGCAGCGCATGTCCCTGTGTGCCACTCTCAGGGAGGTCTGCGGCTTGCCTGCTCCTGTGCCTGCTCCTCCAGCACCCCATGACCCTGCCCCACCAAACCCCCCTTCCACAGCAGCATCCCTTTCCCCCCTTGTACCTCCCTCTCCCCCAGCCTGAGCCCCTCTCTCCCCCAGGCCTCCCAGTCCCAAGAGCACCTACCCTCTGTTGTCCAGCCAAGAGACAGTTGCCCCACCCGATCCCGTGGCCATGGTGGACCCTGAACATGAGGCCCAAGCAGGAGACTGCGAGCAGGCAAGCACTGTGCAACCTGATCCCCTTTCCCCCTCCAGGTTTCAAGAACCCCCATCACCCCAGTTAAATAACAAGGATTGTGTTAAAGAAAATGTTTATTGTACATAGTTTGTCATGAAAGTATATTTTATACATCAAAAATCAACAAAAGCTTTTTTATGTTTGCAACGTTATACAATTTTTCAGTGACTGATATTTATAACAATAAAACAGAACTTATTCTTTTGAGACAATTTCCACCAGCAGGGTCAGGAGATGGGTTGAGGAGGGAAGCTTTTATTGGGCCAGGGCCCAGTCCCCAGGCAGAAGCCCCTCAGTAGAGTCAGTGGCCTCCAATTGAGAATCGCTCCCTTAGGGCCTCCCATATGCAAACAGCAGACCGGTGAGCCTGGCGGATGGCAGCTGTCTGGGGCTGGGCAAAGTGCCTCTCCTGACCATCAGCACCTGTACCCCACCCTGGTAGGAAGGCTTCCCCTTTCCTCTCCACCAGGTTATGGAGAACGCAACACACGGCCACCACCTCAGGGATGTTGCTCTCCCCCATGTCTAGCCGTGTGAGCAAGCACCGGCATCTCCCTTTTAAATGTCCGAACGCACATTCCACCTGGTTGCGAGCCCGGTTAAGGTGAGCATTAAACTGCTCCTTGCTCGCATCCAGGTGGCTGGTGTAGGGCTTCATCAGCCATGGCATCAGAGGGTAGGTGGCATCAGCCACTATGCACACTGGCATGTGCACATCCCCAACCGCAAAGTCGTGATGCGGGAAAAATGTTCCTGCCTGAAGCCTCCGGTAGAGGTACGAGTTCCTGAAGATGCGGGCATCATGTGCCCGCCCTGACCACCCAACACAAATGTCAGAAAACTGGCCACGATGGTCGACCAGGGCCTGGAGGACCATAGAAAAGTAGCCCTTTCTGTTAATGAATTGGGCTGCTCGATGGGGCGGTGCACAGATTGAAATGTGTGTCCTATCGAGTGCCCCTCCACAATTCGGGAAGCCAAGGGCAGCAAAGCCGGCCAAGACGCTGTCCAGATCTACTAAACAGACGAGCATGTTGAGCAGCTCAGAATTGATGGCCCTCGCCACCTGCAGAAAGAGACAGACGACAAAATTTTAGAAGGGGTGCCTTATCTCTTAGGAGGAGAACCCACCACCCACCTTCCCTCTCAAACACCCCGAGAATCCCCTCCTCAGAACTCCCCCCCCCCCCAGCAGTTCTGGGTGAGTGGAGGAGCTCCCTCCTACTCCCACTCCACTTTGCCCTTCCTGACAGTCTCCCTTCCCCCCACCCCAAACTGTGACTGTCCCCAGACATTGACTTACCTCCATCAGGATGTATCCAACAGTAGACCTGCCCACTCCAAATTGGTGTCCCACGGAGCGGTAGTTGTCGGGGGTGGCCAGCTTCCAGAGGGCAATAGCGACCCTCTTTTCCGGGGGGATAGTAGGCCGCAGTTGGGGGCCTTGCTGTTGCAGAGCCGGGGCCAGCCAGGTACACAGCTCCTGGAAACTGGTCTTTCACATCCGGAAGTTGCGTAGCCACTCTTGGTCATCCCAGAGCTCCATAACGAGCCGGTCCCACCAGTCAGAGCTGGTGTCAAGCCTCCAAACACGCCTGTCCACAAAGAAGTTTGGATGCAAGGGCAGTGGGGCTGCATGATGGATGATCCCTTCATACCTCTGGTCTCAGTCCAGATGGGGAAGTAGCCTCATGACTGTGTCATGCAGATGCAGCAACACTTGCAGTATGATGGCGTGGGGCCATCATCTGCCCAGGGGCAGCTCTGGCTCCATGCCAAAAAAACACGGGTCTAAAACAGAAAAACCTCCAAACAAAAAACCTGCTGGGGTGTCCCAGGAAGCTGAGCACTCCAAACAAGCACTACAATACCTTGCTTACCTCCTAGACGGACAGCAAAGGCAGCTGCAGGAGCAGAGCAATGGGTGTTTAACCACGCGTCTCTGCACAGGGCAGGCAGCAGCACCCGGAAGGAAATGCTGTCCCATACCCTGGCAGAAGCGGTTCTGGGTGGCTTTTCCTTTCGAAAGAGCGTCCAACAGTAAGGACGCTCTTTTTCGAAAAAGCAGATCGATTTTCCGATCCGCGTATTGTAGTCTAGATAATCTTTTTCGAAAAAGGCTTTTTCGAAAGTATCTTTTGAAAAAGCCTCTTTCGAAAGAGGCTTGCAGTCTAGATGTAGCCTTAGAGTGTTGGAATGTCATTAGAGGAAATGGAATAGGTTAAACATCCTGGTATTTCGAAACAGTAAAAACTCCATGCTTTTACTAATAATGGTTATAAAAAAGAAAAAAGATAAAATCTTACTTTTACAGATATAAACAATTCATTAATGTAATATGCTATGCCTTTCCTGTCACTGATTGAAGAAATTTTTATATATCTGTATCAATATCTATATAGACAGAAACAAAGTGTTATTTATTAGCTCTTTTTTTTTTTTTTCTAGCATAATCCAGGAGATGATCCAAAGCAACTTAAGAGAGATGAATTGACAGTTACAAAAAAACCATCCCAAAGGTAAATGAATACACACTAATGAAAAAAACCCCCAGTATCAGGGAATGTTTGGATCACACCCACACTAAAGAATAAGAAAAAAGCGATGTTATTACCATATGTTATTATTTATTTATTTATTTTTATTTAAAATATTTTTACCCCATCTCTTTATTTAAAATATTCGAGGCAGCTTAAAACACCTCAAGAGGAGGGACACACACACACACACACACACACACACAACTAAACACCAATAAAAGCATGGGTAAAAGGGTGGCTTTGGCCTGGTACTGAAACAGTGCCAATGTTGGCACCAGGCAAATGTCCCAGGGGAGGGAATTCCATTCCCTACTGGCGCAGGCTGAGAAGGCCCTGCTCCGCATGGATGTTAACCTTATCTCTGTAAGTGGAGGAACACAGAGCAGAGCCTCCCCAGCTGACATCAGTCCCCAGGCGGGTTCGTATGGGAGAACACAGTACTTCAAATACCCTGGTCCCAACCCATTTAGGGCCTTTAAAGTCATAACCAAGACCTTGAATTGCGTCAGGAAACATACTGGAAGCCAGTGCAGGTGCCAGAGCACCAGCATAATGTGCTCTGTATTACAAGTATTAGTCAAAACTCAAACAACTTCATTCTGGATCAGTTGAAACTTCCGAAAACTCTTCACAGGCAGCTCCACGTAGACCGCATTACAATAATTCAATTGGGATGTGACAAGAGCATGACTCACTGTTGCCAAGTCATTCTTATTCAGGAAGGGTCACGGCTGGCGGATCAGCTGAAGCTGCCCAAAAGCACCTCTGGCCACTGAGGAAATTTGATTTGCAAATATTAAACAAGGGTCCAGGAGGACTCCCAAGTTGTGTAACTGCTCTTTCAGGGGCAATGTGACCCCACCCAGAACAGGTAACACACCACATTCCCAGACAGATGGCTTCCTGATCCACAGAACCTCAGTCTTATCTAGATTCAACTTCAGCTTGTTTGACCTCATCCAGTCCATCACTGCCCCCAGACACTGGTTCAGATTGATTGCCACTAGACCTGGATCCTATGTCACAGAGACTAGAATTGGATGTTATCTACATATTGATGACACCATCCTCCAAATCTCTTTCGACTTCTCCCAATGATTTCCCATAGATGTTAAACAGCATAGGGGACAAGAGGAAAACTTGCAGGACCTTGAAGCACAATTGCCATGGGGTCAAGCAGCAGCCTGTAGGTCCATCTTCTGAAAGCATCTGAAAGGTAAGACCTGTACCACCACAAAGCAGTGCCTCTGATATCCAACACTTCCAGGCACTCCAGAAGGATATTATGGTCAATGTAATTGAAGCTGCCAACAGGTCCAAGAGAATCAGCAGGGTCGCACTCCCCCTGTGTATCTCCTGGTGTAGGTCATCTACCAGAGCGACCAATGTAGTTTCTGTTCCAAAACCAGGCCTGATGCCAGATTGAAATGGATAAGAACATAAGAATGGCCGTTCTGGGTCAGACCAAAGGTCCATCTAGCCCAGTAGCCTGTCTGCCAACAGTGGCTAGCACCAGGTGACCCGGAGGGGGTAGACCAAAGACAATGATCAAGCGATTTGTCTCCTGCCATCCATCTCCAGCCTCTGACAAACAGACGCCAGGGACACCATTCCTACCCCCTGGCTAATAGCCTTTTATGGACCTAACCTCCATCAATTTATCTAGCTTCTCTTTCAACTCTGTAATAGTTCTAGCCTTCACAGCCTCCTCTGGCAAGGAGTTCCACAGGTTGACTGTGCGCTGCGTGAAGAACTTTCGCTTATTAGTTTTAAACCTGCTACCCATTAATTTCATTTGGTATATTCTAGTCCTTATATTATGGGAACTAATTAATAACTTTTCTTTATTCACCCTCTCCACACCACTCATGATTTTATATACCTCTATCATATCCTCCCTCAGTATCCTCTTTTCCAAACTGATAAGTCCCAGTTGCTTTAGCCTCTCCTCATATGGGACCTGTTCCAAACCCTTGATCATTTTAGTTGCCTTTTTCTGAACCCTTTCCAAGGCCAAAATATCTTTTTTGAGGTGAGGAAACTACATCTGTACACAGTACTCAAAATGTGGGCGCACCATAGTTTTATACAGGGGCAGTAAGATACTCTGTGTCTTATTTTCTATCCCTTTCTTAATAATTCCTAACATTCTATTTGCCTTTTTGACCACCGCAGCACACTATGTAGACGTTTTCAGAGAACTATCCATGATAACTCCAAGATCTCTTTCCTGATTTGCAGTAGCCAAATTATCCCCCCATCATACTATATGTATAGTTGGGGTTATTTTTTCCAACGTGCATTACTTTACACTTATCCACATTAAACTTCATTTGCTATTTTGTTGCCCAATTACTCAGTTTTGTGAGATCTTTTTGAAGTTCTTCACAGTCTGCTTCTGTCTTGACAATCTTGAACAGTTTAGTATCACCCGCAAACTTTACTACTTCACTGCTTGCCCCTTTCTCTAGATCATTTATGAACAAGTTGAATAGGATTGGTCCTAGGACTGACCTTTGGGGGACTCCACTAGTTACCCCTCTCCATTCTGAAAATTTACCATTTATTCCTACCCTTTGTTTCCTGTCTTTTAACCAGTTCTCAATCCATGAAAGGACCTTCCCTCTTATCCCATGACAATGTAATTTACACAAGAGCCTTAGGTGAGGGACTTTGTCAAAGGCTTTCTGAAAATATAAGTATACTGTATCTACTGGATCCCCCTTGTCTGCATGTTTGTTAACCCCGTCAAAGAACTCTAATAGATCAGTAAGACATGATTTCTCTTTACAGGAACCATGTTGACTTTTGCCCAACAATTTATGTTCTTCTACATGCCTAACAATTTTATTCTTAACTACTGTTTCGACTAATTTGCCCAGTACCAACGTTAGACTTACCGGTCTGTAATTGCCAGGATCACCTCTAGACCCCATTTTAAATATTGGTGTCACGTTAGCTATCTTCCAGTCAGTAGGTACGGAAGCTGATTTAAAGGATAGATTACAAACCACAGTTAACAGTTCTACAATTTCCCATTTGAGTTCTTTTAGAACCCTTGGGTGAATGCCATCCGGTCCCAGTGATTTGTTAACATTACGTTTTTTTTAAATTTGTTCCAAAACCTCCTCTAATGACACTTCAATCCAGGACAGTTCCTCAGATTCATCACCCACAAAGGACGATGCAGATTTAGGAATCTCCCTAACATCCTCAGCCATTAAGACTGATGCAAAGAAATCATTTAGCTTCTCCGCAATGGCATTATTGTCCTTGATTGCTCCTTTTATATCTTGATTGTCTAGGGGACCCACTGGTTTTTTAGCAGGCTTCCTCCTTCGAATGTACTTAAAAAACATTGTGCTAATGTTTTTTGAGTTTTTAGTTAGCTGTTCCTCAAAATCTTTTTTTGCTTTTCTTGTTACCGTTTTACACTTAAGTTGACAGTGTTTATGTTCCTTTCTATTTATCTCACTGGGATTGGACTTCCACTTCTTAAAAGATGCCTTTTTGTCCCTCATTGCTTCTTTTACATGGTGGTTAAGCCACAGTGACTCTTTTTTAGGTCTCTTACTATGTTTTTAAATTTGGGGTACAGATTTAAGTTGGGCCTCTATTATGGTGTCTTTAAAAAGTTTCCATGCATCTTGCAAGGATTTGGCTCTTGTCATTGTGCCTTTTAATTTCTGTTTAACTAACCTCTTCATTTTTGTGTAATTCCCCTTTTTGAAATGAAATGCCAGAGTTCTGAACTGGTGAGGTGTTCTTCCCACCACAGGAATGTTAAATGTTATTACATTATGGTCGCTATTCCCAAGCGGTCCTGTAATGGTTATCTCCTGGACCCGATCCTGCGCTCTATTCAGGACTAAATCGAGAATTGCCTCTCCCCTTGTGGGTTCCTGTACCAGCTGCTCCAAGAAGCAGTCATTTAAGCTATTGAGAAATTTTATTTCTGCATCTATTCCTGAGGTGATTTGTACCCAGTCACTATGGGGATAATTGAAATCCCCCATTATTACAGAGTTTTTTATTTTGGTAGCCTCTCTAATCTCCCTTAGTATTTCAATGTCACTATCACTGTCCTGGTCAGGTTACCAATAATATATCCCTACTGCTAATTTCTTATTATTGGAGCATGGAATTACTATCCATAGTGATTCTATTGAACATGTTGATTCATTTAAGATTTTTATTTCATTTGATTCTATGTTATCTTTCACATATAGTGCCACTCCGCCACCCACACAGCCTGTTCTATCCTTCCGATATATTTTATATCCGGTATGACTGTGTCCCACAGATTTTCCTCATTCCACCAGGTTTCTGTGATGCCTATTATGTCAATCTCCTCCTTTAATACAGAGTACTCTAGTTCACTCATCTTATTAGTCAAACTTCTAGCATTTGTGTAGAAGCACTTTAAAAAATTGCCACTGTTTATTTGTCTGCCCTTTCCTGATGTATTAGATTCCTTTGTATGTGGTTGTTTGTCTGCTCTGGCCCCTTGTTTGTCCTCTCCCCTCCTCTCTTTCTCACTAAAGCCTAGAGAATCTCTATCAATGGATTCTCCTCTAAGAGAAGTCTCCATTCGATTTACGTGCTTCTCCGCACCATTCGACTTTCCCCCATCCCCTAGTTTAAAAACTGATTTAGATAATCCATGCCTTTCAAGAAAGTTTGGAGTTGTAATGCCACCACCCACTTGAGTACCTTGCCCAAGAAGTGAATATTAGCGACTGGAAGATAGATATTCTCATTAAGGGTACAGGGAAGACTTCTTAAAGAATGGTTTTATCACCACCTCTCTCAGGGTGGCAGGAACTGACCCAGACCTAAAAGACACATTAATAATCTCCTGGACCCTACTAGTCATCCCTTCTCAGCTCGACTTAATAAGCCACGAAGGGCAGGGGTTGAGCAAGGAGGTGGTCGGTCACACTCCTCCAAGCACCTTGTCCACATCCTCGGTCTGCAAAAGATGAAATGGATCCAAAGAAAAACGACTGGGCAGACCGCTCAACACACTCTGTACCTCATTTACATGACAGCCAGAGTCCAAATCAGACTGGATGGAAGTAATGTTATCTGCAAACAAGTCACAGTGGATTGCTGAGGACTCCTCCATTTCATCATGAGGGCCAAGCTGTAAGAGACCTCTCACCATTCGAAGCAATTCTGCTGAACAACACTGTGCAAATGCGATGCAGGCAGAAAAGTAACTTTTCTTTGTCGTCAGCACCACCACAGAATAGGCTCACAATTAGGCTCTAAGCCACGGTTGATCGGACTTGGCTTGAGTTCTCCTCCAGCAGTCCTCTAGTAGTTGCACAAATGGTTTCACTGCCTGCAACACCCCAAAAAAATAGGGAGCAAACTTGGTTCAACTAGCTCAAAAAAGGCACTTAGAAGTAATCATGTCAACTGCCCAGGCTACCTCAATGTTCCATATACTGAGCAGGGCATCAACAGGACCACTACACATAATGGCCAAACAATCCCTCAGAGATATCTGGAAGCCCTCTGGATCCATCAGCCTCCGAGGGCAAACCATCTTAATCGCTCCCTCGCTTCTGCAAAGGGGAAGCTTAGCAGATAGTCTAAACTTGACCAGGTAGTGATCAGTCCATGAGAAAGGGAGTGTAACCACATCCCTTATCCCAAAATCTCCATCACCCTTAGTCTAAAAGACTAGATCGAGCTTATAACCTGCCACATGTGTGCGGGAAGTTAGTTCTTGAGATAGTCCTAAAGTCTCAAGCCAGACCAGACAGGACAGCCTTGGTATAAATGTTCAAGTCCCCCAAGACCAAAAGCCTCGGGGTCCTCAATGCCACGTTTTAGACCACCTCAGCCAGCTCAAGCAGAGCATTTGCTGGGCAGTGAGGTGGGCAGTACACAAGCAGAACACCCAACTTATCTCTGCCACCCAACACCAGGAACAGACATTCAAATCTAGCGCTTTGTTGAACTGGGGCCCTGGCCAGTGAGATGGACAATTGCCACCCCTCTCCCCACCCGTCAAGTCGAGGCTGGTGCTGAACCAAGAACCCAGCCAGGCACAATTGGGAGAGGTCAACACCTCCCTCCACTCCCAGCTAGGTCTCAGTGAAACAGGCCAGGTCAGCCCCTTCATCCAGGATTAAATCCTGGATGAAAACTGTCTTGTGGGATACCGACCTGGCATTCAACAACAGCACTGTCAGGCCTGATTGCCAGCTGTTAAGACTCCCAAGGTCACTGAAGTGGGGAACAGGACTGAAATGAGGAATAGTCCATAAGTGTAGCTACATGCAACAGTGAAAAACTTTCTGTGTGGTGTGTCTAGACGTGCCAGTGAAAGGTTCTGGCAGAGGGGTGGCCATGAGGCAAGTGGTCAGCAACTCCCCACTGCGGCAGACTTTCACTGCAGTGAGGATAGGCACTGATGGAGGGGGGGAGATACAGGCTGAACCTGTCCTCACTTCCTGCCACTTGCTTACCAGAGCCTTTCCCTTCTACCAAAATCTTACCAATGTGCAGGAAAAGCCTTCAGCAATGGGGAGCTGCCATAGCCTTTCCTCACTAACGCTAGAGTCTTTCCATTGTGCTGGAGTCTCTCCTTACTGTGCGGACAGGTTCTGACTCGGTGGGAGGCAGTGGGGAAAGACTCCATTTTCCCCAATGGAAGGCTAATGCTCTGGCAGAGGGGATTCCTATTTTTCACGTCTGCTTCCTCTCACATTTGTGCCCTGATAAGCTTTACTAGCCTGCCTCCCTGCTCCTCAGAAAGCCCTGCCAGACTTCAAAGCCTAGCTCCCTCTTCTGGCCCCCCTTTCATGGATGCTGTTTGTTGCATCGGAGAGAAGGGCGTGGCCACATCAAGGGGTAGAGAGGAAAACAAGGTAGCTATGACAAACTAAGTGAAGAGAAGGGGCTGAGAGGGAAGAGAGTGTGGACATCTTTTGTCCAAAGCCACAGGAGGAGAAGGGATTGGGGACAGAACAGGGCCTGTGTACAGAGGCATTATGCCTGAATAGTTATTTACAGTCATCTGATGCACCAATGAGAGCAGAACACTGTCACATAATTTGGCATCACTGGCTATAGCATGCCTGCTTGCAGAAGGGGCTTGTCTATTGGGTATGTTGGTATCACCTATGTCACTCAAGAGTGTGAATAAGCCACCCCTGAGCTACGTAAGTTACACTGAGCTAAGCACAGGTGTGGATAGCACTATGTTGGCTTCTCCCACCAACAAAGCTACCACCTCTCAGGGAGGTGGTTTGGTTATGCTGATGGGAGAGCTCTCTCCAGGTGACAGAAAGAGTCTTCACCAGATATTCTATAGTGCCACAGCAGCATCGGTGCAGCTGTGTTGCTGTTGCACTTGTAGTATAGATTAGCTCGAGGTCTCCACTCTCCAAACTAGTGAATAAATGTGCAGTGTTTGCAGATCCTGTAGAAAACCAGATAACTTTGTAATGGGTGCATTGCACACACACAAAAAAAATCAAGCCCACACAGGAAGACTAAGAAAGCTGAGTCCGTTGGATTCCAGTACAGCCACAGATGTCTCAACAGAAGCTTTCACATTCTATTATGTCTATGCAACATTCATACAGTATTTGGTTGAAGACTCACTGCCAAATACCAAGTAAAACTCAGCAATCAGGTGCTTTCACAGTCTGAAGACATCTGGTAAACTGGGAAGCTAGATTTCACAGGAGTGTCATCCACAGTGAAAAGGAACAAACTGAAAGGTATCTAGCTCATGTTCATGTAAGTCCTGTTTAAAGGGGACTAATTAACACCAACTATAAGTGGCTGTTTGCCTCTATAATATTCACACAGGGGAGGTACAGCACCACACGCTAGTGAGCACAGCAGATGGTACCTCCAGGGTCCTAACTGCAAGACCATGTAAACAAGCCCTGAAACTGAAAATAAAGGACAGAAAAATATGGCAGCATCTGTACCCAGAAATAACTTCACCCAAAAGGTTTACTTTCACCAGAAGACAAAAGACTATTTAAAAGCACAGCAGGATCACAGAATACTGTGAACTCCTGGATAAAGCACTCGTTGACAGGACAGTGAAGGGAAGAGGACACATTACTTAAGGAGAAAAAACACCTGAGAGAATTGCTTAGATTTTGACCTCCTGGTTGGCAAGAGGAAACATGGAAAAGAACCAGGGTGATCCCTGCTTTCAAAGAAGATGGGAGAGGTTCCATAATAGTAGGCCACACAGAGAGTTCCAAAACAAAACATAACAAAAACTACTGACAGAATTCCTAAAGGGAGAAACCTAAGTATTGGTTCCTGCCAAGCCACAAGAACCACCCCCCACCCCCCACCCCCCACACACTATTGCCATATTCTACAGCCAGTGTACCACAACCACCAAAGTTTATGACTGATATTGGAGTGCCTGGGACGATTATTATTGAATATGTTAGTATTTCTAAATAAGAGACTGCCAGTGAGCGAGATTAAAAATGTGAAGAGATAACAAAACACAAGGGGCACAGTGAGACAGGCTGTTCCACATGATGAGACATGAAAAACACATGTGGTCAGGGAACCTTTAGAGGGAGACTATCACAAAGTCTGTTTTCCTATCTCCTTTCTTCAATCTGTCAGGAAGAAAAGGATACTGTAGACTAGGGCTACTCAACATGTGGCCTGAAGCCCTTTTGTGTTCAGCCCGCGGTGCAGTTTGGGTTTACGTGGGGCTCAACATGCAGCCCATGGGTGGGATCCTTTGAACATGGCCTCCACAGGGAACACGCTCCACAACAACGAGGTGTCTCCCAGGCGGGGTGTGCACTGAAAGATGCAAGTGGATGGGCTGCATGGAACAGATGGGTTCAGGGTAAGCTTGTTGGTTATTGCTGTAGACTACACACATTTGTACATTTCAAAGGCAGAACGTGGGAGTCCTTATTGACTAATCGAATAGTCGATGGAAACCCCATCGACTATTCCATTAGTTAATTAATCAAAATTTAACATCGCTAGTGGGAAGCATTGCTTCTGGGCTTTTAGTGTTGCTGCAACAGGGCATCCCTGCTACTGGGCTCCAGCCCTGTTGCAAGGTTCCTTGCACCAGCCCTCCATGGGACTCCTGGAACATCTGTGGTTCTTCCGGACCAGAGAGTCCCAGTTAAGAGAGGTTCAATCTGTACTACCAAAGGACAAACCTCTATCTTGGTTAAAAACTAAAATGGTAACTAAACTGTAGGAAACATGCATCCATTTCAGAGAACTGATGTCTCTCATTAGGATTATTCCTTTTTGAAAACACCTTCCTTAAAAGAACATTCTACAAGCCAAATGCAAAATGCAGAATAGGGAGGGAGGAGAAATGACTTACCAATTAATTAAAATTGACTGGTACAGCCTGCCAATGAGTCTGAGAAGGTGGTAGCTTTGGGATGCTAATCTTTCCACTGAGCGTTTTGAAGCGTTATTAGCCAATGTTTGTACAGCACTGTGAACATGTAAAGACCCTACTTAAAGGCTTAGTTTTATTATTAATTGGCTTACAACAGTTTATGTTTAATTGTGTTTTCATCTGTAATGTATGCATCACAAAATGAGTAATTAAACTATTTTATCACTGGTGCAATTGTTCATGGTTCAGATTAATAAACAGCTGTGACATTCAATCCAAGACATTTACAAGCAACATCCTTTTTTCCCCAGACTTAACAGAGACAGCATAACTAGGAACTCATGTAATCTAATTGTGTGACAATGGAATTTCTGCAGAATCTGCTCTATGCTTCAATTTTCCTCCCTCCACCTTATAAAATTTAAGGCCTTGATCCTGCAATTTACAACATGCAGTTTATGACTGCATGCCTGTGCTGAGCCCTCCTGGCTCCAATGAGTCCCACATGGCTGCAAGCCATTTGCAAGTTGTAAATTGGAGACTTAACCCTAATTTTGTAGTCCTTTTAATTGCAAGGGAAGCCTTCTAAATGAGAACCAAGTGCAAAACAACACTGCTGTATGCTTGAGTATGCAAACAGCTTAAAACAGCAGCTAAAAAGAAGGCAGTGTAGTCCATTCAGTGAAATGGGCTGTTGACTCAAAATTCAATATTGTTAACTACTTCACTATTAATTATTTCAACAGAAGTATCCTGCTGATTAGGTTATCCCACAATCCCACCTGCATCCCCCACCCCAAACTGCCCACATCAAAATATCCAGCTACGCTTTCCTGCAGACAACTTGGCAATGCAGTTCTCTATTTTTAATATAGAATTTTTCAGCATAATGACAATGTAAAATTAAGATGTGCATCAAACTGTTTTATTACATTTAATACAGAAACAAATCTGTATGGGTTGTACTTTTCATTTTCATTCAACCTTGATTTTTACAAATTTATCTGAAGCTGCTGTGGAATTTCCAGTATGCAGCAGTTGAATATTACAGTATACAGATCTCTTGCTTCAGAACTGAGGTCTAGAATGCTGAAGAGAATACAGTGCCTTCATCCTAACTATTTTGTGTTAAAACAAGAATGTGTTGGATTTTACTAAGAATTCTATCTAAAGAGTATTTTTGAAAATCTACGTTACTTAAAAATTTTCGAACAGGAACACCTAATTAATTAAATACAGACAAAAACATAAAGAAATGAGGGGGGGAGGGGCAAATACAAACTGTGAGATACTCTGAGAAACAAAGTAATCCCTCACTACAAGTCTTATTCTATTTTCAGATCCATAATAGCTCAGGGTATGTCTACACTAGCTCATTAGTTCCAGCTAGGTAGGGTAATGCAGGAGGCATAAGGGATCTGTCAAAAAAGGCTTTCATTCCCGACAGATCCCCCTCTAGACTGCAGCTTTTTGCCGACAAAGTGCTGAGTCGGCAAATGCAGTGGCCATTTTTATGCAAATTAGGTGTGGGATATTTAAATCCCTGTCTCACCTCATTTGCAATGTCGACCTACCTAATCAGCATCCCTCTGCCGACAGAGGGATGCAGTCTAGACATACCCTCTGAGGAAAGATTGTAAAAGTGTTTTACTATGATAGTATTAAGGGTTGGGTATAGACACCCAGGTCAGACACAGAAACAGATTGTGATCTCTTTAATAATACCAGAGAAAGAAATACTTTTGAGAATTGTATCTCAGGGGGAGACTTTAATTTCCCAGAAAAAACTGGAGAATAAATGCTACCAATAGTAGTTGGGCCCAGTTGTTCTGCGATGTGATAGCTGACAGTTTTCTTCAAAGAAACTGGACCAACAAGAGGCAATATAATTTTAGACTTCATTTTAGTAAGTAGTGAGCTCATCATGGAAGAGCTGGTCATAGGAAATAACCTGTGGTTGAGAGATAACATGTTCATTCAATTTAAATTAAATGCAAGGACAATCAAAACCTGGTCATTGACTATGGTTTTTTTATTTTATTTTAAGAGAGCATATTTTGGGAAATTAAAGGAATTAGTTAAATTAGTGAGCTGGATTGAAGAGATTAAGGATTTAAATGTAGAAGAGTCATGGAATTTCTTCAAATCAACTATACAAACACTATCTGAAATTTGTTTCCCAAGAAATGGGGAAAAAACTTCTAGGGAAACCTCCAAACCCAGCTGGATGAATAATGACTTGAATAATGCCTGTAAGGAATGGAAAAATGGGAATGGGTTGAGCAGAAAAAAAAAGGCCTCAGTTGTGAAGGTTAGCAAATACAGAAAAAGTTATAAAAATAAAAAAGAATAAGGAAGGCTGGAGGTTGGGATGCTATAGTGTTGTGGATAGGAAGGAGATTAAAGATAATTTAGGTAAGGCCCCAAAACTAAATTAATAATATAGAGCATTGTGCATGTCTGGTAGAAATGAGTGTCTACAATTGGGGAAAAATACATCTGAAGCAGAAGAAAGAATTTCAGAGTTTAATACACTCAAATCAGGGGACCCAGGTAACTTCCATCCCAGAATTCTGAAAGAATTGGCACATGAGACTACAATTTCAGTAGCAAAGATTTTGATAAACATATTTATTCAGGCTGTGTTGGGAGGTGAATTATTCGACTAGAGTGAGGTTACTAACCAAGACTCTGAAGGATCGGTCACGGAAACAATCTTATTAAATATTTATATGAAGAATCTTGGCACAAAAAACAGGAGCATGCTAACAAAATTTGCTGATGATACAAAGTTGGGAGACATTATCAATATGAGGAGCAGCATCGTATTTATACTGGAAGCTATGGATACCCTGGAGCGGCAGAGTGAGATAAAATTCAATGGTCTGATGTGCAAGGTTATGTGCTTAGTATCTAATAAGTATTTGTGCTACAAGATGTGGGCTTATCAGTTGGAAACAACAGAGGAAACAGACAGACTTGGGTGGATGGGTTGATTGCAGGATGACTGTGATTCACTATGAAAAAGACAGTTGTGATCCTAAGATGTATTAGGCGAGCTAATTCCAGTAGGAGACAGAACTGTTAATGCACAATGCATGACTAAAGCCTCATCTGGGATACTGGTCATCCATGTTCAAGATAGAGTCATTTGAACTTGAGCAGGTGCGAATTTTTCCTTTTGCGCTCCCACTCCCAGTAGTGGAATCTATCTGCACCCCTCCTCCTTCACAACACAGTGGGCTCAGCAGAGGTGCTTGGGCTCAAGGTGGAATCGGCGGATGAACTGGGGATGCGGAAAGAGCTATAACTAAAAGCAAAGCATCAAATTGTAGCCAATTGGAGCTGCGAGGCTCCGTGGCTACAGAGCTATAGAGTAAACAGGCCTGCCAGGGGCTTTCCCTGACACGTCTGGGACCCAAGTTTGAAAACATCTGCTCTACAGGGTAAAGAACCCTCAAGGCAAATAAAAAGAATTCCCAAATGTACTATTTCTAAGATAAAATCTGATTTTTAAAATAATCATGATGTTTAAGTACATATGCTTGGCATTACTGCAGGAGGATGAACACTGGCTGTATGTGGTAATGAGTAGTAAATCCAATGTATAAAATCCACTAGTAATGAAACTAAGGAAACAAATTTCAAATTGCATGTCAAAAACTAAGCTGGCCAGGTGTATAGGTTTTCATTTTGTTTGTTTAATACTTTTTTCTGTGTTATAAGAGCTAAATGACTTATTGAAAAGTGTCTTAATAAAATTACTCATTAGCGGACTCTGCCAAGATTCTTTGTTCTTTCTGTGATTGCCTGAATTATAAACCCCTGGAGATAATAATTAATAATGGAAATGTTGGCACATTCTGAGCTCCATGATAAACAGAATGCTTTAATTAATCTGAATAAGTAACAAAAAATTTGCCTGCTGATTTTCACACATAAAAAGATATTAGCACTTTATGATATACATTTCATACTCCACAACCATGTCCTGAACTGTTTCCCAAAAACAACAACAACAAATCTTGGCAGAGCACTTATACCACAATTATATATCATACTTATCCTGTTCTTAGCCATCAAAAGACAGGTCCATATCAAAGAAATACTCACTTTACAAGACCCACTCAGAGCTCAGCAATTCTAAATATCCATGGTTCACACAAAGGAGCCCTGTTCTTTTCAAAGATGGCACAAATTGGATTTCAGAAGTGTAAATAGTGATAGAAATGTAGCCATGTTAGTCTGGTGTAGCTGAAACAAAATACAGGACTATGTAGCACTTTAAAGACTAACAAGATGGTTTATTAGATGATGAGCTTTCGTGGACCAGACCCACTTCCTCAGATCAAATAGTGGAAGAAAATAGTTACAATTTAAATTGGTTGTGTCCTTTGGTATATATGGTTGTGACTATTTTCTTCCACTATTTGATCTGAGGAAGTGGGTCTGGCCCACGAAAGCTCATCATCTAATAAACCATCTTGTTAGTCTTTAAAGTGCTACATAGTCCTGTATTTTGTTTCAGAAGTGTAAATAGTTCATTTTAATTAATGAAACCTGGATGCTGATCTACTTGGCTACAGACAACAAAAAAAGGACCCAATGCTACAAATAACTGTTTGCCAATATATAAAATATTCCCACAGAGAGCTGAATTCAACAATTGTAAGACTGGGTCTCTGCTCTACTTGACCATGAACTACTGCTGCTCTTCTAAGGTGAACTTCAACTTGTTGCAACAAAGAGTCCATTAGAAAAACATATTAAAGGTCTGATTCAAAATCTACTGAAGTTAATGGATCTTTCAATTGACTTTTCTGAGGTATGACTCAGGCCCTGATTTGGTGAGACAATAGGAAGGCCTAATAAAATTTACCCACAATAAAAATGAGTTAGCAGTAAGCCTGGTGGTTATTTTCTTGTCAATCAAACAGTTAAATGAAAGCTTTATTTCTAAGAGCTGATTCTAAGGTTTTGTTTAGCTCCAATCAACTGGATAAATCAAGAGAAAATGAAATTCTGATCAGGTATTCTAAGCATAGTGCATTAAATCTCTTTTTCAATATCTAGTTTCTGCCTCTTCCAGACATCACACTGAGATCTGACAGTTGGGTAACAAAGGACCATGTAACTTCATTTATATTATATCCTATTGAAGTCAAGTCAATTGCCTATGCTTTAGTTTAATTATTTTTTAAAGAAACCTTTTAGATTTAGTTTTTTCCCTACATTAAGCTGTCTCCTCTCATCTTAAAAGAGATGAATAATGAAGGATCATTGTCAAATGTTGCATACCATACAATATTTGTATCAAATGAGAGTTGGAAAAATGACTAGTGGACTAGCTTAATTTTCCTAATGCTAAATTTTGGTAGAAAAAATGAACTTTTGAACAGTTGCTAAAGATACAGGAGAACATTATTATTACTGTTTTCTTTTACAGTACATGAATATACTACTATACATTTATAATCCACTGGAAATATATAGAGGAATACTTGATACTGATACCTTTTGCAGCATCAAGTTTTTAGTTGTTTGATCTGTTATCAAATTCATGCTTTTAAGGTTGATTATAACTTTTATAGAATAAGGATAGATAGTGTTGTTCTCTCAATTCATACCTTGCTGTCAAGATGTGACCACAAAGGAACACAAGTGCCAGATGAGAACATATCAAAGTCTGTCTTCCAATAGTGACCAAAATTGAAAGCTATCCAAATGTTATCCAGTTGAACAACAATTTCTAGAGCTTATCAGTTGAAGTTACAAAGGATGCCTGATTTGCATCACTGTCCCTGGAAAGAAAAGTTTTCCTCAAGCTGAAAGTCTTTGAGAGAAATCTTAACTTTCCTGAAGTCAATGGGAGTTTCACCATTGACTTCAATGAGGTCCGGATTTCATCCTTCAAGCTTTGTTACATGCATAGTCTGATCTAATCATATCGGGGTGGGGGGGGAGGGGGAGGAGGAAAGCAGAGAGTTCTTTAGGGAAGGGGAGAGGGAGCAAAATATGTTTTCGTATGTAATTATAACTATTATAAAATGGATCAACAGTCTAAGATCTTGTTTATATCTAAACTGTGCATCAGTTTAGCTCAGCGATGAACAGTCTAGGCTAGTGAATGGGCCTCACGAGTGCTCTCATTCATCTCAGTGGGCTGCAAAATTGTCATAACAAAGATGGTTTCCCTGGATAGGGTAGTTTTGCTCAGTGCACTTGCATACCTAGAATTTGCAGAGTGTACTGACTGAACTGTAGCAGCACTTTGATTGGATGCAGAGGGAGTGCATGGTTTTCACAGTCAATATCATATGCAGTGTGCATGCATCTCACTTTCCATGCCCTTGCTTTACTTGTATTTCACTTCAATAATACTGGTGGGGAAAAAACTACACAGCCAGAAACCAGCAGAATCTGGCAACCATGCACGTGTGCATTGTTAAACAAAATGTCTTCTGAGCCATACACAAAATTCCCATGGGTCACAGGTTGTCCAACACTGGTTTAGTTACATAGATTTTTTTAAATGATCTAGTTAAACAAGTACAAATCACAATGGAGATTCACTAAACCAATTTACTCGAGGCTAGAGGCTAGAAGTAGTTTAACTTAATTTTAATTAAACCAATGCATTAAGATGCACAAATCCATGGATATCTGTGGTTCATTTCTGTAGATACGGATGCAGATGTGGATCCAAATTTTGTATCTAAAATCCTGCAAATTTGCACATATCTACTTTATATCCACGGGTATCCACATCTGTGGACATGGTTGCGGATATCCATGACTCATTTTTGCAGCTATGGATGCAGATATATATACAACGTTTCTGTCTGCACAGAGCTCTACCCCTGCACTTTCCTAGGATGCATCAGACTTAAGGCAGAATCAGCTGCAATATTCAAGAGACCTTAATGGAGACAGAAAATTTAAAAAGCCCCTTGACATTCTAGCAAAATGCAGGACAATGTAGCACTTTAAAGACTAACATCAACCTCAGCCTGGACCATTCTACATGAGAGATCCACTTCCTGGACACCACAGTACAAATCAACAATGGAAAATTAGACACCACTCTCTTTGTTAGTCTTTAAAGTGCTACATTGTCCTGCATTTTGCTTCAGCTACCCCAGACTAAAACGGCTACATTTCTATCACTACCTGACATTCTCGATTGAATGCAGGAAGCACCAAACAAGCATTTCCTATCTCTTTCTTCTGGATGGGTTGCTCTTTTTAAGGTGTTTTTTTTGAGGCGTGATCACGAAAACATATGGGGTTTCTCTTTTAATTGCCTAACTGCTTCAGTAAAAACCTGCAAAAAATATAGAAAGCCATATTTGTTAGTGCTAGATAGGGAACAGAAAAATAAGACTGCAGTAGCTGATACTAATACATTCAGGTCAACAGCAGTATTCTGATGGGTGCAGACATCTCATGTCTCAGTTGATGAATTTGGCATCATGCAGTCAGTGAATATTTTGACTTCTTGATAAATAAAAATGCAAATAACAACTGCTTGTTGTAATTAAATCATATGATGAGTAGAGAGAAAGCTGGCACTCTTACAGTCCAGGTTTAAAAGAGTTTCTTCTGATCTCACTCCAGCTCTACCCCTTTGACGACCTCTGATTAAATATTCTGTTAATCAAGCTTTCTGGAAAACAAAGAAATTACTCTGCCAAATTTCCAGCATCTCATTAATATTTTAAATATTTATGCATTGACATGAGTAATGGCAGTGTATCCGTCATCTCCATCAAGTACAAAATTCTGTTCTGCTAGTTTAATGTTTAAAATATTCCAATTTAAAGCATTCCAAATTAATGTGGGATTGAAGCCCTCACCATCTGTTCTGGACAATTAAATATTCATTACTATTCAACTTGACAGGACAGTGACAAAGCTACTAACCTGAAAATAAGTGGGACCTCCACTTATGGCAGAAAGCCTCAATCTGGTTCCAAAAGGAGGGTTAGTCTGTATTTCAAAATTGTAGTATCCATTTATCACTGTTAAGATTCCAGAAAATCGGATAGCATACCATTATAGATGGGAGAAAAAGGCAACTGGTGGTTGAGGGAGAAACTGGTCAAAGTAATATTTTCATCATGTTCCAAGGGATAGCTAAGATTTACAAATCAGACTTTCAGGTCAGCCATCAGTAAGTCATGGAGCATAGACTGTACATCTTCTGACCAATGCAAGAGGCATTGCATTTCTGAGGAACAATTGCTCCCCTCCATCCCCTTGCTGCAGGAAGGAGGTAGAAATTTACTTCCGGACTCCATCAGCTACGAAATTACATCATTTCCTCTGCTGGTTTAATAGCACTGGTTGCTATGTTGAGGGAAGAGCTTACTTCCTTATCTTCCCTATCCAACCAAGTTCTCTGTAAGCTGTGTGGCTGCGTGACTACTCAGCCATTTAATGAGCCCACTCAGAGCTCCTGTGCAGGCAGGGAGCTCAGCTGACTGGTAGGGGGAGGGGCATATCACTGAGCAGCAGCTTCAAACAGATTACTTCAAATGGAGGAGCTCTGAGAGCAGGGTAAGGAGGGAAATAAGGAAAAGGGAAGGAGGGAATAAGTGGCTGCGAAGAGAGATGTAGGGTAGGGGTGTTTGGGGACAGGAGGAGGAGGGAGGAAGGGAAGGAATAATTGGGTAGGGTGGGGGGTCGCAGTGTAGTGGAGTCCCCTCTGTGTGAGGAGAGAGAGAGGCAGAAGCAGAAAACCAGCACTCTCCTCAAGCCTCCTGGGCTGGGACGGAAAGTTAGGGGGAAGCTGATTGAATGGGATATATGGGAGAAATAGGAGGTGGCTCGGTGCTGGCACTAAGGTGAGGTGGAAGTGGAGAGTTTGTTTGTGTTGTTTGTCCTGGGGTGAGCTGGGAGAGGGGTGGGGAGTTTGTGCTATATCCTGACTCCCAGGGAATGTCTACACTAGCCCCTTAGTTCGAACTAGGGAGGCTAATGTAGGCATTCAAAGTTGCAAATGAAGCCCAGGATTTAAATATCCCAAGCTGAAGTAACTGCCCGCGGCTACACGCAGCAGTGAAACGGTAATTCAAACTAAGTCCTCATTCCATGAGGAGTAACAGTTAATTTGAACTAAGGACTTAGTTAGAATTACCATTTCACTGCCGCGTGTAGCCGCGGGCAGTTACTTCGGATAAGTAGAATTTAAAAATGGCGACTGGACGGAAACATGCAAATAAAGCCGGGGATATTTAAATCCCGGGCTTCATTTGCAACTTTGAATGCCTACATTAGCCTCCCTAGTTTGAACTAGGGGGCTAGTGTAGACATAACCCCAGCTACACTGCTGGGGCCTACAAATCTGGGAAGCAGGATTTTATCCCAGCCCCCAGCTGGGCTGAGGGGAGCCAATTGCTCAGAGTTAGGTGGAGAAAAGGGGGTGAGAGAGTGCTGACATCTGTGCAGTGAGGTGGAGGCACTGGGGGAAAGGGTGTTTAGGGTTTCCTGACTCACTTGTTGAAGTCCAGATTGCAATCCTCTCTATCTGGTTGGGGTGGAGGGAGAAGCAGGCTGCATGGAGCATGTATGTGGTAGGACATTTGCATGATTACATTTCCAACAACGTTTACATAGGTTTAATGGCTTACAATAAGAAAGAAAAATATGCTTTTACCAGAATTTTTTGGAGTGTTGCAGATACCTAATTCCTATCTTAATGATTTTTTAAAAATCTCATGTTGCCAATTAATACATGCAAAAACTTAAAAAACAATGAATTGTTCTGTAGTACCTTAGAGACCAACAAAATGTAGATGACATCATGAACTTTCGTGGGCACAACCTACTTCCTCACATGAAACATGGTATATTGAATTGCATTAAGGCCAGATATTTGCTATGTGGTAGAGTTCTCGCTCTTAGTTAGAAGTAGCAAGTACTACATGTGATGCTAGTTGTTCTGTAGGGGGAAATCTTATTTGCAAGCTCTTTGAAACATGCATCCGTCTACAAATCCTGAAGCCATGTGTTAATTTGTTCTGGGGTTTCTACTCTGAGTAGGTGACACACACAAGTTGAATGTTTCAAACCATAATGTTTTATCTGTTTTACCGGTCTCTATTTCACTTGTTCTTGTATAGGATGGATCCTAAACATTCCCCAGAGAAACTGCATAAGCCTGAGTGGATACCTTTTACTCTCCTTTCCAGTGTCAGTAAATATTCTATTTCTATTTGCAAAGACATCATGACTATTTCTAATTGACTCAATCTTGTTTAGTATTCTAAAGCTGAGCTATGTATGGATAATATGCAGTTTGGTGTGTTTACTAGCTTGAGTTTTTAGAAAGGATGATGATACACGTACAAGAGTAGTGTTAATTTTCTTTTATTTGATTTTATATTAAATATAGTAAACATGCTCCTTGTTTTACCATATTTTCTTCCATACCCATGGACTGTTTATATATTATAATATACTGTGCTTGTAACCGGTAAGGCACATCCACATACTACTTCAATATTGGTGTTACACAAGAAATTTCAACCTACCCAAAAGAAATTTCAACCCACCCAAGGATAGAAAATGTTATCGGGAATACTGCTATCCACCTACTCTACAGGGAGCAGGCCTCCCCTTCCCTATGCAGGGATGTAATCCCAGGGCTTGTTTTCACAGTAAGTTAATGTATGGCAAGCCAAGATGTAACTGTGGAGACTCCCAGCTTCCCAAGCAGAAATGCCCCATGTAGGCACTGCTACAGCTTAGTAAAGCTGCATTCTAGGGCTTTCAATTTTCTTCACACACCAAGGCTATGTCCACATTGGCACCCTTTTCCGGATTTAAATATCCCCCACGGCATTTGCAATTCCGACTTGTCTCATTAGCATCCCTTTTCCGGAAAAGGGTGCCAATGTAGACACAGCCCAGGTGAGGCTCTCTGCTGGTTTCATCAGAGCAGAACTTTCTTTTGATAGACACAGACTTAATCAAGTATATCTCACAAGGTACTGAGGGGATGCAGTTCCAGCCGGACAGGCTTCCCCCATTCAGCTGCTGCTGAAACTGACCAGCAGCTGAATCTGGGAAGCCGGGAGCAGAGCAGCTGGGGTGCTGCCGGGTTGGTCTTGTAGCGCTGCCCCTCGGGGCTGCGGGACCAACCCGGCAGCACCCCAG
Source organism: Pelodiscus sinensis (assembly GCF_049634645.1). Taxonomy (NCBI): domain Eukaryota; kingdom Metazoa; phylum Chordata; order Testudines; family Trionychidae; genus Pelodiscus; species Pelodiscus sinensis. Next base: position 13,382,667 of record NC_134720.1, read on the forward strand.
CTGCTCTTGGGGATGCCTGGGGTAGAGCAGCTGGAGTGCTGCCGGGTTGGTCCCGCAGCGCCAAGGGACGGCGCTGCGGGACCAACCCGGCAGGACCCCAGCTGCTCTGCCCCAGGGGTCCCCAAGTCAGCCACTGCTGAAACAGATCAGCAGCTGATTCCAGGAAGCCCCAGGCAGAGCAGCACTGCCCCAGGCTTCCTGGAATCAGACGCTGATCTGTTTCAGCAGCGGCTGAATCGGGGACACCTGGGGCAGAGCAGCTGGGGTCCTGCCGGGTTGGTCCCGCAGCGCCATCCTTTGGCGCCGCGGGACCAACCTGGCAGCACTCCAGCTGCTCTGCCCCAGGCGTCCCCAAGAGCAGCTGGGGTGCTGCCGGGTTGGTGCCGTAGCGCCGCCCCTCGGCGCTGCGGGACCAACCCGGCAGCACCCCAGCTGCTCTATTGCAGGCATCCCCGATTCAGCTGCTGCTGAAACTGACCAGCAGCAGCTTAATCAGGGACGCCTGGGGCAGAGCCGGACTATTGTGGGGGGGGGGGCTATGAGGGGTCTGGGGTGGCATCCCCTCCCACCCCACTCCAGACCCCTCATAGCTCCCCCTTCTGATAGTCCGGCATATCTGATAATCCGGCACCCCCTGGGTCCTAAAGGTGCCGGATTATCGGAAGTTTACTGTATACTGTGCCATGAAAAGAATGAATGCAGGCAGAAAAGTACAAATAGCAGAAATCTGAAGAAGGTGTCTGAGATGCTCTAAAAGGCTGGAGGCACAGCATGAGAAAGAAATGGGTCAAAACCTATAGTCCTTATTTGAGCAAAACTCACATTGACTGCAGTAGAAATTTAAGCTAACCCACAAGCACAAGAAAATTTAACAATTTAATGATGAGGCAACTGCTTAAAAGAGAACTTAATTCAGCAAAGCTAAATGGCTAAATACAATTATAAATCTTAATTAAAAGTAAATACTGCTACTGACTTTGTTCAAAGGTAATACTGCAACCAGCAAATTCTCTTGACAACTTTAACCAGTACATGTGTCCATAATTCAGAAACAGTAAAAGTCAGAGTGGTTGTCTTTTTTGGCACTCCATCATGAAACTATTCCCATTCTGTTCAGACCTTTAGGTGTTGTTTCTATATTTGAAAGTAGTTTTGTGACAAAAGAAGTGTATGTGTGAGTGTGTATACTGTCCAAAGTTATTTAAATTAAATTAATTCTGTATTTTCCTTTATGTTTATTCTCTGCAGCATTGGCTGTGATTAGCTCCTGATCTGGGAAGTGGTGGACTAGTAGCCAGTCCTCAGGAACATATAAATTTTCTCCCCCACCAAAGCTCTGCTACATTCTACAGCAAGATTACATAATGTACATCAGGTACACAAATTACCATTTGTAACACTAAATACTTAATTGTTTTCCAACCAAAATGCTTTGATATCTCTTTGGTTTGTCCATTTTACTACACCGATTAACTTAATTCAGTACAAGGCCTCACTTGACAGCATTTAATATGCCCAGAGAAACATGATATTACTTTTTGAAGAGTGGCTAAGTAGGTCGACTGTACTCTGGAGTCTCTACGCACCAGAGCTGGAGGGCTCATCAGCAACAGCAGTGGAACGTGATGGGTTTCAGTTAGAGGTGGTGCTAGCTTCGAGGGGGCTCTAAACAGGAATATTTTGTCTGTCTACCACCAAGACCACATAATAAAAAGCCAACAGGGCTGCTTGGGGGCATAAGCAATTACTTAGTCTGTTTGTGCCTAGCACCTAGTATCTTTGCACAGTTCCTATAGCAAACCAAATAAAATGAGAAAGAGAACTCACTGGAGACACATCTTTCCACTTGTGACAGACCACAACAACTAAAACATGACAACCCGTTATATTTGTCTGGGGTTGAATATGAGACAATATGTGTTTTCTTTTGCTTACTTCCCCACTCATTCTTCCAATGGGAGGGGAATGTTTAGCTTGGAATTTGCAGAGATTCCAAACTATCAATGCAAAATCCCAGTGTCCCTACGCAGGCTTCTGACTCCCCTATCCCTAGCCTCTTGAAGCACCAGAATTCCCTTCAAGCTTCTCTTTGCAGAGAAGGGAGGGGGGAAAGCAGAGGATTAAATGGATTAGGTTAATAAATCAGCATTAACTTATTGTCTCCCACACATACATCCTCCCATCATGTTTTTCGGGGGAAGAGGGAGGAATCAGGAAAGGTGGCAATATGTGGACAGCAGCTCCACTCAGGCTGTATCTCTAGCTATGGGCATATTCCTTCATGGAAGGACTCCTCTGGGGGAGCTGAAGGGAAGAGTCTAGAAGATTTCTCCCCTTTGTTGATGGGAACAGAGGCAATAGGCACTAATTTTTTTGTTTTATTTTAAAGAAATATGTTGCCAGTGTTTTCTTGCAGGTGTACATGTATGAGTTATTAGCTTGTGATGTAATGCTACCCACTCACCAATATTAAAAGCAATAAAGAGGGAATAGAAGAATGGGGATCATCTTTCATCTAGGTAACAAGGCTGTACAAATTTCTAACAGTAATCAGATGGAGGGATCAGGGTGGATGTGGATTGCAATGCCAGGCTATGGAACTCAAAAGATGCAGAAATAAAAAGGGAAAAGCATAAGCGTATGCCGTGAGTGGTCACGATTAAGCAAACCACCCCATTTCCTTGGGTTCACTAAGACTGGGCAGAACTCTAGTCTGCCCCCTTGCTACCTGGGAAGTCATCAGTAAATTTAGACTAAATACTAATTTGTGTCTTAATCAATGAGCATAACTGTGCTTGTACCGGTAAGGCACATCCACATACTACTTCAATATTGGTGTTACACAAGAAATTTCAACCTACCCAAAAGAAATTTCAACTCGCCCAAGGATAGAAAATGTTTATTGATCAACTTTATTGATGTTGCCACTTAATGAATAACAAAGTTAAAAGATAACAGCTAAGAATTAAAAGAAAACGAATAAAAGAAAATTGGTTCCGCTAGCGTGATTACAAGGTTATTTAGTGACATCAGCTAACTCATTATCTAGTTTTTTAATTTCTTCTAGATTAATTTTTAAAAGAACTGCAACTATGAGGATCCTTGATCTTATAGCTTATCAAGATTATTTTGTTTTTCTTGATTTGATTTTTTTGACTCTTTTTGTCAGATTTTTCAAAAGTGTGGGGCCCAAACAGCCGCTTGCTCCTGCGCGGCAGCCCAGCTGAGCAACGCAGAAGTCAGCTGAATGCCACGGCGGGAGGCAACAGTGCTGCCCAGAGGGAACAGCCAGGGGGCAGAGCCTGGACGAGCATGTTTCTCTGACGTAAGGAAAGGGCACCGGACTCAAAAGGAGGAAAGCAGAGCAGACACAGGGGACACGGAGGAGACAGAGAGGAGAACGGAGGAGACAGAGAGGAATCATAGAATCATAGAGCTGGAAAAGACCTCAGAAGTTCATCAAGTCCAGCCCCCTGCTCTAAGCAGGACCAATCCCAACTAAATCAACCCAGCAAGGGCTTTGTCAAGCCAAGACTTAAACACCTCTAGGGATGTAGACTCCACTACTTCCCTAGGTAACCCATTCCAGTGCTTCACCACTCTCCTAGTGAAATAATTTTTCCTAATATCCAACCTAGACCTCCCCTACCGCAACTTGAGACCATTGCTCCTTGTTCTGTCATCTGTCACCACTAAGAACAGCCTTTCTCCATCCTCTTTGGAAGCTCCCTTCAGGAAGTTGAAAGCTGCTGTCAAATCCCCCCTTACTCTTCGCTTCTGCAGACTAAACAGTCCCAACTCCCTCAGCCTCTCCTCACAGGTCATACGTTCCAGCCCTCTAATCATTTTGGTCACCCTCCGCTGGACCCTCTCCAATGCGTCCACATCCTTTTTGTAGTGGGGGGCCCAGAACTGGACACAATACTCCAGATGTGGCCTCACCAGAGCCAAATAAAGGGGAATAATGACATCTCTGGATCTGCTGGCAATGCTCCTCTTAATGCTCTTCTTGGCTACAAGGGCACACTGTTGACTCACATCCAGCTTCTCATCCACTGTAACCCCCAGGTCCTTTTCTACAGAACTACTACTTAGCTGGTTGGTCCCCAGCCTGTAACAATGCTTGGGATTCTTCCATCCCAAGTGCAGGACTCTTCACTTGTCCTTGTTGAACCTCATCAGATTTCTTGTGGTCCAATCCTCCAATTTGTCTAAGTCACTCTGGACCCTATCTCTGCCCTCCAGCGTATTTACCTCTCCCCCTAGCTTAGTGTCATGTGCAAACTTGCTGAGGGTGCAATCCATCCCCTCATCCAGGTCATTAATAAAGATATTGAACAAAACCGGTCCTAGAACGAAACCTTGGGGCACTCCGCTAGAAATCGACCGCCATCCTGACATTGAGCCATTGATCACTACCCGCTGGGCCCAGCCTTCTAGCCAGCTTTCAATCCATCTTACCGTCCATTTATCCAATCCACATTCCCTTAACTTGCTGGCAAGAATATTGTGGGAGACCGTATCAAAAGCCTTGCTAAAGTCAAGGTATATCACACCCACTGACTGGATTCCTTAAGGATCCCTTCCATGATTTTTCCAGGAACCAAAGTAAGACTGACTAGCCTATAGTTCCCTGGATCATCCTTCTTCCCTTTTTTAAAGATGGTCACTACATTTGCCTTTTTCCAATCATTCGGGATCTCTCCCAATCTCCATGACTTTTCAAAGATAATGGCCAAAGACTCCTCAATGACATTTGCCAACTCTCTCAGTACCCTCAGATGCATTAAGTCTGGACCCATGGATTTGTGTATGTTTAGCTTTTCTTAATAGCTCCTAACCTGTTCTTTACCCACCAATGGCTGTCGATCTTCATCCCATCTTGCATCACTTAGCGCATTAGTCTGGGAGCCGACCTTGTCTGTGAATACAGAGGCAAAGAAAGCATTGAGTACTTCAGCTTTCCCCATATCATCTGTCACTAGGAGGCGGAGGACAGCGAGAGAGAGACAGACACAGCAGGAGGAGGAGAAGAGAAACACAGTGTGAGAGGCGGGAGGGGGAGAAGAGAAGGAGAGAGAGGCAGGAGGCGGACAAGAGCTGAGAGAGAGAGAGAGAGGGTGAGGCAGTAGGAGGAGAAAAGAGAGAATGGCCGTTTGCGCCGCTTGTTCCCATGCGGAGGCCCGGTTGAGTGGCTCAGAAGTCAGCAGAGCACCACGGTGGGAGATGAAGGGGGGCGGGGCAGTGACGTACATGCCATGGGGGCAGAGCCTGGACGAGCGTGCATCCCCGATGGAGACAGAGGAGAGCAGAGAGAGAGTGACAAGAAGGAGGGGGAGGAGAAGAGAAAGAGAGAGACGGAGAGAGAGGCAGAAGGTGGGGGAGAGCTGAGGGAGAGGCAGTAGGAAGAGGAGAGAGAGAGGGAGAGACAGAGCGAGAGACCGGAGGCTCAGGAGAGAAGACCGACGTGGAGGAGAGACCTGAAAATCCTATCTTATGACAGGCTAATTGGCTAGTACTAAAAGATTTACCCAGCATTGCTCAGGTCTTTAACTCACATGATATCTGTTTTCTTGGAAAATAAAATGAAAATGTACATGCTTAATTTAAATCACTGCTCCGGGGCAGGACTCGGGGTTCGGTATGCAGACTGTCCCAAGGAAAGAGGGTGATCCCAGCCCTCTTTCACCGCAGCAGCTTGGGACCAGATCAGAGGTGCCTCTTTGTAGCCACTGCAGATCCAGTGGGCACAGCCAGGGGAGGGATGGATGTGCCCCAGCTGGGGCGGCCCAGGTTCATCTGCCCCTTGAACTCTCCAGCCAGAATGAGGAATGCAGCAAACTGTGCACTTTCCCCTTGTTCCCTGAAAAGGGGAAACAGCCAGCAACCATCCCTGTATTAATTGTGGTGGGAGGGGGGACTTCAGCCCTACCCCACCCTCCATAAAAGGTACCAGGGTGATGGGAAGCTTGGGGCTAAGGCAATCCTGGAGGTGGGGGAAGTGTGCCCCCAGCCAGACCCATTTACCTGGGTGATGGATAGGAGGAGTGCTGGTCAGCACCCAGTGATTAAGGGTTAAACTCAGGTAGCTAGCAAGGTTGTTAGCAAGGATCCAGAAGAATCAATGGGGATAGAGCGCTGAAAACTGAATTGTATAAGATTTCTTGACTGTTTTCTTTGTGCGGGAGAGTTAAACCAGCAGTTGGGACACAATGATTTAAACCCAGGTGGGATTACCATGCCTCCAAGGAATTTGAGGCATGGAAGAAGACTGAACCAAGAAGAGATCATGAGTAAATAAAGGGAAAACATGAATCTAGCTGCGATCAGGGCATTTTTCTTTATTTTGTGGTTTGGTTTGAACTGCTCTGTGTGAATCTATGCCTCCCCTTCCCCATTCATCATCTAAGAATTGTTTCCAGAGATTTTCTCTGTTTTAATTTACTTAGCTGCTCTAATTCCTAGCACTCAAGCATGCTTTATCAAGTACATCTTTTTGTAATAAAAATCACTTTTTTAAAGTGATGATTTGATTCATGTGCCCTGGAAGGTAAAAGCAGGTCTGTCAGACTAGAGACTGCAGCTTGTTTTTCTTTTCTCTTGCTTCATTATCTTTCCTGGTGCAGAAGTTAAACTGACTGGTCTGTAGTTTCTTGGGTTGTTCTTATTTCCCACTTTATAGATGGGTACTATATTTGCCCTTTTCCAGTCTTCTGGAATCTCTCCTGTTTTCCATAATTTTTCAAAGATGATAGCTAAAGGCTCAAATATCTCCTCTGTCAACTCCTTGAGTATTCTAGGATGCATTTCATGAGGCCTTGGTGACTTGCAGACATCTAACTTTTCTAAGTGATTTTTAACTTGTTCTTTTTTTATTTTATCTTTTAAACTTACCCCATTCCCACTAGTATTCACTGTTAGGCATTTCTTCATCATCAGAATTCTTGGTGAAGACCAAAACAAAGAAGTCATTAAGCACCCCTGCCATTTCCAAGTTTCCTGTTACTGTTTCTCCCATCTCACTGAGCAATAGGCCTACCGTCTCCTTGGTCTTCCTCTTGCTTCTAATATATTTACAGGATGTCTTCTTGTTTCCCTTTATGTCTGTAGCTAGTTTGAGCTCATTTTGTGCCTCTGTCTTTCTAATCTTGCCCCTGCATACCTGTATTGTTGACTTATATTCATCCTTAGTAATTTGTCCTAGTTTCTACTTTTTATATGCTTTTGGACCCTTAATAATGTCCCTTTGAAAAACTGCCAAATCTCTCTTTTTTTAAAAAATTTTTTTTGCTCTTTAGTCTTGCTTCCCATGGGACTTTACCTACCAGTTCTCTGAGCTTACCAAAATCTGCTTTCCTGAAATCCATTTTCTCTGTTTTGCTGTTTTCCCATCTACCATTCCTTGGAATCATTAACATGATTTCATGTTCACTGTCATCCAAGCTGCCTTCCACTTTCAAATTCTCAACCAGTTCCTCCCTATTTGTTAAAATCAAAGCTTCCAGTAGCTTTTTCAACCTTCTGAAATAAAAAAAAATTGCCTTCAGTGCAGTCCAAGTACTTATTGGATAGTCTGTGCCCCACTGTGTTAGTTTCCCAACATATGTCTGGATAGCTGAAGTTCCCCATCACCAGTTAGTTGTTTAGAAAAAGCATCATCCACCTCTTCTGCCTGGATAGGTGGTCTGTAGTTGACCCCTAGCATGATATCACTCTTGTTTTTTACCCCTTTTAACCTAACCCAGAAAATCTCAACACATCTTTCTCCAACATCCATCTCCACCTCAGTCCAAGTATATACATTTTTAATAAATAAGGCAATACCCTCCTCCCTTTTTTCCCCGCCTATCCTTCCTGAGTAAGCTGTACCCTTCTATACCAATATCAATACTCCAGTCATGTGTATTATCCCACCAACTCTGATACCAACGATATCATACTTGTGTTTATTTATTAGCACTTCAAGTTTTTCCTGCTTATTAACCATACTTCTTGCATTTGTATATAGGTATCTAAGATACTGATTTGATCTTGCTTCCCAGTTCTGCCTTGTCCCTCCTTTTTCTCTGCTATTATAGCTTATGCTCCCTCCCATTTCCGACCCATCTCCCAGGTTTCCATGTTTTTCACTTATGTGTGGGCTTTGGACACCTGCCCCCGTTGAACCTAGTTTAAATCCCTTCTCACTAGGTTAGCCAGTCTGCATCCAAATACAGTTCCCCCCTTCCTCAAAAGGTGAACCCTATCCCTACTTAGCAGTCCTTCTTGGAATAGCATCCTGTGGTCAAGGAAGCCAAAGCCTTCCTGGCAACACCATCTTCACCACCCGGCATTCACCTCCAGAATGCACCTGTCTCTGCCTGGGCCCCTACCTTTGACAGGAAGGACTAAAGAGAATACCACCTGCACACCAAACTCCTTCACCCGTACTCCTAGATCCCAGTAGTTATTCTTGATCTGCTCTTTTTAAGAAAAGCAATCCCATTTCAGGCACATCCCATTTTCCTGGCACAACCAGACTTGTATACTCCTTTAAGTTATGATAAGAGGAAGTTGTATACTGCGTTGATGGTCCGAGCACATACTGTATAAAAGTAGTTTTTGAACTACGGATATAATAGAGTAGTTGATTAACTGATAAGCAAAGTCTTATAGGTTAATGCTACAGACTATACGCATTTCTGCCCCTCTCCCCAGCCAGTACATTTCTAGCAGCCCAGCTCAGTTCTGGCTTGAGCCAGGTCCAGGATCTGCCCCCGCATTGGCTCTGCATTTAAAGTGTATTAGGAACCAGGCAGGCACGCAGCCCAGCAGCTCCACTCCCAGGAAGCCCCCTGCCACTTCGCACTGCTGCATCTCTATCAGAGTCAACAGTGCAGGGTGGCAGGCAGCTGGTCTGTGAGCCACCTGGCACCCTTTATCAGAGGCAGCAGCACGGAGTGGCAGGGGGCTCCCCAGGAGTGGGGCCCAGAGAGCAGTGGCTGCCAGCCCCACCCCTGAGGACTATATAATAGTCAACTAACCAATAAGTATTCATTAGGTTAATTGACTATTCAATTAACCAATATTTAACATCCCTATTTTGAACAGACAGACACACTCTCTCAAATATATAGTAGATCAGTTTAAGGTTTTTTGAGTTTAACTTTCAAAAGCATCTGATGATTTAGGACCCCATGTCCCACCGAAAGCCTGTGGGATTTTTGTGCCCAAGTCAGTTGGGTACTTTATTCATAACTAAGAATTAAGGCTGGTATTTTATAAAGTAATTCTCTCTTTTAAAAAAAAACAAGTTCAGAAATTAGAGAGAAAACAGAAATAGAAATTATCACATCCAAGGTGAAAGCCAAACTCAAACAGCTTAATGGGTCCAAACTGGGTCTGGATAATTTCCATCAATAATATTTATGGAACTGGAACACGAAATTACAACCCAGTAGTAAGGCTTTTTAATAAATTTGTAAAGTTGGAGGTCTATCTATGACTAAAGAATGACAACAATCATACTTATATTTAAGAAAAATGGGAGAAAGTAAACCGGGAAACTACAGTCACATTTGTTGGCCTCAGTTGAATTCAAGGCCTTAGAACACATTTTTAAAGAGAGAACAGTTTAGGGCCATGGTCAGCAACCCATCGATCGCGATGAGGCCTCGACCAGTCGATCGCTAGGCATTCGGGCACCCCACCCTCGAGAAGCTCCACTACCTACCTCTAGTGTAGTGCTGGCTTCCCGCGGGGTGAACGGAAGTCCTGGGTGAAATCCACGTCACTTCCGGAGGCTCTGGAAGTGCGCAGACTGCTCCCCTCCCACAGCTCTGTCACACATTCAAAATAAGCTACGCAATTTGTGTAGCGCAAATTGCGTAGCTTATTCCGAGATAAGGGTGCTGTCTAGACGCACCCTTAACGACTTATCTTGGGACCAATCATATTTAACACTTTAATGAATAATGTTGGCAAAAAAGTGGGAATGTGCTAATAAAATTTGTGACTGACACAAGTCGGGAGGTATTTTCAATATCAAGAGGAATATCAAAGTAGTAGTTTTGGATGGTCTTGAAAACTGGAAAAACAGCGAGGAGTCCTGTGGCAACTTAGAGACTAACTGATTTATGAGAGCATAAGCTTTTGTGGGTAAAACCCACTTCATCAGATCAAAATCAGTTAACCTTCCCACGATTTTGATCAGATGAAGTGGGTTTTGCCCACTAAAGCTTATGCCCTAATACATTTGCTAGTCTCTAAGGCAGTGGTCTCCAACCTTTTCAAGCAAAAGATCACTTTTTGAATTTAAGTGCAATCCAAGATCTACCTCAAGTATAAATACCCTTGCCCCACCTCCCTCCCACCCCTTCTCTGAGGCCCTGCCCCTGCTCACTCCATCCTCCCTCTCTTGCCCATCCTCACTCAATTTCATCAGGCTGGGGCAGAGGGTTGGGGTGCACGCTCTGGTCTTGGACTGAGGGATCTGGAGTGCAGGAGGGGTTCTGAGCTGAGCTTGGGACAGGCAGTTGGGGAGCAGGAAGGTGTTCTAGGTGCAGGATCTGGGAGTGTGTTTGGATACAGGGGTGCTCGGGGCTAGGGCAGGGACTTGGGGTATAGGAGAGGGTTCATGATTGGGGTAGGAGTTGGGATGTGGGCTCTGACTGGGCCCTGCATACCTCAGGTGGCTCCTGGTTGGTGGTGCAGTGGGGCTAAGGCAGGCTCACCCCTGCCCTGGACCTGGACCACTCCCTAAAGCAGCCAGCAAACTCCCTCCCAAGTCCTGTTGTGCCCCCTAGCTTTGCGGAGAAAGGATACAGAGTAGAAGGGGGCACCTTGACATCAGCACCTCTCCTCTCCCTCCTCTGCCCTGCACAGAAAGCAGAAGGCTCCCCAGGGGGAGGGGCAACTCCAAGGCAAAGGGCAGGAGATGAGCAGCAGTGGCGGGAAGGGCAGCTGAAGTGCCGGCACTTGGTAGCCTTTTGGCCAAACCAGTCAGGATCACCAGTCAGAGGCTCCAATATCTACCAGTAGATCCTGATTTACTGGTTGGTGACCACTGCTCTAAAGTGCCACAAGACTCCTTATTGTTTTTGCAGATATAGACTAACATGGCTACCTCTGAAGAAGTGGGTCTGGCCCACGAAAACTCATCACCTAATAAACTATCTTGTTAGACTTTAAAGTGCTACATATTTTTTCCTTTTGATTTATCAAGATCAGACTAACATGGCTACCTCTCTTGCGACTTAAAATCTGGAGCAATAGAAATGGGATACAATTTATTAGTGCAAAGTCATGCACTTAGGCACTAAAAAATAAGAATTTTTGCTAACAGCAAGAGACAGCAGTTAGAAGTTAAAGAGGAGGAGAAAGACCTGGATGTATCACTGGTACATTGTACTGGACAATCACAGGATCGTTATGAGCCATGATAAAGGCAGTCTTAGGATGTATGAGGTAAAATATTTCCAAAGAAATGAGAGGTGCATTTACCTTTATACAAGGACACTGGCAAAACGTCATCTGGAACGTTATGTGCAATTCTGGTCTCACGTGTTAAAAAAAGGTTAATTCAAACTGGGACAAGTGCATAGGAGATCTCTTAGGATGATCAGACAAACGGAGAACCTTCTTTATGACATGAGACTTAAGGAGCTGGGCTTATCTGGTCAAACAAATGAAAGCTGAGGAGAAATAAGACTGCTCTCTATAAATACATCAGAGGAACAGACACCAGGCAGGGAAAGAATTTACTTCAGTTAAGGGCCAATGCTCTCACATGAATAAATGGATATAAACTGGCATCAGCAAGTTTAGGCTTGAAATTAGATTAAGATTCTATGCATCAGAACCATGCAGTTCTGGAACAGCCTCCCCAGGGGAATAGTCAGGACAAAAAACTAACTTGTTTCATGAACGCACTTGATAAGTTTATGGAGCAGATATGATGATGTTGCCTACAATGGCATATAGCCCATTCTCAGTGTCATTAGCAATTATCTCCAATAATTGGAGATGGAACATTAGATAGGGAGGGCTCTGAGCTACAGATAATTCTTTCCTAAGTATCTGCCCACCCCCCGTGCTTAGGGTCTAACTGATCATATTTGGAACTGAGAAAGAATTTCCCTCCAGATCAGATTAGCAAAGCTCTCAGGGTTTTGGTTTTTTGCCTTCCTCTGCACAGTGGGGCACAGGTCACTTGCTGGTTTCAACTAGAGTAAACAGTGAATTCTCTGAAACTCTATGCCTTATAATCAAGATTTGAGGACTTTGGTAACTCAGTCAGAGGTTCTGAGCCTATTCCAGGGTTGGGTGGGTGAGGTTAAATGACCTATGATGTGACAAATATGATCATGATGGCCCTTTCTGGGCTTACACATGGGTGGGTAGGTGAAGCCCTAGCTTGGGAAGGATAGCCCCTTCTGCCTAGACTGCACCCCTTCCATGTCCACCAAAGCTCACCCCACTGTGGCAGCTGGCCCTTGCCCAGCGCCCCTGACCCCCTTCCTCCACTCTGGCCATTGGTCCCTGCTTTGGGCTAGCACCCTCATCCCTGAAGTGCCAAGCAGCATGACCTCTGCTTCTCCCAGTCCTGCAGTGCCAGACAGCTGGACAGCATGGCCCCAACTTTCTTGAGCCATACTGACCTTCAACAGGCATGACCCCTCACTCCTGAAGGCCCCCTTACCAAAGTGTCAGCCCCAACATAGGGCAGACAGTGTGGCTGGAGCGGCTCTGGCCCTTGTGCCAGCCTCAGCACAGGACAGACAGTACAGAGAGAGAGCGCAGTCCTGACCCCAGCACGGGGCAGACTGCACAGATGGAGCAGCACTGGCCCTGGCCCAGTGTTTCTCCAAGTGGTCTGCAGATTCACTCTGAGAAAGCTGCTACCTGGCCACTCCAATATGTTTACTTACTGGCTCCGCAGCCATAGAGCCTCATGACTCCCATTGGCTATGGTTCACCAATTATTTTAAACATGCAAAGTCCAGATTTCTATTTCTGTACTTTTCCTCTAGCAGTTTAGAGCATTAACATGTAACAGTGCAGGGAGCCATATCCCTTACCAGTTTTTTGCTGTTGGTGTAGCAACAGAAATATATCCCTAAGTATTGATATTGACAGGGGACCTGCTATCCAGAGATATTGTTAAGAAATGCATTTGTGAGAGTTTGCTTCATGTGCATATTTTAAAAGTTGGCATCTTCAATATTTTAATGCATTTCTGTTCACATTCTCACCTTGGTTTACTTCTGACACACTGACATTAAAGAATGAAACATTGTTCCTGGAGAAATTCCTGCAGTGGACTTGGACTAAAGCCAACTGCAGCATAAGTTGTCTAAATAGTCCCACTGCTACTAAAAGGGGTTGACTTTTTTTTTGGATCATTGGTCCAGCATCAGTGCTTAGAAACGTATGCCAGGCCTCCAAGCCCTGATAAGTTATGTGGACTTTAACCACCACATCATTCTTATTATCATCTAGTTTTCTCACAGCCGTGCATGTCAATTCAGACATGATTTTGGCAGGCACTATCTCACAGACTGCTAAAGTTAGAGATTAATATGTTATGCCTCTTGAATTCTACATTCCAGGCTTCTAGAGAGGATATAACTACAGCTCTGATTTCTAGCACTTGCAGTTCCCAAGGTAGCAGCTGCTAAAATCATGTTGAAACTGAAGGAGGGAAGAAATTATAGCAATCAGAAAGCTGCTATTTTATACACCACTGGGAAGTGAAGAGTCTCATCTTTCCAGGGGTTTGCAGTATTTGTTTTGATCCCTAATGGTTTGCAAATACCAGACTTTAAACTTGTGATGGTTTCCTAATTCTGCAATGATTGCCATTAAATTTGATAGCTTTACCTCTTGCTTAATTAATCTTAGGAATTACACTTAGTATCGGGAATATCACAGTAGTATTAATTATCTGTGTGTGGCAATTGTAAAGATTTTAATTGAGATTGCTATAATTATGCTTTTTTGACACTGGTCCAGGAATGAATGGATCTTTTGCCTGTGAAACAGTCTGTATGGCATCATTTGCTTTTCATGGAGATAGGGCAGGAGAAGAAAGGAGACCTGAGCTAGAGGTGAGCTTGACCAGGAGCATGTAAAGGGGTGGTATGGAGCTATGCTCCCCAGTTAGGAATGGGTGGAGAAGAAGGATGGTCCAACGGCTAAGGCACTAGACTAACTGCTGTACCTCAGACTTCTTGAGTAACCCATCATGGAGCCACACTGTGCCCAAATTTCCCATCTGCAAAATGGAGATAATAGCACCTCCCTTCACAGAGGTGTTATAAATACATCCATATATTTAAGATTGTGAAGTGCTCAGATACTTTGGCGCTGGGAAGCACAGGAGTAGAGATTCCACAGAGTGGAATTGGAGTACTGCAGAAGACTGTTAAGGCATAGACGCGTGGTTCCCAAAGTACAGTCCACAGATCACTAGTGGTGGGAGGTCAGTGCCCCACTCCCTCACACAGCAAGGAGCCCGTGCCACCACTGGAGCCTCGTGGTTGGTGCACAGCCGCAAGGCTGGAGTACCAGCTCTGGCTTCCAGCTCAGAGGAGCATGGGAGGAGGGGTTTGAAGAAAGCAAATTCAGCCTCCCCTGCATGGACCATGGGGCTACATGTGGAGGAATGCTGCCCTGCCCCCCCCCCCCCGCCAAAAAATTCCCACCCACCACTGGGTATCCGCCTCGCGTAGGCTTCGCCGCGCTTGTGGTCACCACGGTGAGAGCGGCACTTCCCTTGGTTGCTCCCTCAGGGCAGGCAGCAGGTGGGGCTGTGCAGGGCCTGGCCAAGAGGGGCTGGCTCTTGTGGTGTACAAGTGGCTGATGCCCTTCCCCAGCAGCAGATTAGGCTGCAGCACACCTGACAGCAGTGGGAGGAAGCAGAGCTGGGACTGAGAGCCCGCACACACAGGACACTGGTGGGGGCTCAGGACCCTTTGGGGCTTTGCACCTGTGGGGACTCAGTCTGGGGGGAGGGGTTGGGCTGTCTCAGTACCTGCCCCTCAAGGGTGCCATGAACCGGACCCCTGCAGGACCCCCGACCCTCATCTAGCCATGCCCAGTCTCCTTGGGTTTGCCCCCCATTTCCCTGACCCCAGCCCTGTTCCCAGGGGCACCCTGATGTCCATCTCCCTGATCCTCCTCAGCCACTCTACCTCTCCCATCTTTATTCCCAGACGCTCTCTGCTCCCATCTCCCTGCCACTGGCCAGACACCCTACCCCCACCCTGCTCCTGCACCCTCCCTTGCTCCTGCTCGCTCCCTCTGGCCAGATACCCTACTCCCAGCAGCTCCTGTACTCTCTCTCCCACCCAGATCTTGAAACCTCTCCCCCTTCTGCACCCCACCTCCTGCCCAGATCCTGCACCCTTATCCCTACCCCACTCACTAGCAGCCCTGTCCCACACACTGAACCTCATTTTTGTCCCCACCCCAGAGACATAAAATCTACTAAGTCTGGAACCCCAGAAAAGTAAATCTGGCCTATGGGAAGCCCTGAACCTCAGTCCTCCCTGTCCCTTCTACTCTACCCGGCACGCCAAGCATGCCAGGACTGAGGTGTCTCAGTGGGGGGCCACATCAGTCAGGGTTGGGGTTTTTCTGGAAGAGATGGTTTTTGCTTCTCACTTGTGTGGTCCCTAACTGATTTTTCTCTGGGTCAGTGGCCCTGACCCCGCCATAAATAAAGAAAACATTGAAACCTTTTGTGTTGGCATAAATTAATATTTTAATTTATTTAAAATGAAGTTTGATAAACTAACATGAGAAAATTAAAACAATCAGTTTAATTGTTTAAATTAAACCCTTCGCCCTAGTTGTAGCACTAGCAAAATGGATTGGGCATAATTATGTAATTAACGGTGAGTTTCCATTAGCAACTGGTGGTCTGCGGAAAGGTTTGCATTGAGCCAGGTGGTCCACAGGCCAAAAGGTTTGAGAACCACTGACATAGAGGTATGAGGGCATGCAAGGCCTGGGGGAAATTAAGAGGGAAAGATATTCTTGGGATTCCTTTCAGAATATTTACTACACATTTAGTAAACTATCTGCAAATGTAACAGGATGTAACCAACAGTGGATTTCCATTATTAAATCAAAAGGGCAAAGCTGACTTGTGCAGATGAGGCAAATAATAAGTGATGCAGGATTATATGGCAATGGCAGACTAGATCTCTGCTTGGGTGAATATTATTCCTTCCTTGCCTACCCTCATCATGAAACCTACGAAGGGGACTAGCCAGAAGGCTTACCCACCATGAACTTACTCGCTGTACCTCCTGGTAAAGTAAAATATCCCCCTGAATAGATTATAGGAGGAATATAAAAAGGAAAGTGTGTTGGCCTGTGCAGGGCCCCATGAAGGAAAGAGGGAGGGCTCTCTCCTATCCAGGAAGAAAAGGATGTCTGGAAGCTTCTGTAGCAAGCCTTGACCAGGAAGCAACACAGCAGCACTGCTCACATCTGAAGTAAGGCTTCATTCATATGGCATTTTGATGTCCTTTTAGACCATGTTGAAGAAATCTGAGTCCTAACTCTGGGATCAGAATAAACAAGTTCCATGCAGACCATGGAGCCTTCAAGTGGCAGAATGCAGTATTTTCTTTCCTCTTCCGCTAGCATGCAAGGCTTTGATCCTGAGCCACAATGTAGAAACCCTTAGCTGTTCCAGCATTTCTTATCTATTTGGGATTGTTCCATTTTTTAAGGAAGCTATTTGTCAAAAATCATCTGACCTACCTAGTTTAATGGTCAAGTACAAGAGGAGCAGTTATTAATCCTAAAAAGTGGACACAAGCTGTCACAGGAATTAGCTTTACATTTACTCTGACCTGTGTAGATGGTTTCCTATGATTAAGGCAAATAGCAAATAATGTTTAACACCCTCCATCTTTAGCATTCCCACTACAAACATGTTAATAGGCGATTACAACATTTAATGTGCCTGCATTCAGAATTTTTTTTTTTTTTTTTTTTTAAGTTCTTCAGTGTTCCGGTAACTTGATGCCTGTAATTCAATCTCTAACTGGCTGTAATCAGTCAGCTTTCAGTATAATAAAAAACCCACAGATGTTTCCATTCTAAATGTTCAAGAAGGAAGAATATATTGTGCCAGGAAGATAAAAATCTGCTTACAAATGTTTACAGGTCCTACTTATCTTATTGATGTTTTAAAATGCCACATGTTCTGTAAGTTTATTTTCAGTACCAGCATTGAATTTTATTGTGCATAAAACACTATCAGGTAGTGGAATGGTTATTTGATAGTCCAATAACTCTAATAATAGCTGCAACCCTTCAGAAATGCACTGAGTACTTCCTTTAGCAAACACATTTGCTGAGGCCCTAGTCAATAATGCCACAAATTTGGGCCTTAAATCAACTGCTAATAATAAAAAGATGTGCAATCTAAAAACATCACCATACATAAATGATAATTCCTACCTCTTAATGTAGTTTCTCCAAGTCTTCCTATACCAGCCCAAACAGGTAGGTATGAGCCTTCCTTGCAGCAAGTAGAGACAGGAATTCATTAAAATTGTGATGTCAATGGAATCCTATCACTAGAAGACAGGCCTGGGTAAAATACAGCCTACAGGACGAATCCAGCCCACCAAGCCGTCGGATCTGGCCCGCAGATGCAGCCGGGAACTCCAGGCAGGCTCTTTGCTTGCCTCACCCCATCTGCATGTCATTCAGAAAAGCAGCGGCAGGCTGTTTCTCTTTCACAACTGTGAGCCTGGAGGGGAAGGGGAAAAGGCTACATGACCTGCTCCCGCCCCCAGCACAATCCTTCTAATTTCACCCTTCTAATTTCTGGCCAATGGAAGCTCCTGTTTGAGAAACAGGCAGCACACGAAGCATCCTGCCCCCCTACCTCAGCTTATAATTATTCACACAAGTACATGGAAAACCCAAACCTCTGCACACCAGTCTCCTGCCCTAGGTCACTATTGTCTCTTTGACCCAAACTTCCTCCTACACCCCACTCTCCCTCCTATACCCCAATCCCTTACCCCAAGTTCCCTTCTGTACCCAACCTCTATCCCAGACACCTAGCTGGTGGCAGCACGCCTGGTTGGTACTGCAGCCAAGGGAATAGGTTTGGGGGCCATATGGCAACTCTGGCCCCACAGCTGCCACCAACATCTGCCACGTGGGGGTTCCGGCCCCTTCCCAGAGCAGCTGCTGCCGCCGCTACCCACCATGTGACAGCTCTGGCAAAGGCCGCCCGAGCAACTGCCTCCCGTGACGTGGTGGCTCCGGTCCTGGCAAGGGCCGCCTGACTAGCTGCCTCCCATGACGTGGTGGCTCCACTCCCAGCCAGGCTGCAGTGTCCTGCCCACTGTAGCTAGAACTGGGGCCGGCGAGGCTGCCCAAGCAGGGACAGCTTCCCCATGCCTCGGCACCAGCCAGAGCAAATAGGGGCAGGGCAGGCCAGCCGCTCGCCACCACATGGCCCTGACAGAACCCACCAGGCTGCTGCCGCCACCACCACTCAACTTCCCTTACAGCAGAAAAGTGAGTTGTTGTGAGTGCTGCTGTTGCGAGGCTCTGCAGGTGAGTTGGGCGGGCCTACATTTTTCCGTGCACGACTGTGCAGGTGCACACCTTTGAGGGAACCCTGTTGGTGATCCCTAGTTCTTATGTTATCAAAACAAGTAAATAACTTTTCCTTATCCACTTTGTCTATATCTGTCATAATTTTATAGACCTCTATCATATCCTTCCTTAGACTCCTCTTTCCTAAAGTTTTGCTAATCTCTCCTCTTATTGCAGCCATTTCATACCCTTAATAATTTTTGTTTCCCTTTTCTAAACTGTTTCTAGTACCAAAGTATCTTTGAGATGAGGCAACCACATCTGTGCACAGTATTCCAAAGTAAGACCAAAGCAGACTGTGAAGAACTTCGAAGAGATCTCACCAACTAAGTGATTGGGCAACAAAATGGCAAATGAAATTTAACATTGATAAATGTAAAGTAATGCACATTGGAAAAAATAAACCCAATTATATATACAATATGATGGGGACTAATTTAGCTACAACTACTATAAAGATGTGGCTGCCTCATCTCAAAAATGATGTATTGGCATTGGAAGAGTTTCAGAAAAGGGCAACAAAAATTATTAGGGGTTTGGAACGGCGAATGGGTCCCATATGAAGAGAAATTAAAAAGACTTGGACTGTTTAGCAGGGAAAAAAGGAGACAGTAGGGCTACGTCTATGCTGGTGTGATCTTGCGCAAAAACTCTTTAGTGCAAGAGTTCTTGCGTTAAAGTAGTTGCGCAAGAGAGCGTCTACACTGGCATTTTTTTTGCGCAAGAGATGTGCTTTTGCGCAAGAGCATCCTTGCCCGTGTAGACGCTCTCTTGCGCAAGAAAGCTCAGATGGTCATTTTAACCATAGGGCTTTCTTGCACAAGATATTCATGTTGCCTGTCTACACTGGCCTCTTGAGCAAGAACAGTTGCGCAAAAGGGCTTATTCCTGAGTGGGAGCGTCAGAGTTCTGGTGCAAGAAGCCCTGATTTCATACATTAGAACATCAGTTTACTTGTGCAAGAACACGCGGCCAGTGTAGACAGGCAGCAAGTTTTTGCGCAAGAGTGGCCGCTTTTGCGCAAGGTCATGCCAGTGTAGAGACAGCCTAGAGATCTATAAAGTCATGACTAGTATGGAAAAAGTGAATAAGGAAAAGTTATTTACTTGTTCCCACAATATAAGAATTAGGGGCTCACCAAATGAAATCAATAGGCAGCAGGTTTAACACAAACAAAAGGAAGTTTTTCTTCACTCAGCACACAGTCAGCCTGGGGAACTCCTTGCCAGAGGATGCAGTGAAGGCTAGTACTTTAAGACTGTTCAAAAAAGAGCTAGATAGATTCATAGAGGTTAGGTCCATCAATGGCTATTAGCCAGGATGGGTAGGAATGGTGTCCCTAGCCTCTGTTTGTCTGTTTGGCGATGGATGGCCCTCTGCCAATTGGTTTTGAGAGGATCCCAGGGTCACAACCCTGTCTCAGTTATCTTCTAATGAGAAAGTGCTGCAACGATAGCTTTGGTGTGTAGTAAAGTCTCCTTGTAGCTCACAGAGGAAATGAATAAGTTTTGTGAGGTAAGTGTTAAACTCCAGGGTGTGCTGGAGGAAAATATTCTAAAAAATTACTTGAACTCGTTTGTATAAAAAATTTTAGCTACTCGATTCTACACAATATTGAGTTTTATATTAGCTCTCATCTTTACAGATAAAGAGGAATTTGATCAAAGACCTAAAAATTAGTGGTTGCTCATGTACAAGTGATCATTCTTGATTACATTATGGTATACAAACAATATGAAGATCAATCAATCCAGTTATATTTTATACACCTTAAAACACTTTGTGTGTGTGTGTGTGTGTGTGTGTGCACGCACGTGCGCGTATGTGTTTAAGGGCCATATTAACAAAATGGAAAAAAAATGAGCTGAATCAGCTGGGAGAAAGAATTTGAATAGAAAATGTGAATGTTAATTAAGAACTACTTTACTGTAACTAAATGTCCCAAAATTCACAAGGCTACACAGGGTTAAAAAAAATCTGTTTTAGAACAGCCTAAGTTCCATTGACTTTCAATGAGACTGAGGGTATGTCTATACTCACTCCAGTCATCTGAAGAAGTGGGCTGTGCCCACAAAAGCTCATGATACCATCTACATGTTTTGTTAGTCTATAAAGTGCTACCAGACCATTTGTTGTTTTTAACCCCAGGCTGTGATTCATGTTTGAGCCGAATCCCTCTTGCCATCCACACTCAAATCAGTCTCTCTTGTGTCAGCAAGCACTCAGAACTCAGGTTCGAGGGTCCTGCTAGAAACATGAGGTAAGTCCAAATCTCAGTGTGACTCAGATCAAAGCCCTGCTATTTTTCAGTGTGCATGTAGGTCAATCCATAGACATCGGTCAGAATATTGGCATAGTGCAGTATGGACCTGTTAACCCAGCTACTGTAAAACTGAGGGGTGGATCTTCAAGCACATACTCGGAAATACTGCATCCAGAAGCTTGAGTCGCACAGATCCGGACTTAATGTCTAGGGTAAACATAACCTTAGACTCTTCAGTACCTAACTCACTTTTGAAAATGGGATTTAAACCTACTGACATCTAAATAATTATTTTCACTTAGTTACAATCCACAGTGTGAAAATAATTGCCATCTACTGTGATAGCTTGCTCCCTATTTCTGAAAGACAATAACAACAGTAGTGTAGATATTAGTATGCAACCTAGGCAGGTTGTACACTAACTGTATCAGTTAAATGTTCAACTATTGTGCTGACAAGCCCTCAAGCGCTTTTGGAACTTTTTATCTATCATTGTTTTCCAGATTCCTCTCTACCATTTGTATGGAGACATTTGCTACTCTGATACATACTGGAGGTTATTTTCCCACAAATGTAACAGTTCACATTTTCTCCAAATTTAATCTCATTTGATTACTGTGTGCTCATGTTTCTAATCTCTGTAGGTTTTTACACCATTCAGAAATCCTCTCAATTTAGTTTTAGTAAAGTGTTGTTTTCTCCTCCATCTACGTAAGTCAAAAGGCATAATATAAATCTGGACCTGACAACAATGTTTCCCACAACTTAATACTTCATCATTTGTCATTGCTCTTTTCGAAGTCCCTCAAACTGCCTGAATTGTCATTGAATAGCAACATAGCCAGCTGGTCTGAAAAGCTGAAATGAATGGCTCTTAAGGGAATCCAGGTCTCAAAATGAATAATCCGTAAAGTCTAATGAAAGAGATAAAAATTAACCTTAAAAACTAAGGGCCCAATGTTCCATTCTATTACCCCAGTTCGGAGTTCATATAAGAGACAGAACATTTATTTGATAAATAAAACCAAAAATTAATCTCTTTCAGAGAGATTCCACAAATCCTGCCCTCTCAAAAAAGATCAGCTTAGCTGAGGGCTGCGGTTCTTTCTGTAAATTCTTCATGGAAAAGCTGAATTGTATTTGTTAATACCAGTCCACATATACCTTCAAAAATAAATAAATCTGTGATCACTTTCTGCTGAAAATAAAAAAGCATGTATCATGCTATTTCACTAATTATAAAGGAGCAACCACAATGCCAGGTGATATTACATGCAGCTAGAAGAAAATATATATTTAATTAATTTTTTGGCCATCAGCCCAGTCATCCTTTACTCCTGGGAAGAAGAGAAAAAAATTGTTCATAATATTACACCTGGCCTGAGAAGCAGAAACAGCTGTTGGGCTTATAAGTTATTGGATTAGTTCTGCTTCAGAAAACCAGTCTGGCTTATCCTCCACAGCTAACTGTGTTCAGTAAGAAATGGGGAAAATGGCACTAAATTCATCTGATAATAAAAAAAGTAAAAATGGGTGAAAGGATTTCCTGAAAACTAGATTGCTGGTCAATGCTGTTAAACCAAACAGTACTGCAGGTTGAACCTCTTTAGTCTGGCACTCTCTGGTTTGGCAACATCTGTGGGCCAGTATGATTTTAGTTAGTCATATGTCTACTTATCATGCGTATGGACAAGTTTCCCACGGTCCCATAAAGATTATTTAGAGCCACCAGTCCTGGCTCTCAGTGTTCGGTGTGGTTATTTAGCTCTAATTTACTCACTAAGGCCTGGTCTACACTAGACCAGGCAGGTCGGCTTAAGGTACACTATCCAGCTACACAAACTGTGTAGCTGGATTCAGTTTACCATAAGCTGAGCTGCTGCAATGTCCACACAATGGGAATTCCCTTATTCCTCACAGAATGAGGAGTATGGGACCCCAGAGGGGGCTGCCCTCAGCATTCAAATTGTGGGTCTACACTAGACCTGCTAAATTGAACACTAAATCGACCTCTGGAGGGTCAATTTTGTCCATAGTGTAGACAAGCCCTAAATGTCTTCTAAGAGCCAAGTAAGCAGTGGAAGTGTTGTAATGCTGCTAGATGAGGCCTGGGCAAAATTTGGCCCACCAAGCCAGCTGATTCAGCCTGCGGAGGCAACAGGGAGCCCCAGGCAGGCTCCTCTGCTTGCCCCACAGCCCCGCATGCCATGCAGAAATGCGGCTGCGGGGCTCCATTTCTGTTTTAAAACTGGAGGGGAGGTGAGAAGTCTCAGGAGCCACCCTGTATGCTATAAGGTCTCTAGTATAAACTAGACAAGGACACTAAGGGGGCTGTCTGTGCCCTGCCTTAGGAGGCAATCAGATGATCCTTTTCCTGACCCCATGTCTTCTGGAGACAAAAGATAGCCCAGATGGTATATAGCCCCCATATATACCTTATTCTTCCTGAGTAGATCACCCTTCTAATTTTGAGCTCCAGGCTTGATGTCAAAACCCAAAACTGCTTTTGGTACCTTCCTCACTCTGGATTCCAATCAAAAGCAAATGACTTTCTTCTCCCATTTGGGAGGTCAGTTAATGTAAGAATTGTTCTGAAAATGGTCTGTGCTCATTATTGTTTCTTGAAGAGTCCAAGTTCTAGAAAAACAGCAATTTAAACAAATAGATGTAGTATATTTGGAAACTGTAGGTCCTTCATATCTGACTATAACAACACAAGGTAGATCAAATTTTGATCTTGTGGTGCATCCAAGGTTTCCAACAGATGTGGTAAAATGGGCAGCTGCCCTGGAAACCAGCAATTTAAAATGACCTGGGGCTCCCAGTTGCTGCTGCTGCTATGGTAAAAGCAGCAGCAACTGGAACCCTGGTCCCTTTAAATAACAGCCAGAGCTCCAGGCAACATGGGTCAGGCAGTATGGAAGAGTTGTCTGGGGAAGGCTAGTCCTCAGCCTTGTCCCTTCTGCCTGACACCGTGTCCTTTCTGGGATGCAGAGTCATCCTCAACCTTACCCATGGGCCCAGCATTTCTGTGGGCAGCCCATGGTTCAGCTATCCTATCTGAAGAAAAGGGAGTCAAACAAGAACCCAGTGCATAAACTTTACCATCAGTATAATTCAGGGTGATAACTGCATTAAGGCAGAATTTACTAGCCATTGGACAATATCCCAGGTTGTATCTTTTACAACCGCAAGCAGATTCAAGGCCAAAAACAATATAAAATCAAAACAAGTAAAATTCAAGAACATAAGAAAGAAGAATTTGAGCTGCATCAACTAAACCATGAAAAAAACATTATCTTGAGGTTAGCCAGTAATTATTATTCAAAGAACTTACAGTTACTGAGTATTGTGAAAGTCATTCCAAATGTTGACACAAGAATGCTGTACTTCCACTGAAGAAAAATTAACTCTTTGGAACGACTATAACTCTGTCAAACTGTCTGTGATCTACATTGAAAAGTAGCCTTAAATACCCCCTTGCTTTTCTTATTCATTGCCAGCTTAGTGTGGGTGACTGACAATACAAAAGGAATCTGAGATGTTTTCCTGTCCTTCCTCAGAGCAATGATATTTTAAACTCCTTTCCCTAACTTAGATTATGAATGCTTTCTTTAAAAAGTCATCCACAGCTCATTCTACAGGATCAACATTTCAGTATGAATCCCTCCTGAATCAAAAGTGTTGTGAAGAAGGATTCATAACACTGAAACTCATCAGCCCTTGGGGTGAAGGAGAATATGAATAGTTTGACAAGCTTGTTAGTTTGTCACCCTTTTATGTCACACCAGTTGCCCACTGTTCCTCTAGAGAACTACTGAATTTACCTTTCTAAGCTCCAGCTCCACAGGCCCGCCATAGGCAGGAGCTTCTCTGACTGGCCAGTTGGAGCAGCCCCTGTCCATGGCGGTCCCAGCCCAGGCCTCCCTCTTGCCATAGGCAGGGGCTGCTCCAACTGGTTGGCCAGCACAGCTCTTATCTGCAGTGGGCTTCCGCCCACCACCTTTTTAATTGGTTATCTGGTTAAACATAATGTTAAACAGGAAGTTACATCCCTAATTTCACTGTATTGGCACAAAGAAATAAATAGAAAAAGCATAACAACATGCTTACGTTGAGCGACATTACAAACACTTCCACTGCTTCCTGGTCTCCTAGAAGACAGGGGTAAATTAGAGCTAAATGATAGCATGGAACACTGAGAGCCAGGAATGGTGGCTGTAAACAAACTTTATGGAAGTGCAGGAAACTTGGTCACACCCATGATAAGTGGACAACAGACTAACTAAAATCAGGCCGGATGTTGCTGGACCAGAGAGTGCTGGGCTAGAGAGGTTCAACCTGTATTTTTTCCAGCTTCCCAAGACCAGTTGATTTACAATACTTATTTTAATTTAACATGAGGTTCAGTTCAACATGTCAGATGTGAAACTTCAACAGATTTACAGAAGTGCAGTAGAAGAGACAAATCTAAACAAGGAAAATAGATTTGGCCATGAAGTTTCCCTACTTCAAAATTATAACAGATTTGACTGTTGATAGTCATAGTATAGTTTTAAAGTACAAACCAACAGTGACAGAATGCTTCTGCAAATAAGCTTTTAAACACATCTATCTAATTGTTGTAGCCACAAACTGCTTTACAGCTATTTATAAAACTAGGCCTATTGTAAATATATCCAAGGGCAGAGTCCATTTTTATGCAGGGAGCTGCAGCCATAAATCTTCTGTTAAGTCTTCTTGAGGTCCCAGAACTTAACTTCCTCTGTGGGTGGTTCAAAAGCTTATGCAAATCTAAAATCCTAAATGGTTTTTCTTTTTCCTTTTACATACTCTCTTTTAAAAGTTTTCAGTATGGAAATAGTATGCTACTATATAAAGACTAAAGATGAGCCCAAGATGCAAATTTCAAAGCCAGACTCCTAGAAGAAGAATTAAAGCCTTTAATAGATGAGGGTTAGACATTTGTAGACATAGTGCCTAAATGACTGGGAACCAAAGTCCCAGTGAAAGTTACTCAGCAGTTTTTGGACATTTTTCTCTATAACATCATCAGTACATTGCAGATTGGGATTAAAGTGCTGGATTGTGAAAGACACTCCCAGTTTAGTGACCCAAATAAAGTTAAGGGTTGTTCCGTTCTAGATTGGAGTTTAGGCTTCAGTCTAATTTGGACAATGTCACTGCACTTCAAGTGTGCAGGTATTTATAGGTCCATATGAACCATAAGTGTTCCTTATTTATTGCCATGCATGTTAACTTGTTAATGTTAATGCAAAGCTACTCGTTCTCAAGACAGCTCTGCCTTGGGCAGCACCTCAGCGCTCACCCCCTACCCCTGACATCTGCCTTGAACCTTGCACTCCTTGCTCTTATGTGATCATCTCTCATCTCTGTTCTTCTTCCGTGTGGTCCATGATAACTAGAATCTCTAGTGCATTTACCCTCTCCTCTTTAAAATCTCTATTCTTATATGAAGCATTTCAGTATTAGTTTACCATTCAAGAAAATGTTACTGGGAACGGCACCACTGTGTGATTAAGTCCCCCAGTGGCCATTCAGTACCTTGGGTGCTCAATTCAATTGCTTGTCTATTTAGGCAGTAAGCACCTTGAGACGGGGACAATGGGTAAAATGTTCAAAAGCCAAAGAAACTTAAGAGCCTAAATTCTATTTTTAAAATGACTAAAGGACTTAGGTCCAGATCCTCAAAGGTATTTAGGTGCCAAACTCCCACTTAAAGGGCCTAAGTAACTTACTCACTTTTGAAAATGAGATTTACATTTCTAAATAAATTGAGTGCTTTTGAAAATTTTACCATGTCTATTGTGTGTCCTTTACAGAAATATTGACTGCAAGCATTCAATAAATAAGTAATAGTTCCACTCAAACACTAATTGGAATAATTCCAGTTACCTCTTCATTAGGGATATTGGGAGAATTAATGCTCAAATAGCTCTTCTAAGCTATAAAGCACTATGCAAGTTCAAAATATTCCAATATTGTACACACGATATGATATTATTACCAGCAGGCTGTGCCCTTGGCTCACTACGCTCCCACTCTCTGGCCACTTTCACTTTCGCGGCCAGAAAGCATGAGAGCATAATGATGTCATTCTGTCGCCTGGCAGGAAAAACTTTTTTCAATAGCGAAAGAGACTAGAAGATTTACCTGGTGTTGCTCAGGTCCTTGTTTTTTCTTTTCGTGTGTGTGTGTTTTTTTTAAATAAGCTGAAAATATCCATCTTCATTTGAATCATTGCTCTGGGGTGGGACTGGCAATGCAGGGTTCAATATTCAGACTGTCCCAGGGAGAAAGGACAATCCCAGCCTCTCTCATGGCACAGCTTGGAGCCAGAGAGAAGCATCTTTGAAAAAGATAGCATCTTTAGCTATGATCTTTGAAAAATCATGGCAGACAGGGGAGATTCCAGAAGACTGGAAAAGGGCAAATATTGTACCCATCTATAAAAAGGGGAATAAGAACAACCCAGGAAACTACAGACCGGTCAGTTTAACGTCTGTCCCAGGGAAGATAATGGAGCAGGTAATTAAGGAAATCATATGCAAACACTTGGAAGGTAATAAAGTGATAGGGAATAGCCAGCATGGGTTTATGAAGAACAAGTCATGCCAAACTAATCTGATAGCTTTCTTTGATAAGATAACGAGCCTTGTGGATAAGGGAGAAGCGGTGGATGTCATATACCTAGACTTTAGTAAGGCATTTGATACGGTCTCGCATGATAGTCTTATTGATAAACTAGGCAAATATAACTTAGATAGGGCCACGATAAGGTGGGTGCATAATTGGCTGGATAACCGTAGTCAGAGAGTTGTTGTTAACGGTTCTAAATCCTGCTGGAAAGGGATAACAAGTGGAGTTCCTCAAGGGTCTGTTTTGGGACCCGTACTGTTCAATATCTTCATCAATGATGTAGATATTGGGATAGAGAGTACGCTTATTAAGTTTGCAGATGATACCAAACTGGGTGGGGTTGCAACTTCTTTGCAGGATAGGGACATAATTCAAAATGACCTTAGCAAGTTAGAGAACTGGTCAGAGGTAAACAGGATGAGGTTTAATAAAGAGAAAAGCAAAGTGCTCCACTTAGGAAGGAACAATCAGTTCCATACATACAAGATGGGAAGCGACTGTCTAGGAAGGAGCATGGCGGAAAGAGATCTAGGGGTCATAGTGGACCACAAGTTGAATATGAGTCAACAGTGTGATGCTGTTGCAAAAAAAGCAAATATGATTTTAGGTTGTATTAACAGGTGTGTTGTAAGCAAAACTCGTGAAGTCATTCTGCCGCTCTACTCTGCACTAGTTAGGCCTCAGCTGGAGTACTGTGTCCAGTTCTGGGCGCCACATTTCAAGAAAGATGTGGAGAAATTGGAAAGGGTACAGAGAAGAGCGACAAGAATGATTAAAGGTCTAGAGAACATGACCTATGAAGCCAGGCTTCATGAACTGGGCTTGTTTAGTTTGGAAAAAAGAAGATTAAGGGGGGACATGATAGCGGTTTTCAAATATCTAAAAGGGTGTCACAAGGAGGAAGGAGAAAATTTGTTCCTCTTGGTTTCTGAGGACAGGACAAGGAGTAATGGGCTTAAAGTGCAGCAGGGGAGGTTTAGATTGGACATTAGGAAAAAATTCCTAACTGTCAGGGTGGTCAAATATTGGAATAAATTGCCAAGGGAGGTGGTGGAATCTCCCTCTCTGGAGATATTTAAGAACAGGTTAGATAGACATCTGTCAGGGATGGTGTAGACGGAGCTTGGTCCTGCCTTGAGGGCGGGGGGCTGGACTCGATGACCTCTCGAGGTCCCTTCCAGTCCTATTATTCTATGATTCTATCTCTCTATGGCCACTGAAGATCCAGCACAAGTCACCATTTGAGAAATTCAGCATTCCAGATTCTAAAAATCCTTGTTACAAGGTGCTGAGTGGGGCTGCAAGGCTACGTCTAGCCTGGCATGATTTTCCGCAAATGCTTTTAACGGAAAAGTTTTTCCGTTAAAAGCATTTGCGGAAAAGCGCGTCTAGATTGGCACGGACGCTTTTCCGCAAAAGCAGTTTTTGCGGAAAAGCATCCGTGCCAATCTAGACGCACTTTTGCGCAAAAAAGCCCCAATCGCCATCTTCGTGATCAGGGCTTTTTTGCGCAAAACAAATCTGAGCTGTCTACACTGGCCCTTTTGCCCGAACGGGAGCAGCATAGTATTTCCGCAAGAAGCACTGATTTCTTACATGAGATCGTCAGTGTTCTTGCGGAAATTCAAGCGACCAGTGTAGACAGCTGGCAATTTTTTCCGCAGAAGCAGCTGCTTTTGCGGAAAAACTTGCCAGTCTAGACACAGCCCAAGAGTATAACCATTTAAACGGTTAAGCATCTGCCTTTCTAAACTGTCAGTGCATAGGACTATGCAGAATGAATCCTGGTTCACATTCCAAGCAGAGAATACTGCTTTTCACTACCAGAAAAATAAACCTTTTGTACATACACTTCTACGCTACGTCTACACAGCCTCTTTTCTGTGGAAAAGGCAAAGCATATGAAGTGCTCATTAGCAACTTCTCGTGCTTCATTTGCATATTCTCTTCCGAGGCTTTTTGCGCAAGAGGTTTTTGCACAAAAAAGAGGCGTGTAGACGGATCTGTTTTGCGCAAGAACCCTTATTCTTCAAAAAATGAGGCTTACAGTTTCTTGCACAAAAGGGTTTTTTGCGGAAAACAGACCCGTCTACACTGCTTTTCTTTGCTCAATAATCTCTTCCGCAAAAAGCATCAGAAGAGAATATGCAAATGAAGCATGAAAAGTTGCTAATGAGCGCTTCATTTGCATTGCCTCTTCCACAAAAAAGAGGCAGTGTAGACGTAGCGCTCGAGAGAACAAGGATTTCCCATACTGGAAGCAGTCTGTGGGCCTCTCACCTGTAATGTAATTCACTTCACTACTGTCACTCCTAATTTACTCTGGCATCCTTTAAATCAGAATCAGATACTGAAGTCCAGAATTTGGGAGAAGGAGCAAACCTATGTATTGTAGTTATTAGGGAATACTCAGAAAGGGTGCACACAGGATTTTTAGTAACTATCTACAACAGGTTGGACCTCCCTGTTCCAGCGCCCTTGGGACTTGACTGGTCTCAACCAAGGGAGTTTGCCGGACCTGGGAAGGTAAAGTAGAAGGTAAAGTTGCCAGCCTCCCCACTGGACTCCTCTCCCCCGCCTCCCAGCCCCACAAGCTGCAGAGCCTCAATTGAGCTCCTGGCCCTGCCAGCCTTGCGGTAGCTCTCCCACGGCTCCCAGGGGCCTCGCCACCCTCATTGCAGACCTAGCACCCCGCCGGAACTCCAGGCAACCCAACGGCTGCAGGTTACACTGTCCCTCTGGGCTCTGGGCTCTCTTGCAGCTTTCCTGCCCCACCAACTGCAGGCTCTGATGCCTTGTGAGCTGAAGCCCCCCCTCCCCCTAGGGTTGCCAGGTGTCCGGTTTTGAACTGGACAGTCCAGTATTTAAGTTTTCTGCCTGATAAATAAATTGAGAAAATACCAGACATATAAATGCCCGGTATTTTTTAATTAAGCTAGTTTTATTATTATGAGTATCAGTACGTAAGTGCATTCAGTGTGAGCATGTCTGCCGGTCAGGCAGTGCGCAACTACGCAGAAGAGGGCGGAGGAAGGAGAGGGGCTGGGGCGCCAGGATGGAATCCCCGGGGCCAGACTTGCCCGTGCGCCCTGCCGGGATCGTGCGTGGGACGAGCAGCACACCAGGATCTGCATACGCCTGGGTCAGCCCCACTCTCTGCCAGCCAATTCCCTCCACCCCCTCTTTCCCCACCGGTCAGTCCTGCTCCCCCTACCCACTCCCGGCCAGCCCTGCTTCCCACCGGCCAGTTCTTCCCCCCACCCACTGATCTCTCCTAGCCAGCCCCGCTTCCCCCACTCTCCTCCCAGCCAGCCCCACTCCCCTCCTGGCCTGTCCCTCCCCTCCCCCATCTGAGATCAACTGTATCCGGTATTTTTTTAAGCCATCTGGTAACCCTAGCCCCCCATTGGTTTCCCAACCCTGCTGGCCCTGTTGGCAGGCTCCACTCTGAGCCACCATCAACCTTTGTCATTGGGGCTCTCTAGACCCAAAACATGTGTGATCCCACTGGGCTATGGATGTTGCTAGACCAGAGAGACCCAGATCACAGAGATTCTACCTGTACAACAAGGCAAGCACTGAAGAGGTAGTAACACTTGAATAAGCTGATATTAACTAGATTCTTAGGGGCTGGTTCTGGTCATTCATATTAGTCTTATGCCAGCGTGAATGAGTAGAGAATCAGCTCCCTACAAATGATACTATTGTCACTGAAATAAATGGCAAGACCCCTACTAATTACAATGGATACTAGATCAAGCACCCACACAACAAGCACTCATTAAAGAGAAACTTGTGCTGATAAGGTTTTGGAAGTTGTAATATGAAGTTCAACAGAACAACCATGGCTCAAGTCACTTGATCACATCCTCAAGTACCCAACACACACTGACATCTTTGAAACACTTCAGGAATCCACAAAACTGTCATCCATATTTTTCTTAATGAAATTGTTAGTCATGAACACCTATCCCAAGTGGGTGCAAAAAGTTACCAAATCAGAATGGCAGTGCTTTTTTTGGTATACCACAAATAACAACAAAAGATGCAAAGCAAATGAGAAATCAGATCCTGAAAACTCAGAGCAGCGTTTTTCAAAATGTAAACCAATCAAAAGATTTGCACATTTCAAAACTGAGCTGTCCTTCACCTAGGTTTCCCACATATTTCTATACTTGCAGACTTCCCCAGCATTGCCCAGGCCCTTCAGAGCAGGGGACTGGTGGTATGGGAAATTCAGAAGCCAGGGAAGGGCCTTGGGGTGTGTGTGTGGAGGAGGAGAGATGGAGGGGGGTTAGGGAGTCCCATACAGCACAGGACTTTTCTCTCCCACCAGCCTCCTCCCCCAGCTGCCAAGGGACTAGGGATCACCAAATGAAGTTAATAGGTAGCAGGTTGAAAACAAACTAAAGGAAGTACTACTTCACACGATATAGAGTCAACCTGTGGAACTCCTTGCCAGAGGATGTTGTGAAAACCAGGGCTATAAGAGGGTTCAAAAAAAGAGCTAGATAAATTTATGGGGGATAGGTTCATTAATGGCTGTTAGCCAGGATGAGCAGGAATGGTGTTCCTAGCATATGTTTGTCAGAAGCTGGGAATAGACAACAGGAGTGGGATCACTTGATGAGTACCTGTTCCATTCATTCCTTCTGGGGACACCTAACATTGGCCACTGTTGGAAAACAGGACACTGGGCTAGATGGACCTTTGGTGTAACCCAGTATGGCCATTCTAATGTTATGTTCTTTCTCTCCCTCCAGTTGCCAGGCCTGTTTTCTCTCCCTCCCCAGCTACTCTTCCAACTGCCAATGTCCAGTTTCCTCCCCTCCCAGCTCTCCCTAGCAACCAGGGATCTTTTTTCTTCCCCCTCCAGCACTGCAGCCAAGGTTCAGAGAGGCAGGAAGGATTTAGGGGAGAGGCGCTACCTACCATTGTGCTGGCAGGCAAGATGGCAGGGCCCCAGCCTTGCTGGCCACTCCATTGGCGATATGGCTCCGTATTGTCCCTTCAAACAACAGCCTCTCCCTTTGTATATTATGGAAAACAGTCTTTTTCCTAGGGCTTCTTGTTGTCCTGGCACAAGCAAACCCTGACCTTGCTTTAAGTTAGCAGAAGAGGAAGCTGCATACCAAATTTGATGGCCTTAGCTCTTACAGTTTAGGAGGAGTTCTTAAACAGCCAGACAGATGCACTCTAAAATATATAGACAGACAAATATAGCGAACAAATGGACCAGATGCAGTGTTCCCTCTAAACTTTTCCATCCATGCGGGAATTTTTTCCATCCATGCATGAAATAAATTTTGTTATGTGCACTGAAGCATTGGCAAATGTGCACCACAAGGAGAAACACAAACCTCACTATGGGCACTCTGCGAATCAGCTCGGTGGCACTGGAATCTCTCCTGAGCAGTCGCACAAGCACACAGCTTACAGGGAACACTGACCTGGTGCCATCATTTACATTTAAAAAAAATATCTACTGATTTCTTCCATTAAATAAATAAATAAATTTAAAATGAATTTTACAGTCAAATATGTTAGCCTTCTATATCTCCTGAACAGCTCATTTTACATTTTTACAACTGTCACCCCAGCAACTTAATGGCCACAAGTTTCCCAAGTGCCTCAAGCCAGCTCTGTAGGCAGCAAATCAATACTGCTAAGAAAACAACCCGGATTTTTGAGGCTATACATCAAATATAAAAGACATCTTAATTCAAGGTGGGGAAGAAAAAGATATCCAGAGAGTTTTAAGTCACTTCCATGCTCTGTTGTGATATTTTAACAAAGTAACTTTAACAAAGTAAAGAAACAGAGCATAGACTAAAAGTCCATTTAGTCCAATATTTTGTCTCCATCCGTAGTTTCTGAAGAAGTTGTAAGAACCCTGGAGTAGGTAATTGTGAGAAGTGCTTAATTTGTAATGAAAGAGGTGGTGCCAGGGCCCAAGTAAATTTTTTACATTTATAATTGATGTAGCAAGACCACATGTGCTAGGGCTCAACTCCAGCAAGTCTTGACACAAATTAAGCACTGTTTGTGAGATCATCTTCCCTTCCCAGAGGTCTCAATTTTATCTCTAATACTGACTGTGCTAAGCACAAGGGTCCATAGAAATGTACTTAATTTACCTTGTTAAGTTTTTAGCATTCACAACTTCCTGTAGCAATGAGCTCTAAAGTCTAATGGAGCACTGACTTTATTATAATATTTTCCTGACTTGCTTTCAAATTTCCCATTTTCATTTATTTGAATGTTGTTCTTTTGTTTTGAGAGAGAGAGAGAAGAGAAACTCTGAATCTCCCTTCACTAGCCTATTAATTATTTTATATACTTTGATAATGTCCTTATTTATCACCTTTCAAAGGTGAACAATCCCAATTTTTAAAAGAGTATCGGTGAAACTGAAATGGTGCATAAGGCACGTGCTGTGCCCCTGAACTGAGGAAATTTTATCCTTAAAAGTCTATGTTGCTAGGGTTTGTGCCCAGATCCTCTTTCACACTATAGTAAGAAAGAGAATACCCATTGCCTTCAAAGACACTAGCTTGAAATAACCAGACATGACAGCTAGCCACAGTTTAGATTCCTTTTTTAAGACTTACCTTTCAAAACCCAAGGATAATTACTACTCCAGTGAGCCTTGCAAATAGCACAAGGTCTTTGCTCGGAGTGGGAAGCATGCATAGATCATCAGCTTCTCATTTGTTTTGGCTGTGACTAATTACAAGCAATCATTCTTTCTGATGGATTAGGTCACAGAGTCCCCTTGAGACGGTCACACGATGGGCTGGTCCTCCCACTAAGCCTGTCTAGCCGCCACTGGGGCACCCCTGTTCTGCTGAGCTAGAAGCTCTCCCCCAGCAAGGCACAGAATTGGGGTCACAGCTCATAGCAGAGTAACACTGACACTGAAAACAGCTCAACTCTGGCAAGGCTCAGTCACATGGACTTGACACCACACCTAAGCACAGCCCCAATGGGATCAAACACCAGATAAATCCATTTCACACTGTATAAAAGATTTACACAGAGCAAGTACATATAGCTCACTCCTTTTATCAATGAAAGACAGAAATGCACAGCTGTTTCCTCTCCCCACTCCCAGGTAACAATTATTTATACTGTATTTGACAATAAACAAAAGTGATTTTATGAAGTATAAAAAGTAGGATTTAAGTGGCTGCAAGTGATGACCGACAGATCAAAATAAGTTACTAAGCTAAAATAGAACACACCAACAAAGCCTAAAACGCTAAGAAAAGTTATTACAAATCACCATGTCTCACCCAAGTTCTTATTTCAGGTCACTGATGTAAAATCCTGCTTAACTGATTAACCAGTCAACTGATTAAAGGGAGGGGCGCTGGAGTAGTCCTCCCCCCCACTGCAGGCAGGGGCTGCTCTGGCTATCAGAGCAGCCTCTGACTGTGCGAGGTCCGCCATGGACAGAGGCCACTCCAGATGACAAAGCAGCTCCCAGACCCACTGTGGACATAGAGTCTGCTCTGGATGTTAGGGGATTTGTTGTGGACAGAGGGTGCTCTGGATGAGAGAGCAGCCCCTGTTTGTGGAGTACCCAGGCCCACCATAGATAGGGGCTGCTCCTGATGACTGGAGTAGCCCCTGTTTGTAATGGATCCCTCATGGGGCCGGAGATGAGCCTTGCACGCAGCAGGCAGGGAGCTGCTTGAGACCCCACTGGTTAATCTTAAGTGGTAAGTCTCATTCATTAACTGGTTAAACAGTCACATCCCTATTTCAGGTAAAGTCCTTCTCAGGCCAGAGCTGATCTTTTTTGTGACCTGGGTCTAGCAGCTTCTCCATCTCTGTCATTTGTTTCCAGGTGTTTTCCTGCACCAGGTGCATAGTCACTTCTTTTTAGGATCAACTATAATCCCAGGCTTACAGATCATTGTCTTGCCCACCAGGACATTAAGTTCCTGGAATACCGCTAATGGCCTTCATTAGTACATCTAGAGATATAAATGGGCTATTGTTTCATAATTTAACTTGATAGACAAGAATGATACATTCACACAAATAGAATATACACATGCATGGAATTACAAGCTCTTGAAAGATAGATCACATGCCATATTTTGCATACAGTATATTTCAGTTATGCATGTTCATATTCAAAAACAAATTTCCATAAAAAATATGGTGATGCTGTACAGGGATGCAAAATCCTGTTTAAAATGTTAGACTGGCCCTCTGCAAGATACCGTGGGCCTGGCTGGGCTGGAAAAGCCCCACCAACTATGGCACAGTGAACCCGGCCTGGCCAAAGGAGGCATGGACAGGGGGCTGCTCCACCCAAGTCGGGCGCCGGTTAACTGGTTACCAGTAAGCATCATCTGGTATGACCAAACCCTAACTTTGCTTTAAATTACAATAGGAAGCTGGAAGAATTCTTGACCAGACAGAAAGACACTCTCTCTCAAATATATAATAGATTATATGGTAAAATGAGAAAGTCAGCAATGTTTCAATAATAGTG
The DNA here is from genome assembly GCF_049634645.1 of Pelodiscus sinensis. NCBI lineage: Eukaryota > Metazoa > Chordata > Testudines > Trionychidae > Pelodiscus > Pelodiscus sinensis. Next base: position 13,418,717 of record NC_134720.1, read on the forward strand.
TACTATGTACTTCTGTATCTTTATGTCTGATTTTGGAAGCAAGAAGTTTTTAAGCCAGGTGAAAACTGGGGGTATGGAACACAAATAAGACTCCTGAAAGGGGTAAAGCAGGTTGAAAGTAAGGATGTTAAATAGCATGTAATTCACTAATCAAATAGTTGATGCATTTTTGCATCGACTATTCGATTAGTCGATAGGGTAGCGCTGCCCCCTTTGAAACACCACCACTGCATTTCAAAGGGGCAGCATCTCACAGCTGATTCCGGGCTCCATGTAGTGCTGCCCCTTTGAAATGCTGCCATGGCCTTTCAAAGGGGCAGCACCACACGGAGCCAGGATCATCTCTGTGGCGCAGCCCCTTTTGAAATGCTGCCATTTCGAAATGGCAATGCCACAGGGAGACCTGGGCTCCACGTGGTGCTGTTGCTTTCAAGTCTCCTCCCCGCTTCCTCTCCCTTGCTGCCTCTGATAGAGGCGGGGGGAGGGAGGGAGAGGAAGCGACTAGTCGACTATCCTGTCGACTAGTCCTTAACATCCCTAATTGAAAGCCAGTGTTATAATTCATATTCAGAATGGTTTATGAGGCAACTCAATCAACAGTATCCTTTATAGTCCATTGGTTAAATCCTGGTCTCATGAACCCAATGTGAATTTTGTTGTTAGTTTCCATGGGATCAAGATTTCATTCTATATCAGTATACTTCAGGCAGTCAGATGGTTTAAATAGTTACACTGTATGCTGCTACTTTGTTTGCAGCTGGCCTTAATATAGAGAGGGCAATGGCAGTGCTGTGGCACATGCTTCTACAACTGGGGATTCCTTCCCTTGCTGGAGAAAAGGAAACAATAAATGTCTTCCCCAATTTCACTGATCTTGATTGTTGTTTTTGGGAATCACTGAGTTTCTAATATAGTAGATTGTTCCTTAATAGCATTTTAACTGGGAATACAGAGGTATATAGAGAAGTGAACATAAAAGACAATTTTTGAATTATCGAATAGTTGCAGTTCCTCTTTCAATGCAAATGAAAAAAGAACTGAATGGAGCACTAATCCGTAACTAAAGCTTTTTAATGTGTGAAGTGTCTTGTTGGGGCTTTTTGTTGTTGTCTTTGCAAATACTTGGGAGTCTGCCAACTCTTATTAAAACGAAGTCGCTACATGCATCAATAATAATGGGTTGTTTGTCATGATTTGAGCTGGGGAAAAATATTTTTCTTTACATTCATATTTTGTGTTTCAAAATCTCAAAATATCCATAAGTGCTTCACATATTTCATGTACCCAATCATGTTTTCAATCATATTAATCAAACATTCTTACTATAACTCAGGGTATGTCTACACTACCCCGCTAGTTCAAACGAGGAGTAACGGTAGTTCGAACTAGGAAGCCTAGTTCGAACTACCTAGTTCGTGCCCCGTGTAGCCGCGCTGCACGGGGTTTGAACCAGCGGGGTTTTAAAAATGGCGGCTCCCCGCTTATGCAAATGAAGCCCGGGAAATTCAAATCCCGGGCTTCATTTGCAAGTGCGGTATGCCTACATTACCCTCCTAGTTCGAACTAGGAGGGTAGTGTAGACATACCCTCAGAGAATTTTGTTCTCTGTATAATCTATATAAGGTTCATCTGAGCCTTTTTGATCGACCTGAGCTATTCTTACATTCATACAAGTGTAAATCAAGAGCCTACTAGATTTATAAACATGTAAAAGGAAAAACAGAAAGAGATAACCATAATCAAATATATCCTAAAAGAAAGAGTTTATTTTTTTTTTGTAACAGACTTTCTGAATCCACATCAATAGAATAACAGAGCTGAGATCTATTTAAAGATAGGGGGAAAAAATCTTCTTTTACAATAAGTCAATTATATATAATTCCATACACAGAATTGAAAGGCCCCAAAAGATGAAAGAAAAATACAGACATTATTAAATTACAGTCTGAAGAACTTGACAGTCAAGCACAATTGGTTTGGTTTTGAGAAATGGCCTATATTTTTCTAGGTGTAATTTTGTGACCATAATTAGTTGCAAATGAAACCGGGACTAAGATATCCCGCACTTCATTTGCATATTCACGTTATGGTGCTATTTCAAAATAGTGCTATTTCGAAATAACAGATGCTGTTAAGATGCGGTTATTTCGAGAGAAAACCATTCTGTCAAAATAATTGGTAAACCTCATTGTATGAGGAATAAGGGTTATTTCTCATTGTATGAGGAATAAGGGTTATTAATAACCGTGTATTAACAAGTCTGTTATTTCGAAATAGCACTATTTCGAAATAGCGCCATAACGTGAACATGCAAATGAAGCATGGGATATTTAAGTCTTGGCTTCATTTGCAATTTCAAATGTCTTCATTTGCATCCCTCTCTCAAAAGTGTAGATGTTACATAGACATACCCATAGTGAGTGACAGAAGCTAAAATAAAGAAAGAACAAGTTAAAAAATATTTAGACAAGTTAGATGTCTTCAAGTCACCAAGGCCTGATGATATGTGTCCTAGAATACTCAAACAGATGATTGAGGAGATATCTGAGCCATCAGTTATTACCTCTGAAAAAGCATGGACTACAAGAGAGATTCCAGAAGCCTGGAAAAGAGCTAATAGAGCACTCATCTATAAAAAGGGAAATAAGGACAACCCAAAGAATTACAGACTAAATAGCTTAACTTTTGTACCAGGAAAGATCATGGAGCAGATAATTAAGGAATAAACTTGCAAATATTCAGATGATAATAATGTGGTAAGTTTAGAATGGATTTCACAAGAACAAACCAATCATGTCAAACAGTCTGATAGCTTTGTCAGGGTAACAAGCCTTGTGGATGGGAGAAGTGGTACATGTGGTATATCTAAACTTTAGTAAAATTTTAATAGTCTTGTATTATTTTCTCGTTAATAAATTAGGGTACAACTATACTTGCTCCCTAGTTTGAACTAGGGATGCAAATGTAGGCGACCGAAATTGCTAATGAAGCGGGGATTTAAATATACCGTGCTTCATGAGCATGATCTCGCCAGCGCATTACTCCGCTCAACAGCTGTTTTGAAAGTTGTTGGGTTTTTTTGAGGAGTAACTTCATTTTTTTTTTGAGGATTCACATCACTTTGAGGAGTAACATTAGTTTGAACCAAGTAACAGTACTTCAAACTAACGCATCCTGGCGGATACTTTCACTTTTGAAACAGCTGTTTGACCTATCCTGAATACACACTTATAGCCAACTCTTTTCTTTAAAAGAAGAGAGAGAATATTGGTTAAAAAAATCAATTTACATACAGACATAAATTCAATTCTTGAGGTTCAGTTACATAATCGAGATGGTGATCTTCTATTGCAAAAGTTCCTTTAGAATTTAGTCCTTGGTTATAGTCTAAAATCTATATCTGGGGTGACTCCAGCAAACAACTGGGATCTCAGCCTTGTGGCTTAGTTTACCCCCATATGAAACCTCAGGCAGATCGGAGACTCTAAGTCAAGGGTGGGCTGGATCCAGCCTGAGAGCCTTGGGGCTCAACCCTCACACAGTGGCACAAGCTGGCGCTGCCTCTAGCCATGCAGGGGGGCATCATGGGTGGAGCACCAGCATTGACTCATCACTGCATGGTGGAGTCCCGAGTCTCTCAGGCCTAATTAAAGCAAGGCAGAGCTGTTTCTGGCCTGCAGGCTCTGCCTGACACAGGGAGGAAGTGGCTCTTTGCACTGCAGGGAAGTGCACCCTACAGGCACTGCTTCTATTGCTCCCATTGACCGTAAAATAGAAGGGCTTCCCTGCAGCACACCGAGGCACCTGCACCTCAGCCAGGAATTGTATATGGTAGGAACCCATTACTTGCCCCCTCCCTCCCAGATCCTGCACTGCTAGCCCACTCCTGCACCATCCCTCCAGACTCCAACAGCCCCACCCACTCCTTCACCCACCTTCCCAGACCTCTCACCTCCCCTCACTTCCAGCCTGCTCTTGCACCCTACCACCTTCCCAGATCCCAGACTCCCACTCCCAGCCCACTCTTGCACCCTCCCTCTTGACCAGACCCCACACCCTCACCTCCAGCCCACTGCTGCACTTTCCCACACCTCCTAAGCTCACTCCTGTACTCCCTCCCTTACCCAGAAACAACATCCCCACCCTCATGCACTGAACCCCTCAGTTCTGGCCCCACCCCAGAGCCAGGGGGCTATATAATCTACTAACCCTTATCTCCCTCAGCTCTGAGGTAAAGCTGTAGGGGAGTAAATGGGGCTTTTTTTCCCTCTTCTCAGTTGGGTGCCAGATCAGTGAGGGTTTTGTTTTTGCTTCTCACTTTTGTGTGGTCCCTCTGACTGATTTTTCTGTGAGTGAGTGGCCCTCAACACAAAAATGGTCCCCTGCCCTAAGACAATGTCTATTAAAGGGGTACCAGGATCTCAAGGGCTCATTTTTTATGGCTTGCAGCTTTCCCCACGAACATCCAAGCATATATGAGACAAAAAGGATCAGAACCCAAGTGCCTTCATAAATTTCCAGCAGCCTCTTGGTCTGGGAGAACACAAGTCTTTTAATGTAACCAAATGATAGTTAAACATCAGGTAAGTAACATAAGGTAAAAACTTTAAAAACAACTAATAGTCCTGCAGCAGCTTAGAGATGGTATCGTGAACGTCTATGGGCACAACCCACTTCTTCAGATGAATGGAGTTTAAGGAGTCCAGGTTCCAAATAAATTGCAGGGAAAGAGAGGGAATGGTGAGGGAAAGGAAAGGAAAGGAGAAAAATGGGAAAAGAATAGTCGATTACATTGCCCATGCTAAATGAAGCTGATAGAGTGGGGTTCTAAGTACTCTGAAGTACCTGGTATTTGGCTTTTTATGTCATTAGGATGTGGAATGTTGCAGGTATCCAGTTAAGGTCTTTGTTTAAACCTCTATTGTAGGTATCAACCTTGTAAATGAAATTAAGTTCTGCAGATTCTCTTTCAAGCTGATTTTTTAAATTAGCTTGTAATAATATGGAAACTTTGAGATCCATTAATGAGTGCCCAAGCAAGTTAAAATGTTCCACAACAGGTTTCTCTGTGTTACCTTTTAATTAGAATACCTGATTTATGACCATTAATCCTTCATCATAAAGACTGTCCAGTTTGGCCAATATACAGTAAAACCTGCACTATCTGGAACTTACGCATCTGGAAAACAGTAGAAACCGGCAAATTTTGGATGGAGGGAAAAACAAAACAAAAAAAGGAAAGTGGCCCTTTAAATGCTCCTCTGACAAGCATGCAGCATGTACCCGGGGAAGGGGCAAACAGCAGCTGGAAGCAAGCATCTCGGTTCCCCCCGTGGCTCCTGGCACCCCTGGCAGGCCAGCCCCCCCTGCGGCTCCTGAGCCACCCCTGCCATCTCCGCCTACCGCCTTCCACCCCCCCCCCAACAAGGCCATATCCCGCCCCACCTCACCCCAACGGTTTGTGCCCGCTCTCCCCCCTCCCCCAGCAGGCCACATCCTGGTCCTCACCCTTGCCTTCAGATAACCAGAATGTTTAGGTTACCAGCACACCCTAATCCCCGGGTGTGCCGGATGACACAGGTTTTACTGTACATGGCAAAGGAGCATTGCTGGCAGTTGATGCCATAGATCACATTGCTGGATGTGCCTCTTATGTGGTGGTTTATGTGATTAGGTACTGTGATGATATCACTTGTGTGGACAGAATTGGCACTGGAGTTTATTGCAGAGGTGAGTTCCTGGATGAGTATGATGGAGGTGTGTTGCATGGTTGCTGGAAATAATTTGTTTGAGGTTAAGGGTTTGTGTGTAGGCGAGGGTTGGCCTATCTCCCAAGACATGTGAAAGTGATGGGTCATTTTCCAGGATAGCTTGTAGGTGGTTGATAATGCACTACAGGGGTTTAAGTTGGGGGGCTGTAGGTGATGAGTTCTGTTGTTTTCTTTATAAGGCCTCTCTCAAAGAAGCTGTTGTCTGGGTACTTGTCTGGCTCTGTCTATCTGTTTTTTCACTTTTCTGGGTGGATATTTTATTTTAATCTTGGATAGAAGTTACAGGCATGTAGGTAAGTGTAATGTCAGTGGAAATGTGGTCGTCATGTAGTTGTACTTCAGTGTCAAGGAAGTGGATCTCTTCTGTGAACTGGTCCAGGCTAAGGTTGATGGTGGGGTGGAAGTTAAGGTAGTTTATCCATTAAGCAGTTTATCACAAGCGTTAGAGAGACATCTCAACAATAACATTATCTCATCCAAGATTCATCTAAATGTAAATATTAACTTTTAATCTATCAACAATTACAGTGATGGACAGGAAATGTTTGTTTACATGGTTAGCATTTATAAGATATAAGCAAACACATATAACTAGTATTACCTCTAATTTCTAACAATACAAATTTGCATTTCAAACTTCTAGCCTAACAAACCTTGAATGGCCTTAATTACCTTACTTCTCTTTCTACAGATTGACTTGGGGTCATTTGGCCTGCGATTGTTTAAACCTTTCTGTCCATGTGTCCTATTTGGCACACATTTTATTGCAGTCATGATCTGTATGACCACGTTTTAATCAGATAACATCACAGAGCTGCTTGTGAGACAATTGGTACTTGTACTTTAAATAGCACAATTTAAAAATGGCAGCCACCTGCAAATTATCAATAATTTTATTCCCATTAGAGTAATGAATCTAAGTAACTAAAAATATGGATACACTGGAAAATTCTGGCATTAACACTTGATTATTCTAGCAGCCCATGTGAGAGGAAAGAGATCACTAGACAATGGTATAAGGTGTATGAAAATCTGATTATCTTGTTCTCACAGCTGAATTGCTAAAATGAGCCATTGTATTTCAAACTGGAGATAAAGTGGCAAGTAGAGGAGAGATTTTAAATTTGGAGCAGCCCCTTTTTTTTAAAACCCCCAAATGGCATTGTGCAGTAGTGAGGAGAGGTCAGGAGCTCTGCTGGAAAGCAGATGCCAACGTTTCCCTCTCTATTTCAATACAGTCACACGAGGGTATTCTTATGCAGTGACAACCTGTAATTGAGCTGCCGAATAATAGAGAAAAGAAGTCAGGTAAGGTTAATTCCCCTATTTAATAGAGATCTTTGTACTATTTCCATCTCAAATTAGGCATACTTCCCAGCACAAATTAAGACAATTTCAGCAGTTTTATTTACTTTTTTAAAATGCAATCTTGAAATTAGGATGGGAAGCATCCCAAAAGATGAGTCAAGGGAAGGGTGTTTCCTTTGCCAATCAAAGAGAAGCTGCTTTTCAGAAACAGATAAGAAGAGAAGAATAAAGAGACTAAATAGCAAAGGAGAAAATGGTAGAAAGGTGGACTGAATAATTCAGATGGATGTAGATACAGAAATGCAACAAGATTTGGAGAAAGATATAAGGCTTTTTTTAAGTTAATTTATACTACATTATTATTACTTTATTTGATTTCACTAAGACTGAAGAGCATGGTAGAAATCTGCTCTTAGATTCCAAAATGCACATGCGGTGCCTTATTTTCATATGGTGAACTCATACACCACTCCAAGTGAACTCAGTAGAGTTGCATCTGACAGGCAGGCCCTTGAGATTTAAGGAGAAAGGGTCTGAGCGAGAAAGGGTCAAGCAGTGCAGAAGGTAGTCTATGAAATATGTAGGCTACTGTGCCTCACACACAAATATGTTCTGTTCTTTTCAAAAAAATATATTTTGCAATGCCTTGCTTAAACTAAAAATGGATCAGAACATGATTATCCATTTTGTGTTTCTTTTTCTTTTCCATCCTTTTTCATTCTGCTAAGTGATTATCAAATATTAATGATGACAAGCAGAGCGCTACTGTGGACAAGATGCTCAGATTGAATATATGTTTGAATAAGTTAAAGTAATCACCAAATGTTTGTTATTACAGCACATCTCTAAAGCAAACAAACAAGTATTTCATTTTTCTAAACACTATCTTCAAATGACTACTAATATGTTTCAATGCTAAAGGCAGTATTCCTGCAAGAACACACCAGAATGACATTCTCAGTCAATCTGGACATAAAATCTTTCAGCCAAAAACACCTTGCATCTTCCCTTCGAAGTGCAATACCATCGGATTACATCATAAGAACATAAGAACGGCCATACTGGGTCAGACCAAGGGTCCATCTAGCCCAATATCCTGAATGCTGACAATGGCCTATACCAGATGCCCCAGAGAGAGGGAACATACCAGAATCCTCACGTGATCCTCCCCTATCACCCATTCTGCAGACAAAATCATAAAAGCGCTCAATGATAACCAGCTGAAATAAAGCTATAAAATTTGCAGTACAACTACTTTTATTCCTTATAATGAAGTAAAATTTTACTGTCTGCAAGGGAGATCTAAGAATATTTCATGTTATATAATTTCAAAGATGAAGGTTTTATTTATTTTTTCCATCCCAGTTTTGTTTGAATGCTAAGCTAATTAAAGCTACAGTAAATTATGCTACTGAGATCCTGACCCTGCAAGATTTCTACATGTGCTTAAAGTGATTCACTGTGAGATGTCTGTTTGAATGAATAGTAATAGTATAAAATAACTATGAGGTAATCCCCCTGAATCCCACAACTGGTTCTACTATAAAGACCCCCAGAAAATTTCCTGGAAGGGTCTTTATGTTTAAATCTGATTCATTTGTGAGTGAACATAAGAACAGCCGTACTGGGTCAGACCAAAGGTCCATCTAACCCAGTAGCCTGTCTGCCGACAGTGGCCAGCCCAGAGACGGTGGACCGAAGACAACGATCAAGCGATTTGTCTCCTGCCATCCTTCTCCAGCCTCTGACAAACAGAGGCCAGGAAAAACCATTTCCATCCCCTGGCTAATAGCCTTTTATGGACCTAAATGCAGGACAATGTAGCACTTTAAAGACTAACAAGATGGTTTATTAGATGATGAGCTTTCGTGGGCCAGACCCACTTCCTCAGACCACCTCCATGAAATTATCTAGCTTCTCTTTCAATTCTGTTATAGTCCTAGCCTTCACAGCCTCCTCTGGCAAGGAGTTCCACATGTTGACTACACGCTGTGTGAAGAAGAACTTTCTTTTATTAGTTTTAAACCTGCTACCCATTAATTTCATTTGGAATCCTCTAGTTCTTCTATTATGGGAACTAATAAATAACTTTTCTTTATCCGCCCTCTCCACAGCACTCATGATTTTATATACCTCTACCATATTCCCCCTCAGTCTCCTTTTTTCTAAGTCCCAGTTGCTTTAACTTCTCTTCATATGGGACCCGTTCCAAACCCCAAATCATTTTAGTTGCCCTTTTCTGAAACCTCTCCAAGGCCAAAATATCTTTTTTTAAGGTGAGGAGACCACATCTGTACACAGTATTCAGGATGTGGGCGTGCCATAGTTTTATACAGGGGCAGTAAGATATTCTGTGTCTTATTTTCTATCCCTTTCTTAATAATTCCTTGCCTATTTGCCTTTTTGACCACTGCTGCACACTCTGTGGACGTTTTCAGAGAACTATCCATGATAACTCCAAGATCTCTTTCCTGATTTGTTGTAGCCAAATTAGCCCCCATCATACTATATGTATAGTTGGGTTATTTTTCCCGGTGTGCATTACTTTACACTTATCCAGATTAAATTTAATTTGCCATTTTGTTGCCCAATCACTCAGTTTGGTGAGATCTTTTTGTAGTCCCTCACAGTCTGCTTCTGTCTTGACTATCCTAAACAGTTTGGTATCATCCACAAACTTTACCACCTCACTGCTTACCCCTTTCTCCAGGTCATTTATGAATAAGTTGAAAAGGATTGGTCCCAGGGCTGACCCTTGGGGGACACCACTAGGTTACCCCTCTCCATTCTGAAAATTTACCATTTATTCCTACCCTTTGTTTCCTGTCTTTTAACCAGTTCTCAATCCATGAAAGGACCTTCCCTCTTATCCCATGACAATGTAATTTACATAAGAGCCTTTGGTGAGGGACCTTGTCAAAGGCTTTCTGAAAATCTAAGTATACTATATCTACTGGATCCCCCTTGTCTGCATGTTTGTTAACCCCTTCAAAGAACTCTAATAGATTAGTAAAACATGATTTCCCTTTACAGAAACCATGTTGACTTTTGTCCAACAAATTATGTTCTTCTACATGCCTCACAATTTTATTCTTTACTATTGTTTCAACTAATTTGCCTGGTACTGAAGTTAGACTTACCGGTCTGTAATTGCCAGGATCACCTCTAGAGACCTTTTTAAATATTGGTGTCACGTTAGCTACCTTCCAGTCATTAGGTACGGAAGCCGATTTAAAGGATAGGTTACAAACCACAGATAATAGTTCAGCAATTTCCCATTTGAGTTCTTCTAGAACCCTTGGGTGAATGCCATCCGGTCCCGGAGATTTGTTAACATTAAGTTTTTCTATTTGTTCCAAAACCTGCTCTAATGACACTTCAATCCGGGACAGTTCCTCAGATTCATCACCCACAAAGGACGGTGCAGATTTGGGAATCTCCCTAACGTCCTCAGCCATGAAGACTGAAGCAAAGAAATCATTTAGTTTATCATCAATGGCTTTATTGTCCTTGATTGCTCCTTTTATATCTCGATCATCTAGGGGACCCACAGGTTTTTTAGCAGGCTTCCTGCTCCTAATATACTTAAAAAACATTTTGTTATTTCTTTTTGAGTTTTTGGCTAGCTGTTCCTCAAAATCTTTTTTTGCTTTTCTTATTACATTTTTACACTTGATTTGACAGTGTTTATGTTCCTTTCTATTTATCTCACTAGGATTGGACTTCCACTTCTTAAAAGATGCCTTTTTGTCCCTCACAGCTTCTTTTACATGGTGGTTAAGCCACGGTGACTCTTTTTTAGGTCTCTTGCTATGTTTTTTAATTTGGGGTATACATTTAAGTTGGGCCTCTATTATGGTGTCTTTAAAAAGTTTCCATGCAGCTTGCAGGGATTTGGCTCTAGTCACTGTGCCTTTTAATTTCTGTTTAACTAACCTCCTCATTTTTGTGTAATTCCCCTTTTTGAAATTAAATACCAGTGTGCTGGACTGCTGAGATGTTCTTCCCACCACAGGAATGTTAAATGTTATTATATTATGGTCACTATTCCCAAGCGGTCCTGTAACGGTTATCTCCTGGACCTGATCCTGCGCTCCACTCAGGACTAAATCGAGAATTGCCTCTCCCCTTGTGGGTTCCTGTACCAGCTGCTCCAAGAAACAGTCATTTATGCCATTGAGAAATTTTATCTCTGCTTCTCTTCCTGAGGTGACATGTATCCAGTCAATATGGGGATAATTAAGATCCCCCATTACTATAGAGTTCTTTATTTTGGTAGCCTCTCTAATCTCCATCAGCATTTCAATGTCAGTATCGTTGTCCTGGTCAGGTGGTCGGTAATATATCCCTACTGCTAATTTCTTATTATTGGAGCATGGAATTACAATCCATAGCAATTCTATTGAACATGTTGATTTATTTAACATTTTTATTTCATTTGATTCTACATTATCTTTCACATACAGTGCCACTCCGCCACCCACCCGGTCTGCTCTATCCTTTCGATATATTTTATATCCCGGTATGATTGTGTCCCACAGATTTTCCTCATTCCACCAGGTTTCAGTGATGCCTATTATGTCAATCTCCTCCTTTAATACGAGGTACTCCAGTTCACCCATCTTATTAGTCAGACTCCTAGCATTTGTGTTGAAGCACTTTAAAATTTGCCACTGCTTATTTGTCTGTCCTTCCCTGATGCATTGGATTCCTTTACAGGCAGTCCCAGAGTTACACGGATCTGACTTACGTCGGATCCGTACTTACGAACGGGGCTTTTCCCGCCCCGGAGGATGCGGGCGGGGGGACCACCCAGACGCGCCGCGGTCCCACTGCCCCCGTCCTCTGGGGTGAGAAAAGCTGCTCTGCGTCTCCCTGGTCTGCTGGGGAGTGTCCCCCCCCCCCCCCCCCCAGCAGACCAGGAAAATGCGGAGCAAAGCCGCGGAGGACCGGGCCAGCGGGACCGCCCAGACGCGCTGCGGTCCCGCCGCCCGGGTCCTCCGCAGCTTTGCTCCGCATCTCCCTGGTCTGCTGGGGGGGCCCCCAGAAGACCAGGGAGACGTGGAGCAAACCGCGGAGGACCCAGGCGGCGGCACCATGGCGCGTCTCGGTCCTGCAGCCTGTGTCTCCATGGTCTGCTGGGGGGGGGGGGCAGCTAGTGCGCCCCCCCCGGCAGAGCAGGCTTTTCTCGCAGACACCTGGGGTAGAGCAGCTGGGGCGCTGCCGGTTGGTTGTGCAGCGCCGCTCTGCGGTGCTACAGGACCAACCCGGCAGCACCCCAGCTGCTCTGCCCCAGGCGTCCTGATTCAGCCGCTGCTGGTCAGTTTCAGCAGTGGCTGAATCAGGACACCTGGGGCAGAGCAGCTGGGGTGCTGCTGGGTTGGTCCAGTAGCGCCTAGGAGCAGTGCTACTGGAGCAACCCAGCAGCACCCCACCTGCTCTGCCCCAGGCGTTCCCAAGTCAGCTGCTGGTGAAACTGACCAGCGGCTGACTACAGGAAGCCCGAGGCAAAGTTGCTCTGCCCCGGGCTTCCTGGAATCAGCCGTTGATCAGTTTCAGCAGCAGCTGACTTGGGGACACCTGGGGTAGAGCAGCTGGGGTGCTGCCGGGTTGGTTCCTGCAGCACCGAGGTGCGGCGCTGCAGGGACCTACCTGGCAGCGCCCCAGCTGCTCTGTCCCAGGCGTTCAGATTCAGCTGCTATTGAAACTGATCAGCGGCTGATTCCAGGAAGCCCAGGGCAGAGAAACTCTTCCTCGGGCTTCCTGTAGTCAGCCGCTGGTCAGTTTCAGCAGCGGCTGAATCTGGATGCCAGTTCCGACTTAAGTACAAATTCAACTTAAGTACAAACCTACAGTCCCTATCTTGTACGTAACCCAGGGACTGCCTGTATATGCGGTTGTTTGTCTGCTCTGGCCCATGGTTTGTCCTCTCTCCTCCTCTCTTTCTCACTACAGCTTAGAGAATCTCTATCAATGGATTCTCCTCTAAGAGAAATCTCCATCCATTTACTTGCATCTCCGCACCAATCGGCTTTCCCCCATCTCTTAGTTTAAAAGCTACTCTACGGCTTTTTTAATGTTTAGTGCCAGCAGTCTGGTTCCACCCTGGTTTAGGTGGAGCCCATCCTTCCTGTATAGGCTCCCCCTCTCCCAAAAGTGTCCCCAGTTCCTAATAAATCCAAACCCCTCTTCCCTACACCACCGTTTCATCCACGCATTGAGACTCTAAAGCTCCGCCTGCCTACCTGGCCCTGCGCGTGGAACTGGAAGCATTTCCGAGAATGCCACCATAGAGGTCCTGGATTTCAGTCTCTTTCCTAGCAACCTAAATTTGGCCTCCATCTCTCCTACCCTTCCCTACGTCATTGGTACCTACATGTACCACGACCACTGGCTCCTCCCCAGCACTACAAATAAGTCTATCTAGATGCCTCGAGAGATCCGCAATCTTCGCACAAGGCAGGAAAGTGATCATACGGTTCTCCCAGTCATCACAAACCCAACTATCTATGTTTCTAATGATCGAATCACCCACTACTAACACCTGCCTCTTCCTAAGAACTGGCATTCCCTTCCCCTCAGAGGTATCCTCAGTGCGAGAGGATACCGCAACATCCTCTGAAAGGAGGGTCCCAACTATGGGATGGTTTCCCTCTGTTCCCATTGAATGCTCTGCTCCCTTGAGTCTTTTATCCTCTTTAAGAGCACTGGGGCTCTCAGACTGGAGGTGGGACAGTACTACAGTGTCCTGGAAAGTCTCATCAACATATCTCTCTACTTCCCTTAGCTCCTCCAGTTTATCCACCCTGGCCTCCAATGCCCAGACTCGGTCTCTGAAGGTCAGGAGCTCCTTGCATCAGGTGCACACATATGCCACCCGTCCACAGGGCAGGTAATCATACATGTTACACTCGACGCAATAAACAGGATAGCCCCCACTCTGCTGCTGGGTTTCTGTCTCCATTTTTCTTATAAATAAGTTTAAGTATAAACTGGGCTTCTTATTAAATGTCTGGAATATAGATATTATAAAAGTTATGTTTAAAGAAGGCCAGAAGTCACTAGCGCCCTCTAACCTCCCCCTCTAAACTCCCTGTTAGCTGTTCCTGTTCGCAAGCAGTGTGGACTGGAGATGCAGATCTGTGGCTCTCATTCATAGTGAGCCAAACCTTCAAACCTTACTCATATTGCTTATTATGTTACTGTACACATACCCCCACAGAATTCCATAGACCTGTTTGTTGAGTAAGATGCTACTGAGACCCTGACCCTGCAAGATTTCTACATGTGCTTAAAGTGACACACTGTGAGAGGTCTGATTGAATGAATAGTCCATACAATCAAGTGTATTATTCACAGTGAGGATCAAGGCCTTACGGTGAGTAACGGTATGAGAATGTAGCCCACTGAGTGGCACCTACACTTATTTCACAAGAGTAACTATTACTCACCATGAGTAAGCTTTAAACAGTCCTATCTTCGATATGGTGCAAAAGAGATACTAAAGGCATGACAGGTTTTTGAATACTTCTATAGTAACTATAACTGTCTAAATATTTCATTAAAAACAACACTAACAGATCAGTTACTTGCAAAGCTCAATACCCTGAATTAAAGTTACCAAAGCTACTCACTACTGGCATAATTATTTGTGGGTTCAAAATTATACATGCAAAAATAGCAGATATCAATTATTAACAATTACAAACAGCCAGTACTCTCATCTGCAACAGATGCTGTACAGAAAGCATCTGAAAACCAACATTTCCTAATGGTTATCAGGAAGGTGGGAACTCTTATCATGATTATTTATAGAAAGATTTTTGAGATCAGTGGATGACAAACTATACAAAGCATAAAAACCAGAAAGTATGTTTAACCCATATATGTAATTTCTCATTCAAGGTTTGTGCCTATTTCAGAATGCGGTTGCCTAAAAGGGTACATCTAGACTACAAGGCTCCATCGATAGAGCCATGTAAAATAGTTTTCTCGGCATAGTCAATGAAGTGGGGATTTAAACAATCCCCGCTTTATTAAAATAAAAATGGCCGCCGCGCTGTGCCGACTATCAGCTGATCCGGCACAGCGCGGCAGTCTAGACACAGCGCAGTCGACAAGGGAAGCCTTTGTTGACCGCTCCGGTATGCCTCATGAAAATATCTCACACCCATTTCAATAACAGGGAAGAACCCCCATTTTGAAGGTCTCCAGGAACAATAGTAAATAGTATGTTAGTTCAAGATACATGTTTAATTTACAGTATTAGAAAAGAGTAAACAACATTCAATTTGTAATTGAATTAATTTGGCATTTTTGTATAAAGGTGATTTGCATAATTACTATGGCAAGGACCTTGGTCCCCTGGTGCTAAACCCATTCTCCACAAACTATGTTTTTGATCAGTTAATCAGGATTCCTGCATTGACAGATAATAGCCTTATCTGGAAACGCCTTCACAGGAGGAAGATTTAATTGTATTCAAAGGAAATGTGAATATACTTCACAGGTTTCCTGGAGATAGCTCTGTTAGACTTTTTCAGCAAAAACAGTGACCCCCATGGAACTTTAAAGACTGTGTTTTCAAAGGGCTATTTTTACTTAAAATATACAATACTTCTGAATGTTGTGTAATGCATGTTCGAGAAATATGGTTCTATTGGTAACCTACAAAAACAATGTTCTACCAGTTAATACCAAAACAATATTTTGTTCTTACAATGTCATTTAAGAGTCATTTTTTCTGGGAGCTGTGGAAAATTTGAATCAATGCCAAAGCAAATTTTCAGCACAATATTTAAATGTTACAGCTGATCAATATAGTAGTCTTAAAAGAGAGGGGAATTAAATTACCCCCTACCATAAAGTAACTTGCAAATGGTTATTTTAATAATGTTATTAAAAACTTTAAAAACACTAAACTGTTAAAATAAGAGATAAGATGGGAAACAAATGGCACCATAAACCTAAGTAAGACCTTATTCCTTTCACGATAGAATAAGAAATAGACAAGTTCACTCATTTTGCTCAGACCAGCAGTATAAAAATATTCACAAGCTACACAAGAAACACTAAATAGTAAATATCTAGCATTTTAGTCACAAATGGCATATCTAACCTAGTGTATTCTGTTGGAGGCCCAACTAACTGAAAAAGTAAAGTTATGTGATATTAGTAGTGCCAACGTGTCTTTCCTCTTGCCCAAAACAGAAATATAGATTCCTATTTACTGCCCCTCTTCCCCCCCATATGCACTACCACACTCATCCCTGAGACAGGGAAAATGAGGACCACCAAATTTGGTGCACCAGAATCTCAAGCATTGTTACAGACTCGAGACTGACTGGCTAAGTAGCAGTTCTGCAGAAAAGGACCCGGGGATTACAGTGGATAAGATGCTGGATATAAGTCAACAGTGTGCCCTTGCAGCCAAGAAGGCTCATGGCATATTAGGGTGCATTAGGAGGAACATTGCCAGCAGATCTAGAGAAGTGATTATTCCCCTTTATTCGGCATTGGTGAGGCCACATCTGGAGTACTGCATCCAATTCTGGGCCCCCCACTAACAGAAAGGATGTGGACGCATTGTAGAGGGTCCAGCGGAGGGCAACCAAAATGATTAGGGGGCTGGAGCACATGACCTACAAGGAGAGGTTGATGGATTTGGGCTTATTTACATGAGAAGGGATTTAGTAACAGCTTTCAACTTCCTGAAGGGAGGTTCCAAAGAGGATGGAGAAAGGCTGTTCTCAGTAGTGACAGACGGCAGAACAAGGAGCAATGGTCTCAAGTTACAATGGGGGAGGTCTAGGTTGGATATTAGGAAAACTATTTCACTGGGGGTATGTCTACACTACCACCCTAGTTTAAACTAGGGTGGTAATGTAGTCAACCAGAGTTGCAAATGAAGCCCAGGATTTGAATTTCCCAGGCTTCATTTGCATGTTGCTGGGTGCCGCCATTTTAAATGTCCACTAGTTCGGACTCCATGCCCCATTCCACGAGGAGTAATGGTAGTTCGGAATAGGAAGCCTAGTCCGAACTACCTAGTTTGTGCCGTGTGTAGCCGCGGGGCACGGAGTCCGAACTAACGGACATTTAAAAATGGCGGCGCCCGGCAACATGCAAATGAAGCCCGGGAAATTCAAATCCCGGACTTCATTTGCAACTCCGGTTGACTACATTACCACCCTAGTTCGAACTAGGGTGGTAGTGTAGACATACCCAGGGAGAGTGGTGAAGTACTGGAATGGGTTACCTTGAGAGGTGGTGGAATCTCCATCCCTAGAGGTTTTTAAGTCTTGGCTTGACAAAGCCCTGGCTGGGATGATTTAGTTTGGATTGGTCCTGCTTTGGGCAGAGGGCTGGACTCGATGACCTCCTTAAGTCTCTTCCAGCCCTATGATTCTATGTCTAGGATTGCTGCTAGGAGGGGACATCAAGCAGGCCTCCGGGCCACTGCAGTCTCTGCACAGCCACTGCTCACCCACTCCACCTCATTGGGGCCAGGAGCAGGGCCATGTCTCTGGGAGGGGGGACCTGAGCAGGGCTGGGGGCAGAGACTAGGGCCACAGGTGGAGGTAGGAATGAGGCTGGGAATGGCACACTTGGTGGAAGCTGGGACTCTGGAGCTATGCCTACACAGCAGTGTTATTCTGAAATATCATAGTCCGCATCTACACAGCAAGCAGTTATTTTAACATAATATTGAAATAATGTTGAACTGGAGGACTTCTTACTCTGACTCCTGTAACCCTCATTTTACGAGGAGTAAGGGAAGTCAAAGGAAGAGTGCTCTTTCTGGGACTTCCTGCTATGTAGACAGCGCCAAAAGCCGAAATAAGCTATTTCAACCTGTCTGCTCCTGTCCCCATACCTGTTTCAACTTAAGCTATGCAACTGACATAGCTCAAGTTGCGTAGCTTATTTCAGCTTTAGCCCTGCTGTGTAGACATGCCCTGGATGTAAAGCCAATGGCAGAGCCCTGGGGGGCCAAGACCCCAAGTAAAATGTGCAGCAACTCTCCTAGTTCCTATTTCTCCCTTCCTGCTCCTGCCCCCATAGCCCTAAGCACAGCTTCCTTCCCACACCATAAATCTTAAGGACAACCCTGACATGAGAGAGAGAAAGAGTTCAGCAGATGAAGAGCAGGGTATCAACACATGACGCTGAAAGGGGCATCTTATCTCTAGACCACTGTTTCTTAAACTTTTTAAGATGGAGGAACACCAACGACTTTTTGTTGAGGCAAAAAAAAAAGAACAATAGGGTCGGGTAAAAAAGTCACCTGTCCCTTTAAGGGTGGCCATTTTGAACTGTTGTTCTCCACAGCACACCTCCGACACTGGTGTGCCACGGAACACAGTTTAAGAAACACTATAACACAGCAACCTATACTGCCTCATGGGACTAAAGTGTGCTTCACAACACAATGGACTTCACCCTGTTCTCTCTTATACTGATTTTGTTCTAACATAAATGCCAGTGATATCTGCCAAGTTACCTAAAACCAAATTCAACTAAGCAAGCTGTGACTCAGGCCCAGTGTCATCCTGGAGTGAATAAGCAGGCATGCTGGTGCAAATCAACTCCCCATGTGGTATTCATCATACAAGAATTAGCCCATTATCAAATTATAGCTGAAATTTGTACCACATTGGCAGATCAGGGCTGACAAGAAAGGGGGTTATTAAACAGTCACTTTAAGGAGCTGACAGAAAAATTCTCATTAATTCAATCTCAGCACCACTTTCTAATCAGCAGGGAGTTTGCCTTACAAGTGCAATATATACCAAATTTAAATAATCCCCATTTTGCTAAGGATTTAAGGAACCCTGCTGCTGATCTACAGAAAGCAGTTAGCTTCAGAAGCAATTATGCACAAGAGACCACTCTGCACTGAATTAACTACATCCTTGAAAAGTTCTTTCCACTTGTCAGAAGTCAGGGATACAGTTCCATGATGGATATTTTCCCCCACCTACAAAGGATTAGTAGAGGATATGGATTAAGCATTCTACTCAAGATTGTGTGTTATCATCTGTCCTTTTGCAGGCTTTGAACTCCTGTATCTTCATTGCAACCCCTTTGCTATTAAGAATCATCACTTTAGCTTCCAATTATACCTGTGAGAACTGACTATAAACATCAGAAAAAGTTTGCATGCTTCCCACAAAGCAATATACAACAAGGCATGGTTGGCTCACAGTAGGGCTACTGGCCTTTCAGAAAAGCAAGAGTATTGCTGAAATAAAAATAAACTACAGATGGAAGAAATGGTTTCAGCCCTTTGTCTCAAAATTGAAAGTCTGCAGACTCAACAAGGAAGCGTCCTTTGAGAATAACAAGGAAGCACCTTTGGCATATCTGGCACATAATTGATAAGTTCCGTGCTCATTTTGAACCCCAGATGTTTCAAATGTATTTGCAGACTATAAAGCTGCCTTTTCACTAGCATTCTGTGACCAGACCATTGCTCAGCATACTTTAAAATGCCAATTTATAAATAGAAAATAAAAGATTCTTACCCCAAAATTGCACTTTTGGGTTTAAGATCCCTGAACATACTAAAAAACAAAAATGTACAATTAACAATAAACAGCTGCTAAAGTGCATTGGGAACAGGTGTTTTAGAAAAATGTCTGCTATAGCATTTGTTTTTTGTTGGAGCTTGGCACCATAGCAAAATGAAACAACAAAGCCTTAAAAGTCAGAAGCCAAAAAATGAAATAAAAAGTTTACCCAAATAAAAGCTTAATTGCCTGATTTTTTAGTAATATTTCAATTAAATTTGTAGTAACAGGGCCAAATTATGCTCTCAGATACATGTGTGTAAATCCAGAGTCAATTAACTTGTGTCAGTGCAGTGTGTCTGGATTTACCATTGTGTTCATGATAGTAAAATCTGGCTAATGGTCCATGTGATGGACAGGAGGAATACTGACCAGCACCCGGTGACTAAGGTGTTAAACTCAGGTAGATAGCAAAGGTGTTGGCCAGGGTGATGGGAGAGCCAGTCATGATGGAGGCTTGGAATTTGAATTGGGTATAGATTCCCTGCCTGCTTTCCTTATGTGGGAGAGAAAAGCCAGGAGCTGAGAGAGACAGAATGATTTAAACCCAGGGGGACTATCATGTCTCCAAGGAATTTGGGGTATGGGAGTGGACTTAACAAAGAGGAAATTGGAAGTAAGTAAAGGGGAAAGTGAATCTAGCAGCATTCAGGGTAATTTTTCTTTATTTTGTGCTTTCGTTTGCACTGCTCTGTGTGAATCTATGCCTCTCCTCCCCACTTACCATCTAGCACTATGCCCAGAGACTTTTCTCTGTGTTTAAATTTGTTTTCCTTAGTTGCTCTGTAACATCTAGCAACCAAGTATAAAAATCACTTTTTTTAAGGCGATGATTTGATTCTTGTGTCCTGGAAGGTCTGTCTGTGTGTATCCGCATGCCTCCGACTGAAGGATCAGCTACCAGATATTGCAGCTTGGTTTTCTCTTTACTTTTTTCAAGCTCTTTTGAGGGCAAAAGAGCTTGGGATACCCTTGGGAATGGGTTCAAGCGTTCACCTCTGGTTTTAGGGATAAAATCACTTGATGGTGGCAGCTTGTGTGTTTGTTTATTTCTCAGTGCCAGGGAATGTGTGACTCTGGGAAGTTTTGGTAACCAGTGCCTGTAGAGGCATCGTTTTTAAGCTTTCTTGCGGGCCATCCAGATTCACTGGACCAAATTTTCTTCTCACAGCAACAGAAATCAGGAGTATTTTCACTCCAGTAAATGATGTTAAACCAGTATAAAACTGGTGTGAGTGAAAGGAGAATCAGGCCTGTTGTTTCTGTCAATTAAAAGCTAAACAAACATCCAATCACATGTTAAGTATATGCCTAGTACACGGGGACTACATTCCATAGGAATGTACATTCTTTGTCACAAGTTCTAAAATGTAATTTAAAGTATTATATGTGATGGAGTGCAGACACAGAAGACATCTTGGGGTGCTTCCTGGAGTGCTCACAAAGCCACTGACACTCACCTTCTTGCTCTCTGAGGCTTCTCACCGCCCTGTCCTACTGGGCTAGCTCAGCTGGTTTCCCCTAGCCAAGGCTCAGAGCTGAGATCCATGCCCCCCACCAGGAGCAATACAGACACTGAAACTCTTCAGATCCAAGGAAAATGCAGTTTTGGGCCAAGCTTCCTGGGATACCATTCCCCAAATGGGATCAGAATCCCAAGTGAATTATTTAGGTAAGCCCCCTTTAACAATGAAAGAAACTGATTGCCCGCCCCCGGTAACAATTATTTACACTGGACTTGATAGTGAATAAAAGTGATTTTATTGAGTACAAGCAATAGGATTTAAGTGACTGCAAGTGAAAACTGGCAGAGCAAAGTAGATTACAAATTTAAAATTACAGAAAATACTTAGCTAATTCTAACACTAAAACCTCAGAACAAACATATTACAAACTTACTCAAAAATTATTCTTATTCCAGCAAAGCCTCCAAACCCAGGGAAGTTCCTTTTCATAGGGTCTCTGGTACATTTTCTTGGTAGTGTCATGCCAGCCAAAGACACAGAAACTGCCAGTTTTCCATTTTTTTATAGATCTACCATTGGGTGGGAAGTCTGTTTCTGTGTTCCACCCTTACATAGAAAAATCACAGCTTGTCAGACCCTACTAGTTGGGGGAGAGGGATGCCACATGACTTCCTAGGACCAACCACTGCTAAGACTTAAAAAAAAAGAGGCTGTTTGCTGTTGACTGGACCTTGAGGGAAACTCCCTTGATGGCTTACTTATGCAATTTTAAAATCATGAACCATAACATACTTCATATATCTAACTTTACACACAAGAATGACACATACACCAAATCCACCAGATCCAGCAGATTATGACATTAAGATTGATAGGTTACATGAGGTAATTTGTCCCAAGCATCTCTGAGTTATGCGTCCATAAGTCTATGTGTCCATAAATCCATTTCATAAAACATCAGGGAGAATCAGTCACATTATAATCTCTATGAAAAATGCATATTAACAGCACTGAAAGAGCTCTCAAACTCCAGAAGATAAATGGGACTTCATCTATTCATGGCATATTTTATATGAAATCACCAAAAAATTGTTTTTAAATATTAACCATCTAATTTAAAATTACACTTGGAATCTAACACAAGCTCTTAACACGACTGTCCAGTGCACTAACTCAGGAGCTCATGATCCAGTGCTGATGGAATAAATCCAAAAAAACAATAATATAAGTTGTTTGCCTTGTACACACTTTTTCCAAAGAATTTTTGGAAAAAAAAAACAAAAAACAAAATCTCTCAAATGATCTAAAACAGCATAAATTTCATAACTTCACAGTGGTCCACTCACCTGTAATAGATCAGACAAACAGTCCACTACGTAACAATCCAACAAAGCTTTACACAGTATCTAACTACTTTCCCGTAGCTGGGTGAGACATGGATTACGTAAAGGCAATCTGCAAGATTGGGATTTCGGGGTGGGGATAAAATTTCAATCCCCTTTACGGATTCAATTCAATTTTAATCCTTGGAATCTGAACTACAAAAAGGATTTATTATATACTCATCAAACTTTTCTCACAGCTTCAGTATCAGCAACAAGCACCAGTTTATCACATGTGAAATCTATTCACAGAAGACTAAAAAGTTGCACTGGTCTAATATCTGGGACTTACTTTATCCAATGCTGAACAAGTTCCTAAGAGACATATACACTACGGAACTTTGAACCACTGGTAACTCACGTACATTCAGAGCTAGAAACAAATGCACTGATAGTAATAAGACAGTAATAAGAATCATTTTTAAGGTCTAGGGATATTCCAGGAGAGAAATATAAGTGCCATGAAGCAGACTACATCTTTTCTTCAGTTCTGCTACTGATCCCAGATGCAGCCTTGCGAGGGACAGAGAGCTGGGAAGGACTGTTGACCCATCCTGACATAGGATGTACTCCAGAGACTTAAGATAGCCGTTTATAACATCTCTGTTGAGAGCCTGCATCAAGAACTTGGTAATTGGTTCATGTAATGTATTCTCCTTAACAATCTTACTCTCAACCTTTTTTTAAAAAATTAATAAACCTTTTGATTTTTGATTCTAAAGGATTGGCCCAGCGTGCTCTTGTGGGCAAGATCTAAGGTGTAAATTGACTGGGAATCTGTGGCTGATTCTTTGGGACCACGAGAACCCATTCGGGGTAGGTCAGATTGGGTTTTATAACCCCTCACTTGTGTGTAAGGTCCGGGACTGATTGTGGCACAGAGAGAGCTGGGGTACCTGAGGGGTTTTGCTCGTGAGGCTTCCTTTGCTAGCCAGATTGGCAGCTGGAGCACTCGGTGTGACTGGTTTGTGGCCTATTTGGGAAAGGTCTCCAGTCTAGGGCTGTAAGCAGTACTGGTTTTGAGCAATTTGCCCTAAGTGGTGCCCAGACCTGGCCTGTTCGTCACAGTGGCGTAGTCGGCAAGATCCAAAGAACTTGGTCAATTAAGCTTTGGATCAGGACCCCACACTGTTCTAAATTTGATTCTGGTATTGAGAGTTCAGCTGGTTAAAAAGAATAGCTGCAATGAGTCAGCAACAGTATGAGAGTCTGGACAGTAGAGCTCTGGAAGACTTGTGCTTGGAGAAAAGCATTGACTTTAGAAAGAAAGCTACTAAGCCAGAGCTGAGATCTTTGCTAATGCTGAATGACCAGCAGACAAGAGAACAGCTCCCCCCACAATGCCACGGATGCTGTTGAAGAAGAGATTAGAAAACAGCAAGCATTGAAGGGAGTTAAGCTGGAACATGAAAGGACACTTTCAGCCCTCTGTCAAAAGGAGAAGGAAGAGGCCCCCGCCCTGCGAATGGAAGAGTTGGCAATGGAGGAGAGATCCAGGCAACTCCAGCTGCAAGTGCTTGAGGAGCAGCAAAAGCTACAGCGACCTGAGAGCCCACCCCACTGGCCAGCAAGAGTTGGGAAAGGATCTGTCCCATCTACAAAGATAATGAGAATAATCTAGGAGTTTTTGGCCACCTTTGAACGTATTTGCAATGTGAACCAAATCCCAGATGACCAGGGCATGCCTGTCCTGATGACCAGAGTGAATGGAAAAGTCAGGGAGGTATTTAATAAACTGGGGGAGGAAGAAGCTTTAGATTATGAGCGGTTTAAAGATTATGCACTGAGACGGTTCAAGGTTACACCTGAATTTCACCAAGTTAAATTTAGGAGCTTTAAAATGTCTAATGACTGTGCTTATGTGGAGCGTGCTCACAAGCTGATGGGCTTTGTTAAAAAGTGGGTTATGGGGGGAAAAGCGAATGGGAATTTTGAAAAACTGATGGATTTGATTACCTTGGAGCAGTTTCTGAATATTGTGCCTGACTGGGTCCGGGCAGGTGTGTGTGATCAGGAGCCCAAATCAGTCCTACAGGCTACAGAGTTTGTGGATGCATATACCCAGAATAGGGCCCGATATGGGTGCAACCTCCCCCCCTCGCAAGAGACGAAAGGGTTTAAAGGTGGGGTCAGACCCACTTCTGCTAGAAAAGCTCATGCACCAAACAGCTCCTACTCTCAGAGAAGCAAGTGGTGTGTCACTTGTGAGAGACACCTGGACACCTCAGACGAGAGTGTCCAGGGGTAGCGAGTGGATCACCAAGCCCAGTCAATGTTAATCTTGTTGTTCTAAACACCCAGGTGAACCCCACAGAGCCCAGCACTGGGGCTGTGTGTGCAAATGCTGTTTCTATTGTCTCAAAAGGGCTCAGCTATTAAACTCACCCGATTATGCTTGTGAAACTGCACTTGCACAAACTGGAAGTGAGTAGTGTGAGGAAGCACCGTATGAGCAGCCACAGTGTGTGAAAAGTGGTAGTTTGGCTGCTGAGAGTGGCAGTGTGTCAGTGAAAGAAGCTTTCTCAGGTGCTAACTGTGGGCCTGAAAATAGCTAGGGGTGCTAGGATGAAGGAGAGACTGTCTCTAGTTATCTGTCTGTGCGTGGCAGCACCCTGTCTGCTGGAGAGAAGGATGCTGTGACTTGGATAGGTCCAGTCGGTGTTTTGCCAGGATCCCAGAGATCAGATGGTTCTAGTACTTGTATTTTACCTGAAGGAGAGAACGGTTCCTACCCTTGTGTGTGCTGGGACAGGGAACCTTCAGGGTGCCAGTCCAGAGAGTTACAAAGGGAAGGAAAATGTTTCTGACCTTGTATCTCATGAGTCTGTCTGTTTGCTTGAAAGGGGATAGTCTAGGAAGCCACCTGATGGGCCAGAGATGATTCAGGGAGTAAAGGAATCTCAGAAGTTGATTGTGGCCCAGGAGGGCAATGCTGCTGCAGGGCCAGGGAAAGGTAAACTATTACTTAAGGAAGTTCATGGGGAAGAGTCCTTACAGTGTTTTTAGCAAGCAGTTTGGAGGGGCTGAGGGAGGTGACAGTGCCAAGATCAGGAGAAAGCTCTGCCTGTAAAAGGCAGCAGCTTGTTGTGTGAGACACTTGTTTCAGTTCCTGATAGACACAATTGTTCTGTTAACAGTGACTCTACTGACTTGTGATAGAAATGTAGCTGTGTTAGTCTGGTGTAGCTAAAACAATATACAGGACTATGTAGCACTTTAAAGACTAACAAGATGGTTTATTAGATGATGAGCTTTCGTGGGCCAGACCCACTTCCTTTGATCTGAGGAAGTGGGTCTGGTCTACTGACTTGGATTTAGAGAGATCCAGTGTGGATTGTTTGAGAGGTTTCAGAGGGGTTGAGGATTGTTTCAAATGAGGCAGGAACAGCCAGAGATTTGGAACAGTCTTGTGATAACCAAGTGACTGTATTTGACCAGCTTGCTGGGAAGTCACTGTGGTTGGAACAGAAATGTTTCCAAGTTGATTATGAGAGTGGACAGCATGTGTGTCAGATTCAGGGGAAAAACGGTGTAGCTAAGTGTGCTGAACAGCTGTGTGGTTAGTCTCTCTAGAATGCAGGAGATGGTATCTCCATCTCTAGACACCGCGGACACTTGTAATCGATCAGGGAACTTAACATCTAATTCCATATGGGAGCAGAGGTTGGAGGTGGAAGGACAAGAGATTTGTAAGTCTACTGCTTGTTATTGTTACTTGACTGAGTGGGAAGACACACCCAGCAAGCCCTTTGTCTTTGTTAAACCAGAGACTTCAGGTTTTAATCCCACAGGACAAGGGGGGAGGGCAAAACTTGCTTTGGCAAAGGAAAATTGCAGTTTAAACCTGAAGGGTCAAAACTACAAGGGTATGGAGCCAAAGATGTGGCATGATGACAGAAAGTGTTGTCAATATATACTTGATATGGAGTTGTTCTTGTTACTAATGTTAACTTTTGTAACAAATGTGCTATTGTTACCAAGAATTGTAAAGATGTGCAATGGGCATGATCTTATGGAAAGATCATGTAACTTGTCAAGAGTTGTCTCAAAAGACACACATTATGTTAAAGGACATAATATTATTGATATTAATAATTATTAATATCGATAATATTAATAATATTGATAATAATATTGATATTACAAAGTTAATGCCTGCAACTGATTTTGGAACTTCTTACAGACAGAGAAGATTCCAGCCATAATGTACAGTGTGGAACAGGAAACTGAGGCACACCATTATGTTTTCATGTTAGTATCATAAGTCCTAAGATACCTACATTAACTCAGTGTTAATTGGATTTCAGACAGTTGCCAGAGCTGGCATGGATAAATTTATTATTTTCCTTAGCTCTGGGCAAGATCACATGACACACATGGGGATCATGCTGCAAAAGCAGATCCGATTGGCTATGGTTCTTACCAAGTTTTACCTTGGATTTATAAAACAGGGCAAGGATATGGTTGTCTCTATGACAGACCTTGCAATGAGGAAACCTATTGTAGGCGAGCCTGGTTTTCATACACTTGTTCAGTTATGTACTCTTGTTTCTAATATTGTATTAGAACCTGTCATAACACAGAGGCAAAACATCGGGAGGCCTGTGATGCCCTCAGTGATATTACTGGTATCACTTCCTGCATCAATTTTGCATTGGGGGTGTCACATTATTGGATTTTAAGGGGAGCAGCCAGATCACTGCTGCGCCCACAGGAGGGTGTTTGTTTGCTCCAAAGTGTCTGTGCAAAGGGGTCATGTGCGGTGTCAAATGAAAGCTTATGTTCTATTGATTCTATGTATGCTACTCATGTAATTGTGTGAAGTTTGTATGTGGAGTTATAAATATGGACTCTATGCTTGTACTGTGAAGGTTCTCTGCCTGAGACAGAGCAATAAGCCTGGACTGCCTGCTGTGAGGAAAGAATGTCCAATGAATGACTATGCTAACTAGCACGGCCCTGTAGCCAGACAGACCAACCCCCCATATCATCCATCTTATTTGCCTCTCTGAAGCATACAGGGCAGAGAAGGAGCAGTAAAATCAGCATAGTCTATGCTGGCTCATCTGATCCTGAGAAGCTGAAAAAACAGATATGTGGAGAGAGAGAGCGATTAAGTCAATAAGCTGGCCTCGAGGCTGCGAGAACTGCCCCGGCTGGCACCCATGTTGATTCGAACACACACATAGTCCCTGGGAGAGGAATTTCCCACTGAGAAAAGAATGCCCAGTAATTCCAATTTAGTTATCTCTCTTACAAGTGTAAATTAAGTTCACAACTCCCTTGTAAGAACTGGTCTCACAAAAGACAGACCAGCCCCATTTGGCATGACAGATAAGAAAGACAAATACGTGGCCCCATGAGTATAAAAGATGGGTCCAGCACACACTCACTTTGAGTGTCATTCTACCCTCTACCTGCTGGTCGGGTTAGGTGTTTGACCTCCCGAGGTTCTATGGGGACGCCCACCTCATATTTTCGTCTTTCCTAGGAATTGAGGGACCAGCCCTGGCCTGACATGCTGGAGTCGAGAGGCACAGAAGGGAGTAAAAATTGTACCTGGATGTGGTCCTCTGTCTTAAGTGTACACATAGAAAGAGTAAGCTGTTACTTGGTACCATTATTTCTATTTTTTTCCTATCTTTATCTTCTTTGTAACCATTTTTAAGATCTATATTTTGCTAGTAGTTAAGAAATAGAACAATAGCCATTGCAACCATATGATTTATAAGCTTCCTCAAATAAACCTGTAACTGTTTAAGTTTTAACCTGACTCCTTCAGTTGCTGTAATAGAACCAAGCACAATTTAAAAGAACTTCAGCCGGTCATAAAGGGACAGATATAGGGAGAGCTTGGGCGTTTGGATTTGTGTCACATCCAGGTGGCAAAATCCATTGGGGCGCTTCTCAGCCTCCCCGAGGCTGCCCGCTGCGAAGGAATTATGAATTCTAGCAGCTGAAATCTGAAGTGTAATAAGCTCTCTCTGTACACTTATTGGGGCACCCATCAACCTCTTCCAGGTTGCCCACTGCAAGGGACCCCGGTCTCAGCAGTTGAAGTCTCAGGTGTATAGTATACACACAGTATAGGAAGAGCTTGGGCGTTTGGATTTGTGTCACACCCAGGTGGCAAAATCTGTTGGGGTGCTTCTCAGCCTCCCTGAGGCTGCCCGCTGCGAAGGAATTATGAATTCTAGCATCTGAAATCTGAAGTGTAATAAGCTCTTCCTGTACACTTATTGGGGCGCCCATCAACCTCTTCCAGGTTGCCCACTGCAAGGGACCCCGGTCTCAGCAGTTGAAGTCTCGGGTGTACTGTACACACACACAAACACACACACACTCACTGCCCTGACCGTCGGCTGACAGGTCCCAAGGACAATGGCTCTCAAGGTGGCCACCTCACACCTGCAACTGGAAACCTGCAACCAGCATAATGGCTGACAACATGTGAAACACAGACAGGTCACTTGATCATGTGACTCACTCTGGCTAGGAAGACCTCAGGAAAGAGATATAAGTGCCATGAGGCAGACTTCATCTTGTCTTCAGTTCTGCTATTGATCCCAGATGCAGCCTTGAGAGGGACAGAGAGCTGGGAAGAATTGTTGACCCACCCTGACATAGGATATACACCAGAGACTTTTAAGATAGCAGTTTATAAAATCTCTGCCGGCCTGTCACATACCTTGAGCTTCAGAACCCCTGTTTTAGAACTAGTATATTTTCTCAAGTATTGGACTAGAACTTACTAGAAAGAAGCATTTCTATCTTCTTTATCTAGAACTCTTTATCTGATTTTTTAAAGTGTATGAAGCCAGAGTGAAGAAATGGAACCTGGTTAGGATTGCCAGATGGTTTCAACAAAAATACCGGACACACTTGACATTACATCTCAATCTACATTACATCTTATTTAGAAAATACTGGACATTTATATTTTCTCAATTTGTTTCCCGAACAGAAAGCTCAAATACTGGACTGTCTGGTTCAAAACCAAACACCTGGCAACCCTAAACCTGGTATTGTAAACAGAGCAAGAAAATAATAGATAGTGCTACTCTTTCATTTATGTTGTATTTTGTACAATAACAAAACTCCCCAAGAGGAAACATTATAAAATAACTAAACTCGAGTAAATCCTGATTCCTATCCAATTGCCTAACTCCTATACACTGTACGCAAGACCTCTTTAAGCAAGAAATCCTTCAGCAAAGTTTGACCCAAATATAAAATACACATAGGCTGTGTCTACACTGGCCACATAATCCATAATAGCTATGGAAATGAGAGAAGTCAGAATAGGGAAATGCGCGGGGGATTTAAATATCCCCCGCGGGATTTAAATAAACATGGCCGCTGCTTTTTTTCTGGCTTGGGGAAAAGCCGGAAAAGAGCATCCAGACTGGTGTGATCCTCCAGAATAAAGCCCTATTCCGGAGGATCTCTTATTCCTACTTACAAGTAGGAATAAGAGATCCTCCGGAATAGGGCTTTATTCCGGAGGATCGCGCCAGTCTGGACGCTTTTCTCTGGCTTATCTCCAAGCTGGAAAAAAGCGGCAACCATGAAAATGCAAATGCTGCGGGGGATATTTAAATCCCCCGCGGATTTGCCTCTTCCAAAGTGCTACATTTGCATGCCCATTCCGTAATAGGGGCCAATGTAGACGTAGCATAGTGTTTAATGCATGTTAATCCATACTGAACATGCTTTAAGTGTGCCTAACCCTGCTCCCATAGCACTTGATTGTACATAATTGATGTCTATGGGAAAGCTCATTGGGGAAGATCAGGAGCTCATTTCCTTTAAGGGTGCAGAATGAGTCATTGGACTTGAAAAGTCTTTTCAGAATTAAGCAAGGACCTGATGACATTAACTTCTGTCTCAATACAGATTATATATACAATTAACCTGCAGATTCTTAGGTGTCAGCTTCAAATAGGAAATGCCCCCAAATAGTGGTACCACCTTTGTGCCAATTTTACAATATTCACAAACTTCAGTAAGG
Source organism: Pelodiscus sinensis (assembly GCF_049634645.1). Classification (NCBI taxonomy): domain Eukaryota; kingdom Metazoa; phylum Chordata; order Testudines; family Trionychidae; genus Pelodiscus; species Pelodiscus sinensis. The sequence continues at coordinate 13,449,227 of NC_134720.1, forward strand.
TATTATGTAAGAAAAACTCCTTACTTTTGTCCTGAATGATAAAGATTAATCAATCTCTTTTTGGGGGGGGGGGGGAGGGGAGAGGAAGGGAGAGAGGGTTTTTAACATTACCACTGACAGAAGCTATGAAAAATCCTTTCTAGAAAGGCATCATCCTTTAGGATTTCTCACATTACTGCTAACCAGCAATTGCAATGTGATCTACAAATACTTCCCTACAGAAAAGTTGAAAGGATAATGTATTCAGAAATTATGTGGAACTTACTTCTTTGCACTGTGAAAACAGGGACAGCCCTAGACTAGCTGCCAGCAACTGGCTCCCTAGGCGAACCATGCAATCCGCGCCCCCCTCCCCCCAACGGCAGATATTGACTGAAGGTTTTAGTTCTGTGCTGGGGAGAGGGGGGGTGGGGATGGAGTTCTGTGGCTGGGGGCCGAGGATGGAGTTCTGTGGCTGGGGGCCAGGTAGTTGGGGGTTTGGGGCCGGGGGGTTGGGGATGGAGTTCTGGGGCTGGTGGCTGGGGGTCTGGGGATGGAGTTCGGGGGCCGGGGAGAGGGAATAGGGTGCCAGTCGGGGGAGAGATTCCCCTGCACCCGCCTCCTCCCAAGATCCCACACCCCCAGAGAGAAACCAGCACACGCCTCTCCCGAGGCGAACCCCCCTCCCACGGGGCAGAGGAACCCCCCCCCCGCGTTCCTCCTTCCCTGGGGGCCGACCCACTCCTTCCGCGGGGTAGGGGAACCCCCCCCCCGCGTTCCTCCTCCCCCGGGGCCAACCCCCCCCCATGTTCCTTCTCCCCCGGGGCCGACCCACTCCTTCCGCGGGGCAGGGGAACCCCCCCTCCCATGTTCCTCCTCCCCCGGGGCCGCCCCTCCCCCACGGCATAGGGGAAACCCCCCTATGCACTGCCTCTCCCGGGACTTACCCCCCTCCTGGCCGCAGGGAAGCCGTGCTCCAGGTAAGACATGGGAAATGGAAGGGGCAGGGTTTGGAATTTGGCGCCCCATACAACTTGGCGCCCTAGGCGGCTGCTTAGTTTGCCTATAGACATGAGCTGCCCCTGCATGGAAATCCTTCCAAAGAGCAGATTCAGGAGCAGCATTGCCATCCACAGGGAGCTGTGCTGAGGCAGGAGACTTCAAAATAATACCCTCTGCCTTTGGCAGATCCTCCAAGTTCTCTACAGATCACATTAGAGTATGAGCCTGACTTATCTGGGGATGGGCAATAATCCACATAGTGAAGCAGAGGGTGAGCCTTGTGTATTTTCTGTGACATTTTTGCCCTAATCCCTTTTTATTTCTGTGTATAGTTCACCTCTCCTTTTGAATAACACCATTGTGATTATTAAAAATATTTTATTCTTTCATTCTTATTATGCTTTGACTGTTTTGATTAATGCACTTTAAGAAATAATTATAAAATGAGTTTAAAAAAATCACTAAACACACCAGAACCACAACATACATCTTTGGTACTTTTTTTCTTCTTACTGACTATGGAGAAAAGAGAAAGACATTACTATTTGGACATATGCTTTAATATTAAGCTTATTCATATATTTAGATATAGTGGTTATTACCAACCACTGGCTTTAACTACTGTTACTGTAAACAGGCCACCTGTGATATTATGAAATACACACAACCTCCTCATGAGCATTGTTTAAATAACTCAGTTCAACATTCAGTATTTCCTTAGGCAATTCTGTGCTTACCACAGAGAGCTTACATGTCACTTCAGTGGTTTGGTCCTACCATTTTCAGTCTCGATTAGTATCAAAACACAGAATTAGTGACCCTCATGGGTGCTTTAGCTACAGTACACACTGTTATATAACATGTGAAATGCAACAACTGGAGGGGAAAATCAGTTGTTGAAAGAGCATAATTAAGAACTGAGGCCACGTCTATACTTACCCATGGATCCATGCTCTGGAGAGTGATCTTCTGGCATTCGATTTAGCAGGGTTTTCTAAGGACCCGCTATCGAATGCTGCAGATACCCCCATTAGCGCTGGTATTCCTACTCCTTGCACGGATTTAGGGAAGTCAATGGGAGTATTTCTTCCATTGACCTCCCACTGTGGGGACAGTGCCAAGGTTTGAATCAAGGTATGTCAATTCTAGCTATGCAATTAACATAGCTGGAATTGCATATCTTGACTTGAACTTAACCCCTAGCTTCCCACCACTTCCCTTGGCTGGAAATGGTAAACCATGAGCCAATGGGAGCCGCAAGTTGCTGTGGCTAAGAACCCTTTAGGTAAACAAAGTGGCATGGGTCCACTAGCGGCTTTTCCAAAATGGGCACTTTGAGAAACACTGGCATTGTTAATTCATCTTCATGTGAAGTAGTAGCTATGTGCACAAGGAAAGCCCTCCTGTCAAGCCAGAGCTGATAGATCAGTATAACTAGGGGTGTGGATTTTTCACACTTCTGAGTGATGTTGTTATGCCAGTGTCAGTTCATAGTGCAGACCAACTTAATGCCTAATGGCCCAGATCCAAGCTAACATGATCAAAGATCCTGTATAAACAAATTTTGGCATGAGTTGCATTGTGTATTCATTTCCATTCGGAAAACAGAACCTAAAATATTTCCACAAGTAACCAAGTGGTAAAAAGAAAAACGTAAGGTAATTAATCATAATAATAACTTCAAGCTCTGGTGCAGCATTTTTCACCAGGAGATCCCAATGCTCTTTACCATATTTTATAGACGGGGAAAATAAGGCTCAGAGAACTGGAGTGACTTGCCCAAGGTCTCCCAGCAGAGCAGTGGCAAATCTCCTAAATCCCAGTCCACTGCTCTGGACAGAAATCAAAGCTGTGTCTTAGAAATAAAGCAAAATGCAGGACAATGTAGCACTTTAAAGACTAATAAACCATCTTGTTAGTCTTTAAAGTGCTACATTGTCCTGCATTTTGCTTCAGCTACCCCAGACTAACAAGGCTACATTTCTATCACTATTAGAAATAAAGGACAGTACAGCACATAGATTTTATAAAGATATTAGGCAATGTCCCAGTATATGACCATAGAGCATCATACTGCATAGGTTACAGACTCCCTTTGGATAATACAGTACACCTTAAGATGCAACATACCACCACGAATTCTTAATGTACAATTGATGTGAAATATCCAAATATGTCTCCTTATGGGGTAAGCGAGAGGACATTTTTTAATGGTCAGGTACATTAATTAAAGCTCAAGCCAAAGGTCTAGATCAATTATTTCCTGCCCTTTTCTCGTTGTGCCTCTTCACGTCAATAGCACCGCAGAGCGGAAACCAAAGTTTCTGGCTCCAGCAGAGGCACAGCAGGGTCCAGAGCAGGCAGTGCTGTGTAAGGAGCCGGGAAGGTGCAGCAGGTGTCCGTGTTCCCCTCAGCACTTACCGGCCGCACTGCGGGGAACAAGCCACCGTCTCCCCAAACGTTACCGGGGGCGGAGGGATTGTCCCGCCCCCCGCCAGCTGGCAGGATGGCGAGTGGCTGGAATGACTCCGCTGTCCCTTTCCCTCATCTCCGGCTCCCTCCTCCCGTTGGGGGGGGCAGTCCCCCCGGGCAGCACCTCCTCAGCTGACTTCAGTGGAGTTGCACACCGGGGTGCCCGGCGCAGCACATGGGGGGAGGGGTTGTTTTAAAGCAGCAACAGCTCGTGGTGCGCGCTGGGCAGCGCCGCGGTTACTCACGGGTCTCAGCCGCCGCTCCGGCCGCACCAACCAACTTGGCTTGGCACCAGCGCGCTCCCTGACGTGCCCCCTCGCACCCCGGGGCAGCCGCACAACCCCACGCCCAGAAGCCGGGCTCACCTCGCTGGCCGCGGCAGAGCAGAGAGCTGCTGCTCAGCCCCAGACGCTCCCCCGGGTCCTAGCGTCAACCCGGCCAAAGGCGCAGCGCGGGCAGGGGCTTCCCCCAGGGCGCAGCCTCCCTGAACTGTCTGTCAGCCTGGCTCCTGCCGCGCCTCGGACTCGGGACCCCTTCCCCGCTAGTCCTCCAAAGCCCTGCTGGCCCTCACCCGCTGCCTCGGGCCTGCAGCCGGGAAATGCCACCCCTTCCCTGCTACCTTGCTGGGCATTAGGGGCACTCCCTGTTTAGCTTCCTTCTTGATTTCCAACCACCTTTGTTTGTAAATAAGGCGGCTCTAAGGTTGGGATTGGTCCTGCCTTGGGCAGGGGCTGGATCTGATGGCCTCCTGAGGTCTCTTCCAGCTCTGTGATTCTATGAGAAAGCAGCTGGGTGCACAGGTAGCTGGCTGGGGTGAGGAATGATCTTCTTGTTTCCTTTGTCCTAACCTTGGTCTTGCTGGCTGTGGTGTCCAGGAGCTGAGTGCTGTTTGAAAGGGAAGTGTAAACTCTTCCAGACTCACTGTGCCTTTTCCTCTGTAGCTGCACAGTACCCAGCCTAGCAGAGTCCTGATCTTTCTTGGTGGCCCTGGCTTGTTGACGAGGGAAGGACTGTTCCATGATTAAAAAGGGCCTGAGGTTCCTGGCTGCCACCGCTACTACGGTAGCAGCCAGAGCCCCAGGCCTTTTAAATCGCCACCAGAGCCCTGTGTGGCACACTCCGAGTGGCACTGAGGGCTGCCTAGCACCAGTCCCTTCTGCTTGAGGCCCCACCCCTTCTAGGAGCACAGATCCCTGCCCTCAGCCTTGCCCACAGGCCCAGCAAGTCTGTCAGCCCCCCAGGTGTCTCTGTGAGTCACTGTAATAATGCAGCTCAGATTAAATAAGAAGGGTTTAAAGGCACAGTCTGTAGATGTAAAGCAGGGGTTCTTCATTGTACCATGACCAGTGTTCCCTCTAAGATTATCCATCTTTACTGTCATCTGCGAACTTGCTGTGGGTGCAATCCGTCCCCTCATCCAGGTTATTAATAAAGATGTTGAACAAAACCGGTCCTAGAACAGATCCTTGGGGCACTCTGCTAGAAACCACTCTATCAGGAGTCTTTTTACTATTCCAGTGGATGCTGGAATCTTTTGCCAGGCTAGATGGTAGCTAAAGAGTTGAAATCACTGGTTTGGCCTGGAGCCAGACCCATTGTGGCCAGCAGAGCAACTGGTGGATGGCCAGTAGGTAGCCTATAGGAGCAGTGGCAGGCAGAGCAAATGGACCACAGAAGCAGCACAAAGGTGGCATGGCCTCAGACTCAATGGCTATGTCTAGACTGGCATGATTTTCCGGAAAGGCTTTTAACTGAAAAGTTTTCCGTTAAAAGCATTTTCGGAACAGAGCGTCTAGATTGGCACGGACGCTTTTCCGCAAAAGCACTTTTTGCGGAAAAGCGTCTCTGGCCAATCTAGACACACTTTTCCACAAAAAAGCCCCGATCACCATTTTCGCGATGTTTTTTGCGGAAAACAAATCTGAGCTGTCTACACTGGCCCTTTTGCACAAAAGTTTTGCGCAAAGGGGCTTTTTCCCGAATGGGAGCAGCATAGTATTTCCGCAAAAAGCACTGATTTCTTACAGTAGGAAGTCAGTGCTTTTGCGGAAATTCAAGCGGCCAGTGTAGACAGCTGGCAAGTTTTTCCGGAAAAGCGGCTGATTTTCCGGAAAAACTGGCCAGTCTAGACACAGCCAATGGCTGTGTCTAGACTGCACCCCTTTTCTGTAAATTAGACACATTGCAATTGCAAATGAAGTGGGGATTTAAATCCCCCCCGCTTCATTTGCATAAAAATGGCTGCCGCTTTTTTTCAGCACGGAGCTTTGCCAGAAAAAAGCGCCAGTCTAGATGCGGATCTTTCGGAAAATAAAGCCTTTTCCGAAAGATCCCTTATCCCTTATTTTAAGAGGGATAAGGGATCTTTCAGAAAAGGCTTTATTTTCTGAAAGATCCGCGTCTAGACTGGCGCTTTTTTCTGGCAAAGCTCTGTGCTGAAAAAAAGCAGCATCCATTTTCATGCTAATGAAGCGGGGGAGATTTAAATCCCCACTTCATTAGCAATTGCGATATGTTTAATTTGCATCCTTTTTCCAAAAAAGGGATGCAATCTAGACATAGCCAGTGGCTGCATCTAGACTGGCAAGATTTTGCATAAAAACTTGCCAGCTGTCTACACTGGCCGCTTGAATTTGCACAAGAGCACTGACTTTGTAATGTACAAAATTAGTGCTTTTTGCACAAATACTTTCATGCTCCCGCTTGGGGAAAAGCCCTCTTGTGCAAGAATACTTGCGCAAGAAGGCCAGTGTAGATAGGGAAGAACTGTTTCGTGCAAAAAAGCCCCGAGGGTTAAAATGGCGATCGGTGCTTTCTTGTGCAAAATCGCGTCTAGACTGGCCACGGATGCTTTTGCACAAAAGCACTTTTTGCACAAAAGCATCCGTGCCAATCTAGATGCGCTTTTGCAGAAATACTTTAACGGAAAAACTTTTCCATTAAAAGTATTTCCGCAAAATCATGCCAGTCTAGACGCAGCCTGCGAGTGGAGTCATCAGGATGATATGTCAGGGTCTGCACTGACTGGACAGAGGTGTAAGTGGGGCGTTTGAAGTTGGGTACAGAGAAAGTTTGGGTAAGTGAATGGAACCCTTACATTGTTGGACTAGTGAGCCTGAGAGGCAAAGGACATTGCTCAATCCATTTGAGCTGGGACAATTACTCGTGGGGGGTTTATGAACTCTGTTTGTGGTATTTTCCCAAGCTAATGCCATGTAACCTCTCTTTCTCTTTCATGAAAAGTTTCTTTTCTACATGCAGACTCTGTGGTTCCCAGTGTGGAAGCATTGCCTCTCAGAGGTGCCCAGGAGTGTGTGAATTTCCCACGCTACTGTGTGGGGGCTCAAGCCGGTTCTGTGTGAGATGGATGATAAGGAACCCCTAGATATTCAACCCAGCCCTGGCTGCTGCTGGCACTACCTGGCAGAAGGTTACATATTTATATGCTTGTGCAATAGTGGTTAGTATATCTGTATCTATATATCTTATGAAAGAAAGAATACTAAAACAGCCAAGTCACAAAGAATAAAAAGAGCTGTTAAATCAGAATTTTCACCCATGCATCCTCACTATTATGGCTGACTCTAAGTGCTAATGTACTGTATGGCTACATCTAGATTGCATCCCTTTTTCGTAAAAGGGATGCAAATTAGACGTATAGCAATTGCTAATGAAGCGGGGATTCAAATCTCCACCGCTTCATTAGCATACAAATGGCTGCCGCTTTTTTTTGGCACGGAGCTTTGCCGGAAAAAAGTGCCAGTCTAGATGCGGATCTTTCGAAAAATAAAGCCTTTCCGAAGGCCTGTAACCTGAGCCCTGCCACCCAGGGCTGAATCCCTCTCGATTTGGCTTCAGCCTGTGGCGGTGGGACTCAAGCTTCAGACCCAGCAAGTCTAAGCTAGCCCTGGTGATCCTATTAAAATGGAGTCCTGACTTACCTTGGGGTCCTGACCAGTCTTTTGAGAACTGCTGATGTAAAAGAGTGTCTGCCAGACACACAAAAACTTTTAAAAATATATTTTGTACAATATCTCATTAAATGCTCTATCAGTTTCTCTGTTTATTACTGGATATCAAAATCTTTGTAAGAGCAACTGTGGTTCAGTGGTCACAGAACAATGTTTATTTTATTCTGTTCATGTTTGTATATTACTATAGTATCTGAATGTCTAGTGAGAGGCAAGTTCTAGTTCTAAAAATGCCTTTTTTGTGTGTGAAATTGGGCACGTTTCTTAACCTCTTACATTTTCAATTTCTTTGTTTGCAAAATGGAGATAATAATAAATAGAGGAGTATGATATATTTACAATTCAAAGCAAAGCTCTCAAAATGGAGTTTTTAGACATTTTGTCATGAACTGTGACACCACTCTTTTACTGAAAACTTAACTTTTTCTGGAAACATCTTTTGATAGCACTGAATTCTGAAGCAAACTTCAGCAGGTAAAAATATATGCTCACATCTAGCAAAACAGAGACACGTCATGTTTTGTTGCAACATACTATAAATCAAGATCCCCTGCAAGGAAAATATCCACATATTGCTGAGAAAATGTTGCACATGGATGAAATGATGTGATGAGGTATAAGTGTTTTAATAGGCTCCTTTCATTCATTACCATAAAATTTCCTTGCTTCTGAATAAGGATCAGCTTTCTATATTGGAATTCTAGATTTTTACAAAATATAAGTTGTTTGCAAGCTATTTGTAATTGGGGGTATTTATATACATCCATGCATACAGGTACATATACATCCAGAGAATATGTGACAGTGTGATATAGAATAAATGCTTTTTATAATCATGTCTTTTGCCTGCATTTCTCATTGATGCTGAAGCCATGAGTCAATTGTGCAGGCCCTTCCAAAGAAAAGTCAACTAAATATTTATTTAATACTAGGTCACTATGTTTAATATATATGGTATTTAATATTTATTTTGAAGAAAATATTTTAGAACGTAACTTTCTAAAAAATTACTATTTTTTTTCATCCCTCATCTAGAAATCCTGTCTGACTTGGTATTGTAAGTCCAATAATGCTAGCTTTGAAGGGAAGATAAGTTATACTCACTGAATTCTATTAGAGCGTCATAGACAGTATTTAAAATAACTTTTCCATATATAATTATGGCATGATTTAAACATTTAAAAAGTTGCAATCTACACTACAGGTCCAGAGAAAAAAATTGAAATGTTTAAAATGAGGGAGTATACATGGCTTTGAAATGGTATAAAGCTTCTGTCTATGTCTACACTGCTGGGGGGTTTTGGCAGAAGATATGCAAATTGTGCTCTCCTTTGTATATCTTCTGCCAATCCTTTTTGCAGAAAAGGTTTTGCTGCTAAGAAGCCCCGTGTAGATGTGGCCATTTGTTGGAAAAACCCCTTTTTTCTGCAAGATCCTGTAAACCTTATTTTTTTAGGAATAATATGCTTCTAATTCTGATGAGTCATGAGGTATCAGACCTCAAGCATTTAATTGATCAATGGCTGAATATTCCCTGTGTTATACCAGGGACCAAACTGGATGATTGGTCCCTTCTGGCCTTGGAGATAATGAATTTAGGAAAATAAATGTATGCATCTCCATTTTATGGTTGACAAAATAGTACTAATTAGATTGCAATAAGAATAGTCATTGCATAGATGGCAGTCTTAATTAAATTTAATACTCTGATCAATATCAGAATTGGAATCCAAATTGACAAGATGATCTTTCTTATTTTTAATTTGAGAAGTGAAAAAGGATTTTGCATCATCATTATATATGGTTTTGGTGTCTAATTAACCTAAACTTGGCAGGAGACAAGGCAGAATTAGAAAAACTGAGAGCAGCAAATTGTTCATAAACTAAAAGCAATTTCTTACATCTAAAATGAGTAATTTTAGAAACTGAGTTTTATCATTTTCTTCAAAAATGACAATGAAGCTTTGTTTAATTTCCTAATTCTTCAAGGTTCTCGGATGTTACAGTGACACAACTATAGATGTATTTTAGAGATTTATATGTCTGTGAGTCTGTTTGTTCAAGAACTCCTCCTAAATGTTAAGACCTAGGACCACCAAATTTGGTATACAGCTTCCTCCTTTCCTGATTTAAAGCAAGGTCAAGGTTTGGTTGTGCTGGAAGCACTGGGAACAAGGCTGTTTGCCATAACGTGGAAAGGGAAGGGCTATTCAGAGTGACATGATACTGAGAGTGGCCACTGAGGCAGCGATCCTGCAGGGAAGAGCTATCTTGCAGAGTGGCCTCTGGGGGCAGCTGTACTACGGAAAGAATGACCAGCAGAGCTAGGGCTCCACCATCTTGCCTTGTTAGCACATTGGTAAGTAGCCTTCCTGCCCCAAATCCTTTCCCCATCCCAGCCCTTGGCCGCAGAGTGGGGAGAGAAAAAGTCCCTGGCAGCCAGGGTGGGGTCTGGGAGGAGAGAAAAGGCCCATGACAGAAAAGGCCCTTTTTCACTCTCCAACCCTCACTCTCGCACACCCTCTCACCAGCCTCCTGTACTGCTCCCTCCGTATCCCCAAGGCCCTGCTCTGACTCCTGCACCCCTCACACCGCCAGCTCCCTGCCGGGGTAAGTCTTCTAGTATTGTATAAGAACCTGCATAGCACAATATTACAGTGGGACAAAAAAGACAAAATACAGTGCGGAACTCAAAAATATATGAGCGCTTTGGGATGAGGTCCTTAACATCACGCCAGTCATTTTGTACTGGGTTCAAGGCTAGAGCATTGAATCGTGTACTGAAAGCTCTACATCAAGCCATGGGAGAAATCAGCCAGCAGAGTCACTATGGCAGACAAACAGAAATCTGCTTTCTGAGGACTCCTTCATGTGTCATGGTTTGCAGGATGCCAGGACAGGAAAAGGTGCAGCTGCAGAACACAGTGCTGTGGAGAGTCAGAGCAGTATTGAGGTCCACATGCTAGTCCAAGGAAAATTCTGCAACATAGGATAAGACCTCAGGGCTGTCTAAATTACTTTGGGGACCCTTCCAGCCCTTGGAGCACCCAAAGTTCAGGAGACCTGGATGATCTCATCAGATTCATTTTCTTTGTAAAGTGAGTGATAAGGATGACTTTGCAACATTTTAATGAATTATTATTTAAAGAATCTTATTCACTGTGTCATCCTGCTGACTCTCTGCAAGGTAGTATTATTGCTTTTAGACAAAATTAGAAGTCTGGTGAACCACCAGAGCAAAAATAAACTTAAAAAACAACAAATGATCTGGTCGCACTTTATAGACTAACAAAACATGCAAAGTCTATTAAAAAATACTGCTTTTATGAATCATTGAGGGGTTAACATTTTGCGAGTATTAACTCAGGTAGGAAATAAACAATGTTCATACAGTTCTTCACTTTTCAACAGGGCATCTCAATTCATAGTCATTAAGTCTCACTGGAGAAAAAGATTTATCCCAATAACCTTGTCTTAATTAATATTATTTATAAACATTTATAATATTATTTATAAGCATTTAGACTCATTCATCTGTTTTATAACTATCATTATAAGCAGAGCTAATAGCGATCCCTTTAATTAAGTTTGTCTAACACTTTTCATCGTAAGATCTGGGTTTTATTTGTGTATAACTTTACCTAAATGTTAAAGCAGCATAAATGAAATATTTTTAGGCATTTACTCCTCAACTGGGTAACTCTCATGTTCACTTGCTGGGTCATGGCTAAAATGTATATGGTAAATTCTCTTGAGCAAGAACCATATCTTCTGATCAGTAAACAGAAGATTTTGGTTGCTGTAAATAATGCTCACTGTCTTCTCAGCAATAGCTGAAATAATTACAGGAAGATTCATGTATCCAGCTTGACTAAGAAAATAAGTGAATCAGTATTTGAGTAAAGTGAAATGATTCTATTGCGATCCTAAATTCTTTTATGCTCCACATGACATTCCAGACATCATCAGGGTGTTCAACATCTGTAGAAAGGGAATCTTTCTAAATTGCCAAAATCTAATTATTGATATTTTGCTCCATACTAGATAGCATTCTTGTTGTGCCATTTGAAAGGATTAGCCATTTAGCTGTCATAGCTGCCCTAGAAAATCCAAGATTGTTTTATTATAACCCAGTGTATTCAATAGGACTATATTCCCAAATATGAAGACGTCAGAGGATTGTATGAGATTTTTAAAAGAGCTAATCCTCTGGTTTATGTTCCTTCTATTATTATCTTATTTTGTGCTAATTTGCTAATCACACAGTTTCAGAATACAAAAACAAAATAAATCTTAATGTCAGAGCCATGAATACAAATATGAATATGAATGTCAGGACCTCTGCATATTCCAATTATGCCTCTTTGCTAGAGGAGATAAATGTTGGTGTGCTACTGAATATGCAAATTCCGAAAGGTAATTTTGAAATGAAGGCAAGACAGCTCAGAATGCTACCTTGTGTATTAAAAGTGCACCTTTCTGTCCCTGACATTGCTCCACTTTGGGAGGAGCGAGGGGGGTGGTCATTTCTTTTGAAGTCAGTCATAGATTGTGATATGTATGGCAAGTTCATCTTGAGCTGTCAGTGAGAGATCAGTAAACATTTCATTAAATTATTTCAGGATGTTTTTAATTAATATGCTAATGTCAGTCAGGAAGTTAAGTCATGTATCCATTCCCTGTGTAAAGAAAAAGAATATATTATAGAACAGAGAGGCAACAGTCAGCCACCTGTGCATTCACTTAGAAAGGAGGGGAGTAGGGAAATACTGAAGACGAAAAAGAGAACAAACCCCTGCCCACAGCCACACCATACCAAGTAGGATTCCAGGCTTCTTACTCATTGCTAGTCATATCCTCTGCTCTGTGAGAAGAGGGAACCTCTGGGTGCTAGCTATACCCCTGACACATGGAAAAGCTGTCTCTTCTGCAGTGTACCCTTCTTGCCACACAGCCCTTTTGAAATAAAAAGCCATCGTCAATAGGTATAACTTAAGATGCTAACATGCTTGCATAAAAAGGATAACCATATTCAGCAAATCACAACTTTTCCAGTGACACCATACATATATCATCTTGTATAAAATGCCTCATAATTAAAGCTAAGATTTAGTCATGGGTATTTTTAATAAAAGTCATGGACAGGTCATGGCCCAACGTCATGACTTATACTATATACTTCAGCTCAATCTTGGATGTTCATGAGGACTTGGGGACACTTGCTGGTGATCGGGGCAGGAGCACTGGACCATCAGCTGGTCCTCTGGAGCTCCACAGGGGGCACCAGGGCTTCCAGTGGGTTTCAGAGGGTACTGGTGTACCCGAATGAACTCCAGGACTCTGTTGGGTGCCCTAAAGTGCCTGCTGGTGCTTTGGGTGGGTGCCCAATGAAGCACCCAGAACCACTGCTGCGGGGGAGGGCTCAGGATGCTAACGATGCCAGGGGACAGCCTGTAACTGCTGCCACCTCTGCTGGTGGGAGGGGTGGCCTGGGACTGCTGTTGCTGTTGCTTGTAGGCAAGGAGAGTGGGACCTCCCCTGTTGCTTGGGTGGCCATGGGGTCAGGTGCATCAGCTGGCTGCAAAAGTTCTAGAGGTTCCAGAAAGTCATGGAATCCATGTCTTCTGTGATCTCCCTGGCTGTGTCTACACTGGCATGAATTTCCAGAAATGCTTAAACGGAATACTATTCTGTTTTCAGTTTTTCCGGAAAAGGAGCATCTACATTGGCAGACACGCTTTTCCGGAAAAGACTACTGGGCTGTCTACACTGGCCCTTTTCCGGAACAGTGTTCTGGAATAAGGACTTATACCCGAGCAGGAGCAGAATAGTTTTTCCGGAATAGTGGCTGATTTTGTACAGTAGAGCATCATTGCTTTTCCAGAAATTCAAGGGCCAGTGTAGACAGCTCGCAGCTTATTCTGGAAAAGCGGCTGATTTTCCGGAATAAGTGGCCCAGTGTAGACACTTGAGAAATTCACAGTCATAATCATAATTATGTCACAACCACATTGGAATGGTATTATTGTGAGGAATATGGTGTGCAGTGTCAGAGAGGGGAGAAAATTGTGCTAGGGAAAATTCTTGGTGAGAACCCTCATTGAGTTTTCCTCCCCAATAGCTCCCTCCCACTAGTTTTAGCATGTGAGAGGCAGGTGTGTGTGATTCAGTTCAGATTAATTTCTTCATCATCTATTCCAGAATAGAATTTGTCTGTAATACTGCTGAGTTTTTGTGACATTCCTGGAATAAACATCATTGGCCCAAAGTCACTCCAGTTTGAAAGAACAGTGAGAAATATCACAGTGTTACTGCTATATAATAATGAACAATACATCAAGTCAAGGCTAGTGATAGTGCAGTAACACAATTCTGATAAGGTACAGTTGGTTTATGATTGTACAGAAAACAAAGATAAGCTTCTAAATGGAGCATGCATTAGTTAAATGGGAATGATAGCCTATGTTATAATTATTGCTGGATTGTAGGAAAATGAGTTAAAATATTTGAGAGCTTCATTTTATACATTTTTACTTTTTAATTGTTCTTCCACAAGGTGATTTGTACTGTTATGAAAGCTGCACATTAATAATAGATACATAGTAATTTGGTACTGTATCACAATATTTAATTTTTCACTTGCCTTTGGAAACAACTGAAACTCCTAATTTAAGAAGTATATTTCCTTTTCCCCTCCCCTTTTCAGAGCTAGCATTTTATTTTTAAATCAAAGACATTTTTAATACCAGCACACACTACTTTACATATAAAAATTAAGAGGAAATATGAGAGGCACATGGTAGGTAGGATAAAGCTCAGAAGTAAAGCTCAAAAGTTTATATCTTCCATCAACAGAATTTGGCCCAATAAAAAATATTATCTCTTCTAGATTGTCTCATGCTAGATCCAATATGTCTATAACAGCACTGCAAACAAAAAAGTAAATATTGTCATGTGAAATCCAGTATATTGTAAAGCAGGGTAACAGATATAACTGGCATTAGAAGACATGCTTTAACTGATGGGAAAGATATGAATAATTATTCTAGCTGGAAAAATAGAAAGCATCCTCATCGGACTGTAAAGCAACATCCCAATGGTAATGTAATAAGCAGAAACATGACTTGTCAGGCTGGTATTTGTTATACTCTTGATTTCTGGGTGGAATGCTAAAACTTCAGATGTTTAAAGAAGTCTGGCTGAAATATATTAGCCCCACTTTACGTGTCAAACTGTCACAAAACAGAGCTCCCAAAATTATCACAAAACTTCAGCACACAACTTTCAACCAACTACTTGCCATCATGGGACTTTTAGAATAAGCTATTGAAGTAATGGGACTTTAAGAATAAGTTATTGAAATAATGATCCTTGGTATGACTGAAGGGAATATGGTTTGTTTGCGGGGAGGAGGAATGTCTGAAAAAGATGTGGTATAATTAGAAAAAAACAATGGAGCAGAACAGAATATTCTGCTGACAAATCCTGAGTGTACAGGGAAGTACACTACTGGGAAAGTTTCAGATTATGGAACAATAATATGAAAACAAGCTCTCCATTTTGTCCTTAAGAAATCAAATTGTGTGAAATACTCAATTTATTAACCTATAAAGCCTAAAAATACCTCATATCAATAGCCAATTTTTCCAGGTGCTTCCTCTGAGATTACAAACTGAGCTAAATTCTGTTTGTTCAATAGTAAATTGAATAAGGACTATTATAAGGAATGAAAATTATGGGTGCCTTGAGAATGACACCATCCATCCTGGTAACACATTAAAATTAGAATTTTCAGCTAAAAACAGTGTTTCTATATCTCCACTCTTCCTTCTCTGAAACTAATCTAAGCCTACCCCAGATTCCCTCTGATCTCCAGGGCATTCAGAAATAGAAAAGAATATTAAACAGAGAACCAGGCTACCAGAGTGACCTTCATAATTACTGTGACAAGATAAGAGTATTGGAGGCAGTCTATAGGAAGGGGAAATTAGAGTTAAGGAACATTTCCCCCCAAGGTGACTCTTTCTATCTTTAAAGAGACAAGGCAGCCTTTAACTCACCAAAGAAGCCCATACCATTGAATCATGATGATATTCTAAGATAGATCAGAAAAGCAATTGCTCTGTACAACCTGCATCACCAGAGCCTGTGCAAAGAGAAAAGGGTGCAGGGAAAGGGGAAAATCACCAACCAATAATAGCTAATCCCCCCGTACTGCAGGTGAAGTGGGAATGGGCAATGCGGAGTGGGGGAGTAGACAAAGCCTTGACTCCAACTTTTTTGCATGATGGCCAGTGCTTCATGGGAGCCAGCAAAAGGTTATTTCTTCAGATGCATCAAGAAGAAAGTAGAAACCAGATTGTGCCTGTTAGAGCCAGAGTTTGCTTCCAGCTCTAAGCCAGGTGTAATGCAGCTACAACTTCTCATTGCTTAGGCTGGATTGCAAGGCTACCATCCTCTTCTTAGGAAACAAGTAATGTCACAGGACTTTATAAATGAGAACAGAAAAATCATACTTGCATTGATTATTTGGCTGTATTTCTTACAAAATGCAGTACTGCAAACACAGTTCAAGTAGTTTAAATTAAGTAGAGCATAAAATATACTGTTCATGAGGTTTTTTTGTTTTGTTTTGTTTTTTAAAGGATATGCATAGATAGGTGTTAAAAATAAAAGTGGTAGTACCCATTGGTCTGATAGAGCCAGCTCTGCTCAATCACAGATATCTATGCCATCTATCTCAGTGTTTCTTAAACATTTTAAGACCAAGGAACACCAAACAATAATTTTTTTTACTAGGAACAAGAAGGATTTTTTGTTGAGCAAAAAAAAAAAAAAAAAAGTCGGGGGGAAACTTATTGAGTAAAAAAAGGGTCAGGGGGAAAATTATTGAGAGGGAAAAAAGGGTTGGGGAAAGTTATTGAGAAAAAAAAGTTGCCTGCCCTTTAAGGGCAGCCATTTTGAATTCTGTTGTTTTCCGCGGCACACCTCAGACTGCCTCGTGGCACACTGGTGTGCCGCAGAACACAGTTTAAGAAACACTGATTTATCTTCTCAGAGCTTCAAAGCCCATCCTGTTAAATGCTTCAAGAAAGAATAATCTTATAGGCTGGCTTTGTCTACACTGCATCCCTTTTCCGGAAAAGGGATGCAGATGAGACAAGTCGGAATTGCAAATGCAGCGGGGATGTAAATTTTCCCCGCTGCATTTGCATGAACATGGCTGCCGCTTTTTTCCGGCTCGGGGCTTTGCCAGAAAAAAGCGTCAGTCTAGACAGGGATCTTTCGGAAAATAAAGCCTTTTCCGAAAGGTCCCTTATTCCTCTTAAAATCAGGAATAAGGGATCTTTCGGAAAAGGCGTTATTTTCCGAAAGATCCCTGTCTAGATTGATGCTTTTTTCTGGCAAAGCCCCGAGCCGGAAAAAAGCGGCAGCCATGTTCATGCAAATGCAGCAGGGAAAATTTAAATCCCCGCTGCATTTGCAATTCCGACTTGTCTCATCTGCATCCCTTTTCCGGAAAAGGGGTGCAGTGTAGACCCAGCCTCTATGTATAGACTGCAGGCTTTTTTTGGAAGAAACTTTTCCAGAAGAGATCTTCTGAAAAAACTTGTTCAGAAAGAGAGCATCTACACAGCAAAAGTACATCGAAAAAGTGATCTGCTTTTTCGAACGATAGAGTCCACACTGAATGGATGCTATCTCACACATAAACTGTGATTTCTATGGATGGAGTGGCCACCAGTGCACCTGTGCTTTTTCCTCTTTCCTCTTCTTTTGAAAGAACTCCCTCTTCCCAATCCACACACACATTTTTCCGAAAGAGCTCTTTCGGAAGAAGGCTTCTTCCTTGTAGAGGTTTACCGATGTCAGTCAAACCCCTCTGTTCTTTTGACTTTTTTCTGAAACAACATGATTGCAGTGTGGATGTAACTGGAGTTTTTTCAGAAAAAAACCCCTCTGCAGTGTAGACATACCCATAGAATTATAGAATACTAGAACTGGAAGGGACTTGGAGAGATTGTCAAATCCAGTCCCCTGCCCTCATGGCAGGACCAAGCACAGTCTATATCATCCCTGATAGATGTCTGTCCAATCTGCTCTTAAATATCTTCAGTGATGGAGATTCCACAACCTCCCAAGGCAAATTATTCCAGTGTTTAACCACAGGTAGGAAGTTTTTCCTAATATCCAACCTAACCCTCTCTTGCTGCAGTTTAAGCACATTGCTTCTTGTCCTTTCCTCAGAGGCCAATGAGAACAATTTTCCCCCTGTTCCCTGTGACACCCTTTTAGATACCTGAAAAACCGCTATCATGTCCCCTCTCAGTCTTCTCTTTTCCTAACTAAACAGGCCCAATTCCTTGAGCCTTGCCTCATAACTCATGACCTTTAATCATTTTTGTTGCTCTTCCCTGGACCTTCTCCAATTTCTCCATATCTTTCTTGAAATGTGGTGCTCAAAACTGGACACAATACTCCGACTGAGGTCTAATCAGTGCAGAGTAAAGCGGAAGAATGCATCCCAGAATCATGTTTGCTTTTCTTTCCCAACAGTGTCACACTGTGGACTTATATTCACTATGACGCCAAGATCCCTTTCTGCAGTACTCCTTCCTAGACAGCCACTTCCTTTTCTGTATTTGTGAAATGGAGTGTTCCTTCCTGAGTGTAGTACTTTGCATTTGTCTTTATTAAACTCTTTTGTCTGTGCCCAGCCAAGTGAAAATACAAGGGGTAGCACAGGGGTGGCAGCTCTACAATATGGGATTATTTTGAAATCACTTATTTCAAAATAATGAAATACCATATCCACACTACAAGGCACCATTGAAATAGTGCAGATTTATATTGAAATAGCTCATTCACAGTGATTGGAGCCTGGATCACATTTAAAGCCCCCATGCCACTCTGATTGCCTTTGCAGATGCCACAGAACTTCCAACCTGGAGTCAGATCTGCTGCAAAGCAATGTCAGACTCTTTGACCTCCTGCTGCACTTCATGGCACAGTTCACGCAGGCTGCCTATGTGGTGCTGCAGGGCGTTCCTCATGTACCACATTCCCTTCCATCCTCCTCTGCACATTGCGCAATGCCACTTCTGGCTGCGGGAGACCAATTCTGACTGGTGGGACAGCATCATCCTGCAGCAGTGGGATGACCAGCCATAGCTCCCGAACTTCTGCCTGCAGAAGGCCACCTTCCTAGAGTTTTGTGAGTGGTTCACCCCACTGTCCAGTGATGGGACACCCCCATGAGACCCGCCGTCTCCCTGCAGAAGCGTGTCACCATCACACTATGAAAGCTCGCTGTGGCAGACAGCTACCGTTCTGTCAGGAACCAGTTTGGTGTGGGGAGATTGATGGTCAGGACCAATCTCATGCAGGTTTGGCTCTTACTATTTTACTAGGAGAGTGGTGAAGCACTGGAATGGGTTCTCTAGGGGTGGAGTAGAATCTCCATCCCTAGAGGTTTTTCAGTCCTGGCTTGACAAAGCCCTGGCTCGGATGGTTTAGTGATTGGCCCTGCTTTGGGAAGGGGCTTGGACTTGGTGATCTCCCAATGGTTCTTGCAACCCAGTGATTCTGTGTTTCTGTGATTCTATAGGTGGTGAAGGCCACCAATGCCTCCTGCTGTGAAGTGTCATCACCCTGGGAAACGCTGACCCTATTGTCACTGACTTTGTTGCCATGGGCTTCCCAAATTACGGGGCAGGCATTAATGGCACCCACATCCCCATCCTGGTCCCCAACCATCGGGCCTCCGACTACATCAATAGAAAGAAGTACTTCTAAATTATGCTGTGGACCCTCATGGACCACAAGGGCCACTTCACCGACATTTATGTCAGGTGGTTGGGGAAGGTGCACAGCACCTGTATATTCTGCAACTCCAGCCTCTCTAGAGGATACATGCCAGCATGTTTTTCCCCAACCGCACCATCAAGGTCAGAGACATCAACATGCCCATGTACATCATGGGCAAAGCAGCCTACCCCTTGCTCCCCTGGCTTATGAAGCCCTATATGGGAAGCCTGAATCCCACAAAAGAGACCTTCAACAACAAGCTCCAGCAGGTACTGCATGGTTGTGATGGGTGCCTTTGGCCGCCTCAAGTGGAGGTTCTGGTGTCTTCTCACTTGTCTGGACCTCAGCAACCAGAACATCCCTCAGGTGGCCCACAGAGCTAGCTTAGCCTTTGATTTGACTTAACAGTAAAGCTGAGTACATACCACAAATGTGTGGGGTTGAACTCCTTGCCTATTCCATCCTCGCTCCCACACATTTATGAGGAGGAAAACTAAGCAAGTTAAAACTCAGTTTCTTGACATCTTTGTGGTTTTTTCCCCTGATGCAGAAAATCAGTTGAAAGCTTTGAAGAGAAGAAAAAACGGGGGTCATGTTTCAGAGAAAATAGCTATTCCCAAAATATATTATCTATTATTTATACACACCAGCCAAAACTGTCTCTCTTTTTTCTCCTCTCTTCTCCTATATACTGTCTTACTACTAGCAAGCAGATTTCTTGACAAGAAAATAACTATCTTGGCTTAAATTTTCATACTTGGCTGGTTAAAGTTAGCCTTGAAAGATAACTAAATACCTGGAGGCACATAGATCTTCATATAACCTAGGATTAGATGCCTAAATCAACATTCAGGTGCCTAAATCTGGATTTATTGTTCCTTGAAATAAGCAATAATAGCAGAGCACTTTCATAATATGTTTATCTTCACCATGGAAGCTGTAACCTTCAGAAGAAGGTAAATGTTTTTAACCCAGTCCTACACATGGGAAGACAGACTTGTAGAGAGGGTATTTGATTTCTAAAGGACAAAGAAAGTCAGTGGCAGGGATAGGATTACAGCTGAGGGGAACATGTTTATCGGGGAGGAACAGGGAACTCTACAGATGAGGGAATGTTGGAAATTGCCTCCTATTGTATCCAGGAAATCAGCAGAAATACCATTATGCATTCTTCCTCCTGGAGAGCTAAATAAGTGCTCTCTTCTCCATGAATGGCCACATTCCTTCTTTGTTAGGGCCTAAGCCAACTCGCACTGAGCCAACTTTGACTTCATTGGGCATTGGATAGGGCCCATAATGAAGTGGTTGACTTTCAGAGAGCTTGCTGTTTCATTCTCCTCTTAACCAGCTGCCTTTACATTGTGCTAATGTCACCAATTTATTTTACGCCAGCTGCCATCAACAGCAGGGTGATTATGTGGTATTAACAGGGATTCATGTTGCAGCTTCATAGTAAAGAAAATGACCTAGCCATTTTTATATTTACATAATTACCTTGTACATATGACCCTCATGACTGTATTCTGCCTTACTTCCTGTCCTAAATAGATATGCTTTGTTGCTGTGAAAAGTGGCTATTGTGCTCCTGTCCAGTCATGAATTAATTATTCCATATACATCCCTCACTTACCTCAAGCTGAATATTTGTAGTGTGCTTTGAGATCAGAAAATGAAAAGTGGCTGTTAAAAGTACATCCTACTATCTACTATATAACACTGCATTCCACATCCTAATGACATAAATATCAAGTACTTAAGAGTACTTAAAACCCACTCTATCAACTTAATTTAGCATGGGCACTCTCATTTAATATTCTTTTCCCATTTTTTCTCCTTCCCTTTCCCTCTCCATTCCCTCCTTTTCTCTGCTATTTATTTGAAACTTAGACCCCTTAACTCAGGCCTGGGCAAAATCCAGCCCGTGAGCCAGAGCCGGGCCACCAACTCCGTCCCCAGGCAGGCTCCCCTGTGTGCCTTTCAGCCCCGCATGCTGTACAGAAACATGGCTGCCAGGCTTCCTTTCTGTTTCAAAACTGGAGGGGAGGAGGGAAGCTTCTGGAGATGCTCTACTCCCAGCACAATCCCATTGTTTGGTTTCTGGCCAGAAACCAGCCAATGTGAGCTGCTTGTTGGAATAACAGGCAGCCAAGAAGAACCACACCACCTCTCCTTGGCTTAGTTATTCGCTGAAGCATGTAGTGAAGCAAGCAGGCAGGCTGGCTGGCTGGGAAATGTTTTAAGCTCTGCAAACCTTAGTTCTGCAGGCAGGCAGGCTGGTTTGGCTGCTGCCTGATAAGTCTCCTGGCCACAGTCTGCCTCTGGCACCCCAGCCCCTCCCTGCCCCAACCCTCTGCCCCCCTACTCAATATGCCCAAAACCTCTGTCCCCTCTTGCATTCATAACCCTCCCAGATCTGGCACCCCAATCTCCTGCCCCAGATCACAACCCCCTTCTATCCTAGGTCACATCCCAAATCCCTGCACTCCAGTCCCCTGCCCTAGGTCACAACCACCTCCTTCACCCAAACTCCCTCCCAGACTCCAGTCTCCCTCCTGCACCCCAATCCCTTACCCCAAGCTCCCCTCTGCACCCAACCTCCATCCCAGACCCCACATCTCCTCCATTAATATAATGGAAGAGTGCGGCCCACAACCACTTTCCAAAATCTTGGAGTGGCTCCCCATCAAAAATTAGTGCCCACCTCAGCCTTAACTCCATTCATATGAAGAAGTGGGTTGTGTCCATGAAAGGTCATGACACCATCTACATTGTTGTTGTTGTTGTCTCTGTGGGTATGTCTACACTACCCTCCTAGTTCGAACTAGGAGGGTAATGTAGGCATACCACACTTGCAAATGAAGCCCGGGATTTGAATTTCCCAGGCTTCATTTGCATAAGCGGGGAGCCGTCATTTTTAAAACCCCGCTGGTTCGAACCCCGTGCAGCGCGGCTACACGGGGCACGAACTAGGTAGTTCGAACTAGGCTTCCTAGTCCGAACTACCGTTACTCCTCATTTCACGAGGAGTAACGGTAGTTCGAACTAGGAAGCCTAGTTCAAACTACCTAGTTCGTGCCCCGTGTAGCCGCGCTGCACGGGGTTCGAACCAGCGGGGTTTTAAAAATGGCGGCTCCCCGCTTATGCAAATGAAGCCCGGGAAATTCAAATCCCGGGCTTCATTTGCAAGTGCGGTATGCCTACATTACCCCGCTAGTTCGAACTAGCGGGGTAGTGTAGACATACCCTAAGGTGCTTAAGGACTATTTGTTGTTTTTTAAGTTAGTTCAGTTAGGGCACTTTTACACAGCATAGCTATTTTGGGATACCGGAGGTATTGTAAAATAGCTACCCTGTGTCTTATCAAATCCCCCTTTATTTCAAAATAACAGGCGGACTATTTCAGCATCCCAGTAACCTTCACTCCACGAGGGTTAAGGGATGTCTTGAAATAGCGCATTATGTCGAAATTTGGAGCTGTGTAGACGTGCAAAATTTCAAAATAGCCTATTTTGAAATTAAATCAAAATAAGATTCACAATTTGTGTAGTGCAAATTACGCATCTTATTTTGAGTGTAAGGTGTTATGTAAACACACCCTTACAGACTAATCCGGCTATCCCTCTGAAATTCTTCTCTTTGAAATCCTGACCTACAGATTCCAGAAGGCAGACTGATTGCATAATAGGCCCAGGACACAAGGCAACTAATAAAACTAATAATGACCAATGCAAATCTGAAAGCTAAATATTAGACTGAGAAAGGGTAAAATAAAGAATGGAAGGGTGGGAGCTAGTGGTTCTCTTTAATTTGGGATTTTAATAGGTTCGGACTTTGGAGCTGAATACCTGATATTTGCAACATGCTCAGAACCTCTCAAGGCCAGACCTTTGATGAACACTATTAAAATGTATTCTATTGGACATAAACAATACATTCAGCAAAAGACATACGTTTATACTGAATTTTGATAGGCTACTGGAGGTTTAAAATGGAGTTTCTAAATCAATGTGCTTCCAAGTTATTAATGTTGAAAGATTCTTTCATAGATAACACTCCCTCAATCTTGAGCTCCTTAGTTCATCGTTTCTTTTTATCGAAAAACTGCTTTTGGTTACACAGAAAGACAATATTAGGAAAGTACCACAGACACATAATTAAAACAAATTCTCTAATACAAGAGGTGGCCATTTTGGCGGAATCCCACATTTTATATCTTGTGTGTCTTTTCCCTCTTCCTGTGTTAAGGACTTGTTTTAATTAAATCTCCCCTTGTTCTTTGCAGCTCACATTGCATTACCCTCTCCAATTTATAGGGTCTTCTACCTTTCTGTTTTTTGCTTTACACTCTGTGTCAGATCATGGCTATAATTATAACAACAATAACAATAAAAGACAGGAAGCAATAACATGAAGAAAAAGGGATTTCCCTTCTCACGTTTGTTGGTTAAAAACAAGCTTCCAGAAATCCTGAGAATCCTAGCTTAAACTACAGCTAGATAGCAGCATTATTGCTTTTTTACTGACAGATGGTTCACCAGGAGCTCATCTGACTATTTGGAAGTGCTCCACATAAGATTGGCCATACTGAGTCAACCAAAAGTCCATCTTGACTAATATTCAATCCTCCAACAGTGGCCAATGCCAGGTACCCTAGAGGAAATGAACAGAACAGGTAATCAGGAAGTGAGCCATCCCCTGTTTCCCATTCCCAGCTTCTGACAGGGACTAGGGACACCATTCCTGCCCATTCTGGCAAATAGCCATTTATGGACCTCTTCTCTATCAATGTATCTAGGTCTTTTTTGAACCCTGTTAAAGTTCCGGTCTTCACAACATCTTCTGCCAAGGAGTTCATCAGGTTGACTGTGTATTGTCTGAAGAAACACATCCTTTAGTTTGTTTTATACCTTCTACTTCTTAATTTCATTTGGTAACCCAAGTTATTCTGTTATAGGAAAAAGTAAATGACTTTTCCTTATTTATTTCTCCACACCAGCCATGATTTTTTATAGACCACTGTCATATCCTCCCTTAGTCTCCTCTTTTCTAGGTTGAAAAGTCCAAGTCATATGATAGCCGTTCCATGCCCCCAATCTTTTTGTTGCCTTTTTCTGAAAGTTTTTTTTAATGCCAAGATGAGGCAACCACAACTGCATACAGTATTCAAGATGTGGTTGTTGTTGCCTTATCTAAGATTACTTATGAATGTCTAGTCACCATCTTTAGGGTTGACAGGTCCTTTGTTACAGGATTAGGCCCAGTATTTGAGTATTCTATAGTTGGGAACCCTGATGTGTACAGATGCAACATTCATACTAAAAGAACTCTTATATAATTGCAAATATAATTAATTAATACATTTATCACAGTCACAAACACCCCAATTTCATAAGATAAATAGGGAATGCACATCCATAGCATATACTCACACCATTCCTTTTAGAACAACTAGAAGTGTTAGCCACTTTCTTCCTCATCACCTGCATCATCCCCATCATCACCAGAGGCCATCATTCTGTCACCTCCCAATCACTACATCTCCTTCTCCTAACACCCCTAGGGTGGGATGCTACTTTTATAATATGTTACGCTGACATTGTTATGTTTGATACATATTCCATAGGGGATTTCCTTTTCTTATTTGTATTTCATCACCTTACTAATGGTGAAGTGTCTTTTTCCAATATATCAGTATATCACTGATCTCAACATATCATCATATATATCAGTTTGTTACCATGGGCCTCTGGAGAGAGGGAAAAATAGTGGGATGGCAAAATTTGCAGATGATATTAAACTGGTCAAGATAATTAGGCTCAAGTTACAGTGGGGGAGGTCTAGGTTGGATATTAGAAAAAACTATTTCACTGGGAGGGTGGTGAAATACTGGAATGGGTTAACTAGAGAAATGGTGGAATCTCCATCCGTAGAGGTTTTTAAGTCCCAGCTTGACAAAGATCTGGCTGGGATGATTTAGTTAGGTTTGGTCCAGCTTTGGGCAGGGGGCTGGACTTGATGATCTTCCGAGGTCTCTTCTAGCCCTAGGATTCTATGATTCTAACTGACTGCTGTCAGGTCCTTCAGTTCCTTTTATAGGGCCTTCCTGGCCCCTGATTGGCTGTTTCTTCTGCAGCCACTCTGGCCTCCTTGGAGGACGTCTCTATTGTCCTTTTCCAAAGCAGAGTGTGGCAAGGCCACAAGCCTCTAGCAGTGGTCTTCGGGGCGTGGTCCACCCTATCACAAGCACCTAGAGCAAAGGTTCTTCTCTTCACAAAATGTGTGTGCAAACCACAATAAATAAATGAATACTATATATACACAGGGAAATAGTTAACCATTCATTAAGAAAGTGTTTGGATTTAAGGTTACCAAGTGGCTTCAAAAAAAATACTGGACACACTTGATCTCAAATGAGGGGGGAGATTGGCTAGGAAGAGGTGTGTGTGGGGGGAACCGGCCGGCGGGAAGCAGGGCTGGCGGGGGGGAGGGTCGGGGGCAGCAGGGCTGACTGGAGGAGATGGGGCTGGATGGGGGAGATCGGGGAGGGGGGACCAGCTGGCGGGAAGCAGGGCTGGCTGGGACGGGGTCGGGGGGAGTGGGGCTGGCCAGGGAGGGGAGTGGAGGGAGAGAACTGGCCAGCGGGAAGCAGGTCTGGTCAGAACGGGGTTGGGGGGAGTGGGGCTGGCCAGGGGAAGTGGGGCTGGCCGGGGGGGGGGGAGAGCGAGGGGAGAGAATTGGCTGACAGAGAGTGGGACTGACCTGGGTGCATGCAGATCCTGGGGTGCTGCCCATCCCGAGCATGGTCCCGGCGAAGCACGAGTGAGTCTGGCCCCAGGGATTCCATCCTGCCCCAACCCCGCCCCCCCGCATTGTTGCGTACTGCCTGGCTGGTAGACACACTCACTCAGTGTGAGTGTTAGACAATACCAGACATTTTATACGTCCGGTATTTTCTCAATTTGTTTCCCAGACAGAACCCTCAAATACCAGACTGTCCGGTTCAAAACTGGACACCTGGCAATCCTATTTGGATTTGGTCCTCCTATTATATTCCATTAAAAAACTATGTACAGGAACCATGAACTGGAGAAAAAACTCAACATTAGCCATACTATAACTGTTTTGTTTAATGGGATCATGTACACTGGAAGGTTTTGTACTGTTTTTGACTAGGAAGGTGACTTTTTCTTAACTATTACCATACAGTTGAAGAAAAGTAAACTGCACACATTTGCATTAAACGCCTTCAAACTATGAAGCATACCACTTTATAAAATAAGCAGCACAGTCATTATTTAGAAGTCACTTTAAAAGTATTCCTTTGGCTTTTGGTTTTAATGAAAGAAAAGTTAAAGAAAAAATAGTTAAGAAACTTTCAAGAATCCTTCTACTCTTGCGCTGAGAAAGTGAGAATGAATGGTCCAAGACAACAAGCCTTGCAATGACCGGGTAGCCATTAAAGCAAGTTTATATGTCTACAGAAAATTACCTATAAAGGGAAGCTTGGGATAGGAATTTTGAACCTATGGACTATTGTTGCTGGTAAGAGACAAGTTTTCAAAGTACCTCCAAGTAGGGCCACAAACCTCAAAAATTAAAGGAAAACAACCAAACCAAACAAAAAATAAAACAAGTGATCCAAACTGGTATTGTAGCATATTTTGAGCCCCTCCTAATTTCATTTATATTATCGGCATGTAATTTCATTGACATCATCAGGGTTTCTCCTGATTAAAAATGATGTGAATGGGATCAGAATCAGACCCTCTAGATTTACAATTTCTACATCAAAATGCACACAACATTGCATGCAATTGAAAAGTCATAAAGCAAGCATACTTGCAGAAGCCTTCGGAGAAGTTGGTCCTAAATGTGTTTCCCAGCAAAACATTAATGGCTTTAGCTGCTGCTAGTTATTGTGCACAAGCTACAGCTCATGAAACAGAATTTCTTCTTGGAGCCTATGGAAGTTTATATCTTTGATGAAATTAGTTACAGAGTGCTGGACATCAATAAACAATTCTGCCAACAACATTCCTGTTACTGATCTTAGTCTGTGGTTTTCTTGTATCTATAAAATTTGCAATTTGTATGGATAACTTAAATCATGACATAATTACTTTTTTAAATTAAAAAAGTGATTTAATCAAAACCATTTAAATAGAACAACAGCAAAAAAGTCAAACTAATAAGATAGGTTGTAAATACTGTGGGTGAGCTCTTTACAAAAATGAATCTTTTTCAATAAAACCAAAGGTAAAATTATTACAATAGACATCTTTAAGAAGACAATGTGGGATTCAGTTGTCCCTCCTGGGGGCTTCTAGGGTTCATGTGGATATTTGAATTGCTAACCATGGAGTAACTTGGCTCTTTTTGTAGGTCTAATACTCTATAGAGATGATGTTTTTCTTTCATTTTTGGATGCATGTTACATGTGATTAATCATATAATTATAAGTATGATTTCAAACAACCGAGCAGCATTCAATGGCTAGCATAAATGAAAACTCCTACAATATAGTGAATTGCCATGACTTGTCTCAGAACTAATAAAAGCTGCTGTCTCTGGGTTCTGTATTTTTGTATGTATTGGTTGATATAGTCCTAATTCTTGCACACCACATAGTAAAAGGCCAAAGTTACTGTACAAGAGGCTGACATGTGGGTGCAAAACTATTTCTTTTTGAGATGGAGTATTGCAAAGTAATGTGAAACTGTATGCTGCAATCTTTATTGTACAACATGTGAAAGTGGAACAGGGATGAACTGACACATGAATGGGAAGATTGCTCAAGGTGATTCCTGTCAACAGAGTGATAGGAAAATTATGGTAGGGAAACTTGCAATCACTTGGGAAATAACCACTCTTACGACATAATCATATGTCCTTTTCACAAGGCAGAACCCCTGTCGTGGTGACTTTTTTATGTTCAGTCTGATTTTTTGCAACCCAACACTTAATCACTAAAATTCATTTCTCATTAATCCAACTGGCTCAGACTTAAGTGTCATGCTAGTAATCATGCTCAGCTATATATAGTATTGTGAGCAAAACCCACTTCCTCAGATGAGTGGAGAAAAAAGGGGGAATCTCCCCTTCCCCACCCGTGTTTTTCTCTCCACTTATCTGAGGAAATAGGTTTTGTCCAAGAAAGCTCACAATACTATATGTGTGTGTGTGTGTGTGTGTGTGTGTGTGTGTGTGTGTGTGTTAGTCTCTAAGGGTGTGTCTACACAGCAGCGTTATTTCAAAATAACAATATGAGCAATTCCATAATTTCAAAATAAATTTGAAATAACAGACAGCTTATTTCAAAATCTGTAAACCTCATTGCATGAAGAATAATGTCGCTTTTGAAACAGGTTTTTCAAATTAGCGGTAAGGGTGGTCGCTCCACTGCTGCTTTTTTGAAATAGCTCCTCCTCAAGGACAATGAAAGTAATTACTCCCCAGTGCTTCATGGGGCTCAAAGTCAAGATAGTGCATCCACATTAGGGGAATCTGCCTCAGACTAATTTTGAGGCTTCCCTGTAGTGTGGATGTGCTATTTTGAAATAAGCTATTTAAAAAAAAATCGAAATAGCTTATTTCAAAATAAGCATGCTGTGTAAACATACCCTTAGGTGCTACAGGAGTGCTCTTTTTTTTTAAGTTACAAACTAACATGGCTACCTCTCTGAGTCATTTGAATATCTGCATTAGTCACATCAAAGGAACCTCAGCCTGCATCCTTGAAGTTATTCTGACATTTAGGTTGGAATTTTCAAAGGCACGAGCACCTACGCCTTCTCCCTTTGAATGCAAAGGGCTGCTTCCAGTGATAGAAGCATGGCACAGCAATTTGGCTGACCTGGAAGCTAAAGGGTAAGCAAGGTGTAAAGAAGAAGGAGTTTCAACAAATCTTAAAAGATCTGATGTGGCTTTTTAGAAATCTCAGATTAATTCCTAGCAGATTGACATTTCACTTACTTTCTCTTTTCTTCTTCGTGAACCACGTCTTTCCTTTTCTCTTTCTTTTTTCGCGTGTTGTTGTTTTGTTTCTATCCCATCCTTACTTTGGGGTGGGGAGGCAGAATTTAACTAAAAAAGAATGGGATTTGGGAACCTAAATCCCTTAGGCTGCTCTGAAAATTTTAGCCTTAAATTTTACTTTATTACAATTCTTATGTACTCAAAGCCCCATTACTCTGCAGAATAAAAAGGCTTTGAAGTGTCGAGTGAAGGATATATTCACCTGCTGAAGTCCTCTTTACACCATCAGAGATGTGTAAGCCTTAGTGCTAGTTAAATGTAGGCTCTTGACAAAGCATCCTATTTATGAGACATAGGATCTGTCAGCATCATTTAGTACATTTTACAGTCCATCAAGATGGAAGCAGGAATAGGGTAATCAACATTTTGGCAGAATAAGCTCCTTGTCTAAGGGTATATGGCCTTCTATATAATTCAACAGTGTCTGATACAATGAGGCCCCAGTCCCCAAATGGGGCCTTTGGTCATTACCACAATAGCAATAAGGATCCATTGATTCCCACAACTCTGAAATATATTCCACCCTGTTACAGAGGCTGTTGCTACCTTTCTTCTTCACTGGAGAAACAGCATCCAACCCACCAGGGGTATGTCTAGGCTACATGGCTCTGTCGATGGAGCCATGTAAACTAGTTTACCCGACACAGTTAATGAAGTGGGGATTTAAATAATCCCCGTGTCGTTAAAATAAAAATGGCTGCCGCGCTGTGCCAACAATCAGCTGATCCAGCACAGGGCAGCAGTCTAGACGCGGATCCGTCGACAAGGGAAGCCTTTGTCGACCGCTCCCTTATACCTCATGAAACGAGGTTTACAGGAGCGGTCGACAAAGGCTTCCCTTGTTGACCGATCTGCATCTAGACTGCTGCGCTGTGCCAGATCAGCTGATTGTCGGCTCAGCACGGCAGCCATTTTTATTTTAAGGAAGCGGAGATTATTTAAATCCCCGCTTCATTGACTATGTGGGGTAAACTAGTATACATGGCTCCGTCAAAGGAGCCATGTAGTCTAGACATACCCCAGGTGAACACTTAGGCTATGTCTAGACTGCAAGCCTCTTTCGAAAGAGAGCATCTAGACTGCACGTTGAACTTTCGAAAAAGCGGCTTGCTTTTTCGAAAGAAAGCATCCAGTGAGTCTGGATGCTCTCTTTCGAAGAAGCCCTATTTACATTGAAGAACGCCTTCTTTCGAAAGAGGAACTTTCAAAAGAAGGCGTTCTTCCTCGTGAAATGAGGTTTACCGCCACCGAAAGAAAAGCCGCGTTCTTTCGATTTAATTTCGAAAGAACGCGGCTTGAGTCTGGACGCAGGGGAAGTTTTTTCGGAAAAAGGCTACTTTTCCCGAAAAAACCCCTGAGTCTGGACACAGCCCTAGTGAAACTTTAGTTTGATTCCCCTTCACCATCATAGCCTCAGTCTCCCAAGTGCCCACCTATATTTACAATATTTACTGAACTTTAGGTCCTCTCTGCAAGACCTGTGGGGAGCAGAGGTCTTCCCTTCCCCATCTTCTTCCACTTCCTGCTCCTGGTGCTCCCAGCATTCCCTTCCTCTGGCCAATTATATCAGCCCTAGTTGATAGGGCCAATTAGGTTTTTACCCCACCTAATCCATCAGCTCGATCAGAACATTACTACAACAAGCTTTCCTGGAGCACTGATTAGCCTCAAAGCTAGACTTATAGCACTGTAGTTCTAGCAGATCATGTGGTGAAGACACTCTATGCTGATGGGAGAGAGCTCTCTGGTTGATACAAAACAATGCCCGCACAAGAAGCTCTCCCACCGGCATAGCACTATGTATGCTAGCATTTAAGGTGGTATAACTTATGACACTCGGGGATGGAATATTCATATCCACAAGCATCATAAGCTTTGCCAACATAAGAGGTAGTGTAGACATAGCCTAAGAGCACATCTACACAGGGGGCTGAAGCCAAAATAAGCTACTCAACTTGAGCTATGTCAATTGCGTAGCTTAAATCGAAATAGGTTATTTTGGCTTTTGGCACTGACAACACAGCAGGGAGTCCAAGAAAGAGCACTCTTCCTCCAACTTCCCTTACTCCTCATAAAATGAGAGCTACAGGAGTGAGAGTAAGAAGTCCTCCAGCTTGACATTTTTGACATTATGTCAAAATAACTACTTGTAGTGTAGACATGGACTATGTTATTTCAGAATAACGGCAATTATTCTGAAATAGTACTGCTATGTAGATGTTCCTTAAAGTGATCAGAATGCAGACTCGCCTCCTCACTTCCTGTATTATGTGCCCCCATTTAATTCCCAAATCACAATTTATGGTGGCATGATTCATTTTACACATATAAGGGCAACTGTTGACTACCTCACCTAATAGCAGTTGGGAAGGGAGCATGCATCCGAGGGTACTGTGGAAGTTGGCAAATGTCATTGAGGAGCCTTTGGCCATTTTCTTTGAAAACTCGTGGAGATTGGGAAAGATCCCGGATGACTGGAAAAAGGCAAATGTAGTGCCCTTTAAAAAAGAGAAGAACAATCCAGAGAACTACAGACCAGTCAGCCTTACCTCAGTCCTCAGAAAAATCATGGAGGGGATCCTCCAGGAATCCATTTTGAAGCACTAGGAAGAGGGAAAAGTGATCAGTAATAGTCAACATAGATTCACCAAGGGAAAGTCATGCCTGACCAATCTGATAAGCTTCTATGATGAGGTAAGTGGCTCTGTGAATATGGGAAAGTCAGTGGATGTGATATATCTTACTTTAGCAAAGCTTTTGATATGGTCTCCCATAATATTCTTGCCAGCAAGTTAAGGGAATATGGATTGGATAAATGGACTGTAAGATGGATAGAAAGTTGGCTAGACTGTCAGGCCCAACAGGTAGTGATCAATGGCTCGATGTCAGGTTGGTGGTCGGTTTTTAGTGGAGTGCCCCAAAGATCTGTTCTAGGACCTGTTTTGTTCAACATCTTTATTAATGACCTAGATGAGGAAATGGATTGCACCCTCAGCAAGTTCACAGATGGCACTAAGCTAAGGGGAGAGGTAGATACTCTGGAGGGCAGAGAGAGGTTCCAGAGTGACCTGGACAGATTAGAGGACTGGGCCAAAAGAAATCTGATGAGGTTCAACAAGGACAAGTGTAGAGTCCTGCACTTGGGACAGAAGAATCCCAAACATTGTTACAGGCTGGGGACCGATTGGCTAGGTAGCAGTTCTGAAGAAAAGGACTTGGGGATTATGGTGGATGAGAAGCTGGATATGAGTCAACAGTGTGCCCTTGTAGCCAAGAAGGCTAATGGCATATTAGATTGCATTAAGAGGAGCATTGCCAGCAGATCCAGAGATGTCATTATCCCCTTTATTCGGATCTGGTGAGGCCACAACTGGAGTATTGTGTCCGGTTCTGGGCCCCCCGCTATAGAAAGGAGAGGGCGACCAAAATGATTAGGGGTCTGGAACACATGACCTGTGAGGAGAGACTGAGGGATTTGGGTTTGTTTAATCTGCAGAAAAGAGTGAGGGGGGATTTGATAGCAGCCTTTAACTTCCTGAAGGGAGGTTCCAACGAGGATGGAGAAAAGCTGTTCACAGTAGTGATGGATGGCAGAACAAGGAACAATGGTCTCAGGTTACAGTGGGAGAGGTCTAGTTTGGATACTAGGAAAAACTGTTTCGCTAGGAGGGTGGTGAAGCACTTGAATGGGTTAGCTAGGGAGGTGGTGGAATCTCCATCCATAGAGGTTTTTAAGTCTCGGCTTAACAACCAAACTCGGTTGATTTAGTTGGGATTGATCCTACCTTGGGCAGGGGCTGGACTTGATGACCTCCTGAGGTCTCTTCCAGCTCTATGAGTCTATTATTCTATGCTGAATACAGAGCAGGGGAATTCAGAATGCCTTTTGGACATGTGGGGCCAGATTCTGGTCTCCATTCTGGCAGTGAAAGTCCAGCATTCCATCTAGATGCCTAAATATCTTTGATGATCTAGGCTTAAAAGACAGAGCTTCCTGACTCTTTTCTTTTGTTTTCTACTTCTGCACACAAACTGTTGTTTGTGTCCACCCCAGTCTATGTGCTATACATTTTAGAACAAACGTTGGAGCAAATTCCTGGCATGAGTAAAGACAATTTTTGTTGTTTTGAGGCTAACTTCCCCAGGCCACTGTGTATCCCACCCGTTGCTTTATTAATGCTAGGTTTTACTTTATGCTGGCTGTGTGAGAAGCCGCTCTCATTGTCATGAGGGTCCTGTGGGAACAGTAGTTACTCAGTGTTATTTCCCCATAATTCAGAGCCATAAAAATGACAGAATGCAGGACATTCCTTCTAACACCGCAAACAACATTCAACAACCTCTATCTCTGTTCAGTTCAGTCTGCACTCGGCAGAACATCAAGCACTTGATTGGATAAATCAATTTCTACAGCAAAATAGGTACAGTGATCCAGACATAAATCACTAGCTATAAACAAAGAAGTGGTGGGTTTCATAGTATACAAGCTTCCATTTCTGAGGTCGATCATTATTAATATGTAACACTTTCTCTTTCTGTCAGTTTGACACATTGACTGCCATTTTTTTTTGACAGAATGATGGGTAGTTTTGAAGTCACTGTCTTGGCAAAACTGTTACCCAGGCCTGTGTTACTAAGGATGTTGTTGACTACCTGTAGAGAAAGCCAGTAGTACAGGTATGATGTACCCAAATGCATAATGATAGCAACTGGCTCCTTTCTGTAGTGACTTGCCTCCTTCAGACCAGAAACTCATCTGAGCCATGTGACTCCAGACTATGATCAAAGTTCTGCCTTTATCTGCATGAGCGAGCGAATGGGAAAGAAGGTATAGAGACCCTGGTTTCAAGAGGAAGGGAGTGGAAGGAGAATTCAGACCCACCTGCTAAGGTTTCTAGGCACTAGATATTCCTTTATAAAGGCCTGTGCACCAGAGAGAGGCATTTATGCATGTCCCCACTTCCTCCCATGCAGTCTCATTCCCTGTGTAAGGGAATTCTACTAATTGTACTGTAATGTGGTATTTGGAGTCAGTGGAGATGGAGGCTGAGATTTTCCGCAATACATTCAGTAATACTGGAATTATAATAGTCCCTTAACATACTGTTGCCCTTTCTTCTTCCAACACAAATTTCCCATTCAGACACCAGTGGCATCCCTCTGCAAAGCAGTAGTAGATGTCTGCAGCCTTGCATGTCAGCTTCCTAACAGGAGAAATCAGTGAGCAGAGCTAGCATATATGTTACTTGTTTTTATTCAAAAGTATACACCAGTCCTGGGACAGAGTCGATCTAACAACATTCAGGGAAACTCCTTTTTCCAGGAATCTCGACTAAGCAGAAGTGCTTCTTTTCCAGGAACAATTCTGCTTCAAGAATTGTAGTTAACCAAAGACCATGGCAAAGAACAAAATCCTCCTTCTTATGCATTTCCCTTTCAAAGAACTGCAGCCTTTTAGACAGAAACTTATCACAAAACTAACCACGCAGTGTGTCTTCCAGTGTGTGTGCTTGCTCTCTAAGAACTTGAAAACCAGTGTAACAGCATCATTGGGTGACACTTTACACGTGACCTTACCCCAGTGGTTTCCATACTGCCATGTGTAGAATATTTGTGATCCAGAGGGAGCTGAGCATCACATTTCTCTGGTTCTCCTTATTTCCAGCCCTTATATTGAATTAATGAAAGCTGAAAATATACTGTAAGCAATAGGTGTGGATGGGAAGGGAAGCAGTTTGAACAACTGTAAAATAGAATGGAGGTGGCAATTGGACAATCTCTATTAAACAGCTTGAGAAGAATTTGAAACTTTAGTTCTACTTTACTATAATTGGCATTCTCTGTAGACGGGTTGCTCTATGGGTACAATTTAAACTGTGATGCAATGGTCGATATGGCTGTAAGCATGGCACGAGGAGTTTATACAGCACATTTTATTGAGGAAAAAAGGAGGAGTTGTCACCTACAAAACAGAGGGAAAAGATTCTATTAAGTAATTACTAGTAGAAAAGAAGATACACACATTTGAATTAATGTTTTTAATGAAACATTGTTAATGAACAAGGAAACCTGTTTAAATAAGAAGCTGTCTCTAATTTTTAAAAAAATTAGGTTTATGAAAGGCTTTACCTTATTTTGTATTTTCAACTAAGTATAATCAATACATTGCTACATTTTGTAGTAAATATGCAATTTGTGAAACAAAAATCAATTTAAAGGATTATAAAGTGCTATGTGATTGATTTATGGATTTAAAAAAAACACGCTTTATTTGTATTATGCGTATTACATTTTCATCAAGATTTTATTTTCCAGGAGGTATTTGTAAGTGAAAACATGTTGGATATATGTGACTTGTTCTACAGGTGCTAATTTGAGAGCTGGTGTAACCAGACATAGGAATGTAATTAAATAAAATGAACGTTTCCCCCTTACTTTTTCCTAATTTTGAATGAAATTCACCCCTGTTTAGATGGGCAGCCCAAGGCAAAGACAGCATTTAATCCCAAACTTGAAGGACTTCAGTAGGACTTAAATGGCTCATATGTTTTTGCTAGCTATTTGCCTAGGGAATTATTATGCATTAAGACAATCTAGGTATTGTATCGGTTTTGCAGAGGGGAGGCAGGCAGGCAGATGGGACTTGGTTATGTAGCAGAACGAATTGAAGATGAATTGTCATTCTTCATTATGATTTTAGATGCCTTTGTCCCCTTAAATCACAACTGTATATGGGGAGAATTTTCAAAGT
Organism: Pelodiscus sinensis; assembly: GCF_049634645.1. Taxonomy (NCBI): domain Eukaryota; kingdom Metazoa; phylum Chordata; order Testudines; family Trionychidae; genus Pelodiscus; species Pelodiscus sinensis. The sequence goes on from NC_134720.1 coordinate 13,485,245, forward strand.
GGCTTAGAGGGGATACAGTAGGACTCCCATTAACATTGATAGCTGCCTAGATAAACTGACACCCTGCTTTGAATATTTATTGGCACAAACAGAGGGTTCCAGTGTGCAGATGTCTGTATGAAGGTCACAAGCTAGCAGCACAGAGCCAAGTATTGCTGAGCGTGGTGTTTTACTACTTATCACCACTAAAGAGCACAAGCTGAGCCAAGCAAATGCTGCAGACTGGTGCCCAGAATATTGAGGCAGATCACTGGGGGGCAGATACCATCTCATGGGAACATTTCTGAGAGTAGGACTGACCATCCTGACTGCCTTGCTGTTGTTTCCTCCCAGATCAGATAGTCACCACACGGGGAGTGGGGGAGACAAATGGAACCTCTGGGCAGCAGCAGGAGGACCTTGGAATAAAAAATAGTGGTGAGGCACATGGGAGTGAGTTTGCACAGTGTGCACTTAATCACCCATGGAAGGTCTATGCACTTTTTTTAGACCCAACTAAGTCTTCTAAACAGGATTTGAGTGAGACTTACATGGTGCATAATAAGCTTATCCGGAAGTACGGGGTGAATTGATCTACCCGTGTCTGTAATGACTTCTTTGGGTGTTAGATCCTGGCAGAGGACCCTCAACTGGAAAGGCTGTTATGGGAATGTGCAGATGGAAGGTGGCAGCTACAAACTTTTGTGCATCTACAAGGGACCACCTCAGCCCTAAGAGATGATTTTAGCCCGTCTCTGCATTCACTGGATTGCCCTTAAACCACCCTGAGCTTTGATAGCCCTACCACTCCTTCATCTCTCTCCGCCAGCGTGTCTACTTTCACATCACCAAACCATGCCCAGATCAGTGCAGATGTAGAGTTTTATTTGCCTGGCTAAATAAGGTGGTCCACATTTAAAAGTGGAAGGCAACTTGGGTGAAAGGGATCATGAAATCACAGAGTTCTACCATTCTTTAGAATCATGAAGGAATAACAGCAAAATAAATGCAATGAATTTCAGGAAAGCAGATTTTGGTAAACTCTGAGCTGATAGGTAAAGTCCCATGTGTCACATTACTGGATTTTGAGGGGAGCAGCCAGATCACTGCTGCACCCATGGGGGGGGGGGTATTGACCCCAAAAGTGACACAAAGGGGAGCCATGTGAGGTGTCAAATAGAAGCCTACTTTCTTCTGATTCCATATATGCTATTCATGTGATTGTATGTTAGTATGTGAAGTCAGAAGCATGTATTTTGTGTGAATACCAAATGTTTCTCTATATGTGATTGAACTATGGGCAAAGCAGCTCAGCCTATGGACATGCTAACGAGCAAAGCTCTGGAACAATAGCCCTCTATAGGCCAAGGATACACCTCAAGAGTGATGATTCATACCTAGGGGCTACCAGCAGGAAACACAGGGATAGGCCATGGGCCAGTTGACCTGCTGAAGCCAAGAAGAGACCAGGAAGGAGGGATAAATAGGCCATGTGGCTGACTCCATCTTGGTACTCAGCTCAGCACTTCATCCCAGAGACAGCAGTGCAGGGAACGAAGGGCCGGAAAGAACTGTGGACCCATCCTGATCTAGGATGTACAACAAGGACTTTTAAGCCAGCAGCTGTAACATCTCTGCTAGAGCCTGCATCGAGAACTGGGAGATTTGATGCATGTGATGTATGATACTTTAGCAACCTTACTCTCATGCTTTTCTTTCTTGTGGTAATAAACCTTTAGATGGTAGATTCTAAAGGATTGGCTCAGAATGATTTGTGGGTAAGGTCCAGAGGGTAAATTTACCAGGGATCTGTGGCTGGTTTCTTGGAACCGGACAGAACTTGTTCAGGGTAGGCGGGATTGGGTTCTAAGACCCCCCACCCGTATATGAGGCCCGGGGCCATCTGGGGCACGGATATTGCTGGGGTTTCGGAGGGGTTTTGCTCGTGAGGCTTCAGGCAGGCAGCTGAAGCGCTCTGTGGTACTGGTTTGTGGCCTGTTTGGAAAGGTCACCCATCTGGGGGCTGGAAGGAGCCCCTAGTTTGAGCAATTCACCCTGAGCAGATGCCCTCAGCTGTGCCCAGACCCGGCCTGGTCCATCACACCATGGCAAGCAAGACTAAGGGGCAAAACAACTGAAGAGAATTGGCAATTTTTCAAAGGGACATAATTAAGGGCCCAAAAGCAAGCCATTCTGCTGCATCGGAAAGACAGAAAGTATGACAAAAGACCGACTTTGCTTAACAAGGAGATCTTGCATGTTCTAAAAATAAAAAAGGAGTCATATAAAATTTGGAAACTAGGACAAATTACAAAGAATGAATATAAGCAAACAATACAGGTATGCAGGGGCAAGATTAGAAAGGCAAAGGCACAAAATGAGCTCAAACTAGCTACAGACATAAAGGTTGTGTCCAGACTCAGGGGTTTTTTCGGGAAAAGTAGCCTTTTTCCGAAAAAACTTCACCTGCGTCTAGACTGCAGCCGCGTTCTTTCAAAATTAAATCGAAAGAATGCGGCTTTTCTTTCGACGGTGGTAAACCTAATTCTATGAGGAAGAACGCCTTCTTTCGAAAGTGCTCTTTCGAAAGAAGGCGTTCTTGAAAGCAAACAGGCTTTTTAGAAAGAGAGCATCCAGGGGAGAGGTAGATACGCTTAAGGGCAGAGATAGGGTACAGAATGACTTAGACAAATTGGAGGATTGGGCCACAAGAAATCTGATGAGGTTCAACAAGGACAAGTGTAGAGTCCTGCACTTGGGACGGAAGAATCCCAAGCATAGTTACAAGCTGGGGACCAACCAGTTAAGTAGTAGTTCTGCAGAAAAGGACCTGGGGGTTACAGTGGATGAGAAGCTAGATATGAGTGAACAGTGTGCCTTTGTAGCCAAGAAGGCTAATGGCATATTAGGTTGCATTAAGAGGAGCATTGCCAGCAGATCCAGAGATGTCATCATTCCCCTTTATTCGGCTTTGGTGAGGCCGCATCTGGAGTATTGTGTCCGGTTCTGGGCCCCCCACTACAAAAAGGATGTGGACGCATTGGAGAGGGTCCAGTGGAGGGCAACCAAAATGATTAGGAGGCTGGAGCATATGACTTATGAGGAGAGGCTGAGGGACTTGGGTCTGCTTAGTCTGCAGAAGTGAAGAGTGAGGGGGGGATTTGATAGCAGCCTTCAACTTCCTGAAGGGAGGTTCCAAAGAGGATGGAGAGAGGCTGTTCTCAGTAGTGACAGATGGCAGAACAAGGAACAATGGTCTCAAGTTGTGGTGGGAGAGGTCCAGATTGGATATTAGGAAAAACTATTTCACTAGGGATATGTCTACACTACCCTCCTAATTCGAACTAGGAGGGTAATGTAGGCATACCGCACTTGCAAATGAAGCCCGGGATTTGAATTTCCCGGGCTTTATTTCCATGAAGCCGGCGGGCGCCATTTTTAAATGCCAGCAACGCGAACCCCGTGCTGCGCGGCTACACGCGGCACGGAGTAGCTAGTTCGGATTAGGCTTCCTAATCCGAACTAGCTGTACTCCTCATTCCACGAGGAGTACAGCTAGTTCAGATTAGGAAGCCTAATCCGAACTAGCTACTCTGTGCCGCGTGTAGCCGCGCGGCACAGGGCTCGAACTGCCGGCATTTAAAAATGGCGCTGGCCGGCTTCATGCAAATGAAGCCCGGGAAATTCAAATCCCGGGCTTCATTTGCAAGTGCGGTATGCCTACATTACCCTCGTAGGTCGAATTAGGAGGGTAGTGTAGACATACCCTAGGAGAGTGGTGAAGCACTGGAATGGGTTACCTAGGGAAGTAGTGGAGTCTCCATCCCTAGAGGTGTTTAAGTCTCGGCTTGACAAAGCCCTGGCCGATTTCATTTAGTTGGAATTGGTCCTGCCTAGAGCAGGGGGCTGGACTTGATGACCTTCTGAGGTCTCTTCCAGTTCTATGATTCTATGATTCTATGACCTGCAGAAGAGTGCAAAGAAACACAAGGGAACTCATCACATAAGGCAGGGATGAATGTGCACTCCCTTGGGCCCCCCTGCCATGATTCCCTTTGTCCTCACGCACTCACACACATACACACACATGCACACACACACACTAGGGCCCTCTCGCCCCATGGCCTCCCCCCCCACCAGCAGGCCTGTGCATGGGAGGGATGGCCCAAACCACTGGGTGACCCAGCATGGAGTCTTGGCTGCTCCTGGGCATGGAGTGCAGCACCCCACTCCCCACTCCCTCTGGGACTTACCTCCATGACGATCACTTCGACAATGGATCTTCCCTCCCCGAATTGGTGTGCCTCCGATCGGTAGCTGTCTGGGGTGGCCAGCTTCCATAGCGCGATGGCGACCCTCTTGGTCACGGGGATGGGTGTATGCAGCCGGGTGGTGGCTCTCTGGAGCGCAGGGGTGAGCCAGGCACACAGCTGCAGGAAGGTCCGCTTTCGCATGCGGAAATTCCGGAGCCATTGCTGGTCGTCCCATTGCCCAAGGACCAGCCAGTCCCACCAGTCTGTACTGGTGTCCAGTCTCCAGAGTTGCCTCTCCACGGTGGGATGGGGATGCCACAGGGACTCAGAAAAAACGGGTTTTTCTGACATTTGGTCCAGTGTAGACAGGCCAAATGTTGGAAAAACCTCTTCCTACAGAAGAACTGGGAAAAAAGTGGCAGTGTAGAGTGTTTAAGGGCTGGGGATAGCAAGTGATGGAGAGGAGGAGAATAGAAAGGGCGGGGCTTCATGAAAGGGGTGGGGTTTTGAGGGAAGGCTGGGGCATAGATCTTCGCTTGTTCTGAGATTTAAAAAGTGATCTTGGGTGTAAAAAGGTTGGAGACCACTGATTTAGAGTATTCCTGACAGGCATTTGTCCAACTTGTTCTTAAAACCCCCCAGTTATGGCATTCCCACAACCTCTCTTGGTAGCGTATACCAGTATTTCTCAACCTTTTTTTATAAAGTGCCCTTTTAAAAAAATTATATGTACCTCCAGTACCTACAGTTTTCAGACACACACATTTTTTTCTATCTTTGCAACACATTTGTTTAAACAACTTAATCTTAGCTGGGCAGGCGATGAAATTTTTGTGTGTGGAAAGTACAAAAATAATAAAAAGCTGTAAAATGTAAAACAAAAATTCAGTTTTCTCCACATTTCAGTTGTGTTGACATACACCCCAGACTTTTCTTAAGTACCCTTAAGGGTACTCATACCACTGGTTGAGAAACACATTGGCCTATACTGATCATTACTATAACTTATGGTTAGAATGCTTTTCCTAATCTCTAACCCATATCTTCCTTCCTTGTTCTACCTTCACTGAACATGAAGAATTGATCATAGTTCTCTTTATAACAGCCCTTAACATATTTGAAGACTGTCTGGTTCCCACTCATCCTTCTTCAAGACTAAACATGCCTAGTTTTTTTAAACCTTTTCTCAGAGGTTTCTAAACATTTTTGTTGCTCTCCTCTGGATTCTCTCCAATTTTTCTACATCTTTCCTAAGTGCAGCATCCAAAATTGGAGACAGCAGTCCAGCTAGTGATATATTGCTGCCTTTCCAAAATAGTCACAGAAAATAGGGGAGCTGTAAAGACTGAGTGCCTCTTGTGATGGAGGTTGGTTTCAAGAAGGATAATTAAGGTTAAGCAACACAGTTCAAGTAGCAAAGTGATTTATGCTGGTCACGTTAGTGAACAAAGAAAAATGAGGCATACATTTTTAAGGGTTTGAAAATTCAAAGTTTCAGCTCCATAATAAGGTTAACTCCAGTATGTTAAATAAGCTGTTGGTGTGGGCCCATGAGTCTGTAGGTCAATTTTTTTCCATATGAATAAATGAGTTTTGGATTATACAGCTTATACAGCAGAGTTGGGAAATTTATCAACATTTTCATCCCATGATATCTACACTTGTTCTAAGTACCTCCAAATGTGTGACATCTGCTTTTCTTTATAATCCTGCCATACTTGCTGGGCAAATCAAAGGGAAGATTTTCCAAGGCACAAATGACAATTAAGTGTTGTTGCTAAGCTGCCTCACCCTATGCATAGCTACCTCCATGCCTGCATGTGGCAATCCATACCCTTGGTCCAGACTGGGATTTAGTCAAACCTGTGTGGTAAGACAAGGAAACTGGAGACCCAGGGAGTTACAGGTTTTGTGGGGGCTTAATTTCCTTTGTGTTCATTTCTACCCTGTCTTGTGCCCCTTTTCTATTGCAAACACTATAAACTGCAGTAAGAGACCAGAGGGGTTTGGTATTTATACTAACAATGTAAGAACTGAATTAATGATTCTCCCTTGAAAACATCTCATTACAATGAGCATACTGATACAATTGTGATTTTGTGTTTATTTCTAGGTTCATTTATATTTTGATTGACATGTTTGTTTTTATATATATTGGTAATTTTTTAGAAACCTGATATCAATTATGCAATACTGTAGTGTAATGCAAACAATCAATAAATGAAAATGCTTATACTAAAAAAAAATTAAATGTAAAAAAACCCAATAGCAGGTCATTAACTTTCTGGAGGCTCAGAAACGTATTTCTACTCTCCCCATTTTGGAGACAGAAAAATAAGAAACATGATGTGCTTTCAACACATTTACCTCACATCCACTGACATCCAAATGTGGCTCTTCTTTGTATAAACATAATGGTAGTTTTTGCAGTCCAGAATGTCAAGATCCAGAACACTTTCTGCTGCCATTGTAAATCGGAAAACAAAGACTTGTTACGGGAAACAGCCTCAGATTGGATTCAGCTGTTCAGTCAATTACATCTTAGTCTGTCAATGGTAAAATGAACAATAAGTATATGAAGAGAGGCTCATAAAGTATGAATAGGGAAATGAGAACTCATAGTTACTATGTGTATAAAAAATTGCTAAATGTAAAATGATTCTCTTCAGTATTCATAGGATTCCCAAAATCCCAAAGATGTTAATGAAAACAAAATTCAAGTAATACAAATGAAAATTGTCCATAAATTGGCTCATTTAATTCTATAATTTGACTGTCATGCATCAGTAATAATTCTTCCCATCACATTGCATTATCTTGTGGATTAGCGTTATGAAAAGCTAAAATATGCAGGATCATTTGTGTATGCCACTTAGAGTGACAGTAGATGTTTTGTAGCCTCCTGTTCCCATTTCTATCTTTCCCTCTCACTCCCACCCCCATGTTTCTGACAAGACAGTAAGTCTTCCATGCTAGAGAAGATGTAAATGGGATGGGACATGTGATTTCAAAGAATGTGAAAGCTCAAAAATGATACTATTTCTTCCTGTCTTCAATATTCAGTATATACAATATTCAATTTTCTGTATATAGGAACCAAAGGTGTTGTAGAAGTGCAAGAAAATAAGAGAAACATGTATGTTTCAGCAGCCAGACAATAAATAGTATGGCCATACTGCACCTCTCCTCTCTGGGCTAGAGGGAAGCCACTGCCTATTCTGGGAGATGCAGACTTTCTATTCAGAGGTAATAGGGTAGAAAAACCTGTGTCCATAGTATCCCTCCTTTCCACTGCTATAAGGGAACATTCTAATTAAACAAAAAGGCTATGTCTACACTCACGGCTTCTTGCGCGAGTAATATGCAAATGAGGCTAAGCGTGGAATATCACCAAGCCTCATTTGCATACATAATGAGCCACCATTTTTTTCAGAAGAGGCTCTTGCACAAGAAGGAGTGTCTACACTGCCCCTTCTTGTACAAGAAAAACTCTCTTGCGCAATGTCGTTCTTTCTGAAAAGTAATAGGAGTAATGGCATTGCGCAAGAGGATTTTTCTTGCGCAAGAAGGGGCAGTGTAGACGCTCCTTCTTGCACAAGAGCCTCTTCTGAAAAAAATGGTGGCTCATTAGGTATGCAATGAGGCTTGGCGATATTCCACACTTAGCCTCATTTGCACATTACTCGCGCAAGAAGCCGCAAGTGTAGACCTAGCCAAAGTGTATTTGTTATTAAAGAAAGCCCAGTCAACCATATTACAGAATGGAGTGCCAGCTGGAAAGGATCTGGCACCAGTACCAATGTTAAGTGTGGTTAATGAAGTATCCCAGACATCAAGTGTCCTGCATTTGAATTCTCCCAGATACTAAGCATGCAAATCTCTAGTTGACAGTGCATGGAAAGATACCCAAGTCCCTTTGTGGTCACATATTCGAAGATCTTCTCTTCATACAAAAGTTGCTGCACTTTAACTGCAGTCTAAGTGCTACAATCCTGCTAGTGGGGGTGCTGGTGTCAGTATAAAGACATCTTGTACCATTCTAACTGTACTCAAGGCAAAGGGAATGAGCTATATTAGTATGAGACACCTTTCCACTGATAAACACATCCACATTAGGGATTATACTGATTTAATTATTTCAGGCAAAAAATTACCTCACAAACTGAAATGGCAGAAGCAGTTTAAAAAAAAGGGTAGGTATACTGGGGCTTGAGAGAGAGAAAAAATGACCCACATGAGCCAAATTTTCCCCCTCAGGTAGTGTAAAGCAGCCAGAAGCTGGCCAGCTAATAGTTCCCCTGATCTCTCTGGGGAAGGTCCCAGGCAGCAAATATCTAGCATAACCAGCTGCTAAACCAGCAACCCTCCCTGAGGTGGCATAGGAGGTTATGGCCGGAAGGAGTAAGGGGAGGTTGGGCACAGGTATATTCCCCAATTTTTACCTGCAGTATCATTTGTTAAGAATATTGCCAGCTGGTGTAAATTAGATCAGCACTTAGGCTGAACTCTAATTTAAACCAGGGTTCTGGTTTTTGAGTCAGGGATGACTAACTGGCTATCTAAATCAACTCCTTCCTGTAACAAATGGTCATGAAGCAAACCGTGTTCGGGGAGGAGGGGGGACAATGCAAGCTTTAAGACAAAAGGATCAAGTTTGAACTGGTAAATGGATAAATGATCTTAAAGGCTGAAGTTAACAAATTCTCTCTTGTGAATTACAGGATGGGGGAAAAGCTAACAGGTGGCTTTTTGAACAGTCAATTAAATAGGCTATAAATCTAGTTCCTTTTGGTGTCAGGAGCAGTTCTTATGAAGATAAACACAGTGAATCTTTTTCTAGGAAAATGAAAGCTGGCAGGTTAGCTTCAACTTTCCAGGGCCTCCAGGCTGAAAACAAGTTGTTTTCACACAGCAGTCTTTTTCTATCAGCATTCATTCCTGTAATCAATACAGCTTGTTCTTGATCTCTCCAGAAATCAATAGACTGTAAATTATACTGTTCATGATGGCAAATCATGGGATCAGAAGAACTTTCACACAGTCAAAACATAGAGCTAATCTAGGTCAGTTTTTCAGTAAAGGTAATAATGTAACTGGATTTGTAACAAACTAACTATAACAAAATATTAACTCAGCTGCAATTTCAGTTTAATGCATTTAATTTCACACTCTCTTTTTATCAGTCTTCTGTGAGCATATAACTAAAGCCTAAGAAAATGACATAGCAATTGGTTAGTCGGACATTGGTGGTAAACATAGCAGATGCAGCAGATCTGAAAAGTTAGGAGGGGAAGCGCTTGCTGATAGCAGGTCTGGTGTGTCTGCCAACATGTTTGGGGGGGCAGACAATTTGTGATAACATTAAAAACAAACAAACAAACAAACAAACACACCCTACTCCACTAAAGAATTCAGTGGATGAAATATTTGGCAAAGTCACAGAGACAGGCATCATATGGCAACCACCAGGAAGGTCAGCAGAGAACCTGTTGGAACCTTTGTCAGTCATTTAATAACAGCATTCGTAAAAATACAGAAATGATGTACAATTCCTTTGTGGTGTTAGAGAACCAATCCACAGTGTTACAGAAGACAGTGGGACTGCTTATATACATATTACTTAATAGGGTTGATCCTGCTTTGGGCAGGGGACTGGACTCAATGATCTCCTGAGGTCTCTTCCAACCCTAGGATTCTATGATACATAAGGCTGTGTCTAGACTGCAGGGTTTTTTCCAAAAAACTTCACCTGCGTCTAGACTACAGCCACGTTCTTTCGAAATTAAATCGAAAGAACTCAGCTTTTCTTTTGACAGTGGTACTCCTTATTTCACGAGGAAGAACGCCTTTTTTCGAAAGTGCTTTTTCTAAAAAATGCGTTCTTGAATGCAAACAGGGCTTTTTCGAAAGAGAGCATTCAGACTGCCTGGGTGTACTCTTTCGAAAAAGCGGCTTGCTTTTTCGAAAGTACTGCTTGCAGTCTAGATGCTCTTTTTCGAAAGAGGCTTTTTCGAAAGTATCTTTCGAAAAAGCCTCTTTTGAAAGAGGCTTGCAGTCTAGACGTAGCCTCAGTGAGTAGTGGTAATAGAATCAGGCTCATAGGAGGATGCAATTGAAATTGTAACTTGTGATTGTACAGGCACTCGGAGTTACAAACATCCCCATTTACCAACAAAAGCTCACCTGCAGCCTCAGGGGAGCAGGCAGGAGGCACAAGTGGTGGCTGGAGGAGCCACCTGGTTATGCTAGATTTATACTTTGCAGGAGCAGGCCCCATGCTCTTCTGGAGTCTCCCAGGCTGTGCTCACTGCCTCCTGGCAAATGGGAGCTGGGTACAGCCTGTGGGAGGGGTTGGTTGGAGGATGGGGGTGGCTTCAGGAGCTGGTGCAGAGCCTATGTTGGGGGGAGAGATATGTGGCTGGAGGATGCTCAGAAATCCCTTTCAGAATCTTCCCTTATCTCCTCATCCTTCTCTAATTAAACCTGTCTGTCTCAAGCAGCGGGGTTTTTTTTTTCTATTTTTCATTGCAAATATACGGTATTTCAGCCACATTATAGGTTAAGTAGGCTTTTGTGGGCTAGCCTGGGAACCTATCATTTATAACATTGTTTCTATGGGAAAATGCATTCCAAATTCCGAACAACCGACTTACTAATGAACTTTTGGAACATAACCTGTTTGTAAGTTGGGGACTTCCTGTATTGCCATTTATTCTATAATAAAGATTAAATGTAATGTCCTTATAATAGTATACAATTATAATAAAGTTGCTAAAATGTTCATGTCATTCCTGCCAGCCGCATTTTTGATTAAATGGATAGCAGAAGCAATCTGAGGTAGTCAATCTGAGATAATTGCCAAGGGGTGCATAAAAGCTTAGCCATCTGTGCTATTTGTTAACTGTCGGACACAATAGTGGGCTGATTATTCAAATTGTTTTCAAATAGTTCATTGCATTTCTACAAACAACAACAAAAAAAGAGACGGCATTATTACTATGCAAATCATAAAGGACAAACCAACCTTATCTGGTTTTGCATTTGTAGAAGACATTTCCTGTCAACTCAAAAGCAAAATAAGCCCAACTGAAAAAGGAAAAAAAAAATCATCTGTAACTGCTCAGCTCTTGAATATAAACAGAATATGAAAAAAAAAACTTGGAAGGCTTTTGAGGGTTGATGCTGAACTCACTCAGACTGGATAAATTCTGATACAAGCCTCATGAAATTCGGTAGAGGTGTAAGTATGGATCACATTTGTGTAATAGAATAGTGATAGAGATGTAGCCGTGTTAGTCTGGTGTAGCTGAAACAAAATACAGGACTATGTAGCACTTTAAAGACTAACAAGATGGTTTATTAGATGATGAGCTTTGTGTAATGTGTTTGTAGGGTGTTCTGTTCAGTAAGGCTCTGGACTCTAGGCAGTAATGGAATACAAACGATAATAATATTCTCATTTTGCACCCAAGTAAATGGGCTCAGATTCAGAACCTCAGCAAAGAGCTGGATGAGGACATTTCTGAATTGGACAAACTAATGTCTGTTCTTACCTAGACTTTCTAATAGAGATTGTATCTCCCTTAACCAGCAACATCCGTGGTCCTGGACCACAGAACTCAGATATAGGGAAGTTGGGCTGTGGGGCAGGAGTGGCAGGAGAGGTGCAGAGACTCAGCTGGGAGCTAGGAGGAAGGGTGGCACAGCAGGAGGTTCTGGCCCTTGCAGCCAGGCAGTAGCACAGGCCCAGCAGTGACAGCTGTGAAACTCTGACACCGGCCACGGAGCTTGGGGACTGCAGGGGTGGAGCTCTGGCCCCAGCCATGGAGCTCCAGCCCCAGGAGTAGCCAGGGAGCTCTATCTCTGGTAGTGGAGCTCTGATACCAGTGGCAGCCATGGCCATGCAGGCAGCACGGCTAGGCTGGAGCCCTAGCTAGGGGCAGCAAAACAGCATAGGCCATGTTGGGAGGGACCTCGCCTGGTCTGGCAAATCCCCTTGGTCAGGTCCCGAGGGTGCGGGACAATGGAGGTCCAATCTCTATTAACCATTTATAAATGGAATTTCAGTGTAAGACATGACCAGTGAGACAACAATTTTTAGTAAATTCCACCAATAAGAGGTCCACCCCAGTGCCCTCGACCAGCCCTACCTTATTCTGCCTGCCTCTCAGTCACCTTGATGAGCCACAGAGGGCAACCTGACTGTTGGGTTCTGTACCTAAGAGGTTCTGCTAAGCTACACTACCCTGAAGAACCTGATCTTCCAAACATTAGCATTGTCCCACTGAGGCTCCAAAGGACTGTTGTGTATAGACTGCCTGGGAGAGTAAAGATTTGCATGGCCAGGCCCTAGCCGAGCTTTATTCTTAAAGTTGTCTCTAAAACTTCATACAAAAAGCGCCTTAGAAGAGACTCACAAATGGGAGTTAGGCACCAACTGCTACTGATTTTCAGTGAAGGATAAACATTAACATACCAGCTATGCCTTTGAAAATAACCCAATGCCTACTTTCATTTTAAGGGTGGACATACCTTTTTTTCATAGTAGTGTAAAAAATATAACATTATTTCCCTCACATACAACCAAAAAAAAGTTAAAGTAGTTGTCAAAAATAATGGATTTCTGATATAGCCTTCTTTCATCTTCTCTAATTACATCTAATATGGAAGAACTGTACAAACTGGCCCTACATGTTTTTATGAACATTAGGCTTCATGCATTGACAAGGAATGATTCAAACATCAGTGGGTTTCAAACTTTTTGTATTGATGACCTTTTTCACACAGCAGGCCTCTGAATCTGACCTCTCTCCCCCATTATAAATTAAAAATGGGAGGGTAATAGAATTTAATGGAGGCTTAGCTCATAACCCCCAAATAACCACCTTGTGACCCCCTGAGGGGTCACAACCCTCAGTTTGGGACCCTCTGAGTTCACATGTAACACAATACCCTTATATTTCAACTTCATTGAGGAACCTAAATAAAAATCTCCAGTCTGGGTCATGCTCACAAATTAAATGTCTTTAACTCTTCTTGATTCTTACACCCTCTGTCTCAAGAGAGCAGCAGTGACTATGTTGTAGACTGACAGCTCTGCAAATCAATCCGGAGCCAGTAAAGCAGATAGTTTGATTTGCTAAGTCTGAATCTCGTGTTTAGTGCCAGACACATATATAGATTTTTTTTTGTTAAGGATAATGGTGTGGGTGAAGCACTAATGCATATCTTAGTTAAATTGACAGTCAGTAGTGTTAATTATGAAGCCCATCCTAGTGAGCTTTCCACAGTACAGAACAATTTCCAATAAAGTAGGTAAACTGCAGCCCTGAGATTCATGGTTTTTTTGCTCTCTTTAAATTGTGCATTAAAGATATTTTCCTGTTGACACTTTATATCAGATTTAGCCTATGCAGTTGAAGTTGTATAAACTAATTAAAAGTGAAAAAAAAAATAGAACTATAACCTCCCTTCAGTTCTGTGGAACAGGAAGAACTCAGGTCATGAACACAAAATAATTTAAAACTCATAATCTGTAAATGTTATGACACTTCCATTATTTATTGTTCAGTGACCCTGACAGTACTGCTGCTAACACTATTTAATGATAAAAGACTAAGTTGGCAATGACAACATTACGTTCAAGAAGCTTCTTACACAAAGTGGGCTTTTCTTACTGGTATGTGCTTTTATGTCAAAGTTGTGAAGAGATGTTTAATTGACTATAAACAATGGCATGAAGATACAAGACAGTGCACGGGTAAACTACAGACTTTAACAAGAGCAATTTTAAATAGTCTCACATATGCATCTGACGAAGTGAGTCTTTGTCCACGAAAGCTTATGCTCCAACACTTCAGTTAGTCTATAAGGTGCCACAGGACTCCTTGCCGCTTTTGCGATGACTCTAGTTTCTTGCCAACATTGTGTCACTAGACATCTTCTCAAATGAGACTGCAGCAGAACTGTAAGTTTTGCTCTCTTATGCACCTTATTTAGTGTATAAGTTACTTCTAGAGAAATCATGGGATTTCTCGCAGGAGGTACCATTCAGTAGGAGTCAGGGTGGCCAATGGAAAAGGACATAGGATATGTCCTCATTGTAGGAGGAGTAACGGTAGTCCGAATTAGGGGCTTTAGTTCGAACTACCTAGCCCGTGCCACGTGTACCTAGCCTGTGCCACGAACTACCGGGCATTTAAAAATGGCGGCACCCGGGAACATGCAAATAAAGCCCCGGATATTTTAATCCCCGGATATTTGCAAATAAATCAAATAAAGCCCCAGATATTTGCAAGTTCAAATGACTACATTAGCCACCCTAGTTCGAACTAGGGTGGCTAGTGTAGACATACCCATAGGTATTTACAGATCAGCTTCAGTTAGTCCGGTTACATCTCTGGTACCATAAAAACAACTAACAGTCCTGTTGCACCTTGGCCCTGGTCTACACTAGAACATTATTTCAAAATAACGGCCCTTAGGTTGAATTTATAAGTGGAGTGTCCACGCTACCAAGCCCATTATTTCAAAATAAAAGGCCATTTATTTCGTGATCTGTACTCCTGCTTTCCTCGGGGAATAATGCTAATTTCAAAATAGTTATTTTAAAATAGCATTAGTGTGGATGCTTTGGTGCCGCTATTTTGAAATAATTATTCCCCAGGTTTCCCTGTAGTGGGGGGCAGACTATTTGATTTTGTAAAATTGGGAGTTAAGTTTAATTTAGTTATTTTGAAATAATTTCTTAGTGTAGACATGCCCTTAGAGGCTAACAAAAATATTTAGTATTATGAGCTTTTGTGGATAAAACCCACTTCAGATGAGCTGGAGTGGAAATAACAGAATCCAAGATATAACAGAAAAAGCAGTTACCTGTCAATTGTAGGACCCATGTTAATGAAGCTAATTAAGTAGGATGGATGTATCCCATTCATAGCTTTAGATGTGAAAATGTGAATGTCAAAGACAGAGGAAGTTGGCTTTGTAGTGTGATAACCAATTAATGTCTTTATTCAAATCCAGGATAACAATGTTTCAATTTGTAGATGAATTCTAGTTCAGCAGTCGCTTTCTATGATTGGGTAGTGAAATTCCTTTGTGGAACAATAGCTACTTTTAAAACCATAATTGAGTGTCTAGACATATTAAAATGTTCCCCAACAGGTTTATGTGTTACCAATCTTGCTGTCTGATTTGTGTCCATTTATCCTTTACTTTATTGTTTTCCTTTTCATCACTCTAATACATCAGTCCCTGACAGCATCTGATTCTTCACATTACCTTTTGAATAATATCACATAATCCTCGAGTCCAAAGACACTCATAAATTTGGACCTTTATGCTTTTAGCACATACACAATTTTCTATGTTTTATATGTCTTTGTTTAAGGAGGCACCTCTCATCTTCCAGTATCGTAAAAGCATGGCTGTATTTGTATTCTTTCCTGTTGATGAAACTGGTGTCCAAAAAGCTTTGATAAACACCATAAATGCCTCTGAGGAATGATATTTTATTTTTGTTGGTTATGATCATCTTACATGTCATTTTAGGCCAGCTTCCTAGGTTATTTTTCCTCAATTCATTTCATCCTACTATCGTTCTGTGAACCTGGAATCGCCAAGAAAGAATACATAAATATTGCTTAGAGGGTGCTTTAACTCTGGCATCCCACTCCCAGAAGACCATAGCATTGTTTCTGCTGAGAAATTCCTAGGAGTAGAAAAACAGCGGAAAAGATGTTTCTAAGCTCTTTTTTGATATGAAAGGGATGAAATTTCTCTGAGAGGATATACTTGTGCGTGAACAAATTCTCCATTTTACCCAGGATGGAATTTCAGTCATGTAGACAATGAGAAGCAGTGTTGGCTGGCAAAAATAGCAAGTTGTGAACCAGATCAAATTCACACATGCCAGCAAAACTATCAGTTTTCTCACAAAGTTGAAATTAGCAGTTTCACATAGCTCTGTTTTCAATATCCCTGATCTCTGCCACTTCAAAAAAATCAGAAATCCTAAGGTCAACACTAAGCCCAGGTTTCAGTGTCAAAAGTTCACATTGACATTTACAAAAATAGTCATCTTAAATTGGTCTCTCTTGGTCTAGTGAGCTGTATTGTAGCACTTTGAATTAAAAGGGCAAATAACAGCTCTGTCACTTGAGATTGTCATTCGAGTTGCTCTGTTACATAAAATCAAATACTGCAAGTGGAAACTTTTTACTTCCTAGTAAGTTTGATTACATTTTCAAATGTGATATGTTGAAGGTAAACAAAGCAATCTGACTGGCTTATGTACTTGAGTAAACCTTTGCTTATTGAGAATGCTAGAAAATTGATGTCTGTATTTATTACCAGAAGAATAGGTTGAAATTTTTCATCTGATATTTTTTGAAAAAAAAAAATCAGAGTTGAGTCGACCAAAACATTTTCCTGAATTATTTCTTACAACAAATGAAAAAATGCACACAAAAATCCAAAACCCTGAACAAATAAAATGTTTCATTTTCAATGCTACTTTTCAATGTGATATTCAACATATTTCAATTGTTTTATTCTGAAAAACTATTTTGCAATGTCCTTCATTATTGTTTTTAAAAAATGATAATTAAGCTTAAAAGCAAAATGAAATATTTTGAACAAAACATTTTGTGTGAGTCAAAGTTTTCTTACTGATTCTTCAAAATTTTTGAAATGTCTTGTTTTGGATCAATACAAACTATTTTTTTAACCTTCCAGCAAACTGAAAAACCTGTTATTGATAAGTTTTAAATTACCAGTAACCTACATAATTAACCTTGACTGAGGTCCATGGTATTACAAACTGCCCTTCCCCCAGAGCAGTTCAGTTAAGTTTGAGACACCATGTGGATTTTAACCGTCTATTAAAAATCACAACAATCCCAATGAACGACCGTAGGCTATAGTACAGCAATAAAGTAAACATTCTTACTCCCTGCTGGGTGGTCCAGCAAGACATACCAGTTGTGGAAAGACAAATCTTCCTTTCTGTTCAGAGTCTGTCATCTCTCCAGACAGAAAAGCTCATAGCCCCACCACAACTCTCATATTATGCACACATTTTATGATGGTCATATGCCTAGACAGGCCCAACCCCTACTGCAGGAAGATGTGAAACATTCTAAGAAGATAAACATTAAACCAAGGAGGGTATAGGTGCCATATGCCAGAAAAATAGGAACATCTAAGGGGGTAGACTGATAGGGGGATCTCCAGTCCCCTAACAAGTAGTAATACAACTGTCTACCACACCTAAAAAGAAAACTAAGAACCAAATCTAAAGCCCATGTAGGTTAATAGCAAGCTTTCAGGTGAATTCAGTTGGCTTTGGAACAAATCCTTAATGCACAGTAAACATTTTTTTCTTTCCCTTGATCAATATTTTCATTTTTGTCTCAACTAGGGCCTGAACCACTTAGTAGAAAGTCTGCCATTGACATCAGCTGGCTTTGGATCAAACCATTACTGGCTATAATCCGTTTCCATTTGATTTAGTGCTCCTCTGTGGCTACAATTGTTAATAGGCATGCGACGTCCTGGAGCCATGTGAGATCCTGAACTTTCTTAGCCAAAAGCCAGGCCACTGACGGTGGTAAATAATTATTCGTTTATGTAGCCAGGATATCTATCTAATTGCTCCCCTGCCTTCTACAGCAATTTTTAACTTACACTTAACCAGTTAATAATATCTAGGTAGGAAGCACATTAAACTATGCTCAAAGCTAACCTGCATATAACCCTGTCCCCATTTGTTTGTTTCTTCCTCATGTCATGTAGTAGCACTGAAAGCGCTTTGGGATAGTGATTGGCTTTTTATCATACATTTGTAGATGGCCTTGTACCATGGATTTACACCAGGGACTCATCTGGCCCCTGCAATATTTTCTCTCCCTGGAGTTGTGTTAAAATTCACTACGTACAGTGGAGAAACAGTTAAACTCTTTCTAATAAAGACTGTATTGCTATTTCCCAGTCAAACTCTACAGTGGGATGGTGATAGTTAAGATTTGAATTGACAAACCATTACAAGATGGACCACAGAGAACAATCCTCCACTGGCATAAAAACAGATCAGTTGCCAGACAGCCACCTCAGTCCTTCAAACCTATAATAGCTCAGGGTGGAAGGGTTAAAGATGGAGTCTGCATGCCAGCAGGATGTAGCTATGTCAGCCTGCATATTGCCTTCTAGCATCAGACACAAACTAAAGCAAAATTGCAGCCCTTTGGAGATATTTCAGGGTTCCTGAAGAGATTCTCTATTTTGTTGTTTTCTACTTCTCTGGAATGAAGTGCTGAGTCGCAAAAAGTGCTTGTCAGCAAAATATCGGCTCTGATTACTGGCCTCAGCACTGATGCATTTGAAGTGAGCCAGCTTTAACAGTGGATATTCTGTCACAACTCTTCAAGAAACAGAAGCTTGAGATATACAACACAAACTTCTGTTGCAGCACAAAAGTTGATTTCTAGCCAAGGTTTTCCCGGTAAGCCAATCTGGTCACCTACCATATTTGTTTTTCTTATTGCACATCGGGATGTTTTTTTCTGGAGCTCTGAGCAATCATACTACTCTTACATTCAGTGCAACTCCTCCTCCTTTTCTCCCCCTCCTGTTCTTCCTGAACAGTTTATATCCTTCCATGACAGTGCTCCAGTCATGCAAGTCATCCTACCAAGTCTCCGTTATTCAAATCAAATCATAGTTCTTTGACTGGGCTTGGGCTTCTAACTCTTCCTGTTTGTTTCCCAGGCTTCTTGCATTCATGTACAAACACCTTAGATAACTAGTTGATTGCCCTAAGTTCTCCATTCATATCAGGGGTCCTCCTTTGTTGTTTCTCCCTCCTTGTGTTTTTTTTCCTGGTATCCCACTTCCCCACTTACACCAAGGCTTAGGTCACTGTCCCCCAATGAACCTGGTTTAAAGCCTCCTCACTAGGTTTGCAAGCCTGCCCACGAAGATGCTCTTTCCTCTCTTGGTTAGGTGGATCCCATCTCTTCCTAGCAATCCTTGTATCTGGAACAGAGTCCCATGGTCGAAGAAACCAAAGCCCTGTGTCCAACACCACCTGCGCAACCATGCATTTACTTTTATGATTTGATGATCCCTACCTGGACCTTTTCCTTCAACAGGGAGGATCGATGAGAATGCTACTTATGCTTCAAATTCGTTGATCCTTTTTCCCAGTGCTGCCTAATCTGCAGCAACCCGCTCAAGGTAATTCTTGGCCATATCATTAGTTACCACAAGGAGAAGCAGGAAGGAGTAGTGATCTGAAGGTTTGATCATTTTTGGAAGAATCTCGGTCACATCCTGAATTCGAGCTCCTGGTAAACAGCACACTTCTCGAGATTCCAGGTCTTGATGGCAGATGGATGACTCTGTCCCTCGTAGGAGGGAATCCTAGACCAACACCCCCCGTCATTTTCTTTTGGGGGGTGGTGGTTGTGGAACCCCCATCCCTAGGACAATGCATCCTATGCCTTCCAGTAGATGGTGTCTCCTTCTGATTTCTTCCCTGAGAAGTCCCTGCCAAAGCTTTCTCTACTGTAGTGCCTGTGCAAAAAACCTGAAAGCGGTTACTTACCTCTAGTGGAATTGGGATACCAGAGTTGGCTTCCTTCTCCTGGAGGTTACATTCTGCCAGTTTTCTTTCTTGTTCTCTACTACCCTCACTGGCTCTTCAGCCTGCTGTGCCTGCAGTATTAAATGCTGCCTTCTATCGAGGAAGTCTTCATCTTCTCTGATGGAATGTAGGGTTTATAGTTGGGTCTCAAGTCCTCTATTTTATTATTCCAAAATGGCAACCAGATTGCACTTAGTGCAGATGAAATCCCTTCTATCTTCCAGAAGGAAGATAAACACGGCACATTAACAAGAGTGTTGTGAGCAAGACATGAGAAGTCATTCTTCCACTCTCATCTGCAATGATTATGCCTCAGTTGAAGTATTGTGTCCAATTCTGGGCACCACATTTCAAGAAAGATGTGGAGAAATTAGAGAAGGTCCAGAGAAGAGCAACAAGAATGATTAAAGATCTAGAGAACATGATCTATGAAGGAAAACTGAAAGAACTGGGCTCATTTAGTTTAGAAAAGGGAAGACTGAGAGGGGACATGATAGCAGGTTTCAAATATCTAAAAGGGTGTTACAAGGAGGAGGAAGAAACATTATTCTCCTTGGCCTCCAATGATAGGACAGGAAGCAATGGGCTTAAATTGCAACAAGGGAGGTTTAGGTTGGACATTAGGAAAAGCTTCCTAACTGTCAGGGTGGTTAAACACTGGAATAAGTTGCCTAGGGAGGTTGTGGAATCTCCATCTCTGGAGATATTTAAGAGGAGGTTGGATAGACATCTATCAGGGATAATCTTGATGATGCTTGGTCCTGCTGTGAGGGTAGGGGACTAGACTTGATGACCTCTTGAGGTCCCTTCCATTCTAGTATTCTATGATTCTATAAAGACAATTGCTTGGCCTACATGCAAATTATAGCTGGGTGAACAATGGCAGGTGTGGGGAAAGATTTGTGAATACGTTTTTCACAGAGTACTATCTGACCATCTGTAGAGCTGAGCAAATAAAATAAATTGGTATTCCCAAATAATTTATTTAAAGTTCCAAAAAATTGCCAGACTAATTATTCTCAGTATTTTAACCAGAGAGAGTGAAGATCTCCTGTCTTGCTCTTGGGTGCCATCTTGTATTCACTATTCACCTTCCACAATGTGTGTCAAGAGAAGAGTCTGAGGCTAGAGCGCCCAATGATGATGTCACGCCATTGAGGGCTGTGGAGGCGGGGGCACCAATAGCGCATTCTGCCTGGGGCGCCATCTGATGGCAACCCGCCTTGGGCTGACCCTGGTCTGAGGAATCTGGCCCCTGCTTTGTTCACTATAAATTAGTTCTATGTAGCAATTCTAGGAGCGGAGTGGCATTGCTGCCTCTGCTACTCCGAAAGATAAACAGGCCTAGACAAATGTGACTACCTCAAACTTGCCTCTGTAAAGCTTGGATGAGATGATCCACTGCCTTGGATCACTGCTTGACCTTTTGTTCAAGATGACGGCTACCTGGGGACACACTTCAGCAGAACTAACACTTTGCTCTACATTTTGGTGTCTGCTAACGCCAACTGTGATCGCTTTGGCTCAAGATAAAAGCTTGTCAGAACATTTCTCTCTAAATGAAATGGTCAAAACTGAAATGTTTCACAGAGACGTATCAGTTTTGAAATTCTAATTGGAGGGGAAGGACAGACACACCTTTTAACCTGATAGTTAGGGTACTAACATGGGATATTAGACATTCAGTTTCTAATCCCTGTTCTAGCCTTATTCAGAGTAATTTGGGGTAGAAAAATTTTCTTCTGACTTTAGAACAAAAACAAATTTTGAAACTTTAAAAATCTGACATGAAATGAATGGGTCTTCCTCTACATATCTCTAGGTTGCATTATATGATTGTATCATACTGTACAAGTGCCTCCCCCTTCCCTCACTGCCCCTACCCCCTTTGTCCTCTTTTTCCCTGATGCCCACCCTCTGCCCCCATATATCACTTGCTCCATACCCGCCTTCCTCATGCCCACCCCTCTTTCAAACCTTCTCCCAGCACCTCCCCATGAGCCCATATAACTCGCCGCCCATGTAGCCCAGTTCTTAGTGATTTCAGCTCTGGTAGTTTCACTGGGGTTTGGAGAATGTCACTGCTACTGCTTTCTCTTTCTTCATGTCAGCCCATCAGCCTTGTGATACTCTTCCTCTTGTGTGGTTAACAAGAGGGGAGGGCTGATCTGGGAGAGAAGGCCTTAGAAGACAGAGGCTAAGCAAGCAGGGGCAGCTAGCAAGCAGGGGACTTTGAGAAGGAGTCCTAGACAACCAATACGGTTAGGAAGGGCTGCATCTCCTGGGCCAACACTACTTTTGTTTCCTCCACCTGGGTTTGTAGCCAAAACGATCACCTGACCATGACTGCCTCTACCCAGATTCTGGTGTGCTTTTGCAGAGAACTGTGGCCTGCATTTCTACTTACAGAAATCCAGGCTGAGGAGCATCTGAGGAGCCTGTGAGGGATTCCTTGAGAATCCAGCTACAAAAGACTGCTTGTCAGCCGATGGTCAGGGCAGTGTGTGTGTTATACACCCGTGTCTTCAACTGCTAGGACACGAGGTCCTGTCTCAGCGGGTGGCCTTACGGAGGTCGACGGGCACCCCAAGAAGTTTTATGTTCGTGTCTTTAACCACTAGGACCGAGGTCCCTTCGCAGAGGGCAGCCAACAGGCTGACAGACTCCCCAAAGTTTGCAGGGAGAGCTTATTACACCTGTGTCGTTAGCTGCTAGGACTGAGGTCCCTCCGCAGCGGGCAGCCTATGGAAGGCTGACGGATGCCCCTATGGATCTGCCCCTTGGAGGCGACACGATCCAAATGCCCAGCTCTGCCTGCATCTGCTCCTATGACCGGCTGGAGTTCTTTTAAATTGTGCTTGGTTCTGTTACAGCAACTGAAGGCGTCAGGTTAAAGCTTAAACAGTTACAAGTTTATTAAAGAAGCTTACATATCACATGGTTACAATGGCTATTGCTCTATTTCTTAACTGCTAGCAAATATAGATCTTAAAAATGGTTACAAAGAAAATAAAGATAGAAAATAGAAATAATGGTACCAAGTGACAGCTTAATCTTTAAAGAGCTCTAAATCTATGTGTACACTTAAGACAAAAGACACATCCAGGTACAATTTTTACCCCCTTCTGTGCCTCTCGACTCCAGTGCATCCGGTCCCTCAATTCCTAGGAAAGACGAATACGAGGTGGGTGTCCCCGTGGAATCTCAGGAGGCCAATCACCTAACCCGACCAGCAGATAGATGGTAGATTGACGCTGAGAGTAAGTGTGCTGCTGGACCCATCTTTATACCCATAGGGGCTGGTATCCTTTTTCTTATCTAAGATGCCAAATTGTGTTGGTCCGTCTTTGTGACGCCAGTTTTTACAAGGGAGTTTCAACTCAATTTACATTTGCAAGAGAGAACTAAATTGTAAGTACTGGACATTCTTTACTGGGCGGGAGATTTCTCCCCCCGCGGACGGCTGTGTGTTCATATCAATATAGGTGCCAGCAAAGGCAGTTCTCGCAGCCTCGAGGTCAGCGATTGGCGTATCTCTGTTTACAGCCATCCAGGGTCACAGCAGCCAGCATATCTGGGCCTCCTGTCAAGGCTTCAAAGACTATGCTCATCTTACTGATCTGTGTGCTCCAAGCCAGCAAAAATGGATGTTATAGGGGGGTTCCTGTCTGGCTACACTGCTGGCACACCACTGGTAGGGGAGGGGATGGTTCTATCTCAGGGGGGACACTGACAGCTGATTACTTGTGGCAGCAGGTAGGGCTCCTCCTCTGCTCTCAACCCACCCACCATGATTCTGGAGAACAATTATACTGCCCTGGGTACAAGAGAGGATAAATCAACCCCTATGGACAAGGAGGAGGGTTAGGGCAAATTATGAAATTGTAGGTTAGTTCTGCTTTTGAAAACCATACTGAAGCAAACATGATTTGACTGAAAATTCTATAAAACGTGTGGGGCGGGAAGGAGAGAAAGGGTTGAGACTCATCACAGCACCTCCAACTGGTTACCTCAGGAATTAGCTTAGTCCTCAGCAGAGCACCCTCTGAGCCCCCCTTTTCTGGCTGGTGCTCACCCATCATCTCTGCACTCTCCCCACACTCAGCTCTGGACCTACATTGCTCCCCAGATAACAGGATACTTTTCAGGACACTGCCCTCCAGCAGTGCCCATCACACAGGTTCTCACCCCTTGCCAGGGATATCAGTAGTCCTCAGTCTGGCCCTGGCCATCACAGCCATCCACAGCCCTCAGGGTGAGCCCAGAGTCTCTAAAGGCCACTCCTCTACATGGAAAGGTGCAGTGCCAGGGAGTGACTGAGGCCCACCCACTACTCTGGGTCCTAGCTTAGGGACCCTCCAGCAGCAGCTTTGTCTGTCCTCTTTCTCTCCTCCTCTACTGTCTCCTGGGCCACTTCCCATGATACCTGCACCACTGTGGCTCTTGCATCAAGGCCTGAAGCCTGACAGGTGTCAGACTAGAGCCTCGCTCTCACTACCTCCTCTGAGCCTGCCCAGCACTGCTTTTTCTCAGGTGCTTCCCCGAACATTAGACTGCACATTCCCATATCAAGTCCCAACTCCCAGTGTCTCCTGAACAGCTTCTTATAGTCAGCACTGCCCCCAGCAAGCGGTCCTCTGACTGGCTTCTTCTAAGTCATTCCCCGATTGGCTAGGCTCTGTGCAAGATCAGCCTAGCCTGATTTAACCCCTTCTGGCCAGAATGGGGCAGTCACCCCACTACTAAGGGTTATTTTGAAATTTTCATGCAAAAATGTAATGAAAAGTTTTCATTTGAAATTTTTCTTGGAGGTAAAATAGAATTAGGGTTGTTTTTTAAAATCATCATTGGCATATTTAAGGGCAGGCAAGTAGATTTTTTCCCTGTCTAGTAAATATTCATACTTGTGTTCAACTACTTCCATAAGTATTAGAGTTAAACTAGCTGGTTTATCATTCCCTGCTATGACTCTTTCTGCCCAACTCCAGAAAAAATATGTATCAATAAAAGATTGCAGGTGCCTGTATATTATAAATCTGACCACTAGTAAGAGGATTAAGTTGCAGTATTGAGTGTTTTTGCATTGTATCTTGCTTCACTCTTTGCTGGAGCCTGTGCCTGCTTCCCCACTTTTACTCTCCTGTCACAGATTATTGCCGGTG
This sequence comes from Pelodiscus sinensis, assembly GCF_049634645.1. Taxonomy (NCBI): domain Eukaryota; kingdom Metazoa; phylum Chordata; order Testudines; family Trionychidae; genus Pelodiscus; species Pelodiscus sinensis. Next base: position 13,510,285 of record NC_134720.1, read on the forward strand.
AATGAACTGAATTTTGCAAAGGTATGATAAAGAGAAACTGACTGATTGAACTCCCTGGCCAATGTCCAAAGGACAAGGGATGGGCAGTGGCTCATGGACTTAATTGGAAGAGTATGAGGCGGGGCAATCACACAGAAAGAGGGAATGTTAAATCCATGTCATAATGAATCCATGACTTTCCCACAAAAGCCCCTCCATTGCACACTCATAGACAGGGATGGGTGCCACTCTCCACACCACATTCTTGAGAACAGCACTGTGGGATTTCCCAATCAAATGATACCATCACAGCATTCACTTTGGGTACGTCTAGCCTACATGGCTCCGTCGACGGAGCCATGTAGATTTGTTGTTTTGGAAAAGGGAAATGAAGCCGCGATTTAAATGATCGCGGCTTCATTTACATTTACATGGCTGCCGCGCTGAGCCGACAAACAGCTGATCAGCTGTTTGTCGGCTCGCGCGCTAGTCTGGATGTTCCCCCTGTCGACATCAAAGCCCTTTGTCGGCAGCCCCGGTAAACCTCATTCCATGAGGAATAACGGGGCTGCCGACAAAGGGCTTTGATGTCGACAGGGGGAACGCCCAGACTAGCGCGCGAGCCGACAAACAGCTGATCAGCTGTTTGTCGGCTCAGCGCGGCAGCCATGTAAATGTAAATGAAGCCGCAATCATTTAAATCGCGGCTTCATTTCCCTTTGCCTACAACCCTAATCTACATACCTCTGCCGACAGAGGCATGTAGTCTAGACACAGCCTTACTGTTTTTCCCGCATAGGATGATTACACTGGGGAGAAACCAGGATAAGTGGTTTCAGGGGAACTTTCAGGTAGCGTGCATTTTATAGCAACCTCATTTTCTAGGATCCAGGAAGCACTACAGTATAGCACCTAATAAGAATCCCCCACAAAATATAAAGGCCATGGAAAAGCCTTAGTTCTTTGGGTTTAACTGCTAACACAGACCATGCTGTGGCAAAACTCCTCTGCTACGTCTACACTGGCACCCTTTTCCGGAAATGCTTAAAACGGAACAGTTTTCCGTTTAAGTATTTCTGGAAAAAGCGCGTCTACATTGGCAGGATCAGGGCTTTTTTGCGGAAAAGACTACTGTGCTGTCTACACTGGCCCTTTTCCGGAATAGTTTTTCTGGAAAAGGACTTTTGCCCGAACGGGAGCAGCATAGTTTTTCTGGAAAAACACTGACAATTTTACAGCAGATCGTCATTGCTTTTCCGGAAAAGCAAGCGGCCGGTGTAGACAGCTGGCAAGTTATTCCGGAAAAGCGCCTGCTTTTCCGGAATAAGTGGCCCAGTGTAGACACAGCCCCCATGAATCAATAAAGAGAAAACTCTTTGAATACTCATTCAGAGTTTTCATTCTTCTATGTAGAATACACAGAAAATTATTTCCTCACATTTTTAAAATGTCTGTACTAGTGTTAATATGACCTTGGATCTGACATTTATAAAAATCTAATTTACTTCTACTTATGCTTCTACTTTTGCATTTTTTCCAGTAGGACAAGGACAATGCCGGAGTCTGTTTCACTTTTGCTCATCTGTTCAGTGTAGTCAATTTCACTTTCAGGTTTTCTTCTACCCTTCTGCTATTGAATAGTCTCAATTAAACCTATGAAATAGTACCAGCCTCTTGTGACACAACCACTCTCCATTGACAGAAAATGTGTTTAATGATAATGACGGTCTGAGTCAGCACAATTAAGCTTGCTGGCATTACTGTACAAAAGACCAGCTGAAGAGTTTTCTTTGGAGAGGGAAAAACATTGATGCAATTAAAATAACTGTTTATTATAATGACCGATCTCCTGATGTCTGCACCAAGCACACAGTGCTCATTGCTTTTGCTTTTAGAAAAAATAATAAATTCAGGGTACTAAATTCAGGGACTTCCTCTTGTGAAAGTGACATAGGAATTCATACCATACCAGGAAAGAAAATATTAGAGAGAGAGAGAGAAGTTTACACCTGTTTAAGGTCAAAGCTGTATTACTTTATATGCATTTATTGTAAGATTATACTTGAGTTCATATTAAGTAAATTAGCACTGTAATCAGCATGGCTGTGTCTACATTGGCATGACCTTGCACAATACAAAGAGTTCTCAAGTTAAAGTATTTGCACAAGACAGCATCTACACTGGCATGTACCTTTGCGCAAGAGATGTGCTTTCGCGCAAGAGCATCCATGCCAGCGTAGACACTCTCTTGTGCAAGAAAGCGCCGACGGCCATTTTAGCCATCGGGCTTTCTTGTGCAAGAAATTCGTGTTGCCTGTCTACACTGGCCTCTTGCGTAAGAACAGTTGCACAAGAGGGCTTATTCCTGAGCGGGAGCATCATAGTTCTTGCGCAAGAAGCACTGATTTCACACATTAAAACATCAGTGTTCTTGCGCAAGAACTCCTCGCCAGTGTAGACAGGCAGCATGTTTTTGCGCAAAAGCAGTCGCTTTGGCACAAGATCATGCCAATGTAGACATAGCCCATTTGTTTAGGTTTTAATAGGAGCACTCTGCAAACCAGCTCTCTCCAACTTCCTGGCTGTTACACTGTTCGGGCATGTCTACACTAGGAAACTATTTCAAAATTACTAAAATTGTCTCAACTCCCGAATTAACAAAATTGAAGCAGCACATTCCCACTACGGGGAAGCATCAAAATTAGTTAGAATTAATCTGAAATAGTGCATCCACATTGAATGGAGCCCGCCTCAAACTTGGAGCCCTGAGAGCACTCTGGGGAGGTGCCAAGAGGGCGGATACTTCCTGTGGCTGCTTGGTCAGGCAAGCTGCGTTGCAGGTTTTCAGGGACTCCTCTCTATGGCCACATCTCACAAGCCACTCCTCCACTGCCTCCCCCTCACGGGACACCAAAGGGACGCAGTGGGCACAAGCCGTCTTGTGCTCTGGTTGTCTTTGTGGATGCCACAGCACTGTTGCACTATTCTCCCTTTAACAATACTTCCTTCCTCTCCAGTATTTGTTGTCAAGGTTGATCCTCACTCTGGTACTCTGAGTGCAGAAGGAGGGGACCATCAAAGACTTTATATATACACATCTTGCCACTACAGGCGCTGGTTACAAAAGCTTCCCCCAGAATCACAAATATACAGGGGTGAGGGGGCGGAGGGGAAGAAGAGGTCACTGCCACCATCAAGTGATTTTTTTATTCCTAAAATGAGGGCAAACACTTGAATTCTCCCCCAGAGTTACCCCAAGCTCTGCTGTCACAAGAGAGCTTGAAACAAAGAAGAGAGACAAACAAGCTGCTAACCTCTCGGTCTGAGGCATGCAGACACACACACAGACAGACAGACCTCCTATACCTTCCAGGACACAAGGATTAAATAATCACCTTAAAAAAAGTGTTTTCTTTTTACAAAACTAAAGATATACTTGATAAAGCGTACTTGGTTACTAGATATTACAGAGCAACAAAGAAAAACAAATTAAAACAGAGACAATCTCTGGGAACAATGCTTAGATTGTAAATGGGGAGGGGAGGCATAGATTCACACAGAGCCATTCAAACCAAACCACCAAATAAAGAAAATACCTTGATCATGACTAGATTCACTTTTTTCCCCTTTACTTCCAATCTTTCCTTGGTTCAGTCCACTGCCATGCCCTGAATTCCTTGGAGACATGCTAGTCCTGCCTAGGTTTAAATCATTGTCTCTCACCTCCTGGTTTACCTCTCCCACACAAAGAAAGCAGGGAAGGTATCTTACACAATTCACATTTCAGCACAGCTATGTCTTCACTGTGAGGTTTTTTTGGCAGAAAATATGCTGAGGGGCTCATTAGCATAAGTCACAACCTCATTAGCATATTTTCTGCCATTTCTTTTTGCACTAGGGTTTTGCCTCCGGAGAGTCATAAGAATCTTGCACAACACAGGGGTTTTGCGCAACCCCCCACTGACCACCCTGCTGCTTTTTGCGCAAAAAGAAGTGGCAGGAAATATGCTAAGGAGATCACAACTTATGCTAATGAGTCCCTCATTAGCATATTTTGCCAGAAAAAGTTGCAATGACAACAAAGCCCGCTTTATTCCTGTTGGTTCTCCTAGCTTCCTGCCAACCCCCTTGCTAGCTACCTGAGTGATTAGGTGCTGACCAGCACTCCTGCTATCCATTACATTTGTATTGCATTATTTGCTGCAGACAGAGGGATGAAGCCCTAAACCCAAGATGTGTACTGGTGGGGAACCATCACAGAAATGGGGAAGAACAGATCACACTGGAAAGCCCCTGCTTCCCCTTTCCTGCTGCATGTTGTCATTTGTTTCCCCTAAACCCACCTGAACACTATGACAGAGGGCAGCATGGATTCCTGTTGCCAGTAAGCACTAATACAGCATTGCACATAGCTTATATTAAACAGACTGTCAGCCTTATTACATGTTTTTGTACAGCTGGAGTAGGGGGGCATTAAAAGGGCTCAGTCAAGCCAATTAAACTTCACTCTACAGGATCACACACTCATTGCTATAACCCTTCAGGGCATACATCATACAGGCAGAGCTGGCTGGAGCACAGGGGGAAGGAGAAAATGTTGCCAATTTAGTCATTGACCAGAAATCTGAATTGAAATAATCCTCACTTTAAAAGCATACCTAGTATATGATAAAATACTTGCATCTGGAAAAAAAAAAGCATAATAGCTTTGAAAGTTTGAACAAAGACTAGGTTCCTTACACAGCTGCCATTTTAATGACAAATGTCAGCACATTTATTTTGACATTGACCAGTCTTTATAATTTCAAATTATGATTTGTATGCAAGAGCCCGCCCCGAGAACTAGTGATGAGCCAGGGGTGGGGAGGAAAAGCTTCAGGAGCACACTGTATTTACATGAAGATCTATTCTGCCTAGGTAGTCTGGAGACAGAGCTGTGCTGCCCAAGGGTGTGTCTAAATGACACCCCTCTGTCAGCAGAGGGATGTAGATTATACACATCAAAAGTGCAAATGAAGCCGGGATTTAAATATCCCGCGCTTCATTTGCATAATGGCGGCCGCCGCTTTTTTCCCCTAAACGGGGCTTTTTGACAGAAATACCCTGTTTCAAAAGATCCTGTACTCCTCAAAAAAAAAAAAAAAAAAGGAGAATGAGGAAATGTTGACCAAAGATTCCACGTCAAATGCTTGTTCTTCAGAAATTGCTATAAAGTGGCTATGTAGATTAGAGAAAGAGCTCAGGTCTTATCTAAATCTCATCCTAAAGTAACAGTAACTAGGCAGAACCCACATATTTTACAAGGGTCACAATTCAAATGCATGGTAGTTTTTAGCTAGAATTATACTGACATATGCTGAAATGATTCAAGGGAATTTTCCAGGTAGCCTCTTACTATGACCTGAGTTCTCCAGCAATGCATAGTGTGTAAAATCAAATTATTTTAAAAAAAATAATCTTGGTCCAACACCACGCACCATCTTTCAATATAAGCACATTTTATTTTTTAAGTTTAAAATAGTCCAAACAAAAGAGAGTTAGTTATATAATATAAATACAGAGTAAATGCACATAGTTTACAGCCAACTACATGTATGCAAGAATAATAGCAAACCTCACATGAACATTAAAGGATTCTCAAATGCTCATTTGTGACTGTTTAGCTATGACTCTTACGGCATAATTATGTTCACATATGCAGGGTTTGCAGACTCTCTTAAATAGAACAGTTGATAACTTACATGACTTCAGTTTTTACAGAGAGAATTGTAATAAATTTAATTTAATTTGCACATATCAGCATTTTGCTTGTTTCTAGAATTAACAAAAAACCCAGGAAGCAACATTTTTGAAATGTCTCCAATCTGATTTTCAAAATAACTTAAAAAACAAAAAATTGTACAATATAAGGAATGTTTAAAATACAACTGACAGGAGGGAAAAAATAAAAATAGCAAAAAAGCACAAACTGTCATTCTTGATGGATCATTTATTTAAAAAAGGAAATGTGTGGAGTGTATCATGTAATCAGGGAATTATATAGGTACAATAGACCTATGAATACACCAATGTTTCAATCATTCGTTATAAAAAACAAATAAAAACCCATCATAAATCACTAGTGTGATCCTACTAAGAACAATGTATGCTAACAAATCAAAACGTTAGGAAAAACAAAGAACAGATCTTGCAGTCAGTTTAAAGATAGGTAGAACATTCCATTTGGTACACCAAAACTTGCCTCATGACATTTCACATTGCACGTTAGGATTTCTAAATCCAGGATATTGATAGGGACTTATAAGGTGCAGACCCCGTTCATTGAAGATTTTCTGTCATGGCTTTCCAAGTTCCAGCCACAATAATTTACAGTGCTAAGCCATTATTTTATAAATATCTTTGTTAGACAATGTGTACTGTAGAAAAACTGAGAACTGTTGAAAACCAGATACAAATTTTAAGTGGAACACCAATCCACTTAGCTTTGAGCAGCACACACTATACTGCCACCATCTGGCTAACCTGGAGACTTGCAGTTTTATTATACTATGTTTCTTGATGCTTAACCATCTGTTAAGTCAAATCAAATATATTTAAATAAAAATGGATGTTTGTTTACATAAATTAGATTGATATGTAAAATAATTTGCAGAATGGTACCCTTTCTAGAAAACTGAGGTTTAACCTCTCTGTTAGATAGAAAATCATGGTAGTACAACTGTAAAATACATTAAAGAATCAAGTAAGAGATGATGACCCAAAACAAGGAACATTCTTTCAGCTTTGTAATAAATGGTATTATTGAATGTTGCATCTTCTGTTTGCCTCTGTATGTCTTCAAAATAGATCCCAAGAAAACTACATAAAGAATTTCAGTACATCTTTGGGAAATAATTCAGAGGTATCTTTGAACATTGTGGTAGCTTTTTAAACGAAAAAGACAATTTGGTTTGTTTCTTTGTTATAAAAAAATTTCAACCCTGAAGAAATTAAAAAAAAAGTTCTCTCTCTGAAGGAGTAAAACCCAATGAAAACTGGAACAAGAGGTTGATTGTCTTTCTTTGGCTGATAACAAGGAGAGTTAAGCAAAACAAACAAAAACCCTCCCCTTTCTACTGAGATATCACCCCTCTAGAAACAAGATTCAGTGGGATCTATTCTTTCCCGGTGAGGCACCCACACACAATCTAAACCTAATAGGGCAATAGAAGTAATGCATGTTCTCTGAAGGCAGACTGGATCTAGTGGGCCAAGTTTATCCCTGGAATACATGGGTACTACTCCCATCAAAACCGTGGGAATTTTACCCGGTAACTCTGGGGATAAATTTGGGCTGTGTGTGCTTGCTAAATCTAAAATTCAGCTGTGACTGAACTACTTGGATATCTCCTGAAGAAAAATATGTTTTATATGTAACTCATTCCCCATAATTAGCTATTACTTTATAATCACTTTTGGCTTTCACATTACTGCATTTAAATTTTTGCTGTTAGTTGAATGCTGGTGTCAGCAGCAAGATCTGAAGAATCTGGCCACTGATGTTTGGAAGCAGGAAGGCTAGTTGTGAGTAATAACAGCATTAGCAGATTTCCTATAGGATACGCCTACACTTGCTCCCTAGCTCGAGCTAGGGATGCAAATGTAGCCAACCAAAATTATTAATGAAGTGGGGATTTAAATATCCCGCACTTCATTTGCATAATCTTAAAATTAGCAATTTTGGTCGGCTACATTTGCATCCCTAGCTCGAACTAGGGAGCAAGTATAAACGTACCCATAGAGAAGTCACTGGGAAAACTTCAACTGTTTGTTTGTTTGGTTTTTTAAATAATCTCCGTTTACGAATAAGAATACAAAGATTACAAATGTTAGTCTAAATGTGCGCAACACAGGCTATATTTAGAACACTTCTTGAACTAAAAAAAACTGGTAAGAATACTCAAAAGGAAATCAGATGAATGCAGCCAAGCCCTACTGAATCGGCATAGTAGTGGACTTTGTACTCTACAGATGGCCCTTAAAAGTAAAGTATTTCTAACAGCATCTAACACCAAGGGTTGCACGTCTGTACTGAAAGACTTCTGCCATAGTATGAAGTACAATGCATAAAGGAAAACAAAACAAGACAACATGGTTGTTTAGTATATGTCAAGCTTTTATGTATAAAATTCTCCAAAACTGTTTCATCAGTCCTAGTGATCTACTGCAAAAACGTCTTTCTGCCCAGCTATTTGGAACTCAAATCATACACTTAGCTTTAAAAGAATCTCCATGTATTCATCACCGTTTCTAACTGCACAGGACCAATATCTAAAATCTGAAGCAGGAGAAAAAAAAAATCACAAGCCAAAAAAGGCCACAAAGTGCATAAGGAGTCATGTGTAACATAAAGCCATTGCACACACTGCACAGTTTAAAAGTACACTAAAGTACCACACTGGAGGAGTTAATTGCACTGTTTTGTTATACTAGTGTAGTGGCATTAATAGGTAGAAAGTTACTGCCACAAAATCATTGTGAACATCCCATCCAAAAGGCAGCAGATGTAATCCTGGAAGTATTCAAGTTCTATGTGGGAGTTTGAAAAGCTACGTAGAATGTGAAACTTATTCCTGATATTCTGGATCTGTAAGTTATGGCAGAACAAGCAACCATAGTAGCTACGATATGCTGTTGAATGCAATCCATTATTCCGTAACTAGCTTTACATAGCATCAATTAAAAACAATGCCTGAATCTTCAGGCAATTGAGAGGACAGTTATTCTGTTATCTGCAGTTCTGGACCCAGCTTTAGACAAACACAAGGGATATAGCAACTTTTAAGGGGAATGCTTAAACAAAAAATTCTCAATTACCATCTTCTCCATCATTATGTAAGTGGCTGGGATGTCACTGAACATGATTTACATCAACTCCCAACTTGTTACTACACAAGAGTTTATCTATGTGCTTTCCTAGAATTTTACATATGGTGAAGTGTGTGCCCTCATCTTCTAACCCTGGAGAAATATTGGTACTCTAGTCACTACAGTGTTAGGCTAAGTCTTGAAGGAAGAAGTTTTAGAACAATAAAGCTTGCTTTTAGTTTGCATAAAGCTAAATTTGAGTGAAAGCTGTATAGCTTGCATTATGTAAAGCAAGATTTAAATACTTCATGGAGACTTCTTAAAGACACTGTTCTGAAATTCCCTGTGTTAGTAGTGTTTGACACAGTACAGATCAGGAGAGTAGAATTCATGTACTGTTACAACAGATCATCATACAGTCCTCTTTAGATTCTACAAGGGAGTGAAGAAATATGATAATAAAAGCAAGAGGACTCAGCAGAACTGAGCATGCCAATACTAAGAGACTAGTATCCTGCAGGGTTAAGCAACCAGAGCTTCTCACACTAACTTAGACTGTACCTCAGCCTCAGAAGAAAGGCCACCTTTTATATGACAGAATACTTCTGCTTTAGGTCTCTGTGTCACATTCCTTGAGATAGCAACATGGAAGCTGCATACTGCCACTACTACCTCAGTCTCCTCCCTTGAGACTTCAGGTGGAATACAAGTTTCAGACATACAAAGTTATGAGACTATGCTTTCATCCTCCTCACCCTAGCAGCTTATTGTGCATTGAAACAGAATGTATTGAAGACAAAACATTACAAATGGAACAGGACTGTCCCTTGCAATAGAATGCAATATAGGACTCCTTCCTTCCAAATTACTGAAGCTCATTGCTTTTGCAGCATGAAAATTAACACATGGAGAGAAAATAGCAATTTTGAAATAAATGTGTTTAAAGGCATTCCCATGGGGGCAGCTCCTGTTTGTCACATGGTCTCAAAAGGACCATACAATAAGGCAACAAATTGCTCATAGTTGCCTAAAATCAATCTTCTGTTTCATCCATAGCTGCCTGCTCCTGATCAATATTTTTCTTCTGCCCACCACACTGGCACTGATATTTGGTGGTCCACTGAAATCTTTTGGTCTTTCAACGTCCTAGAGACAGCCTTGTAACACTGCTATCCATTGAGTAAGTAGACTACCACTTCATAGGTGGACATCATTATAGCTGTGTTTGGAATCTGTCTGATTAGATGTGTAGTTAGACCACGGTAGAGGGATCCATAGCCTTCTTCTCGCACAAGCAAAGACAGTGTCTGGAAGAAAGATCTGTATTTTGTTCCCTCTTCACGTAGTCTTGTTCGTACAACCTCTGTTTAAAGAAATTAACACTTGGTTATTTTGGTCCTCACCTTACAAAAATGTAATGAAAAATTAATCACTGTAACCAAAAGACTACGCAAGCACAAAACCCTCAACATATACACTCTTTAGATACTAGGTAAAAAACTTAACATGGCAATTACAAGGGCTGGGAACGTGGAAGAAAAAAAAGACAAGCCACATGTTTTCAAGAGTAAAATAATCTAAAAGTTTAGCAATTCCCTGATACCCAGTCAATTGGGTAATGTAATGGTGCTTTCAGTGCCCCAAGTCCAACAAACCATTTAAATATGGGATTAATCATATTGTTTCACCTCATAATTAAGCACATAATTAAGTGCTTTGCTAGATTGAGACAAAGTAAACAGCAGTACTGGGGGGAAATGGAGCAGAAGAACAGCACAGTGAAAGACAGGAAGAGATCTTGCTTATAAGAAAAAAAAGATCTGTTGATTAGTTACTTAAAATTACATAAATAATGAGCATAATATAGAGGTCCCAACAAAGTATGGTGTCTCTGAATCTGAGGACTGGGTAGAAGCAGTTCCAATAGTATTAGACTAAATACTATTTAGGAATACTTTTACACTGATTTCTGAAGACAGTAGCCTCTGGTTAACTTACTGAATCATAAATTGGCCATACCAGTTCCGTAAATCAAATGATATACAGAAATGTAGCTAAAGCAAAATATTCCTTTGTTGGGACTGATCGAGAGCACATTGAAACTCTATGAAAAGGCTTCTGCCTACTTCTTTGGGCTCTGGATCGGGCTCTTAATGAGCAAGTGGGCCTTACCATGTGGATATGCTATAGATGTGGCACAGGTTTTGGAAGTTGCAGCAGCCATCATCATTCCAACAAAGTCTGAAGCTTCTTTTACAGATTCATCCTCATCATCCATACTAGAAGCAGTCTTAAATTCCAGTAGTTTTCGCTTAATACTCTCGTAAATAACAAAATGAATAACAGTCTCAGATATGCCTGCGTAGGATGCCGACATTCCTCTGTAAAAGCCTTTAATTCCATCAGAATGATAGACTTTTCGGACACATTCGAAAGCACTCATTCGCTTTTCTCCACGATTCCTAAAAGAGAAGGAACATCAACTAGTTCACAACCATTGTTTTAAATGATCAGTTATACGTTTCTCTATAAACATGAGACTTTTGCAAAACAGCTAGCAAATCAATGCAAAAAAGCTCCGATTCAAAAGCGTTTGAGGACTTGCACAATTTCAGCACACAAACAATCCCACTGACTTCAGTGATACACGTGATTAAGTACTTTGCTGAATCTGGGCCAAAAGATGTACTGAAGAGTTAAAGGACTGGGGAGTCTCAGACAGGTCTCCAGTATCCTTGAGATCCACATCTTGGAGGCTTGAAAAATCAGGCTGAATCAGACTATCAAGGTATATAAATGCATGACCATTAAAAAAGTTAAGACTAATCAGTTGAAATCCCCAGTTACCTACAGCATGTTACCTATTACAGGAGAATTGCTTAACATTCAAAGGGAGTAAATGAAGTACTAAATTGTAGCTCATTATTTAAATTGATCCAGCTAAACCAAAGCTGAGGTCAAATAATTGTGCACATTGGGTCCAGAAGATTTAATACCTGTAGGACACACAAGAAAAGGTTTATTCCTCAACTTGCAAACAGGACAAGTTAATATTGGACTAATTTATAAACTCCCACTACCCTTGCTGATCCTCAAGTAGGGAAAACACACCAAATATACAGAATGAGTATGAATCTACAATACAGCATCTACACTGCATCACTTAACAGATTCTGCCACCAGAGGTCTCTTGTAGGAGTGAATAAATTGTATTAAAATAATAGAGGACATTGCCCTTTCACTACAACTAGAGACATCCTGGACTATATTTTACTTTTATGTTGCCCCAAACCTTTCTGAAATAAAGTATATGAACTCTGGCCTATATAGAGCAATTCATTACCTTACAGTAACTTCTTCCAGAGGTTTTGTCTATGTGGAAAACCCCTTCAGGAGGCCAGCAAGCAGGGTCAACACGCAAGGTGGGACCAAGAAGCCCCTAATTGCCACTAACCAATAGGGATGTTAATGAATGTGTATTTGTGTAAACGTGTAACTGCTAGATTTTTTTTTTTAGCAGTTACTTGCAGGGTATGGGAGGAAGGATGGGAGGTGGGGAGGTAAAAGCCAACTCCCCAAGAGCACTGGCTCTCATCCTATCCCTTTGCTGCCTTTGATACAGAGGCAACAAGGGGTGTGTATGTGCACGTATAGTCATTAGGATTAACCAGTAAGACCAGGGTTATCAATTAGTCCAGAGTTATCAATTAATTGTGTAAACTACTATATGCTAACATCCCTACTAGCTAAAGAGTGAATGTAATAGTGTGGGCCTACATTTGGCTTCTATTCAGCAGGCCAGCTCAATGATACTTAACAGAAACAAGAGGATTACTCCTGGCGGCTGCTTTGCATGTTTCAAATACAGGGATATTTCTGAACCAGAAAGATTGTAGCCTGGGCTGTAGTGTAATAAGCCTTGATGTTTGTAAGATGGAGTGCTCCTGCCATTTGGTGTCAGACACTATAATCCATTTAGATACACTCTGTGCTGAGATGGCTTGTCATTTTAACTACCTTGCTTAATGCAATTAAGAGGCGAGGGCATTGTCTACATGTACATCTACACTAAAACAAGGAGTGAGTGTCCCAGTCAATGTAGACAATGATCAACATGCTGCTGTGAGCACTCAGTAACTATGACACAGGTTTGTCATTCACGAGACATTCTGATGGAAAAACTCACCACCAATCTTAAGCCATGTACAACGCTGCAGCTTTACTCATCCAGCTATGTCACTGCAGGGCATCTGGTGAAGATGTTCTATGCCGATGGATGAGAGCTCTTCCACTGGCATAAAAACTCCAACTCTATAAGCAGCATAAGCTAGTTGGTGGGAGAAGCTTATGGCAGCGTAACTGTGTCACTTGAGGGTATGTGCGCACTAGTCACTGATAGGCTCTCAGTGCCATGGAGAGAATGCATGGTAGAATTCGGTATTAGTACTGAGCACCCTATCATCTATCAGGGTATGTCTATACTGCATTCCTCTTTCAAGAGAGGAATGCAATTGAAGCTGAGCGAAATTGCAAATGAAGCACGGATTTGAATTTCCCATGCTTCATTTGCATGATTGCATCCGGCCGCTTTTTTGAAATACCCTATTTTGAAAAAAAAAAAAAAAAATGCTGTGTAGATGCGTTTATTTCGAAATAGCACCCGGACGTGATTATGCAAATGAAGCATGGGAAATTCAAATCCGTGCTTCATTTGCAAGTTCGTCCGCATTTGCATTCCTCTCTCAAAAGATACATCCTGTTGGCCACAGAGTTTATGATGTCTCCGTTCTTTGCTATGTAGGCAAGGATAACAGGGTTCTAATACAAACTGTTAATTGGTTCTAGGGGGCTCTTGTTTATGGACACAAATAACCCACTTAGACAAGTGGAGTACAAGATATCAAATAGCTTATGGCCCTTCTATTCAGTAACTGGTGCATGAATTTTAGCTACAGAAAAGAGACAAAGCTATACCCTACAGGGGTATCTCTGTCCCTCACTGTCATGCCTCTTTGCTATGTACATGAAGAGCTTATATCCCAATAGTTTTAGATTTGCCTTTATGGCAATGTGCCAAGTTGAAGGTGTAAAAGGGTTTGAGGGTGGCTGTTTTCTGGAGGAAACAAACAAAAAGGGAGGGAATATATAATACGGAATCAAAACCTTGCCGCACAAAATGAAGGAAATGTTACAGTAAAGTGGTGAATGCTGCCAATTCTGGCTAGGTCTACATTGCAGACCTTTTCTGGAATACCATAGTTATCCTGGAAAAGCTCTGCCACATCCAAGGAACATGCCTGATTTTCCGGGGGAAAAAAAATCGGAAAAGCAGACATGTTTTTCAGCATCCCTGTAAACCTCGCTCTACGAGGAAGAAGGGGTGTTCTGAAAGAGGGTTTTTTCCTGACATTTGGCCCCGTGTAGATGAGCCAAATGTTGGAATAGCCTCTTTCGGAAGAAAAGTGAAAAAAGATATGCAAATTGCAGCTTGCAATTTGCATATTTTTTCTGACTTTTCCCTGCAGTGTAGACATAGCCTCTATCCTGCTGCCTCAGGTGGTAAGCGGAAACTAAGGGATGATCATGGCTGTTCTTTATACTGTTGGATAGGGAGGAGGAAGGACAGGCATAAGGACATGAACAGTGCAGACACAGTCCCAGAGGATTCTTTTATTCAAAGATCCCACATGCATGATGCACATTCATTCCTGAAATGGGGATCCAAGTATTTGTCTGCGTGAAGAAGAAATTATCCTTTCAATGCATAAGATTGTGCATAAAATGTGGAGAGCATGTTTTACTCTCTCTATATTCAATAAAACCACCTTGGAAGGCCACCACAATTTCATTTTATACACAGCAAAGCACTGAATGAACTCCTGTTCCTACTAGAATCAATGGGAGTTTTATCATGGACTTCAATGGACACATCATCAGGCCCATTATAGCAGCCACTTATTTGAAGAATATCAAAGAATAAAGCTTCAGAAGGGTAGGCAAGTTAGTCGGTAACAGGAAAAACTTAAACAAATAGCCTAGTAGCACCTTAAAGACTAACAAAACATGGAGATGGTATCATGAGCTTTCGTGGGTCCAACCCACTTCTTCAGATGACGTAAGTCACATTTAAGTTGTAAGCTGAACGGGGTGTAATCTCCCACAATAACACAGGCATCTCATTCAGGTACACAGAAGTCCTATAAATTATACATCTGAACAAAATCAAACAATTCACTTGGGTTATGTAACATTCTGGAAAGAAACTGCCACTACCTAATTTCAGTGTCAGTCACACAGGGACAGCTCCTGGATTTGCGTCACTATTATGCTCATGCAGTTTAAGAGTACTTGCTATGATGCAAAATGCTACCTTGAATCTGTATGCATCTATAATAGCTGAGTCAAATGCTACTAAAGAATGTTATTTATAATCCCTACTTGATAGTGTTAATTTCTCAGATGTTTCCTGGCACTTGGAATATCTTTAACTTTTTGTAATATAAAAAATTACTTCAATCAGATGTTCTATTTTCAAATTGCTGCTAAAAAAATAAGAAAAAATATATTTAACTACAATTCTGAACTTAAACATATAAAAATAAATTTGACACCTTTCATGAACTGTTTACTTCCAACAAAGGTTCCTTCTATACTTACAATTAAGATCTAGAAAGAGAGTTTAGAATTCAATTGTGTGTTTGTTAAAACAAAAAAGGCATGCTGATACAAAGCAAGGCTCATTTTCGAGATGTAATCTATCCAGGGACACAGTAGTCTGCCATGGAACAAAACTGTTGCATTACTGTGGTTTAGTTTTCAGGTTTTAGAGGGCTTGGGGAGGGGTGTTTTCCATGACAGCAGAGCAGAGATCTTTCAGGGAGCAAATTTCAACAGTGGACAGCACTAACTACATTCTTGAAAGCACGAGACTGGTTACAAATTGGCTTTGTAGTGGCAAATAGTATAGAATGTGGAGCCTGCCTGAAGGAGTAATAAAACAATGAATGATAATTAGGAAGACTTAATGAAAATAAATCAGCATGGGAGACTGGTGTGCCTTTGATACCAAAAGTAAGATTGCCTCAATTTTTGCCTAATTTTAACACACAGAAAAAGGGACAAAAAGCAATCAACATGGAACCCTGCTATGAACGGCTGCCCTTCAACAGAGGCTGGCATTTTAGTGACAGGTATGAGAATAAAATGCCAAACTAACACTAAAATAAAGGCACTGAACAAGTTTTCAAATATGAGAGTAGATACATTTGGAACTTCAGCCAGAAGAGCCGCTGGACCCCCCCCCCCCCCCCCCCCCCCCGCAGACCAGGGGGACAGGAGCAAAGCCGCGGAGCACGCCCGCAGCGGGACAGCCCAAGTGCATCCGGGCTGTCCCGCTGCGGGCGTGCTCCAAGGCTTTGCTCCCTGCAGACCAGGGAGACGGGGGAGCAAAGCCGCGGAGCACGCCCGCAGGGGGACAGCTCAAGCGCGCCCAGGCTGTCCTGATGCGGGCGTACGCCACTGCTTTGCTCCCCGTCTCCCTGGTCTGCAAGGAGATGGGGAGCAAAGCCTTGGAGCACGCCTGCAGCGGGACAGCCTGGGCACGCTTGGGCTGTCCCGCTGCGGGCGTGCTCCGCGGCTTTGCTCTCCATCTCCCTGATCTGTCCAGCAGACCAGGGAGATGGGGAGCAAAGCCGCGGAGCACACCAGCAGTGGGACAGCCGCGGCGCGCCTGGACTGTCCCGCTGCCCGCGTGCTCTGCGGCTTTGCTCCGCGTCTCCCAGGTCAGCAGACCAGGGAGACGGAGCAAAGCCGTGGAGGACTTGGGCGGTCCCGCCACCCCCGTCTCCCTGGTCTGCTGAGGGGGCGGGGTGCAGCTAGTGCCCCCCCCCCCCAACAGACCAGGCTTTTCTTGCCTACCCCTGGGGTAGAGCAGCTGGGGGCTGCCAGGTTGATCCCTCAGCACCGCTCCAGATCAACCCAGCAGCACTCCAGATGCTCTGCCCCAGGCGTCCTTATTCAGCCGCTGCTGGTCAGTTTCAGCAGCGGCTGAATCAGAGTGCCTGGGGAAGGGCAGCTGGGGTGCTGCTGGGTTGCTCCAGTAGCACCCAGTAGCGCGGCTCCTCGGTGCTACTGGAGCAACCCAGCAGCACCCCAGCTGCTCTGCCCCAGGCGTCCCCAAGTCAGCCGCTGCTGAAACTGACCAGCGGCTGACTACAGGAAGCCCGAGGCAGAGTTGCTCTGCCCCAGGCTTCCTGGAATCAGCCGCTGATCAGTTTCAGCAGCAGCTGACTTGGGGACACCTGGGTTTCTTAAGTTGAATCTGTATGTAAGTCAGAACTGGCATCCAGATTCAGCCGCGGTTGAAACTGATCAGTTTCAGCAGCGGCTGACGCCAGTTCCGACTTACATACAGATTCAACTTAAGAACAAACCTACAGTCCCTATCTTGCACGTAACCCGGGGACTGCCTGTAAATGAATTTGTTGGGTCATGAATGTGTTTGCATGAGGGTATTGAAAGAGGGGCATGATAGTGATACGAAGTTTACGAAAAAAGCAGGGGTGGTAAAACAGGCAAAAAAAATCTGGAGAAAGTCATATCAGATTAAGCCAAGTCTCTCTCAGCTGTTCTTAGTGGATATGGTGCAGAAAAGAAATGTGTGTTGTTTTCCAGCCTAACTAAATAATATAAAATCATTCATCCTTTATCATGTAAACAAGAAACCAGGTGATTTCTATTCAGCAGGCTGCTTCTATATTTGCAGTCAAATCAACTCTGCCCTTTTGTAAGCAAACTCACGTTACAAAATATTATTTTTAGGAATACAAAATTGCAGTGTTCAGGGATTTGATTAAACAAGCAAACAGTTCATTAATGTGATTGAGGCTGTTTAAAGCACTATTAGTTTTGGAAAAATATCAGAGAAGACTAGTCACCAGAATACTGCAGTACACCTCCAGACAACATCACACTACCATCCAATTAAACTACTGGAACAAGGACAGTGTACATCTCAGAATCAGGCTAATGTGTGGCCTTACCAACTGAAATCTTGACTATAAAAAAAACCCTCTCTCCTCTAAACCAAGTATCAATTTTATAGCATCATTCTTTTTCAATTATTAAACAATAAAGCTTGTAAGCATTGACAGTATTAAAAGGGTTCTTTACCTTGCTTCAAGCTGTAATCGTGTCTTTACTAACCAAATAGGATTGGTCGCTGTGATTGCAGTAAAACCTAAACAAATATTTTTTTTAAAAAAAGTTAGATTTGATAATGTTACAAAAAACAAACTTAGTTAAAAGTTAAATGAACACAGTAAGGAAGAGTCCATGAGAAAAAAAAACCAAACACCTCAGACTATATTGATTTTTAAAAACATTTCCACTGTAGGCCTCTAATTGTATTTTTACAGAGCTAATAAACTCTCACTGTTTTACACTGACATTTCATATAGTGAATTCTTAGTAAAAAAATGAAAAATAATAAAAAATCTCCACATAAAAATTCCAGTTGTACATATTTCTCTTTTGACACCTTAGAACAGCAAGACTAGCTGGACAGATATTATTCAGTTAATTTGGAAATATTTTAATAAAAGTGCACTGAAATGCAACTGAAGTGAACTGAAATAGGATAAAAACATTCTCTGCACATTTAGTTTACTACCTGAAATACAACCCGAGTTTAAGAGCATGCAAACTGAATAATATCTACTACAATGCAGCTAAAAGACACAAATTACTGTACAGTAAAGGACTTAACATTGAACTATAAAGAATAGTTAAATTGGAGAGTGTATTAATATTCCAATGATTTATTTAAAATTCAAAAGCAAGGATTGTTGGTTGGCCCCAGGAATATTTGTAGCAGCATACAAACATTAAAATTGTTTAAAAAACTGGATTGCATAATTACTACTAACTAGTCAGACAGCAACTATTCAGGTTTGCATTAGGGCTAATGCTTTAAGTTTTTTTGTTTTGTTTTTTTAAGCGGACAATTTTTAAGTGGACAGAAGATAGAGCTTCTCTTGCTCCTGCATAACCATGAAGAGTAAGATGTAGCTCTGGATACATTTACTTTTTAGTATCATACATGCACCATTAACCAGGTGACATGTCTGCAGGAGAGAACAGGGAAGAGCTGGACACTTGCCAAGTAGTAATTTTGATACTTTGTGCTTCCGGAGTGATACACATTACTTGCATATCACTGTGCAATCTGTTGCCAGCGGATGGACTCAGGGGCTGGGGAAAGTATCAGAGTATCATTCAGTGCATTTCCGATGCATACTTCAGCAAAACAAGATTTTGATAAAGATCATTGCAATTACATATATTTAAGCAGAACTGCTTGCACAGCAGTTACTTGTGATCAATCACCATCTACATTTACAACTGAAAACTTGTACACAAATGACTTAAGAATTCAAAAAACAGAAATGCCAAAGGATCTTAACTGTTTTAAAATTTGAGGGTTTTTTTACATGTTTAAAAATAGCTGATTAAATCCTAATTTGAGATCAAATTATTGTTCCAAAACAACCTTAATTATCTATGCTTCTTAAACTACTAAGATCAAATACCTCCAAAGATTTAGTGGCAGTGTGTGCCAAAGTTGTAAAAAACTAGAAACAATTTAACCTTTCACTTACAAGCCACTGTGTTGTAACAAACTCCTTCATTGCCCTCCCAATTAATTATCTTCATGTCTCTTGCACTTTGAAAGCTATTAGTTCTTACTAGGGATGTGAATGACTAGTTGATTATCTGCTTCTCCCTCCTACTTGCAGCCTCTATCAGAAATAAGGGAAGGGAAGCAAGGCAGGTCGGAAGAGGAGGGATACTTCAAAGAAGCAGTGATGCATGGAGCCTGGGGCTAGACCCCAGGCTCCATGCAGCGCTGCCACTTTGAAATGCTGCATGCAGCCCAGGGCCTGAGGCCAGGCTCCCCACGGCATTTCAAAGCGGTAGTGCTGCACGGATCCCAGGGTCAGCGAGGGAGTCCACAGCTGACCTGGGCTCCATGCAGCACTTTCACCTTTGAAGTATGGCAACAGTTGTTGCCACACTTCAAAGTTGGAGGCGTCCTATCAACTAATCAAGTAGTTGATGCAAAATGCATTGACTATTCGATTACACAATTATTTGAAATTTAACATCCCCAGTACTTACACCTACAATATACATTATAAGATTAGACTACTTTTAGGAGAATTCCATTCTCTCTAACTACACAATGGCAAGTGCTTTGGCATTGGTTTATACATGGTCCTTTACACAAGTGCAGGAAGTGTAAAATGCTATCAAAAGAGAATGGTAGTATTTTACACCCAGTTCACACATCTGTAAATGACCTTCACAACATAAAGGCAACGGAGAATTAGACCCAGACTGTGCATCATGTAAAATAATGTAAAAAGAAAGACTACTTAGAAACAACCTCTTCTCATAAGAGTATGTGCCTCTTACACCAATATTATACCAGGGCAACTCCACAGATTTCACTGATGTTACTCCTGATATATGTTAATGTAAGACAAGGAGGGCAATCAAGCCCTTTATATAGTCTGAATTGTGAATGCACTATTATCACTAACAGAATGTACTTATTCCCTATCTTAAATCATAATCTTTCTACAAGAACTTCACAATGGGTTGTGCTTGGAAGGAATGCATTTATAAGCCAAAGATTTTGATTTAAGGTGGAGAAATAAGCAGCAGAAACATGTGAGCTTTCAGGAAACAAGCTTTCTTTTCCTCCAAAATTCTTTTAGTTAAAAGGAACACTGATGAGTAAAACACAGGGCCAAATTCTGCTCTCAGTTGTGTCACTGTTAGTGTGAAGCACTGAAATTAGGTGATTTACTCACTGGTTGATTCAGAAGGGAATGGTGGAGGGGGGTCCCCCAAAACTGTTTCAGGGGAACTGCAGGATTTACATACTCAGTTCTGGGTCTCTGAAGGCAGCAGCTGTGGAGTTTCCTGCAGTTGGAGAAGGCACCTGGAGGTGGAGGTAGGTCCATTCTTTTCAGTGCCGCTGGGAGGCCCGTAGCTGTGGGCTCCTAGCTGCTAGTCAGGGCCAGTGATGGACTAATATATGGGATCATGGAGCCCTGGACAACTAAAAAAAATGGACACCCCAGCCCTGGCAGGAGCAGTGTGTGCTGAAACGCCAAACCCAGGTGGTCCAGAGTCTAGGGAGGAGCTATGAGGGCAGCAGTCCTGGGTTTGGACACCATGTGGCCTAGCTGGAGCCCCAGGGGACAGAAGCCTGGAGTTCATGCAGGAAGCGGGGGGAGGAGGGGAGAGAGAGAGAGAGAGAGAGAGAGAGAGAGAGAGTGTGAAAGCCCCAAGTCCCAGCTGGAGTGGGGTCACAGAGGGGAGGGGAACAACAGCCCAGAGCTACAGGGGAAGGGAAGAGAATCCCCCCAAACAGAGGTAGGCAAATGGTTCTCTGTGCACCGGATCTGGCCTGCCAAGAGGATTGATCCAACCCATGGACACCCTGCCATTCGCCTGCCCCCAGGCCAATCAGGGCCTGGAGATGGGGGAAGCACACAAAATCTCCTCCCACCACCAGGGGCGCAGGTGCCTAGAGGGAACTGCCAGTTGTTCAGAACAGCTGGCAGTTCTCTCTGAGGGGAGTGGGAGCAAAGACTCCATGCATTCCCCCTCATTCCTAGGCCAGTCAGGGCTTGGGGGCGGGGAAGCACAGAAGTGTACTGCCGCCTCTCCTCTCCCCCCCCCCCCCCCCTTCTGCCGGAGGCTCCGCCTTTCTAGGGCAGCACATGGTCACTTCAAAAATTTCTGAAGTACACCCCCGTCTAAAATTATTGCCCATCTCTGGGCCACGAGCTGCAGAGGTTGGAGCTACAGGAGGTAGCAGCCACTAGTCCAGCCACTAAGCCCAGGCCAGAGCAGCAGCCACTGTATCCTCAGCCCTAGCAGCAGCTGCAGGGAGCAGAAGCAGCTCAGAGCTAGGCTGCAGAAAAGGAGACACAAGGAGGCGGGGTAGGAGAAAGGGTTCTGGCAACAGGTGAAAGCCCTGGTGCCCGGAGGTACAGCAGGAGCCGTCAGGAGTGGCAGCCTCAAGCTTGAGCAAGCCTCACATCTGTGCTGCCTGTGGAGGTGGGTCTGGTTTCTCGCTATAAACAGCCAAGTCCTGTCCCTCACCGGCTTGTCTGGTTTTGGAGAGATCATATTGCACGGGGAAGGCTTATATCATGGTCCGGGACATATTTTTCATGGCCATGAAACTGGTATGGCCCTACCAATGTAAGAGCAGATTCTGGTCCAGTGATTCACATATATAATCTTTCACCTACAAACTTCAAGTCGGGCAGCAAGACAAAAAGGTATTTTACTTGTCCCCAGCATTTATTTATTTGTTTTCCTATTTAATTAAATGCTTCTATAATAAAAGGGATATGTCTGCCTGTGTGACCACTAGATGGTGTTTATAAGAACTACTTACTCCTCCTAGTCTCCGCCTGTCCTATTGATTCAAGCTGAGCAATCTCTCTGGATTCAGTTAAGGTTTTTGGCCACAGAGCCATATGGAAGAGGTAATGGAGTAAAATGGAGTTGCAACATCTGAGTGGAACAGGTAGAGTCGCTGTACCTCCCCCTTAGGATTCCTCCAGAAATAATGGAGGAGACACACATTTGCAAGCAGCCCGTGCGAGTCATTTGGAAAAGATGCAGTTTCATTCCACTCACTGCTAGCCTCTGTCCATTGTAAATGCATGCAAACTGGGATGAGACATAGATAAGTCCTATCCTGTCCATGAATGCCCCTTCTGTGTAATATGCTTTTTTGGTATTTAAACTCAGGGTCTCATCACCACAGTGTCAGATCATTAATGAACATAGCCTTCTGACAGCCCTGGGCAGTAAGGAAACATTACTCCTAATTTAAAGAATGGGAAGTTGAGGCACAGAGAGGTTTAAGGCCCAACCTTGTGATAAGTGTCCAATAATTGTGAGTGCCAACTTGAGATCCCAAGGTCTTGACTTTCACACAGAGAGGGTAATGAGTACCTCAGGAAAAAAATTCAGGCTTTGTGGGAGTTAAGGAAGACACCCAAAATTGATAGACTCAGAATTCTTAAAAATAACAAATAGTCTAGAAGCACTGTTAGTCTTTAAGGTGCTGCTAGACTGGTCATTTTTCAAGTTTTTCCTGTTAGACTAATTCAGCAACAGCTCTGAAGCTTCAGAATTCTTAGAAATTTTTGATAACACAAGCCTAACTAACTTGTCTTATGGTATCACAAAGGAAGTTTGTGGAAGAGCTATTATTAAGAACAAGACAGCTACACTTCCTACTTGTGCAGGAGTAACGTCGGTGCATAGGTGAGTCTGTTGTATGAGACTCCCTAGGACTGCTGTCCTTCATTCTCCCATGCAGCTTTTACTCTCCAAATGTAAACAGTATCAAATGTCATAGTATCAAAGTTTTTACTGAGTAATTCATAAGTTAGGAGCAAATGAATGTTGCTGCTTGTTTAAACATCCTATATTTTAGTTGTATGTAATTTCTGTAAGGGAGCACCATATGGACAGATCAGAGGTGCTGATCAATATAGAACTCTTACAACTGTTCCAATTTTGCTGTCTGCTGTCTAGTGCCTTCTGCAAATGATAACTATTTAAAGTTTTTCTCTGGAGCCAAACAATTGACCAAAAACTAAAAACAGGTAAGATCCCAGGTATTCCTGTTCCGCATAACCTTTGAAAGGTCAACTTTATCTGTAAGACAATTGCAATTGACACAAGATGCATGTGAATATGTAATGATGGATTAAAAATTCAAAGTAAAACCAAGCAACCAAAAAAAAAAAAAAAAGAGAGAGAGAGAAAGAAAAGAAGAGGTGGTCTTTGATACACTATGGCAATGCAGGATATTAGCTGCAGCATTTTAAAAGCAGCTATGAAATGCTTTGAAAAACCAAATGTCCTGGCTATACTTAATAAGGGACTTTTAATTAGCCCAGATGGCTAAATAAATGGCAGCTATCAGTGAAAGGTACTTTCCACCTTTCCCTGAACTGCACTGAGAAAATTAACTCTAGAGTGAGAGAGAAGTAATGTTTTGCACAACACGCGTAGCTGGAATTCAGATAACAAAAGTGCATTCCCCTTATTGTGTGTATTTAATAGATATTACAAATGCAAAGTGTGGTTCTTACACTAGAGGCTGCAAGAGACGCTCAGTTCAGTACTCACGAGATTTAAGTTAGTCCATATTTCTGCAGGAAGTGACCTGCGGATGGGGAGCATGAGATGACACGATCTCACTCTTTTCACGGGAGAAATGTACAGTAAATGCCTAAAATAGACACAGGCTTTTCTGTATCATAACAACAAGCAGTGACCTCATCAGACACATGTGTACAAAGGGAATCCCACTGGGAGGATTTGTGAATTAGTTACTGTGAGATCTAACTTTTTTCAGGTTAAAAGTTTAGGGGGGAAAAGAAAAAAAATCAGAACAGGCCACAGAAATTAAATATTTTTGTAAAATGCACTGAGTACTGAAATTTCTGCCATTTGCAGCAGTTCAAATTCACAGCTTGAGAATACTTACCTGTAACCACAGATTAAAAAAGAAAAAACCCCAACATTCACTTTAAAAAAAATGCTAACCTTGTCACAAACCTGAGAAAACGATGACCTACAAATGAATTTTTACTTATTTGCTATTTTTTCCACCAATATTCTGTCCATATGCCTTTGTTTAATTTACAAAAATAAAAGGTTTCCCTACTGTAGCCAATTAATATCTAATTAGACAAAAAATCAATTCCGCCTGCATTCCAGGCTTAAATAAGTTTTTACCAAATTTGTTCTTTTACTGTGCCAAGATCTGCAATTATGCTTTGTTTAAACTAATTTGTGGATCATTTTAAATATTAAAAGTGCAAACATAGACAAAAGCAACAAGGATTCTACCCTCAGTTACCTCAATAAGGTTGAGCAAGAAAAAAAAAAAGTGAGAACAGAACTTCTATTCGGTTCCTTGGAACAAAGAAGGAAATAACTTTGGAACGAACATTTTTTTACAGACACACAAATAGCCTTATTTTGTTATTAAGGACTGTTTCCTTTACTGTCACTAAGTATAAAAAATAATGATCTACTTGACTGGAAAGGATGCATCATACTTGTATGTTATAAAAATCTTTGTTCATACAGAAGTGTAATATTTTAGAAATAGAAATTATGTTAACTGTAGATTAGAAGCTTGTATATAGTAACAAGGAGGATCTACCTGAAAGCCTGAACACATGTCAATTTCCACTCGTATCTGGCTTGAATTACTAATAGGAAGCAGTGGCACAATTTATCCACCACAGAAAAAAATAACGGCTGTTGATTTCAGTAAATTATTTGTATCTTAAGAAGGGGGAGTCAGGCCTAGGAACCATAAATTACACTGATCATTTTCTTAAAGATAAACCTTCTTAAAAAGAGTGAAGAAGGTATCTTAACTTCTTGCTCCTAAAATACCATGTGCAGAGGACAATTTCATCCCTTGTTTAGAATTTGATCCTGAAAGTTTAATCTCAGGTATTTGCACACAACTTTATTCAAAATCACTGGAATGTAAACTTGCTTAAATGACTGGCTAAATCAAGGCTCTAGTCCCTGATCTGACAAAGGGTTTCACAAAAATCATCATAGGTCCCATGTTTAAGTCTGACTGTTTAAAATCGATGCCTATCAATTTTTGTACTGTGTTGTATACCAGCAGGGAATTAATACAGTTTTCATGAGCCACAGCTAAGGTAATATTCAAGGAAAATTAAAAGACAAGTGTCTTGAATTCCCCTTAAAAGAAAATATTTTTAGTCACCTATCACAAATCAAAGGATATATTAATTTCAAAAGAGAATCTGCACAGTACAGAAGCAGCATGTAGCCGTTAGGCTTTAAATGCTTTTTCTACAAAAAAAGTACCATGTGAAATCACTTAGTTTACTACTAGAACCAATGACAGCTAAAAAATATACTATTTTACTATTTGATGGAACAAAATGTCCCTGATCATCATACAATTTAAGAAAGAAAACAACCATATGAGTTTTTAAATACCAGATAGTTTCAAGAGACTAACAAATTATTAAAGAAAAGGCTTACAATTCTATCCCTGGGATTTACTGCGTTCTTAATTTACAAGTTATTTTGCATTGTGTAGCAATACAAATCTTGCAGGCAAAATTGTTAACAGCTGATTTTAGCACATTTTCTCAAACATGTTATTAGAATTAATTACAAGATGACAAGGTTAGCATTTTTCCAGAAGCTATGTTAAATTTTAACTATGGCCTTTTATATTAGTTATCAGACTACTGCTCAGTACTAAGAAACAAGATATTATTTATACTTAGCACAGAACTTTGTTTTACATGGTTTCTAGAGAATTTCTAGAGCATAATGTACTAGGCTATTTCAAGAAAGAAAGAAAGAAAAAAAATTAGCTACCTTCAGTGGGAATCTGCATGGGGCAGTCAGTTTCACCAACCATGTGGTTTAGGTGCATAACTGCAAAGCTAAACGTTAATGCTCATCAATACTGCAGGAGTACTCTGATATGATCATTTCAACAGCCACAAAGATGGGAGAAAGCGTTCTCAGTAATTAAACTCGTGAGTAATATAAGAGTCTTCAAGTGCAACCACAAAGAGGCAGTTTGCTAATATGGCCCAAGGCTATAGCAGTGGTTCTAAACCAGGAGACCAGAGCTTTGGAGGGTCATCAAGCGGGGCCAGTATTAGACTCACTGGAGCCAAGGGTAGAAAACCAAAGCCCCATTGCATGGGACTGAAGCCCAGTGCCCTGAGACCTGTCACCTGGCACTGAAGCTAAAGCCTGAGTAATGTAGCTTCACAGGGGACCCTGTGGTATGGGGCCCTAGGAAATTCCTCTGCTTACACCAGCCCTGGCTTTTATATGCAGAAAACCAATTATTGTGGCACAGGGTGGTTGTAGAGTTTTTAATAGCATGTTAGGTGGGGGGTGGGGGCCTCAAAAAAGTTTGAAAACTCTTGGGCTAAAAGATGTTCATGCAGCACTAAATCATACTTTTGGGGAAGGAAAAAAAAGTCAATGAACAGATATAAAACTCACTGACAAACCAGGAATCAGTATATCCTTGTGGGTCAGGAAAATTGCTATTGTATATATTTACAGGGGTTCTTTTCATTAGGAAGCAATGAGTACAAGAACTTCCAGAGATAAGGGATATTCAGAACCTACATTTATTTGCAGGATTTTATACATTATATATGTAGTCTTTTTTTTTTTTAATTGAAGATTGCTAATCCATTTTCACATCTTCAGCTCCTTGTCAAAAGAAAAAATAGGATTTCTTTAAAAATTCTCTGAAGAAAAAAAACACAGGTTATCAAAAAAGTTTTAACATGAGCAGGGTCTCTGAAGCAGTTTAACTGAATGAGTTTAATTTTAATTAAGTTTTTTTTTTGTTTTGTTCTTCCATTTCAATCCTCCTCACCCAATAAAACCCATAACCAGACATACTGTATTACTACCTCCATGAAGGAATTAGTTCCATGCCTGTTTTATTTTTTAAAGCTGCTACTACTGACCTTTGGAGGCACCTCATTTTCTCATGGGAAGATTAAACATCACTATTCTTTCTTTCTCTTGGATTTCTGAATGGCACCCATCACTGTATTATATAAAGCACAGCTCTAAAGCCACTTTGATCTCCCTCTAGATACTGAATTCTACATGCCAGAGTCAATTATCTCCGTTAGGACATTCCAGGATTTTCCACATTAATCCACTGGTCTATCACAATTAACTGTACATTTGACATTCTTAAAGCCCATGCCATAAACAGGAAATACTATGTATCGGTTACATAATTTGGCCAGAATTAGCTAATCCCATTTCTGATGTGCTTAAGTGACCAACGTTCAGACCAAAACTAAGCATATAATAAATCCAATATTTAAAAATATTTGTGTACTATGCCTAAATGAGAGGGACATAGCAACGAGCTAGCATGGTCTGGCAGGTGATGTTTGTGCACCCCAACACAATTTTGCCAATTAATCTGTTTATATCTCTGGCTTTCTGCCCCCTAATTGTTTATCAACCAAGTAACACTGAGTGGCAACTCTAGTGTGTGGCTAGAAATGCTTTTAGGGAGCACATTTAAAGAACTGATCCAATGTCATTCTGGACCTATCTAAGCCGGGTCTATGTTTCTGCAGTGTTAGACCAATATATTCATCTGCAAGTTAATTCCTAATTCTCTGCCAAGCCACAATTTGGCTTTCTTCTTATAACAGCACAGATGAAATCATTTAAACACAAGACAGATGTAAACTTTACCAAAGCCTATCAGCATATTTCAGAGAAACCAAAACATATAGCATATAAAATAGTTGTAACAAATATAATCAAGGGAAAGAATACTATTTTTGCCTTCATAATTTTTACAGTAATATAGACAGCAAAATTGGTTCTAGTTTTCAAAGCAAAAATAATTACCAAATGTGTTTTAGGTTCCTAGAGAAGCTTGCTCACATATACACGGTTACAGATGCCTTTTAACATAAAGGGCAAGTTTTAAACATTCATTCTCAAGCAGGCTTCCTTATTTAGCATGAGGGCAGGGGCACCTGCACAGATATCTGGTTACTACATCCAGAATTCTACAGCATCTACTTACTTTTACAATTTCACATTCATCATAGCCTTTCAATCATTAGTAAGCCTCTAAAATAAAAAAGGCAAAAAGTTACAGATCCTTACCTGCCACTCCAGCTGAAATCATGTGTACCTGGGTAGAGTCTGGCTCAAAAATATTGTTCAACTTTTCCTTGCAATTTGAGTAAGCAGCAAAGTATATTGCTCTAAAATTAGAATAAAATTCAAGTTTATCTTATTGTACCTTATGCTGAGCTGTTCCTTCAAGCAGTGCTAATGCAGGACACAAAAGCTTCATTATATTACTGTACTCTAAGCAGATATTATCTAATCACTAAAATATACTTGCTATTCAGAAAGTTGTTCAAACCATAATTCAGTGAAGCAGCTGGAATATTTAGGAATTATGAAACAGAATTTAGAAAAAAATTAAAGGAATGGGGTCAGTTTATAATCTGCTCATCTCATCATCTCTGTAATATAACCCAAATCCTTAAAGATCGTCATCCTTAAAGAGAGAGGATATCTGTGAACGTAAGAGGAGTTTCTGAGCCTAAAGTACTCAAGCATCTCGGTCATGCTGAGTTTGCAATGCTTTGCTTAATTTATAAATGAAGTTGTTATTTGATACACTCCTAGCAATGCAGTACCAAGCAGTGCTATCTGTAAACTCATTTTAAGGCACTACCAAAATGACAGAACAAGGAAAACCTCTGTAACTAACATCTAAGATTTGCATCAAGATGGCAAAATACATGGTAATTTTTGGCTTTTGAGTTGATCTGTTAAGGAATGGCAAACTGGAAACATACCTTTCCAGCTTCCAGTCTTCTCTCCTTGTTCAGTTTGTTTTAACCTTTCAGAGTAAATTTAACTTTGAGTACACGTAAAAAGAAATTAAGAACAGCAAAGAATTTTTGTAAATTTTCAAATACAAAATTACATAAAACTGACTAACTGCGTTCATTAGCATTTAAGCAAGCTTCTTCAGCAATACTGTTTGCTTGTTACAAATATGAAACCTATTTTGTAAAACACCACAAAACATATATGTTTACTGACATTTTTAGGCTGGTGATAAGGCTTGTGCATTTTTTAAAATCAGTACATAAAATCTACAAGGAGTCGAAATATAAACATTAACTTAATCTCATTACTTATGCAAACATGTTTTTCCTACCAGCAAAATGATAAAGTGCTTACTTTATGGTGTGTAATTTTTTAAAATGGGATCTGAACCTGGTTGAGTATGCTGTATATGTTATGAAACAAGCTTCTTTACAGCTTATTCAAACAAAGAACTGCTGTTAAAGCCACTTACCAAATGCTTAATTGAAACAAGCAGTATTTGATCAAAGCTGATGACTGGAAAAAAACATGATGTGCTAATTTATAAAGCTAAACACATTACCAAGTGGACTGGCACTGGAAAAAAACAAGCTACAGTATTTGAGCATCTTTTTGAAAGATATATTGCAAAGTAACCCGTGTAACAAAATTAACGTACAGTAGAGAAATTTAGAGTAAATTTTGTGAATTCATGAAATATTTTTACAACAGTTTTCAAGTTGGTATGTGAAAGTAATAAACTACAGGCTCCATTATGACCTACAAGAATTTATTATATGAGTGGTGTGTTTTGGGTCTGTACAAGGCCAGATCAAATATATGCCAATAAAAATTGTGCTGGGAATGACAGCCTGGTACTTAGGGTACCAGCCTGTGACTTAAGAGTAGAGAATTAAACGCTAGTCTCTTTCACAAGCTCCTTGAGTAACGATGGGAAGATTGTGTGCCATAAACCCTCATTTTCAAGGTTAGGTTACTAAGACTCAGTAGCATTGTGAGGATAATTCCATTAAGGATTGTGAGGTAGGCAGCCATTTACTTTGACAGTGTGCAATAGCTACGAAATAGAAATTCTGACTGGGAAAAGCAAAAACTTTTAAATACAAAATTAAGACCATCTATTAAGGTCAAACAAAATTGGAGCATTTAATTGAGATTATGAAGGTTCTCTGTTCTTAAAGACTTGCTAATGTCTAATGAACACTTGCTGAAAAAGAATTAGAAACAACTCTTTCCTGTCTGAGTGCTTATTTGAATCTTAGCAATTGGTATCTTCAAAAGCTAGAACTATAAACTTATTAGTTGTATGTTTATAATGTCAGGAAGGTCTTAACGCCAGCTTTTGGATAGTACAAATGATGAGTTTAACACGAGCATATGAAGAATATTCTGCTCCTAATAATCTCACCAAAAATTAAGTGAGGGCAATCGAGATCATAATCATAATGACGTAATTTTACATCCCGCTATTTCACAACCTGTCTGGATCAGGGATGGAAAGACCAGTTAACTTTTGGAAGAACTGGTGCTGAATTTGTGATAAGAATGAAAAAGATGTAGAATTCTGCATGAGATTTTCATGTAAGTTTTCAAAATGTTTCAAGTCATTTTAATAGCAATTAAGCAAAATATACACGACAAAGTGCCCTTTAAAATTAAACACATTTTTTAAGGAAATCAGAAGGATAGGAAATGATTTGATCTTAGTTTCTTGTTCCAACAGATGCATGACAAAGTACCTGAATGGGTTTTCAGGAACTATTAACTACTGAAGCCAAATTAGCACAATGTGCTAAGTTTATTCTTGGGGTAAAAGCATGAAGTCACACCAAGGATAAATTTGGCCTAATACATTTACAGTTGTAATACGATTCTTAGGTATACTAAATAATTAATTAGAAAGAATAGCTTATTAATTTGGAATTATTTTGACACATGCACAGACAACATGCCAAAGACCTATGCAAGTATTTATTCACATGACAGCATATCATGTGTCTGACAGTGGTACAAGTTATGGTATTAAGGATAATAAACTCTCTGCAGGGTTATAAACTCTGAGAAAGAGTTAGGGTGTAATGACTAGATTTTCAAACACACCAAAAAGGATTGTACTCCTGAATTTGAGACAACTTTGGAAATTTTCTCCTAAAATGTCAGAAATTATACAAAAAGGGGGCTCCGTAAATGACAGGAAGTTAGCAGACTCAAAAACAGATGGAGGAGATGAGCTGAAGCTAAGAATGAATGGAGTTTAGAAGTATCTTTACGCAAAGAGGAATTAATATGTGGAATAGACAATAAAACTGCACCAGGAACATTTTATTGTAAATATCATAGAGTACAAACACTTAAAAGAAAGCAGCCATGAGATAGCCACACAGCCTACCACTTGGAAATTATATTAGGATTTCTTCCATCCATTATTATTATTATAATAATTTCAGCTTCTGTTTAAACTTGCTCAAAATATAAGGCATGATTCTCCGCAGCAGGTGCAACTGCATTATGCTGTGCCTACAAAGCCAAGTATACCAGCAGAATCATTCACCTGGAAAAAGGCAAATGTCCACAGGTTTTGGCCGAGAGCCCTGACCCGGTTCCTACTCTGGTGGGTCCCACCTTATTCCTGGGCTGCTCTAGCTGACTCTGCAGCCCCCACGTGCCTGGTCCTAGACAGCCTGCATTGCTGTGCCATTCCCCCAGTTCCAAAGTGGACTTTTCATTGTAAGCGGCCCAAAATGTGTGTTTTGGTAGCAGATTTCAGTCAGTGAGTCAGGCCCAATGTATTAGGAGTATTTTACCGCATTGTCCTCTGGAAGAGGACAGGTTACTTGAAGATTTCAAATATATATTTACTTCCTACTTTACATCATAGGAAACAGTGTACTTGATTTTACTCTCAAAGTCACATGCTCATCATTAAAGTGCATGTACATCCCTGCAAACTGGAGGTGAGACTACTCTCTATGTACAAACTGGATATCAGAAAAGTTCAAAAAGGGACATTATCAAATACGGTAGATACAGAGATGCAGGTCTGGAAGTTGCTCAGTTGGGATTGGTATTCCTCTGTAGAGGCATGTCCTAGATCTGTTTCTCTCACATTCAGAAAGTATACAAAGATTTTTAAAAAGTGCCAGTACCACTAAATATTTCAACATCAGATGTAACAGTTTATCTGAAGCAAGTCCCCAATGTCCTCAATCTTGACATACACGTTTAAACACTCGACTAAAGTTATTTCACTTATTGAATACCCATGTTAGATTTTACCTGGAAGGAGCAACGCCTACCAAATTAGGACCTAGCCCTCTAAACAGAGATCGAGGACCTTCCTTTTGCAAGATCATCCTGAAAAACAAAAAAGTGATATTGAAACATTAAACATATTAGAAGTGTGCAACTGGCCTACAGTTCAGTGCTATGATTTAGTTTAATACATTTGTACGTAAAATGAGCTAAGATTAAAATTTTCCTTTTTAACAATTTAATTCTGTACCTGCAAACATCAAGTCAAAATTTTCTTAAAATATGCACAAAGAGTTAAATGAATTCTTTATAAACACCATTACTATAACACACACTTTGGTTATACAGCACATTTGCACCTATAAAGGTATGGTCATCTTAAGGCTCAACAACATGTAAATGTTTTCTTCCAGCTACCAAAGTAAATTACTCCAAATACCTATTATCTATTATTAACACATTCATCTTGATATAGATTCCTGTATATTGTTCTTATAATGTGGGAACATTTAATTCTATTGTTCTTTTCTCCCACAAGCAACTATCCCCACACCTAATAAAATACTATGTCTGAGGAGGTTCTTGAGAAAAAATGTACCCTAGAAGAGCTGATCACTGCAATTCCCAAATTCCAAAAGGTTCTGATATTAAAGATAAATTAACTTTAGTTAATATCAATCTAACCAAAGCAAAAATCAGATATAAAACATTCCTTACTCCTCACAAACACACAAACCAACAAGCAAATACCACCATACAATAATCTCTGGTTATTTCAACATAGTACGTTTAACCCAACGTGTCTCAAAGTGGGCCGTGAGCCTGCTTTATGAAAGCTGCGTGGCGGTCTGAAAATGGCTAACCGGAGCCAATGGGAGCGGTAAGGTTACATGGCTATGGACCCTGTAAGTAAACAAAGTGGCAGGGGCCTGTTAACAGCATTCCCAAAGCAGGCTTGCAGACCATTTTGAGAAAAACTGGTTTAAACTATAAACTTAAAATATATGCTCAAACTCACAGGAAAACGACACACTACATACAAAAATGCTAACACCTCCTTCTCCCAAGCATACAATTAATATTATTTTAGACTGTATGGGATGTTTCATTAGCACAACAGGATTTCAAGCAAAATAAGAATTTTCTAAAAAGTGAGAAAATAATTTTGTCAGTGCTCAAAAGATACACAGAGCCAATATTTGCTAAATGAAGTGTTCTGTCTTCAGCCTATTTTTAACTTGATTTTGTATTTGGAAAATTACAAATACTAATTTTGAAGCTCCCCCACTGTATTATGAACAGAGATAGAAGGAGCAGATATGTTGAAGAGCATGTGGCTCTCCTGAACATCCTATTCCAGTGGTTCCCAACTGCTGGTCCATGGACTGTCAGCGGGCTGTGAACTGCTGCTTGTAAGACTGTGGCTCGCTACCAGGCCATGCCCTGCTGCTTCGGCCTCACCCGCTGGAGAAGTGTGCAGTGACTGGCACATTGGGAGGGTGCTCTGGGGTCTGTGCTGGGCCTGCGTGTACATGCAGGCCCAAGCAGCACAAGGAGCAGTGAATGGGGTGGGTTCATGACTAGCAGCCCTGGGGAAGGCACCGTCCGACTGCGGCACAGGTTGCTCCAGGAGATCTAGAGTAGCAGCATTATCCCTGTTCCACGCATGCGCTCTGGGGCTGAAGCTGCCAGTCTATGGCCCACGACTGCTGCCGCTTGTGCCGGGAGCTGAGAGACAAGGGCGAGCGATGATGGTGGTGGCACCGGCACCTCCGCCTGCCCCACGAGGGAGAAGGTATGGGCGAGAGCACCAGCCTCATCAGTGATCCTGGAGAGCTCGGGCAGCCACGGCAACAAGCTGCTTTTCTGCTTCCCCCCTCACTATAAGGAACAGTGAGGGGCCAGGTGGCACAGATCCCTCTAAGATGCACACTTGCACACGCAAAGGAAATTTCTTCCTCTCCACCTCCTACGTAGAGCTGCGCAGCAGTGTGGCAGGCAGGCAGCTGCTCCAGCTGCCCGTGGTTGGCGGGCGGATGGCTGGGGCCGGAGGAGCTGCATGGAGGGCAACTGCTCTGGCCAGCAGGGACTGCGACTGTGGCCACATGATGGGCGGGTGAGCAGCTGCTCATTAATGTTGTCATGTGCAATGCTCTGATTCTATTTGGAAATGTTTGAATTATAGGAGTGGAAAATGATCAAGTAGCACAGAATAAATAGTTCCAGCAACATGGGTTATCAAGGTGACTTATTTCAGAGTGTCTGTTTGCCAGTTATTATATTTTTAAGCTTAAACCCTCTGTGTGAATGGTTTTAAACCAGAGCTAATGTATGGTTTTCACTGTTTACTACTGCCATGAATAAACATGCGGTGCTCCAAGGATAGTTTTTGTGCAGGAAACTGCAGGATCTGCTATCAGAGCCTCAGGTTTTCCCCTTTGTTGTGTGCATGTAGATGCAATGCAAAATAACACATGCCTGCTTAAAATTAATTACCATAAAGAATATGCAAATGTCTCTATACCAGTCCACTGAAGTTTTCGAATGAGTTTACCAGTCCACGATATAAAAAAGGTTGGGAATCACTGGCCCTATTCCTTAACTTAGTATCCTCTCCCACCCATACTGCAGGATTAAAACTCAGATTAGGGCCAGATTCTTCTTTGATTGATATATTCCAAGTACTCCCAACGAAGTGGCTGGAGTGTAAATCCTGGTTAAATAGGAACTATTGTTTCCGACCATTTGGATCATTCCTGCAAGATGCAAGAGGTTTCTGATCCCAATCCAGGAAAAGCCCTTTAGCAAGTACTTAACTTTAATCACATGGGTTATCACACTAACGCCAATGAGACCATTCAGATTTAAAGGTAACCAGGGGCATAAGAGTTCTGTTGGATCAGGAACAAGGCATCCAGCATCATGCAAGATTAAGACTATTATCTGCATGGCTCAGGGAACAGTGTTGCTGGAAGGAAACCACCACACGTTTTCTTGAGGAACTTGCAAAGGAATGGACCAAAAATACTGAGCAATAAAGTGGTTCTTTAAATCAGCAGTTCCCAACCGCCAGTCTGCAGACACTGGTCTGACATTGACAGGCCATGCCACCATTTTTTATTTAGTTCTGCCCCCGGGATTCCCAGGGAATTCCCTTCCTTCGCACTTCCTAATGCAGCAACAGGGTGAGCCGGTAGCTGGGTATGCTGAGGCTGAAGCTGAGACCACAGTGAGGCTGTCCCTGCAGGGGTAGCCTCACTGTAGCTCCAGTTGCAACTCTAGTGATCTCTATGCAGACCAGCCAGCAGGGCTGAGCGCCAGGTACAGAGCGGCTGCCCCCAACCAGCAGGGCCTGAGTCAGGTGCAGGGCGGCTACTTCTGTGTTTCTGTTCTCCTCCCTCCTTGCTCGGCAGGTGCCTCCTCCGGCCTGCAGCCAGCAGGTACACACATTATTATCATGCAATATTAAGTGAACGGGAAGATAAGAATGTGCACAATGTGTCAGCACTGTCAGACCTGTCAATACTGCCTCTTTCATTCTAGTGCAATTGAGGCAAAAGGTTTGGACTGGAGAATACACTTTAACAAGTATTTTATTGTTTTTTTAAAAATGTGCGTATGCAGCTGTTTTTCAAATTCTTGTTAACCATCATGTCCCCCCCTCCTTTCATTTGCCTGATATATCATGGGCTAAAATCACCACAATGAATATGCAAATATTTCACTCTGAGAACAGTTTTTGAATGAGTTTGCCAGTCTGCGGTATAAAAAAGGTTGGGAATCACTGCTTTAAATGACTGATATAAGATAGGATACGATGCCAATATATAAAAATGTTGAATACTTGTCCCATAGGGTTGTGATTTAAGGTAGACCACACTGCACAGGGTGAATGGCAGCACAGGTTCGGTTCCGACCTTTCATAATACAGTATCTCTGAATGTAAACAGTTTTGGTGCGGACAACAACAGGAAAGCCTAAATCTTTATGCTAATTTCAGTGGTGGCTCTGTGCGGGCTTTAAAAAAAAATGTAAGTATGATCTCTGAGCCACTGGAAAACCCCAGGAAGTTCACATTTTAAAATGATTTTTTTCTAACTGCTAACTTGATATCACAATATAGGACATCAAGGTTATCAGTTTCGATATGCTGTCCAATATAGATAATGCTTCTCAGGCACATTTCCTGTTCACTAATAATATCCAGGTTAACAACAAGAGAATTAATCCATTCTGCAAACTCAGTTATTGTGCAAAATGCCCACCTCTGAAAGGTTTCAAAAGATTAGTCTGAACATGCACATCAACTAAGTATACTGCACAAGTAGATTTCAAATGTATTCTGAACACCAACATTTGAAAACAATCACATTTTCCATCACACTGTTCCTACTACGGAACAGAACCAAAAATTTAGACCACTTCAAATAAGTCTGATTTTTTTAAAATGAAAAAGGTATCTGTGTTCTATAAAGTTATAACGGCAGTTCGGGGAATTCTGAACTGAACTGTGGCTCCAGCATGGCAGTGGAGAGCATGGGTCATTGGACACATGGAGGTGGGAGATGACCCCGAAGGCCCCACATCCACCAGTACAGGGAGCTGGAAGTGAAGCTGTACCCAGCTCTGATACAGTGCAAGGGCCTGCCCCAGAAACACCTGTGGCCCTGTCCCCTTGCACCGGGCATGACAGGTGTGGGTGGGCAGGCTCCACCCAGCAGGCTCCAAGTGTAGAGAGGCTTAGTGTGTGGGGGGATCCAGGTATGACAAGAGATGTTTCTGCGTGGGGCGATCTGAGTGCAGGCAGCTCACTGGAAGATCTGGATGCACGGGGGATCACTGGGGTGAGGAGGGGTTTCCGAATACAGGAGCAATGGGACTTGGCAGGAGGTCCAGGTGAAGGTGGGGGGGAGGCTTAGGGCTTGGCAGGGGGGTTGGAGCATGCAAGGGGTCAGTGGGGAAGTTGGGTGAGGGTCCAGGTGCAGCTAGCTGGGGCTCAGTAGGCGTAGAGGGATGGAGCTTGTTAGGATGAGGGTTTGATGGGTCTACTTAATGGAAAAGCCCCAGCTCCTCCCTACCTCACAATTCCCTGCTCCCGTTCCTTCTCCATCGTGTCCCCCTCCCCAAGGTCCCAACTCCTTCCTCTTACTCTCACTTTCCCCTCTCCCTGCCTTATTTTACCCTCTCCCTTTCCCACTGCCTCTTCCCCTGTACCCCTTCTTTCCCTTCTCCTTACCCAGCCCCGCCATGGGCACTCACTATTGCATTGAAACCAGAAAGGCTCTCATCGTGCAGAAAAGGGGGGCAGAACTGGCACTAGGACCCAGGAGAGTCAGTAGAGCCCAGACTAGCCTCTTCAGCTGGGCACCTGCAGAAATGGGGGAGGAAAAGAGGGGGAAGAGGAGAGCAGAGAGTGATGGGTAACCCTGGTGCCCCTCAATCGCCTATTTGAGAGGGGGCAATCCCACTTCCCTGCTGTTTTCTACAGACATTCTACCGGAGGGCAGGCGTTTTCCTAAGGCATGAAGAATTTCCCCAGGAGTAAGTTAGATGTGATTTCACAATGTTGAAAGCACTCAGCTGAAGTAATAGCCACATTCCAAACATACTGTGCAAACCCCTACAACATGGGTTCCCAAACTGGGGGGCATGTGAAGAAATTCCAGGGGGATGGGGACACAAGGAGACCTAGCCCTCCCCTTAAGTTTTCTGTTATTTTTGTTTTTTGGCTCCAGTCAGTTCCTCTTTTTTTTTTGCGCTATTGGGGGGATGGTGTTGAGGGTTTCTCAAAAATCAAAAAGGGGGCGTGATGCCGAAAAGTTTGGGAACCACTGCCCCACAACAAATAATTTGCCCTGTTAGAAGAATTGAAGGATCTTTTCCAAATTTCTGTTCCTACGAGCTCATCTGCTTGGGCCAATACTTGATCATGCAGACTCCCACTCAAGTGGGTCTGCACATGTTCATCAGTAAAGGGCAAATGGCAGGATCTGAGCCTAAAGCATGCTTGGTCTAGCTGAAAGCTAGTGTCAGAGGGAATTAGACCAGCTGTTCTTTAAAAATCAATACATAAGCTATTTTAATCGCATCTGTCAGATGAGGCCATGTCCTCACCCCACCCCCACCATGGTTCTACTAGGAAGCTAGATCTTTGCTGATGAGATAACCTAGAACCTCAGGGAGAGAAGGGCGCATATGGAGATCCCTCCAAATCTGAGGATATCTGCTTTATACCCACGTTTGCGGATATCTGTGGCTCATTTTTGCAGATACGCCTGAGGATACAAAGTTAGTATCTGCAAAGGGCTCTACTCATATGTACTGGCCTCTATGGCTGCCTCATACGGCAACAGCAGCCTGGGAAGATCTGTTGAGAGTCAGGCTGGATTGTAGACATAAAATTAGTCTGTACATCATTCTAAACATTGTTTTCACAACAGAAGTTCAGCCATGCTAATAGTGACATCATGATTTTGAGAAAAAAAACCATACTCCTGTCTGAATGGGTTATAGCTGCTACAAGAGAAAGATCACACTCACTTCTTGCCTCTCAGTTTTACTTCAATGCATTTGAGCAAGTCACAGTTTTGCGTGTACAGTATACTCGGGGCCAGGTTCTGTAATCTCATCTATATAGACAGACACTTATTCCTGTAGACAGACCACTGATGCCAATGGAGCACCACACAGAATCAGGGCCTTCATCATTCCTCTCGATATAAGGGACTCTTACACAGCACACTGACATGCAGAATGGTAGAGTGGGTATCGCATATGATGGAGACTCAGACCTGGGTTCAATGGCTGCTGCCAATTTGCTCTATAACCTTGGGTAAATAAATCACTTTACCCCTGTGCCTTTGTTCCCTTCTTACCCTTTGTTCATTTACAACGGTCAGTTCAGGACTGCCTCACCATGTGTGTAGAAAATACTTGAATATAATTCTACAACAGCACACTATACTAAAAAGGATGTCCCATCATAAACCAGATGTTTTTGTAGTCAATTTTTCAAAGTTAATGAAATTGACACACACACTTTAAATTTCCATTCAGTGGTGCTTATCTAGCTTTTACTAAGGCTCTCATCTGAGGAAAGCAAGAATCAGATCTCTGGAGACCTTTCCTGGGAGCCTAAATTAAATTACTTGTATATACATATTGCCAGTGGGAAACGGGTGCATTTGGACCAGAAAAAAAAAACGAAACCTCAAATTGCTCGTCATTCATTGATAAAAATCAACTTATTTTGATAAAAAGCAAAATTTAACTACACCTAGGATGAATTTTAACCAATATTGTAAACTTAAAAATTTCAGAAAGAAACGTGGGTGGTTAATTATGCAGTACAGTTATTTGTAAACCCTAGGCTTAGCATCATTACAATGGGAAATGGGGAGGAGTGGGAGGGAAATGTATCATTGTTATTTTTTGTTTAACAAATGCAATTGACATCACATTGTATCCAGACAGTTTTATTATTTACTTGAGTATAGTTTATTAGTTTCCCCCCCCCATTGTTTGTGTGAGTCAATCACATAACAATGGGGGGGGGGAGAACCTTAAAAATTGGGAGACAAAAGGTAAACATGCCCAAGTACTCACGGACAGTTATAATAAATCAAACTACCTCTAACGCAATTTTAAAAACTGAATAGATTTCAAGCTGATTCTGTCCCTCAACATCTCACCACATGGGTGCTCACTTTATTTTTTATTACAAATATTTGCATTGTTAAAAAAAAAAGATTAGGTAACAGTCAGCTCTTCTGGGGCTGCAGTTCCAGACCAATTTTGTTCTCTCAGTGTGACAAAATGTTACATGCACGTAACCATTTATGGAGTGGACATTGTATCATGACTACATTGTAAAGAACTTATTTTGGGGCAGACAAAATACAGATTGCAGCCCACTGGGGCCCTCAGGCAGGCTCCCCTGCTGTTGTAGCTCCAGGCTTCTCGAAGTGGCTAGCTGCTGGAGCCATGTGCCTTGCGGGGGGGGGGGGGGGGAGGGGTGTGGAAGCTTTGCGTGCTGCTCCTGCTCGCAATCATCACAGCTCCCATTACTTCTTCCTTGCCCCACTTGTGTGCATGGCTTTGAGCAGTCTGGGGCTGCAACAAGCAGGGAGCCTGCCTGGCTGCTGGCCAGGAGCTGCCTAGGTAAGCGCCTCCCAGCCGTTGCCTAAATCTGGCACCCAGATCACCACCCCCTCCTTCCTATCCAAGCCTCCACACCCTCCTTCCAGGTCAGAACTTCCTCCCAAATCCTGCATTCCCTCCTATGCCCCTTCCCCAAGTTAGAATCCTCTCCTGCACCCATACCCCCTCCTGGATCCTGCACCCCAATCCACTGTCCCAAGTCACAACCCCCTCCTTCACCCGAACTCCCTCCCAGACCCCACACCCTGTCCTTCGATCAAATCCCCCTACCTGAGCTCCCTTCTGCATCTAACCTCCACCCCAGATCCCACACCCCACCACAGAAAAGTGAGGCCCTTGATCGCTTTCTAAAATCTTGGAATGGCCTCCCCACCAAAAATTACTGCTCACCCCAAATTACTTTCAAAAACCTTAATGCACAAACCAACTATGTTTTAGAAGACACGAAGTTAAGGGTTAAATAACATTATTTCTAAAGCAAAAACCATAATACCTCTAGAAAATTGAAAAGGATCTGAAGAACAGGAACGTGGAGATAGTACTCACTTCAAGCAATGGAGAGGTCCAGGAGATACTCTCGTTACTCGATTGACACTAGCACCATTCACAGTGCTGAGATGAACTTCAGAGATATAAAGAGTAACAGAGGAGGACTGCAGCCGTGTTTTCACAACTTCCAGCGGACATGTCAGAATTGCACCAACAGTACCCCCACATCTGCAAACAGAAATAAAATTATTGCAATTCTAAGCCTTGAAAGAACTACAATTGCCTTGAATCTGGGAAAATGAAAGTCTTATCTTGCTAGGGAAAAAATGGCTTTCAAGTTTCCTTGTATAGTCTTGCCAATCATCTTTGAGAAGCCATGCACCTCTGCCCTCCTGCAGCACAACAGAGCTAACTATACATCATTCTGACAGTTTTATAAAAGAGTCAGTCTAGTGTGTGGTATTAATAATTACTTTCATTAATATCTACATACCTATCTGCTCAATGCAGGCCCTGCACAAGAAAAACCTCTCAAGGAAACTAAGTAAAAATAGAAAGTCCTTGAATTAAGGCATGAAAACCACCGATGTTTCTTTGCTGTTACCACTGTTCAAAACAGTACATGTCTCACAACCTCAAAAAAGTATTAAATACTATTCCACCTCCCACATGAGTTTGTACCAACCACCTCCCAGTTGATAAATTCAAAGTTCTAAACTTCACTGTGATCTTTCTAATTATATATATCAGTGTTTCCTAAACTAGGGGCTGCGGCCCGGTACCGGGCCGCAGGAAAAAAATACCAGGCCTCAGTGTGACTGCCGGTAGGGGAGCAGAGCAGGCCGGGCCGGGAGGAGGTGGCAATGGGGGGAAGGGAGAACCAGCCGCCGGGAAGAAGGATTGGGGGCAGCAGGGCTGTCCCGCGAAGATCAGGGCAGGTGGGTGGGCAGCCGGTGGAAGCAGGGTTTGGGGTAGCAGGGCTGTCCTGTGGAGATCCAGATGGGTGGGCGGCAGAAGCAGGGTTGGCGGCAGTGGGGATGTCCCGCAGAGATGGGGGGGAGGGGGAGAGAAGGAGGTGAATGGGTAGCAGAAGCAGGGTTGGAGGCAGCGGCACTGTCCCATGGAGATTGGGGCGGGTGGCTGGCAGAAGCAGTGTTGGCGGCAACAGGGCTGTCCCGCAGAGATGGGGGGGAGGGTTGGCAGGGGCGGAAGCAAGGTTGGGGGTACTGGAGCTGTCCTGTGGAGATAGGGGGTGCAGGCAGGCAGGTGACGGAAGCAGGGTTGGAGGCAGTGGGGCTGTCCAGCAGAAATCAGGGAGGGCAGGCAGAGGAACCAGGGCTGGACGGGGGGTGGGGGGACTGGCCAGGGGAGAACAGGAGGAAGAGGACGGGAGAACCAGCTGCAGGAAGCAGGGCTAAACGGGGGCAGCTGGGCTGGTTGGGGGGAGGGAGGGTTGGATGGGGGAGCAGGGCTGATGGGGGAGATTGGTGGGAGGTGGGGGGAACTGGCCGCTGGAAGCAGGGCTGGACAGGGGCAGTAGGGCTTGACTGGGAGATCGGGAGGAGAAGGGGGGAGGGGAGTGGGACTGACCTGGGCACATGCAGACCCTGGCAGACGAGTGAGTCTGCCTGGGGGTTCCATTTTGCCCCTCCCTCCCACCCCGACATACCCTCTCTCGAGTAGTTGCGAACTGCCTGGCAGGTAGACACACTCAGGCAGCGTGAGCACATCTACCAGCCAGGCAGTTCGCAGCTAAGGGCTGATACACCTAATTAAAATAAAGCTTACCTAATTAGAAATTTCTCAATTTGTTTCTCAGACAAAACCCTCAAATACCGGACTGTCAGGTAAAAAACCGGACACCTGGCAACCCTACCCTTTCTTGCACCCTCCTTCCTAGACAGCTACCCTACCCCCAGTCTGCTCCTGCTCCCACCTCCTGGAGTGCCCATGCGGTGCCAGGTCCTCCAAGCCCTGGCCCAGGCTGGGCAGAGGATGCAGCCAGGTGAAAACTGAAAATGTATTCATTTTTCATTCTTTTTTAATATGTGTTTATATTTTTGGGCTGCAAAAAACAGTACTAAAAAAACCCAGATTCCAACTAAAGTAAAAAGTTTGGGAAACCCTGATCTAGCCAGCTTTCTATCCATCTTACAGTCCATTTATCCAATCCATATTCCCTTAACTTGCTGGCAAGAATATTGTGGGTGACTATATCAAAAGCTTTGCTAACGCTGGCACTGGGGGCTTTGGGAGGACCAGAAAACTTATTTGAATATTCATCATTTACTTAATGAATATGCAAATAAATGTTACTGGTCGTCCAAAAGCTCGTGAATGGATTTACTGGTCCCCGTGTCAAAAAGTTTGGGAACCCCTGATATA
Source organism: Pelodiscus sinensis (assembly GCF_049634645.1). Classification (NCBI taxonomy): domain Eukaryota; kingdom Metazoa; phylum Chordata; order Testudines; family Trionychidae; genus Pelodiscus; species Pelodiscus sinensis. Next base: position 13,553,935 of record NC_134720.1, read on the forward strand.
TAGATATATATATATATAGCAGCCCAACATCTGTGACTCCGTAACGCTGAAACTCTGGCTGTTCCCTCTGGGCAGTACTGTTGCCTCCCACCATGGTGCTTGGCTGACTTCTGCGCCGCTCAGCTGGGCTGCGGATTAAGCGGCGCAAGCGGCCATTTGGGGTCCGCGCTCCCCACACAGCACACGGTGGCCCAGCTGAGCGGCGCAGAAGTCAGCCGAGCGCCACGGCGGGAGGCAAAGGGGGGTAGGGCGCTGACGTACACGGCCAGAGGGCAGATCCTGGAGCCTCCGTCGTGTCCTTACTGTGCTGACATCTGGTCCAACCGGCCCGGGAGGGAGGTGCGGGCTGGAGGAGCACAAGCAGCTGCACAGCCAGCTGGAGAGAAGCGGTGCTTTTAAGACGAAAGTGCCACTTCTCTCTAGCCCCCTGCTCCATGGCTGCCCCCTGCTCAGTCCTCCAGTCAGCACCTGTGAGTGGGGGCTGGGCACTGAGCCTGGCCGGGTGTAGGGCAGGGGAACAAGGGGGTGGGGGAGGACAACTGGGAGGCTGCAGGATCAGTGCTGGGGTGAAGGGAAACGGTGCAGGGGGGCACCTGGAGCTCATAGGCAGCCGCTCAGCCGCGCGGGAGCAGGCAGTGCAAACAGCCGTTTGGGCTCTGCGCTCCCCAGGCAGGAGGACAAGGAGAAGAGAAAGAGAGTGAGAGGCAGGAGAAGGAGGAGAAGAGAGAATGAGAGACAGGAGGGGGAGAAGAGAAAGAGACAGGCAGGAGATGGAGAAGAGCTGAGGGGGTGGGGGAGGCAGTAGGAGAAAGGGAGAGAGAGAGAGAGAGACGGGAGGCTCAGGAGAGAAGACCAAGATAGAAAGGGAATAGGACGTGGAGGAGAGACCTGAAAATCCCATTTTATGATGGGCTAATTGGCTAGTTTCTGTAGATTTAAGACAGAACTTTACTGTTAATTAAATACAGTGGTCTTAATCATACTTGCAGCTACACTTGTGGAACTCCCACTGATCTGAACAGAAGAGGTGCTTGCTTACCTGAAGGCCATTGTTTGGAATTTAAACAGTTTCAGAGTAAGATTCTAACCATCAAATATTTTTGTTGAAGGATTAAGAAAGTTTCAAACTAGTAATTTTTATTGTTTAAAAAATGTTGCTGTTTTAACAGCTCTTTTCAGCATCCTGTTAATATTACCATACAATGTTCAATAGGGACAGGACTTCACCTTAGGAGTTAAGATGTTTTTGTAAAAGTGACAAGGAGTCCTGTGGCATCTTATAGATTAACAGACGTATTGGAGCATAAGCTTTCATGGGCAAAGACCCACTTCGTCAGTTGCATCTGACGAAGTGGGTCTTTGCCCATGAAAGCTTATGCTCCAATACGTCTGTTAGTCGATAAGGTGCCACAGGACTCCTTGTCGCTTTTGCAGATCCAGACTAACACGGCTATCCCTCTGATGTTCTTGTAATAGATAATGATACTAATTAATAATGCTCATGAAAGGTGGAAGATACACAACCCAGGAGAATGAAATCCACGTTATCTAAAGAATAGATAACAGCAAATTTCTTTCCTTCTGCCACTATGCCGCAGTAATGACAGTTTCCAGCCAAAAGTAGTTTAGCTTCAATATGCATCCTCAAGCCTTTCCCGCTGTGCAGAAGGCCACAAAATTCGTGACAACTATGATTACAGTTTGTACATTGCATCCCACTAGATTCAATCTACGAACAGCTATACAGGGCAAAATAAAAGTTTGGTCATCTTCACCCAGGCAACATGTAAATGAGCAACCTAAAAGTATCATTACCAATCCTTTGAACCATCTAGTCTCCTCTCCAACTCCAAGATTAGTCTAAAGTGAATTAATTTCCAAGTCTTAAATAGAAGCATATCTTTCTCGATCATTTCTATTCTCAGCACTCTGAGTCACTACACAATCACCAAAGGATTAGGAGTCTCAACATACTAACTTAAAAGTGTCTGTGTATTAAATATAAATAGATTTCAAAGCTGAAGTTCAAATACAGTGATGGGGCCACACAAGCACTGGGATTTTTAAACCTATTTTTCCATTTGTGGGCCCCTACATTTCAAAGCTGAAGTTCAAATACAGTGATGGGGCCACACAAGCACTGGGATTTTTAAACCTATTTTTCCATTTGTGGGCCCCTACATTTTTTTGATTGGAAGTACTGACCCCATTTGGAAATCTTAGGCATAATCTGTGGATCCCCGGTGGTCTGCTGACCATAGGCTGAAAACCAAAGGTTAGCCTAGGAAAGTACAATAAAATAGTAGCTTACTAAATTAACTTCACATACCTTCATTTAACAACAAAAGTGATACTAAAACATCTATATATGCATTAACAGATCTGTGCTATACCAGCTCTTTTATATACTTTTCATCAGTAGATTTCAAAGCACTTTACAAAAGAGGTGCAATTTATTTTGCACTGACTCCCTACGTTATGCCACTTTGAACTTTTTCCATCCATAGCCTGAATATATTTTAAATGCTACAACATGTTAACAAACACGTTGTCTTTACACAAGGCTATATAAAAATCAACAAGTTATCATGAACATATGAAACTGCTATTACGTCATTTAAAAAGAGCTATGCAATAAATGTGTGAATTGTTTTTCCATGTGAGGTATGGTATGTACACAACACTAACTAGGGCAAAGCATTAGAACACTAAAGATACAAAGTTCATTACTATCCTAGTAATTAAATGCATTTCCACCACTGGATTCAGATCTATATTGCCAGGAGAAAGGAATGAGTATTTATGCTTTTTTCCCTCCCAATTTTTTTGCTTCATGGGTACTTTAAATTTGTAAGGAAAAGAAATGTAGCATTTTCTGAGCTGCAGAAAAAAAAAGGGAGGAACAGCATATTAAAATCCAAATAAGTTAAAGAAGAGGACTGTACTTTCAGGAAACAAATCTTTTGCAGTTTCAACATCTGGAATTTGTTTTGCTAAACAGTGACCCAAGTTCAAACACAGATCCATTTACCTTACCAACCACAAAGGTTACCTATGAATGCTATCCACAATAGAAAACTAAGCTGATAGTTCAGTATTTGATTCCACACTGGTTGGTCCTTAAGATACCAAATATTAAAAATTGCACTAATCAGAAACCATCTTGATCCATCCCACATAAACTTCATTCCATGCTGATTTTATTGTTGGCTAGTTCATGCATGCACCGGCACTGTACACCAGGGATTCTCACTTTCCTTTTGTGGCTCATACTCGTAGAAAGTCTTCCGAATCATTTGCCCTATGATTTATAATCATATGGAGGATGCATGCTCCATTTTGTCAGCACATAACTAGGAGAAGGAGCTGGCTTCATATGTCCAAACAGCCCTCTATAGACCACACTTGGACAACCATTACCATATACCATCTGAGAGTTTAGCACCCTTTCCTCACAACAGTATTAGGCATTACTCTCCAGCCTGAGGATTTTTAAGGCTCCTATAATAATTTTAATGTTTGTATGCCACTTAATTAACAAAAAGTTTGGGGAAAATTAGTATGAATTATGTAAACCTTTCACAGTTTTATAAGATTGGAGAATTATTTGTCCTTCCACTGCTTAACCAATCAAAAATTCGGAAAAGTGGTAAACTAGAAAATAGGGACGTTAAATGGAATTTAATCAGCTAACGAGTATTCGACAACATTTCCATCGACGACTTGACTATTCAATTGGGGGGGAGGGAAATTGCAGAGCCGCAGTGGAGTGAGATCCCGGCCCCAAGATCTAACCCTGCTGTGGCTCTGGCCTTTTAAATATATTAATAGCTGCCAAGCTCTCAGGCTATTAATACATTTAAAAGGCAGAGGCACAGAGGGGTGACTGGGCGCAAGCTGGGACAGCTGTGCCTCTGCTTTTTAAATATATTAAGACCCACCAAGCTCTCAATATATTTAAAAGACAGAGGCACAGTGTCAGGGACCATCCCCACTCCGTGCACCTCTGCCTCCCCTGCATCCCTGTGGAAACGGTGCTGAGGGGGCAGGGGTGGGGATGGGACTGGTTTTTAAGTCGGCTCCCTGACACCCAGCACCAGCTCCTGTTCCCTCTTTGCCCCTCTCTGACAGAGGCAGCATGGGGGGGGGGGGGGGAGTGACTAGTTGAGTAGTGACTCGACTAGTCACTTACATCCCTACTAGAAGAATCCGTGCCCACCCTTGTTCACCCCAGACCAAAGGCTAACTGTAAAAAAACCTCAAAACAAACAAACAAAAAACCCCACACCCTCACCTTAGCTTTTAAAATGTGTGCAGTGATTTTTAACAATGTTTTCAAAAACATCTTGCAGTACATTTGAAGCAAGGAAATTTATTAATTTTTTTCCCAAAAAATTAAATTGGCAGGCTTTAGAAAATTCAAAACTATAATAAGTTCTTTATTGTTACTATGATCTTTTCTACAAATAATTAAACTGTGAAGATTTCAGTAAATTAAAGGAATACAACAATTTTTTCAGCTACATTTAGACTATCACTATTACTCATCAATGTTGATTTAAAAGCATTTGCTGAAGGGGAAAATAAATTAAATTGAAAGAAACTTTTTATTTGAAACACCTGCCTACAAAATCTCCCCCTCATTTTAAATAATCTATTCCAGTGGTTTTCAAACAGGGGTACATGCATCCCTAGAAGTATATAAAGGTCTACCTATGGTATACATCAATTCAGCTAGATATTTGCTATGTAAAAGCACTAAAAAACTCAGTACAAACTAAACTGTCACACAGGGATTTGTTTATACTATTCTATGAGTGGTTCTCAAATTTTTGGCAAGTTTGTTTTAATGGGATTGCCACAACCACTGTTAGGACTTGCTGGGACACAAGGCAGAAAGTCCAAGCCCCGATGCATAAGGCTGAAGCCAAAGCCTGAGTTTTTAAGTGAAGTGAAACTTGGGGCATGCAAGAAAAATAAAACTTCTGAACAGGGCATAGTACAGTAGTCTGAACAACTGAGAACCACTGACCTTTTAGTTATTTGCGATATAAGAGGAAAACTAAGTATAGCTATTTCAATTTTTAGGTACTGTGGTCTGAGATGCTTTTTAAAAAAAGCAATATGCTGCAAAGTGCCCTTTTCAGGATGAAGTGAAATTGAGCAGGCAAATAATTTAAATGCAGAGTACATGAAAGTTTTTAAGTGGGTACAGTAAAGGGGAACAGACAAGAACCAGTAAAGTGAATTATTTTGAGAGAGACTTTTTGATCTTTACCTATTAATGAAACACTAAAATATTTTCTTCTCTCACAGAAATGTGGATGTAAAGTGCCTCATTTCTAAAATTATAGCATACACGGTTAATGCTTGGCATCATAATTCAGACAGAGAAACTGATGTTTAGAAATATTAGGAACTTGCCAAGATTATACAAGAAGTACATCACACTGGTAGGAACTATGGATGTCAACATGCAGACAACGACATGATTAACGGATAAGCCTGGGCTCATCTTATATGAGAGAAAGCAAGGGGGGGAGGGAGAGCAGGAGCCAGTGACCACAAGGAACTAGCTTAAAAGCCAGCTTCCCCTTGAGCACTGGATCTGCCTGTCCCCTGCAGTGCTGCCTCTGAGAGGCAGCAGCATGCAGGGTGAGGAGGGCAGGCGGGAGCCGATACACGCAGTGAGTCAGCTTTCAAGCAGGCTCCCTGCATATGCTGGCTCCATGGACCCACCTGCCTGCCTCTTACAGAAGCAGCAGGGGGACCAGGCAGGAGCCAGTGCTGGGGAGAGCCAGCTTAAAAGCCAGTTCCCCCAGCACCAGCTCCACAGTGCCACCTGCCCCCCAGAAGCAGCAGCATGGGGTGAGGAGGGGAGACAAGGGAAGCTGCTGCAAAGCAACCCCCCTCCACGGCGTTCCAAGTTCCTCATAGACAGCAGCAGCTCTGGCATCTCATGGAGCAGCCCCAGTCCACAGGGAGCTTAGACTCTGTCTATGGAGAGCCCAGGTTGCCACGGACAGAGACTGCTGCCACGCCACACTGCTGCCTCTGTATCAGTAGCAGTAGCGCAAGGTGGCAGGTGGGAGCTGGTCTGCATGGGAAGCCGGTTTTTAAAAAGGCTCCCCTCACAGGCTGGTTCCCACCTGCCACCCAGTGCTGCAGCCTCTGATAGAGAGGCAGCAGCAATGGGTAAAAAGGGGCTCCCTGGGAATGAGGTTGGAGCGCACTGGCTGCTGGCTCCACCTCCAGAGACTATCAAACAGTTGTGGAACCTCTAAAATGTCAGGTGGTTACATAACTATTCAATTACATGCTATCTAACATCCCTAGTAGGAACAGAGCTGTAATTTCCTAACTCATATACTTTAGACACAAGACTATCTTTTTTCTCTCTAGTCCTGTGAAATAAAATGGAAATTTCTATTTTGTATCCCATTCAGAGTTCTCTTCCATAGCTGCCCACATAGGATGGCTGTGTAGTAGGCGTACACAACAAGGAGAGATCTGCATGTCTTTTGAAAGGTACAAATAAACAGCAACTGTGTACAATTTTCTGTTAGTGTTTGCACAAAGTCTTGGTACACAGATGTGTGAGCTGTGCTGATAAAATTAGCTAATGGCCTTAGGATAGCACATTAAAGATGTCTCAATGCACATTCAACGGAAAAATTCATTCCCATCACCATCTCTCATTTTAAGGTACAAAACCATTTAAAAAACTGTTAAAGGAGACACAAAGTTAAGGCTAAAATCTTCACCTCATTCTTTGGCTGGTGGTAGAGGGGATTTCAGGCCTCCTGAAAGTGACCCTTGTTACTACCGGTGAGGTCCGCGGCATGCTGGGCTGGGCTGGGCTGGGCAGCAGTTAACCAGTTTTCCCAGTAAGCATGCCAATAAGACAACGCTTACCGGCTACCCCTTTACATTCTTACCTCTAATAAGGCATATGGAGACAGAGCTTAGTCATTGCTTTCAAGTAAAAAAGACCAAAAAAAAAAAGTCAGATCCATGTCTTTCCCCAGGGCTTTTACATGTCCTTATTTCTACTCCTTCCCTACTTACTATGTGTGGGAAAATTTTGTAGAGTTCAAAATGAACCCCTTTGGGCTTGATTTCTGCACTATTCCTATATCCCCCAGCCATTCCTGAACCAGTGCAAACCATGTTTCACTCTATTAAGATAAAAAATGTATCATGACATCCCATCTGTTCGAATTATATTTCATTTAACCACCTGCTTGCAATAGCTGGGAGAGCAGGTGTATGGAGATCAGCAGCTCACTCCCTATGCATATGCCTGCCCTCAGTAACTGGTTACCAACTGTCTGGAGACCGTATCAGACACATACTAGAGATTTAGACACATTTAATGACACATACTAGAGATGTTAGATATTGTGTAATTGAATAGTCGTGTAACCACATATAATTTTAGCGGTTACGTGACTATTTGATAGTCCAAGGAGGCAGGGCCAGCAGCCAGTGCACTCCTGGCCCCACTCTTGGGGAGCCTTTGCCTCCCTGTGCTGTTGCCTCTGTATCAGATGCCGCAGTAAAGGTGGCAGGTAGAGCTAGTCCGTGAGGGGAGCCAGTTTAAAAACCAGCTTCCCACACAGACCAGCTGTCTGCCATTCTGCACTGCTGTTTATATATCAGCAGCAGCGTGGGGTGGCAGCAGCCCCTGTCTGAAGGGAGAGGGGGTCTGAGTTCCCTGCTGACAGAGGTTTCTCTGCATCCCATAGCACAGCCTCTGTCCATGGGGAACTTGGACCCCTTGCAGACAGGGGCTGCTTTTACTTAGGGATATTACAAGCTGGCTCCCAAGGTGCACCAGCTCCTGGCCCTGCTCCCAGGGATCTGGCTGTGCTGCAGAATCTGCAGTATAAGCTTCATACTGCAAAGCCCGCTGCATGTGTAACCATGTAACTGCAATGATTTTTTAACAGTTACACAGTTACTTTTTAACTGTGTTTTTACATAGTGTATATTTCTAATCCCCAGCACAAGGTGCTTTGAAGTTAGTGGGACCATGGCTAGGCACATGGATTTGTGGCTGTGGATCCTGATGCATGATATAGTACTTTTCTGAGTAATTTATTTTACAATAAAAAAGTCTGAACACTGGCATTACAGCATACAGACTGAAAAGCAAGGTTTCATAAGGTGGCCAAATGAGTTTGCTATTTCAATCAATATTTTCTTGCAATTTATTGCGGATTAAAATTGTTTTTCTTTTTGAAGACTGGATAGTCCAATAGCAGAACAATGATTTCTGTTACTAAATGAACAAAATACAAAGTTTTTATATTAATAACACCTTTGAATCTCTTACTAAATCTGTCTTCTACAAATCAAAATGAGCCAATTATTACTTGACATTTCCCTGCACTATTGACTTTGTAGCTCCAAAAGCGGCTATCATATTTTTGATATATTCTTGAAAGAGTCTCATCTTTGAAAGCTATAGTTATCTAAAAGGCAACTTTTGCTATGGCACTAGTAATAAAGTTTTCATCTAAGAGTGGTGACACTTTCATAAAGCTATTGAGGAAGCAATATACTGGTAGTCAAATTACTTCAGCAGAAATTTGTAGACAAAACTTGGATTGCTTAGAAGGAATAGGTTTGTGTTGCTTCAACATAAACAGGATATTTCAGTGGACCTAATCCCCGAGTAAGAAGAGGTACCCTCATTGTTTATTATTTTCAGATATCTGAGTATCATTTCTATTTTAAGTTAGCTGTCATAAAACTCTGATAATATATTCTGTCATGTTTAGCTGCTCATCTACTATTTATTTTAGAAACTTTGAGTGTCTGTCCATCCGTCCGTCCATTCAGCTATGAGTTAAGAACTCCTCCTAAATGGTAAGAGCTAGGACCACCAAATTTGTTATGCAGCTTCCTCTCATCATAACTTAAAGCAAGGTATGGGTTTGGTTTTATCAGGACAAAGGGATGTGCCTGGAATTTGATTGTTTCTCATAAAATGAAAAGGGAGGGGTTTGGTAGGAAAGACAGTTATACTATAGAACGACCATAGGAGGCAGCAAGGGGGCAGAGATGGGGACTGGGACAGCAATAACCTCACTGAGCTAGCAGGAGACAGAGGTGGAGAAAGGGACAGCTATCTACTATATATTTAGAAGAGTGAGTTTGTTTGTGTGTTTGACTGCCCCCACTGAAGCTGCAATGGCAATGGACAGTCACTTCGCACCTGGCCCCAGGCTGCTGCAGTGAGAAGACGGGGTTGTTCTTGTTCTTCCCAGGGCAACCCTCATCCCCAGCCCCACCTCAGAACAAAAAATGTGTTTGAATTAAGGGCCCAAGCAATGCCAATAAATCTTCTAGTTTTTCATAAAATGAAACTGCCTAACTAAAAAGGCTTTAGTTTTTAAAAACACTAAACAGGTTGCAGTTGTTGTATAATTTTTCAAAGTTCAGAATATTACAAATATCAATCAAGCCTGTTATAGAGGGAGCTATGTGAGTATAGAGCATGTGCATGTGGGGAGGAAGGCAGTCAGAAATAGAGTGTGGATTCTTTCAATTACAGTTCTTTAATTTACAGCACAGACCAAGCTGGTAGTGGACAAGTGCTTTTACAATCAGATATTTGTTTGGTGCCTGTTATGAAATGTGCTAGTGGTCACAATGCCATTCTAGAGAAGTGAGAATAGTGATAGAAATGTAGCCGTGTTAGTCTGGGGTAGTTGAAGCAAAATGCAGGACAATGTAGCACTTTAAAGACTAACAAGATGGTTTATTAGATGATGAGCTTTCGTGGGCCAGACCCACTTCCTCAGATCAAATAGTGGAAGAAAGTAGTCACAACCATATATACCAAAGGATACAATTTAAAAAAATGAACAAATATGAAAAGGACAAATCACATTGCAGAACAGAAGGGTGATGCGGGGGGGTGGGAAGGGGGAGGAAGGAAGGTAAGTGTCTGTGAATTGCTGATATTAAAGGTAGGGAGAGTGGGATGTTTGTGAGTTAATGGTATTACAGGTGATAATTGGGGAAACTGTCTTGGTAATGGGTGAGAAAGTTCAAAGACTTGTTAAGTCCTTGTTGGTAAGTGTCGAATTTTAACATGAATGACAGTTCAGAGGATTCCCTTTCAAGTGCAGATGTAAAAGGTCTTTGTAGCAGAATGCAGGTGGCTAAGTCATTTAGAGAGTGTCCTTTCTGGTTAAAGTGGCAAGAAACTGTTTTCTCTTTGTGATCTTGTCTGATATCTGTTTTGTGGGCATTAATCCTTTGGCGAAGTGTCTGAGATGTTTGTCCAATGTACATAGCAGACGGACACTTTCGGCACATGATAGCGTAGATTATATTTCTGGATGCGCAGGAATATGTGTTCTTGATCTTCTCTCTTGATTCTAGAGAAGGTGTGTCTGAATTGAGTCAGCACAACTGATTTCTTCAGGGGTAGTCTCAATACATAGGTTAAAAATTAAATGGAAATGAAGACTGAACTGCCCCCTCACCTCAATTGATCTTGGAGTTTTAGTCACATATCTGAAACATTTCATTAGCCTTACAAGCAATCACCCCAATAAAATGAATAAAATCCTGTTTTCCTACCTTCCCATATTATTTCCAGGACACAGAATACGAGGAAAGAATTAGATGTGCTAACAGATCTGATAGAAAGCAATATTTTAAAGTATAAAGCACTCTTCTATATTTTTAGCCACATCTAAAATAAAAGGAACTATTCAAGGAAATATCACTTTTCAGGCTGTATGCTACAGTGACAAGAGCCGTTCAATTATCCTGAGTAACTTTCATACGGCTAATTTTCGGCTTTGTTAAACCAGGATAAGAAGCAAATCTGTGGCTAGCACCTAGAGCAGGGCTACTCAACTTTGGAAGCCCCAGGGGCCACAATGATACCTCACAGCACATGCCCGAGGGCCACCACTTAAGTGTGGTTGTGTGTGTGTGTGTGTGTATGCAAATTCATATGCAAATACATATGCAAATAGCTTTTCACACTTACGGGCATGAATACAAAGATTAAAGCAAGAGTACACAACACACAGGCCCCATTTAAGTCAGTTCTGCTGATAATAATAATAATAATAATAATAATAATAATGCAATATTTACCCCATTTCCACTCACATGACAGCACTTTTAATGAGCAATGATGGTCCAGGAATTTAACTACTAAAACACATATCAACAGAAGACCATTATAGTGACTATTTTGTTTTGGCTCTCACCCGTGGGCTGCGTGTTAAGCCCCATGTAAACACAAACCGCACCATAGGCCGCAAACAATTGGGGCGGGTGACATATGTTGAGTAGCCCTGACCTACAGAAAAGGTAATATAAGGTGACACAGCACCCTCTGCACAACATAATCTTTGACTGACTTAAGGGCCTGGTAACCAGATTGCAAAGTTTATAGATCAGACTTCTTATCTGGGACAGAGAAAATCATTAGCTGCAGAGATTAATAATCTGTATTTGGCCTTGATTCTGTTTACAGACCTCAACCTTGTGTTTGCTCTCAAACAAACTTCTCTCACTCCCTTGGCCTCCCGGCAGACCCCACATCGCAGCCATGACTGGTCAGGGAGGGGAAGGTACAGTGCTTGGGATGGCAACTCAGGAACAGGCACTTGGAGCAGTGCTCCCAGCCAGTCTTATGTGCCAGCAGCGGGCTCTTGGGGTCTCCCTTCCCACCAGGCTCTAGGGGAGCCAGAGCGTGGTGCCTGACTGCTCCAAGTCCAACTGCCCATCCCCAGTGGCTGCACTTACCACAGCTCCCAGAGTACCCCGAGCTGCCCAGGGCAGCCACCACACCAACCTGTCTTCTCTTTCCCTTCTGCTCCTGGCTAGGGGACGGGCAGCCCTGGGCTCTGCAAGTGCCCCAGAACAGCACATGCACATGGCACTACCTGCACTTCAGTGCACATCGTGCAGGTCTGCAGGCATCTATGCACCTCCCCAGCCGCCAGAGTTAGAGATGGGCCTGGCACGTGCTACGGCCACCAGGGGAGAGAGAAAGGATCCAGGCTGGCAGGGGCTAGGGAAAAGGGGCCCAGGCAGGTGCGGGGGAGGGGAGAGAAGGAAGGCCCAGGCAGGGGGCAGAGAAGGGGCCTGGACTGGCACAGAGGGGGCAGAGGGGAGAGAACGGGCCCGGACTGGCATGGCTGCAGACCCCCCGCTCCGCAGCCAGGAGGAAAGCCAGGGTTGCCTAACCACAGTGAGGGGGGGGGGGGGTTGGTGAGCACAGTGAGCAGGGGCACAGCCCCATAGTGCATCTGAAGAGCAGAAACTGGAATTAACTGTACTTGCCCAGACACTGTTACAAGTAAAGTACTGGGGTCAGACACGGGTTATGCCCATTAAAATCCCAGAGCATCTACTCACAACCAAATCCCATAATTCAGTCTGTATCTATATTCTGCAGTCTGAGAGACCTGCCCTCCCTCCAGGCTATATTCCCAACTATCCACAACAACCAGAAAGCCCACCCTCATAATTCTTCACACAACCCAACTAAGGCATCCGCTCCCAGATGCACCAGAACACTACGGTCAAATGAGTAGCTCTGAGAATGAGTTCCTGTCTCCCCCTCCTTGCAGCTGTACATGCATGTGTGGAACATGCACACAGTGAAGTTACTCTTTCCTAAAAGATCTGGCTAGATGAACCTTCTCTTCTCCTTCCTTGCCACCATACCACTACCCTCTTTCCACTCCAGGAACTGACTGAGGGCCTTGCAAGCAACTCTACAATGGGCAGACCATCAAAACATGCTCCTCACATTACAGGACCTGAGAAGATGAAGACAGACCCCTGGCACCCACCCCTGCAACACAACAGTAAGGAGACCATGCCTCCTGCAAAGATATACAAAGGTGCAGCAAACAGCTCCAAATCCATCCCAGCCAATGGCCTCTGCTGCTAGCCAGATACATGCTTGTGCCTGCAGCACCTCTCCAATTTCTTCTACCCTGGGGTGGAGGGAGGTGTGTGGAGGATAGTTCCTCTCCCTCAGACAAACTATAAATACCCCCCACCGTCTATGCCCCCAAAGTGCATCCACAATTTCCCCCCAAGAAAAAAAATTCACTCCCACTATCAGAGCCTCCGGCCTTCCAGGCCCCCACACCCCGGGCAGTATCCAGAGAGCAGGAGCTAGGGAGATAAATTAGTGGCTGCACCTACCCTCCAGCAAAGAGATGCACCAGGGTGGGTCTCTGGCTCATCCTCTCTCATGCTTGACCCTGCAGACAGGAGGCGAGGGGCGCTTGCGCTCTGCCTTCTGCTAGGTCCCTGCTCCCCGGGGCTGAGCATAGAGCTGCCCGGCGGCAGAAAGCGAACGCACTCCGGCTCCCGCCCCACGGCCACAGAGAGCTGCAGCCCGGGATGCTGCCCGGCTGCGTCCTCCCGCGGCAGCAGGCGGAGCAGAGCAGGGGCCTGGCCTTATGAGCATGAAGCTGGGCCCAACATCAACAGATACCGCCATTGGTCCCCGGCAGGACGTGACACCCTCTCCGCCCTCCCCCTTCCACATGACCGGCAGCGCTGGGCGGGGAGGCTGGAGAGAGGCGGCACATAGTGGGGAGAAGTCAAGGGGCGGGGATCCCCCCCCCCGCAACCTCCTCTCCTGCCCTCACCTTCTGAAGGGTCCTTGGACCGCTCCCCGGCCCGCGAGAGGGAAGGGGAAGGCGGGTCGCTGCCAAGGCTGCTCCCTGGGGGATTCGCTAGCGTGGGCGGGGAGGGGGTTTTCCGGGCCCGGCAGGTGTGTCTAGTTAAAGTCCCAGCTGTAGGGGCCCCCCAGCCGGCAGGCATTAGAGTCTCCTCCCCTGACCGCGAGGAAAGGGGGTTTCCCTTCGCGGAGGGGAGCTTCAAAATCCCAGGTGATTTCTGTTGTGTGAGAGCCCCGCCCCGAGCAGGAGTGGAACCGACGGAGGGAGCCAGAGCGGACCCACGCTCTGCGGGGCTGGGCACGGATGCTGTCCCGTCCCGAGCGGCACCGCACTGGGGGGCAGTAGTGAGCTGAGCCAGCCATGCCGCCAGGGAGATGGGAAAGGAGAAGGCAGCGGGCTCAGGCCGCCGGCTAGGGCCTGAGGCCTCAAGGCGGGGGCTGGGTGTCGCAGAGTCGGGCTGGTGGAGGAGAGGGGACCCCGCCCGCTTGCAGAATAAGAGCTGGGCTGCCTTACAGGAAAGGGGGGTGGGAGGACGTTTTAAAGCCTGATACCTGTGCAAACAATGCGCCGCTCGACCCAGGCACCCGCTGGCATGCCTGGCTGCCCCTGCAAGGCATTGCCCCAGCGTCCGGCTACCTCGCACCATGGCAGCCCCACTGCAAGCAGCCCAGATACCTCCCCGGACGCCCTCGTACAGTTTCCAGTTACAGCCCCGGCTCCCCATTCCCTCCCTCCAAGCTACCCCCTGCTTCCGGGATGCCCCCGGTCCCCATCCCAACCCTTCCTCCGCGCAGCCAGCTAGCTCACCCCGAGACGCCAACCAAGGCACCCTCAGGCCAGGCCTCCTAACGCCACGTCCCCAGGAGAAAGTTAATCGAGGTCCCCAGCACATCGTCCCTGATCCTGCAGCCTGACGACACTGCAGCCCAGTCACTCGCCAGGCCAGTGTCTGCTGCCGCTACCCGGCCGTCTCCGCCGTCCTCCAGGAGGGCTGTCAAGGCCAAACCACCATCTCCCAAGCGCGAAGGAGGATTTGCTCCCCTCCCCATCCCCACAACAGCAGAGGCTGCACCCGACTGGGAGCCACTTCCCGGGTCGCTGCCGCAGTGCGAGGGGTCGCTTTGCTTTGGCGGGCCTCGCTGACCCTCGGGAGCGGGGAAACATCTCGCACACGGGGCATCTCCCTGCTAGAAAACCCGCCCTCCCCGCCAGGCCCCATGTGCCCCAAATCTCCCCCCTGGCCGGTCGCATGCCAAAGGGCTGAGACGCGCACACGCGAGCGAGGCCAGAGGAACCCTGGGGCTGCACCTACCCTCCAGCAAACAGATGCACCAGGGTGTCTCTCTGGCTCATTCTCTCTCATTCTCGCTCCCTGCAGGAGGGAGGGAGGGAGGAGACGACGGGCGCTTCCGCCTGCCCGTGCACCCCGCCGGGCGCTGCAGCCACAGCCGCGCAGTCTGGGAGGTTCCTGCTGCGAACGCGCCAGCCCGCGCGGGCTCCTTCCCCCCTCGCGCAGCGGCCGCCAGCTGCAGCAGAGCCGGGGGCTCCGCAGGTCTCCGTTATGAATATGAAACTAGGCCCGACATAAACAGACCCTGCCATTGGCCCACGAGAGGATGTGACATCACCGCCCAGCTCCAAGAAGCTCCTTTCACGTGACCAGGGACTAGCAAAGTCCTCAATGAAGAAGGCGGGGGAGGGGCGGGGGATGCGGAGGCTGGGCTGTCGGGCGGGCTGACAGTGTGTGACTGATGCATCTCTTAATGCCACTGCCTAAGCCTGTGCAGCAGACTAGGCACCAGGAAGCACCATATGGCATCGAGGGGCCCATAGTCCCCCGTGCAGTATTTCACAGCGTGCACCACAGTCCATCGCTATTGTGTGGTACCTTTCAATCACAGGCAAAGGACTTACTGCAAGCATGTGGGAGCTCAGATTGGATGATCACGGGATTTGCTTCTGTCCTTAAAGTCTGCCAGTCTGTGCGATTTCAGTGAAA
Organism: Pelodiscus sinensis; assembly: GCF_049634645.1. Taxonomy (NCBI): domain Eukaryota; kingdom Metazoa; phylum Chordata; order Testudines; family Trionychidae; genus Pelodiscus; species Pelodiscus sinensis. The sequence continues at coordinate 13,569,619 of NC_134720.1, forward strand.
CATTGGGGGCAGCCTGAGAAAGTAGGGCTGGGGGAGGCACGCCCCAAACCCCGTCCCTTTGGCTAAGGTCTCACCATAGGGAGATGGGGCAGCTCACCAACATGCACCCCACCATAGGGAGTGGGAGCAGGGCAGGCGGGCATGCATGTCCAGGCTCCCCGGCCGGGAGCACAGAAAAGGAGGACGACTCGAGTCCCCAGCCTCCCCGACCCGGGAAAATGGGGAGGGAGGAGATCACACTTCCCCAGCCTCCCCATCCCCAGAGCACGGAGCCATCAAGTTCCCTAATCACACAGCCATTAAGTTCCTAAAGTATCACTAATGGCTTCTACTAGAATACTTGGATTAATAAAACAGGTTCCCACTTAATATTTCTGACTTCACATACAAGAAAGATACATGCACAAAAGTAGAATATACACATTCAAAGGATCACAGGCTCTTGAATGATAGGTTACAAGGTCTATTTTGCATAAAGCATCTTTGAGTTCTGCATATTCATAAGTCAATTTTCCTAAAGCATGGGGGAGGCCAAGATATACCCCTCACTAACTAAAGTGTGTTCGTGCCCATGTTTACTATGAAACCTGGCTAATGGCACACCTTCCTGCTGAGTCTTACTTCTGGATATCAGGACTCCTGAGCAACTGCAGTAGGTGATGGTCTTTCTTGCTTATATTACTAGGACTTTTTGGGCACGTCTACACAGCAGCGTTATTTCAGAATAACTAGCGTTATTTTGAAATAACAAAATGAATGTCTACACAGCAAGCATGTTACTTCAAAATAATATTGAAATAACGGGCTTCTTACTTCTGTACTCTGACTCCGACTTCTGTAACCCTCATTCATAGACGTGTGCAGCACATTTCATTAGGGTGTGCACCCAAAGAATTTTTTTAAAATGTACTCTTTGACCCCATTAGCCACAGCCCTGACCCCTGTTAACCACGCCCCTGACCCCCATTAGCCACACCCCTTGACTCCCATTAGCCACACCTCTGGAGGTAACACTCTCCGGGCAAGATGGACACATGACCAGAAGTAAAAGATGTCATGTGACCCCCCTCTAAGGACTTTTCCCCCCATCCTCCTACCAATAAGGATTAGTTTGGCCCCCACAAATCCCCCCTCATGCAACTATCCTGCAAATGCATTAACCCAATGTGTGTGACATTAACTCCGGGGCGGAGAGGCTGGGGGAAGTGTTCCCTCTCAGAGTTTCCTCCCATGAGCAGAATGAATTTTGTGTTGTGCACAAGTACTGAGTTCATGTGGCTTGTTTGGATGTGCCACTTTGGCACCCAAGTTATTAATAAATATCTTATAAACTTCTACCTTTTCCCTCTGCTGCCATGTCTCCTCCCCTTGCTCCATCAGCTCCCCTGGTGCCTGCTGCCCCCCAACCCTCACCCTCCTTTGCCGTCCTGACTCCTGCACTTCTCACTGCCCTCAGCCTTCCTGAGACCTGCCCCCCTCCACCAGCTCTTCTCTCCCTGCTGTGCCCACTCCTTCAGTAGCCCCACTCTGATCATGCGAGCTACCCTTCCTCATCCCCTCTCCTAACATCTCCCTCTACACACCTGCCCTGCCTCTCTCCTCTGGTGCTGGTCCCTCCCCTGCAGGTGTCTGCCCTTCTGCTTCACCCCCAAAATCGCCTGGCACCTGCACCTTCCCTTAGCTCTGCACCCTCCTGGTGCCTCCCCCTTCTCTCACATGCTCAGCCAGGGTGCCCCACGCTCCACGTGGGCAGGCGCAGAGGAGAAGCCGCCTGATCAGCTGGAGCACGGTTCAGCCTCTTTCAGCTGAAAGCCACAGCCAGCTGGCCAGGGTGTTTCAGCCCTCCCGACCTCCCAGCTCCCACCATTCTGCGCAGCTACTCACCTGTGTTGTTGCTTGGTGAGTAGCTACTCCTCAAATGAGGAAATCAAATTTAAATGTACTGCGCAGGTGCACAGTTCAAAGAGGGCTCAAGAGCGACTCTTAGAGCCCCTGAGATCGACTGGTAGATCGTGATCTACCGGTTGGTGACCACAGCTCTAGTCCATGGGTTCCCAAACCGGGAGGCGTGCCCTACTGGGGGCGTGTGAAGAAATTCCAGGGGGGGGGGGGTGCAAGGCGACCCAGCCACACACACACACACGTCAGTCCCACCCCAAGTTTTGCTGCTATTTTGGGGGGGGGGGTGAGGGTTTTTCAAAAATCAAAAAGGGGGGGTGTGTTGCCGAAAAGTTTGGGAACCACTGCTCTAGTCTGGCCTCCTGCACGTTGCAGGCCATAAAACTTCAACCATCCAGAGTGGGTTAATAGCATGTTTTCCCATTCTGCAAAATTCAAGCTGCCCTTGGTCTACAGACTCTTTTATTTCTAAAGGATGTCTGGACCCATGGCATCCTGCACTGATTCTTCATAATCTTTCTCTCCATGGCTCCCATGTGGTTACAGAGTGTCCGCATTTGCTGACTGGGTACTGGTTTACATCTGCTTTCAGACATGCCAACTCTTGTGTGTTTTAGCACAAACAATGTGATTTCTAAGCAAACTTAAACCTCACTCATGATCTCAGGATACAACTCTCAAATGTCAGAATTTTTTCCCCAGCATGTGATTTAATTTTACTTGGAAATAATTGTCAATCAGCCCTTGAGATGCTGGAGCTTCCACTGTGAGACAGCCCCAGGGCGGTCAGGGTTCATGCTGCCCTAGAAAGATAAGCTTCTAGTCTGCATATTTGCAAAGAAAAGGATGAAAATGTGACCTGAGATAAATGTAAAGGATCAGAAAACTTAAGGGAAATAAAGAGAATTCACATATCAATAAAAACACCCACATGACTTTTAAGCTGATCAGATTATTTTTGAGGATCTGACTCATGATCTTCCTGTGGTGAGGATTGGCAACCCTGCTTGGCACAAAGAGAAAAGACCACATAAGGTGAAAAAGAGGGGAAATAAGCCTCGAAATGTGAAGCATGGACTTAATGTAATCATGGCCGTGATTATCGCTGCATGAAACATTCTTTCCAATATATTACTTGCTATCTTTTGCCAGCACCCAAGGTTAGCAGTTTCCTTTTGTAGCAATATGTATGTTAAATAACCTATGTAAAAAGAGAAATATTTAACATTCTCAGACAACCCACTTCTCTAAGTGACACATTATGACTTTTCCTGGTCAGGCACACATGCACAAATTATATTTGTTTTCCCCAATTGATTACGGTTTGAGTTTCCTGAAGGTTTGATTCTGGACTATTTTAATTCATTTTTCTTTGCCTCTATACAGTTCCACTATTTCTGGGATACAATCTCTGTCACGGAAGTTGAAATGCTCCATCAGTGTTAAATTCTGATGTGTATGTGAATGTGTGAGGGGAGAAGGCTATGTCTACACTACAGGCTTCTTGTGCAAGAATGGCCATTCTTGTGCAAAAACTTGCATTGTGTCCACACTACAAGCCCATTCTTGCACAAGAAGCCTTGCACAAGAAGTTTACAGTAGATTGTCAGAAGAGAGGGCTTTTTGGGCAAGAGTTATTCCTCTCCCCATAAGGAATAAGCCTTTTTGTGCAAGAAACCGCTATGGCTAAAATGGCCATCAGAGCTTCCTTGCACAAGAGAGTGTCCACACTGCCATGGATGCTCTTGCGCAAACGCACATGGAAGTGTGGATGCGCTCATGTGCAAGAACTTTTGTGCAAGAACTCTTGTGCAAAAAGTTCTTGCACAAGAAGCCTGCAGAGTAGACATAGCCTTTCAGTTTCTGATGGACCTTTAAGAGTGCTGAGTTAACCTCAGATTCTGGGGAATGGTGAGTTTGATCCCTCAGTTTTTGCCAGGATCAGATGTGGAAGGGCTCCTATCTTTGAAAGACTCTTGGGGTCATCCCCTCATGTCTCTGAGGGTATGTCTACACTACAAAGTTAGTTCGAACTAACGGACGTTAGTTCGAACTAACTTTAATAGGTGCTACACTAGCGCTCCGCTAGTTCGAATTTGAATCGAACTAGCGGAGCGCTTAGTTCGAACTAGGTAAACCTCATTTTACGAGGACTAACGCCTAGTTCGAACTAGCTAGTTTGAACTAAGGGCTGTGTAGCCCTTTAGTTCGAACTAGTGGGAGGCTAGCCCTCCCCAGGTTTCCCTGGTGGCCACTCTGGCCAACACCAGGAAAACTCTATGCCCCCCTCCCGGCCCCGGACCCCTTAAAGGGGCACGGGCTGGCTACGGTGCCCGTGCCAGGTGCAAGCCTGCCAGCACCCAGCTAGCAGACCCTGCACCTGGCACGGCACAGAGCCACCCACCCGATGCCCCCCAGCCCACCCCCTCTTGCCGGGACCAGGCTGGCGGCTCCCGGGAGCTTGCCCTGGACCGCAAGAGGCGGGCACCTTCCTGGGCTAGTGCGGACATCGTGGACCTCGTCCACGATCTCTGCACTAGGCACAGGAAAGTGGCCGTCTAGGGCAGGAGAGCTGCCAGCCTGGCCACCCAGGACCAGGTGTGCATGAAAATCAAGGGGGTCCACTGAGACCCCCGACACTGAGCCCTGAGCTTAGAATGGCCATCCTGGGTCAGACCAAAGGTCCATCTAGCCCAGTAGCCTGTCTGCCGACAGCGGCCAACCCTAGGGACCCTGGAGGGGATGGACCGAAGACAGTGACCAAGCCATTTGTCTCGTGCCATCCCTCTCCAGCCTTCCACAAACTTTGGGCAGGGACACCACTCCTACCCTCTGGCTAATAGGACTCCATGGACCCAACCTCCATCACTTTATCTCACTTCCCTTTAAACTCTGTTCTAGTTGTAGCCTTCACAGCCTCCTGCAGCAAGGAGTTCCACAGGTTAACTATTTGCTTTGTCAAGAACAACAACTTTCTCTTACTAGTTTGAAGCCTGCTACCCATTCCTTTCCTTTGGTGTCCTCTAGTCCTTCTTTATGGGAACTCATGAAGAACTTTTCTGAATGCACCCTCTCCACCCAACCCCTGCTTTTAGAGACCTCTATCCTGTCCCCCCTCCGTCTCCTCTTTTCTAAGCTGAACAGTCCCAGTCTCTGTAGCCTTTCTTCATCTGGGACCTGTTCCCAACCCCTGATCATGTTAGTTGCCCTCCCCTCTCCCAGCCTTTCTCTTCCCCTCTCCCACCTCCTTTTCCCAGTCTCCCCCAGTTTTTTTCAATAAAGACAGAGTCAATGTTGGAAGAAACGTTATCTTTATTTTGTACATCAATAAGAAGGGGGGCTAGGGAAGGGTAAGTGGAAGGAGGTGAGGGAGGAATGGGGTACGAGCCCCCAATGAGGAGGACTGGGCTGGCTCTGCGGGCTTCTGGGGGTGGAAGCTCTCCTGCAGCCCCCCAATTACTCCCTCTCCCCAGATGGCAGCCTGCGGCAAGTGCAGCTGGGCTGATGGCCGAGTGGTGTGATGTGCCCAGTGTGGGCACTCAGGGCACTCCAAGCCAGAACTTCTTTGCAAGCGGGGCACCCCTTAGAACTGTGTGTCCGGGGTGGGGGTCGGGACCCTTTAAGCGCAGCCCTCGGCTAGCCTGAGACAGCATCTCCATGCTCTAAGTCCTCCTTTTATGCCCTGCCGGCACTGCTTCCGGCCATCCTTAAGCCCTGTTCAGAGTCCACTCAATGTGGACTTGCTAGTTCGAACTAGCAAAATGCTAGTTCGAACTAGTTTTTAGTTCTAGATGCGTTAGTTCGAACTAGCTTAGTTCGAATTAACTAATTCGAACTAAGTTAGTTCGAACTAGCGCTGTAGTGTAGACGTACCCTGACAGATTCTTAAGAATAACCATATTGGGTCAGACCAATGCTTCATCTAGTTCTAGTCCAATATCCTGTCTTCTGACAGTGGCCAATGTCAAGTGTTCCACAGAGAATGAACAGAACAGGGAATCATCAAGTGATCCAACTCTTATCTCCCATTCCCAGATTCTGGGAAGGAGCTGTTCTTTATTTTCAGATTGCAGTTTCCACTAAGTTAATGAACTCTCTCCCTTTCCTGTTCACAATGCCAGGGGAGAAATCTAAGCCCCTCTTCAGATGAGCCATGCTGCACCTTGCCTCTTGCTCCACCTTTCCCTAGGACCAGCGCCAATCAACGAACAGATGAGATCTCATAAAATGGTCTATTTTGAAACCAGTTTATTCAGGACTGAATAATGTATGCATCGAATTAAGATTTATGGAGACTCGTGATTTAAGTCTAAAACGATATTTTTAAAATAATGAGAAGAGTAAAGAGAATTTGGAAGAAGAATGGATGAAAGGAAACTATTCATGGAATTATGAGCTATAACTTAATTTTCTCCCTTATTCAAATTATTTTTATTTCCAAAAATCTAGCCTTGGAATGTCACTGGATCATTTTTTAATGTGTGTGCTAACTGCTCAGGATAGTCAACCCATACAAAAACCAGTCTCTGAGAATGGACAGACTGTCCATACTGGGAGGTATCCAATCCCAAAATGTACGTGATTTCCCCTTTTCCCTGCAGAACTGGGGGCTCTGTAACTCAGTTTCATACAAGTACCACAAAGGTGAGAGGGAAGACTCTGTGAGAGAGGGGAACAATTAAGTTGGAGGAAGAGATGCACATCAAGTGGAGTTTAGAAAATAAAGCTTATCCATCATTTGCTCTGGGACAGAGGGAGCAGAATTACTGGGGACACAAATGCTGGGACTTCTGAAACTCACCAGAGGGTCTGGGGAGACCACTGCAGAGTTTGGGAGATTAGTTTTCGCAGCCTGTTCAGCAGGGAATCAAAACTCACTCCCTGCAACAGAGCAATTGGAGGGACATTTCATGGGACATCATCCCAGTTTTCCTTTCTCTAAATTCCTTCCTGTGTTTTACTGCAAACCAAGGCTATCCTCATTATTGCGGCCACCCAGAGTATTTAGCAATAGTGTTTTCATATGTGTTATTGCTATTATATTCACTTCTCGTCTGATGTCATGCAGCAACAGTGAGTTATTACAAAATCCTGGAATAGGATCACTCTTCCCACTTATTCCATCATTATTTGGAGTATTTGAGCAGGCATAATGAAAGGATGTTCCCTACATCACAGCTGGCTGTTGACTTCTCCAGTCACCATTTGAATAACCTGGTCAGAGACCAATGTACTATACTTTACATGTATAAAATGTAATTACATATCATTTAGAGCCACGAAAGGGCTTGAAGGCTTCTGCTCTACTGGGGTATGTCTACACTACCCCGCTAGTTCGAACTAGCGGGGGTAATGTAGTCATCCGCAGTTGCAAATGAAGCCCGGGATTTGAATTTCCCGGGCTTCATTTGCATGAAGCCGGCCGGCGCCATTTTTAAATGCCGGCTAGTTCGGACCCCGTGCCGCGCGGCTACACGCAGCACGGAGTAGCTAGTTCGGATTAGGCTTCTAATACAAACTAGCTGTACGCCTCGGATTGGAACATTCTCTGCAGAGTTTAAATTCTCTGTTTCTCTTTTCTTAAAACACTTTCTTATCTCTAAAATAAAAACTGGCCTTGTTTCAGATATTACTCTTGTAAGTATGTTTAAGGATTTAGATTTCCAGCACTTACTGCCTTTTTCTCAGTTCTACCACAAGGCTTTCAATCTTATCTGTTACCTGCCTGCTTGTCTGGGCCTGATCCTGTTTTCCATTTCTGCCTGCTTGTCTGGGCCTGATCCTGTTTTCCATTTCTGCCTGCTTGTCTGGGCCTGATCCTGTTTTCCTTGCTAAATGGAAAGTGGCTCCTTTCCACAGACTCAGGCTTTGTCCCATTCTTTAGCTTGCAGGCAGTTCTATACTTACAGAACTGCACACACAACTCCTCAGGATTTCCCCAATCCTCTTCTAACATTTCTCTATCCCATTTTGGGTTGCCCCAACCTTCCTGGGCAAACCCTTTCTCTGTACCACTAAAATCCATGTCTATCATGACAGGCTTCATGTTGCTGTATGTGAACCAGTAGCACAATCCTGCCGACTACGCCAATTCTGTCAGCCGACGGTCAGGGCTCCCTATATCTGTCCCTGAAGACCGGCTGAAGTTCTTTTAAATTGAGCTTGGTTCTATTACAGCAACTGAAGGAGTCAGGTTAAAGCTTAGACAGTTACAGGTTTATTGAGGAAGCTTATAAATCATATGGTTGCAATGGCTATTGTTCTATTTCTTAACTATTAGCAAAATATAGATACTGCTAGCAAAATATAGATCTTAAAAATGGCTACAAAGAAGATAAAGATAGAAAAATAGAAATAATGGTACCAAGTAACAGCTTACTCTTTCTATGTGTACACTTAAGACAGAGGACCACATCCAGGTACAATTTTTACCCCCTTCTGTGCCTCTCGACTCCAGCATGTCAGGCCAGGGCCGGTCCCTCAATTCCTAGGAAAGACGAAAATACGAGGTGGGCGTCTCCATAGAACCTCGGGAGGTCAAACACCTAACCCAACCAGCAGGTAGAGGGTAGAATGACACTCAAAGTGTGTGCTGGGCCCATCTTTTATACTCATGGGGTCACATATTTCTCTTTCTTATCTGTCATGCCAAATGGGGCTGGTCTGTCTTTTGTGAGACCAGTTCTTACAAGGGAGTTGTGAACTTAATTTACACTTGTAAGAGAGATAACTAAATTGGAATTACTGGGGATTCTTTTCTCAGTGGGAAATTCCTCTTCCAGGGACTGTGTGTGTGTTCGAATCAACATAGGTGCCAGCCGGTGGCAGTCTCGCATATCCTGATCTCTCCTCATATCTATGTTTCAGCTTTTCAGGATCAGATGAGCCAGCATAGACTATGCTGATTTTATTGCTCCTTCTCTGTCCTGTATGCTTCAGGGAGGCAAATAAGATGGATGTGATGGAGGCGGGCTGTCTGGCCACAGGACTGTGCTGCCTGCTTCCCAACCCCCTGCTCTCGGCACACGGATAAGCAGGCCAGGGAAGTGTCGGGCCACGGTGGGATCCCCTCATGGGTGGCAGAGGAGCTGGGTGCAGCCTGGCCCTCCCTAGTGTCCACACACATACCTGCGGCTTGCAGCACTGCCCACAGGGGTGGGTGGTGCCTCGCACATGCAGGCATGCCCGCGTGCTGTGTGCGGCACTCCTCGGGGTGTCTGAGGTCGTGCCTGTGCTCTTGTGGCTAGCCTGGTTCCAGCCATGGCAGGTGCTAGGAGGGCCCTCCTCAATCCCTCCCCCCATGGCAGGATGTGTGGGCCTCTCCTGAGCTTGCAGCAGGATCCCACCCATGCTCAGGGGCTGCCTGTTGCATCCGCGTGCCACACACTAATGCTGTACGTGGTTCTACGTGCACGGACCACAGCACGACGTCCAGCCCGAGCAGCCCGAGCTATGCTCGCACCCTGCCCCCTGTGCGCCAGTCTCCCCTGCCCTGTGTGTGGGACAAACTAAGACCACTCACCTGAATATCCCTCCCGGCATCTGATGAGTCCTGGGAGACATCGTCTCCAGCACCAGCTCCAGGGACAGCGTCACAGTCTCCATCTCCTACTCCTCCTCTGGCTGGCCCTGGTCCTCCTGCTTCCCCTCCGCCATGACCTCCAGCCGGGCAACAACGGGAGTCTGGAGGCCAGAGTCTATCATGACCTGTGGGAAAGGCATTTCTCCACCCCCCAAGATCTGGTGCAGCTTGTTGAAGTAGGGCAGGTGTGGCGTCCTGCCCCTGAGCATGAGTTGCGCTCTCTGGCCCGGACGTATCCCTGACAGAACTCTTTCACCTTACTCTGGACCTGTTCCAAGGTCCTGCGTGGGTGTCCACACTCCACCAGGGACTCGGCCATAGGCTCATAGATCTCCGCTTTGGAAGGTGTCCTCCTCACCCCACAGCTCGAGGAGGGACAAGCTCTCCACTCCGGACCAGGAGGGTGCCTGCCTCATGGTCCCCCTGGGTGGGTCCTGGGACTCCTGGGAAGGCTGGGGGTGTATGCGGGGGGCGCTTGAGGCTGGGCCATGAGTGGCAAAGCCTGTGGCAGGGAGAGCCTCTCCCCAGAGGTTCACCCCCCCAGTTTTGTTAATAAACCCAGTTTGTATTTTTGAACATACATGTCTTTTATTTGACATCAGGAAGGGGGGGTAAGGAGGGGTAAGTGGACGGACGTGAGGGAGGAATGGGGCATGAGCCCCCAGTGGGGAGGACCAGGGAGGCTCTGAAGGCTCCTCGGGGTGGACGGTCTCCCTCAGGGCGTCCTGGATCCTGACAGCCCCCCCGATGGACCCCCCCGGATGACAGCCTGCAGCAAGTGCAGCCGGGCTGATGGCAATGACCCCACGAGACTCACCGGCATGCACAGGGGCAGCTCTGGCTCCATGTGGCCAAGTGCTGTGGTGTCTCTCATCAAGCTAGACAAGCAAGCGGGGAACCCTGAGAACTATCTGTCCGGGGTGGGGGTAGCACGGAGCTCAGTCAGCCTCAGGCAGCAGCCCCACACACTCAAGTCCTAACCTGATGCCCAGCCAGCACTGGCTCCGTCCAGCCTTAACTTCGGTTCAGGGTTCACTCAGTGTGGACGCACTATTTCGAAATAGCAAAACGCTATTTTAAAATAGTTTTTGTGTATAGATGCATTATTTTGACTTAGCTTAATTCGAATTAACTATTTCGAATTAAGTTAACTCGAAATAGTGCTGTAATGTAGACATACCCCCTGATACTGAACCAGGTAGGGTTGCCAGATGGTTTCAACAAAAATACCGGACACACTTGAAATTACATCACAATCTACATTACATTTTATTTAGAAAATACCGGACATTTATATTTCCTCATTTATATTTTCTCAATTTGTTTCCCGAACAGAAAGCTCAAATACTGGACTGTCCAGTTCAAAACTGGACACCTGGCAACCCTACTTATGACCAATCAGAAAATTGAAACACGCAGCTTGATGGACCTATCTAATCACCAATGTTAGGTTTTTACAGGGAGAAAATTTCATTCCAATTTTTCCTGACCCACCACTACAAATAAAAGGTCTTTATTGTAAATGGTGAGGAGTCCATTAATACTAGTGTCAGTACAAATTAGCAGTAGACTGGCAAATATTAAAAAAAGGGAACCCTCATCTTCTACCTATTCTTGAGTACAGGTTACAGCTGGTAGCACTTTGCTGCTCTCATGGTGCACTAAATGGGTAGATTACTATTAACTTCCAGTGTAAGTCTTGTGTCTCCCTGGGAGAGGAACTCCTGCATGAGGGGTGGGGCTGGAGTTCCTTTCTCTCTAGCATGTCTGAGAAGAGAGAAAGCAGCTTGCTGACTCTGTTACAGGCTGAGATGGTAGAAGTAAGTGTGTAAGAGTGTGTGTGTGTGTGAGAGAGAGAGAGACTGACCATTTTCCTTCAAGATAAATTTACAGACATGCAATGAAAAAACAACTTCAGCACAATTTGTAGATCTGAATTTCAGAAAGACTTACTCAACTCAAACCCTATTGCAAGGTGAGTCATCACTCCTTACATCTCATTGATAGCAGTCTCTGGTAGAAGAGAACCTTAGAATTCCCTGCTAAGAATGAACTCTTTATCCTTTCAAAACATGAACCTTCAGTCAAATCTGGGTATTATCTTAATTTTACCCTGTCATGTGAGCAGAAGCACCAATCTATTACTGGATAACAAATCAGAGTCTATATGTGATTGTATAACTTGCATGTGCTTCTAATATCTCCAAATAAAATACAAATGTTCTTAAATTACAGCCAGCATTCAACAATGTACTGCAGTGTGCACGCTATATTAATTTAGTTGATTCAATTATTCACTGAGTTACGTTATACAAATGATAATAGAAGAGTTTGATTCATTGTTTGCTATAATATTTTAGAATACATGTCAGAAATTATTAAATGTACTTAGATACAGCCTTTCTTGAAGTGTAGAGCAAAGGAGAATGGTTGTCCATTGAAACTTCTGCTGTCTATACTTATTTTATATTAGGTTTTCTATTTCAGAAAAATAGTAATTAATATAATTAGTTTCTGATTAGAGAGTTCCATCCATCCATCCTTACAAAGGAAAGAAGGCATTGTAAAATAAAAATGTGACATACAGGAGTACAGGTAGGAGACTGGGCCAAGATTTTTGGAAGTGGTTTGTGATTTTGAGTGTCACAAATAGATGTTGCCTAACTAGAGATTTATAAGTAAAGCCTAATTGTCAGAAAGTTATGTGTAGCCATCATATGAAAAAAATAATTTCCAAAAATGTGTGTGTAGTCAGGCACCCAAAGTACGGAGGCACTCAGAATTGCCAACTATAGCCCATGTTCCTGGCCCAAGCTAATTGACAGGGCTTCAAAAATTACCTCTTGTCACATGAAAGGGATGAGTATCTGCTGACTTCAGAGGCTACCATTACACACAGAAAGAATAAAAAAGAATATTATCAAATACACTTGGGCTGACATATTGGAGCTGTAACTCTTCCGCCAGGTGGAGCCAGGGCCAGGTTCAAGATCTAGGGGTTCTTTTCCATTGATATAACACAGAACCAGCTCGATTCCCCACCACAGTAATTTGGGAAATTCTCACCACCTCTTGAGAAGCAGTTCCTCCACACTTGCAAGCATAGCACTTGAGTGTAGAAAATAAACTTTTTAATCAAAGTAGGGCAGTCAATTGGTGATAATTTGGGAAAACACCACAAACAGGGTTCATAAACATACACCAGGGCTATGTCTACACTGGTAGCTTCTTGCACAAGAACTGTTTTGCAGAAGAGTTCTTGCGCAAAAAGTCTTCCACAAGAATGTGTCTACACTGGCATGTGCTTTTGCGCAAGAGCGTCTATGGCAGTGTGAACGCTCTCTTGCGCAAGAAAGCTCTGATGGCCATTTTAGCTATAGGGGTTTCTTGCGCAAGAAATTCATGTTGCCTGTCTACACTGGCCTCTTGTGCAAGAGGTCTTATTACTCGTGGGGAGAGGAATAATTCTTCCAGAAGAAGCCCTGTTTTCCGACACTCGACTGTAAATATACTTGCACAAGAACGCGCGTGCAGTGTAGAAACCCGGCAAGTTTTTGCACAAGAACAGCTGTTCTTGTGCAAGAAGCCGCCAGCAAGAAGAACACAGCCCATGAGAAAAAGGCCCACCCCCAAGTAGGCTGGGTAGTGTCCTTTTCCCCTCAGGTTCTTAGGTCCAGCAATCCAAAAGTCCCTTTCACATGCCTGATCCTTCTCTGCAGCCCACTCACAATTGCTCTCCTTGGTCAGTGCAGACCCAGAGTTCAGAGGTGCATTTGTAGAATGCACCTCCCCCACCAGGAGGCATAAAGAGGCAACTTACACACTTCACTTCCCAGGTACTTGCTCACTGTGCCTCTCTGCCAGCCACTCTGCTGGCTGCTCTCCAGATGCTTGCTCACCAGTCTCACTAGGCCTCTCCACCTGCCTCCCTGCTAGAGGCTCATCATGATTCTCTGCCTTACCAGCTACTCATTCACCCGCTGCCTGTCAGTTGCTTTCTGCTGGCTCATGCCTCTCTGCTGTGACCACTACATGACAGTCTCTTAAATTTAAAAGATTTCAGCTCTTTACAAGCTCGGCAGAAACATTTCCCCATCCCAAGTCATTTCAGCTCTCACTGAGCATTTAACATAACAAAGAGGATCCTAAAGAAGCTTATTAGCTCTGTTTTTTTAACAGTGGGGAAAAACAGCTTGGTGATCGTGTGCAGTCCCGTGGTTGCTACACCTGTCTCCACCCCTCTTGTTTTCACAGTGCTCTGACATTCAAGGTCTAGACTTAATGAGATTCTTTCAGCTGAGGGTGGCTCCCCCCTTCTCTGAGACAAGTTAAACACAGTCCTGCTTCTCTGTATTCCCACGATAATCACAATATTGGTAACCATAGTTCACTACCCCTGCATTCAGTGCTAATGTAACCCACGCACCTAGGGTATGTCTAGACTACATCGCTCTTTTGAAAGAGGGATGTAAATTAGGCAGATCAAAGGCGCAAATGAAGCAGGGATTTAAATAGTCCATGCTTCATTTGCATAATGGTGTCCAAGTGCTTTTTTGAAAAAGGGTTTTTCAAAAGTGAAAGTGCTATCTAGACAAAGCACTTTTGAAAAAACACGCCCGTTTTTCAAAAAATCCCATACTCCTGAAAAAAAAAGATCCCGTATTCCCACTTCATTTGTACTTTTGATCTGCCTAATTTACATCCCTCTTTCGAAAGAGGGATGTAGTCTAGACATACCCCTAGTGTAGTGGCCTTTAGACCACCTACAGTGAGAGATAAGATCAAAGGAATGCTATAGCTCAAGCTGTAGAGGTGCTTATTCTAAACTCTTGAGGTCCCAGATTCAAATTTATTCAGTGGTGGTTACACCAAGGCTACGTCTACACTGGCATTATTTTCCGGAAATGCTTTTAACGGAAAAGTTTTCCGTTAAAAGCATTTTCTGAAAAGTGCGTCTAGATTGGCAGGACACTTTTCCAAAAAAGCACTTTTTGCGGAAAAGCGTCCATGGCCAATCTAGATGCGCTTTTCTGCAAAAAAGCCCCGATCGCCATTTTTGCGATCGGGGCTTTTTGCGGAAAAGAAATCTCTGCTGTCTACACTGGCCCTTTTGCGCAAAAGTCTTTCGGAAAAAGACTTTTGCCCGAATGGGAGCAGCATAGGATTTCCACAAAAGCACTGACAATCTTACATGAGATCATCAGTGCTTTTGCGGAAATTCAAGTGGCCAGTGTAGACAGCTGGCAAGTTTTTCTGCAAAAGCAGATGATTTTGCAGAAAAACTTGCCAGTCTAGACACAGCCCAAGGGTGTGTTTACACAGCACAGTTATTCTGAAGTAACTAACATTATTTCAAAATAATAATGCGTGTCTATATAGCAATTCCGTTATTTTGAAATAAATTCAAAATAACGGGTGGCTTATTCCGACTTCTGTAAACCTTGTTCCACGAGGAATAATGCCTATTCCGAAATAGCTATTTTGAAATAGCTGTAGTGTAGATGCTCCACTGCTGCTCCTCCCCAGGGCCATTCAAACTAATTCCTCCCCAGTGCCTCCTGGGGCTCTAAATTGAGGTAGCACATCCACAATAGGGAAGCTTGCCTCAGACTAATTTTGAGGCTTGTAGACGCGCTATTTCAAAATAAGCTATTTTGGAGTATTTATTCCACAATAGCTTATTTTGATATAAGCGTACAGTGTAGATGTGCCCTAAGGTGATCTGTATTGAACAGCAGATCATTTTGAGACTGCTGCATTTGCTAAATATGTAAGCAAAGCAGCAACAAACTGTATTTACATAAACGCTCCCAAGTCTCTCCTCCACTCAGCTAGCTGTCAGGGAAGCATTTATTCAGGCCCTCCCTACACCATATGCCATAATGCTAACCCATGCTTCACGTTTTTTTCAGCAGCGCTGGTTGGACATTTTCCATTGGATCCGTTTCCCAATCAGAAAATGTTTGACTTATCAAAAATGAAACTTTTTGTGGAAATGTGTTGCTTTTGAGGAATCTTCTATCAGAACATAGACAAGGGGATGGCAGAACCTTGTCTGTAATTTGCCAGCTCATCAGCCTGACTTCTCAGCAGGCCACCTGAAGTAGTGCTCTGATCTGAACTGACAAGAATCATGTCAATTTCAGCCAGGAGCTACCATGGAGTCTAAGGCACATGATTTGCAAATACAATGTGTTTGTGCACCAGACACGATATTTTACTGAATTTCGGTTTTATGGAAAATTTCAAAGTGCCAAAGTTTATCACAAAATGGAAATTCCATGTTTTGACCCGCATAGGATATCAGTAAGGCTATTTAACATAAAGCTTTATTTTATATTAGCATTAGATACAGTAATTCATATTTGAAGTGGTACAAAAAATGCCCCTTCCAGAACAAAAGTTAATATAACTGCACTACATCAGTGTGGCCCTGAGCTTACCAGACCTCACAAGAAGTTGATTTGCATTTTGTTTTTTCCCCAAAGGAAGCAGCTCACTCAGCTGTCAGATAATTTCCAGAGCTTTGAAAGGGGAGGGAGCACATGTCCACAAGGTAGCCAGAGATGGTAAAACTGACAAGAGTGATCAGGGATATTGGTGGACACTGGGTATTTATCCCAACAAAAGTTGCATTGCAGTGTGTATGCTCTTACTGTTTTGTCACCAAAAGGCAGTTTTTTGGAAACAATATTTGGTGGTGTAGACAAGGCTTTAATTTTTCTGTCCCTGTTTTGAGGCATCTCAGAGGATTTACAGAGCTAGGGGTTCATTTGAGTCTCCATATCTAGATTCTTATTTCTGAATAATTCTCCTACATCATCTGCTGCTTAAATCTCACCAGAAATTTGTAACACCTGTAGTACTGTACTGGCCAATGTGGAAATTACTGTGATGGTAAAAATTGAGGATAAAGGGTAATTCAGAAAAGGGCTAAGTAACAGGAACAGAGGAATCCTTCAGAAATATTGATCTGAGTTGCATTCATATGCCACTATTAGAAAAAGGGAAAAGAAATAGAGAAATTTGGATATATATTGGAATTGTTGCTAAGCAGAATATTTAGATTTTATTAAAAATCAGTGGCTTTTAAAATAAAATGTATACTATCTCAAAGGAACATATACCATAATATGAACCTTATTCAATTGTGTAAGAATCCATCCAAGAAAATCATAACTGATTAAATGACACGTACCTATATGTTTGTTTGATGAAAGAAATATAATGCATTATTTTGACTAATTTTTTAGATCTAACATTTAGCAATTGAGTTTCAGGTTGCAAAACACACTAGGGGCCTGACTTCTATTGATTTTAATGGTCTTGGGACGAGGCCATGTGTTCACAAAGTTAGACTATATAAACAGCTTCTCACAGTGAATATACTCAGTTAAAGTTCAGTGTCAATAAACTAGTGTGGACAGGAAGAGATTAGGAAAATCACAAATGTGTATTGCAGTGTTTGCCTGTCTTGGTCAAATAACTGAAATCAGTTGAAAGCAGAGTAAACATCTGTTTTGGTTTTGTTCCAGTCTGATAGTGTGATGTCTTTTTCCTTTCTAAAATGTAATAGTGAATTTAGCACTAGTATAAACTGTCCGACTGATATGCATAGAACTAGTTCAGCACCGGCATCCGTAATGCAAATGTCCTCACAATTTACTGACAATGTGCTTTAGCCCTAGAGGAACCAGAGGGGTATGATGGAGTATGCATACCCTGCATTGGGCTGGAAGGGGTTAATACCCTGTGGGTGGGGGAAGTCCCACCCTCCCTGCCATACTGAGCATATTCCGAGTGCTGGGCTAGTATAAAAGAGAGCAGCTCAGCTCAATCTGAACTGGATGCTTCCAGAGGAAGGACCTGATGTAGAAGCTCCAGGGGTGGACCAGCCAGAAACCCTGATGGCAGGAGTTGGAGACCCAGGAGACTAGATTGAGCCTCCAGAGCTGGCAGAGCCTTGGTGAGTGATTGGTGCCATGAAGCATGAGAACCCTGAAGCCTCTTGGAGTGCCCCACTGCCAGAGACAGTAGGAAGTGACTCTGGGAGGGTGTGTGAGTGGTATCTCCCACCCAAGGGTATGTCTACACTACCCCTCTAGTTCGAACTAGCGGGGGTAATGTAGTCATCCGCAGTTGCAAATGAAGCCCGGGATTTGAATTTCCCGGGCTTCATTTGCATGAAGCCGGCCAGCGCCATTTTTAAATGCCGGGTAGTTCGAACCCCGTGCCGCGTGGCTACACGCGGCACGGACTAGCTAGCTCGGATTAGGCTTCCTAATCCAAACTAGCTGTACTCCTCGTTCCATCCCAAGTGAGCTTGTCATGTTTCAGTGGGATTCCCTGCTGGGCTAGTGGTGGATCACTCCCCCACTGACAGAGCCCTGGGTTGGGGCCTGGAGGAGTTGGGTGGGCCTGGGCCCACCATTGGGGTGCTGCTGCAACCCCACAGACCCTGGCCATTAGCCTGTGCTGTCCTGTGATCCAGGAGCTGCTCTGAAGATGTTGGCCAGTAGGTCATGCTGCCCGGTGGCCCAGGGATTGCTCTACAGATTCTGGCCATTAGGTCATGCTGCCTCCAGGTGACAGTCTGACTAAGGTTACCTACAGACTGGCAGCAGTGAAAGCAGTGTACACCCCTCCACACCCATGACCTACCCCCTTTGGGACAGGGTGTGCATACACCACAACAAGGAGTAAGAGGGCAGTTCAGACTTTAACTTCATTTACTTTTGGGGGTTTCTGCTCAGAATGCTGCCAACATTCATATGCCCAAGACTCATTTTTGTTGCATGGATTAGTAGCAGCTAGACTGAAACCATTTCTTTTCACATACAGTAGATGTATGTGAGATGAACACCAGAATTACCTAGTTACTGATCAGCCATACTCCCTCTGGAACCAGAAGTAATTGGGCAGCAGCAGAAACACATAGACACAAAAAGCAGCAAACCTTGGGGGTTTAGCAGGGTGTGTCAGGGCTCTGGGCAAGGGGTGGGAATCAGAGCTTCAGCCCTGAAAGAAGCACTGGGGCTCAGGGCTTCCTTCAGGTGCAGCCCCAACCCCCCATGTGGCTCAAATCCGTAACCTCTTGTTCAAAGTTACAAACATTTCAGAGGTATGGACTGTCTCCATTCCCAAGAAGTCTGTAGCACTGAGGTTCTATTGTAAACCTTTCAAAACAATCATCCCTATGATGTTATTTTCAGTTCTTGGGATCTAAGGCTAGGTCTACATTAAAAGGGCAGGTTGAATCAACATACGTAACTCCAACTATGTTAGTTACGTAACTGGAGTCGACATATCTTGTTTTATTTTCCCTTATCTGAAGGGAGCAAATGCTTTTGTTGGCTTCCCTTACTCCTCACTGCTTTTTCTCTGTGCCCCATTTCTGTCTCTTTCTCTTCTAAACCGAAGATAGCTTCGCCGCCTCCATATCCCCATGAACCAATGGCAAGGCTGCCTCCCAGTTCCTGCAAAATGTTAATGTGCAAAGATATGCCACCTTTTTTTCCCCCACACATTTCAAGAGAGGTGTGCACAGAAATAAAGCTGCTTTGCTGAGCAGGCAAGGTAAGGGCTGAGTAATTCATCTCCTGCTTCTGAGCCACCTTCATCTCTACACTGGTACAACCAACTGGAGCCCAGAAGAATAGCTGAAGAAAGGAGAGCAGAAAACAATTACTAGCTAACCTCCTGACTGCTCAGCAGAATGGCCTCAAGTAGCATCTGTCTGGCAATGATTCTAATAATTTTCAGACACCAGTCAGGACATTGGGCCAGGGCATTGGGCCCATCTGTAAAATCCAGGAAAGTCCTGGGAGTGAGACTACCTATCCCTATGTGAAGTTTAAAAGGGATAGTTGGCATTAGGGCTGGATAGAAAGTTCAACCACTGCTCAGATTTTTCAGCTCTAAGTTGATTTTTGTTGTTCCTCTCCCTACCTAACATAAGTTGAGGCATAACTCCTCCTCAGGATTGCCGTCTGATTCACCACCATGTCACTCCAACTTCATGGTGGTGTAACTCTGCTGAAATCAGTTGATTTATAGCAGCATAAGACTGGAGTAATACAATAATGAACCAGCCTCTCAAAGTTCTTTTTAAGTTGCCTGTAAATCCATTCCTAACCCCTAAAATTGGTGGTCAGAAGAATATTTTATATATGTATATAAAAAACCCATGCTGAAACCAAGCGTGGTAATTTTGTCAAATGGGAGAAATCCAGGAAGTTAATTTGTGTCTGAAAATAAGGATTTATACTGGAAAATAGTGTTTACAGCCTTAATTATAGCACTTTTCTTCCCAGGGAGCACGACAGTAATTTAATAGAGGTTTTTAGAATGAATATTAATAAGATCATGGGGGGGGGACATAAACTAACATTTTATGTACATCCTGGTGAGGTGCAAAATTTGAATATTTTAGAATGAATCATTTGTGTTATTTATGTTTTGTTTATTAAGTCTCCATTCACAGCCATTGCCAGGCAGAGGTGCAGAGTTTGTGCACCCGTACAGTCAGTAGGGGGCTGATCTTCAGAAAGGTTGAACTTCCACCATTCCAGCTGAAGTTGGAGGGCTGTGGATGCTCCAGCCCCAGATTATCAACATTTCTGTATTTTTTTCAAGATACTGCATTGGAGTGGGTTCAGCCCCTGGGACATATGGGGTAGACGCTGGTACAACTCAGAAATATATGGTTAATCAATGAAAATATGGGCACCTTAATGCTGAAGTCTCTTGATCTATTGCCAGCACTTAGGTCTTCAACAGTAGCTCAATATAAAATCCAATACAGGAATTCAATCTTGAGTCCAACTGCATCTAGAACAACAGCTAAATCCAGCTCAGAAACAACCAGTTGCCGTCACCAATGTCATGCTAAAATGCAAAGACTATAAAACAATTTTGACAAACTCTATCAAAAGCTTCAGGGGGGAGCTGAGTTAGTCTGTACAGGATAAACTTACAAAACAACAAATAGTCTGGTAGCACTTTATAGACTAACAAAACATGTAGATGGTATCATGAGCTTTCGTGGGCACAACCCACTTCTTCATTTGACTGGAGTTTTGGATGTCCAGAACCAAAAATAAATAAGGAAAGAGGGAGCTGGGGGGAGGGAACAATGTGTGTGTGGGGGGGAGAAGGGACTAGAAACCACGCCTGACATTCTCACTAGAATTTTCCTTAATGCAGGCTTTTTGTCTGAATTGAGCCTCCACCTCTTGAGTCTCTATATTAAAATCACAAAAATAAGACACTCAAGCATCCAGATTCAATTAAAGAGAGGCCTAGAGCTGATGTTGGCATTGCAACAAAATCAGCTCACAATCACTGCCATTGAGAAAGCAATTTCCTAACCCCACTTTCTGGAATATCTCTTAAAATAGGAACCACATGAGTCAATTGTAATACTATCCATCTCTGGCAATTATTTCAGTCAAGTCAATTACACTTCCTGAGACGAAGTATTAAAGTTTGCTTACAGAGTAAAATAACTAGCGTATACAGTAATTCTTTGTCTCATCACTAGGGCATAATCAACCAACACAGTGGCTACGTCTACACTGGCCCCTTTTCCGAAAGGGGCATGTTAATTTCACAGGTCGTAATAGGGAAATCCGCGGGGAATTTAAATATCCCCCGCAGCATTTAAATAAAAATGTCCGCCGCTTTTTTCCGGCTTTTAGAAAAGCCGGAAAAGAGCGTCTACACTGGCCCCGATCCTCCGGAAAAAGCGCCCTTTTCCGGAGGATCTTATTCCTACTTCAAATAAGATCCTCCAGAAAAGGGCACTTTTTCCGGAGGATCGGGGCCAGTGTAGACGCTCTTTTCCGGCTTTTCTAAAAGCCGGAAAAAAGCGGTGGACATTTTTATTTAAATGCCGCGGGGGATATTTAAATCCCCCGCGGATTTCCCTATTACGACCTGTGAAATTAACATGCCCCTTTCAGAAAAGGGGCCAGTGTAGACGAGCCCAATCAGTGTAAAAACTTAAAAAACAACTAAAAGTCTTGCAGCACCTAAGAGATTAACAAAACATATAGATGGTATCATGAGTTTCATGGACACAAAAGCTCATGATAACATCCACATGTTTTGTTAGTCTTTAAGGTGCTGCAAGACTATTTGTTGTGTTTTAAGTTTTTCCAGTTACAGACTAACTTGGCTACTCCGCTGAAGCTTTTGAACAACCAGTGTAGGCTTTGTACTATTATCACAGCCTGAAAAACTGACAAACAGAGACCAAAGAAAGTTATGGACTCAACAAATGCCAAATTTGTCATCTTCCCCAAAATGTTGCCCCAAAATGGTGGGCAAGAGACAGCATGCTAATTAATGAGCTTGAACAAGAAATCATTTCTTTAAGAGTGACAAAAGCCAATTACGAGGGAAGCTTGCTGCAGGCATATAGGAAGACTTAGTAATGTAAATACTGAATCAGCCCTTTCCACTTTATTTTACAAATAATAAAGTTCACAGATCTAGCTCACATATAGCAGTCCAAAGTTCCCCATGCACATGCAGGAACTGAAATAGGCCAAAACCAAAATTGAAATGTCATATTTATTCCCTCTAGATATGAAGATGGCCTTGGAAGATTCAATTACTTTACTTTGCAGCCAGTCTTACCCATAAGAAAGAGCCACCACACAAATATTTCCCCGTCCTAGAATCATAGAACCATAGAGCTGGAAGAGACCTCAGAAGGTCATCGAGTCCAGCCCCCTGCCCAAGGCAGGACCAATCCCAACTAAATCAACCCAGCCAGGGCTTTGTCAAGCTGGGATTTAAAATCCTCCAGGGATGGAGATTCCACCACCTCCCTAGATAACCCATTCCAGTGCTTCACCACCCTCCTGGTGAAATAGTTTTTCCTAATATCCAACCTAGAACTCCCCCACTGTAACTTGGGACCATTGCTCCTTGTTCTGCCATCCCTCACGACTGAGAACAGCCTCCTTCCATCCTCTTTGGAACCCCCCTTCAGATAGCTGAAGGCTGCTATCAAATCTCCCCTCACTCTTCTCTTCTGCAGACTAAATAAGCCCAAATCCCTCAGCCTCTCCTCAGAAGTCAAGTGCTCCAGCCCCCTAATCATTCTGGTTTCCTTCTGCTGGACTTCTCCAATGCATCCACATCCTTTCTATAGTGGGGAGCCCAGAACAGGACACAATATTCCAGATGTGGCTTCACCAGTGCTGAATAAAGGGGAATAATAACTTCTCTAGATGTGCTGGAAATGCTCCTCCTAATGCACCCTAATATGCCGTTAGCCTTCTTGGCTACAAGGACACACTGTTGACTCATATCCAGCTTCTCTTCCATTGTAATCCCCAGGTCCTTTCTGCAGAACTGCTACTTAGCCAGCCGGTCCCCAGCCTGTAACAATGCTTGGGATTCTTCCTTCCCAAGTGCAGGACTCTGCACTCTTCCTTGTTGAACCTCATCAGATTTCTTTTTGGCCCAATCCTCCAATTGTCTAGGTCACTTTGGACCCTATCCCTGACCTCCAACGTATCTACCTCTCCCCCTATCTTAGTGTCATCCGCAAACTTGCTGAGGGTGCAATTCATCCCCTCATCCAGGTCATTAATAAAGATGTTGAACAAAACTGATCCTTGGGGCACTCTGCTTGAAACCGACTGACAACTAGACATTGAGCCATTGATCACTATCCGTTGGGCCCAACAACGTAGCCAGCTTTCTGTTCACCTCACAGTCCATTTATCCAATCCAGCCATATTCTCTTAACTTGCTGGCAAGAATTTTGTGGGAGACCGTATCAAAAGCTTTGCTAAAGTCAAGGTATAGCACATCCATTGACTTCTCCATATCCACAGAGCCAGTGATCTCATCATAGAAGCTCATCAGATTGATTAATCATGACTTGTCTTTTGTGAATCCATGTTGACTATTCCTGATCACTTTCCCCTCCCCCAAGTGCTTCAAAATGGACTCCTCTCAAGTGGTGGTGGAACATATTCTCCAAGCTGTCTGCCCTCTGGATTTGTTCTTCTAGCTAGATAAGGCTTTCTTCTTGCAGAAGAAGAAATAGTCCTTAAAATCTTTGGCCTTAACATATAATGATTACCACCAACTTCCTCTCCTTTATTCTTTCTCAAAGGTCTGTTTACCAAGGTGAGCTGGAAGCATGACATTTATCTCGGTACTGATGGATTAAGGAGAGAGACTCCATTCTATGCTGGGACAGTACATTAGAGCTTTTTAAAAAATCTAAACCAATTTTTTAGTCTTGTGTAAGAGAAGCTAGCTAGCAGTTAACATTATGGGGATTTTCCACTACTCACATAACAGGAAGGTTGTTCAGACTACAGCTACTGAGAAGAACAGAAAACTTGATCAAACTGCAGCTGAAAGGGAAAATATGGGAGAGGGCCTGCATCCAGCTACACTTAGCAGCAGCGTTAGAACTTCAGTGCTAAAAGCCAATGAGCTTCTAGTGCTTGAGCTAAAGTAGTGACTCCATGAGGGTATGTCTACACTATAGCACTAATTCGAACTAACTTAATTAGAATTAGTTAATTCAAACTAAGCTAATTCAAACTAGTGCATCTAGACCTAAAAACTAGTTTGAATTAGCATTTTGCTAATTCGAACTAGCATGTCCACACTGAGTGGACCCTGAACCGAGGTTAAGGATTGCCGGAAGCAGTGCCGGCAGGGCATCCGATTAGGATTTAGAGTGTGGAGCTGCTGTCGCAGGCTAGCCGAGGGCTGTGCTTAAAGGGACCCGACCCTCACCCCGGACAGACAGTTCTCAGGGGTTCCCCGCTTGCAAAGCAGTCCTGGCTTGGAGTGTCCTGAGTGTCCACACTTGGCACATCACAGCACTCGGCCATCAGCCAGGCTGCACTTGCCGCAGGCTGCCATCCAGGGGAGTCAATCGGGCGGCTGCAGGAGAGCTTCCACCCTGAGGAGCCCGCAGAGCCACCCCAGTCCTCCTCATAGGGGGCTCGTACCCCATTCCTGCCTCACCTCCTTTCACTTACCCCTCCCTAGCCCCCCTTTCTGATGTACAAAATAAAGGACACGTGTGGTCAAAAATAGAAACTCTCTTTATTTAACAAAACTCGGGGAGACTGGGAAAAGGAGGTGGGAGAGGGGAAGACAGAGGGTGGGAGAGGGGAGGGCAACTAAAATGATCAGGTGTTTGGAACAGGTCCCATATGAAGAGAAGCTAAAGAGACTGGGACTTTTTAGCTTAGAAAAGAGGAGACTGAGGGGGGATATGATAGAGGTCTCTAAAAGTATGAGTGATGTGGAGAGGGTGCATAAAGAAAAGTTCTTCATTAGTTCCCATAAAAGAAGGACTAGAGGACACCAAATGAAATGAATGGGTAGCAGCCTTCAAACTAATAACAGAAAGTTCTTATTCACAAAGCAAATAGTCAACCTGTGGAACTCCCTGCTGCAGGAGGCTGTGAAGGCTAGAACTAGAACAGAGTTTAAAGAGAAGTTAGATAAATTCATGGAGATTGGGTCAATGGAGTGCTATTAGCCAGGGGGTAGAAATGGTGTCCCTGGCCTCTGTTTGTGGAAGGCTGGAGATGGATGGCATGAGACAAATGGCTTGGTCATTGTTTTGGTCCATCCCCTCCAGGGTACCTAGTGTTGGCCACTGTCGGCAGACAGGCTACTGGGCTAGATGGACCTTTGGTCTGACCCAGTACGGCCATTCTAAGCTCAGGGCTCAGGGTCTGGGGTCTCACTGAACCACCCTGATTTTCATGCACACCTGCTCCTGGGTGGCCAGGCTGGCAGCTATCCTGCCCTAGATGGCCGCTTTCCTGTGCCTAGTGCGGAGGTCGTGGATGAGGTCCACGATCTCCGCACTAGACCAGGTGGGCGCCACCTCTTGCAGACCTGGGCAGGCTCTCGGGAGCCGCCAGCCTGGTCCCGGGAAGAGGTGGAGGGCTGGGTGGCAGCGGGTGGCTGGTTCGTACCGTGCCAGGTGCAGGGTCTGCTGGCTGGGTGCTGGCAGGCTTGCACCTGGCACGGGCACCGTAGCCAGTCCGTGCCCCTTTAAGGGCTCCGGGGCCGGGAGGGGGGCAGACGAGTTTCCCTGGTGGTGCCCAGAGTGGACACCAGGGAAAGCTGGGGAGGGCTAGCCTCCCACTAGTTCGAATTAAGAGGCTACACGGCCCTTAATTCGAACTAGTTAATTCGAACTAGGCGTTAGTCCTCGTGGAATGAGGTTTACCTAGTTCGAATTAAGTGCACCGCTAGTTCGAATTAAGTTCGAACTAGCAGTTTGCCTGTGTAGCGCCTATCAAAGTTAATTCGAACTAATATCTGTTAGTTCAAATTAACTCTGTAGTGTAGACATACCCTTAGGTAGTAGCAATAGTAGGGTAGTATCCTCTTAGGTGGACCAGCCTTATAGGGAGGCTAGAATTCCCCACTGAGTTGTGAGGAATAAGTCCCTTACTTACTCCCCTCCTTAGATTGTGACTCCAGAAATACAGGTGAGAATAGGGGCTACTCACCTGCTTTTTCCAGTTGTGAGCAAAGTAGCAGACAGTGGCTGGAGATGGTGGCTGGTAGTGCAATAAGCCCTGACTCTATACTAGATTTATCAGCCAAAGAAATCTGTGGATATACTGGGAAGAACAAGCTGTTCACAAAAAGTGGTGAAATAACTTACTTATCCTCTAATGAGAAGGTCAGTGAGGGATAAATTGTGAATTTAAGTCAAAATTTGTTCCTTGGGTTATTCCTGTGCACATAAGATAGAATAAAACATTCTCTATGGTTAGAATCTAGCCCTTTTGGGCAAGATTAATCAGAACCCAAATAAAGGATTCTTATATTTCCTTTTTAATTTCCTCCAACCCATTTGTCTGGGTTCTGATTTCCCCCCTTATCTTCCAAGTAACCCAACAATTGTTAGGATCCCACAATAGTGCTATAGTCTGCCATTTTTTGCAACAATGTTTAGAAACCACTGTCACTGACTACATTTCATCCTGCATTCTCATAACTTGAATGTACCACATCTGCAAAGAAATTGACAGTCCCTGAGTGACAGAATAATGTACTACAACTAAATTATCGACTTGGGTAAATTTCTCTTACAGATGGTTATAATCTCTGCAGCACCAGCAGAAAGAGAGAATATGTCAAGGCTACAGCTTCGCACAGAGATTACATTCACAGTTACAGACTTCAAATCATTGGAACTGTAAGAACATCTATTTGCTTTCAGATTGGTGTATTTTTGTATGGATGGATTTATTTTTATTATGTGGTTAAACATTTTTATGGAAAATATTATGAAACATTTTTAAAAAATAAAACAAAGGTGTTTGTTTTTTATGGAGATAGGGTCAACATGTGAAAAGGTCTTTAACGCAAAATGAATCAGTTAAAGAAAATTTTTAAAGCCAGTTGTGACAGGGATTAAGACCCTATGGGCAGAGGAAGTCCCAGACTAGGCATGCTCCAAATGCTGGGGATGTATAAAAAACAGCAGAGCAGCTCAGTCTGGGCTGACCAGCAGGGAAGAAGGACCTTCACCCAGAGCTCCTGAGCTGCTGCAGCTGAAAGCCCCTAGTTCGAACTACCCGTTAAACCTCCTTGCAGGAGGAATAACAGGTAGTTCGAACTAGGGATTTAATTCGAACTACCGGATCCCTGTCGCGTGTAGACTCAGGCAGTTAGTCCAGACTTGTAAATTTCAAAAATGGCGACTGGCCGGGAAGATGCAAATCAAGCGTAGGATATTTAAATCCTGGGCTTGATTTGCAACTTCGAATGCCTACATTAGCCTCCCTAGTTCGAACTAGGGGGCTAGTGTAGACATACCCTAACAGATTTATTGGAGCATAAGCTTTCATGGGCAAAGACCCACTTTGTCAGATGCATGTGACGAAGTGGGTCTTTGCCCTTGAAAGCTTATGCTCCAATAAATCTGTTAGTCTATAAGGTGCCACAGGACTCCTCGTCGCTTTTGCAGAGTCAGACTAACACGGCTACCCCTCAGATATAGTATACAAAGTGCAAGTACTAATATGTTATTGTGTTTCAGAGGGTTATTGTTAACTCAGTCTGAGATGAATTTTGCATTTAATTTGGATTGCAATTAGGGATTACTTTGATTTTGTCTAGCCGCGGTGAGACCGAGGCCCAGCACAAATGCTGGCGGCCACAGGGAGCGAGCAGGGCCTGGCAAGGCGGCGGAGGAGGTAAGGCCAGGGTGGGACAGGGCAGAGCAAAACCAGGGGTCACCTTGGGGCTGGGCCTCTCCCAACAACCAATGCAGAGGGGAAGAGCAAGGACAGCCTCTGACCCTCCCTGGTGTGGGGGAGGGCAGAGCCGGGGCCAGGTGGCCTTGGCCCTAGGCTCTCCCCGGCTGAGAGGGGGGGTTGGCAAACATAGCGAGCAGGGGGTGTTGCCTCCTAGTGATATGTAATAATATAAATTATGGTTTGGGTTTATCTCTATGCAGTGTCATGGCAGTCTATCCTTTTTTCGGATTATGATGTTTTTGTGACAGTGGGTTTTTTTGTTTGTTTTTTGCACTCAGTGAGCAGTGAGTACAAATATCAGCAGTTAGGCATCTAACTACTTGACTTTGGGGTACAAATTGATACTTGTAACCATACAGCATGAGTCCGCTGTGTCTGTATATTTGTGGATGCAATCAAATGGAGATGCAAAAGTCTATCTCTAAGTTGAGATCTGGCTGGAAAACTGACTAAATATATTATTGATGTTTTTGTGTTTGAATGTCCATTGTATTTTATGTATTTTTTCTGCAGTCATTTTGTTGTCATATAATGTCAAATTCAAGCAGGCACTGTTCACAAGCATATATCAAAGCACTACCTCCAGCAGTAGCTGTACAGAAAGAAGTTGACTTCCTCTGATACTTCTGAAATGTCATGAAGTTCTCCACAACAGTGGTTGTTGAGGGGTGTTAATGGTTGTGGCCTACAGGGGAAAGAAACCATGTGCTTATGCCCATGTGCTCACTTACTTAACAATGGCCTCTGTAGGAATATATTTCCTGCACATGGGACTGACCT
Source organism: Pelodiscus sinensis (assembly GCF_049634645.1). NCBI lineage: Eukaryota > Metazoa > Chordata > Testudines > Trionychidae > Pelodiscus > Pelodiscus sinensis. The sequence goes on from NC_134720.1 coordinate 13,598,161, forward strand.
CTTTCAGACTAGATACACACACTGAAGTTTTTTCTTGGGGATACGTTTACATGTATTATCAGCCAAAAGCCAGACATACGCTTGATACCTATTTTCTACATTGTATATTGATTGAATAATACTCTTATGTGGTTGTTGGACTGTACTATCTGTAGCTATTGCTTTCTGGTGTTACAGTACATTTCGTAATTTCTCTGCCTACATTGGGGGTTATCATTCAGTGAAAACAAGGCTTATGTGATCGTCTCTCTCTCTCTCTCTCTCTCTCTCTCTCTCTCTCTCTCTCTCTCTCTCTCTCACACACACACACACACACACACACACACACACACACACACACACACACACTAGTGGATGACTAAACTCATAGTAGTATTTCTTTGGGGACTTTCTCGTCAGGGTATGGGCCTATTTTTATGTCTGTGTTTTAAATTTGCATATTTACTCTAAGCACTTCTATTTTCAGAGTTCTAGTGGAAAACCTTTTACGGTGGGACTCTATTTGTCTTCTTCCCTCATCTCAGGGTCACTACAAGGACAATGAGCACAGCCTTGCAGAATTGGTACTTCCATCCAACATTCCTCTTCTACATTGTTGCACGTTTGGTCACATGTGGAGTAAGGAATTTGGGAAATAAGAAATGTAAATCTGTAGATAAACCAGGGACTTACAAAAATGCAGCCTGCATCTCTGCTTTGCCAGGAGAGGTTGGCACAAAGGCAACTGTGGAGCTTTTGCTGCTATGATGCACAATCAGTACATTTCCATTCTTCAGCAACATAAAAACTACATTTTGGTGTCCAAAAGCAGGAACTTGATGACACCATGTGGATTGGATTACTGCACTCAAAAGGGCTGAAACTGAGATTTCAGGACAGTGTCTAATACTGACTAGAACAAGCTACTTGAAGTTGGAGAAATTAAAAACACGTATTAAAGAAAAAATAGTTTCACTTATCAAGCTCTAGGACATTTTTTACAAAGGAAATAGTGTCAAATCCAGAGTATTCTATAGGCCAGAAATTCATTGAGAATAGTAGCTTCTTTTTATGGCCAGAAAGCTTCATTTATGAGATTAAACTGAACTTAAGTTGGACGAATGATGCTAAACCTGGGCTCATGTGTTTTATTCCATGCTGCAGCATGAAAACACTGATTATTTTATATAAGCTCAGATGCTCTTAAAAGCTTTCCAATCCACTTAACTCTTTTGGGAAAAGGGTTAATAATGATCACAATGAATCCATTGCTGTCAGGAGTTCCAGGTAACATCAGTAGGCCATAAGCAAAAGCAGAATGTGATCAACCTTCATCTTAATTACTAAAAGCTGCAGTATAATGGTTTAAAAAAACCTAGCTATCCTCTCTTATACAAGACTATAGATACTGTTTTTCTATTAGAACTAAAAAATGGGTTTAGATTTTTAAAAAAGCTCTAATGTACTGTCCCAGCATAGAATGGAGTCTCTCTCTTTAATCCATCAGTACCGAGATAAATGTCATGCTTCCAGCTCACCTTGATAAACAGAAAACCTTTGAGAAAGAATAAAGGAGAGGAAGTTGGTGGTAATCATTATATGCTAAGGCCAAAGATTTTAAGGACTATTTCTTCTTCTGCAAGAAGAAAGCCTTATCTAGCTAGAAGAATAATTCCAGAGGGCAGACAGCTTGGAGAATATGTTCCACCACCACTTGAGAGGAGTCCATTTTGAAGCACTTGGGGGAGGGGAAAGTGATCAGGAATAGTCAACATGGATTCACAAAAGACAAGTCATGATTAATCAATCTGATGAGCTTCTATGATGAGATCACTGGCTCTGTGGACATGGAGAAGTCAATGGATGTGCTATACCTTGACTTTAGCAAAGCTTTTGATACGGTCTCCCACAAAATTCTTGCCAGCAAGTTAAGGGAATATGGCTGGATTGGATAAATGGACTGTGAGGTGAACAGAAAGCTGGCTACGTTGTTGGGCCCAACGGATAGTGATCAATGGCTTAATGTCTAGTTGTCAGTCGGTTTCAAGCAGAGTGCCCTAAGGATCAGTTTTGTTCAACATCTTTATTAATGACCTGGATGAGGGGATGAATTGCACCCTCAGCAAGTTTGCAGATGACACTAAGATAGGGGGAGAGGTAGATATGTTGGAGGTCAGGGATAGGGTCCAAAGTGACCTAGACAATTGGAGGATTGGGCCAAAAAGAAATCTGATGAGGTTCAACAAGGACGAGTGCAGAGTCCTGCACTTGGGAAGGAAGAATCCCAAACATTGTTACAGGCTGGGGACCGGCTGGCTAAGTAGCAGTTCTGCAGAAAAGGACCTGGGGATTACAATGGAAGAGAAGCTGGATATGAGTCAACAGTGTGCCCTTGTAGCCAAGAAGGCTAACGGCATATTATGGTGCATTAGGAGGAGCATTTCCAGCAGATCTAGAGAAGTGATTATTCCCCTTTATTCAGCACTGGTGAGGCCACATCTGGAATATTGCGTCTAGTTCTGGGGCCCCCACTATAGAAAGGATGTGGACGCATTGGAGAAGTCCAGCAGAAGGAAACCAGAATGATTAGGGGGCTGGAGCACTTGACTTCTGAGGAGAGGCTGAGGGATTTGGGCTTATTTAGTCTGCAGAAGAGAAGAGTGAGGGGGGATTTGATAGCAGCCTTCAGCTATCTGAAGGGGGGTTCCAAAGAGAATGGAGGGAGGCTGTTCTCAGTCATGAGGGATGGCAGAACAAGGAGCAATGGTCCCAAGTTACAGTGGGGGAGTTCTAGGTTGGATATTAGGAAAAACTATTTCACCTTTGAGTGAAGCACTGGAATGAGTTACCTAGAGATGTGGTGGAATCTCCATCCTTGGAGGATTTTAAGTCCCAGCTTGACAAAGCCCTGGCTGGGTTGATTTAGTTGGGATTGGTCCTGCCTTGGGCAGGGGGCTGGACTCGATGACCTTCTGAGGTCTCTTCCAGCTCTATGGTTCTATGATTCTATGTCTAATTTCCTGCAGGAGAGATGCGTTTCATTAGAAGCAGTAGGGGGGACACACTTTTTCTTGCTTTTATGTTTTCTTGCCACAAAACAGAACTAAAAGCTGGACTCTTTAAAAGCGCCAATATAATTTTATTTTAGAAATAAATGTTTTGTAAATGCTTACAAATAATTTAGAAAAGACTGGTAGCTCTGCTGCTACAAGCAACAATGCTTGAGGTAAGAGGAAAGACTGTTAAATTCCAAGGCTTAGTCACTAACTGCTGCATTTCAGAGTGTGACTACACTACAGAGTTTTGTCGGAAAAATGTCTGTTTTTCCGACAAAACCTGCATGACGTCCACACTGTAATCGTGTTTTCCCAAAAATAAATAGAAAGAACAGATGTGTTTTTCCAACATTAGTAATCATCTTTCTATGAGGAAGAAGCCTTTTTCCAAAAGAGCTCTTTCAGAAAAAGGCAGATGTGGACGGGAAGGAGGGATTTTTTTCAAAAGAAGAGGCCTCCAGGAAATAACACACGTACCCTGATGGCCACTCCATCCAAATTAATCAGGACTCTGTAGTTTCTGTCTCCCAGTCCCTCTTAAAGCTGGAGGCACCTTGGAGTAGCCTGGTGGCTAGAAGCCGGCCTGAGAGCAGCACCTCACTGCGCGGCTCTCCCTGCCACAGGCCTTGCCACCCATGGCCCAGCCTCAAGCTCCCCGCGACTCCCCTGGCCCTTGCAAGGAGCAGCCCCAGGGGTCCCAGGACCCACCCAGAGGGACCAAGAGGCGGGCACCCTCCTGGTCCGGAGTGGAGATCCTGTCCCTCCTCGATCTGTGGAGGGAGGAGGACACCTTGCAGGACATCTGCTCCAAGCGACGAAATGCCGACATATTAGAGTGCATGTCCAAGTCCCTGGTGGAGCCTGGACACCCACCCCAGACCTTGAAACAGGCCCAGAGTAAGGTGAAAGAGCTCTGTCAGGGATATATGAGGGCCAGAGAGCACAGCTTGTGCTCAGGGGCAGAACCCCATACCTACCCCTATTAGGAGGAGCTGCATCAGATTCTGGGGGGTACAGAAACATCTTCCCCACCCGTCATGGTGGACTCGGTCTCCAGACCCCCATTGTCACCTGGCCGGAGGTCACGGTGGAGAAGGACCAAGGCCAGCTGGAGGAAAGGGAGATGGATACTGTCACCCTGTCCCTGGAGCTGGTGCTGGTTAGCCAGGATGTCTCCCAGGCCTCCTCGGATGCTGGGGAGGGATCTTCCAATGAGTGGTCTGTTTGTAACACACACAGGGTGGGGGAGTCGGGTGCACAGGGGGCGGGGTTTGAGTGTCGCTCAGGATGCTCAGGCTGGACATCGTGCTGTGGTCCGCGCACGTGCAACCACGTGCAGGGTTAGTGTGTGGCACATGGACACAGCAGGCAGCCCCTGAGCATAGGTGGGATCCTGCTGCCAGGCTCAGGGGAGGCCACACACATCCTGCCACAGGGGAGGAGAGTGAGGGGGGCCTTTCCCAGCACAAGCCATGGCTGAAAGCAGGCTAGGCACAAGGTTGCAGGCATGACCCCAGACACCCCAAGGAGAGCCGCACACAGCACGTGAGCATTCCTTCATGTGTGAGGCACCACCTGATCCCGTGGGCAGTGCTGCAAGCTGCAGGTGTGTGCAGACTCCAGGGAGGTCAGGCTGCTCCCATCTATTCTGCTGACCCTGGGGGGATCCCACTGTGGCCAGACACTTCCCTGCCTGCTTGTCCATGGGCCAGAGGCCCCTGTGAGGCGGGGCCTGCTGGGAAGGCAACACATGGCCTTGCTCCTGGCACATTCCCCTGCTCTGGGCTGTAGACTGTTGGTCATTGCTCACAGAGGAGGGCACGGCCTCCGGGACAGTGTATGAATGGATGAGATGACCGCCTCTCCCTCTTTGTGTTCTCCACAGCCGGACTGGTTGGGGCTGAGGGGTGAGTCACACCACCAGAGCCCGCCACCAGAGCCTGGGGGACCAAAAAGCATGCCAGGGTCCAGGAAGACCCATGCCAGCATCCTGCGTGTCATGCAGCAGACCTTGAGGATGGTGAGTGGCGCAACCATGCATGAAACCAGCTCATGCAGCAGTGTGATAACATGTGTGCTGTCATGTCGTGCATGATGGCACACCCGCCTGCTACCAGTGCTCCTGGCGTTCATCCTCCTGCCCCCCCGCTATGCCCATTCCCCCTCCACGCGATGCCATTGCCCCCTCCCCGTGCTCCATCTGCCATCCCTGATCCCGCTCCAGCCCCCTCTTCTGTCCACCTCCCTGTGTTCCCCGGATCCACCCAACCCCAACTCTGAAGAGGTCTACATACCCGAGGTGGCACATCTTGCCACTCCCCATCCCCCTCCAGCTTATGAGCCCCCTCCCCCTGCACACCTTTTTAAAATGTAATATAAATACAGTCCTCATTTTGTTGGAAACAACACAGGTGTTTTTATTGAGATGTCAGGGAAGGGGCAAAGGGAGGGTTTGTGGTGGGGAAGGGATAGGGCAGCAAGCCAGAGGACCCTATTGGGGACGCCTTGGGGAGAGTTACTGGGGTGCTTGAGAGAACCTCTCTCTCAGGGCTTCCCAAATGTGCACACCAACCTGATGGGCCCGCTGATGGAAAGCTTGCCCCTTGCTGCCGGGATCTACCTCCCACCCCAGGAGGAAGGCCTCATTCTTCCTCTCCACAATATTGTGGAGGACACAACATGCCGTGACCACATGAGGGATGTTGTGTTCTCCCACGTCCAGGTGGGTCAGCAGGCACCTGAACCTCACCTTCAGGCATCCAAAGGCACACTCAACTTGGATTCGGGCCCAGCTGCGGTGGGCATTAAATTGGTCCCTGCTGGAGCCCAGGTGGCCAGTGTACGGCTTCATTAGCCATGGCATCAGGGGTAAGCCCCTATGATCTACAATGGCATCTGCATGTCCCCAAGGGCAAGTTTATGACGGGAGAAGAATGTGCCCGCCTCCAGCTTCCCATACAGGCTAAAGTTCCTGAAGACACAAGCATCATGTGCCCTGTCTGACCACCCAACAAAAATGTCCGTGAACTGTCCATGGTGGTTGACCAGGGCCTGCAGCACCATCGAGAAGTAGCCTTTGTGATTGATGTACTGGGCTGCTCGATGCTCCAGTATGCGGATCTGTATGTGGGTCCCATCAATCACTCCACCACAGTTCGGGAGCCCCAGGGCAGCAAATCCAGCCACAATCGGGTTCAGGTCTCCCAGGAGTATGACCCTCCGCAGCACGATCTAGTTGATGGCCTTCACCACTTGCAGGAGACAAACAAATACACCAAAGAGAGAATGAGAGGGAATGCCTGAACCTTTGGGAGGTGCCTGTCCCCCTTCCATCCCATTCCCCCCCTCAAGCCTTCCAGGAGCCACCCATGAGGCCACCCCCCCTCCCCCAGCAGCAGGGCTGTGTGAGGGTGGAACAGCACAACACCCCAGGAACAGGGTTTCTATCCCCCCCCATTTTGCTCCCCCCATAACCTCTACCTCCCCTTTCCTGAGGGTTCCCCTTTTTGAGGACTTCCCCCCCCCATGCAGGGACTACCTCCCGAGAGTGCTTTATCTCCATGAGGAGAGCCCTGACGGTGGACTTTCCCAAGCCAAACTGGTTACCCGCCTACCAGTAGCTGTCTGGGATGGTGAGTTTCCAGAGGGCAATTGCGACCTGCTTCTCCAGAGGGAGTTCGGGCCTTAGGTGAGTGTCGCGTCTCTGGAGGCAGAGGTGAGCCAGGCACACAGCTCCAAAAAGGTGGCCATCTGCATGCAGAGGTTTTGGAGTCACTGCTGGTCGTCCCACTGCTCCATGACCAGCCAGTCCCACTAGTTGGAACTGGTATGAAGCCTCCAAAAATGCCTCTCAACTGTGGGGTGCGGCTGCCAGAGTGGAGCAGCCACAGCCACGGAGAGGGTCCTCAGAATGAGCTCGAGGTCCTGCTCAGTCAGGATCAGGAAGGCAGCTGACACAAAGTGCTGCAAAAGCTGCAGCATGGCCATGTGGGATCATCACATGCCCAGGGGCAGCTCCAGCTCCATGGCACCAAGAGAAAAGCTGTGGCATCCAAAAAAAGCTGGACGACCACAGCAGGCACTGGAAGAGCTTTGCTGTCCCTCGAAGAGTTAGCAAGCAAGCAGCAGAAGCAGAGGAACAGCTGTCCAGGGGGGTCCCTTTAAGCGCATGTCTCTGCAAGGCTTCAAACCCGCACTCGGGAGCAACGGGTGACCTAAAGCCCTGGCTGAAGTGGTTCTGGGTGGCCTTTTATGTGAGAGAGCATCCAATCAGTCTGGTCACTGTCTTTCGAAAAAGTGCATCCCTTTTCAATGGGCTTTTGTGTATGGACGCGCTCTTTCGGAAGAAGTTTTTTCAGAAGATCTCTTCTGAAAAAAACTTCTTCTGAAAGAAGCCCGCAGTCTAGACATAGCCTCAGTTTAATTTAAAATCCCCTGTATTTATTTACAATTAAAAATAATTGTATGTTGGTTCTCTCATCTTGGTCAGAATTGAAGGCTACAACATTGAGGTGCACTCAGATCCTTTCTACCCTTGCCCTATGTACTTGAAATGTAGAATATGTCTAGAAACCTCAAAGTTCAAATCTGGATCAGAACCACTCCGAAGTTTGTTGGTATTTGTATCTTCTTTAGGTTTCACTTTGGCTCATGGGCGAGCTGGAGCTTAGCTGCAAAATTTCAAATGCGTATCTAAACTTCCTGAAAATTCAGGGGGGTTGGATTTATGTTGTGGTTCACATTGATCTCTACTGAGAACCATGATTGCAACAATAGGGTGCCCACATCTGGTATCATTTTAGTATTAGCAGCACTAAATATGGTGGCATCCAGCAGCACTAGTCATGAGCACAGACCTGGGATTTATCTAATTTCCTAAAGTTCTTCCCCCATTATTTTTCCAGGTTTTTTGCACTGGTGTGAAACAGCCTATTTCATACATGCTCCACAGAGAAACAGATGACATATTTGCCATTTATCTGTTATACACTACATAAATATATTTAACACTTATGTCAGAGTATATGAAACATTACAAATATTACTAAAATAATATGTTCTTACAAACTCCATCTCCATGGAGCCCTGCATTTCTATACTTATATGATTCTAAAATTGTCTGCTAGCTATAATTTCAAATATTATCCCTGAGGCAAGTTCATAAAATTCATAGATTCCAAAGGCAGAAGGGACCATTGTGATTATCTGGTCTGATCACATAGTTTCATTCTCAATTTAAAATTGGAGGCGCATTTGTTGACTAATTTCATAACCTTGATGGGGTGTCTCCTTAGGGTCCTTGCATCCCCATCACATTGCTCAGTTTTGTTTTCCCCTTCGTTTTAACGAAGGGTAATATTTTTAAAGGCACGTAGTCAATGAAGGAGCTCAAGTCACATTTTCAAAAGCATATGTTTACACAGTATCACAGCCCAGGTGGATAGACTTGGATGTCCAGGGCTCACTTCAATAATAGCAGTGGTGGCTGTTTGAAGTGCAGGTTGGCCTGGAGCTCAAGCTTTGAAGCCTAAGGAGGTTGTGATAGAAATGTAGCCGTGTTAGTCTGGGGTAGCTGAAGCAAAATGCAGGACAATGTAGCACTTTAAAGACTAACAAGATGGTTTATTAGATGATAAGCTTTCGTGGGCCAGACCCACTTCCTCAGATCAGATAGTGGAAGAAAATAGTCACAACCATATATACCAAAGGATACAATAAAAAAAATGAACACATATGAAAAGGACAAATCACATTTCAGAACAGAAGGAGGATGCGGGGGGGGGGGGGGGGGGGAGGAAGGAAGGTAAGTGTCAGTGAATTGATGATATTAGAGGTGGGGAGAGTGGGATGTTTGTGAGTTAATGGTATTAGAGGTGATAATTGAGGAAGCTATCTTGGTAATGGGTAAGATAGCTTGAGTGTTTGTTCATTTCTTTTTGGAGAGTGTCGAATTTTAACATGAATGACAGTTCAGAGGATTCCCTTTCAAGTGCAGATGTAAAAGGTCTTTGTAGCAGAATGCAGGTGGTTAAGTCATTGAGAGAGTGTCCTTTCTGGTTAAAATGGCAAGAAACTGTTTTTTCTTTGTGATCTTGTCTGATATCTGTTTTTGTGGGCATTAATCCTTTGGCGAAGTGTCTGAGATGATGAGCCTCAAAGCAGAGTCCTACCTTCAAGGATAGCCTACACTGCTACATTGAAAGCACTCGAATGAGCAAGTCTATTGACTGAGCTAGCAGACTGGATACCACAGAGGTGTGCAAACCACCAGAAGTGGTGGAGGGGTAGCTCAGTGGTTTGAGCATTGGCCTGCTAAACCTAGGATTGTGAGTTCAATCCTTCAAGGCCCCACTTCAGGGTCTGGGGCAAATCTGCCAGAGATGGTACTTGGTCCTGCCATTAAGGGGGACTGGACTTAATGACCTCTCAGGGTCCTTTCCAGCTCTCTATGAGATAGGTATATCTCCATATATTACTACTAGGCCCTAAGGGTTTCAATGTGGCTTAAGGTCCAGATCCTCAAAGGGATGTGGCACATAAATGATGGGGGTAGGCACCTATGTATATCTGAGCCTACATCATTTTTGAAAAGAGCACATCGGTTCCTGTGCCACTGAGGTATATCTGCCCTCCTAGCCAGGTACAGAGACTGGCCAAACTAGTCAGGCTTGAGCTAGCGCATGACGAACAGCAGTGGGAATATTCTAGCTCAGGCTCTCTGGTGGGGAAGTCAGGCTCATGTGTGATTTCTCGGTGTTGTGCTTTGAGATACTGCAAGACTAATTTATCAGTTCCAACCATGAAGCTTAATTCATAATCATATGACTCTGGATCCAAATATCCACAGAGCACTCTAGCATTATAATGAATTTGCTTGATTAATTATTAGTAGTATTAGTAATAATAATTAATACTAATCCATAATGTGCTTCAGCTGATTTAAGTATACTTAGGCTATGTCTACACTGGCAGGTTCTTGTGCAAGAATGGCCGTTCTTCTGCAGAGCATCCACACTGCCCGCCCTCTATTTTGCAAGAAGATTTACAGTATGGTGTCTGAAGAGAAGGCTTCTTGCGCAAGAGCTACTCTCTTTTCTAACAGGTATAAGCCCTCTTGCACAGGAGCTCTTGCGCAAGAAGGCAGTGTGGATGTGCTGCAGGGGTTTCTTGCGCAAGAAAGCCCTATGGCTAAAATGGCCATCAGAGCTTTCTTGCTCAAGAAAGCATCCACACTGCCATGGATGCGCTTGCACAAAAGCACATCTCTTGTGCAAAAGCATATGGCTGTGTGGATGTGTTCTTGTGCAAGAGTTCTTGCACAGTAACTCTTGCACAAGATATTCTTGCGCAAGAACCCGCCAGTGTAGACATAGCCTTAATGTTAAGCCAAATCTGATCTCTCTTGGGTATCTGATAGTAGCCACAGCAATAGGTATGCATCAGCAATCAAAAACTTGCCTACACTAAGGCTACGTCTACACTGCAGGCTTTTTGCACAGGAATGGCTGTTCTTGCGCGAAAAATTGCAATGTGTCTATACTGCACGTGCGTTCTTGTGCAAGTAAATTTACAGTACAGAGTTGGAAAACAGGGCTTCTTCCAGAAGAATTATTCCTCTCCCCATGAAGAATAAGCCCTCTTGCACAAGAGCTCTTCCACAAGAGGGCAGTGTAGACAGGCAACATTATTTTCTTGTGCAAGAAGCCCCCATGGTTAAAATGGCCATCAGAGCTTTCTAGCGGAAGAGAGAGTCCACATTCCCATGGATGCTCTTGCGCGAAAGCATATCTCTTCCACAAAAGCATATGGCATTGTGGACATGCTCTTGTGGAAGACCTTTTGTACAAGAACTCTTGCACAAAACAGTTCTTGCGCAAAAAGCCTGCAGACGTAGACGCAGCCTACCCGTTGTATAAATAGACAAGTATTCTACACTGTACTTTAATGAAACAAAATCTGAAAGAAATGTATTAAGACAACAAAAATTTCATCCACAGTCCTTATTCAGGCAAAACTCCCAGCGAGGTGAGAAATGAGCAATATGGTGCACCCAAAGGCCAATGAGGTCAATGGAAGGTTTCTACAGATTTCACTGTGCTTTGTACCAAGCCTTATACAGTAAAACTCCATTGGTCCAGCATCCAATGCTCCGGCACTCCTGATGGTCTGGCACCATCGGGAACCCGGAAGTGCTCCGGGTAGCCGGACAATTGGAGCTCTGTGCCCAGCTACTCGGATTCAGCTGCTGATGAAAATGACCAGCAGCTGAATCGGGGACGCCTGGGGCAGAGCAGCTGGAGTGCTGCCGGGTTGGTCCCGCAGTGCCAAGAGGCGGCGCTACGAGACCAACCCGGCAGCACCCCAGCTGCTCTGCCACAGGCATCCCTGATTCAGCCGCTGCTGAAACTGACCAGCAGTGGCTGAATTGGGGACACCTGGGGCAGAGTCGGACTAGCGGAAGGTGGGGCTATGAGAGGTCTGGGGTGGGGTGGGGTGGGGGGGATGCCACCCCAGACCGCTCATAGCCCCCCCCTTCTGATAGTCTGGCATATCTGACAATCCGGCACCCCCTGGGTCCTGAAGGTGCCGGATTATTGGAAGTTTACTGTATATATAACAATGTGCAGGGCTCGCTGAACCGTGGCGAGCCCTGCTCACCAGCTGCACTGTCCGGCGATCTGCGCATGTGCAGATCACCCGAACCCGGCTCTTCCGGGTTACAATCTACTCGCCACGGGCGAATAGATTGTATAATTTGTTGAGCCCTGACAATGTGCGTATTCTTATTGCAGGCCAAAGCATTGCCCGATGCCCCTTGCCTTGGGTTAGAGAGGAGCTGTGCATCTTCACAATTTGAGATAGAACATGCACTGACAAGGACGATAGTTTATGTAAAACTGGACACAACTAGGCAGATGTTTAAAAAAAATCCCAGAGTTAATCATTTCTAATGTCTGTAACAAAGTTATATAATTCCAGCTGTGTGAGTCATGGGTCTGGATCTGAGATGGCAGACTTGTTTGGATAATAGCTCGTCCAGAAGCTTCAGCTCATATCTTACTAAATGCTTTATACCTGTTTTTGCTCTTTTTTATATAGTGAGACTTCTTTGAACTTTTTACAAGTACTATATTACTGCTAAAATAAAATACATGTTAAGTGTCTCTGAGACAATGAACTTAAGTTTAATACTTTTAAAATTTAAAAAGCAAGAGAAAGTACAATTATAGTCACTAGATAAAAACTACTTTAAATTACTTTCTAATAAATCTATTTAGTATTAAAAATTAAGATATTTGTCACCAATACTAAGTAGTATAATAACTAGTAATTAAACTTTGTAAATTTAGTGGTCTCACAATAGCAACCTACTAATATTAGTGTCATGATGCTAACTGTACACTTTAGTGAATAGTTTAGCATTAAAAAAAAGAATCCTAATATATTTTGCACACGCTCCACCATCATATAGACCCTAATTCAGCTAGGTATGTAAGCATAAACTTAAACAGATGAGTTATACTACAGACAACTTGGCTTAAGCACTGGAATTAATTGCCTGGGGAGGTTGTGGACTCTCCATCAATGGAGATTTTTAAAAGCAAGTTAGACACCTATCAGGAATGATCTGACAGTCCTTGGTCCTGCCATGAGTGCAGGCGACTGGACTTGGTGACCTTCCGAGGTCCCTTCCAGTTTTATGATTCAGTGGGATTTGTGGCTCTTTATGTATCTATTAAGCTTCTTGTTTGGGTAACCAAAATCCACATTTTAGGCATTGAATTTCAGTTACCCACATATGACATTTTTGGACTTTATCATTATATATTTCTATTACCCAGTACTAATTTGCTTTATTGATGATTGGCAACAGATTTGTACAGGTCCATTAACATAATTTTAGTCAGATTATTATAAACATGTATATGTGGAGGAAAAAAATATGAGTTTACATTGTTAGACTATGCTGTTAGACTAATTAAGTGCTAAATAAGGAATCTTAATAAATCAAACAAATTGCAAAGAAAGCAGGATGGGATGAAACTTATTTATTTATCCTCTTTTTCTTCCTCCAGACGTAGGAGGCCCAGGGTGAGAAGAGCAGGCTTACTACACTCCAGCAATGATACCTTGATACCGCTAGATCTAGAAGCCTGTCATTATCGGTACTGTTTTCCATGAGCACCAAATTCACCACGCATGATATACACTGAATAGAAGGTGGTGGAAAATGTTCAATTAAACCTTGAGTCCGTGTCTCTTGAATGCTTCCCAGATGTATAAGCCAGAAATGCAGAGGACAACACAGGAAATAGAACCATATCAGCTCAAATGACCTAGCTCATCTTAGTCATTAGGTTGGAGGGGAAAGAACATTTTCTGAAAGACGAATTCATAAGCTGGACATGCCCCAGGCAAACACGAGTTTCAGGATAGACATGTATGTACCTTTTGTTTGTTGTAGTGCCTCATTACAAGAGAAGGGTTGTCATAACTGTCACTACATCTCATGATGTACTGTGCATGCGGCCAGCATCAGAAGGGTATCATATGCTTCTTACAGAGCTTCTTTGATTTCTTCCTTTTCCCCTCCTTTATCAACCCCATTCCCAATCTAAGAGCCCTCATGATGGGAAAGAACTGAATAGGGTCTCTCCATACACTGCTGCTCCGCCGTTCAGAGGAATTGCTACAGAGTGCCACAGTGCACACACAAACTCAGCCACAAAGGATGCAGTGTATTTCCCCTGTAGCACTCCCAGTCCCAGCTAGCCTAAGGAACAAGCAGGAGAGCTCAGGTGTTGAATTCAGATCCCAGTGTAGTGCCTGACTGGTGAGGAGAACCTTTCCAATTAGCAGATAAACTCTCTCAAATATAGTGGAGATATATATACACAGACACAGACACAGACACACAGACACACACACACACACGCACACATTTTTCTCAGATTCTCATCCATCGATCTCAAAGTGCTTTACACAGGTAGTAAGTATCAGATACACACAAACACATGTTCACATGGCTGAGACTATGCCTGTTAAAAGGTTCACACAGGTAAGATAGAAATATAGAATGCAGAAATAATTGCTAGTTTCTGGACAGGTATGGATTGTGTGAGTGTTGGGTAAAATTACAGGAGACAGGGGGATGGGGTACAGATGGAGATCTGTCACCAGCCCCTGCTACAGACCAAAGAGCCAAACTGGACACAAATATGTTTCACCCTTTTTATTGGGTGCAATAGAATGTGCACACAAATGTACTAGAATACACCGTTCCCTTTCGGTCGGTACAGTTCCACCCTACCCCAACACAGTGCTATGCCTGAATGCTCCATCAAATCCACTACATTGTATTATAAATATGTTTGCAAGATAGAGTTGCCTCTATTAGACCAAGTGAACCCGATTGTACTTTCTGAGGGGTAGCCATGCTAGTCTGTAACTGGAAAAACTTGAAAAACAACTAGCAGTCTAGAAGCGCCTTAAAGACTAACAAAACTTGTAGATGGTATCATGAGTTTTTGTGTGTACAACCCACTTCTTAAAATGAATGGAGTATTAAAATCCAGATCCAAAAATAAATAGTAGATGGGGGGAGGCAGTGGGGGAAATAGTGAAATAGAGAATTTAAGTTACAAGAAACTGATAGAGATGCAAATTGTTCTTAAGTACCCATTGTTTAGTTGGTTAAGTCATTAGGATGTGGAAGGTAGTGTGCTAGCCAGGTAATTCTTTATTCACACCTTTGTGTTGGCTCCCAAACTTGTAAATGAAGCTAAGTTCCAACACTTCCCTGTGTATTTGGCATGTGGAGTTGGCCTGAAAAAACAGGGTGGCTTTGAGACCCATTGATGAGTGTCAGGGCAGATTAAAGTGTTCTCCAACAGGTTTTTGTGTGTTGCCTTTTTGGATATCTGTTGACTTTCTTAAAATCACTCAAGGCAGGAGAATCTGTTAAACACATCCCACGGAAAAGGATATTATGGAGCAAACCAATTTCAGATGAACACTATTCTTTATTCTGTCTCTTGTAGGCTACTGAATGCCTCTCGACTTCTTGCTACACGAGGGAAGTATGACCACTGCTATGGCCTTTCATGCTTCATGTACAGCCTTGGAGCAAGAAGTCTATTCTAGTCAGGTTATTCACTGTCCCCATCTTCATGGTATCAGAGCATCGTCACCGCCTGAGTGCCTGGCAGTTCCCTGACCAAGATCACAGTGAGGAAAAGTTCCTTGTACCCTATCACACATTAGGGCTAGACACATTCTGGCCTTTACAGAGGATGCTTGGCCTGGCTATCTATAATAATTTCTGCAAATATACTGGAAAAACTCTGCCTGTCCCCATACTGCTATTTTTTTCTACGTTCCATCATAGTCTTTGATAGAATTATTAATATTTTATTGCCCAGTCACCAACAGTGTCTTTATCTGGTTTCTTCTGCTTTCCTTCAGAGAAGCCCTGGATCATGGACTTCCTTGTTGCTCTGACTATTTCTATGATCTTTACCTTCAGATAACTCAGTGTGTTTAACCATTTTTCACGTCTTGCCATTTTGCCCTTACTTGTACATGTATTGGGTTCTGTATTTCTTGTCCTAAAAAATATGTTTGTCTTACCCTTCTGCATGCATACTTCGTAATTCTCATTCAACTCACGTGTCCCTTACATCAAAGCTTGGAATTTAATATGTAGCTCAGGAGGCTTTTGAAAAGGATTGCTCCTTTCAGCTCCAGCTAGGAAGATTTATCTTAAATTTCTGTTCTAATCTGTTTCTCAGTAGATGATTATTTTCATCAGTATTTCTCTGTGTCTGGTTTTTGAGCTCCTGTGTTGGTTGTCAGGCTCTGGTACTAGGGAGGTGGGCCTGAAGGTTGAAGCAGCAGTCGAAGCTGGATGTAGGGAGAGGTTTGGACTGGGGGATGTCCTGAAAGTGGGGTTCGTCCAAGGACATGTTGAGCTGCCCAATCAAGGTCAGAGTCCATAGAGAAGCAGGGCACACAGCCCCCTCCATTTGCCCTGCATGAGAGACCCTGAGTGAAGGGTGTGTGCAGGGGGATGTGTGGGGTGGAAGGTTCTGGAATAAAAGGATTTTTCAGTGGTGGTGAAAACTGGATTTTCCTCCCCCCTTCCACATCAGCCAGGTTTCAGGCAGTGGGGGTTGCTATTTTGCAGTGGGGAGTATCACTCGCCCCATGCACTGAGTTGCCAGCAGAGGGTTGTGGGTGCATGGTTTTGCAGAGGCCTCCCAGGGCACTGAACTGTCTCTTTCCCTACTTCCATCTCCGCTGTCAGTGGTAGGCGCGACTCCCACTTCTTTGCAAGCTGCACACGGTGCCCTCCCAACCAGCCGTCCTTCACCAGGGTGGAACATGAAGCTACCAGCAGGAGCATCCTCAAGCTATCCACATCCTAAGCTCACTCAGCCATTTTGCTGACTGGGGGCTTCTTGCCAAATCTTGGATTCCCCTGCCTAATTTCCCCAAAACTTGAAGTTATTCCACCTCAATAGCCCTCCCTCGCTGCCTTGCTGCCCTACCCCTTCCGAAACACCCTTAACTCTTCACATGCCTTTGGTCAGATGACACTGCTTAGGAGCAACATAGCTAAAGGGCACCAATATGTTGCTTTTGACAAGTGTCTATTGTTTCCCCTTTTCTGTTTACCCACAATTTCCTACTGTCCTACTTGGGTGTTGAGAGATCTCCTTTTGAGGTGTGAATATAGGTCAGATCCCAGGCCCACCCAACCCTTATCCAATCTGTTGAGGCTCCCAAAGGGTTATAACTTGCTGCCAGGTGTAGAGGTGGTCACTTATCCACTGAGACCTGAACTGAGAAGCTAGACATTAAGCCTACATTTCCGCCTCAGAATCCAATTGCCTATTTGACCTTTAAGTCAGACTCTTAATGTTGCATACAAACAGATAATGTTGTTACATTTCCCTGTCCCTCTTTCTCCTCTTACAGAAGTAGAAATTTATGGAATTGTTGCTCACTTTAAACATAGCAGTAACTAAGGGTATGTCTACACGACAGCACTAATTCGAACTAACTTAATTCGAGTTAGTTAATTTGAACTAAGCTAATTCGAATTAGTGCATCTAGACCTAAATATTAATTAGAATTAGCGTTTTGCTAATTCGAAATAGCATGTCCACATTGAGTGGACCCTGAACTGAAGTTAAGGCTGGCCGGAACCAGTGCTGGCAGGGCATCAGGTTAGGACTTAGTGTGTGGAGCTGCTGCCTCAGGCTAGCCGAGGGCTGTGCTTAAAGGGACCCAACCCCGACCCCGGACAGACAGTTCTCAGAGTTCCCTGCTTAATTGTCTAACTCGATGAAGGACAGCAAAGCAGTCCTGTCTTGGAGTGCCCTGAGTGCCCTCACTCGGCACATCACAGCACTCAGCCATCAGCCCGGCTGCACTTGCCGCAGGCTGCCATCTGGGGGGGTCAATCAGTGGGCTGTTAGGATCCAGGAGGCCCTGCTGGAGAGCCTCCACCTCGAGGAGCCCGCAGAGCCACCCCAGTCCTCCCCATCAGGGGCTCGTGCCCCATTCCTCCCTCACCTCCTTCCACTTACCCCTCCCTAGCCCCCCTTTCTGATGTAAAAAATAAAGGACACGTGTGTTCAAAAATAGAAACTCTTTTTATGTAACAAAACTGGGAGGAGGGGATTAACCTCTAGGGAGACTGGGAAAAGGAGGTGGGAGAGTGGAAGAGAGAGGGTGGAAGAGGGGAGAGGGAAACCTGGGAGGAGGGAGCTGGAAGGGGGAAGCCAGGGGAAGAAGGAGGAGGGGAAACATAAAACTATGGTACGCCATATCTTCAGTACTGTGTACAGATGTGGTCTCCTCACCTCAAAAAAGATATTTTAGCCTTGGAAAGGGTTCAGAAAAGGACAACTACAATGATTAGGGGTTTGGAACAGGTCCCATATGAAGAGAGGCTAAAGAGACTAGGACTTTTCAGCTTAGAAAAGAGGAGACTGAGGGGGGATATGATAGAGGGCTATAAAAGCATGAGTGGTGTGGAGAGGGTGAATAAAGAAAAGTTCTTCATTAGTTCCCATAATAGAAGGACTAGAGGACACCAAATGAAATTAATGAGTAGCAGGTTTAAAACTAATAAGCGAAAGTTCTTCTTCACACAGTGCATAGTCAACCTGTGGCACTCCTTGCCACAGGAGGCTGTGAAGGCTAGAACTAGAACAGAGCTTAAAGAAAAGTTAGATAAATTCATGGAGGTTGGGTCCATGGAGTGCTATTAGCCAGGGGGTAGGAATGATGTCCCTGGCCTCTTTTTGTGGAAGGCTGGAGATGGATGGCATGAGACAAATGGCTTGGTCATTGTCTTCAGTCCATCCCCTCTGGGGTACCTGGTGTTGGCCGCTGTTGGCAGACAGACTACTGGGCTAGATGGACATTTGGTCTGACCCAATATGGCCGTTCTTATGTCCTTATGTTTTAAGCTCAGGGCTCAGGGTCAGGGGTCTCACTGGATCAACTTGATTTTCATGCAAACCTGCTCCTGGGTTCGCATGTGTCCTTTGGTGGCCAGGCTGGCAACTATCCTGCCCTAGACGGCCGCATTCCTGTGCCTAGTGCGGAGGTCGTGGACATTGGAGGCCTCCCCACAAACCTCGCTGAGGTCCATGATCTCCGCACTAGACCAGGCAGGCACCCACCTCTTGTGTCCCCGGGCAGGCTCCTGGGAGCCGCCAGCCTGGTCCTGGGAAGAGGCGGCGGGCTGGGTAGCAGCAGGTGGCTGGCTCATGCTGTGCCAGGTGCAGGGTCTGCTGGCTGGGTGCAGGCAGGCTTGCCACTGGCACAAGCACTGTAGCCAGACCGTGCCCCTTTAAGGGCTCCGGGGCCGGGAGGGGGGGCAGAAGAGTTTCCCTGGTTTGGCCCAGAGTGGCCACCAGGGAAAGCTGGGAAGGGCTAGCCTCCCACTAGTTCGAATTAAGTGGCTACACAGCCCTTAATTCGAATTACTTAATTTGAACTAGGCGTTAGTCGTTGTAGAATGAGGTTTACCTAGTTCGAATTAAGCGCTCCGCTAGTTCAAATTAAGTTAGAACTAGCGGTTTGCATGTGTAGCACCTATTAAAGTTAATTCGAACTAACGGCTGTTAGTTTGAATTAACTTTGTAGTGTAGACATACCCTAAGATACACATAAAAGCATATGTATCTGAATGAAAGATTGCTGTGCATGTTATCTCAGCATGTTTTACAAACCCCGCATAAGCCCCACCACAGCTCAGTGAGATAATTTCTGATTATAAAACCTGTGCTACAGATAGGTAAACTCACACATAACAATATTAAATGGACTATACAAGATCACTCTCTGAGTTAGATTATGACCAAAGAAAAGATCCAAGACATCTTGTCTTCCAAATTGTCTGTGTTCTAATCACTACACCAAAATAAGCACTGTCTAGTTTTAAGTGAATAGCAGCTGATGCCTGTAAAAATCATGGCTTGATTTCTCTGTTGGTGTGACCTCATGAACGTCAAAGGAGTTACAACACTAGAAAATTTGGCCCAGTCTTTATTTCAGCAGCTAGGTTACTAACATGATGGGATGTTGTTGCAATTAATTACTGTATACATCATACAAATTGCAGGAAAACATGAGGTGATGCATTATGAACCACACACCCCTGGGATATATTAGAAGCAAAAGTGGGATAAAAATGTTGTGAGACAGATTTTTGAAAAAAAGGAAATTAAAAAATTTAAAAAAAAATTTGGGGGGAGGGGGAGAGAGGACAAAGCTTCTTTCATAACTTAGTACTGAAATTGCTTTGTATCATACGGAAGGATTCAAATGAAAACCTTCACAGCAGTATTCAGGGTGTGGTGCAAAGTCAATCTGTTCCAGCAGAGCTAATTGACAGATTATATGTCCAAGAGGCCCAACCCTCTCTAAGCTATCTAGTGTACAAGAAGGCAGCACTGCTCGACCATATTGCTCCACCCACATTTCCTGTACGCCTGAAATACTTGAATTCAAAGGCCTGGTTCAGATCCCTTGCATTCTTAAGGACCGGGGACCAATATGGAGCTCCTTAAAACATCTTAAAATTAATAGTTTACATCTGCATTTTAGTGCAAAGCTCTCTGCAGGCCAGTGTTTGCATTTACAAAAATCAAGGATGCAACATATTTGCTCTTACACATGTGCCCAATAACAATATGTTTATCTAGGTTATTATCTAACTTTGCACTCTGAGCACGGGGGACTTTTTCCTCTTGATTGGGATATGTCTGTTAACGAGAGCTGTGTATGCACATTACGAAGAGAGCTCTTATGAATTAAACTGTGTTTTGTGGAGAAAACTCCGTAGAGAAACATTTTGAGGCCTACATTCTATCTAAGGCCAAAGGCCTCATGGAGTCATCTCCTTTTCCATATCAGTTTTGGCCTAAGTGGTATCATCATTTAGGAAAAGGTTATAGTAATTGTATTCAGATCATATTTCTATTTCCTAAACCTAAACCTTTAAATATATAACAGGGATTTTTATTGCACAAATTCACAAGGCAAACCTGTTTAGGAAACAGATGACAAATTTTCAAACC
The DNA here is from genome assembly GCF_049634645.1 of Pelodiscus sinensis. Lineage (NCBI taxonomy): Eukaryota > Metazoa > Chordata > Testudines > Trionychidae > Pelodiscus > Pelodiscus sinensis. The sequence continues at coordinate 13,618,796 of NC_134720.1, forward strand.
ATTTACTAACAACTCCTGAGGGCAGAAAGTCACCATTTAAAATGACCCATCTTACTCAAAATCACATTAAATGCCTCTGACTTATCTTTACAAATACTCATGAGTGGACAGCTGTTAGATTCATGGCAGATAATTAAATGTTTTCATTACCTGGATGCAAAAGAGGGGAAAAATGTCAGCTATTGAGGTTGCCATTCTTACTTTGTTTTTCATCAATTGTTCCTCTTTCATCCCCCAAACTTCTTTGCTTAAGGTCTCAACCCAAGTACATTTGTTGATTTCAGTAGATGACTAGGGCTATGTCTACACTGCAGGCTTCTTGCACAAGAACTTTTTTGCGGAAGAGATATTCTGCAAAAAGTTTTTGCTCAAGAGCGTGTCTATACTGTCATGTGCTTTTTCGCAAAAGATGTGCTTTTGCACGAGAGACCGTCCACACTGCCATGGACACACTTGTGCAAGAAAGCTCTTTTGGCCATTCACAGAAAAGCCATCAGAGCACCTGTGTTTTTTCCGATAGGGGTTGTGCAAGAAACCCCTGTTGTTCATCCACACACACCTTTTTGCACAAGAGCTCTTGCACAAAAAAGCTTATTCCTTGTAGAAAGAGGAATAACTCTTGCACAAAAAGCCCTGTCTTCTGACAATCTACTATACTTTTTCTTGCGCAAAACCACGTTGTAGTGTGAATGCTCCACGAGTTTTTGCACAAAAACGGCCATATTTTGTGCAAAAACTCTGCAGTGTAGACATAGCCTAACACAGCCCACAGAATAGTGAGGCATCAAAGGACATTTTTTATTTTATTTTTTTTACATTTTACTATATATCCTTACAGGTTATTGGCCAGTTTCTATTTCCAATTTTATCTGTGAAAATCCAAAGTCAGTCTACCACAGTTATATGAAATTAAGAATTTTAAACCTGCTGATTGCAAAAAAGGTTGTTTTGAGAATACTCCATGAAACAATGGCTCAGGATATCTTGGGTTATTTTAAAGCCTAAACTACAGGCTTTTATGCTGTACTGCTGTGACTCAGACAATGCTCTCCTCTGCTCTGTGTCATTCAAAGTACGTATAGGTAATTATTTCTGACTCTGACCCTAATCTTTCAGTTGATATTGCATAACCAAACTGAGGTTGGGGCTCTGTGTGGGCACATCTCTCTGCCTGTATTATCAAACATAAGGTCAGCTGTAACTCATATTGCTAATTGGTTGGGATTATTGCATAAGACCACCTTTTCATTTTAGCTATTGACATTAGGTCCCAGGACAGAGTCTGGAGGAATTACAGAAGTGATGGGGTCCACTATTTGGTGGATGGTTGCAGTTGGCTGAAGCCAACTGGAAAACCACGTGTAGCCTGACTCACTAGCAACACATCCACTAGCAACACATCCACTATCTTCAGTGAAGGGGATGAAAGAGCAATATGTCATTACAACTGTGTGAAAGTGCCATGTTTCAGTGTGGGAGGATTTTCCTGGAAGATCTGCTATCGCATATTTTCATGAGAATGTCTGGATTTCACCAGTAGGGAACCTGAACCATTTCAGCCAGCTTTTACAATGAAAAGAGCACAGTATCATCCTGTAATATCCACGTTTCCCTTGAAGAACTTCTTCACTTCCAGGGGTGAAACACTGGACTGGGTTACCTAGGGAAGTGGTGGAATCTCCATCTCTAGAGGTTTTTTAAGTCCCCGCTTGACAAAGTCAAGAGGTTTTTTAAGTCCCTGGCTGGGATGATTTAGTTAGGGTTGATCCTGCTTTGAGCAGGGGATTGGACTTGATGACCACCTGAACTCTCTTCCAACCTTATCATTCTATGATTCCATGATTCCTCTCTCATTTTATTGAAGGCTGGCCCTTCAAACTGTAGCAAATCCACGTCTCAATCCATTAGCCTTCGTTGGGTTTGCATCAGTTAGTAGCTTCTAGAAAAAGACATAGTGGAACAAGACTTAGGCAAATTATCGCACCCACATCTGATACCTAGACATCCTATTGTGTTTTGGCAAGCAAAAACAGAGGGCAGGTGATTGGGAGGTGGACAAAATGTCACCTTACTGCTGTCAAAAGCCATGAAGCATTTTCATAGTACCTGCTACAGCAGTCTCTCATCTAGCCTAATATTCTATTACTGTGAATGATGTGTAACAAGCTTCAGAGAAAGGTGCAAGAAATGCTAAAGCGAGTAGAGTAATCTGTGCCAGGGAAAGTTTCCTCCAACCCCTCATACTCTTCTCAGAATGAAGATGTAGATCCCTTACACACTCTTCTTCATTTGAGTAATATTTTGCAGCAGGAATTTTACACTGCAGAAAAAGACCTACTGTTACTCTAAAGATGAAGTGAATTTGCCAATGATAATTTTTGACTATTTGCTTAGCCTCATAATTTTTCCCATTGTTCTCTTCTACTCTGGTTCTTATGCTATTTTTAAGCAATGTAGTTCCACAGTAGCCATCAGTTTGGGAAATTGTTTTTCAATGCCTGTATATTAGCAAAATCTTGATCACTCTTGACTAGTTCTCAGGCCTCAGACCAGGCTGGTAACTCATGTTTCAGGCCTTCATCTTACTACATTGGGCTCTTTCACATTACACAAATTTATTAAATCTATCACAAAGCATATGGATAATGGGCCTAACTTTATAGGGCCTTAAATGGCGATTGGGCTATACATTGGAAAATTATGATGTTATCTCCACCCCCCCCCCCCCCACACACACACAAAGCTTCCCTGCTAACTATTTTGCACTGTCTTATAATTAAAACATTTTTATTTCAATTTTTATTTGCCTTCCATAACTAAAGTGTTGTACTAAAAACATATGTCCTTTTAACACAAGCATCTGGGATACATTTTTCATTTTTATAAATATGGCTACTTATACTATAGTAATCTGCCCCCTAGTGGTTTAAAATTAATAAAACTTTATCTATTTGAAGTGACTTAGGATATCTGTTTCATATACCATACCATTAACTAATACACAAAAAGGCAATGCATCTAAACTTAAAAGGGAAGATTACTGAGGCCAGCAATACCTCTTAACCTGGTACAGGCTTTTAAAATAAACCCTCTTACAATGTTTATTATATTCAAAGAATAATAACCTTTCTCAAAAAATGCAAGTTAAAGCACAAAATATTTCTAGCATCTGAACATTATTAGAGTGTTTTTTGCAGTCTCCTATGGTATTTCAGAAGAAGCCTTTAACCTACACACTTGGTTTAGTAGCAGTAGGTTGTGGAAAAACTGTACAAATGTCCACAAGCTTCAGAGGGGTAGCCGAGTTAGTCTGTATCAGAAAACTCTTAAAAACAACAAATAGACTAGTAGCACCTTAAAGACTAACAAAACATGTAGATGGTATCATGAGTTTTTGTGGGTGCAACCCAGTTCTTTAGATGACAGGAGTATTAGAAGTCCAGATCCAAGAATAAACGGGGGAGGGGGGGGAGAAAAAGGGAGGGAGAAAGGAGAAAAAAATAAAAAGAGAGAGACAGTGAGTAGATGGTTCAAATAGTTACAACAGGCTGATAAGTTACAACAATTAACACCTCCATTGTTTGGTTGGTAGGTTAAGACATAGGATATGGGAGGTAGTGTGCAGCCAGCCTATGTCCTTGTTCAATCTATTTGCATAAGAATTAAACTTGTAAATGAAGTTAAGTTCCAACCCTTCTCTGTGTATTTGGCTTGTGACATTGGCCTGAAACAAAACGGTGACTTGGAGATCCATTAATGAGTGTCCAGGCAGGTTAAAGTGTTCTCCAACAGGTTTTCGTGTATTGCCTTTTTGGATATCTGATTTGTGTCCATTAATTCTTTCCTGTAGAGACTGTCCAGTTTGGCCAGTATACATGGCAGAGGGGCATTGTTGACATTTGATGGCAAAGATCACAATAGTGGATGTGCAGTTAAATGAGCCTCTGATTTGGTGGCTGATGTGGTTGGGTCCAATGATGAAACCTCTTGTGTAGGTGTGTGGGCAGATTTGGTACCGGGGCTGTTTGCAGGGATGGATTCCTGGATGATAATGATTGAGGTGTTGTGTGGTTATTGGAAATAATTTGTTTGAGGTTAGGGGGTTGTCTGTAAGCGAGGATTGGCCTTTCTCCCAAAGCCTCTGAGAGTGAGGGGTCATTTTCCAGGATAGGTTGTAAATTGTTGATAATGCGTTGGAGGGGTTTAAGTTGTGGACTCTAGATGATGACAAGCGGAATTCTGTTTTCTCTTTTTGGCTTGTCTTGAAATAGTTCATATCTGGGTACTTTTTTGGCTCTATCGATCTGTTTATTTACTTCTCTGGGTGGGTATTTCAGTTTTAAGAATGCTCTCTATAGATCCTGTAGGTGTTTGTCTCTTTATAAAGCAGTGAGTCAGCAACCAGGGAGCTTGCGAACGGGGCTGAAAACAGGGAGTTTTGAGAAGGAGTTTGGAAGGGGAATGGGAAGGGGGCAAGATACACTTCTCATTCTTTAAAATATTTTCCCTAACCTATTATCAAAACTTCCTGAGATCTGGTGGGCTTTCAGGGGTTGATCGCATCAGAGGAAAGGTTTTGAGCTGGGCTTAGCCTGAGCCTTTTAAAAAAAGGCAGCCAAAGCAAAGGCAGAGAGCAGAGAACAGGGCAGCAGCCAATACGGGAGTTGCTTGGGAGTTCACACTGGGAGACCCTTACAATTTTTTTTCTCCCTCATGCCCTTCAAAGAGGCATTTAAAAACATCTGAGGAATCTCTCAGAAGGAAGACAGGTATGGATAGTGATAGGTCTGCTGTTGTTACCTGCACGGCATGTGCCATGTTTGTCTTCATCCCAGAAGAAAGAAGTGCAAACTGGTCGCCATTTTGGAAGAAAAAATTAGAGGACTTGAGGCCCAAGTATCAACCCTACATTCCATCAGAGAGGAAGACTTCCTCAATAGAAGGCAGAATTAATTCTGCAGGCACAGCAGGCGGAAGAGCTAGTGAGGGCAGTACAGGACAAAGAAGAGAATTGGCAGCATGTAACCTCTAGGGGTATGTCTACACTACCCCCCTAGTTCGAACTAGGGGGGTAATGTATGCATACCGAACTTGCTAATGAAGCCCGGGATTTGAATTTCCCGGGCTTCATTAGCATAAAGCCGGCGCCGCCATTTTTAAAAGCCGGCTAGTGCGAACCCCGTGCCGCGTGGCTACACGCGGCACGGACTAGATAGTTCGGATTAGGCTTCCTAATCCGAACTATCTGTACACCTCGTTCCACGAGGCGTACAGATAGTTCGGATTAGAAGCCTAATCCGAACTATTTCGTCCGTGCCGCGTGTAGCCGCGCGGCACGGGGTTCGCACTAGCTGGCTTTTAAAAATGGCGGCGCCGGCTTTATGCTAAGGAAGCAAGGGGAAGAAGGGGGAGGGGAAGCTCAGCGCTCATGGGCGGGGATCTCGCCTGGCCACTGCCTCCCAGCACCACGGAGGAGGGGACCTCGGTGTCCCTGGGAAGATGGGGAGGAGGGTGCAGAGGTTAAGGTGGGGGCTGTGGAGATTGAGGAGGAGGGTGTGGAGGTTGAGGAGGAAGAGGTGGGAGAGGGGCAGGAGTGGGAGGAGGAAAAGTAGCTGGGGGGCAGCAGGCGCAGGACTGGCATGAGGCAGCATGCTCTGCACCAGGGCCTGCAGATGGTGACAGACGGCACAACCCGGGGCAAGCAGCTCCTGCTGGAACTCCTGGTCGCCCTGCACCCGCTGCTCCATGATCTGGGTCTGGGATTGCAGGGCCTGCAGGTGCTGCTCTCTGTACCCCTGTCGCGTGGTGGTGGTCCTGCTGAGGCAACGGGTGCGGGAGCATATCCTGGAAGAAGTGGTGCACCCTGCACGAGCAGCTGGTGCGGCTATAGAGAAAGAAGAGAAGTGGTCTGTTCTCCCTGGGGACACAGTGGATGATGCTCAGCCCCCACTGCGAGGAGTGGGCGACTGTGCCCTGCACCATCAGAGCCAATGTGCTTGCACAGAGGCCATGATCGGCATGTCTGGATCTGCCCGGGAGCGAGAGCTGCCCCAAGACTGCACCAGTGCCCCTGTGCTCTGTATAGTGTGGCCGGAGTGGGGGGGAGATGTCCCCTGTCCCTGTGTAGAGGGGGCATGTAAAGGGCGGGCGTCCTGCTATGTCCCGCCCCGAGGTCAGGAGCATGTCGGGTCTCTTCACACACATGTGTGGCTATGTAGCCAGACATGAACCCCATCTTGGTTTCCGCTCCCCCTCCCCCCAGAGAGCAAGAGAAAGGCAGTCAGCCTTTGATGCTCTGGGAACACAGGTGTGCTGCCTGTCCCTGACTCTACAATAAACAGAAACCAGACAGTAAATGGGCTAGCTGACGACTCGGGGCCTCCCGTCGCCCTGATGGCTAGTATCAGTAATTGACACGCCTGCACTGTCCCAGGAGAGGAATCTTCGCCCATCACATAGCAGAGGTGCCCATTGTCTGCATTTTCCCAGGTGTGAATTATGTTTTGCCCTTCGTGGGAAACTTGGCGTTCAAAGCCATTTTTCCTAATTGGCCACTTGAGACCAGGAAGAAGCCTACGTGACCTAAGGGGTATAAAGAGGGGTTTAGTAGCCCACCCCATTTGAGCTCCAATCATCTATACCTGCTGGCAGGTATTGATTGTCTACCGAGGTCTGTGGGATGCTCAACCTCACCCTACTTCTTCCCGAGGGATTGAGAGAAAGACGCTGGCCACGCCAAGTCTGGAACGCAGGGGTGAGAATTATACCTGCTATGTGTCTATTTTGCATGCATTTAATAAGAGCTCAGAGAACCAAAAGGGTTTCATGGTACCTATAAGTGACTTATTAGTGTAATTTCTGTCCTGTCCTTTGTAGTGACTGTGTTATCTATAACACAGTAGTAGCATTTAACAACTAAGTTTACCCTGTAACAATAAAATAGTAACTGTTTAAGCTTTAACCTGACTCCTTCCGTTGCTGTAACAGAACAAAGCACAATTTTAAAAGAACTTCAGCCGGTCATAAGGGACAGATATAGGGAGAGCTTGGGCATTTTGGATCGTGTCGCTTCCAGGGGACAGATCCTTTGGGGCACCTCTCAGCCTCCGCAGGCTGTCCGCAGGCGAAGGGATTTCTGTATCCTAGCAGCTAAAATCTGAGGTGTTATAAGCTCTCCCTGTAAATTTATTGGGGCACCCGTCAACCTCCTCCAGGTTGCCCGCTGCAAGGGACCCCGGTCTCAGCAGTTGAAGTCTTGGGTGTATAACACACACACACACACACACACACACACACACACCACTCACTGCCCTGACCATCGGCTGACAGGCTATCGGGCCATGGCCCCTGTGTGGCACATAGCTGGAGCCACCTGCCCAAGGGTGGCACGGCACGTGCCTTCACATGCACAAGTGGCTGCGTGATCAGTGGGAGGCATGGCCCATGTATGCGGTCTCTGGTCTCCCTCCCTGTCTCCCCCCTGGGTAGGGGACAGTGCTGGCACTTACCTGGTATGGCCTCCCCAGATGACCCTGCCGACTCGGGTGCCGGGAGGAGCTGGTGGTGGCCCCTTTGCTGTGCCCGGGTCAGGGTCCTCAGCTCCCGGCTTGCTGCCTCCCGGGCTGGCGTGGACCGCCCCACCCTCCAGGATTCGGTCGAGGGCAGGGAAGTAGGGGCAGGTGGTAGCCCCTACTGCGGCGCCGCCCCGGTGGCCCTGGCGTATGCCTGCCGCAACTCTTTAATTTTGAGGTGCACCAGCTCCTGGGTTCACCTGTGGCCTTTCCTGGCCATGGTGGTTGCTATGCATCTGTAGATGGCCGTGTTCTTCCACCTAGTGCGGAGATCATGGATGTTGGGGGCCTCCCCCCAAACCTCAAGGAAGTCCATGATCTCCGCACTAGTCCACAAGGGCGCACACCATCTACAGCCTCTGGCTGGCCCCTGGGTACTGGGGGACTGGCTGGGGGATGGCTGGCTGCCACTTGATGGCATTGTGCAGCCACTGGGTGAGGGGCTCCTGGCAGGCCTGGCTCTCGCACGTGCCCAGTGGCCAGACTCTACCCCTTTAAGGGCCCCAGGGCTGGGGGAGAGGAGAGGAGTTTTCCTGGTTGTGCCCAGAGTGGCCACCAGGGGAAACTGGGAAGGGCTGGAGGCCCCCTAATTTGAAATAAGTGTCTACACAGCACTTATTTCGAATTAGCTATTTCGAATTTGGTGTTATTCCTCATAGAATGAGGTTTACCAAATTCGAAATAAGTGCTCCACTATTTTGAATTTATTTTGAAATAGCGATATGGCTGTGTAGATGCTATTCAAGTTCATTTGAAATAACGGCTGTTATTTTTAATTCACTTTGTAGTGTAGACATACCCTAAAAGCGTGGTTGCGCAGGTTTTGTCAGAGAGAGGGCTTCGGTTTCTTTGACCATGGGACTTTGTTCCGGGCACAAGGATTGTTAGGAAGAGATGGGATCCACCTTAACAAGAGGGGAAAGATCATCTTCGCAAGCAGGCTTGCAAACCTAGTAAGGAGCGCTTTAAACTAGGTTAATTGGGGGATGGTGACTAAAGACCTGAGATAAGTGGGGAAGTTGAATACTGGGAAGAAACACAAAGAGGGACGAGCAACAAAGAAGGACCCCTGATTCAAATAGAGAAGATAGGGCGAACAACTGGTTATCTAAGGTGTTTGTACATGAATGCAAGAAGCCTGGAAAACAAACAGGAAGAATTAGAAGTCCTGTCCCAGTCAAAGAACTATTATGTAATCACCCTGACATCTGTTGGGAAACCAATACAGCAGTACACACACAATCCAGGACGTTTTTGGAGAATGTTGGGGATAACTTCTTGGTGCAAGCGCTGAAGGAACCAACCAGGGGCCATGAGCAGCTTGACCTGCTGCTCACAAAGGGTGCGTCTAGACTACATGGCTCCGTCGACAGAGCCATGTAAAGTAGTTTACTCGGCAGTCAAAGAAGCAGGGATTTAAATAATCCCCGCTTCATTAAAATAAAAATGGCCACCGCGCTGTGCCAACAATCAGCTGATCCAGCACAGCACGGCAGTCTAGACAGAGGAGGAGGAGGAGGAGGAGGAGGAGGAGTGCTCTGAGAGCCAGGAGCCTGCTGGCAGCCTGCCCAGGACCCCCGAGGCACCCCACAGAGCCACTCGCCTGTGTCATCCAAGGCCGGGGAGGCGAGGCCGAGGGCTGGAACACGGAGGAGTTGCGGTACACCCGGGCGTCGTGTGCTTTGCCGGACCAGCCCACATTAATGTCCATGAACTGTCCCCGGTGGTCACACACGGCCTGAAGGATCATGGAGAAGTACCCCTTGCAGTTGACGTACAGGGAGGCCTGGTGTTCTGGGGCACGGATGGGGATGTGTGTCCCGTCGATGGGGCCCCCCCCCCCCCGCAGTTGGGGAAGCCGAGGGCGCCGAATCCCCAGATGACGGCGTCCGGGTCGGCGAGGCAGACCACCCTGCGGAGCAGCACCCGGTTGATGGCCTTGACCACCTGCGGAGAGACACAGCAAAGCGTCAATCAGTGGGGCGCCCAGGTGGCTGGGAGCATTCATGCCCTGGCAGTGTCCCGCGTCCCACTCCCGGAAGCAACCCCCGGGGTGGCATGTAGTACGGCCGGGACAGACCGACCCCTCCGGTGCGGGGCACTTTCGCCTCCTCCCGCCCCCCCCTTTGTCCCTGGGGCGGCCCATCCCCTCCTTGCAGCCCCCCTTCCTCCCCGGCGCAGTGGCCAATGAGTGCCATACCTGCATGAGCACCGCTCCGACGGTGGATCTCCCCACGCCAAACTGGTTCCTGATGGATCAGTAGCTGTCCGGCGTGGAGAGCTTCCAGAGGGTGATGGCCACCCGCTTCTGGAGGGGGATGGCGGGCCTCATGCGAGTGTCCCTTCTGCGCAGAGCAGGGGCGAGCCACTCGCAGAGCTTCAGGAAGGTGTCCCTCCTAATCCTGAAGTTCTGGGTCCACTATCGGTCTTCCCAGCGCTCCAGGATGATGCGGTCCCACCAGTCAGTGCTGGTGTCCAGACTCCAGATGCGGCGGGGCACGCCGGTGCCGGGGCGCCGCGGGCGCTCCTCCACGGCCCCCAGGGTGGCCAGGTGGAGAGGCAGGGGGCTGACGTGCACCAGGAGGTGCCAGGCAGCCTCGAGCCATTGCTGGCAGGCTTGCAGCAGCAAGTCCAGAAAGTGCACCAGAAGGTGCAGGGCGAGCTCTGGCTCCATGTTGCCACCTGCGGCGGCGGCCCCGAAGGGAAGCACCGACACACACGGGCACAGAGACCAACGCTTATCTGTCCCTAGGCGAGGTTGGCAAGCAAGCAGGAAAAGCTGAGAACCGGCTGTCCAGGGGGGGTCCCTTTAAGCATGAGCCTCAGATAGCCTCAGACAGCAGCCACACAACACAACTACTGACCTGATGCCCTGCCGGAACCGGTTTCAGCTGCCCTTAAATGCGCCCCTGTGTCCAATCAGTGTGGACGCGCTAGTTCGAATCAGCAAAATGCTAATTCGAACTAGTTTTTAGTTCTAGATGCGTTAGTTCGAATTAGCTTAGTTCAAATTAACTAATTCGAACTAAGTTAGTTCGAATTACCGCTGTAGTGTAGACATACCCTCAGAGAACTGATGGACAGGATTTCTTGGGATGCTTACATGAGGGGGAATGGAGACCAGGAGAGCTGGCTGTATTTTAAAGAAGCCTTATTGAAGGCACAGGAAGAAACTATCCAGATGTGCAGCAAGAGAAGCAAGTATGGTAGGCGACCAGACTGGCTTACCAGGGAAATCCTTGGTGAGTTTAAACACAAAAAGGAAGCTTTCAAGAAGTGGAAACTTGGACAGATGACTAGGGAGGAGTATAAATACATTGCTCAAGAATGCATGGGAGTTATCAGGAAGGCAAAAGTGCAATTGGAATTGCAGCTAGCAGGGGATGTGAAGGGTAACAAGAAAGGTCTCTACAGGCATGTTAACAATAAGAGGGTGATCAGAGCGGGTGTGGGGCCCTTACTGGATGAGGGAGGTAACCTAGTGACAGATGATGTGGGAAAAGCTGAAGTACTCAATGCTTTCTTTGCCTGTGTCTTCACAGGCAAAGTCAACTCCCAGACAAATACACTAGGCAATGCAGTGTGGGAAGGAGGTTGACAGCCCTTGGTGGGGAAAGAGCAAGTTAGGAACTATTCAGCAAAGCTAAACATACACAAATCCAAGGGTACTGAACCGACAATCAGCTGAGTTGCTAAATGTCATTGTAGAGCCTTTGGCCATTATCTTTGAAAAGTCGTGGAGATCAGGAGAGATCTTGGATGACTGGAACAAGGCAAATGTAGTGCCCATCTTTAAAAAAGGAAGAAGAACAATCCAGAGAACTACACACCGGTCAGCTTTACCTCAGTTCCCATGGAGGGGATCCTCAAGGAATCTGTTTTGAAGCACTTGGAAGAGGGAAAAGTGATCAGGAATAGTCAACATGGATTCACAAAGGGCAAGTCGTGCCTGACCAATCTGATTAGCTTCTATGCTGAGGTAACTGGTTCTGTGGATATGGGAAAGTCAGTGGATGTGATATACCTTGATTTTAGCAAAGCTTTTGATACTGTCTCCCACAATATTCTTGCCAGCAAGATAAGAGAATATGGTTTGGATAAATGGACTGTAAGATGGATAGAAATCTGACTAGAAGGTTGTGCATAGCAGGTAGTGATCAACAGCTTGATGTCAGGTTGGCAGTAGGTTTCTAGCAGAGTGCCCTAAGGATCGGTTCTAGGACTGGTTTTGTTCAACATCTTTATTAATGACCTGGATGAGGGGATGGATTGCACCCTCCACAAGTTTGCAGATGACACTAAGTTAGGGGGAGAGGTAGATACACTGGAAGGCCGGGATAGGGTCTAGAGTCACCTAGACAGATTACAGGATTGGGCCAAAAGAAATCTGATGAGGTTCAACAAGGACAAGTGTAGAGTCCTGCACTTGGGATGGAAGAATCCCAAGTATTGTTATAGGCTGGGGACCAACTGGCTAAGTAGCAGTTCTTCAGAAAAGAACCTGGAGGTTACAACGGATGAGAAGCTGGATATGAGTCAACAGTGTGTCCTTGTAGCCAAGAAGGCTAATGGCATATTAGGTTGCATTGGGAAGAGCATTGCCAGCAGATCTAGAGAAGTGATTATTCCCCTTTATTCAGCTCTGGTGAGGCCACATCTGGAGTATTGTGTTCAGGTCTCTGCTCCCCCCACTATAGAAAGGATGTGGATGCATTGGAGAGGGTCCAGCGGAGGGCGACCAAAATGAGTATGGGACTGAAGCGCATGGCCTATGAGGAGAGACTGAGGGATTTGGGTTTGTTTAGTCTGCAGAAAAGAAGAGTGAGGGGGGATTTTATAGCATCCTCTTTGGAAGGGAGGTTTCAAAGAGGCTGGAGAAAGGCTGTTCACAGTAGTGACGGCTGGCAGAACAAGGAGCAATGGTCTCAAGTTACATTGGGAGAGGTCTAGGTTGGATATTAGGAAAAACTGTTTCACTGGGGGGGGGGGGTGAAGCACTGGAATGGGTTACCTAGGGAGGTGGTGGAATCTCCATCCCTAGAGGTTTTTAAGTCTCAGCTTGACAAAGCCCTGGATGGGTTGATTCAGTTGGGATGGTCCTGCCTTGGGCAGGGTGCTGGACTTGATGACCTCCTGAGGTCTCTTCCAGCTCTATGATTCTATGTCTGTGGGACTGGAGCAAATCAAGTTGTATCTTAGGGTCTGGCTGTATACAATAGATTGAGGAATGTGTCTAGGAAGGAAGCTAGAGGCATGAAGGTAAGTGTAGTGATAGGTATGTTTCCAGTATAGGGTAGTAGAAATTTGCCCATCATTTAATTGTACTGCAGTGTCAAGGAAGTGGCTCTATTGTGTGGACTGATCCAGGCTGAGGTTGATGGTGGGGTGGAAGTTGTTGAAGTCTCTGTGAAATTTTTCAAGGGTCTTTTTCCCTTGGGTCCATATGATGAAGATGTGATCAATGTTGCCTAAGTAGAATAAGGGCATTAGGGGGCAAGAGCTGAGGAAACGTTCAAGGTCAGACATAAAGACATTGGCATATTGTAGTGCTACGCGGGTGCCCATGGATGTGCCGCAGACTTGAAGATATAAATTGTTTTCAAATCAGAAGTGATTGTGGGTGAGGACAAAGTTGCAGAGCTCTGTAACCAGGTGTGCAGTTCTGTCATTGAGGATGGTGTTCCTGATAGCCTGTAATCTGTCTTCATGTGGAATGTTGGTGTAAAGAGCTTCTACATCCATGGTGGCCATTATGGTGTTTTTAGGAAGATTACTGATGTGTTGTAGTTTCCTCAGAAAATAGGTTGTGTCTCGAAGATAGCTAGGAGCGTTTGTAGCATTGGTTCTGAGGAGAGAGTCAATATAGCTAGATAATCCTGTTGTAAGCGTGCCAGTGCTTGAAATAATGGGTCATCCGAAATTTCTAGGTTTTTGTATCTTGGGTAGCAGATAGAAAACTCCTGGTCGAGGACTGGGGGGTGGGGTTAGTGTAAATTTGGTCCTGAGTAGCATCAGGGAGCTTCATGAGTTGTTGTTTTAGGGTTTTTTGGTATTCTTTAGTAGAATCAGAGAAGAGAGGCTTGTAAAATCTGGTGTTGGAGAATTGTCTGGTTGTCTCCTGTTCGTAATCTGTTCTGTTCATGAGGACTACGGTGTCCCCTTTGTTAGCCTCTTTGATTATGATAGAATTGTTTTTGAGGCTGTGTATAGTATTGCATTCTGCATGACTGAGGTAAAATGTTATATGCTGTTGTTTGCTCATGATGGGTACGTCTAGACTACATGGCTCCATCGACGGAGCCATGTAGATTTGTTTGTTCGGCAAAGGGAAATGAAGCTGCGATTTAAATGATCACGGCTTCATTTAAATTTAAATGGCTCCCTGCTCTGCCAATCAGCTGTTTGTCGGCAGATCGGGGCAGTCTGGACGCTCCCCTGCCGACATGAAAGCCCTTTATTGACCTTCCCAGTAAACCTCATCCTACGAGGCATAACGGGGATGTCAATAAAGGGCTTTCAGGTCGGCGCAGGAGCGTCCAAGACTAGGGCGCTGAGCCGACAAACAGCTGATCAGCTGTTTGTCAGCTCAGCGTGGCAGCCATTTAAATTTAAATTGTGGCTTCATTTCCCTTTGCCGATCAGCCTAATCTACATGGCTCCATCGATGGAGCCATGTAGTTTAGACACACCCTATGGCAGCTCGAGCATGTTTGCAGAAGCAGTTGATGTACAAGTCAAGACTCTTGTTACAACCTTTAGTAGGGATCCACATAGAAGCCTTCCTCTTGTGGAATTGGTGGGGAGGATGTGAAGCAAGGTCAGCGTGTTGTAAATCGGTGTATTGGAAATATTTCTTTAGGTGAAGGTGGCGAAAATAGGCTTTCAGACCTCCACAGAACTGAATCATATTCATAGGGGTGATAGGGCAGATGGAGAGTCTTCGAGATAGGACAAATTCCTCTGCTGGGCTAAGAAAGTGGTTGGATAGGTTGACAATGTTGCTAGATGAATTGAAAGTATCTGGAATGAGAGATCCTGAGGCATGTAGGAGTTTGGATAGTTTATTGTCCTTTTTCTTCTGAAGAGAGATGAAGTGATCCTTGTAGGTGGTTTGTTGAGTTTTAGTAGAGTCTGGAAAAGATGAAGTGTGTGTGGAACCTTGGCTTTTTATGCTCATTCTAATGTTGAGAGCACCTCCTTGATTTTCTTCTATTTGTTGTACAGAATGCTGATAAGATTCCTGAGTTTCTTTGCGAGAATGTTATAAGTTTTAGGATTGAATGACGTTTAGTTGAGACCTCTACTTTTCCAAGAGCTTTACAGATTAACTCAGGGAACAAAAACTTTTTGGAGAAAACTGTTCAATTACAGGAATTTACAATTCCTTCTTTAAATTCAAAGACAGAAATGATGGCTTGACTTCAATGGAACTACTTTGATTTTCACCAGCTGGTGGTCACCAAGGAAATCATTTGAAACAATTGAAAAGTAGAATTACCCAAGTTTCTCTCCTCCCCCCCCCCCCCCCCCACAAAGTTAATCAAAGCCTCACTACTTCACCCCTTTAGGCCAAATGCTCTGGGTACTAAGCTGCCATTTTTTAATCAGCTTCATATAAGCCCACCTCCCAGCTAACATGTGTACGGGGGCCCCTCCCGGCCCCGTTTCTGGGTCCTATGCCCACACCCCACGTGGGCTTGATTCCCCCTCAGGGTTCAGTCTTCCCATCTTCACGGGAGTGATTCTGGTGGTCGGCCGTGCCTTATGACGCCACACGGCCGGCTCCTAGTTCAAACGCTTCTCCCCCTCCCGTGGGAGAGGGGGAGGGAAAGGGGGGCCCGGGCCCGCCCTCACTCACGGGCCCCAGCCCAGGGCCCTAAGGACACGGAGATATTTAGCTCCGGTCCGGCCGACGGGGCTCCTTGCCGAAACGCGTCAGCCCGCCAGCTCCAATGAGCTCTGCCCTGGGCCAGTAGAAACGCTGCAGTATTCGCTTCACTGTTTTCTCCTGCCCTAAGTGTCCGGCCCATGGGTTGGCGTGAGCCACCTCCATGAGGGGGTACCGGTACCGGCGGGGTACTAGCAGTTGCCGTTGGGTGCCCTGTTCAACCCCCCCTTCGTCTACCCGGTACAGCCGATCCGCTCGTACCTCAAAGTGTGGTCCCGCCGGTCTTGCGGCTGTCTCCGCTTGCCCCTCGGCCTCCTCGCGCGCCGTATCCCAGGCATGGCGTAGCGTGGGGTCCTCTCTCTGCTCCTGGAGGAAGTCCCCACCATCGAGCTCCAGGTGGCCCAGCTCCTCGGGGTTCGGCCCTCCCTCCTCCGGGGTCGCGGGGCCGTTGCCTGCCGGCTCCTCCCCAAGGGCCGCTATGCAGTCTCCCTCCTCGCCCGAGCCCTCGGACCTTTGCCACTCTCCCACCGCCCTACGAAATCCAGTCCAATCACGGCCCAATAGGGCCGGATACGCTAGGCGAGGAGCAAGTATCACATAGCACCAACTATCTTCTCCCCCATCGTGCAGTTGTACCCACGCCGTGGAGTACTGGTGTGTATCCCCGTGTACACACTGTACCTGCACGGGTGGTCCCCGGGGCCCCCCTTGGGGAACCAGTTCGGCCCACACCATGGTTTGGCTGCACCCCGAGTCCACTAGGGCCGTCACTAGATTATCCCCAATCTTCACCTCTCGCAATATCTTACCGTCCGTAGGGGGTACCCCGTCCCCGGCCAAGGCCTGCGCGTACGAGCAGTCCATGAAGGGGCAGTCTTTAATGTGGTGTCCTTCCTGCCCGCAGCGAAAACAGGGTCCCCTTGGCGCGGGTGGTCTTGGTGGGCTTACGCCCGGTCCCGGCGCACATCCACCCCCCTCTCGTTGACCTTCCCGTGGCGGTAGTGACCAGGACGGCACCAATGGTCGCCTGATCGATCCTCTGCCGGCGTCCCACTTATTGTTCCTTTCGGGACTTCCCTTGGGACGGGGGCTTTTTGTCGGTTCTGCCCGCCGGGGGGGGGGAGGCCGTTCCGGCCTATGGCCTCGTTCCCACCCCTCGGCGGCTTCGTAATCATTCATTAGTTCTATTGCTTCGCTCAACGTAGAGGGGTGGTGTCTTCGTACCCAGCGGGCACCTCCACTGGGTAAAATATTGATGAACTGTTCAAGGACCACGAGCTCGGCCACTTGCGGTCCGGTGCGTTGCTCGGGGTCCAACCATCTCCATGCCGCCTCTCGCAGGCGTTGCGCTATGACCCGGGGCCGTGTCCCGGGGGGGTATTGCTCACCCCTGAATTTCTGCCGATATGTCTCCGGCGTGATCCCCATCTGGTCCAAGATGGCTTCCTTCAATTTATAATAATGTAGTGCGTCTCTATCACTGAGGCTACGATACGCTAACTGGGCCTGGCCCGTCAGGTAAGGGGCCAAGATAGTCGCCCAGTGGCTCTCCGGCCACCTTGCCGCCGTCGCCACCCGTTCAAAGGTCGTCAGGTAGGCCTCTGGATCGTCGGTGGCTCCCATCTTGGTCAGCCGGATACTCGGACGGGGACCTGCCTCTCCCATCTCCTCCGGGTCGTCCTCTCGTGCCGCTGCCGTCGGGATCTGAGCCATCGAGAGCCGGGTTTGTTCCTTGAATTGCTCGGCTAACTCCTTCAGTAGTTGCCGCTGGTGTTCCTGATGTTGCGTAGACAGTTGTTGGATTAGGGCCGTCTGTTGTTGCTGGCTTTCCCGGTGGACGGCTTTCATCCACTCCAGGACTTGGGCCGGGTCCATCCCTTGGGCCTTTTTCCGGAGGCGGCGGGCCTCACGGCTCCCCCCCGGTCTCGGCTGAAATAAAACTTTTTCGTCAATGTGCTCCGCTCAGTGGTGCTTATGCCCCTCCTTACCAGGGGCTGGGACCTCTACCCATACCCACATTCTCCACCAGGTGTACGGGGGCCCCTCCCGGCCCCGTTTCTGGGTCCTATGCCCACACCCCGCGTGGGCTTGATTCCCCCTCAGGGTTCAGTCTTCCCGTCTTCACGGGAGTGATTCTGGTGGTCGGCCGTGCCTTATGACGCCACACGGCCGGCTCCTAGTTCAAACGCTTCTCCCCCTCCCGTGGGAGAGGGGGAGGGAAAGGGGGGCCCGGGCCCGCCCTCACTCACGGGCCCCAGCCCAGGGCCCTAAGGACACGGAGATATTTAGCTCCGGTCCGGCCGACGGGGCTCCTTGCCGAAACGCGTCAGCCCGCCAGCTCCAATGAGCTCTGCCCTGGGCCACTTCCTTCCCCTCCTCAGGTGCCCTTCCGCCCTCCCTCCTCCGGGGTGGTCACCTTGGGTTCGTCCGTCAGGCTGGCGGCGGGCGTCCTTACGCCCGCACTTGGCGCTGGGCTAGCTCCCCCGCCTAGAGAACTGTCGGGTCTGGGCTCAAGAAAAGGGGGGTGGTTTCTCCAGACCTCCACCCCTTTGGCAACCAGCCTACGCGCGGCTGCCGCCCAGCGCCTCTCTCCCCCCCTCTTGAGCGGAAGGGAGTCCATTTTTAAATCTCCCGCCTGGCGCGCGCGTCCCCTTACGTCACCGGGCGGGCGTTCCCCTTACCGCCCGGCCGGTTTCCCCATTGGCCGGCTCTCCTGTCACTCACGGCGGGGGGGGGATGCCGCCCCCTCGCTGTCTCAGCGCCGACGGACACGGACCCCCCCTTTACCCCTAGCAAGGCCTGTTCGGCGGCGCCCCAGTGACGAGCGGGGGCCGCCTCGTCACACATGCTCAAATACTTTCTTGGGAATGTGGCTGCAGAAAAACATCCCCAGAGCTCCCCTGTGCCAGCCCTGACCCTGTTCCCCTCACTACAAGCACCACCCCCAGAGTCCCCCAGTGCCATCTCCCCACCCCAGAGCCTTCCAGTGTCAGCCCCCCACCCTTTAAGACAACCCACAATTTAACAGCCTAAGGGCTGAGTACAGAGAGCTGGGAGACGGGGAGGAGAGGTTGGAGTGACCCATGAGGGGACTTGGGTGGAAAGTGGCAGGTCCCAGTGCATGGGGGTGGCTGTACAGGGATTAACAGCTTGGTGTTTGCACAGCTGTGACCCCCAGCAGCAGTGCTGTGGGGGAGAATCATGCCACCAGTCCTGAGCCCCGCCCACCAACCTGTGCAGACTGTGGGCCCTGGTTGGCTCCAGCAGCTCTTGGGGCTCCCCTGCTGGCCAGGGCAGAGCATAGGTGGGGCATCTGGTGGATGGGGAGGCCTGTCACCCCTTTATGGTATGGCCTGGGGGTGCTGGGATCTGCGCTTGGCATCTGTAGGGCCGGTGATGAGGCTCTGGCCTCCTCCTAAGTGTTGGCAGTTCGTCCTGAGGCAGCTCTCCCTGCACATGGGCCTCAGGCCTCCTACGTGCCGTGCTCTGCCCTGCCCACCAATGTGACCCCTTCATCTCACTTCCTCCCGCACTGTGCCTGGCTGCGGCATAACTGGGCCAGCACTGTGCAGCGGCACCTATGTGACCTTTCCCAAACCACTATGTGGGAAGGGCCTTGCCGGGCTCTGTTCAGCCCTCTCACTGCGCAGTGAACCACGTCCGGGAGCAGACCCCACCCCTGCCTGGTGCTGGTTGGCTGAGAGGCAAGGCAGGACACGCCTCTCCCAACAGCCGCAGTGGGAAGGGAGGTGCTGGGCGGTGTTCCCCATTCCTGGCCCCCAGGGCAGCTGTGGCCCGGCAGCCAGCAGTTCGCTGTTCTAAAGTGTGCTGGACAGCAGGAGAAACTAAGAGACCCTCTCAGACATTCTCTTCCCCATGTGGTGAGTAAGAGGATTACAATTTTATTTTCATTTATAATTAGAGTGAAGAATTGTGTGTTGCATCGAGGAGATTAGGGTTTGAGGAGACCCCAGGGCCAAGGCAAGGAGGGCCTCTCCCCACCATTTCGCTTGCAGCCTCTTTCTGACCTGCTCACTCCCTGCTCTTCTCCAGTGGGGGAACAGGGCAGGACACAGGGACTTGTCCCACCCTGGCCACATGGCACTGCAGACAGAGGGTGGAGTTGGAGCAAGCAAATGGAACAAGGGCAAGCCCCCACACCTCCACCCTGCTTCCTGGCAGGTGCTCTGGGCAGAGAGAGCAGGTTGGACCACATGAGTGCCCATTTTTCTGGAGCCTCCCCAATTGGTCAGGATCCCTGGGCACTAGCCTTATTGGCCCAGTGGCTATTTTGCTACTGGTTGCACCTTAATAATTGTAACATTCATTTTTTTCTTCTTAAAATCAAGTCAAAATTAAAATCAACTAGAACTAGGCAGACCTACCATTTCTTCTAGCTTACATCCTGACAGGAAAGTCATTGCTCTGCTAGGAAGAATTCTCTTGGGCTTCCTGAAAGTACTGTCAGGAGTTGTGCTTTATTAAGGCTCTCATTTCCTACCATTGCAGCAACTCTCTGACATTCCTCCCAAATATTCTACTATTACTGCCTACAAACGATTAATTGTATTTGCTCCTCCTATTCCAGAGGCAGAAAAATTGTATAAAAAGTGTCTCCTCAAAGTAAAATGAGGAAGAAAATATATATTAAATCTTAAGAGAACGAAGAGGCTGCTTAACTAATATGGCTTCTTGCCAGGGACTAGGCAATTCTATAATGTTAATACTCATTAAAACCCCATAGCCAATTAGTGATAAAATTACTGGATTTGTAATGGTCAGAAGCAGCATCTAAAAACCACCTGGAATAACTCTATAATTAGAAGCTGCTAGGATGCTGTTATGAGAGTAATGAAAACTACAAAGCACAATGTGCTTCTTTTTTAATCGAATGTGTCCTACACAGAAGTCACCACTTGGTGGCAGGACAAACTCTACTTAATTATCTCTAGAGGCTCTGTGAAGCATTGACTCAATACTAGGTATTAGTTGAAGCAAAATACAGGACTATGTAGCACTTTAAAGACTAACAAGATGGTTTATTAGATGATGAGCTTTCGTGGGCCTGACCCACTTCCTCAGATCAAATAGTATTAGTCTTAGGCTACATCTAGACTGCAAGCCTCTTTCGAAAGAGGCTTTTTTGAAAGATACTTTTGAAAAAGCCTCTGTCGAAAAAGAGCGTCTAGACTACAACCAGTACTTTTGAAAAAGCAAGCTGCTTTTTCAAAAGAGAGCATCCAGCATCAGCCAGGTGCTGAGTGTTTGTAGGGTTGCCCAGCATTTTCGCCTCCTGGCCGGGAAAAAAAATCAGAAAATACCAGACATCTTAGGTGTCCGCTATTTTCTGAATTTTTTTTACCAGACAGGAGGTGAAAATACCAGACTGTCCAGGTGAATACCAGACACCTGTCAACCCTATCGGCATGCCCTAATCCCCGGGCATGCTGGATAATAGGTTTTACCGTATATAGTATCATGAAGTGGGTTTTCTCACGTTGTTTTTAAAGTTACAGACTAACATGGCTTTCACTCTTTGGCTTTTATTTGACTTTTTAAATGACAACACTATTGAGTCATGCCTTTTTTGGAACTCTTCTCTCATATCTACCCGGATGTGTATATTGCACTTGTGACCATAGTATCTAAGCACCTGGGACACCTGAATACACTTTTGCCTGCCTAAGAAGCTGCTGATCAAAATGTCTCAAACCCTGGAATTAAGATGAGAACTTTAAACATTCAAGTATGAACTTTCTGTCTGCAGGATAAGCTGCAATGACATGCCTCTCTCATGCACATGCCCACCACTGGAGTGGGAGGCTGGGGAAAGGGAACAACTGTCCCAGGAGTTGGCAATTCAAAAAGGCTCAGGGCTCCCAGCTGCTGCTGCAATAGCAGCCATGACACCTGGGCCCTTTAAATCATCACCGAAGCCCTGAGTGATTAGCTCTGGGTAGTGCCAAGGGCAAACCCAGAACTAACAGGCTTCATAGTGCTAGGCTCACCTTAAGCACTGCCTGTTTTCCACTCAATCTTGTATAGCAGGGGATGGCACGAAGGCCTCCCTCCCTGCATGCTAAATATCTGCCATCTCCTTTATTTCACCTTGCTTTCTAAACCTCTTCCTGCTAGTGGCTTTGTCTTCCTCTTTTTAGTTATCCAGACTTCTTGTTTTGTGTATATAATTGTTGCATAAAAAGCATCCGCCTGAGCAATTACTTGATTGTACACATACATTTTCTGGAAATACACTAAACTGTAAGGTCCTGCCAATATATGACTTAGAGACTGACAAAAACCTCCTGCTGGAGGGCAATTATCTTCTAAGTCACTTCATTGCTGATGATTTGTCTGCATTGCCTTTTAAACTCTGAAACTCATTGTAATCTTTGTTAAACCTTGCAACTGGCTGTAATCCTTGTAAAACCTTGCAACTTTGTAACTCTCAGCAATTTTGCTTTATAAATTCAGAAACTTACTGTAAGCTGCAACTTTGTAACCTTTGTAACTCTCAACCACTTTGCTTGTAACTTGCTCTAAACTGCATTCTCCTCTGACTGAATGGGGGAGGTGGGAGGGGAAGGAGAGAGAGAGTGAGTGAGAGAGAGAGAGAGAGATGATGGGCACGTGGCATGGTGAATAGTCATCAGACTGTTACTCTGCTGGACCAAGAGAAGTCTGGACATGCTCTCTGGTGACAAAGGTGGATGAGTCACAGGAGCTGTACAGAGGCAATAAAAGGAGAGAGCTCGTGGCAGAAACCTTCTTTCTCTATTTCTTTCTTTCTGAGAAGAAGCAGCTAGTTTCTTTCCTGACCAGGGGCGGCTGGCCCACAACATTTTGGCTCAAATGACGTCCCCCATGCCTCCTTGCTTGGGCCAAAACTTTGAAAGGTCTCAATTCTGCCTTCTTCCTGTTCTACTCCCCTCATGGTACTGCTCTGCTACCTACATATGCACCACCAGCAGACACAATTTTCTACATTCTGTCGAAGCAAAAACCCTCCTCTCTGGTTAGGCAGCTATCAAACAGCTTTATTAATTAATAAAGCACAGCATGAACCAAACGTGGTCCCAGCAAAGCCAGGCCCAGTACGGCTGCTTAATACAATCAGTCCTAGTATCTTTATACCCTTAACCAGTCTGACGTCAGGGCATCCAATTACAGAAATCATCAATTAAACTTGGAAAAACAAAGTCTTATCAGCAAGATGGCGGACAGGTACGAGGGAGTACATCTCCTGTCCCAACCAGCCCAATTAACACATACCAATAAGCCCATCCTGTAGGCCTCTTCTCACGGGGTGACAGAAAGTTCACTCTGGTCTACGTGATTGAGAGAAAAGCTGAAATGGTTTCTGTTATACAAGATGGCTTCTAGCTAAATAAGAAATGGTTTCTACAGTTTCTACAACTCCCCCCTTTTAGCCTTTTAAAGGCTAATCTTGCAACCATTTTATACGTCCATTTCCATTAAAGTATTTATGTACATTTCTTGTTCCTTTCTCTGCTCATCATATTTTAACATCACGAGTTCCACATTCCCTTTAGTAAGGGTCTGTCTTGTGTTTTCCAGACTACAAGAAATACAGCAAGGCTGTGTCTACACTGGCCACTTATTCCAGAAAAGCAGCCGCTTTTCCGGAATAGCTTGCCAGCTGTCTACACTGGCCGCTTGCTTTTCCGGAAAAGCAATGATGATCTAATGTAAAATCGTCATTGTTTTTCCGGAAAAACTATGCTGCTCCCATTCGGGCAAAAGTCCTTTTCCGGAAAAACTGTTCCGGAAAAGGGCCAGTGTAGACAGCACAGTAGTCTTTTCTGCAAAAAAAGCCCTGATCGTGAAAATGACGATCGGGGCTTTTTTGCGGAAAAGCATGTCTACATTGGCCACGGACACTTTTCCAGAAAAAGTGCTTTTCCAGAAAAGCATCCTGCCAATGTAGATGCGCTTTTTCCGGAAATACTTATAACAGAAAACTGTTCCGTTTTAAGCATTTCCGGAAAAGGGTGCCAGTATAGACGTAGCCCAATTGATTAACAAGAAACAGCAATAAGCACAAAAGAATATAGCCAATACTAAAACTACACCTTGCAAAATCCAAGTTCCCACATGTCCAAACCAGCCTCCCAACCAACCCCAGAGGGTCCAGTTTTCCTCCTATCTTAGGCTTTCCACAGTTTTTTTTTTAAATCTCTGAGACATCTTCCTCTACTTCCTTGCTGGTGTCCGTAATATACACACAGCATTCTCTTCCCACTAAGGCACAAATCCTGCCCTTACTTGCTATGACATAGTCTAGGGCCATTCAATTTTGGCTTTTTCCCACCCTGGCTCCTGAACCATTACATGTCCAGCAGTACTTTCCAATTGGGGTCAGGGCTAGGCGGATAAACCTTGGGTTAGTAAACCCTTTATCCTGCCAAGTATCATTTGGCTTAGTTCACTAAACAGTGTGCCATATTTGAGTGTTATTTGGCAGAACCGGAATCATTGGTTCTCCTCCTGAATGTACAGGACTGTGAGCACATATTCAGCAACCTGTGGAATTAAATTCTTGAGAAACTTGGTTCATTAAAAACAAACACATTTGAACCATATAGGTTATAACTGCTAGGTATCAAAAAACAAGATTAAGCATAAGTTCAACATGAATTGTTTGTCCAGCCTCATTCTGGCTGTTCTTCAGGACTTCGTAGTTTGCTTCACCTATTGCTGGCAGGTTCTTCTGGGCCGCAGCTGGTACCTTGGCCTCGGTCTCTCAGGATCATCTGCTTTTGGGCCTGGATTGCCAGTACCAAGGCTGCGCTGATCCCCGTCTGCTTCTGGACCTGTGTCTCTGGTACCAGGTCTGCAGTGCTCCATGTTGGGACCAACATTTGTAGGGGCTGGAACTGGTTTGCAGTGGGATGCATTAATCCAGGTGGGCAATCCCTTGCACTTTACAGCAGTATGGGTGGTCAGAAGGACTTGGTAGGGACCCTTCCACCTGGGATCCAGGGCAGTCTTTCGCTGGTGAACCTTTACGCAAACCCAGTTTCCTGGTTGTAGTTTAAGGCATGGCTCAGTCGGGGCCTCCTGGAAGGCGTCTTTAACCTGTGAATGATAAGACTGTACACACCTCATAAGTTCCTGACAATACTTGACTATGCTTCCTTTAATAAGTGTGGCATCAGCCAGGTCAATTTCTGGGCTGCTTGACAGTCTCATAGGTCAGCCACATGCAATTTCATGTGGACTGAGTCCAGTTTTCCGATTAAAAGTGGCTCTCATGCTCATTAGGGCAATCGGGAGTGCTTCTACCCAAGTTAAGCCAGAGTCCTTACATATTTTAACAAGTTTGTTTTTTTAAAAATCCCGTTTCATCTCTCTACTGCTTCTGAGTGTTATGCGCAGTGCAGTGCTTGTCTGATAGAGTAATACTTTGCCAGTTTTTGAACAATTTGTCTAGTGAACTGGGTACCTTTATCACTGGAGATCACAAAGGCTATGTCTACACTGGCACCCTTTTCCGGAAATGCTTAAAACGGAACAGTTTTCCGTTATAAGTATTTCCGGAAAAAGCGCATCTACATTGGCAGGATGCTTTTCTGGAAAAGCACTTTTCCCGGAAAAGCGTCTGTGGCCAATGTAGATGTGCTTTTCCAGAAAAAAGCCCCGATCGTCATTTTCGCGATCGGGGCTTTTCTGTGGAAAAGATTACTGTGCTGTCTACAGTGGCCCTTTTTCAGAACAGTTTTTCCGGAAAAGGACTTTTGCCCGAACGGGAGCAGCATAGTTTTTCCAGAAAAACACTGACAATTTTACAGTAGATCATCATTGCTTTTCCGGAATAAGTGGCCCAGTGTAGACACAGCCAGGTGTATTCCCTATGATGGGTTGTAATGATTTAGAAGTTTCTTTGCCACTGTGATGGCATCAGCTTTCCTGCAGGGATAAGCTTCTACTCATCTCAAAAACAAGAAAACAATAACCAGCACACTATTCAAAAGATTGACATTTAGGCAATTGAATAAAGTCCAGCTGTAAATTCAGGCATGGTCCTAAAGGCGGAAGTCTGGTTGCTGGAACTGTCTTTACAGGTTTACCCACATTGTGGGCTTGGCAGACAGGGCAAGCCAGACAATAATCTTTGGCTGCTTGGGAGAATTTGGGAGCAAACCAATTTTTTTTTTAAAGGGTTGCTACCATCCCCCACTTCACCAACATGCGACAATCCATGGAACACGGAGGCAAGGTGAGGTAGCAAGACCACTGGGGCAACAGTGCTGCCGTCAGAGCTGCACCACAAGTGGTCTGGGTGCAAGGTGCACCCTGCCAGTCTCCACTCCTGCTTTTCCAATTCTGGGGCTTGGTCTTGCAGGAGGGCCTGTTAGAAAAAAACCTGCTCCCCCTCCCCTCGCCAGTAAAAAGTTTGGCCAGGCCGCTCTTGCTATAATGGGCTGCAGTACTCCTCGGGAAAAACCGGCCGCACCCTTCCTGCATACCATTGCCTTTAGAAAAAGGGAAGGTGTGAAAAGGGGAAAATAGCCTCGGACTCTCCCACCCATCACCTTGGCATGAGAACTGTGGGGCTTACCTGGTCGCATGAAACCTGCTCAGTTTTGGCCCAACCCCTGGGACACAGACCCCCCACTTGGTAACCATTGGGCTATATATGGTAATATGCAAGCGCGGGAAAGCGATGTGCAGATTTGGGGATAAATACCCATCGCACAGTTCGCTCGAGGAGGTCTTCAAAACACATGTACCACCGTGTGTGTGCCTTCCTGTATACTTCAAAGCGCTGCCGGCCTGATCAACCAACCAGCCACCTCCCCCGACTCTCAGGCGTAACCAAGGCCTTCACAACCGAACCGATATCTTTGAAATGTTCCGTGTGCTGTGTAAGTTGGTATGTATGATTTGATTTTTCTTGTTGTATAAGCTTAGTGTTGTAGTTGTTTTGGGTAGTACATAGAGTTTGTAGTTATCACTGTTATTTAATTAGTGTAGCTGGATATTTTTAGAATAGAGTCTATTCCCCTCGCCATTCCCATCCTTATATCTCTGACACGTTTAACTAGAAAACATAGAATAAATATAATAAATACTGTAAATTCATTATTAACATGGTCTATTAAAAATCTCAGAATAAATACTATAAATTCATCACTGTTATAAATAAATATTTTTTATTTGATAAAACGGTCCACCTGGTTCTGTCCTTCCCCCCTTGGGTATGCATCATCCGACCTGTGATTCTTGCGACAGGCCAATTCCAACAGAGACGGCAAAGGAGCTGGCAGTGGTAGGAGAGAAGGGGAAAATAGCAGGTAAAGGAGCAGATTTCACTACATTTCAGACAGTACAAACTGCATAGCCTGCTACTAAAACTCCATTAGAATTATAAAAGCAAAAAACCATCTGTGTAAAGCACAAAGTTAAGATTATTCAAGGGACTTAAATTATTCTTTCATTAAAACAACAATATTGTACACACAACGTTTGAAATCAAATACATATATCACAATTAAGGACACACACAAGACAAATCTGGACAGAACACAGAACACAAACTTATTGGCTGTGTCTAGACTGGCCAGTTTTTTCCGGAAAATCAGCCGCTTTTCCGGAAAAACTTGCCTGCTGTCTATACTGGCTGCTTGAATTTCTGCAAAAGCACTGACTTCCTACTGTAAGAAATCAGTGCTTTTTGTGGAAATACTATGCTGCTCCCGTTCGGGCAAAAGTCCCTTTTGCACAAAACTTTTGCGCAAAAGGGCCAGTGTAGACAGCTGAGATTTTTTTGCACAAAAAAGCCCCGATTGCGAAAATGGCGATCGGGGCTTTTTTTGCGGAAAAGCGCTTCTAGATTGGCCATGGATGCTTTTCCACAAAAAGTGCTTTTGCGGAAAAGCGTCTGTGCCAATCTAGACACTCTTTTCCGCAAATGCTTTTAACGGAAAACTTTTCCATTAAAAGCATTTCCGGAAAATCATGCCAGTCTAGACGTAGCCATTATGACATGACACAGAACCATAGTTTTTTTTTCTTCAGTTAATTTTCAGCTGATATTAGCACTTTTTGATGATCTGAAAGACAAAGAAAACATTTCTATCCACATTGGGGTGGTGCATTATATTTTAGAATACTTTTCCTTTACAGATGTTTTTGCTACTTTTTGATCAACCTGCTGTTACCCAATGGTATGCTTTTATTCTGCACACCAGCTTTAGAGGGGTGAGTAAATTACTTAATTGTTTAATTATTAAATTAAAGGTGGCATGCCTCAGTTTCCCTCTTGTACTGCAGACCAGGCTTTTTTTAATGTGTGAAGCTTCAAATGATTTACTGCCACAGAAAATTTTTCTTAGAGCAAGATGCTTGCTAGTTAGTATTCCAGCAAGCAAAGAAAAGTTTTCTTTTCCTGAAAATAATCACATGCAATGTTACAGGCTTACTTATGGGGGACAATGCCCCCCCCCCCCCCTTCCAGAACAGACAGGCAGTTTGCAGACATACACAACCTTGGATCTGAAAGCAAGCCAAAAGTGCTATCAACTCAGCCTGGAACAGAAACACCATGAAGTTTCTGGGCTTGGATTTTTTTTTTTAAACAATAATTAGTTTCTCTTGGAAGACACATTTAACACTTAGGGTGCAGGTTTTACAAATTTACGATGTATAAATTCTATTCTTTTATGCGGTTAACCAAATAAGTTTCAGTAGAATTCCTTATTTTCCCTTTAATAGATTTAACAAAGTGTCTGTAGCCAAATCTTTAACTAGATGGTTTCTTTGCTCAGATGATTAAAAGAGGCTACATGAAAAAAGGAGTCATTTTTAAAGCAGTTTTTTTCCCTTAGGATTTGGAGGAACACTTTCCTTAAACTGTTAAATTTATTTTAAACTTGGTGTTTTGCTTTGGATCGGGCAAGTTTGTTACAGGTGCCTGTGTTTTCAAAGGGAAGAGCTAATTCCTTTCAGTTATTTTTCATATTTCCTCTTTATCTGTGTATGCGTTATAAAGAGGGGTAGAGGGGTGATGTTGTGCCGAATTCCCCCCTCCCCCCAATCTTGGTTGATACAGATGTGCCAACTGAGAAATCTCTCTTTTTTTTTCCCCTTCTTCACTTCTTGTGCATTATTTTGGCACAGAGGTGGTACAGCAAGTTTGTAGGTTACCTATCTTACTGCAGGGCAGATTTTTGCTTTTCTGAACTTCACTTTTATCCCTCAGGGCTTTAATTTTTCCTCTTTTCCAATTTGTTAAATGCTTACAGGTCCTTGGACCATTATGCACGTACATGTAGTACACAGGGGTGCCTTTCAGCAGTGTGAGGGGGGTGTTTAGACTAACCCCCCACCTAAACTAACTCTACACACTCCAAAGAAAGAGTCTGCCAGGTCTAGAGTGTCAGACCTTAGCAGCTCATGAAATAAGGGGTGTCGTCATTCCCTCACATATTTGCTGAGTCTTGAGGTTCAGCTGACTCCCTCCCCCCCCCCCGTTTGTGTTCAGAGCTCCCTCGTGGAAGAGCCCTGGTGCAGCTGGGATCAGCTCAAATCTCAGACCTATGCAGCGGCATTCAAACTTCACTCATTAAATTCATACTCATTTTCCATACACATTTTTTTTCTACAGTTTTCACATTTAGATGCATCTTTCTTTACTGTCCAGTTCCCATGGGTTTCTATTAAGTGGCGATGCCCTATGACACCCAGCACTTAATATCAGACTTCATTAGGATCCTATACCAGGGAAAACCAGGACACTGGAATTTCTGTAGACTGACCTACCCACATTTTCTGCGCGCGTTTTAAAAGATTCTGTAAGGTACCGAACCAAAAGTCCGCCTGCTTACACTATTCTTCTGCGAGTCACCAAATCAGAATCCGCTTGCTCACACTGATCCACCCCCTTTTTTGTTGTGAGATGCTGGACCAAAATCCACCCGCTCACAGGGCTTTCCGGCACCCACCCCAGACCGACAGAACACCACGTCCTGGCGCCTGGAGACAGCCTGACGGAATGGGGAAATACTATGGCCTGGGGTTAGCCTCAAAGGTTAGTACTATGTCCACAAGTAAGAGAGAGACAAAACAAAGCTTTCCCACAGTTCCATGTGCCGAGAGAGTGTAATGGCACCACACCAGCTTTTAGCGTCCGAACACAGAGGGTCCAGCGCATGGCTGCCTCACTAGAGACACCGGTGTGCCCTGAAACACATAAGACAGGCCTAATAGACAAAGACAGACACAGACAAACAAAATGTTAGCCGCTTCACAAAATTGAATTCCATAGCTCCCCTTACCCCAATGGCCAGCTGTCACTCCAAATCCCAAGCCCTCAACCAGGAGATTTCATAACAGGTATCCCCTTACCTTCTATTGAGCGCTCTGAGAGTTTGGAAGTAGAGTGCCAGTCCATCCATACAGGCAAGTGGTGCGTTAGGAATCTCGGTGGAACCTCCAAATTGTCAAAGCAAAAATGCTCCTCTCTGTTTAGGCAGCTAACAAATAGCTTTATTAATTAATAAAGCACAGCATGAGCCAAACGTGGTCCCAGCAAAGCCAGGCCCAGTAAGACTGCTTAATACAATAAATCCTAGTATCTTTATACCCTTAACCAAACAGTCTGACGTCAGGGCATCCAATTACAGAAATCATCAATTAAACTTGGAAAAACAAAGTCTTATCAGCAAGATGGCAGACAGGTACGAGGGAGTACATCTCCTGTCCCAACCAGCCCAATTAACACATACTAAGAGGCCTCCTGTAGGCCTCTTCTCACAGGGTGACAGAAAGTTCACTCTGGTCTACGTGCTTGAGAGAAAAGCTGAAATGGTTTCTCTTATACAAGATGGCTTCTAGCTAAATATGAAATGGTTTCTACAGTTTCTACAACTCTGGGTCCTAGTGGTTCCCTCCCCCCTCCCCCGCCACAGTCTGGCACCTGAGGCGGCTGCCTCAGTTCGCCTCATGGTAAGGCCAGCCCTGTTCCTGACCAACTCCCCAGCCATGATCAGCAGACAGACCCTCCAGAACCAACATGCCTTGGCTCCTTCTGCAACCCATATGCCTGTGTGAGTGCATGAGGGCAGGAATGAATGTATGTGAATGAGCAAAGTAATGAAGGTGTGTGTGTGTGCTTGTTTGTTTGTTTGTGTGTGTGAGAGAAATAGCTGGTTCCCCTTTAGTCTAAACCTTTGGTGGCAACTCTATCTTCTTTAGTTTTATAATAAATCCATGCTAGTGTAACCATGGGTGGTCTCCAGGGAGAATTTTTTGGAGTAACAATAACGGCCACATTTGATCATTAATCCCCCTCTTTTCCCTACTCCAGTCCTATGTATTTTACCTTCATTTTCTGTTTATTTCAGCTGTAAACTTTTCAAAATAGGAGCTTGCCTTTTATTTGTTAAGTCTCTATAATATCATGCAAAGTTATAGTACTATATAAAACATTCTATATGCATGTATCTAGGAAATGCTTCTGAGTCTCTGCAGGGAAAGAAAACAGAGTCACTATTCTACTGAAGCTAGAGGGAGCTAGTTCTCCTTTGTTAACTCATGCTAGAGAATCTCATTATCT
Organism: Pelodiscus sinensis; assembly: GCF_049634645.1. Classification (NCBI taxonomy): domain Eukaryota; kingdom Metazoa; phylum Chordata; order Testudines; family Trionychidae; genus Pelodiscus; species Pelodiscus sinensis. Next base: position 13,649,835 of record NC_134720.1, read on the forward strand.
ATTAGACAGATTATCAATGTCCTAAATTTTTCAAGTTGGAAACATTCAGGGCACGTATACAGGCAGTCCCCGAGTTACGCGGATCCGACTTATGTCGGATACGCAGTTACGAACGGGGCCCTTCCTCTCCCTGGTCTCCAGCAGACCAGGGAGAGGAAGCAAAGCGGCGGAACATGCGGGCAGCGGATAGGGCTGTCCGCTGCCCACATGCTCCGCGGCTTGGCTCGGCTTTGCCCCCCCCCCCCCGTCCTCCTGGTCTGCAGACCAGGGTGATGGGGGGGGGGGGCAAAGCAGAGCAAAGCAGAGCAAAGCAGAGCCAAGCCGCGGAGCGCGCAGTCAGCTGACTGGTAGACCAGGGGGACGGGGGGCAAAGCAGAGCCAAGCCGCAGAGCATGCGGGCAGCGGACAGCCCAGACGCATCTGGGCTGTCCGCTGCCCGCGTGTTCCGCCACTTTGCTCCCCGTCCCCCTGGTCTGCAGACCAGGGGGACGGGGAGCAAAGCAGAGCAAAGCCACGGAGCCCGAGGGCAGCAGGACAGCCACGGCGCGTCTGGGCTGTCCCGCTGCCCCCATGCTCCGCGGCTTTGCTCCTGACACCTGTGGTACAGCAGCTGGGGCGCTGCCAGTTGGTCCCGTAGCACCGCTCTGGGCGCTACTGGACCAACCGGGCAGCACCCCAGCTGCTCTGCCCCAGGCGTCCTGATTCAGCCATTGCTGGTCAGTTTCAGCAGCGGCTGAATCAGGACGCCTGGGGCAGAGCAGCTTGGGTGCTGCTGGGTTGGTCCAGTAGCGCCGAGGAGCGGCGGCGCTACTGGACCAACCCAGCAGCACCCCAGCTGCTCTGCCCCAGGCGTCCCCAAGTCAGCCGCTGCTGAAACTGACCAGTGGCTGACTACAGGAAGCCCCTGCCCCGGGCTTCCTGGAATCAGCCGCTGATCAGTTTCAGCAGCAGCTGACTTGGGATGCCTGGGGTTCTTAAGTTGAATCTGTATGTAAGTCAGAACTGGCATCCAGATTCAGCCGCTGTTGAAACTGATCAGTTTCAGCAGCGGCTGAATCTGGACGCCAGTTCCGACTTACATACAGATTCAACTTAAGAACAAACCTACAGTCCCTATCTTGTACGTAACCCGGGGACTGCCTGTACACTACAGGGTTATTTCAAAGTAAGTTATTTCAGAATAATAGCTCCTGAAATAACTATTCCAAAATAACACGTCCACACTACAAATCCCCATCAAAATAGCATAGATCTATATTGAAATACCACCGCCATACTGAGTGGAACAGGAATTGCATTTAAAGCGCCCCAGAATCACTCTGGGCAGGGCATCAGGATAGCAGTCACTTCCTGGAGCTGCCTCTGAGGCTCGTGCTTAAAGGGGCTCAGACCCTTCTCCATTGCCTACCTTGTTGAGGAACAGCAAACACCACAGCATGTGCTCGGATTGTCCGTGCAGATGCCACAGCACTCCTGCCATGGAGCTGGACCTGTTGCAAAGTGGTCACTGGCTCTTAGATCTGTTACTGCAACTCCCGGAGCAGTTTATTCAGGCTGTCCTTGTGGCACTGCTTGAGGACAACAACCAGCCTGGAATAGAGGACCCCCTCACCCAGGCCTAAGTGCTTCTCATGCACCACATTCCCTCTCACCACCACCCCCACACACTGTGCACCACCACTACTGGCGCTGGGAGACCAGTACCAACTGGTGGGACCAGATCGTTATAGAATGGTGGGACAACAACAATGGCTCCTGAACTTCGCATGCGGAAGGACACTTTCATGGAACTCTACAAGTGGCTTGGCCCTGCCCTCTAGGAATGGTGCCTGCCTCACGTGGTCCCACTGCCTCTTGTGCGGGTCCGTTGGTGGCCCGGGGGGGGTGGGGGCAGAGGAGGTAGGAGTGGGTGTGTGTAGGGTTGCTGGACTACTCCATGGGGGCAGCCATGCACTCAATGGCATTGGTGTAAGCCGTGCACATGCTTTCATGCTGCTGGGTCAGCTGCTCCCAGATGGTGCAGTGCAGCTCCCAGTCAGCACTGCTCTCCTGGGTGGCCCTCCTCAAAGTTCCTATTGAGGGAATGGAGGCACTTCAGGTGTTCCCATGCCAGGTTGTCCGGGGGTCGCCTCCACCGGCAGGTCTCGCAGAGGTGGGAGGATGGCATGGGAGGAGTTGCACATGCCCCACTCGCAGTTGGTCCCACAGTGAAGAAAAGTGACAAGAGCAGTCATCCTGGCTGGTAGGTATTGTGTCTTGGCTGACCTCCTCTTCCACCTTCTTGTCCACAGCCCTGCTCTGCTGGAGGCTCACGATGGGTATCTCCAGGCCAGAATCAACAATGGGTGGGGGGGGGGGGGAAGAGAGGGAGTGGGAAGGACCGACCCGACCCTCCAGATTGCAGTGCAGCTGCTCAAAGTAGTGGCACAACTGGCCATTGTGCAGGCCTGGTGCAGTTCTTTCATCATGCACACCTGCTCCTGGGTGCACATGTGGCCCTTCCAGCTCAGGTTGGCAGCCATCCAGCCATAGACTTTGGCATTCCTATGCCTGGTGCAGAGATCCTGGGGGTTAGCCTCCTCTCCCCAGACCTCAGTGAGATCCAGGATCTCTTCACTAGACCAGGAAGGGCCCTCATCTTCTACCCCTGGCCAGGGGCTTCAAAGTTGGCTGGCAGATTCCTTGCAGCCCTGGGGTGGGGGTGGAGGTTCAGTGGGAGTGCTGGGATCACTCATGGCTGCATTGACGGGTGCTGCTCTGTGTCACAGGGCTGATGTGGTGCCACATGCAGTTTCCCTTCTGGCTGCACCTTTAAGGCTGCATGGGAAGGGAAACTATAGAGTTCTGAGGGGTATGAAAAGAGCAGCCAGCAGGGCAGCTGTGAGAAGCCCTGGAGGCCAATTATTTTGAAATAAGCACAGCTGCGCTGCCCACACTCACCCCATTGTAAGAGGTGTTATTCCTCGTGAAATGAGGGTTTACTATTTGGAATAAGAAGCCTGTTATTTTGAAATAATACACTTGCTGTGTGGACACTCATCTTGTTATTTTGAAATAACTGTAATGTAGACATACCCTGAGAGAGTAGAAAAGGGATAGCAGGGGAGCAGGAGGACAGTCTGAGAAGAATTAACGCAGCAGGATGAAGCTTGTCACACTTAGGCTACGTCTACACTGGCCCCTTTTCCGGAAGGGGCATGTTAATTTCAAGAGTCGTCGTAGGGAAATCCGTGGGGGATTTAAATATCCCCCGCGGCATTTAAATAAAAATGTCTGCCGCTTTTTTCTGGCTTTTAAAAAAGCCGGAAAAGAGCATCTACACTGGCCCCGATCCTCCGGAAAAAAAGCCCTTTTCCGGAGGATCTTATTCTTACTTTGAAGTAAGAATAAGAGCCTCCGGAAAAGGGCACTTTTTCCGGAGGATCGGGACCAGTCTAGACGCTCTTTTCCGGCTTTTTTAAAAGCCGGAAAAAAGCGGCGGACATTTTTATTTAAATGCCGCGGGGGATATTTAAATCCCCCGCGGATTTCCCTACGACGACTCTTGAAATTTACATGCCCCTTCCGGAAAAGGGGCCAGTGTAGACGTAGCCTTATTCTGCCATAAATCATTCAGCTCTGCCAAACCTCAAATTTGAGGCCACCTTGCATTCAAATTGCACACACATTGCATTGTAGTTTTACCCATGTTGAGTCCTAAATAAATACAGACATCAAGTTACAGGCTGATAAACACCTGTTCCTAGTCCAAGCATGTTTTGGTGACTAGTTTGAGCACTGAGCTTCTAGTGATGTCACTTAGGCACTAGCAATCACTGATCATGTGCAGTTCTTACCATCGAGCAAGTACAGAGCCCAAACCTTGGTTTTCCAAATTTAAGCAAACCTCAGTTTTCCAAATTGTTCATGATTCTGACAGGAGTGGTCACATGAGTAAGCATTGTAGGATTAGGCTCATAAATCATTTCACTGCTTCAGGTGAAAGCCAGGTCTGGTGTTTTGCATCTATTGTGAAGTTAGAATGTCAGTCAAAAAGTTTGGAACCGGAAGGACTAAGGGCTTTTTTACACTATAGAGTAATGGGATGATTATGTTGCTACAGCACCATAGGTTAAGTACTTTCTACATTTCTCTATTGCTGTAGGTAATCCACCTCCCTAAGCAGCAGCAGCTAGGTCAACATAAGCATTTTTTATTGACCTAGAGGTATTTACACCAAGGTTAGGATGGCTTAGTTATGGCCCACAATGGTGTGAAAAATCTTCACTTCCATTTTTAATACCTCTGAGCAAAGCCAAGGTGTCAGTCAAAATTATAAGTATGTCAGGGCTTGGTGATATTAATGCACATTCTGACATCCTTGCTCTGTTTCCAGTCTGGCTGCACAGATCCGCAATGGAAATAAGTCTGCAGGCTATGGGGGGGGGGGGGGGGAAATGCTGGACCTTCTGGGCTCTCTCTCAACCCCATTAGAACAAACACTGTTTCAAACCTGCTGCAGGCTACTTGCAAGAGTAGTGTTTGGTGTTTCATGCCTGGCAGCAGTGACAAACAAAATATCTTGATGGGATTGTGGCCCCGGCCCCTTTTTAAAAGGATTTATAAGTCACAGTTAGTGGGAATTGGAGATGTTCAGTGCCTCTGAAAATCCAGACACTTTATCTGCTGAAGTCAGTGGCAAAGCTTCTGTTGACATCAATGATATAGGACTAGGTTTAAAGTGCTTAAGTATGGCCCTGGGTTTAAAAATGTGAATCAAAGTTTATTTCCCTTTCCAGCAGTTCACATGCTGGCCAGAGTCAATCTCTTAGTAGTTAGCTGTTAAACAGCAGCATTTAGCTAGTAATCAAACTGCTCACATTTAGTCAGGAGTGGCCCGAGGCTGGCTGCAGCAGCTGGCGCCCCAGGCGGAAGATGCAATCGGTGCCCGCACCTGCACGGCCGTCAAATGATCACGGGGCGCACCACCGCCCCGTGACATCATCGGGCGCCCGGGCCGGTGGTGCCCTAGGCAACTGCCTAGATATGTCGGTTTTAATATCTTCTCTATTTTTTTCCTACAGAACAGCATTATTTCAGAATAATGGTGAGCTGGAGGACTTCACTCCTAACTTCTGTAACCCTCATTTCACAAGGAGTAAGGGAAGTTGGAGGAGGAGTGCTTTTACTTCGACTACCTGCTGCATAGGCAGCTCCAAAAGCTGAATTAAGCTATTTCAACTTCAGCTATGCAATTGACGTAGCAGAAGTTGCGTAGCTTAATTCAACTTTTGCCCTGCTGTGTACACGTGCCCTATAACTGCTATTTTAGTCACTATGCTACGTACAAAGGAGTGACAAGCTGCAATTTATAAGACTGACCTGCCTTATGGGCCTGGTACGATGAGACACAGAGCACTTAAGACTACTGGGTAAAAAATGACCTTTGGATGGATTGCAAGATCCAGAGAGATATCTGAAGCTATAGTAGTTTATTTTCGATGGTCACCTTATAAACACCAAAAAGTAAATTATACGTAATGTTTTGTTCTATATCCATGTGGCTATTGGGAATGTCTGTAAAAGGACTATCACTCCTTCTAACACCGACTATAGATAAATTGTTTGTTTACAACTGAACTCAGAAAACTGCTGTAGACAATCTTATGAAGATGGTGAGTTATTTACTTCAATGCAATCACACAAGAGCACCAAAGCTTTATTCTTGCATTGTCTGAAGAACATAAATAACTTGCTAGAGAAGCTAGGGATTTAGCAGTCCTTTAGAAACAAGTAGCATTAGCTCTGTTCATAAAATAGTGACGCTAGAGAGTTCAGTGAGAAAGCCAGGCTTCTGCCTTACGTCTTTTTCATAACTATCCAACATGACCTCATTAAGGGAGTGCATGCTGGACTGGCTTCCCTTTCATCCAGCCTATTACAGTATTTCCAGAGGATGGCTAACAATTATGTAAAACAAATAGTGACATAGATCTCAGTTTATTTAAAACTCATTCACTTCAAAAAGGTGCCAAAGGGATTTAAGAAATCCAGAGAGTATTAGGATTGTAAAGAGCACCAGATGATCTTCTGAAAGAATCTTGTCAAACTGTATTAAGGTCCAAGTAACTATGAGAAACACTAGCTGATTGAAGCCTGTTAATTCTCTTACTGTGCAGCCCCCTCCCACAAATCCCCACCCCCACACCTCAATAAGCAGTCAACTGGTAAGTGATCACTTTAAAGCATCAAAATTATCAGTGCAATTTTATTCAAACTTTAGGTAGACATTAAGCTGTCTGATTTTTGCTGATCTCCCAAGTAGCTGCTTAGGACAGCATACTATAATTACATCAACACTAGAACATGTCCATCATCTCCCCCCTCCCCCGAAAAAAAGACTTTACAGGAATTTAAGGTGTCTAAAATGTTTTTACTTAACATATACAGCACACTTACAATATTAGCACTGACCTTCACCTTAGTAATGGATATTACTAGTTTTTTTAGCTTTAAAAAAGATCTTACATGAGCAGCCAAAAGTTACTTAGCTAGAATCCATGAAAAATAAAGACTGCGCTCGGATGTGGTGGGACTTTAGTTACCTCTTTATATTGAAAGCCGTTGCCCCATCTATTCCCTCTCTACAAAGAGAAAGGACAATTAGGCCTTCAACTTCATTAAAAAAAAAAAGGAAGAACTTTTATGCTTCAGCTATTTTATTCTCTCCTGAGCTTTTGTACGTATGAGATCAGTAAAATGGTCCATAATATGGAACAGTAAGTTTCTTCCAAATGGTCTTCCAAATGAGGCGGCTTCAGTCCCCTCTTAGCCTAAGAGATTCAATAACCCATTCCGCAGAGTACTGCTGGATGTCTGCTGGCAACATTACCTTGGGAAGAGACCGTGCCAGTCAGATTCTTGCACCTTTTCATTGCCCTATTAGAGAAGCAGACCATTTCTCTCACGCCAGTATCTGGATGAGAGAGAGAGAGAAACATGAGTCTCCTTCTACACCCTCTGAAGAAACTTATCTTTGTTCTGCTGAACCCACCTTTAAAAGAGCCATGCCACAGGGTTCTCACACTACTACTGGATAGTATTAGCCTCAGAGGATCACTGTGGCCCTTCACAGGGCCCCTTTCCCTTTACAAGAGGCAGGGTCCACAGCTTCCATAATTATCACAGGCTAGTTCATGATTTTGGGGTGAAAAATACATCTATAGTCCTGGTCTCCCTTCTCAGGGCAATCTTTGTGTTGGGACAGGGTGAGGTTTGGGGGGAAACCCAGGCCCACCCACTACTCCAGGTTCTGGCCCAGGGACCCTAAGGGGACATCTAAACAACATCCCTTTTTCAATAAAGGGATGTAAATTAGATATATTGACATTGTAAATGAAGCCAGGATTTAAGTTTCCTGCACTTCATTTACATAAAGCAGCTTTTCAAAAAAAAAAAAAAAAAACAAACCTGTGGCTACCATTATGTAAATGAAGTGCAGAAAATTCAAATCCTGGCTTCATTTACAATGTTTAATTTATCTCCCTTTATCAAAAAAAGGGATGTAGTTTAGATTTACCCTAAGACAGCAGTCTCAGACAGGGTTGTTTTTGCTTCCAATCCGGGCCACTTCCCCAAACAATCCCTCCCATTACCTTCCCCTGGTACCTGCTAACCAATCCTTATCTCCACTTCCACTGCTGCTGTTCTCCTTGTCTTCCTCCTACCTGGAGGGGGGGAAACCTTTTAAAGCTGTCCCACTGGTTTTAATTGGCTGCAGATGTTTAATTAGCTCGCTCCCTCAGGCAAGTCATTAACTAGCCCCAGGTGTCTGGCTGCCTTCATTTCAAGGCTGCATTCTCTAGGGCTACATCTACACTACAAGATATTTGCATCCACTGGCTCTCTCGAGACCTTCGGGGGGCAGTGGGCGCTGTCCGGGGTTCTCTGCTCGGTATCCCCATCCGGTTCCCTCATTTTAACCCTTTGACCCTCACACCTGTACCTGTTTTTTCATTATTTGTCCCCCATAATTAGTTTAAAAAAAAGATATTTGCACAAAAATGGCTGTTTTTGTGCAAAAATTGGCAGAGCATCCATACTTTAAGCACACTTTTCCACAAGAAAATTGACAGAACAGAGGGCTTTTGCTGATAGAGCTATTCCTTTCCCTACGAGGAATAACTCCATTTTGTGCTACAGCTCTTGCACAAAAAGGCAAAGTGGGCGCTTCACAGGGGTTTCTTGTGCAAGAAATCCCTATGGGAAAAAGCACAGGTGCTTCGATGGCCATTCTGTGAATGGCCATCAGAGCTTTCTTGTGCAGGAGTGTCCATGCAATGTGGATATTCTCTTGCACAAAAGCACATCGCTTTTGTAATGTGCTTTGAGGTCTGGACGCACTTTTGTGCAAGAAGTTTTTATTCAAGAACACTTCTGCAAAAGACTTCTTCTGCAAAAACCCTTCAGTGTAAACAAAGCCTAGGAGTTTACTCAGGGAAGAGAAAGCCATTTATCCAACATCCTGTATACCTGGCTTCCATCAGAGTGTGGCAGGCTGCTGGTTTGGGTCTGTCTCAATATTTTAGATTTTATTAGGAAAAAACAAAGATTTATTGATCGAACAAGCTATCAAAATTAGCCCCAGTTACTCACCCTAAACAGACCAACTGTATCTTAGATTTGATTAATTACCTCAATTTGTTGAGACTGTGTTTAAGCTATTAAATTGTTATGACACCTTATTTCAACTACTAAAGAGCTTGGATCCATTAACAATAACAATCTGGTAACAATAATGCTTTGCACTACACCTGACCTTGTTTCACATTTTGTATTTTACCATTCACAAAATGTATTTTACCATTAATGACACCATCCTCTGCTCAGCTCTGTATTTTCATGCAGAACGTCTTTGGGTCCCCTCTGCAGCTGGGTGTGGGGGAAGAGTAGTGTAGCAGCACAGAAACAGGAGTCAGCCACGTGATCTAGGCACCTGCCTCTATGCAACTGGAGTTGGCCATCCCTGCAGATGCCCAGGAACCATGCATAAGGGATGTCAACCCCTGTGAACCCTTCTCCTGGAGGAGAAACTTAGCAAGAAATTCCCTAAGGGAAACTTTACAGGGGTTTTCTGCCTCCCCTTTGAAGGTTTTTTCAATGGAAAGAGCAATATGACCAAAATGTGTATTTCTGTTTTATACATTGCTATTCCTCTGTGGAGGGGGAATCAGTGCCAAGATAAAACATTACTATTATAGGTCATTCCCTCATTTCCCACTTCAGCTAACAGGTTCTTTGAGTTTCAGTGCTCACATTTGCCTTAAGTCATTACTGTGTCTACTAAGTGCTGAATGATGAGGTTGCCAGTGGAATAGCTCTACTCTATTAATTTCATGAGGAAAATATGCACTAACACTTAGCAGAGAGTGTATTTTGAATTTTTCTCTCATTATTGATCTATACTCTGAAATGCACCTCAGACCTACTGTCTCTTGAATTGATCATAATTTTTAATCACTCGCTTACCATGAATTAAAAGGACCATTTCCAGTAAAACCAATACTACCCCAGCAAATTAGGCAATGTTCCAGTAAAGTATTGTAACTGGCATTATCAGAAATACATTTATACATTTTACCTCCTTAAAACAGTCTTGGAGCCAGATGTGGATTTCATTTACGCCAAGGGAAATCAAGAGCAACTCCTCTGACTTTGGGGGAGTTCCTACTCCATGATTTACAGAACATTGTTAGGAGAAGTATACAAGACCTTCCCATGGAAATACCCACAGACAAGAGTTTGTGAGTAGCAACCCCCTTGAAGTTTTTCCAATTGTTCCTTCTGTTGGAGGACTTAGGCCTCACTCTCCACCATAGAATGGGCCACAGTTTAGTCCTACAGACATCCTCAGATCTATATGAGGTAAGCATCTTTTGCATGAATGTCTTATGCCTCTAAAGCTTCAGAGATGTAGCCAAGTTAGTCTGTAACAGGAAAAACTTTAAAAAACCCATATAGTCTAGTAGCACCTTAAAGACTAACAAAACTTGTAGATGGTATCATGAGCTTTCATGGGCGCAACCCACTTCTTCAGAAGACTGGAGTGTTAGAAGTCTAGATCCAAGAATAAATAAGGTGGGGGGGGAGGGGAGAAGAGAAAAAAAGGAGGGGGAAAGAAAAAAAGAGAGAGAGAGTGAGTAGATGGTTCAAATAATTACAAGAGGCTGATAAGAACAATTAGCACCTCCATTGTTGGGTTGGTTGGTTAAGTCATTAGGATGTGGAAGATAGTGTGCGAGCCATCAGCCATTGGATCTGGACTTCTAACACTTCAGTCATCTGAAGAAGTGGGTTGCGTCCATGAAAGATCATGATACCATCTACATGTTTTGTTAGTCTTTAAGGTGCTACTAGTCTATATTTTATGCCTTAAATCATTTCTGGGGCCTGTTAGTTCTGCCTGACTCTGAGGCCTCACTAGAATTTTTACCCTTAATTCATTTATAAGAAATGTTCATATTCCTGTATATTAAACAGGGTACTTCTAGTCAATAAATTCACACACATTTCTTAATTTACATTATTAGTATATGTGGAAACTCTTGTTCCTACTTAATTTGTATTAGGGATATAAGTCCACTTAACAAACAGCTCTTTTACCACTGTAGGTCTTTCCCTCAGTTTGGAATATCGTATTTTTAATAGTTATTCCAAACTATTGGAATTGTATTTCATTACAATACTCTTTAGATGAAATCCATTTCCTCCATAAAAGTCTGAGTAACTAGGCTCTATGTGGGAAACATGCACTTTACATACAGCATCTCTATAACAACCACAGTCCCTTAAGCTATTTGTGCTGTGTCCAAAATAAATCTGACTAACATGGCTCCTTCCCTGGTCTACCCCAAAGTGTTCCAAACACATTGTTCATTGCAGGTTACTCTAAAACACTTATGCTATCTATAAAACAATTACAAGTTATAAGTCTAATATGGCCAACTCTTCCTCAGCAAAATAGTTCCACTGAATTCAAGGATGATTCACTAAAGTGTTTGTGGGATTATTTTTTATTGGACAAGTTTTGGCAAGTGCACCACCTCTTGGTACACACATACTGTGCAAAGTCACTTTCATTACAGCTCTGATATTCTAGCTGTGATCCATATCTACAGCCATTTCATATTAAATGTAACTAGGTTTAGGGGACTAAAAAGGAGGATCTACCCAGAAGGCATTGATAAGTCACTATGTGCATTTTAATAGTTAGAACAGTGGTCACCAACCAATCAATCAGGATCTACCGGTAGATCTCGGAGCCTCTGGCAGGTGATCCTGACTGGTTTAGCTGTCAAATGCTGGCACTTCAGCTGCCCCTCCCTCCACTGCCCTGCTGCTCCTGGCCAGAGCCTCAGAACTTCCCTGTAGGAGCCTCCTGCTTGTTGGGCAGGGTTGAGGAGAGAGGCAGGGGAGCGCTGATGTCACTCTGGGAAGATGGGATGCAGGGGAGGAGGACAGAGTGAGGAGGGTGGGGCCTCAGTGAAGGGGGGGGGGGACCTTGGAGAAGAGGCGGAGTAGGGTATTTGTGTTTGAGGTAAATCCTGGACTGACAAATTCAAAAAGTGATCTTGTGCTTAAAAAGGTTGGAGACCCCTGAGTTAGAACAAACCCTTGTCCAGTCCTCTCTGGGGTTTAAGATTTTATTTTCTCTTTTGAAATTTCCAATATAACCAATCACAGCTACCAAGTTTTTGCAACCTCCAGTACTACCTCAAGATTTCAAAAATAGGAATTAGACACAAAAACCATGAGAATGGCTTAAAAATCCATGGAGTTTTAGAAGATAATGCCTGTTGATGGAGGCTGTTTTGCGCACCTTCTGTGTTCTGAGTCTTCAGCACTCATTCAGATCACACTTTCAAGCTTTTCTTATGCAGCCATAAGGACTAGAAGCTTGTTTCACAAAAAGCTCATATTCTCACATATTCACACAACTCCAGGAGGTTGGTCATTAAGAAAACAAACCATAGTAAATATGAGACTCATGAGAACATAGATAGATAGACTTGGTAAGCAACATTCCTTCCCATGTGACATTTCTCCCTGGTGAAAATGTTTTTCTCCCTGGTGAAACTAATTTTTCTCCTGGGGTGCATCCAACCATTCCCAGTTGTGGTAAAGACCCATTCCCTTCAGAACCAGAGCTAGATGGAGTTGAGAGTACTAGCAAGCCATCAGGGAACAGGTTATAGAGGGTTACAGTATTGCTGGTGGGATGAAGGGTGTTGTCACAAGAGGATGAGGTTAGGGACTTAGCACTACCTGCTGGAGTTGTGTCCGTGAAGGAACTTGAGGCTATGGAAGGCTCCCATCATGGTCTCCACTTGCATCTCCTTCATCCTCTTTTGTTCCTTACCAGTTGTTTCCATCACCCGCAAGCCTGCAAGGGCTGTACATTGGCCTACTTAAACCTGCCTTTGCTGTAGCCAACAGTGGCTGGTAGAAGGAATGGCAACAGCTGTCTAAAACACCACAATCTCAGTAGTGCAGCAGGGAGGCATTTCAGGGTTGGGAGATGGAGCCTGGCAGCCCTGACAAAATTGGCAACAGTGTCTGGCTCAGTTCTGCTCAGGCAGTCTGAAGAACAAAAACTGCTGTCACAGGGCCCCACCGTGCTTTATGAAAATTGACTTATGAATATGCATAACTCAAAGACGTTTTAAGTAGAATGCCTCATGACATATTTTAAAAGTTGCAATCTGCTGAGTGTGTACATTCTATTTCTGTGCATGTATCAATCTTGAATATGAAGTTAGAAATATGAAGTTTGAATCTGTTTATAATTCTAGATTTGCTGACAGGGGCCATTAGTAATACTCCAGAGACATAATGGCCCGGTGCTCAGACAACGGTCTGTAAATGGGTTTGTTTTTCCTGTAAGCCCAAACAGTGGTTGGTCCTACAAAGACATGTGACCAGGCCACCTGATGCTGAAATCCAGTTTGGATCTTGTACTTTTCCACCCAAGGTGAGAAAAGTTTGAACTCCAGACAAAGAATTCCCACCTTGAGCAAAAAGGATATAAAGATGGGAAAGCAAACAGGGACAGTGGCCAGATGCCAGGAGATTCCCACTTATTATCCAAAATGCCAGCTGGCAACATCTAAGACTGACCAGGGGGAAAGATTGGAATCAAATTCGGAGACTGCCTAGTTTGAGAAAAAGATTATTAGAACTACTGATAGAATAAGAATTTGCATTTAAAAAGTTCTAGGGCAATGGTTTTCAAACTATGGGTTGCAACCCAGGGTCATGGAATGTCAGGCACTGGATATCATTGCTGCAGGGCGATCAGGTGACCAGTAGGGTGCTAAGGCAGGCTATCTGCCTGTTCTGGCACCATAGGCTGTGCTGTGCCTCAAGAGTGGCCTGCAATAGGTCTGGCTCTTAGGTGGGAGGAGAGGGAAAAGTACACAGGGCTCCTGCACTGCCCCTGCCCTGAGAACTAGCTCTGCACTCCCATTGGCTGGAAACCTGCTACTGGCTGCTTCTGGGGCGCAGCATGGTCTGTGGTGCCAAGAGAAGTGGGAAGCTGTCTTAGCACCCCTGCTGCACTACTGACCAGGAGCTACTCAAGGTAAGCCCCTCTTGCCACAGCCTTGATACCCCTCCCCCAAGCCAGAGCCCCCTACTACACTCCAAAGCTCTGATCCTTAGCCCCACCTCAGAGCCTGCACTTTAGTCAAATTATGTTGGGTTGCAAACATCAATGATTTTCTTCAACTGGGTCATGAGAAAAAAAAGTTTAAAAAACACTGTATTAGTGTATTAGGCTTAGCTGGCGTGTTTTGTAACACTGACGGGCAGAACTGAACCTAGGATCTTTGGAGTTTAGTGCATGAGCCTCTACTGCTTCAGCTAAAAGCCTCTCAGCTAAGGCCATAGTGCAAACTTGTGCTTCCTCTCTGTAAATGGTCTAAGTGCCATTACATGTGGATAGTACACCACACCCAATAAGTGTGTGGGTTACATTTTGTTTTATTTTTTGCTTAGTAACTTACTTTGATTTGTTTTCACTTGCAATCGCTTAAATCTTACTTTTTGAATTTATTGAAACATTTATTTATTACCAAATATAGTGTAAATAATTGTTACGGGGGGAGGGGGGGGGGCAGTGGCAAGGATCAAGCCTTAGTGCAGCTCTCTCTTTCATTGATAAAGAGTGATTCTAATGAGCTTCCTCAGTTTAAAACTTTATTTTATTTATTTAGGTGTCACAGCTGAGGTGAGGACCTCAGCTAAGGAAGAATGGAGTGGGGGGTATCCACCTCACCCCTGCATTCTCCTCTTTTCTCGCCCCAGCCAATGCCTTCAATCTCACACACCCAAGTGGGATTACTCCTGTCCAGCCCCTGGATCCCAATCTATATCTCAGCCTTATTGGCAGTTCAGTTCAGTATTCTCAATATGACCCAATGGTCAAAGTCTATTCCTCACCCCTAGTAGCAGGGCAGCACAAGTTCATAGTCCTAATACAACCCAATGGTCCAAGTTTGTTTTAAGGGGTAATAAATAAGGGAAAGTTTTACATCCCCCCAGCAGGGGGGTGTCCAGGCCCTCCCACTCCACTAGAGCCCAGCCTAGGGCCCCTATTAGTGGCTCGCTCTAGCCACTGAGTCAGCAAGGAAATTCCTGCTGCAACATGCTGACTCTCTGATGGTGGCTCAGTCACCCTGTGGCCATCGCCATCCTCGGGCTGCTTCCTGCTTCCAATGTCTCTGTGCACAGCTAGATCTCCATCTCCCCTTCTTCCTCTGGGATCTGGTTACTCCCACCTGCTTGTGAATCCTGAGTGGACTTTAGCTGTGTTGGGTCTCCAACCTGCATGGTAGCATTTGGGCCGTCACTGGGACTTGGAGGGAGTTGGCCACACACATCCTCTCCCTTAAGCTGCCCACCCCAACTGTGCAGAGCTGCTCTCTTTTATAGCAGTGCAGCCCAAGCATGCCCAGTAGGGTAGACAGGGTGTTGCCTCTTCCGCTCTCAAGATGGAGATAACCTTCTTCTGTTCAGTGCGGGGAGAGTATCCCCATCACACTGGGGCTTTGGTCTTCTTTTGTGCAGTGTTCTTGGGTGCTAACAAGTCCCTGTAGCTGATCCATTCCAGGACTGAGCTGGTTCAGCATCTGTATTGTTTTGCTGGGAGGCTGTTACCCCAACTCTGTGTCTTGGCTGGGGAGGATCAGCGTTGCTAGCCTAGCAGGACAGAGTCAGGTGCTACATGTGGCTTTGAGAACTGCGGTGCCCCAGGGGGCAGGTAGGTGGACTCAGTGGTATGATCAGTTCTGAAAGACAGCCCCAGGGGACTCTGTGATCCAACTTGTCACAACCTCCAGATACAAACAGTCTGTCTTTCTCAGAGCTCCCAGCACTGCTACTCAACACCTCAGACCCCCTTCAATTTACTAAGTCTAGTGAGGCCCAGCTGCACTTATTTGGCTCCCAGATGGAAGTTTCTCCATGAACAAACTCCCTGAAACTTTGATAGGAATTAACTCATCCAAACCCAGGCCCCTCTATGGTTCTTCTAGGCTCACTGACAGGGGAAGGGGAGGATAAAGGGGGCAATTGCCCTGGGGCCTGGCCATTCAAAGGACTGAAGCTCCTGGCTACTGTCAATGCTACTGCAGCAGAACCTGGTGCCCCAGGCCTCTCTGAATTGCCACACAAGCACTGTATCAGGTGCTCTGCATGGCTTTGAGGGCTGGGGAGAAACCAGCACTATGGTCTGGGTCGTGTTAAGAGCTGAATGCCCTCGGCCCTATCCCTTCTGCCCTCAATTCTGCCTTTTCCAGAGACACAGCGCCTGCCTCCCCCCACCTAGGTTCGGGGCCCACACTGGCTTTTCACCGGGGCAGGGTGTTGTAGTGAGGTGGGGCCTTATCCAAGGAACCTCTTTTTGTTTAGCCTTAGTCTGGAGGTAAAGATTTTGGGGAAGGTTGAAGAAAATCTCATCAGCCATTTATGAGAGGATGAGAAAAGAAAAAAAGAAACAGACCCAATGCAGCCAGAACATTTGGTTCATCGTAAGTAACTTAAATAGTTGAACTTTACCATTTGAAGCAAAGGAAATAACAGTTGCAAGCATCTGAAACACTCAGCACACACACTTCAGCAGATTAAGAACTACAGTACTAAATGGTGCACAGGTATTTGGGAGCCTTGGAGTTAGGTCCTTCAATACCTCTTGAGCATGCACATTTAATTTTCTGATTGCTCCTGGCCCTCACCAGCACGAAAGGACATATGGAGCAGCGCCCCCTTTCCCTTGCACCTATGCAACCTAAATAAGGCCTAGGCACAATTGCAGTACATAGGCTCAAAAGACTGCTCTCTTTTTACTCCCCTTAAGGCAGTCATGGGCAACCTAGGCTAGTGAGCGGGCTGCATGAGTGGCCCTCCTTCAGCTCAGTGCACTGTAAGATTGTTGTAACCAAGATGGTCTCCTGGGATAGGTTAGTTTTGCTACCTGCACTTGCGTACCTAGAATTTGCAGGATATATCCACTGAGCCATAGCAGCACTGTGATTGGATGTAGAGGGAGTGTACGGCTCTCATGGTCAATACTATGTACAATCAGCTTATACCTCACTTCACGTGCCTGTGCTGTAAGTGTAATCCTTTAGTAATACCGGCAGGGAAAAAACAATGCAGATGGAAAGCAGCGTAATCTGGCAGCCCTGCACATAGGCAACAGCAAACAAAATGTCGCATGGATCATACAGAGAACACCAATGAGTTGCACAAGGCACTGGGGCCACAGATTGCTCACCGCTGCCTTAAGGCATACAGCCTACCAGAACAGGTACTGAAAATGGTAGAGAGGCAGGAGTATACCCCCTCTGTGCTAAACCATGGAGGTCATGTCTACACTGGGAAAAACAGATTGCATTTTAAAAGATTAGAGATAACATGTTGTAACTAATAGAACTGGGTCAGATAGTTCAATGAAATGGTCATCAGAAAGTGCCAGTTTGCCAAAACTGGAACTTTTCACAGAAATACATCAGCTTAGACCGGGGTGGCCCCCTTCATGGGCCCCCACACTGCCGTATTTTCCTGTGCCTCTGCACGTACAAGACACTCGCAGCTCCCCTTGGCTGCAGATCACCATTACCCAGCCAATGGGAGCGGTCATCGCCTGTATCTGAAGAGTTGCGGACAAACATAGCAGCAGTGGCTAACACTGGTGACTGCTGCTGTTTTATTGCCTACTCCTGTCTTAGACCAAACTTTCATTGGCAAGATAACTCCAGTCAAAGAGGGAATTTCTGGTCAAAACAAGATAGGGAGTGACCCATCCAAGAATAGCCAATAGCCTGGTGATTAATGTACTCACCTAGTATGTAGAAGACATAATGACTTGAACTTGTGTCTCTTCCCCATGCAGCTCTAATTACTAAACCAATTTTAAGTAGGCCTTTGCACCTAGCACAGACAAGTGAGTTTAAAAATATTAGTGATAGTTAACCCTACTTCCTCTCAACGTTTATGTGCTTTTGTCTCTGTGATTTTAAAAATCTTATTTTTTAAGATCAGTACAGCTTTGTGATGTAAGAATATATAGTTACATCTGGCACTTAGAAAGACGGAGAGGAATGGAATAGGGTATAAAAGAAAGCCAAAGTTTGATTGTTATATTCTTTTAGTGCCTTCATTATGTTGTTTTTTGTAGAGATTGCAGCACAATTGTGCTTATCACTTGTTTGATGAGTAAGATCCAGCTGGGAAAAAGCAATCAGTTCTTCTATGAATAAAATCGGAAAGTTTCTCCATGGCTATATTTGATTTGATTCTGTTTTATTCATACAGACATGAAGCTCTAAAATTTCATCTTTCCTGCAGGGGGTATGCTGAGCACAGGGGGAGTTATGTTGAATGATACTGAATTCTTGTTGAAGAAACACTGCCTTCCTGCAGAAAAGGTGGAATTTTAAAGTTTTTGAGCTTTGCATCACCTGAACCCTGATCTCTTTCTGTCTGCTAATGAAACATAAAAACCAGAAGTGCTTCCTTATGAATTAAATCCTCATAGTTCATTTTAACCCCCTTGGAGAAAATTATGCAGTGCTCTGAATTGTCTACACGGGTTATCTTTTATTCATTAGAATCCTAAATATTATTGAAATGTATTCTTAATTGTTCCCTGCTGAAAACAGTGGTGATCTTGAATAAGTATTTTGCATTTGTGATGTCCAGCTGCTAGCATAGTTAATAATAATACAAAAAATTGAGAAGTAATAGAATTTATTAATGTGATTCAATTCAAAGAAATTGTTACTATTGGCCTTCGTGGCCTGTGAATAGTATGCTCTGCATATTTCAAGCATATAGAATCTATGCTTGCAGGGCTAATGCACTAATACAACATTTGTCAGAATGGTGACTAGCAAGAATTTTCCACCAGTACATTTCCATTCTCTAAACCAATTTAGATCAGCGCTAGAACTATTTACTGGATACTAAAGCTGGCCAACATTTTTTATCAAGATTTAAAACAAAAAATAAAGAAAAAAACTCTCCCCCCCAAAAAATATGAATGTTCTCATGGAACTTTTAAGTTTCTGATTTTAGTAAAAAAGAGTTCTGTGTTTCAGGTTTTGCTTTTCAATTTTCTTTACTCCTCTCCCTCTTCATTCCCCTCTCCCCACTCTGAAAAAGATGGAAAAAAGAAAGGACAAAAAAGGAGGGCAGAAGAACCAAATCCACAAAACTGTTCTTTTAACCATGCAAGCTTCAGTCTCTTCCCTCCTCCCGCAGATAAAAAAATCCTGAGTTTCAGAAGCTTGTAAAGAGGGTTTGGTTTTTGTTTTGCTAAACATTTCTTTTGGCAGGGCTGGCCTTACCATGAGGAGAACTGAGGCGGCTGTCTCAGATACCAGACTGCAGGGAGGTGGGGGCGCCACTAGGACCCAGAGTGTAGAAAATTGTATCTGTTGCTGGTGCATATGTATTCTCTCTGCTCCAGATGCACAGAGATGGTAGAGTGCTGTGCTGGAAGAAGAAGGGCACAAGAGATGTAACAGGCAGTCAGGAGAAAAGGTGGCATGGGGCTGTCATTTGAGCTTCCCACCTCAGGTGCCAAAATGTTGTGGGCCGGCCCTGCCTTTTGGGGGGGGAGGTGGGATTGGGATTGGTCCTGCCTTGGGCAGGGGGCTGGACTTAATGACCTTCTGAGGTCTCTTCCAGCTCTATGATTCTCTATGATTCTATGAAAAGCAGCCCCTCTAGATACTTTTATGTAATGCTCAAAGAATCTACTTCGGTTTCTCTTGACCACATCAGACATTGCTTTAGGTAATCTTGGCCCTTGTTTATGCTACATTTTTCTCTCTCAGTCCTGGTCTACCCAAAGGAGTTATTTAGAAAGAACTCCCCTTATTTCAGAATAACGAGCAGAGTGTTCACATTACCAAGCCTGTTATTTCAAAATAAGGGGCTGGTTATTTTGGAAGAACTCCTGCTTTCCATCTGTTCTAATAATACCCAAGGATGCTACTGCCTGCATCACCACTGCTGTTGGATGATTATTGGGGGGAGGGATAGCTCAGTGGTTTGAGCATTGGCCTGCTAAACCCAGGGTTGTGAGTTCAAACCTTGCAGAGGCCATTTTAGGATTTGGGGCAAAAATTTGTCAGGGATGGTACTTGGTCCTGTTGTGAAGGTAGGGGGCTGGACTCAATGATCTTTCAAGGTCCCTTCCAGCTGTAGGAGATAAGCAATCTCCATTAATTATTATGAGGAATAACACCTATTTCAAAACAGTGTTAGTGTAGATGCTCCACTGCTACTATTTCAAAATATTTATTTCAGGAGTTATTATTTCCAAATAAGTGATTTCAAAATAATTTCCTGGTGAAATAATAATTCCTGAAATAACTATTTCAAAATAGCACGTCCACACTACAGGGAAGCCTCAAAATTAGTCCAAGGCAGACTCGCTTAATGTGGTTGCGTTACCTCAGCTTACAGCCCCAGGAAGCACTGGGGACTAGTTACTTTGAATGAGTCTGTGAGGAGTTATTTCGAAATAGCAACAATGGAGTGTCTTTGAAATAAACGTTATTCCTCGTGGAAATACCGCTATTTGAAATAAACGTTATTCCTTGTGGAAAGCAGGAGTTATTTCGAAATAACCAGCCCATCATTTCAAAATAACAGGCTTGGTAGTGTGGATGCACTGCTTGTTATTTCGTTAGTGTCCATGTATGTATTATTGATATTAGATAATTCTACTATGGCTGTCACCACTGTTTTCGAGGAGTTCCTCTATCCCTCCCTCATAGAACAGTACACGTGTATTTGGCACTTGCTATTGTGATTGTCAGTTGCTGATCTACTGCATTAACAGAATGCCTGATAAGCTATACATCTGTTCTAATAATACCCAAGGATGCTACTGCCTGCATCACCGCTGCTGTTGGATGATCATAAGGCTTACAGCATGGCCCTGAAGACTTATTTCAGTTTTGTCTCATTGTATTCTATGTGGGGTATATTTCCTAGTAGAATCCACAGGTTGATCACTGTAAGGGTTCTGGTCTAGCTTATTCATTATGAACCTGACAATAGGAAAAATTAGTTCATGATTTTCTCACTTTTAGTCTATCAGGTGTCCCTTTGTAAACATGGCATTTTAAATATTCACCTCTCCCTTGAAAACAAAGACTTTGTTTATCCAAAATGTTTACAAAATTAAAATTGGCTTAGTGAGTTTGTAAATGATTTGAAATAAAGGGAGTAGCCAATAATTACCATGAGCCTCTTTTGAAAGACTATGGGTCTGATTGTCAATTGCTTTACTCCTTTATAGCCACATGCACCCTTCTGCATGCTTCTACTGCATGCACATTGCAGGTCTATTTTGGGAAATGACAGCTCACCACTCTGGGGGAAGCAGGAGGAAGCAGCTAATTCCTGCAGCATGAGTGCTGTTGACTGTCATTTCGGAATTAGCATTACTTTCATTCGGTTTGTCTGTGCCATCCACCTTGGGAGTATGGAACAGGTGTGAATGGAGGAACCAGTGGTTTGTAGGAAAATCAGATTGCCATGACTAAAAGCAGAAATAGTACTGAGACAGCATTCCTCTATGGACTTTGGATTTTAGAAACTTAATACTCTGATCCTTCCTTGAGAGGAGCTTCACTCAAAACCTTAGTTCACTGTGCCTTCTGTTCCCCTTCTCTAGGCTTTTTTGGGGGTTGATGAAGCATACAATACTAGAACTGGAAAGGAATTTGAGAGGTCAAGTTCAGTCCTCTGCCCCCACGGCAGGACCAAGAACCATCTAGATCATCCCTGACAGATGTATGGGAATCTAACCTATTCTTAAATATCTCCAATGATGGAGATTCCACAGCCTCCTTAGACCATTTATCCCAGTGCTATTTTTCTCCTTGTAACACCCTTTTAGGTACTTGAAAGCTGCTATCATGTTCCATTTTTGTCTTTTCTTTTCCAAACTAAACAATCCCAGTTCTTTAAGTCTTCCCTCAAGGTCATGTTTTCTAGACTTTTAATCATTTTTTGTTGCTCTTTGGACCTTCTCCAATTTGTCCGCATTTCCTGAAATGTGATGTCCAGAACTGGACACAATATTCTAATCATCACCAAGTAGAGTGGAAGAATTACTTCTCATATCTTGCTCACGACACTCCTGTTAGTGCATCCCAGAATGACGTTTGCCATTTTTGCAACAGTGCCACACTGTTGACTCATATTTAGCTTGTGATCGACTATGACCCCTAGATCCCTTTCTGTAGTACTCCTTCCTAGACATTCACTTCCCATTTTCTATGAGTGAAACTGATTGTTCCTTCCTAAGTAGAGTAGTTTGCATTTGTCCCTGTTGAACTTCTTATTTTCCTCAGACCATTTCTCCAGTATGTCCATATCACTTTGAATTATAACCCTAACCTTCAAAGCACTTGCAACTCCTCCCAGCTTGGTATCATCTGCAAACTTTACAGCATACTCTCTATCCCATTATCAAAACCATTGATGAAGATATTGAATGAATCCTGCGGAATCTCACTTGTTATGCCCCTCCAGTATGACCATGAACCATTGATAACTACTCTCTGAATCCTAGTATGCACTGGAGTGGAAGGTTGACTTAAGATACTCAACTACAGTTGCATTAATTGTGTAGCCAGAGTCGAAGTATCTTAAAATGCTGTCCACACAGCAGGAGGCCAATGGGAGCACAAGCTCCTGTTGGCTTCTCTTACTCTTAGCAGAACGAGGAGTACTAGATGCTAGAAGGGCTGCCCTCAGCGTTCGATTTATGGGTCTACATTAAACCTGCAAAACTGAGTGCTAGAAGATTGACATCTGGAGGGTCAGTCTTCTTGCTATTTTACAAATGCCCTGAGAGCGGTTATCCAACCAATTATGCATCCACCTTATAGTATCCTCATCTAGGTTGCATCTCCCTAGTTCAGTGATAAGAAGGTCATAGAATAATTCAACTTGTGGTCCACTATGACCCCTAGATCCCTTTCCGCCATGCTCCTTCCTAGACAGTTGCTTCCCATCTTGTATGTATGGAACTGATTGTTCCTTCCTAAGTGGAGCACTTTGCATTTCTCTTTATTAAACCTCATCCTGTTTACCTCTGACCATTTCTCTAACTTGCTAAGGTCATTTTGAATTATGTCCCTATCCTCCAAAGAAGTTGCAACCCCACCCAGTTTGGTATCATCTGCAAACTTAATAAGTGTACTCTCTATCCCAATATCTACATCATTGATGAAGATATTGAACAGTACGGGTCCCAAAACAGACCCTTGAGGAACTCCACTTGTTATCCCTTTCCAGCAGGATTCAGAACCGTTAACAACAACTCTCTGACTACGGTTATCCAGCCAATTATGCACCCACCTTATCGTGGCCCTATCTAAGTTATATTTGCCTAGTTTATCAATAAGAAAATCATGCGAGACCGTATCAAATGCCTTACTAAAGTCTAGGTATATAACATCCACCGCTTCTCCCTTATCCACAAGGCTCGTTATCCTATCAAAGAAAGCTATCAGATTAGTTTGGCATGACTTGTTCTTCACAAACCCATGCTGGCTATTCCCTATCACTTTATTACCTTCCAAGTGTTTGCATATGATTTCCTTAATTACCTGCTCCATTATCTTCCCTGGGACAGACGTTAAACTGACCGGTCTGTAGTTTCCTGGGTTGTTCTTATTCCCCTTTTTATAGATGGGCACAATATTTGCCCTTTTCCAGTCTTCTGGAATCTCCCCTGTCTGCCATGATTTTTCAAAAATCATAGCTAAAGGCTCAGATACCTCCTCTATCAGCTCCTTGAGTATCCTGGGATGCATTTCATCAGGACCTGGTGACTTGCTGACATCTAACTTTCCTAAGTGATTTTTAACTTGTTCTTTGTGTATCCTATCTTCTAATCTTACCCTCTCTCTGCTTGTATTCACTACGTTAGGCACACCTCCAGACTTCTCGGTGAAGACTGAAACAACGAAGTCATTGAGCATCTCTGCCATTTCCAAGTTTCCTGTTACTGCTTCTCCCTCCTCACTAAGCAGTGGGCCTACCCTGTCCTTGGTCTTCCTCTTGCTTTTAATGTATTTATAAAAGGTCTTCTTGTTTCCCTTTATGCCTGTAGCTAGTTTGATCTCATTTTGTGCCTTTGCCTTTCTAATCTTGCCCCTGCATTCCCGTGTTGCTTGCCTATATTCATCCTTTGTTATTTGTCCTAGTTTCCATTTTTTATATGACTCCTTTTTTATTTTGAGATCATGCAAGATCTTATTTTGGAACTGGACCTTTAATAACTCCAGTCATCTGAAGAAATGGGTTGTGCCCATGAAAGCTCACGATACCATCTACAAACATATTTTGTTAGTCTTTAAGGTTCTGCTAGACTATTCGTTGTTTTTAAAATTTTCTCATTTATTAGGTTAGCCTTTCTTTTCTTATAAACAGAAAGAGTTTGGAAGCATAAGGGCTACTTCCTGTCCCCTCTAACAAGCCTGCCTTCTCCCACACAACCTTTCTGTTAGGTTTGAAAAGTATGTATCCAACAAAGGCTACTTAGATCTGAAAATTTGTAGTGTGAACAATGGTTCTTATCTGGAGTGTTAGAATGGGATTAACAAAAATGAGTACCCTGACCACTGTTTTTACAGGTAGTGACAAAACCCACAGGCAACAAGGCATAAAATAAAACCTCTAATTTATGTGCCTTTAGAACTGCGTGCTGATGTATTTCTGCCATGTACTGAATGTGAAATGCTCACACTCTGGCCACATAACTGAACAGATGGGGATGGTGGTTTTAGTGATTTACTATCACATATTAAAATGTCTGGGCCAAGTTTTATCCCTGGGGTAACTCCACTGACTTGAAACAAATCACAGTAGAGCTCAAATGGTCTCTAATTTGTGTTTGTCCTGGGAAGGTAGAGATGGCTGTGGATAATGAGGAACATTTTGTTTTCTCCAAGGCAATGAATTGCCTAGTTAAAGGCACCTCTGATGGATTAAACATTTAGATTTTACTTGATAAAAGAATTGATCTCCACAGAGATCAAATAGTTTAGCTCAAAGAGCTCTCTGACAAAGCCCTACTGCATGTGAAACTATGTCAAAGTTTTGTTTGTTTGGGTTTTTTTATGTTTACATAGTGCCTTTCATACTGCACAACATCACTGATGTGCAACCACACGTGGGGAGCAAACAGGTGGATCAAATCATGCAGAGGACAACAAACAAGAGGGGCCAGGGCAAGAGTAGAAAATGTCACAAGGGCACCATGGCAACCCAGTGCTTTCACAGAGTGCATGAGATCTTTAATATCCCTGCAGGACGGATAAGACTTGAATTTTTAGAGGTGCTGTTGAAATGGGGCAGAGCGGGCTGAAGAGGATCTATCCATCTATCTCGGAAGGACTAAAATTAGAGTGAGCCCTATTAAGAATTTGAACTAGTGATTTCAATGAGCATCTGTTTCAAAATCTTAGACAACTAAGCAAACCCTCTGGTACACTTACATGCTAATACTCCTTTCTGTCTGTGACAAGTCACATTCACATTTTAATTTTTTAAATTCTTGATTGTACAGAATGTTACAGGATAGAAAGTTTAACTATTTTTACTTTCTAAAAAACTTCAGTACGAGGGCTGATGAGAGACAACGCCAGGCCCGGTGGGGGGGCTGGCTCTGGGCCCCCTGGAAAGGGCAGGACCTCAGGCAGAAGTGACAAGGCTGGGGAATAGTCTCTCACTCATCCCTTTGGCAACACCAGGGCTGGAATGCCACCCCCAGGGGCAAGTTGATGGGCTCTGGCCACTGCAGCAATAGTGATGGCAGAGGCCACAAGTTCCAGGTCCTTTTAAATCTGCAGGCCCTGGGGCAGCTGCTCCCTTGGTTCCCCTCCACTGTCTGCAGCTATTGCTTGGTACTTAACATTACTTGCTTACCTCTTCCCAGAACCCATTCACAACCAAAAACCAGCTCCCAGCTGCTGGCATGACATCTATAACCTACCACAGTCAGTTCTTAGCACCTCCCTAGAGCATAGTGCTGGGCGCTCCCTCTCATCTCTCAGAGCTCCATGAAGCCTCAGAACGGTGCTCCTGCGGCACTTCAAAAGGGCCTGGAGCTCCCAGCTGCTGCTGCTACTATTGTGGCAGCTTTGAAGGGAAGCAGGGGAAGCCCCGCACAGCTGCCGGTGACCAGCCAGCTGGAGAAACCCAGCCACCGGCCTGCAATTGGGAGTGGAGGAGAGGGAGCAAGGCGTCTGGCAAGAGGGGGTCTCCAGGGAATGGCGCAGTGAGCAGCGAACCCTCCGCCGTTTTGCAGGGAAGCGGGGGAAGCCCCGCGCAGCCACCAGCAACCGGCTGGCTGGGGAAACCATGTTATTTCGCGGACGGTTGTGTTGTTCAAAAACCGTTCCCCCCCAAAAATTGTGCTATCGCGAAAACATGTTAAGCAGGCACGTGTTAAATGAGTAATTACTCTAATTAACAATGCCTTAGTTGTTCTAGTTTTATAAAACACCACATTATTATAAATGATTGTAGGATCAAATTCCTTTAGAAACGTTCACAGGAGAGCTTTATGAGCTACAGGTTGAACCTCTCTAGTCCAGGATTCTGATCTACAACATCTGTGGTCCAGCATGGTTGGGGTGGGTGCCCCAGGATTGGCAAACGCACAGAGAAAAAAATGGCACAGCAAGACCACGAATGTTGCTGGACCAGAGAGCTAAGCCAGCAGCGGGAAGCAGAGCCCTGAGGCCGGGGGCCAATGGCTTGAATAGGACCTCAGTGGCTGGGGCCCCTTGTCCAGTAAACTTCCTGGTTTGGGACTGGTCAGATCCCCAGCATGCCGGATCAGAGTTCCGGATCAGGGCTAGGCTCATGTGACTAGAAGTAGATGGAATAGCTATGGTATGAATGCCAAAGCTGCATTAAAAACCTTGTACTGGGAGAAAACACCAATAACTCACATGGTTCTTTACTGGGCCTTCTGGTCTAGTTATTTTCATCTGAGCAACATGAGTACAGAATGGGCATAAAACACTACTTCCATTTGGAACAGTTTCATAGACACCATGAACAGATATAAATGCTAATTTGTGCATTAAACACTTTTGTAGCAAGAGCAACAAACAAACACTGGTAACCCTCTGCCCCACCAGGACAGAGAGAGGAAAGAGCCACTAAACACTGTCATTTGTAATGCTCTGAACAGATAATATATACAAGTCAAATTGTAACCAATTCAAAATTCTTTAAATAAGAAAGATTTTGCATTGGAGGCAGTTCAGAGTTGAGAAAACTATCGAAATATTGTATTAGACATGTCAATAGTGGCACAAGCACCTAGCATGTTTTGCAAATAGTGACAGCTTCATTGGTTCTTGATAACGTTGCCTTATGGAGAAAGCCAAGAAAAATATATCAAGGCGACAAAGTAAACTTAGAGGTTTATTTCCCCAGTTAACAAAAGGAACAACTTATGATTACATCTAAATATTTACCAGCATTTGGAGGATTGCATGACAAAAATATTTTTCACTTACAGAAGGTTTACATTGTGTCTGGAAATAACATTGAGGAATGGTATTTGGATATAAGGAAATAGGAAGGAAGATCAGTGTAGATGGGACCAAACTAGAGAATGTAGAGAAGTTCATGTATTTGGGGAGCAACATGACGTATGATCTAGACTGTAAGAAGGAAATAGCGACTAGAATAGTAAAACCAAGAGTGAGTTTGAAGGTGATGGATAAGATCTGGAAAAGTAAAGCAATTATTTTAGGAATGAAGCTGAGCGTCTTGAAAATGTGTATTTAGCAGCATGTTGTACAGATGTGAGACATGGGTGATAATGAAAGATTCGAAGAGGAGGATATTGGCATTCAAGAGGAGTTGTTATAGAAAGATCCTGAGACGGTCACTAGTGAGGAATTATACAGGAAGATACAGCTGAAAGAGAACCTACTGCAGAAGGTTATACAATGAAAGTTACAGCTATTCGGGCCTATCTGCAGTATGAACGACGAGCGAAAAGTTAAGACCCTGGTATTCAGCATAATGGATGGTCCAAACAGGAGAGGCAGACCCCACAGAGAATGGGTAGATGGGTAGATGATATAGTAGATTGGTGTGGAGCTAGTCTACAGAAACTAAGCCACTCCGCACTGGACAGGGAAAGCTGGAAGGAAATAGTGAGGGAGGCATCGGACACCAACAGGTGCTGAGTCCCTGGTTGTCGTCGATGATGATGAATGGGTGCTGGCATTACAGTTAGTGAATGTTTGGTGAAGAGGAATGACATGAAGATAGGAATTGTAGTCCAGCATCTTGGAACATTTTCTTTTTTGTAATCTGAAATAAAATCTTTGAAATAAAAGCCTAGCAGAATGTAGTAATTCAGGAACACCTTTCCCCTTAGGACGTTTTAAGATCAACTAGTATTGGAAGGCTTTCATTTGTCATTTTATCTATCAAAGCCTGGAAATTAAAGACTATTTCCTTAGGACAAAACCTAAAATACTGACAGAGGCAAAGACATCAGACTAGGTGCAGTCTTCTGTTGCTCTCAGGCCATTTCTTTCAAAATGAAAAGAGTGCTTCAGAACCATCTGAAATCTATTGGTACAGCAACTTTAGGGGCATATGCACATCTTGGAGCTGATCACTTCCAAGTTTTTAAGAAAAAGCAGATTTACTTCTGGCAAGGGAATTCCTAAACACAAGTGATGTTTTAGGTCATTTAAATCTCAAGTCACATCCTCTTTTATCACAATGTTAAATAACAAATGCCTTTGTGTCTAGTACTGTTGACTTTGGGGAACTGAGACCAGCTCATAAGCTTATGTGCCATATGGGCTGCACTGTGCAACACCAGACTTGAATTTGATCCTGGAAACACAGAGATACGTGCTACAAAAAAGGCTGAAGAGTCTTAAATCGGAACCATCATCCATTTTGCTTAACATGTTTTTTGTTTCAAGATTTCCCCTAAGCTTTGTATCTAGAAAAGCAGTCTGGGAAGGCCAGTATACAGTGCTGCCAGTTAAACATGCAGCTAGATCTTGTGAGGGAATGAGATTCGACACCTCACGTGGCTCCATTTAATTTCAAATGGAAGCTCCATGGGAACACCAGTGAAATCTTTGCTATTTTTCATCAGCCAGCTCTGTTTGATTCTCTGTTTCTTTCCTTTGTGCAGTGAGAAAAGCAGAAATATTGTGAGTACAATGCAATGTACTCCAGCTTCAGTGCATTCATTTTACAGTCTAGCCATCTTTTCCATCAAATCTCTGTTTACTTGCTTGCCTTTTTCTACTGTTGATATCAATAGTAATGTTAAACTAGGAAAATATCATGCAAAATGACAAACTTTTCCTTTGCTATTGCAAGCTTAGAAAAATAAGCTTTAGAAATGGGTGGCACGGAACAAAATCAAATCAGTCACAGATGAGATCCTCTGAGTAAAGAGAGAGTAAATACCTTTTCTGCTTGTATTTAGTGTGCTAGAACACCCTTAGAATGCAATAGACACCCAATTACATTTACAGGCACCAAGCTCTGTGACAGTTTATTGGTTTCCCTAGTGCCTAAGTCATCACAAGATTTTGCTCAAAGAACTGCAGGGATCAGTGAAAATATAGGCTAAAAAATTGGTGGATATGGTAAAGGGATTCAACCCCAGTAAGGGATTTTATTCTTTAGGGTGCATTCTGGGTGAAAGTGCAGCCATTGTTCTATAGTGAGGAAGTAACCACTCTGTCTGAGAGAGTTGGAGGATGTGGTGTCTCCCTTCCAGGGGAGAGGAAGTAACAGATGGAGGAGAAGAGGGTAGCAGGTGAAGGACATAGGTTGGCATGGGGAATCTGGAAGAAAGAGAAAGAGACTAAGGCTTTATCTACACTGCGAGTTTTTGCAGCAGAAAATATTAAAGATTGTGACTCATTAGCATAAGTCGCGATCTCATTAGCATATTTTCTGCCCTTTCTTTTTGTGCAAGGGTTTTTCTTCCTGCTTCCGTTTCCGCCTCCATTTTATGCAAACACCCCATTTTGCGCAAGATCCTTATGCCTCTCCTGGAGTCCCGCATATTTTCTGCTGCAAAAACTCGCAGTGTAGACATAGTCTAAGAGTAAGTGGAGAGAACCAGAGTGAGGGGAGAGGGCAGTCACAGGTATGGAGGTATACTAAGCCTGAGAAAAAACAAAGTCAGAGGATGTGACCAAGACAGATGTACAGGAAGGTCCTGTGAGCTTAAAACTGGCTGGTCAAGTTTGTCCACAGCTGTGGCATGTTTTTGAACATCTGTCATTAGCTCTGATTCATGTGGTTCCAGAAATCTGGGACAAGAGAAGCAGATGTGGTTTAGATCCTGTGGGTCTGGTGTAATGTGCACCCTCTGCCCCCTTCCCGAAGCAAGAAGCACTGGAATCTTTTCCTGAAGAAACTGATTTGAAAAGAGGCTCTTCTGAGATTCAAAGACTAACTTGAGCATTTAACAGCACCTAGTAAGGGATCTGAGGAAAAGGGAGCCTGGAACTAAAAATAAAATAAACTGTATGATAATAGCTAGTACACATGGAGCTAGATAGAAATATTGTTTATGTAGAGGGTTATATTTAGTTAAATAACCTTTGCAAATAGCGTATATTTGAATTTGTTTATAATGCTATTTTAGATAGGTGGAATCCAACTTGTTTCGTTTTAATTAAAAACCTGGTTCTGGCTTTCAAAAACAAACTAACCACATTTGTATGATCTTGTCTATCATTAGACACCACTACCAGCTGAGTAAGTTATACCACCACCAATCACTGTGATGGACCATTATTAAATCATGGTCAGTGGTTTTTGGATGGGGTAAGCTTGGATGCATTTCATAGTATAACACAAAAACTCTGCTCTGAGATGTCTGTTTATAAATGTGGTAAAGGTAACAACTGGTAGACCAAGACACATATCACTGTACAAACAATGTTGCTGATCAGGAGATGGAGTTGGCAGTAATTTTGCATATGCTGTACCCTGGCTTATTGGAAACATGGTGAATTAAGACAGTGAAGCACCTAGTCTGTGAGGCAAGGAGCTGGCCATTCCTGTTATTACAAACCCTGCCTGCTGTTGAAAAACCACTTCCTAAAATGTCAGCATTCTCTTTTTTTAAATTATTAATTCTACTTCTAAATGCTACTTTAATAAATGAGAAAGCACTAGCTAGCCAAAAGCCTCTATGTTTGATCAGGGTATGTATTAGCAATGCAAGAATGTGAAGGCTTCTTGGTAAAAATATGATAATTAGCAATTAAATATATTTGTTATCGCAAGGGCACTTTTAGCTTGCCAACGTAAAGTGAGCCAGTAACTGCCAAGTGCTGTGAAGCATTAGAAGTATTATATTTCTGGAGGACTCCCTAATTAAAGATGTAACATCAAGTTGTCTGACTTTCTATTAAGAACCCAAATGTGACAGTACTTGTGTCATTTGTGGATCACCTAGACCACTAGATCACTGCCTGCCCTGTAACCTTGAGTGCCTTAATACTGGTCGGCCGTGGCTCAGAGTTCCGACCTCAGTAGCCTGCCCAAAGACAGAGAGGTCTCACCCTGGCTTCCACCAGCATAGCTAATCCTTGCAGTGTGATAACAGCCATTCCAGTCTCCCCAAATCTATCCATCAAGTCATTAACAATCAGACACACTGACTTCTGCCCTCTGCTTTGTCACTCTCAAAGGTGTGAAACCAGCCCCCAGTTGTCAATCCCTTTCCATACAAGAGACCTGTCTGGAGGTAAAATTAACAAAGGGTTATTTAATAGAAAAACAATGGATGCCAAGCTCAGATAATTGGGGGAAAGCAAACACATGCAAGTTAGACACAAAATAGAGATGTGACCACAAGCTTTACACTTCCAAATGAGATATGTTCCCTTTATCTAATACAGTTACCTATTGCTTCCCAGAGCTGATGCTGCTTTTTCTGAAAAGCACCTGCCAAGTCACTTCCCCAATTTCTGGATCAATTTCACTTCATACCCCCTCCCTCTTCAATAGGGCTTGCAGGAGGTTCTCCCCTGCTCAGTCATCATAGATACTCAAAGTGGGGAAAACACCAGTTTCCCAAGACTAGGGTTCTCCTTTCAGTGTCAAGCTTTTTCGGCATTTTCTCATTAACTTTAGTGGCCAATCATAGAATCAGAATACTAGGACTGGAAGGGACATTAAGAGGTCATCGAGTCCAGTCCCCTGCCCTCATGGCAGGACCAAATACTGTCTAGACCATCCCTGATAGACATTTATCTAACCTACTATCAAATATCTCCACAGATGGGGATTCTACAACCTCCCTGGGCAATTTATTCCAATGTTTGACTACCCTGACAGTTAGGAACTTTTTCCTAATGTCCAACCTAAACCTCCCTTGCTGCAGTTTAAGCCCATTGCTTCTTGTTCTATCCCCAGAGGCCAAGATGAACAAGTTTTCTCCCTCCTCCTTATGACACCCTTTTAGATATCTGAAAACTGCGATCATGTCCCCCCTCAATCTTCTCTTTTCTAAACTAAACAAACCTAATTCCTTCAGCCTTTCCTCATAGGTCATGTTCTCTAGACCTTTAATCATTCTCGTTGCTCTTCTCTGGACCCTCTCCAATTTGTCCACATCCTTCTTGAAATGCGGTGCCCAGAACTGAAGACAATACTCCAATTGAGACTTAATCAGCACAGAATAGAGCGGAAGAATGACTTCTCGTGTCTTGCTCACAACACACCTAGTAATGCATCCCAGAATCATATTTGCTTTCTTTGCAACGGCATCACACTGCAGTTGTGTATGAGGAGGAGGAGGGGCAGCCTGGTCCATGCTCCTGCGCACTGGTCAAGCGTGTGGTGGAGCTGCAGCCGGATTTACTCACACGGGACGGGAGCACCCTGAGATCCGCACAGACCAGGTCAGTCCTGCTCCCTGTCGGCTGACTCTCTTCCCCGCCCCCTCCTAGCCAGCTGGTTGGTTGATTCTTTCCGACTTCTCCTCCCGGCCTTCCCTGGCCAGTCCCTCTCTTCGCCCCCCCACCCCCCGGGTGCCAGCTCTGCCTCCCACTGGCTGGTTCCTGCTCTGGATCTTCCCCAGCCAGTCCTGCTGCACCCACGGCCAGCCCTGCTTCTGGCGGCCAGTTCTCCCCTCCGCCTCCTGAGCTCCCTCGGCCAGCTCTTCCCCTGCTGGCTGCCCCCCTGATATCCTGCAGCCAGCCCCATTTTGCCCGACTGGCCCTGCTTCCCGTCAGCCCCCCCATTTTCCCCAGCCAGCCCCGTTGCCCTCCCCTCCATTAATTCTGTTTCCTGGCCCCCTCCCGGCCAGCACTGCTCCCCTCCCGGCCGGTCCCTCCCTGAAGCTTGTCCGGTATTTTTTTTTTATGACTACCTGGTAACTCTACACAACACAAACCCTTGTCCTCGATCTGCCCCCGAAGGGCTTGCCCCTTTGGGGCAGCCCACCACCAGGCACAGCCTCCTGGCTTTGAGCCCACCCCAGTAATGGCTGCAGGCAACACCTGCATCTGAAAGGTCTGAGGCCTAACAGGGCAGGCCCCTGAAAGAACAGGTACGTAGCTTGGGAGTCCTCCTGGACCTTTTTTAACATTTGAAAACCAGGTTTTTTCAGTGGCTAGGAGTGCTTTCGGGCAGCTTCGGCTGATCTGCCAGCTACAACCCTTCCTGAACAAGCATGACTTGGCCACAGTGATCCATGCTCTTGTTACATCTAGACTGGATTACTGTAATGCGCTTTATGTGAGGCTGCCTCTAAAGAGCTTTCAGAAACTTCAACTGGTCCAGAATGCTGCTGCTCGAGTCTTAACTAATACTCATTATATGGAGCACATTATGCCAGTGCTTCGGCAGCTGCACTGGCTTCCGGTATGTTTCTGGGCACAATTTAAGGTTTTAGTTATGACCTATAAAGCCTTAAATGGGTTGGGTCTTAAATGGGTTAGTACAACAGTGAACACAAATACTTTCCTCAGTTGATGTCTTAGAAGGTAAGTCGGATACCTTGGACCTACTGCTAAGTCAGGGAGGAAAATCATTGCTATCATGCAGGAACTAATTCCCTTCTCATTCACACTGGTGCAGTTCTTAAGTCAAAATGGCTTTACTAGATTTATACTAGTGTAAGTGAAATCAGAATTTGACCCGATAGTGTTTTGTGCTCTGCTTGGGTTACAGAACAAACATGCACATGTACCTGGATCTGCAAAGGAACCTAGATATTGCCATGCTCTGAGGTATTGTGCCTATTAGTACATTGAGAGAAAAAGGCACCTTGAAATGTGATCCACAAATGTCAGCATGCCTGGCCCAGGGCCATCTAGGATGGAAGAGGCCAACCAGAGGGGTATGTACTAGGCTTCACCTACCTCTGCTTAGCATGGGCATTGGGTGAAGCCCTGACTTGTGGAGGCTAGTCTCTCAGCTTGAGGCCCTGCTGGAGTCCTGCCCCTATTGTAGTCACTGGGACCTGCTTCCCAGCCCTAGAGCTCAGAGTTGCCAGGCAGCACAGACGCATTCCTCTGGGCCCCAGAGTGTGGGGAGGCCAGGCAGTGCAGACCCAGACTTTCTGGCCCTGGAGTGCAGGGAGACTGGCCACCCAGAAAAGCCAGAAGCAGGAGAGGAACTGGGGATGGAGTATGGGTGGGCCACACATGGCATTTTTGAGGGGCTTATCTTCACTCTGTCAGCAGTATTCCCTATAAGCTGAGTGCTTGGCCAGGCACCCAGGAAAGATCCAAATGCTGCCCACTCTGATTAGCAAAATGCCCACAGCTGCCAGCATGTGTTTCAACTAGTGGTGCCCATCCACACATGCCTCAGCGCACACACAATTTATTCTGCACATGTATGGAAAAAGTTAAAGGGAACATTTTCCTGCTGCCCATGCTGCTTAGTACCCTTCACATGGAACCCCCTCTCCAGTGTCAGGCAGCTGAGACACCCAAGTTGTTTCCATGTGGGGAATGACTTAGGCACCTCTGTTGATCCACAGAAAAACCGTTGAAGACCAGGAGCTGAAGGTGACCTAGCACAACTTTTAGCCCAGTGTTTAGAGCAGTGTTTCTGAAAGTGTTCCCACAGCTCCCCTTGGCTGCAAAGGATGAAATGGAGCCAATGGGAGCCACGAGGCTCCGTGGCCATGACACCGGTAAATAAACAAACCAGAGCAGCCAGTTAATGTGTTTCTGAGAGTGATTCCGTGGAACACTTTCAGAAACACTGGTTTAGAGGACTCACCTTGGAAGTAGGAGACCCCTCTTCAAATTCTGGTCACCTCCCCCCCCCCCCCCGTCTGTTGTTCGTCCATCATGGTCGATGAAGACCTCAACACCACTAAGTGCTTTGAGACTGGATACAGTGTGTCCAAAGATGACTTATCAGGTCAATTCGGGCACCAAATGTCCTGGAACATGTCAGGCAGACGTGTAGGCATTGCAATCATTGTGCTGGTAGCTTTGGACTTGCGCAGCACGCGCTTGTGTTGTGCTTCAGAGATGTGCCTTATTTCGAGAGCTTGGCATCCCTTGTGGATGAGACTGCATCAGGCAGGGCGGTTGTGTGCCAGCAATTCCCAGGTGGTTGTATCAATTCCGAACGACTTCAGGGAGGCCTTGAGTGTGTTTTTGTAACGTTTCCTCTGTCCACAATGCGAGCATTTACCAGTAGAGAGTTCTCCAAAAAGGAGCTGCTTAGGTATATGTTTGTCCAGCATACGAATAACATGACCTGCCCATCTAGTCTGTGCACTCATCAGCAGAGTATGGACTGATGGTAAACTTTCTCTAGAGAGAACCTCAGTGTCTGGTATTTTGTCTTGCCATCTGATGCGTAATATTCTGCGAAGACAAGTCATGTGGAAGTGATTAAGCTGTCTTGCGTGCCTCCGATACACAGTCTGGCTGTGTCTACACTGGCCGCCTATTACGGAATAGGCATGCAAATGTAGCACTTTGGAAGAGGCAAATCCGCAGGGGATTTAAATATCCCCCGCGGCATTTGCATTTTCATGGCCGCCGCTTTTTTCCAGCTTGGAGATAAGCCGGAGAAAAGCGTCCAGACTGGCACGATCCTCCGGAATAAAGCCCTATTCCGGAGGATCTCTTATTCCTACTTGCAAGCGCCAGTCTGGACACTTTTCTCCGGCTTATCTCCAAGCCAGAAAAAAGCGGCTGCCATGAAAATGAAAATGCCGCGGTGGATATTTAAATCCCCCGTGG
The DNA here is from genome assembly GCF_049634645.1 of Pelodiscus sinensis. Taxonomy (NCBI): domain Eukaryota; kingdom Metazoa; phylum Chordata; order Testudines; family Trionychidae; genus Pelodiscus; species Pelodiscus sinensis. The sequence continues at coordinate 13,685,657 of NC_134720.1, forward strand.
ATTTGCCTCTTCCAAAGTGCTACATTTGCATGCCTATTCCATAATAGGGGCCAATGTAGATGTAGCCTCTATGTTTCACAGGCATACAGGAGGGTGGTTAGTACCACGGCTCTGTAGACCTTCAGTTTTGTTGCTTGGCTGATTCCTCGACGTTCCCATACAGTGGGGCGCAGTCTACCAAAAGCAGAACTTGCCTTCGCTATTCTGCATGTGACTTCTATGTCAATGTTAGCTGCATGGGAAAGAGTACTGCCGAGGTAAGTGAACTGGTCCACTGCCTGTAGCATCTGCCCTGTGACTGTGATTGTGGGTTCTGTGTACGGTGCATAAGGGACAGGCTGACACATGACTTCGGTCTTTCTGCTGTTAACGGTGAGTCCAAAGTTGTCACAAGCTGTGCAGAACTTGTCCACACTAATTTGCATCTCTGCTTCAGAGCCAGCATACAAGGCGCAATCGTCGGCAAACAAGAAGTCTCTCAGAACAGTCTCTTTCACTCTGGTGATAGCCTGAAGTCTCCTCAGGTTGAAAAGATTCCCGTCCACTCTGTACTTAAGGCTGATTCCGGCAACACTGTCCTGGAAGGCATCATTCAGCATAGCAGTAAACATGATGCTGAACAGTGTAGGTGTTTGACGCCATTGGTGACTGGGAATGCCTTAGAAGATTCTCCACCATCTAGCACTCTGGCCATCATGCCATCATGAAACTGGAGTACCATCTGAATGAATTTGGGGGGGCAGCCAAACTTTGACATGATCCTCCACAGACCTTGTCGGCTGATAGTGTCGAAGGCTTTCGTGAGGTCAACAAAGGTTATGTAAAGATCACGATTCTGCTCCTGACACTTCTCCTGAAATTGGTGCGCGGCAAAGATCACGTCAATAGTCCCGCAACTCTTATGAAAGCCACATTATGACTCCGGCAGGAAGCCACACTCCAGGGCTATGTCTAGACTGGCCCCTTCTCCGGAAGAGGCATGCAAAGCAGGCAAGTCAGAATAGGGAAATCCGTGGGGGAAAAGCCGGAAAAGAGCGTCTAGACTGGCGCGATCCTTCGGAATAAAGCCCTTTTCCAGAGGATCTCTTATTCCTACTTGCAAGGAAAAGGGCTTTATTCTGGAGGATCGCGCCAGTCTAGACGCTCTTTTCTGGCTTTTCCCCAAGCTGGAAAAAAAGCGGTGGCCATGTTTATTTAAATCCCGCGGGGGATATTTAAATCCCCCGCGGATTTCCCTATTCTGACTTGCCTGCTTTGCAAGCCTCTTCCAGAGAAGGGGCCAGTCTAGACGTAGCCCCACCAGATGAGTGACCAGACGATGTAACATCACTGTTGTAAGAATTTTACCTGCGATGGAAAGCAGTGAAATTCCCCGATGATTGTCACATACCTGTCGATTGCCCTCCCTCTTATAGAGATGTACAATGGATGCATCCTTGAGTTCCTGAGGAATGGATCCTTGCTCCCAAAAAGACTGGAACAACTCGGTGAGCTTCTCTGTGAGTACGTGACTGCCAGCTTTATAGACCTCTGCAGGTATAGTGTCTGCCCCTGGAGCTTTGCTGCTGGATAGCTGGCTCCCTTCCCCCCCATACACACACACACACACACATAGACAGAGCGGGAGAATTGACTTATTTGAGTATTTTAATCCATAGTGGCACAGTAATTGTGCACAAGAGGATGTGACTGGGAACGTTAGGGCACCTTCACCATGAGAGACTGACAGTGCCCTATATCAGAATAGCTCAGTAGTTACATCTCCTCCCACTCTGGCCAAAGGGAAATTGAACATGACCTCAGAGGCATCTACCAGATTAGGCCCTGAATGAGATGAAGGTAGAAGTCCATCTACCGTATATACTCGAGTATAAGTCGACCCGAATATAAGCCGAGGCACCTAATTTTACCCCCAAAAACTGGGGAAAAGTATTGACTCGAGTATAAGCCTAGGGTAGGAAATGAGGCAGCTACTGGTAAATGTAAAAAATGAAGATAGATACCGGGTCTAGCCCCGGAAGTCGGGGCGAAAGCTGCTCCGGTGCCCCTGGTCTGCTGGAGACCGTCTCCAGCAGACCAGGGGCACCGGGCGGGTTCCCGCGCTTCTGAGGCTTTGCCAGAGCAAAGCCTCAGAGGCGCGGGACCCCCCCGCGGCTGCCGCTTCAATCTGGGAGCCTGTGGTCTGCTGGGGACGGTCCCCAGCAGACCACAGGCACCCAGATTGAAGCGGCAGCAGCGGCGGTTCCCCGCGCCCCTGAGGCTTTGCTCTGGCAAAGCCTCAGAGGCGCGGGACCCCCCCGCGGCTGCTGCTTCAATCTGGGAGCCTGTGGTCTGCTGGGGACGGTCCCCAGCAGACCACAGGCACCCAGATTGAAGCGGCAGCAGCGGCGGTTCCCCGCGCCCCTGAGGCTTTGCCAGAGCAAAGCCTCAGAGGCGCGGGACCCCCCCGCTGCTGCCGCTTCAATCTGGGTGCCTGTGGTCTGCTGGGGACCGTCCCCAGCAGACCACAGGCTCCCGGACTGAAGCCGCAGCCGCGGGGGGGGGAGGGGTCCCGCGCCTCTGAGGCTTTGCCCGCCTCAGTTCTCGAGATGCTGACTCGAGTATAAGCCGAGGGGGGCATTTTTCAGCACAAAAACTGTGCTGAAAAACTCGGCTTATACTCGAGTATATACGGGTACTTTCTTATTGCACTTAGAGAAACAGAACTAGCAGAATCTTGTTAGGGGGATAAGGCAATATGCCACATTTATTGTGAATACAGAATTCATTTGCCATCCCTAGCGTCTAAAATGATCCACCACACATACACACATTCATACATACAGTCCTAAGGATGGATATAATTATCAGCCTCAATGGCCCATTCTAGTTCACTGGCCATGAGGTCTACACATGAGGAGGGTAGTTGGGTTATGCCTGTGCACACTGATACTCCTGGAGAATTATAAACTGAAAGACCCAGCCCTATAGTTTTTCACCCATTTTAAAATATGTTTTAGTTCATAGATTCTGTCCTGTTCCACTGATCCAGAGCACTCTATGACAGATGCAGATGCAAATCTCTTTTTTTTTAATGGGGCTTTTGTCTCTTTCTTGGATGGGTTCTTTTGCAGCACTTGCTCACATTGTACTTCAGCCACCAAGGTGGTGCTGGTAGCTGGCCACCCAGACAGACTGGCTTCAGGGACTGTTCCCTTTATACACACCCCCACATTTACACTTGTAAATTGGATTACACCCCCACAGCCCTAACTTTAAACAGAGTTAAGGCAGTACAAATATTAAAATGGGGTTTCAGTTATAATATGGAGTCACTTTAGTTACAATGTATTAAAAAGGTATTAAACAGGCTACTAACAACTTAATCCAAAAATAGTTAGTACTGTTTCATTTTTAAAATCCCATTAATTAAAAATGGGTTGCAATTCATGAGGTTACATAACATCACTTTGGTAGCTGTAATTCATTAAAAGGGCGATTTCATTCTTCAGCCCTACATTTCATGGTTATGAATTGCTTTGGGGCTTATGTGGGTGCCCAGACACCTAGAATGAGGCACAGAGCACATAACCAGAGACAGAAACATAAGTGCTAAGGACACCGAAAACTTCAGTGCCAAGTGAGTTTAGGTGCCTACAGGGTTACACAGGAGCTGTGGATTGCACTTTAGCCAAAACCTGGGCCATGGGCACCTAAATCTAAGTTTTAAGCCCCAAGCTTCCTTTGTGTTACCCACCATTGCTGATCACAAAACTCTGCTGACCTCAGTACAAGTAGCACTACATAAGCAAGTGCTATTTTAATTTCAAATCCCATGTTAAGCCTGAAAAAAATCTATGCATGGCAAAAATTAAACAGATTCTGAAGGGGTATAAAAAACAGTGGATGTGGAGGAAGGGAGTAAGTCTCAATATATTTAATTGTGTCCTCCAGGAGGCTGAGAGATAAATAGCTGTATGGTTGCCTAGTGCTATGATTGTGATGATTGCTTGCTTTAATTAAAGTCAAAGAAAATAGCTCTATTTTCTGTACGCTGGGGCAGCTGCACACAACATACAAATCCTTGGTGCTAGGATACAAATCTAATTCTGCCACCATACAGGTATGTGAAATAGGTTCCAAATTAACTAGGAAGTGTTTGTGGACTGCGTAAATGACACATACAGTATGAAGAGTGAACATGCTCTTCACATATAGGCTACGTCTAGACTGGCATGATTTTGCGGAAATACTTTTAATGGAAAAGTTTTTCCGTTAAAAGTATTTCCGCAAAAGCGCATCTAGATTGGCAAGGATGCTTTTGCGCAAAAAAGTGCTTCTGTGCAAAAGCATCCGTGCCAATCTAGACACGCTTTTGCGCAAGAAAGCTCCGATGGCCATTTTAGCCATCGGGCTTCCTTGAGCAAAAAATTTAGGTGCCTGTCTACACTGGCCCTCTTGCGCAAGTATTCTTGCACAAGAGGGCTTATCCCTGAGTGGGAGCACTGATTTTATACATTATAAAGTCAGTGCTCTTGCACAAACTCAAGCAGCCAGTGTAGACAGCTGGCAAGTTTTTGCGCAAAAGCGGCCACTTTTGCACAAAATCTTGCCAATCTAGACGTACCCATAGTGTGAAGAGTGAACAAGCATTAATAGGTTATGCTCGGTGTGTGTGCTACATGTGTCTTGCTTGCAGAGCTGCAATAACCTGAGCTGCTCCATGGATTTTCCTATGGAACCTTTCCACATTCCTTCCACGTTAGCCAGGCTATCCTCAGACTAATATACCCTTTACCCTTGTATTCCCATGTCTGAGGCTTTGGTCCTATGGCAGCAATGAAATTCTCCTCCTCCCTACCCCCCAAAGGGACCCACATCAAAAGTCCTATAGTCAGATCACTCTTCTTTTTTGAGGATATAGTGAGATTAATGAATTTCATATGGGCAGGTTCATCCATTTTAATGCATTTTTTTCAGATGTGGTATTTGGAGCTTAGTTTTCACTTAAGTGCTTGCACACTCCCTTTCATAATGAATACCATGTCTCTCTTATGTTCTGTGACAGATGTGAGACCTTGGAAGACTAGAAACTTCAGAGGTGATGTGCCAGAAGCTATGGACACATGGAATATTCATAAACAATCGTATCAACAAGTGGTGTATGTATCGTATTCCTGTCTTGTTGGGTTGGTTTCCTGGAATCACTGGGGACATAAGGTGGGAATGTAATTAATTCAAGCTTTCATTTGCAGATACCCAGACTTTTGGTGTTTCACCGCTCGTGGGCAGTAGCACTGACTGGCATTACCACGATCAGGAGGCCTGAGAGACAGAGGTCTCAGACTGTAAAAGAATCTGGCTCAGCTGACTCACTCTGGAATCAAGAATCGAAATACAGAGATAGACCAGGAACCCAGGCATCTATGTAGACTGTTTATGATACTTTCGCTGTATTGTTTTTGCCCTAAATACATCAATGGTGCTTTACAAAAGCTGGCTGATCATTGATTAATCATTGTCCCCGAGACAGTAGAATGCAGGTGCTGAATTAAAGGCAGATCTGCTGGTATAGGTATAGGGAATGACAAGAGAACTGCAGCCTTAAGACTGTGGCATGGATGGAGAGGAACACACATTCCTATCTGAAAAATATAGGACTATGTAGCATTTTAAAGACTAACAAGATAGTTTATTAGTCTTTAAAGTGCTACATAGTCCTGTATTTTGTTTCAGTTACACCAGACTAACACGGCTACATTTCTATCACTATTCTATCTGAAAAAGGCCTTGGCTTCTAACCATCTAATTAAGTGGGCCAGGGCTAGGAGGTGCTGAAGGGAGCAGGAATGCAGTTTTTCCTGCAACTGTGCAATATATTCACTTTGTTATTCTCTTCAGTAATGAGCATTAAAGTCTTTTCTTTATCACACAGTGCACAGTTCCACTCTTTTTCCATTATAGACTTGACTCCCTCTCATCTCTATCCTGACTTGCCCTGCCCTTGAGACATGCAAATACGCTGTATGCACAAACCCGAGCAACTCAGGAATTCACATTTTATTAAAAAATAAAAACCAGGAGTTCACTGAGTGATGGTGGTTGGTGATTTATACTGACAGAATCTTCCCATTGAATACTGGCACAGTCTATTCTCTGCCAGGTCTCTACAGTCACTCTCACCAGCCTACCCTCTTTTGTACTGACTGTCCTACACGGCTCTCTTATTCTTTTTGCTTCCTGGTAGTTAATGGCTCTGCTCTTTTTCCCTTTCCTCTGGGGCACTATTTGTGATAACGAGAACTATTCACTATCAACAGGTTGCAGAGCTGGGTCCTAAAGAAAAATACATTCCCAAGCCTCCATATCCCCGAATACAATTAAGACAGTAAGTTAAAATCAGCGTGTTTGGGTTAATATCTGTTATGTATCACATAAACACACTTCTTATTAAAATTGCTTCCAAATTTAGTGGTGAGACCAAGGATTTTAAAAGTATCTCAATAGCCTCTTATACCAGAGGGGATCCCTGCTGGAGAGGACCAAGGCATAATAACAGAAGGGGCAGAAAGGAAGACCACAATGCCACTGCCCATATTGATAGAAATGTAAGAGGCTCTGGGAGACAGACCCATAGTCTCCTATAGACAACCACCTAACCTCAAGATGATTCTTACCAACAACCACAGGACATACCACACTAATACCAACCCTGGTACCTTCCCTTGCAACAAACCCAGTTGCCAGCTTTGTCCACATATTCATTCTGCTGATACCATTATTGGACCTAACCGAGTTATAAGATCAAGAACACATATTCCTGCGCATCCAGAAATATAATCTATGCTATCATGTGCCGAAAGTGTCCGTCTGCTATGTACATTGGACAAACATCTCAGACACTTCGCCAAAGGATTAATGCCCACAAAACAGATATCAGACAAGATCACAAAGAAAAAACAGTTTCTTACCATTTTAACCAGAAAGGACACTCTCTCAATGACTTAACCACCTGCATTCTGCTACAAAGACCTTTTACATCTGCACTTGAAAGGGAATCCTCTGAACTGTCATTCATGTTAAAATTCAACACTTTCCAAAAAGGAATGAACAAACACTCAAGCTATCTTACCCATTACCAAGATAGCTTCCCCAATTATCACCTCTAATACCATTAACTCACAAACATCCCACTCTTCCCATCTCTAATATCATCAATTCACAGACACTTACCTTCCTTCCTTCCCCTCCCTCCCCTGCATCTCCCTCCTGTTCTGAAATGTGATTTGTCCTTTTCATATGTGTTCAATTTTTTTTAATTGTATCCTTTGGTATGTATGGTTGTGACTATTTTCTTCCAGTATTTGATCTGAGGAAGTGGGTCTGGCCCATGAAAGCTCATCATCTAATAAACCATCTTGTTAGTCTTTAAAGTGCTACATTGTCCTGCATTTTGCTTCAACTGCCCATATTGTATCTCTTTCTTGAGGCAGGGTACTTCCACATTCACTGCTACCAAGCTAGCACTTCTCAGCTACGTCTAGACTGGCATGATTTTCCGGAAATGCTTTTAATGGAAAAGTTTTCAGTTAAAAGCATTTTCGGAACAGAGTGTCTAGATTGGCACAGATGCTTTTTGCACTTTTTGCAGAAAAGCATCTATGCCAATCTAGATGCACTTTTCCGCAGAAAAACCCCGATCGCCATTTTTGCAATCGGGGCTTTTTTGCAGAAAACAAATCTGGGCTGTCTACACTGGCCCTTTTGCGCAAAAGGACTTTTGCCCGAATGGGAGCAGCATAGTATTTCCGCAAAACCACTGACAATCTTACATGAGATCGTCAGTGCTTTTGTGGATATTCAAGCAGCCAGTGTAAACAGCTGGCAAGTTTTTCCGGAAAAGCAGCTGATTTTCCGGAAAAACTGGCCAGTCTAGACACAGCCCCCATGAACTCTACATGCAATAGAAAACATAAATAGATCATTAAAATTCAAGTGCTTCTTGGGCTGATCCTCAGCTTATCCATCTGAGCAGTTAAAAAAAAAATCATTGCCATGGCATTTGCTGATTCTTCTGGCACAGGGGAACCCATGATTGTTTAAAGCCAGCACGGTTGGCTCGATGCCACCTTATTCTATCCCATTCACTGTGGAGGGGTACTTCAAGAGCATGTGTAGCTGCCACTTTGCACAACACTGTTGCCCAGGCAACATGGCTCTTGCATGGGTCTGAATTTTCCAAAAAAAAAACCCAAAACAGTAAACATGGTTTATGACAGAAACATCATGGTCTGAAAACCCTTCCTCCCTCTCTTCTTCCCTCCCTGCCAACTGTCCTACTGGAACCCCAATTACCATGTAAATACTGCAGCAATGTGTGCAGGCCACCAGCGGTTGCCTAGGAAGCCAACTGCTGTTCCTAGGGATCTGTTTAAAATTCCAATCCAGATTCTAGGCAGGCTTGTGGGACTCCTAACCAGTAGGTATCATGGAGTTTCTCCCTCCCCAGCTTGTCTGAGCTAAGAGAAAGCAGCTGTGCCAGACAGAGCAGGTGGACTCTGTTACCCTTATAACCAATTAAGGTTATATAAATAGGTTCTTTCCACAGCAGTAGCTAGAGAATATGGGATTTAGGAGGGGAGAAGTGGTGCACATGAATGGGATGTAGTCAGTGCATGTGGCTTATTTTCTGCCTTGCCTTGTTCTGTGTCTGCTGGCTGTATCACTTGGGATAGTGACATTTATTCTGAATCACTCAAACCCCCAAAGGCAAGTCATAGCAAAGAGCATTTCATTTGTACAAGGAAAAGAAACCCTTTGAGATCTAGATTATTCACAGGGGTTAATTCTAGCCTTGCTCTGAGTGAGTTTAATAGTTTCTGAAAAATATTGACTATGAAAGCAAGTATGGGTAAATGGACAAGCTTGTCAGCTAGCATGAAATTAGCTGCTACTGTAAATAGAGGCTATACACTGGTACGTTGTGGGAGTAGCCTTACTTTGCTGGTCACCCTGTGACTATTCCCCCTTATGAGTCTGCTTACTACTTACAAAGTCATTGGTGATTTAAAGCTGCAAATTGAGGGGCAGATGGCATGAGGATAGATGCTATTAAACATGGAGGATGGGGGCCTGAGCAGCGTTCAGATTAGGGTTGCAGTTTCACTGGGAATCATACTGCATCTCCCTGAGGTGACCTAAACTAAATGGGGAGATTTTAGGCTGCTAAAGCCAGCAGTGAAGTAGGGCTAAGGCAGACCCTGGCTTCGTGCTAGTCCCAGAAATGGCTAGCATGGCCCCTGAGGGAAGGGAAAAGGGCAGAGATTCTCTGCACATTGCCTCTACCTTACTGCTGATTGCACAGCTCCCATTGGCTGGGAATTGTTGCAGTAGTGCCTGTAGGTTAGGGCAGTGCATAGAGCTACACCCACCCCTGATCCTAAGGCTGTGCTGGCCATTTCTGGGAGTAGCCTGGACTAGGGTAGGCAGGGATCCTGCCTTATCTCCACTGTGCCACCAGCTGAGAGCCATCCAAGGTAAATGCCACCTGGCCCACACCCCTCACCCTTTCTGGCACTCCAACTCTTTGTCCCAGCCCTGAGACTTCTCTTGGAGCTCTGCCAGCACCCCAGCTCCCTCTCAGAGCTCACACCCCATCCCCCTGCCTCGGCCTGAGAAAGTGAGTGAGGGTAGGGGAGAGTAAGCAATGGAGGAGGGGAATAGCGTGAGTATGTATGGGGGTCCTCCATGCAGGGAGTGAAGCCAGGAGTATTTGGGTTTGTGTGACTGGAGAGTAGGCAACCCCAAGTCAGATATGGTACTGAGATACTTGAATATGAGTTAGCTGTAACTAATTATCAGCCTATTCACTCATCATTACAGCATATTTTAGAGCAAGACAACAAAAGCCAGGCAAGAAGTGAGTCATATGCTTATGCTGTTAAGATATTAACAGCAGCACTGTGTTAGGAATTGCAAGTGAGATCTGAGGAAGAGCAAGTCACCATTCTTTGGAACAAATGGTAAACATTACTTCTTAGTACAGCACACTTCAAAACTTACATCACAAAGTACATTTCAAGTGCCTTTTCAAGGAGCATTGAGCAAAATGTCTGTTGATAATGTACCGTACTAGGCCTCCTGTAAACATACCACACTAAAGGGGATTTGGGTACAAAAAATACTGTTTAGCCCCTGCAAAGCAATAGCAAATGCCAGGGCTATGCAAGTTGGTCCCATCCCTGCCCCCATCTCCTGAAAATATAATCAGCAGTATGCAGTGTGGGTATTTTCTTAGTGTAATTTGATATTATATTCACCAGTCCTTAAAGGAGAGTCACAACTGGTGCACTTGCAAATCCCTCTTCTGGAAATGTAAGCCCCAAATCCAATGCTCAATTCCCAGGAAGTAGGGTTGCCAACAGCTCTGTATTATGAGGGCCTTCCGTTATTTAACTAAACAAAATGGCTTGTCCTGACTAGAGCAGTACAGGATGCCTTCAGTTTCGTTTGCTGCCAGCACAGAATCGGAAACATTCTGGCCATGCTACATCCCAGTTGAAATTGAGGATAAGAAGTGTCCCTGTACTGATTGGCTACGTCTAGACTGGCCCCTTCTTCGGAAGAGGCATGCTAATTTCTAACTTTGGAATAGGGAAATCTGCGGGGGATTTAAATAAACATGGCCGCCGCTTTTTTTCCGGCTGGGGGAAAAGCCGGAAAAGAGCGTCCAGACTGGCGCGATCCTCCGGAATAAAGCCCTTTTCCGGAGGATCTCTTATTCCTACTTGCAAGTATAAGAGAATAAGAGATCCTCCGGAAAAGGGCTTTATTCCGGAGGATCGCGCCAGTCTGGACGCTCTTTTCCGGCTTTTCCCCCAGCCGGAAAAAAAGCGGCGGCCATGTTTATTTAAATCCCCCGCGGATTTCCCTATTCCAAAGTTAGAAATTAGCATGCCTCTTCCGAAGAAGGGGCCAGTCTAGACGTAGCCATTTAGAATTCTGATGGAGGTAGCCAGGTCAAATTTTCATGACATTGCTACCCTATGTACTAGCTCCCAATACCCTCAAAGCTGGCCCTATTGTCCCTCCACTCAAGTTTGGCCTTACCCTTCTCCTATCATACACGATGGCTGTGTCTAGATTGGCATGATTTTCTGGAAATGTTTTTAACACTACATGCGGCACGGAGTTTGGACTAAGGGGGATTTAAAAATGGCGGCGCCCGGGAAGATGCAAATGAAGCCCGGGATATGTAAATCCCTGGCTTCATTTGCAACTTCGAATGCCTACATTAGCCTCCCTAGTTCGAACTAGGGGGCTAGTGTAGACGTACCCTTAGTCTGTGAAAGTGAGTGAGGGGCCAGAAAGCTAAAGCTACCCCATAAAGCTAAAACTTCACAGTTAGCACTGTTCTGCATTTGCACTAGAGAATACAGATGAGAGAGAAGGATAATTGTATGTACAGTTGGATGAGCATCCTTTGTTTGCTTAATAGCTTATGGTAACAATACAGATTTTGTACATTATCATTAGGGATTAAAACAGTGAAATAGTCCAAAAAAGAATGAAATTGGTGGCAATATTCCATGAGTGTATATATTGTAATTGAAGATTACTTAATTATTGCTTCAGCTGATGTATCTGAGCATGATAATATTATCAGGAAGTTAATGCCTAGAGCAAGAGATGAATAGACCACATTACACAGCAACAAGATAAAATACAAAATAAGGCTTTGAGAGTACGTGTGGTGATCCCCAAAAACATTAAGCAAAGGTCATTATTTAAATACTGGAAGCTCATAAATGCAGAAATGACAGACAGCTGAGACTGAGGTAACAATCTTTAAAAGGAAACTAGAAGAGACACTGAACTGCAATGGCAAACATATTATACAGACTAGCCTTGCTGACTGTGAATAATGTCATGTCCATGTAATGAAAGACTTTTGGACTAATATTGGTAGGTAACAGTATATGTATCCCAGGAGGAAGTCAGAATATAATATGATAGAGCAAGTGTGTGAGGCATCAGGGTGTCCAAAGGAATAAAATCAAGGCTATTTCATGCAGGTATTGATCGTATCTGTCCTATGATGTCCCCCCCCCACCCCATGAATAAAGTATTCCAAATGAGCCAGCAAAATCACATTAGATTCCAGATATGCTGTGGCAAAAGGCAGGCACAGAATTGTGATTTCTTTTAAAGGAAATTTATTTTTGGCTGCTGATTGGCTGTTTGTTTAAATACTTAAATACTGACAATGAGTGATGAGGCATCCCAGCCTATAATTAACAGGCTTAAAGCAGTATTTGCTAGGAATGGATGCTATCAGAAATGGTTAGTGACCTTTTTCTAGATGAGAGATTAAAGACTTAGCAAAGCATTGGGGACTATGGCAGAGAAATACAAGCCCAGGGAATATACAATCTAACAGTATAATGGAAAGAATGATGAGATAGTTAAAGCCATGATTTTAACAGGGAGGAATAGATCCTCAGTTCTGTTAGATTTAAAAATATTGCCCTTGGACTGGTGTGTTATGTTCTTCTACTCAATTGCTAATTGGTATTTCACATAGAAATAGATTGGCATGTACTTTAGAGGTGCCTGGTTTAAGATAAAAGTAGTTGAATTCTTTTAAGTGAAAAACTCAGCATAATTCTAATTATGAAACAGCAAATTCAGACTCTCTGCTTTAGAGAAGATAGGATGCTTTATGTTTTTGGATTCCTGTGTATTCTGAATTTTAAGAATTAAAATTATGTTAAAATAATGTTATATTACAACCGTATAGCAAGAGAAGATAGGGTTTTATTTGACTGCTCTTTGTTTTCAGTGAAATATTAGAGAAATGTTACCACAGTGCCTACTTACTGTCTGTCAGGATCCTAATAAGGACAGCCAGGTCCAAGGGTCAGAGCAACATCAAAGCTGAAGTTGCAGTGACAGAGAATGGCATAATCAGGTTTCACAGCCTGGAGGCAAAGTCCAAATCAAGACAAGTGTACATGTGGCCATAGCACCAATAGGAAATCCACAGTGTTACCAGAACTGCCGGTTTTTGTTTATATAGGGCAGGGATCCAATTAGGAGCCCTGAGCGTGCTACCTGTCAAACCCCTTAAGGCAGGAATTTCAGCCAGTGGGAGTTACGGAGTCTGCACTCATGACAGGGGCAGCACATGGAGCCCTCCTCTCACACTCCCCCCTGGAAAAAAGATGTGCTGGCTGCTTTCAGGAGAAGCACAGGGATAGGGCAGGCCTTCCTTAGCCCCTCTGCATCACTGACTGGGAGCTGTCCAAGTTAAACACTGCCCAGCTGGCGTCTGTACCCTTCATCCCCTCCCACACTCCAACCCCAGCCCTGAGCCCCCTCCTGGAGCCAGCAGCATATGCTGAATTCGTGTCCCCCCCACAGATAACCCCCTGCAGAAAATACATTCTGCTGAGAAGATTCTACAGTTGCACTTTTCACTAAGCAGGCCTCTTGTAGCACCAGAATAAAGGGCTTTAGTCTCAGCCTTCTGTGGAGAGGAAGCGGAGAGACTGTCTTACTGCAACTTGCCTGTGGGGCCAGGTGAAGGGCCATGGGATATGGGAGGGTGGGTAGAGCAGGGCACACTGGGCTGCTGCGGGGTGGGGCAGGGTGGTCTCAGACTTGGTTTCAGAAGGGGTGGAGGAGACAAACAGAGGAAGGGACACAGGAGCTAATGAGGTGACCACATTGAGTCACTGGCTACATGGGGAAGTGGAAGCAGAAGTGCAGGGCCACATGGGGTTGGGAGCAGTGGCTGAGTGGGAGTGCAGGGACACTTGGGAAGGCAGAGGAGGGATGGCTGAGTAGCTGTGCAGGAACACATCGGGATACTGTCAGATGTGCCTGACAGAATGTGAGATGTTAGGAATTAGCCAGGGGCTGCATGGGTGAGGCTCCCCAACTCCCTAATAATCTCTCCAAGTTCCCCTCAAAAACCTGTCCACGTCTTTTCTCACTCTCACTGAACAACCCTCCAAGAACACTCTTGGGTTTCTTTCCAGCAACTACTTCCCTGTCCCTCCACTTCTCTGTTAACCTTAACTCTGATGTGTAAAAGGGAAATCAAATCCCCCGGAGCTATTGATTCCCCTATGAGGGGCACGTACAATATGCATACATTGCTAATGCTTAGATATATTTGCTATTTGTATAGGAGTAAGACATGACAAAGGTCAAGGCCTGTCACAGGTAATAACTTATAATAAGGAGACGAGGGGAAGTGAAACCAGTCTTCTGTTAAGTGGAGATATGGATAGGTTCCACATCCTTTAAACTTGTGACCGGCTCAAGCAGGAAAGGGAAAAGGGAAGTATGGCTCGCCCATTGTTCAGCAAAAGTGAATGAATGTAACACAGCTGTAACCGCAAAGTCAGCAAGTAGGCACTGTATTTAACCTCATTTGGAAAATTAACCTGACCTATAGGAATGCTAAACGTCAAAAATGAAGTAACCTATCATGTTAAGGCACCTAAACCAGGAAGGATGTTAACCCTATAAGAACCCCTGCATATGAGATGTTGGGGGTCGGCTCTGATTTGAACATTGAGTTCCTTAGCCGTACCTTGGTTGCAACCAATAAACTTGAGTTGGACCCAGCCTGAAAGTGTGACTCTCTTCTTGGGGTAAATCAGACTAGCCTCCAAGGGGACGAAACCTTGCAATTTATGCAACAACTCCTCCACCCCTTTGCATCGCTTCTGAGGGGCTCAGGAAATCTATTTCTATGTTGTCATTTATATAAATTATTACTCAGACTTCTATATGTATATACCTAATAAGTAATCTATTTGTCAAAAACTAGTTCCTGAATCTTTTTTGTTGTCTGTGGTATTACAGATATAATTGCTGGCAAGTATTTTGAAATGAATTACAAAAAAAAAAAATTGAAACTGGGGTGCTTATATTGTTGGTCTTACAAAATATGCAGAATTTTAAAATATTATGTGAATATTTTTCAATTGTTCAGCACAGAATTCCCTTGGGAATAATCTGTGTAGAGGAGAGAAGAAAACAAGAACAGGACACTGCAAATCTGAATAGGACAAATGAATATAGAAATGGTCTGAAATGAAAGGCATCCAGAATGGTCAACATTTAGAGTGTAGATTAGAATGTCAGAATGATCAAAGGGTCTATCATGTTAAAATTGGTAAAGACCAGACTCCAGTAGTTAAGTGTTACTAACTGCAGACCTTGTGTGTGATTTCCAAATAAAATAAAAAGACCACACACAGGTTGAAGCAAGAAGGTGAAGACTGTTAAGCAATGAGGGGCAACCTTGGCTAGTAAGTGGGCAACATGAGTGGCCCTCCTTCCTCTCAGTGGGCTGCAAGGTTGTCATAAGCAAGATGGTCTCCTGAGACAGCATAGTTTTGTTTGCCAATTGAACTATAGCAACACTTTGATTGAATGCAGAGGGAATGCAATCAGCACACTTGTCACTTCACATGCCCTTGCTTTTAAGGTCATGTTGCTTTTATAATATCTGTCGGAAAAACCTACGTGGATGAAAACCAGCAGAATTTTGCAGCCCTGTGCATGGGCAACAGTAAACAAAATGCCTTGTGGGCCACAGGTTGCCTTCCATGGCTGCTAAGGGCATGCACAATGGGACTGAGCTTAAAGTCTGCATCACATGTACTTTAAACAAGTTGTGTGGAACATAAAGCTTCAGGGGAAATGGTAACAAATTTTGGTGTATTTAGGAGAGAGAGAACTCCTGTTTATGGGTTCGTCAGGGCAGTAGCATGCTTCAGAGTTCTATTATTCCTTAGTGAAGTTCCATTTTATCAGCTGTGTTTTTTGCCGCATTCAGCAGTGTCTAGTTTCCATTCATTCCTAACACCTGAATGTGAGAGAGTCATGAACACATTCTTGTTGCATAAAAAAGCCTCTGCCTGAGCTTACTTAATTTTACACATGCATTTTCTGAAAATACACTAACAGTAAGGTCTAAGGTTTTAAACTGAAACTCATTGTAACCTTTGTCAAACCTTTCAGCTTGATGTAATCTTTGTAAAACCTTGCAAGTTTGTAACTCAGCAACTTTGCTTTATAAGTTCAGAAACTTACTATAAGCTGCAACTCTGTAAACTTTGTAACTCTCAGCCACTTTGTTTTTTACTTGCTCTAAACTGCATTCTTCCCTGAGTGATGAAGGGGTGTGTGCTTGTTTAGCAGGAGTTACAAGGGGCAGTGATAGGAATGTAGCTGTGTTAGTCTGGGGTAGCTGAAGCAAAATGCAGGACAATGTAGCACTTTAAAGACCAACAAGATGGTTTATTAGATGATGAGCTTTCGTGGGCCAGACCCACTTCCTCAGATCAAATAGTGGAAGAAAATAGTCACAACCATATATACCAAAGGATACAATTTTAAAAAATGAACACATATGAAAAGGTGATTTGTCCTTTTCATATGTGTTCATTTTTTTTAAATTGTATCCTTTGGTATATATGGTTGTGACTATTTTCTTCCACTATTTGATCTGAGGAAGTGGGTCTGGCCCACGAAAGCTCATCATCTAATAAACCATCTTGTTGGTCTTTAAAGTGCTACATTGTCCTGCATTTTGAAGGAGCAGTGGTGATGAGTCATCAGAGGCTGCTGCTCTGCTGAATAAAGGGAAGTCTGGCAATGCTTCCTGGTGACCAGGTGAATGAGTTACAGGGGCCATTCAAACACAGTATAAAGGAGAGGGAACATATGGGAGACTCTTTTCCTTCCCCTACTCCTGAGAAACTCCTCTCTACAGCCAGTGTCTCTCCTAACCAGCTTCCCAGCCATGATCAGCAGACAGAGCCTCCAGAACTTACATGCATTGGTTCCTTCTGCAACCCAGATGACTGTGTATGTGTGTGAATGCCTGAGGGCAGGAAAGAATGTCTGCGAAAGAATGAATGAATGGAGGAGTGTGTGTGCTTGCTTGTGTGTGTGAGATAGCTGGTTCCCTCTTTAGCTTAAACCTTTGGTAGCAGCTCTATTTTTATAGTGCATACAGTAGAGTGCTAATTCCTCAAACAATAAACCCATGCTAGTGTAAACCTGGGTGGTCTCCAGTGGGAATTTTTTTGGGGTAACAATCCTTGTCTTATCCAGGAAGGTCAAGCAATATGCACTTAGGAGACACAATCTCTTAATAGATAATTATTAAATTTACAATGATGCTTACAATTTCCTGTGTGGTGTAAAAAAAAAAAAAGTCTACAATTTTATATTGCATCACATATGGCAAGTGTCTTTACCTCTGACTTTATCATTAGAAATCAATAGCTTCTGAAATTGAGATACACAGTAGGCTCCAGACTCTCAAAGACAATTAGGCACCTAACTCCCATTCATTTCAATAATCACTGAAATACAGACTCATTCTCATTTTCCTCAATAGTCCAGTTACTATCCCACTATAGATCAATATTGAAATAATCTGTAGGTGAGAGAGACTGACACACACATCCTGTAATCCAGTGGTTTGGACCCCCAGCTGGAAGATAGGACACCTAAGGCCCAGACCTCCGCTCCAGTCACTCTTTTGTTTATCCACAATGGAACAGTGTCATCAGGAGAGTTTGAGGAAGTCCACATCAGAATGTCTCATAAATCAATTCTGTGCTAACAGTTATATAGTGGGAGCTAGGGATGTAAGTGAGTAGTTGACTATTCAATAACCCTATATGCTTATCAGGTACTTGAATGGAGTTCTTGGCTACTTGCTTCCCCCACACCTGCTACCTCTGTATGAGAGGCAGCAAGGGTGGGGGAAACAGGAACTGATGCTGGGAGGAGCTGGTTTCCCCCAGCACCATCTCCATTGTGCTGCCTCTCCCTCCCAGCCTCTATCAGAGGCATCAGGAGGGGGAGAAATAGGGGAAGCTACTCCAGCAGCAGCCACTGTTTGCAGCAGCCAGCCTGGGCTTCCATGATCAGAGGCTGTTGGACTCAGTATGACCTAGAACCACTTTGTTCCAGCTTCTGCTGGTCCAGGATGCTGTGCCTTCGCATTTTAAATGTAGTAAGAGCCTAGTGTCTCTTACTACTTTTAAAATGCAGAGCTCCAGCTGGCTCCTGCTGCGACTCTGCAGAAGGCCCCCTTATTGACTAATCCTGTAGTCAATACAACTTGTATTGGCTACATGATTAGCTAGATAATCACAATTGAATATCCTTAGTGTGAACCACTTCTTCTTCCAGCTGGTGGTGTAATTCTTGCAGTCTGCTAGGTGACCTCTGACCCTGGCTACAAGCCTGGACCCTGCAAGTGACTTGGTGGCTGATAACCAATCTTCCTCTGGTTTGCAAATTGCTTTGGAGCTTAGGTGGGAGACAGCTACCTCCTTGCCTAGAGGAAGAGGGAACTGCCCAGGGGCAGAAACATAGGCACCTAGGGAGCATTTAGTTTGAAAACCTATGTGCCTACAGGGCATTTGGGTCCATCACAGTTGACCCAAAAGTGGGACTAGGCACCTAAATCTGATATTTGTGCCCAAATCTGGGATTTAGGTCACTAAGTATCTTAGAGGATCTGGGCCAATTTGTCCTGCCTCACTGAGGTAATGGTATGAGAATAGTGAAAAGCTAGGCTGTTGTAAATAGTTAAAGACCAAGTGCTTAAAATAATTCTCTTTTTCCTGAGAGATCAAAGGGAGACTTTCCCAAGAGCCTGAAGAATTACTCTTGAGGGAATCATATAGACTCTCACATTGAGGCAGGTAAGACTTCTTATTTGAATTTAAAAACTAAGATAGTCATGGTTAAATTAAATGTATTTATCAACTTCTTTGTATGCACAAAATACATTTCCCTTCTGATTTGTGGGTATATAATTTTAATTATTTATAATTCCCTGAATTTCTTTTCTGTAATGAGATCATAGATGTGAAGTAAGTACTATGAATACAGTTGTCTTACTATGTGTTCCCTTATCTTGTATAGGCTATTTAGCTCCCTAGGGCATGATAATAACAAAGAAAGAGAGTCTCATAAAAGTATCAAAAGGTAGACTCCCTTTAGCCTACAAACCAAATGAGCTACTTTGTGATAGGATACTTGAATCTGAATTTTCTTTCCAAACATAAACAAACAAACAAAAACCCCATATTCTCTTAATCTGGCCACCTTGAGTTGGCAGACGCCAGATCTGAGAGTCTCAATTTATTACCAAGCAATATCTTGAAATCTATTTAAACTATTAAACTAGTTCCATCCTTCCTCTAGAGGGAGGAGGCTATGTTAATACCTGACAGGGCTAGGTCTCTCAGTAGTTTATAGGGTTGTCAGGTGTCCAGTATTGACTCAGACAGTTCGGTATTTTTGCCTCCTGTCTGGTAAAAAAAAAAAAAAAAAAAAAAAAAAAATTCAGAAAATACCAGACACCTAAAATGTCTGGTATTTTCTGATATTCCAGGAGGCGAAAATACCAGACACCTGGCAACCCTACGACACACTCGGCAACTAGGCCCAGCCCCTAGACCCACCGTCACCTCCCTCCTCGGATACCCACTCGCCCCGCTTACCTGGTTCCGCAGGGGCTTGTTTGGTGACTGACATAGAAAAACAAAATGGCTGCCAGCAAAAAAAAAGCCTCTTAAAGGGGCCATGCTGGTTTTTTTTTGGGGGGGGGGGGGTTTCGGTATTTTTGGTTAAATCATCTGGCAACCTTAGTTTCTGCTCTGCAGGTCTGCCTGTCTGACTTGGGTCAAAAGTAAGCTAGGGGAATATCAGAGTATTGTAGACTCAGATTTTATGGCTAGAAGAGACCATTGTGATCAGCAAGCCTCACCTCCTGCATACTGTAGGCCCCAAAATGTCATCCACCTCTTTAACACTCTCATAACTTCTAGCATAGCCATCCCTTGGATAATCCTCACCTCCTCGGCCCCAAGCCCTGCCTCTGCTCTGCTCCCATCCCACCTGTTCCCACCTTTGCTCCATCCCCTCCTGAGGTCTTGTACCCCTTCTCCGAAGCTCAACTCCCCCCCCCCCCCCAGCAACATGACCTGCAGGATTGCTAGGAGGCCTGGTGCTGGCAGCAGGGGTTGAGATCTCTTCACACTTACTACAGCAGCAGGAAGTGGAGTGACCCAGCTCAGTCTTCTCTCCCCAGATCTAGCTCCTAATTACAGGAAAGTGGAGTGACTTGATGGCAGGGAAGAGCAGGCTGGGGTTGGGTTGCTCTGCTTCCCATAACTCCTACTATTGCTGGTAAGTGTGGGAGTGGCCCCAACCTCTGTTGCCAGTGCCAGGCTGCTGTGGGTTCTATGGGGCCCATGGTGACTGCCCCAAACTGGCCAAGGATGTGATGGCTGTAACCTCTGGCTGAGCTAGTGAAGCTCTCAAATCATGATTTAAAGATTTCAAATGAGAGACTTCACTATTTAGTCTATTTCAAATCAGTCCCATGCTGCAAATAAAAGGGGAAAACTCCCAATATCTCTGCCAATCTGACATGGGAGAAAATTCCTTCCCAGCCCAAATATGGCAATCAGTTAGACTCTGAGCATGTCAGCAGGAATCACCTGTGAGGCACCTGGGAAAGGATTCACTAGTAACTCAGGCCTGGCCTACACTAGGTCTTTACATCAAACCCAGGCCTATACAGTTAAATTTCTAACTGATGTGTCCACACTACCAAACCTGTTGTGCCACCCTTAAGGGCCACAAGTCAATTTCTGTACTCCTTCTTTCATCAGGAATAACGCTATTCCCAACCATGCATAGTCAAATTTACGGTAGCGTAGATGCAGAAATTCTATGCTCTTGGCCTCTGGGAGGTCTCTTGCAGCTGTCTGTGCCAGCTGCTCTAGCCACAACTTCTGCCTCTACTTTTCTCCCATCGTGCTCAAAAAAGAGGAGGAAGAGGAGTCTAGTCAGATGCCAATGGCTGAGAGCCAAGAGTTCATCATGATGGTGGAGCTGGTCCCATCCTCCGAGGAGGTCTCCCATTGATGACCTGGGAAGGGCACTTCTGGTGAGTTCTCAAACTTTGTTTAACTACAAATGGGTTCAGGCAATGCTCTCTCTCTGCCTACACAGAGCAGGGGATGTGGAGCAGCTTATTCACGTGTCTGCAGATAGAGCAGGAGTCTTGTCTGCACAGCTCCATGAAGCTCTCACATAGAAACTCTTTGATCCTCTAGGTTTTTAAGGAGGCCAGCCTTATTCTGTCCTTTCTAGTAGGACACCTTGCCACTCCAAGCCACCAGTAAGTGGTCTGGCGTTATTGAACCACAAAGCAGTGCAGTATACGGTCCAGGTTTATGGCCACTTTCAGTCAGCATTCACACTCTATCACTTGCCTTGATTTGGAGAAGACTGATATTTTGCATGACAACCTGGAAGGAGGAGGAGGGAATCTATTAGCACTCTCTCTGGTAAGCTATGAGTGCTTACGGTAGACTCTGTAAAGTAGACACGCTACTTTGAACAACATTTGATTCTTGCCTATAGTGAGAACACAGACCTTTGCCTTCTCAGAATTGAGTGCCCAGAAAGTGATCATGTTAGATTTGATATTAGTATAGACATGCCCTCAGAGTCCTCCCTATCTAGTGTCCTGATACAGGAAACCCCCACTTTACAATGGCCTGAGTTGCAACCCCTCGCACTTATGACCATTTTTGTAAGTGTGGAAGGGGCCGAAAACCCCCGACTTGCATCCTCAGCCTATATTTATGACAGCACACGGTGCCTATTGTAAATGCGGGTTTGAGTTACGATGCCCCTGACTTGTGACACTTCCTCAGGAACCGATTGCGTCGCAAGACAGGGGCCGCCTGTATTTGCTACTAAGAGACACAGAACATAATGTCCATGTCCCAAAGCATACTGGCTTGCTTTAGCAAGGATGTGGCTGTGGTTAATGGGTTTGTTGACACTAGTAAGAGTCTGCTAAAATTTTAAGTTACTGCATACAAACCTTTGCTAATAATATAATGGTTGAAAATCACCCTGCTGCAAGTATAGCTGATTGTGTTGGTAACAAAGCAGTTTCTTTGTGCAATAAAAACAGTATTTCTACTACCCTACAAGACCCATAAAGGGCATAGGGACATTCTAAATGAGAGTGAGAAAAGGGCTATTGGAGGATCCAGTAGAATGAAAATTCAGTAGACATAAGTGGAACTGTGGACATTATTTCATTTTGTATGCTGGCACAGTCTGCTGTCCAGTAGTCCACATGTCCTGGATTCAGACTCAGAGTGGAGTTTGCCTTCCCACACCCTATGGTATAGTTTAAGTAACCTAATGGCTTTAACTCCAAGAAAATTACAAATTCTTTTGTGTGTACAGACAAATGTGTTATTCTCCAGAGCAAAAGGATTCTGTGAAGGAAATTAAATCCTTTTCATTAGTTAAAGAACAGATTGGGAGTTCCTGAATGCCAAATCCTTTGTGAATTATATTTAATTCTGGGCACAGATGGGGATGTAACCCTCCTTGAAAGCACTTATTACCATGCCTCTATCAAAGAGATGAATCAAGGAAGCGTGACTGTTCTTGGTAATTTTGCAGAATTGGGCCCCAAAGTTAATTCCATAGACCTGAATGTATTGTTTGCTTTTTCCTTGGATAGCCAAAAGCTGTTGTGCAATCCCTCTCATGTACCATGTAACTGTTAAATTGAATTTAGATTGAACTAAGCAGCAGCATTAAGGTTTTTTTAAAATGTAAGTTTATACCGAAATGAATCAAAGAAAAGTGAAGGTTTCACACTAGGATTACGCAGACTTGTACAATTTAGTTTAATAATTCCAGATGCACACACCCCCACACCAGGTTTATTCAAAAGAAAAACAGACTTTAGGAGAAAACATGTGACTATTATAGTGTATAATAGGGATGGACAAAATATGGCCTGCTGGTCACATTCATCCCACCACCATCCTGAGGCCCAGCAGGAGCCTGCTTGCCACACCCCGGGATGCTATTCAGAGTGGCTGACTGTGGGGAGCATATGGTCTCTGTACACCGCATGCCCTGGGGTGCCCCCAACACAAGTCTCATAGCTCCCGTAAAAGTTAGACTCGGGACTCACAATTTAGCAGATCACTCTGTTTATTAGCAAAGTGCTTCACCAATACAGACAGGAAAATGAGTTCCCCAAACAACGTCCAAGTCACCTTATTTATGCAGGTAAAAAGAGTGCGAAACAAAAGATTACAAAAGGGTGTGAAACTAACAAGATTACCTGTGGTCAGTCCCATATCTCATTTCCTTATTAAGCCTTAGCAATCTCCTGTTAATGTCTCACTTACAATCTTAAATGGAACCTATGTCTATCACCTAATGTCCCTCTTCCTGCTCCTGCTACATGCAAGCACACCTGGTCTTACTTTGATTCATTCTACTTTCTCACTCCCATTGGTTGGGAATTGGCTAATGAGAATTGCTGGGGCTGTGCTTGTGGTACAGTCAGCACATGGAGGGCCCCCTACCTCTCAAGGGATGCACAGAGACCGCATATGGGGGTGTGGCAGGAAGGGAGTCTGCTCTGGGTCTTGCTGAACTGCTGTTTGGAAGCTGCTTAAACCAAAGCCTGCACCTGCCCCCACCCTACCCCTAATCCTCTGTCCCTCTCCTGCATCTCTACCTCGGGTCACAACCTTCTGCAACCCCTCTCCTGCACCCATGCCCCCAATTCCCTGCCCCAAGTCACAACCCTGTACTACCCCCTTCCAGGTCAGAATCTTCTCTTGCACCCATACCCCCTCCTAAACCCTGCACCTCCTCCTGTATTTCAATCCTATGTCCTAGGTCAGTGGTTCCCATCCTTTTGTATACTGCAGACTGGCAAACACATTCACAAAGTTTTGGTGAACTGGTAACATTTTATTTGCATATTCATTATGCAAATAATACATATGCAAATACAATGTTACTGGTCCTCTAACAAATGTACCTCAGACCTGGCATCCAGAGCCACTGCGAACAACCGGCTTCAGCTTTGGCAGCTGCCTACCAGCTGCCCAGGATATGCCCTAGATCTAAGGGCGTGGCCTGGCATTGTGCTGCAGCCTGGCAGCCAATGGTTTGCAGCCCATCATTGGTCCTCAGAACTTCAGTTGCGAATCACTGTCCTAGGTCACAACCCCCGCCTGCACCTCAGTTCCCTCCCCTAGCTCCCTTCTGTACCCAACCTCCATCCCAGACACCCCATCTCCTCTGTTAATATCACGGAAAAGTGCTGCCTTTGATACTTACCAAATTCTTGGAGTGTTCCTTCCCATGAAAAATTATTGCCCACCTATGGTGTACAATAATTTTCTACTTATGGTTAAGGTAGTAAAGTTTGCAGATGATACTAAACTGTTCAAGATAGTCAAGGCAGAAGCAGACTGTGAAGAACTTCAAAAAGATCTCACCAAACTGAGTGATTGGGCAACAAAATGGCAAATGAAGTTTAATGTCGATAAGTGTAAAGTAATGCACGTTGGAAAAAATAACCCCAACTATGCATATAGTATGATGGGGGGCTAATTTGGCAACGACAAATCAGGAAAGAGATCTTGGAGTTATTGTGGATAGTTGTCTGAAAACGTCCACACAGTGTGCTGTGGTAGTCAAAAAGGCAAATAGGATGCTAGGAATTATTAAGAAAGAGATAGAAAATAAGACACAGAATATCTTACTGCCCCTGTATTAAACTATGCTATGCCCACATCTTGAGTACTCTATACAGATGTGGTCTCCTCACCTCAAAAAAGATATTTTGGCCTTGGAAAGGGTTCAGAAAAGGGCAACTAAAATGATTAGGGGTTTGGAACGGGTCCCATATGAAGAGAGGTTAAAGCGACTGGGACTTTTCAATTTAGAAAAGAGGAGACTGAGAGGGGATATGATAGAGGTATATAAAATCATGAGTGGTGTGGAGAGGGCGAATAAAGAAAAGTTATTCATTAGTTCCCATAATATAAGGACTGGAGGACACCAAATGAAATTAATGGGTAGCAGGTTTAAAACTAATAAAAGAAAGTTCTTCTTCACACAGCGTGTAGTCAACCTGTGGAACTCCTTGCCAGAGGAGGCTGTGAAGGCTAGGACTATAATAGAGTTTAAAGAGAAGGTAGAATAATTTCATGGAGGTTAGGCCCATAAAAGGCTATAAGCCAGGGGATGGAAATGGTGTCCCTGGCCTCTGTTTGTCAGAGGCTGGAGATGGATGGCACAAGACAAATTGCTTGATCATTGTCTTTGGTCCACCACCTCCAGGGCACTAGCGCTGGACACTGTTGGCAGATAGGCTACTGGGCTAGATGTACATTTGGTCTGACCCAGTACGGCCAATCTTATCATAGGCGTGCGCAGGGGTGTGCCGGGTGTGCCCAGGTACACGCTAATGTCTCGGGCCGGCTAGTGGCTGCTGGAGGAGGAGGGGGATTTGAGACGGGAAGCTGTAGCCCCTCACTTTTCCTGTGGCCATCTACGGGACACTTGGGGCAGAAAGAGCGTGTGCGCAGCGGAAGCAGCTGGGGCCCGACCACAGACGCTGGCCAGAGCCATTTTTGTATCCTGGGCCCTGCCCGGCCCGGCAGCAGCACGCGGCACCCCTTCTATGCCCGGGGGCATCCCCGCCCAGCCCAGCAGCAACGTGCGGCATCCCTTCTGCGCCTGGGGCCCCGGCCTCGTCTTCAGCCCTGCCAGGCCCAGCAGCACCGCGTGGCGCCCCTTAAAGTGAGGAGCTCCGGGCTAGGGCCTGGCCGGCCTGTAGCTTGGGCTGGCTCTGACTCCATTCCCGCAAACTGGAAGGCAGGAGCCGGCTTAGCCAAAGGGAAGGGAAGGGAAGGGAAGAGAAGGGGGGATGGGGCGGGGAAAGGGGATAGGGTTGGGAGAGGAAGGGGCTTGTGCTGAGGGGAGTGGGGCAGGTCAGGAGAAGAAAGAGGAAGGCACCAAGGGACAGCGTAGAGGAGAGACAAATGCCAGGGGGCCAAGTGGAGACAATGAGGAAAAGGGCAGGAGGGGCGGTGTCAGTGGGAGGGGGGACAGGGTGATGCTAGGAGAGGAGAGGGTAAGGGCATTGGGGGATAGAGGGGCAGGTGCTGGGAGAAGGCTTGAAAGAAGGGGTGGGCATGAGAAAGGCAGGGATGGAGCAAGACGTGTGAGGGCACAGGGGCATGATGGGAGTGCGGGCAGAAGGTGGGGAGGGGGAGGGCATCAGGGAAAAAGGGGGCAGGGGCAATGAGGGAAGGGGGAGGCACCAGGAGGATGCAGGGCTAAGGGAAGGTGCAGGAGCTAGAGGATTCTGGGGGCGAAGCAGAAGGGCAGACACCTGCAGGGGAGAGACCAGCACCAGAGGAGAGAGGCAGGGCAGGTGTGTAGAGGGAGATGTTAGGAGAGGGGATGAGGAGGGGTAGCTCACATGATCAGAGGGGGGCTACTGGAGGAGTGGGCACAGGGGGAGAGAAGGGCTGGTGGAGGCAGGCAGGTCTCAGGAAGACTGAGGGCAGTGAGAAGGGCAGGAGTCAGACAGCAGAGGTGGGTGAGGGGTTGAGGGGCAGTAGGCACCAGGGGAACTGATGGAGCAAGGGGAGACATGGCAGCAGAGGGAAAAGGTAGAGGTTTATGAGATATTTATTAATAAGTTGGGTGCCACAGTGGCACATCCAAACAAGCCACATGAACTCAGTATTGGTGCACAACACAAAATTCATTCTGCTCATGGGAGCAAAATGCAGGACAATGTAGCACTTTAAAGACTAACAAGATGGTTTATTAGATGATGAGCTTTCGTGGGCCAGACCCACTTGAAGTGGGTCTGGCCCACGAAAGCTCATCATCTAATAAACCATCTTGTTAGTCTTTAAAGTGCTACATTGTCCTGCATTTTGCTTCAACTACCCCAGACTAACACGGCTACATTTCTATCACTGCTCATGGGAGGAAACACTTCCCCCAGACTCTTTGCCCCCGAGTTAATGTCACACACATTGGGTTAATGAAATTGCAGAACAGTTGCATGAGGGGGGTTTGGTGAGGGGCAAACTAATCCCTATCGGTAGGAAGATGGTGGGAAAAATCCTTAGAGGGGGGTCACCATAGGTGTGGGCAGGGGGTGTGCCGGGCGTGCCCAGGCACACCCTAATGTCTAAAAAAAAAGTGGCTTTGCATTTTAATTTAATCGCATGATATGCTCTTTTAGTTTTAAAGTATGGATTGTTGTATTATGCAATAGGCACCGAATTACGTAATATAGATGTTGTAGAAATGTATAGAAAGCCCGCATTCGCTCGCATGTCCTTTATGATTGAGTATTCAATAAACGTTCACCTTTAAAATAGCTAAATAAATACATAAATAAATAAAATTCCCTGGTGCACACTCATGGGGGGGGGGTACATGACACCTTTTACTTCTGGTCATGTGTCCATCTTGCCTGGGGAGTGTTATCTCCAGAGGTGTGGCCAATGGGAATAGGGGTGTGGCCAATGGGGTTCAGGGGTGTGGCTAATGGGGGTCAAAGTACATTTAAAAAGATTATTTGGGTGCACACCCTAATGAAACGTGCTGCACACGCCTACGGTTCTTATTATGCGAGAAGCCTGGTTTAATAGTCGAGGGTCACACCTGACCAATGGCTCCCTAGTTCCTTCAATTATGAAATCATTTCCCATTTCCATAAGGGAGGCCACACTCAAGTTCTCTTTCATTCGCAATCGCAGCTGAGCGCCCCGGTCTGTAACTCGAACTCTGGATGCCGAAGGGGCTCGCGCGAGCGCAGCTGCCACCTCGCGCCAGGGCTGCAGCCAGGCCCGTGTGAGGCTGAGGAGCGAGCTTACCCGGGGTCAGCGACCGTTTGTTTTCTGTCACGGTGCCCACCCGGACTTGCCTCTGCCCGGCGCCCGCGAGCGGGCTCAGCCGGAACCCGGCTTGTGGGCAGCGCTGCCGAGCCGGAGGAGTCAGCGCGCCGCTCCCCGCTCGGGGGGGGGGGGGAGCTGCAGCTCCCCGTCGCGGCGGCAGATGGCGCTGGCAGCCGCCGCCAGGGCCCCAGGGGCCCCGCGTGTGAGGGGGCAGGAGGCGGCGCTGGCAGAACTTGATCCGCGCCGCGGAGTCCGACTTGGAGCCGTGGCGCGGCGGCGGCAGGAGGCGGCGGGTCCCGGCTCCAGCCCCGGGAGCAGGCGCTGAGCGGAGCAGGCGGCAGCCGCGGGGGAGGTAGGAGCCGCCACCCTTCCCTCCGCGCCCGGCTCCAGGGAGCCTCTCCCCGGGGGCCCCAGCCCCGCGCGCCTCCGGGCAGCCCTGGCTCGCGGGACCCTCGCGGCAGCGCCGCACGGTGCCTACGGCCGGGTCCCCGGCCGGCTGCGGGGCTGCTTTGTCTGGGGAGGAGCCGCCGGGCGGGCTGCGCTGCGCTCCCGGCCGGAGCAGCCGGGTGTGAGTGCGGGGCGGAGCGTCCCCTGCTCCTCCTTTCCCGGGGGCTGCGCGGGTGTCGCCTCCCTCCGGCGCTGGGCAGCTCGCCCGGCGCCAGCGTGGGGCATCCACGTAGCCCAGTCCCGTTTGGGGCAGCCGGGAGCCGGCCGGCTGGGACTCGGATGAGTCAGTAGCCAGGATTGGGAGTGCCTAGGGCAGGGGCTCGGCTCCCTGCCGTCTGGAGCCCTGCTTAGCGCAGCGGGGTCCAGGTTTCGCAAAGGGTCCCTTCGCTGGTACCACTAGTTAATGAGCCCGATGCAGCGGTGCCCCAAAGAGATGGCGAGAGATTTTCATATATTCCTGACCTGCAAATCAGCCCCAAAGCTATCCTGCTGTACCCCCTCTACCTCCAGCAACCCCCCAACAAACTCCTCCCTTTTGGCATTGGAGATGCGTGCAGCCTTGGGCTGTGACAGCCCATTGACGTTCGCTCGGAGGCTTTGTCTTCCCTGGGAAAATGTGTGTTCTTACCCTGACATAAGGAAGACAAGAGTGTAGCTTTCACTCATGCCACTGATGCAGTTTATCTCAACCTACCAACACATTTAAAAAACTACAAACTGCCTTCTCCTTATTAGGATTTCCTTTCCTCTTGCCATGTATTAGCTAAAAAAAAGTGTATCTTTTTTTCTTGCTATTTTAACTAGCCAATGAAATTGAGGCCTCTACATTTCGAAGGGGATTTTTTTATACAGCCCTCAGCAGCAATCATCCCTGTCGGAATGGACAGTCTTGAGCTTGGGTTTGCGTTAACCCTTTAAAATCAGCATTGTTACGAGCACTTTGAAGTTATGGCTGGTTATGTAGTTCCAGCCAAAGCAACTTCAGAGCTGCATATCTATGCTGTTATTTTTAGTGTGCCTCAAACCACATTAGCTGGAGTCTCAGCAGGATCTGGGAGGTTGACTTCTGTGGGTTGTGCAGATGTATCCTATGTAATCTTTTGAAAATTTTGCTCATCAGTTTTGTCTCCATGGAAAGTTAGTCAGCATAATCTACGCTTTTGACTTTACACCAATACGATTATCCTGGCATAACCTCCCTTTTGTGGACACTAACTCTGGGCTAAGAATGGCTTTTTTCAGTTAAGTTTGTTGCTTGAAGTGTTGTTTAAGGTAAACTGAAAAAAAGTTATTCTTATTAGAATAAATGTATCTACTCTGGAGGTGTATTTAGTAAAACTTTTCCTTAGAGACAATTCCATATAAGATCATACATAGAACATAAGAACGGCCATACTGGGTCAGACCAAAGGTCCAACTAGCCCAGTAGCCTGTCTGCCGACAGTGGCCAACACCAGGTGCCCCAGAGAGGGTGGACCGAAGACAATGATCAAGTGATTTGTCTCCTGCCATCCCTCTCCAGTCTCTGACAAACAGAGGCAGAGGACACCATTTCTATCCCCTGGCTAATAGCCTTTTATGGGCCTAACCTCCATGAAATTATTCTAGCTTCTCTTTAAACTCTATTATAGTCCTAGCCTTCACAGCCTCCTCTAGCAAGGAGTTCCACAGGTTGACTACACGCTGTGTGAAGAAGAACTTTCTTTTATTAGTTTTAAACCTGCTACCCATTAACTTCATTTGTTGTCCTCTAGTTCTTCTATTATGGGAACTAATAAATAACTTTTCTTTATTCGCCCTCTCAACACCACTCATGATTTTATATACCTCTATCATATCCCCCCCCCCCGTCTCCTCTTTTCTAAACTGAAAAGTCCCAGTCGTTTTAACCTCCCTTTATATGGGACCTGTTCCACACCCCTAATCATCTTAGTTGCCCTTTTCTGAACCCTTTCCAAGGCCAAAATATCTTTTTTGAGGTGAGGAGACCATATCTGTACAGAGTATTCAAGATGTGGGTGTACCATAGTTTTATACAGGGGCAGTAAGATATTCTGTGTCTTATTTTCTATCCCTTTCTTAATAATTCCTATTTGCCTTTTTGACCACTGTTGCACACTGTGTGGAAGTTTTCAGAGAACTATCCACGATAACACCAAGATCTCTTTCCAAATTAGCCCCCATCATACTGTATGTATAGTTGAGGTTTTCCCGATGTGCATTACTTTACACTTATTGACATTAAACTTCATTTGCCATTTTGTTGCCCAATCACTCAGTTTTGTGAAATCTTTTTGGAGTCCCTCACAGTCTGCTTCTGTCTTGACTATCCTAAACAGTTTAGTATCATCCACAAACTTTACCGCCTCGCTGCTTACCATATGTGCTTTGAAAATTTTACTCTGAATTTTTCTCTTCAGCAGTTAAGCTTTTAAGCACCTACATTGGATTTAGGAGCATAAGTTGCCTAGGTGACTAAAAATTTTACCCATAGCTTGTCACCAGTCTGAATGGTCTACTGGTACCAGCATCGGAGGCAAGACATTTTTAGTAATATGGTAAAAATAGAATCATTCCTCAGAATGGCAAAGAGTAGACAGAATAGCCCTCCACTTGCCCATTGATAGCCTTCACACCTGATTTGTGTGCTTCCCTCACAAATATCTTTGTGTTTTCTTCCATTCCATCTTTCACTCATGGAATGTGTTCCCTGCACTGCTCTGTAAGGTGGCTCCACTCTCCTTTAAATTCTTTCTCAAGACCCACTTGTGCCATAATGCCTCTAAGAAATTAACCAGCCAATAGTGAGCTGGATACATAAGCCTTAGTTCTGGAAATCTTAATTTTATGTAAAATTCAATTAGGAGTCTTCTGGCACCTTAAAGACTAACAGATTTATTTGGGCATAAGCTTTCATAAGTAAAAACCGCAGATACAGACTAACATGGCTATCCTTCTGAGACCTACATGTGGGAATATAGTACACCTTTGGTATAACGAACCCTTTAGGCTCCAAGTCATTTGTTCATTAGAGCCAAGGGTTTGTTATAGTGAAAGAGACCCACTACAGAGAGGGCGGGGGGAGGCAACAGTTTCTCCAGCTCTACATCTGTGGGAGGCCTGGAGGAGCTGTGAGCCCCCTCAGCAGCCGCAGGGCTCAAGGTGAGACCAGGAATTGGGTTTGTTATATCTAAAGGCTCATTACTTACTATGAGGGGCTTGAGAATGAGGGTGTACTGAGAGTGGTGTGCTGCAGCCCTTGTTGCAGGACTGGAGAATTAATTAGACAGGCTTTGAAGTTGGGTCTGTATCTTCCTATTCGTGTGGTCAGTTCCTGTACAGCATAAGTGCTACCAGAATACACATTCTGATAATTAGACTTGTGCCTGAGCTGGTTCACTTCGTAACACTAGTCTTGCAAAAATAGTTGTGTTGGCCACTCTTCTAATATCTTAGGCCTTATCTACACTGGGAAATTATACTGGCACAGCTACATCTTTCAAGGGTGTGAAAAATGCACCACCCTGAGAGATGGCAATGCTGACCTAACTCCTGGTGTAGACAGGGCTGGGTAGACAGAAGTGTTCCTTCAACCTAGCCTGCACCAATGGGAGAGCCCTTCTTGTTGGCTGACATAATGTGCTTATTGAAGCACTGAAATGTTTTCAATGTACACATACCATTAGTCATGATACATTTTTAAGTGGAGTAGTGTGTCAGGTGTGAATATTTTTTAATTCAGTGTGCTGCCTTGAATAAATGTAAGGAAAGTCCATTTTTTTTCAATGTACCTGTACTTGATCCTATTTTTTTGTATAGAAAAGACTGTTTAGTAATTCTCTAAGAATTCTTAGGATGACAAATTCCGAAAGTAATTCAAAACAGTTTTGTCTTGTATTGAATTTCCCTTGGAATTTATTGTGTTGTGCATTTACTGGTTACTTTATAGAACAAATCAGTTATCCACAATTTTTGGCTCGTAATGTTAGTAAAATGTAAGTTACTTCCAAAAGTGAGGGAAAAGACAGAGTTAAGAGAGATGTTCACATAAACATTCCTATCTGAAGACTGAAACTCTTGGTTGATCACTTTATGTAAGTTCTGGGCAGCAAAACGGCCAAGGGGATGATCTCATTACTACTGATGAAGGGAAAAGCACTTATTTTGATCCAAAACTTCACTTTTTTAAGAATATTTATGCTATAATTATGTATGGGCAGGGAAAAATCTGTGGAGCAAGTGGATCTAGCATTGAGTAGCTGTATGAACTGTCACACATTATAATATCATCATTGTGCCAGCATTACAATACTATTGGGATGCTAAACTAACAGATTTTGGCAATGAGTAGTTTTAATACGAATGTCCTGCTTTGATATCTCTGGAAGGAGGATTAAAGCAAATAGAATTGGTAGCGGGCCTGTGCAAGTGGAATGAAAAGGAAAAGCTTCTTAATTTTAATCTTTTTCTCAAAAGTAGCACAGAAGGACAAATCATATTAACCTTAATGGTTTTTAATTGTAGTAATTTAAATATATTATGTAAACTCAGCATTATTAAAACACTATGGCTGTGTCTACACTGGCGCGATCTTGCGCAAAAGCAGCCGCTCTTGCGCAAAAACTTGCTGCCTGTCTATACTGGCCGCGTGTTCTTGCACAAGTAAACTGACGTTCTAATGTATAAAATCAGGGCTTCTTGCGCCAGAACTCTGATGCTCCTGCTCAGGAATAAGCCCTCTTGCGCAAGAGCTCTTCCAGAAAAGGCCAGTATAGACAGGCAACATGAATTTCTTGAGCAAGAAATCCCTATGGTTAAAATGGCCATCAGAGCTTTCTTGCACAAGAGAGCATCTACACGGGCATGGATGTAGCCTATAGTTTTTATGTTATTTATGTTTGTTTGTTTTTTAGTTTTTATAACAGGCAGTTTTATAATAGGCACAGCTCCTTGTCTCTAAAGAATTTCTGAAAGACCATAACTCGTCTCTGTGGCCATGTCTACACCCCACGCTTATTTCAAAATAACAAAGTGCACGTCTACACAACAAACCCATTACTTCAAAATAATTTCAAAATAATTGGCTTCTTATTCCAACTTCTGTAACCCTCATTTCAGGAGGCGTAATGGAAGTCAAAGGAAGAGTGTTCTTCCTTTGACTTTCTGGTGTATAGACCGTGCCAAAAGTCTAGTTGAACTACTTCGACTTGAGCTACGCAATTAACATAGTTGAAGTTGTGTATTTTAACTCTGTTTTAGCTCGCAGTGTAGGTGTACCTGCCGTGAAAACCGAAAAGCAGAAAATTGTTTTGATGCAGTGATTTTAATATTGTTCAGAATTCATTGTTTCTTTAAATGCATACTGTCACCCATTTTAGTGTAAGGGGACTGTTACCCCTTACTAAAACTCTGTGGGAATTTTTTGGTTTGCCAGCTCTCAGTTCCAGAAGGGGAAGGGTTCATGAGACTGACAGACCCCAGAGACAATGGAAAGCAGCCAACACTCCAGCTCAGCCTGATTGACAGGTTGGACAGGCCAGTGAGGAAGGGGAGAGGCCAGGCCCCATCCTCCCTGTGAGCTGGGATTGTTCTGGCTCTCTCTGAGCAAACAGAGAGCTGAGAGACAGCCCAAGGAGTGCAAGCTGTGTGCTGAGGGGCAGTTTTTGCAGCAGCTGAGCCTGACACACACAGCTTAAGGAGCACAGACCCTGTGTTGAGCAGCAGACTGGCAGTGCTCAGAGAGCCAAAAGGAACAGAGAACCAAAGCAAGACGCTAGAGACTGGCCAAGCAGCACCCTGCAGCTGGATGTGGTGAGCAGCTGGGAACTGCAAAGTGTGGGGAGAGGCTCTGGACTGGGAGAGGGGTCTGGCCACTTAGAGCTTGTGGTCACTGCCAGAGCAAGCGTGTCCAGCCTGCAGCCCCCACCCTCCCCCCCGCAGCACATCCAAGGCCTCTAAGGGGCCTCTAAGGAAGATACTGTGGACTGTCCTTACACTCTGCAGGCTGCTGTTTTGATGTCCCTGTGCTACAGAGCAGGGCTGTGTGTTCTCATTTAACCATTCTCATTTTTTTCTTATTCTATTCTCTTTAATCTGTTGATGTTTAATAAATTGTATTTGCTTTGAACCTTATGAAGTGATCACTGGGCCAAGAAGGCCTGCAGTGTAAAGAGAGCACCTCGGAGTGGGGACACCCTAACTCCTGCCCCTAGTGACTACAAGGTCGGGGATTAAGCCCCAGGAAACCTGGGCCCAGCCTTGTTGGGGTTTCAAGGGCTCGGCTACTCAGGAGAGTGGAGGGGGAGCCCTCAGGATCAGGGAGGCCGTGGGGTAAAGGAAGTGGGAGCGGGGACTCAGATCCTTTCGCTGGTCCATTTCACCGGGGTGGTATAGAAGCCAGGAAAGTTCCCCACAATAGCGGGACCATTCCCCCGCTTACATTAGGATTAAGTTTCATTCCTGTGCACCTTGTTTTCATGAGTGTCATTCATTGTCTTTTGGGCCTTTCACATAGGTTTAAATATAGAGGAAAAGATAAAACATTTGTATGATTGACTGCTACATGCTACGCTAATGTTTTAGTGCAGAGTGCTCAACATAGTTCCATTCTCTCACCAAATAGTCTTATTTGCTATGAAGGTTGCATTCATAGCAATGCTTCCATAGCAGTGGTCACCAGCCAGTAGATCGGGATCTACTGGTAGATCTTGGAGTCTCTGACAGGTTTTCCTGACAGGTTTGGCCAAGAGGCTATCAATCGCCAGCTACCCCTCCCCCCATTGCTGCTCATCTCCTGCCCTTTGCCTTGGAACTGTCCTTCCCCCTAGGGAGCTTCCTGCTTGCTGTGCAGGGCAAGGGAGGGAGGAGAGGTGCTAATGTCAAGGTGCCCCCTCCTACTCTGTATCCTTTCTCCACAGAGCAGAGAGGAGGCATAACAGGACTTGGGAGGGAGTTTGCTGGCTGCTTTTGCGAGTGGTGCAGGGCCAGGGCAGGAGTAAGCCTGCCTTAGCCCCACTGCACCACCACCCAGGAGCCATCAGCATTGACCAGCTGGAGCCCACATCCCAAATTCATACCCCAGTCATGAACCCCCTCCTGCATCCCAAACCCTTGTCCTAGCCCATAGCACCCCTGCATCCAAATGCCCTTCCAGAGTCTGCACTTAGAATCCTCTCCTACATTCCAACTGCCTGCCCCCAGAGCAGCTCAAAGCCCCTCGCACACTCCAGATCCCTTAATCCAAGACCAGAGCCTGCACTTCAGTCCTCTGCCCCAGCCTGATCAAAGTGGGTGAGGATGGGCAAGAGACGGAGGACGGAGTGAGCAGGGCGGGGCTTTGGAGAACGTGTGGGAAGGAGGAGGAACAAGGGTGTTTATATTTGAGGTAGATCTTGGATTGCACCTGAATTCAAAAAGTGATCTAATGCTCAAGACCACTGCTCCATAGGGTTACATTCAAGAAGGATCTTAGAATAGGTCATAAATTCCTGCCTTTTTGTTTTTTCTTTCTGTAAAAGAAGGTGGCCAGTTGATGTAACATTTTAAGCACTTCAAATTTTCTCTGCGACTCTGGAGTGATTTCTCTTCATAAATTTTTGATAGATCTTTTAAATTGTCTCTAGCTGAATTTCTTCCATGGCAATCTGACCTTTTTATTGTTGACTTCTTTTTGTATAAAAGAAGATTGTCCAGCTTCATAAAAGTTAATGGGCGGTAAATGTTCCGAGTAGATAGTGGGCAAGCTTTTTACTGGATTTACGCTTGTTTTTAGCACCTGTTTTTATTATTGTTAAGATCTTATACAAAAGAGCAAGCAATATCTGATGAAAGCTGGATGCACAATATCTCCCTTGCACGAGCTACCTTTTCTGTCACTTTGTCCCATGATAGAAAATAGAGAAAATCTTCATCGATTCCTGCACTTATTAGGGGGCTGGAGCACATGACTTATGAGGACCGGCTGAGGGATTTGGGCTTATTTAGTCTATGCAAGAGAAGAGTGAGGGGAATTTGATAGCAGCCTTCAGCTATCTGAAGGGGGGTTCCAAAGTGAATAGAGAAAGGATGATCTCAGTAGTGATGGATGGCAGAACAAGGAGTAATGGTCTCAAGTTGCAATGTGAGAGGTCTAGGTTAGATATTAGGAAAGACTATGTCACTAAGAGGGTGGTGAAGCACTGCAATGGGTTACCTAAGGAGGTGGTAGAATCTCTATCCCTACAGGTTTTTAAGTCTCGGCTTGACAAAGCCCTGGCTGGGAAGATTTAGTTGGGATTGAGCTTGCTTTGGGCAGGGGGCTGGACTAGATGACCTCCTGAGGTCTCTTCCAGCCCTATGCCTCTATGGTTATGCCTCCACCACAGATTCTTCCCCTACTCCCCAGGTTCCCACTGTGACTGAAGTGGTCAAAAATCTAGATAATGAATACACAAAATACTCTGTAAGGAAGCAATTAGGGTTGATAGTTTCAGAACATACAAAGATGCTAAACTAAAAGAAAAGCCACCTAACCTTATATGTTCTCCAATCTTCCACCAGTTAACATCTTACTACAACATAGTACATTATAGACCAGCCCTGGAAATTAGTTTTGCAACACAGGGTGTCCCTTATATACATTGTCCCTGTATACATCGGTTTTGCACTAACAGCATGGTTGACGCTTGTAGCAACTGTTGCATTATAAGTATTCCCATTCCTTGCTCTTATGTCATGCAAAAAAAAGACCAATTCATGGAAACAGAAGTCAGCCATGGGAAAAAAATTGCCCGCTTTGTCATTTTGCGATACGTCCATTTTTTTTAACGTATCTTGGGCATATAGCGGGGACATTCTGCCCTCCCTTTAATCATCCTGTAAACACCGAAACTACATCACCCTCTTCTCCCCCCCCCCCCGTATAAATTACTACTATACCAAACTTTTGCCACTGCTAATGTCAGGGAGATGGGAAATCTGATAAAGAAGTGTATGGAATAATGTTTGTGGGAGGATAAATTGGATTCTTGTAGGTGATACAGGATTCGTTTGGAAACTAAGGTCTGAGAGAAATTGCATGGTGCTCTACTGAATGGTTAGCAATTGTGGGTGCAGCTAGACTATTCAAAACTGTTCTCCAAGACTCTGACATGTCTGTTTTAAAAGAAAAATGTTAACATCTGAAATGTCTTAATGTCTTAAATTATACTTGGGAGAGCAATTTTGACCAGGGCTTGGCTGTGTCCACATTTGCTGGCTGTGTTCAAGAGCCAGTAAGACAACAGGGCTGCGTTTGATCCATGTTCAAAAGGTTATTTATGAATAATATTGTAGCTTGGCTAGAAACCTTCCTTTAAAAAATGCTTAAATTCTATAGGAAATGCTGGGATAACAAAGCTTATTTGGAGATTTTAGATCTTGGAATTTCCATTTGCAGGATTTTGAAAGACCTGGTCATTATATTGAATTATCATAGAGATTTTCTATTCTATCTCATGTGTGGCTTTTTTCTGTGTATCATCTTTCAGGGAGAATGTATCCTGAAATTCCTTAGACAAGTAAATGTAGGCCAGTATATGGTATAAATTATACAGCAGTGGCAAATATAAATTAAAGCAGCTAATAATAAGGTCAGTTACAGGATGATGATAACTTAGAAGGGCTTATATACATTTGTATATAAACCCCTGTGCAGAAAAATACCAAAATCTCTCATCCCCATCTCCACCTCTGAGCTGACACCCCCAGCCAGAGCCCTCACCCACTCCCAGATCCCAACTACTTTCCCCAGACCAGTGAGGGTGGGGAGAACAAACCAGAGGGAAGGAGAATATGATGAGCGGGGGTGGGGTGTTGGAAAGGGGTGGGACAGGACACATGACAGTTGGGAAGGAGCTGAGCTAGGGTGTGGGTTTTTCTGCAGTCAGGATTGCTGCAGGGTATGGGAGGCTTGCCTCAGAGTGGGATTCTGCTGTGCTGCAGTGTGCATAGGGCCATCACTATTTTTATGCCCCCTTGCAGGTGCCAAATTAATTGTGAAGTAGCTGTATTAAGAAAGTGATGCTCAGTTTGTGTATTTTTTTAAAGCAGGTATGTGTTTTTATTTGCTCCTGTAACCAGCTGGCTGAAGGGAATTTGTTCTTTTTTTAACCTTTAGAACCTGAAACCTGCCATCTATCTCACTAAATGGGTAAGGGAGCAATAGGGTTTACCCTGACCTTCTAGTCTCTTCATATGATGTGATTTATGGCATATAAACATTCCACTTTGGAAGTTTATGAAGCCTTTGTCTCCTGGGGCCTGCACAGGGAATCCCTGGACAGCGGGGCTGTCAGACAGCAATACAGAAGGAGAAGGCAAGAGGAAGAATGAAGTTAGCCCCGAAGCAGTGATAATTAGGCAGGAAGAGAAGCACTGCAGGCCACTCAGGCTTTCCCAGCCAGGCTGAGTGAGTTGTTAGGAAGGAGTGAAAGGAACGGTTGGATCAAAAAGTGACATCTGGTGTCTGACTACTTCTGAGGGGAAAGTGGGATTTTGATGTATGGTGTGGCCAAATGAATCCTGGAGTAAAAACACCCACTTGTGTTGTGTTCTGTGCATGTTTCCACCTCTCCCCTTGTCTCATCAATAAGTAAACTGTGGTCACTAACACAATGATCTTATGCTAAGCATGAATACTTTGATCTTTAAAAAGCAATGTTTCTGCAAACCAAGAGCATGTTAAAATGGGAGAGGAGCATTGTTAAGGTTGCAAGACACTTTCTAATATTACAGTAATAATTTCTGGCATAACTGGGTAGTACTTTAATGGGAGCGTGCCATAAAGTCTGAAACTAAACGATTTATTTGTGATCAAAACTTATTTGAAAACTGTTAAAATCTTTATAATTGACAGAGTTGATTATAAAGTGTTATATAGTATGTGGATGTACAGTGCAACCTATACAGGCAGTCCCCGGGTTACGTACAAGATAGGGACTGTAGGTTTGTTCTTAAGTTGAATCTGTGTGTAAGTCGGAACTGGCGTCCAGATTCAGCCGCTGCTGAAACTGACCGCCAGTTCTGACTTACATACAGATTCAACTTAAGAACCCCAGGCTTCCCCAAGTCAGCTGCTGCTGAAACTGATGAGCGCTGATTCCAGGAAGCCTGGGGCAGAGCAACTCTGCCTCAGGCTTCCTGTAGTCAGCGCTGGTCAGTTTCAGCAGCGGCTGAATTGGGGACGCCTGGGGCAGAGCAGCTGGGGTGCTGCTGGGTTGCTCCAGTAGCACCGCTCCTGGGCGCTACTGGACCAACCCAGCAGCACCCCAGCTGCTCTGCCCCAGGCGTCCTGATTCAGCCGCTGCTGAAACTGACCAGCAGCAGCTGAATCAGGACCTGGGGCAGAGCAGCTGGGGTGCTGCCGGGTTGGTCCAGTAGTGCCCAGAGCGGGTGCTGCAGGACCAATCCGCAGCGCCCCAGCTGCTCTGCTCCAGGATCCAAAACAAAAGCCTGGTCTGCTGGGGGGGGGGGCACACTATCCGCGCCCCCCCCCCCCAGCAGACCAGGGACACAGGGAGCAGAGCAGCAGCGGCAGCGGGGTGCCGTGCCTCTGAGGCTTTGCTCTGGCAAAGACTCAGAGGCGCGGGACCCCCCCCCCCCCCCCGCGGCTGCTGCTTCAGTCCCGGTGCCTGTGGTCTGCTGGGGCCGGTCCCCAGCAGACCACAGGCACCGGGTCTCAAGCGGCAGCAGCGGCGGTTCCCCGCGCTTCTGAGGTGCCCCTGGTCTGCTGGAGACGGTCTCCAGCAGACCGGGGCACCGGAGCAGCTTAGGAACGGGGCTTTCTCGCTCCGGAGCTCGCAGGTAGCAATCCGCTACCTTGACCTCTGGGGCGAGAAAGCCCCGTTCGTAAGTGCGGATCCGACATAAGTCGGATCTGCGTAAGTCGGGGACTGCCTGTATTTTAGTCTCTTCTGTTCCATTGTAAAATGTATTTTAAAATTATCATTTTGTCTTAAACTTGAAACTATACAAGTCTTAATAGCAACTTCTCCATTTACAGAAATTGTATAGCAGCAGTATGTAGGTGGTTTTCTGCTGCAATGATCTAGTTTCTCAGTCTTCATTTTGGTAACTTAAAATGTACAGAAGCCTTTGAGGTGTGGGTTTTTTTTTTTTTTTTTGGATAGTCGTTTGTACAAATTTGTATCTGGCTTAACATAAAATGAATACTCTCTATAGGCTGAAATTTAAATGTAACAGCTTATTAGAGGTGGAGAAGTATGAGGGAGTAGAAAAAAAGTGTTTGTCTTCGTTTAAGTTCAAGTCCTAGTGAAACACAGATACATTTCCTTGTACTAAATGCTTCGGTAGTAGGTCTTTTGCGTTTTTCTTCTTTTTCTATGTTGGATGCAAGGAATGTGGACGATGGTTTAAATTTTTCATCTGTAGTAGAGAGTTGCAACTAGCAGTCAGATATTGTATTTTTTTCCTCAACAGATGTCAAAGAAATAAATAGCATGCCCTTGGAAATTCAACTGTACCGTTTAATATTGTCATATGGTACGATAACAAACATGTGCAATACAAGCAATTGTTTTGAAAAATTCCCTTATAGATCAGTCTATAGTGATATTCTAAAGTCTTCCTTTGGTTTAGTAAAGATGTACTGGTAAGTGACAAGTATTACTTGTTATATTAGCTAAGGTTTTAGATTATTTTTCTTTAACTAATGGGACTATAACAAATGTTAATTTATTAAACTTGATAGTCCAAAGCTAGAAAATCTGAAATAGCTTAGAGAGATTACATCTGTAGTTCATTTGCTGAATCTATGGTTCTTCGTCACAGCTGAAAAATGTAACAAAATAATATCCACTAGTGTATGAGAAGCCACATTTTACTATTACTTTGGTGTATACTTATCTCATAGAGCTGGAATGAATCTTGAAAGGACATTAAGTCCAGTCCCCTGCTCTCACAGAAGGACCAAGTACCCATCCCTGACAGATTTGCCCCAGAACTCTAAATACCCCTCTCAAGGATTGAGCTCACAACCCTGGGTTTAGCAGGCTAATGCTCAAACCACTGAACTACCCTTAAATTGGGATTAAGTCTATTGAAGCCAAAGGACACATTTAATTTGGTTGGAAATGTAAAAATAACTGAAGCTAACTATAAACAGAGCCATAAAACAAGGTATATATGGAAATATTTTTTACCATGCATGTGTAAACTCCAATAAAAATGTCAGTAAATCCACTGTATTTGGCATCTTTGTTCCAGTATGTTTGTATGCAAGCTTATATGCACAGATACAGAATTAAGCATAGCCAGATAACCCAGATACATCATATTCCATCACGAGTTACTTCTTAATTATCTTCTGTTCTTGATCAGCTGCTGCAAAAATAAAACTGCTTTGATCCTCTTTATTGTTTGTAATCATAACAAATATAAGAAGCCCAGAGTGAGAATAAATGGATAGTAAAAATGCTCTTGCACACAACAATCTCAAGGCTCCGCCACCATCTTTTCTGTTTGCAGCTGTTCTGCCAAAGAACCACGTAAATGGAAAATACTACAAAAATGCACTATAGATGATCTTGATATTGAGATGTATATCTTAAATGCTTGGCTGTTTGAAATACAAATTGCATATAAGCATAAACACAGAATTCTAAGTTGAATCAAAAGAGAAACGAAGAGTGGGGGGCAGTGGCTAAACAACTGTGTGGGGTTTAAAGTACTTACACAGGCTATTGCCAGATCTATTCCAAATCAGGCCCCAGCACTGCAACTTTAGCAGTGACCAAACTGGCAAGGCACTTAGTGTGCACTAGCCCTGGAGTTAATACACTCCATGGAAACCACCTCTGCAAGAGCTTGCTGCTCTATAGTGAGCTGGGGTGCCATTGTGGACACCATGGTGTAGTACTGCATCTTGACTAGGGAAGTGATAGCGTAAAGTTTAAACGGTTAACTGATGAGCCTGGGCTCGTTGGTTAATCTACAGGGTTATTGAGACTGTGTGTGTGCGCGTGCGTGTGCGCGTGCGTGTGTGCGTGCGAGAGAGAGAGCTGGTATATGCAGGGAGCCACCTTTTAAGCTGAATGCCTCCTCCCACTCAGAAGTAGCAGCCACGGGGGTGGGGGGAGGACAGGCAGCTCCATGGGAACCAGTTTGCATGGGGAGCTGGTTTACCTGCCTCCTCTCCCCCCCACTATCTCCCATGTAAATGTGTAGCCACTGAAATTTTCATTGGTTACACATTTACCTGGACACATGCATTTTAACATCCCTAGTCTTGGCTGACTTCTGGCACCCTTCCCACAGTGCCTGTTCTGTCCTCCCTTGTCATCTCTTCGAACTCTGTTGCCTTGCTCAGGTGAACAAAACCCATCCTTGTGTCCTTTTTTAAATTTGAAAGTTCCGTTCCTGTTTGCTCAGCAAGGCATGGTGTTTTCAGCACATCTCTCCAGCTGGCCATGCCTGTTCCATGCACCACGAAATTCCTGGTGCATGAAACCTCATCAGCATTTGAGGAAAGGAGGCAGCCCAGTCCCAACTGTGCTCCAGTCATGGAATTTCAATATCTATGGGCACATCTCTTGGAGCATGACTGAAAGGGACCAGGACTGGGACACGCTGCAGTGGAGGGTCAAAGTGAAGGGGCTGTGAAATGCCTACCACAGGGCATGGG
The DNA here is from genome assembly GCF_049634645.1 of Pelodiscus sinensis. Lineage (NCBI taxonomy): Eukaryota > Metazoa > Chordata > Testudines > Trionychidae > Pelodiscus > Pelodiscus sinensis. Next base: position 13,728,575 of record NC_134720.1, read on the forward strand.
AAGTAAACCACCACTCTGGTGCTGTGCCCACAACTTGCATGTATTGTAGAGAGCTGGATGACATACTTGAAGGTGGCTCCACCTCCGCTGCAAAGACCCCCATGGATACCTCAGGGTTTCGGGGCATCCAGCAGTGGACCGAGCCAGGAGGAGGAAATTGTAGCCGAGTGTGCTCATGGGGAGAGGGATTAAGAGCCAGAGGAAGTCTCAGCATCCATAGAGGCTTGCAGCCAGGAGCTGTTTTGTACCCCTGAAGAGGTGAGCCACTCATAGTCTTCAGACACTACAGGTGATGTGACTGGTGAAAGCACTTAAGCAACTTGCAGGGAGTGGGAGGGTTATAGTAAGGAGATTGGGTTTGGTGTGATGCTGCTACCAGCAGAGAGTCAGTCAGATGGCAAAATACAATCTCTTACATCTCTGTAATCTGCCTCACAGACTCATCGAAAGCTCCATGTAGCTGCTGTTATAGAATTATAATAACCAATGTTATTATAGCATTGTATCAGTCATGATTGTCATCCTTGTTGTGTAGTTCTGCATGACTGTGAGACTAGGCTAATTGAAAATTCTGTATCCAGTAGGCTTACAAAAACTTGGATTTGCTTACAAACAAAATAAGGTTTTTTAAAAATAGGAATTTGCCAAAATTTGTGCCCATATGTAAAATTTGTTTGTCCTTCATCTACTTTCACGCTGCATCTTTTAGAGATGCAAAGTGCTTTCATAGTGCCATCCGCCCTTACTTGGAACAAGATTTTTAACTCTTAAACTGTGTTCCGCCGCGAGGCAGTCGGAGGTGTACTGCGGAGAACAAGAGAATTAAAAATGGCCACCCTTAAAGGGGAAGTCAACCTTTTTTTTCTCAATAACGTTCCTCCGACCCTTTTTTCCCCCTGGAAATTTTTGGTGTTCCTCATAAAAAATAATTGTTTGGTGTTCCTCGGTCTTAAAGTTTAAGAAACAGTGCTCTAGTCCCAGTTAGTTTCTTTAGTTTGAATAGACTCTCCTAGTTGTCCCTAGATTGTTCTGCAGATCCCTTTCTGCTGGTCTCTGGCAGCATACTGGTTAAATGCAGATTTCTCTTATTTCCAGATGGAAGAAGAAGACATGAAGAATAAAGTACTTTAACTGACACCCTCCACCTCTTGTTGCACTGTACACAGATAGTATTATGTACATATGATCCTCATAATGCTTTTAACTAAATAACTGCTCTGGGTACTGTAGTATGGAATGTTACTGCAAATGTGAGAGGAGGTAGTCAATGAGTCTCCCCTTTTCAGGGTGTGGTCCACACTAATAAAAAGTTTAAAGCCTCAGCTAGCCCTAAAAGGCAATGGACTCGCCATCTGCCAAAGAGGTTTCAGCGTTGAAAATCTGGTTTACTACTTGAGAACTGGTAAAACAAAAGGAAAAAATATGTAGCACTTTATAGATTAACAAGATAATTTATTAGGTGATGAGCTTTCGTTCCCCGGGCAAGCTCATCACCTAATAAACTAACATGGCTACCTCTCTATTACTTGAGAACTGTATGTTTGTGATAAGCCAAAGACTTTCCGTTGACTTTTAACACTTCAGCTCAAACCTCAAAGTTGATTAGGATTAATTTAAGCAAATATGTTTTTTTAAATGCTCATTCATAACTAAATCAGCATTGGTACATTGTCTTTCAGATGAAACTGAAAACTGAGGTCTCAAATGCTCTGAATTAATCCAGTCAAAGTTCTTCTCCAAAAAAAAAAAAAAAAAAAAGCTAGAGATTATTTCTAGTATCTCATCAAATTCCCATATATCTATTATTCTCACTCCACTTTTATCTTTCTAATATAAAATCCAACTTCATATCGGATAGCTAATGCAGATTCTTTTTTAAGGTGTTGCTGATACATCTGACGTTTGCGAATAACCCTTCTGTGTATTTTAAGCGTGCGACTCCCCTGCAGGCTGGGGTTGATTTAATGGCTCCCCTCATTTGACTTCCTCTGTCAGCTGCTGCTCTGGGTTTGTGGTGGTTTTCCCCTTCCTGAGACTTGGCTTTCAGTCAGGTTGCTTTTGATCCTACCTCTTCAGAGATGGGCTGAGCTCAGATTTCTCCAGATCTGGTTTGGCAACTTCAATCATTTGGACCTGCCAGCCCTAGGAAGGCTGGAAGGGGATCCAAGGTATGCTCTGTATTCTGGGTTTGTTCAGATCCTCTGTGCCTGGGGTGGTTCTACGGATAGGCCTTTCTCTCAGTCTCTTTGGCTGAGTCTTTGGCCAAAACAAAGGGGATCTAAGCTAGGTAAGGATCAGAAAGAAACACGGGTTCTGCACAATGCTTCTCTGCTCCATGGAAGTTCTAGCTAGATGCTAGTCCTTCCTGACAGCTTTTAAGGTACAGTATAATTAGGCTCTGGCCCAGCCAAGCCGGCCTTCAGAGGGATAGCTCAAGAGGTCTGTTCCCTCTCTGTTGTGCCTTACTTTGCTGGGCTTTTCTTTTATTTCTTCTCTCCTGGCTTGACATCAGTTGCACCTGCTGATTGTACTCTTAGGTTCTCTTCAACTTCTTGGAGCCCAGTGTCAGTTTGGTACACCCCATCTCTATATTGTCCTATTATGTAAATAAATTCCATGATCCTTTAGGGCAATATTGCAGAAGTGACAAGCTCTTCTATGTTTGTTTTATTTACCTCAAAGTTTGAGAGAATTCTTTAAAATAATCAACTTTTAAAAAGTTCAGCTTCTGGTGTTTGTGCTGTGTGTTTTGGCTCTAACTTGCAAAAAAAAATCATACTCATATTTTGATGAATAGCTTGTCTTAAAAAATTAAAAGTTTGATAATGGCCAGCTTTTTATCATCATGAAGATTCATGTTGTATTTAACACACATGTTCACTTTGTGTTTCACGTATTGTGTCTTTGGCTTATACCAGCCATTCAAGAATGAACTTTTCTCTATAGATACGTCTGCGCAGCAGGGCTAAAGTCTCATTAAGCTACACAACTTCAGCTACGTCAGTTGCGTAGCTGAGATCAAAATAGTTTAATTCAAATTTTGGCGCTGTCTACATAGCAGGAAGTTGAAGGAAGAACACTCTTCTTTCGACTTCCTTTACTCCTCATTACCATACGTTGGAGGAAGAAGTCCTCCAGCTTGACATTATTTCAAAATAAATGCTTGTAGTGTAGACATGCACTATGTTATTTCGGAATAATGTCAGCTGCTAGGAAAGCACAATTTTTTCACTTTTGTCACCAAATTGTATGAGTCAAAGGGCGATAAAACCTGTCCAGCTACCAATGAAAACTAGTTCCACAGAAGCTTTAAATGTAAGATTGTGGCAGTCCTGGACTTCCTATTCCTGGCACTTTTGAGGCTGTGAGACTTTGATTCCATGTGACCAGTTCCAACTTTCCCCATGTTCCTATGGAGGGTTCAGGGAGTAAGAAGTTAATTGAAATTTAATTCCTGGGGTTGCTCTCAGCCCAGATCCTTTTCTGACATGGTGTTCCTTTTAAGATATCTGTTCCTGCTCTCTAGCACTGTTGCCTCTGTTTTGGCCTTGCAACATTGATGAGGTTTCTTCTTCAAAAGGCTTGCGAAGGTTTCTGGTTACTGTGCAGCAAATGAAAACCTTTCAAATAGCTGGAGCTTTACTACTCATTCAGGACAATTAGGTTTAGGGGAAAGAACTCATTTGTGTAAAACTTTTTGGATTCTATATAATTGATTTAAAGAGATGAGATATAATGTTGATCAGACTGACAGATTGTGCAGTAGAGCCATGTCTGTTTTAAAGCCTTCTGCTTTTCACAAAGGAGACTGCTTTCATAATACAAATATTACAAAGATGAAAATGTACAAGCAGGATAGGCAGGTATCTTGGCCTGAGCATAGCTCTCCTGAAACTGAACAACACCAAAAGGGCATGAAAAGGGAAAAGTCTGGACTTGGAGTAGCCTGAAGACTTAGTATGAAACCAACTGGCCTTTCCTGATAAAGTAACAGTGATTGGAGAGCAGTCCTTTTATAGATTAGATTGGATCTAACTCATGTGGCCCCTGAAATACTTTGAAAATGGAGAGCAGACCTGAATCTGGGATATTGTGGGTTTTTAAATATCACAGATATGTTTAATAAATGATACAAATTAAACTGCTCTGTAATTACTTTATATTTCATATCTGTGCTGTCTGTTTTAAGTTAAATCATTTAACTTAAAAATAAAAATTAACCTTTCAGTAAACAACTTTTACATATTTCTGACTAAAAATGGTGCACACACTTCACATGGTGTTTGCAGATCCATTGATGATGCATATTAATTTTTATATGGCTCATTTTGACTTCTCCATTAGTATTTTGTTACCTATGTTGATTTGCTGTTATGATATTGCTGCACTATTTATATTTGAAGTCCAGTTTAAAAAGTGTTTACTATTGTTATAGTTAGCTTTTGATCTCCATATTTACATTGTGACAACCTGGCTAATGAGGGTAGGATAAATTGAGTGAGGTAAGTGGGAGTAATTTTATATGATGGTGAGCAGCTTGTACGCTTACATGAGAAAAATAACATGTCTTAAAGTGGAACAGCCAGTTGTAAATGGAGAACTATTTTATTTCAAGTGAAATGCTTTGCCTGGTTTGAGAGACAGTGAAGGGATATGAGGCTGATTGTATAATCTTATGCCTGAGGATAAGGACCAGTCATTGTTGAAATTAACAATATTAAGGCTAATTGCTTTGTTCCTGTGGTATTCCTGGAATGTCAGTCACAGAGCACCTCAGTATTGCCTGATGCCCCAGGAACAGTGTATCCACTTTAAAATGCTGAACTTCCAGTGAAATAATGCAAGGACACCAGCTGTGGTTGATGTGCAGTGAGGAAGTTACTTAGCATTTATTAATTATGTGCAGCAGTGACCAGTCAGAGATGTCAGCACCTTGGGTGTCTTCTGAATCACTTCTGCTCAGTGTCACTATTTCTTTCTCTGTTGCCTGACTTGAGCATTGCAGCAATGGTGAATCTGGTCATTTCCAGCTGTTATTCCCCAAGCTCTGTAGGAATATATGCCTTGACAAAGTCAAAGGGTAAAGAAGATCAGCCACCTGTTTTTGGGCTGCTCCACCTACCAACATGCCTTATTCTACTTGCTTTATCAATCCTCCCATTACCTTAATTTTATTCCTAAGAGGTGGTGCCTGCTGATGGTCTCTGCTGAGATCTGAGTGCACAACGGACTAACGGGTATTAATGATTCAAAGGAATATTGCTTGGTAATCAGTGTGATGGGTTGTCACCCCTGGGGTGCAGTCTGGAAGCCTTTGGAGCTGCTGTGCCCTTTAAGCTTTGGCTTTTCCCACGCTGGTGTTGCCCAGCTAGTCTTTCCAGGGCCTGTTATCACCCAGCATGACAGCAGGTGGCTCCACACACCTGAACGAGTTATCTGAATGCTTTACCTATGCACCTCATAGATTTACAATGGAACACTAGCCAATTCCCCTGCTCCTCTGCTTTGTACCCCTACTGGAGTATAAACCCAGAATTAGTCTTGCACAGGGATCTGTATGATGAAAGCTCATTTGATTCACCACTCCCTTGATGCAGGGAACATATGCAACAGTTTATCAAGTTAGTATTTTCTCAGACACTTCACTCCAAAACCATTGGTTAAGATCAAAACATAAAACAAGTTTATTAACTACGAAAAGATAGAGTTTACGTGATTATAAGTGATATCAAACAGATGAAAGCAGATTACCTAGAAAATAAAACTTCAAACTAAGCCTAATACAGGTTGAACCTCTATCATCTGGACTTCCCTTGTCCAGCAGCATCCGTGGGTGCATGGGGACTGAAGCATGCATGGAGATAAGGCCCTCAGCTATATGGCTCCACAGCTGCTATGCTTTTTCCCCTGAGCACTGCCCCATCCCCAATCTGTCTATGCTAGCCCCTCTGCTTCTGCTGAAGCAAAGCCAAGCAGTCAGGAGTAGCAGAGGGGCCATTATGGACCTTCTCCGGTTTGGGAATGGTCAGGTCTGAAGTGTTTACCAGAAGACCAAGCTCTTCCATGGTCTATTGTCTTTGCTGATGGCCATCTCCACAGTCTAGCTTCTTCATTGATGTACCCGAAAGATTTGTTGTGGGAGTTACCTAGAGTAAGTACATTTGGAATACAGATTAATGTAGTCAGTATTCATAATTTCAGATACAAAAATGATATATGCATACAAACAGGATAATCAGAGCTTGACAAATGCACTTGCCTGCTTGTCCATGGCGAGTAGATTTTATCAGCTGGCAAGTCCAGGGGCGGACTGGCCTGGTGGGCGGTTGTGACTGGCTGGCCAAAGCCTGCACTACGGGTGGCACGGCCCTATCCGATCCGCTGGCCAGACGGAGGAGTGGAGCCAGGTCTAGAGTGTCCCAGTTTAGAGAGTGAAGAAGCATGTTTTCTGCCTCATAGTTGCAATGTGCAAAACGATAACTGGGCTGTCACCTAGTAATAGAATCGCTTACATGATTCTATTTTTCTGAATTTGGTCCGGCCTGTGAAGCAATAATAAGGTATCTGTGTTCTGGAATAGAGAGTCACTTACTAGGTGCAATTTTATATCTTTGCTTTAAAAAGTTTTCCCTAGGTGTTCATTCCCTTCTTTAAAATAGACCCTGCAGAATTACAGTACTTCTGACAATTCCAGTCTGAATGTGTAAACTAAAAATAGACCAAAAAATTTCATAATCATGTCTGATGGCTGTCACTTTGTTCTCTTCAAAACAAGGCTTTCTTGCACAGTGGAAAAAATATCCTTACCGTGCAATGAAAGGATACAAGACAGATCAAAAGCAATTGGAACCTCTCAAAGAGATAGAACTGTCAGTAGTAGATATTGGACTGGTGAGCAGGCTGCCTAAATTCTTTAGTAACTTCCCCCAGATTAAGCTGTGAATGTCACCCTGCACCTACCTATATGTTTTTTTTTGTTTTGCTTTCAGGCACTCTCCCCTCAATTTCTAGACTGGTCTGGCGACTAGGGAGAGCTGGAGAACACCGTATTCTTGTTGCGTTTGTCTTCAGCAGTTGTTCAGTTAGGCTGTGTCCAGACTCAGGGGTTTTTTCGGAAAAAGTAGCCTTTTTCCGAAAAAACTTCATCTGCGTCTAGACTGCAGCTGCGTTCTTTCGAAATTAAATCGAAAGAACGCGGCTTTTCTTTCGATGGTGGTAAACCTCATTTTACGAGGAAGAACGCCTTTTTTCGAAAGTGCTCTTTCGAAAAAAGGCGTTCTTGAATGCATACAGGGGTTTTTCAAAAGAGAGCATCCAGACTGCCTTTTGAAAAAGCGGCTTGCTTTTTCGAAAGTTCCGCTTGCAGTCTTGATGCTCTTTTTCGAAAGAGGATTTTTCGAAAGTATCTTTCGAAAAAGCCTCTTTCGAAAGAGGCTTGCAGTCTAGACATAGCCTTATAGACTTGGAAGCTTTGTTTTTTACAGCTGTGACAGTTTCCCTTCTTCATTTCATAATGACCACTGTCATTCAGTTGTATCTCAGCAGTGTGTGTCATTTTGATGTGATGTTGCTGGATCTGCCATACTAGATAAGTACAGTGAATGGAAGCAGACTTTGAAGAGTAGTATTGATTGTTAAGGAGACATGCTATTTTAATCGAGTATATTCATTCAGCTGTCATGGTAATTCAGTGAAATAATGTGCTTCCACGCTAAGTAAGATGGTAGGTTTGCATCCTAGATGGATGCAGCTATTTAGAGGTAATGTTATTAGTTAAGTGGCACAGTTGTATATAATGGCAATGATTATTTTGGGGAGAAGGACAAGTCTAATTTCTTGAATCCCTTGGTGCTATTGATGTATTTTCAGTGCATTGTGTGAAATATTAATAAAAACACCTTTCTTACATAAGTCTGAGGATACATTTCCAACCATTAATACATTAAATTCAGTCCTACAACTTTTCTGCCAGTTAGATATCCACTTCTGCATTTAAGAAAACTGAGGCAGAAAGAAGTTGTAACTTGTCCAAAATCCCAGAAGTCTGGTAGAGGAAGGTATGGATCCCAGGTCTCCTGACTTGCTCTATCATGTCTCCTTAATAATACTGCCATTTTTTTTGGCCTTGAGTAAATATGCAGGAAGTTGTGAAGTTTATATTAGTAATAAATTACTAATATATTTGTGCTTGAGTAGGTAATAAAGGGGATACTTTAGAGTAGATCAGTCATTTTCCTCCATTGTGATTTATTAGAATAAATATTGGACACAATTTAAAATAGAGGAAAACAAATAATCTTACAGCAAGTACATATACTGTATTAGGTGTCTGAATAGCTTTTCTTTTAATTATTAGCTACATATGGTTAAAGAGGTATTATTACATTACTCTTTTTTAAACATTAGGTTGGTTTTGCTTGTCTCACAATTAATGATGTCTTAATGAAGTTTGTGGTTCCAATTTCTTTATCCAGTCAAACATTATACCTTGCGGTGAATACCTGTATCAACAATTATGTGTAATAAATGTTGTGATTGATACCCATTTATTAACCTGCTGAAAGAATTCCAGTGCTGCAAATGCTGAGTGTGGACTGTGTTTCTAGCAGTACAGTATTTATTCACCTTTTAGAATAAGAGTAAAAACCTGGAGAGTAATGAGCAAACAGAGACAGTGTTATGTCAGTTGTTGATGATAAAATTGGCCTTTGGGTACTGAGAGCTTTCGGGTGGAGACAGTACGGCTAGGACACGACCTGCACTCTGAGCCATCCGTAAAGTAAATAGATAAAAGATCAATATGCTCCACATGTCATCCAAACAGCACCTGCTCTGTAATACTCCATGCTTTAATTTTGCAGCAGTATATCTAATTCTGTAACCGAGTATTTCTAAGGTTTGGACACAGAGTTAGGCTCACATAAGGCTGCTTACGTTGACCTAACTTTGTGTCTACTTACAATATTGCTCCTGCCAATTTGTCTCCCAGTATGCCAACTTAATAACTTCATCTTAGTGAGAGGTGTATCAGTTAGTTCACTGTAGTTAGGATGACATCATGTTTGTGTAGAGAGTGCATTACTTACATTGCCTGTTAGCTGTCAGTTCTGGGCAGATGTTGCCTCCCACTCTGGGGCTTGACAGCTTGATTTGTCAGCCCCACATGTGGCTCACAGCTCTGGCTCTTGGTCACATGTAGTGATAATCGTAAGAGACTTCAGAGGAACACAATAACACAGTAATGTGTTGTGAAATTTGCTTAGTTTGACACATTGGCCTGAAGCAAGGGAAAAAAGTTCATACCATTGTATCGTGATCAAGGTTCTGCCTCTGAAACTTGCATTCAAGAAATAACCTTCATGTCTCTCTTGCCCTCCTGTCAAAATTACACTTTGATTTATTTCAGGGTAGCAGAAGCTTCCACTTGTTAAATATATACTTGTCTGTTTGATTCACAGGAAGTGTTCACGCCTGGAGATGAAATCATGACGAGAAAGCAAAACAACTAATAATGCTTTTCCGAAATCGTTTTCTGATCTTGCTGGCTTTGGCAGCCTTATTGGCCTTTTTGAGCCTCAGCCTCCAATTCTGTAAGTAATGCCTCCTTTTCTTTTGCCTACAGTATGCCAGTATAGGTTTTTTCTTTTTAAAAAAAAAAAAAGAAAAAAGGAGGGGGGCAAAAAACCTTTTTGTGTCCTTGTGATAGGTTGGATCCTACTTTCTGGGATTCCACAGAGCCTGCTAGCCCTACTGGCCTGGGTTTCCCTTTCATGGGTTGTTGTGCCAGACCCTCAGGTCCCTCTCCGCATGAAGCATATGCCCAGGGAAGACCACACCAGCTGCAGACACAGACTGCAGTCAATTTTGTGTGAGTGGGTTCAACTTGGGGGTTTACCCAGCATTCTGGTGCACATGCTATCTGCAGTGTGACATTGTCTTGTGCTATATAGAAAGAGTTGCGCAGCACAAGCTTACAAGAATTTGCCCTCTCACTCAATGTGAAGAGAGAGATGCATACCTCTCCTCCCATGTGAATTGCACAAACTGGGTTTTGAAATAAACAAGAAATAATTTTAACTACAGAAGATAAATTTTAAGCGATTATAAGAGAAAGCAAACAGATCAAAACAGATTACCTTAGAAAATAAACAAACTCCACAAACTGAGTTAAGCACACTGGCTAGAGAGGGTATACATTAGCAGATTGTCACGCTGAGTGATGAACAGTCTGACAGATGCTTAAGGCATAAGTTTCCTTGTTTTTCCCAGGTTTTTATACATAGACTAAAAATCTTTCCAGGCTGGGATCATCACTTTCCATAGTTCAGTCCTTGTTCCTCAGGTATTTCTAGGTCAGTTTTTACAGGGAAAGTGAGGTCCCCCATGATGTCATTGTTCCTTTTTATATCTTCTTCATGCTTGCTGGAAAGCTCTTGTGCTTTGACCTGGGTCAAATGGCTTCCATTGTGTATCTGAGAGGTTTCCACTATACACCTTTCCTGGGCTAACCCATATGTTTATGTATCAGAGGGGTAGCCGTGTTAGTCTGAATCTGCAAAAGCCATGAGGAGCCCCATGGCACCTTATAAACTAACAGATTTATTGGAGCATAAGCTTTCGTGGGCAAAGACCTTTGTCAGGTCTTTGCCTACGAAAGCTTATGCTCCAATAAATCTGTTAGTCTATAAGGTGCCACGGGACTCCTCGTCCTTATGTTTATATGCATTCCAATAACACACATAATCCAATGAGATATTAATGTCTAGAAGGTCAAGACTTACAGATTGAATCTCTCTAGTCTGGCACCCTCAGGATCTGACTGGAGCCGAATCAGAGAATTTGGCAAACCATGAGAGGTCAGTATTGTCTAGCAGCATTACCAACACTTAGTGGGCTCTCAGAAGACACTTAGGGGCAAATTAGAGCTAAATAACAGCACAGAACATGGAGAGCCAGCTGTAAATAAACTTCATGGGACTGCAGGAAACTTGGCCACAGCCATGATAAATGGACATTTGGCTAGGCATATTTTGTACAAAACATACTTGAATTATATGACAGTAGTGAATATATTGGCGTCTTAGGGTGTCTCAGTACTTTCTTAAGTGTTCATGTGTTTTATATAAATGTGCATAGTTTTCTCTTGTCTTTTAAATTTCATTTTAGAAGGCCATATAAGAATAAAAATAGTAAAACAGTACATTGTGTACTATACAGTAGACTTCCGATAATCCGGCACCTTTAGGACCCAGGGGGTGCCAGATTATTGGATATGCCGGAGTATCAAGAGGTACTCTAACTGGGGGCCTGTGATGGGGGGGAAGGGTTGGCGGGGAATGGCGCGGCGTGGGGTGAACCCTCCGCCGTTTTACAGGGAGGTGGGGGAAGCCCCGTGCAGCCGCCGGCGACAGGCCAGCTGGGGCTGCAAGCGGCAGCGGCAACTTGGGGAAGCGGCGGGGCAGAATAGCAGGGGTGCTGCCGGGTTGGTCCCGCAGCACCGCTTTGGTGAGGAGCGGCGCTGAAAGGACCAACCGGGCAGCACCCCAGCTGCTCTGCTCCTTGCCGCTTCCCCAAGTCTGCGGCTGGTCAGTTTCAGCAATGGCAGCAGCGGACTTGGGGAAGTGGTGCGGAGTAGCTTCAATTGTCGGGCTGGCTGGAATACTTCCGGGTTTCAGTTGGTGCCGGACTATCGGGAGTGCCGGACCACTGGATGTCAGACAATTGGAGTTTTACTGTATTATAAAATCAGCACAATTTGACAAAAGATTTTTTTTTTTTGGTAAATAAACAATAATCCTTGGTAAGCTTTATATAAAGATCTGATGTAGGTAAAAACATTGATCTGATTTATATTGGACCAAGCAAGATGGAATGCAGTGAATTGCTCTGACAGTACCGAGCACTGAGACTATTCCCTTCATCGGCACAAAGAAATGTAATTGTTTTAACAAAACTTTTAACAATCGAGTTAGCTGACACACTGTTGACCACAAGCAACTGGCTGCTGTAGAAGAAGGCAAATCATGTTCCTCATTGTGTCAGCTAGTCATGGGTAGTTCTTCTTTCAGGAGTGTCCCCATGGGTGTTCCACCTTACGTGCTTCAGCACCGCTGAGCCCGCGATGGGAGATTTGTGACAACTGTATGCATGAGGAGTGGGTGTTCTGAGGAGCCTATTGTGCATGCGCGGCCGCCCTCCCAGATCCTTCTCAGCCACCGCTGGCTGTGGTCACAGATGAGCAGTCTCCCTTTACCTCATCCATTACTTATTTACCTATACATAGTTTACCTCAGAAACCCTTCCTACCTTATTCTTGTTGACTTTCCCCTTAGTCGTTATGCACAAATTAAAAAAAAAAAAGAAGACCCTTGTTTGGCAAGCTCATAAAGGGACGTAATAATCCCGCGCTTATTGCCGGCTCTCTAGGATATGCCGGGCTCGCCCCGATTTAAAAGGTGTACAGGCCTCAGGCGATTTATTTCAATTTCTGACAGGCACGCAAAGTGTGTTTGCTATCGTGGGAAACAGCACACCACAGAACATTGCCCATGTTGTCAGAAACTAGCCACCCAATGCAGGAGATCAAGAGAACTACAACTGAAAATGCTGTAGATGGAGAAAAAGGCTTGGTTGGCTTCTGACCTTGAGCAATCTACCCCTCCTGGGCAGAAATCACCTGGACGGAGCTGGAGAGAGCAGCTCACACTGGATCGAGCCCAAAGGACCGGGAAAACAGTAAAAACGAAGAGAAGGTCGTATTCTTCCTCAGAGATTGAGTCTCTCCTGAGGAAGCATGCAACCCACAATAATGCTGCACCCCCATCACAAATATTCCATGACACACAACAGAAGATGTTTTAATGAGGAGGGAGGACTCAAATGTGCCAAACCTCCATAGTCAACCTAGTTACCATGAACTAAGTAAACCAGCATATCCGGAAAAAGGATTTTTTCCCAATCATTCTTATTAATCTATGTATCCATATTATCTTTATTCTACATTGAGATCCCTTTGAAATGCTATTTATCTGCTTCATAATAGCTTGAGACAGCTCCTTGCAGTTACCCACCAGATAGTCCTGCAATGCTGCTTCACTGTCTTCAGTATTATAGTTTTTTAAAATCATTTTCTTCATGAAGAACATATTATTTCTGTTATAGTCAAACCAGATTATTGTGGTGATTATGGCACAAAATCCTTAGCGTTATTTTGTCCCCCTGTTTCTCCCTCCCAAAATCTTGCTACATATTGATACTTGTCATGTTGCAAATAAACCTTTTTCAGACTCTCTCTCAACAGTTATCCTAATATTGCTTCACACAGCACACCATCTATGCATCAGTGAAACATAGCTTATCATCGCTGTTAGAAGATAGGCATTCCTCATCGTGTGTTTAGTTCCTACTGCTACATAAAGTGACAGTAACGTAATCTCTTTCAGGTTTATATTATTTCATATATAATGCTTTTTCATCCAAATGTAACATGCTCATTTTCTTTTTTTATGAAATCGCAAAACTTAGCTTCCAAACTTTCAGCTTTTCTAAGCTGTCTTAAGCAAATTTAATTGCAATGCCTTATGTTTGTTTCAAATCATAGAGCTATAATTACAGTGGTCTTGAATTTACATATTTAGAGCTGGAAAAATCCCCAAAGCATGGTAAGTTAAGAGGAGCCAGAGATGCATTTGAAGCCAAATATCTTATGGAATATTAGGAATGGAAATACATGCTTCATACTAATGTAAATCTGTGACTATTACTAAACGGTGTATTGGTGAGAAGGTAGGTGAGGTAATATCTTTTATTGGATCAATTTCCATTTAGTGAGAGACACAATCTGAGTAGGGATTGAGAAATTGCACCATCTTAGTATGGACTGCAACTGTTGAATGCATAATGATCTCTAAAGTGAACAGCAGCAGGTGGGCAGGACCCTCTTTTATTTTTTTCCCTCTTGATCTATGTGCAAGAGGGTGAGTTCATGAATAATTTTTTATTTACTAATTCTGGTAGGTGCAGAGAGTATTTACCACTGTATAAATTTTGGCATAAGTACATAAAACTTTTTAAAAGACTAGTTTCATAAGGTATTCTGGATGTCTTTTAAACAATTTACATGATTGATTCTGTGGTCTAGTTTTGAAGCAAAGGACCAGGAACCAGATATGGATTCAATTTCAGTTTGGTTGAGTTGCTGACAAATTGTACAACGTTAAATTCAAATCAGCTCAGCTATAAAGTGAGGTTTCCTTCAACAGATGGTGCTCTGAGTTGATATATGCTTTACATTTTTAAATAGTATAGAAAAATAAGTGCTGCTTAAAACAAAATTCTAATTGAGCTAATTGTCTGTGACCACTAGATACCACAGCATATTTTCAACTAGAAGATCTTACAGCCCTGAATTATATGATGGGCTAAATCTCAAACAGTATGCAGCTGTTGATAGTTGAAGTTTATTAGTAAATGTGAGCTGTTGCACTATTTTAAATATATCTGAGTACAGTAATGTTATACATGTAAATCCTGATTATATATCAATTTCTCTAAAACATTATGTTTCTAACTGGCCATGGTATCCCTTTTTGCCTCTTTATTTTGGCTGCCGTGGGAGAGGGCTGAAAAATTCAGTTTTCATACAAAGCTGTTTTGGTTCTATCATTCATATCATTTTCTTTTGTATCCACATAGAAACTATGATGCTGAAATTCAATTTTTAATGTAGTCAGAATTTCATTGTTAGTACTGAATGATGAAAGGAAAGCTTAACAAAGATCATTCTTAAATTCAAATGTAGACATAAGAAAATAATGGAAATACATGTTGAATGAGATTTGGTTAAAGTATTGTGTTACCAGAGCAAAATACCTTCACAGGAAAATAGGAGGTAAACTAAGTGGAACAGACCATTATCTGCTGTATCATAGCTGGTATCTTGCTAGGGAAGGCTGACTGAACAGAACTCTATATGGTTCTGTTCAGTAATGCTGTTACGTAAAACCAGGCATTTTTTCCATGGAGAGTAGGATGGCTGTGGTATTCTGTCCTTCTTGATGGAGAAATAAAGGACTAGGTATGAGATCTTCCATCTCCCCCCTCCATCTGCTTCATGCTGAGTAAAAGGGCCAGAGCAACATAAAGGGGGAAACATTCCCTTGGGATAGGAACTGAGGAGTGCAACTTCTAGATGCCTTGACACCATTTACCAAAACAGGTTTTTGTTATTTTTTTTTAATAAAGACAAAGTAATTGTGATTGAAAAAGCATTTCTCTCTACTACTCTTTTATTCAGTCTCTGCCACTGTTGCAGGCAACCTATTTTTTGGGTTTGGATGTTATGTAATGTGTATCAATAGAGTTGGCAGAATTCATGTTTTAAATAAATTCATATTTTTCATATTTTTATATATTTAAATTTTCATATTTGGGTGATATTGTGGGTTTTAAGCATCTGGAAAATTGTGTGTGTTCAGACAATATTTATTTAACAGTGAGATTCAAAAAGACAAAAACAACAAATTGTCAAAATATACAAATAAGTATCCATTAATCTAACTCTAAATAAGTTCTTAAATAGCATTTTTCTTTCTTTGTCTATACAGTATGCAAATTTCAATTATCATTAATGGGAATATTTTTGTCAGACTGCATGTACAGTGAAATCAATGTTTACCTACACTTACTAGATTTCTTCACTTTTTCAATGTGGGTCAGTCCTTTCTTTTCTAATATATCTTTGACAACATCGATAATTCTCAGAGGTATTGCACTGATCAATTCAGCAGTTATTCAAACATCCAGCTGTCTACAAAAACTCCTTTTCATCCCTGGATTGACTGGTGCTCTAAGTCATGCTGCTTTACAGATAATTAAAGATGCATTTCTGATTCCAATATCTTTTTATCTTCTGTACAACATGACTCAGTAGTTTTGGGAAGTTGGTTCTAGAGTTTAATTATGCATTATTGCATAGAGCAGAGGTTGTGTGTATTTATATCCATTTTAAATTGTTGCATTTTCATTGCAACCATCTTGTTTTTGTTTATAGGAAAGAGTACGAAATTAAGCTTCATTGGCATCCATTCATTATCTTCCGTTATTTATCATATCTTTCTTTCCAAATTATATAGCCTTAGAATTAAATTTAGCCTGCTGCTTTCAGAGAGGTGCAACTTCACCTACTTGAGCAATTCTGGCCCATTATGTCTTAAGTTAAAACTATGGTTCTATAGTAGTCACCTCACCCTCAGGTTTACCCAGGGAGATGGACTTCGGAGTCAGTGCTGCCACTTCTTTTTAGTAGTACTGGCTGCTTGTGGGCCACTCAGTGTTAGGAAGTTAGGGTTAGGGTATATATTTAATTCAACCATCCCCCTCCTAGCAGGCTTTCTGCTTTTAGAGTGGTGCACAGAGACTTGAATCTAGCCCCTTATAACTTTTAAAATCATTGTCAGATGAAAGTTCTCCTATTGCCCAGACCTCTATCTTCTTGTAGACACTTCTTTTTTGTTGTATTTCACTGAGATGCTGTGGTTAAAACTAAATGCAGTGCTCAAGGTGGAAAAGTACTTCTGGCTTATGTAATGACATTTTTCCATCTCTGCTGTACTCTGACCCCTTTTTAGTACAGTCTCTCGGTTTTTAGACTTATGCTTTGTTAGAGCTATGTACAGTCACTCCTGATTGTTTTCTTGAGTACTCACAATGAATTCAGAATGCATTAGCCTAGCCCATTTCATTTTAGTTCAGAGCCTTAGAGCTTTCAAAATGAATACCATCTAGTCCAGGTGATTAATTGCAATCTAATTTCTCATAATTTTTCATTGACATTTTACTTGGAACTTTTTGTTTCTGGCTGCGCCTTGCTCTTCAGTGAAGAATAAATTTGGCATAGCTATGTATCTCTTAATCATTCTCTGGGAGGAAGAATGCAAAGAGGTCATCATGTATCTTTCCTGACTTTTCCTTCATTTTTCTCAGTTGTCCCTTTTGCTACAACTGGGTGTTCTAGTAGATATACTGTCCCTCCTTCTTCAACCTTTTATTTCTGTTAAATTTTGTTCTTTGGCTAGTTTCTTCTTGGTCCTCTTAATCTTCATCCTTAATTTTTATCTACCAGTATCTGTTCTGTTCCATTATTCTCCATTATACTAGTTTCCATTTTTGAAATGATATAATAGTTTATTCAGACCAATGTATCTTATTTAATAATGCAGGAGTTTTTCCTAACTTTCTTGTTTTCTGGGGTTTGCATATCTTCTCTAATAAGCTTTCTTATGCTGCTTCCAGGCGGAGTCTGGATTTTAATGCTTTCTTTAAGACAGATTATCACACAGCTTTTTCTAAGCAAACAAATGTATTCTTTAAACTAAAGTATTACAGAGAAAACACATTAAAAACAATAACAGAACCTACATACATCCTAAAAATCTTAGGAGAGATCATCCCAGCCCCAATATCATGTTCTGGTAGGCGTCAGTTCTTGATACCCTACATGTGGATTTTTCCCATCATTATAAGTTCATAACTGTCTCAGATTCAGAACCAGAAATTATGTTGGGAAATCCTAGTGCTCAGACCTTTGATCTCATGTCTGTGGGAATGAGTAAGCAATCGCTTCACTTTGGAGGCATAATTTCAAAAGACTGGGCTTTTGCATACTTAAACTTCATTCAGAAAATTGTCCCAGGGTTGTGTCAGGGCATTTCTGTATCTGTCTCCAAGATAAATGCAGTGTGTTC
This sequence comes from Pelodiscus sinensis, assembly GCF_049634645.1. NCBI lineage: Eukaryota > Metazoa > Chordata > Testudines > Trionychidae > Pelodiscus > Pelodiscus sinensis. The sequence goes on from NC_134720.1 coordinate 13,746,319, forward strand.
TAAAACATTTCAGTGTCATTCAGTGTTCCAGCTCTCCCTAGCTTGCACAATGCATAGACGTTCACACCACTGTTTGGAGCAGAGAAGCAAGGCTAACCCTTGTTATCTTTCTCTGTGCCAGTCTCTGCCATTGCTGTGCCGGTGTAGGTGCAATGTTTGTGTAAAAGTCCAAGTGGCACAAAGCCCTGGTCAATGCTTATGTGCCTAACTGGGGGAGTTTGGAGAAGCAGCGCTCCAAAAGTCCCAAAGATGCTCACCTGTATGTTAACATTGTGTGTTTCCCCAGTGTAAATTTTGCCATTGTAGTGTTGCTGTAAGATGGCTTCTCAGCTGTGTTCCTTTGGGTTTATGGTACTTGCCAGTCTGAGGTAAACATCCATGTCCTAGTGGCTGTTATGATCAACCGTGAGAGAGGTGTAGCTAAGCTCTGTAACTTGGAACGACCAGTTGTGAGAACCAGGTGCCAAGCAATGCATTACTCAGTATGGCTAGTGGTGCAAGGATAAAATAAAAAGATGAAAGATTAGTTCATGATAGCAGATGGTCTTGCACAAGAAGGAAAACCAGCCAATTTTATGTAGCAATATTATATTTGGAAGAAAATGTAGGTTTATATCCTTAGCATTTGTGTCTTGTAAGAAGGCTTTGGAATTAAAAATGAACAAAAATTGTTACCTTTACCACATTTGGAGGATTAAATGTCATTAATTTGCCTGTAAACCCTCTAATTTCAAAGGCTGCTGCTGAATTACAATAATTGAAAAGTAGAAGAACCAGATGTCTGGTATCACATCATTGGCCAATCACTTGACCAGTTTGAAGAGAGAGAGAAAATAAGAATTGCTTTCTGGAGATGCAGAGGGAAATTAATAAAAGAGGTTCTGGGTATTTTTAGGTGGAAATAAAAGTAATTCAAGCATGAAGACGATGCACTGTTCTACACTTTCAGCTATGCCATAGATGAAGGGAACTCAGACTGAAACACAGAGAAAATACATATTATGTGTTAGTGTTCTTAAAGCCATTCTGTACTGGTGTAATGTTTTTGTGTTTGTATCTGTTAGTATGTTTTGTTTTGCCATCAATGCATCTTTCAGTTTCTATATTTTTCATCCTGAGTGTTGTTGGGAGACTTTAAGGTTCTGACTGGATTCAGTCATAAATCCAAGGATTTCTAAAAAGTACCTGCTGGGTAGGAAAATAGCATAGCAGTTTTACTGTGTGTAAGCAATCATGCATTCACATCTTCTCACTGGGTAACCTGTAGCACAACAAAAAATGATTTTTAAAAGTGCTTTCAAAGGGCATTTGACTTCTATAAAATTTGATAACGTTTAAAACCAATATTGTGGATTTATTGTTGACAAGTCAGAAATGCTGAAAGTTCTCTAAGCAATGCCACATATCTTTGCTGTTATGCCAATTAAAAACAAACTATGCCATGAAAGTATTTTCATTTTTCAGTGGACTGATGAAGTACAACCACATATTATACAGTTTAGCAAGTTTAATTTGCTCAGTCTCAAAACATACTACCATGCCTTCCCTGTTTCACTTTGGTAAAAGGGATGTCATCAGTGTAGAAACTTGTCTGTGCGCTAAATGCACAGTAGCCAGCCCTGTACAATTTTACTGAACAATTGCAAAATTTCCAGAAAAATTTCCAGTGCATGTAGAAAACCAACATTCAAGTTGACTTTGAAGTGTCACAGTATCTGTTAAAACTGGGATTGCTTCCATGTGTTGTAATGCTAAACACTAAAGAAATGGAGTGGCACAGATCAGTTATGGCATCCTCATCCCTCTTTTATGAGGGGGATGGAAGGGAGGACTTCTGGTTTATTTTTTAAACTAATTTGACACACTGAAATCTATAAATAGAAACCTTTGCAATGTCTATTTAACAATTCCTGATGTATGAAAACTTGAATTCCATTCCACTTTGTTAAATCATGCAATTGCATGTTAAATTAAATTCTGAGATTTCGTCCATTCAGAGGAAATTTCCTCATTTTCTCCATGCACCCATATGTCTTGTGAATGACATGCTGAGAGCTCATTAATCTCTCTCTCTCTCTACATACATACATACATATATATACATATATAAACATTTTTTCTGCTGGGCAACAGAATGACGTCTGCACGTCATCAGCATCAACAGGCTCTCTCAGCGAAGTGAAAGTGGCCAGAAAGAGGGGGATAGGTGAGCAGAGGGTGCAGCCCCCAAGTTTTGTTTAAAATAAACTAGTGAGACTGCACAAATTAACATTTTTCTTGTAAAACCATTGCAACTCTGGCTCTATCAAACCAGGTCAATAAAGTCAAAGTCCACAACCTAGTATCTCTGCCAAAGTTTCACGTTCCGTCAACTTTCCTTAATAATCAAGCTGTTTAAGAAAAAAATGACTTTTTTCTTCAACAGAAAAAATAAATTATTTTACTCCTGTGCTTAAAAATATCTTCAACCTTTTTTTCTCCTTTAAGGAACTGGGCAGGCAATTTTATGGAGGCTCACATAGTAGTAAAGACAACTTGTTAGACTATTAGGAGAGAGTGAATCAACCTGTGTTCTTTGTACCTCCATTAGGAAAATGATTACAATCGATGGAGGGTCGCAAGACCAGTGACTTCAAAACATAGTCGACAACTTACTATTTTGCACCTCTGCACTGCAACTGTCCCTCTTGATACTTTTGCCCTTTATCTCACAAAGATAGTTGCTACATCTTTATTTCTGAATAGACTCTTGTTATGATCAGTTGGGGCATGGTTGGGCTCTTTGAATTGAGCCTAGTAATAATTTGACCAGTTTGCAGCTGTCAGTTTCTAAGCTGTCACTTCAGGTTAAGACTCATTTGAAGAGGGAAACTTCTATCTTCTGTCTCAGCCAAGGCAGAGAAAGCAAATTAACCAGTAAATGGGTATATAATTTGCTGATTTACATTTTGGAAAGCCAACTTTCCTGTGCTCCTAATGCTACAAATACAGCCATACAGAGGCTAAGAAGATTTTAAAAAACATTTGTTTCTAATATTATCCAGTCTGATCTTGAAATAAACTCTCCAAAAGTCAGTGAACAAAATGAAAACTCAGTTTGTGTATTTTACTGATTGCTGCTGGCAAATGTGTATATTTAAATGTTCAAAAAACAATATTCCCTTTGAAATGCCTGCTACAATATTGATCATTGCCATCAGACAGTTATGGATTTATTTCTCTTTGGCAGGAAAGGGTTTGCACTTGATAGCATTAAGAGAACTGTTCCAGTAGGCTTTTGATGATGATTTTGTTCTCTTGTCTAAATACATTTATGCTGAAGGTTTGCTGCAACAATCTATGGTTAAGGTAAACTTCAGTATAACTTTCTGCCACAGCAAGTATTCAGTTCTGTTGATGGAAAACATTGGCTTGACAAGAATGTTTATTCAATGTTATCTGGTCACTGTGCATTAAAATATCTTTGCTTAAATATTTGCAGTGTGAACTCTTTGACCCTCAGATCTACTGTATCATATTATCATCTTAAACTTGTCCAGAAATTAAGATTTCTCATTTTAAATTAACTTTATGAAACATGCTTTGTAAATGAATTACTTTCCTCTACTAAGCCAGATTTAAATAGAGTAATAACAGCAAAAATTATCGTGGTAAGTGTTTTTTATGATGTCCATTATTTACCACGCTTTTAAACACAGTTAGGGTAATCTATGAATTGCAAACACTACAAAAACAGTGTTCTAAAGTGATCTTTAGAACCAGCGTTCTAAAGTGGGGCTGCTAACGGGGTAATGGGTTTTATTTATTTATTTTAAAAGATTGTGAGCTCTCAGGATTGATATATGGAAACAGAATTCCTAAGCATACATTTCCCTTTATAATTTGTACTTAGCCACTGGTTTAAAAAAAAAGTACAAAGGACTCTAGAAATGTAGATATGTTTTAAATAATGGGTACAATTTGCTAATTTAGTAATATCTGAATATAGTTAACCTGTTTACCAGTTGGTTAAAAAACAACATTTATGCATAAAAAGTTTTAGGTACAGAATTGGGAATTTATATAGCTTTGTATTTCTACCTAAGCTTTTGATGAAAAGGAAAAAAATCAAGTCAATTTTGTGTTATGATATAGTGAACTTTATAAGTGCTCTTAAGGCACATGAACAAATACAGACAAAAGATTGATTTTCTGTACTTAGTCATACAGTACAGTAAACATTTATTCTGAATCTCCTATTTTCTTGAGGCAGTGGTGACTGCTGGGAAGGGACACCACGGGGGACAGATCACATGATCACCCCTATGTGACTTCTTCCCACTCCACTTCTAGCGGGGGGGGGGGGGGAAGGGCCACCCATCTTCCCACCCTCCCCCACTCCACTCATTCCCTCAAACTCCCATCCCTGCTCTGCCCCTTCCCCACCCCTATTCCACCCCTTTCCACAAGCCCCCGCCCTGAGTGATGCAGCCCAGGGGATTACTGGGGACGTGGTGCCAGCAGCAGGGGTCGGGCCCCCCCTTGTATGCCCCAGCAGAAGCAGAAGGAAGTGGAGTGACCTTGCCCCATCCCTCTTTGCTCTCCTGACTCCCAGACAGGACACTCCATTTCCAGGTGTGGAAATTAAGACATGCTTCCAGATCACAGGCCCTGGTTCTCATGGGGAACTTTAACCATCCTGACATTAGTTGGGAGACCAATACAGCAGTACATAGGCAATCCAGGAAGTTTTTGGAGAATGTTGGGGATAACTTCCTGGTACAAGTGCTGAAGGTACCAACCAGAGGCCGTGGTCAGCTTGAGCTTCTGCTCACAAACAGGGAGGAACTAGTAGTGGAAGTAGAGGTGGGTGGCAATATGGGAAGCTATGATCATGAGATGGTAGATTTCAGGATCCTGACCAAAGGAAGAAAGTAGAGTAACAAAACATACAACTTGGACTTCAGAAAAGCAGACTTTGACTCCCTCAGAGAAATGATGGGCAGGATTCCTTGGGATGATAACATGAAGGGAAAAGGAGTCCAGGAATGCTGGCAGTAATTTAAAGAAGCCTTATTGAAGGCACAAGAACAAACAATCCCGATACACAGTAAGAAAAGCAAATATGGTAGGTAACCAGGGTGGCTTACCAAGGAAATCCTTGGTGAGCTTAACCACAAAAAGGAGGCTTGGAAGAAGTGGAAAATTGGACTGGTGACTGGGGAAGAGTATAAATATTTTGCTCAAGAATGCAGGGGAGTAATCAGGAAGGCAAAAGCACAATTGGAATTGCAGCTAGCAAGGGATGTGAAGGGTAACAAGAAAGGTTTCTACAGGCATGTTAGCAATAAGAGGGATCAGAGAGGATGTGGAGCCCTTTCTGGATGAAGTAGGTAACCCAGTGACATGAAAACAACAAATGGTCTGGTAGCACTTTATAGACTAACAAAACATGTAGATGGTATCATGAGCTTTTGTGGGAACAGCCCACTTCTTCAGATGACCGGAGTAGGGTATATGAAAACTCAAAATAAATAGGAGAGGGGGGAGAAAAAGAAAGAAAAAGAGGAAGGAGGGGGTGAGAAAGGGCATTATTAAGTATCTGAAGAATGGGTACTTAAACCTAAGCAGATCAAGGTAAATAGATAGATGCTGAGACATCAACCTCAGCCTAGACCGGGCCACAAGGGAAATCCACTTCTTTGACACTACAGTACAGTTAAATAATGGACAAATTTCCACCACCCTATATTGAAAACCCACCGACCGCTTTACTTACCTTCATGCTTCCATTTTCCATCTCAGACACATTTTCCAGTCGATTGTATACAGCCAAGCCCTATGATACAATCGAATTTGCTCCGACCCCACAGACAGAGACCATAGGACCTACAGGAAGGATCTTTACAAAGCATTCCTAAAACTGAAATACTCATCTGGGGAACTGAAAAAACAAATCAACAGAGCCCCAAAAACTCCCAGACATGAGCTACTTCAAGACAGACCCAAAAGAGAAAATAACAGAACTCCTCTTGTTGTTACCTACAGTCCACTACTCAAACCCCTCCAACGCATTATACACAATCTACAACCCATCTTAGAAAATGATCCCTCACTCTCAGAGGCCTTGGGAGGAAAACCTATCCATGCTTACAGACAATCCCCTAAGCTGAAATGCATTCTTTCTGATAACCATGCCACACAACCACATCATAAGCCTCCAGGAACCCAGCCCTGCAACCAAAAAAGATGCCAACTCTTCCTAAATATCTACACTGACGAATTCATCACTGGAGCAAACAACATAAACCACAAAATCAAAGGGTCATTTGACTGCTCATCCAGCAATTTGATCTATGCCATCAAATGCCAACAGTGCTCCACTGCCATATATATTGGACAAACTGGATGGTCCAGTCATAAAGCACAAAAAGGGAGCTTACAAAAAGTGGAAACTTTGACAAATAACCAGAGAGAGGTATAAATGTATTGTTCGAGAATGCCAGGGGGTTATCAGGAAGGCGAAAGCTCAATTGGTATTGCGACGAGCAAAGGATAACAAGAAAGGTTTCTACAGGCATGTTAGCAAGAAGAAGGTGATCAGAGAGGGTGTGGGGCTCTACTGGATGAAGGAGGTAACCTAGTGACAGATGATGTAGGAAAAGCTGAAGTACTCAATGCTTTCTTTGCCTCGGTCTTCACGGACAAGGTCAGCTCCCAGACTAATGCTCTAAATGATGCAAGATGGGATGAAGATGGACAGCCCTTGGTGGGTAAAGAACAGGTTAGGAACTATTTAATAAAGCTAAAAGTACACAAATCCATGAGTCCCTTAATGCATCCAAGGTACTGAGGGAGTTGGCAAATGTCATTGAGGAGCCTTTGGCCATTATCTTTGAAAAATGGAGATCGGGAGAGATCCCGGATGATTGGAAAAAGGCAAATGTAGTGCCCATCTTCAGAAAAGGAAAGAAGGACGATCCAGATACTATAGGCCGGTCAGTCTTATCTTGGTCCCTAGAAAAATCAAGGAAGGGATCCTTAAGGAATCCAGAGATGTGATTATTCCCCTTTATTCAGCTCTTTTGAGGCAGTATTGTGTCCAGTTCTGGTTCCCCCTCTACAAAAAGGATCTGGATGCATTGGAGAGGGTCCAGTGGAAGGCAACCAAAATGATTAGAGAGCTGGAGCATATGACCTATGAGGAGAGACTGGGGTTATGTCTACACTAGCCCCCTAGTTCGAACTACAGAGGCCAATGTAGGCATTTGAAGTTGCAAATCAAGCCCGGGATTTAAATATCCCGCGCTTGATTTGCATCTTCCCGGCCGGTCGTCATTTTTTGAAATTTACAAGTCCAGACTAACTGCCCAGGTCTACACGCGGCAGGGACCCGGTAGTTCAAAATAAAGCCCTAGTTCGAACTACCTATTGTTCCTTCTGGAATTAGGTTTAACAGGTAGTTCGATTTAGGGCTTTATTTCGAACTACCGCATCCCTGCCACATGCCTGTTCTCAGTAGTGACGGATGGCAGAACAAGGAACAATGGTCTCAAGTTACAGTGGGAGAGGTACAGGTTGGATATTAGGAAAAACTATTTCACTAGGAGAGTGATGAAGCACTGGAATGGGTTACCTAGGGAAATAGTGGAGTCTCCATCCCTAGAGATTTTTAAGTCTGGGCTTGACATAGCCCTTGCTGGGTTGATTTAGTTGAGATTGGTCCTGCTTAGGGCAGGGTGCTGGACTCAATGACCTCCTGAAGTCTCTTCTAGCCCTAAGATTCTATGAGTGTGGTGAGAGCCCCGACCTCTGGAGCATGCTTCTGGTCCCCACACACCAATCCTCTGGGCTTTGTTTCTGGGAGAGGGAACTTGGCGAAGGGGTGTAACTTTCTTTTGCACTTACCACTGGCAGGAAGTGCAACGATGCAGCTTGGAGCCAAGGAAGCAGAGTGAGGTGGGGCCGGGTTGCTCTACTTTCTGCTGCTGCTGGTGAATGTGGGGGTGGGGAGGGGTGGCGGGTGGCAACTCCTGATGATAGTGACAGGCTCTTGCTAGTCCTCAGGATTGCTCTCAGCCTCGGGTCCCCAAAGAGTGGGGCCCAGAATGGACGTTAAGGGGGCATGTGACCCTTTGTGCCCCCCTATTTGTCACTCCTTTCTGGATGTATCTTGAAGTTTCCAAGAAAAGAGATGCTTGCTTCTAGAGGAACGGGCTACAGATCCCTTGCAGTTCCCTTGCAGATCCCTTGGGGTATGTCTACACTGCAAAGTTAGTTCGAACTAACGGACGTTAGTTCGAACTAACTTTCTTAGGCGCTACACTAGCGCTCCGTTAGTTCAAACTTAATTCGAACTAACGGAGCGCTTAGTACGAACTAGGTAAACCTCATTTTACGAGGACTAACGCCTAGTTCGAACTAGCTAGTTCGAATTAAGGGCTGTGTAGACCCTTAATTCGAACTAGTGGGAGGCTAAGGCTTCCCAGGTTTCCCTGGTGGCCACTCTGGCCAACACCAGGGAAACTCTATTGCCCCCCTCCCAGCCCCGGAGCCCTTAAAGGGCCACGGGCTGGCTACTCACTTTGTGCCAGTTGCAAGGCTGCAAGCACCCGTGCCTGCACAGCCTGCACCTGCCACACAATGAGCCAGCCATCCGAGGGCTCCCAGCCTTCCACTGCTCCCCAGGACCAGCCTGGCGGCTCCCAGGAGCCTGCCCAGGGGCGGAAAAGGCGGGCGCCCACCTGGTCAAGTGCGGAGATCGTGGACCTCATCGAGTTTTGGGGGGAAGCCTCCAATGTCCACGATCTCCGCACTAGCCACCGGAACGCGGCCGTCTACGGACGCATGGCTGCCAGCCTGGCCACCAGCGCAGCCGGGAGCAGGTGCGCTGCAAAATAAAGGACTTGCAGCAGTCCTACTCCCGGGCCTGCCTGCCAGGGGCCGACACGGAGGCCTGCCCCCACTTCCACGCCCTGGACCGCATCCTGGGGGCTCATGCCGTCCCTGCCCCCCGGGACGTGATTGACCCTGGGGCAGAGGGACCGCTTCTGGACACAGAGGAGGAGGAAGAGGGCTCTGAGAGCCAGGAGCCTGCCGCCAGCCTGCCCAGGACCCGGGACCCCCGAGGCACGCCACAGACCCGCTCGCCTGCATCATCTGAGGCCAGGGAGGCGTCCACCTGTGAGTACCCTCGTGTTCCCCTTATGTGTACGGGGGGCTGGGGCGAGAGGGAGCCCCGGGACCGTGCGCCTGGGCCTTGCCCACCACGGAGCAGCAGCTGGGGATCCTGCAGGGGCCCTGGCCTTGCAGAGGGGAGCTGGGTTTCACACACCTGGGCCCCTGGGGTAATTGACCGCTGGTCTTCTTGCACCACAGCTGCAGCACCTGGGCCTGCAGGGTGCACCACACCGCCTGCAGCAGCCGCCCGCGCCTGGGCAAGCAGGACAGCCAGGAACCAGGAGGATTACCAGAGGCGGCACCTCCGGTTCCTGGATCGACAGCTCCGTCTCCAGGACCACTGGGTCCAGGAGGACCTCAGGCTGCGCCGGAGGAGTCTGGAGGCCCTGGAGGAGCAGGGCCGTGCTCTGCGAGGCCACCTCCAGAGCCTGCTGGACCGCTTCCCATTTCCTCCTCCCCCTGCTCCCCCTCTTTCTCCCCCTCTTGCTCCCCCTGCTCCCGCTCCTGCTTCCGCTCCTGCTTCCTCCACACCCCCTGTCCCTCGTGCCCCCCCCTCCACAACCATTCCCCACCGACGCCCCCGGACCCGCAGTGTGGTGAGATGGGAGAGGCAGCTGGACTCCCACCCCTGAGCTTTCCTTTCCCTTCCTCCCTTCCCTCCCCTTCCAGCTCCCTTGTCCCAGGTTTCCCCCTCCCTTCTCCCACCTTCATTCCTCCCTCCCCCCACCCCAGTTCTGTGAAATAAACAGACGTTTTTGTTTGAAAAACAGGTGTCTTTATTTGACAGTAGGTAGGGAGGGGAAAGGGGAAGGGGGGTAGGGTGGAAGAAGGCCCCAGTGGGGCATGCAGGGAGAGGTCAGTCCTCCTCCTCCTCCACCAGGAAGCTCTCCCGCAGGGCTTCCCGGATCCGGACGGCCCCCCGCTGGGCTTCCCGGATGGCGGCGGTGCGGGGCTGACCGTAGTGTCCAGCCATGCGGTCAGCCTCAGCCATCCAGGCTGGCAGAAAAGCCTCCCCCTTCTGCTCACACAAATTGTGGAGCACACAACATGCCGCCACCACGGGAGGGATGTTGTGCTCGGCCAGATCCAGACGGGTGAGGAGGCATCGAAAGTGGGCTTTCAGTCGTCCGAAGGCCCCCTCCACCACGATGCGGGCCCTGGTCAGCCTGGCATTGAAGGCCTGGCGGGAGGGATTGAGGTGTCCCGTGTACAGCTTCATCTGCCACGGCTGCAGTGGGTAGGCGGCATCCCCCACCAGGCACACGGGCATGTCCACGTCCCCGACCCTGATGTGGCGGTCGGGGAAGAAGGTCCCGTCCTGCAGCCGCTGGCACACGGAGGAGTTGCGGTACACCCGTGCGTCGTGTGCTTTGCCGGACCAGCCCACATTAATGTCCGTGAACTGTCCCCGGTGGTCACACACGGCCTGCAGGATCACAGAGAAGTACCCCTTTCTGTTGACGTACCGGGACGCCTGGTGTTCCGGGGCACGGATGGGGATGTGCGTCCCGTCGATGGCCCCCCCGCAGTTGGGGAAGCCGAGGGCGCCGAATCCCCGGATGATGGCGTCCGGGTCGGTGAGGCGGACCACCCTGCGGAGCAGCATCCAGTTGATGGCTTTGACCACCTGCGGAGAGAGACACAGCAAAGCGCCAATCAGTGGGGCACCCGGGTGGCTGGGAGCGTGCGTGTCCTGGCAGTGCCCCGCGCCCCACTCCCGGAAGCAACCCCCCTGGCGGCGTGTAGTACGGCCGGGACAGCCCGACCTCTCCGGTGCGGGGCGCTTTCGCCTCCTCCCTTTGTCCCTGGGGCGGCCCTTTGTCCCTGGGGCGGCCCATCCCCTCCTCACAGTCCCCCTCCCCCCCGGCTCGGTGGCCGACAAGTGCCGTACCTGCATGAGCACCGCTCCGACGGTGGATCTCCCCACGCCGAACTGGTTCCCGACGGATCGGTAGCCGTCCGGCGTGGAGAGCTTCCATAGGGCGATGGCCACCCGCTTCTGGAAGGGGATGGCGGGCCTCATGCGAGTGTCCCTTCTTTGCAGGGCAGGGGCGAGCCACTCGCAGAGCTCCAGGAAGGTGTCCCTCCTCATCCTAAAGTTCTGGGTCCACTGTCGGTCGTCCCAGCGCTCCAGGACGATGCAGTCCCACCAGTCGCTGCTGGTGTCCAGACGCCAGACGCGGCGGGGCACGCCGGTGCCGGGGCGCCGCCGCGGCTCCTCCACGGCCCCCAGGGTGGCCAGGCGGAGAGGCAGGGGGCTGACGTTCCCCAGGTGGTGCCAGGCAGCCTCGATCCATAGCTGGCAGGCTTGCAGCAGCAAGTCCAGAAAGTGCACCGGAAGGTGCAGGGCGAGCTCTGGCTCCATGTTGCCACCTGCGGCGCCACCCCCCCCCCCCCAAAGGGAAGCACCGACACAGACGGGCACAGAGACCAACGCTTTGCTGTCCCTCGGCGAGGTAGGCAAGCAAGCGGAAAGCTGAGAACCGGCTGTCCAGGGGGGTCCCTTTAAGCACGAGCCTCAGATAGCCTCAGACAGCAGCCACACAAAGCAACTACTGACCTGGTGCCCTGCCAGAACCGGTTTCAGCTGCCCTTAAATGCCCCCCTGCGTCCAATCAGTGTGGACGCGCTAGTTCGAATTAGCAAAACGCTAATTCGAACTAGTTTTTAGTTCTAGACGCGTTAGTTCGAATTAACTATTTCGAACTAAGTTAGTTCGAACTAGTGCTGTAGTGTAGACGTACCCTTGGAGATTCTGAAAGGTCTGTGCTTGACCTTGAAAATAGTTCTTCTGCTAGACTAAACGGCTACGTCTACACTGGCCCCTTTTCCGGAAGGGGCATGTAAATTTCAGCCGTCGTCGTAGGGAAATCCGCGGGGGATTTAAATATCCCCCGCGGCATTTAAATAAAAATGTCCGCCGCTTTTTTCCGGCTTTTAAAAAAGCCGGAAAAGAGCGTCTAGACTGGCCCCGATCCTCCGGAAAAAGTGCCCTTTTCCGGAGGCTCTTATTCCTACTTCAAAGTAGGAATAAGAGCCTCCGGAAAAGGGCACTTTTTCCGGAGGATCGGGGCCAGTCTAGACGCTCTTTTCCGGCTTTTTTAAAAGCCGGAAAAAAGCGGCGGACATTTTTATTTAAATGCCGCGGGGGATATTTAAATCCCCCGCGGATTTCCCTACGACGACGGCTGAAATTTACATGCCCCTTCCGGAAAAGGGGCCAGTGTAGACGTAGCCAACTAGTACTTACTTAGGAGAAGAGCACTACTCTGACCAGTCCTTGTGTGGTTGGTCAGAGAGCTTTGCACTGATTTAACCGTAGGAGATTTGTTAGAGCAGAGTTCCTTCTCCTATTTCCCCCAATTTAATCCCTTTTTTCCATGCTACTCCTCTTTCGCTGCCTCACATGATCCCTTCACCTACCCCGCTGCTCTGTCTTCTGATAGTAGCCAGTGCCAGGTGCCCCGGGGGAAGGCACAGAACAGGTGATCATCAAGTGATTCATCCCCTCTCGCCTCGGTAAATTGTCCCCCGCTAGATCAATTGCTGCCCTTTCAATCTGGCTGGTAATGAAGACAGGTCCTCAGGGTCTTTTGTGCAGATGTGTCATCTGCAAATTTTACCAGCTCACTCTTTTCCAGATCATTTATGAATATGCTCAGGGCTGGTGACAGACTTCTCCAGGCCTTGGGCAGTGTGTGTGTGGGTGGGGAGAGGGCTCAGCTCTGGACACCCTGGAAGGAGCAGGGCCTCAGGTGTAAGGGACAGAGCAAGGGCAGCCAGCCCTCAGTAGTGCCTGAACTGCACTGCGCCTCCCTCAGCTAGCCTTTAGTGCCACCCTGGGCTCCAGTGGTGATTTAAAGGGCTCGGGACTCTCACTGATGCTGTAGCACAGCCACCAGCTCCTCCCCATTATTTCACATGTCTGTTTAGATGTCTTGAAAGAGTTGCAACCTTTGCACCAGGTGGGCAAATCACCATGCGGTTCTTCTGATCATCCTAAACTCAGCTGTCTGTGTCTGACTGGATTAGATACAATTATTTATTAGAAATATTTGTATAAATAAACAGGGCTCGACAAATAATACAATCTACTTGCCCAGAGCGAGTAGATTGTAACCCGGAAGAGCCGGGTTCGGGCGATCTGTGCATGCGCAGAACGATCTGCGCATGCGCAGATCACCGGACAGTGTGGCTGGCGAGCAGGGCTTGCCACGGTTCAGTGAGCCCTGTAAATAAATATATGTATTTGTTAGTCCCTAAGGTGCCACAGGACTACTTGTTTTTAAAATGTCATTAAGAAGCTTTCGGCCTTGTTTGATCCCCCAAAGAAACAAACTACACGGTACATTTCAGTTAAGCAGCAAGCACACCACAAACGCACATGACAGACAACAAATTTACCCTGAAAGTCACATAATTGCTTCTTCCCTCACTGAGGGTGAGGAGGAATTTGGAATTCAGCTGTGGATGGCTTGGAGGAGAAAGTGACTCCTACGAATAGCTCTGCACTGACAGGTCTCTTCTGATGTCAGACATTGCCAAAGTCAAGTCTCTTTTCCCATATTTGTGTTAATTGACTTAGTTTTAAAACACACTTCTATTCACAATGCTTGTACATGTGACACCTGCTGAGTGAGAATTATGAGTCCAGCCCTGGCCAACCTCTCTAATCTGGTAGCTGTTAAATGCATCAAATAATTATACAGCTGTAGATGCATTTAAGGTGAGAGTGCTCAGGTGCAGCAAGGCAGTCTGATATGACCCAATTACACAACATATATACATCTATATGAGAGAGTCAAATTCAGCTCTAGAAATGGCCCTGCAGAGTGAATGCGGGATGGCAGGGTTCAGAATGTATTTCTGATGCTACCTCACTTTTAAATTGACAATATGATAGGCATTAATTTACACTAGCAGCTCTCCAATTCAAACTTTATCTGTCTTTTCCAGACTGCTTTTAATGCTGTTTATCTGCCAGAAGATTCTTCCTTCCCCGTTTCATTGTTTCAGTATCTCTACTCTTTCTTATTGTTCTTTCCTCTCCAGTCCTTTGTTTTCCACTTCAATTTTCTTCACATTTTAAATAAAACAAAAAACCCTGCCGCTCTCATGAGGATTTAAAAAACTTGTCTGGTCTGCAGTCAACCATGTGACACTCATAATGACCTATAAATATTGAAAAAATCTTTACCTTGAAGGGCAGGGTAGATAGCTTTTTTGTAATTCCTGACATGCTTGTTTGCTATTAAAAGCTGCCATAAGATTGCCATTAGTCTTTTGGCATTTTTGCTACGTGGCTTAATTCCATGTGAATGCTGTAAATAGTTTGCTCACATGGAACTGAAAGACCCTTCTGTCTTAAATGTAGAAACATTTTAGACCACTCTGTAGCCAAAAAAAATAAAAAATGCAAGTGGCCATTTTAGTCTTGCTTCAAGGTTTCTTCTCGGATCCATTGCAACTCTAAAGACGGGGAAAAAATTGGAACATGACTTTGATGTTTACCTTTATCCTTCTAGGTAAATGTTGATTATGATTAATTTGTTTAAAACTTTTTTGTGTAAATTGCTACAGCATCATTATCTAAATTTTGAGTATTTATAACCATACTGCAAGGAACAGAAAGGATTGGTAATGCAGCGGTTTGATAGCTAACTTTATACACCATTTGATTTGCTCTGTGTGGACTGAAGTTTGTAATATTTTTGTACCACGTATATGGGTTTTTTCCTGTCAATTTCATCTGTCTACTTTTTACATACTCAAAATCTGTATAGAACTGCATCCCTACAGTTACGTGTCTGAGTATAATACTTGATTTGCTAAATTATGCTTTGTTTCCAAGGGGACTAGTTCTCATGTAGTCATGGATACAATTATTTTAAAGTGCCTGTCGTAATGATTGCATCCATTGCTTGGAAACTATATGTTTCCATTTATCTTCTGTGAACTCACTTCCTGGAGTTCATAAATTGTGCTGCAAAACCCAAAAGAATAAATCAGACCCTTTTAAAATTTAACTTCACATTTAAAATACAGTGAACATAAAGCTATTCAAAGGAATATTAAAATGTTTCAAAAGAAGCTTTTTTTACGCAGATACTGAAATCTCTTTTTTTAGCCAAAACTGTTTACCTTTTTAAAAATGGTTCCTCAGCTTCTGTAAAAGATCAACTTTTTTGTAATACACATATTTATACAAGTCTAATTTTTGTTTAAATATTCTGTAATATGCAATTCAGATGGTTTACATTGCTAATAAATTGAAAAATACAACAAAATCCTTGGAACAGATAAGTTTGGACATTGTTTTAACTCCAGTGACGCCACATTACATTAAATGAGAGTTTGGCCCATTTTTTCCAATTAAAATGTTTATTAGTACAAAACTCATGAGATTTGAGACCTAAAGATTCTTAGACTATTGGATTGTGGCGTGTCTTTGTTTTTTCTGAGATGTGACTAGCCTCCTGGAATTCTCTAGAACTGTGCACATTGCCCATTTTTGTCTGATATTTGCCCTCCTGTTCCTCTGTTCATTTTTCAGACATGTTCTGGCTTGGCAAGACAATAGTCAGGACTTTCCTGAGCAAAAAATTCTGTTGTATTTGGATGATAATGTATAAATTATATATTGTAACTTGTTTCTTTTAGTCTGGACTTTTTAAAAAATATTCTGTAAAGTAATTTTATATTGCTGCTCTAGTTTTAAAAATGTTTACAAGTTTTGAACTTTCTATGTTTCTTACATTTCATCTCTGTTGTGAAGCTGTTTTTATAATATTGATATACATACATAGTTTTGTATAGCATAGCTTCAGTGGATATGCTCAGACAGCAAAGTAATTAGCTCTGTTGGAGTATTCACTTTTGGGTCTTTCTCTGACAAGAGAAATGCTGAAGTCCTTGTCAGGATAAGGGCCTTCTTCTAAAATATTGTTAATTGGAGATCTGAATTTGAAAATGTAAGCACTGACAGAGACTTGACTGTTCCATGGAGATAAATGTAGATCAATTGCATTTGGTCCTGCACAACATGCATTACACTAGTAGCCCTGAAGGCTGAATTCACATAGTGTAAAGATAACTCATAATATGCACAGCTGTTTATTATAATGTAAAATACATTGTACCATAGAGATTTAACTATATAGCTGTTTACTGCAGAAAAGCAGCAAAGAGGCAGAACATTAGGTGGCCAACCCCATGAGTTATTTGCTGAAGCAATCCCTGTGACCACATATTGCCAGGGGCTCAGGAGCATTGACACTGAGGACTAGGAATTTCAGTAAGGAATCCTGACAGCAAAAACTGCTTCTCTTCTCAGCTTATACTCGCTGCTCCTTGAGGAGCAGAGCTGAGGTGGCACACTTGCAGAAATGCAATGTGAGTGCCGAGTCGTGGGGAGCAGAGTGGGGGAGTAAGGCAGTCTGCGCTTGGTCAGTTGACTGAGCAGGTGGATGCGGAGCCCCAGGAGCTATAGCCCCATCAGAGCACACTCTCAGCCCTGATGCAGCCAGTCTAAATCACGCTTGGATCCCAGCTGCGAGGCTCTGCAGCCATCCTGCCTCTCCCTTCCCCTCCCCCCCGAGTATCCTTAATTCCCAGTTCTCTCTCTCTTCTCCCCCCCCCCCCTTTCTCCTAGCTTGCGGTACTCTGGGAGAGTGGGGGAAGAGATGCTGAATGGGATGCCAGCTTTTCCCCATGAGTGCTCCAGCCTAGGTGTACTCACAGGGATGTCAGACGGCAGATGGTACTGATTATAGAAGTCCAGATGATAGAGGTTGAACCGCTAATATAATTAATTGTATGCTTCTGATTTGAGATTTATAGATGTACAGATTCTGCGGAGACGTCCTTTCCACTGAGTCAACACTCCCAACAGATATTGTGTAGACCAGGAGTCTGAAACTCTTGGCCCATGAGCCATTCTTGGCCATAGCAATCTGGTCTGGGAGCACTGGGGGTGGGGGCCTGTCTGTTCCTTACCCCCAGCACTGCCTCTTCCTGCCCTCCCTCCATTCGCCTCTTCCCTCCTTGGCACCCTGTCCCCCAAGGGGCGTAGCCTTGGGTGTTAGCAAGGGTCTGGTGCAGCAGGTAGCAGTAGTCAGGCCCAGTCCCCACTTGCACGGTGGAGAGAGCCGCCGGGAAGTGCATCGAGTGTGCTTGCTGAGTGCGCTCCACTTCTCCACAGGCCCCCTCAGTAATCCCCAAGGCCAAATGCCATGAGGGGGAATAGGCAGGGAGATGATTGGAACGGATGGAGCTTAGGAAATAGGAACAGACAGCCTCTCTCTCCCCCCCCCCCCCCCCCCCACCTGCTGGGACTCCCTAGCCAGATTAAGCAACAGCTCCTGCAGGGGTTGACACATGGGCTGGTGGTTTGAGACCCATCGCCTAGACCAGGGGGTCACCAGCCAGTAGATTGGGATCTGCTAGTAGATCTTGGAGCCTTTGACAGGTGATCCTGAGAGGTTTGACTGGGAGGCTCTTCATCTGCCCCTGTCAGCACTGCCATGCTGCTCCTGCCCTCTGCCTTGGAGCTGCAGGGCACAGGAAGAAGAAGAGGGGGTGCTGATGTCAGGGTGCCCCTCCTCCCACTCCATACCCCATCTCCACAGAGCAGAGCTGGGGCAGGGATGGAGAGAGTTTGCTGGCTGCTTTTGGGAGTGGGGCAGGAGCAGGGGAGGAGTGAGCCTGCCTTAGGCCTCTGCACCGCTACCCAGAAGCCATCTGTGGTAAATGGTGCCCAGCTGGCATTCCAAACCCCAACCTCAGTCCTGAACTCCGCCTGTACCCATCCTGCATCTCAGCTGCCTGCCCCAGGCTCAGCTCAGAACCCCTGCCACACTCCAAATCCTTTAGCCCAAAAGCAGAGGCCACTTCCCCCTCCCTCACACTCCAACCCTCTACCCCCAGCATGATAAAAGTGAGTGAGGGTGGGGGAAGGAGGAATGATGGAGTGAGCAGGGCCGGGGCCTTGGAGAAGGGGTGGGAAAGAGGTGGGGCCAAGAGTGTTTTGGCTTTGAGGTGGATCCTGGATTGCATTTAAATTCAAAAAGTGATCTCATGCTTAAAAAGGTTGGAGACCACTAGCCTTGACTAATAATTTCTTATATTGAAAAATATTTTAATGAGATATTTTAAACTCTCAGCGAAGTCATAAAATCTTATGGAAGGACATGAAAAAATTGATATAGTGAATAGGAACATTCTGGGGATAGCACCTGAGCTTTGAAAGTAGAATACTAACAGTTCCATCTCCCCACTTCCAAAAGTCCCATGGTTCCATAGATTTCACTAATCCCAATTCAGTGGTTTTCTTCTTTATAAATAAGTTTAAAAACACAAGTAGGTGAAATTCAGGGTCAGTCATGGATGTTGCTATGTCAGTAGGTAGCTGGAGCAGGAGGAACACAGAAGTGAAAGATTTGAACTTTGGTGGATGGAGAGAAACCAATTTTAAACATCCTAATTGTGTGTAAACTGTAGTACCTTAGGGTATGTCTACACTACAAAGTTAATTCGAACTAACAGACGTTAGTTCGAATTAACTTTGATAGGTGCTACACTAGTGCTCCGCTAGTTTGAACTTAATTCGAACTAGCGGAGCGCTTAGTTCGAACTAGGTAAACCTCATTGTACGAGGACTAAGCCTAGTTTGAACTTACTAGTTCTGGCCAACACCACTCTGGCCAACACCAGGGAAACTCTATTGCCCCCCCTCCCGGCCCCGGACCCCTTAAAGGGGCACGGGCTGGCTACGATGCCCGTGCCAGGTGCAAGCCTGCCAGCACCCAGCTAGCAGACCCTGCACCTGGCACGGCTCGAGCCAGCTACCCGATGCCCCCCAGCCCTCCCCCTCTTCCCGGGACCAGGCTGGCAGCTCCCGGGAGCTTGCCCCGGACCGCAAGAGGCGGACGCCCGCCTGGTCTAGTGCGGACATCGTGGACCTCGTCCACGACCTCCGCACTAGGCACAGGAAAGTGGCCGTCTAGGGCAGGATAGCTGCCAGCCTGGCCACCCAGGAGCAGGTGTGCATGAAAATCAAGGTGGTCCACTGAGACCCCTGACCCTGAGCCCTGAGCTTACAATGGCCGTACTGGGTCAGACCAAAGGTCCATCTAGCCCAGTAGCCTGTCTGCCAACAGCGGCCAACCCTAGGGACCCTGGAGGGGATGGACCGAAGACAGTGACCAAGCCATTTGTCTCGTGCCATCCCTCTCCAGCCTTCCACAAACTTTGGGCAGGGACACCACTCCTACCCCCTGGTTAACACCACTCCATGGACCCAACCTCCATCACTTGATCTCACTTCTCTTTGAACTCTGTTCTAGTTGTAGCCTTCACAGCCTCCTGCAGCAAGGAGTTCCACAGGTTGACTCTTTGCTTTGTGAAGAACAACTTTCTGTTACTAGTTTGATGCCTGCTACCCATTCCTTTCCTTTCGTGTCCTCTAGTCTGGGAACTAATGAACTTTTCTTGATGCACCCTCTCCATCCCACTCATGCTTTTATAGACCTCTATCCTATCCCCCCTAAGTCTCCTCTTTTGTAAACTGAAAAGTCCCAGTCTCTTTAGCCTCTCTTCATATGGGACCTGTTCCAAACCTCTGATCATTTTAGTTGCCCTCCCCTCTCCCACCCTCTCTCTTCCCCTCTCCCACCTCCTTTTCCCAGTCTCCCCGAGTTTTGTTCAATAAAGAGAGATTCTATTTTTGACCACACGTTTTCTTTATTTTGTACATCAGGAAGGGGGGCTAGGGAAGGGTAAGTGGAAGGAGGTGAGGGAGGAATGGGGTACGAGCCCCCGATGGGGAGGACTGGGCTGGCTCTGCGGGCTTCTGGGGGTGGAAGCTCTCCTGCAGTCCCCCAATTGTCCCCTCTCCCCAGATGGCAGCCTGCGGCAAGTGCAGCCGGTCTGATGGCCGAGTGCTGTGATGTGCCCAGTGTGGGCACTCAGGGCACTCCAAGACAGGACTGCTTTGCAAGCGGGGCACCCCTGAGAACTGTCTGTCCGGGGTGGGGGTCAGGTCCCTTTAAGCACAGGCCTCGGCTAGCCTGAGGCAGCAGCTCCACGCTCTAAGTCCTCATCTGATGCCCTGCCAGCACTGCTTCCGGCCATCCTTAACCCCGGTTCAGGGTCCACTTAATGTGGACATGCTAGTTCGAATTAGCAAAACGCTAATTCGAACTAGTTTTTTAGTCTGGATGCGTTAGTTCGAATTAACTAATTTGAACTAAGTTCGAATTAGCACTGTAGTGTAGACATACCCTTAATTATTTATTATTAATGTATATGTGTATATTATGTTAATTATTTGGACTTGAACTCTTAAACATTTTCCACATTGGTTGCATTTTCATATACAGGCAGTCCCCGGGTTACGTACAAGATAGGGACTGTAGGGGTGTGTCTAGACTACATGCCTCCTTCGACGGAGGCATGTAGATTAGCCAGATCGGAAGAGGGAAATGAAGCCGCGATTAAAATAATCGCGGCTTCATTTAAATTTAAATGGCTGCCCCGATCTGCCGATCAGCTGTTTGTCGGCAGATCGGGGCAGTCTGGACGCAACGCGCCGACAAAGAAGCCTTTCTTCATCGGCACAGGTAAGCCTCGTGAAACCAGGTTTACCTGTGCCGATGAAGAAAGGCTTCTTTGTCGGCGCATCGCGTCCAGACTGCCCCGATCTGCCGACAAACAGCTGATCGGCAGATCGGGGCAGCCATTTAAATTTAAATGAAGCCGCGATTATTTTAATCGCGGCTTCATTTCCCTCTTCCGATCTGGCTAATCTACATGCCTCCGTCGAAGGAGGCATGTAGTCTAGACACACCCTAGGTTTGTTCTTAAGTTGAATCTGTATGTAAGTCGGAACTGGCGTCAGCCGCTGCTGAAACTGATCAGTTTCAACCGCGGCTGAATCTGGACGCCAGTTCTGACTTACATACAGATTCAACTTAAGAAACCCAGGCATCCCCAAGTCAGCTGTTGCTGAAACTGATCAGCGGCTGATTCCAGGAAGCCTGGGGCAGAGCAACTCTGCCTCGGGCTTCCTGTAGTCAGCCGCTGGTCAGTTTCAGCAGCGGCTGACTTGGGGACGCGTGGGGCAGAGCAGCTGGGGTGCTGCCGGGTTGGTCCGGAGCGGTGCTGCCGGGTTGGTCCGGAGTGGCGCTGCCTGTACCTTTTTAGATACCTGGTATTGTTTCTTCCCACTTATGCACCCCCAGCTGCTCTACTCCAGGGGAAGGCAAGAAAAGCCTGGTCTACTGAGGGGGGGCACTAGCTGAACCCCCCGCCCCAGCAGGCCAGGGAGACGGGGGTGGCGGGACCGCCCAAGTCCTCCACGGCTTTGCTCCGTCTCCCTGGTCTGCTGACCTGGGAGATGCAGAGCAAAGCCGCAGAACACGCCGGCAGCGGGACAGTCCAGGCGCGCCGCGGCTGTCCCACTGCTGGCGTGCTCCGAAGCTTTGCTCCCCATCTCCCTGGTCTGCTGGTCAGACCAGGGAGACGGGGAGCAAAGCCTTGGAGCACACCCGCAGCGGGACAGCCCAGGCGCGCTTGGGCTGTCCCGCTGTGGGCGTGCTCTGCGGCTTTGCTCCTGTCCCCCTGGTCTGCTGGGGGGGGTCCAGCGGCTTTGCTGGACCCCTCGAGCAGAGCAGGGAGACCGGGAGAAGCTTTTCTCGCCCCGGAGGACACGGGTGGCGACCCGCCGCCCGTGAGCTCCGGGGCGAGAAAAGCCCTGTTCGTAAGTGCGGATCCGACATAAGTCGGATCCGCGTAAGTCGGGGACTGCCTGTACCTTTTTAGATATCTGGTATTGTTTCTTCCCACTTATGCACCCAACACATCAGCTAAGCCACATAACATGTACTGCTAAAATCAGTGTCTTTTGGAGTCATGATAGGACTGAGAAATTGCCACGCACAGAAAATCCGTAAATCTTCAGTTTTGACATTTGGCTCCCCTTTTTGCAGTTGAAGACTACTAATGGGAACAATATGAACTACTTTCTCATCACTTTTAATTAGAAAATCTTTCCCTCTTTGAAAGAAATATGTTGGCAGTGGCAAAGCCTTGAGAGTTCATTATTATGGATGCAGACTTTGAGAGCTGCTAATGAAAACAGTCTTCAAAGCTAGGCAATCTAAAAAGACTTTGTCAACTCAACTTTGTCCAAAATGTATATTTTGTACAGGCAAGCTTTTGCAAATCCCAAACTTTTTATTTTGTTTTCTTGTGTCTTTCAGACATCAGGGCTACGTCTAGACTGGCATGATTTTCCGCAAATGCTTTTAATGGAAAAGTTTTCTGTTAAAAGCATTTGCAGAAAAGAGCATCTAGATTGGCTTTTGTGCAAAAGGACTTTTGCCCGAACAGGAGCAGCATAGTATTTCCGCAAGAAGCACTGATTTCTTATATGAGATCGTCAGTGTTCTTGTGGAAATTCAAGTGGCCAGTGTAGACAGCTGGCAAGTTTTTCCGCAAAAGCAACTGCTTTTGCAGAAAAACTTGCCAGTCTAGACACAGCCCAGGTGTTTAATGTGGGACTTCCAAGGGCATTTTCACAGCTACTTTGTTGACTTTAGCTATTAGGAACTTTCAAAATAAAGTAGATATTTTTTCTCTATACTTCTAAAATCTGTATTTCTTACATTCTTCTGAAAGGGATGCTGAGATGATGTGGACACCATGCATGATCTGTGGTTTTGTTCCATTCCTGTTCTCTTGAGGACCACAGTAGTTGGCAAATCTAGTGTAATTTAGCTTTTTCTTATACATTTTAATAGCTTTTTTCCAATTTAATAAGTGTGTGCTATCATCCAACATAAGTGAATTCTGTTTTTGAACTTCACTGGGGGCTGTGATCGCCGCTTGCTACGCTCACCAACCCCCCTCTCTGGGGATAGGTGTCTGGGCAGGGGGCAGGAGCGGGCTTGCGGGTAAGTGTGCAGCTGGGGGAAGATGCAAGAGCAGACTGGGAGTGCGGGGTCTCTGCAGAAGGGAGGAGGGAACTTGGAGGGTTGGGCTTGGATGGCGGAGGGGATCCAGCCCCAGAAGCTCCTCCCCAACAGCAGAGCCCCCTGGGGCATGAAGCAGAAGCCAGGGCTGGAGTAGTTTATGGCTGGAGGAGATGGCGCTGAACCTGGCCACAGCAAGTAGCTGAGGATGGAGGTGGCGGCAGCAGTGGCATGAAGACACAGATGATGTGATGATGTCACTCTGTCGTCCCATAGGAAATCTTTTTTTTTTAATGTAGATTTAAGTACATCATTTCAGTTTCAATGATTATAAAGTGAATAAAATATTTAATTGTACAAGTAAACAAGAAGTCTGGGGTTGGGAGGGAAAGGCATGATATCTGAAACTGTAAAATCAAAGTTAATTAAAAACATGTTACTTGAGTTATCAATGAATTTTCAATAGACTTCCCAGAGTTACAGAGGGACACTGACTAGTACAAAATTGGCTTTAGTGACAACTTTTAAGGGGAAATGTGTAAGGGATATGTGAGCCCTCTACAGCTAGCTTGACATGTAAAACCCTTCTTTAGACTGCCAGCTGGGCAGCCGGCACTGGTGCTCCAGCGACAGTGCATCCTTGCAGACAGCTGATTGGCAAAAAGTAATCCTGCATGACACACAGTTGTTAGGACATGCTTGAACCCTGAGCTGGGAAATACTCTGTGGTATAAAAAAATTACTTCAGCTGAATTTTTCTTATCACCTAACCATTCTGAACTTACATTATTTTTCTGTGTTATTTTTGCCATTCTCACTTTTCACTAGCTCATAAATTAGGTAGCTAGAACAATCAAAAGTAAAATGCACTACTTTCTCCACATGTTGTATTTCCCAATGCCCCAGTCATCACTACATATCTTCAGTTGATGACCATTTGTACTGAAAATTGTCAGTGAGTTAAATTGTCTTATGTGTAAAACAAGATTGACTGCTACTCACAAGAAATGAAATGTTGGAAGTGTAAAAAGGATACTTTAGACCTGTTCACTTTTTCATACTGCTGGCAGTCAAGACTTCTGATGTTTTCAAGAAGATGGTGAGATTTAAAGCCAACAATCTGTCATTTTTCTCCCTGCCTGAACTAGTTTCCAGACAGGAAACCAAAGCAACATTTCTAACTAAGATACTCTGCAGTGTCAAGTTTCTAAAGTAAATGCTTATGATATTTACTGTCAAGAGGGCCTAACAGAGTTAATACTGTCCTGAGCTATTAAATCTGACTTTAGAATAGGAAAAGTTGGGGAAGTTTAGTCACTCCTGTCCCCATAAAGAACAAACAAAAATATAGTTCAACTCTTTATATTGTGAAGTTCCTTTTCTAAATACTAGAGTTCCTAAAGTTTTTTCAGATGCTTTTCACCAGAAGTCCCAGTAATGCCACAGCTGTAAGTTCCTTTACCAAGATATGTATCTCTTTTCTTCAGCAACTCCTGCCGTACCTTTCAGGGTCTTTGTGTGCTGAAGAGTCAGGACATCAGCAATCATGGGAGATAATGACTCATTTCTTATCCACAGACTAATAATACAGTATAGCTTTTTAAATGTCTAATGCTCCTGTGCTTTCACTTCCCCTCCCCTGTGAAAATATCCTACACAGCAAGCAGTTTCAAGGAAAAAAAGTGCAAATGGCAAAAATTCAGATAGATTTCTGTGTTCTTATTCCAAGAACTACCCACACAAGAGACTCTTTAGCTCTTTATATGAGGACATAAAAAATTGACAGGCTGAACACAAAACCCAATCATCTAGTCTTACTGGTTTTCATTGAAATCCATTTTTTGGTAAAATAACTAGTTTTTACAACTGAATATTTTGCACACTATTAAAATAATAATAGGGATTAATTTACTCCAAATGTTATTAATGTTATGTCTTTTAGTGCACTTAATTCCAGTCAACCCTGTGAAGGAAGATGGGCTGCACCCTAAGAGCCGAAAGAGAATAATGCCTGATCCACTGACTGAACCGCCTGCCATTGATCCTATTTATGAAGCACGTGTTTACTGTAATGTTCCTAGCATAACTGAACGCAGCATGGAAGGTAGGCTGTGAGACATGGGGTAGGCAACTGACATTATTAGTTCCTAAATGTTGGCATTGGAAATGGCGACTTTAATTATGCATTATAAATGCTTTGCAAATGGGAGCTAGCCACAAAAATCTTATTTGGCTGCTGAAATATATTCAGTTGCCAAAAGTGCTCATTTCCTCCTTTCCCTCATTGTAATTTTGTAGTTGGTTGCTGAAGGAGGCCTACAAAGGTTCTACTGACAGTTAAGTTGTTTGTAAGATCAAAAAAGGGATGGGGAGACGGAGAAGAAATTATAGATTGTAGCTGTTGTTTAAAATGTTTAGCACTTTGTTTGAAACAGTGTAATAATTTCTTAGTGGTGTGAAATTTGAGTATGTTAATGCTGAAGTCTCAAACCAGACATGAGCATTTGGTTCCTCAAAAATGGTAAGTTAAGGTAGCAGGAACCATTGAAAAAGATACTGACTGGGAGGGGAAAGCAGCCTTTTTTCTTTTTAAGCCGAGTTCCTTTTAGAAAGTAAACTGAAGGTAAAGATAAAAAAGAACAGTACACTTGATCCAAAGTAGCTCACATTTGGTGACTTTGCAGGAAAGCTGTAAAAAAATCTGATTAATTTAGTTTTTGGAGAGGGCTATGGGTATGCTTCCCAGAAATGGTAAAGAAGGTGTAGAAAGGAGCAGTATAGTAGCAGATTTTCTTTTTGAATTATTTTCTAACATTGCTGAGGGCACGTAGGGCCTTTTTAATATTTAAATTAAAATAAATACGTTGTTCAGGACAAAGGACTATCCTCCATATTCTCTAAGCACTGAATGCAAAGTTGATAAAAATTATTACCAATAATGCATGTGTTTTTACTTGAAATAGTAGGATTGAGAAATTTATGGAGAGGATTAAGACTGATATTTAATTTTACTACTGCCTTTCACATAGGTCATGCACCCCATTATTTTAAGCTTGTGTCTGTCCACGCGTTGATTCGTCATGGGGATAGATATCCACTTTACGTCATTCCCAAAACAAAAAGACCAGAGATTGACTGTACATTGGTGTCTAGCAGGTAAATATCCCAGATTTTAAATGTTATATTAGAGCTTATGCATGGTGCATGAACAGAATTAGAGAGAGAAAAATGACTTCTGTTGTTCTTATGCATTCACTTTGTGAAACTCTTATCTGGAAAGAGTTGATTATCTCTTCACTCAAACACGAACAGTTGTCCAAGTTTTATTATTAGACATGTGCCTTCTGTGGTTTTGAAGTGTCTTTTGCATGTCTACTGCTTTGAGTAAAGTTAGAGTCATTGAATTACCAAAAAAATCTACACTCAAAATAGTTTTTTGCCATTCAAAAGATGCTTTGAGATATTTAATCTCTTCATTTTTCCTTAAAAATGTAAAAATCAAATGATATACTAGTGCACAGATGCACATGAATATTTTTACACTAATTATGTTAATGAAATATTTTGGTTGGGATTAATTGGGCAAAAATGTAGATATTTTAGTATCTTACAACTGTAATCCAACTCACTCATCCATGTATAAGTTTTTGCATTAACATACATTCATACTAATATAACCCCCATTTTCCTCCCCGGGTTACTCGGGAGCAGGTCTCACACACATGTGTGCCTGGGTGCCTGATGGTTTTGACATAAAAGGAGATCCTGAGTACCCCAGTGGTGATGTTGTTTGGTTGGGGAAAACCTTTCCACTCCCTTGCTGCAGTCCCTTGCTCATAAACAATTGTCAGCTGACGGTCAGGGCTCCCTATATCTGTCCCTTAAGACCGGCTGAAGTTCTTTTAAATTGTGCTTGGTTCTGTTACAGCAACTGAAGGAGTCAGGTTAAAACTTAAACAGTTACAGGTTTATTAAAGAAGCTTATAAATCATATGGTTACAATGGCTATTGCTCTATTTCTTAACTACTAGCAAAATATAGATCTTAAAAATGGTTACAAAGAAGATAAAGATAGAAAAATAGAAATAATGGTACCAAGTAACAGCTTACTCTTTCTATGTGTACACTTAAGATAGAGGACCACATCCAGGTACAATTTTTACCCCCTTCTGTGCCTCTCGACTCCAGCATGTCAGGCCAGGGCCGGTCCCTCAATTCCTAGGAAAGACGAAAATACGAGGTGGGCGTCCCCATAGAACCTCGGGAGGTCAAACACCTAACCCGACCAGCAGGTAGAGGGTAGAATGACACTCAAAGTGCGTGTGTGCTGGACCTATCTTATATACCCATGGGGTCACGTATTTCTCTTTCTTGTCTGTCATGCCAAATGGGGCTGGTCTGTCTTTTGTGAGACCAGTTCTTACAAGGGAGTTGTGAACTTAATTTACACTTGTAAGAGAGATAACTAAATTGGAATTACTGGGGATTCTTTTCTCAGTGGGAAATTCCTCTCCCAGGGACTGTGTGTGTTCGAATCAACATAGGTGCCAGCCGGCCACTTCTTGCAGCCTCGAGGCCAGCTTATTGACTTAATCGCTCTCACTCCACATATCTGTTTTTTTCAGCTTCTCAGGATCAGATGAGCCAGCATAGACTATGCTGATTTTATTGCTCCTTCTCTGTCCTGTATGCTTCAGGAACCTCAGAGAGGCAAATAAGATGGATGTGATGGGGGGGGGGGGGGGGGGTGTCTGTCTGGCTACAACAATGTACAATGGCGGTGCCTCCACCTGGCTGGCCCTGTACACACTTACTGGTGTGCCTTGGGAACCTCCAGGAATAAACTTATTTCAGCAATAAACTGGCTCTAACTCAAGAACAACAATTACAAATCATAAACAATATACATCTAATAGATTGCATTAGAATGAACAAGCTTTACTTAACGTAAAGAAACAGGAATTAACAAATTAACAGTGAATAACATCAATTAACAAAGCACACAGAAGTAAAAAGAACTTATCTAGCTGCCATTTGCACTGCCAATATTTATCCCACTCCAGAGTGTGCACACCCCTGGACTCAGAGTCCCAGACTCTTGCTTGCATGGGCGCACTTGAAGAACTGCAACTGTAATGGAGATTCTCTGTAGGTAGTATGTATGTGGGTCCAAACTATGCAGCAGCTCTGGTTCACCGGGTTGGCTTCTCCGCCTCTCTTTGAACCTAGAATTAGTCTGAATCTCTGAGGTCTGTCCCAGGCAGCATTTTCCCAAAGATGCCCAGTTACTCTCAGTCTCCTTCTGTGTGCTGGATGCAAAGTAGCTTCTAGCCACAAGTACAGCCAAAGGGCCTCCCCTCTAGGGCAATCAGAAGCAGCCTGCTAGATCCCAGTTCCAAAGGCTCTCTCTCCCAGTCTGTAACTGCAACATAACAGCTCCTGAACTGTATAAAAACTCCTCGACAGCAGCCTGGCTCCCTTTTGTTCCAAAAACCAAAGGGAAGAGTCCATAGGCTGCTGAGTCTTCCTCCACACACGTGGAGAGACTCAGATCTCCCAAAACAAAAGTCACTTCCTTCTTGGTTTCCTCCAGAGCTCATGGGAATTGTAGTCTCGGGGCTAGACTGCAGCACACAGGCTCTTCCCAGAGAATAAGCAGAGGCACCTTTAGTAAGGGGACTACACTAAGATAGTATTTAATGGTTTTAATGGCCAATGTGGTGTTATTTTGTGTGAGATCCATAGTTTCAGTTTCCTGAATTTGGCGTGATTTTAAATTTTTACCCTAATATATTAAAAGACAGCTCGCTCAGATTATTTTTCCAAGTAAAGAATCATAGATAAATCATATTAGTAGATAAATGGAGCTTGGTTTATATTAACTTGGGTACCTGTAAGCGGATATGATTAGCACTTGAAGAGAGAAATGATTATAAGTACTAGAGCACTATTGATCCCCTTGTTGCACAACTACAGCTTGAACTGGTAGTGGAAAATATTTCTTTTCTATAAACTGAATGTACCATTCCTATACTGCAGTAATATGACTTTGTTCTTAGTACTCATTCTTGGTAGAGAAGCTTCCTTTGTTAGTTCTGTTGTTGAAATAAATGAAGTTCTGCTGGTTTGCAGGGCTCAGCATGCTTTCTGCTGAGGGTTTTAAATATGTTTGGCCCCATTCACAAAAATATTTGAACATAATTCAACATGGTTGAGGATGGCATGGCTCAGGGAGACATTTGTGACCTATCTGGGATCAAACAGCTGCTCCACTTGCTAGTAACTACAGTCTCACACTGAATGTACCCCCAGCTGCTGGTAAGTCTCCATCCTGCAGTTTGTTCAATACATTTCATTGTAAGCATCTTGCTTGTAGCCCACCTCTCTGAGGGTATCTACACTAGCCCCCTAATTCGAACTAGGAAAGCTAAGTAGTCATTCAAAGTTGCAAATAGAGCCCAGGATTTAAATATCCCGGGCTTCATTTGCATCTTCCCGGGCGCCACCATTTTTAAATATCCCTTAGTCCGAACTCCGTGCCCGCGGCTACACGCAACACGGAGTAGGTAGTTCGAATTAGGATCTCTAATTCGAACTACCGTTACTCCTCGAATGCCTACATTAGCCTCCCTAGTTCAAACTAGGGGGCTAGTGTAGACATACCCTGACTGTCTTTTCTGAATGGCCATACACTAAGCATTTTCACATGTTCTCTCCACCCCCTCACTTGGCTAGGATTTTCAGGGCTTTCCCTACAAGCTGACTCCTCTCTCTGTTGGGAGCAAGACTGAGTGCTATAGCAGTATAGGCTGCAGTGAACTCCCATTCAGACCCTTCCATCCCTGTCCCTCTTCTTAGCTTGCAGCAGCCTCAAAGCCTTATGTGCTGCCCTTTTTCTTTTTGGGGTAACCATCATCCCAGCAAATTGCAGAGCAACATTTCCTTGCAACTCCCTCATTTCAATAGCTTGTTTTAAGCCAAGATAATTTCCCTAGTCTGCTACTTTGACCATGTCATGCCTCTCTTTGCACCCCTTTGCTGACTCCGCCTTCTCAGTCACATCATACAAAAGCTACTTGTCTTCACCCTCAAGGCCCTTCACAATTTACCTCCATCCTAGTTGTCATCTACCATTGACTCTTGAGATGCCACTGCCCACCTCCAGTCAGCCTCTGTGCCAGCCTCCATCTTGCACTGGTGACATTGTGAAAAAATCACTTCTGTATTTCTCTCACACTGTCTCTCAGTCTGGGGAGACGCTCACCTTAGACATTCAGAAAAATGACTTAATTATGCTTCTTAAAACTCCTTTTTCCATGATGCCTACAAAAAACTTAACAGTGGTTAGAGACCACTTCCTGTCGTACTTTCCACCTGTTTGTATCCATTTAGGGTCTTTTGCCTTAGACCAGTCTGAAACCCCAGAAAAGTAAATCTGGCCTATGGGAAGCCCTGAACCTCAGTCCTTCCTGTTGTTTCCCCTCACCTCATGGGGGCTGGAGTGCCAGAGGCGTGAGGTATCTCAGTTGGGGGACACATCAGTGAGGATTGGGGGGTTTTGGAGGAGTTTTTTAGCTTCTCACTTGTGTGGTTCACAACTGAATTTTCTATGGGTCAGTGACCCCCGACTCAAAAAAGGTTCCCCACCCCTGCCATAAATAAAGAAAACATTGAAACCTTTTGTGTTGGACATAATATTTTACTTTATTTAAAATGAAGTTTTATAAACTAACATGAGAGTTAAAACGCTTCATCTGTTTAATAATTTAAATTAAACCATTCTCCCCAGTTGCAGCACTAGCAAAATGGCTGAGGCATAATTATGTAATTAACAGTGAGTTTCCGTTTCCAACTGGTAGTCCACAGAAGGTTTGCATTGACCTAGATGGCCGATGGGGTATGTGATGGAGAGAGCCTCTCCCCTCCTCCTGGGAGAGTGGCACAGCCCAGGGCAGGAGGGTTCAATCTTGGCACGCCACTTCGGAAAGGTTGCTGACCCCTGCCTTACACTTTCACTGTAAATTTGGGGTAGGGACTGTCTTTTTATTATGTGTCTATACAACACCTAACACAGATGTGTACGATTAAGGCTGTGAGGCACTACAGTAATACAGATAATAAATATTATGACTAGCATGTTATGTTTAAATAAAAATACCATATTATTTTACCAGTTCAGAGCAGCACATATTTCTAGGGATTATCTCTCCCCAACTGCAAATCCTGAGCTACATCTGCTTATAAGGAACCCAAACCAATTTAATTGAATATCTACACTTCATATATGGTCACAGATGTAAAAAAAACTGTCATCACTTATCTAAATGAAGTGTTAGGGATTCACTGCTTTTTCCACGTCAATGGGAAAGAATTTCCATCTCAGTTAATCAAATCTCCTTCCCAGCATGATAACAGTAAATTGTAATCTCTGTTCATCGAGTTCAGATCTTGCTTCTGCTATAAAAAATGTTGAAGCATCTAAAAATATTTATTTTCCACATGTGTGAGTTACCATTGATTAAGAGTCCCGATGTTGTGGCTTATGTGATTAGGTCTTGTGATGGTGTCACTTGTACAGATATGTGGACAGAGTTGGCAACGAGGTTTGTTGCAGGGATAGGTTCTTAGGTTCTTGGGTGAGTGTATCTGAGGTGTGATGTGTGGCTATTAGAAAGGATTTGTGTGGCTATTAGAAAGGTTGGGGGGTTGTCTGCAGGTGAGGATTGGCCTGTCACCCAAGGCCTGTGAGAGTGAGGGATCATTTTCCAGGATAGGTTGTAGATTGTCGATGATGTGCTGCAGGCTATAGGTGATGATTAGTGGTGTTCTGTTATTTTTCTTGTTGGGTCTGTCTTGAAGAAGTAGATTCTTGGTTACTCATCTGACTCTGTCTGTTTCTTCACTTCCCTAGATGGGTATTTAAGTTTTTTAAGAATGCCCGATAAAGATCTTATAGATGTTTGTCTCTGTCTATGGGATTGGAGAAAATCCAGTTGTATTTTAGGGCCTGGCTGTAAACAATCCATCATGTGATGTATCCTGGATGGAAGCTAGA
Organism: Pelodiscus sinensis; assembly: GCF_049634645.1. NCBI lineage: Eukaryota > Metazoa > Chordata > Testudines > Trionychidae > Pelodiscus > Pelodiscus sinensis. The sequence goes on from NC_134720.1 coordinate 13,778,503, forward strand.
GGCATGTAGGTAAGAACAGCGGTAAGTAGGTTTCCAGTATAGGATTAATTAAGTCTGAGTACTTTGCAATCAGAGAAGTTTGATCATACTGCAGTTTGAAAACCTGTTACATTAGTATATTTAGAGCTGTAGTGTTGGAAGCAATTCAGTGAAAACCAGAAGCTTTCTTGTTACTGTCTACTCAGCAGTGCAAGGGTCAAGAGCAGAAGTGTCAGCAGGATTGTCTGAATTGCATTGTTTTCTTGTTGGCTCATGAGGGTGTTTCTTCCTCCCCACATGTCACCCAGGCAAGAACTGACCAACAGATGAACAGGCATTTAGTTGCTCCTGCAAGCAACTCACAGGATCTCCCCTTTCCTTCCCAGCCAGTTGCTCCTGCTTCTACACTGTACAGCCAGGCAGAGGTGGTGGTTCTGTGGAGCCTTTGAAGTGTAATAGATAAGGAATTTGGATGGATTTAATTTGATTTTTATATTTGTTGTTCTTCCATGGTGGGGCTGGCCACTAGCTCTCAGTCCTGGGCCTGGGGCTGGCTGCTAGGGAACTGGTTAACCATTACCTGGTAAGCATCACTGAGAAGGATGATGCTTACAGAGGAACGGGTTACCCGTCACATGATTACTTCTGACTATATTAAAATAGGCAGAAAAGCCAATAGAGATTGAATTCTTTAAATCGAGTTTCTGAAGAACACTGAAACAGCAGTGTCATGGGGTCCTTTGCTCACCATGGGAGCCTCCTTGTGGCTAGGTCTGGGGATTAGCTGTGCCAGTTGTGATGCTCCTTTCTGTAGTTGCTCACTTTATCCCTTCTTTCTGTCTCATCTTCTCAAGACTCAACTGCTCCTGCTTTGTGCCTTGGCCCCCCAGGCAAGTCACAACAATCCACCCCTTTCAGGGCAGGAAAGGCTCTAAGAACCCAGTGTCCAATGTAGTCTTTCCTTTTATTGTCAATTAATGGCGCCTCTCAGTGGCTGGTTGAAACCCAGACCTGCCCTGGATACTGGGTTCCAGTTCAGGGACACCATAAGTAGTCAAGGACTGCAGAGTTTTGAACCTGACTGCTGTATCCTTAGTCTGCTTCTATGCTGCTTTCTCCCATCCTGAGAGTTGACTGCACCCCTTTCAGCTACTGGGATTTATACAGGTCTTCCTGTCCATCTGAAAGTTATATCTAATTAGTTCATGCCCCCCTAGCTACTTCTCCAGGCCCACCTAGATACCTTAATTGGCCTACCTAGCTATCTTAACCCGTCGAGGCTTTGTGTGGGATGGACAGCCCATCCCAAGTAGGTTTATTTTCCTGTGTCAAATAAGATATCTGACTGAATAAGAAAAAACAACCTTGAAGTACACATATATATCCTGAATCTTGCAATATTTAAAATATTGCCGTCAGTAGTAGGCAGTGCTATAACCAAGCATGAATAATTGAACAGGAACCATATAACTGACCAAACTAATGCTGATTGGATGATTCCGCAAAGAGTTGCAGAGTTGAACATGCACAATCTGTTTTGCTCCATCAGTGCATCTACTGTAGTAGCTGGGAGAAAATGTATTTCAAAAAAGCCCTTCAGGCTTTATTTAGGTTATCATTCTTCTATTTTGTAAGACAGCCCAAATTATTTATGGAAGAGAAATGGAAATAAGATCATCTTCCATAACCACATCAAGATAATGGCAGTATTGCCTCCATTGTGTTGACCATGAAGTGATGCCATTATTAAAGTTTTTTTAACATTATTTCATTTAATGTTTTAAAAGATAAACAAAAATTTAAGGCCTTTTCCCTTCCAGTTGTATAAAGCTGCCCCACATCTAAAGCATTTATTCCTTCTTAGGCATGGAAAATTCAGGATAGAATTAAAATAAACAAGACATTAGCTGATGCCAGGAGTACATGTGGTATGTATAATGTTACATTAAGAAGCAGAAGATTCAAATAATAATAATCTTCACTGTCTTATAACAAAGAAACAATTATGGAAAAGATCATAGGCAGACATTTAGGGAAAACCAATTACCCATATATCTTCACTTTGGAAGGGAACATCTTTTGCTGTGATTTTTCACTGGTAAATTCAAAGGAAGGGATGCAGAGCCTGAGTGGTTAAAGCGCTCAGCTGTAGTCCTGAAGTTTATCAATTTGAGTATCCCTCTATTTCACGCTGAAAAGCTGTCTCTAGTTAACCTAAATGCAAAATGGTAACTAATCCATTGGGTTAGGGCAGTCATATGTGATGCTGACCGCATCACTCCCTAGTGTGCTGTTGTCTGTGAAACTGATGTGCTTTAACTACATTACTCCTGTGAGCGATTGGCTTGTGGGTACTTCAACTTTGATAGCTAAGAGTCAATTTAATGCGCACATGTTTTTTTCTGGAATTTTAACTTAAAATATTAAATATTATATGAATATAATTGGAAGAGGGGAAAGTCATCAGGAATAGTCAACATGAATTCACCAAGGGCAAATCATGCCTGACCAATCTGATGAGCGTCTATGCTGAGGTAAATGGCTCTGTGGACACGGGGAAGTCAGTGGATGTGATATATCTTGACTTTAGCAAAGCTTTGATACGGTCTCCAACAATATTCTTGCCAGCAAGTTAAGGAAGTATGGATTGGGTAAATGGCCTATAAGGTGGTAGAAAGCTGGCTGGATTGTCAGGCCCAACAGGTAGTGATCAACAGCTCTATGTCTGGTTGGTGGTAAATTTCAAGCGGAGTGCCCCAAGAATCCTTTCTAGGGCCAGTTTTGTTCAACATCTTTATTAATGACCTGGATTAGTGGATGGATTACACCCTCATCAAGTTTGTGGATGATGCTAAGGTAGGGGGAGAGGTAGATACGCTGGAGGGTAGGGATAGCATCCAGAGTGATTTAGACAAATTTGCGAGATTGGGACAAAAGAAATCTGAGGAGGTTCAACAAGGACAAGTTCAGAGACCTGCTCTTGGGACAGAAGAATCCCAAACATTGTTACAGGCTGGGGACTGACTGGCTAAGTAGCAGTTCAGCAGAAAAGGACTTGAGGATTACAGTGGATGAGAAGATGTATGTGAGTCAACAGTGTGCCCTTGTAGCCAAGAAGGGTAATGGCATATAAGAGTGCATTAGGAGGAGCATTTCCAGCAGAACTAGAGAAGTGATTATTCCCCTTTATTCAGCACTGGTGAGGCCACACCTGGAGTATTGCATCCAGTTCTGGGCCCCCCCTATAGAAAGGATGTGGATGCACTGGAGAGGGTTCAGTGAGGGCAACCAAAATAATTAGGGGGCTGTAGCACATGACCTATGAGGCGACACTGAGGGATTTGGGCTTATTTAGTTTACAGAAGAGTAAGGGGGTATTTGATAGCAGACTTCAATTTCCTGAGGGAGGTTCTATAGAGGATGGACAGAAGCTGTTCACAGTAGTGATGGATGGCAGAACAAGGATCAATGGTCTCAAGTTACAGTGGGAGAGGTCTAGGTTGAATATTAGGAAAAACTATTTCACTAGGAGCATGGTGAAGCACTGGAATGGGTTACCTAGGGAGGTGGTGGAATCTCCATCCCTAGGGGTTTTTAAGTCTTGGTTTGACAAAGCCCTGTGTGGGATGATTTAGTTGGGGTTGGTCCTGCTTTGGGCAGAGGGCTGGACTCGATGACCTCCTGAGGTCTCTTTCAGCCCTATGATTCTATGATGAAATGTGTATGCCATCTTGTGAAAGATTTTTAATAGATATAATTGTACATAGCCCAATATTTTTCTGAACATGTTCAAATATGTGCTGTTACTGTGTTTAGAAAGTTAGAAACAATTAAAAATTGCATAGTATTATTTACCCCAAATACGTTTTACATTTTTCACACATCAGAATTGAAACAGTGAATTATTACAATTATACTTAAAGGCCCTATGGATACTGGATTGAATCTTCAAAAATGCAGAGATGTTCTATCCTATCCAATAGTTTTGTAATTTGCTCCATCCAGTTCTGAGATGTTAAGGGGTAATACTTAGGTAAAAGGACCAATTCATCAATCAGGATTCTAATGCCTTTTCTGCATTTTGACCCTTATGTTATGGCATCTACAAGAGTGTAACTAGAAAAGTCACCACTTGGCTAGTACTTCCTTGAGTCCTGCCATGCTCTGGAATCAGACAGTGAAAGGAAGGCAAAGAGCATACCCACAAAGCCAGCATGATGCCTTTGATACTCATGACTGTTGGCATCAATGAAATCTTTACCATGATGAACCAAGATACAATCCAGGCTAATGCTCTGCAACCTTGGGTGCCTTACAATGTCTGGCTGAATCGTTTTCACCTAGGTCACTCACAAAGCCTTACAGCATGCAAACCTGTTTGTCTGTGTCTAACTAAAGCCTGTGAGCCACACATCATTTACCTTGAGCTTCTCACCAGCCTTTGTTATATTGCAGGGTAACCCCAACAGTGTTAGATTTCCCCCCAGACATGTAAGTTCAGTACTGCCCAGCCCTTTCCTGGACAATGCAATTATATCAGATCCATTATTTCTTTCTGAAAATAATGTACATACAACCAAATAAAATTTCCCAGACATTTCAATTTAAACCTACTGAATTTGATAAAACAGTTCATCTTCATTTTTCTTGTAACAATTTCTGATCTTAATGCTTCTTTACTTGTACTCACTTAAATTTTCTCTTTGTTGTTAAACTTACTAATACCTAAGTTACCAAACTGTATCCAGTTCAAGCAAAGTTTATCCTAGTATGCACTTTCAGCAGCCTTGCTTACCAGACCCTACAGATCAGGATCTCTTCTCCCGGAGTCCCTCACCTGTTTTCATTTTCACTTTAGGTACAGTGAATGTCATCACAGGAGAGAGGGGGCTGCCTTGGGATGTATTTGTCCCTCTACACTTTCAGCGTTCTCTTGAAAAATATGAAATCTTAATGTAGAGCAGGAAGATACCCACTGGAAGGACCTACTCAGCTAATTGGAAGTGATTCTCAGTATTGGCAGCCCAGCATGGATTTGACCTAGGGTAGGCATGAGAACCAAAGATCTTGGACTGCTTACAGCATTTCATTGCAGTTGTCCTTCCATTCAGCTCAGTTAAGGTTTTCTTTGCATCTGCTTGTCTGCCTGTGCAGTTGTGTTTGGTCTCTTCTCACCCAGCAACAGTGAGAATACTCTAGGGCAGCATTTCCCAAAGTGTGGTCCACAGCCCAGTACCAGTCTTTAGGGAAAAAAAATAGCAGTCCTCAGAAAATTTTTTGCACACGATTCTTGGGAGAGAGCCTGCCGCCATGGCATCTTTGCCAGGCATGCTCCCGAGCAGCAGGGTTAGATCTGGCAGGCTCTAGGACCCAGGGAGAAGGCCATGCACTGTGCACACCGACGCAGAATGCCTGGTCCTGGACGCAGCCGGCGCCGGCCAATAAAGCGGCCGGGATTGGGGCCGGGGGGGAGGGGCGGAACAACCCACCAGACAGGTAGGGCCAGTGACACTTCCCGGGGCAGGATGCGGCCTGCGGTTTCACCCACAAACACAGGCACGACTGGGGGAGAGGACACGGGGCTACTCACCCGATCTCCAGGGCCCATATGAGCTAAGTCACCTGGCAGGCCTGAGAGGGAGCTTCTAACCTTACCGGTCCCAAAGAGGGGTGAAGTAGATGCCTCAGGATTGGGATTGGGAAGCTGCCCAGGGCAGTCGACCGGCCTGCTCCTGTTGGCACTGGGGGTTTTGGAGGGACCAGAAACAATTTATTTGCATGATCATCATTTGCTTAATGAATATGCAAATATGCAAATAAATGTTACCAGTCCTCCAAAAGCTTGTGAATGGGTTTACTGGTCCCCAGTATCAAAAAGATTGGGAACCACTGCTCTAGGGTCTCTTATTTACCTACTGGTCAGAGAACTTACTTCTGTCTAGAACCTTAGTTGTCTTCACAAAGCCTCTCTTTAAACCTCTCCTCTCACTCTGAAGATTGTCTTTCTAGTTGCTGTTACTTCACCCTGAAGAACTTCAGGTACTTGCCAGAGAACCTTCCATAATAATAAAGTGGTGCTGAAACATCACCTAAAATTCATTAGAATTTCATATGAATCAGTCAGTCTACTTTCTTCTCCTCTAAGCCATGTTTTGTGCTGAGAGAGATGATGTTGCACGCTCTGGGTGTCTCCAGGGACCTTCCTTTGTTACAACTCGAGGGACAGTGATAGAGATGCAGCCGTGTTAGTCTGGTGTAGCTGAAACAAAAGACAGGACTATGCAGCACTTTAAAGACTAACAAGATGGTTTATTAGGTGATGAGCTTTCATGGGCCAGACCCACTTCCTCAGATTAATACGTGGAAAAAAATTGGCATGACCGTATATACCAAAGTGATACAAATAAAATTGACTAATCATATTTGATTATTGAAACAGATAACACAGTGTATCTCTCCCTACCATACTTGCTTTTCAGAGTCTAAAGCATTCTACAGCCTGCCCACCCTTTAAGCCCTTTGCACATGGCACATGCATGTTGTTGTGCAAAAGATTCCAATCTCTCAGCATGCACACTCACGCTAACTACAATGTCTCAAAGAACCACCATTGCTATAGTGAAAGTAACTTCATTTGTTCTTGCAATACTGTGCAAGTGCAGGACAGAGAGACAATGAATATGTGATAGGCTAGACCCCTTGGGATGCTGCCAAATGTGCTGAAAATACCACTATTCTGCCAGCCTATGTCCTCTTTACCTGATCTTGCTGGGCCAGGCTCACAAGCCTCTTCTAGCCAAGCACACAGGCAACACCGCACTGAACTGCAGAAAGATACAGATGCTGAGATCAGCTCTGGGAAGGCTCATCTTAAGGAACTTGCCACAGCACCCAGGTGTCCACCTCCCTTGGAGTACTGTACTAATCCAAAATTGTACGAAATTGACCTCCTTCCTCAGTGTGGAGGTAGATATGCATACCTTACCGTCCCCCAGTTAGAAATTACATGAAGTAGGTTATATTATAAACCAGAAATAAGTTTATTAACTAAAAAAAGTATATTTTAAGTGGATAAAGAGGTAGCAATTGGAACAAAGCAGATTACTACGAAAATAATACAAAACATGCAAACTAAGCTAGATTCACTAAAGATTACAAATAATAATTCCTCATTCTAGACACTGTTTTAGGTACAGATTAGAAGACTCTTTCTGGATTAGGTCCAGCAGTTCTCTCCCCTACCCCCCCTTCAGTTTGACTCCTTTTGTTTCTAGGTATTTTCAAGTATTTCTTTGGGTAGGAAGGCTGAGGGGAACCAAACTGAGAGCTTGATTGTTTTCCTCCCCTGCCTTATGTAGAATTTCCATAAGGCGGAAATCTTTGTTTTGAGTCCCCACCTCCCAATGAAACAGTTCAACAGTCCAGGGTGAAGGTTAGGATCAGGTGACCAGGTCACCTGACTCTGTAGCATCACAGCATGTAAGAGTCACTGACAGTATGGAATTCTTGCAGGAAGGCAAAGCCTTTTCACAGTCCATTGTCCTCGCTGATGGGCCATCAACTCTGGCTTTTTTATTGCAATAGCTGAAGTGTTAACAGTGGGCATAGTTGAACCACAGCTACATTTGGTGATATTTCTAGCTTCAGATTCAAAAATGATAAATGCATACAAATAGGATAATCATATTTAGTAAATCATAACCTTTCCCGTGATAGCACATTTGAGTTATTTTACATAAAGAACAGCTAAGTTATGTCATATTCCTATCGTAAGCATGAAGAATATGGAACATAGTGTCACAGACTTTAGTTTAGTTTAACCTGAGCATTTGTAAATATAGGTTTATTTGAAGGAACAGGGCATGAATTCTGACAGGAGAGTGCCAGGTCCTCAGTGCCTTCATTGAATACATTCCACATCAAAATGGTATTTATCGATGGCAACGATGAGCAACCAAGACTAATGATTGGGCTGCATGAGTGGCCCTTCTTTGTCTCAGAGGGCCACATGGCCAGTGGTGAGCAACCTGCAGCCCATGGCCCATTGGAGTTCCACCTGCAGCCCATGCACCCCTTCTCTGCTCCCTTCCCCCACATGTCTCTTGTGCACTAGGTCACTGGAGCCCCACATTTTCTATTCCCTCCCAGCCCCTTCTTAGTGCCATGAATCTGCTGAGTTGCACTCCATCCTTGCTCCTCCCCCTCCTTCCCAGAGCTGATTCCTGGTACCCTGAAAATGCTGGGAGGGAGGGGGCAAAGTAGGAAGTGTGGGCCTCCAGTGCTCAAGAGGCGGGTGGAGGAAGAGGGCAGAAGGGGTGCACAGACTGCAGGTAGAAGCCTAGTGGGCGGCAGATTGCCCCCCAATGGACCATAAGCCATGTATTACAACACAATTTTTTTAAAAATCTGTTTTCTAGCTGTCACTTCTCTGATAATGACCCTCCACATGTGGTGGTCAGTAGCCTTTTGCAGCTTCTGAAAACTTTCATCTGCTTGCTTATTTTTCATGCTGCTTCTGTTACTGAAGCACTTGTTTGGTCAAACAACTGAATGGTGACCTCTGTAGAAGGGCTTCATTCAATGGTCAGTATGGGACACTAATGGAGTACAGTGATTAGCACCCTGCCCAAATCAAACAACATATCAGAATTAAGTCACGCAGAGCCAAGATTGCTCCCATACTTTGATCTTTTGCATGTCCCCAAACAACTCTGTCACTAGGCTGAGCAGGCAATTAATTTATCTAACAAGAAGAACCATGAGCAATTTGCTAATTGCTAAGAAAGGATTTTTAATGATCTGACTCTAGGGAATGAGATAATATTTCCTTTGGAAAATAAAGAGGTATAATTCAAATCCACTTAGAGATTGTAAAGGGTCTGATCTTTTGATCTCTGAGAATATCTACTATCTTAAGAAATACAAACAAGAAAGCTTCTTTGCAAAGATAAATGAAATGATGATGTTGGGTGACTTGGTTTATTTCTCTGGATTACAGGGGAATTTTTGACCTGTGTTATATATTTTAAAGGGCAGTCAAGGTTGTTGGAAGGCTAAAAATGGCATCTGCAATCCCTTGCCTTTACTTAAAAATAATGTGCAAAAGTCAAAAGATTTTTTTCTTTCAACTTCCTACTTCCTCTTAATGGGACTTGATAGTTCAGTGGAGTTGCTTAAATAAAAGAGAGAGTGTTTTTCACCTGAAAGCTATTGGCTCAGATAGCAGTGTAAGCGAGTAGTCAACTACTCGTCAAGCACAAGCTTATCCGGTAGTTAAGCAGAGTGCTTGACTACTCACTCCCCCCCTTTGCTGCCTTTGTATGAGAGGCAGCAAGGGGTGGGAAGAAACAGGAGTTGGTGCTGGGGGGAGCCGGCTTAAAAGCCAGTTCCTGCCAGCACCCTCTTTGCAGTGCCCAAAGCAGTGGGCGGGCAGGAAGCATAGGGGAGGCTGCTCTGGCAGCAGCCCCTGTCTGCGGGGGTTCCAATGTAATAAGAGCCACCAGCTCTTACTACATTTAAAATGCAGAGGCGCAGTGGTCCAGAGCTGGTGTGAGCTGGAACTGCTCAGTCTTGGCTCGAGCCGGCTCTCGGGATTACCCCTGCAGCGTCTCTGCAGTGTCCCCCATAATTGACCAATTATGTAGTTGATACAAAATGTATCAACTACACCATTAGCCAAATAACTGCTCTTTAACATCCTTAGGCTCAGAATCTAATTGAGGCACTGAGCCTGCAGCCTGATCTCTATAGGCAGACTCTTGCACTTGTGTGGAGCCTCAAGTGGATTAAAAAAAATATTGAAAATTGTCATCTACTTTAAGACCAAACCAATGATAATCTATTAATATCATATAAATTAAATGAAAAATAATAGCAATTGGTACATGTTTGCGCCGAAGTTTTTTAGAAAGTTCAGTGAAGTGAAACCAGTTTTGCCCACTGTAGCTTTTTCTGCATAAAGATGTATAAAGGGTATTTTCTTCATTTCAGCTTATTCCACTAGTTCAGCTCAGTGACTAGTTCATTCAACCTTAAGAAATCAGTTGGTCATTGAAAAGGCAGGAAAGCTTGTTCCCCCTTTCAGTATCTGAATAAAAATTAGATGTGAGAGAATGAGATTTAGATCTAAAATCCTGTAGGACAAGTTGACAAAAAACAGTTGAACTACAGATAATACTTCCTCTAACAAATCAGTTATAAATGCAAAGCATGTTTCAATAAATATTTTACTGTAACTTTTCACTTTTATGTAGTAAAAATATGAACTATTTTTGTGCATTTTAAAGACGATTGAATTCCATCCAAATGCAGATTGACACAAATCACAGTAAAACATTAAAGATCTTGTAATGGCAAAGACATGTTTGCCATTTTCTAACATAATAAAAAAGTAAAAATTAAAAAATCTGAGTAAATATTAGCTGAGCTGTATACTTCAAATGAATGTGTAGATAGTGGTATATCTTCCTCATTAGTATAAAGAAACACCAAATTTAATGTAAAGGTTATGCCAAGTTGTGAATCGATAAATTTTAATGGCTGCCCATCAATGCAAATAAAGCTTTCTTCAAGAAAATATTAAGTACAAAAGCAAAACTTGATTGAAGTTAATTATTTAAATCGAGGTTTTCTGCGTGCTGATTTAAATCACTGGTATAAATCAATACACTCTGGGGGAGTCCCTCTGTGCTAGCAGGATTCCTTAAGGGTTCTTTAGCGTGGATCAGATTGTAGGTCAGTGATGACTGAAAATAATCACTGCTGGATGGTGAATTGATTCTGTGTATGATATCAGTCTGTATTGTATTGGGAATGAGTTTGTATCACGAAAACTGCCCATAAAATCAAACTTATTGGTAACTCTGATGAATTCTCAGCAGAAGGGCCAGGTCAGAGAGCTAATGGCTATATACAGTCTTCTTACCTCCGGTCCCTCCAAGGCAAGGTGGAAGGCAGTCTGAGGAAGCTTGTCCATGCCTGTTGTTAATTTGTGGATTCATAAATGTCAGTTTTCAGATCTGTTTCTACCACCTTTCGTCGTCACTAAACTTGAGAACTTATCTAGCATTGAAACACTCTGCCTCTAATTCTCTTGAAAATTAAAACTGTGCCTATTAGAAGAGAACAGCAGTCAGTAAAGGGACAGCTTGAGGTGCACATGCCATCATTTCAAGATTTGGCAGAGATGGGTCTCTTAGGTTAAAAACAACCTGGCATTTTTAATTTTACTGCCATCATTTTGGATGACTTATTGTTTCAATGTCAGGAGGATGTTTAGTAGCTTTGCCAGTTAGCCTTAAGTTCCTTTATGATTTTATATTGGCTTTTAATTGTAACTTTGTACTCAGAATATTAAGATATATAATTGGCACTTTTTTTAAACTGTAGGTTTGTTGCTATTGAATAGTTAATCTGTGGTGTCTAATTAAAATTTCAATTTATTTAAACTGCTTGGCTATTCAGATTCAGTCCATTCATTGTTTGATTTTAGTATTCTGCTGATGAAATTCATTAATTACACAGATTATGCTGCAGCCTGATGGACTTTTAATAGATATGTAAAATAGCTTTGAGGTCTAAGCTTGGGATTTGTGAATTAAGGATTGTGGCATGTACATAAAATGTGGGATGAATTGAAGAGAAATAGATTTTAAATGCTTTGGAGGCTTCATCTGTCTGTAACTTCAATTAACACTTTTTCTGTTTTGACAATTCAGAGTGCAAATTTCCAGAAGGAACTCAAAACATTTTTCGCAATGAAAATTTTTTTTTATGCTTTTGATCCAAATTTGTCTATAGCAATAGTAATTTTTTTAGGTCACAGTAATGGTTTTGCCATGTTTTTCTCTTTCTGTAACAGATACCTGATGGTAGTCTGACAAAAGCATAAAAATATAGAACATCAGCTTACTAAAAGAAATTGTATTTTGAAGAGAAATATTCAATCAGAAGGGGTTAAAACCATTAAAGAACAAAATTCCAGTTTATTAGCATGCAGGCTTAATTGGCATATGCTTGTGACGTATTGATGTGAATAAGTTAAATAACAGAACCTTTGTTTTGGGTACATCTCATACATAAGTGGGTGCAACTCCATTCACTAGGAAATTTGGTCTATGATCTTCAAGGCTTCTGCCCTTCCATCAGTGCAGCTCCACTGGTCTAGAAGATATGTCTGTAATAGTGTGTGTGTCCTTTGTATTTGGCAGCACAGCTGGCGCTGTTGAGAGAGAGCTAAGTAGAAACAAGATACACTGTAGCAGACACTATCCAACCTAATAAAGCAATGTTATGACCTGAGTTTGAATGCTCAGCATTTGTAGTGTGAAAGAACTTCCCCAATTCTCATCTTGTGGAACACGTCTCTTGGACTCTGGCGTGACTTCAGTAACTCAAATCAGTACCCAGTATAGGACGTTTGCCCAAATTCCTTCAGCAGGTTCCACTTTCTTACAGACATGTCAAGGTAATGAGGAATCCCTTTTCCTAGGTATGCTCACATTCACAGAGTCTCTCCTGAAGCTTACAGATGTCTTGCAGAGCACAAATTCCTGTCCTGTAAATCTAGCATATTGCCAGAAAAAAAGGTGAAAAGAAGAGTTTACCCTTCCACATTCTAGTACATATCTTCAGTCTGTCACATTGACAGCTTCCTATTTGATTAACTATTCATTTTAACTTTTTCTTCTCGCTGCATTTAAGGTACATTTTTGAAAAGAAGACAGTAATTGGATGTGATGATTAAAATACCGTATTTCCTTTAATCATAGTCGAAAACTACATTATTAATACCATTTATGAATATTTACAAACATTTAAATTATTAAAAAACATGTATTTTCTTGTTAAGATAATATTTTTGTCAGTTTTACTGATAAATTTTGTACTCCATCATTTTATTACTCAGTTTTGACCTTGTAGTTTTCATGAACTTTAATCTCAAATGAGTTGTGATTTCCAATATCTACCTTTTTTAACTTCACTAACAGAGGCAGCAGCACAGGGTAACAGGGAGCTCCCTAGGAGTGGGGCGGGATTGCACTGGCTGCTGGCTCTACCCTCAGGGGTATCGAATAGTCGTGTAATCGCTAAGATTTCATGCAATTACATGACTAATCAATTATATGATATCTGACATTCCTAATATAGTGCTGTGGCAATTGTTATAAGTAGTTTTGTCGTTGGGAGACAAAAAACAAAACAAAGCAGTCAGCTCAGCTTAGTCCACATTATGTGATAAAAGGATATTATAAAATATTTTAAACTTATAGCAAGAATACAATAGTGCCACGGAAGGTGATCTGAATTATTATACAAAAAGAGTGTCTAAAATTATGGTTGTGAAGAAAATGTTCCAGATGTAAATGGTTCACTGACAATGTTATTTTGCTGAGTCAGCCTCAAAGAGTAGGACTGAGGTACAAGAAGTGTCCACATTAATCTCTCAGTTTTAACTAAGAAGTCTTGAGTTGATGTTATGTTTTTATGTTCGGCTTTTCAATAGACATATCCAGGTTAACGAGTTTATTGCTATGATCCTGAATGGCCTTCCAGACCTTTTGGCATAGCAAGAGCAATATCTTTCTCAGTGGCAAAAGCTCTAGATAATTCTTTAACAATTTGTATGTATTGATTTGAGTTATCAGAATCAGAAAAAAACCTCCATTTAAAATTTTTTAGCTAATCGCTGTCCAGAGCACCACAAAGCAAGGGATTTTGCTATAGAATGTATATCCCACCTGCTGAGAACTGTACATGGCCTTTTGTGCATAAATCATATTTCTTGCATGTGGAAAAGTCATATATGTACATAAAACCTTGTGTTACATGTGGGTCACACCCACACTTCAAGGCAAACTAGATCCAAATTCTACAACATAGCTCCTCTTGGTTCTGTATATGTTGCAGTTTACGATTTTTTTTTAAATAAAGATACCAGAAATAGGGGATTTTCCAGTGTGTTGGAATTCAGAGGCATCTATTTAACAGCTTAAACTATAATGCGGAAGTTATGGTTCATTTATTTTCAGATCAACTAAAACATCTCTTGATTGTAGACCTAACTTCCCAGAAACAAGGACAGCTTCGTGTCAGGATTAGTCAGCTCAGTTTTTTGCATTGGTGTATATATGGTTACTTTTTATGTAGCTCCACAATATGCTTTTTTTGATGGATAGCAATAACAGTATAACATCAGCAGAACCGTGTCATAATTTTGACATACATGTTTTTAAAAAAGATTCTAAAAGATCTAATATAAACGCTTTTAATGACTTTTAAAAATAGCATTTGTTTTTTATTTAAACATTCTTCCCTATGAAAGCCAGAAAATGAAACTGGCAGATGTGTTTGTTATCCCAATATAGATCTGTATTTAACACCAATATTGTGTAGTGCATCCCTAACAAGAAGTCACAAGAAAAAAGAAAACAGATGTTGTTAAAGGGAAACCTTGTATTTTGTTACAGCTAATCATTTTATTTTACAGCATAACATAATTTAAAAAGCAAACATACACATAATTCATTCAACTAATAAGCAGATAATAGATGTCCATGATCAGATAAAGTTAGATGGTAACAGCTGCTTTGAGTAATGAATCTCACCATATATTGGCTGACATTTTAAAAATACATTTTGGACTGAAATTGATTTGAAATAACTGCTATATTAACTCCTGCTTTCCCAGTTGCTGTTTCTAATGCTGCTTCTATAATAATAAATGTCAGTCAAGTTACACAAAGAATCCCTTTTATTGCACTTTGATTCTTCTGTAATATTATGGAAATTAAATTTTACAAATTTCTCTCCGGGCTTAACTACACAACTATGTAATTTTCTTTGCTTCCTGCTCAGAAGCAGTCCCAGCCGTCTTAGCAGTGTTGCCTAGATACTCCATCTCCTGCGGCATCTGTAAATTGGCTGATTCAATAGTAAGATCGGTAATCTAAATAAAAAAATCCTTGGGAAAAAGGAATTTGTCAACTACCAGTTTAAATACTACTGTAAGGATTGCTTTTCAATACCACTTTGCAAAATTCTGTTTGCTCTTATATAGAAACTTTTCACAGTGAAACCACTGGATTACTCTTGTTAGTTTTTATACTGGAGTTTTATAATAGGGATAGAAGGCAGAAACACGGTTTAGTTTGAAATGTTCCATTTCGGCAAAAAATCTCCTTTATATCTGGATTGCTTCTCCACTTCTTTGAAAATGGATTAGAGGATACAGAACGCTTTTCAGTTCTGAAATCTAACTTTCAGAATAGGGAATCCTTGTATTGATTTCTGTGGGTGTATGGCTTACATGTTAAAAAAATTAACAATTAAATAGCTTAATGTATCTCTTTCGTGTATTGTAATTCATTGATATGTAAAGGTTTCTATTAGATTATACATTCGTTTTTCTGTCTTAGTCTTATAGATAAGGCTCCCTTCTGTGTTGTACCAGTTATAACAATGTTTTGAGAAATATTATTTGCACTGTGGTTTCTTTTCCTTC
This sequence comes from Pelodiscus sinensis, assembly GCF_049634645.1. NCBI lineage: Eukaryota > Metazoa > Chordata > Testudines > Trionychidae > Pelodiscus > Pelodiscus sinensis. The sequence goes on from NC_134720.1 coordinate 13,793,984, forward strand.
CTTCAAATAATTCCTAACAGTTTCACGAGAAGGTTTTGATCTACTAATACTACAGGTGATATAGTAGAAGCAGCAGAACAAGTAATAAAACAGCTCTTGCAATTCATCTCACTACTGTAGTGTGCTTGAAGAGCTTAACAAAAGAGGTAGAAATTTCATTAAAGGGAGCATTGTTGATAGATCATGACAAGTGGCAGTTGATGCATGTAAAATTTTTTAAACAACACAAAGCTTTTAGGGTTTTTTATTGTTGGAAAAAAATAATATATCTATGATAATGTTCTAGTCTTCAGATTTTGTACAAACCAGTTGGCACGGTGTGTTTAAATATAAAATAAATTTCTTTAAATGTATTTTTTTAAATTTTATTTTCTTATTTCTGGGACATGTCAAATAAATAAACCTACAAAAAGTTGAGTACAAGTTTAGAAAAGGATTAAAGCTCTGTGGTACATAGCCAAACTTGGAATGACATGATACCCAAAATGATCTAGAAATGAAGGAAACATTTTATGGCCTCTGTTTTCCTAACATTGTACTTCATTTGACCTACCCAAAAAAAAATTCAAAATCTGGAAATTGCATGGAATTGCCTAAAGTCTCATAAATTAATTTGTTTTCCTTCTCAAATGTATTAATACTGTAAAACTTTTTTTCACTTACGAGCTTCTTTTCTCTCAATTTGTCACTGCTGAAAGATTTTCCACTTACATTGTTACAATAATGTACAACCAACTTTTTTCTAATTCCGTTATAAAGCAAAATATAATATACTGGTTTTGAAAAGCCTTTTAAACCTGCAGACAAAAAAAGAAAGGGACATTTGAACCCAATTTTGGGAACTGATTTATCTGAGAGCTAATGCAATTAGCGTATCTTCATGCTAGATCTATTCTTATTAACAAAAAACACCTGCTCCCTGGGAACACATATCTAGGAAAAACATAAGTAAGATTTGAATATCTGATGTCAGATTTCTCATGTTTCAGAATGCTCTTTTTTAAATGGTGTTGTGGCACCCTCTAGTGGTTCAGAAAACTTTTAGAGAAAAACAATGTTTGCAGACGTGTTCCTATTAGGTTTGATCTTAGAAACCCTTTAATAATTTCTTTGTAAAGTTCTGTTCTGTTTTAAAGCCCAGTGAGATTTTTAAAACAACATGCCAGTTGAATTGTTTCTAACCAATATTAAGAAATGGATAGCTATATCTTATATTGATGGTGAAAAGTCATACGTATTGAGGAGATAAAAATATAAGAACGGTCAAACTGGGTCAGACCAAAAGTCCATCTAGCCTGCTACCCTGTCTTCTGACAGTGGCCAATGCCAGGTGCCCCAGAGAACATGTGGAACAAGTGATCCAGCCCCTGTCACCCATTCCCAGCTTCTGACAGAGGTTAGAAACACCATTCCTGCCCATCCTGGCTAATAGCCATTGATGGACCTAACTTCCATGAATTCATTGAGTTATTTTCTGAATCCTGTTGAAGTCCTGGTCTTCACAACATCCTCTGGCAAGCGGTTCCACACGTTGACAGTGTATTGCATGAAGAAATGCTTCATTTTGTTTGTTTTTTAAACCTGCTAATATTATGTACTAAAATATTATTGGTTGGCATAATGTTTAAATATTGATCCTTGTCCATGTTATGACTGCATGTCTAGGGGCAACTCACATAAGCTTTGTGTGGCTTGGTTTTTCTACCTGTAAAATGAAAATAGCAGTCTCAATGGGAAATTGATGACTGTTTCAATAAAGTTAGTAAAGCACTATGAAAAGCTTGGAAGTGCAAGATTGTATTAGTAATGAAATACATAGTATATGCATGTAAGTCAGGGTATCTTTGCAGTGATATTTGATCATAAAAAGGGAGTTTTCATGACTCTATTAAATTGTGAATATAGAATTTAGATATTGCTACTATCACTGACAATTTATATGAACTAACTTTCTCTCACGTATTCTTCTGTTAGACAGAGATTAGAGAGACATTATAGGAATATTTGATGTTCCTTGGCTGTTTGACTGCCTGGGTGAAATACTGACTATTTTGTGAATATTACCTCTCAATCTTCCTATGACACTGCTCTTTTTGCCTTGGCCTTCTCCATAATGGTCAACTCAGGAGTGCTAGGATCCATTTCTTCTTACGTTTCTGTATCTTGCCTGACACAGAGGGTCCCAATATCAGCTATGCTTTTTGAGTGCTACTACAGATTCTACCGCCCTCATCGGGCATCCTTGGAACCTGACCCGTCCCAAACAAGGGGATTTGCCAGACCAGGGGAGGTCCTTCTCAACATGGCCCATGCTAGGGCACCAGCCCAGCCTCTCTGCTGCCTGCCCATCCATGGTTGCCCAGGCTGGAGCTCCATAGGTGTTTCCAGGGCTGGAGCTCCGCAACTATTGCCGCCTCTACCCGCGAGCTCCACTTTGCTGGGGCCGAAGCTTTGCTGCTGCCGCTGCCAGCTCCCGAGCTCCATGGCCAGAGCCGGAGCTTTGCGGCTGTTGTTGCCAGTCCTTTGCTATTGTCCAGCCGCAGGTGCCGGAACTCCCTGCTGTTCTCCTCTCTCCCCCTAAATGGGACTCCTGGCTGAATTGCCAACCCTCTGCCACTCCTGTCTCATAGTCCAACCTCCCTGTACATGGGCTCTGTGGTCCAGGAACATCAGTGGTCTGGACCACAGAGTCCCAGTTGAGGGACGTACAACCTTTTTAAAATAAATATAACTTTAAGGTCATGTAATGTGTATATATAAGGACAGTTTTGGACAGCTGTCTTGCAAGGTGGTCTACACTCACACTATACTGTTTGGTACAAGCTGTCATGGCTCCTTCCCCACTCTGGTATGATAAATGCAGAAGTGGGGGCCAGCAAGTGTACCCCAAAGTCTTAGCTACCAGGCTTTGGTATAAAACTTCCCCAAAAATCTTAAAAACCTCGATTTTGGGAATAAAACTTCCGCTGCCACCACCCAAATATTAATAACAAGATTAGGGGAAAGATCATTTGGGAAATCTCACCCCTATTATAAAAATCAGGACACACAAGTAACCACTGCCAGGTTAATAAAAAGAAAAGAGAAAACTTTTATTATTACAACAATATTCCTGTTGCAAGCATAAGGATCAGATGGAAAGGTAACAAAATATACTCATGGAGGAGTTACACCATGGGCTAGAACTTAGTTAAAAAGAAAACCAAACATCTCTTAAACTTTGCCAGATATCAGATCCCATACCCAACCCTTAAAACAATAAAGCCTAAGGAAACTACCTAAACTTTACCCTACTTACAGAAAATGAAGAATGGTGTCTTGGAGAGAGAGAGACATGCTTGTCCCTCTCTGTAGCTGCAGAGAACTCTCCCAGAGAGACAAAAGGAGAAAGGAAAACTCCCAAATTACTTTGTCCCAGTTTGAAAGTCCCACCTATGTTCCTACTGGACACTCCACCTGGTTATGTGTAGTTAACTCCTTAATTCCCAGGCTGCTGGCTAACCCTCATAATCATGACACAAGCTGAAGATGAATTTGCAGGTGGGTGGAATATAACTATCTGTGAATTTGAACAGGTCATGTAGGTTAATTCTTTGACTCTTACAAAAAGTGTTTTTAATGGCAAGAAGTTAGGAGGTTGCTTGTATTTCTCATTTAGAGACAGTGCCAGCAATGGCACAGTGCCTTTTAAAAACCTGGGTAGAAATGTAACATGGACTCTCAGAAAAGTATGTATGATTACTGCATTGCCAACAGAGTCCTTCCTGCACTATAGCACCTAAGATTTTCCTGAAGATCTCCCATCTAAATACTGACCTGATCAGCCCTGTTTAGATTATCAGACCTGACAAAAATCACAAGCTAAGGCCATGTGGCTACTGACCATGCTGTTGAAATTCAATAGTCTTTGTGGAGGAAAAAAAATCCCTGTGCACACAGAATTGTTCTCAATATTTTTATAATGATATTGGTGCAAGTAACCACAAAAGTTACTAAACTGAAGAATGCCACCCCACATCATATGGAAAAGGTAACTTGTATTCATTTCTTTATATTATCATTGGACATTCACGCACATTATTTTGTTCTCATCAATTCGTTAATATAAGTGTTCAGCTAAGTGGCTGGATTTTTTTAAAGGTAAACCCTGAGCAATAGCAGATGGTTTCTCAATAGGAAATACCCCCGTATCATAAAATTATGAGTTGACATAATTAAAATGCTTCATTTTTCTGAGCTATTTTTGCATGCACTTATGGGAGTGTTCATCTTTTCATTTACCTCTTCAGGAAGCCATCTCACCCTCAGCTTGAAGCTTTTGTTAGGCATATGTCTCAAGGCTCTGAAGCCCAAATGGATGGTACCCTCAGCAGCCTGCCTCGTTATCCCAGTCATTCTTTGTGTGAAATGGGAGAACTCACACAGACAGGTAAGTTCCTGTAATAGGTTTATTTACCTTCTTCTTAGTCTCCGACACAACGTAGTCTGGTTCCAGGGCTCTAGGGTCCTATTTAGACATGAATTTAGTATGTATTAGGTAGAACCATATTAAAAAAATTATTCCACCAGCAAAGTTTGTTTCCAGTCCCTGTAGAGATGGGAGATCCTGTGACAGCAGATGTCAAATTGTGAGACTTGTATGTATGGAAATGGAAAAGCTGTTTTAGATGGTATGAGAGGCTTTTAATATATGAGTTTATTTTTCTCTCTCTCTGAGTTCTGCACAGTTGAATTAAGTTGATATGAAGGGAGCCAAGCTTTTCAGATGACGTAATTAAAAAGAAATTCCAGTAGATGGTTTAATGATTCTAAAATATTCTCGCCTCTCAAATATAACATGTGTGAGACAGAGGATGGCCTTGCGATGTGGTATGTAGCTTTCATTGGTAGCAAGTTGGGATTGTTTCTATCATTGCTTCACTCCTCATTACATGTTGTCCCATATTATTTGTAAAATAGTGTTACAGCATAGGTCACCCAAATACATTGTCCTCAATATTTTATTACAATAGAGTGAAGTGTATAGTTCACATTGTTATATGAGAATACGTTGGACTCAGGCACTCAAGTTCACTAATTTTTATGAATCATCTATTCTGGTCAGTGTACAGCACTCTTGTATATAAGCTCCAATCTGATTTTTGTACATTTATTTTTATTTGCTGTCCAAATAGGTGCCTCCAAAATGAACAAATCATTTATAATACAAAATTCCCCATTTATAAACCTAGATGTCATAACATAGTTGTCATACCTTGTTGTACCTTGTCATACCTACCTAGATGTTGAAATGTGGTTGTGAGTTTTTGCTGCTGTTAAATTTCTTACTTCAGTATATGTATTTAATTTGCCTTTTAAAAACACACTACTAGGCCACACCTCTGTGCTCTGGAATCCTTTTACTGTATTTAAAACAAAAAATAGTCTGGTAGCACTTAATAGACTAACAGAACATGTAGATGGCATCATGAGCTTTTGTGGGCACAGCCCACAAAAGCTCATGATGTTTTGTTAGTTTTTAAAGTGCTACCAGACCATTTGTTGTTTTTAAAGTTTTTTTTATGGAAAGAGAGAGACCCATCAGGACCCTGGGGCTCTGGAAGGGGAACGGGATCTAGTGGGTTACAGCAAGGGGCAGATACATTTCAGATCTATATAAGAACTACTGGGTCAGACCAAAAGTCCTTCTAGCCCTGTATCCTGTCTTCCAACAGTGGCCAATGCCAGGTGCTATGCCAGGTGCTTCAGAAGGAATATACAGAAGAGGCAATCATCATGCTCTATCCCCTGTTGCCCATTCCCAGATTCCGGCAAACAGAAGCTAGGGACACCATCCTTACCCAGTCTGGCTAGTAGCCATTGATGGACCCTATCCTCCTTCAACTTATTTTGTTGTTTTTGGAACCACGTTTTTGGAGCCCAAAAATTTATACTTTGGGCTTTTCCACCATCTCCTGGCAAAAAGTTTCACAGGTTGACTATGAAAAAAAAAATTTGTTTCTTTTAAATCTGGCTTTAAATTGAATTGGGTCAGCTTCTTGTGTTATGTTAGTGAAGGAATAAATAACATTTCCTTATTCTATTTTTCCACACTGTTCATGATTTTCTACACACACTGGATTAGACTCCCCTAAACCATTCTAGGGTTGTGATATAAACCACATAGCATTTTTTATAGATCATCAGACTGGTTTTCCTGTTCAGTTATTTTAAATTTCTCTGTCCAATGCTATTTATGAAAGAACTGTTTTATTATAAATAGCTACACTGAAGAGTATACCAAGCTAACCCACATTTCAGATTTAGAAATATGTACATTTATACTGTGGCAAAGCTCTGGCGGTGCCCATGGGTCTTGTGCTTCTGGTGAATAGCATTTAGCGTCAGAGGCTCACTGTGTCCCACCTCACGGCCTCTTTTTTTTTTAGGTAGGGTTCACCGCCTACTGTCCCATACTTATCACAGGCTAGTCCATATTAAAGGGGGGGTGACACCCTTCTATAGTCCTGGTTTCCCTTTACATGGACAGACTCTGTAGTGGTATGGGTAGGATTGGGGGGGAACTCGGGCCAACCCACTACTTGGGTTCTGGCCCAGAGACCTAAGGCAGCAGCAACAGATAGGGTTGGTCTGCTCCTCGTCTGGCAGCTACTCTCCTGGGCCACTTCCCCAAATGATCCCTTCCCAGTATCTTTCCTCTGGTACCTGCTCTCCCAACACACTCCTCCTGCCTTGGAGCTCCAGCTCTCACCCAAACTCCTCTCGCTCTCAGCACTTTGGCACCTTCCCTCCACCTCACATGCCAACTAACTGATAGAAGAAGAGCCCTTGTAAACCAGTCTAAACTGGCTCTTGTTTGGCCCCAGGTGGTCTAATTAGCCTGACTCCCTTTGCTCTGGAAAGCTCCTAATTAGCTCCAAGTATGCTAACTGGCCTGATTGTCCAGACTACTTCTGGAAAGTTCCTGCTCATTCTATGCCAGCCCCTGCCAGTTTACCCAGGTAACAGGGCCCTACTTTCCTTCTAGCATTTTTTTGTAACCCTCTGACCTGACCCTGTCACAATACATATAATGGTATTTGTGTACTTCGTGAAATCTTCCTGAATAATAGCCAAGCTTACGTCAAGTTTGATTCTTGGGTAAAATCAAAATAAATGTAACTTAATTTGTGCACATGTTAGAAAACTGCTAGTTGTCATTTTCCTAACATGTCAAAGTTCTAAACATTTTCGATAATCTGTAGCTGAATTTCAGTAACAGGATTTTTTTAATTTCTCCTAGGTGTTGTGCAGCACTTACATAATGGACAGCTCTTACGGGAAATTTATATAAAGAAACATAAACTGCTCCCAAGTGACTGGACAGCAAAGCATCTCTACTTGGAGACAACAGGAAAAAGTCGAACCCTGCAAAGTGGACTAGCACTTCTGTATACCTTCCTGCCAGATTTTGATTGGAAGAAAATTAACATAAAACATCAGTGGAGCACAATCTTTTGTTCAGGAAGCTGTGATTGCCCAATGAGAAACCATTACCTAGAAGAGGAGCAACGCCGCCAGTATAGCTTAAGGGTGAAAAACAGCTTTTTGGAGAGAACTTATGTGGACATGGCAAACATAGTAGGCATTCCCACTAGGCAGTTAAGAGCTTCTAACCCAATAGATTCTATGTTGTGCCATTTTTGCCACAATGTCAGTTTCCCTTGTACTAAAAATGGCTGCATTGACATTGATCACTTTAAGGTAATTAAGACACACCAATTAGAGGATGAGAGAGACAGACAGGAAAAGAAACTTTATTTCTGGTATGCATTACTGGCTGTTCATCCCCTCCTTAATCAGACTGTTAACCGGATGCAGCACATTGCAGAAGGCAAAAAAGAAGAATTATTTGTCCTTTATTCAGCTCATGATGTCACCTTGTCACCTGTTCTCAGTGCTTTAGGCATTACAGAAGCCAGGTTTCCAAGATTTGCAGCCAGATTAGTCTTTGAGTTGTGGCAGGATGGGAAAAAACCCAGAGAACACTTTATCCGCATCCTGTATAATGGGTTTGATGTCACATTCCAGACCTCATTTTGCCGGGAGCATAACAGGCATTCCAGCAAGCCCATGTGTCCTCTAGAAAAGTTTGTTCATTTTGTCAAAAGGGACATGTTTTCAGTTTTTAATAGCACTAATTATTATGATGCATGTCACAGAAGATCATTTTAAAAGGATTGTGTTAATGTGTGTATTGTCATAAGGTGTGTGTGTTTGTATTGGTGGAGGGAATGGAGTTCGCCTTTTGGGTTTTCAAATTCTCTTGTACATGTCAGTACAAATTATTTCTTGAAACTGATTTTAGCAGTTTTATTTTCATCAAAAGACATTCTAGATGTTCTGAAGTAGAAAGTAATTTGCTAGTTTTCTTAGTATGCATATGAACACACTTGCTAAATTATCAGTAATTAATTGATAAATTAAGTGGGCTACTGTAAACTGGACATTGCTTGAAAAAGTGTGAGAGTATACGTTTGGTTCCTTTGTATTCCAGGGTCTATTTGGATAAACACCATAATATCAACATAGTTTTAATACATAAGGAGCATACTTAATCAAAAGTATTTATGAATTCCAAGCATCTGTATTACAGTCTTGCTAAAGAAATCCTGTGATCGAAGCATCCTTCTCTTTTCCAGCAGGGAAATGTTAGGGGACAAGTTGGCAGAAATACATGTGTGTGTATTTGTGCATACACAAATGTGTGCATGCTTTTTTGTACACAGTCTTCTGAAAACTTGTCTATCAGGTAAGTATATTGGATGAATGGATATAAACTTCTGTTCTTGGATTGCTCTTTCAGCACTTTCATAAATAGTTTGAAAACAATCCAGAAATGTTTAAGGTTCGGTGACTGTCACCAGAAACAGTGACACAACAGTAAATACTAATGTTACAGGGAAATAAGAACAGTAAATCAGATAATCTAATGGTAACATTTTGGAATCTTTCCTATTCATAATTGTATTCATCGGCTGTGGTACAAACCGATGTGTTTTAGTCTGATGTAGTGGCTGTGTGAGGTAGAAAGATGGCTTGACTAAATGCTCAGAAATTTTGTAGCCCGATTAGTATTTTTATAATCTAGGAAGATGTTATTTTATCAGACCAGTCTTGTACATACTGTGTTATGTGTATGTTTAGTGCACTACATTTTACTTACCTGCTTGGTTTGGAAAGGCCTGTGACAAGCTGATTTTTTAAGACACTTTCCCTTGATCAGGTTTAAACAGACTTAAGAACAAACTAGCTTTTATGGATGATTTACCTTGAGCCACCATAGTAGCTAAGAAAATTCCATTTTTAAACTACTTTCATCTCTTTTGCATAGTTAATTCAGATCCAATTTTTAATACAAATGTTTGAAAAGATTTTCATTACTAGATTATTACATTTTATAATAGCAGAATTTTTTACATGTCTAGAAATAATTCTGATTTAGTTTGTGGTTTGTGACTTAATGGTGCTAGTAATCAAAGGAAATGTAACTGAACATGAGACTCTCTAACTTGATTAGCATCTTTCTCTCTCTCTCTTGTTTTCAAATGCTGCATTTGAATATGTTTCTATAAATAAAGTTTTGGGAGAATATTTGTACACTTGTGTGTGCTTTGAATTCAATATCATTCTTGCTTTTCTTCACTGTGCCCAGTGTTCAAAATTTATCTTGGAAGCTGTTGGTTGCTGCACTGATCATTTTCACTGTCACCATATTATTTAATTTTTTTCTGTCTCTTTAAACTGTTTCTGAGTAGGGGCTATGAACCACATAATCTCTTGAAGAGGTCTAAAATATAGGGTTTTTTTATTTTGAATTAGGATTGTGTTACCACAGGAAAGGTTCCTATTCCTCTGTGTATGTGGCATATTTCAGCTGTTCTTGTGGTGGTGGGGGGAAAGATTACAGAAAGTGTGAGGTTGAGAGATTCAGCTCACTTTAAAATAACATTATTCTGAAAGCTTATTGCAAATGAACAACTTGTCCAAAATAGGCATTGCATTCCCTAAGTCACTCTTCAAAGGGCTGCTGCAATAAATTCTTGGGGCTGCTACAGTGCTGCTGTTTGAGGGTCTATCATGGGGTATATAAACAATGTTCCCTTGACTCTTTTCCATGTGCAGAATAAGTTTTGTTATGCGCACCAAGGCATGTGTGAATGTGCGCCATTAATAGAAAGAAGACTTAGCTGTTGGCACTCTGCAAATCAGCTGGGCAGCATTTGAATCTCTCCGTAATGGTTGCACAAGTGCACAGCTTATAGGGAACACTGTATGTATACCCCACATTGGGATGGAGGGAGCTAAGGAGAAGCTCTGAGCCCAAGTGGCTCCTCTCCACCACATATGCAGAGCTTGCTGCAACTAGAGGAAGTACTTTAAAAAAAGTACTTCTAAGTAAGGGCACAGCTGGAGTCCCACAGTGGAAAGGGACAGCAAGCAAAGCTGCCACAGCCCCTACCAGTGGGATTAGTCTTTCAATAGGACTGGGGAAAGGAGAGAATGGCTTTTGACTGCACTCATGATTGGGAGGATAAGTAGTAGAGAGTGGCCCAAAGAGACAGTCCTGAAGCACTCCTCGGTGTTGGATATAGCTCCTAGGGTCTTGGGCTAGAGCCCAGTGGAGAGGGAGGGCCCAAGCTCCCTTCCAAGCTCCCTGACCTGCAAAGGGTACACCCCTTTTCCCAGGAGGTTAGAGACATTGTAAATCTGGGTGGGCAATTATTTTTTGATGGAGGGGCCACATCAAGATTTTGGAAAGTGGTTGAGAGCTGCACTCTTCCAGAATATTCATGAAGAAATTCTGGGGTCTGGGATGGAGGTTGGGTGCAGAAGGGAGCTTGGGTTAAGGGATTGGGGTACAGGAGGGAGAATGGGGCCTGGGAGGGAGTTGGGATGAAACAGGCGGTTGTGACCTAGGGCAGGGGAATGGGTTGCAGAATTTTAAGATGTGACCTAGAGTAGGAGGGGATTGTGATCTGGGGCCAGAGATTGGGGTGCTGGATCTGGGAGGGGGTATGGGTGCAGAAGGGGACAGAGGGTTTGGGTATGTGAAGGGGGGGCAGAAGGTTGGGGAAGGGAGGCAGGCTCTGTCTGAGAGGTCCTTGCCAGCAGAAACCTGAGGCAGACTGTCTGCTGCAGGCCATTTCACGTGGCTCCACTCCAGGCATGAGAGGGAGGGGGACGTGGATGGGAAGAGATAGGGGTTCGAAATGGAAGAGAGAAGGCTTCCTACACTACCCCTGCTCCCAGCAAAAATTCTCAGCTCCTATTGGCCGGAAATAGAGAGATTGGCCAATGGAAGCTAAGAGATTTTGCTGGGGGGCAGGAACAGCATGAGAAGTCTCCCTCCTCAGCCATCTGGAATGTAGAACAGCTGGCTTTTCAAAGTGTGAGCTGTTCTCTGGCTAAAGGCTCTGGCAAGGCGGCCATGGGCAAGATCTGGTAGTTTGGTGGGCCAGATCGAGCCTGCTGGCAGACTCTTGCCCCAGCCCTGTTGTAAACCCCGAGGCAAGGGCATGCAGCCCAGAGTTTTGGATGTAAGCTGAAGACTTTTTCTTTTGTGGGGAACATTAGATACATATTTTATGCGAGTCTGTTAACCCCTTGGAAGGAGGATGACTCCATTGGCAATGTCTGGAGGACCGAGTGACATTCTGCTAGAAAGGAGACCGCCACAGTGCCAGAGGGACTATTGGCAGAGGATGCTGCAGACAGGATGCTACCAACCCATTATGCAGTACCACCAGTAAGTGCTGTTCATCACAGGACCTCTGTACACTTTTATTTGTGAGATGGGTGCTCCTAGGTGCCTTAAGCACATATGCACCTTCTAGCAGTATTGAACCCTTTGCCCTGTCTGGTCACTTGGGATGTTAAATTTAGTTTAATCAACTAATCGACTAGTCAATGGATTTTGTATCGATTAGTCAACAAGCAGAGAAGTCGCAGCAGGATTAGCTCCCACCTCGGGAGCTAAACCCGCTGCACACCAGCCTCTTAAAATGCATTAAGAGCAGGCGGGTTCTTAATGTATTTTAAAAGCAGAGGTTCAGCATCTGGGACTGGGTGTGAGCTCCCGGCTCATGCCCAGTCCCTGCTTACCCCCTGCCTCCCTTTCCCCCCCACAGAGACAGTGCTGGGGAGAACCGATAGAGGCAGCAAAGAGGGGGGAAGTGACTAGTTGAGGGTCTAGTCGACTATCTGATACGCTTTTGCTTATTGGATAGTTGACTAGTCGCTTAGGGTATGTCTACACTAGAAAGTTAGTTCGAACTAACGTCCGTTAGTTCGAACTAACTTTCCTAGGCGCTACACTAGCGCTCCGTTAGTTCGAACTTAATTCGAACTAACGGAGCGCTTAGTTCGAACTAGGTAAACCTCATTTTACGAGGACTAACGCCTAGTTCGAACTAGCTAGTTCGAACTAAGGGCTGTGTAGCCCTTTAGTTCGAACTAGTGGGAGGCTAAGGCTTCCCAGGTTTCCCTGGTGGCCACTCTGGCCTACACCAGGGAAACTCTATTGCCCCCCTCCCGGCCCCGGAGCCCTTAAAGGGCCACGGGCTGGCTACTCACTTTGTGCCAGTTGCAAGGCTGCAAGCACCCGTGCCTGCACAGCCTGCACCTGCCACAGTATGAGCCAGCCATCCGAGGGCTCCCAGCCCTCCACTGCTCCCCACAACCAGCCTGGCGGCTCCCGGGAGCGTGCCCGGGGGCGCAAAAGGCGGGCGCCCGCCTGGTCAAGTGCGGAGATCGTGGACCTCATCGAGGTTTGGGGGGAAGCCTCAAATGTCCACGATCTCCGCACTAGCCACCGGAACGCGGCCGTCTACGGACGCATGGCTGCCAGCCTGGCCGCCAGGGGCCACCAGCGCAGCCGGGAGCAGGTGCGCTGCAAGATTAAAGACTTGCGGCAGTCCTACTCCCCGGCCTGCCTGCCAGGGGCTGACCTGGAGGCCTGCCCCCACTTCCATGCCCTGGACCGCATCCTGGGGCCTCATGCCGTCCCTGCCCCCCGGGACGTGATTGACCCCGGGGCAGAGGGACCGCTCCTGGAGACGGAGGAGGAGGAGGAGGAGGAGGGCTCTGAGAGCCAGGAGCCTGCCGCCAGCCTTCCCAGGACCCGGGACCCCCAAGGCACCCCACAGAGCCGCTCGCCTGCATCATCAGAGGCCGGGGAGGCGTCCACCTGTGAGTACCCTCGTGTTCCCCTTATGTGTACGGGGGGCTGGGGCGAGAGGGAGCCCTGGGACCGTGCGCCTGGGCCTTGCCCACCACGGAGCAGCAGCTGGGGATCCTGCAGGGGCCCTGGCCTTGCAGAGGGGAGCTGGGTTTCACACACCTGGGCCGCTGGGGTAATTGACCGCTGGTCTTCTTGCACCACAGCTGCAGCACCGGGGCCTGCAGGGCGCACCACACCGCCTGCAGCAGCCGCCCGCGCCCGGGCAAGCAGGACAGCCAGGAACCAGGAGGACTACCAGAGGCGGCATCTCCGGTTCCTGGACCGACAGCTCCGTCTCCAGGACCACTGGGTCCAGGAGGACCTCAGGCTGCGCCAGAGGAGTGTGGAGGCCCTGGAGGAGCAGGGCCGTGCCCTGCGAGGCCACCTCCAGAGCCTGCTGGACCGCTTTCCATTTCCTCCTCCCCCCCCTGCTCCCCCTCTTGCTCCCCCTCTTGCTCCCCCTCTTACTCCCCCTCTTGCTCCCCCTCTTGCTCCCCCTGCTCCTCCTGCTTCCGCTCCTGCTTCCTCCACACCCCCTGTCCTCTCTGCCCCCCCCTCCACAACCATTCCCCACCGACGCCCCCGGACCCGCAGTGTGGCGAGACGGGAGAGGCAGCCGGACTCCCACCCCTGAGCTTTCCTTTCCCTTCCTCCCTTCCCTCCCCTCCCCTTCCAGCTCCCTCGTCCCAGGTTTCCCCCTCCCTTCTCCCACCTTCATTCCTCCCTCCCCCACCCCAGTTCTGTGAAATAAACAGACGTTTTTGTTGGAAAAACAGGTGTCTTTATTTGACAGTAGGTAGGGAGGGGAAAGGAGAAGGGGGGGGGTAGGGTGGAAGAAGGCCCCGGTGGGGCATGCAGGGAGAGGTCAGTCCTCCTCCTCCTCCACCAGGAAGCTCTCCCGCAGGGCTTCCCGGATCCGGATGGCCCCCCGCTGGGCTTCCCGGACAGCGGCGGTGCGGGGCTGACCGTAGTGTCCAGCCATGCGGTCAGCCTCAGCCATCCAGGCTGGCAGGAAAGCCTCCCCCTTCCGCTCACACAAATTGTGGAGCACACAACATGCCGCCACCACGGGAGGGATGTTGTGCTCGGCCAGGTCCAGACGGGTGAGGAGGCACCGAAAGCGGGCTTTCAGTCGCCCGAAGGCCCCCTCCACCACGATGCGGGCCCTGCTCAGCCTGTTATTGAAGGCCTGGCGGGAGGGATTGAGGTGCCCCGTGTACAGCTTCATGAGCCACGGCTGCAGTGGGTAGGCGGCATCCCCCACCAGGCAGACGGGCATGTCCACGTCCCCGACCCTGATGTGGCGGTCGGGGAAGAAGGTCCCGTCCTGCAGCCGCTGGCACACGGAGGAGTTCCGGTACACCCGTGCGTCGTGTGCTTTGCCGGACCAGCCCACATTTATGTCCGTGAACTGTCCCCGGTGGTCACACACGGCCTGCAGGATGACGGAGAAGTACCCCTTGCGGTTCACGTACCGGGACGCCTGGTGTTCCGGGGCACGGATGGGGATGTGCGTCCCGTCGATGGCCCCTCCACAGTTGGGGAAGCCGAGGGCGCCGAATCCCCGGATGACGGCATCCGGGTCGGCGAGGCGGACCACCCTGCGGAGCAGCACCCGGTTGATGGCCTTGACCACCTGCGGAGAGAGACACAGCAAAGCGTCAATCAGTGGGGCGCCCGGGTGGCTGGGAGCGTGCGTGCCCTGGCAGTGCCCCGCGCCCCACTCCCGGAAGCAACCCCCCTGGCGGCGTGTAGTACGGCCGGGACAGCCCGACCCCTCCTGTGCGGGGCGCTTTCGCCTCCTCCCGCCCCCCCCCCTTTGTCCCTGGGGCGGCCCATCCCCTCCTCGCAGCCCTCCTCCCCCCCGGCTCGGTGGCCGACGAGCGCCGTACCTGCATGAGCACTGCTCCGACAGTGGATCTCCCCACGCCGAACTGGTTCCCGATGGATCGGTAGCTGTCCGGCGTGGAGAGCTTCCAGAGGGCGATGGCCACCCGCTTCTGGAGGGGGATGGCGGGCCTCATGCGAGTGTCCCTTCTTTGCAGGGCAGGGGCGAGCCACTCGCAGAGCTCCAGGAAGGTGTCCCTCCTCATCCTAAAGTTCTGGGTCCACTGTCGGTCGTCCCAGCGCTCCAGGACGATGCGGTCCCACCAGTCGCTGCTGGTGTCCAGACGCCAGATGCGGTGGGGCACGCCGGTGCCGGGGCGCCGCCGCGGCTCCTCCACGGCCCCCAGGGTGGCCAGGCGGAGAGGCAGGGGGCTGACGTTCCCCAGGTGGTGCCAGGCAGCCTCGAGCCATTGCTGGCAGGCTTGCAGCAGCAAGTCCAGAACGTGCACCAGAAGGTGCAGGGCGAGCCGTGGCTCCATGTTGCCACCTGCGGCGGTCCCCCCCGAAGGGAAGCACCGACACAGACGGGCACAGAGACCGACGCTTTGCTGTCCCTCGGCGAGGTTGGCAAGCAAGCAGGAAAAGCTGAGAACCGGCTGTCCAGGGGGGGTCCCTTTAAGCACGAGCCTCAGATAGCCTCAGACAGCAGCCACACAAAGCAACTGCTGACCTGATGCCCTGCCAGAACCGGTTTCAGCTGCCCTTAAATGCCCCCCTGCGTCCAATCAGTGTGGACGCGCTAGTTCGAACTAGCAAAACGCTAGTTCGAACTAGTTTTTAGTTCTAGATGCGCTAGTTCGAACTAGCTTAGTTCGAATTAAGTAATTCGAACTAAGTTAGTTCGAACTAGCGCTGTAGTGTAGACGTACCCTAACATCCCTACAGGACACACCAAAGAAGACTGTCCCAGAGGATCATCTTCGGGAAAGTCTGTGCTTCCTCCTTTTATTAGGTACATCGTAGTTAGCAGATAGAGATTTTCTCTTTTGCTTTCTCTTCACAGGAAGTGTCTTATGGAATATGATGGCTCTGTGGTGCAGTGTCAATGCTGTGTGTTGGAGTGAGTACAAAAATGGATTCCTCATGTCTGGAGATAAAAGGCTGCCCCACATGAATGTGGGTGTGCAGGCCAGTGCGTCTATGGAATTAGCTTTTGGTGCCGGATGAAGTATAGCTGAAATAAAAGGATCCATGGGCTTCTTGGTCTTGTTCACAGAGGTCAAAGGTATAAGAGGTACCCAAGGAGGAGTTGGGGCTGATAGTTTGGCCTGCGTGACTGAGTACTAACAGTAACCATTAGAAGCCCCATATGGGCCCCAAACCTCTAGAATCTCAGTCATGGGTTCTCTAATCTGGATGGTCTGAGTGTAAGTCAAGCCCGTGAAGGCTCCAAGTTCTGCAATTGACTAGAAATGAGAGAAAGGATCTAAACCTAGATGCAAAAGTGAAGCAAAACTGTAAAGGGCTCTGAGGAAGAGCGGATGGTGGAGAAGGTGCACTTTCGTGGATGGAATGCGGCTCCTCTAGCCCCCACAGACACAGCTATGGGAGAGGCTTCCATGCTCAAGATACTGGGGATTCCACTTTACGTGAGTGTCAATGTCCAGAAGCAATTTTAACCTCTGTTACTGGTGACATTTAACATTTCTCTGTTTCCCAACAGTCCTCTTCACCCACAGCCTCCTCTCTTCCCTCAAACTCCATGTCCATGCTGCTTTTTCACTCACTGCTGGTCTTGTAGGGTTACACGGGATGTTGGTGGAGCAAGAAATACACATAGCAACTTATTTATCTATGGCAATATAGTTTCAGAGAGGACAATAATAGGCATCAATACTCTTAATAGAATTATCTCTTTCAGAAGGTCAAAGAATGCGGATAGAGCAGCACTTAGAGCTCGTGACTTAGAAATGTGCTCTCAAAACATTCTGCCCAGTCTCTTTAATTACTACAAAGGCACGAGGTGAACTAATGTTGATTACTCACAATGTGGGTTCAGTGCCAATGGATTTGCAGAGTATCATGAAAGGGACCAAGGGCATTCCATATGAACTGTAATTTGACCCTTTAGCTTTGTATAAAGTTTAAGAGAAATGCTGAAGAAAAGAATTTCATGCCTAGGACATAGCAAAATGTTAAATAATGAAAAGGGGAGCAAAGGTCTTAATAGTTTTTTTTTATCATTTTAGGCCTTTCAGTTTGTATCGCTGTGGCTATGTGCATGCATCACATTAAAAAAAAGTGGAAGAGAAAGGTCTTTAGTCATTTCCATATGTTGCTGTTCTAAAATACTCTGTTATGATGCTGTATAAATGATTTTTATAGAGAAGTAAGGGATATCTCAAGATTAAAAGTGAAGTGGTTTCTTCTTCCATCAGGAGAAAACCCGTTCACAGCATCCTTAAAGGTTTCAAGTATTTTAAACATATGGGAAATTCATTTAAGCTTTTTCTACTACTGGAACTTTTGCTAAATACTAAATGAGTATTTTGCAGTCTTGTAATCAAATTTTGTATTACTGTAAGAGAGAGTAAATTAGGGCTATTTGTGGGTGAGGAGGAGAGAAACAGCATAAAATTGGGGATTGTGAGAGGAACAGGTGCAACATTTCTGTGGACTTTGTGTTATCAGACACCAGCATCAGAAAGTTTCCCCTCATTGTCCACAAAAATACCTCAGTGCTAGTCAGAAATAGTGGTTTAGTCTCCATCCATACACTTTAACTAGCCTGCATGTAGCATGCCAGGGAACATGCCACTCTGTTTTCCTGTGTTTATTCTGATAAGGTACTCAGAATCTAGATCTACTGAGGGAATGTTGCTCTCCTTTCTATCTAATATTCAAAGAAAAGCCCAAATGGAACAGCTGATATGAATCCTCTGAGCTTTGAAGTTGATGCCTAACGGTGAAAAGCTCTCTCAGCTTGGTCTTGTGCCTAATTCACTAACAAGCAAAAATGTATCACTGAATCTGGATAAATCTTGAACTTTGTGAGAATCTGGGTTTGGATAAGATCCTTGATTCAGACTTTGACTCAAGCTCATTTCTATTTAAAATCTAAGTGGGAAGAGGTGTAACTCCTCTGCTAGTTTGGGGGAAGTATCTTTTAAACATTTGAAGGGTATTCAGAAAGCTTTTCATCCTCTACCTGGTCTTGATCTTTTAACTCTGGACTCAGGCATGTTTTATTCACCCCAATTAGTTACATTAGTTTAGAACATGATAATATATATAATAGGTAGACTAGTACTCTGCTTCCTCACAAGGGTTTTTGGGAGGCTTGTGTTTATACAGTACACTAACCTCATTATATTCCCTGAGAAGCAGGTTATGAAGACATAAAGCTAGTTTAATGTCAGGATAGTCAACTCGGCCATTTGACTTGGACAGAGAGGGAGTGAGCAGAGGCACAAAAATGAAAAAAAAATGCGGCTGATTAGAAAAAATATTGCATAGTTCAGGAAAATGTTTCTCTTCTTTTTGAAATCACAGACTTTTAGGGGCTGACCCAATTCCTATGGATGTTATTAGGAGTTGGATCAGGCCCTCTCTCTGGTGCAGAACTAATTGTGATAAATGAACAGTGCAGAAAACTCAGCAGGTTGATAAGTAAAATGAGATTTCCCACCCTCAGCACTCACAAAGTGCTTTACTATTGCTAGAATATATCTGTTCCAGCAGCAGTTTTTCTTCCATTTTGAACAGCCATTCAAAAGGATGAGATGTCTGTGCCCAAAGGAGTATTGTACAGTCAGTGCTGAACAACCCGCTGCACCTCCCAGCGCGTAAGCAATTAAAACAAAGGTCATTGCACGGCTTGGTGGCATTCACACCACTGATTCTTCTATGGAGATGAAATGACGAGCCAGGCAAGCTATAATATTTCATTCATGACTAGATTTAATAGTTTTGTGTCATTTATTGCCCAATGTCTGTTGAGAATGGATTTGCATTTGACACATGACTATAATTTTGATACCTAGATGATTAGATTTGATTTGATGTACAAACCTGGAAACCTTGACTGAATGGCTGTGGGTTTAATCAAATGGACAGCCTAGGGATAAAAATAGCTGCCACTTTACAATGAAGCTTAAAAAATACCTTGCTGTTTTAAACTTGTTCTGTGACTTAAATAAAACTTGGGTCCTGGTTGAAGGGTGCTGAGTTCACTTACCATTCCCATTGATTTCAGCTGGGGTCAGGAGTGTTGAGTGATTCTCAAACTCATACTCTTCTTGCATTTTCAGGGCACAGACAGAATGGGTGATTTCCCATTCTTCCTTCTTCTACAGTACCTGTTGTGAAATGACTAAGCATTCTAGAATGGGTGGGCTTCTTTCCCCGTATTTTGAACCCACATTAACACTGTAGTCAAATGGAGTGACTTGAACTCTAGCACAATTGGCTTTGCATTCAGGCGAGGTTGAGACAAAACCTAACAATGAAATGCAAGAATGAGAAATGGGGCAGTAGGCAGAGGGACTCTGCACTGTGAAAATACGGGGAAATAACACTGTGAAAATGGGCACAGATATGGGAAAGTGAGAAATCTAAACAGAAAAATAAATACTATGGCTACGCCTACCCTACGAGCCTCTTGCAGAAGAGCAAATGCAAATTGATCGCTCATTTGCATATGGTGCGCTCTCATTTACATTTCCTCTTCCTTTCTCTTTTGCATAAAAGGAAAAGGAAATGCAAATGAGTACTCCATTTGCATTTGCTCTTCTGCAAAAGGCTTGTAGTGTAGACGTAGCCTATATGTTTGCATATGTAAAGATAAGGCACTGCTCTATGTTGGCTTCCCATTGTACAAACTCTGTTTGCATGATGGTGAAAAACAGCCCATGGGAATTTTTTTTCCATATGAAACTACCTATAACTTGCATGTTTTTTGCACAATGCGTTGGGGAGAAAATCCTTCCTTTAACACAACTCTAGTGTTGGCCTCTATAACTAGGAAATGATTCTCAAAATACAGCAGGATGAATACAGCAGACACCAACTAGCAGATTCATGATGGTATCTAACCTTCTGCATTTATTTTTCAGTTTACTTTCTAGTGATGGATTAAATGCAGGGATTGTGTTAGCGGGAGAGCTGGTGAGAGTGTAATAAATGAAAAGGGATGATTATTTGCTTGTCTTACAAACCAGCTTATTTTGTAACACGTTATTTGTCTCTCAAACGGAACTACTAATTAACAAACTGTCTGTAATGTACCAATTACTGTACCACCAAGCGGGTTACCCAACAGGAGTAATTGAATTTCACACTAGATGTTCTAGCAATACACTGTGTGAAAGAACTGCTGAGGCTGGTGACATCATCTGCAGTGACCTCATCAGAGGGGGTGGAGCCTCTGCAGTGGCTTGACCAAGGCGATAGTTGGAGAACAGGTTGCAAGAGAGAGAGATCTAGGAGAGCAGACAGAAGGCCTAGCTAGACCTGCCTGGAGAGGAGGGATAACTGAAAAAGGGTTAGAGCTCTGAGGAGGGAACTAGAGGAAGCTGAAGAGAGCCCTAGCCCCAGTAGCTCCCCACCTAGGTAGATCATGGTGGGCTCTGGAGGGGAAAGAGTCCTCAGGAAAAATGAGGGATTCTTGAGGGCTGTCCCAGTAATCCAGTATCAAGGACTGGTGCTACATGATAATTACAAGAGACCACAAAGGTACCAGATAAAGAATTGCCAAGTGTGGATGTGTCGCTAGAGCAGATGTGATACACTGTAATAATGAAAATCATGTCACAGAGTGGTGCCTGGAGAGGTCAAAGGCACAGTAACAGGAGGCAGGGCATTTGACTTTCCATAGGGAACCAAGCCCAAATTCTTGGCATTATATGGCCGTTACAGTCTGGAGGCTCTTGGTAGCCTGTGTGAGATGGATCAGCAGAGCAGCCAAAGACTGAATGAAATCAGAATGTGAACCCTCTCAGACAAAGAAGTTGTGTTTTCCAGAGCAAGTTTAAGGCTGATAGGGCAGTGTGAGGGAGCTAGTCTTGCCATGTTGTCTCTGGGCTGTGGGTAAAGAGAGGGCTTTCTTTCTCCACATGCTCAAGACCATTCTTTTCCCAAGTAGTAAATTACAAAACAAAGTCCATGGTCAGTGCACAATGACATGTGCCAGAACGCATGCAACATTCCCGTTTTCCTGTCATTTCATTAGGTCACTCGTGGGGGGGGGGGGGGTTCCAGTTATGATTTCACCTCTTCTCCTTCTCCCTCTCATGCCCATTCTGCTTTGTATTTTCTGGAATCACTTTTCAAGTGGCTGAGATATGATGCACTCTCTGTGTTGCATAACCAGTGTTAAGACACTTCAGCCACTGCCTTGGAAATGGGCCCTTGCCTTGAAATTGTTTGGCTTCTCCTAGTGTTAACATAGACCTTCACACACACACACACAAAAAACCCACCACACACACACACACACACACACACACACCACAACAACTTGAGGAATTTGTCTCTTAGGGCAGCTAAAATGTAATAATTCTTCAGGGCTCATTCATGTGCTATGGCGGAACTCCTTAAAAACAATGAAACTAGAAGTTAATTTAGTAGTGTGTTCAGTATTGTACCTATTGTACATGAGAAAGCCAAGACACAGAGATGTTAAAAGACTTTTCCAACGTAAATGGCAGGCCCGATGTTGAACCAAGCATCCAGCTGCTAGAGGCCTTCCCTAATCATAGTGTCACACTCAGTAAAATCCCACCTGATCCTTCTCGAACATTTCCATCAAATCAAGAAAGAATTGGCTACTTCTTCGCTCTAGTCAGCCATGGCGATAGAATTTGGAGTAGGTCAATCAATTGCAATCTGTTATGTATGTCCACAACGAATTGCTGTAGTACTTTTAGGGAGTGCCTGTTCCATTAGTGCAGGCATTGTCAGTTTTTCTGCTATTCATTTATGATGTACTGCTGACATTAATGTACTGACATTCTTCTGACTCTGTGATTATTTCATGTGGTGTTAATATGCACATGTAGCATAGGCAGCATCCTGAAACCTGCATTTCAGTTGTGTTTACATTTCACAGAGATGGGTAATTAAAAATTACGGGTAAATAGCATCTTTCATTCTGATGGATCCCACTAGGCTTTTACATTTCATGGCATCCTCTCTTCAGGGTCCTCCCAAGGAGCTAGCAAAAATCAGTTGTCAAGTAAAAGGTTGGTCTTTAAAGTCTGGATGAAATTATACTGGAAACCCCAGGGATATTTTATAGCAGAAAGCAGGGTCTTGTGTCTTGGTCTTTGTCCACACTGGCAGATGGAAAGCACTGTCAGTTACAGCACTGCTCACAGAGCACAGCGGCGAAACCACCGTAGCGTGTCCACACTGTCAGATCAAAGCACTGTAACGAGACCACATTTCCAGCACTTGCAGCAGGAATTGAGTGGTACACTCTGGGCAGCTATCCTTTCCTGTTGCTGAGGCTTGTGGGAAAGTGGAGGGGAATTGTGGGGTATCCTAGGTCCTGTCCCAATGCCCCATGGTGCAGTGCTTTGCATTCCACCAACCTCTGTGCCTCTGCCTGCATTTAGTGCCATCTTTCAATGGCTTTAGTGCTGCGTGCTCTGCCTGCTCAGTCTGAGGGAATGGATCCCAAACTGTTGAAGAAAATGCTGGTAGGTCTCACTAATGTCACAAATGGCCATAGCTGAAGACTGACAATGAGGACTCTCACTGATCTTGCCACGCACACTACCTATGACATGAGATTTCTTGTTGGGTTCCCGGACGTGTTGACTACAGTGAAATGCCACTTTTGGGCTCATGAAACAAGCACTGAGTGTTGGGATCACATCGTCGGGGATGATGAGTAGCAGCTGCAGAACTTTTGGGGAAGAAAGACACTTTCATGGGACTGTGTGAAGAGCTTGCCCATGAGACTTTGAGGAGCTTGCTCCCATGCGAAGGAGAGTTCCTTGCCAGTGGAGAAGCATGTGGCAATTGTACTGAGGGAGTTAGCTACTCCAGCCTGCTACTGATCAATTGCCAATCAATTTGGAGTAGGAAAGTCGATGGACTCATGTTGATGGATATGTGCAAGGCTATCAATTGCACCCTGCTCTGAACAACTATTACACTGAAGTAGGATGTGATTGTGTGAAAATTGTGCATGAAATTGTGGGTGGCTTTTCACAGATGGGCTTCCCTAGCTGTAGAGGTGTGATAAATGGCACGTGTTCCAATTCTGACACCAAACCACCTTGTCTACACTCAGCAGAAGGGGCATTTCTACATGGCTCTCCAGGCATTTGTGGATCACTGTGGGCATTTCCAAACATTCAGGTAGCTGCAAATGGACTTTCTTTCCAGACCAGAAGATCACTGCTGGGGAAGCCAAAATGCCAGACTCTGCCTACCCCTTATTGTCATGGAGTATGAATCCATACTCTAGGAGCCTTGACAGCAGCAATAAGAGGTTCAACAACAGGCTGAGCAGGTACCAAATGACTGGAGTGTGCTTTTGATCAGTTCAAACTGAAGAATTTCATTTATTGCAAACAACAAATGAAAGAGACAAACTCTGCGTAGCACATTTGGACTTTGTGGAAGGGAAGGGGAAGGAGGTGGGAGCTGAGACCGACATGTTAACAGATTTGTGTGTGTCCAGGTATCTTGTGCAGTTCTGCCAAGGTAACGTGTTGTGCACTGGGTGCTGCAGTTCTGCAGGGCTGAGCCGCACAGGGGCGGGGGTTGAGTGCGTTGGGTGCCTGTGGGAGTCTGCAGGGCTGGCCGATGAAGGGGCAGGTGTGGACTGCAGTGGGTGCTGACTGGGGACAGTGTGGTGGCCAAAATGTGTTGGTGGTGAGAGAGGGGTTCATGAAAAATAGTTTGGGGACACAGGCTGCAGAGAAGGAGCAATTGTGGAGCTGTCTTATTGTGTCTTGAGGAGAGCCAACACTGAAAAGGGGCCCTATAATCAGTAATGGCCACACATTTCCCACCGGCTGTGTTCCTCCTGGAAGGTATTTCGCTGCCAAGGATGAGCAGGAAAGCAATGAGAGGGTCTTTTGCATGATTGCAGCTTCTTTTCTAGCCCTCGTGCTGTTTGCCTGGAGGCAGCGATGGCACAGTGGCGTAGGAATGTCACCCTTAATGGGACAATGAACACAGCAGCTTTGCTGCCGAACCTGGAGGGTGGATTGTCCAGCATGACATTTTTGATGAGATCCATGAAGCGATAGAGTTCATCAACACCCTGTTTTGTGTCTGTCTGGCCCTGTGTCTGTATTAGCACCATACAGATCCATGCCTGCTTTCTGCAACCCTCTCGTCCTCTGCAACTCGCTTCAGTGCTTCCAGAAATCAAAGCCACTTGCCAGATGTATCCCCTCTTGTTTGTGCCTGGCCAGCCTTCTCTGGCGTAGAAAATAGCTCCTGACTGTGTGCATCCATGGACACCAAGTTGTTCTCTGGCTCTGGGTTCCTCACCGCTAAGCACCCTCCTCCATGATTTCCTCCTCTTGGCTCAGTCCACTCTGGGATGCCCCCCTGAGGCCCGGAAGTTTCCCCAGGAGTCTTTGGCGTGGAGGTGGGATTGCCCCTAATCTGTGACTCAGCTCTTTAGAGAACTGACAGATTGTGAGTGCAACACCGGAGCAGTAGTTTGTCTCCTGCTGGTGAGTAGGTTTTCGCAGCATCTTCATTTTGACGCTGCACTGCAGGTACAGCCCATTTCAGTCATGCATTTGATATCTGCCTTTTCTCCCCAAATGCTGATGAGGTCCAGCACCTCAGCAGGGCTCCACGTAGAGGATCACCTGATGCAAGGAGCAGGCATGGTCACCTGGAAAGATGCGCTGAAAGCATGTCACATGTCACTGTGCAAATAGGAAGAGGACTTCCAAAGTGCCAAAGGAGTGTAAAGGGCAGATCTGAGGCAATGTTCCCTTTAATCTTTGCCATCCATGTGCAGGTTTTTCCACCCAGCATAAATTTTTTATGTGCACTGAGGCCTGTGTGAATGTGCATCAGCAGTAGAAACAAAACCAAGCTGTGGGTGCTCTGCTATTCAGCTGGGCAGCATTTGAATCTCCCCTCAGTGGCCACATAGGCACAAAGCTTACAGGGAGCACTGGTCTGAGGGTTGGTCACCTGAAGACCAGAGGAGGGCGAATGGGCCTTGTGGGACAGACACCAGAGGCCTGTCACAGCGCTGCAGTACACAGGGCATCCAAACTGGCACCTCAGCATCATAGCCACTGCACAGAAAGCTCTGTGCCTCTGGCTAAGGTGGTTTTGGGGAGTTACAGCGATTTGTTTACTTATTCTACAATTGGAAAAATCTACTCAGAGGTACAGTGCAACGGAAGGAGGGAGACCCAGGCTCACCGGTTACTCTGGGTCCCAACCCAGGGACCCTCTGGCGGCTGTTGTGTCTTGCCCTCCTCCTTTCCCCTCTATTGCTCAGGCTTTCTGGGCTACTTTCCTATGACCTCTGCACCTCCTCCACCATGTATCAAGGCCTACAGCCTGGGAAGTATCAGGCTGGAGCTTCTCTCCAGCTCCCCTGCGTCTGCACGGCACTGCTCTGTCCAACATGTCATTGGTTCCCTACCCTACTGG
Organism: Pelodiscus sinensis; assembly: GCF_049634645.1. Classification (NCBI taxonomy): domain Eukaryota; kingdom Metazoa; phylum Chordata; order Testudines; family Trionychidae; genus Pelodiscus; species Pelodiscus sinensis. The sequence continues at coordinate 13,819,719 of NC_134720.1, forward strand.
GACCCAGCTTCTTCTCCCTTGCTGGTCAGGGTGAGTGTGAGTGAGCTCCCTTCAGTTCTTCACCGTTTCGTAGGCCCAGCCTGGCCGTGATTGACTGACTGTTCCTTGTCCTCATTGGCCAGGTCTATGCAGGCTCCTTCTGGCCTCTTTTAAATCCTCTCCCTGCTAGAGTGGGCTACAGAGTGGCTACATTTGCCATTAGAACCTTATAATACAGAAATCCCAAGGAAATAAGCTGATACGAGGCGATCCAGCGATTTAAAATACTAATCTTTCAGGGTTATGCCACTAGACTAGTTGCAATCAGGTCAGCTTTTAATGCAGTGAAACAATTGGCCAGGAAAAGGGATTTGAAGTATTTTTATTAAATACTCAGCAACACTCCATATTAAAAATGGTGAGACAGTAGTATCATTCCGTTGCCCTCAGGAGGCTGGAAATTGCCTCAAAAATCTGCAAACTCCTCCTGGCCAAGCGGAGACATTAATGGAGTGAGCTGCGCATGTGGAATTTACATATTGCTCTCTGAAATCGAATATGCTCTCTCTAAACAGGTAGTTGGTTAATGCTACTTTTTTTCCCTCTCTCTCTTCTTGGAGTTGGAGGAGGGACAGAGAAGATAGGCCTGTGGGCCAAATACAGCCCATGGCCCATCCTCCCAGAACCTTCAGGCAGGCTCCCTGCCTGCCACAGCCTCAAACTGTTCAAAGTGGTTGGCTGCTTCCTCCATGTGCCTCTTTGCACCGCATGCTTTGAGGAGGGAGGACTTCACACGCAGCACAATCATAGCAACTCCCATTGTCTGAAAAATGCCCATTCAAAGCTGCTATGATTAGGCTGCAGGTGGTGGGGGCAGCATGCAAAATCTCTTCCTCCCCCCATGCAGCACATGGAGGGAGTAGCCAGCCACTTGGAGCATCCTGGGACTGAGGCAGGCAGGAAGTCTGCTTGAGAGTTCCACTGGGCTACTGGCAAGAAGCTGCTTAGGTAAACGCCTCTCAGCCACAGGTTGTATCTGGCACCTCACCCCCTTCTGCACCCCAACTCCCACCAAAACCTGCACCCTCCCCTCCCACAGGTCACAATTCCCTCCTAGGCCCCTTCCCCAAGCCAGAATCTTCTCCTGCACCTTTACCCTCCTCCTGACCCTGCACCATACCCTACACCTCAATCCATTGGCACAGGTCACCACTCAAACCTTATACTCCCTCTCCTCCACTGCCCCAGGTCACAGCTGTCTCCTAGACCCTGCACCCATCCTATACCTCTCCCCCAGGCCAGAATTCTCTCCTGCATCTATATCCCATCCTGGACCCTGCACCCCAATCTCCTGCCCCAGGTCACAACCCCCTCCCTCACATCCCACACCCTTTTCTGTGTCCAATCCCTGAGCTGCTTTCTGTACTAACCTCCATCCCAGACCCCACACTCCCGCCATAGAAAAGTGAGGCCCTTGACCACTTGCTAAAATTTTTGAGTGGCCTCTCCATCAAAAATTATTGCTTATCTCTGAGATGCAGGAATATGATTAATTTATTTCTTAATGCCTTAATTCATGGGGAAGGAGACAATACATCCCTTCCCCTTAATTCACGGCGAAGAAGCATCAATGTAAAAATCTATCATTTGATTAGTAATTATAAATTATTGTTGTGGACTAATAGATGAAGGTTCTGTTGGTAATAAGTGGTTACTCTAATTGTTATGTCCAGGATCAGTAATTTTTCACCTCTTCTGGCTACCCCCTCTGGGTATTTAATGTGAATTTTTTGACTGTTTTTAAACACATTTTTCTTTTTGACAATATGATACTAGCATTTCTAACTTCATTATCTTTTCTGGGTTTTTTCAGTTATTTAATTCCTCTTTCTGCCTCCTCCTGTTAGCCACCCATGCTGGGAATTTCTTTCCCACTCCTGCAGAATATGTACTGGGAAGTGACATCTCTGTGTATTATATAAATTTTGCTACATAGTTACGCAAGAAAATTTGTATCTTCTCATTTATTCACAAATGGACTTTATATTTTATCTGGGATATTTTAACAATGATAGCTGTGAAATTAAATGTGTCTTCTGCAATATAAAGGGTTTTAATAACCCCATTAAAAGAAGAAACTATTCAAGGCTTAAAAGAAGTGTGTGTTGATATTGCCATACTCCAGGAGACGCTACTGAAGCTTGTAAACTGAGTAGAGATTGCATAGGCCCCTCAGTTTCTAATTGCTTAGATTCTAAAATGATGGGCTTTGCTATCTAACATATACAAAGTTAAACACTGATATTCTGAGTACAAGGTCTCACTGTGAAGATGGATTTACTGTCCTCGAGGCTGAAATTGGCAAGCCTATAGTAATTTTTGACAATCTCACAGGACAAACTAGAATGAGCCCATGATTCATGTCATGGGGCATCACCCTTTTGTTATTGCTAGAGTCTTTAAGGACACTCTAGACCCAGTCCCTGATAAATCCTCTCTATCGTTATATCAAAACACAAATACTCATTAGGTACTTGGTACATACACGGGTGATTTAGGTTTACAAAATGTGTAGTGAATGAGTAATCCCACTTCCAGATTTTTTTTTCTGCAGCTCATTCAGCATATTCAAGATTGGTTTGTTTTTCTGTTTACAGGAATCGATCAGTTATGTCACTGATTATGGCCTTGCTCCTATACATATATCTTCCGGGCCCCACAGAGTATGCACCTCCCTCGCACTAAAATGTGGAGTTTAAATAGGTCTCTGATTTGAAACCTCATCTGTTAATGCTATCTAGCAGAAATTAGGAATTTTTAAAAAAGAACCAAGGCTTCCTTCCCACACACACTGCTTCACCAGTTCCCATATTTGGGGAAGCATTTAAAGCCATCCTTATGGACTACATCCTCTCTTATGCTGCCTTTCAAAAGAAACAGAGCTAACCTAGAACTGGTACCCTTGCAAAGGAAATGAAGGCCTTGAATGTAGATTATGCTTCTTCCCCCTCCCCAGAGACACTCAGAACTCTCATCAATGTAAGATGTGACATCAACAAACCTCTGTCCCAAAAGGCTGCCTTTGCTGTTTTCTGTTTGGGTGTGTCTATGTAGCACCCGAAACTTGAAATGAGATATGCAACGCAATGTGCACTACACAAATTGCATAGCTTATTTCAAGTCTATTTTGAAATAGCTTATTTTGTCATCTGGCACTGTTTACACAGCATCAAATTCTGAAATAAAGTGCTATTTCGAGCAATCCCTTACTCCTCACAGAATGCGGTTTACAGGGATGGCAAAATAGTGCATCTACTATATTTCGAAATAGCAGACCCGTTCAAAAGACGTGGGGTAGCTATTTCGGGATACCTCTCATATCCTGAAATAACTTTGCTGTGTAGACATACCCTTAGAAGCAAAATTACTGGGAATCTGACTTGTTGGCGCAGAGACTTAAGCAAATGATTGCTGCTTTTCTTCATAGTACTATACATTCTATACAGCACAGTCAGACATTAATAAAAATGTCAACAGTTTTATTCAAAAATATATTTAGCTAGAGAGTCTAGATATCTTTTAGTGGATTGTCTCTGCCATGGATCTCTGATTCTCTAGAAGCAGTGAGGAGTCCTGTGGCACCTTATAGATTGAAGTTATGTTAGTAGATGAGCAGGAGAATGAACAAACCTCTATGCAACAAACCTCGGTGCCCACTCTGCCCACATATATACACCAGCAACACCATCACAGGACCTAACCAGATCAGCCATACTGTCAGTGGTTCATTCTCCTACTCAACTACTAACGTAATATATACCATCATGTGCCAACAATGCCCCTCTGCTATATACATTGGCCAAACTGGACAGTCCCTATGTAAAAGAATCAATGGACACAAATCAGATATTAGGAATGGCAACATACAAAAACCTGTAGGGGACCACTTCAATCTCCCTGGACACACAATTGCAGATCTAAAGGTAGCCATCCTGCAGCAAAAAAGTTTTAGGACCAGACTTCAAAGAGAAACTGCTGAGCTACAGTTCATCTTCAAGTTTGTCACAATCAACTCAGGATTAAACAAAGACTGTGAATGGCTTGCTAACTACAAAAGCAGCTTCTCCTCTCTTGGTATTCACACCTCCAGATCAGCTACTAGAAGTGGGCCTCATCCTCCCTGATTGGATCCATCTTGTCATCTCTAGCCTGATTCTGGCCTGCATATTTATACCTGCCTCTGGAAATTGCCACTACATGCATCTGATGAAGTGGGTCTTTGCCCACGAAAGCTTATGCTCCAACATTTCAGTTAGTCTATAAGGTGCCACAGGACTCCTCGCCGCTTTTGGAGATTCAGACTAACACGGCTACCCCTCTGATACCTGATTCTCTAGAAATCAGAGAATTTACTCAAGCTATAAAAGAAATGAAGATTGAAAAGAGTCCTGGTGCAGACAGGTTTCCAATTGCATGATACAGAAAGTTCTTGGTTGCTGTCAGAAAACAGGACACTGGGCAAGATGGACCTTTGGTCTGACCCAATATGGCCATTCTTATGTACTGAAGTCACGAAGGAGACTTGTTTCTAAGCTAGGGACAAAGAAGTCTGAGCAAGATGGAGAGAACAGAATGCATAGAAGCCAGAAGCAACATATATCACATAGTCTATTAATTGAATAATTTTAGATAATAAAAGGTCAGTCTGTTTATGATTACTTTGTGATCAGGAGGCAAGCACTAGACTCATTGGATAAATGGTTCATTGGGAATAGTTCACCCAGCTCTAAAAATGCATTACTTAGTTCACAAATTACTGCCTTGGATATTTTTATGGAAGATATAGCATAGTTAGGGTACCAGAAGCCTTTTAAAATCACATGATGAAACCTGCAGCCTAGAATCTAAGTGATATTTTCTTAGTCCTGAATGCTTTTACCTTTATAACACACATGAACACATGTGTGTGCGCGCACACACACTCCCTCTCTAACTCTCATTTATGCTTTCAATTTACCACTGAAATGCTGGTTGCTATTTCTTCACTCTTCTAGCTCCTGAAATACACTTAAATATATTGTTTTAATAATCCAGCATTGAAAGAGGAAATCAATATAAGTTATGGAGTTGATGAGCCTTCCCCTTCCCTGCGACTTTATATGCAGTGACATTAATTGTAAAGGTAAAATCAATGAATGTTATGCAAATGAACCAATTAATGTAAAATGCCTTGATTTAGAGAATAATTTTACTATCTGGTTACACCAGCATAAATTTAGAGTAACTATTGTAATTCGTATGAGCCATAGCTCCTGTTTTATACAGTGTTGATGCAAATCCCATTAACATTTTACTTAACATTTCTGAATGTGAGGAAGGAAGTTAATTCAATGGCCCCACTTCTCTGAACTGGAGAGCTGGTGAGAAAAAAAAATATTTCCCTCATGGAGCATATCAACTTTTCCTCGAAAAATCCAAAATTTGGGGCCAAATTAAAAAAAAAGTTTTTGAGGGAAGCAGAAGTTGCACGCACAAGTTGAGTTGCCAATCCAATTTTCTTTTAGAAACAGAGCTTTGACCAAAAATGTTCAACTAGGCCTAATATCTTTCAATAGCTAGGGATAAAACTACTGTATACATGTAAATACTAATGGTTACGTCAATTCTGCCATTGAAATTCTGCAATTTTTTAATTTTCATCCATTTTAAGAGCACTCTAAATAAAATGAAGAGTTCCATGGCACCTTTATGACTAACAGATTTATTTAGGTATAAGCTTTCATGGGTAAAAACCAATTTGTCAAATAGAGTGCTTAGATTTCCGTGCCAGTTGTATGTATCTATCATGGGTAGTGTCTGCAGTTTAATCCAACCTAAACTAAAGGGAAGCCTCATTTCCTGATACTATAAGTGCCGCAGTTTCTGCAAGCTGAGCTATTTTTACAGTGCCATAAGGGAGTCAGCTCGTTTCTAATATCTTTTGTGTAAAACACTACTGTGCTATTTTAATGATAGTCTCCTGGCAAAATACTTAAGCATTTCAGAAGTGTATAGCTTCTTCTTCAAAGCTCCGACATGGAGAACTGCGAGTCAGGTACAACGATGTGATGACTTTTCATCTGTCAAAACTGAGCCAGAGAACTTGGCAGGGATGTGGTTTCTCTGCAACCTCAATACTCACAGGAGTTTGCAAATGTAGGTTTCTTCCCTGGGTTCCTGCCAAAAAATCTCCTTAGGGAAAAATATATACTGTCTGGATCTGCTACTTTTCATTCCTTTCTTTCCTCCTCTCCAAAGAGGTTGAAATATTTCCTGTTAAGTCAGTGACAGCTATGGTTGCTTTAGTAAAATATGTACAAGAGGTGATCTCCAGACATGGAATCCAGGCATGCTTGATGCATGCTTGATCAAATCCTATCCTTTTCCTGACTGATCTATTTAAGAATGCAATAACTATACTAAGAACAGAAATGTATGCTGAAGAGGTGAGGAGGTTTTTTTTTAGGAGGTGTAATCATTATGAGGCCTGGCATTCTCTCAATTCCAAACAGAGCCTCTCTTAGTGCAAATGCATGCGCACACAACCACATATTTTGTCACAGGATGCACATAATTAGAGGCGGAGAAACCAGAACTATTAAATTATCAGCTCTTTTGTGTGAGCACAGAAAGAGACAGGCAAGAGAGTGTAAGATTTGGCCTTTAATCCTTCCTTCATATATACTGTTCTGTCTCATCAAGCACTTTCTGAAAGCAATCTTTGTGAAGTTTCTATCCATAATTTGACCTCAGTGCCCCTGACTGGGCAGATATTTATTTTTAAGAAGTGAGTTGTAAGCTCACAAAAGCTTATGCTCTAATACCTTAATACAGCAGTTTCCAACTGCTGGTCCATGGATCGGTGGCTGGCCGCGAGCCCCTTCCTGCCGGGCCATGGCACATTGCCAGGCCACACCCCCAGCGTTTAATTAGACCCCCCTGCTGGGGTTCCCCATAAGGTATGCGCCTGCATGCACACAAAAAATTCTCTTCCCGCCCACTTCCCCATGCAGCAGCAGAGTGAGTGGTGCAGCTGGGAGCTGAGTGTGCTGTGGCCGGAGTCCGGGCTGTGGTGAGGCTGTCCCTATTGGGGCAGCCTCACCGTGAACCTAGTTCCAGTTCTGGCCGCCGCTATGTGGCCAGCTGGTGGGGCCACATGAAAGATGGCTGCGGTGCTCAGCCGGGACCAAGCACCATGTGGAGGGTGGCTGCCCTGGCCACCAAGGCCAAGTGCCACATGATGGCAGCTGCCCCAGCAACCCCATTCTCCTTCCTCCCCACTCGGTGGGAGCCTCCCCCTGGCATCCAGCTGCTCCCAGCCAGCATGCATTATTAAGTGCATAGGAAAATATGAATGTGCAAAATGTGTCAGCACCAGGAGCGGCTCAAGGAGAGCTGCCGGCAACTGGCGCCCTAGGCGGAATGCGCGATCAGCACCCCCGCCTCCATAGCCCACAATGGTGTGACGGCATCATTGGGCGCCACGTTTAACGTGGTGCCCTAGGCAACTGCCGAGGTTGCCTACATCCATGAGCCGCCCCTGGTCAGCACTGTCAGACCTGTTAATACTGCCTCTTTCATTCTGGTGCAATTGAGGCATAAGGTTTGGACTGACGAATACTCTTTAAGAAGTATTAGCAGCTATTTTATTGTTTTTTTTTAAAATGTGTGTGTACAGAAATTTTTTCCAATTCTTGTTAACCATCATGTCCCCCCTCTTTTGATTTGTCTGATATACTATGGGTAAAAATTTCCACAATGAATATGCAAATATGCAATCAAATGAATTGCCATGATGAGTATGCAAATATTTCAGTGCCAGTCCACCAACCGTTTTTGAATGAGTTTGCTGGTTTGTGGTATAAAAAAGGTTGGGAACCCCTACCTTAATAAATGTGATAGTCTTTAAAGTACCACTGATCTTGTTTTTATTTATTTTAACAAAGTCGCTTGAAAGGTAGGTTAGAATCTCCCATCAAATACTCTAAGGCTACATCTACACTATGAGTTTTCTTGGCAAAAAATATGCTAATGAGGGACTAATTTGCATGAGTCGCAATCTCATTTGCATATTTTCTGCTGATCCGGTTTTGCACTGGGGTTTTGAGCAAAAACAAGCAGTGTGGATGTTTTCTTTTTGTGCAAAACCCCTTTTTTCTACAAGATCCTTATGCCCCAATAAAGGTGGTAAACTGATCTTGTGGAAAAAGGACAGGAGAGGGCTGTGACCTGGGACAGAGGATTGGGGTGCAAGAGGGGTGGCAGAGAGTTTACATTTTGTAGGGTAGGGGTACAGCAGGGGGGCATAGAGTTGGGTTTTGATGTAGGACAGGAGTGGGCTGTGACCTAGGGCAGCGGATTGGGGTGCAGGATCTGGGAGGTGATATGGGTGCGGGGGGGGGGGGGGGGGGAAATGAGTTTGGATTCCAGAGGAAGGCTCTAGATGGAAGACTTACCTGCTTGACTCCCAGCCAGCAGCCTTCTCAACCAGACTCCCTGGCTGCAGGGGCCATGTGGTTTTAAAACAGCTACAAGTCTGAGGAGAGGCTTGCTTAGCAGGTGACCTGTTGACAACATGAAGGTCTCATTGGCCAGAAATCAGCCATTAGGATTATTTTGGGAGCAGGAGCAGCGCATGAAGCACCACTCCTTCCCTACCCTAGGATTACAGCTGTGAAAGAGAAAGGGCTATAGTAGCTGCTTTTCTGTTGGTGGGGGGCAGGGCAAGTCTCCCCGCTGCATCCACAGGCCGGATCTGGAGGCTTGGTGGGACAGATCCAGCCCGCGGAGGGTATTTTGCCTAAGCCTGTCTTATCTTCTGCCATCACTGAGAGTAACTATTGTCCTGGAACATGGTGCAAGTGAGAGTTTCCCCAATTCTATGGCCTGCTGCACTAGTCAATGGTTTAAAGGGAAGCAGACTGTTTAGCCCGGAGTCATTCTGTCAGCTGGGGCAATACAAACTGAGGAAGAATAGTTCAAATAAATAACTAGTTCCAAAGCATTTAGGGTATCTTCCGAAGACTTTAGCACTGTGTCTACGCTAGCAAAAATGGGACCTGCAGTCCATTGTGAGTGAGGGCCATAGTGAAAGTGATGGTGTAGACAGAGCTCAGGCATCTTCGCTACTGTGTTGTGTAACCCAGCTTAGTACAGGGTTTTAGTCCACAATGATAGAAACTCCTGGCTCCCATCTACACTATTGCTCTCACCAGTGGAGCTGTATTGATGGTGAGTTAAAGTTTCCATGTTTGCCTGTGTAGACACCACCTATGTTATTTCAAATTAAAAGTCACCTAAGACAAAGTGGTCTATTAACTAAAGTTTTAGTAAATAGTTTAAAGACTTAAGACAAAGCAATGCAAGGGAGGTTAACCCTAGTGTTCAGGCTACATTCCAGACTGAATAATTACATTTGCTCTATCTAACGTCCTCCTGCAGTTGCAGTTTTACAAGCCGTTCTTTACTTCCTGTCTTACTGCTGTTTAGTATTGTGGTGCACTGTTAAACAGATGCCAGGGTTTACCTAAGAGGTGAATGATGATAGAACATGCTCTGTTTGTATAGCATTTTATTGCCTTTGCAAAGCTCTTTTGAGATCCTTCAGAATGAAACGCACACTAAAAGTCTAAGATAATTATTTTCCCCCTAAGGTCATCATGGATGGCAGCATTAACTGGTGTATTGCTGTATGAATTACTCTGAAATTTTAAATTTGTACATTCAGTTGTGCTTCCTTTATTTAATAATAAAACTTAGGTCACCAGTACACTGTTATGAACTGTACATTGAGTTGAATGCTATCCTGAGTAATTGCTTGAATGCAGAATCCTAATGCTATTCATGTAAGGCTAAACACTAAGCCCTAGTACCTGGACTAGGAATTAGGAAGGAATCTTCTCCCTTCACTATCATCTTTACCGTGAACTAGGAAATAGATCCTTTTAGCTGGAGCCCAACTATGAGGAAGTACTCATCAGTTTGTTGTTCCTCAAAATGATTGCCTCCTCTGCAGATAGCTAATCTCTGCAAAGTATTTCAGTGAAATCTGAAATACTCAAAACGGAATACAATTCATATTTGAAAACCAGTCCCATTTTTGTGACCTTAGGCAGCTCAGGAATTAGTCAATATCAGTTGTCTGTGGATTAGAACTCCTGTGAAGGGCAGGAGTCCCGTAAACTCTTCTGCTTTTTAAGTATTCCTCCTTCAAGGAGCCACTTTGTAACTGATGGCATGGCCGTACTAGGAGACATGAAATATGTTATTTTTAGGCAAGTGTTGACCATAATATTTATAGCACATTACAAATATGCTGCTGCTGGTGTGTTAATGCAATAGAGCACAGAACTGTCACTGCCAATGCTATAGGTTTGTGCTCTATATTAGGCACATAGTAATACAGATGGCTCTAAAAATTCCTCCAGATGATTCATCAATTTTCTTATTTTTGTACTTTTTACACCCAAAAATGTCATTGCCCGCCTAGCTACGATTAAGTTGTTTAAACAAATGTGTTGCAACAGTTGAAAAAAATGTTATGTGTCTGAAAACTGTAGGTACTGGGGGTACTTATAATTTTTTTTGGAAAAAAGGGTACTTTATAAAAAAAAAAAGGTTGAGAGACACTGGTCTTGAGCGAGGGTGAGGAACCTAAGACCCGGGGGCAAGATGTAGGGTCTTAGATGGATCCAGCCCCTGAGGCTCAGGGCTCCCCCCAACCTTGGGAAGCCTGCACTGGTACTCCCAATTCTTCAACCCTGCCCGTTATCTCCCCCATGGGACTGGAGCACACAAAGTCCACTAATCCTGGCCCCCCAGGCTCTGGTGTATGAATGGAATGTGAGGAGTGTCTTTCTCCTTCTCAGTTGGGGGCAATGTCAGTGAGGGTTTGTGGGGTTTTTTCTCACTCCTGTGCAGCCCCTAACTGATCTTTCTGTGGGTCCACAGCCCCTTGAGCCAAAAAAGGTTCCCCATCCCTGGCCTAGAGGCTTCCAGTGAGATGGGGCTTGAAACGAGGTGCTGCAACATAAGGCTCGGCTTCTGTAAATCTTGTTTATTTTCACTGAGGGCCTGATCCAAAGCTCTTTGAAGTCCATGGAAAGACTCGCCTTGATTTTCAGAAATTTAGATCAGGCCCTTAATGTATATGACACTTTATTGTAAATCCCAGTTCTGCTCTGAGGTTGTTCAATGTTGTACCTCTAAGAAACCATCATCAGGCAAGACTAAATTGAATAAATAATGGAAATGTTGATTTTGATAGAGCTATCAGGACTGTGAGATGTTACTCAGTGTGAGGTGGAGCTGTGTCCCAGGTGACTAGTTAGTGAGTGAGTGATGTGTGTGTGTGGGGGGGGGGGGGGGAGGAGGATGGGTTCCAATTTACCTCAGGCAAAAACACCATTGTGTATGACACAACTGTTAAAATTCTCCCAGCAGACTTCCTCAGGGCTGGAATAACTGTCCCTTCTATTTTCTTTCACAGCCTGTAGGGACTGAACACTCCATAAATAGTGAGGAATAAAATGGCTTTTGATCAAAGATAGGGCTTCTCTGTGCACCACTGCTTTAAACCTTTACTGACTGTTTCTAAATTAAGCTGCATGCTGAGCGAGTCTCCTTAGGTTTGATCATTTATATTATTGGAGACATGTCACAGAACATGAAGGCTGCAGTAAGAATAGCAGTTACCAAATAGGAGAAATATATTAGCTGTGTCAAATGAAATTTACATCAGTGAACTAAGGTTTTCCCCCCACCTCTCCTATAGCAGCATTAAATTAAGATACTGGTCAGCAATGTCCTGATTAGAAACTCAGCAGTGAGATTCTCCTGTCATTCTTTAGAAACAGAAGAAGCAGCCAATTACCTAAGGGTATAGGAAGAATTCCCCAGGTGTTTCCTCCAGTCATTGCTGCCAGTGGAAACAAAGCTTATTCTAGACTATCCTATTCATCAGGGATCCCAGTGCTGGACAATTCCTTCAATTTCAAATGCTATGACTGTTCTGTCACATAAAGTGCTGGTCATTGACACCAAGTAATGCATGATCCCTGCTCTTCTTTTCACAAAAATTTTGTCCCCTCACAATGTGATATTGAGTTTTTCACCTCGACTTTTACAGTCATCCTGAGAAGTTTCACGACCATGACTTGCTGAATGTGCACAAATATCATTTCCTAACAAAGACATCAGCAAGATGCTGTAATTTGTGCTTTTATAATGTGTATAGATGACAAATCTTTCCTCATAAACAGAGGAGTTGTGCAGACAGGCAAAAAACTCCTGTTTCATAAAGAATTGTTTGTTTCTAAATGTAGGAAGAGGGTATACAATAAAGGGGGACACTTTTTTGCAATATTTTATTTAGAACAGAAAAAATAATTCAAAATTTATTTCATGAATTAAACCTCTTTTGCTCATGAAATGTCTGTAAGCAAGGCATGATTTCCTTATTTTTTTGTTATTGATTTATTGAATGTATCTTTGAATATTTTTCATTAGCCCCTGATCATGAGTACTTGATATTTCATCTATGTTAATTGTGATGGATTTGATAATTTTTGTGTGTTCACTAATTAAATGGAAATAATTGTCGTGCCAATTAATTTAAAATTTCATTTCCACAAATACTTACACATAAGAGGCCAGATCTTTTTTCCCCTCTCACGGTCATCTTTGTACATCAGTTATAACTCCATGTATTCCAAAAATATTCTAAATTTGCACAGCTCTAAGAACTAAATCAGGTACACTTTTGAAATTTTGAAATAGTGCTCTCTGTCAATATTCTTCATAGTAAAATTTGATTAATTAAAATATTTGAATTAATATTCTCACAGGTTAGAGAGCAGTTGTTTTATTTTTGGAAGGGAAGAGGAGGAGGAGGAGAAGGAGGGATGTTGTTGCATGATTTTTCCTAATTATCCTTTTAATTAGACTCAGTTATTAAGTTAGAATGACTACAGCGTGGAACTTATGCTCACTAAGGGCATGTCTACTCTGCAGTGCTGAACTTGAAATGAACAACGCAAATTGAGTTATGTCACTTATATAGCTTATTTTGAAATAGCTTATTTTGAGTTTTGGCACTGTATACACAGCGCTTATTTCAAAATAGAGCACTCTTTCTCTGATTTCCCTTACTCCTCCTAAAGTGAGAGTTACAGGAGTCAGAATAAGAAATCCTCCAGCTTGACAGTATTTCGACATTAGGTTGAAACAATTGCCATCTGTGTAGACGTGGACTATATTATTTCAAAATAGCACTAGTTATTTCAAAATAATGTTGCTGTGTAGACATTGCCTAAGGGCTCTGTTCTGATACTCTTACTCGTGCAGAGTCATACATAGTAGTTCTACTGAAATCAGGAGATGTTGCGTGAGTAAGAGACTATTCAAGAATGGTAAACATATTGAATCTGACTCTCAAGTATTGCCAGCATTTTCCTAAATGGCTAGTAATTCTGGATGCTTTGGTTTTTGGATGCTTTGGTTTTTGGAGGCTGATAATAAAGGCTCATAATGTGGGCTGATTTTCTGTAAGGGCCGAACGCCCTCCGCACTGGAAATCAGAGCCCTTTAAGAGTCACAAATTGGCACTCAAAAATAGACACATCAAAAACCTCTAGTTACTTTTGAAAACCTCAGCCTTATCTTACTACATATTTTAGAAATATGTGTCTGTCTGTCTGTGAATAGTCACAGACAGGTAGCCGTGTTAGTCTGATCTTGGTAAAACAAAAAAAGCAGTCATGTAGCACTTTAAAGACTAACAAGATAGTTTATTAGGTGATGAGCTTTTATGGGGCAGACTTACTTCTTCAGTTCCCATTCTTAAAGCAAATTGGTATGACCATTATGTAGCAGAGGGATACAATGAAAAAAGACAAACTGACAAACTGAGTCTGTTCAAAAACTCCTTCTAAATGGTAAGAGCTAGGACCATCATATTTGGTATGAAACAAAGTAAGGGTTTGGCTGGAATTTGATTGTTTGTAATAAAATGGAAAGGGAGAGTGTGACGGGGTAAACTAAGCCCTGATGCCTCCTGTTGGAGGCCCTGTTGCTCCCTACTGGGGCAGAAGAGATGTCCTCCAAGAAGGATATAGTGGCCACAGCAGGGGCAGCCAATCACGGCCCAGCAGGACAATATAAAAGAAGCTGCTGGGCCAGGGCCTGGCAGTTCCTTATTGGAGTTTGGCCTAACTAGACCTAGGCTCTGACTGGGAGGACAGCAGCACCTTGGACAGCTCTGAGTGCATTAAGACCCAAGTCTGGAGGCTGAAGACTGGCCACAGAAGTTTATAGAACCCAGGACAGGGTGCACTGAGAGCCAGGCCTCCAAGCTCTGAGAGACAGAGCTGGATGGAACAGCATTGTGGGAAAGTGGCCTAGGAAGCAAGGCCCCTGGTCTGGGACCCAGAGAGTGGGAGGGCAACAGACCTGAACTCCTTCAGGGACATCTCCACTCCTGAAGAACAGCTGGGCTGAAAACTGTAGATGTGCCCTCAGCCAAAAAGAGGTACTCACAGGAGCGTGACCCTTTTACAGAGGCGTCTGGCAAGAGGGACAGTTATACTGCAGAATGACCACAAGGTGGCAGCAAGGGTCCTGAGTGTCGTACAGGGAAGTGCTATATTGGGCCAACAAGGGGTAGGGTTGGAGAAAGGGACAGCTATCTACTATGTATTTCAGATTATGTCTACACTACAGTGATGTATCGGAAAAAGATATGCAAATTACGCCCTGCAATTTGTGTATCTTTTTCTGACAGTTTTTTCAGAAGAGTCTTTTCTGAAATTTGGCCCTTCTACACTGGGCAAAATTTTGGAAACGCCTCCTCTTTTTGAAGAGCCCTTCTTCCTCATGGGAGGAGGAAGACAAGGCTTCCGAAAGAGTGCATCTGCTTTTCTGCACAAAAAAAAAAAAAAAAAAAAAAAAAAGGCAGAAGAGCAGATGCGTTCCCTGGACGTGGCAGAGTTTTTTCCGGGATACCTCCGGTGTTTTGGAAAAACCCTGTAGTGTAGACATAGCCTCAGAGTGTTTATCTGTGTATCTGTTTATTTGTCCCCCAGCCAGGAGAGACGTACCCTTCCTCCAGCTGTGCCCGCTGCAGCAGCCATGGAGAGATGCTTGTCACTTGGCCCCAAGCTGCTGAGGTGAAAGAGGGCCAGGGTTGTCCTCTCTTCCTGGGGCAGCCTGCACACTGAACCCCTCATCCCCAGCCCTACCCCAGAATGATGATGTAAATGAAGAAAAATAAAACTTGAATTAAGGGCCTGAGCAATGCCAGGTAAATCTTTTAGTGTGCCATAGCAAACACGTTGCTGTTCTAAGTAGCCCATTGATGGTTCTGTTTATATGCAAGGAAAACAAGCACATTCAATTTTCATACTTGTTGCTAGTGTTCAAAATCTCCTGAAATTTACTTACAGTTCAGAATACATAACATCACCTGGCTAAAAAGCTATCCTACAAAGTGATGGGCTAGCAACTGAATTTTGTAGTGGGAAGGGCTATTGTGGTCATATGAGAATAGAGTGATGTAAGATAACTTTTATACATTCATTTTAAGAATTTGCAGAATTTTATCTCTCTATCTGAAGTCAAACTGTATTCACATGTGTCTCTGCCAGTAGTACCAGAGACGGGTCGTGCAGCATCATTCTAGATTTGAAAATCCTGGTTCACCTTCACTCCTGTCTGACTTCAGCTTTGCAGCACTGAATCTCAGCACAGTGTCCCCTTCTCTGAGGCTATATCTATACTGCACCTTTCTTCTGCAAAAGCTTATGCAAATGAAACGCAGAGTAGAATATCGCTGTGGTTCATTTGCATAATTAATTAGCCGCTGTTTTTGTGCAAGAGGCTTTTGCGCAAAAAGGAGCTGTGTAGCCGGCTCCTTTTTGCGCAAAACACCCCTCTTGCATAAGAGCCATTTTCCCTCATTTTTTCAGGAAGAATGGCTCTTGCAGAAGAGGAGATTTTGGCATAAAAAGGAGTTGTCTACACAGTTCCTTTTTTCACAAAAGCCTCTTGCGCAAAAACGGCTGCTAATTAATTATGCAAATGAAGTGAAGAGATATCCACGCTTCATTTGCATAAGCTTTTGGAGAAGCAGGGTGCAGTACAGATGTAGCCTCATCAGCCCCAATTTCTGTCGCTTTTGCCAGTCGCTATCCCAGCACCACTGCCATTTATGAAGAAGTGGAGAAAGACATCTCAACATGCTGCTTTGCTTCATGGGTTTCAGAACAGGCAGATAGATAAACTCTTTGAGGTATTTTGTAATGTGAGCATGTCTGCATGAGAGGATAGTGTATTGGGGAAGGTTTATTGAAACACTATGACTGTCTCAGTCAATTCATGGCAAAATCTATATTTATGAGTCATACTAATGGGGGTAGAATCTAGCCTGAATGCATCAAGGGCAGCTGTTGTACCCATCGCTGCGCTTTTTTTAAACAACAAGTTATCGAATATCAGAGTTAAATGTTATACTCTATTGATTCATTCATTCCTAAAATCCAAACCCTCTTTTCTTAGCCATATTTGTATGTTGTGACAGACCCAGGTCAGCAGGCTACAGTAGCTTGGTGGAGGGCAAATATACAGGACACTGGGGGTATGTCTAAAATACATGGCTCCATCGATGGAGCCATGTAGATTAAGCTGATTGGCAAAGGGAAATGAAGCTGTGATTTAAATAATCGTGGCTTCATTTAAATTTAAATGGCTGCCACGCTGAGCCAACAAACAGCTGATCAGCTGTTTGTCGGCTCAGCGTGCTAGTCTGGATGCTCCCGCGCCGACCTGAAAGCCCTTTATCAACCTCCCCATAATATATCGTAGGATGAGGTTTACCGGGGAGGTCGATAAAGGGCTTTCATGATGGCAGGGAAGCATCCAGACTAGCGCGCTGAGCCGACAAACAGCTGATCAGCTGTTTGTTGGCTCTGTGTGGCAGCCATTTAAATTTAAATGAAGCGGCAATTATTTAAATTGTGGCTTCATTTCCCTTTGCCGAACAAACAAATCTACATGCCTCCGTCGACGGAGCCATGTAGTTTAGATGTACCCTGGGTGAATAGTTTTCTGTTCCCTGAGTGAACTGGCTAGGTACTGTTAACACATAATCAAGGCAGACAAGCACCTGGGACTAATTAAGAGCTTGCCTGATGCATCAGGCTAATCAGGGCACCTGCAAGCAATAAAGGCCTGCTAGGGCCAGTTTAAAAAATTTCCCTTCAGGAAGGGAAGGGGAGAGGCCAAAGTCTGAGAGGGAGGAGATACACTGAGAGAGGGAAGAGAACTGGGAGTGTGGTAGAGTGCTGTGGAGGAGCAGGAAGGATTGTGCAGCTACCAGGGAGACGGTACTGGGAGGGATAGTTTGGGCAAGACTGGGAGTGGAGGAAATGCTGCCAGTTGCGACTGCCTTAGGGTGCCCAGGCAAAAACCTGGTGTATTAAGTGGGCTTGGGTTCCCCCCAAACCTCCCCACACTACTACAGAGTCTGACCGGGGGGGGGGAGGCATGACAATGAAGGGGTTTCACCCCAAACTATATACTAACCTATGACGAGAATGGCTAAGTAGGCTGTGACCCTTGTCTCTAATAAAGGGCAGGGGGCTGCGTAGAGGGTCACAGTGAGCCTCTGAGGCAAACACTAACCACCAGGAAGTGCAGGACCCTCAGGCATGGCCAGACCTTTGCCACTGCACTGACTTTGTTTTCAGAAGGTCTGTGCTTTGCTTACCAACTGCTGCTCTGTGTACACCTACTGTGCTGAATAACTTGCAATTTCAGTTACACTATAACATGACACCAAGAGGCCATATATTTATTTATTTATTTCATTTTTATTATAAACAGAGGCACATCCTTCAAATGTGTTGCTGCATTAATGGCAATTTGCATCAAGTTGTTCTATGTCATTTTGAGGCACATCTTGAAGTTGATGGTGATGGAAATGAATACCATGCCAAATGTATTCAGTGACTCAAATAGTTTGTTATATTTCAGTTTTTATTATTCTTCCAAAATCCTGAGGACCTGAAGAATGGAGAAAGCATAAGCAGAAAGAGAATCAAGAGCAGGATAATTCCACTTCTAATATAAAATGACAGTTTGACAGCAAATGCATTCAGCATGAATTGCAAATACAGTGCAAAGTGAGGACCGTAATCCGGTCATTTAGATCTCAAATCATCCTATTATATAGTGCCTTATATATGCTAATAAATCTCTGCATCTATAATAGCAGAGACATTATAGAATAGAGAAATTCTTAAGATGGTTTATGGAGTATTTTACACTAGCCTAGGGTTTCAAATGTTATCCTCTTTTGATTCCAGAGTGGATCCAAATCTTGCAGCTCTTCTCATCTGAATATGGGTCAGACACAACTCAAGAGATCAGAAAGCTGATGAAAATAGCTAATCTTGTAAGATTTCCATCATTTGGTGCCAAAGTCTCTCACAAATACCTTGAGAGAGTTTGATGTCATTGAATCAGACATTAGCCCTTGTTTGGATACTCGTGCCCAAACAGTAGCTCTGATTTGGTTCATACACTCTTATCTAATTTAAAAAGAAGGCTGAAGTTACGAGGGGGCATCCCCTATTCTACTGTTACCTTGAGACTCATTCTGTGCTTCAGTTTTTATACAAAGTATTCAAATAATTGCTTATTTTTTAAAGCAGGCTTAACTTCAGTGGGAAGGAAATCCCTCAAATGTGCAATATGCCATGCATTAATTAAATCAATAAATTGGTGCACTATAAAATGTGAGGCAATAGCAGCCCTGATTCTCCACTGCCATACAACTTGTGCACTTAGTAACTTGCATGTAAAAAGCTTACCACTAATGAAAATGAGGAGAGAATTCATATTTGATACTATTTACATTCTATGAAAGGCAATGGAGAATCTAGTCAGTTTGTGGGCTGATCTTTTCACCGTATTCCTTTGCGACACAAAACATTCACATAAAAAAAGACCTTGATTCCAAGTGGAAGATGTTTCTGTGGCCTGAACATAGAACTAGGAGCCAGGAGAATCACCTAGATTTTTAATCTGGATGTTTACATTGACACTATGTGGCCTCAGACAAGTGTCTTTTACTCTATAACCATAGTTACAAGACTGATAGGGATGCTGTAAATATTACTTAATGTTTGCCAAGATCTGACCTTAATGAATGCTTGATCTTATCATGACCTTAATACATGCTTGATATTTTCTGTATAGCACCAACTCCATTACAGAATCACTGAAGTCTGTGATATGAAACAACGGAAGGAATTTGACATGGGTCGGGGTAACAACTGTGCCTCTTTAAGGTCTTGAATCATAGGGTTAGAAGGGAATGCAAGGACCATGTAGTCTAACCCACGGTGAGTCTGAGACCTGGTGAATAGATGCCAGATCTTAAAGAACAATCACTGAAAATGCTCTGCCTCCTCCTTGTCACGGGGTGCGGCCCCAGTCCGCCGCCCCCACTGCTTTGCTTACAGTCAGGTAGTGCCCAATGCCCCGCTTGCTCGCGTACCTCCTTGGCGGAGTGGGGGGTCCGGGCTCGCCCTCACTCCGGACCCCGACCCAGGGCCCTGACACCGAGAGCGTGCCTCTCGGTGGTAGCAGGGGGGTAGTACCCCAAACGCACCTGCTCCCGGGATACACGACCCGCCCTGGGTCCTCCTCCACTCCGCTAGGCCGCTCGGCCTATGTGGTCACCCTGACCGGCCCCTTCTCCTCCGGGGCTACTCCCTCCGTTGCCTCCCACTCGCCGTCCTCCCTTTGCTTTCCTTCTCCTTCCCCCTTGCCGGACGCACCCCGCGCCTTTTCTACTTCCCCGGCTCTTCCGGGTTCCCCCTCCCCCTCCGCCGTCGCAGCCGTGACGTCCTCGGCCGCGTTCCCGGGCGCGTCGTGATGACGCGTCCCGGCCTCCCCGGCCCCGCTCCCTCGATCGCCGGGCCCTGCCGCGACTGCGTCTAGCTCCCTGGGGGTCTCCGTTATCGCCCGCGAGTGGCGGGGCGGTCCTGCCCCGTCACACTCCTGCTTAAAAGTGAGGCTGTTGGCATGAGTGCCATACCTGATCACAATGTAAAGTAGGACCTAAGCAGAGATGTGGCTCCTTAAATATTAGGACCTCTTTAGAGCTGGGCAGGAAACAGTTTTTCCATGCTGTGAGTTTTCAAGATTTTGATTTTTTTTCCTGTCTAGAATTTGGATGAAAAGTTGAAATCTCAATATAGTTCAAAATATGCTCTTGTTTAAAAAAAATGGATTAACTCCATTTCTAAATGAAAACTAATTTTGAACTGAAAAATTGAAAGATATAAAACCTTTTTATTTTCAAATTAGGAGATTTGTAGAAATCAGTCTTTATCTATAAACATTTATAGGGCTTTTTTTCCTTCTGTGTTTGTAATTAATTTTTTTTCTTCTTCCCCTACCCTTTTCCCCTCCCCTTTCTGGAGTGTGTGCTATGACTGGCAGCTGGAAATGGATGACTTCTAATTAAAGTTTGAATTCTAGAAGCCTCTGCTGATTGGCTGAGCCTTGGTAGGGGAAGGGACTTTCAGGAGGTCCAGGGCTTTATAAAGTAGTGAGCAAGAGACCAAGGAGCTTGCGAATAGGTGAGTCCTAACAGGGAGTTTAGAGAGGGAATTCTCCAGGTAAAGGAGAAGCAGATACAGGACTCTTGAGGGAAGTGGCTGTCTGCAATGTGTGCTGTGTTTGGGGCTTTCTTGCTGTGTGCTGAGCTTGTGTTTGTGAGTGAGGTGGGTGTTTCTTCTTCTTCTTCTTCTTCTTCTTCTTCTTCTTCTTCTTCTTCTCCCTCCCCATCCCCTTCACGGAGTGTGTGCTGTGA
Organism: Pelodiscus sinensis; assembly: GCF_049634645.1. Taxonomy (NCBI): domain Eukaryota; kingdom Metazoa; phylum Chordata; order Testudines; family Trionychidae; genus Pelodiscus; species Pelodiscus sinensis. Next base: position 13,840,615 of record NC_134720.1, read on the forward strand.
CTGGCAGCTGGAAACTGTTGGCTTCTAATTAAAGTTTTAATTCTAGAAGCCTCTTCTGATTGGCTGAGCCTTGGTAGAGGGAGGGACTTTTAGGAGGTCCAGGGCTTTATAAAGCAGTGAGCAAAAGACCAAGGAGCTTGCGAACAGGTGAGTGCTAACAGGGAGTTTAGAGAGGGACTTTGGAAGGGGAGAGGGAAGAGTACGAGGTTCTCTTGCCTTTCTTTTAAATCCTTTTTCCAGGACAGCAGGTATGGACGGTGATAGGTCTGCTGTTGTTACCTTCACAGCATGTGCCATATGTGTCTTCCTTCCAGAAGAAAGAATGGATTTCATCTGCACTAAGTGCAAGCTGGTTGTCATTTTGGAAGAAAAAAATAGAGGACTGAAGGCCCAAGTGTTGACCCTATGCTCCATCAGAGAGGATGAAGACTTCCTCGACAGAAGGCAGCATTTAATCCTACAAGTATGGCAAGCGGAAAAGCCAGAGAGGGCAGTACAGGACCAGGAAGAGAACTGGCAGCATGCAACTTCTAGAAGGGGAAAAAGCCAGCACAGGAATCCCCCAATGCTATAGAGGTAAGTAATCGCTTTCAGGCTCTCTCCACAGGCTCTGCAGTGGTGAATGTTTTGGAAGAGACCTCACAAGGAAAAAACCAGAAGGGAACATCATCTACTGGAAGGCATGGAATACATAGTCCTAGGGACAGGGGTTCCATGACCACCACCCCCAAAAGAAGATGATGGGTGGTGGTGTTCGGGGACTCCCTCCTAAGAGGGACTGAGCCATCCATTTGCTGTCTGGACCTGGAATCTCGAGAGATGCACTGTTTACCGGGAGCTCAAATTCAGGATGTGACTGAGAGTCTTACAAAACTGATCAAATCTTTGGATTGCTACCCCTTCCTGTTTCTCCATGTGGGAACTAACAATACGGCCAAAAATGACCTTGAGCGGGTTGCTGAAGATTATGTAGCACTGGGAAGAAGGATCAAAGAATTTGGAATGCAAGTCGCGTTCCTGTCCATCCTCACTGTTGAAGGGAAAGGACTGAGCAGGGATCGTCAAATTGAGGAAGTAAATGTGTGGTTGTGCAGGTGGTGTTGGAGAGAGGGCTTTGGTTTCTTCAACCATGGGACTCTGTTCCGGGCACAAGGAATGTTAGGAAGAGATGGGATCCACCTAACAAAGAGAGGAAGGAGCATCTTCGCGGGCAGGCTTGCAAACCTATTGAGGAGGGCTTTAAACTAGGTACATTGGGGGATGGTGATCAAAACCCTGAGGAGAGTGGGAAAGTCAGATACTGAGAAGAAATGCAAAGAGGAACGAGCAACAAAGGAGGACCCCTGATTGGAATGGACAAGGTAGGGAGATCAATTGGTTATCTGAAGTGTTTGTACACCAATGCGAGAAACCTGGGCAACAAACAGGAATAATTGGAGGCCCTGGCCCAGTCCAAGAAATATGATTTAATTGGGATAACAGAGACTTGGTGGGATGACTCGCATGACCGGAGCACTGTCATGGAAGGGTATAAACTGTTCAGGAAGAACAGGCAGAGGAGAAATGAAGGAGGAGTTGCACTATATGTAAGAGAGCACTATGATTGCTCAGAACTCCAGTATAGAGGGAGAAAAGCCTGTCAAGAGTCTATGAGTTAAGTTTGGAGGTGCAAACAACAGCAGTGATGTTGTGGTTGGTGTCTGCTACAGGCCACCGAATCAGGTGGATGAGGTAGATGAGGCTTTCTTCAGACAACTGAAAGAAACTTCCAGATTGCAGGCCCTGGTTCTTGTGGGGGACTTTAATCACCCTGACATCTGTTAGGAGACCAATAAGGAAGTACACAGGCAATCCAGGAAGTTTTTGGAGAATGTTGGGGATAACTTCTTGGTACAAGTGCTGAAGGATCGGACCAGGGGCCGTGCGCAGCTTGACCTTCTGCTCACAAACAGGGAGGAACTAACAGGGGAAGTAAAGATGGGTGACAACCTCAGAAGCAGTGATCATGAGATGGTAGATTTCAGTATCCTGACCAAAGGAAGAAAAGAGAGTAGTAAAATACACACCTTGGACTTCAGAAAAGTAGACTTTGATTCCCTCAGAGACCTGATGGGCAGAATCCCCTAGGATGATAACATGAAGGGGAAAGGAGTCCAGGAGAGCTAGGAGTATTTTAAAGAAGCCTTATTGAAGGCACAGGAACAAACCATCCTGATGCGTAGCAAGAGAGGCAAACATGGTAAGAGACCAGATTTGCTTACAGGGGAAATCCTTGGTGAACTTAAGCACAAAAAGGGAGCTTACAAAAAGTGGAAACTTGAACAAATGACCAGGGAGAGGTATAAATGTATTGCTTGAGAATGCCAGGGGATTATCAGGAAGGCAAAAGCGCAATTGGAATTGCGACTGGCAAAGGATGTGATGGATAACAAGAAAGGTTTCTACAGGCATGTTAGCAAGAAGAAGGTGATCAGAGAGGGCGTGGGGCCCCTACTGGATGAAGAAGGTACCCTAGTGACAGATGATGTGGGGAAAGCTGAAGTACTCAATGCTTTCTTTGCCTCTGTCTTCACGGACAAGGTCAGCTCTCAGACTAATGCGCTATGATGGGATGAAGATGGACAGCCCTTGGTGGGTAAAGAACAGGTTAGGAACTATTTAGAAAAGCTAAAGGTACACAAATCCATGGGTCCGGACTTAATGCATCCGAGGGTACTGAGGGAGTTGGCAAATGTCATTGTGGAGCCTTTGGCCATTATCTTTGAAAAGTTATGGAGATCGGGAAAGATCCCGGATGATTGGAAAAAGGCAAATGTAGTGCCCATCTTCAAAAAAGGGAAGAAGGACGATCCAGGGAACTATAGGCTGGTCAGTCTTACCTCGGTCCCTGGAAAAATCATGGAAGGGATCCTTAAGGAATCCATTTTGAGGCACTTGGAAGAGGAGAAAGTGGTCAAGAATAGTCAGCATGGATTCACAAAGGACAATCTGATTACCTTCTATGATAAGATAACTGAATCTTTAGACATGTGAAGTCAGTGGATGTGATATACCTTGATTTTAGCAAGGCTTTTGATACGGTTTCCCACAATATTCTTGCCAGCAAGTTAAGGGAATGTGGATTGGATAAATGGATGGTAAGATAGAAAGCTGGCTAGAAGGTTGGGCCCAGTGGGTAGTGATCAACGGCTCGATGTCAGGATGGTGGTCAGTTTCTAGTGGAGTACACCAAGGTTCGGTTCTAGGACCGGTTTTGTTCAATATCTTTATTAATGACCTGGATGAGGGAATGGATTGCACCATCAGAAAGTTTGCAGATGACACTAAGCTAGAGGGAGAGGTAGATACACTCAAGGGCAGAGATAGGGTCCAGAGTGATGTAAACAAATTGGAGGATTGGACCACAAGAAATCTGATGAGGTTCTACAAGGACAAGTGCAGAGTTCTGCACTGGGGATGGAAGAATCCCAAGCATTGTTACAGGTTGGGGACCAACCAGCTAAGTAGTAGTTCTGCAGAAGAGGACCTAGGGAATACAGTGGACGAGAAGCTGGATATGAGTCAAGAGTGTGCCCTTGTAGCTAAGAAGGCTAATGGTATATTAAGTTGCATTAGGAGGAGCATTACCAGCAGATCCAAAGATGTGTTTATTCCCCTTTATTTGGCTCTTGTGAGGCCTCATCTGTAGTATTGTGTCCAGTTCTGGGCCCCCGCACTACAAAAAGGATGTGGACGCATTGGAGAGGGTGCAGCGGAGGGCAACCAAAATGATTAGGGGGCTGGAGCATATGACCTACGAGGAGAGGCTGAGGGACTTGGGTCTGTTTAGTCTGCAGAAGCAAAGAGTGAGGGGAGATTTGATAGCAGCCTTTAACTTCCTGAAGGGAGGTTCCAAAGAGGATGGGAAAGGCTGTTCACAGTAGTGATGGATGGCAGAACAAGGAACAATGGTCTCAAGTTGTGGTGGGAGAGGTCCAGGTTGGATATTAGGAAAAACTACTTCACTAGGAGGGTGGTGAAGCACTGGAATGGGTTACCTAGGGAAGTAGTGGAGTCTCCATCCCTAGAGATTTGTCTCGGCTTGACAAATTCCTGGCTGGGTTGATTTAGTTGGGATTGGTCCTGCCTTGGGCAGGGGGCTGGACTTAATGACCTTCTGAGGTCTCTTCCAGTTCTATGGTTCTATGATGCTATGATTTTGGTTTTGACAAATCAGCATTTTCCAGTGGAAAAGCTTTTAATCAGGAAATTCCAGAACAGCACTAGAATCCAACATCTTCACATTCTTTCATCAAGAAACCAATATATAAATGTTGTTCACTAGGATGTCTAACTGGCGTAAATGTTCTGTCTGCACATAAACATCTATTTTTAAACAGGCAGCCACATTCTACACTAGTGGCAGTTTGTATGAGCCCTTTAATTTCTGGCTTACGTAGAAGGCATTGTGTTTGTCTAATGCAGAGGACAAAGGTTTCCCAAATAATAGTTTCAAGCTACTTGCCAGACAAATGTCAGTAAGTGCTCTTGACCACTGCTCCTACCCAGATAGCCTGAGACAGCTAACATGAACATGACTGAAAACTTGAGTAAAAAAGAGGTGCATGAATATTATTAAGGTTGCAAAGTCTAGCACTCAGAAGTTAGGTGATTCCAATATGAGGTTGCTTATGCAACTTTAATTCAACCCTTTTATGCATATGCATTATGGCAGTGTAACCTATACACCTTCTGTATGTGGGTCACTATCCCATGTTAGGGTACTTGGAGTGCATCTACACTGCACCATTATTTCGAGATAACTAGCGTTATTTCTAAATAACAATAGCCATTCCATTATTTTGAAATAATTTCGAAATAATGGATGGCTTATTCTGAAATCTGTAACCCTCATTCTATGAGGAATAACGCCCATTTTGAAATAGTTATTTCAAAATAAAGTGGCTTTAGACATTCCACTGTTGCTATTTTGAAATAGCCCCTCACCAGGACCATTCTAAGTTATTCCTCCTAAATCGAGACAGTGCATCTACATTTGGGAAGCCTGCCTCAGACTAATTCTGAGGCTTCCCTGCCGTGTGGATGCTCTATTATGAAATAAGCTATTTCAGAATAACTATTCTGGAATAGCTTATTTTGAAATAAGCGTGTGGCGAGTGTGCAGCGTAGACGTTCCCTTGGACCACTTACAGAGAGAAAGAATTAGTTTGCTCTGCAGTCCTAGCTGAGTGTAGCAGGCCTTTAACTCAAGTAGAAGAGGCTTGTGCTCTAAGGTCCCTGGTTCAGTACTGCCTGTCTGCATTATGGTAGTCTTTAATTAAATTGTCCCACACTGTTTTCCCCATAGGAATCCTGACTCATTCAGTTTACAGTATAGATTTTTCTCACTTAATTAACATCTATTCTGTACTTGTTTAATGTATGGAGCCATTCCTAATTAATGCATGCTATTCAAACACTGCTTTGAAGAGAGAATTATTAATTCCTCATGGGGTTTTCCATCATGCTCATCTGACTGCTTCATAAACTTTAATGAATGTATCTCCACAGCAACTCTATGAGCTGAGAGGGTGATATTATCCCAAATTTACAGTTAAGGAGTCAAGTCACAGAGATTAAGATAAAAAGTTTCCACCTAGTGATGGATGTTTTAGAATGTAAATAGCACTTCACATGTTCAGTGTGAGAGCCCATTGACTTCAGGTGCAGGGCTCAGTACTTCTGCTGGCGAGACTCTGAAGCATGAGTGCCGGTATAGATTGGATCGGGGGTCATGGCCCTCCCAATTTTTGAAAGTGAATAGGCCTGTCTTGTCCACTTTTTCTCACAGGCTCATCCCTGGGTCAGGCCAGCAGCCTGGTGGGTGGGTAGGGAGAACTGAGAGCATCCCTTCAGCCCATGACCCTGCTCCCCAGGACCTCTGCCTGGGGCAGATGGAGGGTCCATTGCTCCCCACAGCTGCAGCTCCCTGGCTGGAGCTGGGTGAGGGTAAGAACTTCATGGGGAGCTGAGGGGAGTCATGGACCCTCCACCTGCATGGACAGAGGGCCCAGAGGGAGGGGTCATGGGCTGGGGATTGCTCCTAGTCCTCTTCACCCTGGGCAGGTAGAGGGGCCTGGCTTCTGGCTTGGCTGGAGGCAGGGCCTAGTGGGGAAGAAGAGGGGCAGGAATGGAGTCATAGAGGGGAGCCTCCAACTTTTGGAAAGACTTTGCCACCCCTGCCCTGGTGTGCCCAGTTGGGCATCCAGGAAATGCCTGTCCAGTCCTATTCTCTATTCCCCTGGCTCTTCATTCCCAGGTCCAGTCTCCTTGCCCTGCAAGTGCTAGTCTCTTCCTTCAGACTCACAGTCTAAGTTCTGAACACCCACCCACTCTGTCAGTCCTGCTCCTTATACCCAGCTCCAGTCTCCTGGCCTTGCACTCCCACTTCCCCCTTCCCACTCCAGTCCTTTGTCCCTTGCAAGATCCTTATTCCAGTTTCTTTGCTCGGTTACAGTTCCCTTTCCCCCACCCCAATCCCTCTGCCCTTACTGGTTCTTAGACCATGATTTTTGTCCAGAAAGCTCCAGCCTCATCACTTCTCACTAGCTCCTCATCTAATCTGGGTAATCTCCTCTCTCTCACATAGGCTCCCGGTCATTGTTTCCAGGCCTGGCCAAAGAGTTTGTGTGGCCCAAGGCAGTGTGGCTGAGCCGCATAGCCACGCATGAGGGGCCAGGAGCTGGGAAGTGCGGTGCCCTGAATGCATGGGGCCCGAGGCAACTGCCTTGCTCACCTTGCCTAAGGTCGAGTCTGGTTGTTTCCCTCTCCAGCTTTCAGTCCCAGTCTCTCTCCACCTAGCTCACAGCCCCAGCTTTTCTCCACCCTTCCATTCCAAGGGTATGTCTCCACTTGCACCCTTTTTTGAGAGAGGGATGCAAATGAAGACATTCGAAATTGCAAATGAAGCCGGGATTTAAATATCCCATACTTCATTTGCATATTCGCATTATGGCGCTATTTTGAAATGACACTATTTCGAAATAACAGACGCTGTTAATATGTGGTTATTTTGAGAGAAAACCCATCTCTCAAAATAACTGGTAAACCTCATTGTATGAGGAATAAGGGTTATTGCGAGGAAAGGGTTTTCTCTCGAAATAACCGTGTATTAACAGCATCTGTTATTTCGAAATAGTGCCATAAGGTGAATATGAAAATGAAGTGTGGGATATTTAAATCCCAGCTTCATTTGCAATTTCGAATGTCTTCATTTGCATCCCCTTCTCGAAAGAGGGTGCAAGTATAGACATACCCCCAGTCTCCCTACCCTGGGTTCCAGTCTCCATGCACAGACAACCCTGCTTTCTTTCTCCCCCCACCCACACAAGTCCCGATCTTAACAAACTAATTGTTCCAGTAGCCTCCTTTCCATCCCACCCCAGCCAGCTTTTTTCCCCTTCTGCATTCACACCAAATAGCTTCCTCTTCCACGCTGCCTGTTAGAGGGGAGTAGTGAGGGGTAAGTGAGAGCACAGAAGAGAGAGGCTCCTGACTTTTATTCTGGGTTTCTGATCCATCCCAGCCTGGAGCAGCCATTATAGAGAAAGCCCAAGTTCCTGACTATAGTGCTAGGCTGTAGCTCAGTTTCTCCGTGGGAATGCTGCATGTAAAGCCGGGTCATCAGGAACCTTGAGGGGATGGAGCATTCTCATTTGCTCTCTGGGGATGGTTCCTTTCAGACTAATCAGCACTAGAACCAATGTGGGGATGGTGCATGCACAGACCAGTCAGCGTGAGGAGCTGAGAGGGGCTCAAACATGCTCCGTGAGGGTGAAATCTTTGGAGACATTTAGCAACTAAAATAGAAATACTTTGCTGTGTATGTAGGGACTCTAGTTTGTCACAGGATTGGAACATGGCCAAATCTAGGCAGATTTTCACAGGCGTGGCGAAAAGCCAGACACAAAGGCCACCCTCCTGTCAAATGTCAAGTCCTTGCTCTAAAGCCTGAAGACACGGCAGCAGTTCTAAGTAAGGATTGCCAGAGTTTTTTAACATGTTTTCCCCAGCCTCTTTCTCAGAGGACTCATTTTGGCTGAAGTGTTCCAGAGTGAGTCAGTCTGCAGCAGACACCCTGCACAGAAAAATCCAGTCTGAACATTTAAGTTTGGCAAATTGATAAGCAGCTGAGAACAGGATCTTATAATGAGAGTTGTTCAACAATCTTAAGGTCAGGTGATGCTACCAGGTCTGCTTATATAAGTACATACACACCGAGGACTAGTTACTGATACCTGATACAGCTAAAAAGATGGGTAGACAAGGTGACTGTAACTTTCTTCTTGTACCCCTGGTCCTGTAGAATAACAAAGCTTCCCCATACAGGCCCATTACCTCTACATGCTCCCAAGGCCAGAGGGGAGGAAATAGATGGTAAAAAGCCAGTTTTATGCTGGGGGAATCGTCAGTGGCCCCTTTGGCACTGACGCAGGTTTCCTTCGCTGGGATTGCCCCGAAGACCTCACCAGAGGGTGGGGACTGGGAGCAGAATCTTTGGCAGATCTGGCTCACAAACATGCTCATTCTGTGGACTACCCATTTGAGCCAATTGAACTTGTTTTAAAGCCAGAGCAGAGCTTAGTTTAGAGGTAATACAAAGGCAGCACATTGGACCTCAAATGAGAATAAGAACTAGGTACACTTTTGTGATATGAGCCTGTTTTAAATCTGAAGCTTAATGTTTTGTGGAATGCATAGCTGAGACTGACATTCACCTTGCCCTGTGATCAAACACTGTTACACTTATGTTCTGTCCAATGGAAAAACTGACTTCAAGGAAAACAGCTCTTGGCTTCAGTTCACTGGAGTGTTCTAATGGTGCTTACTACCAATTTTTTTTGGAAATCCTACCAATCACAATGATGCAGAAATTCATTCTCAGTTAAAATAGACCCATAAATTATGATCCTTGATCTTACTAAAACTGTCCATTCCCAGTGCGCCTGTCTGACTCCATGGATATGGATCGCAGCTCTGGTACTTGGAAAAATGTTAGTTTCTTTGGTTGATCGAACAGCAAAATCATCAGCCAACACGTTAGCAGAGCTGTGATGTTGTCTCTTCCAGAGGGCATTAGCACTCACTCAACAAGGTCCTCATCATGCCTCGAAGCAGCAGTGGTGTTGCACATAGGTGTATAGTAATGTGTCTGTCAGCAGCATGAATCAAGCTTCAACAACAGCAGCTCTTCCATATACAAATTCCATGAGATTCCTTTGCTGTTTTATGTCACGCACACACTTTATAGCACTAATAACGTTTGCTCTACAGGAAGAGTACTTAGACTTTCCTCCCTGTTTAGATTGTCTAAACTGAGATAATGGTACTATGCACATTCACTTCAAAAATTATGCTGGTTTATTGTGCCAAGTTAGAGACGTGAGCTGCCAGCCATTCCATCAAGCTAGAAAGGATAATAAAAATGTTTATGGATGTTGTGGAGTTCAACTGTTTAACATTTTTAAAGACCTCTACTGCCTCCGCCAATTTACAGCTGTTTTAGCTCTTAAAAATATCAGAACACATTACACACAAGAAATTAAGGAAGTCATAAGATACATACTCAAAGAGCTTTTGGCTGTCTAAAAATAAGAGGTATAGCTATAAAATTTAATATCCTACCAAGTGAGGGAGAGGGTTTTTCTTGTCTGGGTAAGGAAGTGTGTTGCAGTAATGCTGAAATGTAGCTCTTGCTTTGCCTCAGTACAGTCCATGGAAGTGACCGATATTTTTATGTTAAAGGTGGCTTTTTAAATAACCTTATTTATACTTTGATTCTCAGCATAAAGGATTTATTAGAACTAGGCTAAGTATACCCTGGATTCTGGATGCTAAGAGGGCTATAAATTCAAAACTTTGACAAGACTCTAGTTCATGTAACAACCGTGGAGATGAGCGACAGCATCTGGAAGTTTACCTAAACAACATCCAGTTTGGGAAGGAATTAGCAAGTGGTTCTTGGAGCAATGAGCTTCACAAGAACGTAATCAAGCACTTTGCATCCCCTTATATCACAAGGGAGATTGTCCTGCCAGCACCTGTTTTAAACCAGTGGATTTCAAACTATGAGGTGCAACCCAGTACTAGGTCATGGAATGTTAGCCACTGGGTCTCATTGCTGCAGGGCGATCAGGTGACCAGTGGGGTGCTAAGGCAGACTACCTGCCTGTCCTGGCACCGCAGGCTGTACTGTGTCCCAGAAGTGGCCGGCAACAGGCCTGGCTCCTAGATGGGGGGTAGCGGAGGGGCAAGCATACAGGGCTCCATGCACTGTCCCTGCCCCGAGACTAGCTCTGCACTCCCATTGGTTGGGTACCTGCTGCTTCTAGGGCACAGCATTGTCTGCGGTGCCAGGAGAGGCAGGAAGATAACCTTAGCACCCTCGATGCTGACCAGGAGCTGCTCAAGGTACACCTCTCCTGCCCCAGCCCTGACACCCCAAAAGCCGGAGCCTCCTCCTATACCCCAAAACAGTCTTCCTCAGCCCCACTCTGGAGCCCTCACTCTAGAAAAATTATTCTGGGTCAGGGGCATCAACAGTTTTCTTCAAGTGGGTCATGAGAAAAAAAGGTTGAAAACTGCTGCTTTAAAATACGGGTTCAGTGCCCCCAGTTTTGGGACAATCTTCTTCTTGATGTTAGGTGAAAAGCAAGAGTAAAAAATGAGAGACATTTAAACATTATAGTACAGGACAGTCAGCTTAGTGCTCTGATTTGGAAATGAAAACCAATTTGGGAAAAGTTTGTAATGAAGTGACATAGCCCATTCTCTTAGCATAAGCTAAGAAAATCCTAATGTGCCTGATAAGGTAAAGACAAATGAAAGAGAATCTGTGTCTGTTCCACCAAAACACCCTGTGTTTCCACTTATGAATAATCATGGTTTTATGGAGAAATGGCTTTTGAAATTCTACCTTAAACTGGGGAAGAATAGAGGATTATATTTTGTTGGCAAGTGTGTTTTATCTTGGCTATTTCCAATGTTTTTTTCATTGTGCTCTGGTTTTTCTTATATAAGTGGATCATTTCTCTTTGGAAGAACATTACATGTCAGCAAAAAACATTAGGTCTAGATTTTCAAGAATGACTAAAGGCTGACCAAACTATTGCACAACCAGCTCTGTCACTTTAAAGGGGTCTGATGTCTGAAGGTGCTGCAAATCTTTCCTCTAAAACAGCGTTTCCCAAACTATGGGCAAAAAATACCATGAAAAAAAAATTATGGGAAAAAAATACTGGGCCTAAGTGTGGCTTCCGGGAGGGGAGCAGAGCAGGGCGGGCTGGGAAGAGGTGGGAGGGAACCGGCCACCCGGAAGCAGGGTTAGGGGCAGCGGGGCTGTCCCGTGGAGATCCGGGCAGGTGGGTGGGCGGGTGGGCAGTGAAAGCAGGTCTGGGGGCAGTGGGGCTGTCCTGCAGAGATCCAGGCGGGTGGGTGGTGAAAGCAGGTCTGGGGGCAGAGGGGCTGTCCCACGGAGATGGCGGGGGGGGGCAGGTGGCGGAAGCAGGACTGGCCAGGAGCCGGGGGGGCTGGCCAGGGGAGATCAGGAGGAGGAGGATTGAAGAACCAGCTGCCAGAAGCAGGGCTGCATGGGGGCAGCGGGAATGGTTGGGGCGGTGTCATTGAGGGAGTGGGGCTGACCGGGGGAGATTGGTGGGGGACAGGGGGAACCAGCCACCGGAAGCAGAGCAGGACTGGGGAGATCGGGAGGAAAAGGGGGGGGGGAGTGGGACTGATCTGGGCACATGCAGACGCTGCAGACCCTGGCAGACGAATGAGTCTGGAGGGGGATTCCATTTTGATTTCCCCCCTCCCCCCCACAGACACACCCTCCCTCGAGTAGTTCTGAACTGCCTGGCAGGTAGACACACTCAGAGAGCTTGAGCACATCTACCAGCCAGGCAGTTCGCAGCTAAGGACTGATATATCTAATTATAATAAAACTTACCTAATTAGAAAATACAAGGCATTTTGGCTGTGTCTAGACTGGCCAGTTTTTCTGGAAAATCAGCCGCTTCTCCGGAAAAACTTGCCAGCTGTCTACACTGGCCGCTTGAATTTCCGCAAAAGCACTGACTTCCTACTGTAAGAAATCAGTGCTTTTTGCGGAAATGCTATTCTGCTCCCATTCGGGCAAAAGTCTTTTTCCAAAAGACTTTTGCGCAAAAGGGCCAGTGTAGACAGCATAGTACTGTTTTCCGCAAAATAGCCCCGATCACGAAAATGGCGATCGTGGCTTTTTTGTGGAAAACCGCATCTAGATTGGCCATGGACGCTTTTCCGCAAAAAGTGCTTTTGCGGGAAAGCGTCCTGCCAATCTAGACGCTCTTTTCTGAAAATGCTTTTAACAGAAAACTTTTCCGTTAAAAGCATTTCCGGAAAATCATGCCAGTCTAGATGTTGCCTTTATGTCTGGTAATTTCTCAATTTCTTTCCCAGACAAAACTTTCAAATACCGGACTGTCAGGTACAAAACTGGGCTCCTGGCAACTCTACCCCTCCTTGCATCTTCCCTCCTAGCCAGATACCATACCCCCAATCTGCTCCTGCTCCCGCCTCCTGGAGTGCTCATTTGGCGCCTGGTCCCCCAAGCCCTGGCTCAAGCTGGGCGGAGGATGCAGCCAGGTGAAACACTGAAAATTTATTCATTTTTCATTCTTTTTTCATATGAGTTTATGTTTTTGGGCTGCAAAAAACAGTACTGAAAAAAAAAACGCATTCCAACTAAAGTAAAAAGTTTGGGAAACCCTGATCTAGCCAGCTTTCTATCCATCTTACAGTCCATTTATCCAATCCATATTCCCTTAACTTGCTGGCAAGAATATTGTGGGTGACTGTATCAAAAGCTTTGCTAACGCTGGCACTGGGGTCTTTGGGAGGACCAGAAACAACTTATTTGAATATTCATCAATTGCTTAATGAATATGAAAATATGCAAATGAATGTTACCAGTCCTCCAAAAACTTGTGAATGGATTTACTGGTCCCCGTGTCAAAAAGTTTGGGAACCCCTGCTCTAAAACATCAGCTTGACACACAAAAATCACTCCTCACTCTTGAAAATGTAGGCCTGTTAAATACATTTAAACTAATACTTCAAAACTTTATTATGAGATTGTGGCATAGACTGCTATGCTCACATAACATGAAATTCTGGCCCCATAGAAGTCAATGGTAAATCTTCCATTGACTTGAATAGGGCCAGGATTTCACTCCAAGAACACTGGGATTCAATGCAGGTATCCGTATAATTTGTGGGCTCCATGGCAAGACTGCAGCCAAAATTTGCTATAACATAAATGTAAGATCGCAATCTGGTGAAATTACAACGACTTCCAAAGAGCTGTACTGAATGAGACCTTCTGTGTCACATTAACATTAAGAGATAAGTGACATCTTTCTTACTAGAACCTGTAGAAATCTTGCAGAGATGAAAACAAATCCATTCCACCAAGCTTTTCTGTAAAATGTAAACTCTTAGACAATAGCTAAGATCCATAATATTTGGTGACTGTTTTAAGAAATGGCATATCAGAAAGAAATCCCTTTCTGAACTGTTTAGTGTTCCACGCTCTTCATATAGTATTTGGGTAGCTGGAAGCTTTGACCCATTTTGTACAGGCTCACTGAAGCTGATCTTGGAAATAGTTTTTTCCTTTAAAGTCTGCTTGTGCGTAAACCTAGTAAAAGTGTAATGGATGAATTAAATGAATTTAGTGCTCATGAAAAAATGCTGGATTGGTGTAGCCAGACAGACCAACCCCCCATCTCATCCATCTTATTTGCCTCTCTGAGGTTCCTGAAGCATACAGGACAGAGAAGGAGCAATAAAATCAGCATAGTCTATGCTGGCTCATCGGATCCTGAGAAGCTGAAAACATAGATATGAGGAGAGAGAGAGCGATTAAGGCAATAGGCTGGCCTCGAGGCTACAAGAACTGCCCAGGCTGGCACCCATGTTGATTCGAACACACACAGTCCCTGGGAGAGGAATTTCCCACTAGAAAAGAATGCCCAGTACTTCCAATTTAGTTATCTCTCTTACAAGTGTAAATTAAGTTCACAACTCCCTTGTAAGAACTGGTCTCTCAAAAGACAGACCAGCAATTTGGCATGACAGACTAGAAAGAGAAATACGTGACCCCATGGGTATAAAGGTGGTACAGCAGCACACTCTCTTTTGAGTGTCATTCTACCCTCTACCTGTTGGTCGAGTTAGGTGTTTGACCTCCCGAGGTTCTATGGGGACTCCCACCTCGTATTTTCGTCTTTCCTAGGAATTGAGGGACCGGCCCTGGCCTGACACGCTGGAGTCGAGAGGCACAGAAGGGGGTAAAAATTGTACCTGGATGTGGTCCTCTGTCTTAAGTGTACACAGACTTAGAGCTCTTTAAAGATTAAGCTGTTACTTGGTACTATTATTTCTGTTTTCCTATCTTTATCTTCTTTGTAACCATTTTTAAGATCTATATTTTGCTAGCAGTTAAGAAATACAACAATAGCCATTGCAACCATATGATTTATAAGCTTCCTCAATAAACCTGTAACTGTTTAAGCTTTAACCTGACTCCTTCAGTTGCTGTAACAGAACCAGGCACAATTTAAAAGAACTTCAGCCGGTCTTAAGGGACAGATATAGGGAGAGCTTGTGCGTTTGGATTTGTGTGTCACCCACACATACTTCTCAGCCTTCCCCAAGGCTGCCCGCTGCGAAGGAATCACAGATTCTAGCAGCTAAAATCTGAAGTGTAATAAGCTCTTCCTGAACACTTATTGGGGCGCTCGTCAACCTCCTCCAGGTTGCCCGCTGCAAGGGACCCCGGTCTCAGCAGTTGAAGTCTCGGGTGTATAGCACACACACACACTGCCCTGACCATCGGCTGACAATTGGCAGCTTAGTAGACTGAATTCCTCTATGCAGACACAGAACATATAGAACCTAGGCAGGAGAAGCCCTAGATGAGCTGCCGGCAACTGGCGCCCTAGGTGAAATGCACAATCGGTGCCCCCGTCTCCAAAGGCCTCAACAGCAGTTTATCTTGGTGCTGTAGACGACAGCCTAGGTCGCCTGTTTTGACGAGCTGCCACTGAACCTAGGCACTTTCTTGCACACCTTTCTCCACCAAGGTGCCTTGACAATGTCCTGGAAGGAGGTAGGTTAGACTCTATGTTGTTCCTCCTGTTTTTGTTGTCTCTTTACAGTGCTTATCATTGCCATATAATAAAAATAGCATTGGTAGTTATGTGCATAATGGATTGCAGTCTCCTTGGAACAGCTTGGAAACTATCAGCTCTTTTGCTTCTGACTGGACACAGAATTTTCAAGAGAACTGACTGGAACTTGCCAAAATAATGGCCTCACAATCATAGGACAGATGGGCTTGTGGTTACAGAATGAGCCTGTGGCTGAGGAAATTTGGGTTTTGTTCCTGGCTGGGTTATGACTTCCTTGTGTGACCATGGGCAAGTAATTTTGTCTCTAAGAGGGGCGTTTTCCAAAGTGCTCAGCATTTTCCATTGCAATCAATGAGAATGTAGTTATTGATTTCAGAGATTAGTTAGGCCTATGCTGAGTGTTTTTGAGTGGGAGTTCTGTTGGAGGGGCAGTGTGGTGGGAGAGAAGCTGAGCCCTGATTAGGGAGTGGGGCTTCACTGATTAGGGGTCCTATAAAGGTAGCCTTCTAGTCAGGCAGCGGCACAGATAGCTGCAGCGGCACAGGAGCCAAGCAAACAGAGCTGTAAACAGGGGAGTTTAAGTGGGAGTTTGTAAAGGGACTTTGGATTGTGGGCCTTGTTTGGAGTTTGTTTTTCCTGTGGAGGGGGTGTTTTGGTTTGTTTTTGTGTTCACCGGACTAATAGGATTTTGGTGAGAAAGTAGATAAAACATAGAGATATTAGTGGCCATGGCCCAAGTAGTAGATAACACAAGGAGGATGATTGGATGTGGTAGCTGCGGTATGTACATGATTCTGGAGGGGGTACCTGAAAGGAGTTTTGTTTGCATGAAGTGCCGCCTGATAGAGCTGATGGAAGAAAAGATCCGAGGACTGGAGATGCAGGTGGAAACTCTGGTCGAGTTTAGAAGGGGGTTTGAGCAGATGATGGGGCAAAGGCATGACGTGGCTAAAGGGGAAAGCTTAGATATGCAGATGGAAGCAGGATCAAGGGCCTCAGAGGGGGGACTGCTGGGCGAAGAAAATGGACAGTGGAAGCATGTGACTCAGAGGACCAGGCAGAGGAAAAGATGGATCAGTGAGGGAAAAATAGAGCTCAAGAACAGGTATGTGGAGTTGGAAAATGAAGAAGGGGTACAGCAGGTAGATAATGAAGATGGAAGGGTAAGGAAGAAGAGAAGAGTGGCTAGTCCCATAGATAAAGGGGAAGACTTAATGGAGACAACACCAATAATGAGCATTAGGATTACAAGGGAAAATAGGAATGGTAAGGATTTGCAGCCAGAGGAAGCTAGAGATAGACCAGAGAATTTCACTGTCACTAGGAAAAGGCAGGTCTATGTGATTGGGGACTCCTTATTGAGAAGAATAGATAGGCCTGTAACCAGAGCTGATCCAGAGAATAGAAGGGTGTGCTGTCTGCCAGGTGCTAACATATGAGATGTGGAACTGAGGTTGAAGATAATTATTAAGGGAGCAGGAAGGAATCCATTGATCATCCTTCATGTAGGAACAAATGATACGGCTAGATTCTCGCTGGAAAGAATTAAGGAAGACTATACTAGGCTGAGGAGGATGCTCAAGGAAATTGAGGCTCAGGTGATCTTTAGTGGGATTCTGCCTGTTCCTAGAGAAGGGCAACTAAGATGTGACAGGATTATGATGATCAATAGATGGCTTAGGCTGTGGTGCTATAAGGAGGGCTTTGGGATGTATGGTCACTGGGAGGCATTTATGGACAGAGGACTGTTCTCTAGAGATGGACTTCACCTAAGTAGGGAGGGAAATAGACTTCTAGGATGGAGGCTGGCTCAACTTATTAAGAGAGCTTTAAACTAGGAATTTGGGGGAGATGGTTGGGAGATGTCAAGGTAATCTCTACGCCAGATTTTAACACTGAGAGGGAGGAAAACAAAGTAAGTATAGCTGGGGGTAGGAGAATGAACATGAGGAAGGGTGGGGTGGATACTAGTCTAATAGGTCATATTGGAGGTATAACATCTGTGCCAAATTGGGCAAAGAATGTGAATGAGGCCAAAGAGCAAAAATTAAGATGTTTGTACACCAATGCGAGGAGCCTAGGTAACAAAAAGGAGGAACAAGAGCTATTGGTCCAGGAAGTGAAACCAGATATTATAGGAATAACAGAAACATGGTGGAATACTAGGCATGACTGGAGTACAGGTATTGAAGGGTATGTGCTGTTTAGGAAAGACAGAAATAAGGGTAAAGGTGGTGGAGTCGCATTGTATATCAAAGATGAGGTAGATTGTAAAGAAATAAAAAGTGATGGAATGGAGAAGACAGAGTCCGTTTGGGCAAAAATCACATTGGGGAAGAAAACTATCAGATCCTCCCCTGGGATAGTGCTTGGGGTGTGTTATAGACCACCAGGATCCAATTTGGATATGGATAGAGACCTCTTTAATGTTTTTAATGAAGTAAATTCAAATCCCGGGCTTCATTTGCAATTGCGGTATGCCTACATTACCCCGCTAGTTCGAACTAGTGGGGTAGTGTAGACATACCCTCAGAGAAGTGATTAAGAAAAAGCAGAAAGCATATAAGGAGTGGAAAATGGGAGGGATCAGTAAAGAAAGCTACCTTATTGAGGTTAGAGCATGTAGGGATAAAGTGAGAAAGGCTAAAAGTCAGGTAGAGCTGGACCTTGCAAAGGGAATTAAAACCAATAGTAAAAGGTTTTATAGCCATATAAATAGGAAAAAACAAAAAAAGAAGAAGTAGGACCACTTATTACTAAGGATGGAGTGGAGGTTAAGGATAATCTAGGAATGGCCCAATATTTGAACAAATACTTTGCTTCAGTCTTTAATGAGGCTAATGAAGATCTTAGGGATAATGGTAAGTTAACAAATGGGACTGAGGATAAGGAGGTAGATATTACCATATCCGAGGTGAAAGCCAAACTTGAACAGCTTAATGGGAGTAAATCGGGGGGCCCAGATGGTCTTCATCCAAGAATATTAAAAGAACTGGCACATGAACTTGCAAGTCCATTAGCAAAATTTTTTAATAA
Organism: Pelodiscus sinensis; assembly: GCF_049634645.1. NCBI lineage: Eukaryota > Metazoa > Chordata > Testudines > Trionychidae > Pelodiscus > Pelodiscus sinensis. The sequence goes on from NC_134720.1 coordinate 13,858,863, forward strand.
ATCTCTAAACTCAGGGGTTGTACCATTTGACTGGAGAATTGCTAATATAGTTCCGATTTTTAAGAAAGGGAAAAAAAGCGACCCGGGTAACTATAGGCCTGTTAGTTTGACATCTGTAGTATGTAAGATCCTGGAAAAAATTTTGAAGGAGAAAGTAGTTAGAGACATTGAAGCTAATGGCAATTGGGACAAATTACAACATGGTTTTACAAAAGATAGATCGTGCCAAACCAACCTGATCTCCTTTTTTGAGAAAGTAACAGATTTTTTAGATAAAGGAAATGCAGTAGATCTAATCTACCTCGACTTTAGTAAAGCATTTGATACAGTACCACATGAGGAATTATTGGTTAAATTGGAAATGATAGGGATTAATATGAAAGTTGAGAAGTGGATAAGCAACTGGTTAAAGGGAAGACTACAGCGGATCATACTGAAAGGTGAACTGTCAGGTTGGAGGAAGGTTACTAGCGGAGTTCCTCAGGGATCAGTTTTGGGGCCAATTTTATTTAATCTTTTTATTGCTGATCTTGGCACCAAAAGTGGAAGTGTCCTAATAAAATTTGCAGATGACACAAAGTTGGGAGCTATTGCCAATTCAGAAAAGGATCGGGATATCATACAGGAAGATCTGGATGATCTTGTAAATTGGAGTGATAGCAATAGGATGAAATTTAATAGTGAGAAGTGTAAGGTTATGCATTTAGGGATTAATAACAAGAATTTTAGTTATAAGCTGGGGACACATCAGTTGGAAGTAACGGAGGAGGAGAAGGACCTCGGAGTCCTGGTTGATTATAGAATGACTATGAGCTGCCATTGTGACATGGCTGTGAAAAAGGCTAATACTATCTTGGGATGTATTAGGCGAGGTATTTCCAGTAGGGATAAGGAGGTGTTAGTGCCATTATACAAGGCATTGGTGAGACCCCATTTGGAATACTGTGTGCAGTTCTGGTCTCCCATGTTTAAGAAGGATGAATTCAAACTGGAACAGGTACAAAGAAGGACCACTAGGATGATCCGAGGAATGGAAAACCTGTCTTATGAAAGGAGACTCAAGGAGCTTGGCTTGTTTACCTTAACCAAAAGAAGGCTGGGGGGGGGGACATGATTGCACTTTTTAAATATATTAGAGGGATAAATACCAGGGAGGGAGAGGAATTATTTAAGTTTAATACCAATGTGGACACAAGAACAAATGGATATAAGCTGGCTAGTAGGAAGTTTAGACTTGAGATTAGACGAAGGTTTCTAACCATTAGAGGAGTGAAGTTCTGGAACGGCCTTCCAAGGGAAGTAGTGGGGGCAAAAGATCTAGCTGGCTTCAAGATTAAACTAGATGGGTTTCTGAAGGGGATGGTTTGATGAGATAACATGATCTTGGTAACTAATTGACCATTCATTATCAGTGGGAAATAGGTCAATGGAGGGATGATAGGAGTTACTATAGAGAACTTTCTGGGTGTCTGGCTGGTGAGTCTTGCCCACATGCTCAGGGTTTAGCTGATCACCATGTTTGGGGTCGGCTAAGGAATTTTCCTCCAGGGTAGATTGGCAGAGGCCCTGGAGGTTTTTCGCCTTCCTCTGTAGCATGGGGTACAGATCACAGCTGGAGGATTCTCTGCATCTTGGGGTCTTTAAACCATCATTTGAGGACTTCAATATCTGAGCTATAGGTGAGAGGATTATTAAAGGACGGGGTGGGTGAGATTCTGTGGCCTGCACTGTGCAGGGGGTCAGACTAGATGATCATAATGGTCCCTTCTGACCTTAAAGTCTATGAGTTTTAGGAATTCTACATTCTGTGCCCCAGATCCCCCTAGTTAAAATGAAGCTACTGCTCTTTCTGAATGGGTGGTTGGTCAGGATTAAACAATAAACATTTTTGAAGTGATCAGATATAGCAGTGCAACATCACATAGAAAGACATGTATATACATGAAGAAATTATATGGAAAAGTTGGATAACTGCTGTTTTAAAGTTTCTGCCAGAAGCTCATAGCATTTCATGCTTTTTTTCATTAATCAGCATTTCAACAGCTTCATTTCATGTTTCATGTGTGACATGGAGTTATAGAAATCTGAAACAGGTACCTTTACTGTCGTTTAACTCTCCCCCACTGAAATACTGCACAAAAGAACATTACTAATGAAACACCATTTTTGAAATAGGTGCAACAAGATGGAACACTAGTAGATCTTGTAGACAAGACTCACAACAAAATCTGGCTATAATTTTGATAAGATTACAAGAAAAACCATAGCAAAGACAATCCTTGGACCATTTAGTCCATTGTCCTCTCTTTGACAGTGGCCTGAATCAGATGCTTCAAAGGAAGGTGTAAGAAATTTCAGCATAGACAGTTTTAAGAATAATATGCCTATTGGGTAGTTTCTTTCTAATGCCTCCAATTAGTGGCTGGCTCCTGCCCTGAAACCTGGGGGTTAATTAATTAATTTAAAATAGATCTGAAGAAGCTGTGGAAGTTAGTTTATATTAGTGTGCAATCCTTTTTTGAATCCCATTAAGCTCTTATACTCAGTGTAATCTTATGGCAGTGAGTTTTATGGTTAATTATGCAGTCTTTCTTTATATGGAGATCTTTGCATACCTCTATTTTAATCAGCTGTTGGTGGGTTCCCTTTTAATTTCTGCTATATTTATTTGAGAGAGGGGGACCAGAACCAAATGAAGTTTAAAGCTGAGAGGTGATGGTATATAATGGTCAGGGCTCGACAAATGAGGCAATCTACTCACCCGTGGTGAGTAGATTTTAGCCCGGTGAGGCTGCGCAGAACGGTCAGCGCATGCGCAGTGTGTACTTCCATTCGACTGGTGAGCAGGACTTGCCACCGCTTGGCGAGCCCTGATAATGGTCATCTGAAGAAGAGGGCTGTGCCCCCGAAAGCTCATGATATCATCTACAGATTTTATTAGTCTATAAAGTGCTACCAGACCATTGGTTGTTTTTTTAAGTTTATCCCGTACAGACTAACTCGGCTACCCCCTGAAGCTTCTGAATATTTTCAGTGTTAGTCTTCATCTTGCTCCTCGTGTAAACTAATATTTTTCTTGGAGGTTTTTTTTTTTGGACTAAGATTGCACATTGAGCAGAAGTATACCCAACTATAACCAGCTGGTCTCTTTCTATCATGGTTACAGTTCCTTTACAACCCAATAATTTTGGTTGCAGTTTAAAGGAAATGAAAGCTTTCAAGGTGTTAAATCCAACAAACTATCTCCTAGAATAAGGGCTATTCTTAGGATGTATGGGTCCTTACACAGTACTATTAAGTGGGTGCCCCTATGCCCAATGGCAGCCCCAGAGTGGTGATGATTTTTTAAAGCTGTGATTTTATAATCTTCAGCAACACACTCATGAAATATTTTAAACTATGGTCCTGTCAACTTACACAGTAAATTCAGAAACGGACAGTATGCATGGGGGTTGCAAATGTCTGTTAAAGGGCTTCATTACCACTTAAATGGCTCCTCCACAGGTTCAATATTCTGCTGATAGGTCTGGCAGGCTTTTCAGCTTGTGACTTGACTAGATTCTCTCTGGAGGTAACAGAAGCACAGAACAGGAATAGGAAGAGGTGGGTGGATGGATATGAAGACCCAGTGGCATCTCAAATTTACAGATGCCTTACACAGCTGCGTATTCTGCATACGGGTAAAGATGGCCCTGCCTTAGAAATGAAAAAAGAAGAAAACTCCACTGCCATCGGTAGTTGTGTCTGGTCAAAATAGCTAGCAATGAGCTCAAAACCACATGAATGCTCCAGAGAGTGGAAAGGAACGCAACCACTCAGAATCAACTCTGAAGGATTATTCCAGGCTCATTCATCTGTTGATTATCACTGAAATCTGAGCCTTGCACCAACTTGCCAAAGATACTTTTGACCCATTAGCACATCATCATAATTCTGCAATAGCCTAAAAAGAAGGGGGGGGGGGAGAGACAGCCCACAAAAACATTTCCCCTTGACTATTACTTACCAAGTCAAGTTACAATCTATTCGGCGTGCAATCTAAATGCCTTGTTAATAATTACTATGGTTACAGTAAAGTTTGTGTCACTGCTGTCATCACATACCCCAAGTGTCCTAGAGGTCAGGATTGAATGGTGGAGTCAGCAAGGCCTTTTAGACTTAGTCTCTTTGAACTTCTATGCTTCTCATCTCTTCCTTGAGCTGTAAATCTGCACATACAAGAGCATTTCTCACTTCGTCTTCTATTTCATATAATCTTCACTGCCCTCCTTCCTACCCTCTGTGGACCCTGCTAGGTTCCACTTCAACCCACTTCAGTCCTACCAGGAAGCAAGAGTCTCATCCTCTCTGACTGGCTCCCTGAATCTTTCAGAACACAGTATAAAACATTATTCTTTCAAGTCTTCAGGACTCTCTGTGGGCTTGACTTTCCTCACCACCTTCATTCATCTCACTTCCAATTTTTGAGGATTTTCCCTCCACATCTCATGACAAAATTGGTTTGGTTCCCCCACACTTCTCCTTCCCTCAGTTCAATTCATTGAGATTTTATTGTCTTGGCAAACAAGTGTCGCCAAAGCAGAGAAAAGACATACCTCTCAGGGGTCTATCACAGATTGGGTGTGACCCACCTAAGATAGGATTACATAGTGTTTGGGTTTGTTCCTTGTGTCTATTTGCCTATGTCTGATCCAGTGACAAATTCATACATAGTGTGGTGTCTATTCTGTTGTCTATCTCATTTCTCTCTGGGTTGGGAATAGTTTATCCTACCTGCTTTTTGATTGGATATATTTTATGATTCCTAATCATTTGAAGAAATAGCTTCCTTTCACTTCATATTTGGGATAGTAGAAAAGAATCTGTGCTTCTGTTTCAATCTCTGCTCAACTATATTGACTGCATAGTTGGTTTTCTGGGGTTAAAAATAGCACCTCCCAACTTCTACATTGCGGTCATTGAGGCCTTGTAGGCACACACATGTTGTAGAACTTTAAATGTCAAAATATAGGTAAAATGATACAAGCACCATAACTTGGATTGGTTACTTCATCTGCTTCCTCCTTGACCTGTCAGCCACCTTCAGTATTGTTGACCAGTTTCTTCTTGAAATCATGTCCTCCATTGCTATGCAGGAATCTGTCCTCTCCAACTTCTCCTACTTCTTCGATTGTTCCTTCAGCTGGTCTTTTAGGGTGCATCTACACTGCACCTATAGGTTGAAATAAGATACGCAATTTGAACTACGCAAATCTAATTTTGAAATAGCTTATTTGGCTATTAGCTCCATTTGGCTTCCTCTTCCCTATCAGTCAAGAATTAGTCACTTGTCTTTACTTTCAAGCTTATCTCCACTCTAGCATATCTTGTTTGCTATAAAGATATTGACTTCCACCTCTGACATCAGGCCAGCCTCCAATCCTCACAAATACCTTTCTGATTTTTCCCACTTGTGAGATGCTCCCCATAAATATCTATAAGGTTACCCCTTTTTCTACCTTTGCAATCTCCTTAAAACTCCCCTTTGTCATGATCCCTACAGAAAACTTGACAACAGTATGATGTTTTGGGGATCACCCAGACCTGTAAGGAGTTCTGTCATTGCCTGCTCTGTAGTCCTAAAGCTGTGCTGTTATGGCTCAGATGCCTGATATCAATAGCTTGCCTACAAGCAGAAGCTCTTACCTTGGCTTCCACCAGCCTGCCTCCTTCTTGCAGGTTAACATCAACACCCTTTTCAATCCTGAGTCTCATCAAATTGCCTCTCTGAATTCAAGTATCAGATTGTCTCCTCTGCACGCATGTAACCAGGGCCACAGATATCAGCTAAATTCGGCACCCACACTCCACACAGTTTCTTCAACAAAGTCCTGACATTCAATTTCTTGTTGCCAAACCTCAGACACAAGCCTTCCTTCAAAAGGCTTTACTCACTGAGGCTATGTCTAGACAGCAGTCTTCTTTTGGAAGAAGCTTTTCCGGAAGAGATCTTCTGAAAAAACTTCTTCTGAAAGAGAATGCCCACACTACAAAAGCACATCGAAAAAGCAATCTGCTTTTTTGAAAGATAGCGTCCACACTGAATGGACACTATCTTGCATGTAAGAAGTGATTATTATGGACGGAATGATCACCAGGACACCTGTGCTTTTTCCTCTTTCCTCTTCTTTTGAAAAAACTCCCTCTTCCCCATACACACACACCTTTTTCCAAAAGAGCTCTTTTGGGAAAAGGGTTCTTCCTCATAGAATGAGGATTACCAGTGTTGGAAACTCCCTCTATTCTTTCAATTTTCTTTCGGAAGAACGGAATTGCAGTGTGAACGTAAGGGAAGGGTTTTTAAAAAAAGGCTGTTTTTCTGAAAAAAATTCTGTAGTTTAGACAGACCCTTAGTCCATGGTGCCTCATGTTTCTTCAGAATGTGGAAACCCTACCTGATTTGGGAGCTGTCATGTCTCAAAATCATTCCATTAACTTCAATTGTCCACCATTGTCCTTTCTTTGGACTGGACAATGGATGTTTACTTAAAATTGGTTTCATGAAAGCAGCTGACTTGAGGGGTGTGCTTCTTGATGTCTAATCTCTTCCTGGCTTGCTGTGAGGTGGTGTCATGGCAGTAACACAGGTTGTGTGATTTACTAGTCAGAGCTCAGAGTAGAGTTGGGGTCATAGCCAATAATCATGCCAGAGATCCAGCCATAATCAAAGTTAGAAGTGACACCAAGAGTTAAACTGAAGTCAAAGCCATCGCTCCAAGGCTCAAGCCAGAGTCAATAGCTGAAAGCTTTAAAGGGATAGCTGAGTTAGTCTGTAACTGGAAAAGCTTAAACAATGGATGGTCTAGCAGCACTTTAAAGACTAACAAAACATGTAGATGGTATCATGAACTTTCGTGGGTACGACCATCCACATGTTCTGTGAGTCTTTAAAGTGCTGCTAGACCTTTACATAAGTGAAATTAGAGACTGGGCTGGGGAGCAGGAACAAGGGGAGATAATCTGCCCGATGAATCTAGGTAGTTCATTTGTATTTGAAGGTATGGGCTGTGATTAGCTGTGAAGCTTTTCATGGTTCTTTTGAGTGGAAAATGGGAGACAAGACTATTTTGTATTGTGCTAAGAGAGCTGGCGGGCTGGAGCCCACAAGAGACAGGCTGTAGCGAATAAAAATGATTCAGAATTGAAATGAGGTGTAGTGGTGAGGGAATAAGTAAGTGAATGAAAAAGAATGAGAGAGAATGTGTGAATGGATAGGAGAATGTGTAAATGTCCTGATGAATGATGAGAGACTGTGTGACTGAATTAAAGAATGTGTGAGGTGATAAATGGGAGGGGAGGGAAACAGTTGAACCAACTTCATTGAGAGTATCCATAGACAATTAGGTCTGTAGTGAAATCAGCAGAGAGAGAAGACAAAGAATAAAGGGATCAGTGCCAACATTGGAGATGTGTTCGGTTTGAGACTGGCAGACAGCAGAGGTGAGGGAAGGGCTCAGGTTTCTGAGGCCCACACCAAAAGAATAGTTCTGGGTAACTAGTTAAAGGAGAGAGGCTATAGAGGGGTATACAAAGAGGTCTTGGTGGCATCTAACTCCCAAATAAAATAAACTGACATACAGCGAGAAGACAAGCAGTAGCCAAACATTTAGTAGAACATTCAGCTTCTTTCACAGCTTCTATCTGGGAAAATATAGGGGCAGAAAGAGGATAAAAGCTACTCACCCTAGAGTGCTAATGGCAACAAAAAGAAATCACATACAATAGTTCTACTGAAAAACATGCCTGTCCCCATGAGCCCTTTGGGGAACATTATTTATTGCAAATCACCGGTTGGTTAGGCCAATGGCTCATACCTGCTATCAGATGAAAAAGCCTTTCTTTTAGCATTTTACTGGGGCTCAGTTTTCCAAATTCAACCTCTAATTTTGCACACAGAGTAATGAACGTGCTATTACATCAGAACTGGGAGCAGTAAGAGATTTGTTCCAGACGACTTTGGTATGATGGGTACCAGGATAATATTGGTGACTGGGACAGAGGGCAACAAAGTTATCAGGATTGGATGGGGAGAAGGAGTGACCCATGAGAAATTATTGCAACAGCAAAAATGTGTATGTGAGGGCTGAGTAAAAGAAAATTAAGAATCCCCTTGCACTAATCTTACACCATTGACATCAGTGGAATTACTCCTGATTTACACCATTGTGAACAAGAGGAGAGTAGTCTGTGGTGGCCATCATTCAGAATATCCTCTGTAAGTGGATTCCTAGAGTTGTAGGAACATAGAAAGAGCAATGCATGCCTTAGGGTGACTGACTCTTTTTGCTAAATGTTAGGTGCAAAATATTCTCAATCTCACTATTCAAGACAAAGAGAGAGCTCCTGTAATAACTCACTACTTAAACAACTCAGTGTAAGTTACACAATAAATCCACAATGCCATGGACATTGGGTGAAAGCCCAGCTGGGGAAGGCAAGACACATCCTGGCCCATTCCACATGAAGCCCCACCCACGAAGCCAAGCCCCACCCACTCCAGACTGATCTTTCCTGGCCATGTGGAGAGCCGTGGCTGCCATGCTGCAGCCTTGGCCCCCATCCCTCTCCAACAGTCAGGGAAAGCCAGGCTGCCAGGTCACGGCCCCTCCCTTCCCAGCAGCCAGTGGAAGCTGGGCTTCCGGGCCATGGCCCCATCCCTTCCTGATGACAGGGAGAAGCCAGGATGCTGAGCTATGGCCCTATCTCTCCCTGGCAGCCGGGGGAAGCCAGGCTGCTGAGTCATGGCCCCATCCCTCCCTGGTGGCTGGGAGAAGCCGGGCTGTCAAGCCAGGCTACCATGTAGCAGCACCAGCCTTCCCCACCAGCAACTCCAGCTTTAGTCAGTTGGGTGTGTAGGCAGTTTGGGGAAGGCTGTGCCTTCCCCTGCCTCCATTACCTCCCGCCCATGCACAACAAAAATCAGTGTTTGTTTATTTTTCTTTATGATTTATGGGTGATGTGTTTTCTCAGAGTAAATGACAAATCCTTTACCCATCCTATTTGATTGCTATAACCAATCAATATTAAAAACACAAACATTTCAGTGTGTGTGTGTGTGTGTGTGTGTTTGTAACAATTCATAACACTACATGCAGCAAGCTTTTTCCCAATATGAACCTCAGTTGGTTCTCAGGATGTAATGGCTCTAATTCTTTGAAAACATTTTTTAGAAGTGACCATTTAATTGGCACTAAATGTTGACCCTGCTGTGACAGCTGCCTTCTAACAAAAGGATAGATTTTTTTTGTTTAATATATTCTTGAAAAATACTATTCATTTTCATTTCCTGAGCTAAGTACCATATAACATAAGTGTCATCAACTATGTGAAACACATAATAAAAGGAGACTTCTTTGTGCCAGTAGCATGAACACAAATACATGCAATCCTAGTCTGGTATCTTCATTGTATGTATTTTACTAGTTTTGTGCTTCTATACAGTGAATTTATTTTTTGGTCTGTTGATTCTCATGGATTTGTGCCCCTCAAGTTTTCTTTAAAGTTAGTCTTACCCAAAATGGTGTGAAGGAAGTGTACTACTAAATTGACAGCATTTTTTTTTAGCATTGCTGATTATCTATAGGATAATGAGATTTTGATCAATGTGGGAAGAAACTGAAAGTGAAGGTAGCTAAATGGATAATACTAGGTCACCTTCCTATGTATCATAAACCCAGTGCCCAGTTAAAGATGATTGACAATCTATGCTCCAGAGAGATCCAACACTAGAATAACGAGCCTGTTGCATAGGCCAGATATAAGATGCTTTATCAGAACTTTGTAGCCAAGTTTGTACAGCATAATTATAGCCACTTCTGTCCATTGTGCATATATGCTCATTCGAATGAGCCCTAAAATTATTCTCAATTAAAAATGGTTAATGTCATACCTGTGATGTATGGGAGAGGTAGTATTCTTTCCTGGACATTCCAGCCAATCAGTTAACTAAATTGCCTGTAAGAGTTAACCCAGAGACACCGGGTCTTTCAGGCTACGTCAACACTACGATGTTTGCCAGAAGAAGCAATGCAAATTAAGTGTGTATTAGCATTTTCTCATGCTTCATTTGCATAATCTCTTCCAATCTGTTTTTGCACAAAAACAAGCAGTGTAGATGTTTCCTTTTTTGTGCAAAAACCCGTTTTTGTGCAAGATCATTATATCTCCTTTTTTGAGGCATAAGGATCTTGCACAAAAGGGTTTTTTGTGCAAAAAAGGAAATGTCCATACTGCTTGGTTTTTGCGCAAAAACCCCTTGTGGAAAAACAGATTAGAAGAGATTATGCAAATGAAGCATGAGAAAATGCTAATCTGCACTTCATTTGCATTGCCTCTTCCAGCAAACATTGTAGTGTAGATATAGCTTCAGAGTCTCCTGAAAGTGTTGGCAGGGAGCCAGGACAGCCCATGAAAAGAGTGTGAGTTTTTTTTAATTGAAGCAGGACCCTCTTGGTACAGTCTTTGTGTGATCAGAGCTGAGCTGGGATAGATGAGTTAAGTAAGGAACAATGCATGGAATTTCCAGTGATATTCATACCTAGGGAAGGACTGAACCCTGGAATAACAGATATGTACGTAGAACAGGGAATGTTTAATCAGACATGATCAGGTTATTTTTGGATTTCTTGAACTCTTTGCTGAGCCCAGGACTATACACCGGGAAGCAAGTCTCTGTGTTTTTTAATCTGCCTTTTTCAGTTGCTTTGTAACACCTAGCAACCAATTATACTTTATCAAGTATGCCTTATTTGTTTTGTTAATAAAATGACCTTTTAAAGACTATGATCTGATTCCTGTGTCCTAGAAGGCAGGAGGTTCTGTGTGCACATGCCTGAGACTGAAAGAAGTTACAGGTTGTTTTCACAGCTCTTTCCATAGGGAGATTTAAGAACTTGAGGGTTCCCCACAGGAAGAAATTCCCAAGTGCACCTTTCTGGGTTCTCATTTGGGTTTTTGCATTTGGATGGTGACAGCATACCACCCAAAGTCAGGGAGCTTTCAAGCAGAAGCCTTGAGGTGCAGGATATTTTAAAGTCTCTTAGGGTACGTTTATATTGCAGCCTTAGCTCAAAATAAGCTACGCAATTTGAGCTATGCAAATTGCATAGCTTATTCCTATCAATTTTGAAATAGCTTACTTTGTAATTTGGTGCTGTCTACACAGCACCAAATTTCAAAATAAACCACTATTCTGAAAGATCCAATACTCCTCATGGAATGAGTTTTACAGGGACATTGGAATAGCAAGCCTGTTACATTTCGAAATAACGAGCTTGCTTCAAAGACACAGAATAGCTATTTCGGGATACCAGAAGTATCCTGAAATAGCACTGCAGTGCCTTTGCAGGCCTCCACCTTCTGCACTTGAAGTGCCAGAGTAGGGAGCAGCTGCCACAGTACAAAACTTGGCCTCTACAAAGAGTCCATAAAGCAGATGAGGTAGTTAGATAAAAATCAATATCAAGTAATAATCACCACTAATCTAAGGGAGAATCTTTGACTATAAGCAATAATTCACTAATTACACAATATTCCAAGGACTTGAATGACTAAGATTCTGGCAAGTTTAAAAATACTTCCAACTGCCTCATTCACATTTTAGACAAATCAGTTGATTGAGAATGATTTGTATGGGCTACACTGGCTCAATTACAGATCAATACAGCACTGAACTTTAGAGATGAGTGATTAGAAAAAGAACATGGACTGAAACACTTCAAGCCTTGGTGATGGATTTTTGTTTCAAGGACAGGAAATCAGCACCCTGTACTGTATCTTTTTTCTAACAGTTTCATACCAGCTCTTATACAAAATAATTGTGCTAGAGCAGTAATGCATGGAGGCATTCATATTTGTGTATGCTTTGCACCTACCAACTCTCTTCAGGGAAGAGTTGACTTCTTATATTGGCATTTTCCCAGAATGCATTTCTGGGTTTGTTGTTTCATATTTAGCATTGTTAAGTAGCATCAGCTTTCAGGTGGCCAGGTGAGATCCTCTTCCCTCCTCTGGTCACTTTATACTGTTGGGTATAAAGCTGGAGAATGATGTGCAGGTTTCAAAAAGGAGGTAGGAGTTCTGCAATACAGGAACTGTGAAAACCGATGAAAGGGTCCCCTCACAAGGACCCAAAGCTCTGGCATAGGAGATGTGCAAGGGGATGGGGGAATTATGCTACAGAGATCCTGGGCAGCTCTGCAGCCCATATGGTAGCTCGGGGAGGTTACAGTAACCAAAGCAAGCCGCCAGCACTCAGGTGGTACAAAGATGGGTTCTTAGGTTACGTCTACACTGCACAGTTATTTTTGGAATAAGCTATTCTGGAATAGTTATTCCAAAATAGCTTATTTTGAAATAGCACATCTATACTGTAGGGAAGCCTCAAAATGAATCCAAGGCAGGCTTCCCTAATGTAGACGTGCTATCTCAATTTAGAGCCCCAGGAGGAATAACTTAGAATGGCCCTGATGAGGGGCTATTTTGAAATAGCAGAAGTGGAGTGTCTACACAGACACTATTCTGAAATAACTATTTTGGAATAGGCATTATTCTTCACAGAATGAGGTTTACAGAAGTTGAAATAAGACATCCGTTATTTTGAAATTATTTTGAAATAACGGAATTGCTGTGTAACAGCCATTATTCCGAAACAACTTTGCTGTGTGGGCACACCCTTAGAGAGGCAGCACAGAAACTTAGCTACCATTTTGTAAAAGTATGTTGCTTGCTGCATCTCCTTCATTTGTCCTCCTCCTCCTCCTCCAGTTAGTTCTTAACAATTGTTGTTTCCCTATTCCTATCTCTGCAGAGATGGAAGACAGAAGCCGAGGGGCGGTGGTGTGGTGGTGTGTGTGTGTGTGGCAGGGGGAACCACTTCCACCACCACAGGTAGGTAGTCAAGCCTGAATTGTGCTTATTTTCCAACCAATTTTGGAATTCTTTGCTTTGATTTTGAAAATCTTGCATTAGGTTGAGTAAAATGATTGTGTCTCAGCATTGCCAACCCTGGAACTCTGAAACCAGAGTTTTGACCAAAGAAATCATGACAATAGCAGAAAAATCATGACATTTTAAAAATACAGATTACATTTTGGGGTTTTATGTTTTGCCTTCTGGTTTCTGAGACTTCAGGAGGCACACACTTCACATTTTCAAGCTTTTCCCTGCAACCACAAGGACTAGAGACTTATTTTACCTTTTGAATGAAAGCGGAGATTCTCAGGCAATCTCTGGATTCCAGCAGTTGTGGCTTCATGGAAAATAAACAAACACGCAAAGATTGCAAATTGTGCAATACAATTGTGAGCAGTGGCAAATCTGAAACCATCTATTTATTATGGTTATTATATAAGTAGGAGTAGCCACTTGTTTTTGAGTGCAGTTTTCACGTAACTCAGACTAAAGCACCCACATTTGTGTGTCAATTTTCATCCATCAGCTAAAGCATCTTGATCTTGAGCATGTTTAAGCCCAATTTTGGACCAAAAGAGACTATTATGCTATGGCAGTGGTAGGCACCTGAGGCCCAAGGGCCACTTGCAGTATATCTGGATTCTGTGTGTGTCCTGAAAGACCTTTTGTTTATCATTGCACACACACACAGGATGCCCAGATTCCATTGGTTTCCATCCATGTCATTTCTTTCCTATCAGTAAAACAAGGGCATGTGAAGTGATGTGCATGCCGATTGTATGTAACATTGTCTGGCAGAGCCGTGTGCTCTCTCTTCGTCCAATCAACATGCTGTGACAATTCAATTGGCACATCCTGCAAATTCTAAGCATGCAAGTGCAGTTAGCAAAACTATTCTACCCCCCAGAAGACTGTCTTGGTTACAACAATCTTGTGGCCCATTGAGACCAAGTGACACTCATGCGACCCACTCACTAGCCTAGATTGCCCATTGCTGTGCTACACGCTTGGTCCTCCATACAGTTTATCAGACTGTCTTAGATCTCCTCTTTTCCATTTGAAAATCAGCCTTTGTGGTTAAACAAAAGAAAAAGTCTGAAAAATTTCTAATTAAATGTTCCCCAAATTAAATCAGTTTTCAGGAAAGTGGCAGAATTACTTGTCAGGAGCTGCAGACTGCTCTCCTAGACACTATGCAATATTAATATTTAGTAATTGTTTATACAAGATTTTTCCAATACTGCTTCCTTTAAGCGAATGCTAAATGACTAGCTGAACCTCTCACCACTGAGACAGACACAAAACTAGCCTGGGTTTCATCTACACACCTGCAAAAGTCTTTGAAAAAAAAGTCTCAAGGGCAGTCGTCAGTAGCTTAAAAAAAATGATGATGGATAGCAGCAATTATAAACCAATAATATGTGGGAAACAGAAAAGATTGCAAAGAATTTCCTGCCATATGCATGTAGGAGGCATCTGGACTACATCTGGGAAAGCACACACTCAAGGCACTGAAGCCAGTTGGAGATACATGTCTGTGCTATCAAAGCTAATGATAAAAAGATGCATTTTATGCTTGCTACCTTGTAACAATAAAGAGATGGCAGGGGGAAACCCAATATAAAACACTTGTCTGAACAGATGGGATGTAATACAGCACTAATTGGCTAAAAAACAGTGGAGATCACTTTGTGAGCTGTTCGCTCACTTTATTGTTTAATTATGTTCAAGATGATTGATAACTTTCCTTACAGAATGTGGTGCGAGGATTGCTGTTAGCACAAGTGGTGACTTGCAAATATGATGGGTCCTAGTATTTAGACTTTGGCTCACTAGGGGTGGGTGCAATCTAAAGTGAAGCCAGAGTGCATTTTGCTGCAATGTTTTCAATTTAGACCAGCCCAAAGAATTGAGTGAGCTACCCTCTCTGCTTTGACTATGCTTTCCTCTGCATGCAGATAATTCTTAGGCCCTAAACTACTTCCATTTTTTTGGTAACTGGGTTTGGTTTTTTAAAGGATTTGAAACTACAGACAGAGGAATACTTCTTTTTAGGGTCAAACAAAGATTTTTATTTTTCTATTTGCTTTATAATTAATTTTTCATTTAAATCAATTCACTATCTTTGATTCTTTTAAGACAGTGTAATATACAAATAAATAGAAAAACAGTACAGTTAAAAAAACCAAGAAATAATAACTTCTACAGCTATACCCTTCTGATTTACCTTTAAACATTTATGGAGTTAACAAATATATAATACTCACGTTAAGAAAGATAGAAGCATTGCTTAGATTCAGGAGATATTCTTTATGTTTTTCCTTTTTTGGATTTTTCATTGCAACTTATGACCGGTGTTGTTCCCCTTTCGGAGCTTATTTGTTCCCTTGGAGCTTATGTGCGGCAGAGAGATTCAGTGCCAGGGAGGGAGCTTTGGTTGATCAGACCTAGCTTTTTGGATTCGCAACCCATCCGCTCTTGGTCTGTTCCATCCAACCTTATATACCCTGTTTCGGTATTTCAGTATTCCTCCACTTACCTGACAATTGCTGACGTTAGATTTTTGTTGTCTCTTTCTGCCCTTACAAAAATTTTCGTCTGCTCCATTTGGGGTATTCAGCACTTTGTTGCATATTGCTGTCTGAGTTACTTACTTCCCTAAAAGCGGGGTTACTGTTGGTCATCCAATCAAATTTTGTTTTTATTTTACATCTCCTGTATCTCACAATGCTGCCTTTCCTTTACACTTACAATTAAACTGGTGCTCATTTGACATATTCTGGGTAGGCCTCAATACCTTCCTTTCACACATTTGACCTAGAAAATGAGTTAAGCTGAAGAAGTGAAAAAGGGAAGTCTTAGGGCCAGATTTTAAAGATGCAGACAGTGCCTGATGAGAGATCATTCCTACGGATCTCAGTAGGTACCTAGCAGGTCTGTCCTTATCAATTCTGGTGCCCTACTCAGGCTGAACGCCTGCACTATCCATCTCCAAGTGAGGTGGGGGAAGCTGCATTCAAGGCTGCAGGGACAGGAACTGTGGGGACAGAGAGTCTGATGGGTGAGCAGGTGGAAAGAATAATAGTGTAGCCCACCAGAGCACAGCAGTGGCTGAGAGACTGAGGCTGCTGGAGCAAGCAGTGCCCATGGCTAACACTAAATTTGGGGTGCAGTGGCCTTCGCAGCTTTATATTCTTCCTATGCCTAAGGATGGCCCTGGTGCCTAGCCAAAACCAGGACACAGGACATATATGGACAGGGGTGAATCTTTTCTTTGTCTTTCACACAGGTCCTGGGCTAATTCATCAGCCCAATAATGCCACTTTGCATTGCATGATTTGCTGAGATCAGCTGGGGATGACCAAAGGAGAATTTCTCCTGCACCTTACTGGTAAAAATCTGACAGATGCAGCTTCTCAGGCCTCTATACTGGTCACCCCTTTCTTCTTCCCAGCTAAAATTGAAGAAGGGGGCATGTGGGGACATTTTAGGAGCAGGACAGAGGCAGAAAATGAACAGGAAAGTATGTGGCAGAGCAGAGCTTTGCTACTCCTCATTCTCCACTGATGTAAGCTAGCACTTTCCTTCTGCATTCCTAATTTGCACGGGAGCAAGGTGGCTTTGAATCAGAGTCCTGTAATCTGCTCTCTGCTGGCCCTCTCTGCTCCACCCAACTAGTGTTTGGATGATGAGGAAATTCAAGGCCAATTGCTAGGTTTGTGTAAAATGTTGCTAACTTATGAATATGCTTTATTTCCTCTAATGCACTGAAATGCTCATTCCCCACTGTGTAGGAAACATGGAAATAGCTGATTACAAATTACATTCTTTTTATTGGGCATATACAATAGTGTTTCGGACAGTAAAGTTAGGTCAGGCACAAACCGGATCTTCATACGCACAGTGCATGTGGTAAACACCTGCATGAGACAAATGCACATAGATGCTGTGTTTCAGTATAACTAATACATAGATATTGAGAATTAACACCGTGCAGGTTGATTACTAGATCCATTAATAACTGACCATTATATCAAAACTAGTTAGATCCAATCCTTTCTACCATGTGAGTATCTAGTAGTAGAAAGTATGCAGACGTTTTTGCTCTGGGATTACAGCTGAAAGATTGTTTCTACTCCAAGATCACATTTTTTGACTAAAAGAAAAAAGCTTCCTTTGAGTCTGAAATCTTACTGTCATGGTTCTAAAAGAATGTCCCCAGCTAGTCCTCTAAACACAGGTGAATCACAGTCACTGCTAAGATTGTTTGTTGAAGGAGTTTGCTCCATTAGCAGGGTTATTCACTATGGCTATGTCTAGACTATGGTTTTTTTTTTCCAGGATAACTCTGGTATCCCGGAAAAACTCTGCCGTGTCCAGGGAACGCATCTGCTTTTCCAACATTTTTTGCTGAAGAGTGGATGTGCTCTTTCAGAAGCCCTGTCTTCCTTGCGCCATGAAAAAGAAGGGCTTTTCAGAAAGAGGAGGTTTTTCTGAAACTTGGCCCAGTGTAGATGGGTCAAATTTTGGAAAAGTGCAATTTGCATACCTTTTTCCAATAAAAAGCATCAGTGTAGTCATAGCCTATGAACTTAGCTGGGCCTTGAAGACACGATCCGTGTTGGAGATGGTAGCACAGAGTTGTAGTTCCTTGGCAAATACTTCTACTAGCATCATATTCTCCCCTGCCCACACTGCACTGTGTGGTGGAAAGAGAAAGTCTTGATGCCTGCCCCTTCCCTTTACCTTTTCCCGTTCAGTGTGTGCTGTGGGGATTTTGCAGGCAGCACCTCTGAGCACTAGGACTGTAAATGAGCATGGTCCTTAGTTGGGCTACGGACATCTGAGTAGGCTTCATTATGCCTGACTCTCACACAGGTGGACACTCTCTGTCTATGATTGTGAGGCAAAGTATGTGTCTCTTTTCCCTCACTACCGCCCCCCTCCCCCAGAGAGTTTCTATAAGAGGAGGTAGCTTTAAAATCCAGCCATAACAGCACAGCCAGTAAGCCAGTAAGAGGATCTCTGGGTGATGGGTTGAATCAGTGCATGGCTCACTCTTGTCTGGATCAGCTCTGCTCATTTTGGAACTGGACACCCAAGTTCTGGGATCCCAGTGCAACAGGAGTTGCAGGTGGTTTGGCTGGCATACCCACATGTCTAATGGGCTTACTGTTGCTGATAAGCTGTGAGTAAGGAAGGGGCACCAATATATCCATTCTGAAAGACAAAACAAATCTCTATGGCTGTGTCTAGACTATACCTCTCTGTCGACAGAGAGATGTAGATTAAGCACGTTGAAATTGCTAATGAAGCAGGGTTTTAAATATCCCATGCTTCATTAGCATGAACATGGCCACCACTTTTTTTCAAAGCAGAGCTTTTTAAAAAAAAAACACCCCAAAAACGGCAGTCTAGACATGGACCTGTTGAAAATAAACCCTTTTTCAACAAATCCTGTATTCCTCAAAAAATGAGGTTTACAGGATCTGTCGAGAAAGGATTTATTTTTGACAGATCCATGTCTAGACTGCCAGTTTTTTTCGAAAGAGCTCCATTTTGGAAAAAAGCGGAGGCCATGTTTATACTAATGAAGTGTGGGATATTTAAATCATTGCCTCATTAGCAATTTCAATGTGCTTGATTTGTCGACAGAGGGATGCAGTCTAGACATAGCCTGTAAGGCTTGGTTCAGATTCTGGGCAACTGAAACCTACATTGCTCCTGTCTGGCATTGGTTACACAATGGCAATCTCTGGCTTCTGATTTTCTGTTTCACTGTTGTCTCATCCTCCCAACCCACCTCCACCTGCAGCTCAGTTGTCTCTTGCACATTCTCTGCCATGCTGCCTTGGTATACCCAGAATCACTACCCACTTCTGCCCTCTGGGAAGAGAACCTGATCATTGTTGTAGATGCAAATATATCTCCAGATTTTCCCTTTCCCATTTTAATAACACAGGATATTGTTAATATAACTAGTTCTGACCCTTTACAGCAAAATCTGTATTTTGCCTTGGCATGGTTTCCTTTTACTCATTTCTTCCTCCTCTTTGTTCCTTAATGTTTACTTTTAAAGCCTTTAATTAGAGAATGCTTCCTGGTTAATTGCAGTTTGTTAATTCCTGCTGCCTCCTACGAACAATTACAATAACAGTGTAATTCTTCCTCTCCAAAATAGACACTAACAGGGAACCTCTTTCTTCTCCTGGTTGTGCCATTTTTTAGAATTAATACTCCCAGGGAAATTGCACACCTGATGGGGGGAGTGCTTTGTATTCCGCGATATATGTATTTGCTTCATTACATCTAACCTGAAGAAAGTAGAAAAATGAACCGTGCTGTATCCTGAGACATTGTTGCCGTTTATGACAGCAGTAAGTCAGCTTGCTCTGTAGGTGCTCTGTGCATGTCCTATTTGTTTTGATTGTTATAACCAGAGAGTTTTATTTTTTAATAATATTTCCGTGTATTTTTAGCAATGTTTTCCTTGCGTCGTACAGCATCCTGAGCATGCAGATGGTACTCCAAAAGTGAATGGTATAGGGCATGATTTCACCCCACAGATCCATGCCCAGCTGGGACCCTCTGAATGCGCATCTTCCCTTTTGTGGGGGAAAAGAGAGTCAACTGCCTTTATGGGAGAATCCTCATACTTCCATATGACACCCCAGAGGGCCATGGCTGCAGACCCATGTACAAGGGGAGAAGGTTGATAAAGGGCACATTGAGGAGGCATGACAGAGCAGATAAGATGCACATTATCTTCTCCTCCCGCCTCCCACAAATCTTGTGAAAATTCTTTGGGAAAAGTAAGACAGCCTGCAAAATAGTCTCATCGGATCCCAGTGCAACAAACCTGTGCTGCCAGGGAGCGGGGCTGGGACATGGTGTGTGGCACACGCTGTTCCCCTAACAGGGTCAGAGGGCAGGAAACTCTGAACATGGAACCTTAGACTCCTCTTCAAGATTATTGCTGCAGCATGGAACTACAGGGACCCGTTAGCTCTTGTGACATATAAGAGCACTATAGATGAGTAGGGCAATGGCAGTCTGGCCTAGTGGTCATAGCTGGGCTGGGGTCTATCCACAAGGGATGGTAATCATCAGGAAGCAGCTGAAGGAATCACAAGAACCATGTTTCATAACGAAGAGTCAGGGTCCAAGTTAGGCTGGAGTTGGAGACACAGAAATCAGAGGAAGTATCGGCTTAACATCAGGAGGCAGGAATCGGAGTGAGAAGCAGGCTGGAGTCAGAGACTGTAGTTCAGGAACTCAAGCAAGGCCTGGTGCTGCAACAGACTAGAGTCTGTGTGGTTGTCCAGGCAATTTACTGGGGCAAACCGTGGGGTTAATCAGTGGGCTTGGCCAATCAGAGGACTTCAAAGTACCATCACTCTTGAGTGTCATGATAATTATTTTTTTCCTTAAAGTCTCAACTGCTAGAGCCAAGTGAATATGTGAGAACCTTCGTTTTTAAAGAAAAAGTATGCTTCTAACTCTTCTAGCTGTGGAGAAAACTTCAGAATGTTGCCCCAGTTTATACTTAAGGCTCAAAAAGCAAAAGACAAATAAATATAACCCCCAAATTATTAATTAATGTAAACTCATGATGTTAAAGTCAATCTCATGACTGTTAGAGAGCCCGACTCTTGATTTTTGAATGTTTGGGATTGACAATACTGACTCTGGGCCTTTTCTCCATAGCACTCCCTTGCTGTACCTCTGTATGGTATCCCAGGAGTGCTATGGGAGTAGCAGCCATCATAGATGCCACAGACCTGAGTCCTTACAAATACTCTTCAATAATGAGTGTTAGGCCAGGTCTACACTAGACCTGAAAGGTCACCCGAGCTTGGCAGCATCTACACAATGGCAGGCTGAGAGGAACACTTACTCCCATCGGCTTCCCTTGCTCCTAGACCTGCTAAATCGAACACCAGAAGATTGACCTCTAAAGCGTTGATCCACTGGAAAGTACAGATGTGTCCTTACTGTATCTGTTGCTAGGGTGGTATTTCCATTTCTGTCAATGGGGATGGATATTTCACCTCAGGAGCTCAGGGGTCTGTCTGTGTAGCTGAGCCATGCTACACACAAGAAGAGAGGAGACCATTTATGTTTTATTAAAAGAAAATGCCAGAGCCAGTAGTTGCAGTGGCTCTATCCTACATTTCCCCAAACCAGTATGACTAAGAGGGTATCACACTGAGCAGCTGAAAGACACATCTGGTTTGGTCAGGAGAAAATGAGTTGGTTCCGTTTGGTTCCTTCAACTTAAGAAGAAGGCCAATTTAATTTCACTTAGCATATGACTAAATATGCAAGTTGGCTGCTTTAAAGTCCGTTTAATTGAATTCTTTGTTTCAACTGCTGACAAATATATTTTGTTTGGGAAAGGCCACTTAGCAATCACACTGGTCACAGATTCTCAAAGGGAGGAAATAATGGTGGTGCCTGAACTCCAGTTGGATGGAGTGTGGGGGGAGGCAAAAGCGATGAGGGGAGCAAAGCTGCAGTTGCCCTAAGGTCCAGTGAATCAATGAGTTTGGGACTCCAGCTACCACTGCTGCTATTTAAATTGCGCCCTTTAAATTGCCACCAGAGCACTGCTCTGAGAGCTACGGGGGCTCAGTGCTGCCCTCTGGGCAGTGTTGAGGGCTGGCTGAGGTAGCCTCTTCTGCCTGAGGCCCTGCCCCTTTTTGGGGAACAAAACTGGGGCCCTCCACACCTTGCTTGGAGACCTGCAGACATTGTCAGCCCTCTGGATAAGGGTAAGAACACATGAAGTAAGTGCATTTAGAAAAAGGGCAGAGTTACAGCCCTGTACCTATGACATTGGTATACTTTTTACTTAGTCTTGGTGCCAATGGGTCAAATTGTACTTTTAGTTACACAGATGTGAGTGCATAGTAACTGCTCTGAAAGCAAGGGGGTTACTCCAGATTTACACCAGTGTAACTGAAAGGAAAAATCTGATCCACTAGTTTCACTGAAACTGGAAAGTCACTTAATATCAATCATATGATATGAAACCCTCTAATTTGGAAGGTATTCAAAGAATAGAGGAAATCTCTTAGACCTCTTTTACCTCCTCCCACTGTTGTATATAAAGTCCATGTTTTACTAGGATCAGTAAATACCTTGCCTCAGTGAAATGCAGAGACCAAGCCAAATTCTATCCTCAGTTATGCTTGTGAAATCAGTTGACTTTAACAGGATAGCATAGATACAGAATTTGTCCTAGAATCTTCCATATGTTACTGCAACAAATACCTTTGAAATTACTTTTTGAAGTACACTTTTAGAAGGAATCTGTGCAGAAAGTGGAGATCCTGGAAAAACTCTGCCACATCCAGGAAAAAGTTTCCGAAAAAGTGGGCCCGTTCTTTCAACATCCCTGTATTCCTCATTTTGATGTTCCAAAAGAGGAGGCTTTTCTGACATTTGGCCCCATATAGATGGAAAAGCCTCTTCCGAAAAAACAAACGGAAAAAGATACACAAATTGTGATTCGCAATTTGCATATCTTTTTCTGAAAAAATAAAAGGCAGCGTAGACACAGCCCGACAGATCTATGACAGCCTTTCCCACTGCCCGCTTTCAGACCTTTATTGAGCAAATGTTTGATTTTAGTTGTCATTTCTTCTGTAAGAGAAAACAGGTAGATGCCTGTTTATTACAAAGAGGAAGTCCTGAACAGAACAAACTCAGATTGTTAGGAGGTGGCTGGGGATGACAGCCACCATGCACTAGCTTTATTTACTCTGTGTGTGTGTGTGTGTGTGTATGTGTGTGTGTGTGTGCGCACTCACGGGTGTGTGCTGAGCTCACAGAAATTTATGAGCACTTGGGGAAAGAGAAGTATAATAATTCTTGTGTACTTTGTACTCAGGCTTTGCCTTGACTTGCTCACAGGTGAAGTTAAAAAAAAAATCAGGGTCTCCTAATGTTTCATTATTTTCTTTCAAGGCTTTTCCAGCATGTTTTTCTCCACCTCAGTCTCTTCTAATGACCATGTTGTGGAGCCTGCCAGCTGTTAGTAGACACCAGAGCAGATCGAAGCAATTAGTGAATTCCTCTACTAATGCCTGTGTTTGCTCTTGTCTGTATCCTACATATTGTGGTAGCTAAGACCTGATCTAAGACAATCCTGCATAGTAGCTGGCAGTATTGGCAAACAAGATAAAAAGGAGAAAAGTGAAGCAGGGAGGTAAATAACTGATAACTCAGTACAAGCTGAGCACTAGCTATGTACATGTCTTGTGTTCAGGCTGTCTATCAAAATCTTCCACACAGATTTTCTTTTTGCGTGGGAACACTTGAAATACCCCCCCCCCCCTTATTTCTAAATAATAAACGGAATGTCCACACTACCAAACTCATTATTTCGAAATAACAGGCTGGTTATTTCAAAATCTTTACTCCTGCTTTTCTTGGGGAATAACATTTATTTCAAAATTGTTATTTCAAAATAGCGTTAGTGTGGACACTCCACTACTGCTTTTTCAAAATAACTACCCACCAGAGTAATTTGAAGAAAATACTCCTCAATACTTCCTGGAGCTCTAAGTTGTGGTACTGTGTCCACAATAAAGCAGTTTGCCTCAGACTAATTTAAAGGTTTTCCTGTAGTGTTGACATGCTATTTCAATATTGTTATTTCAGGACTTATTTCAAATTTAGTTATTTTGAAATAGTTTCCTAGTGTAGACATGTCCTTAGAGACTGAGGGTATGTCTACACCTGCACCCTCTTTCGAGAGAGGGGTGCGAATGAAGACATTCAAAATTGCAAATGAAGCTGGGATTTAAATATCCCGTGCTTCATTTGAATAATTGTGTTATGGCGCTATTTTGAGATGACAGACGCTGTTAAGATGCGGTTATTTCAAGAGAAAACCCTTCTCTCGAAATAATCCTTATTTCTCATACAATGAGGTTTACCAGTTATTTCGAGAGAAGGGTTTTCTCTCAAAATAGCCACGTCTTAACAGCGTCTGTTATTCTGAAATAGCGCTATTTTGAAATAGTGCCATAACACGATTATGCAAATGAAGCGTGGGATATTTAAATCCTGGCTTCATTTGCAATTTTGAATGTGTGTATTTGCATCCCTCTCTCTAAAGATTGATTGATTTAGTAGGACATCCACTTTCATGGGTAAAACCAACTTCATCGGATGATTTGGACTGGAAATTACAGAAGCAGAGGGTGTATATAATGAAGAAGTTGCTTAGATTAATAAAGCCAATCAAGTAAAGGTGGAAGTGGATCATTCACAGAATATCAAGAGCGGGACAATTGCCTTTGTAATGTGTTAACCAGTTGAGATCCTTATTTAATATTAAGTTGATAGTGTTGAATTGCAAATGAATTCTAGTTCAGCTTTCTCCTGCATCTGTTACTTTCAATCCCATTCATCTAATGAAGTGGTTTGTACCCACAAAAGCTTATAACCTAATAAATCTGTAAGGGTATGTCTATACTTGCACCCTCTTTCGAGAGAGGGATGCAAATGAAGACATTCAAAATTGCAAATGAAGCTGGGATTTAAATATCCCGTGCTTCATTTGCATATTCGCATTATGGCGTTATTTTGAAATAGCGCTATTTCGAAATAACAGACACTGTTAAGATGTGGTTATTTCAAGAGAAAACCCTTCTCTCAAAATAACCCTTATTCCTCATACAATGAGGTTTCCCAGTTATTTCGAGAGAAGGGTTTTCTCTCGAAATTACCGCATCTTAACACTGTCTATTATTTTGAAATAGTGCTATTTCGAAATAGCTCCATAATGTGAATATGCAAATGAAGCACGTGATATTTAAATCTTGGCTTCATTTGCAATTTTGGATGTGTGTATTTGCATCCCTCTATCAAAAGAGGGTGCAAGTATAGACATACCCTGTGTCTCTTAGGTTACGTCTAGACTACAGGGTTTTGTCGATGGAAAACTTCTGTCGACATAGTGCGTCGAGACACATTCAGTTCCGTCGACAAAGCAAGCTGCTTTGTCGACAAAACCCTGTAGTCTAGACGCAACCCTACAGGCAATAACACCTTCTGTCGATAGAACTCTGTCGACAAAAGGTGTTATGCCTCGTAAAATGAGGTTTACCAGCGTCGACAGAACTCTGTAGTCTAGACACACCCTAAGGGTGAATCTATGCTGAAGGGCTTAACTTGAAATAAGCTATGCAAATTGAGCTATGTCAATAGCATAGCTTATTTTGAAATGGAGCACTCTTCCCCCGACTTCCCTTAATCCTCATACAATGAGGGTTACAGGAATTGGAGTAAGAAGTCCTCCTGTTTGACAGTATTTCGACACTATTTCGAAATAAATGCCTACTATGTAAACACGGACTAAGTTATTTCAGAATAGTGCTAGTTATTTTGAAATACTGTTGCAGTGTAGACGTACCCTAACGTGCCACAGGACACCTCATTATTTTTGCAGATACAGACTAACACAGTTCCCCTAAGATTTGAAATGACCGTTACTGAAGGCAATGAGAGTGTGTGCAAGTCTGAGAGGGTTTGTGTTGAGCATAGGAGAGAAGTGTGGGATCCATGATTTCTCACAGAAGGTGCTAGAGTGAACACCAATGACTGGCAATCTCACAAATGGTACAAAAGGGAGACGGAAGCCTCTGGAGAGCTGGGAAACAAAGTGGTGCCTGAGAGAACATTTTTCACATTCTCAAGGTGCACCGTGTTCCGTGATCTCACAGTGCCTAGTGAAAGAAAGTGTCACTAGGCACCGTGGGATGCAAACCCTCAGTCTGTCAATGGGGAAGCTAAAAATGTATCCATGATCTGTCAACAGAGGGGGGCAGTGTAAATACACTTTGGTGATTTTTATTTTTTGGCAACTTCTGCGTATTGACATTAATTTGATTGCCAAAACACTGAAGTGTAGACATACCCTGCAAGTCCTTGGTCAGGATTTGTAAGCAAAATTAAGCTTCATTTCTAGAACTCTCAAATGTTATGAGTTTTTTTCATTTGATTCAGTTGCTTTTTGAAGGTTGGCTTCCCTTTGTTTATATCTCAGGTGAAGTTTCTCTTTCCTATTGGGGCTTAGCACAGCTGTCAGTTGTTAGCTTTGTTTGTTCTGATATGTAAATTAATTCTCATTATCTTTCAAAGTAATTTGAATTAAGTGCTCAGTGGAGAAACTACATTCTGTTGTTAAGGGTCAGGTAACTCCTGTTTCAAAGTGGAAACACATTTGTGCTGATAATAAAGTATCCTAACCTTTGAGAGTTCTCTCGCGAGAGCATGAGAGAGGCTTAATTTTCCTCAGCAATCGGGTCTCTCAGGGTCAGTTCTTGAAAGTTGGCATATGTGATATTTGGTAGCCAATAACCCACCCCACCCCCTGCCAAGAATCACCCTTCCATCACCATCTGAGACTCATATGGAACCAAGAGTTTAGGAGACATACATTTTCTCAGTGTGTACCTCTGTGCCTTGTTTTGAAAATATGGCTCTTTAATATAAATTATGCGTGACCTTTTAACTGCCTTACCCGAAATGTAGAAGTGGTTTCTTTTGCTTCATTGCACTGGGAGCCTAGGACACTGGGTAGTGATGATGGGTTGCAGCTTCTGAATTCCCGACCCCTTACCTCTATCATCATGTTCCTAAATGGCCTGGTCTCAGATTTCTGAAATATCAGCTGCAAAAATAGCAAAGAACGTAGCCGAAATCCAGCTGCTTAATTGTTGGGGAAACCAGGTCCATGTGTGCAGAGGAGAAGTGGGTAAATGATTTCTATGGATAAGAGATCCGAGACTGAGCTGCTGTCCTGTTTCAACCACTTTGATGAAAACTATATGGAGGAAAAGCTTTCTAAAAGGAGCTACAAAAACGGGGAAAGTGTCAAATGAAGAAAAACAAAGACTACAAATGTACATGTCACCTAGCAACACTCTAGGTTCTCTCCCTCCTTTTGTTCTCAACTTTTTCCTTGATTCTTTTTTTCTTGCATGCTGGTTTATAGCTATAGTAAAAGTTAACATCCATTTTTGCAAAAGCCTATATAGAATTACAGCTTTGAACACACAGATCTGATGAGACTCCAAATTCAGATGATTCACTGAAGGGAGGAGGTAACAACATAAAACAGAAAAAGAACATTCGGAAATTGGCAAGATAAAACCCCCCAAATTCACTTCAAGAGCCTAGAGAAAGGCAATAAAATGAAAGATTTCCATTTTATTCAGTCATTAACTTAATGTGGCCTCCCAAAGGAATCTGTGAGAGTTTAAACAATCTAAGTGGCATTACAAATCTTAAATTATGTTATTATGCTATTTTGGAGGAATGGGGTTGGGAACTGTCTGAAGAAGTTTTGCTATGGTGTCATTTTTTGTCTTTGCTAAGGGGTCAAAGCTGGATAAAATGTCAGTGACACTTCATCAGAATTTTAATGTTTATTCCATGCTTAACACAGGCATTCTCTTCTTAGTCAGGAGAGGCAGTCTGGTACAGGGGGTCATGGTGCTGGCCTGGAGCAAGGGGTTCTAGTTTGGTTATCACTGACTTAATCTATGACTTTGTACAAAGCATTTTTCCTCTCTTGCCCTTCCTACCCTTGGTCTCTTGTCTATTTAGGCATTAAGCTGTTTGGGGCAAGGCCTTATTCTTACTATTTGTAAAGTGTAAGTACAGCACTTAATACAATGCGACTCTTATCTCATTTGGGACATCTCTGTGTTACTAGTAACATAAATAATAATAATATCAAAATTGCATCAGCTGGGTTTTTCTCTAAAATACATAAGGACAAGATGGCTCCTAGAACATTTAGGCTGCGTCTAGACTGGCATGATTTTGCACAAATACTTTTAATGGAAAAGTTTTTCCGTTAAAAGTATTTGCGCAAGAGAGCGTCTATACTGGCATGTGCCTTTGCGCAAAAGATTTGCTTTTGCACAAAAGCATCAGTGCCAATGTAGACGCTCTCTTGCACAAGAAAGCTCCGATGGCCATTTTAGCCATCAGACTTTCTTGCACAAGAAATTAACTTGCGCAAGAGGGCTTATCCCTGAGCAGAAGCATCTGAATATTTGCACAAGAACCACTGATTTTGTACAGTACAAAGTCAACATTCTTGCGCAAATACTCATGGCCAGTGTAGACAGGCGGCAAGATTTTGCGCAAAATCTTGCCAGTCTAGACTCATAGACTCATAGACTTTAAGGTCAGAAGGGACCATTATGATCATCTAGTCTGACCCCCTGCACAGTGCAGGCCACAGATTCTCACCCACCCCTCCCAGAATAATCCTCTCACCTATATCTCAGATAATGAAGCCTTCAAATACTTTGAAGACCCCAAGATGCAGAGAATCCTCCAGCTGTGATCTGTACCCCATGCTACAGAGGAAGGCGAAAAACCTCCAGGGCCTCTGCCAATCTACCCTGGAGGAAAATTCCTTCCCGACCCCAAATATGGCGATCAGCTAAACCCTGAGCATGTGGGCAAGACTCATCAGCCAGACACCCAGAAAGTTCTCTAGTAATTCCTATCATCCCTCCATTGACCTATTTCCCACTGATAATGAATGGTCAATTAGTTACCAAGATCATGTTATCTCATCAAACCATCCCCTTCATAAACCCATCTAGTTTAATCTTGAAGCTAGATAGATCTTTTGCCCCCACTACTTCCTTTGGAAGGCCATTCCAGAACCTCACTCCTCTAATGGTTAGAAATCTTAGTCTAATCTCAAGTCTAAACTTCCTACTAGCCATTTGTTCTTACGTCCACATTGGTATTAAACTTAAATAATTCCTCTCCCTCCCTGGTATTTATCCCTCTAATATATTTAAAAAGTGCAATCATGTCCCCCCTCAGCCTTCTTTTGGTTAAGGTAAACAAGCCAAGCTCCTTGAGTCTCCTTTCATAAGACAGGTTTTCCATTCCTCGGATCATCCTAGTGGTCCTTCTTTGTACCTGTTCCAGTTTGAATTCATCCTTCTTAAACATGGGAGACCAGAACTGCACACAGTATTCCAAATGGGGTCTCACCAATGCCTTGTATAATGGCACTAACACCTCCTTATCCCTACTGGAAATACCTCGCCTAATACATCCCAAGATAGTATTAGCCTTTTTCACAGCCATCTCACAATGGCAGCTCATAGTCATTCTATAATCAACCAGGACTCCGAGGTCCTTCTCCTCCTCCGTTACTTCCAACTGATGTGTCCCCAGCTTATAACTAAAATTCTTGTTATTAATCCCTAAATGCATAACCTTACACTTCTCACTATTAAATTTCATCCTATTGCTATCACTCCAATTTACAAGATCATCCAGATCTTCCTGTATGATATCCTGATCCTTTTCTGAATTGGCAATAGCTCCCAACTTTGTGTCATCCGCAAATTTTATTAGGACACTTCCACTTTTGGTGCCAGGATCAGCAATAAAAAGATTAAATAAAATTGGCCCCAAAACTGATCCCTGAGGAACTCCGCTAGTAACCTTCCTCCAACCTGACAGTTCACCTTTCAATATGACCCGCTGTAGTCTTCCCTTTAACCAGTTGCTTATCCACTTCTCAACTTTCATATTAATCCCTATCATTTCCAATTTTACCAATAATTCCCCATGTGGTACTGTATCAAATGCCTTACTAAAGTCAAGGTAGATTAGATCTACTGCATTTCCTTTATCTAAAAAATCTGTTACTTTCTCAAAAAAGGAGATCAGGTTGGTTTGGCACGATCTACCTTTTGTAAAACCATGTTGTAATTTGTCCCAATTGCCATTAGCCTCAATGTCTCTAACTACTTTCTCCTTCAACATTTTTTCCAGGATCTTACATACTACAGATGTCAAACTAACAGGCCTATAGTTACCCGGGTCGCTTTTTTTCCCTTTCTTAAAAATCGGAACTATATTAGCAATTCTCCAGTCAAATGGTACAACCCCTGAGTTTAGAGATTTATTAAAAATTTTTGCTAATGGACTTGCAAGTTCATGTGCCAGTTCCTTTAATATTCTTGGATGAAGATTATCTGGGCCCCCCGATTTACTCCCATTAAGCTGTTCAAGTTTGGCTTTTACCTCGGATATGGTAATATCTACCTCCTTATCCTCAGTCCCATTTGTTAACTTACCATTATCCCTAAGCTCTTCATTAGCCTCATTAAAGACTGAAGCAAAGTATTTGTTCAAATATTGGTTATCCTTAACCTCCACTCCATCCTTAGTAATTAGCAGTCCGACTTCTTTTTTTGTTTTTTGTTTCTATTTATATGGCTATAAAACCTTTTACTATTGGTTTTAATTCCCTTTGCAGGGTCCAACTCTATCTGACTTTTAGCCTTTCTCACTTTGTCCCTACATGCTCTAACCACAATAAGGTAGCTTTCTTTACTAATCCCTCCCATTTTCCACTCCTTATATGCTTTCTGCTTTTTCTTAATCACCTCTCTGAGATGCTTGCTCATCCAGCTTGGTCTAACACACCTGCCTATAAATTTTTTCCCTTTTCTGGGGATACAGGCTTCTGACAGCTTCTGCAACTTTAACTTAAAATAATTCCAGGCCTCCTCCACTTTAAGGTCCATAATTTCTTTAGTCCAATCAACTTTCCCAACTAATTTCTAGACACATCCTTAATGTCTAGACTATGACTTCAGATGCTGCCCTGTTCAGTAATAACACTTTTACAATTTGTTTTGTCCATTTATTAAATGAATCTTTCAAAATAACTTAATGGCTCTTTAGTGACGCAATATCAAATAACCCAAAAGTAGCTTCTCCTTTAGTAGCTTTTTTGGTGACTCCCTGCTATCTACCAGCTCTCTGCATTGTCTTAGTTGCCTTTATACAGTCCTTTTCCCCACCAGACCTTGCTTGGGCTGTCTTTTTAAATATGGCAGAGCCACATAGCTGCAGTGATTAGGTGGCCATTTTGGAACTGGTTTCTGTTTGCTGTGTTCTTCTTGTTCTTAGCTGGTAAGTAGCTGTTACCTTTTTTGCCAGTTTCCTTTTCAATATTTGAGTAGGAACATCTCAGTACAGGATAGGTGTCTGCATCATATATGCTCTACCATTATTTTCCATGATCAGCAGCCTTTTCCATTGCATGAACAGAAAGACCATGATTTTAATGGTACTGGAGATTAATTCCTCACCCTATCATGGAGAAACCACTTTTAAAGAAGAGGGAATGGCAATGGGGAAAACTTCTCCTACTATAGTGTTTCTTAGAGGACTACTAATATAGTGTCTCAGGAGCATTTGTCTAATTAAGGATGAAACACGTGCCTCCAATTGCCCTCTTGTAAGAAGTTCAGTGAAAATATTCCTAATATTATAGTTGTTAAAAGATTTAATGTCAGAATATTTTTCTATCTTTATGTTTCTCTGGCTTTTCATTGTTTCCTCAGTGCTAACCTGGGGCCATTGTCTGCCACCATTCATCATGTTGAGTAGTATCTTAATCTGCAAGCACCCTAATTGCGTGAAAGGCACTACTTGAGGAATAAAGTGCTATTCATTGTGAATAAGGTTAAAATGGGATCTTAGTAAGTGGCTTTCCAAATAAGGTTTCTAAATACAAAGCAAATATTTTAAAGTACTGTTGCAGTGTATTTTCCACTTTCTGCTACCATATTAGCTTTCCTATTGCATCATGGACTTAGTATGATATTTTTAGTTTTTGAATTAATGAATGAAAAAAAATGCTGAGAGTGAAATCTTGACCCCCCTTGAAGTAGAGTGCTCCTTGACTTCAGGGGAGCCGAGATGTTGCCTTGGGTTTGTATTAAGAATATATTATAACCAAGCATATGCTTCATAATGCTGAAAAGCAATATGTGTTCTCTTTGTATTGGCAGTGTACCAGGTTTGATAATCATTCCCTTAGGGAAGGTGTCATATTGGAGAGAACTGAATTAGGTTTCGTGCCCTTTGGTGGTTAACAGCCGCACGTACCTGAAAAATAGCCAACAGAGGGCTGAACTTGCACTGTTTTGCATTTTTAAAAGAATGTGTAAACAAAGTCACCATGTGATCACTTTTGTGGTCTGACATGAAATGCTAACAATATCTGGTTCTCTGCCCTCACCCTTCAAAACTTTCAGAGCACAAGCCAAGAAAATGTCTAGGGGTTTAAAAGCAAAACAGATAGAGATCAGTGGGAAGGTATAGCATGGGGATAGTATCTTGGGGTATGTCTACACTACCCCGCTAGTTCGAACTAGCGGGGTAATGTATGCATACCGCACTTGCTAATGAAGCCCGGGATTTGAATTTCCCGGGCTTCATTAGCATAAGCGGGGAGCCGCCATTTTTAAATCCCCGCTGCTTCGAACCCCGTGTAGCGCGGCTACACGGGGCTCGAACTAGGTAGTTCGGACTAGGGTCCTATTCCGAACTACCGTTACTCCTCGTGAAACAGCGGGGATTTAAAAATGGCGGCTCCCCGCTTATGCTAATGAAGCCCAGGAAATTCAAATCCCGGGCTTCATTAGCAAGTGCGGTATGCATACATTACCCTCCTAGTTCGAACTAGGAGGGTAGTGTAGACATACCCCCTTGGATTTGGTGAGACAGCGGGAGGAATAGTTCAGTGGTTTGAGCATTGGCCAGGGTTGTGAGTTTAGTCCTTGATGGGACCATTTAGGGATCGGGGCAAATTTGTCAGGGATGGTACTTGGTCCTGCTATGAGGGCAGGGGACTAGACTCACTGACTTCTCAAGGTCCCTTCCAGTTCTATGAGATAGGTATAGCTCCATAATCTAATCTAAAGGTCAGAAATTCTTTTTCAATCCCCACCCCCCCCAATGTTTATATTCTGCAAATACAATCTCCTTTCTTTCAACCAGATTGTATTTCTTCTGACTCAGAGCAATGAGCATGGCTTTTGGAAACTTCTCCACTCCAAGAAATGGCTCTTAGGTTGTTCAAGGGGAGTTGAGTTCCATGCTGAAAACTTATACCAGAAATGATATGATGAATCAGAATCAGGGACAGGGGAGGGACATGCTGTTCTGTTTTTGTTAGGGACTCTGGTCATGACTGTTTTCCCTAAAGCTTGAAAGCTTAGTGCAGAAATTGCCAATCTGACATGCTGCCTGGGTTGGACAAAATTCTGTCAATTTCTACACATCAAGAGGCATTACTCTGTAGAGCTTTGTATTTATAGAATCCCAGTTCTTGGAAATTGCTGAACGAATTGCTCCCTGAGCTGCCTTAAACTTGTGAATATCACTTCAGGAGGCATTGTCCTGAATTAGTAAGTTCAGGCTCACAATGTTTTCCAAAATCCATTTAAATACAAACATGTTTTCAGAAAATCACCCATTTGATTGCTTTCTAAGCCAGCAGAAACCTGTAACTTGCCCCTTAGGTGAAGCCTACATGTTGTATGGGTCATTGTGAGTATGTGCCAAATTCTCTTTCTCGTTGTTTCATTTCTGCTCAATATCCTAGTGTTTGGGATAAAGTTAACATTTTTTTTTTAAAATAAAGAGTTGGGGGCAGCTCAGTATTCCATCTGACTGAGCATGTGGAAGCCCCCTGAACCAGTCAGATGCCTTCATCACAAAAGACAGAGAGAGCTGGACTTCTGAAAAAGAATTCCCAATCCATAAACTCCTAGAAATCCCCTTTGTGCTTTGCATAAATGCTCCTCAGGATGGGTATGTCTATACATACTGCATGGCAAGTGGACCAGAGCAGCTGCTCTGCAGCAGCACACGTGGTGAAGGCACCCTATGCCAACAAGAAAGACTTTCCTGTCTGCATTAAAACAAAACAAAACAAAACAAGCAGCATAAACTATGGTGGCAGGAGAAGCTCTGCCATCAGCATAGTGCTGTGCACGTGAACATGCTGGTGTAACTTAAGTTACTGAGGATTGTGATGTTTCTATACCCCCCCACCGAGTCGAAATAAGCTGTAGTGCAGGCAAAGCTCTAGTTTGCCCTTTAATCAGATTTCATTTCCTCTTTTTGGTCATGTCAGCACAGATGATCATTTGCCCTAATATCATCAGTGAGGGGAGGGATAGATCAAAGGTTGTGAGTTCAGTCCTTGAGGGGGCCATTTAAGGATCTGGAGTAAATCCATCAGGGATGGTACTTGGTCCTGCTGTGAGGGCAGGGGACTGGACTCAATGATCTCTGAAGGTCCCTTCCAGTTCTATGAGAGAGGTATATTATGTACGCATGTAATAAATCCATTGAACGCACCATAGTCATCAACTAAGCCAGGCCTGGGCAAAACATTGTCTGTGGGCTGGGTCTGATCTGCCAAGCTGACAGATCTGGCCAGTGGTTGAAACGGGGAGCCTCAGAGAAGTGGCTGCCATGGCCATTTCTCTTTCACAGCCATGAGCTGGGGGAGGGGAGTGCTGCTTCTGCCCCCAGCACGATCCCATTGCTGGCCAACAGGAACTGCCTCTTGTCAACAGCAGCTTGCAAAGCACCCTCAGCCTCCCCTAAAACTCTTAGCTATTCAAAAACCACATGGCCCCTGCATCCGGTTTGGGGGTGGGGACAGATAGGGAACCTGATTGAGAAGACTGCTGGATGGGAGTCAAGCAGGTAAGTCTCCCAGTCAGAGCCTGCCTCTGGCATCACAACCCTCTGCCCCCATATTTCATCCCCGTCCCTTGCTCCAGGTCACATTCCTCTCCTGTGCTAGGTCACAATCCAAACCCCCTGCACTTCTACCCCGCATAACCCAAACCCCTACCACCCCACACTCTGCACCCTATTCCCCTGCCTCAGGTCACAGCCCATATTCCCTCCCAGATCCTGCACTCCAGTCCCCTGCCCATGGTCATAACCTAAATCCCTCTACCTCTTCCTGCACCCTAGTTCCCTTCCCCAGGTCACAATCCAAACCCCTGTACCCTGGTTCCCTAAATCAGGTCACAAATGCCTCCTTCATCCAAACTCCATCCCAGCCCCCACGCCCTCTCCTGAACCCCTTCCCTTATTGTAAGCTCCCTTCTGCACTCAGCCTCCATCCCAGACCCGGGGCTTCCTCTGTTAATATGGAAGGGTGTGGCCCTTGACCACTTTCCAAATTCTTGGAGTCACCCCATACACTTATTACATTATTAACATCCAAATTCTGTTTTCTTCTGCTAACTCAGGCCTCTATCAAATTTATGGGTAGGTCTGCAGTAGATGGCAGTGGGACAGCACTTTGTTCCTTTGCAGAAGCATTGCCCTTTCCTAGGACCACCAGGAAGCCATTTTGCATGGTTCAGATTTCCAAGGAAGAAGGGATTCAGGCTATGAAGGTGGGAGGGAGTGGTGAGACAAATGCAAGGTGAAGCCTGAGAGGATGCAATATCTAGGGAGTACCTAATCTCTGCCTTAGGTACCTTTGCCAAAATACCTTTGCCAAAATCTCTTTTCTGTTCAGTCTCATAGGAAGGGCCCTAGGGAGGAAGACTGTCAGGGACAGGGGCTGAATTAAGCTGTGTTGCCAGGAAATGGTATGAGAGGGGACCCCAGAGCTACAGACCTGGTGTAGGGGCTCTAAGCATCTATACACATGATCTTGATCTCCTCTGAATATCCTGGAGTCTGCATAGAGCTGGGGTATAGACCTTGCAGCTGATTCCATGGGAGATAGAAACCTGCCACCCAATGGAAAGAAGTGGAATAAACTCCATAAGGAGAGCCACACATAAGGACAACACCCATAAGGGTGTTCCATCTTGGGGTACATCTGGACTACAAGCCTCTTTCGAAAGAGATTGTCTAGACAGCCACAAGACTTTCAAAAAAGCGATCCGCTTTGCAGGAGCGATCCGCTTTTTTGAAAAAGAGCACCCAGGCAATCTGGACACTCTCTTTCGAAAAAAGCACTGTTTGCATTCAAGAATGCCTTTTTTCAAAGAAGCTCTTTTGAAAAAAGGCATTCCTCCTCGTAAATGTAGGTTTACTAATATTGAAAAAACCATTGCGTTCTTTCAATTTAATTTCAAAAGAACGCGATGGCAGTCTAGATGCAGGTGAAGTTTTTTTGAAAAAAGGCCAGACACACCCTAGGAGCTATATTTCTTTCGTGCATGGAAGTTCTGATTAAAGGGACGCAAACTCTTTTCATTCAACTTCAAATGTAAAGTCAAAGTGGAGAAATGTGACTGACAAGGAGGGATCAAGATGAGATATGCAGAACCTCAAAAGGTGAGAGAAGATATATGTGCAATCCCAGAGCAGATGATAGTCAAGTGTTTTCTGACAGGAGAATTATATGGGGGTTGAAAATATGGCCAGAAACTTTTGTTTTCTAATCTGGATCTGCCACTGCTGTGGGCAAGTTAGCCATAACTCTGTGTAAGAAATAAAACATAATAAAGACAATTAATAACAACGTTTTAGTATATTTTTACATTTTCAAAACAACATACATTCTACATATGTAATCCTTACTTTTCCTTTTGTAAAATGAGAACAGAAGCAATAAGGATTACATATGTAGAATGTATGTTGTTTTGAAAATGTAAAAATATACTAAAACGTTGTTATTAATTGTCTTTATTATGTTTTATTTCCGAAACCTGGATACCCTGCAATCAGTCTGGATCCTAATTAAAGCGTTATTTATCTTTGTTTAGCCTGATTTCAATTAGTTCAAACATTTTCTACAGAGTAGAGTGGTCATCTGCTCCTTGGACTCTTTTTTGTTCATTATCTACATTGTATAATAAAATGGAAGTGCCATATGTAGATACACGGACTCTCTGTTTTTATAGTCCTCATGAGAGTCCATTTCATTGAAACCCATTGTCTGAATCAAAAGAAAGCACAAGGAAATTTCTCTGTTGCCTACCATGTAGGTACATTAGCTTGCTGATTTTGGGCCCAATGTGAGAGCCAAATGCATTGCGGATGCAATTATGTTGACTACAGTGGAATTGTCCACTTCTGCCAGAGGTCATTTAGCCCTAACAGTAGAACAATGACTAGGTAAGGAAAAGAGGGGAACACGTGGCTGATTCTGCATTTTTGTTGGTAGTGGGTGGGTGGCAAAACATCTCTGTAAGCCACAAAATGAGGTACCCTGACTTCAGTATGGATGTGCAGGGGTAATCCTCATTTAACACTTTTTTAAAGTGTGCCCATAAAGCACATTGTTGTGTTTAATGTAGAACTATATTTTTTCCTTCAGCATTTTTATTTAACATTTTAGCAAATGTTACTAATAAACCATAAGAATCCATATAGGAAATAATCTAAAGGTTGAGAGGAAAATTAGCTTTGCCTGAGAAAATCCTTTTACAAGATAAGAGGTAGGTCTAGGTATCAACTTTTTACTATACCTGGAAAAAGTGACAAATAGTCATAAGCATGTACCATATGGGCTTGGGGAAAATGTGCTGATGGGAGGTCAGATGATGGCTTTTCTGTGTGTAGAATTAATTTATCTTCAATATCAGAGTGAAGAGCTCCTTGTTGTGCTTTGCTGCATATTTAAATTTCACCAGGTTCAGGTAGATAAGCATTATTTTTCTGAGGCTACGTCTAGAAGGCAAGCTTCTTTCGGAATAGCACTGGTTCTTCTGCCTGAGGCGCCTTTGTACCCATCAAAACTGGAACTGGTTTTGTTCTTAACAGAGCAAACTTTCTTCCTACTGAGTCCCCATTCTCACTCTGCTGTGATAACATGCTCTCAAACATCTGTGGAAATGGAGAAGAAAAACAAACTAGTGTGGTAATCCCAGTTTTATCAAGTATCTTTATTGGTTGTACAGGGATTACCAGGGTTTCTCAACCTTCATTGCATTGTGACCCCTTCTGATAACAATTACTACGCAACCCGGGGTGGGGGAGGGACTGAAGTCTGAGCCCACTCAAACCCCACCACTGCAAGTGGGAGAATGAGATCTTCAAGTGAAATCTTCAGCCTCAACTAGGAGGACTTTAAACTGAGCTCTGTTGCCCAGGGCTGAAACCCAAGGTTTCAGCTTCAGCCCTGGAGAGTGGCGTATGGGCTTGGGCTTCAGCCTTGTGCCCCAGAAAGTCTAAGCCAATCTTGGCGACCCTGTGAAAACAGGTTTGCAACCCACTTGGGGCCTGACTCTCAGTTTGATCGCTTTTGCCTCGTGCAACGAGGTTTACAGGATCGGTCGCCAAAGGCTTTCCTTGCCAACTGATCCCCGACTTGACTGCTGCTTTGTGCTGACAAACAGCTGAGCCAGCACAACGCAGCGACCATTTTTATTCTAATAAAGCGGGGATATTTAAATCCCCTCTTCATTGACTATGTCAGTATGTCTAATGTACATGCCTCTGTTGGCAGAGGCATGTAGTCTAGACATACCCCAAGGGAAGTGTAGCTAGGAGATAGAAGGGCAAGGAAATGACTCACAGCGAAGGAGGAGGAGGAGACAGCCATGCTGCATTTGATCTCTGTCTGGCTTTATGCTGGTATGACTTCACTGACTGTAACTGAGATACTCCTGATTTATGATGAGTAAACGTGATCAGAATCAGGCCCAGTGTATTTTACTATAAGTCTGAACCTACCAGCCATGATAATCTCAGTCAGGCATAATGTTGTTCTTAACAACAACCACAGGACACACCACATAAATACCAACCCTGGAACTTTCCCTTGCAACAAACCCCGTTGCCTACTTTGTCCACATATTTACTCTGGTGACACCATCACTGGACCTAACCATGTCAGTTATATGATCAAGAACACATATTCCTGTTCATCCAGAAATATAATGTATGCCATCATGTGCCAACAGTGTCCTTCTGCTATGTATATTGGAGAGCCTTCTCAGACACTTCGCCAAAGAATTAATGCCCACGAATCAGATATCAGACATCTTCACAAGGAAAAACCAGTTGCTTTTCATTTCAACCTAACTGGACATAATCTTAATGACCTTACTACATGCATCTTACTTCAAAGAGACTTTAACACTGGACTACAGAGGGAAACTTCAGATCTTTCTTTCATGCTTAAACTTGACACTTAACGAATGGGCCTTAACAAAGATGCTAATTACCTTAACCTTTACAAAGATAGCTTCCCCACTTATCACCCCTGATTAGCCATTCATTGACTCATAAATAGCTATTCCCTCCCTCTCCCTCACCAAACCTTCTGTACTAAATCTGATTTGTCAGTTTAATAATGTGTATATTTTTTTCATTGTATTCTTTTGGTATATATGGTTATGCCAATTCTCTTCCAGAATACGATCTGAGGAAGTGGATCTGGCTCCAAAACAAAAGAGGGCTTATACCTCGTGGGGAGAGGAATAACTCCTGTGCAAGAAGCCCTCTGTTCCGATGCTTTACTGTAAATTTACTTGCTCAAGAACGCACGTGCAGTGTAGACGCGCCACAAGTTTTTGCCCAAGAATGGCCGTTCTTGCACAAGAAGCCTGCAGTATAGATGTAGCCTAAATGTTTTCCTCATATATTTTCCTAGCACTGCCTCTAAATATTTGAGTAATCTGCTGGTTTGATTCTGTGCTTGAAATGCAAGTGGTTCAATCAGGGTTGGATTACCCAATAGGCAGACTAAGCACATGCTTAGGGCACCAGCAAAGCAGAGGCACCAGAAAAAAAGAAGAAGAGATTTTATGGTATAGTATTGTTTTTAGTTTGAATTACATATTGGGGGCACCATAATCTTTTCAGTGCTTAGGGCCTCTAAAGGTCTCAATCCAGCCCTGGGTTCAATGCAGTTAATGTCTCACGCCATAAAACTAGCACCCAGCTGCACAAGCCCATTTCATCTGTGAAATGGTAAGAATCAGAATACATCCTTTGACTTAGTCTGGGCTAGGGCTTCAGTCCTGCTTTCCATGCTATGGATTGTTTGCTGAACATCCAGGGCTGTGAAAGATGCTCTCTCGATTGTAGTCACAACAAAGAGGGATGGAGGGAGAAGGCTGGAAAAAAGGAAGGTGGTGTGTCAGTCAATCGCATGAGGCTTTTAATTCTTAGAACTAAGCAAGACATAATGAGAGTAAAGGCATGTAAAAAATTGTTGCTTTACTGACCAGGAGAGGGAGATGTTGATTTCATTTCTGAAGCATCGGGAATATCTGAATGAAGAAAGCAACACCACATCTCTCTTAAAACCTGCTGCAATAGTTCTGTATCCTCTTCAGCTAGCTATGAGTATCTCTCTCTTTTTATTTTGTCTAAATTCCTTGCTAGCTCCACTCATGTTTAAATTATCAGGAAGGAAAGGAGACACGTCGCACCCTCCTCTAAATTCCCCATACATATCTAAAAATCCACCCTTGGTTCTATTTCTCAAATAGCTGTAACCCTGCCAGCTCCTCATATACTGGGACACGGCCTCTTCCTGCAAGGGGCTATCATCTCCTCTGCCCTGCATGTTACTGTGCACCTAACCCAACGTTTCTG
Source organism: Pelodiscus sinensis (assembly GCF_049634645.1). NCBI lineage: Eukaryota > Metazoa > Chordata > Testudines > Trionychidae > Pelodiscus > Pelodiscus sinensis. Next base: position 13,899,213 of record NC_134720.1, read on the forward strand.
AAAAAAATGGGTAGAGGAACTCTGCAACATCAAACAGGACAAATGCACACTTTTGGGGGGAGGAGGGTCAGGACAGCTGGAGCAGGGCTTAAAAGAGAAACAGTTGTGGCCAATTGGGATGTCTGATTGTTCTAATGTGGTAGGAGGGAGAAGAGGGGAGGAACCACCAGAGTCTTAATGTCCTCTGTGTGTGTGTGTGTGTGTGTGTCTCCTCTCTGTACATGTTCTGGGTCCAGGCAGACACTTGAGAATAGGGATGGCTCCATTTTGCCCCCTACCTCCGGTGCAGGATTCCCTCCAATGGCTGTTTCTTGCTTTTCTAAGTAATACACTGTAACCATGCCTCTGTGGGTCACAATGGAGAATACCTAATTTAGGACAAACTGCTGAGAGAGAGGACAGACACCCCAGAACTGATGGATATTCTTTCATAAGATAGACCAAATCAGCAACAAAAGTAATCTGTTTCACCACACTGGCTAACAAGAAGTCACAAAAGCAGGTCTTTGGCATTCCAGTCCTTGATTCAACACCCAGACACAAAGCTTAAAGATTCTGGGAGTTATTTCAAACAATTTAATCAAACAAAATCACGGGTGGGCAATAAAATGGTGGCAGTTTGCCAGGGTTAGTCCCAGTGGGCTGCTGCTACTATATTTACCTGAACCTCTGCAGGTACCAGTAATCACAGCTCATGTTGGCAGTAGATCACTGTTCTCAGCCAACAGGAGTCACAGGAAGTGACATGGACCAAGACACTGCTTCCTGTAGCTCTTGTTGGCCAGGAATGGTGATCCAAGGCCAACGGGAGCTGTCATTGCCAGTACCTGTGAAGGTTCAGGGAAATATAGCAGTAGGGGCCCACCAGGAGCTGGATCCAGCCTATGGGCCAGTATTTTCCCACCATGATCAAAAACATTCTTCTGATCCCAAAGTACCAGCCACGTATCCAGGTGAATACATAACTCAGATCTTATTCAATAATCCCACTGTTGCCAATCCTTTAGTATCTAATATCTGAAGGTTTATTTATAAAAAAGGAAAGAAAGACAAATGTGAGAGTTAAAACTATTTAAAGAAATCAAATACATACAATTATTGAAAGTTCTTGGTTCAGGATTGTAGCCGTGGTAGAATAAACTGGTTGCTCTGGTTGCTTCCAAATCACTGGGAAGTCTTCAGTCTCTTGGTTAGAATAACTTCCATTAGAGTAAGTCCATAGTCCAGAGGTTTGAGCAGGAAAGAGGCAGAATGGATATGTTTCTAGGGCCTTTTATAGCTTCCGTGAAGTGAAGGCAATCTCACTGTGAAAAATTATGGGGAACAAGATGGTGTTTGGAGTCACATGGGCAAGTCAGATGTCCATGCATGATTTTGCTTCGTCAAAGTACAAGCCATAACCTATTCTCCAAATGGAATGTTCACAAGAAAGGCCATTTACTATAGATAGGTGTCTCCCATGGTCCATTGTGAGTTAAGTGTTCCTCGATGAGCCATTTAACTTCAATAGCCCTTCAAAATGTGCTGGCTAAATACCTTGTGGGTACTACCCAGAAACAAATATTTGAAATCCAGGTATAGAGCCAATATTCATAACTTCAAATTAAAAATGAAACATGCTTAGAAATAGCATAATCAAATTCAGCAAATCATAACGTTTCTATTGATACTTTACTTGACACATTTCAGATATGATTTGTTGCAATTATATAACAGTGGTAGCAACAAATCTGATATGGTCATATTAAAATCTGATAACACCTATTGTGGCTTTTTGCTTTTGGCACATAGTAGTGATTGTGATGACTGTTCATGTCATAATAAGGACACTACCTGTCATGGCATTGAACAAGCAAATCAAAGCATTGAAAGTACTGATTTGTTTTCTGTATTTCTTGATAATTCAGAACTTTTTTTCATTTGGACTATTATTAAATCATGTAACCTCTTCCCATAAAAATAATACTGATGCTGGTTGAAGTCTGATGTAAGCTGTGATGGTGTGCTATGTAACATCCACATAAAGTAAACATTGTGCACACTCTCCTCAAAATATTCTCCTTGACACCCAAAGTATCTGAATGTCCTGACACGGGGTTCCTTCAAGACCACATTCAATTTCCTTTATTCATGTCAGTTCCAATAGAATCATGTGTGAATCATAGAATCATAGGACTGGAAGGGACCTCGAGAGGTCATCGAGTCCAGCCCCCCGCCCTCAAGGCAGGACCAAGATCTGTCTACACCATCCCTGACAGATGTCTGTCTAACCTGTTCTTAAATATCTCCAGAGAGGGAGATTCCACCACCTCCCTTAGCAATTTATTCCAATATTTGACCACCCTGACAGGAATTTTTTCCTAATGTCCAATCTAAACCTCCCTTGCTGCACTTTAAGCCCATTACTCCTTGTCCTGTCCTCAGAAACCAAGAGGAACAAATTTTCTCCTTCCTCCTTGTGACACCCTTTTAGATATTTGAAAACCACTATCATGTCCCCCCTTAATCTTCTTTTTTCCAAACTAAACAAGCCCAGTTCATGAAGCCTGGCTTCATAGGTCATGTTCTCTAGACGTTTAATCATTCTTGTCGCTCTTCTCTGTACCCTTTCCAATTTCTCCACATCTTTCTTGAAATGTGGCGCCCAGAACCGGACACAGTACTCCAGATGAGGCCTAACTAGTGCAGAGTAGAGCGGCAGAATGACTTCACGAGTTTTGCTTACAACACACCTGTTGATACAACCTAGAATCATATTTGCTTTTTTTGCAACAGCATCACACTGTTGACTCATATTCAACTTGTGGTCCACTATGACCCCTAGATCCCTTTCCGCCATGCTCCTTCCTAGACAGTCGCTTCCCATCTTGTATGTATGGAACTGATTGTTCCTTCCTAAGTGGAGCACTTTGCATTTCTCTTTATTAAACCTCATCCTGTTTACCTCTGACCATTTCTCTAACTTGCTAAGGTCATTTTGAATTATGTCCCTATCCTCCAAAGAAGTTGCAACCCCACCCAGTTTGGTATCATCTGCAAACTTAATAAGCGTACTCTCTATCCCAATATCTACATTATTGATGAAGATATTGAACAGTACGGGTCCCAAAACAGACCCTTGCGGAACTCCACTTGTTATCCCTTTCCAGCAGGATTTAGCACCGTTAACAACAACTCTCTGACTATGGTTATCCACCCAATTATGCACCCACCTTATCGTGGTCCTATCTAAGTTATATTTGCCTAGTTTATCAATAAGAATATCATGTGAGACCGTATCAAATGCCTTACTAAAGTCTAGGTATATGACATCCACCGCTTCTCCCTTATCCACAAGGCTCGTTATCCTATCAAAGAAAGCTATCAGATTAGTTTGGCATGACTTGTTCTTCACAAACCCATGCTGGCTATTCCCTATTACTTTATTACCTTCCAAGTGTTTACATATAATTTCCTTAATTACCTGCTCCATTATCTTCCTGGGACAGACGTTAAACTGACTGGTCTGTAGTTTCCTGGGTTGTTCTTATTCCCCTTTTTATAGATGGGCACAATATTTGCCCTTTTCCATGGAATCTCCCCTGTCTTCCATGATTTTTCAAAGATCATAGCTAAAGGCTCAGATACCTCCTCTATCAGCTCCTTGAGTATCCTGGGATGCATTTCATCAGGACCTGGTGACTTGCTGACATCTAACTTTCCTAAGTGATTTTTAACTTGTTCTTTGTGTATCCTATCTTCTAAACTTACCCTCTCTCTGCTTGTATTCACTACGTTAGGCACACCTCCAGACTTCTCGGTGAAGACCGAAACAAAGAAGTCATTGAGCATCTCCGCCATTTCCAAGTTTCCTGTTACTGTTTCTCCCTCCTCACTGAGCAGTGGGCCTACCCTGTCCTTGGTCTTCCTCTTGCTTCTAATGTATTTATAAAAGGTCTTCTTGTTTCCCTTTATGCCTGTAGCTAATTTGAGCTCATTTTGTGCCTTTCCCTTTCTAATCTTGCCCCTGCATTCCCGTGTTGCTTGCCTATATTCATCCTTTCTTATTTGTCCTAGTTTCAATTTTTTATATGACTCCTTTTTTATTTTGAGATCATGCAAGATCTCCTTGTTAAGCCAAGCTGGTCTTTTGCCATAAAAGTAAGGTTGCTATTCAGTGTGAAGAAGAGGGCCAGAATCTGGATTTTAATATGGGTGATTATAGTTGGGTCTAATATTTGGAATCCAGTGAGATTTTTATCTGAGAATGTATTTGTGCTTTGCAATGAGGGTAGAGCATCCTACATATTTGTTACACCAGAAATGACATTTAAAGAATAAAAATTCAGATCCTTAAAGGATTTTCCATTGCAGAAGTGGATACATGAGATCTATTCATTGTTTCTTCACTCACATTGAGTATTGCCTTTCTCCATTGAAATTGATGTGGTGTAGTCAGAGTAAGATGTTGCGCACTATTAGAAATGATATTAGAATCTGACCCTATCGCATTTTATGCGACTAGAGAGAAGCTACTGTATGTCAGACATTTACTCAGGCTGGACCAGATGCTGGACCAGAGCTCAGAAGGTAATGAAGCTCAGCCCTAAGAGCTAGATTGGAGTGTTTCATTTGAAAGAATGTGTCTGTGTAATCTCAGTATTCAGGATCAAAAAGAATACATCTAGTAAAACTGATTCCTTGGTAATTCTTTCCAAGAAACTTGAAAAATAAGGACAGTAAAGGAAAATATAAGGTACGAAACAGAACATATGAGAATGCCCTTTTGAAAATATGCTGCAGCATAATTTGGCTTTCCAATGTGAATACAAAAATAGAGATAATTTACTGTGGGTTTTGGAAAGTGGCTGACATGTTGTGCTACTTATGGAAAACTTCAGCTTGGCAAGGTGCTGATACTATGTTGTTATACTTTGTAGAACACAAAAGGAAAACATTGTACCCATTTTTAAAATTCCAGGCTCAGGGTTTGGTGTATTGGATTTTGGCCAAAATTTGGGAATAAGTATAAATGGTTACATTTAATCCTCAATTAAAATACCTTACTTGCTGCTACCAGAAGGGTATTTTTAATCCCTAAAACCAGAGGAGAATGTTTTTTGTCTCAAAATACATGAAGAAATAATCAATAACAATGCTATATTTCTCAATGACCAAATAAAAATATTTATCTCATGAGAGAATTCTACCAGATAAGTTTTTCTACATTTGTTGGTTTTTGCAATATGTGAATATATGCACTATATTACACCAATTTGCAACAAAATCTATGCCCCACATCTTTTTCAAACTGATTTGCAATTAGGGGCTGTAGTTTCATTTTGATGTAAAGTACATATCTGATGTCATTCTCTGATGTTCTAGTCACCAAAATCCTTGATCTAATTACAGTTCATAACTAATAGCTGTTCTTTTTTACTATCTGAACATCAAGTTAATCTCTTCTGTCGTATGTAAACTTTAAAAATAATAGTAATTATACTTTCTGCCTGGATCGGCTGATAAGATAGGATTTCCTGGTATATATGTACTAACTTGTATGCATGTGATTGCTTACACTAGCATATAGACATGTGATTTTTAGACCTGCAATTGCACAGGCATGGCTTAGATAACCAAGCTGTAAGTGTCAGCATGGAATGAGTTGTAAACCTGACTAGAGGCTTACAACCATAGCCAATGCAAACCCAATGGGACCCAATGACAAGTATCAGGTTTGGATTAGGTTGGCTGTGACTTGTATAGCAAGCATTCAGGTTCTTATCACTGAGGGCAGATTGTGGCAAGCTACGATGTGAACCTATCCTGCACCAGCCAGCTGTCAACTAACTGTCTGGGTAGCACCCCGCTGATGCATGAATGACCAGTTTGTTAATGCAATTTGATCTAAGCCTGTTTGAAAGAGGACTAGATCAAAGCATGTTAACAAATTGCTTGTGTGGATGTCAGCGGGGTGTATAGTCAGTAACAGGCTAGAGTGGGGGTCAGTTCAGTACCTTAGTTTGCCACAAACTAATTCTTCATGTAGGCAAACCCTTCATTTGAAACACATAGATCTGGCACATTGGAGTTCGGTTTGGGATTGGTTCCGAACTAGTTGAATTAAGATAGGGCTTTAAAATTAGGCCCAAGCAGACCTCTAAACCTGATGGCATTAATATTCCATTAAAAATCATACTACCAGCAGGGATGAGAGAGGGAAACCTGTAGGATGAATAAGAATAACAATGCTTGACTCTGCTGGAGGGAAGTTTGCAATGGGATCTAGCCTGGATGTTGCTCTGAACAAATGAAAGAGGAAATGTACAAACATCAGAGTGTAAAGGGAAAGGAGAAACACTGCATTACAGATTGTGGAGTTGCAATATTATAAAGAGCACAACCATGACAAATGAGGAGTTGACATTATTAAACCTGGGCATGTAAATTACTTACAAGAGAGGCAAGTAGTATACTGAGGCATCATTATAGTATGCTCTTCTTGAGGATAGAAGGATGCTTGCTTCTGTTCTTTGTGTGTATTTTTTTGCCTGGAGCACTACTGACCCTCACCAACCAAATGCTGTATTTGTTCTACAACTAATCTGGATGCACATTTCAAGTTAAGAGGTAACTGATTTTCTCTGTTTTTTCACCACATCTGTAATTCTGGATAATAATATTGCCATATCTAAAACTCTTTTTGACTGGTGAATGTTTAATTGTCTTCACCAAATCTAAGCCATAGTAGAAAACAACTTCAGTTCTTATGGTGGTGGTGGGAAATTCATAGCATGTTGCTGAGGATTCAGTGCATACATTGAGGCTAAGTCTACATTGGCATCCCTTTCCGGAAAAGGGATGCTAATGAGATGAGTCGGAATTACAAATCCACGGGGGATTTAAATATCCCCCGCGGCATTTGCATTTACATGGCTGCTGCTTTTTTCTGGCTTGGGGATAAGCCGGAGAAAAGCGCCACTCTAGACGCGATTCTCCGGAAAATAAGCCCTTTTCCAGAGGATTTCTTATTCCTACTTTCTTATTCCTACTTGAAAGTAGGAATAAGAAATCCTCCGGAAAAGGGCTTATTTTCCAGAGAATCGCATCTAGACTGGCACTTTTCTCCGGCTTATCCCCAAGCTGGAAAAAAGCGGCAGCCATGTAAATGCAAATGCCGCGGGGGATATTTAAATCCCCTGCGGATTTGCAATTCTGACTCGTCTCATTAGCATCCCTTTTCCAGAAAGGGATGCCAATGTAGACGTAGCCTGTAGGTACTGTGCTATTCTTACAACCCTGGTGATATGATACAAAATCCTGGTTCCAAAATGAGAAACTCCAGTTTTTTTGATCACCCAAACAAATGAAAATGGTTAAGTATTAATAATCGAATGTTCTGTTGCAATTGGCCAAGTTGTCCTAGTTTTTCAACACACAGGGTGCTATGCATATATGTTAAAGGTACACCCAGCAGAGGATTGAAATTGCTAATGCTGACTGGTGCTATGCTTCATCTGTGCAAATGTTTCCAATTCCAGAAGATGCAAAAGTGCCTGTGGTACAGCTTGCCAGCTCCCGTGCTGGTTTCCTGGTTCTTTTACTTGTTTTTTTTTTAAACAGGCTTCAGTGGAAGCTACAGATTCGTTGCAGACTTGGCTGCCTTGCTATCTGCAGCTAGCACCCATTGGTTATGCTCTTCAGCCAATGGCACCATTCCCAGGGTTTTTTCCTTATAGTCTAATGGTAATACACTTCTGAAATGCAGTTCTTACACATTCTCCAAGCATCTGTCCTTTCTGCACAAACCAATATGAAATGTTATGAATCTGGACAAATATATAAACATAAAAGCTCATTTTCACTTCTTGCCTAAGTGAGATTCAAACCTCCTATTCCATAGCATATTGTTTTGTAGCAGTTCCTTAAATTAGGGTTTAGAGAGAGCTTATTAGCATGAGCTACCAGTGCATTCACATCCATCATGCTGAAATAGGCAATCTATACCTGGTGAATCTATAAGGATTTGAACAAAAAAAAAGCTGTTTTTGTTGCTTTTGTTAATTTTCAATTCTTCAGAGAGTAAAAGTCTTGGCCAAAGCCTCTTTGAAGGCAAGGGAAAGTGTTTTAATTGGCTATAGTGGGTTTTTGGATCTGGCCATAAATACAGTATGAAATGTTTATTAGTAACTCATCATATTTATAAAGTCATTAAAGAAAACAAAGTGTCTGGCTAGTCCAACAAGACATTCTATCAATTGTTCAGTTGAAATACTGTGGCTTTTGCAACATAGCCACTTCTGAAGTGAAAGTTCTTTTTTATAACATTGATACATTTGACCTAATTATTTACTGAATTACTGAAACATATTGTTGGTAGTATAACTAACTTGGCACAACAGAACATTTATCCACAAATACCCATCAAAGGAACATACCAGTTGAAAGAAGACTTTTCCCTACATCAAATTATTAGATAGAATACAACGGTGGATAACACTTAAATTACTACCTGTCAAAAGATGAAACCTGTTAAACTTCTTGTAAATCAAACAGTAAATTACAACAATAAGTTTAGTTGTTAGGGAAAAGATATAGTGATCTAGAAAGTGACATGATGGAAACTTGTATTACAGATATCTTAAAAGAATAAATCTATGAAAGTAAACATTTATTTTTTAAACAAAAGTTCTAGTCACAGGCTTTTTGAATATCTCATAGATTAAGTTTCATGTTATTTCTTCATTTATTCACTAGATGGCAGGAGAAGATCAGTATGCTCAGACAGCAGAAGCTAGTACTGATTATTTCAGCTGACCAAAACAAAAATGACAGTCTGTACTGAAAGTGACCAGTTTGGATGAATGGGAAGAGAAAGGGAAAAAGAGACTGTTTGTTTCATATAGGCAGAAAAGAATAATAAATTTAGAGTTCACCACCCCTGACTGATCTCCAGAACCCCTTGATTCCTACCCATGCTCCACCTGCCCCAGGATGTCCATGCCCTATCCAGTCCTCCTGCTCCCTACTCCTGGACTGTCCCCCAGGACTCCTGTCTCTAATCTACCCACCTAATCTTTACTCCCTAACCATTCCCCCTGGGACCATCGCCTCCTATTAACCTCCCTGCTCTTTACCCTGGCACTCCCTACTTCTGAACACCTTTTCCTGGGACTGTCCCTGCTCCCCAGCCCCTGACTATACCACTCTGAAGCACCAGGTCTGGCGGCACTGTTGCTGCATTGCATAGCTGGAGGTGCAGTCACTCTACCCCGAATGTTGGGATTAGTGGTGCGGTGACTGCACTGCCCAGACACTGGAGGAACTGTGGCTGGGCGGGAGGGAAGGAGGAAACAGAGGCTAACCTTCTCGGGTGGCTGAATTACTGACTGTCTCTGCTCACAGTGCTGCAGGAAGGTGGGCTGGGTCCTCCCAGCAAGCCTGAACCAACCCTGCTCCCTGGTGCGAGTTCGGGGGCCGGATGGATGGGTCCCACAGGTCAGATGTGTCCCTTTGGTCAAAGGTCACCCACCTCTGCTACAGACAAAGAATTCTCACTCTGTTAGTACTCCAGGATCAAGCAGAATGAAAAAAAAAAATCATCTGGTTTTTTTCAATCCAAATGTCTGTCTCTGCATTTATACTGTGATTATCTTCTTATCAGAACGTCTATGAAGAAAGCAAGAAAGATATTTTAAAGGAAAATATCTTAATTTAAGTAGCAGTTGTGGTAAGTCTATCAAGATGCACATATGTTAATTGACTTTTCTAGGAAAGATTTTAAAAGTTGCCTTAGCTACTTAATGCCAAAATCAACACCCATTCTGTTCCTCCCACAATTCTACTATATATTTGAAAGTGTTTTTCTGTTCAAGAACTGTTTCTAAATAGTAAGAGCTAGGGACTGTCCCAGCCCTGCACCTTCCACTCCATCAGATGCCTTTAGGGTGGGGGGGGGGGGACTGCAGCTAGCCCCTGATTTGTAGGGGAGCATTGTTCGCTGTTCCCCTTCTTCAGGGAGGGAGGGGAAAGTGCACAGTTTACTGCATTCCTCTCTCTGCCTGGAGAATGCAGGGGACAGACAAACTCGGACCTGCGCCAGCCAGGAGAAATGCGCCCCTCCCCTGGCTGTGTCTGCATGGAGAAGCTCTTCTCACCTGGCTGTAAGCTGATGCAGTGCAAGGGGACTGGGGCTGTCCTCTCTCCCTGGGGGCAACCTGCAATGAACCCCTCCTCTGCAGCTCCACCCCAGAGCAATGATTTAAATGGAACATGGTCATTTTCATTTTGTTTTCCACAAGCTAAACATTAAGGCTACGTCTACACTGGCCCCTTTTTCGGAAGGGGCATGCTAATTTTGAAAGTGGGAATAGGGAAATGCGCGGGGGATTTAAATATCCCCCGCGGATTTAAATAAACATGTCCGCCACTTTTTTTCTGGCTTGGGGAAAAGCCGGAAAAAAAGCTTCTAGACTGGCCCGATCCTCCGGAATAAAGCCCTATTCCGGAGGATCTCTTATTCCTACTTCGAATAAGAGATCCTCCAGAATAGGGCTTTATTCCGGAGGATCGGGCCAGTCTAGACGCTTTTTTTCTGGCTTTTCCCCAAGCTGGAAAAAAAGCGGCGGACATGTTTATTTAAATCCGCGGGGGATATTTAAATCCCCCGCGCATTTCCCTATTCCCACTTTCAAAATAGCATGCCCCTTCCGAAAAAGGGGCCAGTGTAGACGTAGCCTAAGGGTATGTCTACACTACTACCCTAGTTCGAACTAGGGTGGTAATGTAGGCAACTGGAGTTGCAAATGAAGCCCAGGATTTTAATTTCCCAGGCTTCATTTGCATAAAGCCGGGCGCCGCCATTTTTAAATGTCCGCTAGTGTGGACTCCGTGCCACGCGGCTATACGCGGCACGGACTAGGTAGTTCGGACTAAGCTTCCTAGTCCAAACTACCGTTACTCCTCGTGAACTACCTAGTCCGTGCCGCGTGTAGTTGCGCGGCACGGAGTCTGCACTAGCGGACATTTAAAAATGGCGGCGCCCGGCTTTATGCAAATGAAGCCTGGGAAATTCAAGTCCCGGGCTTCATTTGCAACTCCGGTTGCCTACATTACCACCCTAGTTCGAACTAGGGTGGTAGTGTAGACATACCCTAAATAAGTTCGTAAGCAATGTAATCTAGTCTCTAATAAAAAGGTGCAATGAGAGACTGCATTTTACTGCATACATTAGGCAGAATATGGTTTTTTCTCTATAGGAAAACTTAAACCAGTTCAGGTCAGATGTGAGTCGATCAGAACACCCGCAGCATGGACAAAAGGATACCAAGCTATTATAAGCATGAAACCCCTTTTATGTGCCCTGAGGTACTTAGATCAATAGCCTAGATTTAGTGGCTTTCCTGATCCAAGGACAGCTGGCTACAAGATGGGGTTTCAAAACTGCCTAGAGGATTTAGATGCTTGAGTCTCATTGATATGAAAGGGAAATTGAGCATCACAATCTTGGAAGAAGCTTTGAAAAACTTAGGCATAGGGTTTAGCTTTGTTCTCTGCTGACACTACTGTAGCTACTAAATCTCAAGTATAATGTTTATCAATAGGATTGATTATTTGATAAGTAAATAATGCAGAAAGCAATGAAAAAAAGTCATCATTCCTGAATGCAGTTTATCTGCACTTAACTTTAGAATAGTCTTTTCTTTATGAAAATCTCCTTTACCTTCATACACCAACACTGTCTCACATTTATATGGAAAACATGCGCATGGAAAAAAAAAAAACAGGATGCAACATAGATTTGCATATACAGTGCTATTTTTCCATGATTAATTCCATTCTTCAGGTCATATACAGATTGAGTCTTTAGATGCTTGGCAGGAAAGCAGGTAACGCGAGAGGAAAGAGGCTTTGCTTTTTAAAAAGGATAAACTGAGTATTACAATATTTCAATCATTACTTATTTTCTGCACCAGAAAATTGTACTCCTGCCTGGTGCTGAGGCCCTTCAGTGCTTTGAGTTCAATGAGAGTAGGCGGAGCTAAGCAACAGGGTTGGGCCTCAGGGAAAGGTGGGGGAAAATAATGCACATATATTGTCCCTATGTTACAAAGTGGCCTCTTTTATGATAGCAATTCATTTGCATCCTCATCAGTCCAAAGGGAATTGAATATGCTCAGCTGTTTGTTGGTTAATACCTGTTGGTTAATGATTGTGTACTTCTAAAGATGTACACAAATCTGCATAATGTGTGTTATGTGTTACCCAGCAATTTTGGTAGCTCACTTGAACGTTAGGAGATCCAGGTGAGAATTATTTGTTATCCTAAAGAACATACAAGTGGATGAATGTGAATGAGATTGTTGTGAAAAGCCAATGGTATCATGGAATCCGATGAGAGCTGAGTGCTTAGTTGCTATCTAGTGATAGAAATGTAGCCATGTTAGTCTGGGGTAGTTGAAGCAAAATGCAGGACAATGTAGCACTTTAAAGACTAACAAGATGGTTTATTAGATGATGAGCTTTCGTGGGCCAGACCCACTTCCTCAGATCAAAACCTTAGTTGCTATCTGTGCCTCTGACTGGTAACGGATAGAGTTCAGATACATAGATGGTTGGGGTCTGAGGAAAGCCCAGAACTTCCAAAGTTACTGTAGGTTTGGACTTGACCCATCCCAAAAGAGGGAATTTCTCAGAACAGGGGAGGTCCCCTGCCACCAGCCTCCCAGGAGCCCTGCAGATGGCTCCACTCCGGTGCACTGCCAATGGGCTCCAGCCTACAGAGCTTGGACTTGGGCTCCAGCCCACTACCTCCATCTGGCTGGGGCTTCCCAGGGACAGAGCTCACTGGCTGCTCTGCTGCTGCCTCACCTGGCCAGAGCACCCCAGGGATGGGGCTCCCCAGTCCCACTGCTGTCCTGCTTGGCCGGGGATCCCTGGGGATGGGGCTGCCAGATGGTTTGCACTTCCCAGGTGCCAGGGCTCTCTGGTCCTGCTGGACCACAGATGTTACCAGACCAGAGTCCTGGCTTTAGGAGGTTCAACCTATTCTGACTGCAGTTTTCATACAAGGAGTGCTCTGAATATCGTCTAGTTCCCGCGATCAATATAGTTATGCTTGCTAATATGACTAACTTTGTTCAGTCGTCGGAGAGAATTTGTGAAAGGGAAATCCATCACTTGGTTTGAACAGCTACTAGATTTGGGGATAGCAAACTCTGTATAAAAGACAAGATGGTTGATCCTCAGGAAGTTGAAAGGGTTGAAGAAATGGTGTAGCACTATCTGAAATGAACTTGATACTTCTGATTCAAATTTCAAACACCAAATATTTTGTGATTTAAAGATTGTTGTAAAGAAAGGTACAGTGATGGTCTTAGAGAGAGAGACAAACTGTATGCACAGGATTTTTTTCCTGTATTTGCATTTGTTTTTACAATAAGATGGTTAAAAAGTCAACACTTGAGGTAAATGTATCATATATGGAGAAATAGCTAAAATTTCTGGATAGCTTTGCCATCTGTTTTTGTTTTGTTAGATATGTAGGTCAGAGGTTTCTGTTTTCTTTCTGCCTTTTCTGCCTTCAAAGGACTATCTGAACTGTTGAATGAAACCTATGCTTTGATATAACCAATGTAAAATAGTATTTTCCACACAGCCCAGCTTAATCTGACATTAAATAAAGGATCACTGCCTTATATCCTCTCATGATTAGTTCTTTTATGGATTTTATACTACTTCTGTTTATGAATAACTCCAAATGTCAGACCAACAAATAGAATTTCAGGATCTAGGCACATCTCTGCAACCTATTGTATTTATTTAGATTTATAACAACAAGTTCCTGTACTAGATCCTAGGCACTTTTGACACACTTATTAAAAAAACATATGTCCTAGATGTCAAAAATAGTTCTATTGCCCTGGTGGGAACAATCATCCTGAGTGGTAATCGATAATTGCTGTAGTAGGATCAGTGTGAAATATTTGTAATGAAATATTTGAACCATACAAGACAGAATAGGTTTTAGGTTATAGTATAGGTTAAAAACAGTACATTTTTGTCACAAAAATTGGCTCTGAACAACCTCAGCTATACAGTTGTTGTGTCTCCTCTTTAATATTTAGATTTATGTTATGCTTGTATCATCTTACTCCATGTGCATACATTTAAACTTCACACAGATATTAAATACTGAAACAACTGGCAGGTTGATCCAATGATAATTTAAGGACATAACCAAAAACCAAGTTTAAAGGCCTCATGTATTCTTGTACATATCTTAAACCCTTAATCCTCTCAATCCACTCCATCAGGAAATATCTGGGTCAATAGAAGCTTCTTGCAGTTTGCCTTTGAGATCAGCAAAGAAACTATATGGTTCTATTAAAAGAAATAAAATTGTTGTCTTGTTACCACCAGAAATTTCTACCACACTCTATTCAGTGATGTCTGCTCTTTGAGCGACACTGTTAAAAACCCAAATAGGTTATTTTATATACAATATGCCTTATTCTGTGGTTACAGAAGTGAGCAAGAGTACCTCCATTGAAGACAAAGGAATTGCAACTGTGTCCATAAGAGGCAAACTGAGTCTTGTGTGGAAATAGCATAGCCCTGATTTGCATGTAGTGACTCCTTTCTCCCATCGCGTCATATGGTTTGGGTGAGGGGAAAAAAGTGAGTTTGCCTCACAGCTCTATTTATATCAAAATCTGGTTAGTAGAAATAGCATTCCCCACTGTTGCAGGATAATGTAATATCATAAATAGAGCTATCAAGATTGTCAAGCAGCTTTTGTGGTTGTCAGAGCAGTGAAGTTAAAAGAAAGTGCCCCTCTCCCCACCCTATAGCTTTTTTCAAACTGTCAGGAGAGCAACTGGTGAAGTGAAGCTTTGCTTTTGCTTTGTAGCTTTTGTTCTCTGAGATGGTCTCTAAATAGCAAATAGAATGAAATAATTATATAGAAAATAACTTAATTTCCATCAGAATGTTAAAATGGGTGGCTGGGATTCTTCAAAATGTCTTGAGCACTCGAGGAAATAATTAGAGCTAAGCTAGAGCTGAAATATTTTATCCATTTTCCAAATACCTGCAGGTAGGCCAACTTGCCCAGTACCTGGGCAGTGAGTGGGAATGTTTGATGTTCAGATTAATTACCTGGTAATGGTTGAAGAGGGATGAATTGCTTCTGGATTAATTGGCATTCAGCACCAACTCCAGCTGGATGAAAGAGAAACAAATATGTAGGAGTACAAGAAGGGAGGACTCAAAGGACCAGATGCTCAGCAGATATCAGTTAGCCTGGTTCCACATTGACTTGACTGGAGTTAAACCAATTGATACCAGCTGAAGATTTGGCCTGAAAAAAGCAGCTAGAGTAAAGCTATTTCTTAAGCAGGCCATGAGCTCTCCTTGGAATCTGTGCAAACCTAAGAAGTAAGTTTCTAAGTCTATAGGAGCCCACACACATTGGAGTCTATGTGCTGTGGCAATTAGATTCCTAGCTAGAAAACAGCAACCAACCATCTAGGGATCCCCATGGACATGAGAGAGAAATGGGTGTGCCATTAATGTCCCAAAAGCTCAGTACCACAGACTCCACTGTCATTCCCTGCTCTACATTCTGAACTATTAGTTTCACTACTTTTCTCTGCCATGTTATAGGAGGTCCCAGCATGTAAAAAAGTGTCAAGACTGGACGCATAGTGTGTAATCTCTACTATAATACGAGGTGCAGCTACTTCATTCCTTACTGTCTCTACCACAGATTCTGATAGTCAGCCCCATGCTTATCTCCTTCAAACAGCTCTCCTGGTACAAAAGGGATGGGGAGCTGGGAATCTCAGGCTGGTGTTTGGCAGTTGTTGTCAGTTATATTAGCAACCCAATAAAAGGGGGATCTCAGGGCTAGTGGGATCATGGCTTATCTTGTTTTCCACTAAGCTGGGGCTGATGTAACTGGTCCAGCACACTATAAATTCTTTGGGCCAGGGACTGTCTTTTTGTTCTGTGTTCAGCACCTGCTACAATGGGGTCCTGTTCCATGACTGGGGCTTCTAGCTCTTTCCATCTTACAAATGATATAATAATAATTAATATAATTTATCCCAGAAATCAAAGGACATGCAGGAGGCTTTTAAAGTCACATTTGATCAGCCCCCTCAGATCTTGTTGCAATCACAACCTGGACTAACCTGAGGAATTGGCTCCATGTTTGAGCCAAGAGAAAACCTTTGAGTTCTTTAATGGAAGGAGGTAGTATCTGTGTTCCCCAGGCTGGAATTTAGAACTAATACTAGGCTGGCCTTCAAATAGGCTGTGTCTACACTGGCATGAATTTCCGGAAATGCTTAAAACGGAATACTATTCCGTTTTCAGTTTTTCTGGAAAAGGAGCGTCTACATTGGCAGGTTGCTTTTCCGGAAAAGCCCTTTTTCCAGAGAAGCGTCTGTGGCCAATGTAGACGCACTTTTCTGGAAAAGAGCCCCGATCGCCATTTTCGCGATTGGGGCTTTTTTCCGGAAAAGACTACTGGGCTGTCTACACTGGCCCTTTTCCGGAACAGTGTTCCGGAATAAGGACTTATGCCCGAGCGGGAGCAGAATAGTTTTTCCGGAATAGTGGCTGATTTTGTACAGTAGAGCATGGTTGCTTTTCCGGAAATTCAAGGGCCAGTGTAGACAGCTCGCAGCTTATTCTGGAAAAGCGGCTGATTTTCCGGAATAAGTGGCCTAGTGTAGACACAGCCTTTCTGTTGTTGGGGAAGCTGGCTCATTCTTTAAGAATTATTATTACCCAACAAACTGTAGAGTTGAGACATCACAATACAGAAAATCTCTGATTATTGTATAATGATAGGGTAGTGGAGTTAGCTAGTGATATTACAATGGAATTAATCTAGTTCTCAATGGTACAACATTATGAGATGAGCTAATTTTTTGCCATGGAGATCACAGAATTCATAACTTCTGGAACATCTCTGTGACTCGAGCCTGCAGGAGGTGCAAAGTCACCCCACCACCAGTGGTGGCTGGGAACGGTTGGGGCCAGCTCCCAGCCACAGTGGGTGGTGGGGTTACCCTGCAGCTCCTAGTCCCTACTCCCCATTTTGTCATGAAGAATGTAAGTAAAAGTCACAGAGAGGTCATAAAAAACGACGAGGAGTCCTGTGACACCTTAAAGACTCTTGGTATGTCTGCACTAGCCCCCTAGATTGATATAGGGAGGCTAATGAGGGTGACCGAAACTGTACATGAAGCACGTGATTTAAATATCCCGCACTTGATTTGCATGTTCCCATCCAGTTGCCATTTTAGAAATTAACTAGCCCCAAGTAACTGCCCGCATCTACATGCGACAGTGAAACAGGATTCCGAAATAAAGCCCTAACTCGAATGGTATTCCTCCTGCAATGAGGTTTACCAGCTAATTTGAGTTAGGGCTTTATTTCGGAATCTTGTTTCACTGCCGTGTGTAGACGTGGGCAGTTATTTCGGGTTAGTCAATTTATAAAATGGCGACCAGCTGGGAACATGCAAATCAAGTGAGGGATACTTAAATCCTGCGCTTCATTTGCAATTTTGGTTGCCCTCATTAGCCTCCCTAGATCGATCTAGGGGGCTAGTATAGACATACCCTCTCAGATTTATTTGGGCATAAGCTTTTGTGGGTAAAAACTGTTTCATCGGATGCATCAGAAAACATATTTTTTACCCACAAAAGTTTATGCCCAAATAAATGTTAGTCTTTAAGATGTCACAGGATTCCACATTGTTTTTGCAGATCCAAACTAACATGGCTACTTCTCTGAGGGTATGTCTACACTTGCCCCTTAGTTCGGACTAGGGAGGCAAATGAAGCATACCGAAGTTGCTAATGAAGTGCGGGATTTAAATATCCCGTGCTTGATTAGCATATTCACGTCCAGTCGCCATTTTAAAATGCTGGTTGTCTGATTTAACTTGCTGTGTATAGAAGCGGTAGTCCGATCCAAAACCCTTCCCTTGAATGAACTGTTACTCCTCGTGCAATGAGGCATTTTAAAATTGTGACCAGCTATAAATATGCTAATCAAGCATGGGATATTTAAATCCCGCACTTCATTAGCAACTTCGGTTTGCTTCATTTGCCTCCCTGGTCCGAACTAGGGGGCAAGTATAGACATCCTGAGAGAGGTCATAGGCAGCCGTGAATTTTTCTTTATCGTCCATGACTTTTACTAAAAGTATGTGTGACAAAATCTTAGCCTTAAGTGTGAGTGATGTTAAAAGTGTTGCAGGCAACTTTACTGGCCCACAGAAAGATTCAGCCCCGAATAGTCATATCTGCAATTGTGACTGGTTTAGGCAACAGCCACTGACAGATTTTCTTAAATAACAGATATTCTATGTTGTTTAACAGAGCAAAGCATCAGATTCTTGTGGATTCTTGTGGTGGGTAGTAAGGTATGAAATTAGAAGTCTATGCCCATATATGCATACACATATTCCATGATTGCCAGTTAAACGGCACTTGAGAAATAGCATTCCACTTTCAAAGCTTAACCTCTTCTTCATGAACTAAGGAAAAATCATGTGTTGCTTGTAATCTTTGGGCTTGTACACATGTTATAGAGTAGTTGCGAGAGGCAGGTATAATTGCATATCATCCACAGGGACAAAAGTACACAAAGCATTACACTGCAAGGCGTTTTAGAATGCAGACAGTGCTGTGTGCCAGGAACATCCAGGATTGAACCCAGATGCATTTATTATTTTTTATTGTTTTCACCACATTTTAAAAATAGACTTTCATTTGCTGCTCCACCCAAGTCTATCAATTGCACCTTTCTCTGCAGGCTGTGAATAGTGCAGCCAACCATGGGGGGATTTATAAAGCTAGTAACATTACTGGAAACTAACATGAAAATGCTGGTGACTTTACAGAGACTCTGCGTAATATTATGTGTAGGACAGAGATTAAAACTGCTGAAACACCCAATAACATTATAAATAGAAATAATGTAATTAGAGGAAAAGTGTATTAAATAGATTCAAGCATCAACTGATATTTCTCGCTTCTCCTATTAAGCTTTTACCTAGAGTAGCTAGCCATAATTCAGTTTAATGTACTGGGGTGGAAGTAATAAAGCATAAAGGGTTCCCTCTTTTCCTTGCCACTTTCTTCATGCCAAGGTCAATGAAACTAGTGGGACTCGAGTGATGGCAGGGAGAGGTAAGAGTGAAAAACTCACTATGCAGTATTGTTATGTTACCAAAATGAATAAAAATTTTCCTGCGTGGCAGGAAATACGTTCACATGGCTACATACCCCTAATCATGCTGAGCTACTGGAGTGCCTTTCCCTGGTTTTAGCCATAGCTGCTTTCTGAAATTTACCCTCTCATCACTGTGTAAAAAGCAATTTCCCCTTAGTTTAAAATAATTATTTTAGGTTGAATCCTCGATGGCAACTTACTCTTAACCCCACCTTGTTTCCTTTCTTCTTAAACAAGAATAAGGGAAAGATTGTAATAAAAGGATAAAAAGGTTCCATTTTAAACAGACTCACAAGGGATTGGGCCACAATAGAAACATGTGATGTGACTGCCCTTAAGGTCCAGAAAGATTTTAGTAAAGATGCTACCTGCTCACTCACTCCATTCTCTTTTGTCACGTGCAGATGCTATGCCCTAATCTCTCCAATCCTAGGCCAACAGTTAGTGTGGGCAGAATTCCATTTTTATTTTTTAATATTTTTATGGATAATATCAAGATTTTTTTTCATTTTTTTATCAATGTAAATGTTCACTCTCCTGTGAAATTTTGCGGGGAAGTGTCAATTATTTAATGGCTGTCAATACTGGGATTCAGAAAGCTGCATCTTGATAGCCACTGAAACACAACCTGTCAACATCTCATGTCTAAATGTACAAAGATCTATAAATGTGCTTAAATCAACTAATCATATCAGTTTATACAATTCATTCGCTAGCCCATCATTTAAAAATATAATTCATTGGATTTAGACTTGAATACATTCTCAAACTGCATTTTTCTTACTTTGCCTACTTGTAAATTTCAGTTATTATCTATAGAAACATTTTTCTGTCTGTTTGTGAGTCTATGGGGAAATTAAGGTTTACTGACATTTACCAGCAAATATGTAATCCTCTAATTAGTGTTGTCAAAATCTCTAGAGTATTGGTATTACCCACAGTTAGCAGCCAGCTTACTTCCTGCATGGATGCACTGGAGAAAAGGATCTTACTGTATCACCTCTCCAGGTGGTCAGGGAAAATTTGGCCCATAGTTTTTCTAGACTACAGGTGATCATATACCATTTGAAAAAGTCTTTGTCAATATTAATTTGAATTAAAAGTAATTGTCACTGATGTTACTCACAAACTTTTATTTCCTGGCTGTGTGCATTCATGTGTGAAAATATTTGAGGAGAAGCAAGGTCTCACGGATACTTACATAAAACTGTATTTTCAAGGGAATTCTTGCAGTAAGTATTCATATGGCCATCATGAAAGCTCTGGGAGCCATCTAGTCAATGAACAGAAAAATGGCCATGTGATTTAGGTAACTAGTCACTCAAAGTGTGTGTACAAATTGCAAATATTTATGTAAAAATGCTCCTGAGAATCCATGACTGAAATATTTGTCTAAACCATTTGTCTACAAATGAGCAAATTAGTGAAACTTGAAGTCTGTTCACTGATAGGGTGGAAGCACAGAAGTGGATAAATGTGTCAAGTAAATTGTTCACTGCAAATAGCTTGCCTTGCTCTTGTCTTCTCTCCCTGAGTATGTAACTGCCATTAATGAATATTTATGAACAGTTAATGCACATTTAGAAGGGAATATACTCCTTGAACTCTGTGATTTTTATCCTTCAGTAGAATGCTGTTTCATGCAAAAGGCCTGTCAGTTCTGTTTCTCTGACCATTCTACTCCATCATAAGATAAAACTCTTCTCTTCCTTTTATTTAATAATCTGCACATTACACGCTAGTATAATACTGTCACTCACTCAACAATGCAGGCTAAAAAAAGAAGCTGGTGGCAAATAATGTTACTTTATTGGTGGGAAGTAGCCTTTTGGAATCCTCACCAAAGTTCTGTGTGAATTGTACACATGTGCAGCAATACACATGTTCTAATCTGCATAGATCAGAACTTTGTCACTCACGTCTCTGAGTGGCCCCAACTGGGATGTGGAGGGGACCTTTCAGAACCTGACCTTATGCTTTTCCCTGCCCCCCATGACAGAGTGCCATGAAGACCTGTGCTCTTGCTGTAATTGGAGTGGGAATGCTTCTGGTTTGGGAGGTGGTCTAGGGCGGGAGAAGACAACAGCTCCAGGCCAACATTTGGGCAGGAGGGGCCCAGCTGGGCTCTGCAGTGGTGACCTAGGGCAGTGGATGATCCAGAGCTGAGGCCTGAGGAGGCCAAATCATCAGTCCTTCAGAGGGGAGCTGCAGCCAGGGCCTGTTCTTGGGAGAGCTGAGTTTTGGGGTTCTGAAACCCCTGACCGGGAGAGAAATGCACTGACCACCACTGGGTTCCTGGCTCCTGCAGGGAGACTTGCTTCCCCCCCATGGACAGTGTGAATAATAGTGACAGGAACTAATGTACAACACTGGGGATTAATCTGCCTGGGGCAGCCATCCCTCACCACACACCACAACCTCTGCTTACACACCCTCAACCTTGCACCCATGCTCCAACACTGTATTTTTTTTAAGTGTAAGCTTGTCCATGGACACAAATGTACTGCTCAGTGCACTTCGTAGTCCACTTAGTACAAAGGACACTTAGAGGAAATGTGAATCTTAACACTGTTTTTTCCCCTTCCTTATATTTTTATGCTCTACAAACTGTAGACTTTAAAATAGTAAGCAAAGGAACTGTAAACCCTTAATCTCCCTATTTACCATTGCAACTGTTGTGGGAAGGGAAAATGAATTGGTACTGGAGATATTCTGCATAGCTGAAGAATAAGAGAACTAGTAAATAGAGCATTGGAATAAAAGTTGGTCTTAGGAGACTTTGAGTTCTAATCACAGGTCACTGTGTGACTTTGGGATTCGCTTTTCTTTCCTCTCCTTTTGCCTGTCTTGCCTAGAATAGATTGTAGTATTTTGGGTGACAGGGATTGCTAATGACCATATTTTTTGTACAGTGTGTAGTCTAATGGAGACTGGTTATAAGCTTGGGCCTAGACTACAGATAGCAAATAACTGTATTTAGCTCTAGTGACTAGGAGTCCTGTGGCATCTTATAGACTAACAGATTTATTGGAGCATACGCTTTCATGGGCAAAGACCCACTTCGTCAGATTCAGACTAACATGGCTATCCCTCTGATACCTGTATTTAGCTCTGTTATGCAAACTCAGATACTTAGATAGTCACAGACACATCCTAGCCTACCTGTTTCAAAAAGGTGAGAATTTGTGCTACAAGGCTCATTTTCCTTATTACCTCAAATAATTGTCACCGTAAAGTAACAGTTTTCCACAGTAGAATTTCATGTAATTAAAGTGAAATCTATATATGAATTCAAAGGTAGATGACACGTGGCAAAGACTGCAGGTGATTAATAAGTAAATGAACAAGCTAAAGGTCTGATCCAAAGTCTAATCAACTCTTTCCATTAACTTCAATAGAATTTGGACCAAGCCCTAATTTAGGAACATAAATGTAATATATTATTTTTTTATTTTGTTTGGACAGTGCCTAGCACAGTGAGATCCTGCTCCTTTATCTTTGGTGCTACTCAAATGTAAATAAATACTAATGCATTTGGCTTTTTTTTAGTAGAGCAAGGACACTTTCATATCCTGAATAAAACCAGCAAAATCCTAAAACATTTCCTAATTTATTTAGATCATTGTGCACCAATTCATTGTTTGTTGCTCATGGATTTAGCCAGGTCTGTCAGACATAAGAAACAGTATTTGAAATTGATTTGAAACATTGATAAAGCTGGCAGGAAGTTGTTAAGCAGTGTAGTACTTTTGTACATGCAGTCCTTCATCATTTTACTGTCTTCCTTATCTGATATCCTTCCTGATTGTTCTGCAGCCAAATCACAAAACGTCAAACACGATGTGAAGTATGGCAGGGTCAGTTTATGTTTGTGTAATTCCATCTGAACATTTGTTTCCTTTGATTTTAAGCTAAAAGTGAATATAATTATACAATATGTTGAATATAATTCTACAATATGATCTTTTACTTTCTCACTATAATGTGGAAACATGTAACTGTTCTTTTGAAATGCTTAATGCCTGGGTTTGAGGAAACATTGATACAACATTGTAGTCCATAATTATGCTAGGAGAAAACAAAAAGGAACAATTCCATACTGTGACTGTTATGCTGAACTTGTACTTGGTGACTCTGAAGTTTCTCAAGGTGCTAGACTATGGTCTGGGAGTTAAAGCAGAGGACTAAGTCAGGACTTCATGGCCTCTACTTCAGTCTGGGAATGACTATCTCTGTGACCTTTGGCCAGTTGCCTGGATGCATGAAGTTAGATAATGAAGCCACTACTTTTGCAAGCTCATGGATACAGGCAGACTCCTCCAACCACAAGTACCCCCACTGCAGTCAATTGCTTGCTGTGTGAGCTTTGGAGTCCTCCCAGACATAAGGCTATATATATTAAGCAATGTTTCTTGGATCAGGCCACTAAGAACCCATGTCATGACTGCGGAGGTGGTACATGAGAAATGATGTTTCAGAGAGCAAATGGTATCAGTCAGTATATACATGAAAGAAACCGGTAAGTGGCAGAGTACAATTTAAATTCAAAGGATGATGGCTCCTTGTCCTGTTACATCACAAGTATGTCCCGTGGACCTCTCTCTCAATGCAGTGATGATATTTCCAGGAAGGAAGTGAGGTCATAAAAGCAACTCATTACCCCCTCTGGAGTTATGAGCTATCGGAAGTCCCACATTCTAGAGCAGGTATTGTATTTTCAGGAAGTACATGAATATTCTAGTACTCTTATGATTGGGCAGCAGGCAGCAGCATAGGGATGTAAAGAACCAGCAGATTTTGGCAGGTATCAGCAATATATTCAGTAGTAACTCAATGATAACAACATAAGAAGAGCCATACTGGGTCAGACCAGAGACCCATCTAGCCCAGTATCCTGTCTTCTGACAGAGGCCAATTCCAGGTGCCCCAGAGAGAGTGAACAGAACAGATAATCATCAAGCAATCTGTCTCTGACAAATGGAGGCCATTCCTACCCATCTTAGTTAATTGCCATTGATGGACCTATGCTCCATGAATTTATCTAGTTCTTTTTTGAACACTGTTAAAGGCCTGGTCTTCACAACATCCTCTGGCAAGGAGTTCCACAGGTAGACTGCACTCCATGAAGAAATACCTCTAAGCAAGAACTCTATATGCACTCATAAACAGTGTACACAGTTTATGGTGCTGACTTGAACAATTTCATCACTACATTACTTTCTGAATCATAACTGCAAAATGGAAGAACTTCATTTTAACACTCATTCAAATGGCACTTCAGTTATTTGGCACCGCCTACCCTCTATGGCAATAGTGAGTAAGATATAATTGCCGAAGTACTTAACACAAAACATTGATAATCTCATTTGCTCAAGCATAAAAGATATCTCAGACGTCGTCCTATGTTCCAAATATTTGTTATAAATTCTCCCAGAACTAATCTTGTCACTTCAGCACACAGTTCAGTTTAGGAAGTCTGAACACTACTAAAGGCAGTTCAAGTTTTCTACAGACAATGAAATACAGTATATCCTCACTGATCGGTTTAGGTTAGAGGTCATCTTTCACCCTTGAGTCTGGCCAGGGACTAAATGACATCCTGAACAACTGGCGCTTTGTGTTTTATGATGCCAAGTGACAGTGAAGTCATTTATAATATGATCTACAGCCTTGAACTAACTTAAGGGAAGTGAAGATGACAATGTTTGATAAGTCATTCATGATGAAAGAATAATTGCCCCAGAGAAATCAAGCTGAAAAGGCAGGAGCATAGGCTACAACTAGCTGTTACTCTAAGGTTATGATTTAACTCTGAACTGCAGAGATCTTGTGAAAGCAGTGAGAAGGGAAAGGTATTTACTTGCTGCCCAGCAGTGCTATGGTTATGGGTCGAGCAGCATATCCACCAAAATCAACCCACATTTTCAGGGGTTTTGTCACCTGAAAATGTGTCAGGCTGAAACTGAATACACAAGTCATTAATTTATGGTCTCTCTTTCCAGAGGGCACATGCACAAAATAATAATATTTTGCACTTGCATAATGCTTTACTAATGTGAACTAATGAAAGGGAAAGTAAGGCACAGGTTAATGGCTCAATTTTCACTTATACTGAGGCTGCTCTGGCACTGTAAAGGGATCTTAAAATGGATATAAATGACATTTATATGTGCAAAAAGGCTCTTTTATGCTGCAGAAGAAATGTAAACTGGCATAAGTGTAACTGAGAATCAGAGCCTTGGGCCATGTCTACACGAGTGAGTTTATAGCAGCACAGCTGTAGCAATGCAGCAGCACTGCTGTTAAGATCAACCATGTAGCCACCCTGTGCTAACCAAAGAGAGCTCTCCCACTAATAAAATAAAACCACCTTGATGAGTGTCAGTAGCTCTCCCGTTAACATAATGGTGTGCACACCACTGCTTATGCCAGCGAAACTTATGTTGGTCAGGAGAATAGTGATAGAAATGTAGCCGTGTTAGCTGTTGTAGCTGAAAGAAAATACAGGACTATGTAGCACTTTAAAGACTAACAAGATGGTTTATTAGATGATGAGCTTTCGTGGGCCAGACCCACTTTCTCAGATCAAATAGTGGAAGAAAATTGTCACAACTATATATACCAAAGGATACAGTTCATCATTTTTTTTAACACATATGACAAGAACAAATCAAATTTCAGAACAGAGGGAGGATGTGGGGGGAGGGGGTAAGGTAGATATCTGTGAGCTAATGGTATTAGAGGTGGGAAAAGGTAAATGTCTGTGAGTTAATGGTATTAGAGGTGATAATTGGGGAAACTATCTTTGTAATGGGTGAGATAGCCAGAGTCTTTGTTGAGACTCAAGGGTAGAGTGTCAAATTTTAGCATGAATGACAGTTCAGAGGATTCCCTTTCAAGTGCAGATTTAAAAGGCTTTTGAAGCAGGATGCAGGTGATTAAGTCGTTGAGACAGTGTCCTTTCTGGTTGAAATGGCAAGAAACTGTTTTTTCTTTGTGATCCTGTCTAATATCTGTTTTGTGGGCATTGATCCTTTGGCGAAGTGTATGAGACATTTGTCCAATGTACAAAGCAGACGGACATTTTCGGCACATGATAGCATAAATTATATTTCTGGATGCGCAGGAATATGTGTTTTTGATCTTGTAACTCACTTGGGGTATGTCTACACTACCACCCTAGTTCGAACTAGGGTGGTAATGTAGGCAACCGGAGTTGCAAATGAAGCCCGGTATTTGAATTTCCCGGGCTTCATTTGCATAAAGCCGGGCGCCGCCATTTTTAAAGGCTTCCTAGTCCGAACTACCGTTACTCCTCGTGAAACCTAGTTCGTGAAATGAGGAGTAACGGTACCATTAATCTAGTTTGTGAAATGAGGAGTAACGGTAGTTCGGACTAGGAAGCCTAGTCCGAACTACCTAGTCCGTGCCGCGTGTAGCCGCATGGCACGGAATCCGCACTAGCGGACATTTAAAAATGGTGGCGCCCGGCTTTATGCAAATGAAGCCTGGGAAATTAAAATCCTGGGCTTCATTTGTAACTCCGGTTGCCTACATTACCACCCTAGTTCGAACTAGGGTGGTAGTGTAGACATACCCTTGGTTAGGTCCAATAATGGTATCAGCAGAGTGAATATGTGGACAAAGCTGGCACCGAGGTTTGTTGCAAGGGAAGGTACCAGGGTTGGTGTTAGTGTGGTATATCCTGTGGTTGTTGGGAAGCCCATTCTGGAACAGGATACTAAACTTCAAGAGGCTCTGGGAGACAGACCCATAGTCTCCTAGGGTATGTCTACACTAGAAAGTTAGTTCGAACTAACGGACGTTAGTTCGAACTAACTTTCCTAGGCGCTACACTAGCGCTCCGTTAGTTCGAACTTAATTCGAACTAACGGAGCGCTTAGTTCGAACTAGGTAAACCTCATTTTACGAGGACTAACGCCTAGTTCGAACTAGATAGTTCGAACTAAGGGCTGTGTAGCCCTTTAGTTCGAACTAGTGGGAGGCTAAGGCTTCCCAGGTTTCCCTGGTGGCCACTCTGGCCAACACCAGGGAAACTCTATTGCCCCCCTCCCGGCCCCGGAGCCCTTAAAGGGCCACGGGCTGGCTACTCACTTTGTGCCAGTTGCAAGGCTGCAAGCACCCGTGCCTGCACAGCCTGCACCTGCCACACAATGAGCCAGCCATCCGAGGGCTCCCAGCCCTCCACTGCTCCCCACGACCAGCCTGGCGGCTCCCAGGAGCCTGCCCGGGGGCGCAAAAGGCGGGCGCCCGCCTGGTCAAGTGCGGAGATCATGGACCTCATCGAGGTTTGGGGGGAAGCCTCCAATGTCCACGATCTCCGCACTAGCCACCGGAACGCAGCCGTCTACGGACGCATGGCTGCCAGCCTGGCCGCCAGGGGCCACCAGCGCAGCCGGGAGCAGGTGCGCTGCAAGATTAAAGACTTGCGGCAGTCCTACTCCCGGGCTTGCCTGCCAGGGGCCGACCCGGAGGCCTGCCCCCACTTCCATGCCCTGGACCGCATCCTGGGGCCTCATGCCGTCCCTGCCCCCCGGGACATGATTGACCCCGGGGCAGAGGGACTGCTCCTGGAGACGGAGGAGGAGGAAGAGGGCTCTGAGAGCCAGGAGCCTGCCGCCAGCCTGCCCAGGACCCGGGACCCCCGAGGCACGCCACAGACCCGCTCGCCTGCATCGTCAGAGGCCGGGGAGGCGTCCACCTGTGAGTACCCTCGTGTTCCCCTTATGTGTACGGGGGGCTGGGGCGAGAGGGAGCCCCGGGACCGTGCGCCTGGGCCTTGCCCACCACGGAGCAGCAGCTGGGGATCCTGCAGGGGCCCTGGCCTTGCAGAGGGGAGCTGGGTTTCACACACCTGGGCCCCTGGGGAAATTGACCGCTGGTCTTCTTGCACCACAGCTGCAGCACCGGGGCCTGCAGGGCGCACCACACCGCCTGCAGCAGCCGCCCGCGCCCGGGCAAGCAGGACAGCCAGGAACCAGGAGGACTACCAGAGGCGGCATCTCCGGTTCCTGGACCGACAGCTCCGTCTCCAGGACCACTGGGTCCAGGAGGACCTCAGGCTGCGCCGGAGGAGTCTGGAGGCCCTGGAGGAGCAGGGCCGTGCCCTGCGAGGCCAGCTCCAGAGCCTGCTGGACCGCTTTCCATTTCCTCCTCCCCCTGCTCCCCCTCTTACTCCCCCTCTTGCTCCCCCTGCTCCCCCTGCTCCTCCTGCTTCCGCTCCTGCTTCCTCCACACCCCCTGTCCCCTCTGCCCCCCCCTCCACAACCATTCCCCACCGACGCCCCCGGACCCGCAGTGTGGCGAGACGGGAGAGGCAGTCAGACTCCCACCCCTGAGCTTTCCTTTCCCTTCCTCCCTTCCCTCCCCTCCCCTTCCAGCTCTCTCGTCCCAGGTCTCCCCCTCCCTTCTCCCACCTTCATTCCTCCCTCCCCCACCCCAGTTCTGTGAAATAAACAGACGTTTTTGTTTGAAAAACAGGTGTCTTTATTTGACAGTAGGTAGGGAGGGGAAAGGGGAAGGGGGGGGGGTGTAGGGTGGAAGAAGGCCCCGGTGAGGCATGCAGGGAGAGGTCAGTCCTCCTCCTCCTCCACCTGGAAGCTCTCCCGCAGGGCTTCCCGGATCCGGATGGCCCCCCGCTGGGCTTCCCGGACGGCGGCGGTGCGGGGCTGACCGTAGTGTCCAGCCATGTGGTCAGCCTCAGCCATCCAGGCTGGCAGGAAAGCCTCCCCCTTCCGCTCACACAAATTGTGGAGCACACAACATGCCGCCACCACGGGAGGGATGTTGTGCTCGGCCAGGTCCAGACGGGTGAGGAGGCATCGAAAGCGGGCTTTCAGTCGCCCGAAGGCCCCCTCCACCTGCTCAGCCTGGCATTGAAGGCCTGGCGGGAGGGATTGAGGTGCCCCGTGTAGGGCTTCATGAGCCACGGCTGCAGTGGGTAGGTGGCATCCCCCACCAGGCAGACGGGCATGTCCACGTCCCCGACCCTGATGTGGCGGTCAGGGAAGAAGGTCCCGTCCTGCAGCCGCTGGCACACGGAGGAGTTGCGGTACACCCGTGCGTCGTGTGCTTTGCCGGACCAGCCCACATTTATGTCCGTGAACTGTCCCCGGTGGTCACACACGGCCTGCAGGATGACAGAGAAGTACCCCTTGCGGTTCACGTAACGGGACGCCTGGTGTTCCGGGGCACGGATGGGGATGTGCGTCCCATCGATGGCCCCCCCGCAGTTGGGGAAGCCGAGGGCGCCGAATCCCCGGATGACGGCGTCCGGGTCGGCGAGGCGGACCACCCTGCGGAGCAGCACCCGGTTGATGGCCTTGACCACCTGCGGAGAGAGACACAACAAAGCGCCAATCAGTGGGGCGCCCGGGTGGCTGGGAGCGTGCGTGCCCTGGCAGTGCCCCGGGCCCCACTCCCGGAAGCAACCCCCCTGGAGGCGTGTAGTATGGCCGGGACAGCCCGACCCCTCCGGTGCGGGGCGCTTTCACCTCCTCCCGCCCCCCCCTTTGTCCCTGGGGCGGCCCATCCCCTCCTCGCAGCCCCCCTCCCCCCCGGCTCGGTGGCCGACGAGCGCCGTACCTGCATGAGCACCGCTCCGACGGTGGATCTCCCCACGCCGAACTGGTTCCCGACGGATCGGTAGCTGTCCGGCGTGGAGAGCTTCCAGAGGGCGATGGCCACCCGCTTCTGGAGGGGGATGGCGGGTCTCATGTGAGTGTCCCTTCTTTGCAGGGCAGGGGCGAGCCACTCGCAGAGCTCCAGGAAGGTGTCCCTCCTCATCCTAAAGTTCTGGGTCCACTGTCGGTCGTCCCAGCGCTCCAGGATGATGCGGTCCCACCAGTCGCTGCTGGTGTCCAGACGCCAGATGCGGCGGGGCACGCCGGTGCCGGGGCGCCGCCGCGGCTCCTCCATGGCCCCCAGGGCGGCCAGGTGGAGAGGCAGGGGGCTGACGTGCACCAGGAGGTGCCAGGCAGCCTCGAGCCATTGCTGGCAGGCTTGCAGCAGCAAGTCCAGAACGTGCACCAGAAGGTGCAGGGCGAGCCGTGGCTCCATGTTGCCACCTGCGGCGGTCCCCCCCGAAGGGAAGCACCGACACAGACGGGCACAGAGACCGACGCTTTGCTGTCCCTCGGCGAGGTTGGCAAGCAAGCAGGAAAAGCTGAGAACCGGCTGTCCAGGGGGATCCCTTTAAGCACGAGCCTCAGATAGCCTCAGACAGCAGCCACACAAAGCAACTGCTGACCTGATGCCTTGCCAGAACCGGTTTCAGCTGCCCTTAAATGCCCCCCTGCGTCCAATCAGTGTGGACGCGCTAGTTCGAACTAGCAAAACGCTAGTTCGAACTAGTTTTTAGTTCTAGATGCGTTAGTTCGAACTAGCTTAGTTCGAATTAACTAATTCGAACTAAGTTAGTTCGAACTAGCGCTGTAGTGTAGACGTACCCTCATAGACAACCACCTAACCTCAAGATGATTCTTACCAACAACCACAGGACATACGACACTAACACCAACCCTGGTACCTTCCCTTGCAACAAACCTCGGTACCAGCTTTGTCCACATATTCACTCTGCTGACACCATTATTGGACCTAACCAAGTGTGTTTTCACACCCCTGAATGACAAAAGTTTTGCTGACATGAGTGGTGATATAGATATGGCCTAAGGTTCTTGACAAAGGCCTTGATGGAAGTCAATGTCAGATGTGGAACTAGAATGCAGGAATGCTTTGCTCTTAGTCCTGTGTTCAGTCTTCTTGTCTATGTTGCCTTTTCTGGATCTCCATACGGCCAGTGCATAAACTGATGGCTCAGCAGAGGAGTCAGCCAGAGACTTCGGCATTTACATGGCCCTGTTGCCATCAGTGGCAGTTCCCAAGGCACCTTTATTGCACAGACATACATGAGGCTGAGGTTACACCAAAACTGAGACACCCACCATGGGCTTCACCAGTTCAAAAGTCATTGCTGACACACTGGGAAGGAGAAGGAGGAAGATTATGATGAATAACTGGTACTGTTAAAAAAACAAACAAACAGACTTCTGGCCTAGTGTTTGGTTACAAATGTCAAAACGAACCCTGCAATGTATAGCCCTGTACAAATCACTCTTCCAAAATGGAAGCTGATATTAACTTGGACACTTAAATAGCCCCCCAAAATCAAGAGTGGGCTGAAGGTGAAGATTTCAGTCAGTATTGTAGCCCACAAGGCAGGCCATAATTTAGGCCCTCAGTTTAAAGGCACTGTTTTGAAAAATGAGGGATCAATAGGCACTTAACTCTTCTGTGGAAGTTGTGGGTGATCAGTACCTTTTCAAAGCAGGTTACCTCACATTTGATTCCAGGTCCATTAATTCCAGTGAATATCAGATCATTGCCTAAATTTAGTTGCTTAACTATTGAAATGTGACTATCCTAATACAATATCAAATATGGAATCCTACTACAACTGATTTGCCCATTAGGACACACTTCTGCCCAGCAAGTTCAAAGTGGTGAGGCTATTGCAACAAAACAAAACCAAGCAGCCTCCAGATTCCATTAAACTTAGAAAACCAGTAAAACAGAAGATGCCTATATGCCTTAAAATCACCTGATAGCAATTAAAACAATATCCTCTAAGAAGAGAAGATGAACATGCCATTGATTTAAACCTTGGCAGTGACTGGTTGGATATACAGGAAACTTCACATGACATTTCATTAGTATCACAGTGAATTAACTTTATAGTGGTGTAATGCTTAATCCAATTTAGGTTTAGTGTTATTAATGATAGTGCTAGGGAAATAGTTTAAGGCAATTAAATAGTAGTATATAACTTGCCAAGCACCACTGCTGGTAGGCTGATGGCATCACAAAATAGCACATTTTAAAAGGGAATTGAAAATGGAAGGATAGCACTTCCTGATGATTTAATCCTTTATGTTTGGAAGGGTATCAAGCCACATGAAAAATCTATTTAGAGGATCTGCTTCTGAGTGAGTACTGTGTATTTACAAAAGCAAATACACGCTTCCTTTTGCTTGTGAATAGCTTGATCCACATGGAGTGCATGCATTGGCTTTACTATGAAAGTTGCTTTGTTTAAAAAAAGTGCATTGTTGGCTCTGGACTCAAAGATAACACCCGATTAGGAATAATAAAAATTGTACAAACAAAATACATTTGACATTCAGAACACGCAGGCTAATGTCTGAACTGAGACAAACATACCACAGAAGGGATGTCAGCAGTACCATATCATCAGAGAAATGACCATATATCTGTAAATATATGGAATTCTGAGGTGGTACAGTGTAGAGAAAAGTAAAACCCTTGTGAATAGAGCATATTGGGTAGCTTAGTTCAATTTGTGTTTGTCATTTTCTTCTGCTCTCTTTCCTTCTGCCAACTATGTTTCTAGTATTTTATTACCTTAATTCAGGATATCAGACAAGCCAAGGGCTGAACCATCAACCTCCACATGTAAAAGTCTCTGAATTCTCCAAATACCTCTTCCCTCCTCCTTATTTTTACTGTTCCATCAAGACTTCTCTAAACCTTTCCTGACTTTTTTCTTAATCCCCTTCAATTTCTGGCTCACAATGCTTCTTTCCTGTCCCCATTTTATCTTTGTCCTTTTCAAAAGATACATTTTGCTTCACACTTGTTTTCTCCTCAGAAATCTTCCATCAGCCTGACCCATGCATCTCCCTGTTTCTTGCTGTAATTTGTGCTAATATATTCTCTGCCTCTAATACTCCATCTCTCCTATACACCATGTTGTTCTTCCTCAGTATCTTTTTTCCCCTCTTTTGTGCTCAGGATTCTTTAAGAAATCATTTGCTAACTTTTAAAAGAACAATTTTGTTTCTTGGCCGACATCCTCTTTTCTCTTTCAGGGCCAGATTCTGATTTCAGTTAAGTCACTGAGGCTATGTCTACACTACGAGTTTTCTCGGCAAAATATGCAAATGAAGGACTCATTTGCATGAGTTGCAAAGTCATTTGCCTATTTTCTGCCGATCTGTTTTTGTGCTGAGATTTTTGCGCAAAAACAAGCAGTGTAGATGTTTTCTTTTTGCGCAAAATCCCCTTTTTCTGCAAGATCTGTATACCTTCTTTTTTGGTACATAAGGATCTTGTGGAAAAAGGGTTTTTGTGCAAAAAGAAAATGTCCACACTGCTTGTTTTTGTGCAAAAACCCCAGCGCAAAAACGGATTGGTAGAAAATATGCAAACAAGATCACAATTCTTGCAAGTGAGTCCTTCATTAGCATATTTTTTGCGGAGAAAACTCATAGTGTAGATGTAGCCTGAAGGGGTTAATAGCATCTTGTTTGGTTAATTCCCCCAATTTGTTATTTTTGTAGTGGGCTGTGTCCAAGAAAGCTCATGATACCATCTACATGTTTTGTTAGTCTATAAGTGCTACCAGACTATTTGTTGTTTTTTAAAGTTTATCTTATTTCCTTGGCACTTCTCTGAAGATCTACCATGACATGAATCTTTCTTAAATCTAACTTCCCCTTACCCTACACTCTCTACCACCTTGTCTTATTCTTCCCTACCTCAACGAAGTGGACCAGCATGCCCTGAACTGTCATAACATCAGCCGGAAATAGAAAACAGCCACTTTGAAGGCCTACAGGTATGGGGCCTACCAGCCCTGTTCAATTTGCCTCTGGATGGGAAATTAGTGTTAAAAGCCCAGTAGCTGAGGTAGGCTTCAGAAGAGAGCAGCAGATAAGCTGCTCCAGTGTGGGGCAAGCAGCTGGGTTTGGGCTAGGAATTGTCTGTAGGCAGCTGCCTGCCAGAAGCCTTTGGTAGGAGGGTGGAGTTGGCTTGGACTTCATGGGGTGACTGGAGAACAGAAGCTGATGGCAGTAAGACATTGAGGCCTGCATGCATAGGAGGCCTGAAGGTTGAGCCCAGTGCTTTCAAAGATTCTTTTTGTTTCATTTTGGTGCTGTTTTGAGGTTTAGACTCAGGGACTCTGATCTCTGGAAGGAGTGAGAACATAAATGTGACCTATGAGGAGAGGCTGAGGGATTTGGGTTTGTTTAGTCTGCAGAAGAGAAGAGTGAGGGGGGATTTGATAGCAGCCTTCAACTTCCTGAAGGAAGGTTCCAAAGAGGCTGGAGCAAGGTTGTTCACAGTAGTGATGGATGGCAGAACAAGGAGCAATGGTCTCAAATTACAATGGGAGAGGTCTAGGTTGGATATTAGGAAAACCTATTTCACTAGGAAGGTGGTAAAGCACTGGAATGGGTTACCTAGGGAGGTGATGGAATCTCCATCACTAGAGGTTTTTAAGTCTCGACTTGACAAAACCCTGGCTGGGTTGATTTAGTTGGGATTGGTCCTGCCTTGGGCAGCGGGCTGGACTTGATGACTCCTGAGGTCTCTTCCAGCTCTATGATTCTATGATACTTGGGACTTGAGGAGGCCAAGTCACCGTATCCCAAAAGATGAGGCAAGGTGAAGGAATTGCAATGCCACTCTCTGTTGTGAAGGTGTAGCCGGCCAGAATAAGTCTAAGGTCCAACACTGGGCTCTCAAGGTACAAAATACGCCACACAGGTATCTGTCAAACACAAGGTACAAAATACGCCACACAGGTATCTGTGTCTACACTGGCATGAATTTCTGGAAATGCTTAAAACGGAATACTATTCTGTTTTCAGTTTTTCCGAAAAAGGAGCATCTACATTGGCAGGCTGCTTTTCTGGAAAAGCCCTTTTTCCGGAAAAGCATCTGTGGCCAATGTAGACGTGCTTTTCCGGAAAAGAGCCCCGATCGCCATTTTCGCGATCGGGGCTTTTTTCCGGAATAGACTACTGGGATGTCTACACTGGCCCTTTTCCGGAACAGTGTTCCGGAATAAGGACTTATGCCCGAGTGGGAGCAGAATAGTTTTTCTGAAATAGCGGCTGATTTTGTACAGTAAAGCGTCGTTGCTTTTCCGGAAATTCAAGGGCCAGTGTAGACAGCTCGCAGCTTATTCCGGAAAAGCGGCTGATTTTCCGGAATAAGTGGCCCAGTGTAGACACAGCCAAGTAGTTTATTTCCTGACAGCTAACAGCTGTGCCCCATAAACGGAAGAACAATATAACAAAGAAGAGGCATATCTTATGTCCCTTCCTGCAAGCCTGGAACCCTGGGTAGGCTGCGGACGAAGTGGGAGGTTGTCTCAGCTTCCGAGGCACCGGTACCCAAAGCCCATTAGTGAGGTCCAAATTGCTCTGTTTTGATGCAGCCTTAAGAACAGTTTTTTTCTGCCTGGTTTTGCAGTTTGGAAATTTCCAGGTGTTACTCATTACTTGCTGATGTAGGGCTTAGCTGTTAGTTATCAATCTGGTTCTGTTCCGGATCTACTTGTTCTTTGGCCCAGTTTACGTGGTCAGTATTTTAGGGTAAACAGAGTTGTTTATGCATTCTTGTTCTTTACCCTTATATTATACTTGTTCTTGCTATACTGGCAACAATGCTTATCTTAAATGGCGTATGTTCCCAAATACTTGCTTCTGGCTCATCAGATATAGGGAAAAGGGAAAAGGGGGAAAGAATAGGGCCTCACTACCCCTAAACTAGCACATGCAAAGTTCTTCTGCAACTGACCACTACAGAAGGGACACACCACGATGGTAAGTCTTATACTGGCACCTTTGTGCTCCTTTAAGGAAGGGCCTATAAATAGACTATATCCCCCAAATGTTCATGTAATCCACTACCTTTTATTGTGTTTAGATCCTGCTAATGGCTATGGGAGCGGTACTTATGGACTTGGGGCAGGGTATCTATTAATGCCTGACCAAAAAAGAGGATCTTTTTGGAATAAGAATTTGTTTACCATGTTAGTAGTGGCTGGGGCTTCAGTATTCCATGGGTCTGATCTGAATCCCACTGAAATCAGTGGGATTCTTGCTGGTGACTTGAGCAGCCTTTGAACCAGGCCCATAATTATTTGCTGGTGCTATACAAAAGGACCTTATCCTGCAGTCTTCATTCAGTCCAAATGCTCATTGATTTCAACTGATGTGCCACCTAATTCTGGACTGCCTGGCAATACCCCCAAATTATCTAAAGTAATGAGGTAGGAGAGGTGAAGTCACAAATTAATCATGAAGATCATAAACTTCGCATTTCCAGGCATAGTTGAGCCAATGCCTTACAGCTAATAACCCATATCACCATATGTTCTTAGTAAACTATAATGTATTTTATTTTGCGGGTTATGTTGTACTGTGGCCTGGTGGGGAGTGCTTGTGTTTGTATGTTAGTCTGGTTGTGCTTTTAATCTTCTATGCTGCCTTGGGCTCAGATAGGTGCTTTCCATGCACATAAAGTAAATAAATGTGCAACTGGCAAGTCTGCAAGTCTCTTTAATGTCACAATTTTAGGCAACAAGCTATAGTTTCTCTTGAGACGATTTCATTTCTGATCTTATTGGTTTTGGTTTGATTCAGAGTCTGTTTGGCATACAGTATGCTACAGATGTTTTTAAACAAATGATAAATGTTAGTTCCAAAGATTATTCTTCCTAACACCTGTTTCTCTCCATGGTCTCTTTCATATTTCTAAAATAGCTTTCATTTTACTTTAAGGCATCAAAATGCAGTTAAGAAAGAAAATAACATGTCTACATACTTAACACTGCAGTTTTGTTCCCTAAGGTGACATGCCAAAGATATGTAATTAAATGATTTGAGGTAATCCAGCACATTTTCCATATCATATGTGGATGAGATCTTCTGATGAAAGTATTTTTGTCTAGACATACTAATGTCTGTAACTTTAAAAAAAAATAAAATTAAAGGACTTATCTGCTGGATTCAGATCTTTAATTATGTGAACATGCACAAATACGATTGGAATTTTTATTGTGTTACGAGTGTCAGTGCACAGTTTGGTACTAACATAATCAGTCTGAGGGGGAAATGCTGCACAGAACATGGCTGTCTGACATAGGTTTATGTTTAATCTATCCAAAGTATCACTGGAGACTAGGTCAAAACAAGCTTTGCAGAATTCATGTGGAGGCTAAAAATCTGCCCTGTATCTCGCTTGCTCTTCTGTAGCTGCTTACACCTCAACCAAGTCGGTATGAAATGTCTTCATTCTGGTTTGGTAGGAGTTCACAGTCACTTGTCACTAATATAAAGTATTGCACAAGGTGCAGTGCGAAGGATCGTTAGGCCCTGAATGCACACATTATGTGGGCAGATTCCCCCTACTTGGAAGGTGCAAAGGGGCAAATAACTCTCCCAGCAAAGAATTCCTCCATTGGAGGGGAACTTCCAAGTTGGTCAGATGGTTCATAGCTGTATTTTATGGCCCTTAACCGCCCTTCCAGCTTAGGCGGCACATTGGGAAATGGAGAGCTATTTGGAAGTCTTTTGGAGGTGCTGCTGGGATGGGCAGCAGCCTGGCAGAGCTCTGCTGCAGCAACCTTTAAAAGCTTTCTGCATGCTTTGAGAATCTAGGAGTTGGAACAGGTTTCTTGCTGTTCTTCCTGTGCAATGAGCAAAGTTCTGTACGGGAGAGGATCCAGCCCCAAGGGGCTGCCTGGTGAACATAATTCCATCATGCTGTGTTTCCAATTTTTAATTTTTCTGTGTTCCATTTAGTTTTGAGAATAGAACCCTAATCAGCATTAAAGCCAAGTCCTTAGCTGAGGCTATGTAAATAGGTTATTAGTAACTGTCAATTAATAAATCAGTGCAGCACAATAACCATAGATGAGCTCTATAGCCGACAGAAACACCACTTCCTTTGTTTGTCACAAGCTTCCTTTCTTTGAAAGTTAGCACTTTCATTAATACATGAGTTATACCCACTGGACCAAACTTTACTTTTATACCCTTTGCCAGCTCCCAGGGGCCAGAGTTGGCGGGCGCCCTCCTGGACTAGTGCAGAGATCATGGACCTCATTGAGGTTTGGGGGGAGGCCTCTAATGTCCATAATCTCCGCACTAGATGGAGGAACACCGCCGTCTATGGACGCATAGCTGGCACTATGGCCACCAAAGGCCACATGCACACACAAGAACAGGTGCTCATGAAGATCAAGGAGCTGTGGCAGGTGTACGCCAGGGCCACTCAGGGCAGCTCCTCAGCAGGGGCAGACACCTGCCTCTACTTCGACATTCTGGACTGCATCATGGGGGGCGGGATGGTCCGTGCAACCCCGGGGGGGCAGCGATCCGGGACCGGAGGGCCCTGACCAGGGCACAGAGGAGGAACTGCCACAGAGAGTGCCACGCTGGCTGGACTCCCAAGCTGTCCCAGCAGCCGAGTCACCAGGGTGATCCGGGGAGGCCACACCATGTAAGTGCCATCACTGTCCCATTCCCGAGGGTGGGGGTAGGGAAGGAAACCAGGAACCATGCACATGGGCCTTGCTTACCACTGATCACGCAGCAACCTGTGCATATGCGAGCATGTGCCATGCCACCCCGGGCAGGTGGCTCCAGCTGTGTGCCACATGGGGGCCATGGCCTGATAGCCACACGTGTGTGTGAAGAGACCTGACATGCTCCTGACCCCAGGGTGGGACACAGCAGGATGCCCTCGCTTCACAAGCCCCCTCTACACAGAGGGAGGGGACATCTCCCCCCCCCCCCCACCTCTGCCACGCTATACACAGCACAGGGGCATGGGTGTGGTCTTGGGGCAGCTCCCACTCTCGGCGATAGCCAGACATTCCGACCATGGCCTCTGTGTAAGCACAGCAGCTCTGACGGTGCAGGGCACGGTCATCCTCACCTCACAAAGGGGGGCTGGGCTTCACCCACTGTGTCCCCAGGGAGAACTGACCACTTCTCTTCTTTCTCCACAGCCTCACCAGCTGCGCGTGCAGGGTGCACCACCCGCCTGGGACCGCCTCCCACACCCAAGGGCTCAGCAGGTCCACCGCAACACTGCAGGGGTACCGACACCAGCACCTGGGGGCTCTGTGACCCCTGCACCGCACCATGGAGCAGTGGATGCAGGATGAATGGGAGTTCTGGCGGGAGCTTCTTGCCCAGGGTCGTGCCATCTGTGCCCATCTGCAGACCCTGGTGCAGAGCATGCTGCCTCGTGCCGCTCCAGCTCCTGCTGCCTCCCCAGCTCCCACTCCTCCTCCGACTCCTTCTCCCCCTCCTGCCTCTCCCTCCTCAACCTCCACACCCTACTCCTCAATCTCTACACCCCCCACCTCAACCTTAGCACCCTCCTTCCCATCCCCCGTGGGGATGCCGAGGCCCCCCGCACCCGCCGTGCTGGGAGACAGTTGGCCCGGCAAGACCCCCATCCCTGAGTTTCCCCTCCCCCTTCTTCCCCTTGCTTCGCCCTTC
This sequence comes from Pelodiscus sinensis, assembly GCF_049634645.1. Classification (NCBI taxonomy): domain Eukaryota; kingdom Metazoa; phylum Chordata; order Testudines; family Trionychidae; genus Pelodiscus; species Pelodiscus sinensis. The sequence goes on from NC_134720.1 coordinate 13,938,795, forward strand.
CAGATCTCTCCTCCCAGGTTTCCCCCTCCCCTCTAACTCTCTCTCCTCCCTTCTCCTGCCTCCTTTCCCCAGTCTCCCCAGAGCTTCATCCCCCCCCCCCCGCCAGTTTTGTTAAATAAACCGAGTTTATATTTTTGAAAATACATGTATTTTATTTGACATCAGGAAGGGAGGTTAAGTGGAAGGACATGAGAGAGGAATGAGGCACAGGCCCCCAGTGGGGCAGACAAGGGAGGAATATGAGTCAACAGTGTGATGCTGTTGCAAAAAAAGCAAATATGATTCTAGGTTGTATCAACAGGTGTGTTGTAAGCAAAACTCGTGAAGTCATTCTGCCGCTCTACTCTGCACTAGTTAGGCCTCAGCTGGAGTACTGTGTCCAGTTCTGGGCGCCACATTTCAAGAAAGATGTGGAGAAATTGGAAAGGGTACAGAGAAGAGCGACAAGAATGATTAAAGGTCTAGAGAACATGACCTATGAAGCCAGGCTTCATGAACTGGGCTTGTTTAGTTTGGAAAAAAGAAGATTAAGGGGGGACATGATAGCGGTTTTCAAATATCTAAAAGGGTGTCACAAGGAGGAAGGCGAAAATTTGTTCCTCTTGGTTTCTGAGGACAGGACAAGGAGTAATGGGCTTAAAGTGCAGCAGGGGAGGTTTAGATTGGACATTAGGAAAAAATTCCTAACTGTCAGGGTGGTCAAATATTGGAATAAATTGCCAAGGGAGGTGGTGGAATCTCCCTCTCTGGAGATATTTAAGAACAGGTTAGATAGACATCTGTCAGGGATGGTGTAGGTGGAGCTTGGTCCTGCCTTGAGGGCGGGGGGCTGGACTCGATGACCTCTCGAGGTCCCTTCCAGTCCTATTATTCTATGATTCTATGATTCTATGATTCCTAGTGCTCCTTGGGGTGGAAACTCTCCAGCAGGGCCTCCTGGATTCTGACAACACCCCGATGGACCTCCCAGATGGCAGCCTGCAGAAAGTGCAGCCAGGCTCGCAGCAACGCATCCATGAGAAGCACCAGAGTGCCCAGAGACAGTTTTGGCTCCTTGTTGCAGAGTCCTGTGGTGTCCCGAGTGGGGGCAACCAGAGCATGCAGAGACAAAATGCTTTGCTGTCCCTCATCAAGGTAGGCAAGCAAGCAGGGAAACCTGAAAACCGGCTGTCCGGGAAGAGGAGGTCCCTTTAAGCACAGACCTCAGATAGCCTCAAGTAGCAGCCCCATGCAGTAAGACCTGACCTGGTGCCCTGCTGGGACTGGTTCCGGCCAGCCTTAAATGTGATTCAAGGTCCACTCAGTGTGGATGTGCTATTTCAAAATAGCAAAATGCTATTTTGAAATGCATTTTGTGTGTAGATATGTTGTTTCGAAATAAGCTATTTCAAATTAACTATTTCAAAATAAGATATTTTGAAATAACACTGTTGTGTAGACATGCCCTAAGTGATCAGCTTTATCTATCTATCTATCTATCTATCTATCTATCTATCTATCTATCTATCTATCTATCTATCTATCTATCTATCTATCTATCTATCTATCTATCTATCTATCTATCTATCTATCTATCTATCATGAGGCTATTCAAGGTTCCAATTGCAGGCCTCATTTAGTGAAAGATTCATACAAAATTTAGTCCACCACTAAAACTCTACGAATTTACCTACCCTTGCCTAATAGTTAAAAAAATATTTCAGAGGAATAATTTAGGGGCAGCTGCCCTTTTCAGCAGCACTGCACTGTGCAAAGAGAAGAAATAGAAATAACCCAGACACTGCATACAGAGGGAGGCTATTTCACCCTTCATATGCAGCCTCCTCTCCCTTAAATCCAGAGTCTGATACCCTTACTCATATCAATTACCTTGCTCCTCTAGTTGTCCCATTGGATTTGGGAGTACTAGAAGAGAAAGGTACTGTGCTCAATTTGAAGAAATATATGAGGCTCTTGCCTTCTTTTTAAGTTCATATTGATTTCAATGAGGTCTTGGTTGAGTAAGGGTTGAGGGAAAACCTAATGATTTAGTCCATGTCTTTCATCAGTAAGGTGCAATTCGAGAAAAGAAATGCCACCTTTCTGCATCAGGCCATAGAAGCCCTCAATTGCCAGTTTTTGAGGACATGGCCAAGAGTTTATGATACGAAAGCCAGACATTTTAGCTGAATCAGGCCCTGTAATGAGGAGCTACTTCAATTAAATGTGACCTTTCTAATAAAGCTCCAGTTGGTGAATATCTCAGCGGATAAGATTTGTTAGAAAAGTGAGTCATATTTTAAATGGCTGGGATGAAATATGGTGTACAACTTTGCACTCCATGGGAGTGCATAAAAATAAATCCGAAATGAATAAGACTTGGCAGGCCTTTTCACTTGTGATCTTCCTGCTTACAGTAAGATTTGCTCACAGAACTTTTGACTCTGCTGTAGCACACATTAGAGGTCAGTTCAGATCCCAAAATAATGAAGTGGGGCTACTGAACCCTGTCTTCTAAGGGTAGAGTGAGGGATAAGCATTCAAAGTATCTCTACCATGTGGAAAGAGCTGTTGTAACCTCCTGTAGGCCTGCCTACCCTACAGAGCAGAGCCAATGAGCAGACTCCACCTGGTTTATGGGTGTTACTTGCATACTTCCCTCTGGACACTAGGAAGTTCAGAGCAATAATCTGCCTCTTAGAGAGAGGTTTTCTTGGTGCTACACTGCTCCAGACAACCACCCTACTCAGTCAGGGCAGCCCCTAAATGGCTCAGCTAAGCTCACAGTGAAGTGTTAGGAGCATGCACACAAATGAAGTGTGTTGTAACATCCAATAGTTTCCTTGGGAGGTCCACTGTAACAGTCCCTCAGTCTGAGGGAAATGACCACTTAACAATGACAGAAATGCCACCTTCTCATATGTATCTAGTCCCATTCCAGTTTAGGAAGGGAGATGGGCTTCAGAGCCCAAATTTCAGTTTGAGCAGCAACTTTAAAGCATGGGTGCCCAGCTAGTTTTGCCATGCCATTGGGAGCTGGGCTATGCAAATCTATTGACCTAGAATAGGAGGTTTGCTTCTGGGGGCTGCATTGATGAACCCTTGGAGACCATAAATTCCTGAATTAACAAACATTCCACATGGACTGCGAGTACACCCAGAACAATAACCCCTAGTACTGCAACATCAGGTCTGATGGACAATACAGAAAAAGGGTTAGCTAAGATAAATTTTACAGCCAATGTCTGATAAGCATTTATCTGCATTCATGATTATTAATGTTGTCTCATTATTCATTAACCACTTCAGACTCTGTGAAACTCTTCTCTGTGTAAGCAATTTGTTAGTAGAAATGAGGAAATACAGATTTTTCTTTTCAGCAGAGAGAGATCACGTGATAACAGGCACACAATGACATGACTTGAATGTGGTTGGAGAGTCAGTTTGGGAGCACTGAAGTACCATTTTTTGTCCATGCCTGTTGGGGGCTGGGATGAAGAAATGAATTCTACTGAATGTGGGGGTTTTTTGTTTGTTTGAAGATGATCTTTTTAGTTACCATGCTCCTTACAGACTGTGGTAGGCTTTTCCAAATACCTGAAGACACTTTTTCTTATACTTGGGAGGCATTCAAAATGCCACACTTTCCCCCTGGAACCTGAAGGACAGGTGTACCCTGAGCAACCAATCTGTGATTGATACAATTTCGGTGATATGACACAATAGGCTGAGCCTGGGTTTAGACAAAAACTTTTGATGTTACCTTTATATGTTGTAACATGAACTCCATTCCAATTAGCAGTGCTTTGTATAGTCTGGAACAGCCCATGTTTATAACTCAGTCCATTTAGATTTCATGCTTTTCTATTTTCTGGACTCTGTCTATCAGACTGGCTTTTCTTTAAGATACCTGAAAGTGGAGATTGTTTTAAGTTGGGGTTGGATGCATTGTGGGTACTTAGAAAGAAGGAAAGTGAACCTTAGAAGAGACTCTCAGGAGAAGTAGGTCACATAGGTGAAAGGAGTCTGAGTCTCCTCAGTCAGTGCTGAGAGAGGGCTTGTGCAAGGCCACCATGGAACACGGAAGAGCCACACACCCAGGAGTGCAAGAAGTGGTTACACCTCTTTGCTTTAGTGGAATGTAAGTCTCCCCTTTTCTCAGGACTTGTATTCATGAAGAGCACTGCCATGGCACAGCTGCTTTAGTGAAGACGCTATTGTGCTGATGGGAGAGCTACTCCCATTGGCATAGTTAATCCACCTCCTTGAGGAGGCAGAAGCTATGTAGAGGGGAGAAACCCTCACTTCAACAGAGGGCTGTCTGTAGGGAGGTTAGTTCAGTATAACTATGTTGTTCAGAGGTGTGGATTTTTCACAATCCTGAGCAATGTAGTTATACCCAGATAAGTCTGTAGTGTAGACAAGACTTGAGTAGAGTTGCACCCATATAATGTCTATCAGGTATTTACTGAGCCCCTTCAATAGCATAAAGGAAAAGAAATGAATCAGACTGATTTTTGTGTGCTCTGGGGAAGGATTGTTGAGGCTTATAGAAAGAAAGAACAGTCAATTGCCATTCTCACGCTAACACACAGGTACCCCAGAGAGAATTCCCAGAAACCGAGAATGAAATTCTGGCCCCAATGAAGTCAATGGCAAAAATCCCATTGACTTCTGTGCAGCAGATTTTCACCCAGAGAGATCATAAAACTAAATGGGAACATTTCCAGGGTGTGGGAAGGAACAGAGCATCAGAACTTCTCATTCATGTGCTCTGATGGCTGGAGTCCCTGTTTAAAAATAATAGCAAGAAGTTATATTCCCTGTCATGCAAGAGCCTTGTGAATGCACTGGAGTGTTATATGAGAAATACCTGCTCTAGTTTACTCCCCTTGGTTACCAAAACAAACTTTAAAGGAGTATTATTAGCAGTAATGGATATATATGTTTGGCTCTGTGTGTGTAGACTGGCGAATGCCCAAAGACAGGCACCTAAGACTGTGAGAGACCATTAGACACATTACCATCGTTGTTTTCGACATGGACAGAAATTCACAGGGCTTCAGAGGAGAGGTTAACTGCTTCCTTAAGGCACAGTCTTGTTCTCTTGAAGTCATTGGCAAAACTCCCACTGACTCTAGTGTGGTGAGGGTTCCGGCCCTTAGAGATCACTACTAGTTAAGAGTGAACTGAAAACCTTCTTACCTGCCAAGGCAGAAATTCAGTGCCTCATGTTTCTCTGTTTCCCTCCTGAAATAGTTGATGACATAACTAACACCTAAAACAGAGCAGCGTGCTGCATTCCACATGGTGCACTAGGTGTTAGTGAAGTCAACAAGTGTAGAACAGGACACACAACCCAATGCTTGGTACTCCAGCATTGGTAGATAAATGAATGTGAGCAAATGATTGTAAATCATTCAGATTAAGTGTCTTGCTCTGTGTTTTTTTAACAAAGCATGTTTTCTGTTAATGATCAGAGGTTTCCTATTAATTACACTACACGACTATTTACAGAGACTTGTAGGTGTACAGAGTGCTATAAAGACAAATCAAAAGGAGAGATCCCTGTTTTGAAGTGCTTACCATCTAAATGGTAAAGATTAAGGCACAGATTGTCGTGGGGGAGAGGTATGGAACACTTGTCCTTGCCAATGTTCTGAATGAGTCACCAGGATTTTTGGGGGGACACTAGGGAAGCACACCCAAGCAGCCCTTTCCACCACGAAGGCCGTGAGCACTTCTCCAACTCCATGACAGCTCAGCTCCTCTGAATATGTGGAAGCAGGTAAAGCTGTCACTCTGACTTCACCTCACCTTTATCTTTTGGGAGTTTAGCGTTGCTGGCTGCATTAGATGTTTTTGGCCCATGTGTTCAGGAAGCACAAGACCTGGAACTCTCTCCTGTATCTGTTTAGCTTGTCTACTGCCTTATCATGACAGTGTTTGTGGCTGGCATCAAGGTGCTTTCTAGAGTCCACTTCTACTCCTTCTAACCAACTCAGGGCCAGCTATAATGTAATTTACCCATGCTCAAAATATCAGCAGTGTCCAAGCATAGAAAAGACTATGGAAACTGAACTAGCCCATAAATACCCTACCTTTGTATTTATACATGCATTTAAAATTTAACTGGTTGCATATAGATAGATAGATTTCCAGAACACATAAAATGTATTCTTTTAGGATCTTCATACTAAATGCCTAAACCACAGTAATATTATAAAAGAGTGCTCATTAGGTAACCCATCCCTCTGCAAGTAAATATAGGGATATCTGGAAGCTAAATCCATCTTTCAACATCTACGTTTTAAGCTTGTACATTGCATTGGTCTAACCATGAGGACAGAATGAGACCACATCCAATCAATGACTTATATTTGTTGGCAGAGTCTCTGCCATGTGGCACATGGGACTAGGAAATGGGAAAGAGTTAGTGTTGTGTCTAACAGAGAGGTTTTTAATAAATGGCCCATAGGGAATCTAAGCTCTTGTTATAGTGAGTTCCATTTGGAAGAGAAGTCTGTAATGGAGGCATGGTAATAAAGAAGTGTTAGAGTTACAGTATTTTGCTAACATATTAGATTAAGCCCTACAAGAAGGTCGAGTGCCTGGGTTATCTAATCTGCTTCTATGTCTGGTTGAAGTTCTTTAATGATCAAGAAATGGCTGATTTTGCAGAATGCTTTCCAGCCAATAATGAAATCACAAAAACAGCTGCATCGTTTGTTTTGTTAGGGCTTTATAGCGTAACAATCCAAGTTTTTGCTGTGCTTCAGCTGCACTGATTTTAGGCCAGTAACAGGGAAGAGCCTGGGTAGGAAATAAAAGGCACCTTTCTTCCCTTCCTCAGAGACCATTCCTCTTCCCATAGTACATTTTTGCCAATACTCTGACGTTAACTCTGCTGTATTCTTATGGCTCCAGAAAAGGCTTTCTGTTCTCATCAATGCCCTTTTGAGCTAGCATTTCTAAGACTCACATGCACCCCAGGGACCTTTGCACTGCCTGTCACAGGAGCCAGGCCAAGATGTCAGTAGTGTAGTGCCAGCATCTCCTGTACGCAGGTGTCAGCCCTGGCATCTGAGTTCTGCAAATGCTGATGCTTTGATGCTGATGTCTTGCCTTCTTCCTATATGTTATCCTGCCGATTATCTCCTGAGATGTGACAACCACTGGAGAAGATTCAGGGAGTAAATCTGAACTTTAGATAGGATATGAAAAATATCAGATCTACTGCACTCATAGCCCTGAAGATACAGGTAGGGTTGCCAAATACTTTCACAAAAAATACTGAACATGTTGAGAAAAAAAATTGGTTGAGCAAAAAAAAAAAAAAAAATGCACACAAAAACCACTGCAGCTTTAAAGTCCCATGCTCCACACACTTCCCCACCCCCACCAGATGCAGCAGGGGAAGAATTTCTCAAGTGGCCTTTCATCTGAGGAAAAACAGAAAAACAAAAAATACCAGACATTTTATATGGCTGCATTTTCTGTTTTTTACTGGACAGAGGCTGCAAATACCGGACTATCTGGGCCAATACTGGACATCTGGCAACCCTATATACAGGCTGTGAGTAGGAGTGAGGGAACAGCCTTTAAATACAGGAGGAAAAGGAAAGTTGCTAAGGTACCACACACTTTGACTGAGAAACACAATCTAAATGGATAGGAAAGGGTCACGGGCCTACCCTAAAATGTGTAATGATTAGCTAGTGAATTAATTTATTGGAAGCTATTTTTGGATACATGATTCTGTTTCAGCCAAGTAGTGGGTGTTTGGCAAACAAAAGGTGCAAGCCTGTGTTTATTCTGTGTGCATATACATATTTAACTTTAATCTGAACCTCATCTCACACCTCTATTCTAGATTATACGCTAAATCATAACCACTGCCAAGGGACTAGTGAGGGAATATGCCCTTCTGTTGTGTCTGAAGTGGCAGAGTACATTGACACATTTGTTCTTCCATCTGTTGTAGTCTCTGTGCTTTGGGGTCTAATTATTATTCTCCTTCCCTGGAGTCTGTTATCTTTCATGAATGGAACCCCTTGACTGAACTGCAGCTCTGTATTCAGATCTATCATATTTATGCAACATTCACTGATTAACAGTTCTAAAATTACTAATTATACAATAATTAAGCTAATACTTTGCATATATCATCTCTTCAATAGGGATATAAATACCCCTTTTAAAAGTTAACTGATTAATGATATAAGTTTAATCGGTTAATCGGTTAATAGGGGTCTGGACAGCCTGTTCCTCCAGCTCTCTGTGGACAGCGGCACTGCTCTGCTAGCCAGGGTCCCACCATGCTATGGGTGGTGGTCCTGCTAGCCAGGCCGCAGCAGGAGGCGAGCTGTGCCCCTGCCAGTTAACCGGTTACCGGGTAAGCATGCCGGTAAGGCTAATGCTTACTGGATAACCAATTAACCAGTTAACCTTTTACATCCCTATTTATCACTGAGAATTGTACAGTACTTCCCACTGAGAATTCACAGCACTTTTACAAATATGGGCAAATATTATGCCCAGTTTAGAAATGGGGAAACTGAGGCACAGACAGGTTAAGGCCTTCATGTTCAAAGCATCCACTAATTTTGAGTGCCCCAGTCTCTGAGCAAGTTGGACATCCAAAAACGGAGGCACCTAATATTTGTAGATACTAGAAAATAGGCATTTAAGTGACTGATATCGGTTCATCTAGGCTTTCATTTCTCATTCCATACAATGTGTATTTGGCATAGCTGTATCTTGAACACAGGGATCCTGACATCTAGTCTTCTGGTTTAACACCCAGAAACTATCTGCAGAAGCAAAAAAGAGCCAGCTCTTAGTTTGTATGGAAGGTATACAGCTCCTGGTAAAATGTAACCCGTCTTCAGGGGCTTAGTCTTTTCAGATCTCCTAAGCTTTGTTTTTCTTTCCCGCAGTGCTTGTGAAATGTGCTGAACTGAACAAATAAAGTTTTCTGTCTGCAGGCAGCTGTATTTTTTCTTTGTTTCAACCCCAGCCTGCAGTACCAATTTGATTATCCTATCCGTATTTGGCCTCTTCTGAGGTTGTGTGCAAGGGTACAAATTAGTGTGAGTGATGTGGTGGTGTTGTGACATAGGCACAGTGCTGGGTAATATCTTCAATCAGAGGTACTACACTGATTTATACTAGCTGAGGATGGATGTGGCTCTCTTTCAGGTTCTTGGAGGGAAGCATTCATAGCAAGCTGGTACTGATCATTTAAACATTTTAACCTCCCTGGACAGAGTTACAGACTTGAAAGTTATCAACCTCAAGCAAAAACACTTCAAAAACAGACTGCTAGGAGAAAATGCTGGTCTGGAATTCATATTCAAATTTGACACTATCAGAATGGGTTTGAATAGGTACTGGGAATGGCTCTCTCATTACAATGAATAAGTTGCCCCTTTAGGTATTCTCACTTTCTTATCCACGTCCACCCTGATTGAAATAGCTCTGATATAACACTCCCATCTCTGTATCACTACCATCTGTTTCTTTTCCTTTCACTTCATGCATGTGATGAAGTGAGGTTTAACATAAAAACTTTTGCCACAATAAAACCGATGGTCTCTAAAGCACCATCTGACACATTGTTTTTGCTGAAACAGACTAACATGGCTACATTTCTGGTACTGATCAATGAACTGTTCTGCACAGGGAGACCCACACTGAACAAGTTATCCTTGTCTTTTCTGAGCTCCAAGAAGCAATGCAATGTAAGCCTGTGAGCTTCAGTGTGCAAGAAGAGCTGCTGGTGCACCAGCCCATTTCATCACCTCAGACAGTGCTCTGGACTTAACTGTAATAAAGTGTGCAACTTTTTCAGCCACAGACAGTACCTTTTTCAATTTCATTGACCTCTCTTTGCTGCCAAACCTTTCTGGAGAATTCACCAATGTGCCAATATGGTTTTGGGTATAATAGACTGGTTTATAGCCATAAACCCAGCTGTCAGAGTTCAGGCACAATCAGTACAAGTACAGTAAAACCTGTGTTATTTGGCATACTCGAGGATTAGGGTGTTCTGGTTATCTGAGGGTCTCTATCAATCTAAGAAAAACCAATGGACAGTAATAGTAAAACTCAAGTTTTTAATATTGGTAGTTTTGTAGTGTGAGGCAGTTGGTCTCACATTTCTATTTTGAGTTAAAGATGATTAGTACTTCTTAAATAATTTTTTTTTAAGCCAATCATGTTAAACCAAGCCAGGCCTGTGCGCCAGAAGATGTGACAGTATTGTGGCTGGGGGCTATGCTGGTTAACAAAGTTTTCTGGTTAACAGAGTGCCAGATAACAAAGGTTTCACTGTACATAGAATCATAGAATACTAGGACTGGAAGGGACCTCAAGAGGTCATCGAGTCCAGTCCCCTGCCCTCATGGCAGGACCCAGTAGGCTCAAAGTTTGTTCTCCATTATAGTGTCACTTGTCAGATGGCAAAACAGGAAGTCCTGATGTGACTCCTTCCTACTCAGGCTGGACAAATTCTAAGGTTGGCAGAAGACATAGTTGTAGTGAGAAGATGTAACAGTAGCTCTTCCTGCAAATCTGCAGCCATATTAAATTTATGTCATTGAATAAGGGAATTGCTTGAGCTTGGCAGCAGCAGATCTCCAGATAGTATTAATGACACCTGGAACAGGGTACAATCAGTGTTTCTTCAAATATGAGGTTTGGTGGCTTTCACTAACCGTAGGGCCTTTAAGCACCATACTTAGAGAGTTTTTGCGTTTACAGTATTGCCATTTAATAAATCAGTCTTCTAATTTTGAAAACCAATAAGATTTCACTTGAAGAATTCAGTGGGTTTCTTCTGCAAATGTAAGATAAATGCTTCATCTCCAAATGGCTTAGTGTTTTCTTTTTCTATGTTATATGCATCTCCAGAATCCTTTTGGCCGCTACAGTGGCTACTCTTTTGAATTATTGACATAACTGGAGAACCTTCTGGTTCACATTTTGGCGTGAGCCCACCAAAGAGAAAAGCCAAGCTGCAAGTAGTTAGATCTCTAGAAGAGGGAAGAAAGGATAACAAATGGGGATGATGGTCCTGACTGATCTGATGCCATCATTTCAGGGAATGTGCATCATAACCAAATTCCCTTTCAGGAGAACTCTGTAGAATGTGGGGGAGGGAGAGGAGGCAGATCCCAGCAGTGCAATAGGACTGAACACAAGTTACTGAGTGCCTGGCTGCAGCAAAATAGGGAATTCTGTGGCAATATGCTGAATTCTGTGGCATTTTGAGGAAAATGGCTGGTTCTGTGGCTGCAGAATCAAAGCCAAAGCCCTGTTCTTAGAACTATTTTTTGAGCTGTCTGCAGATTCAAGCAGATACCACTTTGTAGGTCCTCCACCTCAGAGATGTGAATTATCTCCACACCTATAATGGCTAGAAAGAGAGACACATACATTTAAATGTAAAGGTAAGAGAAAGGAGAGAAAAGGGAAGAGTAATCACAATTGTCCTGCTACTTGCTTGTGACACCAACCAGGAACTCCTGTCCCACAAATGGAAAACCTTATCCAACTGAGCAATGTCTAATGGGAACTGGACTGAAATCACCAACCCGGTGTATCTCAGCCCTGAGCAATCATAATACCGAAGCAACTTTTGGTTACTACCAACCTGGGCTGTGTTTAAACTAGGAACTTAGCAGTTAAATCAGAAATGATGAAGACCCTTTGTTAGCCATCACCGCTTCCCCTTAGATCCCTCAGATTAATTCGATAAGGGAACAGGAATATATTCACAGCTAATTTGCTGCTTTGATTCCACTAGACCCAGCAACCGGCTGTGGAATTTGAACTGAGCAGCTTGAAACATGCTTTGGCTTCTATCATAAAAACTTAAGGGGAATGAAGCCATCATTAGCAATTCTGTCTTCACTGTATGTGATTTATTCAACCTCCCCTTCCTCTCACATTACGTAGTCACGCTTCTACATTTTACTTTTTAAAAAAATACTCAATCCAGTACAGGACTAAATTCTGCCCTTTACATAAGGGCACAGGATGCTAGGTGGCAAGTTCATTATTCCAGACTGGGACACATCCGCTCAGCAAACATATTTAACACACTTACACTGTGTACTCATGGCCCATGTTTGGATGGCGTATTGCCTGATACTTGGGGTAAAGGAGCCAAGCTATGATAGGTTTAATTTGACAATATATATAACACTGCAAATACCATTATTTCTTCAGCCAGTGCCTCCCTGGAGGCTGCACCGACACATAGCCTCTTTCAGCAGGTGTAATAACTTTTACAAGTTGGCATTACAGAAAGACTAGCTGAGTGGTGGACAAAGGAGAGAGAGAGTTGAAATGTGCTTGTTTTGACTGCTAGTGGTGCAGATTATATCTGTTGTTTGTTGTTGAAGTTGTATAAGTAAATGAAGGCCTCATGAAATGCCAAAATTCAGAGATTTGAGGAATCTGTGTGCCAGCAATCCAGCATGTGATAATGATCACAGGAGACAGAATTACAAAGGAGACAATGTAGCAGATCCCTCAAAATAATTAGATGCTTGTCCGCAAGAGTAAGTAACCTACAGAGTGAACATGATTCTTTTGAATCGCCAACACCAGGGAGTGCATTGCACTGCCCAGTGTTTTAAAAGATTTTAAATAAAAAGATCTTCTACCTGTTTGATCTGTTCTAATATCATTCCTGATGGCTCGCAATAGAGTTGGAGATAAAAGCACATCTGTTATAGTCAATTATCTTTGTGTCTACGTCTATCGCACTAACACCCCCTCTTCACTGACGATGATGTATTGTACTTATTTCAAAAGAGATAGCATGTTTTTAAATGATTTCACAGAAACAGTGTCACGATGGGTAAGATGCCAGGACAGGTGAGAAATCCCACACAATCAAGTTACTGTAGTTGGAAGAGTACATGTCTCAGTAAAGGAGGGAGGATTGTCCAATGGCTTGAGCAGTCACTTTATGTTCAAGAGACCTAGGTTAGATTCCTTGTTCTTCCCCAGACATCCTGTCTGACATTGGGCAAGTCCGTTAGACCCAGATTTTAGAGGCATTTAATCAGGGTCATTCTTACCCATATATGAAACACACAGTTGTGCTGGGCACCTGAAAATTTGGGGCATGACTAGGTCTTAATGTTCACTCACCTGCCTCTTCTTATAAGTATTCTGTGGCTCTGTCTCCTCCAGGGAGGATCTAGGATGTAGAAAAATCCTGTCAGACCTATTAGCAAAACATTGAACCTATGAAAGAACCATTCAAATGGTAATGAAGCCATTTAACAGGCATTTGCCAACCCCAGGTGTACATTGCCAGTTTCTGAATTAACTGTGTTAGTTTACAGGACCTTAGTTTAAAATTTGCCTTAAAATATTTCATTAGTGTGTTGATGAAAATTATTAAAATCACCTCGCTAAAAAAATGCCCCCTCCCTTGTCCACCATTGAGCATAAAGGCACCAGATTAATAGCATGGGGGAAGGCCCCATAAATCCTAAAGACAGCCCTTCCTTTAAGCTTTGCTTCATTCAGTACTGCAGTGCCTAAGTTGCTCAGGAGCCAAAATTTCATTTTCAAAAAGGATTCCAGCATTTAGGAGCCAAAATCCTAGCTAAACATAGCAACACTGGCCCAGCAATCCTAAATACCTCTAAAAATCTAAGCTCTGTATTGCTGCTCTCGATCAGTAAAAATGGAAAAAAAGCACTTCCCTAGCTCTGAGGGCTTGTGAGAATAAATACCCGAAAGACTGTGAAATGATCAGATACTGTGGTAATGAGGGCTGTATTCAATACCTTAAATAGACAGATGTGTGTGCAGAGACTGAACAGAAACATATTTAAAGTCAGGTTTTCAATGTTTCTTAGAGGCTCTGCACCCCCAATTCTATGATAAACTATTGCAAACTAGTTGTCCCAATTTCCTTGGTTGCTTTGAAGACCCTCTCGCCCAATGGCAAAATTAATTTTGCTAAATGGGCATAAAATCCTACCAATTCAGACACATTTACCTACCGTCTCTTTTTCATCATGATACATACATTTTAGGATTATGTCAATTTTTTTTTTCATTTTGGGAGAGGTAATTGGTTTCACTATTTTTCTTTATTGTTAAGTATGTGAAATATCTCTCACATGAGTAAAGTCTGTCATTATGATAGATAGAAACACAAGTTGCACTTTTAAAAAATTCTCTCAGATTTTATTTGGGGTTCTTGTCTACATTCTCACCACAGAAGACACCTATGTTTGACAGGGTCCCTTTAAGAGAATTCATTGAAAATTTAAGGACAGAAAAGCAGATCTGAAGCAAAGGAAATCATGGGTGACATATAAAAACCCTTGGCAGTATATTGGTTAAATATAAATCAGTGATTTAGCAACAGGTTATTATTTTCACCTTCTCACTGCTCCTTAATGAGTCTTTCAAAACTGATAACATTTTAATGTAATTTTGATTGCCTTATTCTGGAGGTCAGTCTAATAAGTGTGTTGCATGATGCCAAATTACTCTTCTCAGAGGGAGTGAATATAATTAAAGGTGCAAGCACTCTGTTTTTGATTAAGGGAGTTGAAAAGAGTTTATTTTGTACTAAGAAAAATTGAGTTTCATGGAAATAACTTCAGGCTTGAATTATACTTCTGCTTAACCTGTTCTTTGCCACATAACTAAGTAGATCCATGGTTGTTCACGGTGAAAAAAAATATCTGCAGAACAGATGCACATACTGTCGAATCCACAGAGACTTGTGAATTTGAATGGCCTTTCTAGAAAGTATGATATGCATTCCAACCATGTGCATGGTGGATTCCATTGAGATCAACTTATAATGCAATGCCCTTGTCTCTGTGTAGATCGGTAACTGACTAACCATTTTAACTCTTATCTTACTATCTTTATCTGTCATGTTTGCAGTAACTTTAAAGAGCACAGTCTGAACCAGTGGAGGAAACAGTGAACTTACTTACCTAGTGTGGATATGCTTCTCCCAAAAGCAATAATATTCTGCAACTAGTTTGGCTTTTTAGTCAGCAACAATGAAAATTCAAGTCACAGCCTAATCAGGACCTCAGTGCCCCCCATCCATCCATTCTGACCCAGCATTTAAGTACTAAAAGTCAGTGTTGCCATCTCATAATCTTTGATGTTTTCCTTAAAGCCCCAGCTGTAATAGTAAAATGTTGCCTTTCATTAAAAAAAACCAAACCAAACCCTCGGTCTTGGAGAAAAGTGAGCTGAATGCACCCCAAAGGCTAAGAAGTTAGCAGCAAATTTCAAAGACTACCAAAATATTGTATTTTGTGAAATATTGTCACTCTTAAGCCAATCTCACGATGTCGAAGGGACCTGGCTCACGATTTTCAAACCTCTGAGCAACAGGTTCTTTCCTTCCACCCTGTTTCCTCCATCCCCCCATTCTTTTTAAAGCAACAGAGTTTACTGTATTTTATGTGCTTGTGAATATTCTAAAGTATGTTTTCCTTATTTGTAGGGCGGTAGCACTGAGGAGCCCCGGTCATGGACTAGGATCCCGCTGTGCTAGCGGCTGTGTAAATACACAGCAATCAGCCTCTCTCGGCCCCAAAGAGTTAATTTATGCTCTGCTTTGAAATAGTGTTTCACTATTTAGTCTCTCTTGCTATCACCATATAACACCTCAGTATCAGGGGATATATGGAACGAACACCATTTTTTTTCATACAATACATCTCTTACATAAGCAAAGAGCAAATTGGTCCAGTGGTTAGCTCAAGGAATAGCGATTCTGGTCTTTTTGCTTCAGACTGTGCTCTGAGCACTGTCTGACCAGTCACAATTGGTCATGTTTTTGATTGAAACATGGTTCAAAAATGATTGGTTGAAAAAACTGAATTATTTTCAGCAACTGTGAACATGTTTTTTTCATTTGGTTCAAAAATGCTTCAGCATTTTCTGACATTTTCCCCTTGGACTGATTTGACACAAAGCATTCATTTAATCAGAAAAATTGGGAAGTTGTGAACAATACAATTTATGTTTAAAAGCCATTTTTAACTGAAAAAGTGTGCAATGAAACATTTTAATTAGCATCCCTTGCAACTCTCTAAATGTCTCGGTGCCTCAGTTTCCCACCTGTGAAATATGGGGCGAGATTAAATGGAAGGCACATGCTTTTGGCCCTAGTACCCAGTGTCATGTGGTCTCCATTTTCATTTCAAAATAATGTTTCTTGTCCTTCTGACTGCAAAGGAAAGCTTGAAAACATGACTTGAATGTAGCTTTTGCATGGCTTCTGCTTGACTATAGACAGCCTGCCACAGAGGGAGCAGCAGCAGCAGCTAGGGAGGGGTCTGGATAATCCCACACCCATCAGCAAAGAGCCAGTGCTCTCAGGAGATCCCCCAGCAGCTGCTGATGCTGAGCCCAGACAGAATGGAGCAGGAATTTGTGCATATGGGAAGCTCCTCAAATGGCGCTCTGCCTAGAGCCCTTGCTGATATCAGGGTAATGATTACAGCAAGTGAAATATAGTAACCAGTGTTCCCTCTACATTTTTCCATCTGTGTGCAGAATAATTTTTGTTCTGTGTACCAAGACATGCACAGATGTTCACCACCAGTAGAAACATATCCTGCTGGCTGTGGTCAGCTGTGGGTGCTCTGCCAATCAGCTGGGTGGCGTGGGACTCCTGGGTGGCCGTCCAAGCACTCAGCTTATGGGGAACACCGATGGCAACATTGATACATTGTTTTGGTCAAAGAAAACCTTTGACATTTCCTTTAAGACATTTAAAATGTTAACTGCTTGAAGTAGAAATAAGACATTTTATTTCAGGTCCAATGAAATGTTTTCTTTAACTTCCAATGAAAAGCTATTTTGACTTTTTCCATGTGGTAAAACATTGCATATCTGTTTGACCCAGTAAACCAAATAATCTATTATTGGCCCATCTCCAATAAGTATTCCCACTTCAAAAAGAGAGGTGAGGCTCTGCAGGGTGGGATAAATCCCACCCAGATTAATCAGACAGTTAGTAGGAGCCTGGGCCCAGTTAGACCACAGGTGGCACCTGAAGACGTGATGAGGCATCCAAGATGATCAAACTCAGTTGTGGAGCAGCTTGGTCAATGGAAGAGTACAGAGCAGTGGGAAGAAAGGCCAGAGGGCAATGCAGGGAAGAGGATACAGGGAGTGTTCTCTTCTGGTCTAACATCAGAAATGCTTATGCTTCAGGGGTGTTTGAACTGAAGCCTCCCTCAAACTGTCAATTGCGGAGCAAGCCGGAACTTCAGGGAGCTGGTTATGCTCTGTGGGAAGTCTGAGAGAGTAAGGAGAGTCCAAACTCAAGAACAAAGAGGGAGGCTGGATGAGCTGAGAAGTCAGAGCCAGCCCTGGGAGATGGGCAAGCTGGGTAGTTGTCATGGTTGCTGGCAGCAACCAGACTGAAATGCGGGAGTGCCATGTTGCTCAATCTGCCCTTTTATTCTTTTGGGGAGAGCCAAAAACTTTTTCTGCCCTGAGCAGCAACATACCTAGTGCCAGTCCAATGAACAGGGGTAGGACTCAGAGGTAGAGGGCATGGGCAGTTGAATGCTGTAGGGGAATTCATTCACAGCGGCTCTAACATCCTGGAGATTGTTTGTTTGCAGAAGAGATGCACGGGAACAGCAGCAAAGAGTCTAGAAGAGCGGACCAGGCCTGTTCTTTATAAGATCTCTGACTGGATCCCAGTGGAGGAGTTCTCCTCAAGCCACTGGGAAGGTGGGGTGGGCTGCCTTAGAGAAAGGCACCTGAGAGTGGGCAGAGAGGAAAGGAAGGACTTACAGGGAAACAGCTGCAGTAGAGAAAAGTGGTGCAATGCTGCACTTAGCTGCAAGGGGTAACAGCAATGTGTGCAGCCTTTCACAGGTGCCTTACTTCAGCAGGCACTTGTGAAAGCACTTCTGGAGCCTCAGATGACTGATACCAGGAGCCTGATCCAAAGTACATTGACGTAAATGGCAACAATCTCAATAACTTCAGTGGACTTCAAGTCAGGCTCTAAATACTCATGGTTTCTTCCTCTCGTTCCAGGCTGATTTTGAGGTAGTTGGGGCATTTTAATACAGGTTGAATTTCCCTGGTTCACCACCCTTGGGACGTGAACGATCCCGAATTTGCTGGACCAGGGATGGTCCCCTGCCCCTCCCCAGCCTTCTGCCTGTCCCCGCCTCCATCTCCTTCGGCCCCACTGCTGGCTGAGCGATGTAGCTGCCTTGGCCCTGCTGCCATAAATGCTTATCCAGCTGTTATGGCAGCCAGCACTGCAGCATGCAGGCCTGGTCCTGCTGCTGGCCAGTACGCAGCACTGGTCAAGCTTCTGACCTGCTGCGGCCCAGTTGGGTTGTCGCAGCCATGGCTCCGCAGCCATGACCCAAGACACACTTCCCCTGTGGGGCTGCTGCAGCCTGGTCTTACTCCCAGCCTGGCTGCCACAGCTCTATCCCCACAGCTAGGCCAACACGCAGCCCCAGACAGGCTTCCCTGTGGGGCTGCTGCAGCATAGTCTTACTCCCAGCCGGCATGCAGCCCCGATCAGGCTGCAGCAGCACAACCCCACTTCTGGGTCAACACACCCGCAGGGCTGTGTCTACACTGGCATGTTCTTGTGCAAAAACTGCCGCTCTTGTGCAAAAACATGCCGCCTGTCTTCACTGGCCGCACATTCTTGTGCAAGTAAACTGATGTTGTACTGTAGAAAATCAGGGCTTCTTGCACGAGAACTCTGATGCTCCCTGTCAGGAAGAAGCCCTCTTGAGCAAGAGCTCTTCCAGAAGAGGCCAGTGTAGACAGGCAACATGAATTTTTTGCGCAAGAAGCCCCAATGGTTAAAATGGCCATCAGAGCTTTCTTGCGGAAGAGAGCATCTACACTGCCATAGATGCTCTTGTGCAAAAGCACATCTCTTGTGCAAAAGCACATGCCAGTGTAGACGCTCTCTTCTGGAAGAGTTTTTGCACAAGAATCTGACAGTGTAGATGTAGCCCCGGGGTTTTCTGGCCCCAGCTGGGTTGCCTTGTCCCCAGCTCCACTGCCACAGCCCCAAACGGGCTTCCCCTGAGAGGCTGCCATAGCCAGACTGCTGCAGCTCTGTCCCCGCTGCTAGGCCGGCATGCAGCCCCCATCAGGTTGCCACAGCACAACCCCATTGCTGGCTCAGCATGAACAGGCTGCCTCAGCCCTAGCTGGGTAGCCAAGTTGCTCCTACCCCGCTACCACAGCCCCGCTACCGCCGCCAAGCTGCTGATGCCCACCCCCACTACCACCAGCCTTGCCTTGCCCGAGGCTTTCAGCTGCTGGCCCCCCCATCCTGGGGCTCTCTCATTCAGTAACATTCATGGTCCTGCTGGAACATGGATGTTGCTGGATGAGAGAGTCCTGATTTAGGGAGGTGCAACCTGTACTTTAGTTTCCTGCTAAGCAGCAGTCGGCCAAACAGATCTGAAGTTCAGCGGCTGCTCACCCACTCATAGGGGGCGCTGCTTCTGCCTCCCAACATATGCTCGCTTCTCACAGCAGCATGCTTCAGATTCGCAAGGGAAAGCAAGTGAGTAAGGTCAGCCAATAAATCTATATGGTAGTTTGAAGGTTAGAAGGGACTTTAAAGATCTATCCTGCATGCAGAAATAGTATGGTCTGCTTTACAGCTCCACTGGGAGCCAGCCCACCCCCACCCCCCATGTGGCTCTGGCCCATGCATGAAGGGAGTTCAAAGGGGAGATCTCTTGTTCTTGCAGACTGACAGGCATTTCCTCTTTTTTTTCCAGCATGATTTCATTACTCATACTTGTCTAGATTTATTCTGTCCTGCTGGAGGCACTTATTGAGCACAGGGGCAGATTTAATTTTCACTGAGGTTTGGATCTGGCAGTAGTTATAGTTCCATTAGTCTGGGGTGGAGAAGGGAAATCAAACTGGGACTGTTGATTTGCCTCTTGGCTGAGGTTATCAGGAGGGAAATAAATTTGGAGTAATAAAAGTTGTTCTTGACATCCTCTTATGCAGAGAAGGCAAAGGTTGTGATTAAATAGAGGTTAAGCATTGAAACTTCACAGCCAAAGGAAGGGAAAAAGGGCAGAACTGAATGGCTATCTGTCCTGTTGGACACTGGAAGGTTCAGGTGAGAGGGTTATAATAGATTCTAAATAACCATAAAAATCTTTTTTCTGCATTTAATTAGTAGAAGATGTGCTGTCAATTTAAATAATTAATGCGCTCCATTATTAGATTAGAGGTGAGATTATGGAGACATCCGTGGCTACCTGTTGTGCACTGATTTGGATCTTTTCTTCAATCAATCTCTTTCAAGGCAGCAGGGTTAAATAAAGTCTGCTGGAGCAGAGCTAGGTTTTTATTCCATTAAGAAATAGGGTTTAGAAAACATTGTGAAGAAGGCAAAATATCCTTTGGTGTTGAGACTCTTCCTTATTATTCTGTTTTCAGTGAATGTTATCGTAAAGAGTGATAGACTGTCATTAACATAAACACAGATTTGTTATTTTGGAAATCCACGGGGGAAAACACTGATTCCACCCTGCCCCCTGCATTAATTAATAACTCTGCTATTTTGATTATAGAAGAATATACTCCAGTGTGCATGGCTTCCACTGAGTCCCCTGCACTACTCAGCTCCTGATCTCAGGTTTTGTGGGGGGTGGGTGGAGTGACAGACCAGGTGTTCATGCTAGTACCTGCCTGTCCTGGCTCATCAGTTGCTAGAATGGAAGGTGGGTATGGGATAAGGAAAGGATTACAGGATCCACACCCGTGCTGGCGAGACAGTGATCTTAAACTGGAGTTGAGCAATGTATTTTGAATGAATAGTTAATATGCCAAAAAATGCAGGTTTGCTTAGCCTAACCACAACTTGCAAATCAGACTCGGTTTAGTCTGGGGGAGTACATTTCCACAGCCAGCAGTCTCTGGGTGTGTGCCCATGGCTTGCTTCCAGCCTAGTTCTCAACTTCAGGGAGCTGGCTGACAGTGCAAATAAGGAGGTGCAGTGATGTTAGAATGGCAGTTTTCTGACTCTTAAGACAATTATTATTTATTTGCTATGTCTTGCACCTTACCATGTGCTAACAAAGTAATTAAAGATAAAGGGAGCCTCCACCTATATCTTTTTCCTCTCACTCTATCATCTTCCTCTTCTATGTTTGCCTTCCCCCAGCTCTCCTTCCCCACTGTATACTCCACTGATGCCACACGTACAGTTAGGGAGTATAATGGACCTCCCAGTCACCATATGGGATGATTTAGTTGGGTTTGGTCCTGCTTTGGGCAGGGGGTTGGACTCTATGACCTCCTGACCAACCCTATGATTCTTTCCTCTTGTATTCCTCCCCTCCTACTCTCTCTTCTATCCTCCATTATATTCTCCTTCTCTTTCATTCTACCCTGCTCACTCCACGTTATTTCTGCTTTCTCCTGAATTCATAGGGTCAGGAGGTGAAGGACAGCTGACAAAACCATCTTGTTCCTGGCGAGATCCCCAAGGAAAGGGGAGCCAGCAGTGCCTGGAGTGAGAGGAAGAGCCACCAGTGGAAAAGCTCTTTCTTTAAAGGAAAGAAAGTGGATAGGACATTCCTGTTTGGGATACGTCTTTTCCCCATCCCTCCATAAGATGCTATTACTTCACGTATCAGTAGGCATGGCTGATGGCCTCAAATGCCTCAGCCAAACCTTTCCCTCCCTCATGGTACATTCCTCAGGTGGGGAGTATGTGTCACCACAAATAAAAATGGTAACCCCCTCTACTCATGGGGGAGGGAGATTTCCCTCTACTAAAAGCAAACGAGGGTGGAACCTCTATGCTTTTGCTTACTGGTTGTGCCATTGGTTTTGCCACCACTAGCAGCTGGCTGACAGGTGCATTCTACAATCCTATAGTTAATTGGTAATAAGGCTCTCTAGACATGTCTGGCTTCAGGCAGGCCCACCAACAGGGGGAGGCAAAGGGGACAGTTGTCTCAGGGCCCAGAGATTCAAAGGGGCCCAGGGCTCCCAGCTGTCCCAGGCCCTTTCAATCATTATTTTCAGAGCACTGCTCAGGGTGGCGCTGAGGGAGGGGCGCATTGGCACACTCCAGGCAGCACAAAAGGCGGACTGCAATCGGACCCGCCCTTTCAGGGAGTGTGAAGATCCTCCCACCCCCAACTTCGTTCAGGGCACTGCGGAGGCTGTCAGAACCCCTGGTTGCAGGTATCAAAATGTAGGGGTAGGGGCCCGCAGTGTTGGCTACCGAGGCAGAAATACTCTATGCTGTGAGCAGCCCAACAGTCCACTGCTGGCATTATGGCCCAGCCCTGCACCCTTTGCAATCAATGGCAATATTTCCCTTGACTCCAAGAGGAGCCATTTCCCTGTTGGCTCTTGAGCTCAATAGGCCCAGTATGGCTGGATGTAGCTTCTTCCTTGTGGTTTGCTGCTTGGATCATGAGTGATGGGGAGGTTGTTCCTCCTTGTGGAAGAGTTAATATGCCAACTTAATGGTGGCCAAACCTTACTGTCTCATATAGAGGTGAAGTCTGAGACTGTGTTGCACACACCCTGCTGACATTGTACTAGGTGATGGAATTTTGATTTGGACCCCATGCACTAGCAATAGGAATCTAGAATAAGAGAAATGTTTAAAACTGTTTGAATCTTGTTCCCAGTGTGATAGTTTTTTTCCATGTTAATCTCCTATTAAACTATCCACAGGCAGCCGACAAAGGAATTAGCATCGCATAAGGAGATTGAAATACAGCTACATATCTGTCCTTGATATAGCTGATTTAGAATAATGGCGTCATTTTCGTGTACAATTCTCTTCCTTTGCTGAATGCTATTACCCTCAGTAATACCTTTTGCACCTCAGTTAATACAGCCATATAACAAATGCAAATCTGTACTGGCAAATGCACACTGCTTGAACTTTAAAATATTAATTTTAAATGTAGCTATGGCTATATTTAATAGTCATTTAAACTAATCCTAGAAAAGCACACACTGAGATAATGAGATCTATAAATACTAGTTGGCATTATTGATTCACATGGATTGCTTCTGTGGATTATGTCCATTTACCACATTTCTTTTTGCACCTGAACAAATTGTGATTTTTTAAAAAAGGCATTCCTTTCAACTCCACTGAGTTTCAGTGGAGCCATCAGGAAATAGTTTATAAAAGAACAAAATTTAATAATAATTAAGCTCTTCCACACTTTCCATCAGTAGGTCTCAAAATATTTTGCAAAGGAGGTTGGAGAAACTGAGGCAGAGATCCTGTGACATACCCAATGACACCCACCATGTCAGTGGCAAAAAAGGAACCCATGTCTCCTGAGTCCCAGTCTAACATTCTGTCTACTAGGTAACACTGATTGTAAAGGAGACAAATATCCATTTCCGATTGCTTTCCCACCCTCTTCTCTACTCAGCTAAGGAGGGTGAGGGAACCTCTTAGAAGGCATCTCTGAGTGTTGCAAAATCTTCAAGTTATTAAATGGCTTCCAGAAACTGTTTGGGAAATTTAATTTATAGGGATGAATTTCCTGACTGAATAATCTTTTTGTTGGTAAACAAAACCTTCCTAAACCCTTCCACTCTCCGCCATGGGCTAGGATTCAAAGACCTGCGTTCCATTCTCAGTTCTGATACTGAACCACTGGCTGACTTTCAGTAAGTCACTGCACATCCCTGTACCTCAGCTTCCTTAAATACAAAATGTTAATAATGATATTGATGTCCCTTGCAATGCAATTTGAGATCTATGGATCTAGTGTTTTTCATCCACAGATCGCCTCTTCATTAACACTCCTCAAGAAGACCCAATTCTGATCTCACAGCCATTTTAGATTACTAACTCCTTTGACTTCAGTAGAATCACTCCTAATTTACTTTGAAGTACTATTAATAAATTAAATGAGATCCATTTAAAACAATATTACACTCTCTATAACTATCTGTCCCATGATTCAGAATTCCTTATGTCAATACACTATTGTAAAAAGCAACTAAGTAGCACCAATTTCTCTAGGAGATGGAAAGAAATCAAAATGACTGATATCCACCATAACTGGGTGCAGGTGAACAATATGGTATGTGTTTATGGATTACCTCAACTTCTGACACTTCTTGATTGCTGCAAGTTTCCTATATCTAGAAGAGCACACTAAAGTAAAAGAGCTGATAGAGTTTCATCTGTAATTTTGAGTTCTTTGCATTTGTTGGCGGAAGTCAAACTCATAATAATATTTTAAGCCAGTCACAAGTGCAGCCAAAAACATCACTATTCTACAGAATGCTGGCATTTCAGAGTACAATGAGGCAGCACCTGACATGAAATTAGCAACAGAGTCCTTTTTATCAGTTAAAGATTTGGGACTGTAATCCTACGGTGCTACACAAAGAATTCAGCAAGTAGCATGGATCCACTTAGCAAGGGTTCAGGCCAACATATTCTGAAATGGATGCCTCTGAGTGTGGGTGCCCAACTTGTTGGAGCCTGCCTGTAAGAAAGGTTGAGCATCCATAGTCCTAACTGAAGAAAACTTACAATGCTGAAAGCATTGTTAATAGAGAAGGTAAACAAATGAGAAGAAATAGAACGAAATAGTACTATGATAAAAACACTTCAGACAGGCATTTTGACAGCACCTCCCAAAATACTTACCTAAAGATAACAGCAGTATCAAGAAGCAGAATCACTTTGGGTGTGTCTAGACTACATGCCTCCTTCGACGGAGGCATGTAGATTAGCCAGATCGGAAGAGGGAAATGAAGCCGCGATTAAAATAATCGCGGCTTCATTTAAATTTAAATGGCTGCCCCGATCTGCCGATCAGCTGTTTGTCGGCAGATCGGGGGAGTCTGGACGCGATGCCCCGACAAAGAAGCCTTTCTTCATCGACACAGGTAAGCCTCGTGAAACCAGGCTTACCTGTGTTGATGAAGAAAGGCTTCTTTGTCGGGGCATCGCGTCCAGACTGCCCCGATCTGCCGACAAACAGCTGATCGGCAGATCGGGGCAGCCATTTAAATTTAAATGAAGCCGCGATTATTTTAATCGCGGCTTCATTTCCCTCTTCCGATCTGGCTAATCTACATGCCTCCGTCGAAGGAGGCATGTAGTCTAGACACACCCTTTAAATAGGTGCATGCTGCCGGATTCTTTACTTTTAATGTGGCAGCGTTAGTGTAACAGAGCATTTTTCTCAGTTACACCAACTATGGGGGAAAGGGATGACTTATCAGACTCACTAGCGAGCTGCCTGGTAAGTGCCCTGTGTAGACCCTGTGAGAGCCAACTAAAAGTGCCTAGAAAAAATTAAACAATGGTCTTGTAGCACCTTAAAGGCTAATAAAACATGTAGCTGGTATCATGAGCTTT
Organism: Pelodiscus sinensis; assembly: GCF_049634645.1. NCBI lineage: Eukaryota > Metazoa > Chordata > Testudines > Trionychidae > Pelodiscus > Pelodiscus sinensis. Next base: position 13,964,185 of record NC_134720.1, read on the forward strand.
CGTGAGCACAACCCACTTCTTCAGATGAAGTGCCTAGTTCCCATTATCATCCTCCTGCAGGCAAACCAGGTGCTGTTCAGCTTGCAATGACAGTGCCTGCGTGGGGCAGTTTCACAGCAGCCCACAAGTGCATGCTGCAATTTACACTCTCTAGTCTGAATGGTGGGACCACACAGCCATGCCCTTAGAGTAGAAGTTGGATTTTGGTGCCTGGTTCTGCTTGCAGTTGCATCAGAATAAAACAGGAGTAATTCTGCTGAAGTCAAAGGAATTATACAAGTGTAAAATGACTGTGAATGAAGTCCTTGTGTGAGTTTATATAGCTGTCAATGACGAAGAAATGGAGACCATTCCAAAATCCCAGTGTTGCAAAGAAAACGTATGGGAAGAGGTTGAAAGAAAGAAGCACTTGATAATAACTGGGTGCAAAGACTAAACAGCATCTAGACCACCATGGCGGGGTAGTGGGAAACCTGTACAATTATACTAAGTCAGATAAGCACAACATTCAAGATAGCACATATACTACCTCATGCAGTAGTTTTCAATCTGTGGTCCATAGTCCCTCAGGATCTGCAGACTATTCTTTAGGATTTCCAAAGCAGTCCACATCTCAAGTTGAAATTTTTTAGAAGTCTGCAAATGAAAAAAGGTTGAAACTTACTGATCTAGTAATTGTACCTAGCTCCAATTTAGCATAATTAAGGAAGTCAATTAGCCCATACGTTGAATCCACCATATCTGATTTTCCTTGAACTGAATAGGATTCCGCAAGAGTGACGCACAAGTTGCACTTAAACCATTCATTTCTCCTTCATATTCCCTTGCCATCTTTTTGGTATATTATTCCTGAAAATGAGCAAAGTAGAATTCCATTTCTATTCATTCCTCCCAAGCACATATATCCTATCTGTTCCACAGACTGAAAATGACTTTGAATTCCTTATAGCTGATGCCTGCCTGAAGCCCTTCACTGACTTCACCTCATGTTTGCAAAAGCTGCTAATTCTCTGCATCATGGTTGCTTACCAATGCATAACCATGGCCCTCTCTGAAGTCTGGTTGCAAGAGCTTCAGTGCCATCAGTCTAAAGCTGTCTAATTAAATATCTCAGCAGGGAGGGTCATGTAAAGACTTAATCAGAGGAGAGTTCCCACAAAGAAACAGCCTCCGTTTTCATACACAAAAAATATTGCTGTGGGAGGGGACTTTTTCCTTCAAAACTGTGACCACATATCTTTCCTTTCTTATGTAATACTTTCATACCCATGCAGGACCAACAGTTCTAAGTCATCAGAGGGAATGATAAATATAATTTTAATGTAACAGCAACTATCAGAACAAAGTTGCTTGCAGATTGTAGGCGGATGGCTGAATTATGGTTTGTTCTAAGGAAGGGGTGGGCAAAAGGGCCTCCGCGGGCCGGATCCGGCCCACCAAGTGTGTGGATCCGGCCTGTGGAGGCCCTGCTGCTCCCCAATTAAGGCCTGGGGGTGGGAGAGCTATGTGAAGCTTCCTTCTCCCTGCCCCAGCCCTGCAAAGTGCCACGGGCTCCTAGCAGGATGGGAGGAGGCTTCCTGTGCTCCCCCACCCCCAGTCCCTGATTGGCCTCGGCATGGGGGAGTATGACAAGCCTCTTCCAGGGCATGGGTGCCTAGTGCGAAGGGGGGGCAAAAGGGCTCCCCTATCCCCAGACCAATCATGGTCTGGGAGTGGGCTAGCCTCACCCCTTCCCATTTAGGCTCCACCCCTTCCTGTTTAGACTGTGCCCCTTCCGGGGTGACCCGGGGCTACTTTAAAAATTTTTGAAGTGGCCCTTCGGCAAAAATTATTGCCCACCCCTGTTCTAAGGACAAATTGTACTTATTTGGATACCAACACAACTGGAAGTGCCATTAGAACCAAACAGGCTTTTCTCTACTGGTGAATTTGTAAAAATGGCAACATGCACTAAATATCTCAGCTTTGCATTTTCACTTGGACATGGTAAAACATTAACAGCTTGAAAGTGAAGAACACACAAGGTGCAATGCACTCAGGGACCACTGAGTACACACTATTACATAAAAATGTGCTTTATGCACACAGACTAATGAATTAAGCATTAATAGTTAAGGCTACAATTTAGTCACAGAGGTTGTGGAAGTCATAGAACCCATGACTAGTGAGCTTTGTGGTTTCAGACTGTGACAACCCCGTGAGTTCCCAACTTCCACGATTGGCAGGGGGACTTTGCAGCTCCACCTCCAAGCTACTGTGAGCCCCCAGAGATGCAGTCAGTGGCAGTACCCATCACCTCCCAACTGCTGAGGGTGGCAGGGGCCCCCAAACTCTCTACTGCAGGTGGCGCTAGACCAGTCTACTCCTATATCAACTACTGTGGAGGTCCCTCAGCTCATATGTGCTATGTAACTACCCCACTGAAGGTGGTGTGGGAATCCCCAGCTCTCCATTTTGTCACATACATTTTTACTAAAAATGTAGGACAGTCATGGATTTTTTTTTATTACCCATGACCTCCCCGTGACTTTTACTAAAATTATCCATGACAAAATCTTAGCCTCAACTAAAGTGCTTTTCATTTATACTGTTTTGGGACAAGAAAAGCTTAACTGCTGCAGGAAAACTGGTGAGAGAACAATTTAAAATAATAGTTCTTTTCACATGTTCAGAACTTCAACCCTGCTTCAGGCTACCCTGGTTTTTTTTTCCAGGAAAGGGGGCAGGGACAATAAAACAAAAAAAATGCACTTACATTTTTGCACCCATAATGTATTACAGGGACCAAATGTAGTTATTAGCTATCTAACTGCCTTATTTATGAATCTAATCAGGTTGTATGTCATCTCATTATTTATTATTATTATAGCTAGTTGGGAATTGTTTGACCAAGTATTTTTTCAATAGAAAATGTCTGCTTGTTAAACCAAAGCTTTCTGAGGGATAGCCTTGGTTTCAATTAATATTCTGTTCTGAATAAAACCTTGCAGATTCAAAATTCTCCAACAAATCCATTTCAACATTTTTTAAATAAAAAGGTCTTTTTTCCCCCTGTTTGAAATGACCTTTTGCTAGGAAATTAAATTTATAGCTTTATTTAAATAATGGAAAGTCAAAATCAAAATGAAATATATGACTGACCCAGATAAAAGTGTTGGCTGTGGGTTGCTGTGTTTGTTTGTTTTTCAGATTTTTCAATTTGTGAAAAAATTAGAGGTTTTGAATTTGTCCTAATTTTGGATGGGAACAATTTTACGACATTTTCAAAGTTTTTTGGGCAATGTGAAAATCTTTTCCCACCCAGCTGGCCTCATTAACTGTAGCCCCTACTGAGTGAAATAGCATAAAAATAGGTTAAAAACTGATATCTTTAACATAAAGATCAGCCATACTGGGTCAGACTAAAGGTCCATCCAGCCCAGTACCCTGCCTTCCAACAATGGCCAATGCCAGATGCCCCAGAGCAAGTGAACAGAACAAATAATCAAGTGAACACTGTCTTGTCACCCATTTTCAGCCCCTGACAAACAGAGACCAAGGACACCACTCCACCCATCCTGGCTAATAGCCACTGATGGACCTATCCTCCATGAATTTATCTAGTTCTTTTTTAAATCCTGTTAAAATCCTGGTCTTCACAACATCCTCTGGCAAGGAATTCCACAGGTTGACTGACCCAGATAAAAGTGTTGGCTGAGGGTTGGTGTGTTCGGTTTTTTTTTTTTCAGATTTTTCTTTTTCAGGTTGACTGTGTACTGCATGAAGAAAAACTTCCTTTTGTTTGTTTTGCTCCCTATTCATTTGTTTTAAATCTGCTACCTAATTAATTTTGTTTGGTGATCCCTATTTTTATATTATGGGAACAAGTAAATAACTTTCCCTTATTCACTTTCTCCATACTCTCATGATTTTATAGACTTCCATCATATCCCCCTTTAGTCTCCTCTTTTCTAAGCTCAAAAGTCCCAATCTTATTAATTTCTGCTCAAATTGCAGTTGCTCCATACCCCTAATCATTTTTGCTGCCCTTTCCTAAACTTTTTCCAGTGCCATCTTTTTTGAGATGAAGGAAGCCTCTTGTAAAAATATAGGTAAAATTATGACAGCAGAGTTAGCCTTGACTCTAATGGAAATTGACCGAGGCTATGTCTACACTTGCAGAGATTTCAAGCTGTCATTTTCACCTGTGATACTGACACAATAAAAAAAGAGCACTGGTTTGTGTATTCACTTACTTCCACAGGCATCAGCACTTTGCAGCACTTCCATTCCATTAGGGCAACTATCCCACGGTAAAGCTCTCTCCATTTTAAGGATAGGTCTTGTGAAGGGAAAGGGGAGGAGGTGGAATTCGCAGTGCATCATGGGTCCTTGCACGAATCTCATTCTCCAAGCACTGATCAGCTCCAGTAGCACAGCATTGCTCCAAGTAGGGGATCATTTGCTCTATAGAGCAGGCCGTGTCACCTGGACAGATAATAAGTGAGCTCTTGTCAGGAAAACAGGAAGGGGAAATTCAAAATTCCCGGGGGGGGGGGGGGGGGCAACCTGTTTACCTGGCATCAGAACAGCAGAGCACCTGGCCAAGGGCCATTGTGGGATCCTCTGAAGACTAAAAGCTGTGTAAACAGGAAGAATATGTCTTCATTTACACATCACCACAAAAAGCATCACCAGTAAGAGCTGTACACCTCTCACTGAAGTAGTTCTCTTTTAATGGTAAATCCTCTGAATATAGGCCACTTTTTTGCGAAAAAAAGGGATTTTTCTGCTTTATATGGCAAATTAAACCTGCCCTAAATGGCTACATACTTTAAAATCCCTTGTTAGTGTTGTTATTCCAGAAGATAAAGAATTCAAATTGAAAGCAAGTGGCCTGATTTTTAGAGGTGCTGACCCTGTACAATTTCCACTTCAGTATCCAATGTTGTCAATGAAATTATGGGTACGGAGCACTTTTCAGAATTAGGCCAGGGGTAAAGTCCCTTTCAAACTCAGCTTGCTATGCCTCGGTTTACCAGAACAAGCTGTGAAGTGACATGCTGTCTTGTATCTCCTGGAACTGACAGGTGGGAGCAAAATATTTGCAATTCAGTAAAGTGCTTTAAGACTTTAAGAATTTAAGACAGTCCAGGATCTACCTCAAACCCAAATACCCTGACCCACCCCTTCTCAAAGGCCCTGCTTCACCCCTTCGCTGAGGCTCCACCCTCCTCGCTCTGTGAAGATGGGGTACAAGAGAGGGGGACTGAGTAACAGAAGTACCCCCCTGCCTCTGTGTCCCCCACCCTGCACAACAAGCAGGAGGCTCCCAGGGGGCAGCTCTGGGCAAGAGCAGCAGGGCAGTGCAGAGTGGGGCAGCTGAAGTGCCGGCACTTGATAGCCTCCCAGACCACCTAGTTAGGATCACCTGTCAGAAGTTCCAAGATCTACTGGGTGGTGACCACTGCTGTAGGAGATAGCCTTGCACTGCCACTTGCTACAAGCTCATATAACATGCATAAATCCATCTCCTAATAAATACTCTTCCCCCTATTAACTTATTTCAGAGAGGTCTTTAAACTGTATTGCTAGTAGTAGTGCTTAAGACACTTCAAATTTACAGAGTATTATTTAATGAGCCGTTCTTTATAATCATCCTTCTGCTAGGATGTCAACTCAATGCCTCTTCAGAAGCTGCAGGCAAAAAAAAAATAGGGTGTAGCTCTGGTATCCTGGATAGCATTTCTTACAATGTTCAAGACTGTGTATGAACTATTGGTAAGTATAAAATAACTTTGATTTCAATGAGCGATAGGTACCTATAGAGGATCTGACTTCTAGTGACAGTAGCACCAGTAAATAATGATTAATTCACAGAGGGTATGTCTACACTACCCTCCTAGTTCGAACTAGGAGGGTAATGTATGCATACCGCACTTGCTAATGAAGCCCGGGATTTGAATTTCTCGGGCTTCATTAGCATAAGCGGGGAGCCGCCATTTTTAAATCCCCGCTGCTTCGAACCCCATGCAGCGCGGCTACACGGGGCTCGAACTAGGTAGTTCGGACTAGGGTGCCTATTCCGAACTACCGGTACACCTCGTTTCACGAGGAGTAACGGTAGTTCGGAATAGGAACCTAGTCCGAACTACCTAGTTCGAGCCCCGTGTAGCCGCGCTGCACGGGGTTCGAAGCAGCGGGGATTTAAAAATGGCGGCTCCCCACTTATGCTAATGAAGCCCGGGAAATTCAAATCCCGGGCTTCATTAGCAAGTGCGGTATGCATACATTACCCCGCTAGTTCGAACTAGCGGGGTAGTGTAGACATACCCAGAGAGTGTTGAGAAGTCTGGTATACTAAAAACATTCTCCGGCACATGGTACACTCGAGCAAATGCTACAGAGGGCTGCCTGACATATGTGAGGTTAGCTGCAGGGCTGCTTTAAATTGCTCCAGTTCATATAATATAGTGCAATGCCTATTAGTATAAATGGAATAGCCTCGTAGGGTAAAGTTCTTTTGTGACAGAAAAATAGATGTAATAAGAGGGTTCTGCTTCACAACTGTATAGCTAATATAGTGTTTTGGTCTCTACATTTGTCAAGTTTTGGAAATAGTTGCATCCTTGCTTCTGTTGCAGTTAGGCCATTCTAGCCAATTTTGTTCAGGACAGGAAGCAGAATATATCCAATTTGTAATGGTGGTGTGAGTTCTGGTTCATGAATTACCTCATATGTAAGAGAGTTTGTTTACCTGTGCATTCAAGAAAGAGATAGGACCACCACATTTGGTAAGCAGCTTCATCTTATACCTTAAAGAAAGGTCAGGGTTTGGTTGTTCCAGGAAAAATGGGATGTGCCTGGAATGGGATTGCTTCTCATAAAACCATACAGAAAAGACAGAATCACTAGGTAGGTGAATGGGGCCAGCTGGAGTCATGTCCCTCCCCATCTGGGACTGCCCAAGTCCTGAGGCTCCCACCCCCTAGGTACCCTTTACAGAGAGTGGGGGGGGGGGCAAAGCTTTCCCCTCCTCTTCATATGGGAACATTGTTGACTGTTCCCCTTCATCAGGGAGTAAGGCAAGGGGAAGTGCAAATTTGCTGCATTTGTCATTCTGGCTGGGGAGGGCAGGGGCAGACAAACCTGGACCTGCCCCAGCCGGGAGACATGCAACCCTTCCCTGGCTGTGCCAGCTGGAGCTGCAGCGGCCATGGAGAGGCACTTCTCCTATGGCCCCAAGCTGCTGCAGTGAGAGAGGGCTGAGGTTGTCCTCTCTTCCCGGAACAGCCTGCCTAATGAACCCTTCACTCTCAGCCCCACCCCACAGCAATGATTTAAATAAAGCATGTACAATTTCATTTTCTTTTCTCCAAAACAACATTAATTGATTTAAGGACCTGAGCAACACTGGATAAATCTTCTAGTTTTATATAAAATAGTTCTGTAAGTATCCTAAGATACGTGTTCAGAGTGAAGTTTAAGCACCTCTAAAATTGCCACTCCTAAGTATTTTACCACTGGTTGGTTGAAAACAATGCTATTGTAACCCACGCACCTATGCTATGTCTACACTGCAGGCTTCTAGCGCAAGACTTTTTGCGGAAGAGATCTTCCGCAAAAAGTTCTTGAGCAAGAGTGCGTCCACACTGCCATTGACGCTCTTGAGCAAGAAAGCTCTAATGGCCATTCACGGAATGGCCATCAGAGCACCTGTGCTTTTCCGATGGGGGTTTCTTACGCAAGAAATCCCTGTTGTCCGTCCACACATGCCTTTTTGCACAAGAGTTCTTGCGCAAAAAGGCTTATTCCTCATAAAAAGAGGAATAACTCTTGTGCAAAAAGCTCAGTCTTCTGATAATCAATTGTACTTTTTCTTATGCAAAAGTGTGCTTGTAGTGTGGATGCTCCACGAGTTTTTGCACAAAAACAGCCATGTTTGCACAAAAACTCTGCAGTGTGGTTCATAGTGCTAGTGTGGTTCACTGTCTCATGCAGTGGCACCTTTAAACCAGGGCAACAGAAAAGAGACTTCTACAGGCTTCTACAGGTTTTTAGCTCAAAGACTCCTATACTAAGCTCTAGCTGTCCCATGTTGAAATCCGCCTGATGGCAGTTACACTATAGCTACCTGAAATGGGTTTTTTTCCCCTTTACTGTCAGAAACTCTCACTCTATTTTTATAACAAAATGTGTATGTGGGCTAACAGGTTTTATGCCAAGTTTAAGCCCAAATGGCTGAAAAAGATCTGAAATATAAATCCTTAGAGATTGGGTTTACAATGAAAAGACCAAGAGACCTTTAGGTATGATGCAGTGGTATTAGCAAAATGCTCCTATCGTGCTGTTTTAGTATACAAAAGAGAATGAGCAAATGCTGCTCATAAGATGTGCAGCAAAAGGTCACTTCTGTGTCTGATATAAAAAGAATGTCATAGCATAATTTTTCCTGTAATTAATTTTGTTTTATAAATCCACATAAGGACTGCACACATTTTCTTTTTGATCTTTTTTTCTGTCCCAGTAGGGCTTCATACAGACCAAGAGCAACAGAAAAGAATGGGAGCAACTGAATCACTAGTGTTGAGGAATAATAATACACATGCCCACCACTCCCATCTCTTTCTTCTCCCCAAACTAAATAAAAAGTGAAAATAAAAATGAGTTAAAATAGGAAACAACCAAAAAACACTCACACAGACCTCAAACCAAACTGGTTTATTTTAGAAGTTAAATTTAATTGGGGGTAGGGGAGTGTTCTGTTTTCCACTGCCCACATTTTTCTTCCCTTTCTGGTTTTGACTACCATGGTCATCGTTGAAATATCAAATGTATCAACAGATTTTACCTGATATCTGAGATTGATCTCAATTAGTAGTCACTCTATCATAAGAGTGAAATCCATTTATGCAGGAGACAGAATCCATACTCTTGAGGGGGAGAAAAAAATCAACAAGGCACTTTATATATCCGAGGCCAGCCTTACTGATTAATGCATCTCCGGAAGGTGCTCGAGTATACTAGGCATGGGATAAAAATCTAAATAGCAAAGAACACTTAAGTAATTTCATATTTAATATAGAGAAATAACTGTGGGATCCTCTATTAGGCAAATAGTACAGTAAATATCCCCCCCCCAAAAAAAAAAATCCCAAACAAACCTTAGTTGTAGTATTTTTGGAAGTTGTATTATTCTAGAATATTCCTGTGGAGACATTCTAGTGCTATTGGCTCCCATGTTTTCAGGTGGATTACTCACCTCAGAGGCACATAGCAGCCCTCAATTTAGACACCTTGCTGTTTATTGTTTTCACTTCTGGCAGCAGGCAGTGCTCCACCCCTACTCCCAATGCTCCCACTGTAGTTCTGGAGAATCATGACACTGTTCTGGATATGGGAGATAAGGAATCACCACCTAACGGAGAAGAGGAGAAGCCTTGTACTCCCAAGGCTGGGAGGTTTGCAGCCACTATTGTGAGGAAGAAATGTAGAGTAGTGGAGATTGGAGACTCTTTTCTCAGGAGGATTGAGGCACCCATCGGTTGCCCCAACATGTTATCTCGGGCGGTATGCTGCCTGTCAGGGGCCCATATCTGAGATGTTACAAGGGTACTATCACGGTTGATCTGGTCCTCTGACTACTACCCCATGCTACCCATCCATGTGGGCATGGGCGGATATAGGGCAGGGTGAGCGGGGTGGCCGCCTCAGGTCCCACGCTTCAAGAAGTCCCACTCGTGCACCGTGGCGCCACCGTGCATGCGCCGTGTCAAAGGGGGTGCCCTGCAAAATTGTGCTGCCTGGGCCCCGCAAAATCGTCATTTGCCCCTGCATGTGGGCACTAATGATACTGTGAGGTGTGACTGAGAAGAACAAGAGTGCCTACAGGACTCAGGGAGTATGGGTGAGGGAGTTTGGCGTGCAGGTGGTATTCTCTTCAGTCTTTCCTGTCAAAGGTAGGGACCTAGGCAGAGACAGGTGCATTCTGGAAGTGAATGTCTGGCTTCCTTGACCACGGGGTGCTGTTCCATGAAGGACTGCTAAGCAAGGATGGGTTGACCTTTCGAGGAAGAGGAAGAGAATATATGGACACAGACTGGCTAACCTAGTGAGGAGGGCTTTAAACTGGGTTCGATGGGGGCAGGTGACCAAAGCCCACAGGTAAGAGAAAAACATGGTGACCTGGAAAATGGCTCAGATATGCAATGGTGCATGGACTATAATAGAGATAAAGGAGAGGCAAGGCAGAAGTGGGGGGTAAAACCAAATCAGTATCTAAGATCCCTGTATACAAATTTAAGGAATATGGGAAAAACAGGAAGAAATTGAAGTGCTAATAAAGAAATATAACTATGACATAGTTGGTATTACAGAGACTTGGTGGGACAATACACATGACTGGAATATTGATATAGAAGGGTACAGCTTGCTCAAGAAGGATAGGCAGGGAAAGAAGGAAGGAGGTATTGCCTTATATATTACAAATGTATACACTTGGACAGAAATGGAGATGGACATAGGAAAAAGACTTGTGAGAGTCTCTGGGTTAGGTTAACCAGGGTAAAAACAATGGTGATGTGACGCTGGGAGTCTACTAGGGTACGTCTAAACTACATGGCTCCGTCGACGGAGCCATGTTGATTTGTTGTTTTGGCAAAGTCAAATGAAGCCGCGATTTAAATGATTGCGGCTTCATTTAAATTTACATGGCTGCCGCGCTGAGCCGACAAACAGCTGATCACTGTTAGTCTGGACACTCCCCTGTCGACATCAAAGCCCTTTGTCGGCAGCCCCGGTAAACCTCATCCCATGAGGAATAACGGGGCTGCCGACAAAGGGCTTTGATGTTGACAGGGGAGCGTCCAGACTAGCACGCTGAGCGGACAAACAGCTGATCAGCTCTTTGTCGGCTCAGCGCGGCAGCCATGTAAATTTAAATGAAGCCGCGATTATTTAAATCACAGCTTCATTTGACTTTGCCTATGTGTCTAATCTACATGCCTCTGATGACAGAGGCATGTAGTCTAGACACAGCCCTACAGACCACCTGCCCAGGCAGAAGAGCTGGATGAGGATTTTTTTTAAACAACTAATAAAATCATCCAAAGCACAGGATTTGCTGGTGATGGGGGATTTCAACTATCTGGACACATTTTGGGAAACCAACACAGCAGGGCACAGACTATCCAATAAGTTCTTGGTCTGCACTGGAGACAATTTTTTATTTCGGGAGATTGAGAAAGCTACGAGGGGGGAAGCTGTTCTAGATTTGATTTTAATAAATAGGGAGGAACTGGTTAAGAATTTGAAAGTGGAAGGCAGCTTGGGTGAAAATGATCATGAAATCATAGAGTTCATGATTCTAAGGAATGGTAGAAGGGAGAACAGCAAAATACAGACAATGGATTTCTGGAAGGCAGATTTTAGTAAACTCAGAGAGCTGGTAGGTAAGATCCCATGGGAATCAAGACTAAGAGGAAAAACTGAAGAGTTTGCAGTTGTTCAGAGGGACATTATTAAGGGCCCAAAAGCAAACTATTCCACTGCATAGGAAAGATAGAAAGTATGATAGGAGACCACCTTGGATCAACCAGGAGATCTTATATGATCTAAAAATGAAAATGTTGTCATATGAAAAGTGGAAACTAGCTCAAATTACAAAGGATGAATATAAGTGAAGAATACAAGTATGCAGGGGCAAGATTAGAGAAGCAAAGACACAAAACAAGCTCAGTCAAACAAGCCGGCAGGCTCTTTATCATTTGAAAAGCAGAGGTACATCTGGGACTGGGTACGAGCCAGGAATCAACTGATTCCCCACTTGTGCCCAGTCCCTGCTCACCCTGCTTGCCTTCCCTACACCCTACAAGTTGCTTGTATCCCTTGTTAGAAGTTACTTAAAAAAGTTAGATGTCTTCAAGTCACCAGGGCCTGATGAAATGCATCCTAGAATACTCAGAGCTGTTAGAGGAGCCTGTAGCTATCATCTTTGACCTGGTATCTGAATCTGTAGCTATCATATTTGAAAAGTCATGGAAGTCTGGAGAGATTCCAGAAGACTGGAAAAGGGCAAATATAGTGCCCATCTATAAAAAGGGAAATAACAACCTAGGAGACTAGTCACTTTAACTTCGGTGACAGGGAAGATAATGGAGCAAGTAATTGATCTGTGAACAACTGGAAGATAATAAGGTGACAGGTAACAGCCAGCATGGATTTGTAAAGAATAAATAATGTCAAACCAATCTGATAGCTTTCTTTGATAGGATAACATGTCTTAAAACTGACCGCCATCCTGACATCGAGCCGTTGATCACTACCTGGTTGGGCTTGACAGTCTAGCCAGCTTTCTATCCATCTTACAGTCCATTTATCCAAACCATATTCCCTTAACTTGCTGGCAAGAATATTGTGGGAGACCGTATCAAAAGCTTTGCTAAAGTCAAGCTATATCACATCCAGTGACTTTCCCATATCCACAGAGCCAATTTCCTCATCATAGAAACTAATCAGATTGGTGAGGCATGTCTTGCACTTGGTAAATCCATGTTGACTATTCATGATCACTTTCCCCTCTTCCAAATGCTTCAAAATGGATTCCTTGAGGCTCCACTCCATGATTTTTCCAGACACTGAGGTAAAGCTGACTGGTTTGTAGTTCCCTGGATTGTCCTGCTTCCCTTTTCTAAAGATGGGCAGTACATTTGCCTTTTTCCAGTCATCAGGGATCTCTCCCGATCTCCATGAGTTTTCAAAGATAATGGCCAAAGGCTCTGCAATGACATTTGCCAACTCCCTCAGTACCCTCGAATGCATTAAATCCACACCCATGGATTTGTGTATGTTTAACTTTTCTAAATAGTTCCTAACTTGTTCTTTCCCCACCAAGGGCTGTCCACCTCCTTGCATACTGCGTTGCCTAGTACATTTGTCTGGGAGCTGACCTTGTCTGTGAAGACAGAGGCAAAGAAAGCATTGAGTACTTCAGCTTTTCCCACATCATCTGTCACTAGGTTACCTCCCTCATCCAGTAAGGGCCCCACACCCTCTCTAATCACCTTTTTATTGCTAACATGCCTGTAGAAACCTTTCTTGTTATCCTTCACATCCCTTGCTAGCTGCAATTCCAGTTGCGCTTTTGCCTTTCTGATTATTCCCCGGCATTCTCGAGCAATATATTTATACTCCTCCCTAGTCATCTGTCCAAGTTTACACTTCTTATAAGCTTCCTTTTTTTGTTTAAGCTCACCAAGGATATCCCTGGTAAGCTAATCTGGTGGCCTTCCATATTTGCTCTTCTAGCTGCACATCGAGATGGTTTCTTCCTGTATTTTTAATAGGGGTTCTTTAAAATACTGCCAGCTCTCCTGGTCTCCTTTATGTAAGCATCCCAGGGAATCCTGCCGATCACTTCTCTGAGGGAGTCAAAGTCTGCTCTTCTTAAGTCCAGGGTGTGTATTTTGCTACTCTCCTTTCTTCCTTTTCTCAGGATCCTGAAACCTACCATCTCATGATCACTACTTCCCAGGTTGCCATCCACATCTACTTCCCCTACTAGTTCCTCCCTGTTTGTGAGCAGCAGGTCAAGCTGTGCATGGCCCATGGTTGGTACCTTCAGTACTTGTACCAAGAAGTTATTCCCAACATTCTCCAAAAATTTCCTGGATTGTCAGTTCTAGTATTCTATGGGGGTACGTCTACACAGGGTTTTTTTTTAAATGAAGAATGTATGCAAATTGCACTCACATTTGCATATCTTCCTTTTTTTTTTCCTGGAAGAGGATTTTCTGATATTTTGCTCATCTACATGGGGCCAAATGTCAGAAAAAAAAATCTCTTTAGAAAGCCACTGCACACCTCATTTTATGACTTTTGGCCCCGTGTAGATGGGTCAAATATCAGAAAATCCTCTTCAGGAAAAAAAACAGAAGAAAATATGCAAATATGAGCACAATTTGCATACCTTCTTTGAACCCTTCACCCCCTCACCCTACAGTGTAGCCGTACCTTCTTTCTGTGACTGAGCTATTGTTATCACTGGCCAGCATGGGGAAAAGAGGGGAAACCAAACTTTATAGTCTCTGTGGCTCCTCAAAGTGATACAGAGTAGGACAAATTCTTGTACCAAAGACAGTCCTTTTTCTAGTACAGGAATGGGGAACTGTTGGTAGAGGGAACCCACGCCCACCCTGTGCCTCAGTTTCCAACCCAGGAACCTGTGATAGCAGCTATCAGCTATGAATCCATGGGCCATGCCCCTACAGCCTTCCCCAACACCTTCCTTACTGCAGCGTCTTCCTCTTCAATCTCCTTGTGCACTCTTGAGATACCAGAAAAGAAGCCATTTTTATCCAGTTTCAACTGGTTCTTCATTGGCCCCAGGTGTTCTGATTAGTCTAACTCACTTGACCCTAGAAACTTCCTAATTGGCTCCAGGTGATCTCGTTTCCCTGATTGGTTCTGGCAAATTTCTGCTGGTTCTGGATTAGTCCTTTTTAGTTTACCCTGGAAACAGACTCATTCAATCTAGCACTAATATACTTCTCTTCTACCACTCTCTTGTACCCCTCTGGCCTGACCCTGTCACACTATATGTAGCTACTATGTATTTTAGAAACATGTGAAATAACTGTTGATCGCCATTCACTTAATGATTTGTCTGACACCAGAAATCCTTGTATGTGCAAGAGAGAACATATTTGGCACTTGAGAGATTTATAAAACAGAAATTAGAACTTTGGATAAATAGCATTTGGATGCTCATCACAATTGAGCCAAAACAAAGCTTTTGCAAATCACCCGTCACACACTTAATTTCGGTATTACACCTGACATTCAGGAGCATTTTATGGCCATACAATAACCTCGGGTTCCAAGTCTCCAACTCTGGCTTAGGGTATTCTAGACTGCATTTTAAAATCAAAGTAAGATACGCAATTTGATTCTTTGCTCCAAGACGTATGACTTTGCATTTGATTATTTTAAAATACGTGTTCTTCAAATGAGCCTTACCAACCAAGTAGGATTGGCCCATATAACTGACCTTCCACTGTCACTACATCAATTTTTGTGTCATCTGAAAATCTTATTAGTAACTATCTTATATTTTCTTCCAGATCATTCATAACAGTATTGAACAGTATAGGGACAAGAACAGATCCTTTCTTCACTTCACCAGAACCACCCTACTGGATTCTTCATTTGCAATTTCTCTTTTAGATCTAGCAATTTTTAATCCTTTAAATATTTCCTACATTGATTTATAGCATATTTTAAATATTAGAAGCTATATGGAAGGTATTTAAATATCTTAACTGAAATCTTAATATAATATGTTGCCTTTTATCAACTACATTTATGATATCATTTGAAAAACCATTGTATATTACAAGAACCATGTATTATACTAGCATCCTTTAATTTTTGTAAGGATAGCGTCCTATAGCATCCTTTCCATGAATTCGGTCTGGATCAGTGCCAGACGAGCAAGCGGATAGTTATCTGTGTTACCCTGTGCACCTTTTTATATATTGGTACAAAGTTAGCTTTTTCCAAGTCCTTTGAAACGTCTCCTGAATTCCAAGACTGTAAAATAAACAGTGACAGTTCACAGGGATCCTCTTCCAGTTCTCCTAATATCTGCGGGTGTACATTACTCAGTCCTGCAGATTTAAAAACATTAAGCTTTAATAATTCCTTATTAACATATTCCCTGTTCATCAGCAGAATAGAAAGCATTTCCTTCTCACTGCCACCTATCGATATACAGTATCAACCAGCTTCTCTCCAAATACAGAACAGGAATATTTATGAAACATGTCTCCATTTTCTTCAGCATTGACATTTTTGTTATTTTTATCTCATACTACTCTTGAGTAGTGCTAAGGAAAACTGTACACGTTGTGGGGCACAGAGCACACTTTTGTAAGCCATTTCAGTGTTTATCATATAACAGGTCTTTGGTGAGCAAAGAGACTGATCCTGGTCTAACTTTCACTAGTGTAAATTAGACATAACTCCATTGAAAATACTGGAATTAGGCTGTGTCTAAACTACATCCCTTTTCTTGAAAAAGGGATATAAATTAGACACTTTGAAATTGCAAATGAAGCCAGGATTTAAATTTCCTGTGCTTCGTTTGCATAATGGCAGTCGCGTTTCTTTTTTTCAAAACAGGGCTTTTCGAAAGAAAAACGGCCGTTTAGATGGGGATTGATCGAAAATAAAATACTTTTTTGAAATATCCTGTACTCATTTTTTGAGAAGTACAGGATCTTGCAAGAAAGGGTTTTATTTTTGATCGATCCCCTCCTAAACAACCATTTTTCTTTCAAAAAGCCCTGTTTAAAAAAAAAAAAAAACGCAGCCTCCATTATGCAAATGAAGCACGGGAAATTTAAATCCCGGCTTTATTTGCAATTTCAAAGTGTCTAATTTACATCTCTTTTTTTGAGAAAAGGCATGTAGTTTAGACTCAGGCTAAGTCCAGTGTGAACCAATGTGAGTTCAGAATCAAGCCCACTTGATACAGGAAAGAGTAGTATGGGTTTATTGCATAGCACAAATTATTCTATACAGGTGGTACAGGTGCTAATGAAAACTGTAAATGCCACTAGAAATGTGGCATTTTTGGCTAGCTCATTTAAAGGTATATGACACCAGCTGAATCAAGAGTTTCTGACTTCATTTCTTCTAACAGCTGGTTAAGTTGACAGGAGTGACACACAGTATTGTGCTAGATAAGTTTTGTCTGAGCCACAGTATTAGCAGCCTAATTTTCTGGTCTCTTTTACTTCACCTAAGTCTCCTTCTAAGTGCTGCATGGCATACTGAGCCACTCTTAGTGATAGATATGTACGTATAACAGCTTTTAGGAATGGTTGGTTCTCTTTGTGGGATAAAGAGGTTCCTCAAGGCTCTTTAAACAACTGTCATTCACATAATCCTTGTTGTCTTTAAAATATGATAAAATTCCTCCTTGTCACATCACACAGATCATAATGAAAGGGAAAGATTAACCTCCTGATTACCAAGGTCCATTTGCTACACCCTCAGCTAAATGATAATCACTACAAATCAAAGTGAAGAGCATTACACACTTTAGCACGGTACATTATAACAATGATTTTGCTTAGCAGACATGCCCATTAGCACCTTAATCCTCAGTCAAGTGTGAGCATGAGAATACTTGTTCAACCCACAGTGAAGAGGTACTGATGGCTAACATTTTCTCATTGCAGAGAATATATTTTCATTACAATTCTAAATTGATTTATTCACTCTGCTTACTAGCATTTGATTGACACTGACTTTATGGTTTCTCACGGGATGGGACTGTATCCAAGCAACCAATTCAGTCCTTAGAACACATTTCTTAAAAAAATACAACTACTGTATATAGAAGTTTGTATTTCTTTTTCTTTTCAAAGATATTTTCTGAGTCTCTAGGCTTTTGGATGGTGACAACAACATCATCTTTATGACACAGGCAGGAAATTCTCTCTCCCTCCTTTTTTCTTCTTTAGGGGAAAAATTCTATAATCAACCTTGATGAATGCTGGCCAAAGCTAGAAAAGGAAAGCTTTGCTATTAGAATTTGTTGGTGTGAAGTGGAATCTGGTCTGTGTATAAGGATATTTAATAAAGATCAGGAAACATACAAAAGCTTGGGGGGAAAAAGAGTTACCTTCCGCCCCCCCCCCCCCCAATCCCTCCTGATGTGGTAATGTGAAGACACTGCAGGACAAATATTTTGCTGTAAGTCTTCTCTCGCTATTCTCACTGGTTTTCGAATGGGATTTGTTTCAAGGGTTTCTTAAATCTTTTTTTTATTAAAATTATTCACAGTTAGGTATCATTAAATATATTGAAACAAGAATAACACAACTGATGTTCAATTTGAACATCAAACTGAGAAGCAAACATTAGTTCTCACGATCATATATGAGTTTAATTCATATATTCCCACTCTGTCTGCATGCAGTGGGTCAGATTTGGCCTGGAAGGCACTGGTAATTGTCAGGGGGCAGTGCACAGCCCGACTGCCCCAGGTGGCACTTTAAGAGCATCTAGCAATTTGTGACTCACCACCTCATGCTGGTCACACTGGAAACTAGCTCAGTCCCACCTCAGAGTGCCCTCTCCTGGTGGTGTCTCACCTGCTGTTACCTTTACGTCTGTTCACTATGACTTGTTCAAACCCACATCCCTTCCATACACAGCACCCTTCTCTCGGGGTACTGCCCCATAGCAGTGCCCCCACACTCTGGGGTCCTCCCCTTCCAGGGAACCCCAACCTCCTATACCCACCTTGCCTCAGTGACCCACTGCCAGTCATCATCTAGCTCCTACCTCAGGGGCAAACTGCAGTCTGAAATGGCCACTCATTGGCAAGGGGGGTGGGTAGACTGCTGCCTTCTTCTCTGACTGCTCCTCTGCAGCCCTAGTACCTTCTTGGGCTCCTGTCGCTGGCCTCAGCCTGAGGTTTATTCAGGCCTGAGCTCCCCTGGTTCATCCTGACTTCCCCCCAGCACTGCTCTGTCCAAGGTACTTTGCTAGCAGGCAATTAGGTCATTCTCCCTCCAGAGCTAGAGCAAGAGTGAGCTCAACCAAACTAGGCATCCTTTTTATACAGCCCTGCTGGGCTGTGATTGGCTGTTATAAGCCCTAACCCAGCTGGATCCTAGCCACAGCCCTCTCCCAAATGTCTCAGCCAGTTGTGAATGTTCAGTCCTACAGAGAGACAGCAACAAACCCTGAACTGTGTGGCAGATCTCCAGGAACCCGGGAGCTTCCTAGGTTCTTCTGTATCAGGAATGATGTACCTTTCTGTGAACATTTTTTAAAAAAAGTATTGTCTATATGATAAGCACTGACTTTAATTCTGAATTTCTTATGGAAAGCTGTAATCATGAGAGATAATGTAAACATCACAGAAACACAATGTCATAAAGCAGGAGACGATGTGGGCATATTGTCTCCTTGTGATTTCCCCACAAAAGATTGTGACTAGTGACTAAAGCTGCAGCAGGACTTTTAGAATTCCCTTGAGCTGCAGAGTGCTTAATGAGACTAACAGAGTGAAACAAGAGTACACTAGTCTGACAGTACCGTGAAGCTAAAGGAAGTTGATTATATGGAATGTGGCTTTAAAAAAAACTCTTTTCTTCAGTGACTTATTTTGAAAGAGGAACGATCTTATGTACAGACAAATGACACATTTCATCCACACGAAGGAGAGTGGCACAAGGTGATATGTTCAAAGTGATTTTTAAAGATTTGAGATGTCAAGGAAAAGAAAACCAGTTGACAGCTGACTGGTATGTGGCGAGTAGTCCTCTATTCCTGAGAACGTTAGCATGCTTTTATATAAACCTGGATGAATTACACTTTCTGTATAAATCATCCAATGAATGTAGTCCATTTTTAGTTGGTAAATCATTCACAAACTGATTTTGATTGCTGCTAATAATTTACTGTTTATAAATATTCATGGCTGTTTATAAAAACAAGTTATAGGCCATGACTTTTTAAGCTCTTCATTTTACCTTAATGTTTGTATTATTATATATCTAAAGGCCCTAGACTGAGACAGAGGCCCTACTACTTACACTCAGTAAGGTATGGTCATCAATGTATAGTGGAGGGTTGAGCAACTGGGAAAGGTGGCAAAGGTCTGTGGTAGAGGCAGGAACAGAGCCAAGTTCTCTGAGTCTCAACTCAGTGCATTATGTCCAAGGAGAGCCGTCTCCTTTGGTGTGTTACTATTCTTATGGTAATTGGTCATCTAAGTCAGTGGTGCGCAACCTTTTTTCCACCACAACCCCCACAGCTGGGCCCAGTCGTTGGCAGCCGCACAGCATGAGGCTCAGACCTGGGTGCCTGGGGGCTGGGCCCAGCCGTTGGCAGCTGCGTGGTGCGCCAACTCCCCAGGAAGACATCCACAACTCCCTTGGGGGTTGTGACTCACAGGTTGCCCACCACTGACCTAAGTTACAGATCATGGCTTCTTTTTTCTGTTTGTAGGAATAAAACATTTTAAAAGAAATAAAGAATGATAATGTATAAATAAATAGCAAATAGTGAGCAAGTGATGCACAGAATTAATTTTAGAAGAGTAATTGCTTGTTCTAAAGCTGATTTAGAAACATTTTTATTACACTTGCATCAGCATAAAATCAAAATATTAACAAACAACTGATCATTCCAAGAAAAACAATTAAATAAGCTGCTACATTTATTCCTGAAGATATTTTTGGATCTTTTTTAATATTAAGCAGATCTTACACATTTCCAGTGCTTGGGCACAAAACTGAATGTTTTCTGTAATCCCAAAAATCTTTATAATGACAAAATAGCCTTATTGAAATGGGTGAAATGGCTTTGGATGCTGCCTCTGTAATTTTTATTTTTTGTTTGTTATTTTAATACGAAACTTCTAAATCCTAGGACTTAAATAAATAAATATCCAATTCCTATATAGTACTATAATCTTTGAGGCTAGTTTTACATTATGCCAGAAATTTGACTTAAGATATGCAATTCCAGCAACGAGAATTTCAAAGCTAGAGTTGACATAACTTAAATTGAATTCCAGTGTTGAAGGTTGATAGGAGAAACTCTCCCATTAACTTCTTTCACTCCTCACTACCCCTTGGAGTACTGGGCATGACAGAGGCTCCATCAGCATTTGATTTAGCAGGTCCATACTAGACCTGCTAAATCAAACACCAGAAGATTGATCGCCAGAGCATCAGTCTCCACATAAGTACAGAGAAAACCTGAGTCATGTAGATATATGGTTACCTAGAGGTTACAACATTTCTGAAATATGATCATGAACCCAAATTAGACTAACAGGCTTCTGGTTAAATAGTATGACACACCATATAAAACCAATATGAGACCAGTACTTTTAGATGCTCTTATCTTTAAGGGTATGTCTACACTACCCCGCTAGTTCGAACTAGCGGGGTAATGTAGGCATACCACACTTGCAAATGAAGCCCGGGATTTGAATTTCCCGGGCTTCATTTGCATAAACTGGGCGCCGCCATTTTTAAATCCCTGCTTGTTTGAACCCCGTGCCGCGTGTAGCCGCGCGGCACAGGGTTCGAACGAGCAGGGATTTAAAAATGGCGGCGCCCAGTTTATGCAAATGAAGCCCGGGAAATTCAAATCCTGGGCTTCATTTGCAAGTGCGGTATGCCTACATTACCCTCCTAGTTCGAACTACGAGGGTAGTGTAGACATACCCTAACTTAGGCACTTAATACAACTGCTAAACTTTTTGCACTGATATAGAAATGCTATGGAGAGTCTTATTAATCCTTATTATAAATTAAAATGGATGTGTTTTACCTAAAATACTTGCTTTATTATTTCTCTTTTAGGGACACCTGCATGATGTGATCTGGGGCATTGCACTATTAACACCACTTCCTTATGTGTCATTGTAAAAATAGGACATCTGGTGAGTGAAGAGTATGGTGAAGCAGAGTCCAAAATTGTTGCTCAGGGGAGAAGGAAGAAATGTTTCATTGGGAAGGAGATGGGTTGGCAACAAACCACTGTCTTTGCTCATCTATGCAGGCAGATGAGCAACTTCTGGGGTCTGCTACTCCCTAGCTCACCTGTATGAATAGGGAGGGGTGACGCTGTGGCTAGAAAAGCTGTGATGGTGTTGAGGAGAAGGTAATCTGCACTAGGTGTACAGCTGGTATAGATTATGCCCAGATCATGGGGTCAATCAGAGACTGAATTTTTAGTAGATCAGGGTTGGTTGCTGGTCTACTCTTGCCTACTTCTCAACAGTTATGTGAGAAATAATAATAATAAAAAATAACCTTGAAAGTGAATTCCATCTGAAATTACTGCGGGAATTATTTCCCTGACATCTGTTAAGAGACCAATACAGCAGTACACAGGCAATCCAGGAAGCTTTTGGCGAACGTTGGTGATAACTTCCTGATACAAGTGCTGAAGGAACTGATCAGGGGCCATACGCAGCTTGACCTGCTGCTCACAAAGAGGGAGGAACCGGCTGGGGAAGTAGATGTGGGTGGCAACCTGGAAAGTAGTGATCATGAGATTGTAGATTTCAGAATCCTGACCAAAGGAAGAAAGGAGAGCAGCAAAATACACACCCTGGACTTCAGTAAAGCAGACTTTGACTCCCTCAAAGAATTCATGGGCAGGATTCCCTGGGATGCTAACAGGAAGGGGAAAGGAGTCCAGAAGAGCTGGCTGTATTTTAAAGAAACCTTATTAAACACACAGGATGAAACCATCCCAATGCGCAGTAAGAAAAGCAAATATGGAAGGCGACCAGATAGGCTTACTGGGGAAACCTTTGGTGAGCTCAAACACAAAAAGGAAGCTTATAAGAAGTGTAAACTTGGACAGATGACTAGGGAGGAATATAAATATATTGCTCTGGAATGCAGGGGAATAATCAGGAAGGTGAAAGCACATTTAGAATTGCAGCTAGCAAGGTCCACAATCATACCGGGATATAAAATATATAGAAAGGATAGAGCAGGCCGGCTGGGTGGCGGAGTGGCACTGTATGTGAAAGATAATGTAGAATCAAACGAAATAAAAATATTAAGTGAATCAACATGTTCAATAGAATCGCTATGGATAGTAATTCCATGCTCCAATAATAAGAAATTAGCAGTAGGGATATATTACCGACCACCTGACCAGGACAGCGATATTGACATTGAAATGCTAAGGGAGATTAGAGAGGCTACCAAAATAAAGAACTCTGTAATAATGGGGGATTTTAATTACCCCCATATTGACTGGATTCATGTCACCTCAGGAAGAGAAGCGGAGATAAAATTTCTCAATGGCTTAAATGACTGCTTCTTGGAGCAGCTGGTACAGGAACCCACAATGGGAGAGGCAATTCTCGATTTAGTCCTGAGTGGAGTGCAGGATCAGGTCCAGGATATAACCGTTACAGGACCGCTTGGGAATAGTGACCATAATATAATAACATTCAACATTCCTGTGGTGGGAAGAACACCCTAGCAGTCCAGCACCCTGGCATTTAATTTCAAAAAGGGGAATTACACAAAAATGAGGAGGTTAGTTAAACAGAAATTAAAAGGCACAGTGACTAGAGCCAAATCCCTGAAAGCTGCACGGAAACTTTTTAAAGACACAATAATAGAGGCCCAACTTAAATGTATACCCCAAATTAAAAAGCATAGCAAGAGACCTAAAAAAGAGTCACCGTGGCTTAACCACCATGTAAAAGAAGCAGTGAGGGACAAAAAGGTATCTTTTAAGAAGTGGAAGTCCAATCCTAGTGAGATAAATAGAAAAGAACATAAACACTGTCAAATCAAGTGTAAAAATGTAGTAAGAAAAGCAAAAAAAGATTTTGGGGAACAGCTAGCCAAAAACTCTCAAAGAAATAACAAAATATTTTTTAAGTACATTAGAAGCAGGAAGCCTGCTAAAAAAACTGTGGGTCCCCTAGATGATCGAGCTATAAAAGGAGAATCAAGGACGATAAAGCCATTGCAGAGAAACTAAATGATTTCTTTGCTTCAGTCTTCACGGCTGAGGACGTTGGGGGAGATTCCTGAATCTGCACCGTCCTTTGTGGGTGATGAATCTGAGGAACTGTCCCGGATTGAAGTGTCATTAGAGGAGGTTTTGGAAAAAATAGAAAAACTTAATGTTAATAAATCTCCGGGACCGGATGGCATTCATCCAAGGGTTCTAAAAGAACTAAAATGGGAAATTGCTGAGCTATTATCTGTGGTTTGTAACCTATTCTTTAAATCGGCTTCCGTACCTAATGACTGGAAGGTAGCCAATGTGACACCAATATTTAAAAAGGGCTGTAGAGGCGATATGATCTCCCACAATATTCTTGTCAGCAAGTTAAGGAAATATGGATTGGATAAATGGACTATAAGATGGATAGAAAGCTGGCTAGATTGTTGGACTCAATGGGGAGTGATCAATGGCTTGATGTCAGGTTGGTGGTCAGTTTCAAGTGGAGTGCCCAAAGATTGGTTGTAGGGACATTTTTTTTCAACATCTTTATTAATGATCTGGATGAGGGGAAGGATTGCACCCTCAGCAAATTTGCAGATGACACTAAGCTAGGGGGAGAGATAGGTACATTGGAGGGCATGGATAGGTTCCAGTGTGACCTAGCCAGATTAGGGAATGGGTCCACAAAAATCTGATGAGGTTCAATAAGGACAAGTACAGAGTCCTGCACTTGGGACGGAAGAATCCCAAGCATTGTTACAGGCTGGGGACCAACCGACTAGGTAGCAGTTTAGTAGAAAAGGACCTGGGGATTACAGTGAATGAGAAGCTGGACATGAGTCAGCAGTGTGCCCTTGTAGCCAAGAAAGCTAATGGCATATTAGGGTGCATTAGAAGGAGCATTGCCAGCAGAACTAGAGAAGTTATTATTATCCTTTATTCTGCACTGGTGAGGCCACAACTCATGCAGTATTGTATGCAGTTCTGGGCCCTTCACTACAGAAAGGATGTGGATGCATTGGAGAGAGTCTAGCAGAGGGCATCCAAATGATTAGGGGGCTGGAGTGCATGATCTATGAGGAGAGACTAAGGGATTTGGGCTTATGTAGTCTGCAGAAGAGAAGAGTGAGGGGGGATTTGCTAGTAGCCTTCAACTTCCTGAAGGGGGGGGGTTCCAAAGAGGATAGAGAGAAGCAGTTCTTACTAGTGACAGGTGGCAGAACAAGGAGTAATGTTCTCAAATTACAGTTTGGGGAGGTTTAGGTTGGATATTAGGAAAACCTATTTCACTAGGAAGGTGATGAAGCACTGGAATGGGTTACCTAGGGAGGTGGTGGAATCTCCATCCCTAGAGGTTTTTAAGTCCTGCCTTGACAAAGCTCTGGCTGGGATGATTTAGTTGGGATTGGTCCTGCTTTGGGCAGGGGGCTGGACTCGATGTCCTCCTGAGGTCTCTTCCAGGCCTATGTTTCTATGCTTCTATGAATCTGAGTATGTAGATTATAGTCACCTGAGCTACAGTTCTATTAAACCTCCAGAATGTGCAACAGAAGCCAAGTCTTAAAAGAGTTGCCAACTGAAGCTATTTCAGGAGATTTTTTTCTGTCAGAATGATGTACTGTCATTTTCTTAGATTATCCTACTAAATTTTCCTGATGTTCTTTCAATAGGGGCCATGGGATCCTTATTTAATAGGCTTAAGTTCCAGTGTGTCATTTCTTGGCTTAGTAATGTGGTATCCTATTGTATAACTTAAACTACCAAGAACTGTGTTATCATGAATCTCACATATAGAGCTGGTCACCATTTTTTGGACCAAACACTTTTCAGTAAAATATAATTTTGTTGTTTTTATTTTTTTTTCATGGAAATTTTTCATTTAGGTAAAAATGAACAGGGTTTTAATGAAAAACAAACTTTTATATAAAAGACTGAAAACACTAAATGATGGGGATTAATGGAATATTGGGGGATCACAATTCTTCATAATTTCTCACAAAACATATTTGATTTTTGGACTAGCTCTGTTCATGTTTCCCTAAGGTGATCGGACAAGTGTCAAGTTCATGGCCCATTTATTTATATTTATGTCCAAGTTTCACAAATGTAGCAAAAGACTTTTGATTTGTTAAAAATGTGCAAAAGCCTAGTTTTTCCTAGATCAATATCTTGTCATCTCTGTTGACTCCTTTCAAGGAGAAGGAAGGTATGCTTTTAAATCATGACAAAATATAACTATATTTTATAGCCTTGAATTAAATAATAAGATCAAATTCTGTCGTCAGTTGGGAGTAACCCCATTGAGTTCAGTGAAATTACTTTCTGTTTTAGCCAGAGTGACTGAGAACAAATTTTTTCTCCAAGTGTGACTGCTTCCGAATAGTAAAATTTAAAGGGATTCCATTTTCATGACTAAGCACACTGTGTAAGCATGTGTGTTTGTGAGGAATAGCACATCATACAGTCCCTGTAAACTCAGAAGAAAAAAGCAGTATTATTTAATTATTAAATGACTTCTGTTGTTGAGATAGCATACTGAAATAAAAGAACCCTCCATATAAACTATAAATAGGTGACAGTGAAACAAAAAACACCTTCAGTTTGTGAATAATATTTTGTTATTTCAATTTAGGTTCTGTTCCCTACAAAGGGATGGAAACCTCTTCTCTATCACTTGGCATGAGGAGACTAAAACAGGGTTCAGAACTTTATCATGAGAACACAAAGTTTTAAGTCCACAAAGCTTTCTACTCTGCTCCTCACACCCTCCCAATCAGATGGTTTGATTAAAGTCTCTGCTCTGATTTTGTTTTGCTCTGTGTGAAACACGCATGGTGCAGAGAGCTTCTAATCAGCAGAACCTGGCTGAGAGGTAAATCCCCTTAAAGGATTGGAGCCATGCATTGTCACTGCTTCTCAGTGAGATTACAGGGGATTGATGTTTTGGATGACTAGTCAACCTTGACAGGCCTGTGGTGGAGCTGGTCATAATGTCTATTTCAGAAATTCAGCCGTTCCCATTTCATTCTAAACACGGAGCCCAACCAGAGATACTCTATCTGAAACTTGATTTCAACCTGTTATGGTTTCATGCACATGTCAATATTCTCTGCTCTGTAATGGTAATCGATAGCTAAAAAAAAGTTAATCTTTGTGGAAAATTATTTATCAAAACGTTTGTTGTATGAAATGTCCTTTGCTGGGTTTGCATCCTCCAATTACATAACATTCATTAGTTTTAATAGGATATTATTATAGTCTGCATTTTAGACAATTTTTTTTGCCACTATCTCCCTCTATATTTGCTTTTCAAATTGAATTTTCTCTACCAAAGAGAGCTGAGAAGGATGGTGTTTAACACAGTGATATTCATTCAGAATACAGATTATATAGATTTCTCATTCCTCTTTTTGGATATTAAATTTCCTGACAAACTATGAAAGTTATCAATAAAAATAATAAAAAATATGAATAACAGGTTGAATAATTTTTATTTGGAAATTAAGACTTGAAAGTAAAGAACCTTGTGGGGTGGGTGTGTGGGTGTGTTTTCTCCCCAAATGCCTCTTCAGATGACTTGAGTTGGTTATTTTTAGCACTATAAATAAAATACATTATTTGTAAATAGCATATTAATTGGTGTTAATGGGAAATAATTGTATTACACGTGGCTCACACTCTGGTGCCAAATTAACATTTACCCTCTAGCTGTGAAATGTATTGGTGCAAAGGTCCAGTGTAATAAACTTAAATGCTAGTTGTTGTTTGAATTCCAAGCATAGAATATTAGGATAAAAGTACGGGTAGGTTTTTTTCATTCTTTACATCTACAAACAAAATTCTTCCCTGGATGTATGACACATTTAACACATCAAGGGAAGTGTTATCAAAATGCAGGGTAGACACAGAAATTATAATTGCTCCTTTTAATTATAGTGACATTGTGCTCTCTAAAGGCAATATCATAGGAATGTTTGCTCCACTAGATCAGTCTCAACACAGGTTGAGAAGAAAATAGGCAACGTTCATTCACTGGAAATAAGACAGACTTCTTCCTTTATTCACATCACCAGGCATCCTCCTTGTACATGTGCTTAATGCTACATTGTGTTTAATGCTTGTTGATGTCCTTCTATATCTCAAAATAGGGATGGAACCAATTTACAATTGTCACTATTAGAAGAAATTTTATAATGAGTAGAATTGTCTTGCTTAGTCAAGTTTTACTTTTTATTATACATTTGTTTTCCATGATCCCCAGTATATATACTGCCTGATTGCTTTTAATGTAGTCACACCAGTGTAATTGTTCTATATTTGAGTATTTTTAGTATGAGTAATACTGAATATGTTCATTTGACATCACCAATCCTGATGCCACATCTCTGTTCTGCTTAATTCTATTTAATTATAGGTTTAGAGAGTAGCTAAATAATAGTCCAGATTAATTTCTTGCATTATTAAGGGTATAAATTGCTATATAGTGATGAGGAGAGTTCCAAATTACTACAGAAAATTCTTTCCCAGGTGTCTGGCTAGTACATCTTGTCTACTCAGGTCAGATTGGCTGAGGAGTTTTCACCTTGCAGCATAGGGCACGGGTCATTGGCAGGGTTAAGCTAGTGTAAATGGTGGATTCTTTGTAATGTGAAGCCTTTAAATTATTAACGCAGTCAGAGGTTATGGGTTTATTGCACCTCTGTGGGTTGGTAAAGTTCTGTGGTCTGCAATCTTTAGGTGGTCAGACTGAAACTAGAATTCATTGGTTCCCAACCTTTTCCAGATGGGGACCCATTCTGAAAATTCAGGAAGGCTTAGTGACCCAAGGCAATTCAAAAATGGGGGGAAGAAAGGGAGGCAGAGCCACCTGGGGAAACACTTGGTGATCCCTTTGAAATGTAATGGCGACCCATATTTGGGAAACCTTGAACTAGATGATTATGGTCCTTCTTGCACGCATAAAGTTTGTGAGTCTGTACAGAAGATTTCAGGTGAGGGGGTAAGAAAACAGATTCTACAGGGAATGAGGCTCTCTGTCTGTAGGCAAACTCTGGTTTTTCTTTTTGATTGAGAGAAAAGAACCAATGCCTCTTGTCTCGTAACAATAGGAAAGAATCAGAATCACTTTCTTGCTGTATCGAACAAAGAACTTTATTGTATCTCTAAAGCTGCTCTGTTAGCCACAGTATTTTCATAGGTTATTCCAAGGCTTCCCTCCTGCCTGGTGTCCTGTTACAGATTTAAAGAAAGCGTGCAGAAATCCTCACATACGTCCCATATCCATAGCTTCAGTAGAGGTGACAACTGATTTTCATATCATTTAGGTCATGAATAATCGAACTGGCCAATGTGGTTGAAATAAGATCAGTTGCACAGCATCTCCAACACCCTCTAAATCATTAGAGACAGTTACAATTTCAACATGAGGAAAGAATAAAAGTGAATGATTAAATCCACATGCAAAAATTAAGGTAGATATATGTTGGATGAGTGGATGCCAAAAACAGATTAACTGTTTAGTTTGACTCTTTGGGTATTAATGAGTTAAAGACTCTCGAGTAAAAAAAATGATTGAAAGTAAAGGAAGATTTAAGCAAAACATTTACCTGCTAAAGGTCATGTATGAAGAGGTTTAGACAGAAGCATCTTGTATAATACAAAATGTATCAGTCTGAACCTAATCCATGTGAATAACACATTTAGGCCTCTCACTGACAGCAGGTCATGTGCCATCTGTATTTCATTGAATAACATTGTATCAAAGAGAACATATGTGGGGCCTACCAAAAGTTATCAGAATTATCATTTCAATTAAACAGATGGCTGAGGAATCAGATGAAGAGTCTTTGAATGATGGGCACAGAATCAATAATATCTTTCTGGACTCAACTGACTTATCTTTGTCCAGGCAGCAGAATTGATTTACGTCCACAGCTATGTTTTGATAAGTCAATGTTAGCTCAACTATTCCTAAATTAATGTCCTCTTTTCTCGGGGCTTACTTCCCCGCGCCTCACCTCTCCCCCCCTCCCCAGCAAAGGGGGAAACTTACATCAAGACAAACTGACTTTAAGTAATTCTGTGGCTAACAGAATCACATAAATCATGGAGGAATGTGGTCTCTAGTGTTGCATACAGCATGGGTGCCTTAGAATTGTGGCAGAAGTATTTATTTGTTTTCACTCTAGTGGGCAATGTACATTTCCTCTTTGTTGGTAGCATACTCAGCCAACATTTGTAAGCAGGCAGGATTCTTATTATGGAGAAAGCAATTTCCCTTCAATAAAGGACAATGGGGGAGGGGGTGAAAGTGAGAGCTGTATGTGAAAGAGAGGGAGGGGAGAAAATGTATCTTCATAGACAGGGTTCTATTTATATATCATATATTTCAAATGTGAGTTAAGTTATACAGCCCATTGAATTCCTAATCCCCTTTCTTGGATCTAACAGCGCCCAAGGTGGTACAATTTTGTTTATAATAATGTTAGATCGTTCTGTTGCCAGCGGCCAGTTTTGTCATTGTTACAATTGCTGTTACAAGTTTTGTTTTTCAGTTCACCTAAATATTGGAGAAAGTTTTAGAAGTGCTTCAGGGGATGTAGACTGCTTCTGTCTTTTATATCATGCACCCATTCCAAACTCTGGGAGCACTGACATGAAATTTAAAAAAAATATATACATAAAAACTATCAACAATAAAAGGACCAGAACCATCTCTGCTCTTTCTTTCTGACTCCCAAATACTTAACCTACCCAAGTAGCTTACTCAGCAAAGTTTGAGCAACTAGGACAGCAGATAGTCTAGCTGTTAAAGAGATCTGGGCATGGCTGAGCTAAAAGGGCATTATGATGGTAACAACTCTGATTATTATTAATCTCTATTTGATATTTATAGTGTGGTAGATCTTAGCAGAGTCAACTGAGTTGTACCCCCCATTATACTGAGCAATATACAAACATGCATAATTAATAAACCTTACTATTGGGCCTTTATACATCAAACAAAATATACCTGCAAATGTTTTCTAAATTTTGGAGTGAAAAAAGAGAAATCCTTAGAATTGACAAGAGTGAGAGTTTGGGGGATAGTGTCATGTAATAGAAGACATGGGAGGCAGGAGACCTAGGTTCTAGTTCTGGTTCCCACACTGGCTTGTGGGATGAAATTGGGCAAGTCACTTATTTCTCTGCCATCACTTGCTAATCTTTAAAATGAGGACAATTTGTTCTTACCTATCATACCTATCTCATACCTTGTTCAGAGGCTTGCTTAATTAATTTTGGTAAATCCCTTTGGATATGTCTAGACTACAGAGTTAATTTGAGTTAACTTAATTCAAAATAGTTAATTCGAATTAAGCTAATTCGAATTAACGCATCTACCCACAAAACCTATTTCAAAATAGCGTTTTGCTATTTCGAAATAGCGCATCCACACTGAGTGGACCCTGAACCAAAGTTAAGGCTGTCCGGAACCAGTGCCGGCAGGGCATCAGGTTAGGACTTAGTGTGTGGGGCTGTTGCCTGAGGCTAACTGAGCTCCGTGCTTAAACGGACCCTATCCCCACCCCGGACAGACAGTTCTCAGGGGTTCCCGCTTGCTTGTCTACCTCGATGAGGGACAGCAAAGTAGTCCTGTCTTAGAGTGTCCTGAGTGTCCACGCTCAGGATACCACAGCACTCGGCCACATGGAGCCAGAGCTGCCCCTGCATCTCTGCCGGTGCATCTCGTGGGGTCGTTGCCATCCGCCTGGCTGAATTTGCTGCAGGCTGCCATCTGGGGGGTCCATCCAGGGGCTGTCAGTTTCAAGGAGCCCTGAGGGAGAGCGTCCACCCCAAGGAGCCCTCAGAGCCACCCCAGTCCTCCCCACTGTGGGCTCGTGCCCCATTCCTGCCTCACATCCTTCCACTTACTCCTCCCTAGCCCCCTTTCCTGATGTCAAACAAAAATATGTATGTTCAAAAATAGAAACTGGGTTTATTGAACAAAACTGGGGGAGTGATGAACCTCTGGGGAGACTGGGAAAAGGAGGTGGGAGAGGGGAAGAGAGAGGGTGGGAGAGGGGAGGGGGAAACCTGGGAGGAGGGAGCTGGAAGGGGGAAGCAAGGGGAAGAAGAGGGAGGGGAAGCTCAGGGCCCAGGGTTGGGGGTCTCACAGGACCAACTTGATTTTCATGCAAACCTGCTCCTGGGTTCTCATGTGGCCTTTGGTGGCCAAGCTGGCAACTATCCTGTCATAGACGGCCACATTTCTCTGTCTAGTGCGGAAATCATGGAAGTTGGGGCATCCCCCCCAAACTTGAATAAGGTCCATGATTTCTACCCTGGACCAGGAAGGCGCCCACCTTCTCCATCCCCTTTAAGGCTCTTGGGAGTTGTCAGACTGCTCCTGGGGAGCAGTGGAGGGCTGGCTGCCAGTGACTTGCTGGCTCATGTTTTGGGGCCAATGGGTCAGGGGCCCCGGTGGCCACTGCTGGCTCTGGGTTGTCAGGCTTGGAGCTGGCACAGGCACTGTGGCCAGGGTCTACCCCTTTAATGGCTCTGGGGCTGGGGGAGAGGAGAGTAAGTTTTCCTGGTTGTGCCCAGAGTGGCCACCAGGGCTTCCTGGGAAGGGCTGGAGCCACCCTATTTCGAATTAAGTGTTTACACAGCACTTAATTTGAAATAGTTATTTCGAGTTTGGCATTTCTCCTTGTAGAATGAGGTTTACCAAATTCGAGTTAAGCGCTCTGCTATTTCGAATTAATTTTGAAATAGCAGTTTGCACGTATAGACGCAATTAATGTTAATTCGAAATAATAGCTGTTATTTCGAATTAACTTTACAGTGTAGACATACCCTTTGAGATCAAAAGGTGGGATCATCATAACCAAACACCCACATCTTACTGAAGACTATCACGGCAGCCAGAATGACCATGTTTATTGGTGTTGCACCAGGCACTGTTGAGTGAAGTTCCTAAATCTGGCTCAGTCCAGTGAATCCACAAATCGTGGGTTCAGTCCCATATTGGGTTAGGGCATGCATATCTTCACACATTGATGGAGAGTTTGAGAGAATGGTGTGGTAGCATGGTTTTTGTCCATCAAGGTAACATGGGCAATTTTCCATATAACGAGTGAATGAAGGAAGGTCAGATCTCTGTACGATTATACATTTTGTACAAATTCAAACCTTTTTATCCTTAGAATTTGGAGCTGACAGTGTATATGGTATGTCTCTAGACACTCTAAGTCTGTCTGTAGGAACGTCCAGGCTTCTGATCTTGGGACTGGTAGAAGGAACTATATAAATGCAAAGTATTGTTTGTTATTGGGTTAGGTAAAATGAACTTTTAAGAACAAAATTCACCTTTGTTTAGAGAAAAAGTATGAGACATTAAAGTCCACGTGGTATATTTTAAAAAAATGCTTATAAATGCTTCTGGAAACTAGGATCTTAGAATAAAAGCACCCCTCTCCACCAAAATGTATAACTCTTCACCCAAGCCAGTCCATTGAATCTTTTGATGATTGCCCATCAGTAATTACCACCATTAAGCAGCATTTGAAAGCTGTGTAATTTAATATTCCAAATCAACTTTTCCATCAAAGCATATACAAATAACCTTAATCAAAAACATCTGAAGCCAACATAAACTTCTGATCAACCTAATTTTTTCTTAAACCGTTAGTGCTCTGTCCCTACTTGGACATTTATATGCTAGATACAGTCCTTTAAAGATTTTAAGTAAAACTTTTTTAAATGTGTTTCTGAGATTTTGGTCATAACAGATTGAATTAATGATAACAGAAAGACTCTTTAGATAAAGACATTACCTAAAGGTAAAATTGACCTTGCTGGTACTTTGTTCTTGGCGGCACTTCAGAACATTTAATGCCCAGTGGAGTCCATTATCTAATGATAATGCCTTCTCCCCTTGGTGTTATAGAACACAAAATAATGAGACGTACTTAGATATCATTATACGAAAGAGAGCCATTTTCCCACTTTGAAAAAAAAAAAGGATTTTTTTTTTAAATTCAAGCAAAATGTCACTGTAAAAACTTTTTTTATAGCACTATAAAATGATTGGTTTGATTTATTACAGTAAAGCTATGTTTATCCCATATGTAGAAAAATTACCAGGGAAGTGTAAGTAGAATTTATTAAGATAAAATAATTTTTGCAGTGTTACATCAATAGGAACACTTCAGTCAGATTTTCAGCATGAGAAGCCTGGTGCTATAGTTCATCATGTCAAACCACCATTTGACATTATCATTTGCATAGCTGCTATTGTTTTACTAAAACAGCTGTCATTCAAATTTCTGATGGAGTGGGTGGGACACTCTCCATAGTTACAGTTCCATTATATTAAACAAAGGAGACGTTTACTGAGGATTTTTTTCCCTCCCTTACTCTGTTCAGTTTGAGTTCAGAGAATCATGCAAATATAAGCCAACTTGCTGGAGAGGGGAGACGTATGATCATAAAAACTGCAATAAAGCAAAGTATGTAGATTAAAAACTAAACAGAAATTGTTTGACTAGATACGGATTAAAGAAAAATGGCAGATTTTGGACTTTTCACCAGGTTCAGAAAGAAACTAGGCTCTTGTCCCTTTCCATCACACATCAAAAATAAATGCAAAAACCTGTGTTTCATTCATTAATTTTTTTAGCTCTACCCAAAAAGTAGTTTCCATACAAGAAAAACAAAAATCCAACACATGCATAACGTCAAGGAGAATATTTCACCCCATTAATTTCATCCTTATGATCATCGTGTTCAGAATCTTAGGAAGAGCAGGCTTAGATAGTTCACATGATTGGTAGTGTGTTACAGTATCTCACCTCATCAGGTTAGTGGTTTGGCTTCATACCAGGTGGTTAGTGGCCGATAGTCTATTTGGCTGTCTGATGGCAGATCAGTTAGTGATGTCAGTCCAGTTCCTAGTGGACTGGTATCTATTCCACAGCCTTCTCCCATCACAGCTGGCAACCTTGTTGGAGTGGAAATCATGGACAAACAGGGCAACTCAACTACTGTCTTAGAACTAACCAATTAGCCTGTCATAAGATGGGATTTTCAGGTCTCTCCTCCACATCGGTCTTCTCTCTTGAGCCTCTGGTCTCTCTCTCTCTCTCTCTCTCTCTCTCTCTCTCTCTCTCTCTCCTCCTTCTACTGCCTCCCCCTCTCTCTCTCTCTCAGCTCTCCTCCACCTCCTGCCTCTCTCTCCGTCTCTCTCTTTCTCTTCTCCTCCCTGTCCTGCCTCTCACTTGGGGGACCGCAGAGCCCAAACGGTTGCTTGCGCCACTTACTCCCACGCGGCGGCCTGGCTGAGCAGCACAGAAGTCAGCCAATCGCCACGGCAGGAGGCGAAGGGGGGCAGAGCAGTGACGTTCACGGCCAGGGGGCGGGGCCGCTGTCACGCCACACATCACTGCCCTGCTCCCCTTCGCCTCCTGCCATAGTGCTCAGGGGAGCAAGCATCCGTTTGGGCTCCGCCATGGCGGCCTGGCTGAGCGGTGCAGAAGTCAGCCGAGCTCCACAGCAGGAGGTGAAGGGGAGCGGGGCGGTGACGTACACAGGCAGGCCCTGACCCCTGGCCATGTACATCACCGCCCTGCCCCTCTTCTCCTCCTGCCATGGCGCTTGGCTGACTTCTCCACCACTCAGCCACGCCACCACGTGAGAGCAAGCAGCACAAGCGGCCGTTTGGGCCCCGCACTTCCCATGCAGCATGGACTGCCCAGTGGGAACAGCCAGCATTTCAGGCAACAGCGTCACCCAGAGGGAACAGCCAGCATTTCAATGTTACAGACTCTCAGACACTGGGCTACTATATAAATGATGTGTCTTTTCCACAAAGGTGGCTGTTCAGGGTTAGGCGTGTTACCAAAATCATCTGTTAAAGCTTAAAATCCCTGCACCATGCTTGTTCAGCAAGGATTGCCTAACTGGCAGATCAGTTCCTTGCTCTGTCTGTTCCCTGTGATAGATCATTCCTCCCAAGAAAATCCTTTTGGCGAAAGAAACTAAACTGCTCCTTGTGGCTTTCTGTCTCTTGTTCAGTATTCACTCTGTATGCATCATGATTAGTTTTTCCAATGCACGGAACAATTCTGATTCACTTTGAATCTTAGCTACTCCGGATTTATATTGCCTCGGAGAGTTTTCAAATTCCATCTTTGTTGAAGAAAAGGAGTGTTCGGGGCATTTACCTGGTATGGCAAAAAAAAAAAAAAAATCTATTTACTGCAGTCCTCAGAGTGTTTATGTGAGTAAGGACTGTGGCATCAGGTCTGTTGTTCACAGTAACCTGCGCACAAACATCTATTTTGATTTTAATTTTCATTTGTATTACTGCACTTTTGATGGTATGAACCATTCCTACCCAATTACTTCTTTAACTAAAAGCATAGGCAAGCTCAGGGGAGCCAGTAGCCTCACTGGACTCCTGGGCAAAGTGAAAGGGGTGCCCGGCTCCATGCTCTCAGACTCTCAGAAGGGATGAGGTCTAGAACAGAAGGAGTGGAGGCAGGGCAGGACAGCCAGCCCTCAGTGCCACCTGGATCATGGCATGCCCCCCTCAGCCCTCAGCACTGCCTGGAGCACACCATGCCACACTGTGGTGATGGTTTAAAGAGTTCAGGGCTCCGGGGCAATTGCCCTCTTTGCCCCCCTCTGGTGGCAGGCTGGGGCAGGGTGTACTAGAGAGGATTTTCTCCTTCTTCATTACCCAAAACATAGCTCATTGAACTAAGTGAAAGTTTTCCATGATGTCAGTGGCCTTAAGATCAGACCTTTGCTGCCTAATTAGGTAATATCTTATTTCCCTTACTGTCATAAGAGATACTACTTCATGGACTGACAGTATCCACAATCGCTGGCACCCTAACACAGCGATTAAACAACATTATTTCTTTTCAGAGAAATCAAAGTTGTGTGTAAGGCAAGGCTTTTTATTGAAGCCACCTGAAATCGGAATGCTCCTCTGTCTCTTTTGAGCAAGTACTCTGTAGGAATGCAGCTTGAGGAGAGTGGTTAATTTGCAGTGACTTTTTCCAAGTTTCATGAGACATCAAAGCATGCACTAAAGTGATTGCCTGAACTACGTATTGGACAAGATGGAGGCTTAAAGGGATTGGAAAGTAAATGTTATAGAGCATTTTAAAATGAGGTTCGAGCTTTACAAAATGTGTTTTTGAGCAGATGTTGCTAAAACACTAATATTTTGTAAGGAAGATTAATCACAAATGGGAAATGTTTTCAATAATTATAGGTCTTTCATGTCTGAATAGCTGCAAATATTTTAAATGTTTATAAATTAAATACTCAATAGCATCCGCATGTTTGTTTTTGACTAGGCATTAGAAGCCTGATCCAAAGCCCATTGGTTCAGTAGCAGTCTTTGACGACTATGTGTTTTGGATCAAGTCTAATAATTTAAGTTAGTAGCAGAAATATTCTTGGGCTATGTTTCACTACTTATATGAATGTATAATATAAAAAGATAAGTGAGACTCCAAGTTTCGCCTGAAGACAGAAAGATAATATGATCCTTAGAAGTGGGGTGTACAGTGCAAATTGGAAATGGAGATGCACATGTTATTCTGGCTTCCTAAAACTGAATAAATATGGACCTAGGTTTTCTAATTTCACTCTAAGCAAAAAGCAGTTCACAATACAGTGAGTGATTAAAGAATATGATGCTATATCCTGTTCTCTTAGAATTCAGTATGAATAGATTTGGATTCTCTCATTTAGGGTATGGCTAGATTGCAAGGATCTATCGGAAAAAGATACATAAAATGCGCTCTGCATTTTGCGTATCTTTTTCCGATACTTTTGTCAGAAGAGGCTTTTCTGAAATTTGGCTTGTCTAGACTGGGCCAAATTTCAGAAAAAAACCCTCTTTCGAAAACCCCCTTCTTCCTCGTGGGAAAAAAGTGGAAGAGCAAATGCATTCCCTGGACATAGTGGAGTTTTTTTCGGGATACCGGAGGGAAACCAGCACTGAGTGGTGGGATCACACTATTATGTGGGTGTGGGATGAATATGAGGGCTACAGAACTTTTGAATGTACAAAGCAAAAACCCACAGTCTAGCTGTACCCTTAGAGAAAGAGAGATCCCCTCAACGGTAAAATTGTAGTTGTGAGAATTATGCCTATACCGGAAAGGTTTGCTGATAAACATGCAAAAAAGTCATCACAAGTGAAAACTCGCCAAACCTGTTTTTTTGCCGGCCATTGTCAACATTTCATGACCACCTTGTTAGCTCCCCATTGACAACAACAGCAAAGCAATGTGGGTAAGCATTCCACAGTGCCTGGCACCACCTTCAGTCTCTAAGCCCAGTGGAAATGTGCACTAGGCATTTTAGGAATGTGAAAAATGTCCCATCGGGCACCCCTTTGCTTCCCAGCCCTCCCAGAGCTTCCGGCTTACCTCTGCATCACTTGAAAGACAGTCCTTGCTGAGAACTCCAGTATCTGCTGTGAAAAATCCTGGATTCCAGACTTCTCTCCCCTGGTGTGTTCAGTGTGCTTAGGACATTGCATTGCAGAAGAGATACTTACGCACTTAATAGCGGATGACAAAGATTCAGATGTGGACAACAATGTAAGTGACAAGGATAGCAGTGAAGTGGCATTGTATTGGGCTGTCACAGAGCAGCTCTGCACAGAAGAGAATTGCTTTGGGCTAGGGAAACCAGCACTGAGTGGTGGGATCACACTGTCATGTGGGTGTGGGATGAAGATCTGCAGCAACAGAACTTTTGAATGCACAAAGCAACATTCCTGGAGCTGTGTGCTGTGCTAGCCCCTGCACTGCAGCACAAGAAGACCCAAATGAGAGCTGCTTTCTTGGTAGGGAGGCATGTTGCCATTGCTGAGTGGAAGCTGGTGACTCCTGATTGCTACCATTCAATTGCAAATCAGTTAGTAGTGGGGAAGTCTCCTGTCAGGGGAGCATTTATTCAAATGTGCAGGGCAATACATTTCATTTTGCTGCATAGGACTGTGACTCTGGGAAAATATGGATGACATAGTGCCTAGCATTGCTGATATGGACTTTCCAAGCTGTGGAGGGATGGTTGATAGCTGTGGGCACACATATTCCCAGGATAGTGCCATCCCACCTTGCCTGAGAGATGGAGAAGCCTCTGGTTTTCCCAGTTGCTGCCACCCTCGTGCCCAGTTGCAAGAGCAACTTTCCATGCTGGTGTCTGCCGCACCCCCACCCCGCAATACACAGCAACGTACTGCCTCTCACTGCCATAGCTTCCTCTCCCACTGCCGCAACAGAACCTCTTACCACCCCGCATGCCTGCCACCTGCCCCTTCCTCGGGTGCACTAGAGCAATTTACTGCCCTGCACCATCATGGCTCACCTTCCCCTGCCTGCACAGCAACCCTACCCTGTGTTCCTTCCCTTGCCATGTGACCTTGTATCTCTTTCCTTGAGTCACGCTGTCTGAGAATCCTCACAAACATCAGGACTTGAGAAAAATTCTTCACTGCCTGGCACACTTGTTGTCACTGGATTAACCTTCACTTCCTGGTTCGCTTCTATCTCTTCATCAATAACTCCTGTCTTCGGGATAACTGTTTCTGACTCTGTGCTATGGAATGAATCCACACCCAGGATTGCATCCAGTTGAGAGTACAGCACCAGACAGGCTGTTTGCCTGCTTCGCCTTCTGGTATACCTGCCAGAATTCCTTTATCTTGGCTCTGCATTGTAGGTCATCTGCACTATCGATTGTACCCCTCTCACAGAGGACTACATGGCACTTGGAGCTGTGATTTCACCAATGCTTCAATCCCCACACTGATAAGATCCAAAAGCTCTGTTGTGCTCTAATCAGGAGAGCATTTTGAGCGATAGCCACACCCTGTTTCCCTGAGAAGATGCCATGAGGACTACTACACAATGAACCAGACTTCAGGAAATGGAGTTTAAAGTTCCTGGAGTTTGCAAGTGCATCTATTTACCTATTTACATGGCTGTTGAGCAGCAGTGTTCAAGCACTAGCCAGAGTGGCTCATCGGGCATTGTGGGAAACATGCTGGAGTTGAATAAACTTGACAAAAAACCTACTGCAGTACACACTCCATGACTGTTGGGAATAATGGAAGGAGGAGAGGCAAAAGTCCTTTGTGAGGCAGAAGCTTTTTGTCACCAAAACTGGGTGCTTGTCACATTGCAATGTGAATGCTTTCTGGGTTTTGACACCCAAAAGGGGGTTTTTTTGGTAACAAAACTTGCCTGTGTAGACAAGGCCTTACATAGGTGCACCAGAAGAAATGGCAGTAAAGAGCTGTTTCTTGCCCCTCTTCCAGTACATCTTCACAAAAGCAACGCCCAATAGGGTGTGTCTACACAGCAAAGTTATTTCAGAATAATGGCTTTTATTACGAAATAACTATGCAAGCGTCTACACAGCAATTCCATTATTTTGAAATAATTTTGAAATAGCGGACAGCTTATTCTGTAAACCTCATTCTATGAAGAATAACACCTACTCTGAAATAACTATTTCATGTGTAGATGCTCCACTGCTATTTCAAAATAGCCCCTCACCAGGGCCATTCTTATTCCTCCTGGGGCTCTAAATTGAAATAGCATGTCTACATTAGAGAAGCCTGCCTTGGACAAATTTTGAGGCTTCCCTGTAGTGTAGAAGTGCTATTTCTAAATAAGCTATTTTGGAATAACTATTCTGGAATACCTTATTCCAAAATAACTGTGCAGTGTAGACATGCCCATAGGGACTATACAGGGATCAGCCAGCTTTGCTAAGCTCCTGAGCTATCTGCAATCATATTTAGCAGACATCGGTTGCTCCTTTTTGCTTCAGCTGCAGGTACTGCTGCTGTGTGACTTAAACATTGGCCCCAGGAGCTCTCTTGCCCATTCAGGGTTAGGCATTCATGGTGGGGCCATGGATTAACTTTGTGGCACCATTGCTGATTTGTTTCCCCCTGAACAAGGCTCAGAGGGTATGTCTACATTACAAAATTTTGTCAGATAAATGTCTGGAATGACCACCTCTCCCTCTTTGTGTTCTCCACAGCTGGACCAGTTGGGATTGAGGGGTGTGCCACACCACCAGAGCCAGCTGCCAGAGCCCGGGGGACCCAAAGGCATGCCAGGGTCCAGGAAGACCTCATGGGCCAGCATATCAGCGTCCAGCACAACATGCAGCAGACCCTGATGCAGAAAGTCCACGAGGACTCAGAGTGGCAGAACTGAGCTTGGAATCAGCTCATGTAGAGTTGTGATAATATGTGTGCTGCCATGTCCTGCATGACAGCACACGGGCCTGCTGTCACTGCTCCTGGCTTCCACCCTTCTTTTCCCCCTAATATGCCCATTCCCCCTCTGCCTGCCCCCCCTGAGATGCCTCTGCTTCCTCCCCAGGGGATGCCCATGCCCCCCCTGCCATCCCTGACCCCGCTTCAGCCCCCACTCCTGCCCACCCTCCTGTGGTCTCTGGACCCATCCAACCCCAACTCCAACGAGGTATCTGCATCCGAAGTGGCACATCTAACTGCCCCCTTCCACTCCAGGTTACGAGTCCCTCTCCCTCATCCACCTTTTTGGATTGTAAGATAAATACAGACTTCGTTTTGTTCACAATCAAACAGGTGTCTTTATTCTGAGGTCAGGGAAGGTGTGAAGGGAGGGGTTGTGGTGGGGAAGGGATAGGGATGCAAGCCAGAGGCCACTAGTGGG
The DNA here is from genome assembly GCF_049634645.1 of Pelodiscus sinensis. Taxonomy (NCBI): domain Eukaryota; kingdom Metazoa; phylum Chordata; order Testudines; family Trionychidae; genus Pelodiscus; species Pelodiscus sinensis. The sequence continues at coordinate 14,005,413 of NC_134720.1, forward strand.
GAGGCCCTGGGGAGAGTTACTAGGGTGCTTGAGAGAACCTCTCCCTCAGAGCCTCCCAGATGCGCATCCTGGCCTGATAAGCTTGTTGGCAGCTGTCCTTGACTGCTGGAAGGCTTGCCCCTTGCGGCCAGTGTCTGCCCCCCCGAACCCTGGGAGGAAGGCCTCCTCCTTCCTCTCCACAATGTTATGGAAGACACAGCATGCCGTGACCTCCTTGGGGATGTTGGCTCCCCCATGTCCAGGTGGGTCAGGAGGCACCTAAACTGTGCTTTGAGGTGGCCAAAGGAGCACTCCACCTGATTCCGTGCCTGGTTCAGGGGGGCATTAAATTGGTCCTTGCTGGAGTCCAGGTATCCAGTATATAGCTTCACTAGCCACAGCATGAGGGGGTAGGCGGGATCCCCCATGATGCGTACTGGCATCTGCATGTCCCCAACTCCAAAGCCATGGCAGGGCAAGACTGTGCCAGCCTCTAGCTTCCCGTAGAGGCTGGAGTTTCTGAAGATGTGGGTATTGTGTGACCTGCCCAACCACCCAACAAAAATGTCCGTGAACTGTCTACAGTGGTTGACCAGGGCCTGAAGCACCATGGAAAAGTAGCACTTCCTGTTTATATACTGGGCCGCACAATGTTCTGGTGGTCAGATCAGTGTATGGGTCACATCAATGGCTCCAGCACAGTTTGGGAACCACAGGGCAGAAAATTTGGCCACAGTCAGGTCCATGTCTCCCAGGCAGATGACCCTCTGCTGCAGGATCAAGTTGATGGCCCTCACCACCTGCAGAAGGAGACAAACACAAAAAACAGAGAATGAGAGAGGGAGAGCCTAAACCCTTGGGAGGTGGTCACCTCCCTCTCCTCCCCTCCCCCCCCAAACACCCAGGATCCACCCCCTGTGAGGTCGCCCCCCAGCAGCAGGGCTGTCTGAGGGCAGGAAGGCACAACCCTCTGGGGATGGGGTTTTCCCAACCCCTGCTTCACCCCCCACAGCTCCCAAGCCCACTTTCCCGAGGGTGCCCCTTTAACAGGACTCCTCCCCCCACTCACCATGAAGGGACTGCAGCCGCCAGAGTGCCTTACCTCCATGAGGAGGGACTTCCAACAGTGGACTTCCCCATGACAAACTGGTTGCCCACCGACCGGTAGCTGTCTGGGGTGGTGAGCTTTCAGAGGGCAATTGCGACCCTCTTCTTCAGGGGGATGGTGGGCCGCAGGTGGGTGTAGCATTTCCAGAGGGCAGGGGTGAGCCAGGCACACAGCTCCAAAAAGATGGCCCTCCACATGTGGAAGTTTTGGAGCCACTGTTGGTTATCCCACCGCTCCATAACCAGCCAGTACCATCAGTCTGAACTGGTATTAAGCCTCCAGATACGCCTCTCCACAGTGGGTTGCAGTTGCCAGAGTGTAGCTCCTGCACCCAGGAGAGGTCCCCTGAATGAGCTCAGGGTTGAGCTCGGTCAGGACCAGGAAGGCAGCTGGTAGAAAGTGCTGCAAAAACTGCAGCATGGTCGTGTGGGGCTATCGCATGCCCTGGGGTAGCTCTGGCTCCAGGGCACTGAAAGAAAAGCTGTGGCATCGAAAAAAGAAGGGCAGCCATAACAGGCACTGCGAGAGCTTTGTTATCCCTCGATGAAGTAGCAGGCAAGCAGCAGAAGCAGAGAAACGGCTGTCCGGGGGGGTCCCTTTAAGTGCGTGTTTCTGCAAAGCTCGGGCACCAGGACTCAGAATCAACTAGTGACCTAAACCCTGGCTGAAGTGGTTCTGGGTGGCCTTTTATACGAGAGAGCGTCCAATCAGTCTGGACACTGTCTTTCAAAAAAGTGCATCCCTTTTCAATGCGCTTTTGTGTATGGACGCGCTCTTTAGGCAGATGTTTTTCCGGAAGATCTCTTCTGCAAAAAGCTCTTCCGAAAGAATCCTGCAGTCTAGACATAGCCAGAGTCGGAACACAGACTGAGATGTAAACTTATCATATAAATGCAGTTTGAGCCAAGGCTGCCAATGCACTTTTAGCTCATGTTGCTTAGGACAAGCTAAGTATTGCTACGCATCTGGCATGTGAGCTCACCCATTGCCAGGAGACAAAATGGTAAAAGAATTTTTTTAACAAGGCCTCCAGGCTGCTATGTGTTAGTTTCCCATCTGATATAATTTGAAATCATTAAGATATGAAAGAGAAATAGGCAGGTTACATTTATTACCCTTCAACTGTAGCTGGGATTTTCAAATGGGTGTAAGGGAGTAAGGTGCTCAAATCCTATTATAATCCCATGGAATTTAGATGTCAAACTCCCTCAGGATCCTCTGTAAATTCCCAGCCTTTACTGTTACAATAGTTCTGACCAATGATTCCCTTAACCCAATGTTTCTCAGTCTGTGGGTTGTGAACTCCCTCTCCCCAGAGAGATTTGGAAAAACCATCCAGGGTGAAAGGCAGGGGATTATTGTGAGGAATTGGAAAAATGTATTATAATCCAAAGAAAAGAAAATTTCATTCTGTCACTCCCCATACATCCAGACCTTTCAAGGTAAAGTATTCGCGATCATCTTCTTGAAACAAATATACATGAAGGCTGTGTCTATACTGCACCCCTTTTCCGGAAAAGGGATAAAGATTAGACACATTGTTATTGCAAATGAAGCGGGGATTTAAATATCCCCCGCTTCATTTGTATAAACATGGCTGCCGCTTTTTTCCGGCTCAGGGCTTTGCCAGAAAAAGCACCAGTCTAGACGGGGATCTTTCGAAAAATAAAGCCTTTTCCAAAAGATCCCTTATTCCTGATTTTAAGAGGAATAAGGGATCTTTTGGAAAAGGCTTTATTTTCTGAAAGATCCCCGTCTAGACTGGCGCTTTTTTCCGGCAAAGCCCCGAGCCGGAAAAAAGCGGCAGTCATGTTTATACAAATGAAGCAGGGGATATTTAAATCCCCACTTCATTTGCAATTGCGATGTGTCTAATCTGCATCCCTTTTCCGGAAAAGGGGTGCAGTGTAGACACAGCCGAAGTGCCCATGAAAGCTCATGATACCATCTACATTTTTTGTTTCTCTCTGAGGGGCTGCAAGACTATGTGTTGTTTTTTAAGTTTTTCCAAATATACTTGCACATACACATTTGGGTTTATCTTTGTTGTCATTAATACATTTGTCTCTTACTTTTATCATAAATATTAAAGGCTTATGAGTAAATGTAAAGGCATCATGAGCATTTTTTAATTTCTAATAGGAAGTTGTCAAATTGAAAGATTTGAGGTTGAGTTATATCGTGACATTATTGTTTTGGTTCTCTGGTTGTAATACAAAAAATTGAGTATGACTATACGACATTTTTGTAAATCTTTGGTGAATTGAAAAATAATAGTAAAAAGAATAAAATCTTTCAAGTCAAATGGAAAATTATGTTCAGCTTGAAACTAAATACTCCATTTTGGTTTTAAATCTTTAAAATAATGTTTTATTTTAAGTAAAATTGAAGGAAATTTTGAAAATGTTATTTTTAATGGAGAAATAAAAGGGCTTTGTTTTGAAAATGTCAAACCAAAACATTTAGATCTCTTTGGATATGGATTTTAGGTGTGTGTGTTTTATACCAAAACAATTCAGGACATTTTGACATGCATTTACAAAATGTTTAGGTTGATACAAATCTGCATTTTTGACAAAAAAAAAATTTGCAGCTGAAAATGTTTGCCATGCTGTAATCATGAACACGTTGTGTTTTGGACTGCTGGCTTTCACTAATCTGATAGAAAATCATATTTCAGTACTTGGAGCAAAATTGTTCCATTTGTTTACTGATGATGTAGCAGATGAAGAAGAAGGTAAGAAAACGTCATGACCTTATTTATACTGGAAAAGTCTAGGAAGAATTTACAAAAAACGTCAGACACTCCTAATAAAAGGTGAAAGCTACTGTTCATCACCTGTAGCTCCCATTAACTTCAAGAGGAGCAGCAGTATGTGGCTCAAAAATTAAGAACCGGGCAAATAAAAGGTATTGTTGACTAATATAAAGAATGTGTATTGGAAGGAACAATTTAAAGCACTTCATACAGATTGATGGTTTTGAATTAGTTATTCAAAACTTCACAAGGAACGAATTTAGGAATTACTGTGGGTAGCCCAATGAAGAGGTCAGCTCAGCATGCAATTACAACCAGAAAAGGAATGAGAGGTTAGGGTGCATTAAGGAGGTCACAGAAAAATATTACATAAAAATATGATGCTATTATATGACTCAATGCTCTAGCCTTACCTTGAACAGTGTTGCATTGCCCTACCACCAAACAAGAGCGAGAAAGGAAATAGAAAACAACCAGCTAGGGCAAAAGAAATAGTTAAAGACAGGGAGAGCAAAGAAGGGAAAGGGAGGCTAAAAATGAAAGTCTAGGTCCCAAGGGTATGTTGCTCCATTCCTGTGCCAAGAGGAGGTGAATCATCTTTGCCTTATCTTTGGCTAAAACAGCTCCCTATGGGCCACATGCCAGATGAGAACAGATGGAGCACACTGCATCCCAGTCACACAACTATGTATCACAATCACAGGACCATTCCGATGGCTCTGTGCTAGCCAGGGAAACTTCTTATGAGGCAGTTCACCCGGGCTTATTTGTAATGCTTATACAGTTTCTTAGCACTATTTGTAAAAGCTATTTGTAATGCATATACCATTTTGTAGCACTATAAAAGACAAAAAGGGGTCCTGGCATAAGAAAATGAGGTAGTAGAAAAGAGTTTAGTTTGGAAATGAGACAAGTGAGAGAATACTTGATAGATTTATGTATGTACAATGGAGGGTAAAGAAAAAATCCTTGTGAGTACTGCAAAATACCGTATACGGCTAACAAGAAAAATACAATTAAAAGGCAGCTAAGGGGCAAAGATTATTCACAACATACAAATAATTTGTGGAACTCACTGTCTCAGGACACTTTTGAGGCAAATGAGTTAGCTCAATTACAAAAAGTAGAAGATACTTTTATATGAACAATTTTCCATAGATTTTTTTCCTTGGGAAGGATTGTATATGCAATATCTGTCAATGATAAGGGGTGAGGACAAAGGCAGATTGCTACCTAGAGTCAGGACGAATTTCCTTCACCATGATTTATTAGTACTAGACCAATGAGTTAAGTATAGGACTGTCTTTTTGCTGTCCCCACCAACATCCAGTGTAGGTTACTGGCAGAAGTAGCTGGGCCACTAGTCTTTCTGTGGGGCCAGCCTTACATTTTTATGAACTATAGTTAGGGTCCTACCAAATTCATGGTCCATTGTGCTCAATTTAAAACCTTGTAAATCTCACGATTTCAGCTATTTAAATCTGAAATGTCGTATTGTTGCAATTGTAGGGGGCCTGACCCAAAAAGGAGTTGTATGTGTGTGGGGGAGGCAGGAGGGAGTCTCAGGGTTATTGTAGGGGGCTTGCAGTGCTGCTACTGTTACTTCTGTGTTGCTGCTGGTGAGGGTGCTGCCTCAGAGCTGGCCATCTGGAGATCAGTCACTGCTGGCCATGAGCCCAATTCTGAAGGCAGCACTGCCACCAACAGCAGCACAGAGATAATCATGGCTGCAGAGCTGGTCCCTTCGGCATCAGCCACCATTCTCCAGCTGCCCATCTCTGAAAGCAGCAGCACAGAAGTGAGACGTAAGAGCAGTCGGAGAACAGCCAACAGCCATTGCTCTCAGACCACCCAGCTCTGAAGGCAGCACAGAAGTAAAGGTGGCAATCCCATAAGGACCTCAAAACTAACCTTTGTGATTTTCTCTGCAACTTCCTTTTGGATCAGGAGCTCCAATTTGAGAAACATGCTCTTCCCTATGAAAGCTGTATAGGATTGTGTAAATGCACAGTAAAGACTAGATTTTATGGGAGAGACCAGATTTCATGGTCTCTGACTTGTTTTTCATGTCCATGAAATCGGTAGGGCCCTAACTATAGTCAAACTAAAAAAAAAAAAAAAGCTTCAGGGGGTAGGTCCGTTCATCTGAAGAAGTGGATTGTGCCCATGAAAGCTCATGATACCATCTACATGTTTTGTGAGTCTATAAAGTGCTACCAGACCATTTGTTGTTGTTGTTCTTAATCTACTCTTGTCTGTCCTCTTTTCAACCATTTGTGGCAGGACAGACACCCCAGTCTCATTGTCAAAACTGTTTTGAATGATCAGAGTGGTTTGGTCCCATAAGAGTTACTGCAAGAGCCTTCTTTCTATAATTAGTTGATTAGCACATGATTAGTTCTGTGCATGAGTTTTCCTGATGCGGGATGTTTAAAAAACAGACAGGACACATAATCCATTTCAGTATAACTTCCATCTGGGATGTTAGCAAGGCAAACACCAGTTGGCTCAGGAAGAAGCAGACTTCTTCTTTGCATGTTCTTAGGGTCCTGCTTTATGCTTTGATGTAGGTCGTTGGAAAGTTGCAAATATGATTTAACTACCCAAAAGGGGGCAGCCTTTGCTAATTGACTGGGATTGCTTGTGGTATCTAGCTAGCATTCCTGTTGTTACTCCCTGCACTGAGGTTTCAGACCTCTTTGCTACCTGAATCCTGACAAGTCTGAACTCAGGCATTGTACTGCAGTACTTGCACCTGAAGTGTGTTTCCTTTTTTTGTTTTGTTTTAAAGAAATATCTGGAGCTTACTGATTGCTGTCTGATCAGATGCTTGGTTCAATTCAAGTCACTTTCCTTTCTTATCTATGAACCCTTGTTATTATGAAATCATTTAGATCTACCGTCAAATATTTCTTTCAATAACACAATGGGTTAATACTGCTGCTATTTCACGGCTTTTCACAACAAGACGGGTTCATTGCTGTAAGTGTCTTTTTGGTGGCTTGCAGGCAAGTGACTCTGATTAGGGATTATATTTCTAATTATCCCCTTGATTTAGTTAGAATAAAAGCATCAGTGACATTGCCAATGACCCAGATGTTTGAAAAAGCCTTAGATTAAGCTATTGAGGCCTTTTCCTCCAGATCTCACAATATTACATTAGCACAGGCTCAGAAGCTGCAGAATTGGATTTAAATCCAGCACTTGGACCCCCTCTGTAATCTCATTTTGTACTTTGAGTGGCGAAAATAACAGTAATGCGGCTGCCACAAAAGTGACTGTGTGAGCATTTTTCACATTAGAAGGGCTTTTAATAAAGTGAAAGTGCTTTAAGTGCAGAAGCATCTTACCTTATATTCTTCCATCCTGGATAACGATGGCAACATTTCAGAACATTGTAATCCATGGTGGATGGGAGACTCAGGAAAAAGGGACATAGCTTTCTGACTCTCAGTGTAATAGAGGCTCCAGATATTAAGCTCTGATTAAAGATTGATGGTGGTTGCATCGCTCGTGGTTACTTTCAATTTTTGTTTGCACATTTAGCTGTCAGATGGCATTCTTAATAAAGATGGGAGGGCAGCAGCAGAGATTGCATCAGTTGCTACTGTGTTCTTAACTGCTTCCAAGAAGAAGAAAAAATATTAAGAAATTCTTAAGTGGTTTAGCATGTAATGTATTGAAGCTCCTTCGGAAAGGTACATTAATTAATATAAAGGCAGTGGTTTACATCCAAGGCCATTTTTGTCAGCAAACTTGGCATGGTCCTCATAAGGTTGATGAATGGGCAATGGTGCAAGGGAATGAGTGCAAAACTGTGCACCACATGCATGCTACCAGCGCAAGAGAGAGTGTAAAATCAGGTAGTGCTTCATTGTGGCGTATAGGACTGATTTACCTCCTGATGTTAGAATTAGCAAATGGCGTTTCCAGTACAGGTGATCGTTTTCAATGCTAATTTACCATCTGCTATGAGCAGGTGGTCTTTCCCTTTGAACACTTTTCTATAGCACATAAATGAAGTGATGAATTTCCATTCCAGGATGTTTTATTCCAAGAAAGTTAATAATCTGCATATTTTTCAATGGGGAGCAGGAACTTGCCAGCAGATTACAGCCTCACTAAGGAAATGGCTTATTTACAAAAAATATATATTTTTTTAGGGAGCAGACAGGGCTTTGTAGGTGTTTATGAGAGATTCTCCCCTCCCCAAAGGCTGTGAAATGATTTGGATTCCTGTAGAGTGTGATAAAATGTTAGCGACACAAGGGGGCCATGCTTTAGACCAATACTCATACAATTAAAGAGACAGTTCTCTTGCACTCGGTTGCTTTAGTATTGGATTGTTGTACAGCATGTGTATGTTGGGGTTAAACATCAGCTTTCATTTAAAAAGGCAAAACGCCAAAGAAATGGAGCCTAAAGGGACTGTTAGTTTACTACAGACGGTTAAGACCAGCTGCCCAAGAAAAGCTTGGGAAAGCTAGTACATTTTTGTACAGGCTGTCTCCTTTTATGGAGCACTGCTATTGTGCATCGATAGCAGTGCTTACTGAGGGGACTATACTGTGTTAAGAAAGGGGTGGGTAAATACTGGCCTGTGGGCTAGATCCAGTCTGCCAGGGTTAGCCCCTGGGCCCTCCACCACTGTATTTACCTGTGCTTCTGTAGGTGTGGGGGATCGCAGCTCCCATTGGCCATGGATCAGCATTCCCAGCCAATGGAGCTGCGATCACCCAGACCTGAGTAGGTGCAGGTAAATATAGCGGCAGCCGCCCAGCAGGGGTTAATCCTGGTAAACTGTCGCTGCGTTATTGCCCACCTTTGTGTTAAGAGGTATGGAAAGGAAACTATTCACAGTACATGGCAGCACCAAGTTTTGGAGGTCCTTCAAAACCCCCTGAGCTATGAGACACATTCTTGAGCACAGTCACTTGACACCTGATGGTTTCCATACTTACTTATATACAAGGACACAGAGTACACACTTAACAACACAGAGGGCCTCAGACATAAGTGAACCTGTGCAGATGGCCTGTCCCACTGCTGGCTCCAATGGTAGGAAAAAGGAGGATTCCTTTTGTGACACCTCTGGCCACCAGTCTTAGCCATTCAGCCTTGAAGTGAGGCCAGGGTATAATGTTGTGGCAATGCTACACTGAAGGCTACATAGCTGTTTTGGGGGGAGTCTTTGGATTTTGTCCAGACTTTATTAGTTTCCTGCCATGTGGGCTACGCTTCCATGTCTTCAGTATGAGCAAGGCTGAGGCTAGAATGCCTTAGGTTAGCATGTGCTTGATGATGCTTGGTTTGGTATTGACATATTCCCTCTGTTGGAATTAGTTGATGAACCTGCTACAATCATTAAGCCTCTAGAGCATTGGCTTTCAACCTTACCTGACTACTGTACCCCTTTCAGGAGTCTGATTTGCCTTGTGAAACCCCCATTTCACCTGACTTAAAAAACATGTGCTTACAAAATCAGATACAAAAATACAAGTGTCACTACCATACTGTTACGGAAAAACTGCTTACTTTCTCATAAAGTTGAAAGTAAATATTGTACTTATATTTCCATGGCAAATAACTAAGGGTAAGTCTAGATTACATGCCTCTGCCAATAGAGGCATGTAAACTAGGCTACCCAACGTAGCCAAAGAAGCAGGGATTTAAATATCCCCAGCTTCGATTAAAATAAACATGGCTGCCGCGCTGTGCCAGCTCAGCTGATCGTCAGCACAGCGCGCGCGTCAAGACATGAATCGGTCAACAGGGGAAGCCTTTGTTGACTGCTCCCTTATGCCTTGTGAAACGAGGTTCACAGGAGCGGTCGACAAAGGCTTCCCCTGTCGACCGATCTGCATCTTGACTTGTGCGCTGTGCAAACGATCAGCTGAGTTGGCACAGCACGGCAGCCATGTTTATTTTAATGAAGCCAGGGATATTTAAATTCCAGCTTCTTTGACTGGGTCGGGTAGCCTAGTTTATATGCCTCTGTCGGCAGAGGCATATAGTCTAGACATACCCTAAATGACTGGATGTACCCCTTGGAAGACTTCTTTGTATGCCCATGGGTTTCCCTGGTACAGACCACTGAACTAGACTAAATCCTCCCATCAAGGGTATGTCTTCACTGCATAGCTTTTTCAGGATACCTCTGGTATCCCAAAATAGCTACCATGCAATTACACCAGCCACCTGTTATTTCAAAATATTTTCAAAATAAAGGGTGCACTATTTTGACATCCTTGTTCCATGAGGGTTAAGGGATGTCTTGAAATAGCACATTATTTCGAAATTTGGCGCTGTGTAGATGCCCCACATTTTAAAATAAGCCATTTTGAAATAGATTTGAAATAAGATACGCAATTTGCATAGTGCAAAATGCATATCTTATTTTGAGTTTAGGGTACTTTATAGATGCACCCCAATACTATAATTGAAATTAAAGCACACTAGCAGTTGTATGCGTCTCACTTACACATATACAGTACAGTCATGTAGATCCTGACATCCTACTGATCTGCACAGAGCACTTCTCAAGGGTGTGTGTGTGTCTCAGAGTTCACCTTTGCATTCCCCTAATCCTGATGCAGCCTTTGTGCATGGCTGGTCACTCTGCATTTGAAAATAGTGTATTCAATGCCACAGACTTGAATATGGTGCACTGGGGACTGGAACCAGAAAGAGCATCAGAGGTATTATGCCTCACAGAGTTGCCTCTCTGTTGGGTGTATTTTCTGTTTCTTCCCGCAAGACATATGCACTTTATTCAGTCATTAGTCTTGCTTAGAATATTCCTTCAGGCATGCCAAACCCTCTTAGTGGGCTGGCACATAGAAGGTGTGTGTGGCCATTATCCTGCCCCTCACCTCTTTTATTTTGGCAGGAAAAAGCAGTACAGCCTGCATTGCTTTAAGGGTAGGGCCAGCTATTATGAATAACGAGTTGTGTGTGTGGTGGGAAAGCTTCTTGCTCACCCAGGGGTGCTCACAATCTAGCCCTATGAGAAGTACATCCAGTTTACTGAGGCTGTTACTTGTTTGTAAATCATTTAACTAGAAGCTTAGGGACACATTCTAGTTTGACTTCTACCTGTTTAGCATTACTGAATTCAGAGAAGTTGCTCTAGATTTACACCAAATTCTAGATTTTTCTTTTCTTTTTAACATCTGAGGGTTAAATTGAGACTAACATTACTTTCTGAATTGCTGATACAGATGGAAATGTCATGTACTGTGGCTTAGTCATAAATGTTTAATTCTTTGTGTATGGGAGGGATTTGTTTTTAATAAAAATGGTATTGACTTTTACACCTCCTTTTCCTCTATGTTTCTTTTTGCAATATTACAGCTGGTTTCAATTACTGTAAGGTTTTTTTTTGAGTGGACAATTAATTAAATCTACAATTGCCCACCAAAATGTAATGCCCACTTTTAATTCTTTCAGTCTGGTTATTTATCCCATAAAACATCATCAAAGTTTTCTTCTGTTTCAATTTAATTTGGCATTTATATCCATCTAATAAATAAAATACCACACTTTGATTAATAAGTATGACATTCTGCACTCTATTCTCAAAGATGTAAACCATTTTCAAATCCATTTTTCAAAGTTATTCCTCATTGCTGACCGTGTGTCAGAAGTGCTGGAACTGGAGATGCAGGAGAACAGTCATACCCTCTGGCTTGAAGTGGTTTTCATCATACACAGGTTTAACAGTTTGGTTCAATGGTTGTCAGCATCCCCCCACTATACAAATTGTAGCAGCATCCCTGCAACATGTACTGCTCCTCCAGGCCAACTGAGTATAGGAAAGTTCAGAATTGCTGAGTTTTTTGCTTCCCTTGTTGTTTATATGGCTGATATGATGTTGACTGACACAGAAGTGATTTAACAGGGAAGACCCCCAGAAATAAAAATGTGTGCTGTTACATCTTAGGCTAAAGAGCCCAGACTCTTTTGCGGCTGCCATAATAAACTCGTATCCTCTGTGGAGGAAGCATAGAAGGTGACCTACAACACACTAGCTGGGGGATTATGTATTTCTCTTGAAGAAAGGAAGCATGTCCTGAGCTGTTGAGATGCACAGCAGTTTGAATCATGGCTAACTCCCCACACCTGATTGCTGCAATCCGGGCCAACACCACGTATTGAACCAGATACTTTCAAAGCTGAAAGCACATTAACAAATGTTAAACATGTGGAAACAAGTTAGGGCATTTTGTAGGAACATATCCAATTACTGTCCAAGTTTAGCAAAGTCATAGAAAGGTTAGATAGGTGTGATCAAGCCGTTGGGCAGCATTTGATTTAAATGGCTAGCACACTGTTCTAGTCTCCAGAATTAATTCTAGTTGTATCCCAGTCCAGTGTTTAGTTGTATCCTTTTCAGGGCAGTCCTTCACAAAGCAGCATTATATATCTAAATAAATATCAGTCAGGCTGGCAAAATAGCTTAACAATTGGATTGCTTTCACTAATCATCGTTATATGATCTTTATATGCACACTTATAGTATGGAGTCCTATAAGCACATCTATTTTGCATTATTCACCATTCATTGCCTCTGGAACCAATCCCTAAAGGCCTGCATGCCACAAGTTGGGCTGTTGTCCAATCAGTGTAAGGGAACATCTACACACGGAGACTAAACCATTATACTCCAATAGTGTAGATCAGTGGGTCTCAATCTTCCCAGATGATTGTACTCCTTTCAGGAGTCTGATTTGCCTTGTATAACCCAAGTTTCACATCACTTTAAACTACTTGTTTATAAAATGAGACATAAAATACAGAAGTGTCACAGTGCTCTGTACTGTTTCTGAAAAATTGCTTACTTTTTTATTTTTAACCATATAACTATAAAATCAGTTGACTGGAATATAAATATCGTGTTTACATTTCAGTGTACAGTATACTGATCAGTATAAACAAGTCATTGGCTGTATGAAATATAGATTGTACTGGTTTCACTAGTGTTTTTTATGTAGACAAATATCTAAATGAATTGATAGACCTCTGAAAGACCTCTGTGTACACAACCACTGGTGTAGATGCAACCTAAACCAATGGAAGGAAGTTTCTGTTGGTATAGGAAAACTGCCTCTCCAAATAACAGTATCTAAATCAACAGAAATAGTCTTCCTTTACTAGAGCTATGTCTATACTGGGGATCAGGCCAGCTTTGCTACATCAATCAGAAGTGCAGATCTGTCACACCCCTGACTGAGGTAGCTACTAACTTTTATGTTTAAACCAGGCCATAGAACATACTGGCTCACTAGCCAATGATGTGACATAATTATTAGAAATAGCATGTTTAGAGGTATCACTTACACCCGTATAAGCCTGTTTTAGTTTTATTTGGGCACCAGACAGGGCTCCTGTAATTCATGAGAAGTATTTTTTGTTAAGCTCTAATTTATACCCTTGTTAGTCAGCAACATTAGCTTTTGACAACTGGTCAAAGAAAGTCTTCCTTTGTAATGCTGTAATAAAGCCATATGTCCCCCTCTCCCAGATTTCACTGTTATCACCATAGCTGCCTGATCCACAAGGGATGAGTTGGTTGTGGCCTCAGCAAGGGAACTGTGGCTCTTTACCATAAGCTGTACCAGCCCATGTTCAGCAACAGTGACACTAGAACTCAGATAATCCTGCTCTCACCACATATACTTAGGAGAATCTCTGTTACATTAGATTTTTGATTGTATAGGGTCTATGACACCCAGATGAACAATTCAGTTTATGTCCCATAGAGACCAATAGTACCCAGTCACATCATCCAGCTCGTTGCAATATACAAACATATAACCATGATTAAATCACTTTCCCTGGAACTGTAATATAGTTACTATGGAGAATGCCTATTCCCCAGCATGTGACTCGTTGGTTCTCCCAGGGTGAGGTTGGTAGGTGTTCCTTATAATGAAGATGGAGATATTGTGAATATATAAGCAATTTTTCAGCTTAATGAAACAACTGCGACACTCTAAATTACTTGATTCCTGCCTTCGTTTGCAACTCATTGACTTCCTCCAAACAGAAATTTTCTCTATTGCAGTAAAACCGTTAAAAATTGAGAACATGTTTTAGAGGGGCGTCCCTAGTCTTTGAGTGAATCTCATCAATTCTAGTAGCATCCACAAGACTGATGAGACACGATAATGCGTAATAGTCACATTTCCTGCTACTTTTAGGTTCTGTTCTACAACGCCATTATCAGAATGCCCATCACTGATAAGTGTAAGTGAAAGCAAAGCAAAACTCTCTATTGTAAGATTTGTGTTTAAACAGAAGCTGGCAAAATATGAAATACTTTTGTCTTTGGCTTTATATGCTAATTTCCTTGCTTAAGCATTTTGTGGCAAAGTACAGAGGCATCAACTGAAAAGTGTGCTTTGCTAGTTTTTAACATCTTGCAAGGATATCCTGGGAGTCTTTGCAAGATGTTGCAAAGCTTTTCATGGTAAATGATTGTAGGAATTTGAACATTGGGTTTTACCATTTGGGTGTATTTCTCATCTGACACCGTTAGCACTCAGACTCAATGCTTAGCGGTCCAATCTAATTAATCAGTAGGAGTTATATTACTGAAATGAAGTTTGAGTGACACACGGCCATGCTTTGGTTCATGCTTCTTCCTTGATCCATAGCCAGTCCTCTTCCTAGTGCAGATGACTTTTCCCTTCTTATCTAGCTTGAACTAGCCAGTGCACTGATGGGTGGTATCCAGGCATTGTGTAAACAATATACTCCATGTGCACCTCCCGGCAAAGGTGCTGTTCCTCATTTTGCACCGTGACCCACAATGCACACATCAAGCACATGGTTGTGTGTTTGAACTGGCCACAACCGAGACCAATGAGAGCAGAGACAGACCCTTATTTTTAAATGGGCAATGTTTAGCCAAATAGCAACTTGTGTGTTTTTGCCCAGGCTGGTTTATATGATCTACCAAGTGATTTATCCTTATAGCTAGTAAAAGTTTTCTATTTGGGTTGATGCATGTATTCTTGTTTCTCCTCTTGTCACCAATTTTTCCATTTGGATATATATTTTTAATTCAATCTTTGCCTGGTGGTTTTGGCTATTGGTTTCTGGAATGAGCCACACTTTTGGTTATTTTTAAAAAAATTATATTATCCCACATATTTTATTGAGCATTACGTATGTCAACATAATTTAAAACAAAGCAACGAATGGTGGCGAAACTATGGAAATCCTATGGCATCGGATCTGTAACTTGAATTAAAACAGAAAATGAAAGCCTGGGGATTTATTGGCTGACTTCTTTTATATGTGTTTATCTCAATTTTACAAATGTAGCATTCCTTGTTTGTGATCATGCACTATTTTCAAGTGCAAAGCAGTGGTACAAAGGGCCACTCTGGCCCGGTACACCTTACTGGTGCTATTTTAGCCAGTACAGTGTACCGGGAAAACTCCCTGCCAGCCACATCTTTGCGTACAGGACTGGGATCTGGACGACGGGGACGACTAGCTGAAGGAGAAGTTGCTAGTGTTCTGCTCTGTTCCCCGCTGCCCCTCCCAGCAGAGAAAGGAGCAGAACTCCCACCTCCTCCCACCCCCACCTTGTACCCAAAGTCAACAGGTATGTGGAAGAGAAGGAGGTGGGCTGAACAGCAGGGATGGGAGCAGAACTGTCAGCAGCTCCTCTGTTTGCCATACTGCCCCCAACCCTCCTCCCCCCAATAATTTGGGATAGGGAGGGGAGGGAAGAGCATGAGGGTCCTGGGCTGGGGTGAGGCAGAGATGAATGGGGAGGTCATGTGCCACCCTTAGCGAATTTGCCCTTCCCTCCCATACCAGTAAGACCTTTTGTTTACTAGAACCTCTAGTGTAAAGCCATTTCCACTTGTTTTATTTAACTATTTTAATGGAAGCCTTTTCTCTTTTTCTTTCCTGAAGAGTTGATCAACCCCAGATATTAGCTTTTTCTTTACTCTGCGTTAATTTATTCCAGTTACAGTAAGAGATAATGTTACAAACAAGGCATTTAGATCAAGGAAGCTGTGAGGGGTTCAGGGTGCGATCACCCCCTCTCAGCCCGAAAGAGGGGGTCTGCGGACCCTCTTGCCCTCTCTCGGTCCCTCATCAACTCCCGGGACCCCGCTATGGGGCCCCCGATCTTGGGTGCGATCACCCCGTCCCGGGAGGAAGGGGGGGTCAGCGAACCCTACAATAGTCACCCGTCCCTGCAAGGTGGGGCAAAAGGTCTGGGTTTTCCCCCTTGTGGGGTTCCGCCTTGTATCTCGCCCTCGTTATGGTCGTTGGAAGCGGGGGAGGGGGACCCGGTACCACCCTCTCTCCGGGTCCCAGCCCGGGGCCCTGAGCATCGGGGCTTGCTAATGGATGGGGGGGTCACTCTCTCCGAAACTCGTCCACCCATGGACGCCAAAAGTGCCCTGCCCCGGGCTGCTTCCTCCCTCTTGGCGGCTCTTGGCGATGCCACCTCAAACCCCAAAACTTACCGCGGCTCGGTCGCTCGGCTCTGGGGTCATCTGGGGGAAGTTGCCAGGGAGGGCTCCCTTGGCTGGATCCACTCTCGGCTTGGCCGTTTCCTCCGGGCCTGGCGCGGTAGGGTTCGGCCCTCGTCGGAGGAGGAACTGGCTGGCCGCCGGTGGTGACGGCTGTCCCTATGGCCTCGGGGCCGAGGCCTGGCCGCCCGCCGGCCTAGATGGCACTCGGGGTCTGTCCTCGGGGGGAGGCCGTTACTCCGCTGCTGCGGGGAGGCTCTCCCTTGCCGCGTCGGCAGCAGGCCTTTTCAAAGTAGCCCACCGCGCCGGCCACTGCCCGGGGCCCCTCCCCTTCCTGCAGCGTGCCGGCCTCTGCCCCCTCTGCATGCCCGCTGCACTTCACCCCGCCTCCTCCCCGCGGGGCCTCGAGGGAGGGGCCAATGCTCCCCCGCCGACGCAGGCGTGGCGGCAAGTGGGCCTGCTGGCTCCTCTGGCTTACGCTGAGGTAATGCCGGGTGGCTCGGGACTGACCGCCGGTTCCCAGTGGGGGGTGGCTCCGGCCAGCCTCCTCCCGGGGCAGTGACGACCTGTCACAGAAGCATACAAAGCGACACAAGACATGGAAGTCAGAGGTGCCATTTGTGAAATGTCTTGGAAGTGCAAGGAGCATATGTTTAAGTGCAGGAAGACATTGTGGGTATGTCTACACAGCACCATTATTTTGAAAAAGTAGTGTTATTTCGAAATAATTCAGTCTGAATCTACACAGCAGGCAGTTATTTAAAAATAATGTTGAAATACTGTCAAGCTGGAGGACTTCTTACTCCGACTCCTGTACCCTCATTGTAAGGGGAGTAAGGGAAGTTGGAGGAAGAGTGCTCTATTTTGAAATAATTGCGGTGTAGATGTGCCGAATTTTGAAATAAGCTATTTTGAAATAAGCTCCGCAATTGATGTAGCTCAATTTGCGACCTTATTTCGAATTAAACCCTGCTGTGTAGACACACCCTGTATGTGCAGAAAATTCAAGGTAAAGCTTCTCCAAGCCTAATCCAAAACCTGTTGAAGTCAATCGTAATCTTTCCATTTATTTCAATAGGTTTTAGATCAAACAGAGAGTGGAAGATCTTGGATTGTATTTTAGTGTGGGTCTTGTTAATGTACTCTTCACTTTAGAAAGATTGCTTGTTTGTTTTCCTGTCGTACTTCTTTTGACTTCATTTTACAGTGATTCCTTCTGGAAAGGGTTTTTCTAATCTCTGGGGCATGCAAAAAGATGGAGCAAGCAGACAGGCAGAGCCCTCTCCTCCACAATAATCTGCAGAGACAGAGAGCTTCTCCAGCCTTAAGGCCAGAGCAAGGACACAGAACATGCCTCTCCAAAAGTGGTCTAATTGAAATTCCTGTGCAGGCCCCTGCTAAACTACTGCTAATAGAGGACAGTGGTAGCAGACCCCAATGCTAATTTCACAAAGGGGCATTACAGAGCATTTGCATGAAACAGTACACAGAATACTGCTTACCACATTGGAGAGTGGCTACATTTTATAATTTTCACAGGGAACTGGATGGGGATGTAACTCATTTAAGAGATATATCTCTTAAAAGGTGCTCATTTAAACTATTTACTGTTTTCACAGATTAAAGGCTATATACAGATTAAAGTAATTAAATTATTCATTGGAAAGAGCAATTCTTTATATCAGATATTTATTAATTTGGTTCCTGTCTTGTTACTGACAACTTTTGATACTTTAAGCAAATATGTCTGTTCTGTATCTTTATAATTCCTTTACCTTTTCCAGGTTTTGTGTGTCTCTTTCTGTTCAAACCCAATTTGCTTTCCTCTCACTGAGGATTTCTTTTGGGTTTTCTGCTCAACTGCAGCAAGATGCTAATGAACTCTTCCTGGCAATTTAGATCCAGCCACTTTGTTTTACGGTATGCAAACTACTGGATGAAGATGAGAATCATAACCCCTCCTAACATAATAATTACTTAATCTTTGCATTGAAGAGACACGGTCCTATCTTTTATTTCATCATCTTCTGCTCTCACATTTCCTCAGAACTCTACTTCAGGTGTAGTAGGAAAGGTACTCAGTGCGTTTGTAATTCTAAAAATGTAAAATGCTCAATGTGTTTAAGAACTATTTAGAACGCTTTGGTTACCTGCTTATCAGTTAGATCTCAAAATCGCTTTACAAATGTCACTACTATCCCCTTTGCACAGATGGGAAAACTGAGGCACAAAGATTGCCCAAAGTTATCCAATGGCTGGTTGTATCTGATATAGCTATGTTGGGTGTTTTAACTATTAAGGCCAATATCAGGAAGCTACAAATATATTATATTAATCATGTGTGAAGTGGGGTGGTTGCCCCTCTCTGGACAGTCAGGGTTAAAGCAGGCTGGAGGGAGCCTGTGCAGAGCCCTAGCCAATCAGAGAGGGGTTTAGGAGGAACCAACGAGAAAGCAGCTTGCTAGAGCAGCCCTGGTTATAAGGAGTTGCTCAGCAGAGAAGAGAGCGGTTGGGTCCTGACCAGGAAAGGTGCAGAACCAGTTCCTTGAAAAGCACCCTGGATAAAGCAGTGCTGAGCAGGCTCAGGAAAACTAGAGGGGGAGGCTCTGGCCTGACACGTGCCAGGCTGTTGCCCTTCATACAGAAGCCAAGAAGGTGCAAGAGTCACAGGGGAAATGGTCCAGGGAGTGAAAGGGGAAAGAAGGAGAGCAGGACAATGACACCACCAAAAGGTCCGTGGGTCAGGACTCAGAGTAGTGGGTGGGCCTGGGTTCCTCCCTTCTTCCTTGCACCACATCTAGCCACCACAGGAGTATGATCATGGTAAACTGCAATTTGCCCTGTAGGTGAGGGGCTAGATCAGAGGAAGGCAATATTTTTTGGTGGGGGGTCACTCCAAGATTTTGGAAAGTGGTCAAGTGATGCACTTTTCTGTGGGGGAGATGTGGGGTCTAGGATGGAGGTTTGGTACAGAAAGGTGCACAGGGTAAGGGACTGGGGTGCAGAAAATGGTATGAGGCCTGAGAGGGAGTTTGGGTGAAGGAGAGGGTTGTGACCTGGGTCAGGGAATTGGGGTGTAGGATCAGGGAAGGTGTTTGGGTGCAGGAGAGAATTCTGGCCTGGGGAAGGGGTGTAGGGGAATAAAGGTTCTGGGAGGGGATTGTGACCTGGGGCAGGAGGATGCAGAGGGTTTGGATGGTGACCTGGGGGAGGGAGTTGGGGTGCAGGAGTGGTAGGGGAGCCAGAGGCAGGCTTTGGCTGGGAGGCTTACCTAAGTGTCTCCTGGCCTGCAGTATCCCCAAGGCAGGCTGGACTCCCTGCCTACTGCAGCCCCAGGCCACTTAAAACTGCTGTCTGTTCCCTCCACATGGCTCTCATCTCCCGGGGGGGGGGGGGGAGGGGGGAGAGGCTTGCGCTGTCCCCATCCCCCAGGCCAATCTCTCAGCTTCTATTTGCTGGTTTTTTTCCCCAGCCAATAGGATCTGAGGAATGGGTTGGGGAGGCAGGGAGATCACACAAAGCCCCCACTCCCTCTCCCTACAGAGCAAAGAGCTGCATGCACTGTGTTTTAAACCGTGGCAGCTGCATACTTGAGGGTCTCAGACAGGGTGGTCTGTGGGCCGGATCCGTGGTTTGGTGGACCGGATCTGGCCCCAAGCTGTATTTTGCCCAGCCCTGGGCTAGGCCTCGGTTGCAGTTGGCCTCAGTGGCCGGCATGAGACTGAAGACTGCTGATGCTCTTGGAAGGGGCTGAGAGGTTGGAGTAGTGGGCACTACAGGAGGGCAATGTCCCAAAGAAGATACCATGGTCCTCCTAGCAACACAGATCCAGAAGTAGACACTGACTAAAAGAGTCTGCAAGGGTCAGAGCTAATTCCCAGAGTGCTCAGCAGGGTGCTGTGACAGTGAGTCGAACCCTGTTTACAACGTGAAAAAGTGATTCTATTTCTCCTCCTCAGTTGGATAATTCTAATGTGCTCTGCTCCCTTCTAGCTTACCCACCAAGCCACTCATAATTTGGCTCTGTGAACCACAGCACTTAATTTCTCTCTCTATATATTTTTTAAAATGTAACAGGCACTTGATAAGTCCTTTATATTTCCTTTGATTTATATTTACAAAAAATAGGCTTGAAGGTCTGTGTGGGATTATACACAAATGTGTAGAAGACCTGGACTGGCCCAATTGTGTATAAAGGTAAATAGGAATCCAGTGCCATTCAAATATTCCAGATATGACTAGGAATAACGTGGAGTGTGTTTGCATGTATATGTGCTTAAGATGACATAGTTTCTAGGTGAAGTGGAAAGGCAAGCTATTAGCTTTTAACTTGCCGGAAGCCAGAACATAAAGTAAATATCGTAAGATTTTATACATGAAAAACTTCCAGGCAGATTTCAAGCATAAATGGATTAAGATGAGGGACAGGTAACTCCTGACCTTGCAGATGATTATTTGAATTCAACTCTTTATGTTCACCCATCTAGCACTAATTATTACCCATATGTATCTGGTGTACACTTTCTACAGTGTATAGATGTCAGGATGTTTCTGTTTTTCTTTTTGTCTGTTCACTTTAACTTTCTGTAGAATGATTTCTTCCCTCTTCTTTACGAGTGTTTTCTGTGAGGGGAGTAGAGGTGGGCATAGTCAGAACAGACTTCATTTTTAATGGTCATTGTGCAATGTTACAATTTTCAGGCCACGAACATAATCATGTGACTTTTTTGAAAGGCATGACTATGCAAACCACTGGGATTAGTTCAGGAAATTTTAAATGGAGCACAGTGCATTCCTCAGTGCATCCTGAGGAGGCAAACTGATTAAAGGAAAGGCAGCAATTTCAATCATTTTGGAACTGCAGCTGAAATAATGCAGTTTGTAATTGCTGGAGTCAGTGGTGCTGGCTTAATAGACTGGTGTATTTGATGAGTTAATTCTTCTACACCAAGAGGTTATGATTATAAATCCCAGAGCTGCTTGCTGGGCTGTAATTTCCAATTACAGTACTGTCTGTGAATTTCTAGGTCATGGAAAAAGTACTTTTGCCATTTATGTGTATGTCCCTTCAAGGAAGTGGGAAAAAAGTAACGAAAGCAAGGATAGTTTGAGTGCTGAGTAATTGATTTAGGTCAGCACCAAACCCAGTCCTTGCAGGAAAATGTTCAGTGTCTCACAGAGTTTATGGTTTAAGGGGGGGGGGAAATGATTGATAATCACAGGTTGTGGAAGCACCATAGGACTTGATATATGGGATCAGACCATTGGACAACCTGGTAAATGGTCCAATATTCTGTCTGGATGCTGCAAAGAATGTGGAAAACATCCTTCACTACTACCATAAATCATCTTTTTAGTTATACAATTCTGCACAGTGTGTGGGGGGGAAATTGCTTGTTTTCTTCATTTCATCTTTTAATCTGCGTGGAAGTGAAAAGCCCTAGGTACCATTCCTCTCTGCTTTCAAAAGAGGAGAATCTCTGAGGACTTGTCTACACGACAGAGAAGATTGGAACTGCTGCAGTCGACCTTCTGGGTTTAGAATGAGCAGGTCTAGTGAAGACATACTAATTTGAACTGAGAGAGGGCTCCGGTCTGTGCTAGTAATGCTGCTCCTCATGAGGAGTAAGGGAAATCAATGGGCTCAAGTGCTCCCGTCAACCTCCCGCTATGTGGATGGCACCAAAACAGAATTTAATAGACATTAAGATACTTAATTATGTAGCTGGAGCTGTGTATCTTGGTTCGACTTTCCCCTTTAGTGTAGACCAGGTGTGAGGCATCTCTCTCAAACAAGGAATGGAGAAATGCAATAGGCAGGGCTCGAAAAATAATGCAATCTACTCGCCCGTGGCAAGTAGATTGCAACCCGGAAGAGCCGGGTTTGGGCGATCTGCGCATGTGCAGATCGCTGGACAGCACAGCTGGCGAGCGGGGCTCGCCGCGGTTCAGTGAGCCCTGGCAATAGGTATCTCAACTTGAAGTATCTCACTGTATTCAAGGCACAGTATCCCTGGAGAACGTGCTGTACCTCCTACCCTGGCTCTCTGAGCTATACACACTTCTTTGCTTTGCTATAATGAAGCACAGATATTAGCAGATAGTGGAATGGGAGGAATAAAGGCAACAATAGTGTACTTACCAGCATCTATCATACTGGTCTCCGATAGCCTACACTACGGCCCTTTATCCTTCAGCGAGAGTCTTCACTACCCTTCACTAGTGAGAGTCTAACTAATTGTGTCTGAGGAAGGACTTAAAGGTCGGGCCACTTATTGCTAAATCCTGGGCTGAATACTCAACCAGTATAAATTAATATCCCTCCATTGACTTCTCATTTGTAGTAAGAGAATTTAGTTCTGTGTATTTCATATTAGGAAATGAATGTGAATTAATGTGAATGGTGTCATTACACTGATATATCAACAAGCAACGTAAAATATTGTTTTAGTAATTTTTTCAGGCAGTCTGCTAAGCAATTAGTATTTGAATAACTGTTGTTATTTAAGCATTGCAATTAAAGTGAGGCTTTTTCTAGTAGCTCCATTAGGGCACGTCTACACTGGGGAGCTATTTCAAAATAACTCATCTTATTTTGAAATAATAAGTTGAGCATCCACACTACCAAGCCTGATATTTCAAAATAATGGGCTTGTTATTTCAAAAACATAACTCCTGCTTGTGAAAAGGAATGAGCTTATTTCAAAATAGTTATTTCAGGATTTATTTCAAAATAACTTATTTCAAAATAACATGGTAATGTGGACATAACCTCAGTATCCACAGGTGAAGCTCTTCTAGTGCATTTCTTAGGCATGCACCTAATGCATATTTTCATGTAGTACTGCTACTTGAGATGGATATGCCCTGTGCTGCAGCATTGCAAGCTGGGATTTGATTCTGCACAGTCAGGTTTCTGCTGGATAAGGCAAGGTGTAGTTCTGAAAAAAATGTCAAAAGAGTAAATATCATTTTTAAAAAGTTCTTATTTTGAAAATGGAAAGAGATAAAGGAAAATATTCATGAGCTGTGAAAAATGCCATGAATTTGTTTAGAAAATCAGTATTTTCATTTCCATTTTGAAACTAGGGCATGCATAGACCAATAACAATAATACTTCTATAAATTTCAAATTGTTCCATTTCTACTCTTAGGAAGAAGCTCAATTCTCTACTGAACACCATCAAAGTTTGGGAGCAGTGCAGAGGCAGTGCTAAGAGGGTGCTGAATGTGGCTTCCTGACTTTTAGTTTCCTTGCCCCACAGTAGGTTCAAGCTGGAGGAAATCTCAGCATGGTGGATCTTTGCTTCACCAGGCCCTGTGTTAGAGTTATTAGAGCCCTACAGTAGATCTGGCTGCTCTCAGATTTATGCTTTCAAAAATTGCCCCTTCTCTCCCCTCCCACCCTCCTCTTTTTTTTATACTAGTGCTACTATGAAGTTCAAATCCAGAACCCTTGTGCAGACAGTTTAACAAATAGAACTAGTCCCTCTAAATCAATATCCTATTGGTATTGGTCACAGTACTGTCTTTGACATACATCTGGGCTACATCTAGACTGGCATGATTTTCCGCAAATGCTTTTAACGGAAAAGTTTTTCCATTAAAAGTATTTGTGGAAAAGAGCATCTAGATTGGCACGGACGCTTTTGTGCAAAAGCACTTTTTGAGGAAAAGCGTCCGTGCCAATCTAGACGTGGTTTTGCGCAAAAAAGCCCCAAACACCATTTTCGCCATCAGGGCTTTTTTGCGCAAAATGGTTCTCAGTTGTCTGCACTGGCCCTCTTGCGCAAAAGCATTTGCGCAAGAAGGCTTTTTCCCAAATGGGAGCAGCACTGTATTTGCGCAAGAACACTGATGATCATACATTAGATCGTCAGTGTTCTTGCGCAAATTCAAGTGGCCAGTGTAGACAGCTGGCAAGTTTTTCTGCAAAAGCGTTTGCTTTTGCGGAAAAACTTGCCAGTCTAGACGCAGACCTGGTGTCATCTTTTAGAATGGGTGGAGAAGGAAGTTTCTGACCATATGAAAATTATAGACAGAAAACTGGGGAGTTAGTGTTCTCTGAGGATATGTCTAAACTGCAGAGTTTTTCCAGAAAAATGCCTGTTTTTCCAGAAAAACTACACTTACATCCACACTGCAATTGAGTTCTTTTGACAAAAACTTGAAAGAACACAGGGTTTTTTTCCGACAGCGGTAAATCTCTTTCTATGAGGAAGAAGCCTTTTTCCAAAAGACCACTTTTAGAAAAAGGCGTGTGAGGATGGGGAAGAGGGTTTTTTGTTTTGTTTTCGAAAAAAGAGGCCTCCAGGAAAAAGCACAAGTGCCTTGGTAGCCACTCTGTCCAGAGTAATCACAACTTAAAAGTGAGATAGCATCCAATCAATGTGGATGCTCTCTTTTGAAAAAGAAGATCATTTTTTCTATGTGCTTTTGCTGTGTGCACTCTCTTTCAGAAGAAGTTTTTCTGGAAGATGTCTTCCAGAAAAGCGATAGAAATGTAGCCGTGTTAGTCTGGTGTAGCTGAAACAAAATACAGGACTAAGTAGCACTTTAAAGATTAACAAGATGGTTTATTAGGTGATGAGCTTTCGTGGGCCAGACCCACTTCCTCGGATCAAATAGTGGAAGAAAATTGTCACAACCATATATACCAAAGGTTACAATTAAAAAAAATGAACACATATGAAAAGGACAAATCAAATTTCAGAACAGAAGCGGAATGGGGGGGGGGAGGTAAATGTCTGTGAGCTAATGATATTAGAGGTGATAATTGGGGAAGCTATCTTTGTAATTGGTAAGATAATTAGATTGTTTATTCAGACTCAGGTGTAAAGTATCAAATTTAAGCAGAAAAGCTTCTTCCATATGAAGCCTGCAGTCTAGACATAGTCCCAGCAACCTAACCTGTCACCCCACTTTCCTCACATTCACAGACCATTGACTTCCTCTAAATTACAGGAGACCCCCGACTTGCGATCCCAAGTTCCGACCCCTTACACTTACAACCATTTTTGTAAGTGCAGTAGCCGCAGAAAAGTCCCAACTTATGTCCTCAGCTCACATTTATGATGGAGCATGGTGCCTATTGTAAATGAGGGCTTGAGTTACGAAGTCGGGGGCCTCCTGTATCTACCCTATTAATTAACAGCCATAGCCATAATCACAGCCTTCTTTTTCCTTTCTTTGTGATAAGTCTGTCATGGAAGTGAGTTGCCAGATTTTTAAGGTTGAGATGGACAGTAAAATACAGGTTTGTGCTATCTGTCTTTGACTCATTCACTGCTCTCCACTTGCTTGCTTCTCTGTTTTAGTTTCCTTCCCTTTGTAACTTCACAAACCCATGTGAAAATGGCCATTCTGTCAAAAATGTATTTGAAAAGGTCAAAGTGGCAGCATAAGCCATCATGCACAGAATAGCAAGTTTTCAAATTCTGATACATCCTTCTCACCACAAAGAGCAAGGACACTGGGAAATGTATGCTGCCTAAACCAATAAGATCACTTCTGACACAGTGCACCAACTGCTTTGCAGTAAGTCTCAGACATCTGGTTTGGCTGATTTATAGCTAGTTCTTTATTATCACGGCAACTGTTAGCATAGCCCTGGAGGAAGAAGTGACTAACTGTGATGTTGCTCAGCAGAGCTGCATGGAGTATGTGTACACAGCTTGTGAATGTAGCTGAAAAATCCAATGATGGAAACTTGTCTGCCACGTGGATTTGAATCTATGACCTTCACAGCACAGAGCAAACTCCATTTTTGATAAAACAGCAGTTTTTAGAGACCGAGTTAAAGCACATAAAAGTTTTAGCCTACATGCCAGTTTGCCTAACAAAAGCAGGCAGTGGAGAAAATCTTGTTTCATGTATAAACAACCTTTTTGTATGATGTTTCCATTGCTTTTTTGTAACAGATTTTTTTGTTGGTTTGACAATAAATGATCCAAAGGGATATGATGCATGAAGATTTTTTTTTAAATAAAGATGCCACCATTTGATCCAACATATAAATTGAAGAATTATCTGAAGAGAAAAAGATTTTAATCTCATGCTGTTAGTAAATGATATCCAGACCCTCTTTGTGAACTGTCCAAAAAAAATCCCCAAATCCATACAAACAAACCTGCAAGTAAAGTCATAACACTGATAAATCCTTCTAAATCCTGTATTTAGGTTCATCTCACCTAATCTTTCCACTCCAGTCTCAACATTTTGATTGCTAAAAATGTTTCCTCTTGTCACTTTCTCACCCATGTCTTGGTTGGTCTTCACTATCCTGATTTAGAAACTACTAACAGTAAGTGCATTGCACAGGATAAATTTGTGTGGGTTAAGATTGCATAATCCCAAGTAAATGTGGTGGGTTTTTTTTAAAACATGGGGATGGATTCTATGTGTTTTCATTTGCTGGGAATGGAAAGTGCTTATGAGTAACACAGAGATATATTTACAAAGTGATGCTTTGGCAGCAGATACACACACAAATCCATTTGATGCGGAAGAAGGGATGGCAGCTAGTTCACCACTTGCAAAAGGCACTATTCAGCACTGACTTCCGGGCAGGGAAAAACACCAGCCCAAGTCTTTTGTTAAGTCAATATTTTGTTACTCTGCCTTGTACTGTAATGTTAGGAGATCTTTTAGGTTAAGCCCATTCTTTAGCTGATTGACAGGCCAAGGTGCTTCAGGATTTGGTGTTGGTTCAGTAGGTGACACTCTTCTTTCTGTATTTATACTAATAGCACTGGAGAATTAGAATACTCTGCTTCCTCTGTTGCTGTTTTTTGGATGTAGATAAGTGAGGTTCTGTTCCTCTGTCATGAGTAAGACTCCCTAGGCCAGTGGCCCCAATGAAGTACCTGCGGGAGCCATGGCACCCGCGGGTCCATTTCTGTGCGCCCGCCGCCTGATCAGGGCTGACCCTGCCCCCGGGCATGTGGCACAGGGGTGGCGCCAGCCCTGGGCATGCAGTGCATGGGCTGTGCTGGCCCCGGGAGCACAGCATATGGGCTTCCCCGCCCCTGGGCACATGGCACAGGAGCAGCACTGGCCCCAGGTGCGTGGCTCATGGGCGCGGCCGGCTCCTAGGCATGCGGCACAGGAGTGGTGCCGGCCCCGGGCATGCAGCGCATGGGCTGTTCCGGCCCCGGGTGCACGGCATATGGGCGGCCCTGCCCCGGGCACACAGCACAGGAGCGGCGCCAGCCCTGGGCACATGGCGTACGGGCAGCTTCACCCCTGGGTGTGCGGCACAGGAGTGGCGCCGGCCCATGAGTGTGGCACATGGGTGGTGCTGGCACCAGGCATGTGATGCGTGTGCAGCCCCACCCCCAGGTGCATGTGCGGCCCTGCCCCCGGGTGCCCGGAAGCCCCAAAAGGTTGGGGACCACTGCCCTAGGCAAACTTTGCAACACTGGTAGGAGTATTAATACTAACATCTGCCATTCTTAGCACTATTCAGGAGCTCATACTCCTTGCCAGGTTTATACCTTGGGGATGTCTGTGCCCTATAGACATTTGCAAAAGTCAGGCACAATCTGGACCAGTGCGCGGGAAGCCCCTGTGGGTTAGCTCTGCTAACTGACCTTCTTTCGCTTCACTTATCCAACAGCACTGTATTGTTCAATTTTGTTACGTATACAACACCCCAATGTTACTGATGTGATTCTTTTTCTATATTCGGGAACACTGAGAGCACACATCAGGTAATATATAATTAGTGAAATATATAAGTAGAACAAGAAACAAAGAAATGTGAGGTCAGGTTAGAGCAGATAGTTTCCACTAAGACTTCTACAGAAGAGCATTTGAACCACTCTCAGTCCTGCAGCTGGTAAATCCTGATAGGAAATTAAGCTGAATTTGCTTAATGGCAGAGCTAGAAGGAATCTGACCTAATACTTACAGTGAAACCTTTGGCTATCCCTGTTAATTAAAGTATTTTACAAACATGTCAGGAAGGTGAAGGACTGGCTTATGTTGTTTAATTGTGTTCCCCTACAAATGGTTTAAAATTTCATTGTGTTCCTAAATTACAAGGGGCAAATTATATCCAGCCCATTCCAAGCAGACGCTCAGGTCCCAACATGGCAGATTTTCATTGTATGGGGTGTGTGCGTGAGGAGAGGGGGGAATAAGTAGGGTTTGGAGAACATGCAGTACCAGCTCAGCAGGAGCACTCAATGATCTGCCTAACAGGATTGGTTTAGTGAAGGACCAGCAAGGGGAAGGGATGCTCAGTGCTGCAGTGTTGGGTCCTGTGAGAGGATGGTCTTACCAGAGTGCCCTCAACTGGTAAATGCCAGCATGACAGGTAAGACTGCCTCAATTTGCCTCATTCAGACTCCCAGAAATAATCCAAAATATCATCCCAAGTGTAGATTTGACCTTTGTGTGTTTCATTTATTACACAAGTTCCTGCATGCATATCATAAGAAAAGTGCTGAGGGAAGCCATAGTCCAGAATTCCCCCAGCATAGTCCAAACTGCACATGCAACATACAGCCCCAATGTTGCACACCACACCCCAGCTCATCAGTGCAATCCTCTCCTGTCTTTGTACCAGGACAGCCTGCCCAGTCCCTCCAGCTAGAGTGCAGTTCCCAACAGGAACCCGCACAGCCTCTCTGCAGGGAACATCCTTGCCAGGGAAGCATCCCTAACTCCCCCTGGTCCTCACCCAGTTCCTATGGGAGTGGCTCTCTGGCTCTGGAGATGTCAGCAGGCAAGCTCCTCTTCCTTCAGCCTTCTCAAGTCCTTGGCTCCAGCTTTTCAGCTCAGAGCCAGCAGACAATTACCTTTGCTGCTCCTCCTACCATCAGTGTTCTGCAGCCTTCTAGCCCTGGCTTTCTGGCTTGGGGTGCCAAACTCCTCTTGCTGCTCTCCTCCCTTCAGCCTTTCCTCAGGAAACATGTTGTTTCCTTCCAGGTCCTTCCATAGTGCCTTGGTAGCACCTGTCCTTGACTGAACCAATCTGCTCTGACTCACTGGAACTCTCCCTCTCACCAGCTCTTTCCCTCCAGTGCTGCCTTGCTTTCTTAATTGACACCCATTCTGGCACAGAGAAACAAGACCTACTTCAGTTATAGGGGACTGCCAGCCTGTGATAGGATCTGTAAGTGCCTGGATTGACTGGCCATGGATTCATCACTAGGCAGATCCATTAGCCATTGTACCCATGGAGCCATTTAAAGGCAACACCTATGGAAGGGAAATCCTGGGGCTAAAGCAATGACCAGGAAACATGCCCTCGTGGAAAGTTTCCTATCATTCCATCTTGTTAAGTCCCAGCTCAGTGACTAAGCTTTGCACTTGGGGAGAAATTAAACCTGTATCTCCTATAATCAGGAAAAAAATTTCTGGGAAATGAGGACTGGGGGAAAGTGTAATTTGGTATGAGTCATATTTCTAATATCACCCTGGGGCCTTCCACTTGAATTGCTGCTAGTTGGTCTGAATTCTAAAAATAGGACACATTTCTCCACATACATGTAACTTGTCTGCACAACGAAGAGAACTAGCATGGCTCAGTCACCATTTCACTATGGCTACTAATTTCACAGTTCTTTGGTAGGAAAGATTTGCAAAATGTTGGTTCCATTCTAGTGGAAAGCCAGAGTATTTGACTGCCTTCTTGACTAGTGTAATAAATTGCAGGGGAAAGGAGAAAATTCAGATGAGGCATTAATTTAGCTGGGTGTCAATGCCAGTGAAGAGACATCACTACTACTTTGGTTTTCACACATTTTTCCTCAGCTGTGTTTTTAGTATCTACTCCATTCCATGCTTTCTGAGATAACGTATCACTTGTGTCAAGGAAACAAAGAAACTCCCAGCATGTAGTGGCACCAGTCAGATAATATTTGAGCTATTGTAGCTCGGTTGGCCTCACATAGTGAATTCACAGTGACATCTTTGGCTGTTTAAATTCTTTGCAATTGATTTACTGAAAATCCGTAACGGTGTTTGGAGAATTTTACAGTGTGTTTTATTGCAGTGCCATTATATTGGGTGCAGCTGCCAAGGTGAGAGGCCAGTGCCATGAAGAAAATTAATTTATGTAAATGAAAGCAATTAGAAAATTTAATCATGGGTATAATGTTTTCTTCCTTCATGCCATATTAATGAATTAAAGGGCTACACTTATTTACAGCTTTTATAATTTACAAATATAATTCTACAGCTCAAGTTTAAAAGTTAGTGTGGTCCAAATGTGAAGCAGAATGCTGTGTCTGTCCTTTTTTTTTTAATTAGCGGAAAAGAATTCCCACATAGCATTTAAAGGAATTAATCTGAAAAACACCACCACCAAAAAATTATAAAGGAATGAAATGTACCTTGTTTGTTATTATCAAGCAAATAGATAAAAGTTTTACAGGGAAGGTGATACACATAGAGCCTGGTTCTCATTCTATTAAGATCCTATAGTATTCTAATAGCTTATATTTATAATCACTGTAAGACCCCTTTACATTATCAGAGTGGAGTCAAGAGCCCTTGGTGTAAATGAGAATAAGGCTCATAGACTGGCTATTTTCCTCCTTCCTTTTGTTTCTTAAGAAAAGAGAGAGCCAGAAAGAACTGTTAGTTGCTCTAGTCACACTGGAAATACACTCTGGACTTTCAGAGGTACTGAGTACTTTCATCTCTGTGCTTCTATTGACTTCAGCTGACATTGCTGAATGCCATTTGCTTTTATCACTTCAGGGAGGCACAGTGTTAAGACAGTTCAAAATTGAATCTACCCTTAGAATGTGTTTTTAAAAACTGCCTGATCCTGAAGGAGAAAAAAACAAAACAAAACAGGCCTTCTAAACAGAGGACTCTGACTTTAAAATCCCACGTTATAAAAAGATCCAGGTAGAAATCGTTCAAATCAGACCAGGATACATACAAATGATATTGCAAATTCCATTTGTATTCATTTCATGCTTTGAGTTACACAAATACTTCATTGACAGTGGATGAATGGCAATAGTGATGGACTTGCTGATGGAGCTAAGGGATGGGTCTGAGGAGTTGGAATTTGCCAGCACTAAGGCCAGCCTCATAAAGGAGGGACACTCTGGAATTACTTGCACTAGTTTTCTACTTATGGGTGGTGGTTTCATCAAGATTTCTACCTCTGATGGAGAAATTTTTCTCCTTGAACAAGCTTCTAATGTTCAGCTTATATTCTCTGCTAAAATGAATTAAGAGGCACTGACTTCAATCTTATCAGTATTCCACTGGGACACCCTCAGCTGTATATCTCTTTCTTTAACAGATGATTGATCTAGACCTGAGGACTGAAAGAACCACTGAAAATGCAAAAGCAAACAAAATGGAGATAGAAGGATTGATTGTGCTCTGCTGCAATGATTTTATGCAAGTGTTTTGTTCCTTACGAGATTTATAGCTTTTTGAATTGAGAAAAGGTTTATGTAGGTTCAACTCATTGAAACTTTTATTTATTTTCAATTTAGGGCTGTGCTGAACTGCTCAGTGAAAAGTTTTGGTATGGGAAAAGTTGATGCATTTGCATATTGGGCTTGTGTGTGACAGTTTGCTACCATGTTCTTTAAATGGACTTATTCACTTAAAGTTAGTGGACCCTCCATCCTCATTGGTATGTTACATGTTCAGATGGGTGTAGAGCACCACCGGGTGAACAGAGGGCCAAAGAGCAGCTCTGGTCCATGAAGACCCCAGCCACCCCTGCTGGAAATGCTCACATTGGGCACAAAGCTCAAAAAAGAAAGGGAGCTCAGTTCAGTTGGAGCAGACAGAGCAGTGGAGTCATTGTACATTGCAAACTCCTGCAGAGAAGCCACCAGGGTTCACACACCCAAGAGCAGCTCTTCCTGCCAAACCACCACAGGCTCAGTGCTGTGTGGAGGCAGGAATGATGGGCTATGGCTGATGAAAGGATTGCAATGAGAGAGAACTGCAAGGGAGTTCCAGAAACTGATGGGTGGAGAGGATGGAGGAACCAAAGCCTGGGTAGGATATAGCACAAGGAAAATGACATAAGTGTGCCTGTCCCTAGACCACAAATTTGAACTGTTTTTTCATGGGACCCTAAGTTAGAACCCAATGGAAAAGGGAGGGCCAGGTTCCATACCCTCAGTTGTTGAGTCTCACTTCTGCACTACCTCTTGCCCCTGGGCAACATGGCTGGATTTGGACCGCAAGCCCCGATACAAGTAGAGTGGTGCAGTGCACTCTTATGATTTCTGCTAGTAACTATGCCGTTTGCATTCAGTTCGCAACTTGCCAAATTTTTGGCTGCAGTTCCCAGAAGTCAGGTTGAAATATACAATCCCCAAATATTTAGGGGAGGCCACATACTACAGCAGCATTTCTGTGCCCTTCTGAATAGGTGCCAGTCTTCATAGAAGAGGAAGGTCATGCCTCTCTCCAGTACTCTGGGGTACCTAGCACAGTGGTG
This sequence comes from Pelodiscus sinensis, assembly GCF_049634645.1. Lineage (NCBI taxonomy): Eukaryota > Metazoa > Chordata > Testudines > Trionychidae > Pelodiscus > Pelodiscus sinensis. The sequence goes on from NC_134720.1 coordinate 14,038,196, forward strand.
CTAAGACTCACATCCACTTTGCTCTGAGGGGTGAAAGCACCAAGAATTTGAATACCTTCTGTGCATGGCGGGGGGGAGCAGGGTTCCGATCCCAGAAAAGTACTGTGAAGTCCCGCCTGGAACTGCGAGTTGGGCCTGGGGTGCACTGGTAAGGCGGAGCAGGGTAGGCCTCTGAACCCACTCCTTGGCAGCAGCTTGAAGGTAGGATCAAAAGGCCTGCCAGTCTGCTGTAGTTTGCCCACTCCCAATCTAGAATTTGGCCAACAGACGCATAAGGCAGAAAGGGCCTGATGTGACTTTGACTAGGCAAGCAAAATACTAGATTAGGCAAAGTCTAGAGATGAAATCATGGCTCCGTTGATGCCAGTGGAAGCTTTGTCATGGACTTCAAGGGAGCCAGGGTTCATCCTTGGTCTGATTTTTCAGAGGAGCCAGTGGGAGCTGAGCATGTGAATCCCTTAATCTCCTTTGGAAAATCGAGGCCTACCTGTTCTATAATGCACCATTATGCTTACCTGGCCAGCCCAGATGCATCTGATTTTGGATTTGAATTTTTCCTACAAAGTTGAAGAAATTTCGAGCATCCAGAAGCCAAACCAGAATTAGGGTGCTAAACTAATCCTAGCAAATTGCGCAAATTGCATAGCTTATTTCGAGGTAATTTCGAAATAGCCAATATCGAAATTTGGCACTGTCTATTCAGCGCTAAAATTCGAAATAAAGTGCTATTTCAACAAATCCCTTAACCCTCATGGAATGAAGGTTACAGAGATGCCAGAATAGCATGCCCGTTATTTCGAAATATATTTCAAAATAACAGGCATATTTAAAGACATGGAATAGCTATTTGGGGTTACTTCCGGTATCCTGAAATAGTGCCGCTGTCTAGACATAGTCTTTGAAACTCACCAAATTTGAAATGGAAGTTAGACCAGGCTGGAGACACTTCAACAAGCCTCCCTCTGCCATTTGAGGTCACTTACCTCGGGATAAATGTTTTGTGATGAGAGTCATTTCAACAATACCTTTAATGTGTAACCTAGAATTAAAATAATATTTTAAGTCAGGCTATATACAATACAAGTTTGCTCATGACCGTGGTTGCTGTCCCTATTCACTGATGCTCCTGTAGGCTCAACTCTGATTAAAGCCTTCTGAGGAAACTCCAGTTGGTTTGTTCATTTCACACAAGCCTAATTACTTTGAGATTAGCAGCATGCATGGGCTTCTGGCCATTGATGTCATGGCTCTACTAGAATATTGCTGTGGGCATGAATATCAAGGAGCCTGGGCAAGGTGCCACCAAGTTTACTGAGTAAAACACAGTTTAGCATTCTTAAACATTTGACTCTCTTTTTTCAGAGTAGAATTCATCTGAAAGTCGCCTGCATGCATAAAAACAATTGCCCCAGCCCAATAGGCCTTACTCAGATCCTTGTCCTGGAGGGATCCATATGAAAGCCATAAGTCTCATAGCAAGAGACCAAAACTGTCAGTGGGAGTTTGTACCAAGTAAGGACTAGAGCGGAGTGAATCTAAAACCTTCTTTTGAATAAATATGCAAATCACAATTGCAGGGTTTCATTACTACTTGAAATTGCACTAGCTTCCCTACCCACTTCTGAATGGGAAGAAAGCAAAGCAAAGCAAAGCAAAGCAAAGACAGCATGAGTATGTGAGCACATAGGCGTGAACCCTTTCACTTTGTCTACACTACGGCTTTTGCTGCAAGAATCTATGGAAATGAAGCATGGATTGGCATATCACCGCACTTCATCTGCATAATTTATTCAAGTTGTTTTTGAGCAAGGATTTTTTTTTCTTGCAAAAGCCAGCTGTGTGGACATGGGTTTTTTGCGCAAAAAAACCATTTTACACAAGATTCTTATGCCTCTCCGGCATGAAAATCCCTTGCACAAAAAGAAATGGCAGATAATATGCTGATGATGTCATTACTTATGTTAATGAGTCTCTCATTAGCATATTTTCTGCCGGAAGAACTGGCAGTGAAGATGTGGCTTTTGTGTTTCTCATCTGCAATCCCCTAATTTGTGTTCAGTTCATTTCCCAGTGCCCACTCTGTATCCCACAATGTGAAAGGAAGCATATGGCAGCTGTTTGGGGCAACTAATGCACAGAAATAGTGGCCATGGGAAGCCAGCATAGGTTAGAATAGTCTTGAAGTAGTTCTAATTTCCACCGAGTTGCCAGGCTCAGAACTAAGGAGATCCAAGACGGCTTAAAGACACCTTTCTCCTCTACCCCTTCCTTCTGAGCTGTACTGGAGAACTTCTCATCCACAAATTAGGATCTGAGCCTTTATTTATTTCCCCAGAGACGTCATTCCTCCCCCCACTAACTCTCCTTCTCTCCCTTCATCCATTTCCCTTCATTTTCTCAGCATTTAATAAATGTGACTAGTAGTGATCATTTTAATAAAATTTAGATTTTCTATAATTCATCTGGAATGAGAAAATCAATTTTGCAGGCAATCTGTAAATCAGACGCAATAATGAGAAATCCTTTTTCAAATAGCTTGAATATAACAGTTTCTGCCTCTTGCTGTGTGACTTATACATATTCAGGACCAGAAGCCAAACAAATGCTGCTGCAAACCAAGTCCATTCTCCTTATTGAATGATTATTTTTGTTCCCATGGGAGTCTCTGAAAAATATCTGTCAGAGGCTAATTATGATCTCTGTAATAAACCATCTGATGGCAAGGAAGTGGGGGAAATATTTACTTCCCATCTTATGTGTTTTCTGTTCAGTTTTCCATGGCAGGACTGTGAGGCAACTGGTCATGTTCCATTGTTGGGATAACTAGAGGGTACCAACTTCTTCTGACTAACCTGGCATAGTTCTATCCTAATATGGATCCCATGCACCCCATAGCTTCTGTCCAAAGAGGGCTTTCTAAAAGTGGGGATGCTGTGGAGAAGCCAACAGCTCACTGCTGAATTCTCCCTGTATTTTATGTTCAATATTGCAATACTCTGACAGCTAGAACCTGAGACTGGATGGCAGGGGTGGATCATTGCATAAAATGCCCTGTTCTATTCACACCCTGTGAATCATCTGTCACTGGCAAGTGTTGGAAGTGGATACTGGGCTAGATGGACCATGGGTCTGACTCAGCATGGCTATTCTTAAAATCAGGAATAAGGGATCTTCCGGAAAAGGCTTTATTTTCCAAAAGATCCCGTCTAGACTGGCGCTTTTCTCTGGCAAAGCCCCGAGCCGGAAAAAAGAGGCAGCCATGTTCATGCAAATGCTGTGGGGGATATTTAAATCCCCCGCTGCATTTGCAATTCTGACTTGTCTCATTAGCATCCCTTTTCCGGAAAAGGGTGCCAATGTAGACCCAGCCTATATGTTTAGAGGAGAAAGCATTGGCCTCTTCTCTGGGGAGGAGGATCAAACTCAGCCCTGTAGGGAGAACAATTTCTGAGGGTGCATCTACATTGCACCATTTTTCCAGAATAACAGCTGTTATTCTGCATCAATAACAGCAATTGTGTTATTTCGAAAGAAAATTGAAATAAAGAACATCTTTTTCCAACGCTGGTAAACTTCATTCCACGAGGAATAAGGCCTCTTCTGGCTGTGTCTACACTGGGCCACTTATTCCGGAAAAGCAGGAGCTTTTCCAGAATAACTTGCCAGCTGTCTACACTGGCCGCTTGCTTTTCCGGAAAAGCAATGACGATCTACTGTAAAATTGTCAGTGTTTTTCCGGAAAAACTATGCTGCTCTCGTTTGGGCAAAAGTCAGCACAGTAGTCTTTTCCGCAAAAAAGCCCCGATCGCGAAAATGACGATCGGGGCTTTTTTCCGGAAAAGCGCGTCTACATTGGCCACGGACGCTTTCCCGGAAAAAGTGCTTTTGTGGAAAAGTATCCTGCCAATGTAGACACGCTTTTTCTGGAAATACTTATAACGGAAAACTTTTCCGTTTTAAGCATTTCCGGAAAAGGGTGCCAGTGTAGACGTAGCCAAGGTGTGTGGATGCAGAATCGGGACTTTTTTCAAAAACAGAGGGATCCAGGAAATTCCACAGGTGCCCTGCTGGCCACTCCGTCCACACTCCTCAGGACTCTGTAGTTCCTGTTCCCCTGCAGCTCTTAAAGCTGCAGACACGGGAAAGGGCTTGTGTCACTCACAGCCTCCAGCCACAGCACAGCTTTAGTGCCTCATATCTGGCCAACATGACCTAGCCCCAAGCCCCCCAAGAGCCTTCTGCCTGTCCCAGGGAGCACTCACAGGGCCCCCAGGAGCCTGCCAGGGGCTGAAAGAGGCATGCGCCATCCTGGTCTGGGGCGGAGATCCTGGCCCTCCTCGAGATGTGGGGCAATAAGGAGAACCTGCACGATCTCTGCTCCAGACGACGCAATACTGATATCTATGGCTGGATGACCAATAGTCTGGTTGCAAAAAGCCATACCTGGACACAGAAGCAGGCCTGCAGTAAGGTCAAGGAGTTCCACCAGGCCTATGCCAGGGTGAGGGAGTGTAGCTCACACTCCGGGGCAGAACCTCATTCCTGCCCCAATTTTGAGGACCTACACCACATCCTGGGGGGCAGTGCAGACTCTTCCCCATCCCTGGTGGTGGACTCGAGGCTGCAAACACCCATCATTGCCCAGCTGAGAGTCACAGCCCATGAGGAGGAGGAGGAAAAGGACACAGCCGGCACTGTGACCATGCTCACTTTGGAGCCGGTACCCCATGGCCTGGATGTGTCCCAGGCATCCTCCAAGGCTGGGGAGGGATCATCATGTTAGTTTTCTCACACACATAGTGTGGGGGTGGTGGGAACTGAGGGGCTGGGATGCAATCGTTGCTCGGCCTTCTTGGCCTGGCCTTCATACTGCAGTCCATGCATGTGGCTGCAAGTGCAGCACCCATCTGTACCATGGATTCCCAGGAGGCAGGACTGGAGCACCCCTGGGCTTCTGCTCACAGGCTCTGGGGAAGCCGCCCACACCCTCCTACCATGAGCCACTGCTGGAAGGAGGCTGGGGACAAGGTCACACCCACGCACACAGACTCTGGAGTGCTGTACATGGCACGAGGCCTGCACGCTCGAGGCAACACCCGCTCCCAGGGACAGTGCAGCCAGGTGCAAGTGTGTGTGCAGCACCGATGAAAGCCCTGGCAACTTGAAGCCCCTCTCCCAGCCATTGGATCCCAGTGTGGCTGGCCATTTCCTTTGCCTGCTTGTCTGTGGGACGTGTGTGTGTGTGTGTGTATGTTGGGAAGCATGGTCCCCTGAAGACATCTGGGCCCCTGTAAGACAGGACCTGCTGTCCAGGCCACACATGGCCTTACTCCCAGTACATCACCTTCCTCTGACCCAGGAACTGTTGATCTCAGCTCACAGGTGAGGGCAAGGCTTCAGTGTCTCCAGGGATGACTGACCACCTCTCTTTATCCTGCCCAGCTGGACTAACCGGGACAGTGGGGCAATCTGCACCACCTAAGCCAGCTGCTCGACCCCGGGGGAGCCACAGGCACTGGAGGACCTTATGAGGGAGTACGTCTCCATCCTCCGGAACAAGCACTATACGCTGGCTCAGAAGGTCCTGGACGACACACAATGGCAGACTCAGATGTGGAATGAGCTGCTGCACCAGGGACGCAACGTGTGTGCGACTGTCCGAGATCTCCTGACACACTCAGGGCCAACTACTGCCCCAATACCAGTCCTTGCTCCTGCCCCCTCATTCCTGCTCCTGCTCCAGCCTCGCCTATCACCTGATCCTTCCTTGACCCCCGCACCACGAGGTCCCCGCACACGAGGCAGAGGAAGCACCTAAGACACATGCCACTCTCAGCCCTAGTCCTGAGGCTCTCCTCCACCCTCCAAGTTTCTCAGGCTCCTCCTATGTTCTCAGCCCCTCTCCCCTCCCATTTCCAGGTTCTCATCCCCCCTTTTCCCCAATTACTTCTACCCCAAATAAATCATCACAAAGTTTTATATTTATCAACCAAACCATTTTTTTAATTGTATCTGCAGGGAATAGCAGCGAAGGGGGGAAGGCAAGGGTTGTTGTGGGAAAGACAGAGAGGGGCTAGGCACAGGCTCCTAGTGGGGAGGCCCTAGGGAGAGTGTCACTGGGGTTCTTGAGAGAAACTCTCCCTCAGAGACTCCTGGATGTGCACCCACCAGAGAGAGGGATCAAAACAGATAATCTTCATGCAATCCATCCCCTATCACCCACAGAGACACAGAGGCTAGAGATATCATTCCTACGCATCCTGGTTAATAGCCATTGATGGACCTAACCTCCATGAATCTATCTAGCTCTTTTTTTGAACCCTGTTAAAGTTCTAGCCTTTACCACATCCTCTGGCAAGGAGTTCCACAGGTTGACTATGCACTGAGTGAAGAAAAACTTCCTTTTGTTTGTTTTAAACCTGCTGCCTATTAATTTAATTTGGTGACCCCTAGTTCTTACATTGTGGGAATAAGTAAATAACTTTTACTTATTCACTTTTTCCATACAAATTATGATTTTATAGACCGTTATCATATCCCCCCTTAGTCTTCTCTTTTCTAAAATGAAAAAAATCCCAGCCTTTTTAATCTCTCTTCATATAGAACCTGTTCCAAACCCCTAATAATTTTTGTTGCCCTTTTCTGAACCTTTTCCAATGCCAATATATCTTTTTTGACATGAAGCGACCATGTCTGTATTCAGTATTCAAGATGTGGGTGTACCATGGTTTTATATAGAGGCAATAAGATATTTTCTGTCTTATTCTCTATCCCTTTTTTAATGACTCCTAACATTGTATTTGCTTTTTTTGACTGCTACTGCACACTGAGTGGATGTTTTCAGAGAACTACCAACAATGACTTCAAAATCTTCCTCTTGAATAGGTTGTAGCCAAATTATTCCCTATCATATTGTATATATAGTTGGGATTATTTTTTCCAATGTTCATTACTTTACATTTATCAACATTAAATTTCATTTGCCATTTTGTCGCCCAATCACTTAGTTTGGTGAAATCTTTTTGAAGCTTGTCACAAACTGCTTTGGTCTTAACTATCTTGAATAGTTTGATAACATCTGCAAATTTTGCCACCTTTCTCTAGATCATTTATAAATAAGTTGAATAAGATGGGTTCCAGGACAGACTCTGGGGGGACTCCATTAGTTATGTCTCTCCACTCAGAAAACTTCCATTTATTCCTACCCTTTGTTTCTTCTCGTTTAACCAGTTAACAATCCGTAAAAGGACCTTTCCTCTTATCCCATGACCATTTACTTTACTTAAGAGCCTTTGATGAGGGACCTTGTCAAAGGTTTTCTGGAAATCTAAGTATACCATAGCCACTGAATCACCCTTGTCCACATGTTTGTTGACCCTCAAAGAACTCTAAGAACTCTAGGGGTATGTCTACACTTGCACCCTAGTTCGAACTAGGGATGCAAATGCAAGCATTCGAAGTAGTCAATGAAGCAGGGATTTTAAAATCCCGTGCTTCATTAGCATGATCTTGCTAGCGTGTTACTCCAAATGCCAGCTGTTTCGAAAGTGAAAGTGTGTGCCAGGATGCGTTAGTTCGAACCAAACCCCTTAGTTAATCTGAGGAGTAACATTAGTTCAAACCAAGGTGGGTTAAATGCTTAAATGCTTCTGTAGCATCCACTGCCCGCTGGCCCCATCTTGGTGCTTACCCACCGAGGCTGGTGTTGTGTTCTCTGGGGCAAGGGTCATCATGTCGCCAACTCCAATGGGTGCCCGGGTGACCACTTAGTCCTGCTGCCGGCCTCAGGATTCCCTTCCCAGGTCTTTCTGGGCCTTCCCAGGTCTTTCTGGGCCTCCCAGGTCTACAGCCCGATCAGCCCAGAATTGGGCTACGGATACAGAGGACCTTACTCCGGGGGGGGGGGAGGGTCCCTTGGGTCAGAACTTTTACTGTGCTAGCTGCTGTAAGGCCTAACAGCTCCAGGGTTGGAGGGCTGCTGCGACACGGGCTTTGCCCACTGGTGCCAGCGCGCCCACACCCAGATGTTCGGGAGCCAAGATTATACTCAGGACGGGGCCCTGATATCATGTGGGAAGGGGACCCCATCAGAGAGGTAGGCAAGCAAGCAGAAAAACCTGAGAAATGGCTGAGCACACAGCTCAGATAGCCTCAGGCAGCAGCTCCAGGAAGCAACTGCTGACCTGACGCCCTGCCTGAACTGGTTCCAGGTGGCCTTAAAGGCAAGATAGCTTCCAATCAGTGTGGACACTATCTTTCAAAATAGCAAATTGCTATTTTGCTGTGCTTTTTTAGTATAGACGCTCTATTTCGAATGGAAGATATCTTCCGGAAAAACTTATTCCCAAAGAAACTTGCAGTGTAAATGTAGCAAACCAACACTTGGCTTTGCTACTTCACTGCACAGAAATGAACTGCACAGGGTAAATATGGCTCAGAGGGAGATTGAGAGGCAGATAAAGGTTTATATTTAGTATGGAACAAACTAGGTTTGATATGTACTAATGAAATAACTACAGAGTTACAAGGAAGGATAAAGATGGGCAATCAAAAAAGCTATGTGAACAAAGATGAACAAATTAGCTTTGAGGTTGAAAGTGGGTTTCCTGTGGTATATGAAACATGAGACCCATCTTTTATATGTGTATATGAAACATGCGACCCATCTTTAAACGAGCTAATATGTAAATGCAGAAACAATAAAATATACATTGACAAGTGTGATAAAGAAGATCCAGCTTCATTTATATGCTGCTTAAGAAAAGTCCTTTCAGAGTATGTAAAGTCTGGGAAAATATTAACTTATCAGAGTACCCATGCAAATAAGGTATCTGGACTGACTATGGAGAATTCCAAGAAGTCTGCTGTTTAACAGGTAATTTAACTTCATGACTTTTCAGAATTTCAAAGAGTGCCAAAATACATAGCTGCTAGTGTTGTACATCAACATTTATTCTGGGCTCAGTAGATGTTGTTGTTTGCACCACTGGAGGTCAGTATGGATCAGATTTTCACAGGGAGATTGCCTAAAGCTACAGATGGGCACCTCCTGGGATTTTCAAAAAGGCTTAAGGTGCTTACCTCCCAATGGGAGTTAGGTTTCTCAGCCCTTTTAAAAATCTCACTAGGTGTGCTTATTAGAACCATTGATGGGGATGGGGAAAATAAGGCACAAATGTTAAGTGAATTGCAGAAGGTCACAGTGAATCAGAAGCCAAGCAAGATATCTCACTTAGGATACTGCCTTCCAATCACCACTCTAACCTGTAGAGATCATTGCTGATAGATAGATAGATAGATAGATAGATAGATAGATAGATAGATAGATAGATAGATAGATAGATAGATAGATAGATAGATATGATTGCACTTTACCAGGAGTGTGATATTCTTGTAGAAAGAAACCATGCAACATGTAAGAGGCAAAGCTTTTCATTTAAGACAAGAATTTATCTTGTCTACTAAATTATCTATTAAAATAAACATACTTTAATTTTGCCTTTCAAGTTGTCACTGATATTCTTCAGTGACTTTAATGATGGTGGAATTACATGCCTTTGATGCACATTTATGTAATACTGTAATACCTTTTTTTAAAATCTTGCATGGGAGTATTTTTCTTTGGCTTTCATATTTCTGTTCAGTTCTGTTCTAAATGCATAAAGAAAGAAAACTGACAACAGATATTTTAACTGAAATATCATTAAAACCGGGTGAAATTAAGTCTATTGTATGCTGTCAATCAGTATTTTCATTGCTGTTACTGTTAAAGTAAAAAGTTCAAACTCTGAAAATGAATTTGCCAGTAAAACAACAGAATAGAAAAAGAAAAGAAAAGAAAAAAAATCTCTGGCAAATGGGTTCTACTGAAGCATTTTTAGTTGGAAGAGAGTGGTAAATATTAGCAATAAAGCATTCCAATATGTTTTGACTCTTTTACATACATTTTCCCTCTCACAATCTTGTCTTATTTTGTCTCCTCCCTCCCCCCCCCCCAGGAAAAATCTTGAAACTGCTTCTTGACTATTTAAATAATACTTTGTGCTTTTATGCACTCTTCCATCCAAGAATTTCAAGATGTTAATGAAATAACACTTTCTACAAGCTGGTGAATTTTGTAATCTCCTTTCACAGCTAGGGAAACTGAGGAGCAGAACGCTTTGCTGACTTTTGCTGGTCCAAGCAGATCTGTGACAGAGTGAGGACTAGAGCCTGGATTCCTAGATTCCCATTCCTATGCTTTAGCCATCTGGCCTGCTTGAGCTTCTGCTTTCCTAAATATTAAAAAAAGAGAGTTTACCTTTTATATTGTCTTACACGCTACATTAAAGAAGGGATTGACGCTAATGCTGACTTCTCTCTATAGGGTATGTCTAGACTACAGGCTTCTGTCGACAGAAGTTTTGTCGACAGATACTGTCGACAAAACTTCTGTTGACAAAGAGCGTCTAGACTACATTGAGTTCTGTCGACAAAGCAAGCTGCTTGTCGACATGGTAGTGTAGACGCAAAGGACAGTTTACATGCAATAACACCTTCTGTCAACAGAAACTCTGTCGACAGAAAGTGTTATGCCTCGTAAAATGAGGTTTACCAGCGTCGACAAAATTGCTGAGTTCTGTCGATGTTATGTCTACAGAACTCAGCGGTAGTGTAGACGCAGGTATAGTTTTGTCGACAAAAGTCCACTTTTGTCGACAAAACTCTATAGTCTAGACACACCCTATGTCTCTCCAGTTCCATTTCTCTTTCATTACTGTTGATAACCATGCTCTTCCTTTCCTTGCTAAGTTAAGCAACCCTTGGACTCCTTCCTCTTTCTTTCTCTCTCATTCTACATCCAGCCATCTCTCCCCGTTAGTCCATATAAAAATCCATCCTTTCCTGTCTCAATGACTAATATTCTCCTCCATGCTTTAGTTATACTACTTTCTGACTCCTCCCACATTTCCCATCTCAAGCCTGCCCAAGTCACTTAGCTAAAACTGCCTTTCTGTACTCTCCTGCCATTTTGGAATTCCTTCACTGACTTTCAGATTCTGTCCCCAAACTTTATTTTTCAGGCTTTATCCAGATCTGCCTGGCCTATAGCTCATTCCTCATTTTCTTGTATATTCCCTGCTCAATTCTCTCATCTTTTCACTCCCTTTGTCACATCCTTGCATTCCATGCTATAACTTGTGTTATATGTGCATCTGTTTGCTGCAGCCCCTGTCAGAGTTGGCAAAATCAGTCCTTGAAACTCACTTCTGTCTAGACATCCCTGGCTAACAATCAGCTCCTACCCACATACCTTAATTATTTACTGAATTAGCCTGTTACCACCACAGAATAGTATTTACTCACAAGAATAGTCCCATTCTACTAATCTCCTAAATAAGTGTTAACTCAGTTTGAGTGAAGTGGCAGAATCAGGTTTATAGATTATAAACTCCTCAGGGAACCCTCTATAAACTGTATTTTGTTAAGTGCTGTGCACAGCTATAGGACTAAATAATCTTACCAGATGAGACATACTATGACCTAGCTTAACCAGGCAGTCTTCTAGGAGGTTGTTCTTATTATAGGTTCTCCAGCTAATCTAATCTAATCCCTGTTTGGTCCACCAAACCCTGGAGAAACATGGCCTGCGAACTACAAGTCTCTTCTTTTGCCCAAACTTTTTTGTAACATTGGACTATATGGTATACAATGAGTGGACTGAGTTGAATGTCATGTGGAGCCCTTGCCTTATTAACTATACTCCTTACCAGGTCCATATTTCAAGACTATAGACAACATGTTTTGCAATTATATCATGTAATTTGATAAATACTGCATAATCATGAAGCTTGAAATTAGCTCTTTATTGACTGAACTGTAACTCATTCCTCCAAAAGAACCATGAACTCTGACCTTCCCAGCAGAAAAGTTCAATGGTCTCTGTTGCTGACTGACAATTGAAAAAAATTATGATAATAATAATGGAGTAATAAAAACAATAAAAACAAACTAAAAATCAATGCTAACAAGTAGAGCTGATTGAAAATAGTATTTTCTTTGAAAATTTTGTTTTGTTTGAAAAATTTCATTGATTTTTCTCAGTTTTTTCAGTTAGATGAAGCAAATTTAAAATCCATTATAGTTTTGCTCTTTATTTTTTTGGTTACCCTTTCTTCTGTCCATTTTCTACTCCTCCGATCTTTATTGTGACAAAATGGGAGAGAAAAAGGCCAGGAGGGAGAAATACAGAAAACTAAAATTATATTTTTTTTATTTAAAAAATCAAACAAACTAAATGCCTAATCTGAAAATAAACTGAAATTTTTCATTTCATTAAATGTCAAAAACAGTTGGAAGGAAACATCCTATACTCATAAAAACATTTTCTTTGTAAAACATTGTTGTCTATTGTTCATGAATAAATTCTCCTGACGTGTAGATCTACAGTATTTCTTAATTTAAGACTAAATAAACCAACATGTCATGCTTATACAATGTCATTCCTTAACTCACCTAGAGATGGATCAGACTTGATTGAAATTGAGTCATCTTTTCTGTTAACCAATACCCAATTCACTTTTCAAAATAAACTATTTTTAATTGCATGTTTTGGTACAGTGGCTATTGGAGTCCTCCATTGGATTAATGTTACATTTTGATCGGTTGTAATTTGACAGTACGGAACTGTTAAAACATATAGGATGCCAAATACAATACAGGAGTGCAATAGTAATTTTATACCTTGCTTTGAGCTGGAAAAGACCAGAAATTTAGTTTGATCACTTTTTTCTTTTGTCAGAAATAATAGCACTGCAGTGGTAAGTGGTTTCAGATTGCATTAAGAACCAATTTCAAGGAGAGACACTAAGGAAGTGAGGTTTTACAAACAAATTACCAGGAATGTCCTGAAAATGCAGTTACATTTCACATACTTTTATGGCCTAACTTAATAATATTAGAAGAACAGCTTTCCGGCCACAGGACTCACTTCTTCACGTCAATACCTTGGCAAATATAGGGGATATCCTGATAAATAGTGGCAGGTGCTCTTATGAAGCTGTTTTAGGCAGATACAGCTCTTCAGCTAGCAATGCTGTACAATTCCATTTCAGTTTTTCATTATAGTTATTCTTTTAGGTTAGTGGGGTCAGGAGTTTCAATCCTTTGGTTTGGATCAGGTTCAGGTCAGTGAAAACTTTCCATGACCTGACCCAGCCATGAACCAAAGATAGGCCCAGTAGTTCCCCTTGTGATGGTAACTGGATTCCGAGTGATGTTTATCTACTGGTGACATAGTTTGACTTTCTAGATAACAGCTGAAGTTGTGGGGTGCTCATGATCACAAGACATCAGCTAGCTACATAGAGAAATCTGGTCATTTGGGGGGAATTTGATAGAGTTGCTAGTTACTTTGTTGTTTGCTTTTAGGTTCATAGTAATGGGTTTGGGAATGTATAGTTTTAACAACGTGTTGTTAAGGCTTTTATCACTACTTGGTCTATTTTTTAAAAAGTTTTTATTTTCACAACTAATTTATAGATTCCCAAAGTATAAACTTACCCTCTGGAATTGCAGTACCATATGGTTTTTTGTTTCATTGATTAGTTTCACCTTGTTACCTTTAATTTATTAGGAGAGAAATGCAAGTTCCTCTGGGGCATGGGTCAGATAATTGAGATCAAAACTTCAGGAGCAAGAAGCTGCTGCTTTTTTTCCTGAGTATGCCGATGCAACCTGTGGGGGGCAGCTTTGCTTGAACACAATCAACTTCTCCTCCCCTTTGGTTTTTTTGTTTCCATTTGCCTTTTAAATGTGGCCCTGGGTGAGGAGCAGGATTGCATTTTAGAATTTCATGCATGTGATAAGAGATCAACAAGAATATAGAATAGACAAAAACTAAGACCGTGATTTTCAAAACTGCTAGCAGTTTTTGAGCATCTAACTGGTCATGCAAGGGTCCTCAGTGGCTTTGAACACTGCAGCCAAAAATAAGTGCCAACAAATGATGATTTTAAAGGGCAGCCAATTGTAAGTAGCTCTGTCTATCACAGCCAGTTAATCCAGACTCACTAATGAAACTCCCTGAACTCCTTTACACGGTATAACCTCTGTAGGGGAGCGGCTGCTCCAGGATTTTCAACTTGCACAATTTCTTTTGGATTCTTCCATGTGGGGGAGGAGCAGGATTTCTCCCTTCCCTAACCCTTGGAAAAACCCAGGAATTCCACCATCCAAACATTTGCCTCCTTTTGGAGGAGACCTGCTGAAGCACTATGCCCCTCACCACTGTCAGACTGCTCCCTTCAGGCCAACGATGACTCCTAGAGGAACAATGGTGGCAGAGACTCACCTGATGTGGGGCCCATCTTGTGCCCTGGCCCGTAGTTCCCAACAATAGAAGGAGAAACAGAACAAGTCATTGTGGACTCTGTGCAGTAATTCCTCATTTAACACAAAAGATGTGTTTCTGAAAATGTTTGTGCTAAGCAAAAACATGCTATGCGGAAAAGATGGGGGTTGCGTTTCAGGTGATGGTGGCGAAGTCAATTTTTTGTTGGTGCTGGTCATCAACATTAACATTAGATACCTATCAACACAAGAACTCTAGCAACACAAGTCGCTGCGGTTTGTTAAAACACAAAGATAAACACGTGAGTGAGCGGAGGAGCACTGTGACCACGTGTGTTCATCCGCTCATGCGTATTACCATTGTTTACACCAACTTATATTGCCGCACAAAGTAGTCCGCCACTTGATTATTATTTTGAGGACGGTTGTGTTATTTGAAAAATGTTCCCTAAAAAAAAATTGTGCCATTGCAAAAACATGTTAAGCAGGCATGTGTTAAATGAGTAATTACTGTACTTAGCTTCATCTTCCCCTGTGGGCTTAGGGAGCTGATTCAATAATTCCCACCCATCTTTCCCAACCCTATGAGCCCCAGAAAAAGAGCTCATGCAGGGATGAGGGTAAAATACAACACTGAGGCTCCCCTGCATTTAGAGAGGCAGAGAGGGACACAGGGCATAAAATGTAGATGTTTTATTTCCTAATAAGATTATTTAGCTGTGCCCTGAAGGCCAAAGATTGATAGCCCTTATCATGGTTAACCTAGCTTGTAACCTCTTTTCCTTTAAATTCATCCAGATCACACATTAATAATAAGACCCCTAAGATAAATACAGATGGATGTTTTATTAAGATAAATAAGATGGATGTTTCAGGACAGAGAGCTCCAGTGCAAGTTTCATTTTGACTGCAGCATAGCTCAGATGTGTTGTTTCAAATGGATACTAGACCCCAAATACAGTCTGCAGATTTGAGTGAGTGTTAAACTATGCAGTAATGCACTTCAAGTGATGAAAGGAAGAGATGATGGCTGTAAAGGGACATCAGTGGAAAAGCACCTTCTTTATAACATGCATTATTTAATCAGCATGGGAAGCAATACAATCCAGTAAAAGTAACACACAGAGGACTGTGAGAAACAGCCCCTCCTTTCTCAAAATGTCTAACTGGTACACTAAAATCAGAACTACTGACTTTTCTAATCCTATTGCAGGTCATTCATTTGAGCAACACTTTTTTTCCAGGGATGAGTACCATAATTTAGAAGAATAACTCAGTGTAAAGATTTGACGTGCATCTATGAATTACTAGTACATACTGTGGCAGAGCTCCAGCTATTCCCCGTGGGTCTCGTGCTACTGGCGGATAGTGTTAACCTCAGAGGCTCGCTGTGGCCTCCACACAGCCTCTTTCTTTTTACTCAAGGCAGCAGCACAGCCTACTGAGCCATACTCACCACAGTCTAGTTCATGAGTTTGGGATAAAATCCTCTCTTCTTGAGGCAGAGGTTGAGATGTCATGTGGAGGCCGGGGGGAACCCGGGCCCACCCACTACTCTGAGTTCAGGTCCAGGAACTTTAAGGCAGTGGCAACAGGCTGGGTTGCTACCACACCCAATCTGGTAGCTTTTCCCTGAGCCACTTCCCCAAGCAGACCCTCCTAGCATCTTTCCTTTGTTAGTCCTCTGGTCACACCCACACAACACTTCCTGTCCTTCACACTTTTCCTTCCCCTTCCTAGCCTGGGGGAGCCCTTTAAAAGCAGCACCACAGGCCTTAATTGGCTGCAGGTGTTTAATTAGCCTGTGGATGCTAGCAAGTTCCAGTTGATCCCAGGTGCCTGCCTGATTATACAGGACCTAGGTTTTGGCCTCTTTTTTGTTTTGTTTTGGTTTACTCAAGGAAGAGAAATCTGTTTACCCAAGCTCCAACATGTATTCCCTCCACCAGTTAATGGCAGACGGCTGGTCTGGGTCTGTCACAAAACCTTATTTTTCATTTCTGAACTGGTAAAAGCATGATTCGTAACAGTGACCCTTGGCCACTAGGTTTAGAAAGTATTGATACTTTTGTATCTGTTCCAGTACCTGCAGCAACTCAGCACACAAATGCTGTATTTATGTGGCTTCTATTATCCTCCAGTACCAGTTTGAACAATAACACTCATAGATTTTTAAGGCCAGAAGGGATCAGACTAGATTAACTAACTAGTCTGACCTTGTGTCTATGATAAGCAATTACATTTCACCCACTTACCCATGTATGAGCCCAGAAATTTACATTTACCTAAAGCATTGCCAACTTGGTTTGGAGACACCAAGGCTACGTCTATACTGCAAGGCTTCTCCGCAAGAGGAAATGCAAATGGAGCGCTCATTTGCATATGTCATGTTCACATTTGCATTTCCTCTTCGGATCTCGTTTGCGCAAGAGGATTTTTGTGCAAAAAGGAGCCGTCTACTCAGCTCTTTTTTGCACAAAAACTTCTTGCACAAAAGAGGAAATGCAAATGCGAGTGTGACATATGCAAATGAGAGCTCCATTTGCATTTCCTCTTGCAGAAAAGCCTTGCAGTATAGATGTAGCCCAAGAGTTGGAGGATCCACCACTTTGGTCATTTGTTCCAGTGGTTAATTACCTCAATTTGTAAAATGTGTGCCTTCTTTCTAATTAGAATTTGTCTGGTTTCAACTTCCGACCATTGGCTCTTGTAATGCCTTCTGCACTGCATTAAAGCACCCATTAGAAACTGTAAAAGTGCTTATATGCTGTAATTAAGACACTGCTCACACTTCTATTTGATAAATTAAACAGATGGGGCTCTTTAATTTTTTTCAATGTAAGGTCTTTTCTTCTGCCCTTGAGTGATGTCTCTCTATGTATGTTGATGGGGTAGGTAAGTTCCTCAGTTAGTCAACATTCTTTTTAAAATGTGGACATCAGAATCGTACATAGTATTCCAGTAAAACCCACTTCCTTATTCACTACTCCCTATTTAAACATCCAAGCATCACAGCAACTCTTTTCACCACTGCATAGCCCAGGCAAATCTCTCTTTTTTGCAAATTATAAATATTTATGTAAATAGGAAGTTTCTTTATTCTGAAAAGCACAGGGAAACAATGCAGCTCATAAGCACCATTTACTCCCGTACTATCATTTCAAAGGAAACCTTGTTTTTTTCCCCCAAACATGTTGTTAATCTTCCAAGATGACATGGACCTACAATCAAATTTATGTATCATACACCAAAACGAGGGAGTAAAGAAGTTCCATATGTACAGAATTAGCAGAATTTTTCAGACAGGAATTTCCCGGTTAGATTGAATTTACTGCCGTTTGCAGGTTCTGACACTGATGTTTTACAAGACACTTTCTCTTAGAAAAACAAATGTCCAATCTGTGGCTGCAGCCAAGAGCAAGAATGTCAAAAAATGATGCAATCTAGCTACTTTTTGAATTTCTAAAAGACCATTTCCTAAATTAGATGCAAGTTGTCCTAGGCTGTCTGTTGGTGCAAATTGGTGCACCTCTGTAAGACTACACTGGAACTGTGCCAATCTGCATGAGTTGAGAACCTAGCTCATATATTTAAGTGATATAAAGGATTAATATTTCCTCTCTGGCTTTTGCTGTTTAAATTTCCTGATCTTTATTTCTAAAATGAATAAGATTTAATTCATAATGATTCCTGTTCCTGGCACAAACTGAAATTACATTGGCGAGCGATCTGCCAGCAACACTCCAGCAGAATCGCCCAGTGAATTGTTACTCAGTGTAATTGTAAACCACAGTGACTTGTCATTCTACAGTACAGCGTTGCACCGGAAATGTGCTCATTGTTTAATATTACATTTGATTGATAGGCCCACCCAGCTTGCTTGACCAGATTCACGGCCACCTGATTCAGCTCATCTTCAAGCTGTAAAAACTGTCCCATGTCTACATATTTGTATGCCAACTTGAACCACATAGACATTATTGCTCCATTAAAAGAGGACAATGTTTTGTCACCTTTCATTTAATCTCATAAGCTAAATGTACTGCAAAGCAACAATGGCTAAAAATATAAAAAATTAAATACCCTATTGTAGACATTATTGAATATTGTTTCCATGTGCAAGGCATTTATGTATAGCTGCTGTGGCACACTACGTACATATGGCCTGTCAGAAAATTTATTATAGTAGGAAATTACAAAGGGATTTTTTTTGTTTTGTTGAAGTCCAGGACTAACAGTGAAGAGATTTATTTATTTTTTGTTCTTTACATATTTTTTTAGTAGGGTTGGAAGCCCCAAGAGCCTGTAGACCAAAGCCATTAAAAATGTATTTTCTTCAGCTGTTTGCATTGACCTAAAACCTTTGCATACTGAGTGAGCAGATTTGCCAGACTTCTTTCCCCTGAAATATGCTCAGCTTTTCCAGCTTTTATACCACTCATAAAGCTCAAATGCGAGGCCCATTAGGCACAATTAAAAGAAAATAATAGTTGCTATCTTATTGGTTCCCTTCCATGACCAATAAACAGGTTGGAATTCATAAATAACTGTAGTCAGATCCACACTGTGTGAGAGTGAAGTGAGATATCACTGTATTTGCACAGCTTAAATAACTTAGTTTCATAGGCATCCTTCTTTCTTCAGAGAAGATGGAATATTTAAATATTTCTATACTAAATTTACTAGCCTAGAAATCTAGGCCATTAAAATGAGAAAATCAGTGATGGCTGCCACTTAGTCTTGAATTTGTTCCATTGTGCCCACTGTGGGAATTTCAGAAGAATAACACGTGTTACATCATAGCTAACCATACATCACACCTGAACCACTCTCAACTCAGGACTCTTCAGCTGCCTCCAGCTGTGGCGAGATGGTCAACTCCTTCTGACTGGATGTCATTGGGCAGCTGCAGTCTTTATAATAACTGGGCAAAAGAGTAGATATTTCAAATTATTGTAACATTTCTGTCTCAGTTCAAGTGCCCAGGCAGTTTTTACCCAGACTTTGATGAATTAGAGCTTGATCCAAAGCCCTCAGGACTCAATGGTAAAATTCCACTTCACGTAATTGGGCTCTGGATTAGGCCCTTGATGTTTGTGGAAACAAAGCAGAATAAAAGCACAAAATATGTTTTTTATTTATTTTTTGGGAAAGCGCAATAGCATTGGCAATGAGATTCTGAGGCACTGTGGGACTGTTGCTGTACAGTCCATTGGAATGAACAGAACTTGAAAGCTGAGATTTTTCAAAGTCCAAAGTTACAATTACATACCCAATTCAGATTGACTGTAATGATGATTGAGCAGTCAGATTCCTTGGACAGCTATGAGAATCTCAATCTAAAAATGGTGGCTTGCATCTTGGATAACACACTAGACCAGGGGTGGGCAACCATTTTTGACCGGAAGCCACTTCAGAAATTTTTGAAGTGGCCCTGGGACACCTTGGAAGGTGCGGAGACTCAGGCAGAAGGGGTGGGGCCAGGACACTTCCTGCTTCCACACCCACAGACCCCGATTGGTCTCGGGATGGGGAAGCACACAAAGTCTTTTCCCGTGTCCCTCGGAGAGTACCTCCAGCTGTTCTGAACAGCTGGCGGTTCCCCTCTACGTACTTGCCCCCAGGTCAATCAGGGCAGGGGAAGCATGTGAAGTCTCTCGCTCCCTGCCCACGCCCTGCAAGGAAGTGCAATGGTTAGAGTTAACCACCAGCTAAGCAGCAGCTGGCGGTTGACCGTGCAGGGCAGGAGGAAACTTCACATGCTCTCCCCACCTCCAAGCTCGATTGGCCTGGGGATAGGAGGAGCATGCGGGGTCTCCTCCCACCCTGCCCCACTGTGCAAGGTGTGCGTGGAACTTAGAAGCACTTCATGCTTCTGGTAGTTCAGGAGGAGACTTTATGCGCTCCTCCAGCCCCCAAGCCCTGATTGGCCTGGGGCCATGGGGAGTGGCAGGACTTCTGTGAACTGGATCAACTCACTTGATGGACCAAATCTGGCCAATGGAGGCCCTTTTGCCCACCCCTACACTAGACAGTGACCTGGGAAACTCCAGAGCTAAAAGCATGAGCTACTACTGCTTCAGCTGAAGGGCCACAGCTCTCGGGCTGTAACAGACTAATATCCTCTATGGCTTGGGTGAGAGAAGAATACTGAAGATGCATTCATCAGTAGATTGCATAAACTCATGAGTTTGGATATTGTGTCTCACCTTTGACTGTGTAAAGCTTGTACACCTGAAGAGAAACAATCCTGGAAAACAAAGGGAAATAATTGGCCCCTTTTAGAAACAGCCCTATATTGGTGATACATTGGTGTTATGGGGAATTAGTCCAAATTTGAGCTTGATTAAATTTTTAGTAATAAAATAGGCTTTTGTAGGTCCCTGATATAATTCTTTTCTGCAACTCCGGCTGCTAATAAACTTTATTCATCCTAAATGTTAATGCTAACTAATCGATGAACTTTGTTTCTATGTTCTGTAAGATATCTAAAGTTGAACTATGATTTTTTTTAAAAGGGTGTGGGGTAGAGGAATAACTCTTTAAAATCCTAATTTAATACAGCAAATGTAAAGTATCCAAATAGTATGCAAATAAATGTTTGTTGTGGGGGTATTTTCACTACTCACTTTGTGATGTAATTGGCCACTTCAATCATATGGTAGTATTTCTGCTCCCTTATTGGGTGACTGGAACTATAAAAGTTCAAATAAGAAATAAATGGCAAATCGTGAAATATTAATGAATACTTTTGTTCATGCATAATTGTATTTGTTTGCAGGCAGGTATAGGTATTTCTATGAAAAATGTTTTCCTAAATATTTTTGTGAACAAAATACAATTCATGTAAAAATCATGAATTGTGTAGAATCAGCATGGCCAAACTCAATAGGGCTACGTCTAGACTGGCCCCTTCTCCGGAAGAGGCATGCAAAGCAGGCAAGTCAGAATAGGGAAATCCACGGGGGATTTAAATATCCCCCGCGGGATTTAAATAAACATGTCCGCCGCTTTTTTTCCGGCTTGGGGAAAAGCCGGAAAAGAGTGTCTAGACTGGCGCGATCCTCCGGAATAAAGCTCTTTTCCTTGCAAGTAGGAATAAGAGATCCTCCGGAAAAGAGCTTTATTCCGGAGGATCATGCCAGTCTAGACGCTCTTTTCCGGCTTTTCCCCAAGCCGGAAAAAAAGCGGCGGCCATGTTTATTTAAATCCCGCGGGGGATATTTAAATCCCCCGCGGATTTCCCTATTCTGACTTGCCTGCTTTGCATGCCTCTTCCGGAGAAGGGGCCAGTCTAGACGTAGCCTAGCAGTTTAAAGGCTGTATTAGTAGTGTTAATATATGGGGGGAGGGTTGTTTTTTTAGAGATCTATTGTTGGGAGAGAAGAGCTGGGATTCAATCAGCTACTGTCTGTGTTCTTTAATTTTTATTTCATTGTATGCTTCTCTTTTCCCTCTCTAATCCCTTTAATTAAGACCATTTATGTTGGAATTGCTTTTGAGGCTTGGTGAAAACTCGTAAGCAAATGAAATCGGTTTCTTTCCTTAAGGAAACAGAAAGAGTGCACAAATGACTGGCTTGAACATTTCATTATCATGTGAGAACTGAAGAGGTGCTGTGGAAATGCTAGTTGAGGTCAGGGTCAACATGAGGAGAGCTTAAATAAATGCAACCTCTGTAATTCCATAAGGCTGCAAACCTTCCCACTGCAGAGGAGCATATGTGGAAAACCCTCTAGTTCCTCACAGGAATTTTTCCCCTTTGGTGGGTTAATACTTTGGGAGTGTGATGCCTATGTCTAGTTTATTTTAGCAAAGCCTAATCCTCTGTCGTTCTTTCTAAAGCCAAAGTCCCAATGAAGTTGATTAATAACAAATGTTCAATTTAATTAACATTTTTACAACTCTAATTTCACCAACTGCCAAATCTGAAAGAATAATACAGCCTATACTTATTTCCCAAACCTCGAATGTAGTTTATTAATTTATGTGAAAAAAATATTAATGGGAAAAATTTCTGACAATGAATAGCAATAGTTCTTATTACCAAAAAACATTGAGCTATTCAGGAGAAAGTAGATTTGATAATATAATGATATTGCATTAACTAAAAAACCCAAAAATCCCACCTAGAAAATGTCTGAGAACTTTGAAGATCATAATATATCCACAGAACTGATTTGGAATGCGTAGTAGGAATACAAACTTTGCAGTGCCAGCTCATCCAAAACTGTAATAGTGATCTCAACATACCACCCTGAGAGTCAGAAATTAGTTCATTTGTTCATTGTCTGTGTCCATTAAGTTCTCGGTCTCTTTACTGAAAATATTCATGCCCTAAAAACACTATAGCTATGCCCCTGAGAGATTATGGTGATGTATGTTCAGCTATGCTGATGTATGTTCCCAGTGAAGATCAGCCTGAGACTGATAGTAAAAGGGAAATTATTAGAGTATTAACCTCTAATGAAACCACCAACTTATTCAATAACCAAAAAGTCATCCAATAGTTGTAGTAGTTTTCAGTTAAAGGTGGAAGATACCAAATATTTTTAAAAGTTGACTGAACTACTGACTTCTGATACATCTGTCTGTATTAAGCAAATGTATAGACGAATGGTACGCACAAAACAAGTTGATACATAAGATAGGTCTTGTATTCTTGTCAAGTTTATCTCTGCTACTCAAGATAAAGAAAATATGAACATTGATTAATTCTTTGTGAAACAACTGTTTCCAATGCTGTAAGTGTAAGATTATACAAATATCTAATTGTAACCAGCTACAATCTGTGTGTGGTGGACTTAAGTGCTGGTGTTGTGTTAACACTTCCACCTTTGTCAACAAACTTTTGTTGATTGGGGTGTGTGACGGGGCAGTGCCATACTAATGTTATTCCAAAATAACAGAAAGTGTATCTACACTGCAAGCCTTTATTTCAAAATAATGTTGAGCTGGAGGACTTTGACTCATGGTAACCCTTATTTCATAGTAACCCTTATTTCACCCGTATGATTACTCTGACCATGGTAACCCTTATTTCACGAGGAGTAAGGGAAGTTGGAGGAAGAGTGTTCTTCCCTCAACTTCCTGTTGTATAGACAGCACCTAAAGCCAAGTTAAGCTATTTCTACTTAAGCTACACAATTGATGCAGCTGAAGTTGCGTAGCTTAATTCGACTTTAGCCCTGCTGTGTAGATGTACCTTTAGTGAATGAAACAAGCTTTTAAGCTTGCATGGAACTCTTCTTGAGAGCTGGGAAAGGTGCTAAGTTGTATCACAGCTAAATACATGGTAAAACAAATAAGGAAGGAACACATGTTGCAAGAGACCAGTCAATCTGAAATGCACAGTTAACACCTTCGTAGACATAGGACAAAGAAGGGTTAGTGGAACTAATTGCTTCAATAGTCACAATGTGGGTGAAATGACCCCACACATTCAAAAGGGATTCCTGGGAACTTACATTCATAACTCTGACACGCCTGAAAATCATAGACTTTATCAATACACAGGACATATGTCTCATTACAACAATTGGTAGCCTACTAATCCTCCTTTGTCCTATGACTTCAGCAGTGTTAAGTGTCCATTTCTCCTTGAATGGTGTCTTACAACATGTGTTAACTTCTTATCTGTTCCATCCTTGTATTTAGGTGCAACCCTCTGAATACCATCCCCAGACCTGAAGAAAAGCGCTGTGTACGCTCAAAAGCTTGTTTCAAATACATGTATGTACATTGCCTTATATAATGGGATTCTAGTCTGAGTTGCATGCTCAAGACATTACTGTAATACCATAGACAGCTAGTGAGATACCATACATGCCTGTGCTCCACCATTGTTGAGGAACATGAGCCTGGCCCTACCAATGTTTGGATTTGGCTTCTTATGAAAGGAATCTGTATAGAGCTGCCATGGGCCTCTCCCTCAGCCCCGTAGTCTTTTTGCCACTATTGGGGAGAAAAAGTCCCCATCCCCAGAGCTCTGTGCTGCCAGCAGGAAGAGGGATAAGAGGAGTTTTCTGACTCCATTCCTGGGGCAACCTGTCTGAATCCCAAACTTCTCATTCCAGGCCCCATCCCAGAGCATGCACCTTCTACCAGAACCCTCATCCCCACATGCCCCAGCCCTCTACCCTACCCTGAACCTGCTCCCACACTCTGAACTCCTTGGCCCTACCCCATTGATTTTGTTATGAGTACCACAATTTGTCACACATGATCTCCATATTGGTGCACATAACAAGATTAATTCTATACATGAATGGGAAAAAATAGAGGGGAATCTGCCATATACTATATAAGTGCCTGAGGGGGAAAACACACATAACTGATTATTTTATACTCTTTATTTACAGTACATTTTATAACTGGTTGTATAAGCATACAACAAAATATAAGGTGTTGAAGCAGGTGAGTGCTGCTTCTGACTTTCCAGTTTTATTCAGTCCTTGTAATCTTCTGGCACTGGTACACTCTAGCTTCATTTTATCTGTGCAACAAATTCTCCTTATACAAGACCAGTAATAATAATCAGCAATGGATAAATCCTTAATAAAGTTACCCAGAGAAAAAGGAGAAAAGGGTCATTCATCAAATGATGGCCTGAGCTTGACTCCAAACTGAAGTTATAGAGAAGGATGATGTGGCAAATGTACAAGATAAGAAAAGGAATTTTCAGTAATCTGGGCTATCAGACTTCACATGCTTCAGAGGGGTAGCCAAGTTAGTCTGTAACTGGAAAAACTTAAAAAACAACAAAAAGTCTAGCAGCACCTTAAAGACTAACAAAACATGTAGATCTGAAGAAGTGGGTTGTACTCACGAAAGCGCATAATACCATCTACATGTTTTGTTAGTCTTTAAGGTGCTGCTAGACTTTTCGTTGTTTTTTTAAGAGTTGTTTACATGGTTGGAGTACAACAGCAAATTAGAGCTTTTTTCTTGGTCTGCAAAAATATTCTGACTTTAATATTTTCTGAGAAGGCTGAACCAATGCTTATTTCGCTCAGTTTCCAAGAATGGTTTTTACATCACATGAAAAATCCTCCCATCACAAGGAAATGGTAATGAAGTATACTGCCCTGAAATCAAAAGTCAATGTTTTTGCACTAATGTTGGCCAGTCACAAAAAAGAGTGCCAATCAGCTAGAAATACACTGCACAGAATTTTTACCAATGTTCAGTACCTAGCTCAACAAGGAATAACATTACCTGGACATAATGAAAAGTCTCAGAGAGGGAGCTGTGTTAATCTGTAATTTTAAAACCAATGAGTGGCACCTTTGAAAACCTCTTTCAAAAGCCCCTGTAAACCTCATTTTACAAGGATGAAGGGGGCTTTCAAAAGAGGGGGGGCTTCTGACATTTGGCCCCGTGTAGATGGGGCCAAATGGTAGAAAAGCCTCTTCTGGGAGAAAAATGGAAGAAGGTATGCAAATGTGAGTGCTATTTGCATACCTCTTCCAAAAAATAAAACACAGTGTAGCCGTACCCTTAAAGACTGATATATATATATATATATATATATAGGATCATGAGGTTTTGTGGGTAAAACCCATATCTTCAGATGAGCTGGAGTGGAAGAATTGATTCAGATTTGGTGCAGCTCTTCTTGTTGCTACATAGTACAGATTCAGAGGAACTAAGACAGTGGCTGAGTAACACAAAATACAAGTGGCTTTCACATGACGTTATAAATGAAATAATCAAAATGATGACAACAATGGTGCTAAGACAAATTGTGCAAAAGCTAAAGGCTCCTAAGTTTTACACCACTACAATGGATGAAACTACTGATTTGTCAAGGAAAGGACAAGTACTTTTTTAAGGTTCTTTCGCAGTGAAGACTGGGTGAGTTATAAGGAGTTTTACTGGGTTTTACCAATATGATGCAATGGAAGCTGCTTCTCTTTTCAAAATTGTGGAAGACTTGTTTCTTAGGTGTGATTTTTCCCTTTTCTGATTGCTGGGGGACGTGTTATGATGGAGCAAATTGTGTGTCTGGTAAATTTACTGAGGCCCAAGCCAGAGTGAAGGATCCAGAGCTGGGAGCGGAATTTGTGCACTGTGTTGCATATTCCCTTAACTTTGCCATGCAGGATTCCCTGCATAATATTCCAGAAGGCTGGGATATGTTTTTGATGGTGAAAGATCTCATTGTTGTCTTCAGGGAGTCACCAAAGTGTATGGCAGCATTGATAGAGTTTCTCAACAAAGAAGAGGCTTCTTTATGCCCATTATGCCCAACAGGGTAGACACTAAAGTTCAGCGGCATTAAATCACAGCTCAACAACTACAATGAACTCCCTGGATACATTTTGTCTCTTTACAGATGAATTTGGCTCAAAATGTAGTCGTGTCTCAAAACAATCTTTTTCAATGTACTTTACACTGAATTTTTGTAAAGTCAAAAAATCCTTTAGAAGTTAATGCAGTTATTCAAAGCCCAAATGTGTCACTGGCAAGTGTTATGAAGAAAGTAAATTGGCCTGTTACAAAAGGTATTGAGCAGGATGCACATGGCTCATCATACAATCACTTCTGGAAACAATAGTAGACAAGGAAAGAAACCTTTACCTAGATGATCCTGCTCTCCTGAGAAAATGCAAGTCCCTGGGATGGCTTGCCCATGGAAGCTTTCCTCACACCTTCACCAAAGAGTATTTTCATCTATATGTCAGGATCCTTTTTGCTTGCAAAATTGCCATTGAACAGAAGTTTCCAATCGAAAGCTTTATGTTCACAGTAAAATTGGAGATGCATATAACTGCTGCAGTAAATGGCTCAGAACAAGACATTGTGCTAATCAGTGAAGCTTTCAATTGTGACATTAACATGGAGAGTCTATCTCTTCATTTAGAAAAGTTGAATGATATTTGTAGATCCCGCAATTGCCAGCTTAATTCAGTGAGCAAAGTGAAGCAATTTCTGAAACAAAACAAAGACCCGAGTGACATGTTGTCAGAAGTTACAGTTCTTCTGAAATTGTTCTACACAATTCTGACTATAGCCTGCACTGCTGAGTGATCATTCAGTTGCCTGCACAGACTGAAAAATTATTTGCAAATGACAATGGACCACCACTTTGTATTTCTGTACATTCATAAGAACTCTACCTCTGATTTGGACTCTGCAGGTCTCCTGGATAATTTCATTTCAAGACCTGAATGATGAAAATTGTTTGCTACTTCCTGAATTTTAAGCACAAAATTGTATTTCTTCTAAAATATTTGTGTTTTATTCATATGCTTTACAATATTAGTGTATGTTTTGTAGTTTAAATTTTGTCTAAATGAAAATTAAATTAGCTCAGTGTACACTTCCAAGCTGTATTATATCATAGACCACATTTATGTGCAATTGAGCATCATTTAATTTATTCACATATTTTATTTATTGCTTTTGTTCTTTTTATTTATGAAACTATAATGGCGATCATTGATATATATCATATAATTCACTTCATGTTCTGTCTTTGTTGCTGTTTTAAATATTGTTAACACACTTCATTGTTTTACACTTAAATACTTGTTTAATTATTTAAATGTAGTGTTGCACAGTCTGTGCAGCAAGGCACAGCACTGTGTCATTTTGCATGAAAATAATTTGAAGAACATTTCAGAAGAGGAGATTACATTTTGATTTAATTGATCTAAGAGTGATTGGTTGTTTCACTCTTCAAAAGGGCTGTGTTGTTATCTATGGACAGGAACAATGTATGCAAAACCAGTATGTCATATGTAAGTAGTATTAAAAAGTTGATATTCTTAAATACATTTTCCTCGTAATAGTGATATTGTGCTATATAGAAAAATTGTAAAATGCTTACTGCTTCCAGTCTGTTTTTACATTATATATATATATATACACCTGTCACTCATGTGTAATACTACTACTAAGTAAGAGATATTTTGATAGTTTTACAAAAAGTGGAACTGAGCTCTGGAAAATTGCTGGAGGCTAGGGGAAGTCGTTACATTTCTGGTTCTTACCTTTATCTCAAACTGCCCCTCTCACAAGGAATGTCTGCTACATTAAGTCAATGTGGAAAAGGGATGTGAAAAAGCCTCCTCTCTCCCCAGTGGTGCATATGTTGTGTTGTCCACAACAGCACCATGTCAGCTTATGCCATCTCACTGAGGTGGAATAATTATGCTGACAGGAGAACTCTCTCCCCACAGCACAGCACATCTTCACTAGGTACACTACCACATACGAATCGATGCAGCTGTGCCGATGTACAACTCTAGTGTAGATTTTCCCCTAGTATGAAATAACAGAATCAGCAGGCACATCAGTGAAAACATAGCTTTCATTTAGCATGGATATTTGATTTCTGACAATACCATATGGTCATGCTGCTGAACATTATTCGTAATAGTCAGGTGGGTGAGGTATAATTGTGGTCTCCCATGCTTGTCAGTTTAAATGCTATTTTGAAAAGTTTTACACTTTTCCCCTGAATTATATATTTTAGATGTGCCGTGGCCTTTCTGATAGACTGAAATATTGACATGGCTGACAGCAGGGCAAGAACTCCACAGAGATCACATGGTATGGAAGTGGTTTTTCATCTCTGAAGCAAGGGGAATCATTTAGTTAAGTGAAATTCCTCCAGGGCCAACTCAAAGTCTAAACTGCATGTCCATCAACACAACCTGGTGTTGAGAAGGTTGTAAAATATTCTCACTACATACAGATCAAACATATCCTTGTTTAGAGATATCTGGACTTTTCAGAACCTTCGTAGTCTCTCTCAATGATATTGGTTTAATGTTCTTAGGATGCCACCATTATTTTTCTAAAGGTACAACTAGGACAGCATAAGTATCTTTCTCAGTATGAAGAAAAGTAGATTTCCCACTTAAGAATATATTCCTTTCTGCATAATTTTGTAGGGTCATCCCAACCACCTATATTTCAGAGAGCAGAGTGCAGAGATTTGTATTGGGGAGAAGGGGAGGAGGGGTGAAAGATTACAGATTTGATCTCAATATTTTGCACCCATTTATTCCATGACAATATTTTTGCAGTACAAATTCATCTTATCAAACATGCACAAATTATTTGCAGTGTATAATCTGGGGCTGCCTCCTAAGCTACGTTTAGACTGCAGGCTTCTTTTTGAAGAAGATTTTCCAGAAGAGATCTTCCGAAAAAATTTCTTCCGAAAGAGAGCGTCCATGCTGCCAAAGCACATAGAAAAAGCAATCTGCTTTTTTGAAAGATAGCGTCCACACCGATTGGATGCTACATCGCATTTAAGCTGTGATTACTATGGACAAAGTGGCCACCAGGGCACCTGTGCTTTTTCCTCTTTCCTCTTCTTTTGAAAGAACTCCCTCTTCCCCATCCTCACCCGTCTTTTTCTGAAAACGCTCTTTCAGAAAAAGGCTTCTTCCTCGCCTTTACCAATGTTGGAAAAACTCCTCTGTTCTTTCGATTTTTTTTTTACAATTGCAGTGTGGATATAAGTGAAAAAAACAATGTAGTGTAGTGTAGACATAGCTTTACATTAGTTAGCTTTACAACTCCTATTAACTACAAGGGATGTTTTGAGGGCTCATGAACCTCTCATAGGTAGAAGTTGTGTTGTATGCTGTTCTTTCACCTCCAAATGATTTTTTCTGAATCTTGGAACATTAATGTTGTCTGCCACAAATGTGAGAGCATCTCAATGAAAGGCAGAAAATCAATTTGTCTGAAGACAATGGATAGAAAATTATTTTTATAGGTTTTTTTCTTATGCATGACTCTGAGGTATATCCATTTTTTGAATGAAAAAAGCACCCTGTGACTGAAAGAAGTCTGACATAAAATACTTGAATCAGATTTGATAACAAATAATCTCCTTCTGATTTAATGGAAGTTTATTCTGCTTTCACCAGTTCAGTGCAGCAGGTTTGTAGGCAACAAAACCAAACCTGTTTCAATGCCAATGTTTTCTACATCTCAGAAGCAATTTTTATGAATTTATTTGAAGAAAAGAGCTTTGCTGACCAGTTGAACATAGAATATGTTGGAATAGAATTTGAGCTGGATGTTCATAACAATATGTCATAGAATCCCGTGCTACCATTAGATACCCTAAAATGGGCCAAATTCCAAGAGTTATGAGATTCCTGTGATTGTCAAGTGGGGGTACTAACGGCCACTATTAGGTCTCTATGTAGGTTAATAGTTTCAAGACTTTAACCTATTGCACAGCATTAAACAGGAACTATGCGAAGTGGCCTTGTGTAAACAATAGTGAAGTGCACTTGAGAGAAGTGCTGTCGGGGAGACACATGATAGATGAGTTGCTATGCTTGCATAAATGTTATGTTGGGGAACTCTAAAGTTTTACATTTTTATTTATTTCATCATCTTGTAATACAATCTTTAAAAGTGTTTTTTGAAGTACCTCTGTTAGAGAGAAAAGCTGTCCTGTCATTCAAGAAGTCGGGGCATACAGGAAGCATTTCACTATAAATGAAATGTTAATCATGTTGTTTAAACCACTTATGAATTCTAGCCCCTGATAAAACATTTTTGTCAATGTAAAATATTGTTACATTCATTGGAGCAACCCAAGCTGACTCAATAAATTTGGTATATATGGGGAGAATGACACAGTGACTATAATATGGCAATAGGTCAGAAATGATATTTAGTATAATGGAAGCTACAAGAAATTATCAGACTACTTAGAAATAAGAGGATGGCCCAATCTAATACATCTGAGGGTGTTGAGGGAGTTGGCTGATGGGATTGCAGAGCCATTGGCCATTATTTTTTAAAACTCTTGGTGATCGGTGGGAGGTCCCAGACGATTGGAAAAAGGCAAATGTAGGCTAAAGAGCCTATCTTTAAAAAAGGGAAGAAGGACAATGCTGGAAACTACAGATCTGTCAGCCTCACCTCAGTCCCCAGAAAAAATCTTGGAGGGAATTCTCAAGGAATCCATTTTGAAGCTGTTGGAAGAGAGGAAAGTGATCAGGAATAGTCAATATGGGTTCACCAAGGGCAAGTCATGCCTGACCAACTTGATTGCCTTCTATGAAAAGGTAACTGGCTCTGTGAACATGGGGAAGGTGGTGAATGTAATATACCTTGACTTTAGCAAAGCTTTTGATACAGTTTCCTGCAGCATTCTTGCCAGGAAATTAAGGAAGTATGGGTTGAATAAATGGATTATAAGGTGGATAGAAAGCTGGCTAGATTGTCGGGCTCAACAGGTAGTGATCAATGGCTCAATATCTGGTTGGAAGTCAGTATCAAGCGGAGTGCCCTATGGGTCAGTTCTAGGGCCATTTTCATTCAACATCTTTATTAATGACCTGGATGAGAGGATGGATTGCACCGTTAGCAAGTTCACAGATGACACTAAGCTAGGGGGAGAGGTAAATACATTGGAGGGTAGGAATATGATCCAGAGTGACCTACACAAATAGGAGGATTGGCCCATAAGAAATCTGATGAGGTTCAACAAGGACAAATGAAGAGTCCTGCACTTGAGAAGGAAGAATTCCAAGTATTGCTACAGGCCGGGGATGGACTGGCTAAACAGCAGTTCTGCAGAAAAGGACTTGGGGACTACAATGGATACGAAGCTGGGTATGACTCAACAGTGTGCCTTGTACCCAAGAAGGCTAACAGCATATTGAGGTATAATAGGAGGAGCATTGCCAGCTGACCTAGAGAAGTGATTATTCCCCTTCATTTGGCACTGGTGAGGCCACATCTGGAGTACTGCATCCAGTTCTGGGGCTCCTATTACAGAAAGGATGTGGACACACTGGAGAAAGTCTAGCGGAGGGCAACAAAATGATTAGAGGACTGGAGCACATGACTTATGAGAGAAGCTGAGGGATTTGGACTTGTTTAGTCTACAGAAATGAGTGAGGGTGATGATGCACTGGAATGAGTTAGGGTATGTCTACACTACAACGTTAATTCGAACTAACTAATTTGAACTAACGGATCCAGACTAAAAAACTAGTTCGAATTAGCGTTTTGCTCATTCGAACTAGCATGTCCACATTAAGTGGACCCTGAACCGGGCTTAAGGATGGCCGGAAACAGTGCCGGCAGGGCATCAGAGAAGAACTTAGAGCGTGGAGATGTTTTCTCAGGCTAGCTGTGCTTAAAGGGTCCCGACCCCCACCCCGGACAGACAGTTCTCAGGGGTGCCCCACTTGCAAACCAGTCCTGGCTTGGATTGCCCGGAGTACCCACACTGGGTACATCACACCACTCGGCCATCAGCCCAGCTGCACTTGCCGCAGGCTGCCATCTGGGGAGAGGGGGCAAATGGGGGGCTGCAGCAGAGCTTCCACCCCCAGAAGCCCGCAGAGCCAGCCCAGTCCTCCCCATCGGGGGCTCGTGCCCCATTCCTCCCTCACCTCCTTCCACTTACCCTTCCCTAGCCCCTCTTCTTGATGTACAAAATAAAGATAACGTGTCTTCCAAAATGGAATCTGTCTTTATTGAACAAAACTGGGGGAGACTGGGAAAAGGAGGTGGGAGAGGGGAAGAGAGAAGCTGGGAGAGGGAAGGGCAACTAAAATGATCAGGGGTTTAGAACAGGTCCCATATGAAGAGAGGCTAAAGAGACTGGGACTTTTCAGCTTAGAAAAGAGGAGACGGAGGGGGGACAGGATAGAGGTCTCTAAAAGCATGAGTGGGGTGGAGAGGGTGCATACAGAAAAGTTCTTCATTAGTTCCCATAAAGAAGGACTAGAGGACACCAAAGGAAAGGAATGAGTAGCAGGCTTCAAACTAGTAACAGAAAGTTGTTCTTCTCAAAGCAAATTGTCAACCTGTGGAACTCCTTGCTGCAGGAGGCTGTGAAGGCTAGAACTAGAACAGAGTTTAAAGGGAATTGCATCAAGTCATGGAGGCTGGGTCCATGGAGTGGTATTAGCCAGGGGGTAGGAGTGGTGTCCCTGCCCACGGTTTGTGGAAGGCTGGAGAGGGATGTCACGAGACAAATGGCTTGGTCACTGTCTTCGGTCCATCCCTGCCAGGGTCCCTAGGGTTGGCTGCTGTCGGCAGACAGGCTACTGGGCTAGATGGACCTTTGGTCTGACCCAGTACGGCCATTCTAAGCTCAGGGCTCAGGGTCGGGGGTCTCAGTGGACCACTTTGATTTTCATGCAAACCTGCTCCTGGGTGGCCAGGCTGGCAGCTCTCCTGCCCTAGATGGCCTCTTTCCTGTGCCTAGTGCGGAGATCATGGACGATGTCCACGATGTCTGCACTAGCCCAGGTGGGTGCTCGCCTCTTGCGGTCCCGGGCAAGCTCCCGGGAGCCACCAGCCTGGTCCCGGGAACAGGGGGAGGGCTGGGGGGCATCGGGTGGGTGGCTCTATCCGTTCCAGGTGCAGGGTCTGCTGGCTGGGTGCTGGCAGGCTTGCACCTGGCACGGGTACCATAGCCAGCCTGTGCCCCTTTAAGCGGTCCGGGGCCGGGAGGGGGGCATACGAGTTTCCCTGGTGTGGACCAGAGTGGCCACCAGGGAAACCTGGGGAGGGCTAGACTCCCACTAGTTTGAATTGAGGGGCTACACACCCCTTAATTCGAACTAGCTAGTTCGAACTAGGCTTAATCCTCGTAAAATGAGGTTTTCCTAGTTCGAACTAAGCGCTCTGTTAGTTCGAATTAAATTCAAACTAACGGAGCGCTAGTGTAGTGCCTATCAAAGTTAGTTTGAACTAACTTTGTAGTGTAGACATATCCTTACCTAGCAAGGTGGTTGATTCTCTATAGCTAGAGGTTTTTAAATCCTGGCTTGACCCTTGGCTGGGGTTTGTCTTTCTTTGGGCAGGGTGTTGGACTTGATGATCTTCTGAGATCTCCTCCATCCCTATGATTGTATGATCATATTCTTGATATATTTCCATTTCAACTTGGATGGAATGTAGATGAGGAAGTGGATTTTGGTTTACATCCTCAAGGAGATCTATAACACCAACAAAACTTGGGTGTTTGGCTAAAGAGAAGAGCTGTTGACCCGAGAATGGGATCATACTCATTTGGATTTAAAATGTGGAAGGATGGTGAACTCAAACCTGTCTCACACATGCTCAGGGTTTAGCTGATCGCCATATTTGGGGTTGGGAAGGAATTTTCCTCCAGGGTAGATTGGCTGAGACCCTGGAGGTTTTTCGCCTTCCTCTGTAGCATGGGGCACGGATCACTTGCTGGAGGATTCTCTTCATCTTGGGGTCTTCAAACCATCATTTGAGGACCTCAATATCTGAGATATAGGTGAGAGGATTATTACAGGAGGGGGTGGGTGAGATTCTGTGGCCTGCATTGAGCAGGGGGTCAGACTAGATGATCATAATGGTCCCTTCTGACCTTAAAGTCTGTGAGTATACATGCTTCCTTTGTGTCTTTCCTATTTACTTGTAATGCCCAGTTGCTACAAAAATGACTAAGAAGCTGGTTTCTGGCTTCAATTTAGGGAAATTTCATTCTGAGAAAAATGTAAGACTGTCACAGTAGACTGAAGTGTACATATTTGGGAATGCATGTGCTGACGTGTATTTCACAAATTACCTATGGCAAAAAAACTGCCTTCAATAAACTCAGAGCAATAAACTCAGAGCTTTAATAAATCTGAGCTACAAAGAACTTGTAATTAATAAGAACTTCCCCATGGGACACCATTACAATGCTTCCTCCAAAACACAATGCATCTTCCAAAAATGATATATGAGCATGCATTTACTGTACTAAGCTACCTTTTGTCCAAATGGATCCCAAAGGGATCAGGAAATTATATCAGCTAATTTAAAAAACTATGAGATTGATTCTCTTCTCACTACATTACTGTAAATCAGAAGAAGCTCTAACACATCCAATAATATGTCATAGGTGGAAAATTAGTATAAAGTGAGGAGAGATCTAGACAAAATGTGCACATGGTTATACTTGATTTTAAGTATCATAATCACCACAAATATTAATTAATATACTGTTCCTACTGGACATGTGGTCTCATCAGAAAAAAAAAGATGTTTTAATCAGGCTATGTTCTCAAAACTTTGGCTGGGGCATACACTAGTGGCAGCAGGGAAATGATGAACACAGATTTGATGTTTGTGTCTTCATTGGCTCTAACTGTGCATTCACCCCAACATAATGATTGAGTGGGTACTATAAAGGTATGCACTTCTAATTTTCAAATAGGGAACACATCGTTTGTATTGGGCACAGTAAAATTTAGATTAATGAAAGCATTGACTAAAGTAATAATTTGTATTATATATGTGCATAAATTAAAGTATGATGAACTACTTCTTTGGGTTTGGTTCTAAAGAAAGATCAAAAACCAATGTATAGACAAGAATAATAATTCTATCCTGGACCACACACTCAGACAAGATTTAGGAATCTTATCAAACAGACCATTTGGGGACCTTAGAAAAAAGAAACTACAGGTTTTTCCTAGCCCGATAGAACAACACATATGTGAAAAGTTTTCAGTATTTTCAATATTCCTTATATTCTATTTCATCTTGGACTGCTGTGCTGGTGATGAAGTAGATATTTCCACATCAAACAAAAGCCTACCTGAGTTCATTTTTGTAAAGAAATAAAAAAGCATTTGTGATAAATTGTTGGGCTCTCTGTAGACAAGGAAGTGATGGGCAGAGGATAGAGCACAGAACTGTATGAATCAGTAGTGATGGCATTGTTCACTCTACATTTCCCTCTGTCTTTTGCGTGGCTATCTTCTCAGGGATGCCCAACTTCTCTCTTTATGGGTCCCCTAAATGTCCCTATTTGACTTAGCCTATCATTATGACCAAAGATAGCTAGATGCAGCTATCTCTTAAGCAGCCTAGTGCTGGCTCTGGCTCAGATGAAGCATCACTGTGGCATGATCTGAAGAATTCTATCACTGAAGTAGCTGAGTATTTTGTTTAGACCTGCCAGCTATTGCCAAATAAGAGAACAAGGGTGTCTGATGTAGTTTGGGGTTTGATTTTCTTTGGGGAATTCAAAGAAGAGCCCAGCTCCTCCTTGTTTTTGGAGGTAAAAGCAGAAACAAAAAGAGGGTTCAAGGGTGATTCTGAGCCCAGAGGAGAAAAGAACAGAGCGAATGTAAAAATGGGAAATGAATATTTGGGCTAAATAAAGTTTCACACCAAGTTTCTCTTGTCTTTAAAATTTGTTTCTATGCCACAAAGTCAAATGTAACGATATGGGGCTCTGTGTCTGTTATGTGCCTGACTGGCTTCTATATCCTATGTGCTCAAATTACAAGTAAAAGGATATCTTTTTTCCCCCTAGCTGCCAGATCTGCAAACTCAATTTGGGATGTGAGAACTAATCTGGTTTATTTCCTTCTTTCAGATCAGTATTAGTAATAAAGGCTCTGCAGGCAAATTCTGCCCTCAGTGACTCCATGGCCTTCAATGATTTGCACAGGTGTAACTGCTTGAACTTAAGTAAACATTTTGGTTGATGAGGCCTAAGAAGGAACAAAATGCAGCTTGTACTCTCAGCTGTGTTGGCTCGACAGGGTTTTCAGGGCTAAGGCAGCTCAATCCTTTCTATATAGTAAGAAGGCCAGACTTTGATTACACTCTCACTGACACCCGTGTAAATCCAGTGCCTGCAAAGGAGTGGGTTGGTATGCAGTGATTGCATGAATTAGTTTCAATTATAAACAAGGAAGAAATTCATTAATGACAAAAAGTTGTATTTTCAGTGGCTAAAGAGTGGCAAGCAAGACAAGGCATATTACTAAGAAAATAATACAAAGCACACAAATTTAAACTAGATTCACTGAAGAAAGTGGTTACAAATAATAATTCCTCACCCTAGATATTGTTTCAAGTACAGTCATTCACAGGCCAGATATCTTTTTAGCCTAGGTCCAGTGATACTTCTCCCCCTCCTCCCCAGTTTAAGTACTTTTGTTTCCAGATGTGTTTTCAAGTGTCTCTTTGGGTGGGGAGAGGGCAGATGAGAAGCAAACTGGGACCATTATTCTTTTCCTCCCTCACCTTATCTAGAATTTCCATAAGGCAGGAATCCTTTGTTTGATTCCCCACCCCTTAGAGGAAAAGTACACCAGATTTAGTACCAGGTGACCTGACTGTAGCATCCCAGTGTCCCTGAGTCAGTAGCAGTAAGAGCATCCACTGGAAGGCCAAGCCCTTTCACAGTCCATTGTCTGTCGGGTTATCAGTCCTGTCTGGCTTTTCCACTGTAATTCCTGACGTGTCAGCAGTGGGAGTCATCCAAAGTAGCATATATGAAAGACAGATACACACGTATCTAACTTCAGATAAAAAATGATACATGCATAGAATAAGCTAATCATATTCAGTAAATCATAACCTTTCTAATGAAACCTTACTTGAATGATCTTGCATAAAGAACATCTCAATGAGGCATATCCATATCATACGCATAGAATATCACAGTCCCACATCTGAGATTCAAGTTGTTTTGATTAGACATACAGATCATATGGCATATTACCACATTCAGTCTGTTGTCCAGTCTAAGAACTTATCGTGACAAATAAAAATGAACTTTGTGTAGGTATTCACCAATATTTGTTTATATCATTCATCATTTGCTAAAATATTCATGGAAAGTGAAAACAAATGGTCCATAAAAACAGTCTGGTGAACGTATTTTAAAAGTTGAACAACGCTATCTGAATGTTTTCTTGTACTTTCTGTTCTGTTCTCCTTTCCCTAACATGAACTAAAATAATTTAATTCTTCTGCTTCAGCAAGACTTTTTTCTCCGTAGATCATCAATATTCGTTATTCCTGCCTCTTACACTGTGCAGACCAGCAAGAGAATGTGGCTGAATTGCCAGAAGTGCATGAATCGTGAGTTATGGTCACATTTATTAATTGCTTCTGCTTACTTAGGAAGTGCATCATCAGTCAGCATTGGTGAGCCTGAGGCAGTCTCCTACTCATAGCTGCTTTCTACTACTAGTGACAGTGCTACAGGCACAAAGGAAACAAGCCTGGGTTCATACAGCCAAACGGTAAAACTGGAAAGCAGAATTGGAACAGATTTCACTGATGGAACAGAAAGCAAAGTAAGCAAATAGTTAGCTCATGGTCAGTGCACTGTTAGTCTTGCATTTCTCCCCTACCCCACTGTCACATTGAAATCAGCCCCAGGCAATGTGATAGCAGTGGGGAGATGGTGTATTGTGCTAGTGGGTGTCTTTCCTCTCTATTTTGTTATTATTTATTAGTCTGTCTCAGTAGAAATGTTTTCTTTACTTATAATCAGTAACTGCAATAAGTTGAATTTACTGTTGGGAAGGGTATATTCTAATATAATGCTGGAGTTGGCATCTGATCAGCAGGAACAAAGACAGATGGATCAGTCTAGATAATACTTAGTGCTGCCACGAGAGCAGCGGACTGGACTAGATGACCTCTCGATGTCCCTTTCAGTCCTATGAGTCTCAGTTCATTGAGTTGATGAAATTACCAGAGCCCAGAGGAAAGCTCATATTTTTGGCTTCGTTTTGACTTTTGGATTTAGATAGTTTGGTGAAATGTTCTCATTGTGACGAGGCTTGGGAACGTAACATTCACTCGTTGTTTAGTGTGTGTGTGTGTGTGTGTGTGTGTGTGTGTGTGTGTGTGTAAGTACTTGAGTGGGAATCAGATTTATGACATTCCATCAATGAGCAGTTTCATTTGTACTCAAATCAAGAAGTTCATTGATTCTTGAGGCATTTTGCTCACCTACTGCGAATGGATTTGGATGACAGTATTGCAATCTCTCTCACCCTCATACAGACGTGCCGATTGGGTGGGGGAGGGGCAATTGTCCTGGGGCCCAGCGATTCTAAAAGGCTCAGGGCTCCTGGCCACTGGTATTGTTACAGTACCAGTGGCCAGAACCCCAGGCCCTTTAGAATTGCCATTGGAGTGTGTTTCAGCAAGCTCTGAGGCCCGGCAGGGAGTGGGGGTGGGGTGGGAGTGCTGGGCCATCAGGGCAGCCGTGGGGCTGGCTGCCCCAACACCACCCGTTCAGTCCAAGGCCCTGCCCATTCCGGGCATTCAGAGCCTGCCCCCCTCCTCCCATTGCCCAGGAGCCTGGTGATCCGGTTGACTCTCCTGCCCTCTTATCTGCAGCCATGCAACCTCAGACTATGCTTATGTCAGATCTCATCAGACGTACACCTGTGAGGGCAGTCAGTACTTGCGCTCATAACTTGAAGGAAACTCCAGCTGCTCAGATAGATAGTATGGATGATTCAGTGGCTTTCCCTCTGAATCAATTCTGAACCATTAATCCAGGACGGCGTTGAATGATTCCTTGCTGCTGATGCCATTTAAGAGAGAAAAAAAGAGACATGAAGCTGGTCAGGAAGGGTGAATATTGCAATAAAATTCCACTTGTATTTGCTTTAATTTCTAAATAAATCTTCTTTGATGAACACAAAAGGGATTTGAGACCTACTTTCCATGAAGACTGTTATTATTCAGTTTCACCTGTATGAATGCTTGAAGAAATTCAAAGTGATTGAGCTGAGTTGCGATAAGCCCCCAAAAGTTTTGAAACTCTGCCAATGTTTCTGTGACATAGCCAACATTCTTGAGCCCAGTTCAACTTTCAGATAGTGGAGTTACATTAATATAAATCTGCAAAACTGGGTTGGGAATATCTGTGCAAACTTTCTGAGGGTTCTTGTTACTAATCAGACAGAAAGTAGTACAATACCAACCACTCTCAAGGTATTTTAGCACCTCAGGTGCCTATCTCACCTAAATCTTGAAGAATAAAAGTGCATAAAAACAAGCAGTGTTAATTGGATACTGAAAAATCTTCAAATAATTCTGATTTTAGAAATGGAGCACAGGTTTAGGAAGGTTTATCTTTCTTTACAGGTTATTTGCCCCTTCTCATTTAATAGCCTTTGCTTCTCTTCCAGGAATAATTTTTAGAGGTCATTTCAACTTATCTCTGTCATATGCAGCTGGCTGCTGTTGAAACAAATGCCCTGTGTTTATAGATGGATTTCCTCTTGTTCGCCAAATTGATTTGGACCATCTTTAACCAGAGTGTTCATGGAAGTAGCATGCCAAGAGTGAATTGACTCATAGTCATAGTATCATGTGAATAATGAACTCAGACCTCATAAGAGTGCACATTTTGAATGCGCATGAAGGAAAGTTGATGGCTCAATAAAGGGGAAAGGAT
Source organism: Pelodiscus sinensis (assembly GCF_049634645.1). Classification (NCBI taxonomy): domain Eukaryota; kingdom Metazoa; phylum Chordata; order Testudines; family Trionychidae; genus Pelodiscus; species Pelodiscus sinensis. The sequence goes on from NC_134720.1 coordinate 14,078,721, forward strand.
CAGCCTGGTAGTTACCTCAGAGTTTATTCTATTTGGAGATGCATTTTTCTGACTGCATGCAACATGAAAAGAGATACTGTGTGAGGATGGATGTCTTTCCTCATTTCCAACATTTTGTGCTGATGTGTGAATTTTCTTATTTAACTTGGACACTCTTGCTCAGCGTATTTGTACAAGATGATGGCAAGGAATCACACAGTGAGATTGTTGTGTAATATTGCCCATTTACTGTCCTACATTTTTTGTATAAATTTAGGACAGTAAATGGGCAATATTACACAGCAATCTCACTGTGTGATTCCTTGCCATCAACTTGTACAAATAAGCTGATCAAGAGTGTCCAAGTTAAATGAAAAAATTCACACATCAGCACAAAATGTTCCAAGACTTAATACAATATTGTTTGCTTCCTAAGAAGAGCTGCTAGGCCCACAGGAGTTCCATTCCCTCTGCAATCAGGAACTGTTTTCCACAACCAACAGATTATCGTTGGAGAAGTTGAAATGTCAGTTGTGATCCTGGGGAACCTATTCTACCCTTTGCTTTCCTGACTGATGAAATTGCATAGTGGTCGCAAAATTGACAAATCCCTACCACAAAATGTAGCTCTCCAGAATAATTGCTATTTTGTTATTTTGACAATCGTTCAGTAATATGGCACTGATTAACAACCTTTAATCCCTTTCCACACCTACTTTTAAGTGCTGAATGTGAGGTGGATGCAGAATCAGGTCCTTCATTCCTACAGGCAAGAAAATGTGTAGCTGATAGCATTCCTGCGATCAGGGATGCTAAGAGGAAGCTTCTGAAAATCACCTCTGAGACTTCAAGGTCAGCCCTGTTTAATACAATGCATTTACTTTCAGGTTTTCTGCACAGCAGGTTCCTACAACAGAAGGCGAATACCCCTTTATTATCAGCACCACTAGGGTTTTCAAAATTCAAGGGCGCAGGGTGGGGAGGCAACATGCTTGTCTTCTCATGCACACAATATATTTTATATTTAGGGGAGAAACTTCAGACTCTTAATATTCTGCCCTGATATTTTAAAGATTTAAAAAGTCTTTTGCTATTTATTAGCTAATCCATGGATAGGTGTGTTCAGAGGCATACAACATTTAGAGACAGAGGTAGGTGTGTGTTTGTATATCTAGTATAATGGGCATTTTTCCTCCCATGTGTTTAAAGTATAACTGAAATGCTGCTTTGACTAAAAGCTGTGCAATACTGAAAATGGTGTGTTTGTTTTTAGACATCTGATATTCTGTCCTAATAATAAAAGGATTGAAGTGCATATTGTTTGATATTTTTAGCAGCATTTTCATTGTGAAGTAGTTTAAGGTAAAATAGTTATTGATTCATGACTTTTTTGAATATTTAAAGAAAAATTGTCACTACATCTATTGACATGTAGATGCTATATATTCATAGAAAGTAACTTTGCTTTATAAAGCACAATTCACATAATGGTATAAAAAGGCAGCAGCATAAGTCGGGATATAGTCCCTTGGCTGTATGACAAAAACTCATGCAGCAGCAAAATGTATTATTCAATTGTGAATTAAAAATGATCAAATTTGAGTTTGCTTTAAATGCTGCTATGCTTTAAAAGGTAAATGTGACATCCAGGCTCCAGTGAAATCAATAGGAGTTGGGTCATTTCTTTCACTGGAACTAAAATGTCAGACTGAGACTTAGAAGAGATGTGGGGGCTGAATAGTTAAGGGTGGGATTTCCAAAAACCAGTAAGCGAGTAAATGCCCAATTTTCTTACACTGGAGAAAAATTTTTGAAGTCAAGGTGCACTGTACTTACTATTGTGAGAAGTTGAGCAGCCTCAATTCTGGAGGGCAATCTCACAATGAATCTCATTGGATTGTTAATGGGATAAAGTGTTTCACTGGGATGTCATTGCTTTAGTGTGAATGTCAATTATCACTATAGAAAGTTATGTGCTGCTAATGCATTGGTAGAGGCCCAGTGACATTGCTGATATGTAATTACACATCGATACCACAGTGTACTACAATTGGTACAATTTTTAAATGATACAGACCGGTAATGTTGTACAACAATGAGTCTCAGTAATGATGTGATCTTATTACTAGCACCATGATCTTTTTTGGAGGAGAGGACCGTGTACTCCTGAATATTTGCATAACATCTAGAAATGGGGGACAGAGAGTCTCTTGGGGTAAAATACAGCACAAATTATAACAAATTTGTGTTTCTAGTGCTTCTGACAATGGGAAATATTCGCGCATGCAGAGGTGTGTAAAAATAAACTATTTAAAAAAAATGTATTTGGTTGATCTTCTGGAACTGACTAGTTACAGTTTTGGATAGAAGCTTAAATCACTTCCTTTTTTCCTCCCACTAGTTTTTCCATTCCTTTTGTCCTGATATATGTAGGAAAATTATATATTTGTGAGTATGACTGACTAAGTGCATACATGTTGCTTTCCAGCTCTGCTTTGGATAAAGGATAACTAACTTTAAAAAGAACAAAGTCAGCTAAGAGCTTGTGCTTCCTGTCTCTTGCTGTATTGAAGACAGGCCCAGGTAAAGCACTCAAATTACTTAAACTTTGTAGCTAAGGTTTAAATTCCTTTTAAAGTGAGATTCCCATTCCTCATGTCAAGGTTATCTTGGACAGTGATAGCCTTTCAAACAATCAGACCACCTGCCAACCTTATGGGTGTCCAAAAGTTTGACAATCTCTGCACTGATCCTACTCTTGCATGAAAATGGCTTTATCAAGCCTATAATTTGAAATGAAATAGTCTTAAATAGTTTCCACACAGCTTGACTTTCAAAGAGGTTCCAGTTTCACATAACTTCATATAAACAGAGAATCAGAAGATATAACCAGATACCACAGTTCCTGCTTACTAATTGCCATAAAGCAGAGCCATCTGCTTTATACAACGTCGAGGTCAGTTAATCCCTCTAAACTGTGACCTTTTTGGCTCAATGGGACTTGTTCTTGATTAAATGAGACCTTCTTAGGAAGTTATTGGGAAACTTGGTGTGCATTCAGTCTGAACACAAAATATATTTGCTTGACATTCTATGAAAACTTAAGAAGACAGTTCAAAGCAATCAGTCTATCCTTCAACTCTCTTCTTCCACCATATGTTATTTTTGGTGATTCAAGATAGAAATGGACTATTTCAATTAAAACACCCACAAAAACAAACCAATAAAATACAAACAACCCTTCATCTCTCACACTGAACTAAAGATTAATTTGAGGGTAAAACTTCTTATGACCATTGGAGATGAAGCTGGTGAAATCATGGATGAGGCTTGTCTTCCTCAAGCAGTACATTCCTGTCATTCCATGTGCATGTCTGACCCACTTAGAATGTTCAATGCACACATTGTGGTCCAGCAGGAAGTAGTACTGCAACAAAATGAAAATTATTATAGTTTGGCATATACAGAAGAGGACTTTTCAGTCTTTCACTACAGGTTGGACTTCCCTGGTCTGGCACTCTCAGGACCTGATCCATCTCATAAGAGGGAATTTGCCAGATCACTGGAGGTCCCAGAGCTCTCCCCCTCCCTGCATCTGGCTCTGCTCTAGTGCACTGCCACTGGGCTCCAGCCTGCAGGGCTTGGATTTGGACTTCGGCTCACTGGCCTGGCCAGCTTGAGCTTCCCAGGGATGGGGCTCCCCAGCTGCTATGGCTGTGTTTCTCCCCTGCTCATCCAGGGCTCCCTGGGTATGGGGCTTGCTGACTGTCCTCCTGCTGCCCCAGCCAGCCAGAACTCCATGGGGATAGGGCTCTCCAGTCCTGCTACTGCCCTTTCCAACAGGGGCTGCCCAGGGACAGGTCTACCCGGTCTCACTGCTGCATCGCCCAACCAGGACTGCTCAGGGACAGGCTCCCCAGTTCTGCTGCTGTCTTGATTGGATGGGACTGCCCAGGCAGGGTTGGAGGTCCCAGCCAGTTTGCACTCCTGGGCACCGGACCATGGATGTTGCTGGACCAGAGTCACGGATTTAGGAGGTTCAACCTGTACTAATAAAGTTCATGTCATGAAACCTGCCCTGGATTGTTTTGTCTTCCAGTCTTCCCTGATGTACTTTGCATAAATATTTGATTAAATTAAAGAAAATAATTACTATAATTAAAGAATAAGTTCTTCTGTATTTTCTCCTTTTTGCCTGTTTGTGTGTCTTTCAGGAATCTGTTTAAATTCCTATCAGTGTTTTCTCAGTCCAGAAATAAATTTAATAACTCACAGATAATGCTGCAGCCCTCCCACACTTCTTTGAATGAAATCTCTTAATAAAGTTGTTGCCTATTTTATTCCTTGATGGAAAAAAAAATACTATCAGACTGGTGAAAATGTTAGGGCTCAAAGACTCCACTTACTGCATGATAAGTAATAATTTGCAAACAGATGCATGTTGGGAGATAATACCTTAGTTTCATTGAAAAATCAGTTGTTCTGGCATCTGAACAGTGGGAAAAGCATCATAGCTAGAAATTTTCAGCTGGTGAGAAATGACTTGATACGGATTTAGGGTATTTTGCCTTACTACATTTTATTTACAATTAGGTCAATTTTTTAAAAATGCTGTAATCTGGCCTCTTTTCTTGCACATGCAAGTCCGAGTACTTACACACCTGATTACATCATTTCTACTGGTAATTCCAGTATGGGCTCAAGTTGGTCAAGTTGTGTCCCCAATGGAAAGGATATGCTTTTGAATATTTGCCCAGAGTGAGTACAGTTTGGCTATGTCTAGACTGGCATGGTTTTCCGCAAATGTTTTTAATGGAAAAGTTTTTCTGTTAAAAGCATTTGCAGAAAAGAGCTTCTAGATTGGCACGGACGCTTTTCCGCAAAAGCATTTTTTGTGGAAAAGTGTCCGTGCCAATCTAGAAGTGGTTTTGCGCAAGAAAGCCCCGATTGCCATTTTCTCCATCAGGGCTTTTTTGCGCAAAACAGTTTTTAGCTGTCTACACCGGCCCTCTTGTGCAAACACATTTCCGGAAAAGGGCCTTTGCCCGAATGGGAACGTCAAAGCATTTGCGCAAGAAGCACTGATTTCAGACAGTAGAACGTCAGTGCTTTTGCACAAAATCAAGCGGACAGTGTAGACAGCTGGCAAGTTTTTGCCAGTCTAGACGCAGCCTTTCTGTTACTCTGAGCAAAGGGAACCAAAGCCACAGTTGGGCTTCAAAGTGGCAATCCTCTGCCAGCTAGTGACAGTTTGCAATCACTTTAAACAAACAGCTGCTTCTTTCCAATTCCCAAAGCCTCACAGCACCAAATTAAAAGCTGTTATGGATGGTCATATGAATTCAGCTGCCTTACATTGTTAGACAATTTTCCTGGGCTTGTCTACATAGTGAAACTGTCCAGCATAACTATTTTGGAGTAACTCCTTTCCCCAACCTCAAAGTACCCCCATGTGTATCCTGTATTTTGTAATCAGTGGATCTAGAAGCAGAGCACTAAAGGAGAGAACTCAAGGAAGACAAAGCCATTTTGGAGAAGCTAAACTAAGCATCAATCTTCACTGCAGAGGATGTCCAGATGTCCCACAGCAGAACCATTCTTTTTAGGTGACATGAGTAACTGGGGTTCAAACAAATTACTAAATGTAACAATAATAAATCACCAGGACTAGGTGGGATTCACTCAAGAGTTCTGAAAGAATTAAAATATGGAATTTCAGAACTATTAACTGGTGAATGTGACCTGTTGCTTTAAATCAGCCTCTCTACCAGATGACTAGAGAATAGCTAATGGAACATCTTTTTAAAAAGACTCCACAGGTGATCTTGGCAAACACTGATCTGTTAGAATTCTTTGAGGAAGTTGACAAGTTTGTGGATAAGGATGACCTTCATTCTTTATAAAGTGGAATAGTTAGTCTCAAAAGGATATGTCTACACTTGCACCCTAGTTCGAACTAGGGATGCAAATATAGGCATTCGAAATAGTCAATGAAGCGGAGATTTAAATATCTTGTGCTTCATTAGCATGATCTCTCTGGCACGTTACTCAGATCAACAGCTGTTTCAAAAGTGAAAGTGCATGCCAGGGTGTGTTAGTTCAAACCAAACCCCTTGGTTCGAACTAACGGTACTCCTAATTTTTTGAGGCGTAATGTTAGTTCGAACCAAGGGGTTTGGTTCGAACTAACGCGTCCCGGCACACACTTTCACTTTCGAAACAGCTGTTAATCTGAGTAACGCATCGGTGAGATCATGCTAATGAAGCGCAGGATATTGAAATCCCCACTTCATTGACTATTTTGAATGCCTACATTTGCATCCCTAGTTCGAACTAGGGTGCAAGTGTAGACATATCCAAATAGCTGATCATTTCCCCCAGTCAGTTCCTTATGCTTGCTTAGACTTGGTTGGACTTTTATAGATTTCCATAAAACCATTCACTAATGGCAGATTCTCATTAGTATAAGATGGCAGTTCACAAACTTTAAAGACTAGCAGAGTGCAGCAAAATCTCAGCAGTATGTTGAATGTCAACTTTGTAATTTTGTTGTTTGGAAGTGAATTAATTTAAACCACGTTAAAGCGACTGATAAGAGTATGTTAAACCCACAAAGAAAACCTGCCTCACCGAATCTTAGATCGTGGGTTAGACTGAAGGTTTGAAAATTGTAAGTTAGACATTCCTGTTTGGGCTGGAGCAGGGGCTCCATCTACACTATTGTTTTAAATCCTGCAGCCCAGGCTCTAAACTCTGGGTCTTGGTGCTGTGGGCTTTTCTTTGCCATGTAAACAATCCCAGAGCATTCACAGAAGGTCATAATGTAATTTAACAACTCCACTTGAAAAATTATTTGGCTTAACTTTTTTAGATGTCTCTTAGGGTATGTCTACACTGCCACCCTAGTTTGAACTAGGGTGGCTAATGTAGGCATTCGAACTTGCAAATGAGTACTCCTCATTGCAGGAGTAACGGTAATTCGAATTAGGAGCTTTAATTCGAACTACCTAGCCTGTGCCGCATGTAGCCGCGGGCAGGGAGTTTGAACCACCGGGCATTTAAAAATGGCAGCGCCCGGGAACATGCAAATAAAGCCTGGGATATTTTAATCCCGGGCTTCATTTGCAAGTTTGAATGCCTACATTAGCCACCCTAGTTCAGACTAGGGTGGCTAGTGTAGACATACCCTTATAGACAAGCTTTATTGAAATACTATGCTTTAAACCTGGTATGTTCACACTGAGATGGAAGGTGCAGCTCAAGTAGACACACTCATGCTAACTCTGATAGAGCTAGCACACTAAAAATAGCAGTGTGGTCCCAGCGGAATATACTATGTACCTAGCATCTCAGAGGGGCAAATATTCAGGGTGGCTAATCCCACTTTCCACATGTGCTACAGCAGTTACACACTTCTTTTAGTCTACTACGCGTCAGACTTCGTGAAGCTAAATCTCTCAAGCTGGATATTATACTCTCAATTCACAGTACAGATGTAGCTGGTGTGCCGCTTGTGTCATTTGTACACATGCTGCAGTTTAAGAGGCACTGTGGAAGACCTATGCCAAGACACTAGAAGGAGCATGCACAGAAAGATTTTTAACCTTTCTCTTTAGTAGCATTTGGGTTTGCACAACTTAGAAACAAGAGTTGCTTTGTCAGCAGGCTTTTCCATCCTGGCTCAATATCTATTTTAATCGTTTGGTGTGGAATGGTGAGACATGAATTTACTTTTTTACTAACCTCTTTGTATTTTATAAACAAAGGAGAAGGAGGGATTCCAAAGACACAGAGCACCATTAAGTGTGCAACTACCATGAGAGTCGAGGATTAACTCCTGTACGAACCTTTCAAAATCTCTCCCTAAATAAATACTTAATTGCATGAAGACATACTATAATACTCTATGCTACCAGAATATCATGTTTAATTTTCACAGAATAATTAAATGACATCCCTGAAGCTTTGGGACCCAGCTGTCCAAGACTGCTTCTTGTCCTGTTCCCATCCTGGTGGTCCAGACTGGCTGGGATGCTTGCCTTCTCAATTCCTAGTGGGATTTAACATTCCAGGAATTGCAGCTGGACTCAGAACCTGCTGCCTTTGGCAGTGGGCTTGTATTGGAAGCTTGCAAGTCTCATCATTTTATTTAGCTTCTAGCGAATTATTTTCTTCCTGGTAGGCGAGCTACCCAAATTATCTTGATGATAGCACCAAGGCACCTCTAGACCAATGGATACCAATGGTGGGTGGCATATGTAATTTCTGAATATTTTTAAGAAGTGTCTAATAGCCATGTCAATCAACACTGGTGGAGCAAATGTGCATTCTTATTTGAAGTCTGGACTGGGAGGAAATAGGACTTGAGAGAAATGAGAAACACTCTGTTCCAGGTTAAAGCTGTAAGAAGACTTGATTCTCAGAGCTGAGAGAGGTTCTAGGAATGATTGGGATGCTTTTACCAGGAGCATGAACAGAAGAGCTCATTGAGACATCAATGGGAGAGCAAAGGTTTAGGGTTACAAAGATATGGAACAGAAAAGGCTACTGGACATATCAGAGAGCAGTAGTCTCTAGCGAGGCACTGATCCTACACATGGAAAGCAATGTGAACTTTGCCATGAACATCACTGGGTGCAGGATCATAAGCTGTAATATCAGTAGCTAACACTAAGTTTTGATGGAATGTGAGGGTCTAATCATGGCTGGCCTGCTGTCAGAGTGCAAGGAGAGGGCAGAGAGAGTGACACTGGGAAGGATGGGGAGAGATTAATACCATTGTAGTATCTGCGCCTTAGTTGTTCTGATTCATCCCTCTGCTGGTGTAGAGTTCCTATGCAGTAACTGATGACTTCTATGGGACAGATTGCAGCATCATGGTGGCGAGACAACAGATGAAGTTACTTGTCACCTTTTGTTCAGCCTCTCCTTCTCCAGCCCCTGGCAATGGGGGATCTTGCAAGTGGCATAATGGCCTGTGCACATAGATTATTCCTCAGGGATTTATAGGTGTTAAATTTGGCCCGGTAATATTGAGACCTCAGTGCCTCCCAGTCAGGTAACTATGTGTCAGGTATTTGCTGTGCACTCATGTTACCAAGAGTACTCTAGAATTAGCCCATTTTACAGATATTCAGAGCCCAGCTATGGTCTGTGCTCACAAACACTCATTGAGAACTGCTCAGGGAACACGCACAAGTCGTGTTGTGGGCTGAAGAAGGTAAGGCTCCAAGGTTTTCACTGCTTGATTGTACCATTTCTGAGGTCTTCACACTCTTCATTCCAGTCATAAAAATATCACCTACATATAGTTCCAAACGGGATTCAAAAAAAGACTGAGTTAGGCAATTTATGACCTGAGCTCAGAATTTTATGATGTGATAGGACAATGTTGGAAGGCTTTCCTGTAACATAACACATTTCCCCCTTCTTGTATTTATTTTCCCAACAGGAAGATTTTGATATTTTTTCTTTAATAGAAAGTTTTATCTCACCACCTCCTTCTGAAAAGAAAAGTATTTCCCATAAGATTCAGGATTAGTTCATTGTAAAGATCGCCCCAGAGGTAATATTTGCTCTCAAGAGAGAATTTACTTCTGGGAAATCTTAAAGGTAGCATTCTGATTGCATTTTTAAAGTTCACTGCAATTTTCCGTGACCTAGTTTTGCCTCTTACTCTGCTGCTACTTCTTATCCATCAGCAATGATAATGTCTTTTGTTTCTTAATCATCTGACCCAGTTATCTGTGGGATATTGATAGTTCTGCCAAAGGATCTAGGAATTCATTTGCATTTCTGAACATGGGTTTTCATGTGGTTATTACTACCTCATTAACAATCAGTCAGGTGGCATCGGAACACAGCAATCTGGTCCCACTGACCAATTTGATCCAGGTATGAGAACTGTTTTCTGAACTCCTTATGATGATTGGAGGCATGCCAAGAACTCAGGCAATGTTTTGAAAGACGCCCTCTGTGAAACACAGAGTATTTAATAAAGATAATCTCTTCATAGGGAGTAAAAATGTTGTGTAGCGACTGAAAGATGATCATGGTTCCCTGCAGATCAAAAAGTCCTCATCATGATCTGTGAGGACATGTCCGTGAGACAGGTTTTGCAACTGGTCTTACGAAAGAAATAGCTTCCTCTACAGTTTGCTAGAGCTCTGTACCTTTTTGATAAAAATGAATTAGAAGGCCACAGCTTCTACCCATGTATGAATTTTGTATTGTGATTCTATAGCAGGGTGGGCAATAAAAAAATGGCAACCCGAAGAATTAGTCCCTGTCAGGCCGCTGCTGCTGTGTTTATTTGTGCCTCCACAAGTATCATGGTATCACAGTTCTGGTTGGCTGCAAATTTCCATTCATGGCCAAGTATTGTGGAGTGGGACGCCGCTTCCCACTCCTGCATTGGCCGCGAGTGGCGATTTGCAGCCAACGAGCACTTCAGTCTTCCAATACCTGCGGAGGCACAGGTAAACATAGTGGCAGTGGCCTGCCAGAGACTAACCCTTGGACTGTTCCAGCCCTCAGGCCAGAATTTGCCCACCCCTGTTCTGCTGTCTGGATATCAGGGAGTGGCTCTCAAGGATTTTATGTACTCCCAGAGATCCTTCATTATGTTATTTTCTTGGAAGTCTGAGGCAAGAAACTTTCTCCTAATTGTTGGCTGGAATGGAACCACTGTGATTTAGGACATACCTTATTAAACCTGACTTTTCAGATACATGAAAAAAAAAAAACCTTTGCATGACGGTGTGGTAAAAGCACCACATGAGATATTTGGGTTCAGTTCTTCAACCTGACGTCTCTCTCATGTCTTCACTCGTGTATATGTCCACTTGTAGGGGCAAAGATTGGCGTGCTGTACTCATAGAATACTGAGCCTCTGGGTTATGCCAATCAAAGTGATACCTTCAGCCAATTAAGAGGTGACAAAGATGGGCCCCAAAGCATTTCTACTTGGAAGAAAGGACAGAAAAGACACTATACTTGACCCTGGCTAGACAGTGCATTAGGATAGAGCAAACAGAAGAGTCCTCTAACCAATGGCAAAACATTCTGTACAAGTAACATAATTGCAATTCAGGGTACACAATTCACTTAAATAAAGGGTATACTCTCAGTTCAGTAATGAATGTGTATGTAGCCACTCTATTAATTACATATTATGTTGGTTTTGGTAAAATATCTCTTTCCTTTAGCTTAGCAGGCTAATCAATAAACACTGCTTCAATGGAAAATGGTAACAGAAATTATCTACTAAAATATTTATTGCTTGTGTTATCATGCTACCCCTGAATCCCAAAATTAAACCAAGGAGCTTCAAGGATATAAATTGCTATAAAAGTGAAAAGTGTTATTCTTTCATTATACTACTTCTTCCAAATGCTTATATTTCATTTCACCAGGTTTGTTCCATCCCAGCAGTGCCATCTTACCCTATAGAAATAGATTCATCTGCTCCTGATACCTTTTCACACTAGAGGCAAATTCATAATGGATAAGGGAGGTTTCTAAGGCTACGTCTAGACTGCAGCATATTTCCGGGATACTGGAGGTATCCCAGGAAAGCAACGCTGCATCCAAGGAATGTGTCCACTTTTCCAAAAATAATTCCGGAAAAGCAGATGCTTTCTTTTGCCATCCCTGTAAATCTCGTTGTGTGAGGAAAGAGGACGTTTTTCCAAAATTTGGTGCCGTGTAGGTGTGCCAAATTTCGGGAAAAACCTCTTTTGAAAGAAAAGCAGAAAAACACGCAAATTGTGGTTCGCAATTTGCCTATATTCTTCCGACTTTTCTTTTAGTCCAGACATAGCCTTAGAGATTCACACTACAGCCTCATTTATTTTAATTATTCCTGACATTTCACAATCTGCATGTTCATCACTTGATGGGCAAAACATCAAAAATAATTAGCCCACATGATGACAGAAACCCCAGAGAAAGCATCTTCTGTGCATTTTATCTGTTTTTATTAATAATTATACTTCATTAATCTTTACAAAATGTATTATAATCCCATTTCCTGAACATTGTTATTAGACCTCTAAAACTAGGCAAGCAGACAGGATTTTCTTATGGGATTTCTAAAGCTTAAATCTGAGTTTTAAATTGTTCAAGGGGAAGCCATACCTTTCTAGTTCTTTGCTTCTTATAAAGAACAACAGATTTTACTGTTGCCAGGAGAGGTCACTCTTTCTCTTTTATCGTGTCTAACTTGGTTGGTCATGACTTAGCATGTACATTAAGAAAATTTTTATATTTACTGTTCGAAGTACTATTTGAATGCTGTCTGAAACATGCAACATTGTGTTCTGAGTGGCTTACAAACATTTACTTGTCACTTTGCATGTGATTTATGGAAGTGTCCTATAGAATCTAATAAAAATGATAATGTTTTATAGATTCTAGTAGGGTTTGTTTTTTTTTAACCATCCCATAGAATTCCACAATAGGCCCATAATTCTCTCAAGTTCTATTATAGAATTATAAATGATACTTTTCAAAAAGTATCCTGGAGAGTGCATATCATTCTAATAAATTTTGCAGTTTTTAGAGACATTTCAGAGAAGTCTAATGATTTAATACCTATTAAGAGTGGAAATTTCCAAAGTGCTCAGGAATGGATTAACTCTACTCGCATCCAAATCAGTGAGAGTCATGTTACTGACTTTATTGGCTTAGTAGGTGTGAAGAAGAAAATATCAGAGTTATAACTAGAACAGGACAAGAAAGGAGCAAAGCTGAAGGGGTAATTTTTTTTAAAGGTAAGGGATAGAAACATACTTGCTCACCCATGGCACTTAAATACCTAGTTACATCCCTGGAAAATATATTAACAATTTCTGTTTCAAACATTTCATTTTTCCTGTGTAAAATGAGGTTAAATGGATACAATACACCCATGTCTATGTCCCATTCTCAAACATAAACCAAATGAATGAGGCTCCTAAGGTCCAGAACCTAGGCTTATGGGTCTCCAACCAATTCCTACATGCACGCTGACATGTGACAGCTTTGGCAGAGCAGCAAGCAGTGGACTGTCAGACTTGTAGGCCCAAAAGACGTAGGCTATGCCACAGAAAGGACCTGTTTGACAGTACATCAGTATCAGATTATGATTGGTCTATGTGCACTACTTAAACTTGACAACCCCAGGAGGTTGTCTGTGCATGTGTGTGAATCTCTGGTTGGCTGCTATGATGGACCCTTTTTCTGGTTCCTGACTTCTGACTCCAGCTCTGACCCTTTTCTCTAGTTTCCCCCTTCTGACTCACCCTTGGTCCTGGTTTCAAGTCCCTGATTCTGTCTTTACCCACTAGGCATGACCACCTACGCTCTCTACTGTGACAAAATAATCCTTGAGGTTCAAAAAAGTATTTGATTTCCTTAGTGGTGAAATTATTTTTCATTTTCACACATCTGTGCACTTCTAAATTCTCAGTCATTGAGGAGCAGAAAAAGCAGAGCACTGAAAGAAAGGCTCTCCTAATGGTATGCCCAACACTACTGGAGTCAGGCATTCTCCCCAAAGCAGGCTGTTTCATGAAATTGTTGGGTTAGCTTTACAGGTGCAGGAAATCTGGCTTTGCATTCAATTGTTGGAGTTCTAAGTTAAACTCTGCTGAATTGGCAAAATTTGTGAGATATTTCCATCACTTGTGTGTGTTGTCCCCTTCCAGAGAGTGAAGGAAGGAAAGATCATCAGACCAGCCTTATATTTACTGATCCAGCCCTAAGTACTTGCTTCAAACATCTCTATTAAATAAAAAGTTGACACATTCCTTTGATTTCCCTCCCTTAATTTATTACTATGAAATTAATGGAAAATGTGGGTTTTCTCACAAATTATACTTAGTCTTTAAAAGTCATTACACTCTTTCCTCCCTCCTTCCATTATTCCTACCTCACACCCCATGCTCTGCTCCAGAAATAAAATTAACAGTAGTATCCCTCCAACTGTGAGTACTGGCAACAATACGTTTGTTTAACCACAAACACCCGTACAACATTAATTTTCTCTGTGTTGACTCTGGCATCTAAAAGCTGTAACAGGTTTGTGTCTTTTGCAAGAATTGCATGAAATATATATACAGATTTAATAAGGTGTTCTTACTGTTTCCACTTAACCAAATACATTTTTCTATGGACTTTTCCTTGGATTTTTGTGGAAAACAGAAGAAAATGAGGTCTGAGGAAAATATAGTTTCAGGCCCAGCTTCCAGGAACCCACTCCCCAAATGGGATCAGAACCTCAAATAAATCATTCAGGTACACCTTCTTTAACAATGATTGCTCTCCCAGGTAACAATTATTAACCCCAGGCTTGAAAGTAAATAAAAGTGATTGTATTAAGTGCAAACAGTAGGATTTAAAAGCTTCAGAGGGTTAGCGGATTTAGTCTGTAACAGGAAACACATAAAAAACAACAAACAGACTAGTAGCACCTTAGGGTATGTCTAGATTACATCCCTCTGTTGTCAGAGGGATGTAAAGTAGACATACCAAAATTGCTAATGAAGCGGGGATTTAAATATCCCGCGCTTCATTAGAATAAAAATGGTCGTTGCTTTTTGCCACTGAGGCACTTTGCCGGCAAAAAGCGGCAGTCTAGACAGGGATCAGTCGACAAGGAAAGCTTTTTCAGACAGATCCCTTATGCCTCGTGCACTTTACTTATAGGAATGATACATTCATCAAAATAAAATACACTGTTCCAGCAGACTGGGACATTAAAATTGATAGTATACATGTGGTATTTTGTCCAAGGAATCTTCAAGTTATGCATATTTGTGTCCAAGTCAAATTTATAAAACCATGGGGGGGAGGTGAAACCATCACAAGTAACTAGTGATATGACATTCTATTTCACAAAATAACTTTGTAATATTTTATAGTTTCTGCTAATCTTTGGATACATTTGCAGCATTTTGCAATTGAAAATATATACGTACACTTTTTATAGGCTATGTCTAGACAATGTTGAAGTTTCAAAAGAGGATATGCAAATTATGCGGTAATTTGCATATTTTCTTCTGATCTCACTTTCGAAAGTGGGGGTTGCCGAAAAAACCGCATCCCGACTACTTTCACTTTCCACTTTCGAAAGTAAGATCAGAAGAAGATATGCAAATTCTCACAGAATTTGCATATTCTCTTTCAAAACTTCAGTATATCTGTATAGTTATAAATTTTGCCTTGCCGTCATCTTCATTCTACTAGTTTTACTAACTCATCTGCCTGTTTTTTAATGTCTCATATAGTCATATCCATGCTTTCTGTGAAATGTCCCTCCTGCCCCATGCTGAGTATGCCCCCCTGAAATTAGAGATAATTCAGACAGCTGTGGAGCTAACAAAAACAGGACCAAATTTCATTTCTTTTTGAAATTTCTGTGAAAAATTATAAAGTTACAAATTTTTAAAAATGATTACTAGTGAAATTCCTCTTCTGGGGACTCTCTGTTGGCTCTCATTTTGGGTGTGTATTGGGATGGGGAGGGGAAACAAAAGATGGAACATATTTAAGATGAATGTGGCACATCTGTAAATGCGGAAGGCATACGATACACATAGTCCTGTGGGGGAAGAGAGCAACTTTGCAAAGTGTACCATTCTGGAGCACCTGGAGCAGGTTGTTTTTCCTATGCATCTGGCCCACTGGACTGTCTGGTCTGGGGAGTGAGTAAACCTATGACTCCCTAGAGCACAGCTATACTTGCTCTCTTGTGCATAAAGCCAAGGACCTGCCTGGCTCATAGTGTTTATCATTCTACTGTATTTTTAGTGTTACTTGATAGTTTTGTGGTTTATAAAATATAATTGTATGTAATTTTTAACCATTTGAATTAAGAGATCACTATGAAAAAGAGATTGCAGGCCCCTGGAACAACATATTCCAGAATTTGTAGAATATAGAATATTCTGGAATATCAAACAGCTCCATGCTTGAAAACAAAGGTCAAATGGCAGATTTTGAGCTCACTGCAAATTTTGTTAACTGGAAACTCAGGAAAGCAACAGCAAAATTGTAGCTACAGGCTTAATCCTGCCTTTTAGCTAATACCTGCAATTGGAAAACATAAAGAAGGAATTTGGAAACTGAGAAGATCCTTGTGTAGTTAAATGGGTAAAAGCCAATTTTCAGTTACATCTGTTCACTCATACTGAAATCAGTTGAGAAAGAAGGAAGAAACTGCAGAAAGCTCCTGAGAGGTCCGACTCCTCTCCTAGATTTCTGTCTCTTCGTTTTCTGATACAGAAAAGCAGACACTCTCTGTGGGCATCTATTTTTGACTACAATTTGCAGTCAAACTTTCCTTTGCTTTTTTCTTCTGCTTTGCTTTTAATTTTTAGCTTTACCGCACAGTCTCATTAATACATGTCAGGCTATGTCTAGACTGCAAGCTTCTTTCAGAAGAAGCTTTTTTGGAAGAGATCTTCTGAAAAAACATCTTCCGAAAGAGAGCATCCACACTGCCAAAGCGCATCAAAAAAGCAATCTGCTTTTTTGAAAGATAGCATCCACACTGAATGGACGCTTTCTCAGATTTAAAATGTGATTACTATGGATGGAGTGGCCATCAGGGCATCTGTGCTTTTTCCTCTTTCCTCTTCTTTCGAAAGAACTCCCCCATCCCTGTCCAGACACAAGAGCTTTTTCGGAAAAAGGCTTCTTCCTTGTAGAATGAGGTTTACCAACATTGGAAAAAATCCTGTGTTCTTTCAATTTCTTTTCGAAAGAACATGATTGCAGAGTGGACGTAATTGAAGTTTTTTCAGAAAAACGGCCAGTTTTCTGAAAAAAAAAACTCTGTAGTGTAGACATAGCCTAAGTAAGCAGGGAATCACAATTGTAGCTTGAATTGTAGAAGTAGTTTTCCTCCACTTGTATCTTTCCTTGTGGATCAGTTCTATTATTCTTCTCCTTTGATTTCACTTCTTTCCACCCATCTAAGTTCTTATAGTCACCGCTACAGTATCTAAACAGCACTAGATAGGGGTTTCCCTTCTCTTGCCCCTTTTGGGTAACTTCACTTTCGAGCTTTTCAAGTCATTTCTTCCCTATAGACTCCATTCTTTCTCCCTCTCTGAGTTCTCCTCCTCTCTCTCTCCCTCAGATCCAATATCCCTCATTAGGTGTCTCATCTTCAGGCTCTGTCTTTGAATCATTTGTGTCATGTGACTTCTCCCATGCTCTGCCATGTCCTCACACATCACTGAGGGTAAGACTACGCTGCATGGCTATTTTGGGATACATCCTGAAATAGCTACTGTGTGTCTACACAGGCTGCCCATTATTTGGAAATATTTTTCGAAATAACGGGCACGCTATTTTTGCATCCTGATTTTGGCACTGTGAAGATGCACCAAATTTCAAAATAAGCAGGGCTCGACAATTAGTGTAATCTACTTGCTCGTGGAAGTAGATTACAAGCCGTCACAGCCACGCAGCACAGTCAGCGCATGTGCAGTGCAGTCAGCGTGTGTGCAGCGCAGTCTGAGCATGCGTAGCGCAGTCTACGCATGTGCACCATGCTGAACCATGCAGCTGGTGAGCGGGGCTCGCCACCGCTTGGCGAGCCCTGAAAATAAGCTTTCAAAATAGATCCAAAATAAGATATTCAATTTGTGTAGCACAAATTATGTATCTTATTTTGAGTTTAGGGTGCTTTGTAGATGCACCCTTAGGCTGTATCTAGACTACATGCCTCTGTCGTCAGAGGCATGTAGATTAGACACATAGGCAAAGTCAAATGAAGCAGCGATTTAAATGATCGCAGCTTCATTTACATTTACATGGCTGCCGCGCTGAGCCGACAAACAGCTGATCAGCTGTTTGTCCGCTCAGCACGCTAGTCTGGACGCTCCCCTGCCGACATCAAAGCCCTTTATCGGCAGCCCCGTTATTCCTCATGGGATGAGGTTTACCGGAGCTGCCGACAAAGGGCTTTGATGTCGGCAGGGGAGCGTCCAGACTAGCGCGCTGAGCAGACAAACAGCTGATCAGCTGTTTGTCGGCTCAGCGCTGCAGCCATATAAATTTAAATGAAGCCACGATCATTTAAATCGCGGCTTCATTGGACTTTGCCAAAACAACAAATCTACATGGCTCCGTCGACGGAGCCATGTAGTTTAGACGTACCCTTTTAGAACTAGGCTGCTAGAGCAAGATTTTTCACGTGGTCACGTATTGTGGCAAGTATGGGTCAAATAGCTGTCTTGTCTGTCTCTTTTTCTCTTCATCCTTCAGTGAGAAACAGAGAGAGGGAGAAGTTATTATTTGCCACAGAGTGGAGACAGCTAGGTACTTCAGGGAGGATGTTACAACCTCATATTATTAGTAATCTAGAGAAATATGTTTTATTCCGCAGAAATACACACGGGTATGTCCTTGCTTAGCAGTTGGCAGCTTTAGAGAATTAGCTATGGAAAATGGGGAAACGGTGCCTTCAAATGTCACCTACCAACAGCGTGCCAAGGTTGTAACAGAGGGAAGAATTTGGCTTGGAGTTTCTAAGTCATCTCAGTGTTTTAAACACATTGAAATGTTTAAAAGATGGATATTGTTTTGACTAAGCTGGCTAATCCACATTTCAAAGGTGGAATTAACATGATGCTAACACTCCATGCAAACACAGATTGCTGAAAGTATGTTCTCATAAACAAGGTACTAGAGACCGTGTCATCCTTCCTCCTCTTTCTTCTCCTCAGCTTCCAGGCCAGCTGGATCATGTCATGAAATTGTATACAATTTGGAAACACCAGGAAACACAAAATAGACTTATGAAACAGTAACAGCTAACTAGATACCTCCAGGACCAGCAGCAATGTAAAAACAAAAACAAAAATGTAGTGACTACATCTGTACAGAGAGTGCAGTAACTTGAGACTGAGGGAGAATAAAATGGAATATCACAGGAGTGAATGTTGGGATATTGGATATACTCAAGGGATTGGCCATGAGACATGTAGCCTTTCACTTCTGGGTCATCAATTCAAAGATGACCTAGCCATGGTAATAACCACTGCTTGCTTGTTTAAATGATATGGTTATTTCAGTCCATTTCTTAGTGGTCAGGTTTCAACATCACTAAAAATCACAATCACAACTTGCAACCAATGTAAAGTTAGGCAGTCCGGCAAGCAAGGTTTGTATGCTCATCGATTCTGCAAGTCCTAAATGGATGGGCCTCTGTGCCTCATAGAGCCTCACTGAAGTCACTGGAGATCTGGACATGCAGTTCTCATTGCAGGATCAGAACCTTCGCCTGTTACAATGGTTTGCTCCAGAGCAAAATTCAGGCAGAAAAAAGGAAATGGTGTTGCACTTACACTGTGTGTAATGAGAGCCCTTCACACTCTCGTCGTTATTCACATGGGGCTTCCCACAATCATTAAAAATCCCTTTAAATAAAATGTTGTTCACAAACATTTTAGATCTGTGCCAGTAAGTTCTGCAGCACCTCCCTACTATGAGTTAGGGCAGATGTGTCCCCATAGACAAGTTGAAATATACTTGGATGTTCAGATCTCAGTATGCTGCAAGTGGTAGCCACCATACTGAAGAATGATGTCAGTTGCAGCATTATCACTAGGGAGCCAAATAGAAAAGATTTAAAGTTTCCATCCTTCATGAATGTATTTCCCATAATAATTTAAAAATAAATGTTTAAAATATATTTTTAGTATTAAATGCATTAATGCTGAATCATGTGATATAGCATTTATATAGTCATTTAAATTCATTAACTTAATAATTCAGCTCTTAAGAGCTATTGAAGACGTGAAGATCTGGGCTCAGTCTTGAGGAAGGGTTCTATATAGCTTGAAGGTTTGTCTTTGGCTATGTCTACACTACAAGTTTTTATGGCAGAAAATATGCTAATGAGGGACTCAGGAGGCATAAAGATCTTGCACAAAAGGGTTTTTTTGTGCAAAATGGAAGTGGCTACACTGCTTCTTTTTGTGCAAAAACCCCTTGCTCAAAAAGCACTGGCAGAAAATATGCTAATGACATTGAAACTCTTGCTAATGAGTCCTTCATTAGCATATTTTCTGCTGCAAAAACTTGCAGTGTACACAAAGCCTGGGAGAAGTTAGTTGAATACAAGATATTATGTTACTCACCTTATTTCTCTTACAACCTGTGACCAACACAATTACAACAGCATTGCAAGCAACTATATTTTCAGGTAAGTTCATAATGCATTCATAGCCAAGAATGTTTTTTCATATTTAGCTTGATGGGAAGAACAAAACCCATTTAAATATTGAAATAAGAACTATACAGATGGATAGAAATTGCAGTTTCACAGTCTGAAATCTTGAAATTTGACTTCATTCCAGCTGGAGCAAAACCTTGAATATTTCAAAAATTTCTGACAGGGAAAAATGTAAAAAGCATTTTAAGTCAATTGAAATATTTAATTTTGACATAATTTAATCATTTTATGTTGATTTTAACTTTTTAATTTTTATTATCTAATAGAATATAACAAATTAAATTGAATTTGGTTCTGTCCAAGTTTCTCCTAACAGCTCTACTTGCAATCTATATATGAAGATATCTTTTGGTAATATATACATATTCTTCCCAAATTGAAGTGAGGCAACAAGCCATCAGAACAACAAACAGTAATTTGCTTCTAGGGATGTGAAAGGTTAACTGGTTAACCAGTAAGCATCACCCTTAACAAGTTATACTTACTGGTTCTGGTTAACCATTAACAGGTGGGGCCTGGAGCAACCCCACACATGCCCCCTTTAATTGGCTAACCAGTTAAACATAATTTTTAACCAGTTAACCAATGAAATGGGATTTAACATCCCTATTTGTTTCTTATTCTCAATACAGGGCACTAATATTAGAGTCTGAGCCACATGAGTGGACCAGCCTAAGTGAAATCAGAATCAGATTATTAATGTGTGGTTTTTTAACAAAAAAAGGTTGGTGCTGATGTTTCAAACATACTGGTAATGCACTACAATTTTCGTCTTCAAAATGTCATGGGTTACAGAACAAAAAAAGTTAATCAGATTAGACAGTTTATAATATGAATTGTATAAACATTTAGAAATCAGTATTTAAACAGATCACAACTTCAACAAAACTATTAATAATGTATCCTTTGAAAGTTATCTGAACAGAGGAGCCATTTACATGGCAAGTGAACAAATAGTATGTATTTTTAAAAGCCTGGAAAGCTTTCATGACTCTAGTCCAGAATATATAGATTCTTAAATAATGCTCAAGGGAATTTAAATAATGCTTAGAACATGGTGGTCTTGTGCTGGTGAATTCCCTCTCCTCTTGCTGTACTGATCTTTCCCTTTAAAGCTTTGTAAAGATTATTTAATCAAATAAAGGGTTTTTTTAAGCTTTGTTCTATGCAAGTGTCTGAGCTTATAACCCAAGAGTGTATTAAACCTGTTGTCAATTAAAGTAATTGATGTGCAAATTGATTAGGTCCTGGGGAAGATGGCTTACCCTTTTAAAAGAGTAACCCAATTGACAAGAGAAGGGGAGTTGAAAGTGGAAGTGAGCATGGTAAAAAACAAAAAGTTACAGAAACCCCCCCCCCCCCAGAGCTGAGGTAAAGGAATCTATACAAATGTTAAGACTTTGTGCTTGTAATACAGGGAAATTTATAATTTTATTGTAGAGTTATAGGAATTTAAAAATAAATGTTTGCAAGGACCAAAGTGTTGGTAAGTGTGGGAAGAACTATGAAAGCAGAAGAAATTTTAATTGTGTAAAGATTTAATAAAAGTTCCCCTAGAAAAGGCAGATAGAATGGAGAATACTACTTTTCATTTGATAGCACTTTCTAAAACATACTAAAGCAAGCTGTGGATACAGAAGGTCCATTCGCCTACAACAGAAATGTAGTCAAATCTGTAGTAAAATGCACTCTCTATTTAAACCCCTGGCTGTTTGTCCACTGGAGATTTGCACCACAGTAAGTAAGAAGAGAATTTGGTCCAGCATGTCAAGGAGCTCTGTGCTTCTGGAGGTGTAATTTGTAAATTGAAATGTAAAGTCAAGGTTTTGAGTACCTGTGATCTCTGAAAATGTCATGTTTTTCTTTGTAAGAGGGAGGTTGGTGAAACCCTTTGATCCTGGCCTAATTCCCATGGGTCTACTACAGTATGTAGTAGTCTATAACACATTACACCTTTTATAAAGTGAAGAAATCGTATAACAAAGTAAAATTCCCTTTTAGTTTTGTAGGTTCTTTTAATTTACTGATTAATGGCCAACCAGTATTGTACAAATACAAATATGCTGGACGTGAATATGAGACATGATGTGCAATGTAGACATACCCTCAGAAAGGGTAGGTGGTACATCATGGCAGTCACACGTTAATAATACCTATGTGGGATGTAATTGAGACAGGACACCCAGCCAATGAAGGAGAATGGGAGCATGACACAATCAAAGTTAAATTTCATGAGGCACTGTGGCATCATTTTCAAATCACACACTTCTTACTACAAAAAAGCTTACTCAAAAATTCATATTTTCTTTGAAGAAAAGTGTAGGTAGAAATTTTTGACCAGCTGTATCCTGAGGAGCTCAACCCAAGGCTTCTCAGAATGAACACTCTATTTGCTTATTGAACAATAGCATCTTCCAGCTTCTCTTCAGTTGGATCATTTCAAGATGTGCCGTGCTCTCATCTATCTAACATATCGATGGTATTCACATGTTTCTAAAACCACTGGTAAAAAATGTCAAATGTTTCACAGAGATGCTCCAAAAGAAGTGCTCACATGAACTGTCCTGAGAGTCCTTGCCAAAACAAAACCTGCCAGTATTTGACCTTTTGCCAGTTCTGGTTAGGGTGCAATTGTCTGACATTTTCCTTAAAAAAATACTATAATAAAAACAAATAGTTTCTACTGAAATCTGTTTCCCACTGTCAAGCCCATTTCAATTAATTTGGTGGGTAAAGTGTAGTGAGACATTTTTTTCAAATGCTCAACCATAGTCAAACTTGTAGTAGAGTGAAAGGTGGATTCTCTGTAACTTGAACTCGTTTGTTCCAAATAACTCAGTCAAGGTTATGGGCCTCTGATCACCTATTAGTGGCTGGATGAGGTTCTGTGGCCAGTGATGTGTAGGAGGTCAGAGAGATGATCTTGTTGGTCTCTTCTACCCTTAAAATCTACAACTTTTATATTGTAACTACCGTGATCCCTTCAATGTGCATTAATGGGCAATTCTGTGATACACAAACAAAACTACTCTCATTTTCTGGCCTTTTTTCTTTGTTCCATTAGATTCTAGGAACCACATTCTAATCTCTTTTATGCTGTCAGAGATAATCTGGAGTTGCATCAAAGTTAAGGAAGAAGATGCAACAATATAAAAAGCTATTTTATGTCAAGATCATCAAAACCTACCGAGGATTTGACTGTGGTGAATGTATGAGAGTAGCCCAATTGATTGCAATGGGACTGCTTCATGTATTTTTACCAACATGAATAAGGGTTGTATAAGCAATACAAGGCTACTCTACACTGGCCAGTCCTGTGCAAGAACATATGCAAATGAGGCATGGAAATGAATATTGCCATGCCTCATTTGCATACTTAATGAGCTGCCATATTTGTGAAAGGGAACAGTCTATACTACTCCTTCTTGAGCAAAAAAACCCTCTTGTGCAAGAGCCGTTTTGCCTGAAAATAAGCGGCAGAACGGCTCTCGTGCAACACAGGGGTTTTGTGCAAGAAGGAGCAGTATAGACTGCTCCTTCTTGTGTAAAAGCCCCTTGCGCAAAAATGGCATCTCATTAACTATGCAAATGAGGCACCACAATATTAATCGCAGTGCCTCATTTGCATATGTTCCTGCACAAGACTGGCTGGTGTAGACATAGCCTAAGTATATTGTCTGAGAAAAAGTCCATAAAACTGAACAAATATTAAAAATCTTAATCATCACTTTTAAAATAAAAAAAACCCGTAACCCAATAACAGACCCAGTTGCATCATACCAGAATAATATTTTCTGTTTTTAATCTGGTATTGATCTGGTGTTTTATACCAAGCTGGTTGCATAAGGGGAGACTTGACAAGTAGTATGACCAACTGGATAGTGCATCTATCCAGGATGTCAGCAATCTGGTTCTTTTCATAGTATCATAGAATCATAGGGCTGGGAGAGACCTCAGGAGATCATTGAGTCCAACCCCCTGCCCAAAGCAGAAGCAACCCCAACTAAATCATCCCAGCCAGGGCTTTGTCAAGCCAGAGTTTAAAATCCACTAGGTATGGAGATTCTACCACCTTCCTAGATAATCCATTCTGGTGCTTCATCATCTTCCTAGTGAAATAGTTTTTCCTAATATCCAACCTAACCTCCCTCACTGCAACTTGAAACCATTGCTCCTTGTACTGCCATCCCTGACTATTAAGAACAGCCTCTGTCCATCCTCTTTGGAACTTCCCTTCAGGAAATTGAAGGCTGCTATCAAATCTCCCTTGCTCTTTTTTTCTGCAGACTAAATAAGCCCAAATCCCTCAGCCTTTTTCCTGTCCCTGCCACTGGCCTACTGGATAATATAGGGCATGTCACATCATTTCTCTTGCCTGTTTTCCTGAGTGTAAAATGTGGATGACAATACTTGATTCCTTTTTAGAATGCCTTGAAATCCAGGGAGAGCCACAGTTGGTCCTGATACAGATTTATCTTTTTTTTCTTTTGCTTTTTCAATATATTTCTCTACATGTCTCTTATTTTCTCAGTTTCACAAGGCAGAAGTGCAGAATTTTGTTCATCTCTACTGAGGCGTTAGATCTGTATGGGTAGGATAAGAAAGTTAAATTAGATTTGTAATCAGTGGAAAAAAGAGAGATTGTGAGGTTACGTGACTGAGGTATATAAAATTGAGTGGCATAGATAAAATGGAAGATACAAAACTGAAAATCTGAACAACTCCAAAAAGACACCACATGACTTGAAACCAAATTATGACCAACAGAAAATTTATCCAGCATTGCTTGTGTCATTCAGGGCAGGGGTCTGAGGGTCAGGGCAGGTTCTGGAGATATTGGGGGGGTTCAGGGCAGAAGGTTGAGAGTATGGGCATACAAGAGTCAAGTTTGGGGGGTGAGGAGGGGATCAGTGGAAGAGATAGGGGTCAGAGTAGGGGTGGGAGCTCAGGGCAAGGGGTTGGGAAGTGTGGAGGGAGTCAGGAGGGTTGAGGGCTTAGGGTTTTCAGGGGTGGCTCGTGCTGCAGGCCAGTGGCTCCTCCCTGGGTCTGGGAAGTTTGCTACCCCCTTGTGTCACTGTTCCCTGTGCTTGCTGCCCTGCTGCAGTCATTCATGAGGTATAACTGTCTCTGCTATCACACCCCTCTCTTTCTGTTTGAGGAGAAACACATAGATTCCATAGGCATCTCATTGTCCTGGCACAGTCAAACCTGTACCTTGCTTTAAGTTATGATAAAAGGAAGCTGCCTACCAAATTTGGTGGTCCTTGCTCTTACTACTTAGGGGTTCTGGAACAAATGAACTCACTGATAGATGGATGGACACACAGAAAGACACACAACTCATCTCATATATTTAGTAGATTGCTGAGGTACTTTAAGGACCTTTTTTAAGCAAAGAGGAATCAATATGTGGAATGAGCTAGAAAAGACAGAAATATATGCTGTAATCTACTATATATTTGAGAGAGTTTGTCTGTGTGTCTGTCTGTTTAAGAACTCCTCCTAAATGGCAAGAGCTAGGACCACTAAATTTGCTATGAAGCTTTCTCTTATCATAACTTCAAGCAAGGTATGGGTTTGATTGTGCCAGGACAATGGGATATGCTTGGAATCCGAATGTTTCTCATCAAATGGAAAGGCAGGGCTCTAATAGAAGGGACAGTTATACTCTGAAATAATCACAGGAGGGGCAGCAACCGCTCAAGCCCTGGGAAGCAGCTGCTGTCCAGTCACTGCCATTCCCACTGCCCTAGCCACCCCCATGGAGCAGCCAACAGCAAGCTACTATGGCCCCCACTGCTCTGGGCCTGCCCCGGGGAGTAGCCATTTACCAGCTGGTCAGCGCAGCCACTACTGACCCAGGCCAGTCCTAGGGAGCAGCTTCTGGCTACCACCACACCCTTCCCTGACCCCTGCCTCCTGCCCTGTCTCTTGCACCCTCCACACCTGTCCCTGAGCCCTCCAAGTCTACCAACTTCTCGCCCTGAATCCCCTCTGCCCTGCTCTGCCCTGAGCCCCTTAACTTCAATCCTGATCCCTATACCCCCTACACCTTCAACTCCCTGCCCTGAGTTCCTACTCCCCACCAACCCTGACTCCTGCAACCTCCACACCCCTGCCCTGAGCCCTACACATCCCCAAGTGCCTGACCTGACTCCTGAACCCCCCACACTCCCAGCTCTCTGCCCTGAAGGACCCAAACAATGCTGGATAAATCTTCTAGTAATAAATATAGAAAGGAATAAGATAGATCATAGGAGCAAACTTCTCATCTTGCCGGGCGTGGGGAGGGGGGTGGTGCTTCCCCTCCCTGATCTTGCCTTCCCCCTCTCCAAATCTTCCCCCATACCTCTAGCTCCCCATTCCACCCCTACCCCTGATTGCTTGCCCCTGCCTTGCCTCTTTCCTGCTTCCTCCTCCAAATACAGCCTGGGCCCACTCACCCCCTCTTTTCCAGAGCTTGAATGCCACAAAACAGCTGTTTGTCATGCTCTGAAGGCACTAGAAAGGAGCAGGAGGAGTTGGTAAGCGCAGGGCTACTGGTGTGCAGTGGGGAGGAGGACAGAGGGGAGCTTGGCACTAGTGGGTGCTCAGCAGCCACTAATGTTTTTTCCCCCATGGGTGCTCCAGCCCCAGAGTACTCACGTTGTCAGTGCTTCTGACATAGGCAATTATGAGGAAAGAAGCTTTAGCTGTAGAAATTCTAAGGAAGTGGGTAGGCAGTTCTGGACTGGTAGGTATCACTTGTAGTCTCTGATGAGGTCAGCTGTGAAAATCCATTGCGTTCAAAAGCACTCCGAATTTCTCATTTCTTGTCTAGAATTCCACTGTGGGCAAAATATGTATATTATGGGAGGTTGGCAAAATGATTTAACATATGATGTAAAAGCCAAGTCACTGCTCAGTTGAACGGCGCAGACCACTCTAAAGCTATACTTGAATGTTTTCTGAATGAGACTATGGAGACTGTTGATTGATATGATTGTGACATTAAGCACCACATAGTCATGCTCAACACATTATTATTATTATCTTTGAGCAAAATGCATCTTGTGAGGCATCATTTGAAAAGCAATAACTCACTGATCATTGGTACTCTTGTATGATATATGTATGTGGGGGATAGTAAGAATGATATGTTAGAATTGTGACTGAAGTGTGTTTAAAGCACGTTGGGGGAGTTGTCAAACAAATCTGCTTGAGACAAAGGAGTGTATATTTGGTTCTTTGACTAGCTTGTTCTGAAAGAAAGACAATGAAGGACCAGCTTTACAAATTAGCTAATTAAATCTGTTAAGATAACAAGTGGCAAAAGGAAAAGCATGGAGCTCCCTTTAGCACCTTCCTAACAGACTGACTAGATTTTACTTTGAAGTAACCCTCAGGAGAATTCAAAGGTTTGAAACCAGCATCCAGCAGCAACCCAAGGGCTCTGGGCTGGGTTGCAGGGTCATGGCTTATCCCTTCTCATCTCCCTTCTGTTCCACTTCCTCTCCCATTCTTGCCCATCCATGTGAAGTCAGGGCCCACCAATTTCAAAGGTTTACTGGTCTACAAATATGGGGATGAAACCTCAACAGATAACCAGTTGAATCAACGGATTGTGTGTAATATCATTGTATTATAAAAGTGTATACAAGATATAAAATAGATATAAAAGTATCTAGAGTGAGATCTTTTCTGAAAGCTAATGACACAGTGGTAATCAAAATCACTGTGTAATTTCTGCATTAACTCTACCTGAGGAAATGTGGATACTTGATACAACTTTTTAAAGTTTGGTGTTAAAGCTCTGGCACTTAGCTGCACCCACTTACTTTCACCTCAAGTCTCTGGGGAATCTGACCATTGGTAGCTGGAAAGTGGCAAGCATTGTTGTTCACTAAGCAACAAACTATGACCTACTTGTCAGAGAGGTGTGGTCTAGTATAATTGTAGATTGATTTTGTCTTTATGGCTGAGTTTGGTATCCAGCTATTTCAAAACATGGTTTTCTCCCAACCCTTGTTTGGAGTAAGGGTAAAGCCAAGGGAGAGAGGAAGGAAGTCCTGGTGCAGAGGGTATTCCTGGGCAAGCCAGGCAGGAGTGGGGATTTTTGGAAGACACCACGGCCAAGGTGAACCTCTATGTGGTGATTCCCAACTGGTGCAAGCCTTAAAGCAGAGATGGCAGAGTAATGCACAAGCTAGTCTTTGCATAAGTCTTTGCAGAAATGCAAGGGTGCCAACAGTTGCCAGATATTAATATGACTAAAGATCACTGTTAGCTATTTTTAATCAGTCACTTTTGCCTTAGGGATAGTTGGAAATGGACAATTCTGTCTTAGGGATAGTTTGAAACGGGCTCCCCTGTATACTGATATACAGGCTCCCCTGTATAGTGATGCTGTCAAACTGTCAAACTGCTGTTGCTCTGGTTTGTCACTGCTGTAGTTCAAGGAAAGTCTGAAGAGCTGTATGAATTCTGACGTAGTGCTGTAGAGCTACATCCTGCCAGGCTCTCTCACAGGGAGCAGGAGTTTACTCTGCCAGCAATCTCATTCATGGGTCTGCTCATCCTGGGAAGGAGAAGCGCTGGGTGCCTCAGAAGGCGTAGTTCTGTGGAATGTAACACTGCAGAATGACATGGAAGGACAAAGTGGAATTCTTCTGTAAATCATTTTGTATCACCTTGTTAATGTTTGCTGCACTACAAAATTGTTCTGTGTTTTGGGGAAACAAACCTGTGTGTCACAGGAGAAGGGGAAGCTAAAGGTCAGGGGGTAAATGCTGCTGACTGTCAGAGATTTCAGCAGCTGAGCCTTGCACATGTATCAGCATTCAGCCTCTTGCTCTGTGGATGAAGCTTACCAGGCAGGTTAGGAGAATTTTGAAGAAACACTGCTTGGGGGGGAAAATTGCTGAGAATGTGAACTGACTAAAATATTCATGCCAATTTCTGGCTCTCTCTTACACCAGTGTGAATGCTGCATCACTGAACTGCAGGCAGCGGAGTTATAGTAGAGTTATAGTGCTGAGGCTGAGAGCAGAATCTGGATCATCATCTGTTGTTCATCTAGCTGTTTTCCTTCCTGCATGTAGATTTGGAAAGAAAACAAAGAGACAAATGTTTAGGGCTGGATTCTGGCTTTGTACAATCAGAGGCACATGCGGGGGAGGGTGTGTGGAGGAGCAGTTTGCAGAAGGAGAACTAAGGAAGAAGCAGGACTTGTTCAGCCTGAATTCTTTCAAGGGGCCTTTGAGGAGGCCATTATGATCCATCAGCTCCGCCACCCTTATAGGTGGTCCAAATGACCTTGCCCAGCTCTGATGACTGCCCTGCTTACTCCCAAACCAGGAAGCTCGTGCTTGCAGCAGCACTAACAACCAAACAGTGCCTACCTATTCCAATGCAATGGTGCCATTGCATGGGGACCCAAAGGGAAGTGGAGAATCGTCTTGCTTACTCTGAAACCTCCGTGTGCACTTGTTCGGACTCAGGCCCCATCTGTCTCTGAAATCACCTTGCAAGGGATGAGGGGAGAGAATTTACATGTGAACCTGACACTTACAACAAGCTGAAAAAAGGAGCAAAACCAAGCAGGATAAACCCAAAAGGACTGGCGGAAAATATTTCTGAGCATTCTGCCACAACCAGCAAATTCCCTCCCTGATCAGATATATCTGAATACCCAAGGGGTGCCAATAGAAGTCAGTGTTCTCTGTTACATCTGCCAAGCAGGATCAGAGCCTGTGGGAAGCATAACAGCAGCTGGAGCATGCAGTTGAATCTTCTCCTTCCTTTCCCACTAACCACAGCAGCAGCTAATCCTCTTGGCTTCTGAAGACAAAGGTTCTTCTCGATCCAATAATCCTCTGCCATCACCAGATGAGACCTCCCTCTCTTTTTCTAGTCTGCGGTATTTGCAGCTGTGTTGTGAGAAGCACACAAATCATCCACGAAGGTCATTGAAATTGATAACTGCTGCTTTAGTGGTGGGGAGGAAAGGAGCATCAAAGATCCAGCTTCTGTGAGTCTCCTCCCTACTATCACTGTTGACTAATAGAGGATCCATTGGTGCCAACTGATTTTGCTTTGATTTCCCTGAGGCACAGTGTTTCAACACAGGCATCTTTTGGAGTCAAAAGCATTGAATTGATTTGATAACTGACATGTAAGTTTAGCCCTAGGAGCAGCAGGATCGAGGAGAGTTTACAAATCTTAGTAGCAGTCTGTGATAATGCTGGTGCTAGGATCTCTTGCAAGTCTCTTCTTTGCAAGGGATGCTCCTGAGGTAAAAAATAATTCATTAGAAATTATCTGTGTGGTCAAAAAAAAAAAAAAGAAAAATCAAGCACCATTACCATTGCATTTCTCTCTGTGGGCTGCATGCTCCCTCCCATTAACTTCAGTAAGGAGGTATAATTAAAAGATGTGTACTGTATGTACATGTGCATGTTAAAATCTTGGTCCTGCTTCCACTGATATCAATGACCAAACTTTCATTGAATTCAATGGTGCAGCATCAGGCTCTCCATGATCAAAGCTAGATAATGACTTGTGCTGGAATAATGCATTCTGTTAGGCATGCAAGAATGCATAGGACTGAATTATGGCTGTCCCAGAAGCCCTGGTGCTGCTTCTGGAGCAACCTAGGAAGCAGATTATGATTTGAACAATCAGTCTGCTGGCTGGTTACCCTTTATCTTGGCCGCAGGGCTGCAGTTGGGGGGAGGAGGTAATACCCTGGCACCTATATCTAAGGCAGACTATATCCCTCTCCCAATGCAATGTTAATGCCTTGTGCCTTGGTTCCACCCATTCCCCATTCCTCCTTCCACACCCTTCCACATTTGCAGGAAGGGGAATAGCAGCCCTAATGTGGTCTATTTACTTCTAGGCTGCTACCTCTGTGAACCCTAGAAAACTAGGGGGTGCAAAGTGATCACAATATGGCCCATAGGAAAGCAAGCCAGCAACCCTGGCAACAAGCATGCAGTTGTCCCAAGTGGGGCATGGTTGGCTGGCTAAGGGCTTGTTCACAGGACAGCCAGCCAGCATGCTGACGTCCACAAGATGGAAAGACCGCAGTGCAGTGCCCTAAGTAACTGTACCTGAATTATTTTTCCTTGAATGGTGTCCTATTCTACCGCACATGGTGGAACCCTGAGGGTTAGGTTAGTTTTAAAACATGATCCTGTTTGTTTACTTTTAGCCCTTTGTTCTGGTTGGCCTGTGGCATGAAGGTGAGAATGGAACACTGGGCTGGATTCTGGTCTTGCAGCTCCTTTCTACCACACTGAAACTCCATTGACTTGAGTGGAGTTACCCCTGAGTTTACACGGCTCTAACTGAGAGAAATAACTGAGCTCCAGGGGGCTCTAAGGGCTGGGGGGTGGCATGGCACATCTGAGAGACATGGAGAGCTGACTGCCTTTGGCTGTGCCCCTTTCTCCTGAGGCTCCGCCCCTTCCGGGAGTGCAGAACTGCCCCCACCCCTTGTCCAGGGGCCCAGCATGGCTGTCAGCTCCCTGACTGCTACCCTATGGCTTCAAATGCTATTTGAGGTTAGTGGTGGTGGATTACATTTTCCTGATTCAAACAGGTTTTAATTTTTTTTAATCACATAGACTCATAGACTTTAAGGCAAGAAGGGACCCTCATGGTTATGGAGTCTGACATCCTTCACATTGAAGGCCACAGAACCTCACCCACCTAGTCCTGCAATAGGTCCATAATCTCTGGCTGAGTTATGAAGTCCTCAGATGTGCACTTAAAGCCTTCTAATTCCAGACAATCCATCATTTACCTTAGTTCAAGCCAGCAGATGACTCTGTGCCCCCATGGCAAAAATCCCAGGGTGCCCCACCAATCTAACTTAAGGGAAAAATCCTTACCTACCCCAAATATAGAGATCAGTTAGACCATGAGTGTGTGGCAAGACCCACCAGCTAGGGAAAGAATTCTCTATAGTAACTTAGGGTATGTCTACACTACAGCGCTAATTCGAACTAACTTAGTTCGAATTAGTTAATTCAATTCAAACTAGCACAGCTAGACTTAAAAACTAGTTCGAATTAGCGTTTTGCTAATTCAAACTAGCGCGTCCACACAGAGTGGACCCTGAACTGGGGTTAAGGATGGCCGGAAGCAGTGCCGGCAGGGCATCAGATGAGGACTTAGAGTGTGGAGCTGCTGACTCAGTTCTCAGGGGGTTTCCCGCTTGCAAACCAGTCCTGGCTTGGAGTGCCCTGAGTGCCCACACTCGGCACATCACAGCACTCGGACATCAGCCTGGATGCACTTACCGCAGGCTGCCATCTGGGGAGAGCGGTCAATCGGGGGGCTGCAGGAGTGTTTCCACCCCGAGGAGCCCGCAGAGCCACCCCAGTCCTCCCCATTGGGGGCTCGTACCCCATTCCTCCCTCACCTCCTTCCACTTATCCCTCCCTAGCCCCCCTTCCTGATGTACAAAATAAAGGACACCTGTGGTCAAAAATAGAAACTCTCTTTATTGAACAAAACTAGGTGAGACTGGGAAAAGGAGCTGGGAGAGGGGAAGAGAGAGGGTGGGAGAGGGGAGGGCAACTACAATGATGAGGGATTTGAAACAGGTCCCATATGAAGAGAGGATTAAGAGACTGGGACTTTTCAGCTTAGAATAGAAGGAGACGGAGGGGGAATATGATAGAGGTCTATAAAAGCATGAGTGGTGTGGAGAGGGTGCATACAGAAAAGTTCTTCATTAGTTCCCATAATAGAAGGACTAGAGCACACCAAAGGAAAGGAATGGGTAGCAGGCTTCCAACGAATAACAGAAAGTTCTTCTTCACAAAGCAAATGGTCAACCTGTGGAACTCCTTGCTGCAGGAGGCTGTGAAGGCTACAACTAGAACAGAGTTTACAGAGAAGTGAGATCAAGTCATGAAGGTTGGGTCCATGGAGTGCTATTAGCCAGGGGGTAGGAATGGTGTCCCTGGCCTCTGTTTGTGGAAGGCTGGAGATGGATGGCACGAGACAAATGGCTTGGTCATTGTCTTTGGTCCATCCCCTCCAGGGTCCCTAGTGTTGGCCACTGTTGGCAGACAGGCCACTAAGCTAGATGGACCTTTGGTCTGACCCAGTACGGCCATTCTAAGCTCAGGGCTCAGGGTCGGGGGTCTCACTGGACCACCCTGATTTTCATGCAAACCTGCTCCTGGGTGGCTAGGCTGGCAGCTATCCTGCCCTAGACGGCCACTTTCCTGTGCCTAGTGCGGAGGTCGTGGATGAGGTCCACGATGTCTGCACTAGACCAGGCGGGCGCCCGCCTCTTGTGGTCCCAGGCAGGCTCCCGAGAGCTGCCAGCCTGGTCCCAGGAAGAGGGGGAGGGCTGGGTGGCAGCAGATGGCTGGCTTGAGCCGTGCCAGGTGCACGGTCTGCTGACTAGGTGCTGGCAGGCTTGCACCTGGCACGGGCACCGTAGCCAGCCTGTGTTCCTTTAAGGGCTCCGGGGCCGGGAGGGGGGCAGTAGAGTTTCCCTGGTGTTGGCCAGAGTGGCCACCAGGGAAAGCTGGGGAGGGCTAGCCTCCCACTAGTTCAAATTAAGCGGCTACACAGCCCTTAATTCGAACTAGTTAGTTCAAACTAGGCTTAGTCCTCGTGGAATGAGGTTTACCTAGTTTGAACTAAGCGCTCCACTAGTTCGAATTAAGTTGGAACTAGTGGAGCGCTAGTGTAGCGCCTATCAAAGTTAATTCGAACTAACGTTTGTTAGTTCGAATTAACTTTGTAGTGTAGACATACCCTTATAGAGAATAGATATAGACTGGAGAAGAAGTGCTAGTAATAATAATAGGGCTCAGATTTTCCTAGATGTGATAGCTGATGAATTCCTTCGTCAAGTAGTTGCTGAACCAACAAGGGGGGATGCTATTTTAGATTTGGTTTTGGTGAGTAGTGAGGACCTCATAGATTAAATGGTTGTAGGAGACAACCTTGGCTCGAGTGATTATGAGCTAATTCAGTTCAAATTAAATGGAAGGATAAACAAAAATAAATCTGAGACTAGGGTTTTTTATTTCAAAAGGGCTAACTTTAATAAATTAAGGAAATTAGTTAGGGAAGTTGATTGGACTAAAGAAATTATGGATCTTAAAGTGGAGGAGGCCTGGAATTATTTTAAGTTAAAGTTGCAGAAGCTGTCAGAAGCCTGTATCCCTAGAAAAGGGAAAAAAATTATAGGCAGGTGTGTTAGACCAAGCTGGATGAGCAAGCATCTCAGAGAGGTGATTAAGAAAAAGCAGAAAGCATATAAGGAGTGGAAAATGGGAGGAATCAGTAAAGAAAGCTACCTTACTGAGGTTAGAGCATGTAGGGACAAAGTGAGAAAGGCTAAAAGTCAGGTAGAGTTGGACCCTGCAAAGGGAATTAAAACCAATAGTAAAAGGTTTTATAGCCATATAAATAGGAAAAAAAACAAAAAAAGAAGAAGTAGGACCGCTAATTACTAAGGATGGAGTGGAGGTTAAGGATAATCTAGGAATGGCCCAATATTTGAACAAATACTTTGCTTCAGTCTTTAATGAGGCTAATGAAGATCTTAGGGATAATGGTAACTTAACAAATGGGACTAAAGATATGGAGGTAGATATTACCATATCCGAGGTAAAAGCCAAACTTGAACAGCTTAATGGGAGTAAATCGGGGGGCCCAGATAATCTTCATCCAAGAATATTAAAGGAACTTGCACATGAACTTGCAAGTCCATTAGCAAAATTTTTTAATAAATCTCTAAATTCAGGGGTTGTACCATTTGACTGGAGAATTGCTAATATAGTTCAGATTTTTAAGAAAGGGAAAAAAAGCAACCCGGGTAACTATAGGCCTGTTAGTTTGACATTTGTAGTATGTAAGATCCTGGAAAAAATGTTGAAGGAGAAAGTAGTTAGAGACATTGAGGCTAATGGCAATTGGGACAAATTACAACATGGTTTTACAAAAGGTAGATCGTGCCAAACCAACCTGATCTCCTTTTTTGAGAAAGTAACAGATTTTTTAGATAAAGGAAATGCAGTAGATCTAATCTACCTCGACTTTAGTAAGGCATTTGATAGAGTACCACATGAGGAATTATTGGTTAAATTGGAAAAGATATGATTAATATGAAAGTTGAAAGGTGGATAAGCAACTGATTAAAGGGGAGACTACAGCGGGTCATATTGAAAGGTGAACTGTTGGGTTGGAGGAAAGTTACTAGAGGAGTTCCTCAGGAATCAGTTTTGGGGCCAATTTTATTTATTCTTTTTATTGCTGATCTTGGCACCAAAAGTGGAAGTGTCCTAATAAAATTTGCGGATGACACAAAGTTGGGAGCTATTGCCAATTCAGAAAAGGATCGGGATATCATACAGGAAGATCTGGATGATCTTGTAAATTGGAGTGATAGCAATAGGATGAAATTTAATAGTGAGAAGTGTAAGGTTATGCATTTAGGGATTAATAACAAGAATTTTAGTTATAAGCTGGGGACATATTAGTTGGAAGTAACTGAGGAGGAGAAGGACCTCGGAGTCCTGGTTGATTATAGAATGACTATGAGCCGCCATTGTGACATGGCCGTGAAAAAGGCTAATACGATCTTGGGATGTATTAGGCAAGGTATTTCCAGTAGGGATAAGGAGATGTTAGTGCCATTATACAAGGCATTGGTGAGACCCCATTTGGAATACTGTGTGCAGTTCTGGTCTCCCATGTTTAAGAAGGATGAATTCAAACTGGAACAGGTACAAAGAAGGGCCACTAGGATGATCCAAGGAATGGAAAACCTGTCTTATGAAAGGAGACTCAAGGAGCTTGGCTTGTTTACCTTAACCAAAAGAAGGATGAGGGGGGACATGATTGCACTTTTTAAATATATTAGAGGGATAAATACCAGGGAGGGAGAGGAATTATTTAAGCTTAATGCCAATGTGGACACAAGAACAAATGGATATAAGCTGGCTAGTAGGAAGTTTAGACTTGAGATTAGA
This sequence comes from Pelodiscus sinensis, assembly GCF_049634645.1. Taxonomy (NCBI): domain Eukaryota; kingdom Metazoa; phylum Chordata; order Testudines; family Trionychidae; genus Pelodiscus; species Pelodiscus sinensis. The sequence continues at coordinate 14,114,919 of NC_134720.1, forward strand.
CGAAGGTTTCTAACCATTAGAGGAGTGAGGTTCTGGAACGGCCTTCCAAGGGAAGTAGTTGGGGCAAAAGATCTATCTGGTTTCAAGATTAAACTAGGTGGGTTTATGAAGGGGATGGTTTGATGAGATAACATGATCTTGGTAACTAATTGACCATTCATTATCAGTGGGAAATAGGTCAATGGAGGGATGATAGGAGTTACTATAGAGAACTTTCTGGGTGTCTAGCTGATGAGTCTTGCCCATATGCACAGGGTTTAGCTGATCGCCATATTTGGGGTCGGGAAAGAATTTTCCTCCAGGGTAGATTGGCAGAGGCCCTGGAGGTTTTTCGCCTTCCTCTGTAGCATGGGGTACAGATCACAGCTGGAGGATTCTCTGCATCTTGGGGTCTTCAAAGTATTTGAAGGCTTCAATATCTGAGATATAGGTGAGAGGATTATTCTGGGAGGGGTGGGTGAGATTCTGTGGCCTGCATTGTGCAGGGGGTCAGACTAGATGATCATAATGGTCCCTTCTGACCTTAAAGTCTATAAGTCTATGAAAGTCCTCCCCGTCTTATTTCCCTTTTCTATTCCTGTTGAGGTTGTAACTACTCCCTCGTAATGATGCACAGTTGCCTCGTGGATAGACAATGGGACTCAGGACACTAGTGTCCTGTTACCAGCTCTCTGGGTGGCTTGATGGACAAGGCACTACCCTACATCTCAACTTCCCCCTGCCATAAAGTACAGATGATGATGATTTTCTTTGTGATGCACTTTGAGATCCATGCATGAACAACATTATAACAGATCTGGGGGATGTTCTTAATATTTTCTATAATATTTAAAAGAGTCTCAGTGACTTTACTGTGTTTCTTTGAAGCTGATTTGATATTTTCTATTCATGGCTTCTGATAACAAACTTTAAAGTGCTATTTGGATTTTGCAAGAAAATGTCTCAGGACCAATATCTCCCACTTTTACTTATATTGAGTGGCATCTTATTCTGTGAATAGTTAGAACCATGTTCAGATATAAATTTGTATCCTTATCTCTACATCCATATCTGCAAAAATGAGTCATGGATATCTGCAGCCACATCTGCAGAGGTGTATACTTGTGGCTATAAAGCAGATATCCATGGATTTACAGGGCTCCATGAATAGTCCCATTTCATTCTTCTAAGGGTATGAAAGTATGAAAGAAAGTTTGATTGGAAATACAAAGTACACTGCATTGTTACTACAGTAGTCTTCCAATAATCTGGCACCTTTGGGACCTAGGTGGTACTGGATTATTGGATATTCCAGAGTATCAGGAGGTACTGCATACTTCCAACCCAATCCTTTTCCCCCCGCTCCAACCTTATGCTTGGGTCCCCAGAGCTGCCAGTACAGCTCCACGTCTCCCTCCAGGCACTGGGGCACTTGTGCTGAGCAGCCAGCTTTTCAATCATCAGTCCGGGATGCCGCGAGTAACACAATCCCTCTTCCTTCTTCCCTTCCCCAGAGCCAAACACCTCCCCTCCCTGCTGTCACCCATGTGAGAGCGGCTGACCTGAACGGTTCCGGGTTCCGTCCCGGTTCCGTCAAGAGCGCTTGCCATTTTGATGCCGGACTGTCTGGAGTGTTGGACAACTGGGTGCCGGACTATTAGAGTTTTACCGTATTTGAGTTTCTTAACCATTTGAATTAGGGTTTCTTGAAACATGCAAATCATTTCCCTGAGAAGACCTGCTCTTACTTTTTCTTCCAAAATGACAAATATAAAAGATACAAAATCAAGACCAAAACTGGCTCTAAAATTAGCATTCTCAGCATCTATTTTTTAGCTCCTAAAAAGATCCCCACTTGGCTAAACTAATAGCATCTTTTGTGACATTGATCCATGGGGTGTAAAATAGCAGTTTGCCACCCACCCGGGCCAGGTTGTTTTGAAGTGTTTGAAGGCAAAACAAAAGTGTACTCTACCATTAATGGCATGCTGGAATTTTCTGTACACTTGCTTTTTGATAGTTATGGTTGAAGTTTATTTTTCAAAGCTTTTAAAATGGATCTTTTTACTTGTTAACATGTGTACATTAAAGTGGATTAATTCCTTGCTGTTGCCCATGCTGTGAGTTGGCGCATACAGACCACTGAAATAGATGTGAAAACAGAGCATATGAGAGTAAGATTGTAATCATAACAATGTGTTAAATATTTTCAAACATACATTAAATGGAACTTTTATACTTTGCGCCTACATTTTCCATTGTTTTCACTATCTTATCTGGTATCTTTGGAATCTTAATTTGGAGATGAGCACAGCTCTCAGCATGTTATTGTGGTGTGTTTTTCAGCTTGGCTTTCATGGCTTGTGAATGAGTTTGTCACCTTTATCAAGTGTAAGGATCTCAGACCACTTTTTAAACCAGGAAAAAAGACTGAGCTACTGCCACTATGATGAAAACAATCATTTTACCCCACTGCATCACATGAGAAGTAATAATAATATTTTAAGGCTGAGGTTTTCAAAGCTGCCTTGGAGATTTAGATTACCTGCACCTCATTCATTATAATGGGAAGTAGGTGCACAAATCTTTGAGATGTCCTGAAAATCACAGGCTTAGTTTGTTATGTGGACTTCCTGTAAATTGTGTGGAATTAAACGCATTAACCTGCTAAAGCCCTCTCTTTACAGCTTGTGTAGACAGAGGCAAAACATGCATAGCCAAATTCTTTAAAAAAAAATGCTATACCATGAATCAATGCAAGGATTTTTTCCTTCCATCCATCCAGATTAGAGAAAATCAGGAAATTAACCATATTAACCATGTTACTTTACCTATTAAAACTGTATTTTATTCTATAATCTCTGTTTGGGGCAAAACACTTTTTACTCCTGGCTCCAGCCAAACCACATTAAATAATAATTTAGTTGAAATCATGTTTTAAATAGCATTTAAATGTGATTCCTTAACTTGATTTTTCTGTTCACTGTTAACAGAGGTTAAGGCCCTGCTACACATTGGGTAGGGCTTTCAGATGTGCTCAGAATTGTTCTAACTCTTGGTGAGATCACTTTGGAAACCAGTGACGTAAACACATATTTTTCAACCAGTAGCTATGATTACTATAGTATCCTTCATAAAGTGCCCATGTCCTTTGATCTGTTTATTTCTTCTTATATGGAGTGTGCCCTTTAGACCTTTCCAATATCCAATTTTCAATTAAATTATAATATTGTGGTATCTTTGACTTTCCAGATATTTAGCATAGGTAATAGGTACAGAATAATGTGAATACTGCTGTAAAGTTTGGTTATAAAAGCAATTGAACAGTTTCTTCCATGTACATATTGTAGCTTCTAATTCTTTTTTACCTGTCTTGTTATGTGATATTTTAACCATTGTAAGTGACTCCCAAGTGTCCTAAATTAATGTTTTAAGGTCTGAAAACTGCTGTGAAAAGACTATAGTGATGTCCAATTATTACACAGAGAAATTTCATGTCTCGAAAACATCATTTTGTCCTATTTGATACCATCGGTTATCAAGTGAGATTTTTATTATACATTGTGTGAGAATTCCTAATCATTCCTGCAATATTCGTTTGGTTGCTACAGTTGTGATTCTGTGGTTGCCACAATCAGCACTGTCATCATTTCTTGGTATTGAAAAGCAGATTTTACAGAAATAGCCCTCTGAAATAGCCCCTATAGTTGCTGCTATATTTACTTTGAACTTTTTTTTTTAGAATCTAGAATTCATCTCCTATCTTCTATTAAAGGCAGTTAAGTTAGCTTAAATACATGCTTGGTGAAAAGATAAATCTTTGAAGAATGATTTCCTGAATACCATTCTGTGCAGATCCTATGGCTTAGCTGTAAAACTGAATGACTATGCTCTCTCCAGTTTGTCAGAACTATATAGTGTGAAATCCCTATTAAACTAGGATTTAAACCTGAAAAGGAAATAAAGTCAGCTCACATGAAAGAGATATGTTAAGAGGTCTTTGCTGTTAATTTACCGTGTAAAAAATCTGATTCCCAAAATGGGAAAACATTCCAAACTCTTTGTCAGTGGTTGTAGAACACCAGCCCAAAATATCGTATTCCTATCTGCGACCTCATCCCAGGGTGGGTACCTAATTAGCACCCTATAGACATGCACATGCCAAAGGGAAAGTCATCAGGGAGATCTTAATTAATCTTCTGTCCCCGGAAGAATCCACTTGTGAGCCAACAACGCATCATGAAGACTAAGGATATCATGGTTGCTGCAAGATTTAACAGTTTTGTTATAGACCACTGGACTTCGTCCATTGCCAGGAGTAGACTGTTGACAAAACACACCAGTGCAGCCTCCATATCATGCTGGGGCATATCCCTGAATTTCTAAGTAAGAAAACAATAGACTCTAAATGATAAAAACACCAGAGTTACTCTATCAAAATAATCTCCATATTATTAAGCTGCGCAAATTTGTTTCATAAGGAACTAATCCTTATAATACCCAGAACTGACAGGCAAAATTGACCAGGTGCAGAAGTTTGCTTCTTCTACCTGGGCTTAAATCAAGTTAAGAAAGCATATTTACAGTGTGCCCGCTGGAATGATTTCTAATACGATTTGAGTACTTAAGGAGAATGGGGGTAATTTATCTTAGAACTACTTCTGCCTCAAGAGTTGCAGGCTCTACCTATGGACGATCGTACAGATATTTAGATATACTATAGACACCACCTTATGGACTACAATTAGAGTTGCAGCTCTGAAGTATGAAAATTGGTTTCAAGAAATTGTCCTTGGCTTTTAGACATGGATTTTAAACATGGTCCTAACAATTTGGCTGCATCCATAGTGGCTGTCAAAACCAATTTAGCCTGAGCTGTGTTTAAACCACATTTAAACACTGTTAGAAAATGCCAGTTTAAAAGCCAGTAAAAACAAAGCTTTTGCTTCCTTTTGAAATAACTGATGTTAATGAAAGCACTATTAGAAAATGTCATTGCATTATTATGATCAAAGCGCTGTGTAAGCAGAGACTCTAAGAAGTGTGGGAATGAGATGGAGGCAGTTTGTTAGGGTTAGCCCCTGGCAGCTGCTGCCACTATGTTTACCTGCACCTCCCCGGGTATAAGTGCCTGCAGTCCCCATTGGCTGCTGATCATCCTTTCTGGCCATTGGGAACTGTGGTAAGCGGTGCGGACTGAGACACTGCTTCCCACAGCTCCCATTGGCCAAGAACGGTGATCCTAGTGAAGATGAGAGCAGGTTGAGTGAGGAATTTAAACCCAATCCACACCATGAGGTAGAAAGAGTGGTGTTATGTCATGTGGAGTTCCACAATATAGGAAGAAATCAGTGGAAATACAGAGAGCTTGAGTAGTTGCAAATGTCCATTTTATTGCATAATATAGGCCTAACTAGAACAAGCCCAAACCAGCTGGGCTGACCCCAGTGACCTAACTCAGGGTACGTCTACACTAACACCCTAGTTTGAACTAGGGTGGTTAACGTAGTCATTCGAAGTTGCAAATGAAGCCCGGGATTTAAATATCCCGTGCTTCATTTGCTTCTTGCCGGGCGCTGCCATTTTTAAATCCCTGTTAGTGCGGACTCCGTGCCCGCGGCTACACGCAGCATGAAGTAGGTAGTTCGAATTAGGCTTTCTAATTTGAACTACCGGTACACCTTGTTCCATGATTTGGCCCAACAAATTCATTGACTACCTTCATTATTTACACCTAAATTTAACTCAGATTCCCATTCTAGTCCTGTTTTCATTTTCATGTATCTATGACCCTTAGTCTCTACCTTTAGATAGAAATCAAATGTTAATGCCTGTCTCTTTTAGCTCTTTTCCTTTCAGCACATATCACCATATGAAACGAAAAGAAAAATGTGAAAGTGTAATAGTCAAGTTGCTACAATCCTGAACACAATGCAGAAGTCACGATGCTTTGAGTGAAAAGCCAGGTTAACAATACTTGTTGACATCTCTTATTTCCGTGACATTTATTATTTTAAAATGGGGAGGGGAAAGGGAAAAAAAGAAAAATGCCATGAGTGTTCAAACACACCTATTTGAGGAATCTCAGTTATCCCAGGGAATAAATAAATTGATGCTCAACTTCTGATAAAATTCCTGAGAGTTATCAAGCTTGTGTAATTGGTTCTTGCTCGTACTTGTAGCTCCTCTGCTCAATACCACGTGGGGAACCGAGTTCTATCCCTACACGTGGCAGTGAGCTATACATCTGTCAAACCTTTAACAGCATAAACATCAGGAACAGATGAAGGAAGCCCGGATGGTGCCAGACCAAACAAAACTTCTCGAAGACAATCCATTGTGATGCCAAGACAAATATATTCCATCCAGATCACTAATTCCTAGTGTGGTGGAACCAACCACAACAAATAACAATTAGAGAACTCTGAAGAATAACCCTTCTGTATAGTGAGGTGAAATTTACCCCTAAACTTCATTAATTACCAACTTCCATTATCTTTAGTATGAATTGAGGCTGCTTTGTACTTGGCATGACTTAGCTCCAAGGTTTCAATCCAGCAGCTACTGAGTTTAATGAGAATCTCTCAACTTCACTGGGAATTGGGTTGGTCTGTAAGATCTTGCTCCTAAAAACTCTTAAACACATGCTTATGTTTAAGCACACTAGTCCCATCTCTGAGCCAATGGGACTACTTTTATACTTAATGATAAGCAAATGCTTAAATATTAGTAGAATCAAGGCCCAGTTGAATAATCATGAGAGGAAAAAGGATATGTTTATTCAGTTATATTTCAATAAGGTGAAAATTAGAATGTAATCAATACAGATGACACAAAATGTTATATACTAACAATATTTATAATAGTGCAATATTACTCATACTACTGTAATTTATTTTAAATTATTTTAAAAAGTGTATACTTGAAAGTTCTGGATAAATATATTTTAAATATGCAGAAATTAAAAGACTTCGTTCCAGATCTTCTGCTTGAAAAGACTGTAACTGCACAAATGGAATTTTACTTTCACAAAGTCATTTGATAAGTTGCATTTATAAAGTAATAATAAATGAATTCCTCAAAATGCAATTGAAAATAATCATAGCCATTTTTTGGTTAAAGCACAAAATAATATTCTGACTCATAATGACAAAATTATTTGCAGTTTTTAAAGGAACTTTATTTTTTAACATTAGTACCTTTATTTCATATGGGCTGTGTCTACATTGGCATCCCTTTCCGGAAAAGGGATGCTAATGAGACACTTCGGAATTGCAAATCCGCGGCATTTGCATTTACATGGCTGCCGCTTTTTTCTGGCTCGGGGTTTTTGCCGGAGAAAAGCGCCAGTGTAGACGCGATTTTCCGGAAAATAAGCCCTTTTTCCGGGAGATCAGATTGTGGGGTTGGTCTCTGCCTTGGTTTTGCTTCTGCAACCTGGGGCTTCAGCAGCTCTCGGGCTGGTGCCAGCAATATGTGTCCTACCTGCTGGGCGGTCAGGAATTATAACAGACACCCATTGCTCTTGCCATAGTGTTTCCACCCTACTAACCTGGCATAGCAGATGAGACCATAATGGGCAACCTGATGGTAAGCATGCAACTGGCAGTTTAACAAGTTAATTGTGCAGAAGCTGCAGCTGGGGCAGGCACGCACTTTCTCCAGTTACTTGCCAGTGGCAACCTCTTGTCTGACATGAGGAGGAACAAAGTTGCTCAGAACTAAGAGCCATGGGAGGGCAGTCAGACACAGGTTCCAGATATGATGTGCATGGTGGCATGTTGCTGTGTACCCACCAATATGGAGCGTGACGATCCATTCCATGCTGGTGTGAAGTACTCTGCCACCAAATACGAGATGGCAAGAAGTGATGCCAATGTGATTGTCTTTACTTTACCTACTGTCTTCCTCAGGTGGGCATGGATTCACTGTGTTGTCTAAGGTCACATCTGGATAGACCAGTTTTACTTCATGCTTCTCCTTCTGACCATTCATATAAACAGTCAACTCTTGGGTTGTGTTGGCATGATGAAGATGGAACAAACTGGATATTGTTTTTCTGATACTTGGCTGTTGACACCAAGTCCTACAGTAGTCAGCTAACTTTACCATTCATTATCTGTATGAATGAACTCTTGTGACTCCATTTTTGGCAGGTCATCGATGTAAAAATTGACCAGGGTTGGACAAAATGCAGAACCTTGCGGTAATCCATTGCTCTGTTGTCTCTAAGACTCATCTTCTTCCACATATGGACTCTGAACTGCCTATCGCAGGGGGACAATTCAACAATACCTCTGACCCAAGGTAACAGTACTTCCACAAGTAGGCCACTGTGCCATACCATCTCATGCATCACTGTGTTAGGTTAATGAAATCAGCACCAGTTTTCAAGTTTCTCTGGAAATCAGTGTTTAGATGAAAATCTGGTATTCAAAAGAAAAACATGTCAAAGGTTGTATTCATTTTAACCGAGCAAAATATTCAGCTTGAAAAAGAAACGTACTGAAAATCAGCAACATTATGGGAATGTAAAATTGAAAAACGAATAACTGTGTTATGTAACCTGTCACTTAAATCAGCCTCCATACCAGATGACTAGAAGATAGCAAGTATTTTTTTAAAAAAAGGGTCCAGTGGTGATCCTGGCCAGTACCAGCTGGTAAGCTTAACCTAAGTACCAGGCAAATTGGTTGAAACAATAGTAAAGAAATATGTAACAGATACATAGATTAATACAATATATTGGGGGAAGAGTAAGCATAGCATCTGTAAATGGAAATCATGATTCACTGATGTATCAGAATTGAAGGGCATTAGCAAACATATGGCAAGAGTTAGTCAGCCAAGATAGTGTACTTGGACTTTTAGAAAGCCTTTGACTAAATGCTGTTTGGCAAAATAAGCTGTCATGGGATAAGATGGAAGGACCTTTCATGGGGGGAGGAAAAAATGGTGAGTTTTCACAGTGGTGAATGGTAAATAGCAATGTTCCCTAAAGTTCTGTGGTGGGACAAATGCATAAATGATCTTGAAAATGGGGTAAATATACGGTGGAAAAGTTTGCAGATAATACAAAATTACTCAGGCTAGCTAAGTCCAAAGCTGACTGCAAGGAGTTACAAAAGGGATCTCCTAATACTGAGTTAGATGAAATTTGCTGCTGATAAATGCAAAGTAGTGCACATTAAAAAACAGAATCCAAACTATCCATGCACAATAATGGGATCTAAATTAACTGTTACCACTCAGAAAGAAACAGTGGAGTCACTGTAGATTGTTCTTTGAAAACATCTGCTCCATGTGCAATGGCGGTGAAAAAAACACACAACAGAATGTTAGAAACTATTAGGAAAGGGTTAGAAAATGAAACATAATACCTCTATATAAATCTATTGTTATCCACACATTGAATAACGCAGTCATAGTCACCCCGTCTCAAAAAAGATATACTAGAATTAGGAAAAATGGACAGAGAAGGGGAAAATAATATTAGAAGCATGGAACTGCTTTCCCGTGAGAAAAGATTAAAAAGACTGGATCTCTTTATCTTAGAAAAGAGACTGACTAAGGAGGAATAGGATAGAAGTCAATAAAGTCATGAATGATGTGGAGACAGTGACTAAGGAAGTGTTATTTACTCCTTCACAGAACTCAAGAACCAGAGGTTTCCCAAAGAAATTAATAAGCATCAGGGTTAAAACAGACAAAAAGAAATATTTCTTCACATGACATACAATCAACCTGTGGGACTTGTTGCCAGGGGCAGATATAGGGCAGGGCAAACGGGGCGGCCGCCCCGGGCCCCGCGCTTCAAAAAGCCCCGCACATGCGCTGTGGTGCCACCACGCACGCACATGGCGTCACTGCGCATGCGCCATGGCAAAGGGGGGGCCCCGCGGAATTATGCTTCCCAGGGCCCCGCAAAATGGTCATCTGCCCATGCTTGTTGCCATGGGATATTGTGAAGGCCAAAAGTATAACTGGGCTCAAAAAAGAATTGGCTAAGTTTATGAAGGATATAGGTCTATCAATGGCCATTCGTCAAAATGTTCAAGAATGGAACCATGTTCCTTGGGTGTCCCTAAATCTCTCAGTGCCAGAAGCTTGGATTGAATAACAGAGAATAGATCAATCGATAATTACTAAGTTCTGTTCATTCCCTCTGAAGTTTCTGGCACCAGCTGCAGTAAGAAGACAGGATACTGAACTAGATCATTGCTCTGACCCAGTACGGTCATTCCTATGGAACAGAACAAACAGGTGTAGAAAGGGGAAGTTATAATGTATCGTATCTCTTGGTTGTATTGATAGCCATGCAGATGGAGGCAAAAGGATAAGAGAATTTTCTACATTTTAATTTATAAGAATATTGTAAAATATTTAAAGACATCTTGAGTTTACAAAATGTCATATTTTACTGTTTTTTAAAAATCAGAATAAAAAATATGCATTCTAATCTATAAGACAAATTAACGAAGAGATTGTAGGTTATATATTTACACCAGCTATGTACTCCTTCATGGTATATAAATTGCCATTTTAAGTTATTGGAGCAATATAGCCTGATGCACAGATCAGTTCAAATGTGAATACTTTTATTATCTATACTACAGTTCAAAGTCAATTGTTGGGAATGGAAATATCAATGGAATGATTTCTCTCTCTAAATTTGCTTTCTCTCCCTAATGCTTTCTCTCCCTAAATTTGCCCATCCCAACTTAAAAAATTCTTGTTCTTATTCTGAGATGACAGTTTTGTGTATAATATTTAACAGACTGTTGCTGATGGATCCATGTGAACTTTAGAATAGGTCTTAACATGCAAACATTTCACCCCCCATGTGTCACTGTATTCCTATAGGTATTTTCATTATCCTCTTAAGGATATGTCTACACTGCAGATTTTTTTTGGGATACCAGAGGTATCCCGGAAAAACTCAGCCGCATCCTAGGAACGTGTTTGCTCTTCTGAAGTTTTTTTCAGAAGAGTAGATGTGTTCTTTCAGCATCCTTGTAAACCTCATTTTACAAGGAAGAAGGGATGTTCCGAAAAAGGTTTTTTTTTTCTGACGTTTGACCTAGTGTCGACAGGCCAAATGTAGGAAAAGCCTCTTCTGAAAAAAGAAGCAGAAAAAGCTATGCAAATTGTGATTCGCAATTTGCGTAGCTTTTGTCAGAAGAGCAGTGCAGTGTAGACATAACCTAGGACTAGTTATGTGCACATAGTCATGTGCATAAGTGTTTGCAAAATACAGGCCTAAATTTATAAGGAACTTTACAGCTGATTTTGCATAAGATTTTGTTTATTCTACCTAATAAACATACATATTCATCTAACTTCCAAAGTTTCAGTTCTCAGAATAAAAGTACTTAGGATTTGGGTGCTTTTCTGAAGTGTTTCTAAAAGATACAAAACAATGTGATCTGCAAATCTGGACTATAAATATCAAAATAAAAGTCTTTTTAACGTGATTTGTAGCATTTTCTCATGGGAATACACTCAAATCAGTCTCAGGGTACATCTACACAGCAGGGCTAAAGTTGAATTAAGCTACACAACCTTAGCTATGTCAGTTGCGTATCTTAAGTTAAAATAGTTTAACTCCTTTTTAGGCTCAGTCTACACAGCAAGAAGTCAAAGGAAAAACACTCTTCCTTTGACTTCCCTTACTTCTCCTGAAATGAGAGTTACCATAAGTCAGAGTAAGAAGTCCTCCAGCTCAACATTATTTTGAAATAAAGGCCTGTAGCGTAGACATGCTTTTTGTTATTTTGAAATAACCTCAGTTATTCCAAAATAACGCTGCTGTGTAGACATGCCCTCAGAGTATTTCAGAATTTCTTCTTCAGTCATGAACAGAATTAGAAAGTACAGGAGCAAGAGAGGGAAAATAGGGTCACATACTCACACTGGGAAAATTGAGTACTCTCATCAAAGTCATTGCTTAAAAAATAATAATGTGTCCACTACAAAGGCTTGTTCTTATGTAAAAGAGCGTCTTAATTTAACCAGTTTGCTTAGACTTATACCCTTCTGAAAGAGGAATTGTTCTGTGTATAGCTCTACTATCTTCTGTTTTTATTCTTTCCTTGGTTTTCTAATGGTGTTCAGATTTGCTTCATTGTAAAGTGGCTACCATATGGTCATATGAATTGAGTTTAATAAAATGATGAATGGAACTCTGCTGCTTTAATGTATGATCATTAATTTTAATTTCTACATGAGTGTGACATCTGTTCTTGATCCTTGTCCCTTTACCTTTAATTAAAATCATCACCACCAATTTCTAACAGATTATTACAATTCACAGGTAATTGTATATTTATAAAAAATTCCCTAACAGCCTTTGCCTTTAGAGAATCGAATGGTCCAAAATCCTTCTCGGACACATACCTCATGCAGCCTCTTTAATTTCAAAGGGGAGATATGTGTGTTAGGGTAAAATTAAGTCCAAAGAGAATGTGGGGTTAAAACAGCCTTTTCAGTAAATAAAGATTGTTCCTATCCAGCACTGCAGCGTAAAGCAAAATGAGTTCTATACAGCTGAGATGGCTGGAATCTAGAGAATTACAGGATATATTAAATACTGACTGATAAATCCAAGACTGTTCATAGCTGCTTGTTGAACGAGCGGAACATGTGAAGTTTAGGAGTATAACGTTAGTCCACTATTCGACATTTTTCGAAACAGATGTCTGTTCTCCACCAAAAACTAAGCCTTCAATTTATGTGCTATACAAGAGTGGAGCAGGATACTTACAGTTACAGTCAATCTCATAATAAGTTTATAATTGACTTTCTGGGTGTGAGCTCAGCTTCTTATTGCCTGCCCGCATGCATTCAATCTCTCACTCTTAGGGTTTGTTGCTGGAACACCCAAGCAGGGATGGCCTTAGGATTTATGGGACCCTACACAGTCTTATTAAACTGGTGCCCCTGTGCCCAGCAACAGCCAGGGGATGACAATTTTTTAGAGCTGCGATTTTATAATCTTTAGAAACACACTAATGAAGTATTTTAAAGCGAATTTTAAATTAAGGTCCTGTCAACTAATATAGTAAATTCATAAACTGACCCTACGTAGCTGGAGTTGGCAAATGCCTGTTCAATGGCTTCATTGCCACATGAATGTCCCTTTCATGGGTTTGATGTTCTGCTAATAGGTCTGTCAGGCTTTTTCACTTGTATGTTAACTAGATCCTCTCCAGAGGAAGCAGAGCCACAGATAGGAGGGCATTGAGACCCAGTGGGGCCCCAAATTTTCAGGTGCGCTACGAAGCTGTATATTCTGCGTATGGTCAAGGATGGCCCTGCACCCAAGCATGTCTGTGAGGTGCAGAGTTCCCCAACTTCCACTGATTTCAGCACCTTTGATTTCAGTACCTTATAGAAGTGCTCAGGACTTTGCAGAATTAAGCCCTTACACTGAAATCAGCATTCCAGATTGTGCTGCCTAATCCAGATGGAATGTAAAGTGTTTTTCATCTTCTGATACAAACATTTGAATATGTTTAATGATAAAATTATGGTAACAAGGCAAATATTAAAATTCTGAATTCAGCATTAACTCCCACGGGGATTTGAATTTGGAAAATGGAAGGGGAACAGGCCATATATTATTTCTGCACCTAGACTCCCTCTCTCATTCCACTCTGTTCCCTGTGCTGTTAATACCATGGACTTCTTTGGGTTTGGGACAAGAGAAAAAGGGATGCCAAATTTGCTCCACCCCTTTAATTCCAATATAATGTTGTGGCTGGTTGGATGTTTTCTTCCTTTTAAACTGGTTTTAATGGAAAATTTGGTTTTTGATTAATGTGTGTGTGTGTATAAAATGTCTGTTTTCCATGGAAATATCTGATTTTTCAAAAAATGCCTGAAAACCAAAATATTCAATTGTAAAACATAACGGGAACAGTAATTCAGTTTCCTAATATCCCTGTTCCTCTTAATGGGATGATCTCCCCTACAAGAACATCTCCCATGATGCAACTGCCTCTTCTCACCACGTGGAGATACTGCACTGTATCATGGGAAATGGAGTCTGACCAAGAACACAGTAGAGAACAGACTATGACACACATGAATTATAACTCCCTGAGATACCATGGTATCGTCATCCACTGGTGGTAGTTCATATTGGCACTAATGGGACTGCTAGGGGACCTCTCCTTGATAATAGAGGACTTCAGGGAACTTGGAAACATGCTGAATAAGAAAAATGTCCAGGCAGTCTGTTCTGAGATCATTCTTGTCCCTTAAGCCAAAGAAGACAGAATATTCCAAAAGCAAAACCCTGACTAGGTAAGTGTGTAGGGTGGCAGGGTTTAGTTTTGTGGAATATTGGTCCACCTTCTCTGGGATGAACAGGCTGTATAGGTTGGTGGTCTCCACCTCAGTAGAAATGGAAACAATTAGAGGCTGCTTAGAGTAGTGAGATAAGCATTAACCTAATAACAAAAGGGAAAGGTAAAAAGAAGGAAGATACAAGCATTCTGCTAGCACAGAATCAAGATGCTGAGAATCAAAGTAATCAAGGAAACAAAGAACACACAGAGAAGACATTATGTAATGGCCTATACACAAATGCTAGGAGCCTGGGTGAAAAAGAAGAGGAACTGGAACTGCTCATTTATTATCCTAAATTAACTCTATTTGGCATGATTGAAACCTGGTGGCATGATTTGTACAATTGGAATGTTAAAATCAACAATTTTTAACTTATTAAAAAAAAAAACCTGAGTGTGCAAAAAGGGAGAAAGAATGGCACTCTGCCAAAAATTGCATTACTGGTTTGTGAGTCACTGATTGCTCAGAAGAAAATAATATTTAATGCTTATGGATCAATGTCCTAACAGGAAAAAAGCAGAAGATGGGGTATTAGATGGTAACTGCTGAAACCTCCAAATCATACTAGGGAACAGGATGACCAACTTTTTATGCACCTATATATAATGTAGAGGGAAAAAATGCTGTGATCATGGATAATGTCAATTTGAGTGACACATGCTCACGGTCTTATGCTGCCAATATTAAGACTTCCTTAGAACTTCTAAATATTACAGATGACAATTTCCTAACTCAAAATGTGTTGCAGTCTACATGAGGGAATTCTGTTTTAGGTGTAGTCTTGACAGATAAACAGCAACTAATTTCAGAATATAAAATTATGGATTAAGAATAATTTACTAGATTCCCCAAAAGCCACAAATGAAGCAGGTTATAAGACCTGGTTTAGAAGTGAAGTGAAGATAGTTAGGTAAAATTTTAAAATAATGCATAACAAACTGAGGAAAGGGGAGGTTAATAGTAAAGAATATAAATCAGAAGGTAGAAACTGTAGAACATTGATAAGGGAAACAAAGAGATACAAAGTAAAAACAACGGCCAGCAAAGTACAATAAAAAAGAAGTGTAAATATATTAGGAACAAGAAAAATCCTGAAATCCCAATATGGACCTAGTAGAATTATCAAAAATAATGCAGAAATTCAAAAATTATTCAATATATATCCTGACATCTGTGATTTCTGCCCCATGAAAGTGGTTTTTACCCACAAAAGCTTACGCCCAAATAAATCTATTACGGTATGTCTACACTACAGCGTTATTTCGAAATACTTTATAAGATATTTCAAAATAACGTGTCTACACACAAAATGCATTTCGAAATAGTGTTCTGCAATTTCAAAATAGCACGTCCACACTGATTGAATGCAGAATCACATTTAAGGCCATCTGAAACCGGTTCCAACAGGGCATCAGGTCAGTAGTTACCAGGGGTGTCCCGTCCATAAAGGCGAACTAGGCGGTTGCCTAGGGTGCCAAGTTAAATGGGGCACCAAATGGTGGTGCAATATCATTGAGGGGTTTGGAGCTGGGGACGCCTCTGGTAGTTACTTTGTGTGACTGCTGCCTGAGGCTATCTGAGGCTTGTACTTAAAGGGACCCCCCTGGACAGTAAGTTCTCAGCTTTCTCTGCTTGCTTGCCTACCTCACTGAGGGTATGTCTACACTACCCCGCTAGTTCAAACTAGCGAGGTAATGTAGGCATACTGCACTTGCAAATGAAGCCCGGGATTTGAATTTCCCGGGCTTCATTTGCATAAGCGGGGAGCCGCCATTTTTAAAACCCCGCTGGTTCGAACCCCATGCAGCGCGGCTACGCGGGGCTCGAACTAGGTAGTTCGAATGTGGAACGAGGTGTACCGGTAGTTCAGAATAGGAATCCTAGTTCGAACTACCTAGTTCGTGCCCCACGTAGCCGCACTGCACGGGGTTCGAACCAGCGGGGTTTTAAAAATGGCGGCTCCCCGCTTATGCAAATGAAGCCCGGGAAATTCAAATCCCGGGCTTCATTTGCAAGTGCGGTATGCCTACATTACCCCGCTAGTTTGAACTAGCAGGGTAGTGTAGACATATCCTGGGACATTTTTGTCTCTGCCTGCTCTGACTCAGGACACCACAGCACTTGGTGCCATGGAGCCAGAGCTGCCCCTGGGCACTCTGGTACTTCTTTTGGACATGTTGATGCAAGCCTGGCTGCACTTTCTGCAGGCTGCCTTGCAGCATCTGCTGCAACCCAACCCCCATGCCATCCTCTGGACCCTCCTGGGCGATGGGGAGGAGCAGCTGCAGCCCCTGGACCTCAGCCTCCCCTGGGAGAGGGGAGGCGAGAGCGTGGGAGAGGGGAGGGAGAAACCTGGGAAGAAGGAGCTGGAAGGGGGAGGTGAGGGAAGGAAGGGGGAGGAGAAGCTCAGGACTAGGGATCTTGCTGATCCACCTGTCTCCCAGCACTGGAGGTGCAGGGGCCTCGGTGTTCCCAGTGGGAGAGAGAGGGTATGGAGGGTGGGACGGGTAGAGGTGGGGAGAGGAAGAAGCGGGAGAGGGAGCAGGAGTTGGAGGAGGAGTGGTAGCTGGGTTGGCAGCAGGGGCTGGAGCAGCAGGAGGCAGCAATCTCTGCACCAAGGTCTACAGGTGGTCAGAGAGGGCACGGCCTTAGGCAAGCAGCTCTCACCAGCTCTCCCATTGCAGCTGCAGGTTTTCATGCACCCAGTGGTCGAGGGTGCAGTGCTGGCTTCATAGGATCCCCAAGTGCTGCTGCTGGTACTCCTCCTGGTTACAGGTCAGCCTGCTGGCCCGGATGCAGGAGGTTGTCCTGGGCAGGGTTGTGTGCCCTGCACTCGCAGCTGCTGTGGATGTGTAGAAACAAAAGAAGAGGTCAGTTATCCCTGGGGACACAGTGGGTGAAGCCCAGGCCCCCTCTGCAATGTGAGGACGGCAGGTCTCTGCACCATCGGAGGCAATGTGCTTGCACACAGGCCATGTTCGGCATGTCCTGCTATCCCCAGGAGTGTGAGCTGGCCTGGGACTGCACCTATGCCCCTGTGCTGTATGTAGTGTGCGGGTGGGGCGGAGGGGAGATGTTCCCTGCCTCTGTGTAGAGGGGGCTTGTGGAGGGTGGGCATCGTTCAGTGTCCCTCCCCAGGGTCAGGAGCACGTCATGTGCCTTCATAAATACATACGTGTGGGTAACAGGCCAGGGCCCCTGTGTGACAGCCAGCCGAGGCCACATGCCCAATGTGCCACGGCACTTGCACAGGTTGCTGCATGCTCCATGGTCAGCAAGGCCCACGTGCGCAGTCCCTGGTCTCCCTCTTCCGCCCGCCCCCCAGCCCCGCATAAGGGGACAGTGATGGCACTCACATGTTGAGGCCTCCTCGCACTAGACCATTGACGATCTCCGCACTAGACCAGGAAGGTGCCCGCCTTTTGCAGCCACTGACAGACTCGTGGGAGCTGCCAGCCTGTTCCTGGGGAGTTGTGGACGGCTGGGTGCCAGTGGGTTGCTGGCTCATGCTGGGTCAGGTACATGGACTGCTGGCTCTGGGCTGGCAGGCTTGCAGCTCACACAGGCACTGTGGCCAGAGTCTACCCTTTTAAGGGCTCTGGGGATGGGCGGGGGAGAGCAGAAGAGTTTTCCTGGTTTGGCCCAGAGTGGCCACCAGGGAACCCTGGGAAGGTCTGGAGGCCCCCTATTTCAAAATAAGCGTCTACACAGTGCTTATTTCGATTTAGCTATTTCGAATGTGGCTTTATTCCTTGTGGAATGAGGTTTACGAAATTCAAAATAAGTGCTCTGCTATTTCGAATTACTTTCGAAATAGCGGTTTGTATGTGTAGACACTAGGAAAGTTATTTCGAAATAATGGCTGTTATTTCAAAATAACTTTGCCTTGTAGACATACCCTTTGTCTTTAAGGTGCCACTGGACTCCTCGTTGTTTGAGCCACTTACATTGCATAGTTGAATAAGTTATGATGAGTAACTTTACATTATTGTGAGTCATCCCATTCCACCTGCCTGAGTCATTTTAAGATAAGGAGCTATCTCTCTCCACATTGATTGTATGATGGGAACTGACATGTATTTTTTTCTTCATGCTAGATGTCCCAAATTAAAGCAACCATAGTTAAATAATAGCAAGAAGGCTCTAGTATTTATTAATTTAAAACAGAACTCATAAATCTGCTGTGGGTTTTGCGGTATCTTAATTTTTCATTTTATGAAAAAGGAGGGTTTTCCAGGTAAGGGATCATTCTATTACAAAAGCGGCGAGGAGTCCTGTGTCACCTTAGACCTACTGAAGTGTAGGAGCATAAGCTTTCATGGGCAAAGACCCACTTCGTCAGATGCAGGACTCCTCGCCGCTTTTGCAGATTCAGACTAACACGGCTACCCCTCTGATACATTCTATTACAGTTGTGATACCCACCTCTCCTACTTTACTGCCAGATTTTGTGGTGCTAGTTGCTCTCCTTATAATAAAGAGAAGCTTTAAAAGTATTTATTTAATGTTAATCTCATTGGTAGTCTTGGTAATAACTTCCAGCAAGCTTTTTGGATTGATTCAATGTCCGAGAAGGATTCCTACAGAAGTTTGGCTTGATTAATTCTGCAAGATGATAGGACAATGAATGGGGTGTCATGAGATATAGGGTAAAATCCTGGCCCCACTAAAGCCAATGGGAGCTTTGCTACTCTCTTTAATAGGACCTGTCCTCTTGGTTTCTGAGGACAGGACAAGGAGTAATGGGCTTAAAATGCAGCAAAGGAGGTTTAGATTGGACATTAGGAAAAAATTCCTAACTGTCAGGGTGGTCAAATATTGGAATAAATTTCCAAGGGAGGTGGTGGAATCTCCCTCTCTGGAGATATTTAAGAACAGGTTAGATAGACATCTGTCAGGGATGGTGTAGACAGAGCTTGGTCCTGTCTTGAGGGCGGGGGGCTGGACTCGATGACCTCTCGAGGTCCCTTCCAGTCCTATGATTCTATGATTCTAGGACCAGGATATCAGCCCCATGTTCTGTTCTTGGCGCTGTTACTAGCCTGCTGTGTGAATCTGGCCAACTTATGTCACCTCTCTGTGCCTCATTGTTTTCCATCTGTAAAATGAAGGTAATATTTGCCTCCTTTTTAAAGCACGTGAAACTGCACACGAGAGGGGTTTTACCCATGAAAGCTCATGATACTACCTATATTTTTGTTAGTCTCTAAGCACTGTTCTACACTAGGCAGATACTTCAAAATAACTCCCCTTATTTCGAAATAACAAGCAGAGCATCCACACTACCAAGCCTGTTATTTTGAAATTAGAGGTTGGTTATTTTGAAATCTGAGCTCCTGCTTTCCACAAGGAATAATACTTATTTCGAAACAGTTATTTTGAAATAGTGGTAGTCTGGATTCTCCACTATTGCTGTTTCAAAATAACTACTCCCCAGAGTCATTCAAAGTAATTACTCCCCAGTACTTCCTAGGGCTCTAAGGCAATGTAGCATGTCCATATAGAAGTCTGCCTCGGACTAATTTCAAGGTTTCCCTGCAGTGTGGACATGCTATTTCGAAATAGCTATTTTGGGAGTTATTATTTCAAAACAAGTTATTTTGAAATAATTTCCTAGTGTAGACATGCCCTCAATGCCACAGGACTACTCATTGTTTTTAAAGTTACAGACTAATGCAGCTACCCTTCTGAGGTTATATAAGAAGTAGGCAGTACTATTTGTCCTATTTTTTATATTTTTGACCCTTGTCACTCACTAATGATCTCACATATATTGCTATTCTCTGTATATTCCATCCACAAAGATATACCATGCCATTCATTCAAAACTGATATTCTTGGTCTATACTACTATACTTTTCCCTGTTTTCAAAAGTGTTCCTCAATTTTTCTTTGGGGATGGTGTTGTGGATCCCTGTTATGAGAACAAACATTACTTTAAGGCACACAGATGTCTGTAGCTTTTACAGCAGCACACAGGGTGGCTATGCTGTGCATAAGTCCTAGACGGGTCATTAGCACTCAAACAAATTGTTGTGTCTGGTCAACAGCAGAAATTGCCATGTCAAATGTCTAAATGAACACAAGGCGACACCATTCAATTCATTTCATTGAGATTTTATTGGCATGTCAAGCTCTACAAGTGTTGCCAAAATAGAAAAAGTTCATTGCATAGCAGCAATTGAAGGGTAGAGGCAATTTCTTAATGACAGTTATCCATTAACTGATTAATCCTTCCATAGAAAAATAGATGATTATGCATACACCATTGTAGTCTGACTCATACTGTGCGTGCTTCTCCTGAAACTGGAGCTGCCTACTGCAGCTCCACTTTTCAGTCTGACTGTGTCAAATTTGCCTCCTTGATAAAATAGTCATATTGGTAGCACAGTCTTCTTGTTTGCTTTCCTTTCTCTCCCTGTGAAGTAGCTTCCCCTTTGAACAGCCATCTCTCCTTTTCAAATCCCTACTCTGGACTGACTTCTCTGCTTGAAATTCTGAATCTAGACTCGTCTCAGAAATTGCCACCACCACTACCACCATCAAATATCCTGCCCACTACATTTTAGTAGTTTTGACAAAAAGTACTTCTGAAGCAAAGGGAAATGTATGTATTTAGGTCCCAACTTTCATTTAAATCACTGGACGTTAGGAACTGAAAGAGCTTTGGTCAATCTAGGCCTCACTTCTTGATAAAACTGATGGTCACATTATAAATAATAATAGATGCAGCAATACTTGTCATGAATTCATAACTTAGCCTTCTTTTATGTCAGAGTTCACATTTCCACACTCCAATGGTCCCAGCAGTAGTTAACTCCTTAACTGTCATCCCTGCCAATTCTGTACCCTAAAGCTCATGCAGTGGCTCCTTACATGAGTTATCAGCAGAGTTTGAATGCAGGACCTTCATCACAGCAGTACTAATACCAATTAACTATGGCTGAGGCCCATTAGCAGATGGTAGGATCCAAATATATGCCAAAATTGAAAATGTGATTTTATTAGCTTTTCATAATGTAACTTCAATAATATTAGCATGGCCTATTATAATATCCTTCCAGTCTGGAGATGATGTGACACCAGCATATGAAAGTTACGTTAGCTTAAAATTCAATTTCTGCATTGGGACAAAAGGATTTTTCTAAATTAGTACAAATATTTTGTCACTGGTTGTTTGAGTTTTTTGTTCTAGTCACATTAAGGTACCTTATGGTGCGTGCAACCCTGATAGGCTTTGCTTGCTGTATGTTGGCTGACTTCCAGTTTTGCCTCATGTTTTATATCATTCACAGGAGATCTGTTATCTATATGTAACATTTACACTTTGTTTTCTTCTCCTGCTAATTATGCCAGGAAATAATGTTCTGCAGAGTAATCTTTAGATGCCCCCCACCATCTCCTTCTTAGCTTTTGTGATATGCTGTCCTTTGACAAATCACCTGTTCTTAATCTACATAGGTTTCAATCTTGCTGAACCTAACAAAACAGAAATGGATACATTTGCTATTACTCTGAATATTTTTGATAAATATACCCATTTTTTTTTGTTATGAACTACACACAAGATTCGGTTTTTTTACCAGTGTATTTATTTAAATTTATTTTTAAAAGTTATACATAGTTTGGCCTAAAGGTTCTTCATAAATTATTTGCATAGGCCATGTCATTGCTAAGAATGCCTTTATGGCAGCCTGAGAATGGGGAGTTGGGAGTGTGGATTTATTTTCCCGGAATAGGCTTCCAGAGTCTGCAGCCCAGCAGATTAGGACACCTGAAGCCCATATGGAGTCAGCCTGGAGGGTAGACTGATTAGATCACCTGCCACCAGTTAAGGCTGCGAGCACACAACAAAAACTTCCCTCAGGCAAGGCAGAGGGAAGGAGAAAAGGGACAGACAGAGAGGCAGCGCAGCGCAGCGCAGCGCAGCGCAGCAGACAGACCCAAGGCAGCCAGGAACAAGACATGTTCCAAGGTGTTGGGAAAGTAGCCCAGAGAGGGGCCGCTGTTCAGTGGGCCAAGGGCCAAGCCTCACAGATCACTTAGGGCTATCCCTGCCCACCCCCACCAGCACCCTGGGCCAGAACTCAGAGCAAATGGGTGGAACTGGGTGGCTGCCAGTGAGGAACAGGGGAGACCCTGTGGATTAACGGAAGGACTGCCCTCCAAAACCCTGGACTGTCCAATGATGAAAAGGGCTCTGGTAGCGGGATACCTTTCCCTTCTTGGCAGTGATAGGGACACCGCGAGCCTCTGAGACACACGCAAAACCTGACAGGAAGCATAGGACCTAGGGGGCTTAGCCCAAACTTGCCACAGCCTTGTGAAGAACAGCATACAGGAAGCCATTGGCAAACAACAACAGCAGCTAGTTTTACTGGGCCTGCACAACCAAGAATCACCCTCCATATTCCAGAGCACCATCTGCTAACACTTATTCATTAGCTAATTATTGGGAAGAAAATCAACTTATTTTACTTGCATTAAATAACAGAATTCTTGCTTGTTTGAAGTGCACACCTTCTAGATACATAGCACTGAACTGAAGAGTTATTTTATTTGGGCTGCATTATTTCTTTAACCTATCTTTCAAAACTGTCTTTTTTTTATATTCTTCCTTCTACTCATAAGGTACATGAGAGAGAGAGATTTTGAAATTAGAGAGTTTCCCCTAAGAGAGCCAGAAGAGTATATCAATAAGAGAGCATAAAAAGTGAAGGTCCTAAATTTAATTTTGATCATTAAAAAAGAAAGTCTTACCTGAGCTGTTCAAAGTGTGAAAACAGAAGGCAGCTCATTGGGATCTCCAGCTTCCTTTGTCCTTTGGTGATGCAGGACTGGCAGCTCTCTGTGAACAAATTAGTTTAATTAATTACAAACATCAAAGTCCCAGCCGGACCAAATGCCAGAGGCTGGTATTCATCTTGGTCTGCAAGGAAATGGCCTATAATCCCTTCTGTTCCTGTTGATCGGAGCCAGCCATCATTTACCTGGCCTCATCTTTCAGGGATTGTGTGAAAAGTGACAGACAACTGCAGCACTTATATCCATGCTGTGATGCTGATTCTTTATCACTGCACGTTTATTGCAGACACTACAGTGTCTTACACAGCAAGCAGCTGCTTACGGAGAAAATTAACTGTGAGCTATTGTACCCAGCAGCATTCCTGCTGTTGAAACATTTAGTGGACTTCAATAGAATATATGACCTGTTTGCATTTGGGCTGATTTGTACTTCTTTTGCTGGAAGACTCTAAAGATGTTCAATAGTCTTCATCTCAATTCCTTTCATTTCATTCCAGCATATTTCTTTTTTAATTAACCACATCTGACAACTTCTGGCCCATCTTACACTAAGAAATTATAGTGGGAAATTAAGAAGTATTTAAGATTATTTTTTAAAAATAACAAACATTAACTGTATAAATTGGAGACTTTTTAGATACACAGTGATTTCTATTAATAAGAATTTCCAGTGGTGCATAACTATTATTTCTAATTTTAAAGACATCTGTAATGTTCATATCTATTACTATGTATTTTAAAATCTTGCAAGCTTTCAAAGAAATTTGAAACAAAGTAGTTTTGCATTTTGCTCAGAAAATAAATTAAACAAAACATCCTTTATTAATGATTGAGTAATTACTCACTGAATCTTACAAATGCAGTGTTTCAATATACTCTTTGATCTGTTTATAATAGTAAAGAAAGAATTTAAAATTTGGACTGAGTGAATGTTCTGGCCCCCTTAAGGGAGACCATTGGCGGGAACTCTGGGAATTCTGGGACTTGTAGTATTAGCATCCTACCAAATTCACAGTCCAGTTTTGATCAATATCACAGTCTTGGGATTTTAAAAAGTATTAATTTCATTATTTTGGATGTTTAAATATGAAATGTCACTTTGCTGTAACTGTCCGGGTTCTGACCCAAAAAAGGAGTTGGCGAGGGAGGGATCACAAGATTATTCGGGGTGGGGAGGTTGCAGTACTGCTACCCTTACTTCTGGGCTGCTACTGCTGGGCTGGTGGCAGTGCTACCTTCAGAGCTGGGCAGCTGCAGAGTGGCAGCTGCTGGCCAGGAGTACATCTCTGGAGTAGAGTTGACATCAGCAGTAGCACAGAGGGCCCAGCTCCACAGGCACCAGTACAAAATCAAGGGTGGCATGGTATGATATTGCCACCCTTATTCCTGCACTACTGCTGCTGCTGGGTAACTACCTTCTGAGCTGGGCGCCCTGTCAATAGCCATCCTGCTTCGGTGGCAGCACAGACATAAGGTGACAATATTGCAACCTTCCCTTAAAATAGCCTTGTGACACCCTGTCCCCATCCCCCGAATCTCCCTTTTGGGTCAGGCAGGCCCCGCCTTTGGGAAAGGCAAAAGAGGCAGTCGCCTTGGGCCCCACACATTCAGAGCCCCGCACTGACCAGTTCCTGGCTCCACCCACCTGGCTGCTCACGCACTGCCTTGACTAGGAGCCCCGTGGCCATGCAGCTCAAGGCTCTGAGCTGCCCAGCTCCCGGTTCCCCCCCATCTTCTCCCTAGCCACTCACTCGCTGCCCTGACTGGGAATTGCATGGCCGTGCAGCTCAGGGTCCCATGCTGCCCAGCTCCAGGCCCCACCCACCCAGGCGCTCACTCGTGTCCATGTGGCTCAGCCACGCTACCTTGACCCCCACAAACTCTACGGCCAGGCTTGGGGTCAGGACCCTCAATTTGAGATGCTGTGAAATCTGACTAGTAAAGAGTAAAAATACACAAACAAGATTTCACAGGGGCAGACCCAATTTCACTATCTGTGCCATGAAGTACATAGCCATGAATTTGGTAGGACCCTACATATTATCATCTCTCAGTCTTTTTAAATTCATTTGGCTACGACTAGACTACATCCCTTTTTCGGAAAAGGAATGTAAATTAGACGTATCGCAATTGCTAATGAAGGGGGGATTTAAAATGGCTGCCGCTTTTTTTCGGCACGGAGCTTTGCCGGAGAAAAGCGCCAGTCTAGACGCTGATCTTTCGAAAAATAAAGCCTTTTCTGAAAGATCCCTTATCCCTTATATCAAGAGGGATAAGGGATCTTTCGGAAAAGGCTTTATTTTTCAAAAGATCAGCATCTAGACTGGCGCTTTTCTCCGGCAAAGCTCCGTGCCGGAAAAAAGCGGCAACCATTTTTATGCTAATGAAGCGCGGGAGATTTAAATCCCTGCTTCATTAGTAATTGCGATACATCTAATTTACATCCCTTTTCCGAAACAGGGATGTAGTCTAGACGTAGCCATTTATGTATCAACAACAATGGTATAACTATGGGCATGCCTACACTAGGAAATTATTTCAAAATAACTAAATTTAAAATAATAACTCCCAAAATAACTATTTCAAAATAAGCTCATTCCCTAAGGAAAGCAGGAGTACAGATTTCAAAATAAGCAGCCTGTTATAGCATGGACACTCCGCTTATTTCGAAATAAGCGGGGTTATTTTGAAATAAATCCCTAGTGTAGACCTGTGCTATGTGTTTATATGCCTATGTAACCCAAATGTCATTGCTGGCAGTGTGGTCTAGTAGATAGATCACAGGGTCAGGAGACTTGAGGGTGATCTTGAGCAAGTTGCTTCATCATATGCCTCTGAAAAGAGAGCAAGTCCTTTGGAAACTCTCTCTTACTATGCATTTGTACAATGTATCATTTGATGGGGCCCCATTTTCAGTTTAGCCTTTGAGGTGCTACGGTCTTATAGATACCGTGTGATTCTGTATACTTACAACTATTTGATTTGTTTGTTCCAAAATGTCCATATAATGCTACTCCACAAGCAGCACAACTTGTTCTGTCCTTCCAATATATTTTATACTTTGGTATTATGGTAGCTCATTAAATATCCTCATTCCATGAAGTTTCTGTGATGCCTATTATGAAAATAACTTCATTTAATATGGGGTACTGTAGTTCACCCATCTTATTATTTAGATTTCGAGCATTGGTATATATGTACATTGAAAACTTGTCACCTTTTATCCATCTGCCATTACATGATATAATTTATTGGGACTCATTTTCATTTGACTGTTTCTGATTAGATTCTGCCTATATTTTATCATTTTCAATCCTCGGCTATTTACTAGGACATAGAGAATCTCTATTAATAGATCCTCCCCTGAGGGATGTCTGTTTGGACCAGGTGCTCTTCTGTACCTGTTGGCATTCCCCTATGGGAAAGAACCAAAAATATTTTTGAAGATAACAATATTGAATAAAATATAAAAAGGGAAGAAAAGGTTCCACAGTGCATGTTTACACTGAGAGAAAAATAAAATGTGATATAGAAGTGGGCTTTTATCTTCATTATAAGTTGTCTTCTAAGTACACCTTCTGAAGTTAGAGCTGCATGACCAGTAGGAAAATTATAGATTGGTCTATACCAGATTAAGGCTTCTGTGAAGACAGAAGAAAGCGCTCCATGAAACTGATTAACCAATTTACATGAGATGCCCTCTTCTAGGGCTCTGAGCTAGAAATTGGACAGTGATGCTAATACATGAAATGTACTGTTTGTTGTACAGACCACCTGTAATCTTCCAAATAACACAAAAATGGGCTGATGTACAACTTTATATTTCAGGACCATATTAAAGCATGGGAGGGATCTCTGTCTGGGATTTATTTCCATTGACTGGGGCATTGGTCTTAGAAAACAAGTGAATATGCCAGTTCTAGATCTTTTCACTCTCTTTGATTATGCTTATGGTAGCTCATTACAGAGGAGTATGCAGAGAGACACCTATTAAAATACATGTTTTTCATACTTGTTTTCTTCCTTAATCTAAAAAAAAAAAAGAGTCTTTAATATGAAAATTTGGATGCACAAATTTCAGGAACATTAGGATTTGAAGATTTATTTTGGCCCATTTCTATGTAAAGTAATTAAACGTAGTAAGTAAAACACAGCAGGTAAGAACACTGGCCAACTTCCTTGTATGTAATCAGTTGTTTAGATTAGATTTATCAAGGCATAGTGAAGTCAAGGAGAGAGGGAGAAAAATGCTAAGAAACCTTTAAGTCAAAATTTCAGAACTTTAATAGAAGTTGTAATTATAGTTTCAATAGCTTCTTCCCACTAACACACAGAGCTTTACAAATGGAGTTTATAACCACACTTACAGTTTAGTATATAGAAATAGTCCATAGGACTGCAGTTTTGGATGAAAAAAAAACTGTCTATAGGTCTCAACAAGAAATAGCTGAGAAATTCTGCTTCACCTTCTAGCAATTTTCATTCTCAGTTTGTTTTGGATCTCAATCATAAACTGGAGAAGTGGTCTCACATAGATTAATGTCAAAGTATACTTTATATCCTAGCTCTAACTAAAAGCATTGACATTTTGAAAATGAATATGTAACTAAAAAAAGGGGGGGGGGGGACAGATGCCAACTCTGTACAAAATCATTAGCAGGGCTACTTTGTTAAATTGTGAATTATCACGCACATTGACTGAAATGGTCAGCTGAATAACAGGGATCAATCAAGGGTTCTGGTTTGTTATGGAATTTCTTCCAGAAACATTCACATCAGCTGCTGTCATTGGGCTTTCAGGAAATTTAGGCTGTTCTTGTAAATTGCTAGTATTTCTTTTCTTTTTAGTTCAGGACTGCTAGAGGAATATCTCCATGCAGCACATTCTGATTTCCGCTGGCATGGGTGTAAATATGGCATGATTCCACTGATGCAAGTTACATTACTCCTGATCTACAACAGTTTGTGAGTAGAATTTATCCTGTGATATCCACCCTGAGGCATGGAAAATTGTTACAGAATATTTTCCATTCTTGAGGTAAGAATGTCCTTATGAGAAGTGAGACTTATGATCTTCCAGTTCCACAGAGAAGACGTTCTCAATCAGCAAGATGTTAATGGAAGATAGGCAGAGAGAGGATATTCATTAGGGTGCATCTACACTGCACCCGTAGCTCAAAATAGCTTTGAAATAGATTATACTGCTCTACAGCCAAAATGATTCTGAAATAAATGTAGTCAAACTTTACTAATTCTGGGTCACTGAGAATGAAAATGATGCTTAACATTGTTGATTGGCTCTAGTTTTCAAGCTATGTTATTGGGTCAGTATATACGACCCTTGACTTGCGAATGGCGGAGGATAAGTGAGTTATAAAGGGAAGGGATCCCAATTTAAACCAGAAATTACTAAAATACGTCTTTGACTGGATCTATGAATAAATCTATGACTGGGTTTGGACAGTACTTGATTTTTAGGCAAAACAATGAATGATGCAATCTGAAGCTGGTATTGTGTCATAACAAAGCTTACATCACTCTGCTGAACAAATTGCCCTATATCAGCTCTAGAAATCATACAGTGTCGTGCTCTCTTATTTGTCAGTGTCTGATTTTGCAAAGGGACACATTTCTGTTCAGCCAAAGTGAGCAGAGATGCCTCGTACTAGTGTGAACACTGCAGATAACTTCTGCTATGTTTGTGGTGAAGTGACTTTTGCATCACAAAAGCACAGTATAACCACTATGGTTAAGAAAGCCTATCATTTTTATTTTGGCTGCAAAATTGGAGATCAGGACAAGAGGTGGGCCCCACACATATGCTGCAACACTTGTGCAACAAATCTTCACCAGTGGTTGAACAGGAAAAGGACATTTATGCCTTTTGCAGTGCCAATGATTTGGAGAGAGCCAACAGATCATATCAGCAATTGTTACTTCTGCATGGTGCCTCCAGTTGGGAAAGGTGTGTCAAAGAAGAAAAAGTGGGCTGTGCATTATCCAAACATTCCATCAGCTATATGCCCAGTACCCCACGGAGAAGGACTGCCGGTTTCTGATGCACCAGAATCATTCTCACTTGAGTCAGATGAGGAAGAGGAAGAGGATGAAACTTCTGGTCCTGAACCACCAATGTCACAGGACCCACATTTTCTCCCATCCTCCTCCTCTGAACCACACCTCGTAACACAAGGTGAACTGAATGACCTTGTCAGGGATTTGAAACTGCCCAAGAGTAAGGTAGAGCTGTTGGGCTCCAGACTACAGCAGTGGAATCTCCTGGCAGGTGATGTTAGGGTTTTCATGTTCCGTGACCATCAAAAGGATCTTGTCCCATTCTTCTTCGTGGAAGGTGATCTTGTAGCCTGCAACAAAATCGATGGTGTGATGGCAGCCCTCAACATCGTTCACGATCCAGATGAGTGGAGACTGTTCATTGATTCATCGAAGACAAGTCTTAAAGCTGTTTTGCTGCATAATGGCAATGTTTTGCCATCAATTCCAGTTGGTTATGCAGTCCATATGAAGGAAACCTATGACAACATGAAACAACTTTTGAGGTGCATAAACTATGACCAACATCAGTGGCAGCTTTGTGGCGATTTGAAGGTTGTTGCTCTCTTGCTTGGTCTGCAGACTGGATACACAAAGTACTGCTATTTTCTCTGCGAATGGGATAGTCGTGCAAGAGATTCCCACTACATCAAGATAGATTGGCCACTCCAAAAGTCATTGGAGCCTAGGAGGAAAAGTGTTCAGCATCCACCACTTGTGGAATCAAGGAAGATTTTGTTACCACCCTTACACATCAAGCTGGGTCTGATGACGAACTTTGTCAAGGCCATGGACAAAACACAAGCAGCTTTCAAGTACCTCCGTGGAAAATTTCCAAGGTTAAGTGAAGCTAAGATAAAGGAAGATGTCTTTGTTGGTCCTCAGATTCGTGAACTTCTTCGAGATGATGCATTTGACCATGCACTGTGTGGCAAGGAAAAGACGGCATGGAAAGCCTTCCAGTTAGTGGCAATAAATTTTCTCGGAAACAACAAGGCAGACAACTACAGGTTGTTGGTGGAAAACCTTCTCAAGGCATACAAAAGCCTTGGTTGCAACATGTCACTACAGATACATTTTTTGCACTCTCATCTAGATTTTTTTCCACCAAACTGCGGAGCAGTGAGTGACGAGCACGGCGAGCAATTTCACCAGGACATTGTAACAATGGAGAAACGCTATCAGGGCAAATGGAGCCCATCAATGCTTGCAGACTATTGCTGGACAGACACAAGAGATGCTCCATTTAATGAATACAAGAGACAAGCCAAGATGCGCCGAGTAGACACTGAATAGGACTAAACTATGTACATAATAGTTTTTTGCCTTTTGTTTCATAATAAATGTTATTTATATAACCCTTTTGCTGATTTTTAAAGTGTTACATAAACAGGACAGGTGAAATATTATCATGTAAAGCAACCATAAACACATGAAAAGACCTAGGTTTACAATTTATGATTAAAACTCTACTATCTACACAATATACATAGATGTAAAATGTAAAAACTTAAATATCTTGGAAACAGTAGCCAATCAGTTGTTTTAATTGTCATATTTGAATTCAGCAAATCAAAATACATAATAAATAGCACATTTTATCTCTGAAGCAGACAACTTCTAAAAAATTGTAGATCAGTGTTATTTAATAAATTGTTCTGAAACATCCCTTACTCCTCGTGGAATGGGGTTTGCACGGATATCAGAATAGTTATATTTCAAAATATCGGGTTTGCTGTTAAGACACAGGATAACTATTTTGGGATACTCTGGTATCCCAAAATATCACTGCTGTGTAGTCATAGCCTAGGGGGCCTCCTCACTTGCTCAGAACTCATGAATATTCTGCAGTTACCAGGACCCTAAGGGAGTCAGGACAGGAAAGGGAAGAATTCAGCTTGTCTTCTGCCAAAGACTACTTCTGCTCTGCCCTCTCCCAATTCTGTGGCACCTTCATGCCTACCCACTGTTCTGCTTTTGAGAAGCAAAATTTTAAGATGCTACACAGCCAGCTCTACAGTAGTGCTCTTCCTTGGGTGGATGTTGGCATTGTGAAGGTGGGGAGAAAGGAAAAATCAACATTTCTCATATAAAATCAGACTCCTTCATCCAGTAGCTTCACCAGCAACCTCACCGTGTCCTAGAACTCATCAACCACAATATCCTTAGTGGCACCCGCAATTCCTACCAAGAACTTGGCAGCATCTATCTCCTCCCCTTTAAAAAAAAATCTGAAACATCTAGTCTTTCATGAGGCAACCCCCCATTCCATTATTTTTTGCTGCTATAAAGAAAAATGAGGTTGAGTGGGTCATGGCAAGAAGCCCTGGTGTAAGTGGTGGCAGGTGGAAAAGGGCTGGGAGTATTATTTGCAGTAGGGCATGGAATTGGATTTTTTCATATGCATAGTGTCCCTTAAAGAAAAGGGGAAAAGAAAGGGTGTCCTCGACAAAAGTCATTTAAAATCATATGAAAAGTGAGTGTTTCACAAACCGGTGCTATGAAAAACCTGGGTATAATCAGGAGATATTAATGACTTATTCATCAGACAAGGGAAACCCTGTTTTTCCACAAGTATTCTAGCTGACCCTCTTATTTTCTAGTTTATGCTTAAAGCTATAGCATGACAGTGCAAGAGGATCACTGAAGAAAAATATATACTCTTAAATACACTGGAACAACATGCTATATTACGTTGTATGAGGTTTAGGAAGAGTTCTGCTGACAATAAATCAATATCTTTCAGCTCTGGGAGTATTCATTATGAAGTCCTTTGCTCTGGAATGATACAATCCTGCCCCCAAGAGTACATTTCAGTGGGAGGGTAAAATGATGGATTTTATTTAATGCCAGCTGCCACACAGCTTAGCCTTTGTCAATCATTCACCATAGAAAGGAGGATGGGAATGAAATAAAATGAAGAGTAAGATGGCTAGTGGAGCAGAAAAGAACAGAGTGAACCACTGTATGCAGTTGTGCTAATTCCAGGTGTCTAAGAATCATGACACTGACTTAAAATAAGACTTTGTATGGGGTTCTTTTAATTTGCTTGCAGACCTGTGAGCTTTTAGGCTCATATTTGCAACTTTTCCTCTGAAATAATTTGAGTGGAAATAATGCTTTTTAAAAATGACAGCTGAAATTCTCATGTAATCATTTGACTACAGGAGTCAAAAAAGATCAAATATTATTGGGTTCATGATAAAATTGTGAGAGTGGGAAACACATATAATGCACTAAAAGGATTTGTAAGAACTTCTGGGTGTGGATTGTCCTTTCATTATGCCTGTTTCCCTTCTAGGACAATCACAATGGGGGCCTTTGGGTATACTTTTATAAATAAAAGTGGAAAATGTTGAATGTCAAAAAGATTTGATCAAAAACATTTTTGGAAAACATTCCTGTTTCTCAACAAGTTTCCCTACCTGTGCAAGTTATAAATAACATGATTGACTATGCAGGGAAATATAGCTAGTGATGCTGTAGTAGAGACTGACAGCTTATCTGTTACACATAAAATAAGCGACAGACTTTCAAAAATGATCCCACTAGAGCTAGTGTTGAGAGAAGAGTGAGAGAAATGTGCTGAAATGTTGCTGTTCCCATTTTGCAGTGTGTGAAATGAACCCATTTGAAAAGGAAAAAAAATAAATAATTTACTCAACATTTTGCATAAAGGGGGTTATTTTATTCAGGACATTTTGATCAACTCAATTCAGATCCCATAGTTGGGCAAGATTTTTTAAAAAGTTCAACTTTTTTTTAGGTAGGTAGGTAATGGTCAGGTTTTGGTGTTTTTTAAAAGTACTCCAAATGTGACTGCTCCTGGTGCACTTAATGGGAGAAGTTGCATGCTGAGTATTTCTGCAAAGCTGGCCATTTCAATTCCACCTTGGTTGGAGCTGAGCTCCTTTTGAAAATACGATCCAAGAAGTTTTCAGAGTTAGCCCTTAAACGATGCTCCAGGCTGACCAGGAACGGGCATATACAATCTCAACAATAATTGGTAAGTACACATTATGCTGTTGAAAGTGATAGAAGGGAGGAGGAAGGATGCATAAGTTTCAAAAGCTTTGTTGGCTTCTGTAAAATTTCAGTTTTGCTCTTGAAACTCCATTGAAGTCACTGGAGTTACTCCAGCTGAAATGTTTGCTCCCAGCTTCTTGCGATAAACTGTTGTATGCCATGGACTAAGCCTTTTGCTTATTTTCAAAATTTCCTTCAATATGATGGATAGATTGAGATTAGAAAAGCAGCCACTATAAATACATTGTTTAGTACTATAATTACCTTTTTGTTATATTTTTTACTATTCAGTATTATGGTTCCATAATTCACACATCCATTCTATAACTCCATAATACTGTATGTAAATGTACATTCTGGTTAACACACAGTCACCCAATATATGAAGCTGTTGCAGCTTATGCAGTGATATGTAGTAAGAATAATACCCAAAATGTCAGTCAAGCAGCTCCATATTATTAAAACATGATGTGAAATATGTACCACTTTTTACAGACACATATACTGGCAAAGATCTAAAATATTATGTATGTTGTGGTTTTATATTCAGAATAATGCATAAACAGGATGACTTTATTTTAGTTTATGAATGCATAGGGCCTGATTCTTATCTTGCACAAGTTTATATTAGGTGTAAGTCCACTACAGATAGTGGTGTAACTATATCATTATATTGAAATAACTCTAACTCCATCAACTAAAACAAGAAATTGGAGTTATTGCAATGCAAAACCAGTGTGAGATCAAAACAAGCTTTGTTTCATGGCCCAAAACATCCTTTAGAGCCATTCAAGGAGTTACTAATATAGAAAATGCTGCCAAACATAAATGGGCCTAATTTTATTACTTACAGCAGTTTTATTGTGCAAAACTCTGGTCTCCCATATATAAGAAAGATAAATGCAAACGGGAACAGCTGGGAGAAGGACTAGTAAGATGATCAGAGAAATGGAAAATCTACTTTGTGAGAACCTATCTTGGCTTGTTTAGCTAACCAATAGAGGGCTGAGGGAAGATCATATCACTCTCTATAAATACATCCGACACACAAATATCCAGGAGCGAGAGGAGTTATTTAAATTAAACACCAGTGTGAACACAAGAAAAATGGCTATAAACTGGCCATCCACAAGTTTAGGTTTGAGATTAGATGAAGGTTTCTAACCAATAGATGAGTGAAATTCTGGAAGAGCCCTCCAAGGGGAGCAGTAGAGCAAATATCCTAATAGGCTTCAAGGCTGAGCTTAATATGTTTATGGAGGGGATGGTGTCACATTATTGGATTTTAATGTGAGCAGACAGGTCCCTGCTGCACCCATTGGTGTGTGTTTGCCCCAAATTGGCACAACGTGCTCTTTTGGGTAAGATCCAAGGTATAAATTGACCTGGGATGGTGGCTGGTTCTTTTGGACTGGGAGAACCTGTCTGGGGTTGGTAAGATTGGGTTTTAGAACCTCTCACTTGAATAAGGAGTAGTGCTGGTTGTGGCACAGGAAACACTGGGGTGCCTAAAGGGTTTTGCAGGTGAGGCTTCCTGCTGTTCAGAATGGCAGCTGAAGTGCTCTGTGTGACTGGTTTGGTGCCTTATAGGAGAGGACCCCAGTTTATTTGCTGTAAGTAGCCCTGGTTTTAAGCAATTCACCCTGATTTAGCACTCTCAGGGTATGTCTACACATCAAAGTTATTTCAGGATACCAGAGGCATCTCCAAATAGCTACCCCATGTCCTTTGAATGTGTCCATTATTCCGAAATATAGCACACGTGCTATTTCGCCATAACTGTAAACCACATTGTATAAGGAGTTAGGGATGGCTTGAAATAGTGCTTTATTTCAAAATTTGGTGCTGTGTAGACCAAAAGCATAGAGCGAATTGTGTATCTTATTTCAAGTTTAGACACACCCTCAGTGGCCACCAGACCCACCTGGTATAATTACAGATGGTCACCAAATATCTTCACATAATACTAGAGAGAAATTGTAATGTATGGGGTCATGAGCCATTTCTTGGTTTGATTGACAGAGATACTAGGTGGAGTTTGGATTTTTGTCTTTCTACATGGGGCACAAGTCATGAATAGGTTTACACTAGTGAAAATGGTGGATTCTCTGTAATTTGATGTCTTTAAACCATGACTTGAGGCCTTCAGTAACTCAGCCGGAGATGAGGGGTCTATTACAGGGTGATGATTCACTTTGTTTGTATGTAGTGTTATACATTGGGCTTAATTCTCCATGGCTGTGTGTACACTGGCATGAATTTCCGGAACTGCTTAAAACGGAATACTATTCTGTTTTCAGTTTTTCCGGAAAAGGAGCATCTACATTGTCAGGCTGCTTTTCCAGAAAACCCTTTTTCTGGAAAAGCGTCTGTGGCCAATGTAGACGCGCTTTTCTGGAAAAGAGCCCCGATCACCATTTTTGTGATCGGGGCTTTTTTCCGGAAAAGACTACTGGGCTGTCTACACTGGCCCTTTTCCGGAACAGTGTTCCGGAATAAGGACTTATGCCCGAGCGGGAGCAGAATAGTTTTTCCGGAATAGCGGCTGATTTTGTACAGTAGAGCATCATTGCTTTTCCGGAAATTCAAGGGCCAGTGTAGACAGCTCGCAGCTTATTCCGGAAAAGCGGGTGATTTTCCGTAGTAAGTGGCCCAGTGTAGACACAGCCCACTAGTGTAAATTCTTCTGTTGACTTTAATGGACCTCTGGTGAATATGACCTGGGATTCTCACTGTTTATGTATGTACATATACCGAGAAGCTTCCATAGGTATATTTAATAGATAATCACTATATGTAAGAATAGTTTGTATGGTACCATTTTGAGCATTTGCAATAGCACAATTTTCAACAAGGTCCAGGCCTCATTTCAGCCACAGAGCTGACTACAAAGTATGGAAATTGCTTATAAAACATGGCAATCATTGCTGAACCATCAAGGGCATTGTACTCCATGGGGAGGAAAAATGTATAGAGTCATCAGAGCCTGGCATTGTTGTAAGCAGAGGCAGTACAACTGCAGCTTGTAAGGGCTGTTTTAGTATCACTGACTAAACCCAGCAAGTGTCCCTGTGCCACAGTTTGTTGCCTGACAAGAGTCAAGTTGGTACTGTTCAAGATAGCCTTGCCGTTTAATGTTTTTTGAAGTATATTGCAATTTAAGGATATCAGGCTACACAGAAGGTTCCCCTGTGTCGCTATCCCTTTCTAAAGAGGCTATCTTTCCATACTGCAACATAAAAATTGTGCCTTGGTTTACATGAGAGACTATGGCTGCATCTACACTGGCATGATTTTCCACAAATACTTTTAACGGAAAATGTTTCCGTTAAAAGTATTTGCACAAGGGAGCATCTATACTGGCATGTGCCTTTGCACAAAAGATTTGCTTTTGCGCAAAAGCATCCATGCCAGTATAGACACTCTCTTGCGCAAGAAAACTCCGATGGCCATTTTAGCCATCGGGCTTTCTTGCGCAAGAAATTGATGTTACCTGTCTATACTGGCCTCTTGCGCAAGAGGACTTATCCCTGAGTCAAAGTATTTCCGAAAGAACCACTGATTTCATACAGTAGAACATCAGTGTTCTTGCACAAATACTTGCGGCCATTGTAGACAGGTGGCAAGAGTTTTCACAAAAGCGGCTACTTTTGCGCAAATCTTGCCAATGAAGACACAGCCTATATGTATGATCACAAATCTCTAGGAATAAATTAAAGAATGAGCATGAATAACTCAAATTATTACAGCTTTGTAATTTTAGCCCTTCCTTTGGTTCACAACTCCTGTGTAAACTCCTCCTTATTTCCTTACTTAGTCAGCACCAGAAGTGTGTGATATTCCCCCTCCCTCGCACTTGCCACTATGTGTCAGGAGGAAGGGTTGTAGTTCTTTTTTGTCTGTGCTCCCTGTGGGGTAATGGGGGGGGGGGGGGTGACTCCAGTTCTCCCTTTCATTTTTTCATCCATCAGGTAGTGAGTGTAGGAAAACTTTAGGCTTTGCAGTGACCTACCCTGTATTGGACAGCAGGAAGCAAGACCACTGAGTTCTTCTTCATCCCTTCCTCTTGGGGAAGAAGTCTGCAAGGTGCTACACTTCACCTCTTCTCCCGATTAGATATCAAGAATAGGTCGATAGGCTCCTTCCATTCAAGATAGACTCTATGAGCAGGAGCAGTGGCATGGATTGCTTTTGCTAAAGCAGTGAGGTGACAACAATAGGTAGGTTCAGAACAGATTAAAATCCTTCAGTCTGATAGAACCAATCCTAGTATTTCATATACACACAAACAAGCTTGGAGGGTTTGGATTTCTGGGGGTCAGTTTTGCCCCACCTGTAACAGCAACAATCCTTTTTCATCTATAAAGATATTATAATGGCCTACTGCTGTAGGGGGACTTTGAGTATCTTCTGTCCAGCTGGCTGCTCTTTCTGTCTCTCTTTTTGGTAATTGTGTGAACCGAATCATTAGCTGTAGTATCTCCTTGTAAATGAAGAGAACAGACTACAACTAATACACACAGCAGGGCTCCCTGCTACAGGAAATCAGAGTTTAAATTTCAGAATGAAATAGCCTTGTTTGCTCCATTGTGGATAGAAACAAAGCGTTGCCTTCCCCAGCAATCCTCTAATTATTTTAATTGGAAGTGGAAGAGGCTGTTTGGAAGGATAACATAAACACCTGAGATTGCACTTAACCACAAGTATCCCTGAAAAGATGCCAGCTTATTTGCAAGTGTACACTTGTCATTCTCTGAATAAAACTTAGCTTCAGAATTTGCATAGCAAAAGATTCAGGATGAGCACTAGCACCAGAGTGGAATAAATTAAATTAACGACAAAAGCAAACGGGAATGATACTCATTTCTTTTTGCTTGATTAGGAGCTCCTCAGTCTAAGATTAGGCGAACTGAGTTGGAGCTGTTTGTTGAGCACACTGGGTGGCTGCAGAGCTTTTGTGGTGCTTGAGAAACAACAGCTGGATTCCCCAAGCTGCCATCTGGATTATAATTCATAGCTATCTTGCAAATAGGTGTGTGTGATAGCTCTTCACGAATGAAAACTCATTTGCCAAAGCTGCCTCTGCTTATTGTAAAAACAGGGCAAAGTAGGGAGTCTGGAGGAAATGTTCCTCTGTGACTAAAGGGATTTTGGTTTAAATTAAATGATGCCAGTAAAAATGTGCTGCATCTTAAGGCTGGATTGAGTGCAGGGTGGATTTTTTCATTGTTGTCAGTTCTCCACCTGAAATATGCATGTTTCACATACCCTTTCCCATTTCCATTGTTCTCATTGTAAGATAACACAAGAAGGTTGAAAAACTTTCACCTGAAATGGATTGGGAACAAGATTTATTCAGAAATCTCTGCTCTGCTTCCTGCTAATGGCAGCTAATAAAGATGCCTGAAAATTCCTGTTGAGTTGTACTGGACCTCGTCATTTGAATTCTTCTAGATGTTTACAAAAATATATATCCAATAAAAAGCTGCCATTTAATAATATACACAACCTGGCATTGTAAAGATTTACAGTAGGAAACATTATCAAAAGCTGCGATGAAAGTTTCACATCACTGACAGAATGGCTAAGGATATAAAACTTTCGGGAGCTGTTCTGAGGCACTAGCATATAGAATTTCCCTGCCTAAAAAAAAGAACAACATGGTAAGTCCAATGTACGTATTGTGCATTTGTATCTATGCCTTTTGGGATATTTGCACTTGCCTCAGACGTTATGAGCTGCGGCTGAGGAGAAAGCACTTACCTATAATTGTGCTCCTCTGTTGGTCCATTGTTGTTCTCCTGCAGAGTGATGGAATCCATAACAGTCACTCTGATCTGAAACTCCCTCCTTAGCTGAGTAATGCTGAGTGAACCAATCATCCCCACCTTGTATGAGCAGGCACTTCTGGTGCCTCAGTATGGCTAAGCCTCTCT
Source organism: Pelodiscus sinensis (assembly GCF_049634645.1). Lineage (NCBI taxonomy): Eukaryota > Metazoa > Chordata > Testudines > Trionychidae > Pelodiscus > Pelodiscus sinensis. The sequence goes on from NC_134720.1 coordinate 14,154,071, forward strand.
GTTTTCCTCCCTTGCACTCAGCTACACTCCATTGTCAATGTCTTAATAACCCTCACCATCTGCTCACCGCCTCAAGTAGAATAGATTGCACAATTCTAATCCTAGGACTAGGTCTTCTGGTAACAGAAGGTTAGGACTCCGAGTCAGACCTTGAAAGGATAAGAAATACTTAAATAATGCTAATGTATGCTCTTGAACAGGATAATTTTGTGTTGTCACTTTAAGAGATGAACTAAAGGAGCTGCAAGATTCCACAACACAGATATTTCCACATATTAATGAGACTGAGACATAACACTGTCTTTTACGCATTTTAAGGGAGGGAGGGAGAAGAGAGAACCAGTGGCTGACTTTTTATTTTGCTGCTGCTTTTACCATAAAGTCCACCGAAAACACCAGGAAAAGCAAGGCTGATCTTTGTTTTTATGTTGATGATACAACAGAGGAAATCAAACTGGAATCCTAGTAGTTGGGGTTAAACAAAAAGTTTGTTTTTAGATGAGCTGCTGGATGCGTAGCCATGTTGAAAACCTACCACCATAACTATCATTAAACCATCTTGACTCACGGGCTACGTCTACACTCGCAAGCTCTTGTGCAAGAACGGCCATTCTTCTGCAGAGCGTCCACATTGCCCACCCACTCTTGCACAAGAAGATTTACAGTAAAGCATGGTCAGAGAGGGCTTCTTGCGCAAGAGCTATGCTCTTGTCTAACAAGTGTAAGCTCTCTTGCACAAGAACTCTTGCACAAGAGAGCATTGTGGAGTGCGACAGGGGTTTCTTGCACAAGAAAGCCCTATGGCTAAAATGACCATCAGAGCATTATTGCACAAGAGAGTGTCCACACTGCCATGGATGCTCTTGCGCAAAAGCACGTCAGTGTGGACGTTTTCTTGTGCAATAGTTCTTGCACAAGTACCCTTGCGCAATATGTTCTTGCACAAGAACCTGCCAGTGTAGACATAGCTCAGGGGTCTTTTTGGTTTCACTGATTTTTAAGCTCTAGTTATGCTAGAGATATCAATGCAATTTCTCTTGAGTCCTTTCCTACGAAAAGGTGCAAAAAGAATCAATTCCCCTCTTTGATGTTCAGTTCGACTGGCTTTAAAGCAACACAAAGAAAGCTCTTGTTTCCTTTTAACAAATGGGTAATACAGGACAAAGGCCAGTTACATTGGTTTAAACCAGCTATCCCCTAAAGAACACTTTAGTGTTGTGTCTATTTTTAATTTTTATTTTTAGAAAACAAACTGGAATGAAAGTCCATTTCAGATGTAAACAGGGGCTGAACTACTGCTTGCTATCAGCCAGCTAAAAGGAGAGAGCTGCCCTGGGGGTGGGTATGCTCACTCAAATGGTTTAGCCCTGCAAGATAGTTAACTGTTGATATGTAAATACAGCTCATGCCAAGGATGGGGAAGGAATCTGAGGTGTGGTTATGTAAATCCAGTTCAGCCAGGGCTGATGGAGGATTGGTTGTTAGAATGGGATGTGGTGTATTGTAACTAATTTAGGCTGTTGTAGGGGTCACAAATCATGCTATCTTAAATGTGGGAACTGTAAAATATGACATTAGTGCTTGCAGGAGAGTCACCATTATTATAAAGAGGTCTCAGATGAACAAGCCTCCCCCTTCCAGAATTGAGTGAATGTTGTTGACACCAGATCGCAGGTGACTATTATATTCCAGTTATTTTACCAACAGATGCTCAGGCACCTGCCTATCAAACCTTTGACTGGCCTTGGCCTATGTGGTCTCACCATGAATGAATATCCCTATGAAGGGTATGTCATAGTGCACCTGGAATTCCCTGAGGAGGTGGCAGGAGTAAGAGAAGAAGTGGACACAACTGCCTTGATATGCCCCAACCCTAAAGGGGTCTCTGATGTGTCTGTGCTGATAGGGACCAACTCCAGTCTCTTCACGGTGCTTGCAGATTACTGAAGACGACGGGCTGGGGACTAATATCTGGACACCCTGATGTTCCCTGCTCTTTGCGCTGAAACCTATAGGAAAATTGAGGATGCTAAAAAGGAGATGTCTGAGCTACCGATGGGGACTCTGAAGTACGCGGGCATGAACCCTGTAGTAGTGCCTGCAAAGATGGAGCAAGAAGTGCTTGTCATGAGTGCCTGACTGAAAGACAATAAAGGAGTATTTGCCATGGTAGAACAAGCAATTGAAGGAGAGCTCCCTGAAGGTGTCCTGGTCCCTAATGCAGTTATAACCTTACCAGCAGCACCCCAGGACACGGTCATTGTACTGATTGCTAATGAAACAAGTCGTGATATCGTTGTGAATCGAGGACAAAAGATAGCAGACCTCTCCAAGCCTGAATCAATTGTGACTCCCAAGTGTGAAACTCATGTTCCAACTATAGATCCAGCAAGGTTTGACTTTGGAGATTCACAATTGCCCGAGGAGTGGAAAGATCACCTGAGGGAGAAGCTCTGTGAAAGATCCAAGGTATTCTCACTGCATGAGTGGGATGTGGGGTGTGCCAAAGGAGTTGAACAGAACATCAGGCTACATGATCTCTGACCTTTCAGGGAGAGAACTAGAAAAATTGCACTCTCAGAGATGGATGACGTGCGACATCATCTTCAGGAGCTGGCTGAGAATGGCATCATTACTGAGACCCGCAGCCCCTATGTCTCACCCATTGTGGTAGCCTGCAAAAAGAAAGGGAAAATTCGGATGTGTATCGACTACCGCACTCTGAACAGCCATATGGTGGTTGACCAATACATGATGCCCCAAGTAGAAGATGCATTAGATTGTTTACTGGAAAGCCAGTGGTTCTCAGTATTGGATCTTCAAAGTGGATACTACCAGATCCCCCCATACCCAGCAGAAGGGTTACACATACTAAGCAGGTAAACTTGAGACAACTGTTGTGCTTACTTGTATCAAACTAGAAGGTAGCTGTAGCTAATAAGTACTACCATTGCTTAGAGTTTGAATTCTGATTCTCAGTTTGTATCTGAATGTCTGATTGGGCCTACTTTGAGTATATGAATGGAAGGACTTTGTGGGCAGGTGAGAGTCTGCCAAGTCTAGCAGGACTGCACACTTTACTCTTTGATCTTTCAGTGCTCTATTAGAAATCCCTGGGGAGTTAACACATCCTTTGGAGATATAACTACAGTATTTTGTTTTGTGTCCTATGGAAAATGTTTTTTTAAAAAGCCACAGCTTATTAAATATATGATTTATGATGTGACATAAATCAGCACTGACTGATTAATCCATTTTAATTCATGAAATATGAGATTGATTTAATATATTTCTCAACTGATTTAAGTCTCAAAATTGACATGAAAGTCAAACATCAATATATCATTTCACTCTCTGTGTGCCAGTGATAACGAATGCTTTAGCTACCACTCTTTTTTTGTTGTTAGTAAAATTCAACCAGCAACTTCCACATGAATTTAATCTTGGAACTGTTAGTCCATGAACATCTAACAGTTCTGATGGTTAGATTAATGCTTACTTGGTTTTCTATATTTTCCCTCTGCACCTTTGAGATTTTTTGATCTGTTGAGTCCTTCAGTATAGGACAGTTGTACCAAATTGCCAAGGAATGTGTTTTGCTAAGGAATATGGAACCACTTCAATTCATCTGATGAAGGGGGCTTTGCCCATGAAAACTCATGATTCTATAGATTTTGGTTAGTCTCTAGTGTTCCACAGAACCACTCATTGATTTTAAACTTAAATTAGATCATCTTTCTTGCCCATTGAGAACTTCTGCTGAAGTCCTTCCATTCTGTCTCAGTTTTCACACTATGTTTATCACTGTGGTGTGTGAGCCCCTTTCAGTTTTGATTGTGAGTGGTGGAGACCTGTATACTAGAAAATACAACACACCCTTCACATCAACTGACTGAACAGCTAGTAAACATGCTGATAAATTGGCTTTTAGCTTCTAATGACTTGGCCCAGATGGAACTTACTTTCAAGGCATGCAAGACGAGAGGCAATAGATGGATACAGATAGATGGGGAGCATAAGGAAACAGCGAGATGGTATTCATTGGCATGATAGGCAGTGGTCTCAGCACATTAGCAGCCTAACTACTGTATTACAATAACAGCTACAGCTACAAATAAGCTCAGTGTTCCACTGTATATATGTCTTGCATACAGAGACAGAAACAGTCTGAAGAGTGAACAATCTAAATAGAACAGGAAGAAAAAAGGCTGGAAGAATAAGTGGAGGCAGAGATACTTACCAAAGGTTAAAAGACAGTATATTCCACTCCTAGATGCCTATGTCATTCACTCCTTGGGTGGAAAAGACCAAACACAATGAAGTCCTATTTGCCATTTCCCATTATTGTTAGTAGTGTTGAGAATCTGTGCTCTGAACCGGTGAAAATATACTTGCATATATTATGTAATTGTAGTTTGGGAAAGAAACACAGAAGACATATTATTATAGTGCAGATCAGACCTCCCTGGTCCGGCACCCTTGGGACCTGAGTGGTCCCAAATGAAGGAATTGGCTGGACCCAAGGAGATCCCCTGCCACTGGTCTCCTCAGTGTGCTTCCCCTCCTCACCACCAGCTCCTTTGGCCACGCTGCCAGCCGGGTGACATGGCTGCCCTAGCCCCACTGCCGGCACGGCGGCATGCAGCCCCAGCCCAACTCCAGCGACTGAGCTGCCCTCATCCCAGCCGAGTTACAGCGGCAGCACCTGATTGTCCTGCCAGCTGGCCCCAGCTCCAGCCCTGGCTCTGCAGCTGCAGCCCCTAACAGGCTTTCCCTGCAGGGCTGCTGTTGCCACTGCCCCTACAGGGGTGCCCCTGCCATGCAAGCGTGGCCCTGCTATCACACCGCCGCTGGGCTGCCGAGGCCCTGGCACTGCTACCAACAGTCTCGCTGTACACGGGGCTTTCAGCTCCTGGCCCTCCTGCCCTGGGGCTCTCTCGTCCAGGAGCACCTCTGGTCCTGCCAGACCATGGATGTTGCTGGATGAAAGAGTCCCAGTTTAGGGAGGTGCAACCTGTATGCCTTTCCCTCTGCAGAGGGAGGTGTTACTCCCAATGCTGTACCTAACAGGAAAATGGTCCTTTCTGTCTAGATCAATTTGGATAAAAATCTTCTTCTAAAACATAGCTAAACTTAACACCAATACTCTTAATTTTTCTTCATCCTGCAGCAGATTCCCTAAATATATTAAAAACTCATGTACAGAGGCTTCATGACTCACCGCTTATCTGTAGGAATCTGTATCACAGAGGAAACCAATTCACCCAATCCAGCTTATCAAAAGTAAGGAAGCTATTTAGGTCAGGCAACAGAAGGAACATACAAAATCATAGCCACTTTACCACGTTGGTAAGAAAATATTTGTCTCAAGATTTCCTTTTAATTGCAGAACAATAGGAAATCTGGCACTTGGGTCTTCATTATCCAGAAAGATAGAACTGCAATGCAGCTAAAATCAACCAGGAAATGACATTTCTGGGTTTAAAGTGGTTTCTTTCATTTTAAAATAAACTTGTGTTCTTGGGACCTGATACAAATGTATTAAATTAATTAAATTCCCATTTAATTATTAGTCCCATTTTGAGGCTCTGTCCTGGCCTGCTTGACTTTTTTGACAAAACTGACCAGTTGGCAAGTGCAAACAAACAAATGCCCAGTTTGGCAAAAAAGCCAGGTGTAGCCCCGAAGGAGGCAAGCAGGAACACTGGGGAGAGGAAGCCAGGTGAAATGCTGGGGAGTAGGCCTCAGAAATCAGCCCAATCCAGTGGTGGCAAGGGGCTAAATCTCAGCTGCAGCTGCGGGTGGTGGGATTTCATCCAGTCAGCCCCAGTTGCAGGTGGCACGGAGCTTGGAGGGAGGGGGTGCCCCAGTTGTGGACAGGAGGGGTCTTGGGCACTCAGTCCCAGCCATGGGAAGCCCAAGGCATAGAACTCGAGGCGGGTCCATTCCCAGTTGTGGTGATAAAGTGCTCAGAGGGTCAACTCCAGAACTAGCAGCAAGGGGATCAGAGGATCAGCCCCAGCTATGGGACCCATGGGGCACAGAGCTTAGGGGCAGAGGGTCAGCCCCAATCCCAGGTAGTGGAGTTAGCTCTGGTAGAGGGGGCGTGGCTTAAGGAAGCCCTGCCCATCTCAAACCTGCAGCTGGTCTGGGGGGGAGGGGACACAGAGCTATGGGGGACAGTCCCAGCCTCCAGCTTCTCCCCAGCCTGCAGCTGGTCCAGAGCCACGCAGCAGTTCCCGGCCCAAAGTCACCTTGGAGGAGGGGATGCCAGCCCACGGTTCCCAGCCTCTCCTCTATGGAGGCATCTCCTGCAGGGGAGGGGAGGCCATAGTTCCCAGTCTCTTTGGGGTGAGGCCTAGGGGCATCTCCTGAATGGATGCTGGGCTGTGCTACTCAGTCCTGAAGGTGGTATTGAGGGGAGGGGGGGTCTTCCATCTGGCACTGTGTAGGGCAAGGGACCACTTACTCAGTCCAGTGGCCAGCAAAGTGAAGGCCCTTCTCCATCTGGATACACTCTTGCTGGTGTGGCTGCCCCCTCTGTTCACTCTGCAGTACAGCTGCCACCTGCTCCCACTGCCCACAGTGGTTACTCTGCCACATCGCTATCCCTTGGGTCAGTCCCCTCCCTTTCCATGTTATGGAAAACAATCCCATTCCAGGCACTTCCTGTTTTCCTGGCACAAGCAAACCCTGACTGTTGCTTTAGGTTAGGAGAAGAGGAAGCTCCATAGCAAATTTGGTGATTCTAGCTGTTACTGTTTCTTTGTTCAAGAACTCCTAAATGTACAGACAAACAGGACAGGCAGACAGATGGACTCAGACAAATGCACAAATTCCCTCTCTCTATAGATAATGTGCTGTAGTATGCAACAATTTGAAAGCAGCACAATTGGTGGAAACAAAGTAGAACACAAGGGCTACGTCTATACTGCAGCCTTCTTCCCCAAAAGCTTATGCAAATGAAGCTCAGAGTAGAATATTGCAATGCTTCATTTGCATAAATAATTAGCAGCTGTTTTTGTACAAGAGGCTTTTGTGCAAAAAGGAGCTGTGTAGACGGCTCCTTTTTGCGCAGAACCCCCCTCTTGCGAAAGAGCTGTTCTTCCTGAAAAAATGGGGAAGAATGAGGTCCTTGTAGAATTTAGAAAAGAATTTGGTGCCCAGTTCATCCCCCCAATAAAACCCTTTTCTTATATCGGACATTAGGCTTTCCATGGAATTACAATTCTGGAAGTTCAGTATCTTAATTTGATTCACTCCCTCCAAATGGACCTTTAAAACAAGCAGATTATGAAGGTGGAACCAGTCTCTTTAATGTACTGGACCTCCACTGAACAGCAAAACTGTGTCTTTCCAGTGCTGAGAAGGAGATAGTTCTAAGTGTTGGTCTACACTAGGAACTTATATCACTACAATGTAAAATCTACAACCCTGAGGGGCACAGTTATAGCACCCTGATTCCCAATGTAGACAGTGCTATGTCCAGGGAGGGCTTTGCGTGTGGACACAGGTACCATCTCTTGGGGAGGTGGAGCACCTATGCCAATGGGAGATGACCTCCTATAACTGGAGGTAATATTTTCACTAACCTCTACTGCGGTTCTGCCACCGCATTTCAGTATAGACAAGCCCTAATGTAACCATTCAGTCATTTCCTCATAGTTGAAATTGAACTTGGGGGACCAATAGGGCACAAAATATGCAATGTGTGTCAGCCAAATGTTGATGATATCCTAATCCACCTATAGAAGTGTTCACATCAAGAGATTTCAAACACCATGAGAGAAAGGCTCGGCGTTTGAGAGATTCTGCATTTCAAACCTTTGGCTGATTAGGTAACTTGCCCATCACCCTTGACTCTTGGGCTCCTAGGCTATGTCTACACTGGCCCCTAATTCCGGAAAAGTCATGCAAAGCAGGTAAGTCAGAATAGGGAAATCCGCGGGGGATTTAAATATTCCCCACGGATTTAAATAAACAAGTAGGAATAAGAGATCCTCCGGAAAAGGGCTTTATTCCGGAGGATCGAGCCACTCTAGATGCTTTTTTCCGGCTTTTCCCCAAGCCGGAAAAAAAGCGGCGGACATGTTTATTTAAATCCACGGGGGATATTTAAATCCCCCGTGGATTTCCCTATTCTGACTTACCTGCTTTGCATGACTATTCTGTTTTATGGGGCCAGGGTAGACGTAGCCCTAGTGTTTTTAGGGCCATTGTAGTGCCATCAGCAGTGCCCCTTAGCTGCTGAAACAAAATGTGCAGCTCCAAGAAGAGTAGTGGAATATACCAGGAAAAACAGTGACTGGTGATAAGTGGAAAACACTCTGGTATGGCAGAACCAAGGGATTTTTTTTTTTTTTTTTTTTTGGCTGGAGGCTGAGAGGAGTGAGTTGGGATATTTGGGGTGGAACGCTTCATGTTTAAAGATTTTTAACATTCTCCCTCTAATCTCTTGCTGCCAGATGTGAGTACTTCCATTGGCTTCATTGGGAGCTCTTTGTGGACAGTGACAGGAGAATAGAGCTTCTAGGCATTTGGGAAGGAAAAAGAACAGTGACTGCTTCCATCCTCTTAAAGTGTGGAGAATTTACCACTTGGAAGAGAAGACGAGATAAATAGGTCTGGTTCTCATTTACCCTAAGGCCCCTTTGCTCTGCTGTGACTCTTTAAGGACTCCTTAAAATGGATATAAATTACATTTACACCCCCTTTTACAGTCACTTTATACTGCTAGCATGATATCAAGGGGTCTTAGTGTATTTGAGGATCAGGCCCAGATAGTCTAGTGTCCCTTTAAGTAAGTCACAAAGTGTTTTTGAAGTCATTGTTGTTCCATAAGCATTTTTGTATGTATAGTTGCTCTTACACCAACTACTAGTAATTATTGCCATGTCATTTCTTGGAGGCAGCATGAGGTCAGAGACATGTTAATACACAGATGTGCATATGTAGCCATTTAAAAATTGGCATACAAAAGTGAATGGAAAGCCACAGTAGCTTCTAATAAAGTGTTTATAATTTAACTATTCAGATTTTTTAAAAATGCTAAAATGGACTAAATCACGTGACTGGTTAATGGCTTGCAAATTCCAATTTACTGCCTGTCAGTAAGCCCCAACATCACAGGACAGACTATATAAATTGATTCCCCTCACCAAACTTATCAAAAACGAGAAGGGGGAATTTAGGTCAGCCACTAGAAACAAATCACAAAAGTTTTGTCCAACTGAAAACAAACTCTCTGCCAAACAAGGGAATAGGAGCTAATGAAGGTTGCAAAACTGGATCAGCAAAACTGAAACAAAACATGTGCCCGACAACTTACAATCATTCACATGGACTTATTCTTTAAAGAAGTCAAATACTTTTATGCTTTGTAGTGTTACACAACCAAATATTCATCCTCCAGTAAATGTTAAAAATTAATTTTGGGGCAAAATTTAGATACCAAACTCCCAACTGATTCTTCTTCTTTTCACCACCAATTTCCACTTGCACCTTTGACAATCTGCCCCCTTAAATAATGAACCACCACAGTCCCTTATTTTAGCATGGATGTGATGGTAGAACCAGAGGCATAACAGTGCTGGAACAGGAGAGACATTAGTCCTGATGTCTTGATTACATTCCAAGATGGGTAATTAATTCTACTCATCTAACCCTGACCTCTTTTAAACTTTTAGGGGGAGGAATTCTCATAGAAGTCTAAGCTGAGAAGACTTTTTAGACCAATCTCCTTGCCAAGAACATCTGGGTTTTTTAGTACTTACTCTCTGATAAAGCTCTTGGTACTCTCATGTACTGCTGTGGCTTTTATCTGACACCCCTCTGTAGGGTGTGATATGGAGTTGCCTGGCTGCAGGAGAAGCACAAAAGAAGATGAACCTGAGGTAGACAGCGAACTCTGGGGCTGGTCCTTGGAGTGAGATCTGCTTTCTCTGCTGCTCACTTTGATGTGCTAGTCCCATTGAGCTGACTGGTTCTGAGTGGGGACTAAGGTGGGCCATGATCCTAACCCATCTCCTCTCTGCCTCTTGTGTGCTCTCTTTTGGCAATTTGCATCCTGGGCTGAACCAGGAGTGAGCAGGCAGCTTCTGTAGGAGGCCCTTGTGCAGCCTTACAAAAAAGAGAAGCTTTACTAATGAATTATTTACAAGTAGCATTACCCTTGGAGGTCACTCATCAATGTTCAGGGGCTACCCCTTGTACTAAGAGCTTCACACACACACACACAATGTAGGGACAGTGCCTGTTCCAAAGAGCTTACAATCTAAATTAAAGACAAAAGAAAACAGGTGGCTGTAATGAGTTGAGATGCGGAGCACAAGGTAACAGTGAAAGAGTTTTGATTAGTATAATAGGCAGCTGGTGGGCAGTGACAGCTGCTTAACCATTGTAAAGCATCATGTAGGGATCACAGCACAGGTGGATTTACACTTCCCTCCCCACTCCCTGCAGTCCTGGGCAAGGGCCACCACAGTCTAGCCTTTAAAGTGCAGTCCTTAAATAAAAGGACTTCTTGCTCTTTCTACCTTCCACTGGTGTGTAATGGGGGTGGGTTGCCTACCATTCAATAGTGTGCTACACCCCACAGTAGCTGCATTTCTGTGGTATGTGACTGTTTCTTCTAGTATAATGATCTGGAGTTTTATGGAGTGCTTTTCATCTGAGGATCTCAAAACACTCTACAAACAAGTTCCACTGAAGCATTGTGAGGCAAATAGAGTATCAGAGGGGTAGCCGTGTTAGTCTGAATCTGCAAAAGCGACGAGGAGTCCTGTGGCACCTTATAGACTAACTGAAGTGTAGGAGCATAAGCTTTCGTGGGCAAAGACCCACTTCGTTAGATGCATGTTATGCATCTGCCGAAGTGGGTCTTTGCCCACGAAAGCTTATGCTCCTACACTTCAGTTAGTCTATAAGGTGCCACAGGACTCCTCGTCGCTTGAGGTGAGTAGAGTAACTCATTTTATTCATTTCACAGGTGAATAAAATGAGGCCCAGTGATAGTCATTCTCTGATTTTTTTTTTCAGAGATCCTTGCTGGATGTCCTGCATTAGTGAAAATCAGGCTATAAGTGACTGGCCCAAGTCCACACAACAAGTCAGTGGCAGTGATGAGGGGGAAAAGAAAGTTCTTGTTCTTTTTGTGCAATCTAGAAGATCACACTTCAAAAGCACATTTGGGGATGAAAGATACAGTATAAATATAAGATATTAAAGTAAAGCTTTACTTTTATTTAGGCTGAGCTTATTAAGCCATGTGATCTTTAAGCTGTTGCATTGTGAATCATTGAGGCTACATCTAGACTATGGGGTTTTTGTGGGATAGGTATTCCAGAAAAACCCCGCCACGTCCAAGGAAAGTGTTTGCTCTTCCACGAAAAAAAGCGGAAGAGCAAATATACTCTTTCAGGAAGCCCTGTATACCTTGTTTTATGAGGCATAAGGGCTCTGCCAAAAGAGGAGGCTTTTCCACCATTTTCTATCTAGACTGGGCCAAATGGTGGAAATGCTTTTGCGGAAGAGGCTATTGGAAAAAGCACAATTTGCATAACTTTTTCCGATAAAGCCCCATAGTCTAGACCTAACCTCCTACTGGGCAAAATATTCAGCCTTGCAAGAGTTAAATATTTAAACTACGTCCCCCAGTACAATAATGAAACATTTCTTTGTGAAAATATTGTCTCTACAGTAAACAGAGAGAGGAACTTTTGAAACCCCAAACCAGAAAGAATCACCTATAAGTGAAAACAGGTTACCTTCTTTGGGGAAAATGGATCTTAGCCAATATAATTTCAGTCACCATCTCCATTCACAATGCAATAGCGCTTTTATACCACTCTTCCACTTTGTCCAAGGAAACCTGGTACAAATAGAATACAGCATGAAATGAAATTTCAGTAGCTGCATCCCATGGGTCAAATTCTTTATGCTGTAACAGTCCCAATTTACATTGGTAGAGAATTTGGCACCACATCTGTACCTAGGAGCTTTCATTACCATCTCGTGTATATGACTAGATGTGGAGGGAAATGACAGACAATGTAAGAAAGCCAGTGCATCAGAGGAAATCCACTAATAATCCAGACATGAAACAGAAAACAAGAATAGAGGTAACCCTGCTAAAGACACAAAAGCTGAAAGCAGATGGTGAAGAATTTTTTAACTTCTGGTCATAAAGTGGTACTTTCAAGTGTATGATTTATAGCTATTAAGAAACTGACGAGGTGATCCAACAGATGCCAGCACAAAGGCAAATAAAACAGAAACTGGAGTGAAATCATTGTCATCATTTTAACAGTTCATTTGGCACACGTGTACAGTGAGTGCTTTGTTACTAGACGACCACTGATTTACAACAACAATATTCAGACAACTATAAAATGTTAACATATGAGCAATATCACTTCAACCCAAGAGAAGGGTGTTGCCTGAAATGGTACATTTCACAGAATTAAAAAAAAGATTTTAAGATTAGAATCAAAATAAATTAATCCACTGGCTTGATTGATACCAGATCTTGGCTTGATTCCAGGCATCTGAGTTCTGCGAAGAAAAAAAAAATATAGTGATAAAGAAGAAGAAAACAGATGCCTCAGAGTCACACACAGAAGCCAATAATTTGCTCTGCTCTTATAAACAGAGGGCAATGTCAGGAGAAACAGATTCTGTATGTGAACAGTAAACATAAACAACAGTAACAAATGGCTTCAGAGCAGACTTTGCTGAATTGCATTCACACCTGCTGATGCCTTATATTGCCAAGCCTGGGTCCTGGTTATAACACTGTTTCTTTGATGAAAACCCTGAGAAATAGCTATAAAATGTGCCCCACTGTGCTGCCTTCCACATGTTTGAGACCTGGAGTGTCCTTTGGGAACTGAGGTTACACAAAGTATATAACTTGTGAGCTAAAATGTTCTTGATCAATTTTCAGATTTTGAAATGAAAGAGATGCTTTCATTTTAATACTATAAGAAATAAATGCTTCCAAATTCAGTTCTCTCCATTTTATCAGCATTCCTAATGATCTTCTTAATTGGATTCAATTTAATTAGCCTCTGATTTCTCTTAATTTATCCTTTACATTATACTTCATGTAGTTGATAATCTATATTCAAAAACAGTGTTTGTGTCTCTGTTTTACATATAGTGTAAAAATCCCAGACCCCCTAAGACGTACTCAAGGTTTGGGCTACCCATTCCACATCCATTTCTTTCACATCATAATTTTGAGAACTGCTTTTCAGTTTGGCCATTATTAAGATAAGGAATTAAAATTGCAGTGAACCTTGCACTTAGCATATAGTCATAACAAGTATTATTTTAAAAGATGGCATTTTCAGTATAAACAGAAACTGCTTAAATTAGAATGGTATTTATTCATTCAGTCACATTAAAACAAAACCAATTCCTACAAACAACAATATTCACAACACCAAAGCTGCATAGATGCTTTACTTCAGAATAGCTGACCTTTCAAAACTGGGTTAAAAAGACAAAACAAAACAAGCCAATGTTTGCAGATTACACTATGTTCTAGATTTTCAATTGGATAGATTTGTGACCTGAATGTTTTCTTATTTCCCTCTCAAATTCAGTTTATGCCTGATGTTGTGAATTTCATTGTTTTGTCTGTTTTTATGTCAACTTGTTCTGTTATATGCTGCCTGCAATGTGTGTGACCTGTTTACTTAGAACATTCATTTTCATTTGTTTTCTGGGCTTTTGGTTTTTTTGTTTTTGTTTTTTAACTCAGCAGAGGTGTTTGGCTTTAAAATATTGATCCAGCCTCTGCTGGAAAGAACTCTGCTTGTGAGTTTTCATAGCTGGCGGTGCCTGATTGAAAGTAGTCTGTGTTGAGTTTTCTCTAATAGAATGTTACATGTGGCTCACATATCAATTTCCACCCACGGAAATCAAGTTGCATGGTTCCAGATTGCTCTTGATGTGTGTTCATAAACAATGAGAACTAGGTTGTGGCATCTTTTAATCCTTTCTTTATTTCAACATAGCAGTAAATTCCAGTATACTCAAAAGTTTTAGAAAGGGGCTTCTGTTTTGTGGGGGAGGAGGAGGTTGTTTCCATTTTTATTTTGTTTTTTCTAGCAATGCTGTTCCTATCTCCAGCCTCTTTCATTATATACCAGGACCTTTCTGAAAAATCTCTCACAGCACATTGGTGTGTGTGATATATTGGACAGCATCTGAACTGTGACTGTTTGTTCAGTCTTTAACTCCGAAGGGAATTGCTATTTTACTGCAATTCTTTGGTGTTTTTACTTTAATAATCTAATTACGAAGGAGAGCACATCTAGCTTCAATTTCCGTCCAAAGCAGCAGAGACCCATGTAGAGAGGACAGGTATCAAGATGACTCAAATGCCTTTTTGTGTCTATTTCTATCTCCGTTTTGTCCAGGCTCCCACCCCCCACTCTTTTAGATATGAAAGTTGGGAATGGGGAGATGGGACTATTTAATATTGCAGGGTTGCAATGTGAAATGAATCTACTGGTTGAGTACTTAACTGTACTTTCTGATAATAAAGAAGCAAGAAGAGGAGATTATTGTATTGCATTTGTTGGCTGCACCTTTCTGGGCAGCATCTCCTGGGGTGTGTCTAGACTACATGCCTCCTTCGACGGAGGCATGTAGATTAGCCAGATTGGAAGAGGGAAATGAAGCCGCGATTAAAATAATCGCGGCTTCATTTAAATTTAAATGGCTGCCCCGATCTGCCGATCAGCTGTTTGTCGGCAGATCGGGGGAGTCTGGACGCGATGCCCCGACAAAGAAGCCTTTCTTCATCGACACAGGTAAGCCTGGTTTCACGAGGCTTACCTGTGTCGATGAAGAAAGGCTTCTTTGTCGGGGCATCGCGTCCAGACTCCCCCGATCTGCCGACAAACAGCTGATCGGCAGATCGGGGCAGCCATTTAAATTTAAATGAAGCCGCGATTATTTTAATCGCGGCTTCATTTCCCTCTTCCGATCTGGCTAATCTACATGCCTCCGTCGAAGGAGGCATGTAGTCTAGACACACCCCTGGAGATACAGCATGGAATCTTACCCACAGTGCAGTATCTGTGCCCCCGGTAAAAGGGATCTGGCCCCTTGTGCACAAATGGTCCTGTTACTGTCCTCTTCACCCACCAGCCTGCCTCAGCCTGCTTTCTGGTGAATTATGGAAACTAACCAGGGAGTACCTCAGAGCCGGGTCTCCACTGATCTTACCCACTGGGTAGCTCAGTTGCGGACAGACAAAACCGGTAAATGATGCCTCCTTCCAGCCCTGCTATCATGTAAATTACATCAAGATTAAAGCAAGTGTGGAATTGTTTCATTTCTTTAATCTGAAGATGTTGCTTGGTCCTTGTGCAAATGGCCCAATCAATGCAGGAAGCCTGTCCCATCCCCTTGCATCCCCTTAAAGACTTCTGGATGAGATGATTGTCCATGGGGGCTATGTCTAGACTGCAGGCATCTTTTGGAAGAAGTTTTTCCAGAAGAGATATTCCAAAAAAACTTCTTCTGAAAGAGCGTGTCCACACTACTCAAGCGCTTCGAAAAAGCGATCTGCCTTTTTGAAAGATGGCATTCATTCAGTGTGGACACTATCTCACATTTCAGCTGTGATTACTATGGGCCAAGTGGCCACAAGGGCACCTGTGCTTTTTCCTCTTCTTCTGAAAGAACTCCTTCTTCCCCATTCACACTTGCTTTTTTCTGAAAGAGATCTTTCAGAAAAAGTCTTCTTCCTCGTAGAAAGAGGATTACCAATGCCAGAAAAACCCCTCTGTTCTTTCAATTTTCTTGCAAAAGAATGCGGTTACAGTGTGGACATAATTGAAGTGGTTTCAGAAAAACGGTATGTCTGTAGTGTAGACATACCCGGGGTTAGCAAACTTCAATCTCTGCAATGTCCTCCAGTCTATTGAGGAGCCTGGTCCTTTCTTTGTCTAGATTTTAGTATTAAGAATGATCTACTCTTAACAACACATCCCACAAACATATCCAGATTTGAAACAAGCAAGATGATGGTGAGATTGAAAGACCATAACCATAGATTAAATCAAATATGACCAAGAGGAATGGGGAGCGGAAGAAAGGTACAAATTGAATTCTATCTTGTGATGACCTTAAAATAAGTTCATATGGTTGATAGCAGGCTTTTGTAGAATGGAGTGAATACATTATTCTCTGTTTCGAAGCACCGTCTTTTGATCCCTGCTCCTGAGTTAAAATTTACACAGTGCCACTTTATAATGTAAGCAACATGCCATATTAGTCTTCTAATGATCACATTAGTTGCTTTCACTGCCTTAATAGAAATTTGAACAGAAATAAATTGCAGAATTGGCTGGTAATTAGAACTGTGATTAGCTATAATGTTTGTTTCTTTACCAAAGCAAAACCAAATAAAATGTAAATTAAAATAATGGAAGTGTTCCTAGCAATCTTGAATTATAATAGAACAATCATATTCTCACATTGCTGAGAATTAATACAAGCTTTAAAAACAGCAGGTTTTATAATGCAAATTATATTTCAGAGCAATAAGACTGATACTGTGCAAATTGCCAAAACTTCAAGGATTTTGTAATAAGTTTTTTACAAAGATTTCCATTTCTAGTGTTCTTGGGTCTTGAACCGACATACCCTCTCTTATGTGAGTAGTCTTTGCTCATTCTGGAAGTCACCTTGATTTTAGTGGGCTAACTAATTTTAGTGTCTTCAGGGGTTAGCCGAGTTAGTCTGTACAGGATAAACTTAAAAAACAATTGGTCTGGTAGCACTTGATAGACTAACACAACTTGTAGATGGTATCATGAGCTTTTGTGGGCACAGCCCACTTCTTCAGATGACTGGAGTTTTGAGTTTAGGATATGCAGACAAGACTGAATGTGCATCATGTGTACGACCTACCAAATTCATGGCCATGAAAAATGCACCACAGACTATGCAATTTGGTCTCCCCTCCTCCCCCCCATGAAATCTGCTCTTTTGTGTGTGCTTTTTACCTTATACAATACAGATTTCACAGAAGAGATCAGTGTTTCTCAAATTGGGAGTCCTGACCCAAAAGGGAACTGCAGGGCAGTCCCAAGGTTATTTTAGGGGTGCTGTGGTATTGCCACTCTTACTTCTGTACTGTCTTCAGAGCTGGGTGGCTAAAGAGTGGTAGCTGCCGAGGGTCCAGCTGTGAAGACAGTACCATGCCAGTAGCACTGCAGAAGTAAGTATGGCCATGCCATATCGTGTTAGTCTTACTTTTGTACTGCTGCTAGCAGCAGCTTTGCAGAGCTGGGATCCTAGCCAGTAGCTGCTGCTGTCCAGCTCTGCAGGCAGCGTTACCACCAGCAGCAGTGCAGAAATAATGCTAGCAGTACTATAACACCTTGCTCCCTCCTTAAACTTGTGACCCCTCCCCCAACTCCCTTCAGGTAAGATCTCTACAATTATAACGCCATGACATTTCAGATTTAAATAGATGAATTCATGAAATGTAGGACTTTTAAATTCCCATGACTGTGAAATTGACCAAAATGGACCATGAATTGATAGAGCCCTACTCATGAATAGAGCACTGTAGGACCAATCCTGTGTTTATTAAGCAATGGAAGCTATTCAGCTCATGTGACATGAGATCCAAAGAGGCCAGTTTCTGCAAGCTATTAAATATCCTCTCTGAGATGTTATCTAACAACTAGTCACTTCCCCTTTCCCTCCCAGTTAGCAGGAAGTGCTCAGCATTTTGCAAAATCAGTTCCTAAA
Organism: Pelodiscus sinensis; assembly: GCF_049634645.1. NCBI lineage: Eukaryota > Metazoa > Chordata > Testudines > Trionychidae > Pelodiscus > Pelodiscus sinensis. The sequence continues at coordinate 14,171,852 of NC_134720.1, forward strand.
TCTCCAGGTAAAATATACCATCTGTCTCATTTAAAAAAAATATGTATAGGGCCTGGTCCTCATCCTCACTTGGCTGTCCACTGAGAACAAAACAGCTGCTTGGACGGTTGTGCTTTGTCTGCTTGCCACTGAACAAAAAGCTCAGCAGCTTTCGTTTGCTGTTTTTCAGTATTTATATTGTGTCAGCTTCCAGCCAGGTAAGGGCCCTATTCTGCTTGATTCTGTACAGCGATATAGGGTCTGCAGGCTCCTGCCCCAAAGAGCTACATAGCAGAAACACATTGACAGTGGCAGCAGGGCCACATGCTCCCATTATGTAAAGGAAAGAAGAGGACGAGGGGGTGGAGGAAGAGTTGCCCGGAATGTTCTCCTGTGTTATAATATTCCATCTACAGTAAAGAGTTTAATCCTTAAACCATCCAGTTTTCTATGCCAGGGCTGCACTGCACATGGTGGAAGTGGTCATGGTGCTGTGAGTAGTACAATTTATGCCTATATTAACAGACTAGAACAGAATATATTCTTTCAGGCCACATGTAGATGTATGTTTTTGTGACAGAATATAGTCAGTCTCTCTAACAAGTGTGGTGGGTTCTTCTAGTCTATGGACATGTCAGCATCATCTTAATTCAGTCATACAATTTGGGGTGGGATGGGGGTTGTGTCTGACATAGAACAATGCTTCCTTAGCTCCCGTTCCCAAGTTCCCCCTCCTCTACTGACACTATATTGACAGTATCTTCATCATCTAGACCCACGGGAAGCAGGCCCTTGAAGAATTCTATCAGGATTTCAACAAGTTCCACCCCACTCTCAATCTCAGCCTGCACCAGTCCACAAAGAAGAACCACTTTCTAGGACACGACAGTACAAATATCTGTACATAAATATCACTTTATACTGGAAACCTACTGATAGCTATACTTACTTGTGTGCCTCCTGCTTTCATCCAAAACACATCACACGATCCATTGTCTTCAGCCAAGCCCTAAAGGCATGTCTACACAGCAGGGCAAAAGTTGAATTAAACTACGCAACTTCAACAACGTCAATTGTGTAGTTGAAGTTGAAATAGCTTAATTCAGCTTTTGGTGCTGTCTTCACAGCTGGAAGTTGAAGGAAGAACACTCTTCCTCTGACTTCCCTTACTCCTGATGAAATAAGGGTTACAGGAGTCAGAGTAAGAAGTCCTCCAGCTCGATATTATGTCGAAATAATGGCTTGCTGTGTAGACCCAATCTTTGTTATTTCAGAATACAACTGCATTTGCTCCAGTCCCTGATACAGAGACAAACACCTACAGGAGCTCTATCAAGCATTGTTAAAACTACAGTACCCTCCTGGAGAAGTGAAGAAATACATTGATAAAGCCAGGTGGTTACTCAGAAGTCACCTATTACAGGACAGACCCAACAAAGAAAGCAATAGAACATCACTAGCCATTACTTCAGGGGTAGGCAAAGTGGCCCACCAAGTGGGCTGACCCGGCCCATGGAGGCCCTGCCACTCCTCCACCCACTGATAAATCAGGGCCTAGAGACAGGGGAGCATGCAGTGCTTAGAGTCAACGCCAGGATTGACTCTAAGTGCCATGTACCAGAGGACAGGGAGCAAGATACTTTGCACTCCCAGACCAATTGGAGCATGCTCCTTTCAAGGCAGGAGGAGACTTTGTGTGCCTCCCAAGTCCTGACTGGGTGGAGGGAGCACGTGAATTCTCCTCCCGCCCTGCAGGCAGCACATGATGATTACAGTCAATTGCCAGCTGCTGCTCAGCTGGCAGATGACTCTAAGCGTGGCACTCCCTTGCAGGACAGAGGCAGAGAGCCATAGACTTTGTGTGCTCCCCCACACCCAGGCCCTGATTTACTTGGGGCGGAGGGGGCGGAGCACACAAAGTTTCCTCCCACCTCCAGGGACGTGGGCACTTAGAGGGAACCTCCAGATGTTCTGAACAGCTGGCGGTTCTCTCTGATTGAGGGCAGGGGTAAAGACTTCACACAGTCACCCCCCCCCTCCGGCCCCCATCCTCAGACCATTCAGGATCTGTGGGCAGGGAAGTACAGAAGTGTCCTATCCCTACCCCTTCTGAGGCAGTCTGTTGGTAATGCAGGGGTGGACAATAACTTTTTAGTAGGGCCACTTCCGAAATTTTTGAAGTGGCCCAGGTAAAAAATTATTGCCCACCCCTGAATTCCTGACAGCCCTCAGCTAAAAACTCTCGTACACATCATCAAGATCTATAATCTATCATGAATGACAATCCCTCACTCTCTCAAACTTTGGGTGGCAAGCCAGTCCCCACCTACACTGCCACCCTAGCTCGAACTCGGGTGGCTAATGTAGGCATTCAAACTTGCAAATGAAGCCCGGGATTTAAATATCCTGGGCTTCATTTACATGTTCCTGGGCGGGTGCCATTTTTAAATGCCCGTCGTTCGAACTACCTGCCCGTGACTACACGCGGCACAGACTAGGTAGTTCTAATTAAAGCTCCTAATTTGAACTACCTTTAAATCTCCTTGCAGGAGGAATAATGGTAGTTTGAATTAGGAGCTTTAATTCGAACTACCTAGTCTGTGCCGCATGTAGCCATGGGCAGGTAGTTCGAACGACAGGCATTTAAAAATGGCGCCCGCCCGGGAACATGCAAATGAAGCCCAGGATATTTAAATCCCGGGCTTCATTTGCAAGTTCGAACCAGGGTGGCAGTGTAGACATACCCTTACAGACAGATCCCCAATCTGAAGAAATTACTCACCCCCGATTTCACACCCAACAACAAAAACACTAATCCAGGAACCTTTCCCTGCAACAAACCCCATTTCCAGCTTTGTCCACATGTCTACCCCAGTGACACCATCACAGGACCTAACCACATCAGATATACCATCAAAGACCCAGTCATCCGCACATCATCTAATGTAATATGTGCCAGCAATGCTCCTCTGCCATCTACATCAGGCAAACTGGACTGTCTCTACGCAAAAGAATCAGTGCACACTAATCAGACATTAAGAATGGCAACATCTAAAAGCCAGAGGGGAAACACTTTAACCTCCCTGGGCACCCAGTTTCGGACTTGCAAGTTGCCATTCTCAGACAGGAACAACTTCGAAAGCACACTTCAGAGAGAAACTGCGGAGCTGGAATTCATGTGCAAATTTGACACTCTGAACCAAGGTCTCAATAAACACATGGAATGGTTCTCACATTACAACAGGTCATTTCCCACTCAGGTATTCTCGCCTTCTTACCATTGTTGGAGATGAGCCACATCCATTCTGATTCAATTAGTACTGATATCACACTCCCATATCTGTATCTTCTCCCTTCCCCCACCCCCACGCCCGTTTCTGTCTTTCTTTTTCTCTTCAGCTTCTGAAGAAGTGAGATGTAGCTCACAGAAGCTTATGCTCTATTACCTTAACACATTTTTTAGTCTTTAAATTTCCACTAGACTCAATATTGGTTTTGCTAAAATAGAAGAACATGGTTACTTCTCTGAAAACTTTCCGTCTTTTGTCACTTGTATATTAAATTCATTCAGTGAAGTATTTTGTAGCACAGGACCTAGAGCAAGACTCCTGTAGAAACCAATTACTGTTGTGCAATGCCTCACCATCACATCTTTTACACAGTTAGACATTTTGCCATGAGCAAAACATCTCCTATTTGCTCTTGGCTACACAACATGCTGACCCTCCCACCTTTTTTTAACAGTCATTTGCATACATATTCCATAACTGTAAGAACAGCTGCAGCAGGTCAGACCAATAGCCTGTCTAGCCCACTCTCCTATCTCTGCTAGTGTGGCTCAGACCAGATGCTTCATAGGAATGCATAGAACAGGGAAAATTTGAGTGATCCAGTCCCTGTTATCCAGTTTCAGTTCCTGGCAGCTGCTGACTACCTGTGAAGAAGAGGCAAAGTACCATGGTTTTCTGTCTTTCAACATGTGTGATTTAATAAAAATGTCTTGCATGAAGCTGGAATCAGTTGCTTTTTACCCATGTGCCATCAGTGAATTCCTGAATGCTGCTCATTGGAGAGGCTAAGCAGTTTCCTTTTTTGTTTATTTATAGATTTATTAATAGCATGGAAAGGAAAACAGGTGTCCTTTGGTCTGGTTTTGTTTGCAGTAAAAACTTCTTACTTCCGTTAGGGTTGCTATTTTTGTGGGGGGGGTGGGGAACAGAGGGTTGTCTGGTTAATTAGTTTCCTTACAGGAATCTGATCAAGAGTCTGGAAATGTACATCTGAGCCCAGGCTTGCGAGAGCATGTGTTTTCCTTTTTAATGGAAGTTAAGCTGTGGGGAGCTACACTTCAAAGAGGGAGGGTCCCCTTTATGCTTTTGCCTTTCCACTGGAAAATCTTTAATAGATTTGGATTGTGTGACTGTTGCTGAAGAACTCTCCTTTGAGCTCCCTTTCTGCGCTGAGGCTGTTTGTGACACCCACATATTTTGGAATGAAGCTGAGAAGGGGGGAAATAGTTGCCACTGGGCATGTTTTCAAGATGTCCTTCTAGCACTGGGCTGGCTGTTATTCATAAACACATTTCACAAATATTCTTGTACTTCAAGAATGTTACAGGAAGCATCGTGACTCGGAACTTCCTGGGATGAAACTCTCATTGAGTAGAAGTTTTGATTAGGTTCTGGGTACAACTGAAATGCTGAACTGCAGGATTTGGCCTGAAGCAAGTACCCTTGTACATGACTCTTCCTATGTTTTTGGATGTATGATCGATTATTGCATAACAAGATTCATAAACATAGACACACATTATATTGTCAATGGATCAGTGAGGGCAAAACCATCTTCACACACCACACACACACACACACACACCACACACACACACACACACAGGTGAAGAATGATGCAATGAGCACACTCTTTTAACATCCAGGCAGGATCCTTGCACAGTGCTTTAGATGCTAACAGCAGCATAGCTCTTCCATCAGAAGGATCATGGGAGGAACACGCTCTTCTCTTTGGGGCAGCGCTAAGTGCATTGCAGTGTATATTTACTGATTCCAACAGGATTATTTCTGGGCCCTAATTGGAGTTCCATACTGATCCTTCTCTTGCACAGATCTGACAGTCTGGCAGCTTTTGGGGTGGGTTTTTCAAAACCACCTAGGTCATGCAGCAACACAATTCCCATTCATTTTCTCAGTAGGATTTATGCTCCTAAGCCACTTAGGGTCTTCTAACAATCACACCCTGCATCCTTGCCAACTGAAGGTGATTAAAGGAAAGGGGCTAATGTTGTTAGCTTTAGAATCCTATGCCTGTGCATGAAGGTTAGATGTACAATTGGTTTCATGATGGTGTAAGTTCAGTAACCACTCTGCCACACCCATTTTGAAATATAACTCGGAGTCCACAGCAAACAAGCTTCTTAGTAATAAAGACTTAATGTGAGTCTTTGGAGAAATGCATTATGGTTGCTTGCAGATTCTTTTGTTAGAGATTTTATGTAATAGCATAACCTTGAGCAGTATTTGTTTAAACCAGGACTGAAACTTCATTCAGTAGGGTGCAGAGGTGTTTCTTTAACTGGATGCTGGGTTTACCATTCAGAAGCTACTTCTTTGATGTGAAAGGTTTGCTCTGGGATTAGAAATGCAGGCTGGTAAAATGTGTGAAAAATGACCAAAGCGAGGCATTCAAGACAAAAGAAATGAAAGAATTTAAGAAGCTATAAAGCATATTTTTACTATGTCTTTTCCAGAACCTCTGGTGCAGAATTCTGCCTTCTCAATATTCATAAATTATTTCAGTCTGGGGCTCTAATACTTGTGTGTGCAACAGAGACATTCTTCTTCTAACCTGGACTGTTTCGGAGCCAAATCTGCCAAGTTGCGACATCCTGGTTTTGATATATAAGATCACAAAACCCATTTTCCTGGTGATTATTTGTAAATACCAAAACGACTTTCTATCATTTCAGACCAAGCAGCAATCTCTCTTTTTGTTGTTGTTGTTTTTTGGTGAGTGGGTTTTCAGTTACATTAACGACCTGCTTTACTATTTGGATGTTCACAGCTTGAAGAGGGACCCTAGACTGGTCTAGCATAAATAGGAGGGAAGTAATTAAGCCAGGAAGACCTCTATCCCCTACAGTTACAGGTTTTCACTGCAGAATATAATGAACAGAAGCCCAAGGCGAAAAGGTCTGATCACCATGACCAGCTTTTCAAGCAACAGATTTCTCCCCACTTTATGGCCTTCCAACATCTACAAGGAGATCAGACATAAGAGCAAAGGAAGGGCCTTAATAGAAAGCCCAACCAGAACATAATTAGGTAACCTTTATGAGGAGAGAAAGGTAGGGCAAAATAATTAAAACCAACTTTGAATAGTTGTTCAACAAACGGCATTTTCCCTCTTCACTGCCTGCAACTAGCAGCTGCTATTCAATCCCTTTCTTCCCCTAAGATCTTTTTTTGATTGATTAACTTGCATCCTATCATGACATTTAATGGCACATCATGATGTGTGCAATGTTTTGCACAATATAAAATGGGATCAGGTAATGTGGCCAGGTGTGGGGGTTTTTGTTGTTGTTGTTGTTGTTGTTTTATGTGGCATGTTGTGACAAGAATATCTATTAGCAGTTAAATAAATGACATTTGGGAGAGCAAGGGTTGTAACCCAGCAAGACATTTGCATTTCTGGAAACTGGTGGCCAGCTGCCTAGATTTTTCCATGAACAGTAATTATTTCCTTGCCTACTGATTTGCACAAATAACTGATTTCATCTTACCTGACATGATGTTAACATCAATAAATAGATGTGATTACCTCATTAAGGAGCAAATCTGGAAACAATATCTGAAAATGCTTCTGAGAAGAGGTTTTTCATTCCAGTTTTTTCCTCTCTACATGTGTGTGCACACATTCTTTTCTCACTTACACCAATAGGTGTCAACGGCAAAAAAAAAAAAAGTGAAGTTAAGTGAAGTTCTCCTCTCTCACCAGTTCACTGCTGTCTTTAGCAGGGTTGCACTACTGCAACTGTTTGCAAAAGATAGCATATGGTAGCTCTTTGTGGGGCTGCTCTAAATGGACACTGATGCTGGAAGTCTGTGCTTCCCAGAGATTGGTGTTGTCTCCAAAAAGCACAGAGTTCTATGGACATTGTAAGAACTAGTGGCCAACGATTTTTTCACTCATCCCACAGACTGAAAGGAGAGCACTTCCAAAGTAATGCATGAGAGGCCCTGAATTATGCTTTCATCCCTCAACATATTGGCACCAGAAGATTAAGGGGATAGCTGTCCATGTTCTAATCACCTGTCAAATGAGAAGTTAACCAAAAGCTGGTTCTGTACAAGCAGTTGGTTTTACCTGCTTCCCAGCTTAAAACTGTATCCAGAAAGGACAAGTGGCCATGATACACTGCATTCTTCTGGCCAAAGATTATGGCACCTTAGCCATTCCCAAATTCAAGGTCCTATATATCCAACGACTGAGGAACAATGCATATAACGTTGCTGATTTTGGTTCAGTTCAATAAAAGATCAACAGCAAAAAGAAAACATCCAGCCTACCCGATCCTCTGGAGTCTGAAAAAAATATAACTGGAAAACATAGGAACAGAGTTTTCCTCCTGCCAATTCTGCTGTTTGGAATTCCTACTTTTGCTCAGGCTGAGAAGAGAGTGAAGGAAATTCCTCCATGCAACATAAGAACATAAGAACGGCCGTACCAGGTCAGACCAAAGGTCCATCTAGCCCAGTATCCCGTCTGCCAACAGTGGCTAGCACCAGGTGCCCCAGAGAGGGTGGACCAAAGATAATGATCAAGAGATTTGTCTCCTGTCATCCCTCTCCAGCCTCTGACAAACAGAGGCCGGGGACACCACTTCTATCCCGGACTAATAGCATTTTATGGACCTAACCTCCATGAAATTATCTAGCTTCTCTTTAAACTCTCTTAGGGTATGTCTACATTTCAAACTTAATTCGAACTAGCGGTGTGCTTAATTCGAACTAGGTAAACCTCATTCCACGAGAACTAACGCCTAGTTCGAATTAACTAGTTCGAATTAAGGGCTGTGTAGCCACTTAATTCGAACTAGTGGGAGGCTAGCCCTCCCCATCTTTCCCTGGTGGTTACTATGGCCCCACCAGGGAAACTCTTCTTCCCCCCTCCCAGCCCCGGAGCCCTTAAAGGGGCACGGATTGGCTACGGTGCCCGTGCCAGGTGCAAGCCTGCCAGCACCCAGCCAGCAGACCCTGCACCTGGCACGGCTCGAGCCAGCCACCCGCTGCCACCCAGCCCTCCACCTCTTCCCGGGACCAGGTTGGCGGCTCCCGGGAGCCTGCCCAGGTCCGCAAGAGGCGGGCGCCCACCTGGTCTAGTGCGGACATCGTGGACCTCATCCATGACCTCCGTACTAGGCACTGGAAAGTGGCCGACTAGGGCAGGAGAGCTGCCAGCCTGGCCACCCAGGAGCGGGTGTGCATGAAAATCAGGGTGGCCCAGTGAGACCCCCCCAACCTGAGCCCTGAGCTTAGAATGGCCGTACTGGGTCAGACCAAAGGTCCATCTAGCTTAGTGGCCTGTCTGCCGACAGTGGCCAACACTAGGGACCCTGGAGGGGATGGACTGAAGACAATGACCAAGCCATTTGTCTCGTGCCATCCATCTCCAGCCTTCCACAAACAGAGGCCAGGGACACCATTTCTACCCCCTGGATAATAGCACTCCATGGACCCAACCTCCATGACTTTATCTCACTTCTATTTAAACTCTGTTAATAGTTCTAGCCTTCACAGCCTCCTGCAGCAAGGAGTTCCACAGGTTGACTATTTGCTTTGTGAAGAAGAACTTTCTGTTGTTATTTTGAAGCCTGCTACCCATTCATTTCATTTGGTGTCCTTTAATCCTTATATTATGGGAACTAATGAAGAACTTTTCTTTATGCACCCTCTCCACACCACTCATACTTTTAGAGACCTCTATCATATCCCCCCTCAGTCTCCTCTTTTCTAAGCTGAAAAGTCCCAGTCTCTTTAGCCTCTCTTCATATGGGACCTGTTCCAAACCCCTGATCATTTTAGTTGCCCTCCCCTCTCCCAACCTCTCTCTTCCCCTCTCCCACCTCCTTTTCCCAGTCTCCCCGAGTTTTGTTCAATAAAGAGAGTTTCTATTTTTGAACACACGTGTCCTTTATTTTGTACATCAGGAAGGGGGGCTAGGGAGGGGTAAGTGGAAGGAGGTGAGGGAGGAATGGGGTACGAGCCCCCAATGGAGAAGACCGGGCTGGCTCTGCGGGCTCCTTGGGGTGGAAGCTCTCCTGAAGCCCCTTGATTGACCCCCCTCTGGATGGCAGCCTGCGGGTTGATGGCCGAGTGCTGTGATGTGCCGAGTGTGGGCACTCAGGGCACTCCAAGCCAGGGCTGCTTTGCAAGTGGGGAACCCCTGAGAACTGTCTGTCCGGGATGGGGGTCGGGTCACTTTAAGCACAGCCCTCGGCTAGCCTGAGACAGCTGCTCCACGCTCTAAGTCCTAATCTGATGCCCTGCCGACACTGCTTCCGGCCATCCTTAACCTCGGTTCAGGGTCCACTCAGTGTGGACATGCTAGTTCGAATTAGCAAAATGCTAATTCGAACTAGTTTTTAAGTCTAGATGCGCTAATTCGAATTAGCTCAATTAATAGTTAGTTCGAATTAGTGCTGTAGTGTAGACATACCCTTATAGTCCTAGCCTCTGGCATACATAACCGTTGTTCTTGTTCTTGTTGTTCTGGCTACTTCAAAGTCAGGAAATTAAGGGTTACCTTGAACTTGAATAGCAAGGAAAATCTGAAATCTTTTTTGAACTTCATCATTCCTATTTTCAGTATGGACTGTTTTCATTTTTTTCTAGATCCCCTGCCATTGCATGAATTCACCCACTGCACTGTCATTAAAAACTGAGGTCTCTGTTTTCAGACTGTATTCATTGAAGTTAAGTATCTAAATTCACTCTTGCAAGCCTAAAGAAAGAATACCGTATTTGAAAGATGCCAAACATACACTACTCATTAAAATAAGTAAGAAATCCGCACCTCTGGAAGTTGGGTCAGTTTTTAAATTTATGTATCTAAATATGATTTAAATGTTTACATTGCAGCACTCAGGTTTGAAAATAATTGCCACTCTTTTTGCTGACGTACCCAGCTTCTTCTAACTTCAGTTCTCTATTTTATTATGAATCCATGCTGTCTCCGGGTGAGATTTGAAACATCTGACTCCAATCTATTTAGCTTCTATTCCATTGGTAATACAGAAACCTGTTCAGTTATGTCCAAATTCAACTAAGCATGCTTCAGTCTTGACTGGATCACTTTTATAATACACCCATAAAATAAAGTCTAGTGGGGCCAATTTCACAAAGCTGAAATAATTATGACTCAAATCAGCTAAGAGGAAGAATTTAATCCTAAATAATTCTCAATTAACAGTCTCATTTTTGAGAATACTTTACTAGATACCTGTAAAGCCACAATCACACAAATGAGGAGGAAGAAGACTGCACTGCTGGTTTTTTTTTTTTTTTTTAATGACCTCATGTCTCTTTCTTCTCTCTTAGTGAGAATACATGGAAAACTACTTACCACTTATCTCTGAGATTTGGGATATTGCCTTATGGGACATTCCGTGCTTCAATGGTCAAATCCACACCAATGGCATTGTGAGTAGCCTTAGCACTTGGGAGGTCTAGATGGCTGGTGATCAGGGTATCAAAAAGTTGGTGTTCCATATATAAATATTTTTAGAACCTTACATTAGCTGCACTGTTGTTAGAATTTGTCAAACTATCTGTAGTGAACAATTTATGATGAACTGTAAATAGAATTAGATGTTTATCAATTTACTTGCAATTCTTTGAGCACTTTATGTATATAAAGTTCAGCCAATAGGTTGTTCTCAAATGATTTGCTTCAGTTATGCCTTTGACGATGCATTACAGGCAGTCCCCAGGTTACGTACAAGATAGGGACTGTAGGTTTGTTCTTAAGTTGAATTTGTATGTAAGTCGGAACTGGTACATATTGTAGGGGAAACTCTAGCCAAACATTTCTCCAGAGCTCAGTTTTATTCTCCCACACCTCAGTCCTTTATTCTCCAGCTGAGGTGTCTGCTGAGAAAAGCCGCTCCGCATCTCCCTAGTCTGCTGGGGGGAGCACTAGCTTCGCATCTCCCTGGTCTGCTGAGGGGAAGCAGCTAGTGCAGGGTTGCCTCACCCCATTTGTAAGTAGGGATCCGATGTAAGTCGGATCCATGTAACCCGGGGACTGCCTGTATTGGTCATCATAGACTCATGGCCCTATTTTTGCTGTGTGATTGGTGGTATTAAACCTCATAAGCATGGAGTGAACACTTCCAGTAGGGCTAGTAATTTGGAAATAGGGGTAGGTGCAAATAACCAACTATTTTCCAGCATCCACGTGGGGGGGGGGGGGGAAACACTTTCATGTCTATGTTCATGGAAAATCAGACAAAAATCAAAGTCAAATAGTCCAAAGAAAAGCAAATCAGAGTTTGTGAAAATGCTACTTCCTCATGTTCACTGAGCTCCTTTAAAAGGAGCCCCCAGCCTGCCTCTCTAAGAAACCGGATTTAGAGGCTTTCTGGCCATATCAGGCTCCCGCTGGCTAATGCCATCTTTAATTCTTCTTCTTTAATGGCCACACCGTCAGGCTCCCCTGCCCTGGTCAGCACAGGGAGCTGGGAGGAGAGGGCTGTTTTGGGGGGTGCGAGGGCGGCTTTATGAGCCATGAGGGGGGAGGGCTTTGTTAGCCACACCCTGGTGTGGGGGAAGAGCCACATGCGGCTTGTGAGCTGCAGGTTGGCCATGGCTGCTCTACAGCAGAATTTCTTAAACTGTGTTCTGCGGCACACTGGTGTGCCACAAGGGAGTCTGAGGTTTGCCGTGGAGAACAACAGAGCTGTTATTGGCTGCCCAGTAACTTTACCCCCGAATACTTTTTTGGGGGGGGTGTCAATAAATTTCCCTGGCCTCCCCCCCCCCCTTGTTTTTTTTTTTGTTTTTTTGTTTTTGTTTTTTTGCTTATCAAAAAATCCTTGGTGTTCCTCATTTAAAAAAAAATTGTTTGGTGTTCCTTGGTCTTAAAATGTTTACGAAACACTGCTCTACAGTAACTGAAGGCTGCTTCAACAATTGCACTTTGAGATCCCTAATGCAATAATGTTAAATCCTGTCAAGAAAATGGGTTAATTAGATGGATACGTCAAGTCTTCAAAAAACTGTGTTTGTAACCCTTCTGCCAGGTGCTAGCAACAACGACAAGGGCCAGTTGCAATATGTATGGGCATGATTACACTAGGACATTATTTCAAAATAATAACTCCCAAAATGACTATTTTGAAATAGTGTGTCCACACTACAAGGGAGCTTCGAAATTAGTCTGAGGCAAGCTCTCTTAATGTGGACGCACTACATCAACTTAGGGCCCCAGGAAGCGCTGGGGAGTAATTACTTTGAATGACTCTGGGGAGTAGTTATTTTGAAGTAGCAGCAATGGAGCATCCAGACGACCGCTATTTTGAAATAAGCATTTTTCCTCACAGGAAGCAGGAGTTATTTCGAAATAACAGGCTTGGTCATGTGGATGCTCCGCTTGTTATTTCAAAATAAAGGGAGGTATTTAAAAATAACTCCCTGGTGCAGACCAGGCCTATGAGTTCCTTTTAACAATACAAAGTAGAACTAGCTTACGCCTTCACCCAGCTATCTAGAAAAAACTAAATGACACCCCTGCATGCTTCTAAGGGTGACACACTTCCCCACTCACAAGCATTGAGTCTATGTATAACAAAAATACCTTTTCTTAAAAGGGAAATGGAACCCAGAATTAATTTGCAACAAACATTCAAAAGCATGCAGCTATGAACCAGGGCTAGGAAATAAGCTGGTGAATTATTTACCTGTGCACCCACAAGTATAGCTGCTTGCAGATCGCTGTTTCTGGCCAATGGGAGCTACGGGAAGCAGTGTGGAGCAAGACACCACTTCCTGCAGCTCCCATTGGCTGGCAATGGCAATCTGAGACCAACAGGACCTGCAAAAGGCTGTATCCAAGATTGTGCAGGTAAATAGACTGCTGGTGGCTCACCTGGCAAACCAGGTCGAGGCCATGGGCTGCTTGCTGCCCACCCCTGCCATAAGCAAACACTGAAGCCAGAGTACACTGGACCATGTCCACTGGCCACCTTGTGATGTGAAAGTCTGATGAATGGATGTTCCTTTAACACACCACACCCCCTTCCCTTCACTGCACCCCACTCACAGTTGGTTGTCCTGGGTCAGCAAAGAGCCAGAATTCAGAAATGCATTCACAGAGATGCACCTCCAGCCCCTTATGGCGGTGGGTGGGGGGGGCGGGAGCATTATGCAATATCTCTGTGGCCTATCTCTGCAACTGGCTCACCATCGCTGTTTCCTCAATCCCTGTGTGCTGCTTGCTGCCGCCCCTCTCACTGCTGCTTGCCTCACATTACCGCTTCCGAGGTTCCACTCTTTAGCCCAACTCGTAGGGCTCGTCTACACTGGCCCCTTTTCCGGAAGGGGCATGTTAATTTCAGCTATCGTAGTAGGGAAATCCGCGGGGGATTTAAATATCCCCCGCGGCATTTAAATAAAAATGTCCGCCGCTTTTTTCCAGCTTTTAGAAAAACCGGAAAAGAGCGTCTACACTGGCCCCGATCCTCCGGAAAAAGCACCCTTTTCCGGAGGCTCTTATTCCTTTGAAGTAGGAATAAGAGCCTCCGGAAAAGGGTGCTTTTTCCGGAGGATCGGGGCCAGTGTAGACGCTCTTTTCTGGCTTTTCTAAAAGCCGGAAAAAAGCGGCGGACATTTTTATTTAAATGCCGCGGGGGATATTTAAATCCCCCGCGGATTTCCCTACTACGATAGCTGAAATTAACATGCCCCTTCCGGAAAAGGGGCCAGTGTAGACGTAGCCTTAGTGATTTCACTAGGTAGCAGTGAACCTCCTTGCTAGTGCAGACTCTTACTTCAGCACTGTCCCTACACCAGATGCTGCCCCAGGCCTGCTCATAAATGAGTCAAGATCTAGTAACCATGGAACAGTACAAAGAATCTCCACTGAGTCTAATCAGCTGCCTTTAAATACTGGGGAGGGGAGCAGATTGGAGGGGAGGTAAAATGGTGTCTTGGACTCTGAGCAGAGTCCATGCCCTCTCACTCTTTCATGGGGCTATGACATCCCTATCCATGATTAGCAAGTAAGGTTCAGTTTAGAATACCACCCCCGCCCCCCCCGGTCAGGGCGTTTCTACTGCCCTTCACTCAGCATGGCATTCTGCTACCCATGATTGCTTTTTTGACTGCCACGGTGCACTGAACAGATGGAATGTTAGGAGTCATTAAAAAGGGGACGGAGAATAAGACAGAAAATATCTTAATGCCTCTGTATAAAACCATGGTACACCCACATCTTGAATACTGCTACAGATATGGTTGCCTCATCTCAAAAATAGATATATTGCCATTGGAAAAGGTTTTGAAAGGGACAACAAATACGATTGGGATTTGGAACGGGTCCCATATGAAGAGAGATTAAAAAGTCTTGGACTTTTGAGCTTACATAAGAGGAGACTAATCAATTTTGGCTGATTTGGTACCGAATCATAAGAACAGCCATACTGGGTCAGACCAAAGGTCCATCTAGCCTAGTATCCTGTATGAAACAGTGGCCAATGCCAGATGCCCCAGAGGGAGGGATCACAACAGGTAATCTCCATGTGATCCTCTCCTGTCACGCACTTCTATCATATCCTTCCTTAGGGTATGTCTACACTTGCACCCTCTTTCGAGAGAGGGATGCAAATGCAGACATTTGACATTGCAAATGAAGCTGGGATTTAAATATCCCGTGCTTCATTTGTATATTTGCGTTATGGAGCTATTTCGAAATAGCGCTATTTCAAAATAACGGATGCTGTTAAGGTGCAGTTATTTTGAGAGAAGGGTTTTCAGTGCCATGTATCCCGTAGGCAATCTTAAACCAGCCTTCCATGTGGAGCTGTAAAATTAACATAGGAATATTTGCCTGGCCTCTGTAGGACAGCTTAACAGCCAAACCACTCCAAGGAAACTCATCGGTGGAATGCAGCCTAAAACAGAATTGTTTTCCTGATGTAGTCATTTTGTAGTAATTACTGAACTCCCCAGAATTTGACATTTGTGTGGCATTGTTGCAATACTGGTGTTTATTGAGGTTTGATGCACAGGAGGTTGTCAGAAGCAGCCGGGAAGATGAATGGACTGCTGCAAGCAGTAGCGATTTAACAAGAGATAATCTGTCAAAGAAGGGCAAGAGCAGTAGGAGAGCTGTGAGCCTGCAGGCATTGATCAGAGCTGATCTTTGATAATGATCAAAGGCAAGGCTCTTACTCCCATCACTGCTGCTCCACGCAAGGAAGGCTCAGTGTGGACTGCAGTGATTGGTTACCAAACCAAAGAGAGTCTGTGGGGGATGCCTACTAACAGCACTGCTTGGAGCCAAGTTCAGAAATATAAATGCTTTCTATTAATGAGAAACTGACATTTCTGCTTGTAGCAAAAGGTGAGTTTGTTCTGATCCTCCAGTGACTGAATACTGTGGAAGGAGGTCCCAGCAACGTCCCGTCTCTTTATAATATGAGTCTGTAACTTCAAAACCAATGAGTGGTCCTGCGGCATCTTATGGTGCATCTACACAGCATCCTTACCTCAGAAAAAAGCGCTATTCCGACAAGTCCCTTATCCCTCATAGAACGACAGTTACAGGGATGCCGGAATAGTGCACCTATTATTTTGAAATATATTTAAAGACAAAGCATTGCTATTTTGGGACACTTCCGGTATCCTGAAATAGCCCCACAGGGTTTGTTGCAGGAGTAGGTTCCTGGGTGAGTGTTTGAGGTGTGATGTGTGGCTGCTCGAAAGAATTTGTTCAGGTTGGGGGGTGTCTGCAGGTGAGGAGAGGCCTGTCTCCCAAAGCCTGTGAGCATGCGGGATATTTTCCAGGATAGGTCATAGATTGTCAATGACGCACTGGAGGGGTTTAAGCTGGGGGCTGTAGGTGAGGACCAGTGTTGTTCTGTTGTTTTCCTTATTGGGCCTGTCCTGAAGTAGTTGTTACAATGTAATGGTCAATGTTTATACACATGTTCTCTTTAAGGCGTTTGTCCTAAGGATGAAAACTAAGCGGAAAGGAAGCCATACAGAGCAATTGAGTGTTTAGAAGTGATACGGGGCAAATGCTTTGCTCTGATCCATGTACACAACTCCAAATAAACTCTGGGTGCTAATGGTGCCTATCCCCTGAGCACTTCACAGATATGAAGGGTGCACATAAAGATACAGTTATATCAGTTGCTAGCCTTTCCCCCATTTCCTCAATCTCGATGCACTTATTTTGTTTTGTCTAAGGCTCTCCTGGTCCAGAGATCTCTTCTGGCTATGCTTTCCAGATTCATGGACTAGCTGTTAAGAAAACTTTCTTCTGTATCTATGAGCCTGGGCTCAGTAGCTGAGAGCTGTTGTTCTATGGAGTGTAATTATGGTGGGAGACTGGAGCTCTGTAGAATGTGATGGTCCCCTCTGTAATTTAGGACAAGTTTTGAAGATGAAGATTGAAATCTGGAATGTAATTCCATGTTCAGTCAGGAGCCAGGGAACAGAGCAATATACCGGGGTGCTCTTAGTGGCCTATGTTGCTGTAGTCAAAGCTGTTATGCATAAGTTGTAGTGTTTTATGGATCATTGCTTCTACATAATGAGACTTACAAGAATTCACCCTGGAAATAGCAAAGTATGGTTCACCATGTTAAACTCAGGTTTCCTGTTTTGACCATTAGATACACTGCCTCCCTCCAATAAGCATTTGTCGTTAAATGTGGTAGCTTAGCAAAATATCACAAGAGTGTTTAGCTTTCAGGGCTGTATGAGGTAGGGAATAACCTAAGTTTGTAGAGTCAGTTTTTTAGGGTTGGGAGTTAGTGCTGTGATTATCTGCTCTGAGCATCTGCACAACAAAAGTTACCACATTTCACCTGTAATTCCCGAGTCAAGTCAATACCTGTGATTGAGCTAGGTTCTTGATCTGTTGTTTGTTTAGTCGTTGATGATTTTCTATATTACTGAAAAAGTTGAAACACAGCAGGCTAAATTCTCATCTGGCTAAGAGGGCAAAACTCCATTGAAATCCCATTGGCTAGGACAGTAGGCTTGGGTCATACTTGGGAGACCCAGGTTCAATTCTCTGCTCTGCCACTGGCTTCCTATGTGACCTCAGGCAAGTCACTGGATATCTCTGTGCCTCCATTCCCATCTGTAAAATGTAAAATAGCACTTTCCTACATGCCCTGTGGAACCAGGGAGGAAGAGAGAGGCTAGCTCGTGTGCAATAGAAATTTTTGGGAGGGTTCATGTATATTTCTGCCCCACGCAATTTGGCAAAGGTGAGAGCAGGAAGTAGTTGGAGTGGCTGTAGAGGCAGACATGATCAGGCCATCCACTAGGGGCAGGTAGGAACACCTTTCCTCTTCTTGTCTTCCTGCTAGCGAGGGATCATCACAGAGAAAAAAGAGACAGAAGGGGCACTCATGTCCCGTTTCCCAGAGCTGGACATGTCTACACATTAAGCTACGCAACTTCAGCTACTTCAATTGTTGAAGTTGTAATAGCTTAATTTGGCTTTTGGAGCTGTCTACACAGCAGGAAGTGAAAGGAAGAACACTCTTCCTTTGACTTCCCTTACTCCTTGTGAAATGAGGGTTATAGGAGTCGGAGTAAGACATCCTCCAACTTGACATTATTTCAAAATAATGGCTGACTGTGTAGATGCTCTCTCTTTTTGTTTCAGAATAACGTCAGTTATTCCAAAATAACGCTTCTGCGTAAACATAGCCTAAGAAGCGCAGTAGCAGAGAGTAGGAACCTATGACAAGGCAATGGCAGATTCTTTGAGACAGGTTTCAGTCATGTTCCAATTATTCTGTTGGTGTGAAGGCAAAGCTGAACTTTCACCTAAAAGGCCTGAATTCAGAGAACAAAGTAAGCTAAAATGGCCCAATGATTGACCCTGGAGATGAAATCTCAAGCACCAATTTTGATTTGAATATACTCCCCTATCACAATTGGCATGGCATCTAGAATAAGAGAATTAACTTTATTTTATGTGATCTGAAATTATGATATTTAGTGGACCTATTAACTAATCATGAAGCACACAAAATTTCCGAGTGACCAATTATTTTATTTGATAAATATGTAGAAAAAATTATCTGGAATCAACTAAAAATGCACTTAAACATGATGGTATGTAACATAACCCAACTAGCTAACTTGGTATTAGGGGTTACCAAAGAAAATTAGTAGGTACCAGGTTTAAAACAAACAAAAGGAAGTACTTCTTCACACAATGCAGACAACCTGAGGAGCTTCTTGAAAGAGAATGCTTTCAAGGCCGGGACATTAACAGGATTAAAAAAAGAGCTAGATAAATTCATGGTCCCACAATGGTGTCCCTAGCCTCTGTTTGTCAGAGTCTGGGAATAGGTGACAGGGGTGGGATCACTTAATGATTACCTTGGGGGTGCACCTAGCATTGGCCACTGTCGGCAGACAGGATACTGAGCTAGATGGACCTTTGGTCTGACCCATTATGGCCATTTTTATGTTATGAAAAAATGTCTCACTGATCAAAGGAAAAATCTGAAAAATTCCAGACTACAATTTCCAAGTCCCATATTCTAGAAATGTCTGACTAATATTGTCAGTGGCACTTAATTGATGGAGATTGTGAGCCAACATGAGTATAAGCGAATCTTAGCTGAAGAGAAATAGTTTTTCTTCCAGTGACATAGGGCTGGATTATGGCTTTAGACACAGCAGTGAACAAGAGGTGAAGCACTGTGCCTTAGAGAAACCTTTATATAGCATGTCGTTTTCTGTGCTCCTTTTTATGTTGACTGGTGTCAAGGCTGTTCCCCACGAATGCAGAAGATGGGGGCCCAGAAGAAAGCTTCAAAATCTTGCCTCTACAGGCACTGGTTACAAAAACTTCCCCCCAGAATCCTAATACACAGATTTTGGGAAATTTGCTGCCACCATCAAGTACTTTTTGAACCCTAAAAAAACAGAGGTGAACACTTGAAATCACCTCCAGGGGTACCCCAAGCTCTTTTACCCCAAAAGAGCTTGAAAAAGAAAAGAGGAAAAACAAGCTGGAGTTGCTGGTAGCTGACCCCTCAGTCTGAGGCACGCAGATACAGACAGATCTTCCAGGATACAAGAAATCAAATCATCACCTTAAAATAAGTGATTTTCTTTTTTAATTACAAAACAAAAGATAAACTTGATAGAGAATACTTGGTTGCTAGATGTTACAGAGCAACCAACGGAAAAAAAAATTAAAAACAGAGAAAAGTCTCGACACAATGCTTAGATGGTAAAGGAGGAGGGGAGGTGTAGAATCACACAGAGCAGTTCAAACCAAACCACAAAATAAAGAAAAACTACCATGAATGCGACTGGACTCATTTCCCTGGTACTCGTTTCTAATTTTCTCTTTGTTCAGTCCACTCCCATGCTCTGAATTCCATGAAAGGAGGGGCATGGTAGTCCTGCCTGAGTTTAAATCATTTTGGGTCTCTCGGCTCCTGGTATTACCCTTCCACACAAAGAATGCAGGCAGGGAATCAATATCCAGTTCAAATTCCAACCCTCTATCTCGATTGGCTCTCCTAGGTAGTTACCTGAATTAACTCCTTAGTCACCAGGTTCTGGTCAGCACTGCTCCTGTTCATGACAGCTGGGGAGTAGGCCTTCATGCTGCCTCAAGGCCAATTCTGCTTTGGAGGCAGAGCCCTGGATTCTCCTGCTCCCTGCTCTCCTGCTATTCATTTAGTCCCTTTAGGAGCATCAGTCATGGAGCACCACCTATGTCTGGCACTATTCTGGTATGGTTGCACAGTGAGTGGGGAACTTCATTTTCCCTGCTTCTCTGTGCACAGGGAGACGGGAGCACCACATATCCCTTAATGGTTGTATGTTCATATTTTCTTGCATGTTTTTCATATTGACACTTCAAAGTCACATTTACTGCCTTTGTATAAACTAAATAGCCCTTGTACAAGAAGCCTCAACCTGCTTATGACACTTCTGTAAGAAAAGAGCAACAGTAACAGAAGGTAAGGAACAAATTCCAGCCCCGTTCTATTTTGTCTCTGAAATTAGTGTACTGTAACTCTGCAAAACCAGCACCTGTGCTGGACCTGGGTACTGCCCCATGCAGAGCCCCCCTCACACAGGTTAATTCTCCTGCAGAAAGCAACAACTTGTGGGGCCTGTCTTGTCTCACTGAGAGAAATTGCAAGACATCCATTGAGTTAAATTGCAAAGCTTCCATCAAGAGCAAGCATATGCCTCATTACAGGAGAATTGAGTTGAGGCTGATAGCCTTCCTATAGTTTTATGAACTATCCCATAGCAGTGAAAATGTAACTGAAAAAGTTGCATTAGATGGTTTACAAAACCTATAGAAAAATTATCCTTTCCCATTACACTTCAGCAGGTTTCTCAACAAGACTAAGAAGGTGATTTGGGTTCCCTATATGCTAAAAATGTGTTCACCACCAGCTCTACCAGGTTTTAATCAAAATTGTGCCCTTCCCGGCTCCAGTCACAAAGGGCCATTGCAATATCAACTCTGTGGGGTACAATAAGTGTGTCTCACTTGGCCATTATACTTTATCACAGATGAGGCAGTTTGATTTTGGGCCTATCTGCATCGCCACTATGCAATAACTCCTGTCTATACTAACTATAGTTCCATAAGTAAACAATGGGGATGACACTGTAACTCACATTAATGCAGTCACATTACTTCCTGATAACTCCAATTATCTCCTGTCATTCCTATAACATAATTAAAATGTTTAATTGTTTGCTTTAGATAAGATAGGTTATAAAAGCTATAACAGTTCCTGGGGACTTAATGACCAGCTGCCGTTAATGGCCTAAAGCCTCTAGTCATCAAACCTTTCAAGCAGTCATTGATTTCAAGGAAATGCCCTGTGTCCGGAACATTTCAATATCCTCTTGGATTTAAGCCATATTTGACCTCACAATCAATTGATCACACAAATACACTGATGCAATTTATTATACCCTGACCTCAGTCTACCCAGAAAAAATTTACAGTGTGAATAGGGTTATGTCATGTCATTGAGCATGATAATCTAATGTGGCAAATCTCCACTGGGATGACTATAAAAAAATATACAGCCAAGCTGTACCAAAGCTGACAGAGGTTTTATTAGTGCTAATAGTCCACAATCAATGTAAAACAGAGAATGAGGGAAGTCTGGATTCTTCTGTTATTCTGAGAATTGCACCAATGCTGGTTGGAAATTTATAATCCTGGTTCCCATGCAGCTGCTGCTTCCACAGAGAAAAGAGAAGAAAGACTAAAATAGTACAAACTTGGGTAAAAATGAAAAGGAAAAAAAAGACGAAAAAAGCAATAATGTCATTTTTCATAAACTCCATCTTTGTTTAAAAAGACAGTGGCCATATGTGCGATTATAAATGGGGCTGGTCATAACCTCAGCTAGGCTTGGCTGACACTTCCCATTATAAGACCCTGCTGCAGTTGTTTTAAGTTTGCTGGTTTTTAACTGTTTGAAATGAAATTGTCTGTACTACTTTTTTGTCTTTGGCAAATGTTTTGGGGAAGGTTTCAGTCAAACGGTTTAGCCCAGGGCGCTCAAACTCACAGTCCATGGGCCATCTACAGACAGACCATATTCGCACAGCAAAAGTGGGGTGAGATCTTCAGTCTGAGTGCGGGTCTCAAATATCTCATAGCGATGGGAGCGGGGGACTGCTGCTCTGCTTAGTGTCCTCCTAACCGCAGCAATAGTGTGAGAACCCCTTGTCAGCAAGGCATCCAGGCTGTGCACCAGGTCAGGTAGTAGGACTGGCTGGGGGGGCTGCTGGCTGTGGCAGAAAGGGCTCAAGAGTATAGCTCTCCACCCTCTCCAGCTGAAGTGAGTGCCTCGCTCCTTGCCCTTTGTCACCAGGATATATAGGAGTTGCTGAAGGAGGGGCCACTGCTGCTCTAGCAAACGCTGTTGCTCAGCCACTTCTCCTGGCCAGCCAGATCTCGCTTTCTTGGGGGACCATTGGAGGGGTGCGCTCGCACCCTTGCAGACCACATGTACCAAAAAAGCACCCTATCCTGAAATTCCTGTGTACGGGTCTGAAAGCAGATCAATTAATCTGTGTATATCAAGTTAGTCTTATAAGAATGTGTTTAGCATTTAGTCTCTATAAAATGCTTGTAAATTTCTACATGCATTAAGCTTCCGTGTCATGTCTGTATCCTACACTATAAGGTGAATTGGCTATGTTGCTAGCGATTGAAAAATTGCAGTTTGCACATGCTATGCCAAGAGGTCTACTAATGGACAGTAATGGTACTGTTTTTCCTATGCTTTGTGACTCCTCTTTGCTGGGCCCAGGTAGCACGAAGTGGGAAGCTGCCTGATTCAAATTCAGATGTGATAAAAGTCAGACCTGCGTGTGGAGGAGTGACCTGGAACAATAGGTGTCATTAATTCAGGAGTGGACCTGGGGCAAAGAGTTGGCAGAAGATTCAGAATGGCTGGGCAAGGAGACTAGAACTGGGATCAGAAGTTTGAAGCATGGAAACTGGGAGTGGCTAAAACTCGGAATGGCTATATGAGAAGAATGGGACTGGGATGAGATTCCAGAGATGGGAAAGACATAAGACTTGTACAGGGGAAGGGGATAGGGCAAGAGGGCTCAATGGACCAAATGGTCTGCCAACTAGAGTTCTCTTCCCTCCATATCCTGGGGATGAACCCAAAATCCTTGAGTCTCACTTTTCTTCTGTTGGCAGCAAGCATTTGTGAAACCCACTGGCAAAGTGTGTCTCTCACTCCCCTCTAGTGCTGATCCAAATAGAGGCTCACACTACTCTTATCAGTTACTCCATTAGTCCAAGTGGCAGAGGTTTGTACTGTGGCTCGAAGGCTACATCTACACTGGCCCCTTTTTCGGAAGGGGCATGCTAATTTTGAAAGTGGGAATAGGGGAATCCGCGGGGGATTTAAATATCCCCCGCGGATTTAAATAAACATGTCCGCCGCTTTTTTTCCGGCTTGGGGAAAAGCCGGAAAAAAAGCATCTAGACTGGCCCGATCCTCCGGAATAAAGCCCTATTCCGGAGGATCTCACTTTTGGATAAGAGATTCTCCGGAATAGGGCTTTATTCCGGAGGATCGGGCCAGTCTAGACGCTTTTTTTCCGGCTTTTCCCCAAGCCGGAAAAAAAGCGGCGGACATGTTTATTTAAATCCGCGGGGGATATTTAAATCCCCTGCGGATTTCCCTATTCCCACTTTCAAAATTAGCATGCCCCTTCCGAAAAAGGGGCCAGTGTAGATGTAGCCTTAAAGGTCCCACTCTGCTGATGATCCACACAGGTGTCAATATGATGCCACATGATAGAATCTGGGTTTTTTTTTCCCAGTTTGCTTTAAAAAAAAAAACCACCTAGGAAATTAAGCATAAAAGCCCTTATCTCAAAAGAACATGATTAAGATTGCAAAATCAAACACTCAAAAGTTAGAAAATATGATAATTAAAGTTGCCTGTGTGCATTCTAATTATGCATGGAAGGATTAGATTTACATCAGTAAATACATGTCAGTAAACATCAATCTGGGCAAGAGCAGAGATAGGGTCCAGAATGACTTAGACAAATTGGAGGATTGGGCCACAAGAAATCTAATAAGGTTCAACAAGGACAAGTGTAGAGTCCTGCACTTGGGATGGAAGAATCCCAAGCATAGTTACAAGCTGGGGACCAACCAGTTAAGTAGTAGTTCTGCAGAAAGGGATCTGGGGGTTACAGTGGATGAGAAGCTGGATATGAGTCAACAGTGTGCCCTTGTAGCCAAGAAGGCTAATGGCATATTAGGTTGCATTAAGAGGAGCATTGCCAGCAGATCCAGAGATGTCATTATTCCCCTTTATTCGGCTTTGGTGAGACCACATCTGGAGTATTGTGTCCAGTTCTGGGCCCCCCACTACAAATAGGATGTGGACACATTGGAGAGGGTCCAGCAGAGGGCAACCAAAATGATTAGGGGGCTGGAGCATATGACTTATGAGGAGAGGCTGAGGGAGTTGAGTCTGTTTAGTCTGCAGAAGTGAAGAGTGAGGGGGGATTTGATAGCAGCCTTCAACTTCCTGAAGGGAGGTTCCAAAGAGGATGGAGAAAGGCTGTTCTCAGTAGTGACTGATGGCAGAACAAGAAGCAATGGTCTCAAGTTGTGGTGGGAGAGGTCCAGGTTGGATATTAGGAAAAACTATTTCACTAGGAGGGTGGTGAAGCACTGGAATGGTTTACCTAGGGAAGTAGTGGAGTCTCCATCCCTAGAGGTGTTTAAGTCTCGGCTTGACAAAGCCCTGGCCGGGTTGATTTAGTTGGAATTGGTCCTGCCTAGAGCAGGGGGCTGGACTTGATGACCTTCTGAGGTCTCTTCCAGTTCTATGGTTCTATGATTCTATGAATCTGACCATACACCTACCAATCCATTGATAGTAATCAAAATGAACAGATAGGCAAAGTAACAAAATGCTTCTTGAGATCTTATTTGAGTTTAATTTAAGGCTAATTTACTTTGCATATTTCAACATATGCTGTTGACTTTAACAGTTTTTTAACAGTTGGCATGTATTTTAAATCTATACTGTTGTTAATTAATTTTCTGATTTGTTCCCTCCATAATTTCCAACAACCATGAAAATTTAAACCGATACAAATTTTTAAAATGCTTATACCTGTGAAAACATACATTAATCATTTTTTATTTTTCTCAAAATATTGCTATCCACTGAAATTATTAAAAAAAAATCAAACTCTGCCAAATCTAAATATGAAAGTGTGGGATCATGAAACTTAAGACATTGATTCATTGATCTAAAACTGACTGAAGTCAATGGAAGGACCTCAATGGCTTAGAATTAGACACTTAGGGTATGTCTACACAGCAGAGGAAGATCAAAACTGCCGCTGTTGGTCTTCCAAGGTTCGAGTTAGCGGTCAAGTTCAGATAGCTAATTCGAACTGAGGAGTGCTCCTGTCAATGCTGGTAACCCTCATTTCATGAGGAGTAAGGGAAGTTGAAGGAAGAGTGTTCTTCCTTCAAACGTCTTGCAATGTAGACAGTGCCAAATACCGTGTTAAGTTACTTTGACTTCAGCAATGCAATAACATAGCTGAAGTTGCGTATTTTAATTTGACTTTGTCCCGTAGCGTGGACATACCCTTAGTTGCTCAAGATAAGAGCCAACTGTGACAGTAAAGGATCTATACTTTAGTCTTCTCTGTTATGTCTAAGGTTACTGCAAGCATTTTGGTTCATTTGTATTATTTTTGGCACCAATTATTTAGACTGGTCACTTTTATATTTAATTCTTCATAATGAGATAATTAATGCTTTGATTGTATATGTTCACAGAGTTCTCTGTAAGAGCAAAACAGGATAATAGCTACTCAATAACTACTTATGATAATGCAGATGGGCTCGTGTGTACACTACACAGTCTATTGCTCCATGGATTCAGGAGCAATCCGTGTGACTGACATGTTAGCTAGTTGCAACATCTGGAGGACAAGATATTTCACCTCTGACTCAATTAGCTATGCTGCAGAGAGTCAAGGCAAAATGTGAAATTTAATGGCAATATCCACGGTGGGATGAACACACCACAGCCACATCGAGGGGAGAGTGTGATTTTAGTTGCACTGCTGAATTCCGGTGCCAGAGGTCAGAATTTGGCCTCAGGAGTGTGTGAGAAACTGTAGCCCACAAGATGTTTTTAGTTAGAGTTGGGTGATAAGGCTGTTTAAATATGACATCAACATTCTGTCAGGAGAACACTCTCTGAACTCACAAATTTTCAGATCTCTCAGCAGTGGAAGGGATCTAGCAGCTGAAAAGCTATATTTGCCTAGACAGGGTCTCCATTAGACTAAAATGTGCTAAAAGGGAACAGGTAGCACATGGCTAGATTTCTAATTCAGCACAGTAGGCACATGCCTAGAGGCACCAGCATTTTAGGGACACCTTACCTTTCTAACATTGTGTGCACACAACAATCAGTTGTAGGCAGAGTGGGCACGGAAGGTACTGTGCCTAGGAGCACATAAAGTGTTACTGCAACCCTGAGGTCGTCATGTGGCCTACTCTTCTCCCTGTCCTTTAGTTCTGGCTATAGTATACAGGCTGTAGTGAAGAGAAATGGTATCCCTAGCCTCTGTTTCTCTGGAGATGGATGACAGGAGAGGGATCATGTAAGGATTATCTGTTGTGTTCCCTCTCTGGGGCATCTGGCATTGGCCACTGTTGACAGACTGGATACTGAGCTAGATGGACCTTTGGTGTGACTCAGTATGGCCGTTCTTATGTGAAGATTCCCTCAGTTCAATAGCTATTTTGTGCTGAGCAAAACCATTTTTAAAAAGCTTTATTTTGTCTTCAGTGTTTAGTTCAGTGTTTACTAGATGAGTCATGGATAGGAAGGATTGAGGCCAGATCTACACTACAAACTTATTAGTATGAAAAATCCACCCCCTTTGACAATGTACTTATACTGACCTACTCCTCAGTGTAAACAGTGCTGTGTCAACAGCAGGAGACATGGTTCTGTCAACGTAGTTCTCCTGTTCTCACAGAAATAGGTTAACAATGTAGACAGAAGAAGCTCTTCTGCTGGTGTCCTAGCATCTCCACTAAAGCACTCCAGCAGCACAGTTGCACTGGGTACTAAGGGCATGTTTACACTAGAAAATTATTTTGAAATAACTACATTTCATTTAGCTCCCAATTTTACAAAATTGAAATAGGGTGTCCCCACTACAGGGAAGCCTCACAATTAGTTCAAGGAAGGCTCCATTAATGTGGTCATGCTACCACAACTTAGAGCCCCAGGAAACAATAGAGCAATTAGTCTGAATTACTCTGGGGAGTAGTTACAGGCAGTCCCCGGGTTACATACAAGATAGGGACTATAGGTTTGTTCTTAAGTTGAATTTGTATGTAAGTTGGAACTGGCTCCAGATTCAGCTGCTGCCACTGAAACTGACCAGGGGCTGACTACAGGAAGCTGGAGGCAGAGTTGCTCTGCCCCCAGCTTCCTGGAATCAGCCTGATCAGTTTCAACAGCTGCTGAATCTGGAGCCTGGGACAGAACAGCTGGAGCGCTGCCCGGTAGGTTCCCAAAGGACCAACCCAGCAGCACCCCAGCTGCTCTACCCGAGGCGTCCTGCAACTAAAGCCTGGTCTTCTGGGGGGGGGGGCACACTAGCTGCGCCCCGCCCCCCCCCCCCAGCAGACCAGGGAGACCCGAGCAAAGCCACACAGGCGGAGGAACCCCGCTGCCCGTGCGGCTTTGCTCTTGTCTCCCTGGGTGCTGGGGGGAGCCCCCCCCAGCACACCAGGGAGACCCGAGCAAAGCCGCACAGGCGGAGGGACCCCGCTGCCCGTGTGGCTTTGCTCCTGTCCCCCTGGTCTGCTGGGGGGGGGGGTCCAGCAAAGCTGCTGGACCCCCCCAGCAGACCAGGGAGACCGGGAGAAGCTTTTCTTGCCCCGGAGGACACGGGTGGCGACCCGGCGCCCGTGAGCTCCGGGGCGAGAAAAGCCCCATTCGTAAGTGTGGATCTGATGTAAGTCGGATCCGCGTAAGTCGGGGACTGCCTGTATTTCAAAATAGTGGCACTGGAGTGTCCACGCTAATGCTATTTCAAAATAACCATTATTCCCCAAGGAAAGTAGGAGTACAGATTTCAAAATAAGCAGCCTGTTATTTTGAAATAACAGTCTTGTTAGTGTGGACGCTCCGCATATAAATTCAACCTAATGGGGGTTATTTCGAAATAGCACCCGGGCTCGTCTACACTGGCCCCTTTTCCGGAAGGGGCATGTTAATTTCAGAAGCCGTAATAGGGAAATTCGCGGGGGATTTAAATATCCCCCGCGGCATTTAAATAAAAATGTCCGCCGCTTTTTTCCGGCTTTTAGAAAAGCCGGAAAAGAGCATCTACACTGGCCCCGATCCTCCGGAAAAAGCGCCCTTTTCCGGAGGATCTTATTCCTACTTCAAAGGGCGCTTTTTCTGGAGGATCGGGGCCAGTGTAGACGCTCTTTTCCGGCTTTTCTAAAAGCCGGAAAAAAGCGGTGGACATTTTTATTTAAATGCCGCGGGGGATATTTAAATCCCCCGCGGATTTCCTTATTACGGCTTCTGAAATTAACATGCCCCTTCCGGAAAAGGGGCCAGTGTAGACGTAGCCCCCTTGTGTAGACCAGGGCTAAGTGGGCAACTTTTTAGAAAAGATAAATAGAAATCACTGTATTTAGGGGGGTTAGATAAGTAAGAGTAGTACGAGACCTATGTATAAAGAAAGCTTTGTTATCGGCACTTTGTTAACCAGAAAATTGGTTAACCAGCATTGCCCCCAGCCATAATGCCCAGCTGAATGGCTTGATAGATGGCTTGATGCCTCAACTGTTGTGGGGTCTCCAATAGCTGGCACTGCCTGATGACATCATCAGGTGCCTTCTTCCCCCTCAGCCTGCCTCAAGCTTGTGGGAGCCAGATCTGCTGGAGGGTTCCTGGGCAACTTAGGAAAGCTCTGTGCCTTGAGGGAAAGGTGTTCCCAAGAAGAGGGAGGTTGCTCACCACAGTCTCCTTTGAGTAGGGGGCAGGAGCAGAGCAATAAGCTAGAGTATTTGGCACATTCATTTAATCGGCAACCCCCCTTCCCTATGAATGCCAGATAGCAAAAACTTCACTGTAAATGTGGAAATAGAGAAAAGAAAGTAGAAGATTATAGAAGGAAATGTATTCTACAAATTGCTTTCAAAACTAGCACCAGGAGATGTCTACCAATGAGTGATATAAGGTAAAGAATTCCACCAGATAAATCATACTTGCACTCACCTCATTCAAGAGTTAGCCATCTGCCTCTGTTAAGTGAGGTTAAATGCAACCTCTGCCCTAATTTTTCCAGAAATTCCAAAGCAACCTTAAAACAATAAACTGGGTAACAAGCATTGTGGATGTGAGGAAGTGGTAGATGTGGTCTATCTTGACTTTAGTAAGGCTTTAGATACAGTCTCACATGACTTTCCCATAAACAAACTAGGGAAATCAATCTAGATGGTGCTACTGTAAGGTAGGTGCATAACTGGTTAGAAAACCATTCCCAGGCAGTAGTTATCAATGGTTCACAGTCATGTTAGAAAGGCATATTGAGCAGGGCCCCAAAGGAATCAGTTCTAGTCCTGGTTTTGTTTAGTATCTCAACAGTAATTTATATGGTGGCATAGAGAGTACACTTGTAAAGTTTGTGGATGGTACCAAGCTGTAAAGAGTTGTAAGAGGATAGGATTCAAATTCAAAATTATTTGGACAAATTGGAGAAATGGTCTGAGGTAAATAGGATGAAATTCAACAAGGACAAATGCAAAGTGTTCCACTTAGGAAGGAACAATTACTTGCACGCATACAAAATAGGAAATGACTGCCTAGGAAGTAGTACTGCAGAAAAGGATCTGGAGGTCAGAGTGGATCACAAGCCAAATATGAGCCAACAGAGTAACATTGTTGCAAAAAACACCAAAACCAAACAAACCATTGTTCTTTTTTGTATTGAGTGTTGTAAGAAAGATACTAGAAGTAATTCTTCTCTACTTCATATTGCTTAGGCCTCATCTGTAGTATTGTGTCCAGTTCTGGGTGCTACTTTTCTGGGATGATCCAGATAAATTGGAAAAAGTCCAGAGAATAAAAAGAAAACATGATTAAAGGTCTAGAAAACATGGCCTGTGAAAGAAGATTGAAAAAACTGGCTTTGTTTAGTCTGGAGAAGAGAAGGCTCAGGGGAAACATGATAACAGTTTTCAAGTACATAAAAGTTTGTTAAAAAGAGGAAGGCAAAAAAAATCTCCTTAACTACTGAGAATAGGAGAAGAAGCAAAAGGGCTTAAATTGTAGCAAGGACACTTTAGATTGAACATTAGGAATGTCTCCCTAACTGTCAGGGTGGTTAAGCCCTAGAATAGATTGTCCAAGGAGGTTGTGTACTGGAGCCATTATTGGAGTCAGAGCAGGTTAGAGAAACACCTATTATCCAGCTCCCAAAGCTCAGGGCCCCACCAGTATTGGAGAGTCCTGGTACTCCATCTCTTCTGCTGTCCCACAGCACACAAAGTCTACTAGCTTGGGCTTTCTGGGCTCTGGTGTGTAAGGAAAAGGTGGGGAGTGTCTTTCTCCTTTTCAGTCAAGGTGGTTTGGGTTGTGGGGGAGTTTGGGTTTTTTGTTTTTGTTTTTGTTTTGTTTTACTTCTCACTTTCTCACTTGTGTGTGGCCCCCAGCTGATTTTTTCAGTGGGTCAGCAGCCCCTGACCCAAAAAAGGTTCCCCATCCCTGGTGTAGATAACATTTAGTGAATGCAGGGGTCTGAACTAGAGGACTTCTTGAGGTCCCTTCCAGTTCTCCCATTCTGTAAACATTTTTTTAAATAGTGAAGAAGGAGAATCTGGGGAGACTGGTCAGCTCATCTGAGTCCCCAGAAAAATCATGGAGGAGATCCTCAAGGATACATTTTGAAGCACTTGGAAGAGAAGAAAGTGATCAGGAACAGTCAACATGGATTCAACATGAGCAAGTCATGCCTGACCAACCTGATTGCCTTCTATGACAAGGTAACTGGCTCTTGGATACATGGAAGGTGGTGATGTGATATATGTTGACTTTAGCAAAGCTTTTGATATGGTCTCCCACAGTATTCTTGCCAGCAATTTAAAGAAGTATGAATTGGATAAATGGACTATAAGATGAATAGAAAGCTGGCTAGATTATTGGAGTCTTTAGATAGGGATGAATGGCTCAATGTTTGGTTAGTGGTTGGTATCCACTGGAGTGCCCCAAAGGTTGATTCTAGGGCCAGTTTTGTTCAACATCTTTATTAATGACCTGGATGAAGTCATGAATTGCACCCTCCGCAAATTCACAAATGACACTAAGCTAGAGGGAGAGGGAGATTTGCTGGAGGGTAGAGATAGTGTCTATAGTGACCTGGACAAATTGGAAGATTGGACCAAAAGAAATTTGATGAGGTTCAACAAGGACAAGTGCAGAATCCTGCACATGGGAAGGAAGAATCCCAAGTTCTGTTACAGGCTGGGGACTGACTGGCTAAGCAGCAATTCTTCAGGAAAGGACCTGGGGATTTCAGTGGATGAGAAGCTGAATGTGAATCAGCAGTTTGCTCTTGTAGATAAGAAGGCTAATGGCATATGGGTGTGCATTAGTCATATTGTTAGTAGATCTAGGGAAGTAATTCTTCCCCTTTATTTGGCATTGGTGATGCCATATCTGGAGTACTACACCCAATTCTGGGCCCCCCATTATAGAAAGATGATGATGCATTTGAGAGAGTCCAGTGGAGGAAGACAATAATGATTAGGGTGCTAGAGCACATGACTTGTGAGGAGAGGCTGAGAGTTTGGGCTTATTTAGTCTACAGAAGAGAAGTGGGAGGGAGGACTACCTTCAGGGCACCCCTTATCCGGCCTTCTTTATGGCCGTCGTGACAGTGACACTCCCCGGATGGCTGATATTGGTAACAGATGACAGAATGAGGAGCAATGGATTCAAGTTGCAGTGGAGAAGGTCTGTTTTGGATATTAGGAAAAACTATTTCAGTAGGAAGTTAGTAAAGCACCGGAATGGGTTACCTAGGGAGGTGGTGGAATCTCCATCTCTAGAGGTTTTTAAGTCATGGCTTGATGAAGCCCTGGCTAGGATGATTTAGTTGGGGTTGGTCCTGCTCTTATCAGGGGGTTGGATGCAATGACCTTATGAGGGCTCTGATAACCCTGATGATTCTAAAAATGGTCCTTTAACTACTAAAAAGAAATGGCAGCTACATATAGAAGAGGTAGGTAAATATGATCTTGAAGTTTATATACATTTTTAAAAAGCTGGAGGGAATTTAGTCATCACTTTACACAAAGATTTGTTAAAATGGAGCATTCTGCCAGGGTATGTCTACACTACCCCGCTAGTTCGAATTAGCGGGGGTAATGTAGTCATCCGCAATTGCAAATGAAGCCCGGGATTTGAATTTCCCGGGCTTCATTTGCATGAAGCCGGCCGGCACCATTTTTAAATGCCAGCTAGTTCGAACCCCGTGCCGCGCGGCTACACGCAGCACGGAGTAGCTAGTTCGGATTAGGCTTCCTATTCCATGAGGAGTACAGCTAGTTCGGATTAGAAGCCTAATCCGAACTAGCTACTCCGTGCCGCGTGTAGATGCGCAGCACGGGGTTCGAACTAGCCGGCATTTAAAAATGGCGCCGGCCGGCTTCATGCAAATGAAGCCCAGGAAATTCAAATCCCGGGCTTCATATGCAATTGCGGGTGACTACATTACCCCTGCTAGTTCAAACTAGCGGGGTCGTGTAGACATATCCCCATTTAGCAGAAAAGGACACACATACCAGTAGATAAGATTTTATAAGGGCTAGTCAGACACTTGCAGAAATGGAATAACCTATGCTATCAGTAGGTAGAGATTGGTACAACAAGATCATGAGCCATATGTATCCATTATGGATTTCTGTACTAACTTATCCAAACTCCTTTGAGCTAGAAATCAGACTGTAAAAGTCACACAAACAGATTTATCTTGTGAGATATTTGTTTTTTTCCTGGTAAACATTAATAAGATTACATCTATGCTACAAGCTAGGTCCTAGCTTGCAAGAACTATCACTCTAAAAGTGGTAGTGTAACCATGGCAGCAATGGAGAACAGAAAAGGTTAGCCATCCTCAATACAGCCTGGCCTGAGCCTTGTTATGGCTAGCCCATGTCACAGTCGCCATTGCCTGTGTTATTGTGACTATGCTACTGCTTTTATTTCACTAGCTGACATGAATCATGTCCCTAGGTCATAGTGTCAACAAAGCCCTGGAGAACGACCTTTTCTTATTATTGTATTGCTGGTACTTCTGGTCACAGCCAAAATCAAACCCCTGCTAGTCCCACAAAAATGGACAAGCTTTGGTTTGATGTTTGGTTTAAATTTTGGAGGAGAGTTATTTTAGATGAATAAAACAATGAGTAGTCCTGTAGCACTGTCTCTAAGGTTCTACAGGACCACTTTTTTTAAAGTTACAAACTAACACAACTACCCCTCTGAGGCTTTTAGCTGAATAGTTCATCCTCACTTTTAATGTTCCTATATATTTTGTTGTTTCACACAAGATAAATATTTCAGTGCAAAGGGAACACAGGGCACATTCTTGTCATGCATGAGTCAGATATCTTTATCTGGTTCTGAAAATTCTTTTCAAATTGGTAAGTATTTCTAGACCGTCCCAATACAATGGACCATATTCTTCAGTAGAGCCAAAAAAAAGTGTAAATTAAGTGGAGACCAGACTAATTTTCATTCTTGTCTCTGTACTACAGACTCCCCAGCATAATTCTCTTTACTTAAGCAGTTATCAGAGAAGAGGATTTGCCCCTTATTATATTACATAAAACACAGAGAAAGTGTGACCAAACTTATGGGATTTAATAGGAAATGATAACCTTTCTCTAGTTTATTTGAACTGTCCTACAAAATTTAATAGAGAATTATATTCCTACTGCTGAATGTATAACATGGTTGAAACACAGATGGAAAATACTTGTATCTATTAAATTTAATGGGTTTTTAGCATAATTTCTATAAGAAACCTATTGGTTCCATCCCCATTAAACCCTATATGACTTTTACATAAGGGAAGTTTAGCTGTCATGATTTATTATGTCATCTGAGCCAATGCAATTATATTCTGTGACTGAGCTGTCATTCTCCAAATCTGAACCCCAATCCTGTAATCAGATCCAGGCAGGTGAATCCTTACATCTATGTAAAGCCCCCTATAAGTGGTGAGGAAAAGTTAACACCAGAGCTCTTATATAGAACTGTTTCTTGTAAAGAACTAATTCACCAGATGAGAATTACTGAAATAATCCATGAGAAATAACACTTGTGCTAACCCCTAATGCAGGCATGTCCAAAGTCTGGCCCGCGGGCCAATTGCGGCCCGTGTTCCGGTTTAATACGGCCCCACAGGTAATTTGGCAATATCTATCTTTTATGGCCCCCAACGAATCCATATGTATTGAGATGAATACATTGTAAAATCTCAGTTAATGTCAGTTGGTCTAAATCAGTTATAAATATATTTGGACACAACATGTATACTTGGTGGCTTATGTTCCTGTTCATATTTTTTGAACTTAAAAGTTGACAGACAGCCTTTATTACCAATAATATGTAATGTACTTTACAATGTTCCTGACATATATTTCAGCTTCCTGGATTTTTTTTCATCTGGCCTTCAGATATGAAAGGCAGAGTGATTTAACACCTGTTTAGATTTGTCATCCATGTGACGGAATGAAAAGTATGCCGTTTGCAATAAACTTTGCATAAAATAGTTAATTTGCATTTAATTTTAATGGTTCAAAGAATGTCAGGCAAAATGGTCGGCCCTCACACATGTTCACTTCATAAAATCTGGCCCTCTTTGAAAAAAGTTTGGACACCCCTGCCCTAATGCTAATGTTTCTTCTCTAGCATCTCATCCCTGCACCTTAATTCAAAATTTAAGAGTGACACCTACAATTTTACATCTCATTGTATGCGACATATTTGATAGAATTCCAGCATTATACAGAAGATCTACAGATGGATAATCTGGGAAAACTTGTCTCTCTCTTTTTTTAAGTTCTGTGAGATAGCACCAGCTTGTCTGGTTAATTGAGATCCGGAGACCAGCAGTTAGTTAATTAATGAGACTGACATTCCTGAACAGACAGGTTCTGGCATGTGTCCAGGTATACGCACTCTATTGTATTAAGTTGTCCCTGCAGTGAAATAACTCATTTTACAAAATTAGGAAGTGGTGCTACATATGTACATATTCCTTTAACCTGGGTATTTAATTTACACGGTCTATTAATAAATACAGATTTTGTTTGAACATCACCAATTTGCTGAGCTTCAATGTTACATGACATTAAAGAAGGCTAGAAGATAATTGCTTATATTTGTGATGAACTGGGGACCTTAGAAATGTTCTCCAAAGAGGAAAACAATTTGAAAAAATATGAATATTTGAAAATAACTATAAATATTAAAAATAGTTATTTTGAACAACATGGTCAGGCCACTGCCTTAAGTAATGGATCTATCCAGTAGTATTGGAAACTGTAGAGATTGAAGGCTTATTGCATTTGTAATGTAAACACAGCTGTCAGTAATACCTTTATCATCAAGCAATTCGAACCACCGCCTACTGAATTAATATTTGCTATATGTGAGAAACAGGTAGGTGTACACAGTCTGACTTGGCAACCTTTCCTCATGTTAGTGAGCACCTGTTTGTGCAGTCCTATTGACAAATAGTCTTCCTATTGACTTCATTGTGCTCAAGTGGATGGTAAATAGTCAATAAAGTTAGGATTGTATAGTCTGACTTATGGCATCCATTAGACTGAGGAAGTAATAGAATCAAGGGGACCTGAAGTTGCTTGTTTGTTTGTTTGTTTGTTTGTTTGTTTGTTTGTTTGT
Source organism: Pelodiscus sinensis (assembly GCF_049634645.1). Taxonomy (NCBI): domain Eukaryota; kingdom Metazoa; phylum Chordata; order Testudines; family Trionychidae; genus Pelodiscus; species Pelodiscus sinensis. The sequence continues at coordinate 14,207,625 of NC_134720.1, forward strand.
TTGTTTTGGACACAAACTCATGCCATTACAGGGTCATTCTCCTAAGAGTAAGATAAGGAGTAAGGATCCAGGAAAATCAGCCTCCAAAAAGCGTGCCCAACAAGGTGAATGGACAAGACAGATCAGCAATAGGAAAGGTAAGTGATATTTTGCATTCTCCTTCTCACACTCAGATGCTAAGTAGTCCACACACTTGCAATCAAAGATAGGTCTTATGCAGTTCAATCGCTGTGAAAATAACTCACTCAAGAAAGAAACCCAAAGGAAAAGAGGCACACCAAGTGAACAGGAAAAGTAATGGGCTTTTATTGAAGCGTGCATAGAAATCACCCAGGCCTCTAAGGGAAGCCAGGAAGGCATCAGTGGCACAGAATCATCATAAGGTGGTAAGGCAACCTGGTGCTCAAAATGCATTTGGCAGCTGGTGGTTCATCTGTTACAGCTCATAAAATTCTTGACAGCAGAGGAGCTGAATGATTGTTTTCAGTGAATAATTTTTCCCTATTACGTATCTGCATACAATGTGCCCAAAATACCCATGGAAATAGAAAATGATGCCAGGCAGCATTGACTGACATCAAGCTTTCCTTATTCCACATTTCTTTATGCCATGATTACGAACATGAATTCATGACAATGACAATGTGGTGTTACTCCCTGACAATTATGGAAATTCTTTGTCTTGTAGGTCTTGGAGTGGGCCTCATGACAACAAAAGTCCTGAAAAGAAGTCAATAGAGCACAGCTACATGGGGTATCTACCTACATTAGCCAGGCAAACTGTGCAGAACCATCTGAGGGAGCAGTGAACGCACATCAGTGTGAGGTGTTATAGAGATATATTGCTATAACTTTTGAGATTATATTTCTCTTGAACGGATGGAGCCTAGAGACAACCGTATGTGCAATGCAAAATATTAGGAGATAAAAGCAAAACAATCAAAACTTGCCTTCTTTCTCCAATTTTGTTTTTTTTTTTATTAAAATGCAGCATTAAGAATCAGAGCACATGTGAATAAATCAAAACCAATTGAAGATTTGGCTGTGTGTATGTGTTTGTGTGTACATTCTTAAATATGAATTTCCTTTAGCTTTTTATCTTATTAGCTAATGAAACAGCTGTTTCTTCTGCCATCTGTTTGTATTACAAAGGTCAGAATTAATTAATTTGCTTACAAGATAACAATAATTTTATAAAAGCAGTAACATATTTGAGGAAATACAGTTTCACTGGGTACCTGTACTATTATACAGTGAAAACAAATTGGCCTTTGAAAATATCTCTTATAATGCACTGAGGTGTGGGTGTACATTATACCAGAATATTTTGTATTTCACTGTCCATACATGCATAATGTTTACTAACCATAGCAACTGCATTTTATTAGCTTTGAAAGACTCTATGTAGGCATGGGCCTCACTGTGCTACCAGTAGGTGATCTACAAGCGTATAGGGAAGATGCAGTCCCTGGGCTAAATCCCTTCAAATCTAAACAGACATACCAGGCAAAGATGCAGGGAAGTTTTGCAGCCAACAGCAAAATATAGTGTACACACATGGTTTGAGGTTATCTAGATACTTTTGGAAGAGACACATTTTATCTGTTTGTTAAACCAATCCTTTGAGTTTGGGCAGCAACCCAAACTATTTTTATCAGTTTCGCTGGAACTAGATTGGATACAACAATTTCTGATTGAATATGCATTTTTAATATCTCACAGCTAATGTTATATTTTCACTCTATATAATACGGCATGACACTTTTTTGTTACAGCATAGTATTTTCATATGCAATATCTGAAAATTTGGTTACAGACTGAATGTTAAGAACCATTTAAAATACATTGTTCATTTTCAGGAGTAGTACAGTCTAGTTTCCCATAAGATTTTGATATTTTAAAACTACCTTAAGTGACTCGTGAATAATGGGTGATATAATATCCATATGTGTCTGCTTACATGCATAATTAACTTAAAAAAAAGCATCTGTAGCAGATTGGGGTCTGGTGAACCTCAAATTGTTCTAATTTAAGTTTATACCCTACTATTTAGTTTAAATTAGCCAAACCTGAAATTAAAAACAGCATTCGAATGTTAAAGAGAGGTCAATTTAAGCATAGATCTTTTCAATACAGGGGAGAATATGGTACCTCTCAATAGTGCCAACAAAACCGATATGGCAAAGGTAGTGTTTGGTGGAAAAAAATTCAAAAATAGGAAAGATGGTACTTCAACACTGTGGTGGAAGCCAGGGAAAAATGGGAATTCATCAATACAAAAATAAATCAGACAGGAACCAGATCCTAGAAACAAATGGGAAATAAGAGTGTGAAAGTATTCCGGACAATTTTTGGATCTTTGAGAGTAAATTAAAGATAAAGCAATCTAGGTAGAGAATATTCCCCATGTTATCGTGAGCCACATTGCAAAGAAACATCTCTTTCTGTGCAAATAAATTCTTTCCCCTATTATGTGGGTTGTGAATGTGCAGACAGGCATCTTGACAGCAGGCCCATTCCATCTCCAATTCATTCTTTTCTCTTCATACAATTTAAGATCTCAATTTCCAACTATTTTAGTTTAGTTTAGTTTATTGCTATTTGTTTTAGTGCTGCCTTTTGGCACGCAATGGCAGTTCCATTTAGAATAAAGGCTTGATGGAAGGTTGTGTGAATCCCTGTTCTTTATTCTTTTATGGCATATGTGTAATGGTGTTAGGCTTACCATGGTGTGGTTTCCATAGCAATATACCATAATGCTTGTCTTGTTTATGCAGAAATAAATATAATGTTGAATTCCAGTGATTTTGGGTGGGACCGAGTAAAGGCATTTTGTATGTTTAAAGAAGACAAGTTTCCCATTCGTATATGTTCAGGTGGATTCTTGCACTAGTGAAATTTGGTTTACTCCCTGTCCCCCTTCTTTTGTGAGGCCATGCCCCTATTCCGCCTCTTCTCTGAGGCTCCACCATGCTCGATCCATCCCCCTTCCCTCTGTCATTCACTTTCCCCACACTCCCTCACTTTCACCAGGCTGGGAGGGAATTTGTGTACAGGTTCTTGGCCGGGGCAAGGGGGTCAAGGTGAAGAATGGATTCAAGGGATTGGTGCTTACCTCAGGCAGCTGCAGAAAATGACCAGCACACCCCTCTGCCAGTGGCTCGTAGGCTGGCAGGAGTAGGAAGGCTGTATTTAGATGCTACCTTCACAATTTGCACAAAAACTCTTTTCTCCTCCCTCCCCCCCATCTTCCCTTGGGGCTGCAGGATGATGTGCTGTCCACTTCTAGGAGTAGCATGGAGGAGCAAAGGCAAGCAGGAAGCCTGCCTTAGTCCTGCTGCACTTCCAGCAGTGGTAGCCATGGTCCATGGGCTTTTTTAAACTGGCTGTGCTTCTGGGTAACTACTCTCTTCATCCCCTCCCATGTGTAGGCCTGCACCTCTCTGCTCTTAAGCAGAAAAAGCTCCCAGTCAAAACCTTTAAACCACCATCTGATTATCCTTTAAGTCCTGCCTCAAAATTCACCTCTCCCATAATGCCTATGAAAAATTCACCTGTCGTAGTCTGTCTTTGGTTTCTTTGGGACAGGCCTGGCCTGGCATTTGTACAAAGTCTGCAGCCCTAAACAGTTCTAGACAGCTCTTTAGTTCAGTTTACATTAAATAAATATGCACTTCTTTGCAGCTTTTATGATTCTTCCCATTCTTCAGGCATGCTCAAGAGCCCAGTAGTTTAGATAGATTTGATTCGTTAGATGAATCAGAAATTAATATGTGGTGGGGAGCCGAAGGAGATTTTTTTCTACTCAGTCAAAACCTAGAGCTAGAATGTGTTGTCAAGGTGCACAGGAATATTTGAGCCGTAGTGCAGGATGGGAGGTATGTCTTTCAGCATCAGGTTTCTGCTCTTTGGTTTTGTCTTAAGACCTAAATACTGATAAAAGGATCATTCCTTGGAACTGAACTTGCAAAACCTTCCTGAAGTTTAACCACCTCAAGTTTTTCAGACATTGAAATTCAAAATTATGGGTGTTTTTTTTTTTAACTTGACTATTGCTTCCAAAACAACTCTGCAGCTACCGGCTTTATTAATATGCATATGGTGCAATGTAAATGGCTCTTGAGGCCTCCCCTTGGTAGATGATTTAATGTGGCAGTTATGAAAGCTGCTCAGACTGTGCTCGATTAGCATAATAATGAAGCTTCTGCAGCAGTGTTATCATCCTCAAAGGAAATAGCCTGAGTGGTCACAGCTCCTTTAACAAGTGCCACTTTAGGATAAAAAGCAAAGGAGTCTGTTTGAAATGGTAGATTGGAATATGCAAAATGGGAGGGAGTTGTTTGCTGTCAGTTTGTTGTCTTTGCTGTGAGGTGGAAAAGTGGCATCTGCAGGCTGTGAACAAGCTGCTACATAGACTGGGGAAGCAACTGTGGGTCTCCAGTTACTGTGTGTCAAAACCTTTGCAACTAGAGAGACATTTTCTTTGTTTCGGAAGTCAAGCAAATAATTAGCCTGACTCTCCTCTAACTTTCCCACTATTTCCTACACGGCCCCTTCTATTTCCTACATGGCCCCTCTCAGAGCGGGCTGTGAGGGGGACAAAACGTTGTTTTCAAACCATTCTAAAGCCACATCTGAAAATAAGGAGCAGTGTAGCTGTTTAATGCTGATTTAGTTTGATTTCTGTTGCTTTCTAATGGAGCAGGAGGCATGACAAAAAGGAAAGAATAAAGCTTTTGGTGGCTCTTAACACATGGCTGAATTGAATCATAATTTATTTTAAATGAAAAAAATATATTTGATAATGTGCACACCATGCAGAGCTCCAGGTCTCTCTCTTTTTTCTCCTCCGGTTCTGAGGTAGGAGGTGTGAACACAGAGCAGACAGACAGCGGCAACACTTCCAACTTCATGATTGATCGTGGAGGGATTGAGTGAATGAGTTTGCTGCCTCTACTGGTGAAATTTCATAGTAGGAAGAAGTATTCTTAACTAGAGAGTGTTTCCCATTCCTGCCATGGTGTGATCCTTGATATGCCAGTATTTTGCCATTCTTTTCCTGTATTTCTAGCATCATGCTCCACCAGGCAGAAGAAATCTTCAGGGTAGAGCAGCAGGAAAGACATGAGTGAAGTTTTCATGTAGTCTCAGACATTGAACCAAAAGGTGCTTTATGACTCAGCATGTTGGCTAGTTTCCGTTCAAGTGAGGACTAAATCATAGCAACTGCTTGGTGTTTGGGAACTCTGTGCTTCTTGGAGATTCAGTCTTATACACAAGGTATTCAGTTGAGGTCATGACCATTTGTGGTCAATTAAAATCCCATGTCATTAGCCAGGGTGAGTAAGAATGGTGCTTGCAGCCTCTGTTTGTCAGAAGCTGGGAATGGGTGACAAGGGAGGGCATTGGCCACAGTTAGAAGACAGGATACTGGACTAGATGGATCTTTGGTCTGACCCACTATGGCCACTTTTATGTTATCATTTCTTACCTTATTCCAGTGTGGTAAATTGCATTCTTCCTGTCTTGGATTCTCCTCGGGTTTTCAAAGGGTTCAAGTGAGACTGATTTTTCCACTCTGTGAAACTTTGTATTGTCATTTGCTGTGTGTAAAACTCTACCTTTGCTATTTGGTAGCATTTTACCCATGCTTTGAAGTCCCTTTCCACATGTAAAAATGATTGCAGAAGATGCAGGGCAGTAAAGAATCGGGCCTATCTCAACTGAATGTTGAGGGGCTATTCTGAGCAGTTGCTGCATGTCTCTTCCAGAGCTCATACAATTTGTATGGGTGGGAGAAGTGATTGAATACACACACCCACACCCAAAGGTTTTGCCTTTCTAAGGATTCAGAGGAAAGGGAATGTTTCTGGCCAAAAAAGTATGTTTGGAACAATGATCAAATCATGTAAATTCTTCCAGCGAAAAACCACTAAACTAGTCAATTGTAGAGTGCATTTAAATCCTTTCTGCTGTGCAGTAACTACAGCACAAAGATGCTAGTGGTGCAACTTTTGGACTTGTACACAAGTCAGTACTGAAAAACTTCTAGGGATGGAGATTCTACCACCTCCCTTGGAAAACCATTCCGGTGCTGCACCACCCTCCTAGTGAAATAGTTTTTCCTAATATCCAACCTAGACCTCCCCCACTGCAACTTCAGATCATTGCTTCTTGTTCTGTCATCTGTCACCACTGAGAACAGGTTCTCTCAATCCTCTGTGGAATCCTCCTTCAGGTAGTTGAAAGCTGCTATCAAATCCCACCTCATTCTTCTCTCCTGCAGACTGAATAAGTCCAGATCACTCAGCCTCTTCCCATAAGTCATCTGCTCCAGCTCCCTAAAAATTTTTGTTGCCCTCCACTGCAGTCTCTCCAATGCGCCCATATTCTTTCTGTAATAGGGGGGTCCAGAATTGGACACAGTACTCCAGATATGGCTTCACCAGTGCTGAATAAAGGAAAATAATCACTTCCCTAAATCTGCTGGCAGTGCTCCTTCTAATGCACCCCAATATGTCATTAGCCTTCTTGTCTACAAGGGCACACTGTTGACTCATATCAGCTTCTTATCCTCTGTAATCCCCAGGTCCTTTTCTGCTGAACTGCTACTTAGCCATTCAGTCCCAAGCCTGTAGCATCACTTGAGAGTCTTCCTTCCCAAGTGCAGGACTCTTCATTTGTCCTTGTTGAAACTCTTCAGATTTCTTTTGGCCCAATCCTCAAATTTGTCTAGGTCACTCTGGACCCTATCCCTACCCTTCAGCATATCGACCTCTCCCCCTATCTTAGTGCCATCTGCAGACTTGCTGAGGGTACAATCCATCCTCTCCTCCAGATCATTTATAAAGATGTTGAACAAACCCAGACTCAGAACTGACCCTTGGAGCACTCCACTTCATACTGCCAACCAGACATTGAGCCGTTTGATCACTGCCTGACAATCTTGCCAGATTTCTATCCATCTTATAGTCTATGTATCTGATCCATATTTCTTTAACTTGTTGACAAGAATACCATGGGAGACTGTATTAAAAACTTTGCTAAAGTCAATATATATCACAACCACCATCTTCCCCATATCCACAGAGCTAGTTACCTCCACCATAGAAGGCAATCAAGTTGGTCAGGCATGATTTGCCCTCATTGAATCCATGTTGAATCTTCATTGAATCTATATAATTCCTGATCACTTTCCTTTCTTCCAAATGCTTCAAAGTGGATTTCTTGTGGATTCCATCCATGATTTTTCCTGCAACTGAGATGAGGCTGGCCAGTCCGTAGTTCCTCAGGTTCTCCTTTTTTTAAAGAGGGGTACTAAATGTGCCTTTTTCCAAGCATCCGGGACCTCCCCTAATCAACATGAATCTTCCAAGATAATGGCCAATGGCTCTGCAGTCATGTCAGCCAACTCCTTCAGCACCCTCAGATGCATTAGATCTGGCCTCATGGATTTGTGCACATCGAGCTTTCCTAAATACTTATTCACCTGTTCTTTCTCCATTGAGGGCTTCAATTCCAGTTGTGCTTTGACCTTCCTGATTACTCCCCTGGATGCTCAGGCAATATATTTATACTCTTCTCTAGTCTTCTGTCCAAGTTTCCATTTCTTGTAAGCTTCCTTTTGTGTTTAAATGTGCTAAGATTTTCACTGTTAAGCCAACCTGGTCATCTATCATATAACTTTTCTTACAGCACATTGGGATGGTGTGTTCCTGGGCCTTCAATAAAGCTTTTTTGAAATACAGCCAGCTCTCCTGAACTCCTTTCCCCCTCATGTTAGCACCCCAGGGGATCCTGCCCATCAGTTCCCTAAGGAAGTCAGAGTCTGCTTTTCTGAAGTTCAGGGTCTGTAGTTCACTGCTGTCCTTTATTCCTCTGGTAAGGAGCCTTAACTCTACCATTTCATGATCACTACTACCAGGCTGCCACCCGCATCTACTTCTCTTACCAATTGTTAGAGACTGTGGATCTAGTGGTTACAGTCTGGTCATCAGGTAACCAGAGTTCTGTTCCTTCCTGGCTCTGCTGTTGGCTTGTTGTAAGGCCTTGAGCAAGTCATTTCAGAACTCTGGTTCAGAGGCCCCATCAGTAATGCAGTGAGAATTATATGTACACTTTCCTTTGTTATAAACCTGTTACAATTATTGGTGCAGACCACCTATATCTGACTTAAAGTATGATTAAAATGTAGACTGTTGAAACGCATATTTATAAACCATCGAGAACTGTCCATCTGTATAGATGTCTGTTGCTTTGATAGCTAAACAAGATTTTGTATCCTTCCACTAAATCTTCCCAGTTCATCTCCATCTCCAATTCCGGGAAAGAGAGAGAAGAGATATTCATATATAGTGGGGGGGAGGGGGAAGGGGGGGGGAAGGATTATCTGTAGTTTGTGAAGAAGCGTGTAAGTTTCTGATTTTACCAGTGGATCCTTGTTGGGCAGAACTCTACTCCTGAGTGAAGTTCCCTGGAGTGTAATGGTATTCTGCACAGTGCACACTTGCAGATCTTTTGTGGGACTGGGTTATGTTCACAATAGCCCATAATTAGGAAGCAGTCCATATCATAGATCTCATTACCCAAGGGATTATTTTTCCAAGAGTTACACTGCAAGGTGGAAAATCACCATCTATTTGTCTGCAGATTTAACCTTTTCAGATCTGAGAACTGAATTTCACCTACAGGGTTAGGAAAATCTTTGAATTATTCTGGAGAAAAGGCAAGGTCACAATGTCAGTCAGATCAACAGTCTAATGTGACAAATCTCATTCTTGTTATTAGGTGCGTAAATGTTTTCAGTGGGACTATGTGTGAGTGTAGCCAGACACGAACCCAATCTTGTTCCTCCCTCCCCCAGAGAGCAAGAGAAAGGCAGTCAGCCTTTGATGCTCTGGGAACGCAGGTGTGGTGCCTGTCCCTGACTCTACCATAAACAGAAACCAGACAGTAAATGGGCTAGCTGATGATCCGGGGCCTCCCGTCGCCCTGATGGCTAGTACCAGTAATTGATACTCCTGCACTGTCCCAGGAGAGGAATCTTCGCCTATCACATACCAGAGGTGCCCATTGTCTGCATTTTCCCAGGTGTGAATTATGCTTTGCATCCTTCGTGGGAAACTTGGCATTCAAAGCCATTTTTCCTAATTGGCCACTTGAGACCAGGAAGAAGCCTACGTGACCCAAGGGGTATAAAGAGGGGTTTAGTAGCCCACCCCATTTGAGCTCCAATCATCTATACCTGCTGGCAGGTATAGATTATCTCCCAAGGTCTGTGGGATGCCCAACCTCACCCTACTTCTTCCCGAGGGATTGAGAGAAAGACGCTGGCCACGCCAAATCTGGAACGCAGGGGTGAGAATTATACCTGCTAGGTGTCTATTTTGCATGCATTTAATAAGAGCTCAGAGAACCAAAGGGGTTTCATGGTACCTGTAAGTGACTTATTAGTGTAATTTCTGTCCTGTCCTTTGTAGTGTCTGTGTTATCTGTAACACAGCAGTAGCATTTAACAACTAAGTTTACCCTGTAACAATAAAATAGTAACTGTTTAAGCTTTAACCTGACTCCTTCAGTTGCTGTAACAGAACCAAGCACAATTTAAAAGAACTTCAGCCGGTCATAAGGGACTCACTGCCCTGACCGTCGGCTGACAGTGAGTGAGGTGAGCAACTTTTTGCATAGTTAAGGAAAGAGCACGATGTACATGACACTGCAATGAAGATTTCTAACTTGGGGCTTACAAACAAGTGGTGGCAAAGGGAAATCCAAGTCAGATCGCAGATATCTAGAAAGATTTCCCAGTATAGAAAATGAGGTCCTGATGTGGAAACCCACTGCTATAATATAAAACCTTTCTCCCAGTGTTCTCTTATCTTAGCTGAGAAGATATAGAGCAAGTGTCCTCACTCTCGGAAGGGAGTAGCCATGGTGGGGAAGCCTGTTGCAGCATGGCACCAGAGGCAGCCCTTAGTGTTATCCATAAAGTTAGGTGGCTGTTCCGGTGCCTGCAGCTTATTCTATGAAGGAGGAGCATTTCACTTTTTACCTTGTGCTACCACCTCTTTGCTGAATCTTGCATTGTCTTTTGTCACCTGCTGAGGCGGGGACATGTGGTAAGCTATTTGCGGCTTTATATTTGTCTTCCGTGTGTTGTCATCTAGCACAGTCACAAATAATATACTGAATAATAATAAGAGGGACATTGGCTCTACCTGTGTAGTTGAGATCCTTGAGACTGGGCTAGGTTTTCCCAGTAATCCTTGCCAAAACTGTCACCTTGCCTGCCCCTTTGCCTCTTCTCAAAGCTGCTTCTTCCTGCTAATCAAGAGAAAAGTGGGAGAGACCTACCATGATGCTAATGGTATTTCAAAGTAACTGTATATTTCCATGTTCTCCTCTGCAGAATTTTCCATGGACGAGGATAATATGAGCTCTGAACTCTAGACTGGTCTCTAATGAATAGAGGTGGTTTTTTCTAGCATCCTTTTAAGATACAGAAAAAAGGAAACACACTTTTGACAATGCAATGAAATATGAAAATAAGGCTTAATCAGAATTCAGTTTTATGACTGTTTTACAAAGCAAACTCTGATGTGGGATGAGCACCCAAAAATAGATACCACAGCCCTCTGTCATGTCAAAGAAGGTGGGCTAGAAAGAAAGAGAAGAAGAAAAAAGACCATGTTCTCCCTGATCCCAAGTACTGCATTTTTTTTCATACTGCAAATCGCTTCCTATGAACTAAGCACAGGAAGTGATTTACCCGTGAACAGTAGGATAGGATTGCTCTGCAGCAGAATGCTGAGACTAACCCTTTACTTGCAGAATGGCTAAAGGATAAATGTGTCACAGTCCTGCTCTCATTGAAGTGAATACTATCCCTGCAAGTATTATCCCCATGGACAAGGTTTATTCTGATTGAAAAGAGAGAAAAGGTTGTCTTTGAATTTTCTGGGTATTCATCTTTGCTAATATGAAAGTATGCAAATGCTGCAGCCTAACAACTTTTGAAATCCAATTATGGGATGTCTTAGATACTGTGGCACACAGGCATTTGTCCATGGCTTGCATCCCTGTCATTTAATCTCTTTCAGTATTCTAATAAACATGGATTCCATGCTTGCTTGCACTTGCACTGCATGGTCCAAGGCCTGTATTGTGGGGTTCTTTCATTCTAATTTGCAGGCACCTCTCCTACACTGATTATGTTAATTACATTTACTTCCATATCATCTCTTTTGTTTGTGTCTTTCTTCTTTTGTGTGTTAAGCTCCACTGGGAGGGCTTAGTCACATTGCTCGTTTTCTTTTTCTCTTTTCTTCTGAAAAAGTAATAAAATATTTCTTTGACAACTTAGTTAACTTTACTTTTCTCCTACTTGTGCTTTCCAGGGAAATGTTTTGACTGACTTTTCCAGCGGGGGAGAAAGAAGGCAATTCTGATCTGTTAGGCAGGTTCTAGCCTAATATATCTCTACTGAACTCAGTGGAATTAGTCTTGATTTACACAAGGCTTTGAAAGTTCAGAATTGGACTCATGGTACTCTCCTGGGTTCTGTGGGAATCCCTGCATCTGGCTCTTGCGCAGGTTTACAGGAAGCAAAAGGGGAAGGGTGAAAAGAGCTTTACTTATCCCACTTTGCACCTGAACGCTGCAGCCAATAGAAATCTGTGGTCTCTGTGCTCTCATTAGGGGGGGAAACTGATTTCCATGCATTTTTTCCCTCTGGCTTTGAGGTCCCGCTGTTGCAATTGCTGTGGTTTCCCCTCCTCCCCCTTTCACTGCTCTCTGCTCTGTCCATTACTGTGGGGATGGGGAACAGAGAAGAAGTCTAGTCATGGAGGACTGATGTAGTCCAGCCTGAGCAGAATGGTGAGATGGACAATGTGTGTGAAGTCCTTGAGGGAGAACTAATAGTTCTACAAACATTTCAAGTTTCTTCTGCTCTTACAAAAAAAAAAGGGAGAAAAGACAGAGATAAAAAGGGAAACAAGGGAGAGAAATGCAGATGAGATCAAAGACACTGCAAAACAGTCAGGGAAAGGGAGAAAATGAGGAAAGAAATGATCTATAACACACATTTACAATTTCTCCCTTGTGCATGGCCTGAGTTCAATGTAAACACTGTGAAATCCACCTGAAAGGCCTTCTTCGAAATATTCCTTAAAACTCTCATCTGCTTTAGTGCCTACAAAAACTTGAAAATAGCTAGGCAAGTTGATGGGCTATGACCACAGTTTACTATACTACTGCTCATAATTATCTCATTGTTACCTTGGGCCTCCTTTATCTGGGAAATGATTTGACAGTGTAGCTTTGCTAGCAAACCCTCAGTGTTAGATGTAGCTAATACCATTTAAAAATCTACTTTTGCTGATATAGCTTGTATTTGTTCCTCAAATGAAACAAGCTATATCAATAAAACCGCTAACTTTTCCCCTGCCAGTGTGAGGGAACGAAGAGAAGAGAGCCTGGTGTTGGGATTGAAAGTTTTATCCTTTTTATATTTGTATTTTAGGTTTAATAATGTAGCAATGTAAGGTAACATATTATCACATTTAATATTTTATTAAACTAAGCCCTTTAGTAAGACACATATTTCTTTGTTTTAAAGCTTAGTGAGTTTAGTAAGTAAAGAGACAGGATTTTGGTATTGTGTCTGTTAATGAGATTAGAAATATTGAAGGTCCGGGCCTTTGATGTGAATTGTTTTGATTTTGATTTTGCTTAATATAAAACAGTATTGTTTACCTTTGAAGGTTTCTGTGAAAGACTGTTTGTGTGAATAAGAAATGTATCATCATAAAGATAAAGGCATGACTGCCACCGTTACAGCCAGATGGTCAAGAGAGAAGGGGGGCAATGCAGATGAAGACAAACTGTAAAAGACAGACTGTGAAGAGACATATCAGCATCAGAGGAACCATCAGTGCATACTCATGGTCAAGAATTGATCAGATTGGCAGATTGATGGCTCTAAAGGTGAAGGCATCCCTAAAAACAACTGATTAACAGTCCAGGACAGGATGAGCCTCTTAGAGATGTTTTGGGAATAATTAAGATCAACAAGATAACACAGACTGACACAGCAAAATCCATAGACTTCAACAGGGACAGAGGATTATAAAAGCAGGGTGCCTGTTACGGAACTTTGGGTTCGTCTTGTCTCCAACTCCAGGAGAGCATCAGATCGCAATCGACAAAAGACCCTGCCCTCCCTCTCTGTTAGATCTGGCTGTCCAGACTCCGGACTGGTAACTATAACATCGTCTGGTGGGACTGCGTGTGTATGGTGTCTGTGTGTGTGAGAGACTGAAAAGCATATGCAACTGTTGTATTCTGAATAAATGCGGTGTACTGCCTTTTCCCCTATAAAAGATCGTGTGTGCTTCATTTAAGCATAACACTGGCATCACAGGGGTTAAACAAAGCCTTTTGGCCCAGCTAGCCTCATCCTGGTTTATGTGTAGCCAATGCCAGGCCTGGTGGAAGGACAAAAGGGAGGAGCCTGGCTCAGTTTGGGAGCAACCAGCAAGGAGACAGGAGTGTTTCCTAAGTTTGTAGGACTTGAATCAAAGCCTGTCCACCTGGCCAGCCAGAGGAGCAAGTAAGCCTCCAACCCCACACCCTGGGACAAAAGGGGGAATTTACTAGAAACTAAAGGGAGAATCTGCACTCCATGCCCCAAACATAAGGACTGTACGAACATAGTGGGCCAGAGTTCCTAGGCCTGGGACACCACTGGCAGGGTTCTGCACCCCTTTTCTGCCAGCTAATTGACCTAACCACTAGGCCACCCTGCCACCCTGGCCACACCCTGGTATAACTGCATCTAGAGAAGGACTTTGGCTGGTGTAGAGGTGGTGTAAATATCATACCCTAGGCTAAGGTTGCCAGGTGTCCGGTTTTGAACCAGACAGCCTGGTATTTCAGCTTTCTGTCCAGGAAACAAATTCAGAATATACCGGACATATAAAATGTCCAGTATTTTCTAATTAGGTAAGCTTTATTATTATTAGGAGTATCCGTACATAGTTGCATACTGTGTGAGCATGTCTTTCAGCCAGGCAGTACGCAACTATGTGGGGGAGGGGGAGCAGGGCTGGGGTGGGAGGGAATCCCTGGGGCTGGACTCACTCATTCTTCACCGGGACCTTGCATGGGATGGGAAGCACCTCAAATTCTGCGTGCGCCAGGTCAGTCCCGCTCCCCACCAGCCTGTTCTCCTCCAGCTAGTCCCGCTGCCCCTGGGCGCCCCTCCGCCAAGCCTGCCTTGCATCCTGCCGGCCAGTTCACCTCCCCGCCCCAGCCAGCACTGCTCCCCTCCCGGCCGGTCCCTCCCCCTGCCTCCCACATCTGAGATCAAGTGTGTTGGGTATTTTTTTTTTTTTTTGTAGCCATCTCTTAACCCTACCCCAGGCCCTACCTGACATTATAGTGGTAAAAGTTTCTAATTTAGACCTTGCCTTGAGCTCTTGGTCTGCTTCTTGTTGTAGCCACTTCTTCTCTTATACTTAAAGACTATGTCTACATTGCAGGCTTTTTGCGCAAGAACAACTGTTCTTGTGCAAAAACTTGCCGGGTGTCTACACTGTACGCGTGTTCTTGCGCAAGTTAATTTAGAGTACAGCATCAGAAAACAGGGCTTCTTCTGGAAGAGTTATTCCTCTCCCCATGAGGAATAAGCTCTCTTGCTCAAGAGGTCTTCCACAAGAAGGCAGTGTAGACAGGCAACACGAGTTTCTTGTGCAAGAAACCCTATGGCTAAAATGGCCATCAGAGCTTTCTTGCACAAGAGAGCATCCAGTTATCACCCCTAGTATTATTATCTCATAGATACTAAGCCTCCCTCTCACCCCCCTCTGTTCTAAATCTGACTTGTCAGTTTTACAATGTGTTCACTTTTTTTTCATTGTATTCCTTTGGTATATATGGTCACGCCAATTCTCTTGCAGAATATGTGAGGAAGTGGGTCTGGCCCACGAAAGCTCATCACCCAATAAACCATTTTGTTAGTCTTTAAAGTGCTGCATAGTCCTGTCTTTTGTTTCAGCAAGATCAGACTAACATGGCTACATCTCTATTACCACAGTGCCATGGACGCTCTTGTGCAAAAGCACATCTCTTGCACAAAAACACATGACAGTGTGGACATGCTCTTGTGGAAGACCTTTTGCACAAGAACTCCTGTGCAAAACAGTTCTTGCGCAAGAAGCCTACAGGGTAGACGTAGGCAAAGTGTAAGCACTCTGAGGCTTATGATTTTGTATAGCATCTAACTACTGTAATACAAATAACAATCGAGCAGAAAGTGTTCTAGTCCTAAGGCTTTACTGCATCATTCTTTCCAGAGTGATGCAGAATGAAACAGGCTTTCCTTAAAAAAATGTAATCTGAGTTTAATCCATGGAATGAGATCATTAGTGCTCTAAAGGTGGGTGAAATGATCCTCAACAGTGTTCCCTGCCCTGTCTTAATGTGATTCATAAGGTTAAATCGACTAATGTTTGTGGAGCACTTTGAGATCCTCAGGTAAAAGGCAGTGCAGAATCTGTTTCATCTGCCTATTATCAGGTGTTTATAGTGTACAGTGTGTTATTAGCAAAAGAGAATTGTTTTCTCACAGTGTGTGCATATCTCCCATTAGCTTTAGTGGGTTTGTTTACTCACCGAGAAGAGAACTCCTCTCAAAAGATAAGGCATGACACTTTAGATTTAAAAGAAAATGAAGAAAAGTGAGAGAGGTTTTCTGTACTTGAAGATTTAACCACCTTGAAATATATTTACTATAAGAGGCTCTAAAACTGTGAGAATAATGTGAGCTGCAGCAGAGATGGAAGAAACTACAGGAAAAATCCTGGCCCTATTGAAGTGCAGGGGCTGGGGAGGATCAGGATGCTACCATAAGGCTATGTCTACATTGTCCCCTCTTGCGCAAAAAAATATGCAAATGAGGCAAAGCGTGGAATATTGCTGGAACTCATTTGCATAATTAATTAGGCTCTGGTTTTGTGCAAAAACCCCCTCTTGAGCAAGAGCTGTTCCATATTTTTGCCTCTTGCTCAAAAACAGAGCCCAATTAATTATGCAAATGAGGTGTGGTGATATTCCATGCTTTGCCTTTTTTGCATATTTCTTACACAAAATGGGCGCAGTATAGACATAGCCTATGTGTCTGATCCACAACCTGGCAATCACTATTTGCACGTTCAACAGCTGTATGCTCTTGTGGATTTGCTAGGCATGTCAGTGGAGCCAAAGCCTACAACAAATTCCAACACACATTGGCCATATTATTGCCCTCATCCACTGCCTGCAAGAAAACATCACAGTCAGCTGTGGAGGAAGCTGGCAAACAGTCTCCTATAGCCTGAAATGAGTTTGTAAGGAAAAGCAGAACATTGATTTGAGTCACGTGCAGGAGAGACCTGGAAATGTATTCAAAACACATTTGATTGACTGAACTCCCTTATCTAAGGCCAGATTCTGATGTTCCTTAATACAGGTGCATGGAGTGAATGGACAAGTACCTTCTACTCTCATTCCCAAGTGTGTCATCCAAGGCCCACTGTTTAAAAAGCAGTCAACTCCCAGTAAACAATTGAAATTTATTTCAGGGTCATCCAAAGAAAGAAAGACAACAGAGATTCATTTGTGTTGCTCAGTGTATTTGAAAAAATGAAGGCTTGAACTTGAGCTGAAATGATTTGTGAGACCTATTGTTGCTAGCGCTTCATTTTTAGTGGAAGGAAAAAATACTATGCAAACAGATTAGTGTTGTTTATCCTGTAGCTGTGTAACTGTTTTATGTGCTTACAGGGCACCAAACATGCTTCAGTCCTCATATTGCAGGCCATGAAGTTATTTTGGACACTGCAGGAATGAAGTGATACCAGCCTGATTGTGTTCTCCAGCACTGGTGAGTGGAAGAGCAGCCTGCTCTTAATGTGAAACAAAAGAGGCTTGTGAATATTGTAAAAACAGCATGGACAACTAGTGTTAAACATTCGGGATAAGACATTAACTGAAACCACATGTGAAGTGCAGCTGTTTCTGCTGAGGCTTTCATCAATCTGTACTGGAAGATTGGTGGGTTTTAATATGTGGTTCCAAGCAGAGCCAATAGAGATGTGTGGGAAATGTGTGTGAAATCAGTGTGCATCCATGAGGAGGGGGCATCTTGAGCGCTAGTGTATTTTTTCTTTGCTATATATTTGAGAGAGTTTGTGTGTGTGTAGAATAGTGATAGAGATGTAGCCGTGTTAGTCTGGGGTAGCTGAAGCAAAATGCAGGACAATGTAGCACTTTAAAGACTAACAAGATGGTTTATTAGATGATGAGCTTTCGTGGGCCAGACCCACTTCCTCAGATCAAATAGTGGAAGAAAGTAGTCACAACTATATATACCAAAGGATACAATTTAAAAAAATGAACAAATATGAAAAGGACAAATCACATTGCAGAACAGAAGGGGGATGCGGGGGGGGGGGGGGGGGCAGGAAGGAAGGTAAGTGTCTGTGAATTGATGATATTAGAGGTAGGGAGAGTGGGATGTTTGTGAGTTAATGGTATTAGAGGTGATAATTGGGGAAACTATCTTGGTAATGGGTGAGATAGTTCAAATGTTTGTTGAGTCCTTTTTGGAAAGTGTCAAATTTTAACATGAATGACAGTTCAGAGGATTCCCTTTCAAGTGCAGATGTAAAAGGTCTTTGTAGCAGAATGCAGGTGGTTAAGTCATTGAGAGAGTGTCCTTTCTGGTTAAAATGGCAAGAAACTGTTTTCTCTTTGTGATCTTGTCTGATATCTGTTTTGTGGGCATTAATCCTTTGGCGAAGTGTCTGAGATGTTTGTCCAATGTACATAGCAGACGGACACTTTCGGCACATGATAGCATAGATTATATTTCTGGATGCGCAGGAATATGTGTTCTTGATCTTATAACTCACTTGGTTAGGTCCAATAATGGTATCAGCAGAATGAATATGTGGACAAAGCTGGCAACGGGGTTTGTTGCAAGGGAAGGTACCAGGGTTGGTATTATGTGTGTGTGTGTGTCTATGTGCCCATCCACCTGTGAGCCTGTTAGCTCAAGAACTCCTCCTAAACAGTAAGAGCTAACACCACCCAACTTGATATGCAGCTTCCTCTTATCCTAACTTAAAACAAGATCAGGGTTAGGCTGTTCCAGGACAATGGGTTGTGCCTGGAATGTAATTTGAACCTTTCTCATCAAATGGAAAGTGAAGGAGTGATAAAAGATAGTTATACTCTCCAATGACTGCAGGGTGGCAGCAAGCACAGGGGGCAGTAGTACCCCTGAATAACCACATGGGGACTGCAAGGACCTCAGTCCTGTGGAGCAGCCATTAACTGATAGCATGACCCCTGGGAGTAGCCACTGTCTGGGCCACACAGCCCCCCTGCCACCACAGGCCAGCATTTCCCCTCCCCCCCACTGCCTCCGAACCATCCCCAGGGAGAAGCTGGCAGACAGGATGCATTGCCCTCCCCCCAACTGGTCCTGGGGAGAAGCCGGCAGGTGCACACACACCCCTGCCCTGACTCCTGCATCCCCATCCCTACCTTAAGTCCCTCCACATCCTCCAACCCTAACTCCTGCCCCCTTAAGCCCTCAGCCTTCTGCTCTGAGCCTCCTCCCATGTCCTAAAGCCCCTACCTTGACTCCTGCACCCCCACATTCCCAGCTCCTTGCCCTGAAGGAGCCAAGCAATGCTGTGTAAGCAGGGTTGCCAGATACTTTCACAAAAAATACCAAACATGGTGTGGAAAAAATTGGTTGAGGAAAAAAAAAGAGTAACTGTGCCTTTAAATCCCCATGCTCGCTTCACCTCCACCAGATGTGGCAGTAGAAGAATGTCCCAAGCAGCCTTCCGTCTGAGAAAAACAGAGAATTCTGGACATTTTACATGGACAGAGGCTGCAAATACCAGACTGTCCGGGCCATTACCGGACACCCGGCATCCCTACGGGTAAGTCTTCTAATATTAACATAAATAATAGTGACAATATAATTATCACACAATGCCATTATTTGAACATAATAAATTGAAGGGTGGAAGGGTCGACTAGGAATATGGCTCTTCCTGATCACATTTGTCCCTGTCTCTGTCATAAAACACAGCACGATGCTTAGCATAAAGTCACTCATCAGTAATGGAAGCATTAGTCTGAAAATCCTTCAGGAAATACATGAAGCTTTTTAGATCATCATGTTCAGAAAATTGCTGAAATTCTAGTTGTTTCTGGCTTGGTGTTTTAAGGTGACTAAGATGTTGGTATGAGGAGTAACTAAACGAAGGAAGAGCTGCAGTAGAGGGATAGATGTGGCTGTTACTGGTGACCTCTGATGAACTCATGCTTGCAACATTGATATGTTTGCAACATTAGCTTCTAAATCCCATCCAAGGACGAAAGTCAAACTCTTCTACTATACTCACCAGGAGATTCAAACCTTTCTCATCAATTAAAGACTGATAATACACTATGGCTGCATCTAAACTGGCATGTTAAAAGTACTTGCACAAGAGAGTGTCTATACTGGCATGTGCCTTTGTGCAAAAGATTTGCTTTTGCGCAAAAGCATTCATACCAGTGTAGACGCTCTCTTGCGCAAGAAAGCTCCAATGGCCATTTTAGCATCGGGCTTTCTTGCACAAGAAATTAACATTGCCTGTGTACACTGGCCCTCTTGCGCAAGTATTCTTGCGCAAGAGGGCTTATCCCTGAGCGGGAGCATCAGAGTATTTGTGCAAGAACCACTGATTTTGTACATTACCAAGTCAGTGTTCTTGCGCAAATACTCGTGGCCAGTGTAGACAGGCGGCAAGATTTTGCGCAAAAGCAGTTGCTTTTGCACAAAATCATGCCAGTCTAGACGCAGCCCCCAGTAATGCTTTTGACTCTCACATGATGACTGGATGCTGTAAGTAATCTTAGCATTAGTAGAACGAACTACATGTGCAGTTTAACTGAGATCCTGGTGGTCTGCATGCAAGGACTCTATATAGGTTTTCTAGAGGATGTGTCAGTAGGAGATGTGATAAGCCTTTCCCATCTGGAAGTTGCCATTACATATGTATGATCCATAGCGTTAAAACATTCCAAAATAGGTAACCACATAGTGTGACTGGGATGGAGGGGAGGCAGAGATCCCGATATGCTGCAGCTCTACCTTTCCGTGTACCATGGAACTCCAAGAGATCATTTTAGAGTAACTTGCCATCTACTGCAAAGACTGCTTGAGGGAAATGAGAAGCCACGATGAGGTTATGCTAAGTGGGATCTTTTCTCTCTCCCTCCCTCCTGGAAGAGCAGGTGAGAAAGAGTTTCTTCATAACTTTGAAAACTACTAAAGGGAACAAACAACTCTCTTTCACATGGCGGGGGGGGGGGGGGGGGGGAAGGGGAGCTAGGAGGAATTTTGTGATATTAGTTTGCAAGAGATTTATTTTGGTTTTGTTTATTTGTGACCGGACAGGGAGGATAAACTGGGAACAAAACTCAGTGGCATCCACAGAGAAGAAAGGAGAATTGCTGTATTTACAAATATCCTAGGAGGCCATGAGATCTGGCAGTAAGAGAAGGGTCTTAGATACCTGGGTTCTATTAACCTGGGCTGCCACCTCCCACATTACGTGGGTTCAAATCATTGAGGCTATCCATGTGCATTTGTTTCCCTTTGTATACAATTTGGGAGGATAAGGCTCATTGCTTTCAGATCCTTGGTTAAACAGTGCTATATATTGTTTTTATTTGTAACAAGTCTCAGAGAGGTAGCCATGTTAGTCTGTATCTACAAAAACTAACACCATGTCTATACTACAGATAAGATCGAAGCAAGCTGCACTTGATCTTCCCAGGTTCAAATTAGTAGTTCTAGTGAACATGCACTAATTTGAATGGAGAAGGTGTTCCTGTTGATGCTGGTAGCCCTGCTTCTACAAGAAGTAAGGGAAGTCAAAGGGAGAGTGTGCTCCTGTCAACCTCCCACTGTGTGGATGGCACCAAAATTTGACTTAAGATACTTTGACTTAAACTATGCAATTCACGTAGCTGAAGTTGCATATCTTAATTTGAACTTATCCCCCATTGTAGACCAAGTCAAGACGTCCTGTGGCACCTTAACAGATTTATTTGGGCATAAGCTTTTGTGGGCAAAGACCCATTTTGTCAGATGCATTGGAGTGGATATAAGAGGCAGGCATAAATATATTAGCACAAGAAAAGAAGAGAATTACCTTATCAAGTGGAGGGACAGTATTATTTAGGCGAATTCAATCAAGGTGGATGTGACCCATTCCCAACAGATGATGAGGAGGTATGAATACCAAAAGAGGGAGAGTTGCTTTTGTAATGAGCCAGTATAGTGAGTATAAAGTTCTCAGAGGTGTAGCTGTGTTGGTCTGTAACTTTTTTTTTAAAGGAGTAGTCCTGTAGCACCTTAGAGATTAACAAATATATATACATATATTTAATATCATGACCTTTTGTGGGCAAAACCCACTTCCTCAGCCAGGAGCAGAACCCCCATGTGTGCACTGGATATAAACAGAGTAAGAGATATTCTCTACCCAGAAGAACTTAAAACACAAAGTGCAGGAAGGGAAACAGAGGCACAGAGTGACAAGCAATTTGCCCAAGGTCACACATCAGTAGGTCAGTTGTCAGTAGTTAGAAACAAAAGTTTGGTCTTCTGAGCCCCAGTCTAATGGCCTGCAGGCTCTGTGCTTGTTGTTAGAGCGCTAGACAGCTGCCTCTGCTGCTGTTGTCTAACAGATGTAAGTAGGAACAGTCCAAAAAGGACAAGCAATTTTTTTTCTTTTAGTTTCAAATGAAATATAAAAATCCAATTAAACCTACGCTAGCACAAACATAGTTACTTGAAGAAAGAACAGTTTCAGCTAATCAAACAGCTTTCGAAAACTGGCATTTTAGATGTGGAATTCATTGCCTAAAGGTGTGTGCCTTTAAAATAGCATGTAGGCAGAAGCCTAGACACTTGTTAGATCTTAAATGCTTTGGCAATGCAGAAGCAATGCAAACAAACTGCTCTTTGTTAACCTGAGAAAAATCAGCAGCAGTAGTGTTGAAAGCATCAAAACCCACCCACCCATTCATACACTCAACATGCTGGGAAAAGACTTACACAGAACACTAATAAGAACTAAAGAGCCTCTGCAGGTGGCTGCCTAACTCCCATCAAAATCATCTCCCCCGAGCCAATAATAAGCAAGGAAGGATTACAATTATCATAGTACTGATGTTGGTTCTAGTACTGTGCCTGTTGCAGAAGAAAAAGATTAGCAATAGGGGCCATCTCCCTGAACCTCGTAATCTATATATAATCCCTCTTTCCTATTTCTAGGAAGTACAGGGAATATACATACAACTGTTTGCTGCTCCAAGATACATGAGCTAATTTTGCTTTGCTTAGGATAGGATAGGATAGATTATGGGTGAAATCCACCAGAAAAACTCATAGATTAATTACATGCAAACATGTTTTTCATACTGTCATAACTTTCTTCCCTTACTTTAAAATTCTCTATAGACTTAATTAACCTCAACTAGGATCATAAATAAGGCCAGGCATATGATTCATCATAAAGAATTTATTGATGCAATGTAGCCCCCATTTTTCCTTTTAATTTGTCAAATTTTCTGAGAACAGACTGATTTTCCTCAAATGTATTTGTTCCGATATGTTCAGCAACACAGCCTCGCATGGTGATTTGTTTATTAGTTCATTCCAAGTTTTCAATATTTCAAATTCAGTTTGCTCGTATATATGTAATGAATGTAGTATTTCTGTTTCTCGATTGAAAATTTTCCAGTACAATTCATTTTCTGTGATTATTCTGAAATGTTCATTTCAAATTGATTGTTTCAGGAAATACTTGTGCCAGATAAATTGTTTGCTGGGGATATTTATAGAGCACAAATGAACAGGAACAAAAACACAGTCAAAGTAAGTTCACTCATAGATTTAAGTAAAGATTCAAAGCATGTTATTTGAGTTATTGTATTTGCTGTCATCAAACATACTCTATGAGGGTTTTGTTGTACTTTATTTTTTTAAGAAAAGCAATAGCGGATAGCAAAAGTCAGAAATTTCTTCATTGACGAAAGCAACGAGGAGTCCCGTGGCACCTTATAGACCAGCGATTCATTGGAGCACAAGCTTTCAAGGGCAAAGACCCACTTCATCAGATGCATGCACAAAAGCTCCAATAAATCTGTTAGTTTATAAAGTGCCACAGGATTCCTCGTCACTTGCAGATTCAGACTAACGCGACTACCCCTCTGATACTTCACTGACAAAATTACTCAAAATTAGTGCAACCTCGTGGTCTGGGGTACTTCAAAACTAGAAAGTAAATAGTTCAGAAAATAACTGAAAAAAGAAGGAAAAATAAAGATGTTCAGTGGAACTGTTGAAGTTTTTACTCAGAGCAGATTTGTTTGGTTTGATGTAAATGGTTGGCTGAGGAATTGGGGATTCCCCCCGTGACAGGCATCTGCCTCGCACTGGCCTTGCAAGGATTAAACTCAGCCCTGGGAGAGGGCTGAGATTTTTGGAGCCCACAACAGTGGCACGTATCATACAAATAGGGCCCAGCTTAGTAAATAAGAGCTCTTGAGAAGAGAGCAAAGACTCACTCACTCTTGCCCCAGCTATGGAGCAGAAGAGATCTACCAGGGAAGCTAGAGGTTTCCTGAGACACAGCAGTGCTGGGAGCTCTGGCCAGGCAAACTCCCAGGCTTCAGGACCTGAGTCAAGGCCTGAGGGAACTAGGGCTGCAGGAAGGAAGCCAGGATAGCAGAAGGCAGTTGGTCCACTTCCCTTGCCAATGATAAGTAGCCATTTCAGATTGCAGTTTGCCCCTGCCTCAGGGGCAAAGTGATGACTGGCAGTGGGTCACTGAGACAAGGTGGGCATAGGAGATTGGGGGTTCCCTGAAGGGGAGGAGAGTTCCCAGAGTGTGGGGTCACTGTGGCAGGGCAGTATTCTGAGGGAAAGGCTGTGCAGCCTGGGAGGGATGCAGGACCTGATACATGGTGGGGAACAGACAAACAAGTAAAGCAGGTGAGACAGTGGCCAGCAGGGGTGCTCCAGGACTGAACTGAGCTAATTCCCTGAGACTACGTCTAGACTACAGGGTTTTTCTGGGATACCAGAGATATCCCAGAAAAACTTTGCCGTGTCCAGGGAACGCATCTGCTCTTCCGACATTTTTTCAGAAGAGCAGACGCGCTCTTTTGGAAGCCCTGTCTTCTTTGTTTCACAAGGAAGAAGGGCTTCTCTGAAAGAGGAGGCTTTTCTGAAATTTGGCCCAGTGTAGATGGGCCAAATTTCAGAAAAACCTCTTCTGAAAAAGCAATCGGAATTAGGTATGCAAATCACAGAGAACAATTTGTATACCTGTTTCCAATAAGACTCTGTAGTCTAGATGTAGCCTGGGTGTCCAGCAGGAGGTGCTGTGGTGGTGAGTCATGCCATGTTACACCCTTCCAGCTTTTGAAAACAAAACAAATCTATTGCTTATGAAGAATGGGTATGGCAGTCTGAAACAATAGAGATTGAAATTGTCTGACTTCAGAACTGTTCCACCTGGGTAGCAGCGGCATCAGCTTTTCTAACAATGTCCCTCAGTGCTGATTATGAAATTTTGTTCAGGCTCCCTCAGGGCTCCTGGGCAAAGTTGGTGGGGGATGGTAGCTCTTCACTTCTGCAAAGGACAGTGCCGCAAGCAGACAAGGTGGGCAACCCTCAGTGTAGAAAGAACAGGTTAAGAACTATTTAGAAAAGCTAGACACACACAAATCCATAGATCCGGATTTAATGCATCCGAGGGTACTTAGGGAGTTGGAAAATGTCATTGCAGAGCCTTTGGCTATTATCTGGCTATAAAATTATTTGGCTATAAAATTCATGGAGAATGGGAGAGGTCTCAGATGATTAGAAAATGGCGAATGTAGTGCCCATCTTTTAAAAAAGGGAAGAAGGACAATCCAGGAAACTACAGACCAAACAGCCTCATTTCAGTCCCTGGAAAAATCATGGAGAGGTTACTCAAGGAATCCATTTTGAAGCACTTGGCAGAAGGGAAAGTGATCAGGAATAGTCAACATGGATTCACAAAGGGCAAGTCATGCCTGACCAATCTGATTAGCTTTTATGATGAGGTAACTGGTTCTGTGAGGAAGACGGTGGATGTGATATACCTTGATTTTAGCAAAGCTTTTGATAATATCTCCCATAGTATTCTGGACAGCAAGCTAAGGAAGTATGGATTGGATAAATGGACTGTAAAGTGGATAAAAAACTGCCTAGATTGTTGGGCCCAATAGCTCGATGTGTGGTTGGCAGTCGGTTTCAAGTGAAGTGCCCCAAGGTTCTAGGGCTGGTTTTGTTCAACTTCTTTATTAAAGACCTAGATGAGGGGATGGATTGCATCCTCAGCAAGTTTGTGGATGACACTAACTTAGGAGGACTGGTAGATATGTTGAAGGAGGGGTGGTGGTGTTAGTGATAGGGTGCAGAGTGACCTGGACAAATTGGAAGATTGGGCCAGAAGAAATCTGATGAGGTTCAACAAGCACAAGTGCAGAGTCCTGCACTTGAGATGGAAGAATCCCAAACATTGTTACAGGCTGGGGACAGAGTGGCTAAGTAGTGGTTCAGCTGAAAAGGACCTGGGGATGACAATGGATGAGAAGCTGGATATGAGTCAACAGTGTGCCCTTGTAGCCAAGAAGGTGAATGGCATATTAGGGTTCATTAGGAGGAGCATTGCCAGCAGATCTAGAGAAGTTATTATTCCCCTTTATTTGGCACTGGTGAGGCCACATCTGGAGTATTGTGTCCAGTTCTGGGGCCCCCACTACAGAAAGGATGAGGATGCATTAGACAGGGTCCAGTGGAGGGCAACCAAATGATTAGGGGACTAGAGCACATGACCTACGAGGAGAGGCTGAGGGATTTGGGTTTATTTAGTCTGCAGAAGAGAAGAGTGAGGGGGAATTTGATAGTAGTCTTCAACTTCCTGAAGGGAGGTTCTAAAGAGGATGGAGAAAGGCTGTTCACAGTAGTGATGGATGGCAGAACAAGGAGCAATGGTCTTAAGTTACAGTGGGAGAGGTCTAGGTTGGATATTAGAAAAAACTATTTCACTAGGAGGGTGGTAAAGCACTGGAATGGGTTACCTAGGGAGGTGGAGGAATCTCCATCCTTAGAAGTTTTTAAGCCTGGGTTGAGAAAACTCTGGCAGGGATGATTTATTTAGGTTTGGTCCTGCTTTGGGCAGGGGGCTGGACTCGATGACCTCCTGAGGTCTCTTCTAGCCCTAAGATGCTATGATTCTATGCCCCCAGTCTTCAGTGCTGCCTGGAGCATGTCAAATGGAGCTCTGGTGGCAATTGAAAGGTCTTGAGGCTCTGGGTGCTGTTTCAGTAGCAACTGTGGCTACCAGGGGCTCGGGGCTCTTTCAATTGCTGGGTCCTGGGGCAGTTGCCCTTCCCTGCCCTCACTGTTGGTGGGCCTGGGGTTCCCTAGCATTCAGCATTAATCCCCTCTGCTTTGGCTGATGCTAGTGGTATCAAATTTGGCAGGTCTTTTTTGTCTTGTGGTGTTGGGTTTTTTTTGGAGGGTGGGGGGTCTCTTTAGCTGACATTTTACTTACCCACTGGAAAACAGACTTTCAGATTAACAACTGCTTCCACGTAAGTGGACTGAATGCGAGCTTGTCATGATTATGAGAGTTAGCCAGCATGTCTCTCTCTGTAGCTGCAGAGAACTCCCAGAGACAGAGGAGGGAAAAACCCAAATTCCTTTGTCCCAGTTTAAAAGTCCTACCTACATTCCTATTGGCCACTCCACCTCGCTAGGTGTAGTTAACCCCTTAATCCCAAGGCTGCTGGCTAACCCTCATAATCATGACAGAGCTGAACTGGTTGGAAGAGGGGTTGGGGATTTAAACCCACAACCCCAGGCTCTCTGGACTTTGACTAGTTTTGTGTCAAAATGAAACTTGCACAATTTTTTTTTGGAGTACTCACTCTGCCACAAATCTTTATTAATTTGATCCAGAGTGACATTGTGCCATCTGGAACAGGCTTTAGTGAAACCTAAGTTCCTTGGCACAACAGTGACTTTGTGCCAGTATAGAAATGCAGAACTTTTAGGGGTGAAAACACTTTTTGTAGGATTTTTAAAAAAAAATTCATTTGTGGAAAATGTTTATTGGTTTCACTGCATTTTTTGAGTTTTACCATCAATATAAGTCATCTTGTATACCTCCAGTCCTCACTTGCATTACCTTTGATATTTATGTACTTTTCTTCTCTTGAACAGGGATTGCTAAGTGCTAATGGTAATATTTTTTCTGGGAAATATGAGGGAGTCTTGAGATATGGGCATAGATCCCCTAAGAACAATTTTACAACCATAAAACTAACTATACAAACAAAACAGAACAAAATATATGACCTAAATAGGCTTGAAGCCCACTCTCAAGAAGCAAAATGCTACTCTGAATTAACCAACTGTTCTACCTAATCTGTTTAGGGCTAAACATTCTGACAGAAGGTAAAACATAATGAAAAGCCCCCATTCACCTTTCTCAAACTCAGAATGAAACTTTTTAGTGAAATGGCAAAATTGGTGAAATTGTGCAGAATCTCCCTGAAAACAAATATGCACTGAACACTGAAAAAAGGTTCCTACAGGGCCTTGGCTATGAATAATAGATTCCATTTCATGTAATTATTAGTGGGAAAACACTTGAAATGTATTTCAGAGTGAACAGTTGGAATAGATGAAAAGAATTTGTGGGAGAATAAAAAGCACTAGGTTGTTTGTTTGTTTTTACCAGAATTTAGCTAATAAAAACCATATAGTCTGCTCTCTGTGCGTTAGCTCAGTCACATTTGAACAAGAGACTTTTTTGTATATGTAAATGTTTTGGTTGTTTGAAAATTAAACACATTCTTAGATTTCGCATCATAGTGCCAGCAGCAGACCAACTGGGGAGTTCCTAAAAGGATAAATTGATAAAAGTCCTAATAGGGGAACTCAACAGGAAAAAAGCCAAAATGAATTAGCTTGCCGAGACATGGCTAACATCATTGAGTTTATATATGTTTCATTAAGCTGAGACTTGACAGCTTTATGAGAAAACAGTGGGGTTGGGAGTGCATGAAGAACCTGTAACACTGCCAAGGCTGATCAGGTCCTGTGCCATGCAGCCTATTTAATAGACAAATATTTGCACAGTGAAAATGTCATTTTAAATGACTGGTTTGATAATCTCTTAAGCTTTTAAATGATCTGCAAAGTCTGGAAATTCTTCCCTGGTGTTTAAAATCTCTGTGCATGTAAGATAATGAAAGCAAACATTAAATGATGGCCTATGAGTTGTTCCCTAAATTAGGGATTACTTTGGTGCCTCAAGATCCTTCTCCCTCTCCCTCCATTTTCTTCTTCACATAGGAGCCTGTCTGGAATTGGGAGAGGACCTGCCTCACTGCTGCAGGCGTACTTTGTTCTCACAGGCCTAGAGCCTGGATTTTTGTGCCTGCAATGGTGGATATAAGGTATATATTGGAGTATTTGCCCTTTTAACTCCCTGATCTGCATCTGTATAATTAGACAAGCCATTATTTAGCATCTACAGTTCAACTGCAGGTATGAATTGTGCAGATGCAAACTATTGCTGCCAGTCTAGGACAGGTTCTTGATTTGCTACATATTAATAGTATTCATTTCACAGCTTTGTATTTCAATGCTATCTACAAAAAGGGAATCACAACTATTTCAGATTTGCATAGTCACAAGTCAGTGAATTAATCATAATTAGTAAATTAACTGTTTTTTTGTGGCCTGGCTTGAAACAGTGTTTTACAGAAAGTTCCTTTTCCTCAACTACTCCTCCAGATTAGCTGAGTGGAGATGAGGTCAGGCTACAGTAACTATAACAGTTGATTTCTAACACAGGCACTGTGGGTATGTCTACACTACCACCCTAGTTCGAACTAGGTTGGTTAATGTAGTCAACCGAAGTTGCAAATGAAGCCCGGGATTTAACTATCCCGGGCTTCATTTGCATCTTGCTGGGTGCCGCCATTTTTAAATCCCCGGTAGTTCGGACTTTGTGCCCGTGGCTACATGCGGCACGGAGTAGGTAGTTCGAATTAGTGGTGTAATGGTAGTTCAAATTAGAAAGCCTAATTCGAACTACCTACTCCGTGCCGCGTATAGCCGCGGGCACAGAGTCTGAACTACCGGGGATTTAAAAATGGCGGCGCCCGGCAAGATGCAAATGAAGCCCGGAATAGTTAAATCCCGAGCTTCATTTGCAACTTCGGTTGACTACATTAACCAACCTAGTTCGAACTAGGGTGGTAGTGTAAACATACCCTGTAATAGTGAACAGAGACAAGGAGTCCTGTGGCATGTAATAGACTAACAGATGTATTGGCGCATAAGCTTTCGTGGTCAAAGACCTACTTTATGCGCCAATACATCTGTTAGTCTATTACATGCCACAGGACTCCTTGTCACTTTTGCAGATCTAGACTAACACAGTATCCCTCTGATAGTGAATAGAAATTAACTGAAAAATGTAGATTGATCATGTAAATATTTTTTTTAAATCAGAAAAAACCCTAATTTAAGATCACATGCTGTGCTTCCGCTGAAGTCATTAGCAAATCTCTCAGGGTATGTCTACACTGCCACCCTAGTTCGAACTAGGATGGATAATGTAGGCATTCGAAGTTGCAAATGAAGCCTGGCTACACACAGCACGGAGTAGGTAGTTCGAATTAGGCTCTCTAATTCGAACTACCGTTACTCCTCATGGAACATACCCTCACAGTCTCCAGCACAGCTAGGATTGGGACCTCTTCTTCCTGTCGTTTTAACCAGTGTTTCCTTCTGTGATACAAGACCTGGTCTATTGTATCTGTGCAGTCAGTGGGTCTTTTAATCTGCAGAGAAAAAAGGACTGGGTCCATATTGCTATTAATCTTTACAATGCAACCATGACAGGGCATTAATAAACTATGGCCTCTGCTGTGAAAGCCACATGTATTCTGCTTCTGAATAAATTAGAAACCACGAAGATCAGAAAACCAGTGGGCTGGGTACCTTGGGTTTCCTGAATCAATTCATCCTTGTTTTAGCTTGCAAAAGGACTGAGAAGAAGGGCTACAGGTCACTCGGAGTGTGTATACCTATCCATTCAGCACCTTCAAGAGCACTTTTCAAAGCTGCACCCCCGTAAGGAGCGGCTGTGGTTTCTACAGCTGGCTGATGCACTTTGACAGAACAAGCTGTCAAGGGCAATAGTCTTGTTACTGTAATTACAGGCTTTTGATGAAGAAGCTCTTCACCACTTGCTTCAAAGTATTAATCAATAACCTCCACTCAAAATGCTTACTAAGAAAATGAACTAATAGATTACCAGCCTGAAATTCCAGTAAGACACTTGACAGCTTGTAGTTAAATGTGTCACTAATTAGGACATTCAGTATTATATTTTTATCAAACAGCTCTGCTCCCCTGAACCACCCCATACACACACACTTCTACCAGTAAAGAAGTATTTACAAAACCAGAAAAATCAGGGAAATTTTTAAGGTAAACATCCAATAAATGAATGCTGTCTCCTCAGTCCTTTAAAAGCTAGGATTTTAAAAGCATGTCAGGGTATTAGGTGCATCTTTCTCATACAAGCCAACAAGAGTTCGGTACCTAAACCCAGAATAAATTCCAGAATAAATCTATTGTGTAAAGCCAACTCCTTTAAAAACCTATTCTTAAATGTCACCCAAACTTAGTTTTGCCTTCCAGGACTGTAGATGACACATCATAGGTTTTGCCCATACTCCACTCGGGGGAATGATTAGTCATGTATTAATGAAACTTTTTCACTAACAAGAAACAACATAGTGATGGGAAAGCTCTGCATGGTCATTCTTTCTGTTCTGTACCATCTCTGATCTAGGGCTGTGGCTTTTAAAATCTAATTCTATGGAAAGGAACAGTAACAATATAAAACTGATTTCATTTGTTCTATGTGTAACCTCCACCAAGGTGGCTTTGAACTTGGGACCTCGGGAACTGACTATAGGAGCTGAGCTAAAAGTCGACTGGCTCCTTGCCCATGCTGTAGAGGTCTCTTGATCTTAACTGTTGCAGTGGTCTAGGTGCCACTTGCAGTACTCAGTAACCACACTAGGGCTGTGTCTACACTGGGCCACTTATTCTGGAAAATCAGCCACTTTTCTGGAATAAGCTGCAAGCTGTCTACACTGGCCCTTGAATTTCCGGAAAAGCAATGACGCTCTACTGTACAAAATCAGCCGCTATTCCGGAAAAACTATTCTGCTCCCGCTCTGGCATAAGTCCTTATTCCGGAACATTGTTCCGGAAAAGGGCCAGTGTAGACAGCCCAGTAGTCTTTTCCGGAAAAAAGCCCCGATCGCAAAAATGGCGATCGGGGCTCTTTTCTGGAAAAGCGCGTCTACATTGGCCACAGACGCTTTTCCGGAAAAAGGGCTTTTTCGGAAAAGCAGCCTGCCAATGTAGACGCTCCTTTTCCAGAAAAACTGAAAACAGAATAGTATTCCGTTTTAAGCAGTTCCAGAAATTCATGCCAGTGTAGACACAGCCTAGGTGTGTGGGTTACATGTGTGTCTGGTAAAAGGTTTAGTGCAGTGGGATCAAGTTGGTTCCACATTCAGTTTTTGAGAACCCCCAAGTTAGAATGTTGCTTCAGGCGCACATCTGATATTTCTTACCCTCATTCAGCAAGATACCTAAACATGTAACTTATTCTATACAGAGAGTAATAACGATAATGGGACTGCTCACCAGTATAAGATGAGGCATATGATTGTGTCTTTTGCTGAATTAGGATAAAAGTATACTTCGCTGTGAGCAAGTTTCTTACATGTTTTATATTCTCATTTTGATTTCTGTAATGTCTTTAACTGAATTAATTTCAGCAAAACTTGCTGTATATAAATCTTTTTCTTGAGGTTACTGTCTGAGTATAGCACATTTTTACTTCTTTTCTCCCTGTCCCCTTCATCCTTCCCTTTTTTTTAGAACCTCCATCATTTCTCTCAGGAGAGCCAAAGACTTTTTTTATCATTTGGAATAATTTTGTATCAAATGGTATGTTAGAAAAGTGTTGTGTGAATTTGCAGCACGATATAAACAAGGATTCTTAATCAAAATTAATGTCTGCCATTTGTAGGAAATACTTGGTGTTCTTAGCCTTAATAACTATATTGTATATTTCACAAGGAGTTCAGAGTAGAGAATTTAGAAAGGACATACTTGAATTGTCTAGAATTTTTTATGTTTTAGTCGCAGTATATTAGTACGCCAAATTATTTGACACTTACACAGTAGGCAACATGCTAAAATATGCTAATAACAGCATTGAAATAAAAGCTTTTCTCCTATGTTTGTGTCTAGACATACTTTGTTGTTGTGATAAGTTAATTTAATTTTGATTGTAAATTAAACTATTTGTGTTCTTAATGTTGCCTCTCAAGAGATTAAAGTGTGAAGGTTAGAGAATATCAAGTGAAAGGTAATTTCTGTCTGATTTGGTGCTGCCAGGTATCTGAATTAATTGAAACGGTAGTATGTTAGCAGTTTCTAATAGTCACATTTGTTGATTTTCTGACATTGAGGCAAGTTTATGGGAAAATACAAAATGATTCAATTTACGTCAGTGGATTTACACCACAGGAGTGTCTGGTCCATAAAAAGCAGAGTTCACAATGCCTGCATTTTGTTTCTGCAGGAGTTTGTTTGTGTAGCTTGTGTAGTACAGTGATGGAAATTCACAGCAAAATGCCCCATGTCAGATTAGCTGTACCAGAGACCTCCAGAAAAAAAGTTGAAAAGGACCCTTGTAGGAAACCTTTCCTTGTGCTTTGAATTTATCACAGGTTACAGACTCCCAACTTTCTTTGTTTAGAGGCCCTGGTGAACATATTAACAGAACTAGGAACTTTTCCAACCAAATGAACAGAAAAAAATAGAACAATCTATAATTCAGCATAATAGCAATTCTCTAAGTACTGTCTAAAATAGAGATCTATATTAGTGAGTAATAATGAATATTAGTGATAGCTGAAAACACTTCTTTGTTGTGCTTTGGAAGATATTTCCATTTGAATATATGTGTAGGAAGACACACATATACGTTTTATATTCAAAATGGAATACCTGCAGATTCAAGGTTCTGGTATTAGAAATATAAGTCATAGCTAGTGCAATGGCTTGAATTCACTAGCAGAGCCCTAAGGGCATTACTTTGTGCACATGAATAGTTCCAAAAATTGGATTATATGCATGAATAGTTACTGGAACTATTTCAATGAGTAAAGTTATACATGGACTTAAGGCCCAGATTCTGCAATGTGTTTGGTTGGACGAATACTATACGGGCATAAAACACTGCTGATTTCAGTGGGGCACCACTGAGGGTGTGTCTAGACTACATCCCTCTTTCGACAGAGGGATGTAAATTAGACACTTCGAAATTGCAAATGAAGCCAAGATTTGAATTTCCCATGCTTCATTTGCTTAATTGCGTCATGGCCCTCTTTCGAAGAAGCGCTTTTTCAAAAGTGAAACCGCAGTCTGCATGCGATTCTTTCAAAAATAGAAGCCTTTTTTGAATGATCCTGTAAACCTCTTGCACCAGTTCTCTTGATAGTTTGCAAACTTTTCATAGCAGGAGTTGCCTTTTTGTTCTGTGTTTACACAGTGCCCGGAAAAAGGGATACCTGACACATTATAGAAATTCCTAGGTGCTACCCCAAAACAAATAATTAGAGGGGATGGATCAACTTCTATTTAGGTGCTAATATTTCCAATATAAGAGATGTTTCCTACCTTTTGAGAAGATCTAACACCACTGCTGTTTGGAGACAGCTTTCAAAATTAATCGGGGAAAGCCCTAGGCTTAGCGAAGTGCTTCTTTTGGTCCCATGTAGCTCAAATCTTAGACATCAGTGCTGATATCTGTGGGTTTAAACCCTGATGGTGACACGTGATGGGGGAGCAGTTTATTACATAATAGATAAAAGTAAATTCTAGTTCTTTAAAACAAAATATCTACAAAGAAATAACATAGAGTAGTATTTTATATGTAATAATAATATATTTTAGGCAGCAAAATCATACACCCTACATCTCACTAGACAGTGCATCCTCCATACCATAGGACTACATGGGCTCCCTCTAGACTTTTGCTCTGGGGAAGAAACCCGTCCTCGCTATAATGGTGGCTCCTGGTCCAACCCAAGAACTGGGAGCAGAGAGCCTATTCCTCCTGTGCTCTAGTGACCAAATTGCTGGTGCCTAGGCAGCATGTAGCATTAAGCTACTTGATGCTAATGAAGAGGGGACAAGAACTAGGCTGGAGGGGTAGGAAGAGCAGGAAGAAAAAGTAATAGCTTGGACAAGCAGTCTGGTAATGATGGGAGTAGTGGGAAGAGAAATTGGGAGTTGGCGTGAAAGACTGGGCTGGGCTGGTGGAGGAGATGGGACTAGGAACCAATGAGAAAGGTGAGGCTGGGACTAATTGGGCAAGGAGAATGGAACAGAATAGGGCAGAGAGGAGTCTGGAACTCCTTGAGCAAGGAGACTAGGTTTTGGAGTCAGGGAGGAGATGGTGGGAGGACTGAAAGCCAGCTGGGTACTATGGCTAAAAGAACATAGTGAATAATCACATAATTAAAACCTGTTTCAGAAGCAATTAATTGGCTTTCCAAATGTGCTGATAGTTCAGAAAAATAATAATAAAAAAAATGGCTCAGGTAGAACTGAAACAGATTCTATTTTCAAAACTGAAAAACAATGAAAAAAAAGATAATTTCAGGTTGAACTAAATGTTTTATTGCAATTGCAGACATCTGAAACCTTTTTTTAAATTAAATAAAGCAAAGGAAATGAATGGCTGGATTCACAAAACCAAAAAGCAGATGGTGGTGATGGGCAGATCTCTTAACCAAGGACTAGGGCACTCACTTCGGATGTGGGAGATGCAGGTTTGACTGAGCAGGGACTTGAACTCAGTCAAGTGTCCTTTCTACAGGGCTATTGTCTATTCAGCAGGGGGCTCCTCTGTTTCTCCTTTTGAAGCTGTTCCACTAGGTATAAGTAATTAAATAGTAATTTAAGCTAGTTAGGGTTGCACAAACAACCTTAATTCTGGCATTTCCTAACATTTGAGTGCTTGACTTAGCAACCCTAATGTTCTTTTAATGTAGTTTTTGTTTGTAATTTATATTGGTATTCCTGAAGACAACAGTGACTTCTTTCACTAACACAGCTCTCTTTCTCATGGGGTGCTTTTTTAAATGGCTTTGGTTCATCATACTCTGGGGCTGGTGCATCCTGCTCAGCTATGCTGACCACTTCCCAAGTGTAATCCTGGGAAATTAAAAACAACCAAACAAAAATGTGCCCTGCCATCATGGTAAAATCAGTCTCAAATAATATAAACAATAGAAATTATCTCATCTTTATTAGATCTTCTTTTTGCCAACTACAGCAATTTTATGCTCTGTAGGATTTATGGATCCTAGGCTATTGAAAATAATTTGCTGTATTGTATTCATATATATATGTGTTTCTTTATTTTTCTAATTTCATTTATGGAGAGGAGAACTTGAAGTCCTAACGTAGCACCGTGGCGATTATGAATTGTTTGATGTAACAAATGTAACACGTAATGGTGGAGTTTATGCTGTAAAAACATTTATGCCTTTATGTGACTATAAAATCATAAGAGCATGGTCACATAAGTGTAAATCAGAAGCAGAGCGATGCTGAAGGTTGTGGATAACTCACAATGTAATTCAGACAAGCTCTCTCTTCTGAGATAATAAAAAATGTGTTACTTTGCCCAGCTTCCTTGCTGCTTTGCACACATGCATTGAAAACAGTACTTTATATTGTACTATGTTGAAATGCAATTGTGGTGGTTGTGGTGCTCCCCACGTGGGTGGGGCTTGAACCCATGATCCTGGGGTTCTCTGGCCGATCCTGTCCCCAGGCCACTCCAGAACCCACCCCACTTTTTTGCCTTTAGGGTGTCCCTTATCCTGCCTTCCTAATGGTGGAGCCAGCACCATCCCTGGGGCAACTGGTACTGGCTGTGGTGATGCTCCCAGGATGGGTGGGGCTCAAATCCACGGCAGGGTGGCGGGTTCAAGTCCTGCCCCCCCAGGGGGAGATGGGACATCACATCAAACACCCAGGCTGCCGCAGTGAAAGGCAAGATAAGGGATGCCCTGATGGTAAGGAAATGGGGTGGGTTCTGGCATGGCTTAGGGGATAGGGCCATTCGCCTGGGGTGGGCAGGGTGGTGTGCTCATAGTCATCCCTCTCCCACCCTCCCCAGGAGGGACAGGAGAGCCAACACCCAGGTTGCCCTCAGGATAGAGGTGGCTCAAGCACCTGGCAGACATAAGAGACACCCTGAAGTTAAGGCATGGCCTAGGGGATAGGGTGTTTGTCTGAGAAAGTCCCCTCCCCCCAGAGAGACAGGATATCAAGGCCACCCTGGTAGAAGGTGGAATTCTATAGCATCTGTGCATCCCAATTGGTGAAGTGATGGCAGAAGTCAGGGTGTAGGTATGTGCAAGGGTGGCTTAAAGCTCACAGAGCTATGTTCTAATCTTGTTGCTGCACACAGAGCTATATGCATGTCCCTTTGCACGAGAATTAGAGCAGCTCGAGTGGCTTCTACATCTGCTGTATGTCACCAGAGCCTTGCATTAGCTTTGGAGTGATGCTTCCAAGGCCATACGTGCAATAGAGTGATATTGAGCAATGTGGGGTGTGCTGTGTGGAACAATCCAACCTGGTCAGAAGCATGCTGTGAACTACAATATTTTTTATATAAAATTTCTAAGGATTTAATTTACTTTGTTTGTAAATGGTAATGCTGCAACCAGACAATCTAGTCCTGACATGATTTCCAGAGGAACTTTCATCTTCACTAGAGGAATACTGATGGAAATGCCTGGAAGATAATTAGACATGGTTAAACTTCAGTTGTTATTTACATCCTAACAATTAATGTTATTCTCTGAACTTTTCATTAAATTCATATGTCATGCAGCTGTTGTAGAGTCAAACCATATTCTCATAGAAATGATGTCACTGGGCCAAATTTCCCTTGTACAACTTCATTGATTTTAGTGGAGTTACCTTTAGGATTTATTTGGTCCATTTTACTAGTACCTGATATAGTAATCTATCCAAATGAATTGTTAGTCTATTTTTTTGTTGCTACTAGCGTAAGGTATATGATTGTCCAACCCAGAAAGCTAGTCTGCTGTTGAGCATGTGACTTCTAACATGATGTTTTGCAGAGTTCCGCACAGGTCTGGCTGGCAGTGTCAGATGCAGATTAAGATTCAAAATTCT
Organism: Pelodiscus sinensis; assembly: GCF_049634645.1. NCBI lineage: Eukaryota > Metazoa > Chordata > Testudines > Trionychidae > Pelodiscus > Pelodiscus sinensis. The sequence goes on from NC_134720.1 coordinate 14,245,123, forward strand.
TCCCACTAGAAATAGCAAAAACAAGCTTCAAATTGACACAACAAAACTAACTAAATAAATACAACCTGGATAATTCAGATGATAAAGGACTTTTTAGTTCTCTGTCTCTTAAAACCATGAGGGCATATCTCATTAGGGCCTGATCCAAAGCTCACTGAAGTCCACTATGACTCTGGATTATGTCCTTAAAAAGCATATGGTCCTTTGAAACATCAATGCTGATTGTACATATTTTATTCTTTTCCTTAGTTTTTTCAATAATAAAGATCTTTGTTTCATAGGGGAAAATATGTCTCTGTTTATTCCTAAGCTGAAGTTATAATATTCCTTTTATGATTGGATAATCATCTGCACAACAACCAACTATCGCAGATAGGGAATTTAGACAGTGACAAGTGTAGTTATTATAATTTTAAACATAAAGACTCTGTTAGGAATAAAATGGGACTCGATGGTGAAACAGAAATTATAAAGCAGAACACAGACATTTTTTTTCTGGGCGATGTTAGTCAGCCTTTAGTTACCTTGGTGTAAAGTTAAGCCATAGACATTCATTAAACACCTACGATACAGATATACAACATGACTGAAGCTTCTGCTGATTCCCATCTGAGAAGTTGGGAGTGAAGTGGCTTATAGCTGGACTGATCTCTAGATGAGTTCTTCATTGACCTGGTGAAGGCACTTAATGCTTTACAGGGTCAGTTTGGCTTGCCTTCATACATTTGGGAAGCTCCTCTAGTCATTAAACCACGTGCTATACTCACTTCTCCTAATAACTGTCAGAGCTGGTCAAAACTTAGAATTTCCATCGGATGATATTTCAACATTTACTTTCATACTGACCTGGGAGGGAAACTATAAAAAATTCTGTTTGCTTTTCTTAGAACAGAAAGATTTGATTTGGGAATGTGGAAATGTTTCAACTATATTTCAGCTTGGTTTGACAATGAACTGCAAATGCCTGAACTACTGCAGTGCCTCATGGGAATTGTAGTTTGAGTGCTTCATTCTTCCATATAGACAGAGCTTCTCAGCTGGACTGTGCTTCCCAGGATCATTGTCTTGGGACTCTCATGATATATTGTGGCAGTTTTACCAGAGGGGATACTGATGCATCATAGGTCATCTAGTTTAGGTAGAAAGATTAGTTTTCAGAGGTGAATGGGCACATGAGGCACCTGAATCAAAGCTACTGAGACACCGTGGTAGCTTAGGAAGAAGGAGATTAATACAAAGCTAGCTAAAACTAAAACATAACATTTTTGTTCATCTTGACAAACCAAACTGTTTCATTTCAGCTTGACCCAACCTGAAACATAATATTTCATTTTGATTTTCCTATAAATTTTCCCCAATGGAAAGCACTCAGCTTGTTATTTCGAAATAAGGTGAGTTATTTCAGAATAACTCCCAAGGGTAGAGAAGGATTTAGTCCAACAAATTTATTAGGTCATGAGCTTTCATGGGTAAACTCACTTCATTAGATGACTGGAATGGAAATTACAGAATCCGTGCTATATATGAGAGCAAAAGAAGTTACCTGTCAATTGTTGGACTAGTGTTAATGAAGCTAATTAAGTGAGGGTGGATATGTCTCATTTGCAGCATTTAATATGGAGATGCAAATATCAAAAGTAGGGAAATTGCCTTTATAGTGTGTTAAATAGTTAAAGCAAAATGCAGGACTATGTAACACTTTAAAGACTAACAAGATGGTTTATTAGATGATGAGCTTTCGTGGGCCAGACCCACTTCCTCAGATCAAATAGTGGAAGAAAATAGTCACAACCATATATATCAAAGGACACAATTAAAAAAATGAACACATATGAAAAGGACAAATCACATTTCAGAACAGAAGGGGAATGCGGGGGGGGGGGGGGAGGAAGGTAAGTGTCTGTAAGTTAATGATATTAGAGGTGGGGAAAGTTAGATGTCTGTGAGCTAATGGTATTAGAGGTGATAATTGGGGAAGCTATCTTGGTAATGGGTAAGGTAGTTGGGGTCTTTGTTCAATCCCCCCCCCCCCCCCCCCCGGAGAGTGTCGAATTTTAACATGAATGACAGTTAAAATTGTCATGTTAAAATTCGACACTCTCCGGGGGGGGGGGGGGGGAATTGAACAAAGACCCCAACTACCTTACCCATTACCAAGATAGCTTCCCCAATTATCACCTCTAATACCATTAGCTCACAGACATCTAACTTTCCCCACCTCTAATATCATTAACTTACAGACACTTACCTTCCTTTCCCCCACCCTCTGCATTCCCCTTCTGTTCTGAAATGTGATTTGTCCTTTTCATATGTGTTCATTTTTTTTAATTGTATCCTTTGGTATATATGGTTGTAACTATTTTCTTCCACTATTTGATCTGAGGAAGTGTGTCTGGCCCACGAAAGCTCATCATCTAATAAACCATCTTGTTAGTCTTTAAAGTGCTACATAGTCCTGCATTTTGCTTCAGCTACACCAGACTAACACGGCTACATTTCTATTACTATTTTAAATAGTTAAGATCCTTATTCAAGCCTAAATTGATAGTTTTGAACTTGAACTGATTTTACCTCTCAAAGCTCATGTCCCAATAAATTTAATTTCTGAGGGTTTGTCTACACTACAGAGATTTTTTTGGGGAAAAACAGTAGCTTTTCCTAAAAAACTTCAGTTATGTCCACACTGAAATCATATTCTTTTGAAAAAAAAAATTGAAAGAACAGAGGGGTTTTTCCAACATTGGTAAATCTCTTTCTATGAGGTTTCAGAGGTTTTTAGCTCTTTTGGAAAAAGGTGTGTGTGGATTGGGAAGAGGGAGTTCTTTTGAAAGAAGAGGAAAGAGAAAAAAGCACAAGTGCCCTGATGGCCACTCCATCCATAGTAATCACAGCTGAAATGTGAGATAGCATCCATTCAGTGTGGACACTCTCTTTTGAAACAGCAGATCGCTTTTTCGATGCTCTTTGGCAGTGTGGATGCTCTCTTTTGGAAGAAGTTTTTTCAGAAGATCTGTTCTGGAAAAGCTTCTTCCAAAAGAAGCCTGCAGACTAGACATAGCCACAATCACATCCATTTATTTCTGGGTTTTTTTACTTGCACTTATCTGTTCTCAAGGCCCTGGCACTCTCCAATTCTCTCTTGATATCCACAGTGTGATAATTCCAAGGCACTGTTGAACTTTTGTATACCTGCTTCCAGATCCACCTACCTCATTCTCTGATTGTTCTGTTACCTAGGTTCAACCTTTTTTAAAAATCTTAATTTAAAAGTTCTCTAGGAATTCAGTTTTGGTTCTATCTCATCCATGAAGGGTGATTACCAGTCCTGCATTTGTTTAAAAAAAAAAAAAAGTATTTCATCTCTCTCTGGGCTGCAGCCCCTTTGAGTTATGTATCTTTCATATCCAGGAAAGAAACAGAGTGCTCACCCTTCATGGGTGAAGTATCCTATACATATTCAGGGCCAGGGAGCAAGCAATTATAAATAGATTTAAAGAGACGCCAAGATCATTGTCTGGAAACATCAATTACTGTGAACTCTTTGTTTGTTCCTCCTCCCACCCTGTGTTTCACATCACGGGTCCTAGCAGTAGAGTAGCTGGTCATACAGTTTAATATTAGGGGGTGACCATCATTTTGCCCCTTCCAAACCATGTAGATGACACCAAGGCTACGAAATAATTTATGTTTACCAATAGTTACAAATGGGGATAAATTCAGTCCTAGTTAACACCTTTAGTCTTCCTCTGCAGGGAGATGGTCTGAACTCCCTGCATCTCCTGAACACAGGAATGGCAGGGACCATGGAAAGGGCTGTGTGGCCCAAGATAGGAAAAGGAAATCTGTAGGCCTGTAGCCAATGACCAAGATGGATATCATCAGAAGAAAACACTGAAAGGCTGCAGTGCCTCTATCTGTGCAATGAAGGAAAAGGCACACAGGCACAGTAAATAGGTCAATGGAGGGATGATAGGAGTTACTATAGAGAACTTTCTGGGTGTCTGGCTGGTGAGTCTTGCCCACATGCTCAGGGTTCAGCTGATCGCCATATTTGGGGTCGGGAAGGAATTTTCCTCCAGGGTAGATTGGCAGAGGCCCTGGAGGTTTTTCGCCTTCCACTGTAGCATGGGGTACAGATCACAGCTGGATGATTCTCTGCATCTTGGGGTCTTCAAACTATTTGAAGGTTTCAATATCTGAGATACAGGTGAGAGGATTATTCTAGGAGTGGGTGAGATTCTGTGGCCTGCATTGTGCAGGGGGTCAGACTAGATGATCATAAGGGTCCCTTCTGACCTTAAAGTCTATGAGTCTATCACCCCATTGCTAATTTGCAAATAGCATACTTATATATTGTATTGGAATATATATTACAAACTTCCAATGTTCTTTCTTTGCTTCACCCTCCCCCACCAGTAAAATTAGAAAAGCCAGGACTGGGATCAGGGCAGGAAAGATAATGAGCTCTTGGCTGACTCTCTGTGAGCTGAAAATCTCTTGATGCCAAATGAATTGCCATGCCCAGTTTGTGGTTTCAAGAACAGCCAAGCAGAGCATAGCCAGTGCCACACTGCACTGGCAGATGCAGTTTCTCTTTTTAAATACCTAATTGCGCCAACCTTGAAGTGCAGCCCATTTGTTTTAGCAATGCAAGAGCTCCTGAGAATAGCAATACTTTAGCTACACTTTGTAGCTCTCAACATCTCAAAGTAAAAATAGAATCAAGATTAGTCTAGTTCTCAGCATGGGAGAGGAAATCTGACTTCTCGCAGCAACCATCAACCTGGAGTTTTAAAGAAGCAGCTGGAAAATCCATGAGCTGTTTGATATATTATTTCATTTTTTTTCTTAAGCTTTGAACAAACTTACAATCTGTTCTGACACTTTCGTGTGTATCAATGTGTGGGGGTCAATTTGAAACAGCTATACTTCTGACAAGGTAGTTGCATATCTTAAATGAATTATATATATGCAGAGCTCGACAAATAGTGTAATCTACTCGCCCATGGCGTGGAGCGATCTGCGCATGTGCAGAACGATCTGTGCATGTGCAGAGCGCAGAACCATGCAGCTGGTGAGCAGGGCTCTCTGCCGCTTGGCGAGCCCTGTATATATGTATATAAATGTACACATATGCATTTTTTCTATGTATATATACATGCATATCTATATGTAAGGCTCTGTCTACACTGCACATCAATTTCAAAATAAGCTATTCCGGAATAGTTTTTCCAAAATAACTTATTTCAAAATAGAACATCTACACTGCAGGGAAGCATCAAAATTAGTCCAAGGCAGGCTCCCCTAATCTAGATGTGCTACCTCGATTTAGAGGCACAGGGGAAGAATAACTTAGTATTGGCCTGATGAAGGGCTATTTCGAAATAGCAGCAGTGGAGCATCTACACACAGCCTTATTTCGAAATAATTATTTTGGAATAGGTGTTATTTCTTGTAGAATGAGGTTTACAGATTTTAGACTAAGCCATGCATTATTTTGAAATAAGAAAATGGCCGTGTGAATGCTCACATTGTTATTTCAAAATAACGCTATTTATCTCGAAATAACGGTGCAGTGTAGATGCACACTAAGTGTTTATATGTGTGCATCTATAACTTAATATATGGATAAATCTGTATGGATACAGATGCACACACATATATACTGTACAGTGATTTTTCCCGTCCCTCTTCCAGTGCCTGTTTTTGTTTCTCTGTGCCGTGGGAAATGGGCCTGCTCTATCTTACATGTTTATTAATGTTTGAAGACATACCTGTTCTATCAAAATGATGTCTAGCACTGGAGCAGCAGACACTCAATGTTTATTCATTATTTCAAACAGTGATCACCATTAAACTGCCAGGGCTCCATTCTCAGCTGGTGTAAATCAAAAAAGCTCACTGACTTCCCTGGAGGGTAGCCATTTTAGGACAGCAGACAATCAGGCCCTCAGTATCTATCAGTTGTTACCACAGATCAATAAATAAAAACCCAATGATCTCTTAGATGACTCTAGTGGGGCTACTAAAGCATTTGAAAACTCTAGCTGATAGGAGCACTGTATCTAATTCCTATATAAACATAAATAAATATCAGAGCCATTCAGCTCTAATACTAACATATCCTGACATCTTGTGGCAAGTCACTTAAGGCATGCTGGTGAGGCTTCAAATTGTAATGTATATCCTTACTTCAATACTAACTCTTCTGTGAGAAAGAGACACACACACAGTCAGGATTCTTGGGCTCTATCTCAGTTCTGGGAAGGGAGTGGGGTCTAGTGGGTTACAGAAGGAAGCAGACATATTTGGGTTTTATATAAGAATGTCAAAATGCCCATAATGGGTCACACAAAAAGGTTCATCTAGCCAAGTATCCTGTCTCCAACAGTAGCCAATGCCAGGTGCTTCAGAACGAATTAACAGAACAAGTAATCATCATGTGAATCATCCCCTATCACTCATTCCCAGCTTCTGGCAAGGATAGGGACACCATCCCTGCCTATTCTGACTAGTAGCTATTAATGGGTCTATCCTTCTTGTACTTTATTTTCTTCTTATTAGAACCCTGTTATAGTTTTGGTCTTTCCACCATCCCCTAGCAAAGAGTTCTTAGGCTGACCACAAAGAAATAATTTACTTTGTTTGTTTTAAATCTGCTGCCTATAAATTTTATAGGGTGACGTTCTTGTGTTATTTTAGTGAAGGAGTAAATAACATTTCCTTATTTGATTTTATTCCATACCATTCAAGATTTTATAGACCTTTAACACTCCTCCACCCGTTAGTCTTTTCTTTTCCAGGCTGAAAAGTTGGAGTCTTTTTAATCTCTTCTCATATGGAAGATGTTCCTTACTCTTAATCATTTCTGATGCTTTCCTCTGTAACAAATCCAATATCCAAATCCAATAAATCTTTTTAAATATGGGGTGACCAGATCTTCATGAAGTATTCAGATGTGGGCATACCATGACTTTATACAGAGGCAATATGATATTTTCAGTCTTATTATCGATTCCTTTCCTACTATTATCCAGTATTCTGTTAGCTTTTTACATTGCCCCTGAGCATTGAACAGTTGTTTTCAGGGAACTATCTACACTAATTCCATTATCTCTTTCTTGAGAGATAACAGCTAATTTAGACTCCATCATTTTTGAATGTATAGTTGAGATTTTTTTTTCAGGTGCATTACTTTGCATTTATCAACATTGAATTCCATCTGCCATCATGTTGCCCAATCACCTAGTTTTGTGAGACCCTTTTGTAACTCTTTGCAGTCAGCTTTGGACTATTTTGAATAATTTTATATCATCTGCAAATGTTATCACCTCACTGTTTACTCCTTTTTCAAGAACATTTCCCACTAAGTTGAATAGCAGTGATTCCAATAGCTACTCCCAGAGAACATAATTTCTAACCATCCTTTCCTATCTTTTAAGTGGAGTACCTGGAAATGTTTTCATGATCATCTAGCAATTCCTCAATTACTTGAATGACAAGCCCTTTGTTATCTTAATCACTCTGCCACTCTCTATTTATAAACAAACTTCCAGCCCCTAAAGGCAAAACTGGGAGCAGCACAAACTCTGTTGTAGTTAAAGCACATGACTTAGCCCAGACACAGCTCTTAAGCGATCTCAAATCTGAAATTCAGAGATTCCAAATTTTGGAGGGGCTATAGCACCACTTAGCCCTCCCCCCCAAATTGCACCTCTGAAATAAAAGCCAAATGTGCCTTTGCAAATACTTCCTCTGCCTGCAGTCCAGGTTGGGAATTATGTCAAACCTCTAGTCCCCACTACCAAAACAACCGTGGGCAGCAGTACCCCTTACTGGGACTCCTCAGCCTCTGTGAGGCTGGATCCCTTCTTAAAGAACTAGACTGTGATTGTAAAGATTCCATTTCTACTACAGACTTTGTATGTGACCTTGGGAAAGTCACTATTCTCTGTGTGCCGAAGTTCCCCATCTGTAAAACTGAGAGAGTAATCATTATTTCCCTCCCAAAGTGTTGAGAGGATGAGTCGAGCACCTAATATACTGCAGTGGAAGGGGATACATAAGTATCTATGTAAGCAGGGAGTAGACCAATTCTAAAGGATCTGCTTCAAGTTCGTGGATGGTTGTGCGGCATCTGCGGCACTGTCTGCTGCACTGTGCTGAACACCTGCTGATGAATGGAGTGGTTCTGTGTACCATAGCACCTTACTGCTTCTGCACAGATTCAACAACTCTGTGTCTGCGCCTGGGCCCAATTTAAGATGAGCAGGCCCCTGTGTTTTAATTCTGGTTCTGACACACACTTGAAAGACAACGTACAGGTCACTTAGGTCCAGATTGTGAAAGTATTTAGCCACCTGAAGATGCCAATAGAGAGATTTTTCAAAAACCCTAAAAACCTCTTCATCTCTCTCCTCCAACGCTATTTAAAGAGATAGCTGAATTATCTTTGTACTGCATTTAATCCTCCACTGGGGAGAGGCGAATTGTGACACATCTAAGTACGAAGGAAAATGATGGGCAGAAAAATGAGCTTGGGAAATGCATCAAATGTATGTTTTGAACCATTTTACAGCTGCCTAGTGGCATGGGCCAGGATAAAGGGAGGAATGTGAAATTACATCTCTTATTTGTTTGTAGATCGATGTCTCCTCTGATATGTCCACCTATGCCCAGCCTGGTTTTTGCCCGGTGCTCTGGAGAGGAAGGTCACAAGCGGATTCAGTGTGGTAGACTGCATACTATTCCAGCATACTAGGGCTGATGTGAGGCTGCTGCTTCTCGCACTGGCACCTGAGTGCAACAGACCTTACTCCCTGCTGTGCACCAGAGGTGAGAGAATGACTGAGAATCTGGCTCCCAGTCTTGTGCCCAGTTCACTAGACCGTGATGCTTCTTGGAGTCCTGCATAAACACAAACCTCCCAGGGAGGGATGCAGAAAGTTGGGATGTCACAAACCTTTTTTTAAAAAAAGGGCAAGATTTGAGCAGGGAACTTTCTCCTCTACCCCCACCACCCTACAGCTTTTCATGGTGACTATTTTCCTTAGATCTACTAGAGTTAAGCCTTTGTTTACCTCCATCCTCACTTCTGTTAACAATTCATCCATGTCTCCTAGTTAGGAGGAGTTAACACTTTACATAAATGCTGACTATATCTATCTAATTCTTAAATAATTAATAATTCTCAAGCCCCTTTTCCTCCTATTTTATTCAGTTCTGTATATTCTACTGCTGATTCCCCCACACCCAACACACAAACTTGCAAGGATCTCTTTTCCAACATGTGGGAACTCTGTATCCTGAGAATGTGTAAAGAATTTCCAGTGAACTTGGTGTAAGTGAGATGATCCACAATCCTGTGAAAAAACTGCATCTGTGCAGTCTCAAAGTATGTCTGCACAGCTGTGTTATTTCAGTAAAACATCAGTTATTCTGAAATAACGAAGAGCCCATCTACACTACAAGCTTTTATTCCGAAATAATGTCAAGCTGGAGAACTTCTTACTCTGACTCCTGATAACTCTATTCACGAGGGCTGTGTCTACACTGCACCCCTTTTCCAGAAAAGGGATGCAGATTAGACCAATCGGAATTGCAAATCCGTGGGGGATTTAAATATCCCCCGCGGCATTTCCATTTACATGGCTGCCGCTTTTTTCCGGCTTGGGGATAAGCCGGAGAAAAGCGCCAGTCTAGATGCGATTCTCCGGAAAATAAGCCCTTTTCCGGAGGATTTCTTATCCCCAAGCTGGAAAAAAGCGGCAGCCATGTAAATGCAAATGCCGCAGGGGATATTTAAATCCCCCCGCGGATTTGCAATTCCGACTTGTCTAATCTGCATCCCTTTTCCGGAAAAGGGGTGCAGTGTAGACACAGCCGAGGAGTAAGGAAAGTCAAAGGAAGAGTGTTCTTCCTTTGATTTCCGGCTGTATAGACAGTGCCAAAAGCCAAATTAAGTTATTTTGACTTAAGCTACACAGTTGATGTAGCTGAAGTTGTGTAACTTAATTCTACTTTAGTCCTGCTTGTACACATACCCCCAGAGCCTGGGAAATCTTTTCTGTTAACAAGAGTCTTCCACTCACCTCCGTCTTTTATTTGCTTTACAAAATGACATCATTATACAGTAAATTGCACACATGGAAATAAATCCTCTCAACTCTGAAACGTGCGAATCACAGTTTAAATCATTATTGTAAATTTTTTCCAAGGGAATCAATTCTGCTTACCAAACTATAGCAATTATATGCTAGTAATGTTTAAGTCCTGATGTGAACCCCCAAAGCAAAGAAGAACATCAAAGGTGAGTGTGAATCTTAGTCTTGTTTAGAATAATGAAGGTGACCTTGTCTCTGCTAGTTCAGAGGGACTTGAAAGACTCAATGTCAAAATTGTTGGTAGCTGCATATTGTATAGGTAAGTTTTCCAATGAAAGATTATACTTTGGATTGGTTTATTGAACGTAGTTTTCCACCCACCTAAGAACTGATAGCACCTGACCCAAAGCCCTCTCAAGTCATTGGAAAGACTCTCATCTATTTCAATGGGCTTTGGATAAGGTCCTGAGTGAGCAAGTTGACTAACAGATGGCTGAACTTCCAGAAATAAAAGAGATGTCCCCTAAAAGAGTTGTGGTCTATCTAAAATTACATCTTGTAATTTACTTACTTGGCACCTCTAAGTTAGGTGTCAGCCACCCTTTTAAAGATGTGTGTCACAGTGAGCAACCCAAATAGCAACAAAGCTAATGCAATCTGTGAAATGTTTATATATGAACATGGATCAATGTCAATCACCTTTAGATTCCAAATCTCTGGAGCTCTTCCTTCTTCCAATAGAAGGATATTAGAGGACGGAAAAATTGTATGGACAGTATATATCTATTAATAAAGCAGGAGGGAGATTAAATTACTCATGACTATAGCTGGGTGAACTACTCAGTTTAAACTATATCAGTTATGAGTTTCTGTTTTGCTCAACCCCATCTACAAATTGATCCTACATTTTGGCTCACTATGTTCTTTCAGAAACAAGTTGTAGCTAATACTCCTTCAATGATTTGTTGTTCTTCATTCTATATTTGGTCTGTGTGGAGGGTCACCTGAATGAAATTGATGGTGTTTCTGCTCCCAGACTGGGAAATAAAAGTAACGTCCAAAGAAATCATTCAGCCTTTAAATCATTTGGAGAGAGGAGAGAGGAGAGAGGAACATTTTAAAGAGAAATACAATTCTAGAATGTTTTAAGTCAGAAGCTATCTTCTTTTGACCAAGAAATAGCATAATATTAGGTATGTATTGTATTGTATGTGGCCAGATTTTAATAGGGTCTTTTTTGTCTAACTCAGAAACAAAGCCAGACTTATTGGATATCTATGTTCAATTTTTGTCTTATCATATGGCCACCAAGTCATTGCATATATAGTATATAACATAGTGCTACCTGCTAGGCTTTTATTTTCAGGACAAATGTACTCGTTCATTTGTAAATACTGTTGCTTATGCAGAAATGCCATTTGTATGAATAAAAACTCCTTCTCAAACATTTCTGTGTGACTGACAGTCACATCCATAGTTGAAGAAAAGCAAACAAGAAAGGTTACAAATATCACAGCTCGAAGTGTATATTGGAGGTAGTAAACTTATTACCTACTAAACGTTCCCAGTATTTGCATCTAAAATTATTCAAGAATGACTAAGAGTTTAGACAATGAGAAAGCAACACCTTGTAAAAATACAATATCAATATGCTATATTATAATTTCATATTCATTTAAAAGTCGAACTTTAATAGAATATAGGTACAGCTTGGTAAGATAATGTTGCTACCAGAACCTTATATTTTCCATTTCCTGCTACTTAGGGTCAGGTTCTGCCTGTCTTAATCATTCTGAATGTTACCGTATTCTATTAATACTAGCCAATTAGCCTGTCATAAGACAGGATTTTCAGGTCTCTCCTCCACATCGGTCTTCTCTCCTGAGCCTCCGGTCTCTCTCTTTCTCTCTCTTTCTCTCCTCCTCCTACTGTCTCCCTCTCTCTCTCTAAGCTCTCATCCGCCTTCTGCCTCTCTCTCCGTCTCTCTCTTTCTCTTCTCCCCCTCCTGCCTCTCACTCTCCCTTTCTCTTCTCTTTCTCCACTCTCCTCTGGCTCCGTTGTGGATGCACTCTCGTCACCACCCCTCCCCCTTCTCCCCGCCCCCCTTTGCCTCCCACTGTGGCTCTTGGCTGACTTCTGTGCTGCTCAGCTGGGCCGCCGCGCGGGAGCAAGCAGTGCAAACGGCCTCTCTCTCTCTCTCTTCTCCTCCTACTGCTTCGCCCTCTCTCTCTCTCAGCTCTCGTCCACCTCCTGCCTCTCTCTCTTTCTCTCTCTCTTTCTCTTCTCCCCCTCCTGCTTCTGAATCTGTGTTTCTCTTCTCCTACTCCTGCTGCATCTCTCTCACTCTCTCTCTCACTGTCCTCTGCCTCCTCTCCATTTCCTCCATTCTCCTCTCTGTCTCCTCCTCTCTGCTCCGCTTTCCTCCTTTTGATCCGGCGCCCTTTCCTGATGTCAGAATCGCACGCTCGTCCAGGCCCCCCCCCCCGGCTGTTCCCTTTGGGCAGCACTGTTGCGTCCCGCCATGGTGCTCGGCTGACTTCTGCGCCACTCAGCTGGGCCGCCGTGCGGGAGCAAGCGGTACAAGCGGCCGTTTGGGTGCTGCATGGGGAGTGTGGACCCCAAACGGCCACTTGCTCCACTTGCTCCTACGCAGCGACCCAGCTGAGTGGCGCAGAAGTCAGCTGAGTGCCACAGCGGGAGGCAACAGCCAGCGTTTCAGTGTTACAGAGTCACAGACATTGGGCTGTTATATATATGACTCCTCAGACTTTTTTTTATTTTTTCATTTATTTTCTGTTCTTTGGCTTTGATGGGCGGGATTATTTCTCAAGCTTACTACAGGCTGAACCTCCCTATTCCAGCATGCTTGGGACCGGAGTGGTCCCAAAAAAGAGAATTTGCCGGACCAGGGGAAGTCAGGCATCCAGGCTCTCTGGTGGCTCCCCTCCCAGTTGCTGTCTCAGGAGAATCCGGAGGCATGACCTCTGGAGGTTCTCCTGCCTAGGGCTGCTACCCACAGCCCACTGCTGAGACTTTGCTTCCTACCCTGGACCCTCACAGCAGCAGCAGCTTTTCCCAGTTTCACTGACCCCAGCCCCATGTGTGCAGTGGCAGCAGCTGCTCCTGGGGTTCCCTTGTCTTGCGCATGATGACAGCTGCTCCCATGATTCCCCATGAGGGATGGGGAGAAGGAGCACTGGGATCAGCTGCCACCATGCAGGCCAGGGCTGGGGAACACTGGAAGTAGCTGGCAGTTGCTCCTGGGGCTCTCTACCCCCAGGTCACTGCCCCTGCAGGCTGCTGCAGACCAGACCATATCTGCTCCCAGCTGTTCTCAACCTCTGCAGCAGGAGCTCTCTGGTCTAGCAACATTTTGGTACTGCCAGATCATGGATGTTGCCAAACAAGAGAGTCCTGGGTGAGAGAGGTTCAACTGGTAATTTTATTCGCTCTCAGGCAGAATGTATCTGGTGGTTTATAACATAACAATGTTCCAGGTTTTTTGACCTGGTTTGCTTTGCCTGTGTGAGTGGGCCAATGAGTATTATAACCTGAACACAGTCCATTATACAGTTAGGGTGTGTCTAGACTACAGGGTTTTTTCAAAAAAAGTAGCCGTTATAATGCAAATGGTGCTTTTTGGAAAGAGAGCATCCAGACTGCCTGGGTGCTTTCTTTCAAAAAAGCGACTTGCTTTTTCTAAAGTACTGGTTGCAGTCTAGACACTCTTTTTCGAAAGAGGCTTTTTCAAAAGTATCTTTTGAAAAAGCCTCTTTCGAAAGAGGCTTGCAATCTAGATGTAGCCTTAGAACATGGTTTGAACTAATCCATATAGACAAGATGAGGTTGTAACATCGTGTCACACACAATAATATATGGTCTATAGGAGGGCCTTAAATATTCCATGTAGGCTTTAAAGTTCTTTAAAGGTGATTGGGATTAGGCAGAGAAAGTCATATTTTTGCTGTTGTTTTTGGTTAGTGGGGAACATTTTTTTCTGCAAGTCAGCACCCTGTTTATAGTACAAAAATCAAATGAATTGATAGGATGTAATATAACGCGGCAGGAATTCTTTGTTTACACTGGGACAGCTGTATCTTCAGAAAAGAAGTTTAAAATTTGAAAAAAAAAATTGAATGCAGCAAACCCCTAAAACTATCAGTTACACAGTATTCTCCCCACATGATTATTCATATTCTGTGGCTAGGGCAGATTTTTGATGGATTTTTCTATGTGTTTTCAATAGTATGTACCTCACTTGACCCATATGAACTCCCTGGAGGAGGCAGAGCTTCTTGGCAGGGCACCTGGTAAGACTAAGATGAAAAAAGGTATCTGCTTACTTAGGCTATGTCTAGACTTCCAGGGAATGCCTCTACTCTTCTGACATTTTTTTGCGTAAGAGCATATACGCTCTTTTGGAAGCTCCATATTTCTAATTTTATGAGGAAAAAGGGCTCTTTTGAAGAGGAAGTTTTTCTGAAATTTGGCCCCATGTAGATGGAGAATTTCAGAAAAGCTTCTTCCGGAAAAACAATTGGAAAAAGGTACGCAAGTTGAAGAGTGGAATTTGCTTATCTTTTTCCAAAAAAAAAGCAGCAGTCTAGATGTAGCTTTAGTGGCCAATTCTTACACGGTCTCGTTTAAAATCTTAACCTATCTGAAGTGTGCTCATAAACATTTTTAAATGCCCAGCCTTAAAATATGCATTTCTCAAGGAGCCACTGCAAGTGTGAAGCTTTCAGTCTCTAGCCAGCAGTGTTATTGGTGAGCAAAATATCTTCATTTTTTATGGAAAGTTACCTTAGTGTTTTTATTCCCATTTTCCATAATTTATAATTAGTTGAAGAGGATCTCCTGAGATTTCCAGTGAAAAAAATCACATTTAATATGATGGAACAAAGCAGGCTGATGTTTGACCCAAAAGTTAGGTAAGTGCTTCCCAAGATATGGCTCGTTTTTGATAGGTGAAGGAAAGGAGTTGAATCGTCGTTCTGGGGTTGAACTACGGTTCTGACAATTCCCTAACACTCTTTGCCCTCTTGAGCCTCCTTATACTACACAAGAGACATCTTAGTCATGTGCTCCCTCAAATGCAGAGTTCTGCTTGGTGCTTACATGGGGCACACTAGAGTGGCTGAAGGCTATTTATTCCCTTACCTACATTTAATGGCTGAATAAAGGCCAGTAATCACATCCTGGGTTATTAAATGCAAATGGCAAGTATTTAAGGGCCATATGGTGCCATGCTGTGTATGCCCTAATACTGCCTGTTAATGACTAATTTAAACTGTTGAGTAATGGTTTGAAATATGGCTCACTGGTGGGAATTTGAGGACAGAACATTGTACCAATTGGCTAGAGTGCTGTGCTACCACGGTTTGTAAGATGAGCAGTTGTCTCATTCTAATCCCTGATGGACAATTGGTCCCCAAATAGGTATGATCAACCAACACTATAGTCAAAGGAAAGATTCCGAGTGACTTCAATGGATCAAATTCTTAGGATCACAGTTTTGTTTACCTTCAGCTTTTATGTGGCATCCATCCTCATAGTATCTGAGTACTTTACAGTCTCTCATGTATTTATCCTCACAAACACCACGTTGAGATAGGGAAGTGAGGCACAAGGAGACTGCAGATTTCCCCAGGTCATACTGAAAGTCTGTGGTGAAGCTGAATTGAACCTGGGAATCCTAAGTCTTAGGCCCTTTTCATAAAACAAGGAGTCGAGGTCACTTGTTTTACCACAGGCTTGTGATAAATGCATTTCTCCTCACTGTCTAAAAGTTGGATTAAAGTAAGACAGACCTGAACAGTATATAAATGCTGAAACCCATTAAAATCATTATCTAATTAAAAAGAAGTCAGAATGAATAAACTCTCTGTTTGCCAGTGGCTAAAGCCCAATGATTTTCTGAACTGTGCCCTACTTTGCTGTGTATTGCTATTTTTTTGCAAACAATGAACAATGTAAAAGAACTGACCCTTTAAAAATAACGTACTACCAGGTAAAGCTAAAATGAGTTGATCCCCCCCCCGCATTTTTTATGTTGCAAACACAAATAATTCATATGATTCCATTTAGATTTTTTTAAAGTAAGAGAAGAATGAGAAAATCCATGAAGATTACTGAACACAGAAGTACAAAAAAATCCACACAGAAATTCCAGTTTGGTGCCACAGCTCTGGGGTGCAATTTGGACCAACGAGGGGCTGTGTCATCTCTTACTCTGTGAAGCACTCAGGCTATGTCTACATTGCAGAGTTTTTACGGGATTCCGTGTTACCGGGTTACTGTCCAGGTAACACATCTGCTCTTCCAAAAAATTTTTCAGAAGAGCAGATGCACTTTTTCAGCATCCCTGTAAATCTTGTTTTACAAGGAAGAAGGGATGTTCTGAAAATGAGTCGGGGGGTCTGACGTTTGGCCCAATGTAGATGGGCCAAATGTCGGAAAAGTCACTTCCGAAAAAAGAAGCGGAGAAAGCTACACAAATTGTGGGTTGCAATTTGCATAGTTTTTTTCCAGAAGAACAGTGCAGTGTAGACATAGCCTCAGTGTTACAGTGCTTTGGCAACCTAGCTGTCTGTCACTCAAAATAAACAACAATAAGCATGTTATTTACCAGCCCTGGTTCAACATCTCTGACCATGGCAGCCTGTCGACAGCCCCACTGTGACGTTCATCAACCTTGGTTGACTTTTCCTCAGTCAGGACCTTCCACTGTTTTGCCTTAGCTTCATAGGTAAAAGATCTTTGCTTAATCAGGTTTCTCAGCTTATATTCAGTTTCCAGAGATTTCAAACCCTACTGTAGTTGAAGGACCCATCTTCTCAGCTTGCAAGAGCTCTTATCCCATGTGTCTGCTCTCTAGTGATGGATGCCAAAGATGGCTTCCATCCTATATTTTCATGTCAGACCAGTGAACATTTGCACTGTATTCTCTGAAAATTAAAACCCAGACCAAGCATCTCTCTCATGTTGAGGTACAGTTGCCATGCTGTCTCCTTCCCCACTGGCTATTTTGATCACTTTATTTACCTGATATGTAAATGTACTTTCATTGTCTCTGCCTGATGATTGGGTGAGAGAAGCAAATTCACATTCATTTGTTTAAGGCGAGAGATCAGAATCTCGCAGCCTGTGGGCTATCCCAGGCTGGAACAGTTGTGCAATCTGTGTGTGCTCACCGAGTGTGGTCCGCTTCCTCCCAGTTCATGTCCCTTTGAGAAATGTGAGGAGGCCTGACCACTGCTCCAGCCTGGGATGACTCACTGGCCAGGAGCTTGAGACTCCTGTCTAAGGCAGACTTGTTTATCATCTCCTTATGACATGCCTGGGTTTAGTCATCATTCCAGCATACATCCAAAATTCTTAATACACATGGGCTACGTCTAGATTACATCCCTTTTTCGTAAAAGGGATGTAAATTAGACGTATCACAATTGCTAATGAAACGGGGATTTAAATCTCCCCTGCTTCATTAGCATAAAGATGGCTGCCGCTTTTTTTCCGCACGGAGCTTTGTCGGAAAAAAGCGCCAGTCTAGATGCTGATCTTGCAGAAAATAAAGCCTTTTCTGAAAGATCCCTTATCCCTCTATGAAATAAGGGATAAGAGATCTATGAAATAAGGGATATAAATAAAGAACATACATTCCTGGCGATACAGGAATATAACTAGTTATTTATGGTTCAATGCAATTGTCTCTCTAAAAATTCACCTTCTCATGTTTTCTTATTTTTTTTTAATAAATTACATCAGAATGGTCTTTTGTAAATTGCTTCTCATGTGAATCAATAGCAATACAATTAGTGCTTCTATCAAAAACAAGACTGTTTTCTTTAACATTTGGAAAATGAATAATTTTCTTGTCCTTTAGGCAGACCAAGAATTACAATACAGTTTAAACAAGCATGTGAAGTGTCTTAAGGCCCAGTCCTGCAAGGTGCTAAGAGTCGTGAACCCCTTTTGCCTTCTAAAGCCATTGAAAGTTCCCAGCAATTCATACAACATGCTTAAGATCTGACAGGATCTGGCCCTAAAGCTCAATGAATGTTCAACTCGGACATTTTTACACTGCACTTAAAAATAATTCTTGGAGAGTGTTTATGATTTCAAGCAGTGCAAAGAAGAAAGAATAGAGCATTTTCTAAAGAAATCTCTAAAGTCTCTAGCATTCTGCTTTATAGTGACAAATTAATTGCCAGCAAAATGCTACATGGGTGTTCTGCAAGAAGGTGTCTTCTTAGTTTGAAACATGTTCTCGGTCTTCCTTTTAGACAAAAATGACTTGTCTCATTTTAGGAATTTGAGGATCAGTATGCATCTGTTAATTCAGCTGAAAATACTCAGGGCTTGCTCTTGTTCTTAGATATACACTGTAAGGTCATGTTGCCATTAACTAATAACTATGGTTGTTGTGATTTTATGTGGCTGCTGATTTTAAAAGATAAGTGCTGGTGCATACCTGTGTGTATCGGCGAGAGATATCAAGCCTTTGAACTTTTAAAATAGAAAATGTAAAATTAGATAAGCCAAGGGACATTAATATTACAACAGGCCTGATGTAGCAAAACACTCATGCCTTAAGTGTGTGAATATTCCCACTGCAGCCAATGCGGTTAGCACCATGTTTAAAGCCTAAGCATATCCTTAAGTAATTTGCTGTGAGAGCTGGAAGAAAATTTTCAGAGTAGAGGTTTATTTGCAACACACAAACAAACATACACTTTTGGACAGGAAAATACAGGAACCATTTTGAAATGTTCCATTTCAGCACTTTGAAGTAGAATGTTCACACTCCTTATTTTGAAATGATGTTTCATTGTGAAATTTAGCTAGATTTATTTAAGAAGAAAAAGGGTAAAAAAAAACCCCTCTATTGGGGGTCCATCTTTAATTTTATCTTAAAAGTTTTGTTTTTTCCCCACATTTCATTGAGAGAAAAAATATCCATTTTGGGGAGATCTGAAACTGTAACTTGTTTATGTATTTTTTTTGGTTCAGCCTTTGAAGTGCAAAGGTCAGAAATATTGTATCTGTCTATGCTTACCAGTCCCCATATATACATATATCAGAATGTTAAAATCATATGAGAACAGAAGAGCCACCATAGGAGCAACATAGATAAGCAACATTTATGACTCTGCTCATAGCTTCTTGATAAGTAGGACAAAGATGAAGAAACAATAGACAAACTGTGTCCATGCACCTCTCCCGAAACTTTTTCCATACACAGCAATCAATCGTACATTGTCAGGACTCTATAAAGGAAAACAACACAAGAAAGAACTCAGTTAAAGTTTTTGTGAGCTTGTAACTGTACCTTCATGGGTCATAATTGAGAACACCGAATTCAAGTCACACTGCTGAGAAATAGGGCAAATACACCCCAAAATGCTGGTGATTATTCTACCATAAAATATATCCAACCAATGGGGGGGGGGGGGGTGGAGAAGGGGAGGAAGCTATTTAAATTTCTTACAGGTACTGATGTATTGCAAACCTCTCCCATAGGAGTTGTGATAGAACAGTACCTGTAAGAAATTTAAGTGTAGGACGGAGTGTGTAGGACTCAGGGTAGGGGGTTGAAGCGTGGCTTGGTGTGGAGGGCTGAAGGCAAGGGGTGGGGATGGGGGAGCTGCAGGAGTCTGGTCAGGGGGTTGGGAGGTACAGAGGCTCAGGGCACAGGGTCGGGGGCTGCAGGAGTGAGAGCAGATGCTTGGATGGGTTTAGGTGCTCAGGGCAGCAGCATGTAGGGTGCAGGGTATGAGGAGAGTTGGGGCTGGTAGTGAAGCCACCACAGGGCCAACTGCCCAATACTTGGGTTTGGCAACTGTTCTTCCTGGTCACCCAATTCTCAGGGCTGGCTTGTCTGCTGGATCCCTGGGGCTGGCTGGAGTGAAGGATGCTACAGTCCCCAGAATTAAACAGTGTAGCGAGGTCCATGCTGCCTGCCCCCTGGAAGCCCAGGGCTTGTGGGGGCAGCAGGGGCCGCATTGCCTGGCCACTACATCCCTAGGGCTGTTGGTCTGTCCACCAGATCCCTAGGGCTAGCCAAGGTGGCAAGGACCATAATGACCATCTGGGATCAGATCCCCAGGATTCATAGGGGTAGCAGAAACAATGCTTCCTAGCTGCCAGATCCCCAGGATTTATAGGTATAGTGATTGCCCTGCCCATCCATCCGAGCACAGGGTCCTCCTGGGTGGGTCCTGGGAGCCCTGCTCGTGCTCCCTACAAGGACCAGAGCAGTTTCGGGGGAAGGAGGAGGGGGCTTGTGGCTCCGCCATGGGTAAGCAGGCCTGTGGCAGGGAGAGCCGCGCGGTCAGGGTTGCTGCTCTCAGGCTGGCTTCCTGCCATAGGCTTGTCCCGGGTGCCTGCAGCTTTAAGAGTTGCCAGGAGACAGGAATTATAGAGTTGTGGTTACTTTGAATGGAGTGGCCACCAGGGCACCTGTGTTATTTCCTGGAGGCCTCTTCTTTCAAAAGAAAACCCTCTTCCCCGTCCACACACGCCTTTTTCTGAAAGAGCTCTTTGGGAAAAGACTTCTTCCTCGTAGAAAGAGGATTCCCACTGTCGGAAAAAACCCTCTGTTCTTTCAAAAGAATGCAATTGCCGTGTGGACGTAGCTCAAGTTTTTTCGGAAAAATGGACATTTTTAATAAAATGTGAGTTGTCAGGCCCTGCGTTCTTAGCCCTGAGATAGCAAAGGTTCTTCATTTTTGCTAGTAATGTTAATAGTAAATGTCTTCACTAGGGGCAATAGAACTATCACTAAGACAGAGCTAATTATGAAGAGGCTGGTTCTCTCATAAGGTTAGCAATTGTTGCTGAGGTGTAACAGTTTGATAGCCTGAAGGTTGTCTTGCCTTTCCTATCACCTATGCCCGCTGCATTGTTTCAGCATGAAGGATTGGTAGACCCCAGGCTGGAAACAGTAGAAAAATTGGTATATGCAGATCCAGATTGTGCAGCATTGGAAATATTCCCTGAAAGTTATTTGTATTCCTGGATTGGAGAGCAATATGGAATTAATATCAGATTTTTCAATCTTTTTAAAACACAATGTATATTTGGTATTCCAAGTGGATCTGACTCATTGATTCTTATAAACTATGAGACAACTTCTTTCAGCAGGACTCCTATGTCCAAAGATCAAAGTAGGGTGTTGGAAGGGAAAAGGAAGCAGACACTGTTTCTCTGTATATTTTACAACAAGTGGGTTTCCTGATATTGTGGATTTTCTTTTAGTCTCTGCCAGAGAGTGGGATTTTATAGAAGAAAACAAAAACTTATTAAGCTGAAGAAGAAAAGATTGATGTGAAAGAAGATTATTTTTTAATTTATCAAATGGTACAATTTCAAACACAGCTGTGATCCTGGAACACACAGATTTCTGTCAGTTCTCCATAAAGCTTGTTTGTTTAATTTAAGAATAAGAGACAGTGTCATGTGATACACTGACCCAGCCCTTTTCTGGATACTTGCCCTGTAGTGTTTTCTTTGACTATACTTTACTCTGAACTTCTGCCTCCACTTTTTCAGATTTTGCATTAAAGTGGATTGAGAAGTATTTTTCTGTTTAGAATGAAAGCCAAACTGTTTCTGTTCACCTTTTCCTACCCCAAGCTTATGAGCGTCTGGACTCATTCCAGGGAAATTTATGTTGAAATGTATGTTCCAGGGAAATTTTCTGATTGGTTGCTGTTACAAATGGTTAAGCAATACTTTATGTTTATGTTATGCCTCTTTATGTTACTCATCCTGTGACACATAACTGATTAGTTTGGATACATAAGAAATCCTAAAACAATAAAGTCTTATTCTTGAAAATTAAAAGAAAAAATTCTAGGGAGGGAGTGGAATCTCCCTCATTGGAGATTTTAAAGAGCGGGATAGACAAATGCCTGTCAAGGATGGTGTAGATGGTACTTGGTCCTGCCATGAATGCATGTGACTGGACTTGACCTCTCAAGGTCCCTCCCTCTTCTATGAGTCTATGAAATACCCAGGGTTAAATCTGGGGGAGGGAGGAGACGTGTGGCTATAGCTGGCAAGGGGATCCTATAGGCAAGTAGGAGACGGGTTTGTGGCTGGCCCGGGGTTCTCTGGGAAGGTGGGGGATGAGGCTCTGACTGACCCGCGGGTCTTCTGGTCCAGGGATGGTGTTCAGGTTTTCACTGGGTGAGGGTGGGATCGTGACTATATTTGCGGAGAGGGATGGGGGGGCCTATTGATTGTTCTTTCCAGGGGCCTGGAATTCCTGTTGAAGGGCTTGGCCGAAGGAATCCCACTGTTCTTACTGCAGAAAAGTTCAGTAATGAGATGTAGCATAGAATCACATGGGTTTTGTCATAGCAAAAGCCATTCACCATATTCTAGTTTGAATGTTGACAGAAAAGTCCATGAGGTACAGACGGGTGTTTTCCATGGTTAAGTGTTCCTTGATTGACTAATCAACTTGACTGTATTTTTAACATGCATAGCAACATATACAGCAGGCAGTAGAATAATAAGTGCTGCATGAACATACATGGAAATATTTCTTTTAAAGGTAGACAGCATTTTTCAGTATCCAATGAAAATAGCTTCTTGTGCTTACCTCAGAACCAATGGTGGTAGACTCATAAATGACAAAGAAAAAAGACAACACCCAGTGAGAGAGACTATCCTGGCTGCTGTCACTGTTGCTTAAGCTGGGACATTCTGGAGCCTGATCCTATAAATATATAAAAATTCAGTGGTGCAATTGTCATTACAGAAGTGAATTAGTATTTGTGTGTGTGTGTGTGTGTGTGTGTGTGTATACATACACACACACATACACACACACAATCCCATTCATTGTTAGAAGCTAGTGTGACTCCCTGTGATGATCATGGAGGGGGGAGAGCTCCAGACCCTGAGATGCCAAAGTTATATCACAAAGAGAGATGACAAACGCTGAGCAGCATTGGTATTTCTGACATTTGCTTTTTAAAGTAGCATTTTTTTGCCTTTTGTTAATTGGGGTTTTTTAAGGGCCTGATCCAAAGGCCACTGAAGTCATATCAGAATCTTGGCTTTCAATCAGGCCCTTAGCACTTATTAAAGGCATCATACCATTGGGCTTGTAAATGAAGTTTCCTTGACCAGATCATGGGACAGGAAGGGGCAATGCTGTCACAGTGCCGAACCAATGTGATTCATTCCCTGAATTGTATGGACTGTCAGCAGGGGGAAGAGGCTAGTTTAATCTCCATGCCTATTTCTCCTGCATTTTGTGCCTATGTTAACAGTACCAGGTTTGAGAATGTGCTTTAGTTTGGAGATTTGCTCACTGGCAACCAATTTGAGACCACCAACTCACTTCAAATGAGCAATCCAGCACCAATTAAATGGAATAAACATTCGATCCCTGGGCTGGATTCCAAGAGTGACCTAGGGGTGAAATTCTCTGTATTCCCTTACCAATACCCTGAGCCTACTCTCCTTACTTTCATTTTAATTACACTGTATTATGACTGGTTATTAACGGCTTGCATGACACGGTGGAAGGAGGGATTGTACATATTGTTTTTAAATTGTATTTAAAATGATATTAGACATTTTGCTTATACTATCAGATGTTTTTATAGGGACTGTCGTAGAAATACTGATTCAGAATACAACTAAACCTTCCCTTAGTTTTTTAGACATGTGGTTAAACAACACTTACTTTCAAAAACCCCTTCATGAAAAAAAAAGTGTGGGGGATGGAGTAGGGAAAGGAGGGAGGTCTGGCTGTGTGGTAGGGAAATAGAAATGCACTTCCATTTCTTGAGCAATCCTGTGGAAGTTCCCTGGGTAGAAATATGCGGGATGAGTGAGGTGGGGTCCAGGAGGCCCAAGGCTGCATTGGCACATGGATTTTGTAATGGAGAGTGCACAAACAAGCTGATGGGGACTATTCCAATTGTTAGGCTACAGTGGTGTCTACAGAGCAGTTTGTGCAGAGGGAGCTGCTTTGTCGCCTAGGAAGCAGATGGAATCCACCCCACTCTGTATCCTTTCATGATTTGCCCCTGAGAACAAGCCATAGATCCACACACAGATACTAGAAGATTTACCTGGCATTGCTTGGGTCCTTAACTTAATTAATTTTTCCTTCATGTTAATCATTCCTGTGGGGTGGGGCTAGGGATGAGGGGTTCAGTGTGCAGGCTGCTCCAGGGAGAGAGGACAACCCCAGCCCTCTCTCACTGTAGCAGCTTGGGGCCAGGTAAGAAGCACCTCTCTGTGGCCACTGCAGATCCAGCAGGCAGAGCAAGTGGAGGGGCACATGCTCCCCAGCTGGGACAGGTCCATGCTCATCTGCCCCCTGTGCTCTGCAGCAGCTTCAGCCCCCCTGCCCTCCCTAAAGGGTGGTGGGAGGCTCAGGACTGAAGCAGACCCTTTCACCTGCCTTGTCTCTTTTCTGTATGATTTCATAAGCAATCCCATTCCAGGCACATCTTCCTGGCACAACCAACCCCTTACCTTTCTTTAAGCCACATCTATACTTACCATGCTGGAGATGGATCTTCTGGCATTTGATACAGTGCGTCTAGTAAGGACCTGTTAAATAGAACATCAAGGATACCCCAGGGTGACACCAGCACTTCTCAATTCATGAGGAGTAAGGGAAGTTGACAGGAGCATTTGCTCCTGTCATCCTCCCTCTGAGGAGCCACACCAAGCTCAGCTTAAGTACATTGACTCCAACTATGTTATTTACGTAGCTGGAGCTGCGCACCTTAAGTGGACCTTATGGGTGTGGTTATACACCTGACCTAAATCTTTAAATTATGGTAAAAAGAAGTTGTATTTAGGAAGAGCTCTTGAACAGACAGACAGACAGATACACTCACAGACAACCAAATACTCTCAAATATATAGTAGATAGTGAATGGAATAATCAATTCACATCACAGTAGTTCTTTTGGGTAAAGTTGATCAATAACATGGCCCCTGAGCTCTCAGTACCATTGCTCTCTGTAAAACCAACCAACCTAACAAAAGTTAACTTGTATTGCAAATTGCGGATGTGGGGCAATTTGGCCTGCTGATAGATTTGGAAGCATGAAAGCTCACTTGCTATTGAGATGTGATTAAAATTGCTTGTTTTCCGTTAAACTGGTTCCATACACACGAGCTGAGTAGCCCTCATTCATTTTGTTTTGCTGTTCACAAGCCCGAAGCAGTAACAGATTCAAGTGCCTATCTAGCACTCAGTAGGAGAGACAAAGCCAGATTATGTGAGCTCCTGCATGAGAGCACTAGAAAGGGGAATGTTGAGGAGGCCTTTCCATCCTCATCTCATGCAGGAGCGAATACTAATTCAGCTCCATATTTGCACCCTTCAGAGTTTCACTGTGAAAGCTGCTAAGGGCACCTTTTTTGTCCTCAGTGCTTCCTCTAGCAAGTATGCTACATAATGAATGGGCACTGGCAGCCAGCTGAGGCTGATGATCCTGATCCCTGTGGCTCAGCCTCATTGGAGCCATAATTAAGCCCTTCTGTTCTAAACCAAATAATCTTCATTTACCGCACCTGTCAACCTTTAATGGTGGAGATGATTCTATTGACTTCAGTGCCACAACTCTAGTATGTAAGGGTTGCTGGATGGGATGGGAATTGCTACTGTTTTTTTGGGTGTGTGTGGGAGCGGGGGTTGATGAAATGCATTGGTTTCTAAGGCTCAGGACTGAATTTCAGAAGAGGGCAAGAAGAGAGTGATACACCGATATACCTACCCATGGCTGATGAGTGACCCCACAGCTTATGGAGGTTAGCCCCTGCCCCTTCCACCTGAGTCCCATCCCTCAACTGTGGCCACTATTGGCTTCAGCCTTCCCTCCCCTCCCCCCCATCCCTCCACGCACAATCAGGATAGCACAGCCCCTGTGCTCCAGGGAGCTGGTGTGTGAAGCAGCTGCAGCCTCCCTCGACCCCAGAGATTCATCAGGCAGCACAGCCCATTGCCTCCCCTGATCACAGAGTGCTGAAGATGAGAGCCAGGAGGCACGGCCCCAGCCCCCCATAACATGACAGCCAGACTCTTACAGAAAGCCCCCCACTCCAGCCAAATGATCAGTCCCAGTCCTGGGAGGACAGACAGCCCAGCCTGCCTGCTTCAACCTCTGCCACTGCAAGAGCAGGCTGGGGAAGGCACCCCGGGGACTCTGGTGGAACATGGGCATTGCCTATGATACCTGCTGCCCATGCATCTACCACAGAGTAGTCTAGTGGTTAAGTCGCTCAAGTGAGACGTGGGAGAGCCAAGTTCAAGTTCCTACTCCAGGTTGCAGGGGGGTGGGGAACACTACAGCTTAAGTTGGCATAAATTATGTCACTCCAGGGTGTGAATTAGCCACTCCCCTGAGCAGTGGAAAAGTTCCACTAATTTAAGCACCAGTGTAGACACTGCCATATCCTCAACACGGCTTCTTCCATCCACAAAGCTTCTGCCGTTTGTGGGGGCTGGAGTAATTAAGCAGAAGCAACAGCTCTCTCCCATTGGCTTGGAGCTGTTAGATTTAGCCTACAGTGGGGCAGTTGCACTGACTGCAGTGATAGCCAAGATCTTCCATGTCTCAAGTCAGTGTTGTAACCACCTAGCTATTTCAGGGGCTTGTTTTAATTTTTCAAACAAAATTACAAAAGATCTCATTTTTCATTACTTTTAAAATTGTATTCATTTGTGATTGTTAAGTCTACTCATAAAGGATACCTGATTTAGGTTCGAAACAGCTTCTAATATTTATTTTTATAAAGCTATATAATTTATCCTTAATATAACTATGTAATTTACTATATTAATACCTGCTGGCATATTTGGCACTGGTTATATGGGGTAGTTGAGAGACTATGTTAGTTTTCCTTAAACTAGGAAACTGATATTAAACATTTAGAGTAAAGCCTAGCACCCATATGCTAACAATATGTTCTGAGGGCAAAGTGTTTATTTGTGGGGGTCCGTTTCATAAATATTTCCATGTTCAATAGAGACAATACATTTGGCCTTATCAGGAGGCTACCTTCTATTTCTGCTTTATTCCTTTTACAGAATTGGCCATGGCAGCTGAGGGTATGTGTAGACTGCAGCTTTCTGTCAGCACAAGGATGCAGATTAGGCAGGTCGGCATTGCAAATGAGGCAGGGATTTAAATATCCCGTGTCTAATTTGAATAAAAATGGCCGCTGCGTTTTGCCAACTCAGCACTTTTTCAGCAAAAAGCGGCAGTCTAGGGGGGGATCTGTCGAGAAAGAAAGCCTTTTTCGACAGATCCTGTAAACCTCCTTGCAGGAGGCATAAGGGATCTGTCAAAAAAGGCTTTCTTTCTTAACAGACCTCCCTCTAGACTGTCGCTTTTTGCCAACAAAATGTGATGGCCATTTTTATGCAAATTAGGTGCAGGATATTTAAATCCCTGCCTCATTTGCAATGTCGACCTGCCTAATCTGCAACCCTCTGCTGAAAGAGGGCTGCAGTCTACACATACCCTGAGTGGTTGGGCCAAGAATCAATTTCTCAGCATAGGCATGCGCAGCACATTTCATTAGGGTGTGCACCCAAAGAATTTTTTTTAAATGCACTTTGACCCCCCCCCCCATTAGCCACACCCCTGACCCCTGTTAGCCACACCCCTGGAGGTAACCCTCTCTGGGCAAGATGGGCACATGACCAAAAGTAAAAAGTGTTATGTGACCCCCGACCCAAGGCCTTTTCCCACCATCCTCCTACCAATAGGGATTAGTTTGCCCCCCCCCCCCCCATGCAACTATCCTGCAATTGCATTAATCCAATGTGTGTGACATTAATGCGGGGGTGGAGAGGCTGGGGGAGGATGGGGAAGTGTTCCCTCTAAGAGTTTCCTCCCATGAGCAGAATGAATTTTGTGTTGTGCACCAGTACCGAATTCATGTAGCTTGTTTGGATGTGCCATTGTGGCACCCAAGTTATTAATAAATATCTACCTTTCCCCTCTGCTGCCATGTCTCCTCCCCTTGCTCCATCAACTCCCCTGGTGCCTGCTGCCCCCCAACCCCTCACATCTCCTCTGCTGTCCTGACTCCTGCCCTTCTCACTGCCCTCAGCCTTCCTGAGATCTGCCCCTCCTCCACCAGCCCTTCTCTCCCTCCTGTGCCCACTCCTCCAGTAGCCCCACTCTGATCATGTGAGCTACTCCTCCTCATCCCTTGGTCTAACACCTCCCTCGCCTCTCTCCTCTGGTGCTGGTCCCTCCCCTGCAGGTGTCTCCCCTTCTGCTTCTCCCCCAGAATCCCCTGGCACCTGCACCTTTCCTTACCCCTGCACCTTCCTGGTGCCTCCCCCTTCCCTCACTGCCCCCTGCCCCCTTTGCCGTTTTTTCCCTGATGCCCACCCCCTCACTACTCTCTGCCCCCATTCCCCTCATGCCTCTCTGCCCTCACACATGACTTGCTCCATCCCCATCTTTCTCATGGCCACCTCTTCTTTCAAGCCTTCTCCAGCACCTCCTCCTCCCCGCTCTAGACCTCAGTGTCCTAACCATCTCCTCTCCCAGCATCACTCTGTCCCCCCTCCCACTGACGCCGCCCCTCCTGCCCTTTTCCTCATTGTCTCCTAGCATTTGTGTCTCCTCTACCCTGTTACTTTGGTGCCTTCCACTTTCTTCCCCCTCTCCCCTCCCTCTCCATACAAGCCCCTTCTACCCCTTCCCCTTTCTTCCTCCTCCACCCTCCCCCACCGCAAAAGCCCCTTCTTCCCCCTTACCTTCAGCTTCTGCCTTACAACTGCAGGGCTGGAGTCAGAGCCAGCCCAAGCTGCAGGGCCAGGGAGGGGCACCCCCGGGACGCTATATGGTGCTGCAGGGCCGGGCGGGGGTGCCCCAGGGGCACCGCACAGTGCTGCAGGGCGAGGCGCCATGCGGTGCTATCGGGATAGGCGGGGGCGCCTCACTGGTGCTGCGCGGTGCTGCAGTGCTGGGCGGGGGCGTTCCCAGGCTCCGCGCCGTGCTGCCGGGCTGGGAAGGGCCCAGGGTGCAAAAATGGCTCGGGCTATCCAGCCCAATACATTAGGGTGTGCCAGCCTATGTTTCTCAGCCTTCGGTGACTCTTAGGCCGTGTCTAGACTGGCAAGTTTTTCCGCAAAATCATCTGCTTTTGTGGAAAAACTTGCCAGCTGTCTACACTGGCCGCTTGAATTTCCGTAAAAGCACTGACGATCTCATGTAAGATTGTCAGTGCTTTTGTGGAAATACTATGCTGTTCTCGTTCGGACAAAATGGCGATCTGGGCTTTTTTGCGGAAAAGCGCATCTAGATTGGCCACGGACACTTTTCCGCAAAAAGTGCTTCATTTGCAATTTCGGTTGCCCTCATTAGCCTCCCTAGATCAAACTAGAGGGCTAATGTAGACATACCCTTACATAGTGTGACCATGTATGCCATACTCCGCAGGGGGCTGGCTTTAGGATACCAAAGAGAGTTAACTCATGAGGCTATGTCTACACTACATATTTTTTTTCCGGAAGAGCAGACATGATTTCTCGGCATCCCTGTAAACTTTGTTTTATGAGGAAGAAGGAATGTTCCAGAAAAGGGAGGTTTTCCGGCATTTGGCCCAGTGTAAATGGGCCAGATTTTGGAAAAGCCTCTTCCAAAAAAAGAAGCAGAAAAAGCTACGCAGATTGCAGTTCCCAATTTGCATAGCTTTTTCCGGAAGAGCAGTGTAGACACAGTGTAGAGATTCTCCTTTATTTTTCTTCCATGAGTTGGAGACCCAAAGCTGGCTTTGTTGCAGTGAGTTAGCATTTTTTCCCCCATGGACTAACTAAGAACATCAGATCTGATTCACTTCCAACTTTTGGGAAGTTTGGATCCAGATTTAAACTCAGCTCAGGACTCTTTGTAATTATGTTTTAATTGCACAAAATTGATCAGTACAGATCTTCAAGGCCTCTGTGACATGCAAGACACAAAAGCAGCCCTGCCGCGCACCTGGCTGCTTAGCCACTAATAACTCTTTCCCTACATGCACTGTTTCCCCGGGGTATGTCTATACTACCATTAAAACCCATAGCTGGCCTGCACCAGCTGACTCGCACTTACACTTCTCCGGCTAAGGAGCTGTTTAGTTGCAGTGTCATTGTTCATAGATGGGAGAGTCCCAGAGCTCAGGCTGCAGCAAATAAACAGCCCCCTTATGTCTACACTGCCCATGTTATAGTGCAGCTGCGGCAGTGCTACTCCCGTAGTGATGTGATGTGTGCAGGGCAGTCACTCTTTAGCACTAGGGGAGAACTCTCCGAGGGTATGTCTACACTACCCCCCTAGTTCGAACTAGGGGGGGGAATGTAGTCATACGGAGTTGCAAATGAAGCCCGGGATTTGAATTTCCCGGGCTTCATTTGCATAAAGCCGGCCGGCGCCATTTTAAAATGCCGGCTAGGTCGGACCCCGTGTCGCGCGGCTACACGCGGTACGGACTAGCTAGTTCGGATTAGGCTTCCTATCCGAACTAGCTGTACGCCTCATGTACAGCTAGTTCGGATTAGGAAGCCTAATCCGAACTAGCTAGTCCGTGCCGCGTGTAGCCGCACGGCACGGGGTCCGACCTAGCCGGCATTTAAAAATGGCGCCGGCCGGCTTTATGCAAATGAAGCCCGGGAAATTCAAATCCCGGGCTTCATTTGCAACTCCGTATGACTACATTCCCCCCCCTAGTTCGAACTAGGGGGGTAGTGTAGACATACCCCCGTAGACAGTGATTTAAACAAAACCCAGAATGATCCATGGTAGCTTCTTGCTGGGAGCGTGGCTCCAGGTGCTAACGTGCTGTCTACACTGGCGCCATTCAGTGTTAAACTTTTATTGCTCACGTGTGGTTTTCGTACCCCCAAACAGCTAACATTTTTGTGCTGAAAGTGGTAGTGGAGACACAGCCTTAGTCTGAGACTGGCAAACCTGAGTCAGCTGGCACAGGTTAGCAGCAGGTATCTCATTTTTTTACCTTGCTAGGCCCTTTCCCTTTAAATATAGTGAAGCCAAGCAGCTGCTGCCCTAATGAAGCCATATAATAACTGGCAAGTACCAGCTGCAATTCCCTCTCTTCCAGCTGCAAACACTTGCCGTGAGTTCTCTTTCTAATTGCTGGGGAGAGAGCACATTTCCTTACCCTTGAAATGTGAAGGGGTTCAGTTTCCCACCCTCTGGCAAACCTGGTTTTCCTGTGTGCTGAGTCTTACTAAAACCTATCAGCAAGATTCTGGCAAACACAGGCTTGTGCAAACTCACAGTGGGCAAAGAGCTGTGCAGTCCACAACCAAATTAAATAGGGAAAGTAAGGAAGGTTGAAACCGGAAGAGGGGTACACACAGTAATGGCACAGTGATCTATCACAGAGGGAACTTGGCGAGGTATCAGTGCAGGTTACCAGCAATAATACATAGCTTAGATGTCTTCTCTGATATGAAAATCAAACTCTTCGTGTCAGCAAAAGACAGTTTCCCCTTGTAAAGTTGGGATTTATTTATTTGATCCAAAATATAAACTAAGGTATTTCAGACTAATTAGGCCCCGGTTTGACAAAGTCTGGTACAGTGGCCAGAAGGAAAACAGTTTAATTTTTTCTGACTTTTACAGATGATTCAGTTTAAATTCAGCCTCTACAAATCAAATGAAGAGGGAGTCTGTACAGCTGATCACATGATATTGGGTCAACCAATTGGGCATTGATGCTATGCTGTGACTTGTCCCACATGATCTATTTCACATAACTTTGTTCAAGCTCAAAATATATTTTGAAGAGAAGCTTCATAATGTTCCCAGGTAGCAGTGAGAATTTGAAGAAGAAAGTTTCCTGTCCATATAATGGTTATAATCAACCTGTGCTGGTTCACAAATGCAAGCTACTTGTGAACAAGGCGCAACCTGAAATTTGTCTATAATTCAGATCAAAAGTATTGCATAACTCAGTCGTCTACTCTGCGCTGTAGATTTGTAACCAACTTATGCTTGCACTTACATGTCTTAGATAATATATTTTAAAAGTGTACTTTTAGGGCTACTGTATCATTTATTATTGGATTAGCTGCTATTGGACAGAGAGAGACGAGCTTTAGACTGCCACAGTCTTCTTCAGGTCTGGGAAAGGAACTCCAGGACTTTCAGCAAAATGAAAAGTGGAACAGACTAGGGAGGTAAAATCCCATTTACCCGCGTTATGTTTAAATTTAACATTTAACCAGTTAACCGATTAAAGAAGAGCATGCGGAGGAAATGCTCTAGTCCATGGGTTCCCAAACTGGAGGGCATGCCCACCTGGGGGGAGTGAAGAAATTCCAGGGGGGGTGCGAGGTGAGCCAGCACCCTTCCCTATCAAGTTTTGCTGCCCTGCTCAGTTCCTTTTTTTTTTTTTTTTTTGCTCAACAAGTTTTTTTGGGGGGTCGGGGGCGTGAGAGTTTTTCAAAAATCAGAAGGGCATAATGCTGAAAAGTTTGGGAACCACTGCTCCAGTCTATCTGGAGCAGCCCTCCTGCCCACCGCTGGGTTAGAATGCCCCCACCCCCACCACAGGCAGCAGCCACAGGTAGGGGGTGTGCTGGAAGACACCCTGTCCAAGCAGCCCTCTGCCTGAGGCAGATGGACAGGTGCTCCAACCCCACCAGTTAATCTTAACGGGTAAGCCTCACCTGTTAAAAGGATTCACACCAATTAACCAGTTAACCCTTTACATCCCTAAAACAGACTCTTTTTTAGCATAAGTAGTTAGCACATATTGTAAAGGCCTGTCTGAGGTAGAATGGCCCGTTAACATCTTGGCAATCAGAGGACAAAAAGAGGTGGTCAGTGAATTTCAGCTTGTTAATAAGCCATGAATCCAGTATCACTATTCAGTCCTTGATATTTGATGTCTAGCAGAGTGCTGAATCTAAGATCCCTGGCTCACCTTTTAAAAGTGCTGTGCAGGTTTCCTTTGAGAACAAGGACTGATAGGTCAGCTATAGCAGTGGTCCCCAACGCGGTGCCTGTGGGTGCCATGGCGCCCGCCCGAGCATTTATGTGCGCCAGCCAAAACATCTGGGCAGCCCCGCCCCCGGCACACGACACATGCATGGTGCCGGCCCCAGGCTCAGGGCATGTGGGCAGGCCTCTGCCCCCGGGCGCGTGGCGCATGCGTGGCCCCACCCCCAGATGTGCAGTGTGTGAGCGGCCCTGCCCCCGGATGCCCAGCAAGCGAGTGGCCCCGCCCCTGGGTTCCCGGCAGCCACAAAAGGTTGGGGACCACTGAGCTAGAGCGTGATTGCTTTGTGAAAAGTGGTAATCCACAGGGGAGAGTGGATGTTTTTTACTTTTAGCATTTCCTGTTGGAATTCATTCAAGAATGTAGTGATTATCTGGTTTCACCCATATAGCTGTTGGGGCATTAAGTGTGCTGTGTAAAGTATGCTATGTGTTGTGATAGGCATGCTTAAGACCTATGGATCTTGAAAGGTGTGTATTGGGGTGTTGATCATTCCAGTAGTGAAGATATGTTTGCAGGTTTGTATCAGTTGTTCTGGCGGGGGCTGGTGTCATTTAGAGTTCCTGTGTCCTGATCGGTAGGGCCTTGCTTCTATTGATGAGCCTGGACAGGTTGAGGGGAGTTGTTTGAAGACCACAAGTGGGGGTTCAGTAAAGTTTTCCTCAGAATGGGGAACCCATTGTGGCAGAGTGTTGCCCTTCCCTGGCCCTTTAAGGGGCCAAGGAGCTGGCGGGAGGAAAGCCCAGCTGAGGGCTATAAGAACAGCTCCTAGGAGGAGAGAGAGGGACCTACCTACCTGCTGCTCTCAAGGAGAGAGCAGTTAAGACCTGATGGCTAGGGAAGAAGGAGGCTCCCTGTAGGGGGCAGGACTGGGGCGGGTCAGGCAGGAGGAACCCAGGCTACACGGCCTGAGGCCCAGTGCTGCATAGGAGGCAGTCATGAAGGGTCGGGGCAAGCAATGGAGGCATCCCTATAGGGCCAGGCCACGTAGGAGGCGGCCACAGCTAGCAAGGAGGCAGCTGCGGTAGTCGGGGGTAGGCTGAGCCAGGGAAGCCCCAGCCCATAAGTCCAGGAGACAACCGGGCAGGCAGAGGTGCACCTGTGGCCAGGGAATAGGGGCCTAGAGATCCTGCAGCCTGCCTAGAGGGGCTGTTAAGGAGATGGCAGGGGGCCTGAGGCCAGGATGACACGAGGGGAATTAGGAATCCCCAAGGAGAAGAACTGGGGGTCCCCAAGCATTGGGAGGACCTTGGAGGAGAATTGAACCATAACAACATGGACTATCCTCCCCCAGAAGGAGCGTGCGGAGCAACCGAGGAGTGGTCATTGCCGGAGGGCAGTGCCCTGAAGCCACCACCACACCCAAACAGGGCGCGTCTGAGCAGCCAGCTACTTCCCCCAACTGGCCACCCTGAAGGGAAGAGCCAGGCGAAAAAGAAAAAAAGTGAGTGAACCCTCTACACCATATTGAATGGATTGCAATTGTTACCATGTCTCTCTAATATCCTGGGACCAACAGGAACACAAGTATATATTTAGGGCAGGTCATTTACAGTTCTCCTGTCTCTGGAACTCCCATGTGTGAAGTGGTGAATCAGTTAGGTGCCATATAAGAACATTATTTTAGATGCACCAGTTTCAGCTTCCTATGTGTGATCTTCCAAAATATCCATTCTCACTACTTTTAGCTTGTAATCTTGAAGCGACTCATGCTAATATTAATATGTATTCTAGACTATTCCTTTAGCAAATAACTGAGGGCATGTCTACACTACAGAGAAGATCGATGCTCTGATGGTCGATCTTCTAGCATTCGATTTAGAAGTCAAGTGTAGACCCCTAAATTGAATGCCGAAGGTAGCCCTTGCTGGCATCTGGTATTCCTCATTCTGGGAGGAATAAGGGAAGCCGATGGGAGCGTGTGATCCTGTTGTCCTCCCTCAGTGTAAACACTGCAGCGGCCCGGCTTAAGGTAAGCCGAATCCAACTATGCATTTTGCATAGTTGACTGGCGTACCTTAAGCTGATCTGCCTCGTCTAGTGTTGACCAGGCCTCAGAGTTGAGCTCATTCAACTCAGAGTCTGTGACTGTTAAAACTGGTTGCTGTCTTACAGCATATAGTATTTCTTGGGATGATCTCCTTATGAAGAACACCTCCTTGCTCAAGTCATGTGCTTAGTTTGAAAATTAATCATTTCAAGTCCAAATTTTCCTGGCACAAAAAACAAAACAAAAAGCTACAACAAACCCCTCTCAGATCAGCAGAATGGAGATATCAGACTTTTGAATTACTAAATGATGTTAAAGTCTTGAGCATTATTTTATTTAACTGGGTTCCATATGTTTGTGTTTCCTTCTTTGGCTAAACACCTTCTTTACTTTCTATGATTTGCTTTTACAACTCTAGCTTTTCATTTTCATCACACATCAGAAAGGAATATGTTAAAGCTATTAAGTTAGCAAGGACAAAATACTTCTCCAGTGTTCCTTACCCCCCAGTTCTGTCACAGAATATGTAGTATGCACGAAAAGATGTACTTTTAAGGAAAGAATAATCTATTTTCCAGTTCCAACAAATTTCAACCACATTTGAACAGAAAAGATCACATTTCCATGCTGTAGGTAGATGGCTCCAACATTATTCATGTGACTCTTTGTATATGTCTGCAGCAGCCCTTTAACAGGAGCACTGAGCTAGCTCTGAAATACTATAGCACTCAGGTCCAGCCTTTTATGTTTGTTTACTTATTTTTATGAGCTTTCCTCCATTATTTGATTAACGGAGCTGACGTATAACAGAAGACAGCTAACGAAATTCATTTGACTGTTCTGAAGGGAGGCCCCACTATATATCGGCCTTGGAATGCCAGGACAGTCAGCCTAAAATCTGAAGTTTTACTACGTGGCTGTTAAAAGACAAAGGGCCCCAGCTGCTATAACTTGGCCTAGCTCCATTGATTTGAAGGGTTCTACGCTGAGTTCTTGCCAGCTGAGGCTCTGTCCCAGAGAGCCCGAGCATCTTGATGCCTCTCTACTGGGCATGAGAGGAAAATCAGGCGGGATACAATGGAGGGGAAAATATGCAGTAGCAATCTAACAAGGTAGCATGTTCTAGGGCTGGAAGGCCTGGGACCAGCCAACCCTGATTACTGAAGGAGTCTGCAAAGCACAGCTGAGGGAGTGGGGAGCTGGAGAGGGGAGTGTCACAGCTCAGGAAACTTCAGAGAGACTGCAGTGAGGGAGAATAGGGATGTTGCCCCACCTGAAAAGAGCTAAGAGCTGCATGCAGGAAAATCCAGAGACATCAGGGGGTTTTCTGCTGTGCCCAGCTACAGACTGGAGCAAAGCTTTGTGTGATTAAGTCTGAACCTTATGTGGATAAATCAGGGTATGTCTACACTACCCTCCTAGTTCGAACTAGGAGGGTAATGTATGCATACCGCACTTGCTAATGAAGCCCGGGATTTGAATTTCCCGGGCTTCATTAGCATAAGCGGGGAGCCGCCATTTTTAAATCCCCGCTGCTTCGAACCCCGTGTAGCGCGGCTACACGGGGCTCGAACTAGGTAGTTCGGACTAGGGTCCTATTCCGAACTACCGTTACTCCTCGTTTCACGAGGAATAACGGTAGTTCGGAATAGGACCCTAGTCCGAACTACCTAGTTCGAGCCCCGTGTAGCCGCGCTACACGGGGTTCGAAGCAGCGGGGATTTAAAAATGGCGGCTCCCCGCTTATGCTAATGAAGCCCGGGAAATTCAAATCCCGGGCTTCATTAGCAAGTGCGGTATGCATACATTACCCCGCTAGTTCGAACTAGCGGGGTAGTGTAGACATACCCTCAGATTCCTAAAGGGGGCTTTAGTTAAGAGACTTGTCAAATCTTTTTATTTTAGTTTATTGAGAAACTAAGAGGGGGAACTGAGGCAGGTCCCAAGTAATCAAGTGAATATCAGGCTATATTGGCCAAGGAAGACATTTTTATCAGCAAGACTAATAAGCCATTGGGGCACGAGGAATTCTCCATTTCTTGCAATCTTTGGGTGAGTCTACACTGTACCTGAAGTTCAACATAAGCTATGCAATTTAAGCTATGCAAACTGTAAACAAACTATAGTTATTTCGAAATGTAGTGCTGTCTACAGAGCACTTATTTCGAAATAAATCTCTTATTCCTCATGGAATGAGGTTTACAGGGACGACAGGATAGCGAGCCCGTTATATTTCAAAACAATGGACGTGCTCAAAAGACCTCTGGGATCCTGAAATAGCACTGTAGTGTAGAGGTAGCCTTTATGTCAAACTAGATCTCTTTTTAACTGCTCTAGTATAGCTACAGTGTAGCTCAAACAAAAGTTATGGGTTCAAAGGCAAGATTATTGGCTGAGGTTCATCTATTAATCCTAGCCCACGGATGCTGTGGGAGCCCCAGGCATGCTCCCTGCTTGCCTCGCCCCACCCACACGTCGCTCAGAAATGTGGCTGTGGGGCATTCTTTCTTTAAAAACTGTGAGTCCAGAGGGGAGGGTCTGCTTTAGGAACTGCTTCTGCCCCCCCCAGCACAATCCCATTGGCCAGTTTTTGGCCATAAATTGGCCAATGGGAGCTATCTGTTTCAATAAGAGGCAGCCATGAAGCACAAGGGGCTCCAGAGTAGGGATGTAAAAGACTAGTCGACTAGTCATTCTCCCCCCTTGCTGCCTCTATCTGATAAAGGAGAAGGGGGGGTACTTAAAAATGGCAACATTGCATGGAGCCTGGGGTCAGCTGGGGAGTCATGGGCATTTCAAAGCAGCAGCACTGCACAGAGCCCGGGGTCAGGTGGACTCCCCTGCTGACCCTGGGCTCTGCATGGCATTTCATAGTGGCAGTGCCTCTTGGAGCCCAGGATCAGCTGACCCCAGATTCCATGCAGCGCTTCCTACTGGAGCATTTCAAAGCAGAAGCCCCCGCGTGGAGCCCAGAGTCAGCGAGACTTTCCATTGGCCCTGGGCTCCACACAGCATTCCAACTTTGAAATACACAAGTGCATTTCAAAGTAGGAACGTGGAAGTGCTTATTAACTAGTTGAGTAGTCGGTGGAAATTGCATCAACTACTCGACTAGTAAATTAACATCCCTACTCCAGAACACATGGCTGCAGCCAGTGAGGGACGGGACGGGACAGGGCAGGAGTCTAATTCAGGAACCGCAGCTGGCTGGTAAATCTCCTGGCAGAGCCTACCTCTCTCATCCCAGTCCCTCCTTTCCCCAACCCTTTGTCTCTCACTCCTTCCCCCTACTCTACGTATCCAAATCCTCTGCATCCCTCCTGTACCCATATCCCCTCCCAGATCCAGCATCCCAATCCCATGCCCCATATCACAGTCCCCTCTTGGCCTAGCTCACAAACCAAATCCCCGCACCACCTCCTGTACCCCAATTCCCTTCCCTGGGTCACAGTCCAAACCCCTCTACCCTAGTCCAGTGCCCCAGGTCACAACTGCCTCCTAACCCCCAAAACTCCCTCGCTTACCCCAAGCTTCCTTCTGCACCCAACCTCCATTCCAGACCCTGCACTTTCTCCATTAATATCATGGAAGAGTGCGGCCCTCAACTACTTTCCAAATTCTTGGAGTGGCCCACCCATCACAAATTATTGGCCAGCCTTGTATTAATCCAGTGCTAAGATTTGGCTCATTGTGTGTATTTATTTCATTAGAATTGATCTCTCTCCTTTCTATTCTCCTTTTCCTCCACCATCTATATGAACATTGACCCCAAAGTGATAGAGTTGGAGATGAACTTTCAAACTGTTGATTTTTTTTGACTGTCAGACATTAGATGAAAGGATTCAGTGGCAATACTTAATTGAAAGCTTTATGGGGCAAGGACACTCATTTCATATGTAGTAGGAGAATCTAGATATAATGTGTCTGGGACCTCTGGTCGCTATCATAATGGACATAATAACTAGGAACGTTCCCCTGACTACAGCAAGCAGGATGTAGCCCATGGTAAATGGATTTAGTTTTCATATCCTGATTGCCTACAATGGCTCAGTTCATCAACCTTGCACAATTTGCTATGGTTTTGATTTATTCTACAACATCCTTATACACGTCTAATCCTTACAGCTTTCACACATATGGAATTAGTTACAGATTTAATGCCCCATTGATATCAAGGAAAATAATTAATTTTCTGACATTGTAAAATAAAGGGAATTTAAGCTTCATGTTTTCCCATTCCCACTTAACATTTAGGTGTCATCTGCAGTGCAAAGGTAAATCTTTAGTATTCACAATAATTTCACAGATGTGATTGATGTTTGAAAAGTAACATAATAAACATAGAAATGATAGAGGTAATGGGGGAAGTCTCTGGAAGCCAGGAATACAGAATAGTATTTTTAATATACTTATAATGTGAGGC
Organism: Pelodiscus sinensis; assembly: GCF_049634645.1. NCBI lineage: Eukaryota > Metazoa > Chordata > Testudines > Trionychidae > Pelodiscus > Pelodiscus sinensis. The sequence goes on from NC_134720.1 coordinate 14,284,652, forward strand.
CCTAAAAGCCACAAAATGGAAATTTTAGCTCTTTCAGTTGTTTCATTTAACTTTTTATCTTAAGAAGCTATAATGCAAATTCTTATACAGTAATAGTCCAATAGTATATTTGCCAATGATAGTCAATTCTCCTAGGATATTTATGTAGAAAATATATTTTATAAATATTGAACTGTATATGAGGATTGTTTTAAAAGAAAAGGCCACAGTTTGGAAAGCCAGCCTCTATGGAGTTTTCGTAGCTTGATTCCTGGGGGACTTTGAGTGACTTTCCATGTTTTCCTAATGAAAGACCCTCACAGAAAGAAACCCTCTGCTCTGAAATGTATCAACTATCCTTTAAAAACTAGACAGAGAATTAGACTACTGCTATAGAGTTCTATAGGATGTTTTAACTGTAGAAACGGGTATCATTCTCTAATAAAATATATACATTTTTTTAGAGTAACTGCTATAGAACCCAATTGGTTTGATCTCTGTTAAACTTTATAAGGCTTTTTCTATTAGATAAGGGGTTCTGAACCAGGGGTCCATGGACACACCAGAAGTATGTGAAGCCTTGTCAGGAGGTACGTGAGAGTCAAGTATAGGTAATTTACTGATTTTTTTCAATACAAAAAATCATACAATACTAAAAAAATTATGTAAAATACTTAAATTAATTTAAGTTTTTAAATTATTTTCTTAAGAAAATAATATAGTGAGTAATATAGTTGACTCGTGATATCGTAAACATCTACCTAATTATTTTGAATCTCTCGTCTGCTCTGATGTGTAGCATCAACTGTGGGCATGCATAGTTGTGGTTACCGATGTCGGCAAACTAATCTGTACTAGTCAACTTATTTCATCGCTTGTCACAGAAATAGCTGTCAGACGCTCTTTATTAATGAGAGACGTAGGCACATACAGGTGTATTCTACAAGTGTTTCTTAAATTCAGTGTGGATTACTTAAAGGTGTGTATTATGTTTAGTGTTTTTTTCATATGGTAATAGATAGTATGTTTATTTGTATGGCTACATTTTTTTTGAACATTTTTCACTCATTTTCTTGATATATTTATTACTAATGAGACAAGTGCTTCCTTTGCTCAAAGGTACTCAGTAATGGGCATATGAAGCCATCCAAACTTAAAGAACATCTGCAGACTGTTCATCCTCAAAATGTTAATGATCCAGAGGCTGTTTTTAAAATCAAATGAGCACAATCTGAATCACAGGGCACTCTTGTCCAGCATGGATTTTTTCCTGTGAAGAAACCAGCACTGGAGGCTAGTTATCGGTGGCATTATGGATTGCCAAAGAAAAAAAAGCCCCATACTATCGCCGAGACCCTGGTGAAACTGTGTGCCATCGATATGGTTGAATTCATGTGTGGTATAAAAGCAAAATCAAAAATAGCACAGATCCCATTATCATGATCGAATCAAGGACGTGTCAGAAGATATCCTCAAACAAGTGGTGGAGGAAATCACCTTGCAGATGTATTTGGAATCCTAAACTCACTGAACATTTCACTCCAAGGTAGTAATATGATGACTTTGGAGGCTGAAGAGAAGATCAAATCCTTTCAAGAGAAATTAACTCTCTGGGGAAGAAGAGTGAGTTGTGGTAACTTTGCCAGATTTCCTCTCTTTGATGAAATCACTTCCAATCCAGTACAGCCAATTCCAGTGGAACCAAGAGTTCGCAAAAGTATTATTATACATTTGGAAAACCTTAAAATCACCATAGATGGAATTATCCCAGCTGGTTTGACATTTGGGCGAGGAGCCCCTTCACAGTGTCTTTTGAACAAGTTCATGATACCGATCTGGCAAAAGATGAACTTCTCGAATTGAGAAATAATCAAAAACTTCATGTCGACTTCGAATCAATGACACTGTACCAATTCTGGTGTAAACTTGGTGAGGTATTTCCCATTCTGACAAAATGAGCTTACCAAGTTTTAGTTCAATTTGTCACAATTTACCTTTGCAAGTTGGGCTTTTCGGTGCTTGCCTCAAAAACCAAAGCAAGGAACAAATTTAATACAGAACATGCTATGCGTGTGGCTCTCTCAAAAATTACACCTAGGAGAGAAATGTTGGTTAATAGTAAGCAGCAGCAATGTTTGCATTAGTGAGACTAGTGTGGTTTGTCCATTTGGAAAGGGATATTTTGTGCAGTTTTTAGTGTTTTATTCTTAAAATAAAGTTTGTTTAAAACGAAAATCTGTTGATATTTGTCTTATAAGATATGTGTAGTTTTGATTATTCACATTAAGTTATTAAAAAAATGTTATTACCGAGAGGGGTATGTGATGTATTTAGCTGAGACCAAGGGGTACATGGACCGAAAAGGGTTCAGAACTGCTGTATTAGTTGAAAGAAACTGTTTTTCTGCAATGCTCTCCTGAAAATAGGCTTATGATTTTAAATATAATATTTTGTAGCTGGTAATAAGTCATCATGGATATAGCTGTGGGGGTTTTCTTTGTTTGTTCGGTGCAGAACCAAAGCAAAAAATTTTGTTTGGGGTTGACCTAGAATGCATTTTTAAAACATTTTGACAAAACAAAAATTAAAATAAAATAAATCATTTCAGGTCAACTCAGAACTGCAGGTTTTATTTTTAAGGGTTTTTTGTTGTTTTTTTTTTTGTTTTTATTTTTTTTGAATGACCTTGAACCAAATTTTGAAATAAAAATTTATAACTTTTCATTTTGAAAAGGTCTACATAAAACATTGTCTTTTCACCCATTTTTTTTTTGTTATTTTTAAACAAAACAGTAAGAAAATCGGATGCAAAAGTTAAGCCAAATTTTCATATTTGTCATTTAAAATAAAGTGTCAAAATCTTTGCACAGCTCTAACCATGGGTCCCTAAGCCATGTAATAAAAATGAGATAAAATTGGATGCACACTTTATCTTGATGTTACTAGACAAAAGAACTGGAGTGGATTCTAAAGGCTCTTTGTGGGTGAGAGCCCCCTACTACCACAAGGTATGTCTACACCACAAAGTTAATTTGAACTAACAGCTGTTAGTTCGATTTAAATTCGAACTAGCTGTTTGTATGTGTAGCCCCTATTAAAGTTAATTTGAACTAGCAGAGCGCTTAATTCAAACTAGGTAAACTTCATTTTACGAGGAGTAACGCCTAGTTCGAATTAAGTAGTTTGAATTAAGGGCTGTGTAGCCACTTAATTCGAACTAGTTGAAGGCTAGCCCTTCCCAGCTTGCCCTGGTGGCCACTCTGGGCCAAACCAGGGAAACTCTTCTGCCCCCTTCCCAGCCCCAGAGCCATTAAAGGGGCACGGTCTGGCTACAGTGCTCATGCCAGTTGCAAGCCTGCCAGCACCCAGCCAGCAGACCCTGCACCTGGCATGGCATGAGCCAGCCACCTGCTGCCACCCAGCCCTCCTCCTCTTCCCAGGACCAGGCTGGCAGCTCACAGGAGGCTGCCCGGGGCCGCAAGAGGTGGGCGCCCACCTGGTCTAGTGCAGAGATCATGGATCTTATCGAGGTTTGGGGGGAGGCCTCCAATGTCCACGAGCTCCGCACTAGGCACAGAAAAGTGACCGTCTAGGGCAGGATAGCTGCCAGCCTGGCCACCAAAGGCCACATGCGAACCCAGGAGCAGGTTGGCATGAAAATCAAGTTGGTCCAGTGAGACGCCCTGACCCTGAGCCCTGAGCTAAGAACATCATAATGTCCATACTGGGTCAGACCAAACGTCCATCTAGCCCAATAGCCTGTCTGCCAACAGTGGCCAGCACCAGGTACCCTGGAGGAGATGGACCGAAGACAATGACCAAGTGATTTGTCTCGTGCCATCCATCTCCAGCCTTCCACAAAAGAAGCCAGGGTCACCATTCCTACCGCCTGCCTAATAGCACTCCATGGACCCAACCTCCATGAATTTATCTAACTTCTCTTTAAATTCTGTTATAGTTCTAGCCTTCACAGCCTCCTGTGGCAAGGAGTTCCACAGGTTGACTATGTGCTATGTGAAGAAGAACTTTCTTTTATTAGTTTTAAACCTGCTACCCATTCATTTCATTTGGTGTCCTCCAGTCCTTATATTATGGGAACTAATGAAGAACTTTTCTTTATTCACCCTCTCCACACCACTCATGATGTTATATACCTCTATCATATCTCCCCTCAGTCTCCTCTTTTCTAAGCTGAAAAGTCCCAGTATCTTTAGCCTCTCTTCATATAGGACCTTTTCCAAATCCCTACTCATTTTAGTTGACCTTTTCTGAACCCTTTCCAAGGCCAAAATATTTTTTTTGAGGTGAGGAGACCACATCTGTACACAGAACTGAAGATATGGTGCACCATAGTTTAATACTTCCCCTCCTCTTTCTTCCCCTGGCTTCCCCCTTCCAGCTCCCTCCTCCCAGGTATCCACCTCCCCTCTCCCACCGTCTCTCTTCCCTTCTCCCACCTCCTTTTCCCAGTCTCCCCAGAGGTTAATCTCCCCTCCCCCCATTTTGTTAAATAAAGAGAGTTTCTATTTTTGAACACGTGTCCTTTAGTTTTTACATCAGGAAGGGGGGCTAGAGAGGGGTAAGTGGAAGGAGGTGAGGGAGGAATGGGGCACAAGCCCCCGATGGGGAGGACTGGGGTGGCTCTGCGGGCTCCTCAGGGTGGAAGCTCTCCTGCAGGACCTCCTGGATCCTGACAGCCCCCCAATTGACACCCTCCTCCCCCCCCGGATGGCAGCCTGCAACAAGTACAGCTGGGCTGATGGCCGAGTGCTGTGATGTGCCGAGTGTGGGCACTCAGGGCACTCCAAGACAGGACTGCTTTGCTGTCCCTCATCGAGTTAGATAAGCAAGCGGGGAACCCTGATAACTGTCTGTCCGGGGTGGGAGTCAGGTCTCTTTAAGCACAGCCCTTGGCTAGACTGAGGCAGCAGCTCCACACCCTAAGTCTTAACCTGATGCCCTGCCAGCACTGGTTCTGGCCAGCCTTAACTTCGGTTCAGGGTCCACTCAATGTGGACATGCTATTTTGAATTAGCAAAACGCTAATTCGACTTAGTTTTTAGGTCTAGATGCACTAATTCAAATTAGCTTATTTCAAATTAACTAATTCGAATTAAGTTAGTTCGAATTAGTGCTGTAGTGTAGACATACCCACACAGAGGGAGATCTCCAGTGCATTGTAGATCACTTTGCTGAAGTTGCAAAACATTTTGGTCCCACAATTACCCTGGGCAAAACTGTGATGTTGCACCCATCATCTTTACCACTCCAGCCATATCTCCCAGCTTAAAGGAATCTAACTAAAGCAAGCCAGCTGACAGTTTTACCTATCTTGGTAATAGCATCTGCAGTGATGGGACTCTTGACAAAGTGATCACGAGCAGGATAAAGATTGCTTCTCAGTCATTAGAAAAGCTCTGTAGCAAAATCCTGAAATCCCACAACATAATGCTTTTAATGCTGTTGTGCTCACATCTCACTTGTATGGTTGTGGGACCTGGCCACCATACAAATGGCATATCAAACATCTAGAGGCAGTTAGCGCCTTCCAAATGCAGTCTCTATGCACCATTAGGGATCCGCTGGCAAGACAAAATTGCCAAACTGAAGCTTCTCCAAAACTCAAATGCCACAAACACTGAAGTCATCCTGAGAAAAGCTCATCTACATTGGGCTTGACACATCGCTAGGATGCCTAAATATTGACTCCCCAGAAATTTTTTCTGTGGAGAATTGGCATGGGGACATGGGAATTTAGGCCACGCCAGAAAGCGCTACCCAAGGACAGCATTAAGAACAGCATACACTTTGGTGCAGTTAAACCACTGGATCTCAGGAAGGATGCATGAAATAGGTCAGCATGGTGACGCATTACACTCAGAGCTTTTCAAGCCTTTGAAGAAGTCAGATGAACTACATGGGAGAGAGATTTTTGTCTGTTTCTATGCCCTTCCAGCCCTTGTGAATCTCTCATGAACTCCTGTTTAGTGCCTGTGGCAGACTTTTAAGAGTATTTAGGAGTCTAGTGGGATTTTCCGAAGTGTGTAGGTGCCTAACCCTCACTAAAATCTTAATCTTATTGATTTCAATGGGACTGAAGTGTATGCTTAAACATAAGCATATGTTTCACTTAATCAGGCCCTAAAAACTTAGACCTACTTGTAAAAGTGAAAGTTGAGAAATGCCTCTCTGATTGTTGTTTGTTGCAAAATCTCATGGTAGCCACTAAGCATGACCACGTTTTAGTAGCACAGTTGTGTTTATGGCTAGGGAGAAATACATGTGCTTTTAAAACAAAATAAAAAACAAGCAAAGTAGTAACATGTTGTAGTGTGAAATTCCTTATGTGCTGACATTCTGTAGAGAGTATTGAGCTCCATTTTTTTTGTTTTTGATTTGAAATGTTGGCAACTCTCTCCTATTAATTCCCCGATAGCCTAAAGCTATTAAAATTCTAAGCAGTCAACCTGCAAGAAAACACACCATAATTAAAAGCTACTCTCCCGCACCCATTTCCCGCGGTAGACTTCTGTAAAAAAAGTATGTAAAAGACAAAAACCTTTGATCAAAAAATGATCATTTTTTAAAGTCTAAAGTTACTAACCTCTTAATTTGTCATTGACAATGTTAGTAAAGAGAGCTGTTCTGAGTTGAGGAAAAACTCTTTCGATATTTTTTTTTTCTAGAAGTCAGCCAAAACCTGATTCCAAGCTCCTGTGAAACTTTAGAAGTTCAGACCTGGCTAGAGATCCAAACTTTGCAGCTGGCCTGTATCACTAGGCCTAAGTTTAAAAACAACAACAAAAAACACCTGGGCCAAATCCAGAGGCAATGTGTAAATTAAAACTCCTTTTACTGAACTCCCCTAGTGCTATTTATGCCTACTATTTCAATATGTAAGCTCATGTCATTTGCTGTCTCTGGAGGTGCACTTGGAGTAAGCAGTTTTAGGTGGGTTCCAGATACCTTAGTCAGAAAGGTAACAGGCAAATACCTGTGAATCATAATGCAGGGTTGTTGTAATGAGGCCATCCCAAGGATATAAATTAAGGCTCAGCAACAGGGGATATAATGGGGGCAATTACCCTGGGGCTCAGTGATTCAATAAGATCCGGGGCTCCCAGCTGTTACTGCCATTACTGTAGCAGCAGCAGTGGCATGAGTCCTGGGCCCTTTAAATTGCAACTGAAGCACCATGTAATGTGCTCCAGGAAACTCAGAGGGCTGCTGGGGGTGAGGGCATCAAAGTATGGAGGCCTCCCAGCCCTCCCCTTCTGCCTGAGGCCCTGCCCTTTCTGAGATTATGGTGCTGACCCTCCCTGTCTTGCCCAGGGCCCTGGCAAGTCTGTCAGCCCACTGCATCATTTATAATAAAATCTGTAGGCTAAAGTCTCAAGCTTGCTTTAGCTTTTTTGTGCAGCCCTGATGCTACAAAATTTGACTAGTACCTGGCTTTTGCAAGGTAGACATTAGTGTTCCGCACATGCTTACTCCATCTCCAGGATAACAGAGCCCTGGCTGCAGTAGAAGGAAGGGGGAGACGGGCTTTAAGACGTGAGTAGGCAGAGCAATACAATGCATCCACATGAGCAGTGGAAACCAAACAAGCACACACTTTCTTGCACAATCAATCAATACGTTAATATATCTTCATTAGTGAGGTTGTTTTATGTTATTGACATTAAAGATCCACATATTGTGTCAGGTTTCTTTATAATTGTTATTGATGAATAAAATCTTGTGGGCTGAGATTTTTCCTCCTCTTGTATTGCTGTAAAATAGATTCCCCATTAAGCCGTAAACCATTATGGTAATTGTGAAATAATATTATATTAGCATACATGCAGTTGTGGCTCTTTCTGCTACTCCCCCCGAAGCAGCAGGGGAGTTGCATAAGAGGGTAGCTATTTTGGGGGTACGCCTCACACTAATTTTAATAATAGATTTTTTACTCATGTCATTCACAGTTCAAATATGACTTCTACGATACAATATTTGATTGTAATGAGATAATCTAACATCTACTGACAGGTCATTTATGACTGAATCCCAGTTTTAGCTCTGCATACCAAGGAGCACGCCAAAGAAAAGCAACCCTTTTTACTCAGTGAGGAAGGATAATGGATAACCTCTGGAATTAAGTGAAAAATTGAATCCAGCTTCCTGTGTGCACTTTAGGCCCCGCACAGGGATTACAGAACTAGCTCTGAACTGCTTGGCTGCTGACAATAAAGATTTTATATGTGTCATGTTGAATTTTCAAAGACGTTCCAGAATTGAAAAGGTCATTTTTACACTGAGTCTATGCTGTTTAGGAAGTTAAATGCTTTATAGTGGCCTCCCTTCCCATTAGGATTGGAGTTTATATACCCAATCTCAAGTTCCGTAGGAGTGTAGCAGTTAAGAAACGGGGGAGGGGAAGGAAAAGGTCCTATGCAAACAGAATTCCAAAGCTTTAGCCTCCTTTCCATCATTAAAAATTTATCTACAGTGAAACTCTTATAGCAAAAATACTTTCTTGCCAACAAATGCTCTTTAGGAGGAGTTTTATTAACACAAAGGGACTGCATTTGATTGATGTATTATGGCTATCAAATACAGTTTGTGTGTGTGTAAAATGCAGAATCAGTGCCCTTACAATCCACAGTGCTTCTGTTCTTGGCATGAAACAGCATATAGTAAAAATAAAGATGCTTTTTTGTGTACTCTGCATTATTAAATATTGATATGCTTTCTTTGGTGGCACATAACCTAATACATTAAAGGTCATCAGTGCTGCAGAATGTTCCATTCTGAGATGTGCTTGCCTAGACTTTGCAATCATTGTGGGAGACACATGAGACAGCCAGACATAGAGGACATGCTGTCATTCCTAATCCATGCATATAAATAGATCATACAGGGCTAAGACCCATATGAATATCCACTGTGAAAAGCATTTCAAAGTTCTGTATTGAAAGCTTCTTATTGACGTAATATACTCTCCCCTCCCCAAAATTCCAGCAATGTTCCCTTAAACCAGATGTAGTTTGAATCTTTAAAAATATACAAGTGCTCAGTGCTATTATTTTTATAATATAGTAATTAGAACTAAATGAAGCCTAGAATCAAGAAATAATTAGTAGATGTTAACACAAGCCACAAAACAGATTGTCTTAAATTTTACATTTGAGGTTCCATCCTCTTGTTATTACTAGAAAGATTTGCAGTCTATGTACATGAAGAGGATTTAGAAACTTTCGTGTATTGGTGGAATACACGAGGCAGAGAGGGTTATCCAGAGAGGGTTATCCAGGGTCACACAACAGGTCAAGTGGTAAAGCCAGGTATATAACCAAGGACTCTGGCTTACCAGTCCAGTGCTAATCTTTGGGAGCATGTTGTCTAACAGTATGTGACTATTAAAAACCCTCAGATACATTGTGAACTAATTCTTCTAAAATTCTTCCAACTGCAGAACTGTTATGTTAGTCTTCAAGGCATTGATAATAACTGAAGAACCTTTTTTTTAAATTCAAAAAAGAGTTGGAAATTATTTTGTAAAACAAGTATTTCTGGGAGGAAATACAATCCAGTTCCAAGAAAGATTTCCTTTTTCCCCCCAAGAAGTTGGTGCTGTTTTATAGACTACTCTACAGAATTTACTGTATAAGCAATCTAATGGGGGAATAAATATGATCCGAAAATAGGCAAAATTTTGGATGGGATGTGATGATCAGAGACTATTTATGCACATAGATTAACATTACTCCTACATACAGACTTCATGGTAGATGTAGTATTCTGACTACAAGCAAAGTAATCCTCTAGAACCCATCATTTAACTCTCTGGCTGTGTCTACACTGCAATGCTATTTAAGGATACCAGAGTATCCCAAAATTGCTATCCTGCATCTTCACAGCAAGTCCGTTATTTCAAAATAACGAGGAGTAAGGGATGTTTTGGAATAGCGGGTTATTTTAAAATTTGGCACTGTCTACAGAGTACCAAAGTATGAAATAAGCTATTTTGACATAAGATCAAAATAAGATATACAATTTCCATTGCTCAAATTGTGTATCTTATTTCGAGCTACGGTGCAGTGTAGATGCACGCTCTGTGTCCACCTATTATGATTAGAAATAATAAGGCGTGTGGATTTAACCATAGTGATTAAGAATGGGACACACGCTATTGTTAGGTTCTAGAAGAACAGTAATGGTGAAACATAACGAAAGCAGCTCTTGGGCACATAAAGCACATTCATCATTACTTCTGTCAGATCCCAAGCCTTTTCCCTGCATGTACGGTAAATAAGACTACATTGTTGAGTAGTCTTCAATATGGCTTTTGCCTGATTGGATGAGTGTGAAAAGTATGATGCCTGCTGTAAAGAAAAGCTATATGCAAGGAATATGCAGCATGTGTATGAGGATTTTGAACTGACCCTACATGTGTATCTGATATAGAGTGAGGGGTAGGAAAACTGGAATTTTGAATCTGAGCTTTGGAAGTAAAGTAGAATTAGAACATAAGCCATTTGCTCCTCCTCTGAATCAATCTGCAGTGGTGCCCAGATTATTGTGACAGTGCCAAAATATTGTACAATAGCATTAAATGTTAAGCAGTGGAATGGCAGCAGCTTGACAGTCATAGTCCTGCCTATACATTATTAGAGATTTACCCAGCATTTTTCGGGTCCTTAATTCATTTCCAGTAGAGTCCCTATCATTCGACCTAAACGGGATCGACACATGGTCAGATTACTGAATATGTTGGATGATACGAACTCTATTGTAGAGAGCAACGAACAGCTGATGCCGCTCCTGTCGGGACGAAGCGTCCGGGGCAGAGCAGCATCAGTTGTTATGTTGTTCTATAGGAGCGTCTGCTGCCACTCCTGCCGGACGCTTCCAGGCAGGAGCGGCAGCAGCTGCTCCAAGAGAGCAAGGGACCAGCTGACGCCGCTCCTGCGGAGGACATTCCCGGCAGGAGCGGCAGCAGCTGTTCCCTTGCTGTCTAGAAGAAGCAGCAGCAGCTATTGATGCTGCTGCTGCTGCCTGGAAGTGTCCCAGCAGCGTGGCAGCAGCAGCAGCTTCTCCTAGGCTATGTCTAGACTGCAAGCCTCTTTCGAAAGAGGCTTTTTCGAAAGATACTTTTGAAAAAGCCTCTTTCGAAAAAGAGTGTCTAGACTGTAAGCGGAACTTTCGAAAAAGCAAGCCGCTTTTTCGAAAGGCAGTCTGGATGCTCTTTTTTGAAAAAAAACCCTGTTTGCATTCAAGAACGCCTTTTTTCGAAAGAGCACTTTCGAAAAAAGGCGTTCTTCCTCGTAAAATGAGGTTTACCACCGTCGAAAGAAAAGCCGCGTTCTTTCGATTTAATTTTGAAAGAACGCAGCTGCAGTCTAGACACAGGTGAAGTTTTTTCGGAAAAAGGCTACTTTTTCAGAAAAAAACCCTGAGTCTGGACACAGCCCTAGAGAGCAAGGGAACAGCTGATGCCACTTTGTTCTCCTGGACCGCGCTCCTGGACTGCGCTGTATCCAACTCTGCAGCTCCCGGGGACTAAGTCCCCAGGAGCTGCAGGGTCGGATACAGCGGAGTGTTGGATTACCGGGTGTTGGTTAATCCGGACTCCACTGTACTTTTTTTAAATAAAAGGAAAATGTAAAGGCTTTATTTAATATTTGTATTTTTCAAAAACACTGTCAAAAAAAAGTCTATAGACAATTTGGTTTCTAAAAACATTTTCTTCTAATCATCAAACATTAAGTATTGATTTAGCTGTGCCAAAGTAGAGCACTGCTCCAAATGTCTCCATTTTATCTCTTTTCTTCAGAGTTTATTGAGAAGCAATCCTATCCTAGGTTCATCCTATTTTTCTGGCTCATCTTGGTTTAGTTTCTTTCAACATTCACTCAGTTATGTCAATTTTGAGGACTGTACTTGATTTGGTGCTTTTGACTCTTTTCTGTTTTGTTTAGTGAGAAGCAATCCCATTCTCAATATTTCTCGCACAACCAAATCCTTACATTACATTAAGTTATTATAAGAGGAAGCTGCATATCGAATTTGATAGTCCTAATTCTTACATTTAGGAAGAGTTTTTGAACAAACATACAAACAGACAAATTCTCTAATATAGATACTAGATAAAATCACAGAAAAATACTGACACAGTGACCAAATTTCAACTTTTAAAATTTCTTAAAATCCAAGATTTTCCAGAATTTTAGCTAGCCCCTGGTTTTGTTGAAGATTATTTTTTTATGGAATGAAACCCATGACCTAAAAGAATATACTTTCCCCTGTCAATAATAAGACCCAGATCTGCCCCAGCTTGGTTGAGAACCAATCCTGGTTTTGAGTTTGGCTGTGTGACAGTTTTTGTTCAGGTTCTGCAAAATCAAAAATAATAGCCTCCATGGCCCATCTCTAATTACATCTACTGTAATGGGGCCAGATCTTCAGCAATATAAACTAACCTTGTTTCATTAACTTTAGGGGCAGCTACACTGGTTTGCAACAGCTGTAGCTCTTGCACATGACTTTTGTAAAAAAACAACAAATGGTCTGGTAGCACTTTATAGATTAACAAAACACGTAGATGGTATCACGAGCTTTTGTGGGCACAGCCCACTTCATCTGAAGTAGTGGGCTGTGCCCATGAAAACTCATGATACCATCTACATGTTTTATTAGTCTATAAAGTGCTACCAGATCACTTGTTGTTTTCCTCTGTACAGACTAACTTGGCTATCCCCTGAAGCCTTTTGTAAAGTCAATAAAGACATTTAAAAAAAAACTATTGATGGTCACTCCTGATCTGATGCATGGGAATCAAAGAAGATGAGATTGTTGTTCTTTATGAGCATGTTGCTTGTTCTTATTTCATTTAAGCAAAGAACATTCTCAGCTACCCACCATATTTTGTGTGTGTATATGTGTGCAGAGACAGTGTTTTAAACTACCAATGATCTTTTTAAAATATAGGATCAATCCCAAATAAAAGATCTATCTTGAAAAAATTATAAATTGCCTTTCTAATGTAAGGCTAAAGATTATGGAATAGAATTCATTAAAATAAAACCAATAGTTCCCTTCCTAGTGGATAGATTTATCATACTGTGCTATGTTAAAACAGAGTAACCTCAAGCTCCCTATTAGTTAGTGAGCAAGAAACCCTTAGGCCAAATGAAATTAAACATTATGTACAGTGCACCTAAGCAAAAGATTACAAGGCTAGACAAGAGGAATGCTGCCTTACTGGAGGTCTATAAGCACAATCTGTAGAAAACAAAAGTCCTTCCTGTAAGAAAGTGGCAGGAAGGGACCACTTTTTCCTTGTCTCAAACAGAATTTGCATCCATTCAAGAACAGGGCTTATCAACATGGCTGTGAACTTTATTGCCTTATAACTGAAAGTATTTGCACAAGAAAACTTTACTAATCTATTTTAACATGGGGGTCAAGTAGGGCAAAGTGATACCAAAGTACTTCTGAAATTTCTCTGTTCAATCTTTATTTGTGAAACCCCAGTTCAAAATCAGAGAATCAATAAGTGGGAGCTAATGTAACATTAAATAGTAATAGTAAAATATGTACAGTGTGACTAGCAGAAGTCTTTTGCATGATTAATTGGATGTTTTCAAACTAGGAGTCTAGATATTCGTTGGCAGACTACTCTCTAAAAACTTTGCAGCCGTGTTGCATTCTCATATGTGTGGCTCATCCATTCCCTCCCTCTGGGGAGAAATACAGATTCAATTTCATTGGTTGCCAAATGCCAAGTATAACAAAGAACACTGAAAAAGAAGAGACCCGTCTCTTCACTTCTGAAATGAGATCAACAATTACAGTGAGAGACAGATAAACTAACTGCAGTAAACCTACAGGATTTATAGAGGCATTCTTAAAACTGAAATACCCACCCGGAGAAGTGAAAAAACAGATCGACAGAGCCAAATGAGCACCCAGACATGAATTACTTCAAGATAGGCCCAAAAGAGAAAACAACAGAATTCCACTTGTCATCACTTACCATCCACAACTTAAACCCCTCCAAAGGCATTATTAACAATCTATAACCTACCCTGGATAATGACCCCTCACACTTAGAGGCCTTGGGGTAAAAGCCAATTCTCACCTATAGACAACACCCTAACCTCAAACAAATTCTTTCCTGTAACCACGCAACACACCTCCATCATAATTATCCAGGAACCCACCCCTGCAATCAGCCCCAGTGCCAATTCTGCCCACACATCTACACTAACGGTTTCATCACCGGACCCAACAACATCAGCCATTACATCAGGGGCTCATTTAATTCAACATCCGCTAATGTGATCCATGCCATCAAATGCCAGCAATGCCCAACTGCCATGTATATTGGACAGTTTGTACAGGAAAGAATTAATGGACACAAACCAGATATCCAAAAAAGCAATATACAAAAACATGCCAGGATACTCATTAATGGATCTCCAAGTCACTGTTTTGTTTCAGGCCAATTCCACAAGCCAAATACACAGAGAAGGGTTGGAACTAAACTTCTTTCACAAGTTTAATTCATATGGAAATGGTATGAACAGGGCCTTAACCAACCAAGCAACCAAACAATGGAGGTGCTAACTGTTCTTATCATCCTCTTGTAATCGTTTGAACCATCTACTCACTGTCTCTTTTTTTCCCTCCCCTCTTTTTTTTCTCTTTTTTCCTCCTCCTTCTCTCCTCCCTTTTCCCTTAATTATTCTTGGATCTGAACTTCTAATACTCCAGTCATCTGAAGAAGTGGGTTGTGCCCACGAAAGCTTATGATACCATCTACATGTTTTGTTATTCTTTAAGCTGCTGCTAAACTATTTGTTGTTTTTTAAGTTTTTCCTGTTACAGACTAACCCAGCTACCTCTCTGAAGTGTTTGCAGTAAAATTAGACTCTCTGGCTACGTCTAGACTGGCATGATTTTCTGCAAATGCTTTTAATGAAATAAATTTCCGTTAAAAGCATTTGTGGAAAAGAGTCTAGATTGGCATGGATGCTTTTCCGCAAAAGCACTTTTTGCAGAAAAGTGTCAGTGACAATCTAGACGCGCTTTTCCGCAAAAGAGCCCCAATCACCATTTTCGCGATTGGGGCTTTTTTGCGCAAAACAAATCTGAGCTGTCTACACTGGCCCTTTTGCACAAAAGGACTTTTGCCTGAACGGGAGCAGCATAGCATTTCCGCAAGAAGCACTGATTTCAGACAGTAGGAAGTCAGTGTTCTTGCGGAAATTCAAGCGGACAGTGTAGACAGCTGGCAAGTTTTTCCGCAAAAGCAGCTGCTTTTGTGGAAAAACTTGCCAGTCTAGACGCAGCCTCTTTGTTGCTTAGCCCCTCTCTGGCTTTTGCACTGTCAGCCAAAATTGCCATATATAGCTAGGGAATAGCTCTGTGGAATTTTAAATGTGCAGAAATTTTAAAATATGAAATCTCAAGCTATCAGTAGATTGAATGAGCCAGTCAGTCTCGAGGGAAATGGGCTACTTAATGGGGAAAAATCCACAACCCAAAAATTGTAGACAGTACAAAACAATGTAAAATAGATTATCTTAAAAAAATCCATTTTGCCTATTGTCTAAAATTTAGTTATAATACAGGGCAACAGATATTTTGCATTATATGGCTTCTTTTTACAATAAAAATACCACAATATAACAATGTATTTTAAAAAACGGGACTAATGGCAAAGACACTCATGCAACAGCTTACATACAGTGCAATTTTAAATCAATTAATTATTTGTAGAACTACAGTATTAAAAGCATAGTAATACTCTACATTTGGTTATTTATGTTTTCATAGAAATCATCCCATCACTCCCAATTTGCTGCTAAGTATGTCCATATAATCCTCCATAGGAATTAGGTTGTATTTGTATAAGAAAGTATTTGGATTGTTAAGGAAAGCTAGATATTCAACTATTTCTGCTTGCCTTATTACTTAAGCTTTAGAAGACAAGTTTGTTGGCTATTGAAAATTAGTTGAGGTAGATTGAATCGAGAGTGACTCTTGTGTCCTTGAGTAGAATTCTCTTAAGTTCTTTTATACATATTAGGATGTTTGTCTTGTTGCTGATTTACAGCACACGATCCATGCATAGTCACCTTCAGGAACTTCAGATCTCATACTGTAACTCTGGGAAAGCAATACCTCTGTACTGGCACATCATTTATTTTGAGACTAACTTCTGAATGGGCAATGAAACAGTGGCAGTTCTCCAAGGTTAGCCCCTGGCAGGCCACCACCACTATACTTAGCTGTGCCTCCACTGGTATGAGTGATCGCAGCTCCCTTTGGCTGCAGATCTCCATTCCTGGCCAATGGGAGCTGTGGGAAGTGGCAAGGACCAGGATATCACTTCCCACAGCTCCTATTCCTGCAGCCAATGGGTGCTACAGTCACCTATATCTGTGGAGTTGCAGGTAAATATAGTGGCAGTGGCCCCCTAGGAGCTAACCCTGGGGAACCAGATCCAACTTGTGGACCATTTGCCCATTCCTGAATAGACTATTTTTATTATTTTGTTAATACATTCATTCTTAAATTGCCCCAACATATTATCTCATTAGTAGTGTGACACATTAATATATAGAATAGGCTATTAAATGTTTCATATGTTTACTCTGGGCTTGATCCTGTTCCTATTGAAATCAACAGGAGTTATGCTTACAACTTTAGTAGGTACAAGATCAGATCTGCTGGGTCCAATCTGGTAACTCTTATGCATCCCTGTAACTCTAAAATCAAATGGATAAGCCCTCTGAAGTCAGGAAAACCACTCATCTGAGCAAGGACTACAGTCACGTCAGGTGTACATGGGTAGCGTGCAGAGTCTCTGTCAGCCTTAAAACCCAATAACTAGTTTTGTACCTACCATGTTAAAATGGGTGTGTTGTCTAGTATGGACTAAATAGGAGGATGAAAAATCTTCCAAAATTGGAGTTTGTATAATAGGTATAATTTTGCCAGAACATATGCTTTATGTGCCAGAAGTTCACACGGATGTTTATTGGTTGTTTGCTATTATAAAAATACAATATTTTGAAACACAAACTCCCCACTCCCAGAGAGAACACATTGGCTGTGTCTAGACTGGCAAGTTTTTCTGCAAAAGCATGTGCTTTTGCGGAAAAACTTGCCAGCTGTCTACACTGGCCACTTGAATTTCCACAAGAACACTGACTTCCTACTGTCTGAAATCAATGCTTCTAGCGGAAATACTATGCTGCTCCCATTCAGGCAAAAGTCCTTTTGCGCAAAGCTTTTGCGCAAAAGGGCCATTGTAGACAGCTCAGATTTGTTTTGCGCAAAAAATCCCTGATGGCGAAAATGGCGATCGGGGCTTTTTTGCACAAAAGTGCGTCTAGATTGGCACTGATGCTTTTCCGCAAAAAGTGTTTTTGCAGAAAAGCGTCCATGCCAATCTAGGCGCTCTTTTCCGCAAATGCTTTTAACAGAAAACTTTTCCGTTAAAAGCATTTGCAGAAAATCATGCCAGTGTAGACGTAGCTATTGAATATAAAGATTGAAGGTTCTACTGGATTATCTAATCCAACCTCCTGTAAAACTGAATTATTACAACCTACAGGAAACTACACTATTACGTGCCACAGGCAGAGAATAAGAGGGACTGAAATGCACATGTACTGTAACTACAGGCAGTCCCTGACTTACGCGGATCCGACTTATGTTGGATCCGCACTTACGAACGGGGCTTTCTCGCCCCGGAGGTCGAGGTGGCGGATTGCTGCCTGCGAGCTCCGGGGCGAGAAAGCCCCGTTCATAAGCTGCTCCCGGTGCCCCGGTCTGCTGGAGACCGTCTCCAGCAGACCAGGGGCACCGGGACTGAAGCCGCAGCCACGGCGGGGTCCCACACCTCTGAGACTTTGCCAGAGCAAAGCCTCAGAGGCACGGCACCCCGCTGCCACTGCGGCTCTGCTCCCCGTGTCCCTGGTCTGCTGGGGCAGGGGGCGCAGCTAGTAAATTCAGTAGTGTGCCCCCCCCCCAGCAGACCAGGCTTTTGTTGTGGACCCTGGGGCAGAGCAGCTGGGGCGCTGCCGATTGGTCCTGCAGCGCCGCTCTGGCCACTACTGGAGCAACCCAGCAGCACCCCAGCTGCTCTGCCCCAGGCGTCCCCAAGTCAGCCGCTGCTGAAACTGACCAGCGCTGACTACAGGAAGCCCGAGGCAGAGTTGCTCTGCCCCAGGCTTCCTGGAATCAGCCGCTGATCAGTTTCAGCAGCAGCTGACTTGGGGACGCTTGGGGTTCTTAAGTTGATTCTGTATGTACGTCAGAACTGGCGGTCAGTTTCAGCAGCGGCTGAACAGTTCCAACTTACATACAGATTCAACTTAAGAACAAACCTACAGTCCCTATCTTGTACGTAACCCGGGGACTGCCTGTACTGCAGAATTACTCAAAAAGAGACATAGGGAATTCTTTTCTTACTCATTCTCTATAAAAGAATTTTCAAATTGACTTTGATTTCAAATTCCACATTTATAATTTTACAATACGACAAACACTCTTTTTATAACATGCAGCAATTAAACACCCACTGCTGGCACACGTCAGGTGATCTGGGCTTTCAGAGGCTGGGCTGCAGGGCAGAAAAACTGCTATGTGGTGGTTTGGGCTTGGGCTGAAGCTCCAGCGTGTCATTGTGGTCATGCCACAAGAGACCATAAACAATTCTCCAAAACAATATGTGATGAGAACGAGAGCAGCGTCAAGAGAAACACGGAAAGAGTTGCAAGTTTGGGAGTAAATTCAGCATATGGGAATTGTATAACTGTATGATCAAATCTATCTGTCACGTCTATAAAAAATAACATACAGCGCAAGAGAAAGAACAGAAGACTGAGGAGCTATGATCGTTTAGTCAAATCTTGTTATTGAAGCCAATTAGGCCTAGGTTTGTGGACCTTTGTGATTTATAATCTGTACTGAATTGTCTGCTCAAAGTAGTATATTTCTAGTAATTCTTTGACATTAAAGCCGCACATCACTTTCTGGTCTAGTATTTTGTTAGAGCCAAATTGGCCCAAGGCACATGCACAGATGCTAAAGTTTTGTTCCTTCCATAAGCCTCATATGAACTCTGAGGCTGTGTCTAGACTACATGCCTCTGTCGGCAGAGACATGTAGATTAGACACATAGGCAAAGTCAAATGAAGCCATGATTTAAATGATCACGGCTTCATTTAAATTTACATGGCTGCCACGCTGAGCCGACAAATAGCTGATCAGCTGTTTGTCCACTCAGCGCGCTAGTCTGGACGCTTCCCTGCCAACGTCAAAGCCCTTTGTCGGCAGCCCTGTTATTCCTCGTGGGATGAGGTTTACCGAGGCTGCTGACAAAGGGCTTTGATGTCGGCAGGGGAGCATCCAGACTAGCGCGCTGAGCGGACAAACAGCTGATCAGCTGTTTGTCGGCTCAGCGCGGCAGCCATGTAAATTTAAATGAAGCCGCGATCATTTAACTTTGCCAAACAAACAAATCTACATGGCTCCTTCGACGGAGCCATGTAGTTTAGACGTACACTGATATGCCAGCAGGTCAGAAAGCAAATGATTGATGTTGTAACCTTTGCTTAACACACCACTGACTCTCTTCGGCCATCTCCTCTCTGCTTAAGCCATCAGTTATCATGTCTCTTTGCCAATGTGTACGACCCTCCCTTCCTCCAAAAACGCTGCTAGGTTTGTGTCAAAGTGCCAGGTCTTTGAAGGGTTAGAGTTGTATCAATAAATGTTAATTTCACTGCACCCATGCAAATCAATGATAAAATTTAAATTAGGAGACATGCTGCATAAGAATTTATTAGTTTTATCTGAAACAGTTCCTTTGCATATTTTGACGTGCTGTTGACTATTCGTGGATAATGCTTTCCGAATCTTACCATCTACTGGCACTAAATTATTATTGTCTGAGATACGTCCCTCCTCCCCCCCCCCCCCACACACACACCCCATTTCCCACAACTGTGGAAATTTAAATGAATAAAAATATACACTTGCTTAAAAAATTGCTATTGAGATTTTTGGTCAGGATTATAGAACAATTAAAAATCAAATTTTGCCAAGCCCAGTTACAAGACTCCCCTCCCTGTTTATTTTTGCTGCTGCTTTTTCCCACCTGCCTGTCTCCATGCCTCACTGTTACAGCAACCCCAAATGTTTCCCAAATATCACTCTGTGAACTTTTGCTTAATGTAACCATCCTGGGTCTCTTGGTTAATATGATCCTATCTTTCATATGCAGTTATGTCTGCTTTCTGTGACCCTTTCCATCCCTTGCCCTCCCACATCTTTTTTCTTACTTTCACAAAGTTAAAAATAATTTAATGCATTTAAAAACATGCATGTTAATAAATTTGTTGGTAGGTCTTTCTACTTAATTTATCATTCCTTCAACTTTGAGTGCTTTCTTGAAACGGAACAGTAGTTTGGGTTGACATTTGGCCCACAGATGAGACCATTACATGAGATCCATGTGCATGAGAAGTGAGCAAACTTCAAGTGTGTTTCACTAAAGCAAGTGAAAATGGTACCCCTCGGTTCAGGAATGACATATTCAGGTGTGTCCTTGAGTCCCTCTGTAACATGCCTAAGCTCAGTCAACAACAGTCTTAAACCTTACAAAACAAATCCTGTTTCGCTTTAAACTGGTGAAAATGGGGAGTAAGTAATTAAGAGCTAATGAAGTAAATAGATTTCCTCCACTACAGCGAAGGGTATACACACCTCTTTAATGTCTGGATAACATGGCGACTCCCATGACTGCCACTTGACTACAAATGCTGTTTTACCTGACCCTTAGACAGCACAGTTCCTCCCTAATTGTGTTGGTTTTGTTCTTATTACATTACACTGTTTGGTTATTTGCTTTCAACTGTACAAATCCTGTACCATAGACGCTAGGAGAGAAATGGGGCCAACAAATGGTAATTGATACTGAGTGTAGTTTAGCTGAGTCAAAATAAAACAGTGAAATGATAGGAATGTTTTTGTTAGGTGTGTTACTGCTTTTACTGCAAAAGCTACAGATCAGACGTTGGGGATTTTTTACATTATTGAAGGGGTTTTAAATGAGCCTTAGGTATAGACCACACACAAAAAGACACAAAAAGAATCTACCAAACAACCAAAAACAGAACAACACCCCACCTCCCGCAAGAAATTGCTGCTGTCTGTGTTTGCCTCAAAGGCTACATCTAAACTGCAGGTTTCTTTCAGAAGAAGCTTTTCTGGAAGAGATCTTCCGGAAAACCTTTTTTGAAAGAGCGAGTCCATACAGCAAAAGTGCATCGAAAAAGCGATCTTCTTTTTCGAAAAATACTGTCCACATTGATTGGACGCTATCTCACATTTAAGTTGTGATTACTATGGATGGAGTGGCCACTAGGGCACCCGTGCTTTTTCTTGGAGACCTCTTCTTTCGAAAAAAAAAAAACCTTTCCCCTGTCCACTCACATGTTTTTCCGAAAGAGCTCTTTCGGAAGAAGGCTTCTTCCTCATAGAAGGAAGTATTCCATTGTCAGAAAAACGCAATTGCAGTGTGGACATAGGTGTAGTTGAAAAACTCTGCAATGTAGACATACCCAAAGATAAAAGGAATATTTAAGTTTCACCCAGACAAATGATCAGTGACAGAATTGCTCTAAGGTAGACGCATACAGACTGAGAATCATCCTTCCCCTTATAAAGCCCAACTAGGGTGGTGGTGTAGGAGGAATTCCAAGATGGTTGGGGAGGATGGTAACCAGACCATCCCCACCAGTCCCTCCAGTCTAACCCCAATTCCAGCATAGTGGCTGTTGGCCTTGCAGCACCCTCCTGTTCGGGCAAATAACGGAGCAAGCGATGAAAATCTTCTTCTGTTGCACTGTATCTGTTCTATCCCCTGCACTATCTCCATAATGCAAAAGGTTTTTTGTAGGAGGTTGAGTTTCTCACACAGCCAAACTGTCAAGCTTTGGCCTTACAGCGCTTCCATGAGACCTGAGAAATTCAGTTCTCTCTAGTGTATTTTAGCGGGGACTGCAAGGTCACAGAATGATACATGCTGTCGTTACAAGGCACATCCCTGTGACAAGAATTGTCAAGCAGGTAGCCAGAAATGTAACTTCACACATTTTTTACCCCTTGTGCTCTGTACTCTTGCATTTCATTCTGAACTGGATGGGTCTCTGGGAGTTAGGAAATGGAAAATCAGTATAAATATAATATTTCCTTTTTATTCTCTCTTCATTAAAGCTTGAATTCTGCAGTCTTTTTTATCATCACATACTCAGATAAAACTCCCACTCAATAGATGGTTTATCTAAATAAGAACGAGCAAGGACTAAGTAATGTCTGTAGAACATGTCCCTAAACATAGAGCACCCTCTGTATCTTGTGAATCTAGGGCAGCTGAAGTGTCTTTGTCTTATTCCCACCTGATTATAATAAGCTGCCACCCATGCTAATTAGAGAAAAGCATAGGCATAGGTTGATGGTTCAGTCTCCTTTCAAAGATTTAGATGGCAGGAGAAACCTGGGGATTTTGGTGGAAGAAATGCAGAAGGGGATTCTGGATTCACAACGTACTCTCTGCTCCCATATCCCACCTTGCAACCTCAGAAATACCTCTGGTGGAGTCAGCCTATGAAGTTCAAGACTCTGAAGAGTGAAGTTAAGCTAAAGTAAGGGATTACCATTTTTTCTGCTACTGCTTAAATCAGTATTGACCTCTCTCTCTCTCTCTCTCTCTCTCTCTCGCTCAGAGAGTTTGAGTGTCTGTCCGTCAGCCAATTTGTTAAAGAACTCCTCCTAAATGGTAAGAGTGAGGACCTCCAAATTTGGTATTCAGTTTCCTTTTACCCTAATTTACAGCAAGGCCAGAGTTTGGTTATGCCATGAAAACAGGAGGTACCTAGAATCTGATAATTTTCCATAACATGGAAAGGGGAGGGGCTGAGAGAAGGGGCAGCTATGCTCCACATTGACCACTGGAGGCAGCGAGTGCAAGCTGTGATGTGTGCTTACAGGGGCTTCTCTATACGGCCGCATCTCACAAGCCACTCCTCCCCTACCACCCCCCTCGTGTGACACAAAAGGGATGCAGTGGGCACATGCTTTATGTTCTGGAACAGTGCCAGGCTCATGGACCTCACGCTGCACCTCATGGTGCAGTACTTCCAAACTGCCCACATGTTGCTTCAGCAGGATGAGGATGAACCCCAGTGTGACACACAGGGACAGCTCACTGAGGTCCTGGAGCTCCTGCTGCTGTACATACCCCTCAATCACCTGGACGCCATGGAATGTCACTTCTGGAGATGAGCTTGGACTGGTAGGACCACATCATCCTTCAGGGATGGGGACAATCAGTGGTGGCTGCAGAACTTCTGTATGTGCAAAATCACCTTCCTGGAGCTCTGCAAGTGGCTCACCCCAGCCCTCAGACAACAGGACACCCACATGTGACCCGCCATCCCCATGCAGAAGCATGTGGCCATCGCCCTGTATAAGCTCATCATGCCAGACTACTACCACTAAGTCAGGAACCAGTGCAGTGTGAGGAAATCCGCAGTTGGGGCCTTATTCGGTCAAGGAGCCAAGTCCATCAACCATGTGATACTATGGAGGGTCTTCACTCTGGGTAACGTGTACAGCATCATTGATGGCTTTGCCACCATGGGCTTCCCCAAGTACGGTGGGGAGGGGCATAGACAGCATGAACATCCCCATCCTGGCCCTCAATCACTGGGCCTCAGACATTATCAACAGGACGGGTACTTCTTCATGGTGCTGCTCTCCCTCAGGGATCACAAGGGATGCCTCACTGCAATCAGCGTGGGATGGTCAGGAAAGGCACACCAACACTTTGTTCCCTGACCTCACCACCAGATTTGGGGAGATGGACATGCTCATAGAGATCCTGGGCTATGGAGCCTACCCCTTGCTCCCCTGGCTCAGGAAGCCCTACACGGGCAGCCTGGATCTCAGCAAGCAGCAGTTCAATACCAGGTTGAACAGGTACTGCATGATCATGGAATGTGCATGCATAGAGCAGGTTCAGGAGTCTTCTCAGCCACCTGGACATCAGCATGCGCAGCATCCCCTTCAAGGTGGTGGCATGTTGTGTGCTCTACAACCTATGTGAAATCAAGGGGAAGACTTTTCTGTAAGGATAGGGGGCTGAGGCTGAACATCTGGCCAGGGAGTTTGAACAGCCAGACACCAGTGCCATCAGGAGACCACAGCAAGGGGCTGTGTTCATCAGAGAGGCCTTGAAGGAGAGTTTCACACACTTCTGGGCCAGTTCTGCCTTTCCAAAAGGGGCCCCTGCATTACCACCGTGTGACTTTCCTCCCCCACTCCTGCCTTCCTTTGCCCTCCTTTCCCGCCTTCCCATTTCCCCTGCAGAGCAAACAGAAGACAACTTTTGTGAAAAAACAGGACTCTTTATTGGGGGGACATAGAACAGTGGAGGGACTGGGTAAAGAACTTGGAATGGAGGAGGGTGGGCTCAAGGATGGGTTTGGGAGAGGTACCTGCCTCCAAATGGTCTGGAGGCTTTGACTGCCCTAGAGATCCTTGGAGGGGAAATCATGAGGAAGGGGGGGAAGTGGCTCCATGCATGATGGCATGAGCTTGATTACCAAGGTGGGGGTAGAGAACATGGTGTTATGCTGGGGTGTCAGCTTGTCCCAGGTGGCCTTCCTCTGCTCCTGGTCAGTGGCCCACTCTTGGCATTCATCCTAAAGTCCTTGAATGAGGGACTTCAGGCAGGCCATCTGCTCCTGCATGAGCTCCTCCCAAGGGTATAGCCATCTGTGGATCCTGCTGAGTCGGGTACATGTCATGGCAGGTGGTAGATGCCCCATGCTCACAGTTGTCCAACTGTGAGGAAAAGTTACAAGGGCAGTCATCACAGGAGACATTGTGTATGAAACCTAGTCCTAATCGCTGAGCCAACACCAAAAGTCTCAGTTTAGGCGATGGCAACGTGCTTTGATCAAGGCCATCTGTTGCCAAGACTGTAGGCACTTGCCAGCAGGGGCACAGATGTCCCGGGAGACCATCGCAACACCCACTGCCAGAGACAAGCAGGCATGGGAAGGTGCCTGTGCATGGGAGGGGGCTAGGATGGCTTGGCTTGCTTCTGTGTCCTACACACATCGGATCCAGCACTGGCGACAACCTGCATAGACAGAACTTCTATCTCTGCCTGCTGGGTTGAGGGAGGGGTTGACGGAGGTGTGTGTGAGTGGCAGATGCTGCTTGTTGGACAAAGTGCTAATGGTTTCCTCTCTGCCTCTTCCCCTCAGCAGGTTCCCATACACATGATCAGTCTCCTCTGAATTGTTACGCTTGACTGGGAGTGAATGCTGAGTGTTGTGTGCAGCACTGCTGTGTGGTTCCATGACCCCAGACTACTTAGTGGTGGCTTGTCATGGGAAGGTATCCCAGCATGGAGGCTGGAGAAAGGCAGGTCTCTCCTGAAAGAGGATAGGAGTATCAAGGGGTTCCTGTGTGAGAGCATAATGGAGCTGAGTGCTCCAGACTGGCGCCTCCATGTGCACCCAACTGTACAGGCTGTTATGCGGTTCCTCTAGGCTGAGTAGGCCAAGAGAGAAGTGCACAGTCTCTCACAGGCTGTCTTCTGCCCCCACTTGTAGATAGTAAAAATTAGAGAACTCATCTGAAGTGCCGTCTCCAGGTTCATCAGAGATGTCTGGGAGATGTCCTGGGAGGGGGAACTGGCTCCAAAGGGAGGAGCAGCTCCTGGCTGATGGTCATTGGTCACCTGGCTGGCCTCCTCCTCCTCCTCCTTATCATAGTCCTCTTCCTCCGCCACCTTGCCCTCCTGCAGGCTGACACCAGGTGTGTCCTGGCTGAACTCAATAGCAATGGGTGGGGAAGTGACCGGTTGTATTCCCTGTAATCTGAGCACTTGGGCAGCCAGCAAGGTAAGAAGAAAATGCTGCCCAGCCGATTAGTAGAGTGCCCAGAGCCAGCAACATGTGTGTCTACTGGTGGTACACATCTGCACATGCCTCTGTGCACATAACAAAATTTATTCTGCATATGGATGGAAAAAATTAGAGGGAACCTTGGTGACCAGCCAGCCTCCCAGGATGGCATTGAACTGCTCATAGTAGCGGCAGGTGTATGGTGCCGCTCCAGAGCATCCACTGTGCTCCCTGGCCTTGTGGTAGTCGTACTGCAGCTCTTTAATTTTCATGTGGCATTGGTTGAGGGTCTTGGTGTTCCCTTTCTTAGCCAGTCTAGTTTTGATCCAGCCATAGATGTCCCCATTCCTTTTCCTGGTGAAGAGATCCTGGAGGTTGGTCTCCTTCACCAATACCTCAGTGAGGTCCAGCATCTCCACACCAGTCAAAGCTGGAGCTCTCCTGTGTCCCTGTGCAGTGACTGCTGTGGGAACAGCAGAAGCACTGGCAGATGTTGGAGAGTCCAAGGGAGAATTTGAGCTCTGCCTCAGGTCCTGGTTACTTCTCCTCTTACAGGGAGTTTAAGGGATCTGCAGGAGGAGAAGAGCGGTGGAGATGCCAGGGTTGGCCAGAGCAGTCAGTGCTGCAGCTGTGAGAGGCCTCCAGAAGCCAATAATTTCAAAATAGCTGCCCTAGTGCATCCATGCTACCACTATTTTGAAATAACTATTTTGAAATTAGCATTATTGCTGATGAAAAGCAGTACAGATTTCAAATTAAGTGGCCCGTTATTTTGAAATAATGAGCTTGGCAGTGTGGATGCTTGGCTTATAAATTCGACCTTAGGGGGGTTATTTAGAAATAAAGTACATATAGCTCTGCCCTCCACCCCAGTGGTAGGCCAGGACCAGGGTTGGCCCACACACCTGCACTGCCCCACAAGGGCTCTGGGAGACAGACCCATAGTCTCCTATAGACAACCACCTAACCTCAAGATGATTCTTACCAGGAACCACAGGACATATCACACTAATACCAACCCTGGTACTTTCCCTTGCAACAAACCCCGCTGCCAGCTTTGTCCACATATTCACTCTGCTGACACCATTATTGGGCCTAACCAAGTGAGTTATAAGATCAAGAATACATATTCCTGCGCCTCCAGAAATATAATCTATGCTATCATGTGCCGAAAGTGTCCGTCTGCTATGTACATTGGACAAACGTCTCAGACACTTCGCCAAAGAATCAATGCCCACAAAACAGACATTAGACAGGATCACAAAGAAAAAACAGTTGCTTGTCATTTCAACCAGAAAGGACACTGTCTGAATGACCTGCTAACCTGCATCCTACTTCAGAATACATTCAAATCTGCACTTGAAAGGGAATCCTCTGAACTGGCATTCATGCTAAAATTCGACACTCTCCGCAGGGGAATTAACAAAGACTCCAGCTATCTTACCCATTACAAAGATAGCTTCCCCAATTATCACCTCTAATACTATTAACTCACAGACATCTCCCCTTCCCCACCTCTAATATCATTAACTCACTGGCATTCACCTTCCTTCCCCCCCCTCCCCCCCCACATCCCTCTTCTGTTCTGTAATGTGATTTGTCCTTTTCATATGTGTTCATTTTTTTTAATTGTATCCTTTGGTATATATGGTTGTGACTATTTTCTTCCATTATTTGATCTGAGGAAGTGGGTCTGGCCCACGAAAGCTCATCATCTAATAAACCATCTTGTTAGTCTTTAAAGTGCTACATAGTCCTGTACTCTGTCATTGGGCTGTGGAAGTGAACTATTACTTTTCAGAAAAGGACATCTCAACAGGGTTCCATGGACTATGAGTTCTGGGAATGGGGAGGAAAAAATATTAAAACAGATGGACCATAATCTGTGCCACTACCAAATATGAAAAGGGAACATAGCGGCATTAGAACAGGGCCTCTGACAGTTTTAAAATTAAAATGAGACCGCGTTCAGTTTGTACTGTTTCTTGGGAACTGCTAGGCAATTTTTGCTGAAAAGATATGCCTTGTAATGACATACATTCTTTGAAAGATGTCTTCTGTGGCTTGTTTAGCATGTAATAAGAATTTTTGTCCCCTCTGTCAACTCCAGTCGCTTATAAAGGATGAACTAGAATGCCCACCAAATTGACTTATAAAATATAAAGGAATTCCATGTATTACTGTCTTTCACAGACTGTAGTTGGCATTATAGTCCATTGACAGAGACTGTAAAAAGAATAATGGCATACAAGAGACTTCATATCCTTGCCTGTGACATAATGAAAACGGGAAATGATGTAGTATTAGCCTTGCTTATTCCCACTAAAATTGCTGAATTGTAATCCTTCAATGTGCTCATCTAGGGTACAGCTAAACTTTGGCGTTATTTCAGGATACTATCGGTATTCTGAAATCACATTTTCTGTGTCTCTACAATACGCACATTATTTTGAAATGCAGTCAAAATAAAGGACATGCTATTCCGATGTTCCCGTAAACCTTGTTCCACAAGGATAGTGGTCTATTTTGAAATCTGGCACTGGGTAGAGAGCACCAAATTTCAAAATAGACTATCTCGAAATAAGCTTGAAATAAGCTATGACCAGAAGTCTAGCCAGCGAGAATTATCTGGTTGTTTCCCAGGGCTCCATCATAGCATATCATCTCAGATACAGCAGATCAAATTAGACATGCTTCTGGAGTGGACATTTTAAAGGAAGAGCAATTAAGTTTGAGCAGCTATCAATGAATTGCATGTGTCCTATGAGCAGTTTACATCTTCTATCAGTGCTTTCATTCACCTTTGCCAAACACTGTTACCTCAAATGCCTTCATTCTGTAGTGCTGGTTTTTAAGGGTATATCTACATAGCAGCATTATTTTGGAATAACGAATGATATTCCAAAATAGCATAGTGCATGTCTATACTACAAGCCTTTATTTGAAATATTGCTGAGCAGGAGGAATACTTTTCCAACTGCTGTAATCCTCATTTCACAAGGAATAAGGGATGTTGAAGGAAAAGTGTTCTTCCTTCGACTTCCTGTTGTGTAGACAGTGCCTAAAGATGAGTTAAGCTATTTCGACTTAAGCAATGCAATTGACATAGCTGAATTTCCATAGCTTAATTTGTCTTTAGCCTTTCTGTGTAGATGTACCCTGAGTGGCTTGTCACCTCAGATGCTGAAAACAGAGCTAAGTCAAATAGGGATGAGGAAGAAGCAAAGGTGTTGAGATGGAAGGGATGGGGCTTGATGAAGAAAGTCAAGTGAAGTAGCCATAATGAGGAAGGGAAGTAAATATAGAGTGTGTCAGAATTTCAACAGGCGCAGTATATATTACATGTATTTCCCTAGGAATGTTCTTTACATGCTCTGTGATAAAATAATGCATTTCCATCTGATTTGACAGTTACCGCCTTCAGCATCATACTTAATAAAGCATGTAGGCCCATACTGTACTCGCTGTTGTGTCTTTCTGCTTAATTACACAGTATCTGTTTTTGACTTTTTGATCCTACATTCTGCAGGAACAGTTTTGGAAGTAATTGCTCTACAGGAGCTCAGAGTTATTTTAGATTGGTTTGCAGCAATACTTTCCTGGCTGATGCTTTGTGCACTCCAAATTACCAATTCTTTAATGAAGGGCCATTTGGATTATGAAGATAGATAGGGACAAAGTACCCATATGGCTTTTGGACTTCTCTCTCCAAAGAAGTGTGGTGAATTTCAGTTGCAGGATTTTTGTTTGGGGTCATGTCTAACATTTCTCATATTTGTTAACCATTTATATCCCAATGTCTTGAGACTTGGCTGAGCAGCTTGACCTGCTTCCCTTTCCCTTGTGCTGCTCCAAATGTTGCACCCTTACAGGAAAACAAAATCTTGTAGAGTATCCCTTGCTGGGCTCAGCTAACCTGTGAGAGGGTATGTCTACACTAGCCCCCTAATTCGAACTAGGGTGGCTAATGTAGGCATTCGAACTTGTAATTGAAGCCCGGGATTTAAATATCCCAGGCTTCATTTGCATGTTCTTGGGCGGGCGCCATTTTTAAATCCCCTTAGTTCAAACTGACTGCCCACGGCTACACGCGGCAGTCAGAAGTTAATCCAAACTAAGTCCTTAGTTCAGATTAACTGTTACTCCTCCTGCAATGAAGTGTAACAGTTAATCTGAACTAAGGATTTAGTTCAGATTAATTTCTGACTGCCGTGTGTAGCCGCGGGCGGTCAGTTCGAACTAAGGGGATTTAAAAATGGCGCCCGCCCGGGAACATGCAAAGGAAGCCTGGGATATTTAAATCCCGGGCTTCATTTACAAGTTCGAATGCCTACATTAGCCACCCTAGTTCGAACTAGCGGGCTAGTGTAGACATACCCAGAGAGTCTTATAGTGGGGAGGCTGGAGGGATTAGACAGCCTAGTGCCTCATTGCTCAGGGAGAGACATAGTGGGAATATACCTGTCCTGCTTCCCTCCCTCTCCAGACCTGCGCTGACTGTTACAGCTACACTCTTTACAATAACTTTCTATTCCACTGCTTGGCTTCATGCAATGATCTTTGCTTGCCAACATGAAGGCCTATGATTTTATAAAGAATTCACTCATCTTTGGTGCCTCTATTGTTGGGCACCTGTCTCGAAGGTCATTCAGGGCATGGTGCTCCCTTCCTGTGAAACTATTTTGCTTTGAGGGTGTGATAACATTTGTTGTGACAATGTCTATAGGGTCTTGTGCTGGCCTCTGCTCCTGGGAAGAGACAGAGTAAGTGGGCTTTGTTCAGGATATATGAGAGTAGCTGGAGAGGGAAAAATCTTGCTTAAAATCTGTTGCCACAGTGTGGAGAAGCTGCGCAGAAGCCCTAGGATGGGAAGGGAAGCTGGGACCCCTGTATGTCTGCTGTGCAGGGTGTGGCATTTAGAACCATGTGTTTTGTGATTTGGTGGCCTCTCCTTTTCCTCTCTCTAGTTGGCAACCATCATATTCCCAGCCTCCTGCCCCACTGCCATAGGAATGGGGTGCCTCAGCATAAAGTATGTCTGGGGGTCTCCTCCACAAACTCTGCCTACCCTGCTACATTGCTCATACTCAAACAATTACTGAAATATTTGCCAGCTAGGGCTTACAAGGGAAGCTGCCTTAAAGCTAAAACCTGTCCAAGACATGCCTGCCTGTCTTCAAAGTAGGTGGAGGAGGATACATCAAACTATTTCTCAGCAGGTTCCCCTGGTTCTTTGAACAGTTCTCTTCAAAACAGACTTTAGCTTGTCATGTATAGAGTCAACTGAGATTTTTGTCTGCATGGAGGCTTACAAGGAGACACAGCAGCTCTTATGCCACATCCTCTATATGGAATCAATATTTGAGCTTGCCCAAAGGAAAGGGTGAGAAGAACTTTATGTGAAATAAAAACTAGTGTGGGAATTGTGATTTGTAACAATTTCTCTCAGTGTATTAGAATTAATTGGCATATTTTGTTTTATTGTAGCTTAGTAACGTGTTTTGACCTTTGTTATCACATGCAACCACTTAAATCCTACTTTTTACCCTTAATAAAATCAATGTTGTTTATCATCCAATTCAGGGCAAATAATTGTTACCGGTAGAGAGGGGCAACAGCTGTGCATCTCTCTCTTTCACTGATAAAGGGAACAAACTTTCTGAGCTTTCTCTGTGTACAACTGTTATACAGAGCAGGGTGGATTTATGTGGGGGTTTTGGTCCCATTGGGGCTGTGCACGGGATGCTGGGTCAAGGCCTGGGGACTGAGTCTTACCCGAGCTAAGATGTTCTCAGTTTCTGTGTTACTCTGCTGTGGACTGTTATCCCAACTCTGTGCCTCACTGCAGGAGACCAGAGCTTCTAGCTCAGCAGGACAGGGTGATGGGATGCCCCAGAGAGCAGGTAGGAAGGCAGGCTCAGTGCAATGATCTGCCCATCAAGTAGTTGTCTCAAGGGGAGCTCTGTGACCCACCCATCACAAAGACTAGCTGGTGTGTTCTGAATTCAGTTTGTGTCTTTTAGAAAGACTGATCCACAATTTAAGTGATGATAGGTTAAATCCATCCCATTTTCCCTGTGGACGCAGGGGGGCCATTGAGTAAGACAAATGATGTAGCTCTACTGTACAAGGGCATGTCTAGGGCAGTGGTTCTCAACCTACTCACTCTGAGGATGTCAGTGGGCTGCAGCTGTGTGCTGATTGGGCAGCCAGTTGAGAATCACTAGTCAGGAGGATGTGAGGACTGTGAGACTCACTGCCTGAGTACAGGAGACAACACAGGATAGGCATGGATGCTCTTCCACCTCATGGATTCCTCACCCTTCCTCCTCATTCCCATGGGATAAACAGGTAAGTTGCATCAGAGGTAGAACTGAAGTAGACTCTGAGAACAAAACTGCAGCCCTCTGTGGTGAAATATTCCTTCCTTGCACACATGCTCCAGCTAGGTGTTTGGTCTAGATAAAGGAGATGGACTCTCTCATACTTTGAGCTCCATTGGTTTCATTTGGCAATTACATTCAAAATGGGTTTGTTCCAGCTCATCCACAGTGATGTGTGTTCATTGATAGTACTTCTGAACGACTACCCGGCCTTTTCATTAGGTTACGCAACTGATGATTGTTGAATGGCTGATGGGAGTTCTGTTGGTTGTGTGGGACTCTGACCTTTCAAAGTGGCGGCTCTCTATATGGGACTGTGAACAGCTTATTTTAAGCACCTAAGTACTGCTCCTCAAATCAGTGCTTTCTCCATTCTCCACAATGCATTTCCCAGTTTAAGTTGGAAATTAAGTGACTCTCTGATCACTTTTTCATGAAATAACCTTGTCACGTTTCAGCAGATATTGATTTAAGTTTTGAAGAAAAATAAGCATCTGGGGCTCTGCTGAAGTAGCGGCCTCTCTAGACTTGCAGCAATATGATTATCATTATCATTGCCATTAAACACTAATGAGAACTGTTAATTAGTAAGCCTGCCTGTGTGTATTTCCCCCAGCCCACCACCACTTTCTTTTTTTCTTCTCAGGGAAATGGAGTGGGAGGGAAGATTAGAGTCAGGAAGACTTTGTTTGTTCCTCTCACATGAGCTAAGCAGCTCTTGCTGTATTTTAATTGTCTCTGTTTTATCATGAATTCTTACAGCTCACTTTCTAGGATTACCCAGGCCTGGGTTGCAGCTCAGCTCAATCCCAGTGATAAGAATCTAGAGATCCTGGGTTTTTACAGTGTCTCTATTCTGTATAATAATGTGGGCCTGATCCTTTGTAAGTTAAAGGGAATTTTGCCTTTGACTTCAGTGGGCCCCGAAGCAGGCAATAGATCTCAGAACCGTGCTTTTCTGTCTTTGAGAAAGATGCAGGGAAAATTCTAGAGGGCCTGTTATACACTCTCTTTCTGTTTGTATTTGTTTTCATTCCCATGCAATGATTAAAGCTTCTTGTGCTTTGTTGAGAACTGCCCTCAATGAAGAACTAATGCATTTGCAGACAGCTTTTCTTCCATGTGAGCTTGTGCTTTGAAATGATAATCAGCCAGGATGGTTGGTACTGCCCTAAGCTGCTGAAAGTGGGAAAGGTGAGGAAGGGGAAAAACTTGACTGGAACTGACTTCCCCCTGCTGCTGTGGGTCTAGAGGAAGATGCAGCTTGCAGTTTGAGGGTCTTGCCTTAGGCCTAATAGTTTAGGACTCAGAAATGTCACAGCCAGCTCTGAACCAGCGTGGGAGTGACTTCACACTTCTCTTGCACAGGCTGGCCTCGCAGGACATTTTCTCCCTGTCAGCCAGTTCATGATTTATTTAATCATCACAGGGTCCTCTGGACTGTGATAGCATGTAGAGGCCACAAGATTGGGGTCTCATTGGATAAGTCATTCTGTGCTCACCCTAAAGATATTACCATCTAATCAGGGGAGATGGATAAAGGAAGTATTATGACCGGGATTTGACAAATGGAGAATTAAGGTGCAGAGAGAGTGAATAATGTGCCTAAGCTCTCTTTTGTCTGGGTGAGAGAAGAATCTGAACCCTACCGAAAGCCCTGATTCTGCAAAGCCCTTATTCTTATGCAAGTAGTCCCATTACTAACAGTGCACAAATATTTGTTAGTGGTTTTGTTTTCTTGCAGAATCAGGGTTCTAGAGTCTTCACTTTTGAAGGCTCTAGAGTCTCCTCAAAGGTACATAGGCACCAAACTCCCATTAGAAGTCTCCCCTAATCTTTTTGTGCACATGAAGAACTTGGTTCAGTTGGGGTCCAGTTCTTAGTTGGGGCTACTCTCCAAGCTTTTAGAAAGACTGATCCACCCTGGTGCTCAGCCCTGGCACCAGTTCTGTTCTCTATTCATCTTGCATGCGGGATCATACTAGCAGGGACAGAGCATCACACTCTGCAAAATGACATCCTCCATGTTGCGAGGTCTACAAGAAAAGCCCATGCAGAAAAACCCACTGGCTACATCTAGACTGGCATGATTTTCCGCAAATGCTTTTAATGGAAAAGTTTTCCTTTAAAAGCATTTGCGGAAAAGAGCATCTAGATTTGCACGGACACTTTTCCACAAAAGCACTTTTTGCGGAAAAGCATCTGTGCCAATCTAGAGGTGGTTTTGTGCAAGAAAGCCCCAATCTCCATTTTCGCGATAGGTGCTTTTTTGCGCAAAACAATACCGCGTTGTCTACACTGGCCCTTTTGCGCAAAAGCATTTGCACAAGAGGGCTTTTGCCTGAACGGGAGCAGCATAGCATTTCCGCAAGAAGCACTGATTTCAGACAATAGGAAGTCAGTGTTTTGCGGAAATTCAAGCGGCCAGTGTAGACAGCTTGCAAGTTTTTCCGCAAAAGCAGGTGCTTTTGCGGAAAAACTTGCCAGTCTAGACGCAGCCACTGGGTAAAAAATGACACTGATTCTTTGGAGAGAGAAATCCAAATATTGGTTTGGCTAAACCACTAGTGGCTGTGATAACATGGCAAGGAAACTGCATGTGTTGGATATTCTTTCAAATTGGTTAGAATTTTGGATGTGTGATTCTTAGGCAAAGTATTATAGTTTGAGTCTTGGCACCTCCTCCTGTACAAATTAAGCACTAGCTATTTTACTAGTGTTCATTTTTTTATATTATATCCTTTGGTATATATGGTTGTGACAATTTTCTTCCACTATTTGATCTGAGGAAGTGGGTCTGGCCCACGAAAGCTCATCACCTATTAAACCATCTTGTTAGTCTTTAAAGTGCTACACAGTCCCGTTTTTGGTTTCAGCTGCACCAGACTAACACGGCTACATTTCTACCGCTATTTTACTGAAAATCAAACAAAAGTATCAATAATCATTGACACTGAACTATTGTAGCAACTAAAAGGCAGAAGACAAGGTGGGGGTAAGGAATATGCAAAAATGAAGGGAAAATGTTTTGACTTTAGACCAGTCTCCAATATCATTGTGTATATAGTTCCCAGAGTTTCTCACTGCAAATCCTTTTTTGATGTTCCTTTCACAATTTAAATTATGTAAACTTGTTATTTGAGCTTTATTTTTTTTCTCATTTATATTGTAAACAGTCTTTATCCACATAGGGATTTCTCTCTTTTCTAGGTCATTTGATCCTGAAAAATGCTCAGAATCCATCCTCTGCTTTTAATTAAACCCCCTTGATTTGGGCATATAACTTTGCCAAACTTGGGAGGGGGAGAACTTGTCATATTTCCCAGAGTTTTTACAATCAGGTCCAGCTTTGCGCTGAACAGATACTTCCCCCCTCTCAGTCCCCCCAACTTCTAATTAACTTAACTTGGAGAATGTATAAAAGCTTAACAAAGGGAAGGGCTAACTGACAAACCTGTAATCAGATGGGCTAGCAAACACCACTGGGACACTTGAAATATTGAGGATGGGTTTTTTTTACACTGAATGAGAGATGGAATAATATTTAAACAGCCAATTTATATATTTCATGTGGCTAGGGCTCCCATACTATTGGAAGCTCCTGAATTCAAGTCAGCCATGTCACCCAGAATGCATTGTGATCAGAGAGTCTATTGTAAAATCAGGGCAAGATTGGACTGGTGTCTATTAGAATATTTGAGTTTTGTAATGTGGGCAGAAAATACATGAATAAAGATACAACTGAACGGCAGTGTGGAGAACAGGGACAGGGAGTACAATAATCAAGGTAGAATGTG
Source organism: Pelodiscus sinensis (assembly GCF_049634645.1). Taxonomy (NCBI): domain Eukaryota; kingdom Metazoa; phylum Chordata; order Testudines; family Trionychidae; genus Pelodiscus; species Pelodiscus sinensis. The sequence goes on from NC_134720.1 coordinate 14,320,796, forward strand.
ACTACAGTGTAGAGAATGAAGGATAAAATTAAACAGGAGGACTTGAATATTGTCCTTGCAGGCTGGGCCCAGCAGATCTGCTCAGTCCATTTGGTTCTGAGCTCCCAGCTCTTTCAGTAAATACAATAGGACCAGGCCAAGAGGCATCAAAGGAACCCAAGGAATGTGTTTTAGTGGAATTCACAAGCCATTTAAAACATCTCTGGAATAAGTCTCTTTAATTCCAATCTGGGTTGTGCCTTTAAAGCTTGGGAGGCCAGGAAGAGGCTTTTTGAGCAAGGGTTCACTAACACCTAGCTGAGCCAGCCCACCCAACTATGATGGGTTGGCTGGAATGTGTGGGGTAGGTGCAGGGAGAGTGGGAAGACTGGAAACACGAAAGAGTAGAACTAGAAGTGAGTAGGGAGAGCAGTGCTTGTTGGTATCTGTCATTAGGAGCATTTAGTGCAAGGAAGCAGTAGTATGAGTATAAAGTGACCACTCATCCCTTTAGCATTTAGGGGTTATTTCTTATTTAGTATCTACTAGCAAGAGTCTCAGAACAAGTCAATGTAGAATCATAAACACATAGGCTACGTCTAGACTGGCTTGATTTTGCGGAAATACTTTTAACTGAAAAGTTTTTCCGTTAAAAGTATTTCCGCAAAAGCGCGTCTAGATTGGTCCCGGAGTTATCGTTATAACAATGCGCTTTTGCACAAAAACGTCCCCCCAATGTAGACGCGCTTTTGTGCAAAAGCAGAAGCCTGGAACCATTTTGAAGAGGGCAAAAGGACACCAGCCCTTTCCAGGGGCGGGGGCTGGAGCTCCGTTGAGACACGTGCTTAAAGGGATCTCCCTGGACAGCTGTTTCTCTCCTGCTGCGTGCTATAGGACCTCTTGAAGGGACTGTCAGCCGTAGCAGTTTTGGTGGTTGCCCTCTGCCTTTTTGGTCACCACTGCCTTTTGTCACTTACGGTATGTCTACACTACCCCTCTAGTTCGAACTAGGATGGTAATGTAGGCATACCGCACTTGCAAATGAAGCCCGGGATTTGAATTTCCCGGGCTTCATTTGCATAAGCCGGGCGCCGCCATTTTTAAAACCCTGCTGGTCCGAACCCCGTGCAGAGCGGCTACATGGGGCTCGAACTAGGTAGTTCGGACTAGGATTCCTATTCCGAACTACCGGTACACCTCATTCCCGGGCTTCATTTGCAAGTGCGGTATGCCTACATTACCCTCCTAGTTCGAACTAGGAGGGTAGTGTAGACATACCCTTAGTGCCTTTGCTTGGTTTTTTTTCATCTCCCTTGTTTTTTCTGCCATGGAGCCAAGGGTGGCCATGTGCCTGCTCTGGTCCCTGTCAGCCATTTTGGAGTGCCTGCAGCTGGTGCTCCAGGCTGCTGCCCTCAGGTTCCAGGACCTGGAGGCGCAGATCGCTTTGGACTCCCTCACCACGGAGGCCATGGTGTCCCTGTAGCATCCCCACCCCAGCGTGAAGAGGCCACTGTGGAGAGTGGACACCAGTACGGACTGGTGGGACCGGCTGGTCCTGGGGCAATGGGACGACCAGTAATGGCTCCGGAACTTTTGCATGCGAAAGCGGACGTTCCTGGAGCTGTGTGCCTGGCTCGCCCTTGCGCTCCAGAGAGCCACCACCCGGCTGCGAGCACCCATCCCCATCAACAAGAGGGTCGCCATCGCACTATGGAAGCTGGCCACCCCAGACAGCTACCGATTGGTGGCACACCAGTTCGGGGTGGGCAGATCCACCGTCGGTGTCGTTGTGATGGAGGTAAGTCCCAGGGGGAGTGGGGTGTGGGGAGAGTGTTACACTCCATGCTCAGGGGCAGCCAAGACTCTAGGCTGTCACCCAGGGGTTTGGGCCATCCCTCCCGTGCAAGGCCTGCTGGTGGGGTGGGCCGTGGGGCAAAGGGGCCCTGGTGTGTGTGTGTGTGTGTGTGAGAGAGAGAGAGCACAGAGGGCATCACGGGGGGGGGGGGACCCAAGGGAGTGCACACTCACTCTGCCTTATGTGATGTGTTCCCCTGTGTTTCTCTGCACCCTTCTGCAGGTTGTCCACGCCATCAACAACGTCCTGCTCCCAAGAGTCATCCGCCTGCGCGATGTGGATGCTACTGTGGCAGGCTTCACTGCCCTCGGGTTCCCCAACTGCAGGGGAGCCCTGGATGCAACCCACATCCCTGTCCGGGCCCCAGAGCATCGAGCGGCCCATTTTATGATCAGGAAGGAGTACTGCTCGATCGTACTCCAGGCCCTTGTGGACCACCATGGCTGCTTCCTAGACGTTTATGCGGGCTGGTCCGGCAGAGCATACGACTTCCGCATACTATGCAACTCCTTACTTTTGGAGTCATAAGTGTGCATCACTTAAATTGTAGGTGGAGCTTGGAAGAAGGCTGCTGCATATTTAATCCAACCTGACTCTTGTTCATAATATAGGTTAGGATTTCAATTTTGCAGCCAGCCTTAATCTTTCTGATGGAATACAGGTCCTAAATCCAAACACTTCCAAATATTGGAGACTGGAAATCCAGATCTGGATCTAAATTTTGACTCTGGGTCTAGTTCTGCAAAACTCACATTAAGTTCTACAGTCCAGGATAGAACTCTAGGTTTTTCATTTTGCCATTATTTAGGGCTTATTTCAAATTCAACATACTGGGGCTCGCTTTGGCTGCAAATGGTGAACTGGAGCCAATAGGAGCCATGAGGCGCCATGGCTATGGAGCTGGTAAATAAATAAACCGGAGCGGCCAGTTAGCAGGTTTTTCAGAGCGGATCCGTGGACCACTTTCCGAAAATTGTTTTATGTGAACCTGTATTTTATGTTTAAATAACACCATAAGAAACAGTTGTTAACTGTATCATCTCCCGATGAGTGCCCAGATAACTTATGCAACCACCACCTGCAAAAGATGAGTTCTGCTTTTCCATAGTGATAACCTACACTCTTCCTGGAAGTATAACTGCTCAAACAGTGAAACAGAAATCAAATCCATGGACTAACACTTTGCACTTATCTGAAGTACTGTTGAAGGATACAAGTGTAATATGTACTTTAAGTACATGAGCAAAATGGGCCTGCACTCCACACCTTTAACTGGTTTAACTAAGTGTGTGTATTTCAAGTTGATTTTAGTTAAATTGGTTCAAACCCCAATGCAGATCCTCTCTTAAATTAGTTTATACCTGGCTTAACTCCTATCTGTTGGGGCTGATGACAAGATTTGCTGTCCAGTGTTTGACTCCTGTGGCACAGTAGTTCTAGCCACCAGACCGGTATAACTTACTTGAGACGGGGCTTTCTCAAAGACTCCCATAAGATCTGAGAACCACCACCAACCTCATTTGCTTCCATTCCGAGGGTGAAGCATATTATCTCAACCTTCTCGTTCCTAACAAAAACGCATAGAGCAGCGTCTCTGGGTAGAGGAAGACAGCGAAGAAATAAATCACATATGACAGATGCTATTTGTATTGTTTAATGCTCTACTGAAAGGTGCTCAATACAATGGTGAAGGGTGTGGTGTAAGAGCCTAACACAAGAGATATGTACCATATGGGCTATAACCCTGAAGCACAAGAAGATGAGGTGAGGCTGAAGTGCCCTTTTTAAAATGTCAATAGCCTTGTTTTGGTTGCTTTTTGTTTTCATGTAATACTAAGGTTATGATGACGCAGAGGTTTTTTGCCTGTGTGGGGTCAATGCATTGTACAGTGATTGATTTAACAGCATATGCCAAAATACAACCCACTGCAACTTTCTTAAGAGAAGAAATTGAAACTAGAGAAGGGCATTTCATTTCCGGTAGACTATCTGAGAAAAAAAAACCCAATGATTTCCAAGGTTTCCTGTGTTCCTGCCTGCTTGGTTGATTGGTTGTGGATCATTATTTGCAACAGCAAAACAAAGCAGTCTTGAAATGGGAAAATCATTACAGGCCAAATTTTGCTCCCATTGAAATCAATTACAAACTCCTGCTTGACTTCAGTGGGAACACAATCTAGCCCTAAGTGTACAACTATAATTTGAGGAATTTATGTTTTTTAGAATAAATGAAAGGAACAGTTAAGCAAGGGAAATCTTCAACAACAAGCTTATTCATTTCAGTTCCTGTTTCCATTGGGATCAGATCAGATTGGGAGGAAGGCACCTGTCTATTGTGACTAAATCAAACATTTATCTGCTATTCTCTTGGCACTGCAGGCTTGGGATTTGCCACACTCAAGGCTGCTGCTGGAATGCCAGTTTTGTCAGATGGGAATTGTAACTCTCTCAGCAGGACACAAAGCAAACTAGGGGATTTGTGATGTGAAGGTTTTTGCAGAAATTGGGTTGTGGCAGTCAGTCAGTGTGGATTTATTTTGCTCTATCTGCTCAGGTTTTCTTTTATATCTTATTTGTTTAGTTTTGTGATGTTCAGTGACTCATTCATACAGGAGTGCAGAAGAGACCTGTGGTTTCCATAAACAAGAGTAACATTTCCACTATTTCTCTTATTTCACTTCTGGGAGAAATCTTCCCAAATTTTTCCCCCTTTTTGTCCTCAGCTCCTTTATGCTCATCAGTTCCTCATCCATTCTCCTTCTGGAAAAGTTCTCTAGAACTGTAGAAAGATTAAAATGATAGGATTTCAATAGGACACCCTATAGGACACCAATGTCTATAGAAGTACTCACCACCTCCAGCTGAGTCATGTAGTCCAAAAGGGTGGGAGGTAGCAGCCACATGCAAAGAAGCATTCCTTCTATAGCTCCTCTATTGGATCTTCTCTGCTCATTGCTGAACTAGCTTGGTCTTAGTATATCAGTCACTGCTGCTTGTTTTCTGTTACTGGATCCACTACCATTCCTATTTCAGCTTAGGGTGGCAGTTGCTTCTGCTACTGCTTCCATAGAAATTACTATAAAACTTCAGTAAAGGACCCCATATATAAAATACATTAAAACGATAGGCTGCAAAGTGCAGAAATGTCAGATTAAGGTTGCCATGATATGTTATATCTTAGCAATTCATGCAGGCTGTGATTGTCAAAGGGGTCTAAAGAATTAGGTGTTAAATTCTCTATAGGAGGTGGTCACCTAAGATCTTTAGCCCCTTTTGAAAATTCCGCTCATAATACTTCTAGGTCTTCATTCCTATCTATAAAATAAGAATGAAAATACCCTTCTCTACTTTTTTAGATAGTAACAGTTGTCTGCATCAAAGTTTACAATATGATCTCCAGCACCTACTCTTGTTGCAATAAATAAAAATGACAAATAATCATCAGCATCATCAACTAGATACACAAGCAATAATGGGATGATGTAAAATTATATCTATTTTCAGTTTATTATTCAGCCACTAGAGGCTGCTATAGTGCAGGATAGAAATCCAAATAGGGTGTGACGAACCAGAGAGAAAGATGGAACTCAAGTTGTGTAGAAGCCTTGTTTTGTTTTGTATTGCAGTTTTTAGCTGTGATCTGCCAAAAAAAGATTGCCTTCTCAATTAAAATATTTGTTTAATTTCATATATCATGATTTTTCCAAAGAAACAAATAGAAATAAGCCACAGCACCGGGACAGCGAAATGTATTTCTAGCTACTTGATCTCATTTGAAAAGGAACAAACTTCAGCCCCTAATGAGGAAATGTCCCTCCTTTAGGGAAAGCTGTAAGGGTACATCAACACAGCTGGGCCAAAGAAGAATTAAGATACGCAACTTCAGCTATGTCAATTGCATAGCTTAAATTGAAATAGCTTAATTTAGCTCTTCCTTTGACCTTACTCCTTGTGAAATTAGGGTTATCATGAGTCAGAGGAAGGAGTGCTCCAGCTTGACATTATTCAGAATAAAGGCTTGTAGTGTAAATGTGCACTATGTTATTTCAACATCACTGCTGTGTAGACATACCCTAAGTCTGTGTCTAAACTGGCAAAAAACTTGCCAGCTGTCTACACTGTCCACTTGATTTTGCGCAAAAGCACTGACATTCTACTGTCCAAAATCAGTGCTTCTTACGCAAGTGCTTTTACGTTTCCATTTGGGCAAAAGCCCTTTTCCTGAAATGTTTTTGCGCAAGAGGGCCAGTGTAGACAGCTAAAAACTGTTTTGCGCAAAAAAGCCCCCATGGCGAAAATGGGATTGGGGCTTTCTTGCGCAAAACAGCGTCTAGATTAGCACAGACACTTTTCTGTTAAAGGTGCTTTTGTGGAAAAGCATCCGGGCCAATCTAGACACTCTTTTCCACAAATGCTTTTATCGGAAAAACTTTTCTGTTAAAAGTATTTGCGGAAAATCAGTCTAGATGTAGCCTAAGAGAATTAGATAAATCTTAGCTCTGACCCTTTTCCCACAGTCCCTTCTAGATGACACAAAAAATTCAAAACTGTCTCGTCCAAAATGAAAAGTGCGTGGGAATGGGGAATGGAGCTTGTGTATTTAACGATAATGAACAAAACCCCAAGAAGGCATCTAATTTCTGGGCCTCGAGGTTCTGTTTGGATGACTCTTGAATTTTATGAAGCTCTCATGGAAAACTTTTTTATGTATTGTTCTTGGTAAACAGTTAGTTTCCACTGTCGATTCATATCTACAATCAGAAGAAGAGCAATAATGACAGGCAATAGTTTGTATATTCTGGATTTCCCATGTTAGAAGAGCTATTAGGGCTCTGTGAAAGCTCATCCTAGCCCACCTGAAATTGGAGAGGGTTCTTTTTCAAATTAAATGTGAATCTGGCAGAGGTGAAAGTAAGTTGGTGCACCTTGGTGCCTAGCTCTGGCACAAACTGGCTGAGCTGCGGCAAAAGCCAGCAGGGAATGGTTTAAAAAGCTGGCAGGGATCTGGACTGTGTTAGGACAGTACCTGTAAGAAATGTAAATTCCTTTCAGCCCTGGAATCTGGACTAATCATTTGCTCAATTTTAGAACTAGTCTGCAAAGTCCACACCCCTTCTGCTTTAAGCAGACCATCACTTTCTCTCTGTGTATCCTGCTATGTAAAAGGAAAAACAAATACTCTTGCTGGAAGGTTACTGCCTAAGACTTTATTTATTAGAATTTACCATTATAAGATACAGAGAAACAAAGCAGGCTGCTCCCAAAGGCATGGGGGCACAACTCACTCCCACCTTATTTTAAGCTGTCTCTGTCTAGATTGACACTGCTTGCATACCTGGCTAGTGAGCTCTGTAGCCTGCCAGGAAGACCCAAAATCACTCCCTACCTACATGCATCTTCACACTCTCTCTGAGTATGTCTACACTACAGCACTAATTTGAACTAACTTAATTCAAATTAGTTAATTCGAACGAAGCTAATTCGAACTACTGCATCTAGAACTAAAAATTAGTTTGAATTAGCATTTTGCTAATTCGAACTAGCATGTTCACATTGAGTGGACCCTGAACCGAGGTTAAGGATGGCCGGAAGCAGTGCCGGCAGGGCATCTGATTAGGACTTAGAGCGTGGAGCTGCTGTCTCAGGCTAGCTGAGGGCTGTGCTTAAAGGGACCCGCCCCTACCCCGGACAGACAGTTCTCAGGGGTTCCCCGCTTGCAAAGCAGTCGTGGCACACTCGGCACATCACAGTACTCGGTCATCAGCCCGGCTGTACTTGCCGCAGGCTGCCATCCGGGGGGGGGGGGTCAATCGGGGGGCTACAGGAGAGCTTCCACCCCGAGGAGCCCACAGAGCCACCCCAGTCCTCCCTCACCTCCTTCCACTTACACCTCCCTAGCCCCTCTTCCTGATGTACAAAATAAAGGACATGTGTGTTCAAAAATAGAAACTCTCTTTAATTAACAAAACTCGGGGAGACTGGGAAAAGGAAGTGGGAGAGGGGAAGAGAGAGGGTGGGAGAGGGGAGGGCAACTAAAATGATCAGGAGTTTGGAACAGATCCCATATGAAGAGAGGCTAAAGAGACTGGGACTTTTCAGCTTACAAAAGAGGAGATGGAGGGGGGATATGATAGAGGTCTATAAAAGCATGAGTGCTGTGGAGAGGGTGCATAAAGAAAAGTTCTTCATTAGTTCCCATAATAGAAGGACAAGAGGACACCAAATGAAATGAATGGGTAGCAGGCTTCAAACTAATAACAGAAAGTTCTTCTTCACAAAGCAAATAGTCAACCTGTGGAACTCCTTGCTGCAGGAGGCTGTGAAGGCTAGAACTAGAACAGAGTTTAAAGAGAAGTGAGAGAAATTCATGGAGGTTGGGTCCATGGAGTTCTATTAGCCAGGGGGTAGAAATGGTGTCCCTGGCCTCCGTGAAAGGCTGGAGATGGATGGCATGAGACGAATGGCTTGGTCATTGTCTTCGGTCCATCCCCTCCAGGGTACCTAGTGTTGGCCGCTGTCGGCAGACAGACTACTGGGCTAGTAGACCTTTGGTCTGACCCAGTACGGCCATTCTAAGCTCAGGGCTCAGGGTCAGGGGTCTCACTGGACCACCCTGATTTTCATGCAAACCTGCTCCTGGGTGGCCAGGCTGGCAGCTATCCTGCCCTAGACAGCCACTTTCCTGTGCCTAGTGTGGAGGTCATGGATGAGGTCCACGATCTCTGCACTAGACCAGGTGGGCGGCTGCCTCTTGCAGACCTGGGCAGGCTCCCGGGAGCCGCCAGCCTGGTCCTGGGGAGAGCGGAGGGCTGGGTGGCAGCGGGTGGCTGGTTCGTGCCATGTCAGGTGCAGGGTCTGCTGGCTGGGTGCTGGCAGGCTTGCACCTGGCACGGGCACCGTAGCCAGCCCATGCCCCTTTATGAGCTCCGGGGCCCGGAGGGGGGCAGATGGGTATCCCTGGTGGTGCCCAGAGTGGCCACCAGGGAAAGCTGGGAAGGGCTAGCCTCCCACTAGTTCGAATTAAGTGGCTACACAGCCCTTAATTCGAACTAGTTAATTCGAACTAGGCGTTACTCCTCGTAGAATGAGGTTTACCTACTTGTAATTAAGCGCTCCGCTAGTTCAAATTAAGTTCGAACTAGCAGTTTGTATGTGTAGCGCCTATCAAAGTTAATTCGAACTAACATCTGTTAGTTCGAATTAACTTTGTAGTGTAGACATACCCTCTTTTAGTGTGATTGCATTGGAATTGAAAGCTGTCCTCAGTATTTCTCAGCATCAGGCTAGGGCCCCATTTCTAAGCTCATTATTCCTAATGGTCACAGTTTTCTGTTCCCCTTTGTGTCTTGCCATATACTGTACTGATACTTGGTGTAGCTTTGAATAGTATGACTAATCCATCTGAACAATTGGATTGCAATAGCCAACTCAAATCCGGCTTTCTGTAGAAAAACAACTTCAAGCGAAGTTTGTTGCTGGCCTGATATTCATGCGAACCTGCTCCTGGGTTTGCATGTGGCCTTTGGTGGCCAGGCTGGCAGCTATCCTGCCATAGATGGCCGCATTCCCACGTCTAGTGTGGAGATCATGGACATTGGGGGCATCCCCCTAAACCTGAATAAGGTCCATGATCTCCGCCCTAGATCAGGAAGGCACCAGCCTTCTCCAGACCCTGGCAGGCTCCTGGGAGCTAGCAGTCTGCTGCTGGGGAGCGGTGAATGGATGGCTGCCAGTGGCTTGCTGGCTCATGTTTTGGGCCACTGGGTCAGGGCAGTGACTGCTGGCTCTGGGTTGGCAGGCTTGGAGCTGACACAGGTACTGTGGCCAGAATCTACCCCTTTAAGGGCTCCGGGGAGAGGGGGATGGAGAGTAGTGTTCTTGGATGAAGCCAGAGTGGCCACCAGGGCACCCTGGGAAGGCTGGAGGCCCCCTATTTCGAAATAAGTACTCCTATTGAGCATGATGAGTTCACCAATGTAAAATTCAAACAGTTATTGGTAATGATTTAAGGAAAGAATTCCTTTGCTTTTCTTGGTCACTTTTCTGGCATTTATAAAGTTGGCTTTAATATTTCTTTTTACCTCCTTAGAAGGATAAATAATCCATGAAACACAATGTATTAAAATCCATTCAAAATATTAGAATACAGCTTTAAAACAAAAACAAAAAATGCCTCGCAAATCTAACTTGTACCCTAAATGGACACCCCATGGGTTAGCTGCCAAATTAATGAATTGCTAGTCTGCAGTCTCAAGGAGCTGGCTCTTATAGTCTAATTAAAGGTTAAAAAATCAAGACCGCCAGAGTTGTCTCTTACAAATTAAAATTCCCTTTTCATCTGTTGCAAAGGTGTCAGCATTATTATAAAGACTAATTAGGGCATTTTACAACATCTTGTAACAGGGAGGAAGTGGTATTGTATGTAACTTTAAAGATTCTTCTACGACTTTTCCACTCTGGGTCAGATTTTTAAGATGCCTTCAGCGCTCACCTGCTGTTGCAAGAGGAAGTATTTTATTGTCTCATAAGAAGAAATGAGCATTTTCAAGACTTAATGTCTGCTTGCAAAGGAGAAAAGCCCACAAAGCCACTAAAAGGAGGTCCCCAGGAAGAACTACAGAGTGACTTTGCTACATATGATTTGCATTGATCAGTCATCTGGTCAGTTCATGGATCCAGATCCTGCTCTTGTTTACACCAGTGTAAATTTGGAATGTCTAAGGCTTCAGGGAAATGTGTCTAGATTTAACTCCACGTGACAGAGAATGGAAGAAGCCCAAACCAGCATCAGTTTGCACACTGACAAATTTTAGCAAAGGAAATACTGGGCTCAGTCCTGAATGCCTTTTCTCCCCGCTCTCCTCCCAGAATCAACAGAAGTCCTGTGAAGTCCTGGTAAAGAAAGAGGTGCTTGGGCCACTCTTGAGGATTTAGAAATGAAAGCGGCATATGTGGGCCATTAAAGCACTAGCTCTCAGAGAAGGAAATTATGTGTACACCTTGTGCTCTCTCTTCTTTGTACCCTGATATGAGTGTCTAGAAAGCAAATAGAGTCTGAATAGGTGGGTCTTTTAAAAAAAATTGCATGACTTTTAGGCTGGATAATGAGTTTTGGAAGGCCTGCCTTTTGATTTTTGAATGCTTGTTTGGCAAAACTGGAATCTGTCCCATAATTAAAATGGTGTCTAATTCTGCAGTTTCTACTCCTATAAACTCTGCCAACTTTCAGTACAATCAGTTCATTCACATCTCAGACATGAGACCCAAGATACTAAGAGTTGTTTCTAATTCTGCAAATATCCCATTTATTGCAAACATGATTGAGTGTACAGACTCCTGAGGGCTTTATTAAATACATAAGGCTTGTGGCAAATTAGTGTTGGAAACTAGTACTCGTTGCCATTAAAATGCTTGGCATTGTCTTGAAATTAAAACAAAAATTAAGATGAGGGAAACTGTATTATTCTCACCGTGAATGACAAATTCAAATGCCATGAATTCATCTAAAGCTTTTAAGTTCTATTCATAGATTCTCTTCCTCTGAAGCTATGAAGTTCTTAATCAGTGCCTGTTCTAACTGCACTTTAAAAGTGTTGTTTAATGTGTGAACTGGATCCCATGTTCAGCTCTTTAAATTAAGGCTGAAAACCACATGAGACAGTTTCTCTCAGTTGTTAGTGGGAGAGCAATGAATGTTTGCTTTGAGGGTTTAATAGAGTTACAAGTGTAAAAATAACATAATGGGCACATTTGAAGCTAAATTTTCAGCTTGGTGTTCAGGGATTTAGTTATGCAATGCCCATTAGTGTTAGTGGGAAATTGTGCAGCCAAATCTCACTGTATTGTACTGAAAATGTACCCCTTAGTGTTTAAAGTTGGCCTGTTAACACGTTATAAGACTGCAGTCAAGTAAGCAAGTGAAGAAATATGATTAATGGTTCATTTGTCAAATAATCCAATATCCTGGGAATATTTGGGACACAAACTAGAGAGTGCTGGAGGATGCTTGAAAGAAGTGTACAATCCTATTGCAGCTGCTGCTATGTTTTTGGCCCTTCATTGGCCTCTGTGGGGATGTTGTGACATCACACATGCTGTGAAGCTGCAGATACATAGTACTAGGGTTATACAAACTCTACTGTACAGCAGTGAAACAGGGCAAGGAGGAGGCCTGAAGAGGGGATGTCTGATTTTTCTGATTCTTTTCTTGTGTCAGCTGCTCCATATTAAGGGGCAGGACAAAATCAGCAATGAGGACATTCATATCCAACTCTAGAAACTACCTCCATCAGCACGGCTACAGTTTCAGCGGCTTTTGTGGCACAGACAGTGTATTAGGATGCAAGACCAATGAATCGTGATGCATGCTTGGCAGAGGAATGCAGCTAAGTAGCCGCCAAAGTCTTCAGTGATGCTATAAGATGACCAGTGATGGATGGGAACTAGATAACCAGCCAAACCACAGCTGGAGATCGTGCCAACTGCTAAGTCGGCAAGAAGGCTACTTCTCTTTGGGATTTGCCATGCTGCATCATCTGTGTTTTGCCAAGCTCTGCATTCCTTCATCCAGGAATAGGGAGCTGAATTCTTGGGTCCAGCTTAATAGCTCTTAATGCTGGACTTCTGGCAGAAGTGTAAAGAGGGCTGCAAAGCTTCCTTCCCCACAACATGCAGCTGCCCTCTGGCTGATTTTGGAATTGGTTCAGCCTCCAGTAGAACGCAAGCAGTGCAAGGGGGTCAAGTCTTTTGTGGGAATAATGAAGAATGAAAGTGCAGAAAGACAGGGGAATCTTTTGGGAAACCTCAGCCGCGGGAGAGAGACATTTGCATGTGTGATGTGGCTACAGCCTAGATTTTGAATTGTCTCAGCGCTAAGAAATGAGACATGAAATGAATGTCCATGATTGTAGAATGACTCTGCCAAAAAGAAAAAGCATAGCTGTAGTCAGCAATGTCTTGTTCTTGGGGTAGTCTTTAAAATGAATGAACATAATTCAAAGGTGAGTGGAAAACTCCTCATTTCAGGTTCATCCCAGCCCTGTGACCCTGTTGGTATGATCTTTTACCCTCTCTCACAGCCACTCATAGATCCCTTTGTCTCAGAACCTGTGCAAGGGGATGAGACATCTGAACCACAGTTAATCCCTTGTTCACTGGAGATCCAGTATCAGACCTGTATCTTGAACCACACCACAATTCTTTGCTGTGCTTTTCTAGTTTCCATTTTTGACTTTGAATTAGCAATGACTCTTTATTTTTAACTGATATAGCACCCATCATCTGAGTCAACAGCCCTTTGTAGGTTTCCAAACAATTTTTTTTTAATTTGGCATAACTACACCAGGTACAAAGTGGTTGTTTCTATCATTAGTGGGAAAAATGCCATTGCTCTCTAAAGAGTTATTAGGAATGCAATCCATTCTTCAAGCTGTTTATATAAGAAGAGCTGGTGGAACAAACGGAAAATCTTTTTTAAAGCCTGAGCTTTTGTAGATTGACTACTGTATTGCAGAATTTTGGGGTAGAAATGAATTGGGAAAGAGTTGCTTGGAATATTGCTTCACGTCTATTAACTTAAGTGGAGCCACATCTTTTTACATTGAGCATTACCTTTTTGTAATACCATTCAAATCTATGTGCATAATAGAATACCTAGAGTTGAGAGAGATGTTTTTCCTAGATGTTGCTGAGGTAGGATAAATTGATATTTAAGCTCATCCTGCCTTTTTCTGTATAATGTATGCAGTGTTGAAACATTGCCCTCATAGAACAACCCTTTCATCTTGCAGGCTTTTTTCCTCATCTTTCCCTGGACAAAACATTACATAAGTATTTTACCTTCTCTTTCCCTGGACAACAGTTACTTATTGTAATTGTTCTTTGATCAATTTCACTGAACAATGCAAACATCTATTCCATGTAAATATCCATGCTTCCAGCACCCTGGAGTTTGTGAAATTTTCCTAACAATAACCGTAGAGTGCCTTTCTCATCTCATGACCTTAGCCCCTCAGAGGCTATGTAAGGGCAATACAGTCCCACCACCCCGTCATCATTTTTCCCATCCAAAGATCTCCTTTAGACATTCAGGGGGAGGGGACAGAGGGTGAGTTGTGGAATGCACGTCTGCAAATGTTTTCTTCTTTGAGTCAATACAGCCATGTAGGTGACTTACAGGCAATACTTGCAGGAGATGAGACTCCAAATCTGTTTAAACAAGGATTATCTTCCCAAAGTTTGCATCAGAACGGGGTGCAGTATCAATGGCATTGCTGTTTGTAAACATATGTACAGAGGATCAAGGGACAGTCTTGCAAATGTCAAAAATCAGATCATTTTAAAATACAGTTGATGTTACCTGGGCTCCTTCAGAATGACCTCATACCTGGGAAGAGAGGAGGAGAGGAAGGAAGAGGATGATCTGAGCTACTCTGTATGCTGTCATGATGCAGAAAATAATCCACCTGGAGATTGTCTAGAAACTGCTTGACTCTACTTTTGGTCTGCTTATGACACAAGTAAATGAAGTAGGAAATGAAAGGATTTAGTTCTATAGAGATAGAAAGTTAGACATCACCTGACATGCAACATATAAACACTCTGCTTCTCTGGTTGAAAGTAACTTAGGAAAAAACAGTAGGAGATATGACCTTGGCTCAAGTGAAACTGAAAAACTTTTGGACAACAAGACTTTAACAAGATTCCAAAAGAACTAGATAAATTCCTGGAGGTTAGGTCCATCAATGGCTGCTAGCCAGGATGGGTAGGAATAGTGCCTCTAGCCTCTTTGCCAGAGGCTGGAGATGGATGACAGAGGAGGGATTATGTGATGATTACCTGTTCTGTTCTCTACCTCTGGGGCATCTGGCATTGGCCACTTTTGGAAGACAGGATACTGAGCTAGATGGACCTTTGGTCTGATCCAGTATGGTCGTTTTTATGTTCTTAGCTTAAACTGTAGTTTCAGGGTCACTTTGTCTTTGGATATCTGCATGAAAGGCAGCTCAGCCATCAAGACCTTCCATTAAAATACTCTATTGCAGATGTTCTTGGTATCAGAAAGGCAACTTTCTGACATACAAGGGGGAGAGAAGTTGCCAGAGGCTCAAACTACCATCCTCTCTCCAACATTTCCCTCTGGGACCAGCTGTTTCTATTTAGCCAAAACAGGTAGGCCTCAGAACTCAAAGGGATCTCCCACTCCAGATTTCTTCCTTCTTCTTCAACCCATTCAAGAGGAAAGCTGTATTTAGGACAATCAATCACCTCTTCTAAATCTAGATTGAAATTAGAGACCATCTCAGAACTGGCACAGTGTCATATGGTCCCAGTTGGACTTGCGGGACCATGCTGAAGAAGGGTGAATGACTTTTCTTCTTGGGGGAACCTGAATGTGGGGTGACCTCACTAGCCCAATCTGCAGTCACCTGCCAATCAGAGATGGCCCTCAGTGCAGTGGCAGTCTTCATGACCCGCTCCAGACAGTACTACGTACTCACAAGTTCCTCACAACTGGAGTCCTCTTTGTGAATATCTTATAGGTGTGTGCACCTTCCTTGATGAGTCCCTTCCCAAGACTCAACAAGCACTTTGTGTGGGGATCATTGCTAGGTGTAGCCCCCACATATGACAATGCTTGAACACAGGATATCCTAACTAAATCCAACATTAAATTAAGCCTAAGGCACTACAACTACATACAAGAAAAAAATGGGTAACTTATACAGAAAGCATCCTACAGAGCTCTGACTTCAGCCCACAGATGGTAAGAAAGAACTAAGGGAGGGATCTGAGTGGCGCTGTCCTTATAGGCTATGTCTATACAGCAACATTATTTCTGAATAACTTACGTTATTCCAAAATAACAAAGAGTGTGTCTACACAGCGAGCCATTATTCTGAAATAATGGCAAGTTGATGGACTTCTTACTCCAACTCCTGTAACCCTCATTTCATGGGGAGCAAGGGAAGTCGAAGGAGGAGTGTTCTTCCTTTGAGTTCCTACTGTGTAGACCATGCCCAAAACTGATTTAAGCTATTTCCAGTTAAGCCACACAATTGATGTAGCTCAAGTTGCATGGTTTAATTCAACTTTTGCCCTGCTAGGTAGATGTGCCTGTCCAGCCAGTAACTGGCTAAGACCATGAGACATGAACACTTAAGGCTTCTGTTGGTCAAAGTTCTCTGGCTCCGGTGCTTTTACATGAAGAAGAACCAATAGAACCAAACTCTTCTCTGTCCAGCTCACATTTCTGAACTTTAATTCAAGCCCTAGACTGCATTTCAGGGCTTCCAGCTCAGATGCCTTAATTCTTCCTGTTAGCACTCTTTCTCAGCTCTTGCTGATTGTGCACCTCTCTGAATCATGGCCCTAATTCTGTTCCTCCCACATCACTTAACTAAGTCATACTTTTCAGATGCTACTTGAACATTTACTCTGAATACTGCTCCACCAACACCTATTTGCAACCAGGCTCCACTTCCTATGCCCATCCCTGCTCTACTTGTTCCACCAGACTTCCTCCCAGAATCTCAAATGAAATTTTTAAACTTCTATCACAAGATGTTATATAATACATTGCCAGTATAGTCGGGACAAACACTGTAACTAGTTTTAAGAGCTTTATAGATTTATGGATGAGATTATACAGTGGGAATATCTGATAACATCAGGGAACTGGTCTTGATAACACAGGCGATCTCTTCCAGTCTTATATATATCATGTTTTAGCTGCCATTTTGCTAAAGGATGTGCTTGCTTTGAGGTGTGGGTGGCAGAAGTTCATAAAGCATTGAAACTGAAATATGCCAGCAAACCTGAGTTCAGATGAGTTAATTGAAGATGAAGAGAGTGTTTACTAAACATATGCTTCACCTGAATCCCTTAACTCTATTCATCTGAAGAAGTGGGTTGTGCCCAGGAAAGCTCATGATATCATTTACATTTTTTTAATAGTCTCTAAGATGCTGCAGGACTATTTGTAATTTTCTTAGTTACAGCTTAACAGAGCTACCCTCTGAAACACTATAAACCTTTCACATGGTATAAACTATAAGGCTATGTCTACGCTACAAGCAGTTATTTCGACATAATGTCAAAATAATGTTGAGCTGGAGGACTTCTTACTCTAAATCCTGTAACCCCTCATTTTATGAGGAGTAAGGGAAGTTGGAGGAAGAGTGCTCTTCTCAGACTCCCTGCTGTGTAGATAGCACCAAAAGCCAAAATAAGCTATTTCAACTTAAGCTATGCAATTGACATAGCTCAAGTTGCGTAGCTTATTTTGGCTTTAGCCCTGATTTGTCGACTTGTCCTAAGAGACTTGCCAGCAGACGTAGAGAAGTGATTATTCCCCTTTATTCGGCTCTGGTGAGGCCACATCTAGAGTATTGTATCCAGTTCTGGGCCCCCCATTATAGAAAGGATGTGGACGCATTGGAGAGGGTCCAGCGGAGGGCAACCAAAATCATTACGGGGCTGAAGGACATGACCTATGAGCAGAGACTGAGGGATTTGGGTTTGTTTAGTCTGCAGAAGAGAAGAGTGAGGGGGGATTTGATATCAGCCTTCAACTTCCTAAAGGGAGGTTCCAAAGAGGATGGAGAGAGGCTCTTCACATTAGTGACGTATTGACGAGTGGCAGAACAAGGAGCAATGGTCTCAAGTTACAGTATGGGAGGTCTAGGAAGATGAAGTACTGGAATGGGTTATCTAGGGAGGTGGTGGAATCTCCATCTTTAGAGGTTTTTAAGTCTTGGCTTGACAAAGCCCTGGCTGGGTTGATTCAGTTGGGATTTGTCCTGCCTTGGGCAGGGAGCTGGACTTGATGATCTCCTGAGGTCTCTTCCAGCTGTATGATTCTATGATTTTATCACTAACCCACTGTGACAACTAATAAGTGAATCAAAGCACTCCAATCTTTAAACAGCAAATATCACTGAAATGAGATCTCCTATGGTTGTGGAGAGAAAAGGTAGGTGAGGTAGTAGCTTTTATTGGACCAACTTCTGTCAGTGAGAGAGACAAGCTGTCAAGCTACATAATTTTCTTTCAGCTTGTCTTTCTCAGACATAAGTTGGTCCAATAAAAGATATTACTTCATCCACCTTGTCTCTCTAAAATCCTGAGATTAAAATGCCTACAATACTACTGCCTCTAACTACAGTAGTTAGTCATTGCCTATCTCAATGATCTTCAAGCACCAGACTTTTATCTTAACCACATACTCCATGTGAGAAAATAACTGAGTTCAAAGGTAACATTGAATCATCCATAATATTTATTGCCATTGTTTCTGGCTGAATTCTGCTCTGAGGTCCAGAACCTGAAAGATATTTGGACTTCTCTCTACCACTGTGTGACGTGGTGTATCTACCCCAAACTCAGGAGCAGGGAGATGCCCTGGCCCAGCTGGCAGAGAAGGCCCCTCCCCCGCAGCCCTGCTGGGCATGTGCCCAAGAGAGGCAGGGTATAAAAGCCCAGGGAGCTACTCAGTTGGGGCTGACAACCAGAGAGGAAGGAGCTCAGGCCCAAGCTCCAAAGCAGCCCCAGTAGTAGCCGTCTCAACCACCATCACCACTTCCTCTGCAACAGTCATACCAGCTTCAGCCCCAGCAACAATCCTGCCCAGGGAGACCGTCCAGGAGGGTCTGACCCACTGAGCGATGCTCTGAGTGTGGAGCAGCGCTCCGGTATAGTAGGAAGTGACCCAGGGCGGAGGTCTGTCCTCCCGGAGCTCGGTGTGTTTTGGCTGGAATCCCCGCTGAGCAAGCAGCGGAATCCTTCACTGCCAACAGGGTCCTGGGCTGGGACCCCAGTGGAGCGGGAGGGTCTGGATCCCCCTAACTCTCCCCCCACCCTGGTACCCAGCTCCCTAACAGTTTGGGAAGTTTACCTTTGGACTAGGTCTCTAGGCCACAGTGACCCTGATGGAGGGGACTGTGTTTGTGACTAGGGCTGTATATACCCTGATAGAGGGAACTGTGTTTTGGTACTAGGTCTTGGGGCAGTACATATCCTGCCAAGGGGAACTGTGCGTGTAACTAATGTGCATAAGAGAAGAGTGAGGGGGGATTTGATAGCAGCCTTTAACTTCCTAAAGGGAGGTTCCAAAGAGGATGGAGAGAGGCTGTTCACAGTAGTGACGGATGGCAGAACAAGGAGCAATGGTCTCAAGTTACAGTGGGGGAAGTCTGGGTTGGATATTAGGAAAAATTATTTCACTAGGAGGGTGATGAAGCACTGAAATGGGTTCCCTATGGAGGGGGTGGAATCTCTGTTGCTAGAGGTTTTTAAGTCTCAGCTTGACAAAGTCCTGGCTGGGATGATATAGTTGGGATTGGTCCTGCCTAGAGCAGGGGGCTGGACTTGATGACTTCCTGAGGTCTCTTCTAGCTCTATGATTCTATGATTCTAACTAGCCCTTAGGGCCATATATACCCGAATATAGGGGACTGTGCTTTGAACTAGGCCTCCAGGCCATATATACTCCAGTAGAGGGACATTTGCGAGGAACTGAGCCTATGGGCCATGTTTTCCCTTCGAAAAAGCAGCACTGACCCAAGCTTTGGTGACTTAGGACCATCAATGGGGCTTGCGCCCCTTGACACACGGCTTTCAAAGGAAGTTAAGAACCTAGATAAATTTTAGAGTGTGAGTTCATTGACTTCGGTAGATGATGTGTTTGGCTGTGGGGGTGTGATTTTTCTCTCAGCTCCGCTGATGTAAACTCAGAGTAATTCCAGTGATATATATTGAGGTACTCTACATTTACATCCATGTAAAATGAGAAAAACATTGGTCCATGCATTACAATTCTAACCAGAATGGTGACAGCCTTGTGATAAAGCAGGTAGATCATTGAAATAAATACTCCAATAAAGCTCAGAAAAATCCCTTCAAATTCTCTCTCCGTAGTTTAAATCAAATGTCTCACACATCCACTGTATAAAACATTTCCACCAAATAAAGCAAGTAAATGAAAAAGCGCTGCTTTTCTTCCATACTTTGTGATTATAGTTACTGGTGGGTTTCAACTATCTTTTTCTTCCTACTTCACAGCTCTGAATTTTGTTCCTTGACTATTAATTTGACTGCCTGTTTGAACATGAACTTGAAAACCTGTGTGGTATGATTATTTTTTAAAATTTTGGTTAGAAAAATTTTTGGCACAGTGCACTTTGCTTTTTAGGAGACAAATTTGAATGTCCACAGAGAGCAGCTAGTTATGACAAATAATGTAGATGTAGACAGATTTTTTCCATGGGTGAAATCAGATTGTCAGCATGAGTACTATTACTAATGTGGCTGAATCAATATAATTTATCCTTAACTTGGCAAGCTCAACTAGTGTACACACCTTGAAAAGAAACAGCAATAATTGCTAAACCCTATGTGGTCTGTTCTCTCCTCTCTCTGTGGGAGAATATGTGTGCAGCTCTTATTCGCTCTAATAAGAATGCTGCACATCAAGTGGATGACAGATCTCTTTGCATTATTTGTTTTTAAATTTTCAATACTACTTTAAAAAAAAAGCTTTCTGAGTTTATCTTCCTGACACTTTCCAGTCTCGGATTTCTTCTTTTTCCTGTCTCTGTCATTGATCATTGCAGCTGATCCACAGGAAAGGAGGGTATGGAGGTGGGAGAGTTGTTTCCAAATCCTGGGTCAGGCCAGGCTTTGGTTAAAAATATATGTGCATAAAAAACTTAACTAATTTTTAAAAATGCAATCTAGCCTTGGAAACCAGGGGAAGTGAGCTAAAGGAATAAAACCTGGGTAAATGGAACCTCAGGCACTGATCCTCTCCCCCCAAACTCTGCATAAGGGAAGAATAAGAGCTATTTCTTCAATCTCAGTTTGTGCATCTTTGGTAATGTACAACTGATGCATTGGCAAAGACTCCATAATAAACCAGCATCATTACTGGGCAAGGTTTTATCTTTGTGAAGGTATGAAGATGCTCTTAAGGCTACGTCTACACTATGCATTTATTTCAGAATAAGATATTCCAGAATAGTTATTCTGAAATAGTTTATTTCAAAATAGCACATCTATACTGCAGGGAAGCCTCAAAATTAGTCCAAGACAGGCTTCCCTAATGTAGACGTGCTATCTTGATTTAAAGCCCCAGGAGGAACTGGGGAGGAATAACTTAGAATGGCTATTTTGAAATAGCAGCAGTGGAACATCTACACAGTCCCTATTCCAAAATAACTATTTTGGAATAGGCATTATTCTTCATAGAATGAGGTTTCTAGAAGTCGAAATAAGCCTCCTGTTATTTTGAAATAATTCCAAAATTATTTCAAAATAACACTATTGCTGTGTAGATGCTCACATAGGGTATGTCTACACTACCACCCTACTTCGAACTAGGGTGGTAATGTAGTCAACCGGAGTTGCAAATGAAGCCCGGGATTTGAATTTCCCAGGCTTCATTTGTATGTTGCCGGGTGCTGCCATTTTTAAATATCCACTAGTTCGGACTACACGAGGAGTACAGATAGTTCAGAATAGGAAGCCTAGTCCGAACTACCTACTTCATGCCACGTGTAGCCGCCGGCCACGGAGTCCGAACTAACGGACATTTAAAAATGGCGGCGCCCGGCAAGATGCAAATGAAGCCCAGGAAATTCAAATCCCGGGCTTCATTTGCAACTCCGGTTGACTACATTACCACCCTAGTTCGAACTAGGGTGGTAGTGTAGACGTACCCATAGTTATTTCAGAATAATGGCTGTTATTCCAAAATAACTTTGTGTAGATGCACCAATAGTGGTACCTGCTCAGGTATTCTTATCTCTCTTACCATGTTTTCACACTGGTGTAACTTCAGTGGCTTTAATGGAGTCGCTCTTGGATTACTCCACTAGTGTAAGAACCCTTTGATGTATTTTTCTCTTTGGTTTGGAAGGAAAGCATCTGTCTTCTAAAAGCTAGTAAGAGGAATGCCTAATAATCCATATTTGAGGCATGCTTCCTGGAGTACTCTCTGCTAATTAGTGCATTGTCTGTATTCCAGCAGTGCATAGAGGACCTAAGATCAGGGTTCAACTGTTTCAGTTGCTGCACAAACATCTAGAGTGAAACAACTGCTGCCACAAAAAGCTTCTGCTATAAATAGGCAAGCTAAGGCATAGGCAGGGAAAGCAACACAGAAGGATTAAATGCTGTAGCCAAGGTCAAACAGTAATTCAGTGGCAGAGCAAAAGATAGACCCCCCCCCCACCACCTTCATCCTCACCCTCCCACAATCTGTTGGGTCACAATCTAATGCACTTTCTGGTGGGAAAACTGCCTGTGATGTGTAATGAAAATATCCCTTCCCCCTCCATGCCTCTAGTCCTTACTAATTTTATATGGAGTCACAAAACTCCTCCATAAGACTATAATTAGTCTTAATTAAAACATGAGAAAAAACACCTTAAGTATGTTTTGTTTTGTAAGATAATGTGTGCCACCCTAGATATTTTATGCTGACTGAATGAAAGAAGGTTGGACTATTTGGAAATAAAAATGTTGCGGCCTCTCCTCATGCCTGGTGAATCTATGAGCACACTTACCAGCCAATAAAAGTTAATGCTTTCCTTCCCCTCTCCATGCATTTCTAGGAGGAAAGGACAGTGCAGAGCAGCAATGGGTATGAAACTGATTCTCTACCAGTTTTAAACCTTTGAAACTCTAGCGCAGATACTTCCATGTTGTTGAGAGTTTAGAATCAGCTGCAGCTTTCTACATGGTGCTGGGATGTCTAGTACATCCTTTTGCTACCTTCCCTCAATGTATGTGACAAGTAGGAATATTTCATTGTCTAAGAATTGAAACTAGTTCTGCACACTCCTCCTCTCTGTCTTCTCAGTATATAATGACCCCTTTAGTGCTACTGGGTGTGAAGTTATATTCATGGGACTTTACACTGATTATTTGGGGAGGCAACTGTTCAGTGCTCCCAAGTGGAGTAAATGGTTCACCATATGGCTCTTTGACGTGTGATATAAAACGGCACCCAGATCCACCCACTTTGGTTTTAAACCGACTTTTGACAAAAACAGAGCCTGAACGAGACTTTACAAAACTGAAGTTGTCTTGATTTTGCCCATCTCCAAATATGTTTCTGATCCCTAAGATGACTGGCCAGAAGGTTCTGCCTACCTGTTTTCTCATACATCGCATGCCATCTTTGTAATGTTTAATATTTTTATCATTATTTTGTGGCACAATTTTCAAAAGACACAGTTTTCATTGTTTTTATTTACAGTACCAAATCTTAGTCAGTCAACTCACTTGAATAGTCCCCGGGAAGTTCAATCACGTTTTGCACTTGAGTGAGGTGAGCTGCACAGCTCTCAGAAAAGACCAAAAATAGATCTAATCTGACAATGGAGATGTGTCTTCTGTAGTTAGCATCTGCAAACCTCTTTCACTGGGAAAATAGAAATTAATTAAAAGAAATCCTTGGCACTGTAAGCTATCAAAGCAGAATCGCTTATCAGTTTGCCATTCATTCTGAATGTCTTTAAAACCAATTAGGATTATTTTAATTAAACACAAACACTACTCAGAATGTATAAGCTTGTAATCTTATTTTGTTGTCTTATCGCTGGCTTTTAATATTCAAATATTCAATATTCCTTAAAGTGAATATTGGATATTCACTGTGGATATGCCTTAAAGAGAATATCGTGGAAAGAATATCAGGCTAACACACCTATGTATCTTTGGAATACATTGAACAGAGGAGTCTCTTATTAAATTAGCTCAGCAGTGCACTTCTGCTACTGTTGATGGAACTTACTGAAAGGCACATTAATGGTTAAATCTTTCTGCCCTGTTGAGATTGGTGAAAGTGTCACAATGGCAAACAAAACATATTCTAGGAACTGGACTGAAACCAATTCATTTCTCGTAAGCCATTGAGGGGGCTGTAACAACCTTGTCAGCCTTCTTTTGATTAGCATATGCTCTAAGAAGCAAACCATTTTTGTTGTTGTTGCTTAATGCCATGATGTTCTGACCTTGTCTTTCTCCACAAATTATTTTATCCTCATTTCCCTTCTCCCTCCCACCTCCCCATTCTAAATATGAATTTAAATGGTTTATAGGACAGCAATGGAGTATGAAGATTTTCACCTTTGCTTTCAATCTAGCCTTGGTTAGCAGGAACTTAATTTGTTTCCATTTGGACGCTTATATAAGATGAGTTAGTGCTCTCGGCCCAGTTCTTTCTTGACTAAAGCTATTACTAGTATCTGAGCTAGCAATCTGAGGACAGGAACGCATACATTCATGATGACTGACCAGGCTCTTGAGACTCTCTCCAGGTCAGCAGTGATGCTAGTAGCAGAACAATCCTACAGTCTGTTGGTACACAGAACTTCCATGTGTCCCAAAGAGTTCTATGTACATAGATCCCTAGCAGGGTAGGGCAGGAAAGGCTGCATTGCTGTTTTATCTGTTTTGTGGATAAAGAAAGTACACTAGGCTTTGTTTTACATATATTTGACACTTCTAGAGCAGATAGAAAATACTGCCACCAACATGTTTATTAAAAACAACCAAACCCTAAATACTCAGATTCCTTGATGTGACAAGGTTTGGATTAAAAAAACTGAATAAACCAAATGCTGTTCACGGGCATTTTTACGGGGGTTAGGAGGATTAGTTTTTGTTTTTGTTTTGTTTTAGACAAGTATATTGCTTAGTTATTGTAAAATCACAATAAACTACTAGGATATTTCGGTGATGTGATATCAACCCTACTGAAGTTCAGAGACTCTTTCACCAGCTCTCAGTATACAATATTATGCAGAAGATTTGATTTCTGGTGCATATCAAGAAGACACTTATTGCTATCAGTTTTGGTCAAACAGCTTGTAGAATTCTTCCATGCAGGTTTGCTTATAAGGCTGCAATATAAAGTATGCTCAAGTGTTAAATGGTAGCTACATCCTCAATTCTAGTTGCCAAGAGAGCTCTCCCTTATTCTACTGCCGTCTTATAAAAAAATCCTCAAAGCTTCTGGCCTAACCAAATCATTCCCTATTCATGAGCCCCAGGATATCTTTTCCTAGCATAAATGCATGTGTGGGTTTTTCAAATACATGTTCAAAGCATCCCTATATCTCTCACTATTTAAAGTGACTTCTAATGTCCATGACTTCCTGTGTATTTTCTCAAAATTGGGAACCCTCTATGTCTTCGCTCAAAATTGTTTTCCAAAATGATAGAGTGGTATTTCAAATAGATCTTTTAATCATCCTTAAGATAAATTCTTTCTTTCACTAGTTCCAGGAGATGTCAGTCCCTTCCTTTTGCCTAATTCCAGCCCATCTGAAAGAAAGGTCATAGAACTTTAGAGATAAAGAGAGCAATTAAGTTCTATATTATGAGAACAAAGCACTACAGAAAAATCTTCCCTTTGTTTTAATATATGACAGGGCAAGGGCACAGAAAGTTTCCAGGACCTCCACAACAAGATATATTAGGTAGTAAATTTCTGAGACATATACAATCAAAGGGGAAACTCCTCTACTCAAGACTGATTCCTTTTCCACAAGTACAATGGCTGTTTCCCAAATTTGTAGGGCAGCACCTTAGTTGTCCCTGCACATTTACAATGTTCTATAAAATAGAATTCAGTCAAGCTAAGTGGCCTCAGACAAGAGGGTTCTGTGAACCCTGGCTCACCCTAAGCCCATCCAACAATTGATAGTAGCTGGCTGAGGAGGGAGTACTGCTACAAAAAATCCCCTTCAATACTGAATTTGTGGACCCACCCCTGTAGTAAAAATGAAACAATTTCTTGCACTCCTGAATGTTTTCATTTTGGTGGGGATCCAAAAATTCATCCCACCTTGTAGTTTTCTATCTCCTCCATAGAGCAAACTAATTCTCAGTAGCCTGGCTGGTTTATAGGTGGTTTTGCTTTTATTGTTTTAAGGAAGAGCTCAGGAAAACGATGTCCTTACATTAATTAATGGCATTCAAGATCATTCTGGCTTACATGTATTTTTCCCTTAGCTTGGATAGTTACTGTACTACTATTTAGTGCTGGGCAAATTTATCTCTTATTGGCAGTTCATTTAGAAAGCTTTTTATTCAGGTATTACCATTATTAATTTTGGAAACAGCCATTTTTGAGGAGGGTTCTTCAGTGGGAGTGCTTAGAGACTCAGCCCAGCCAGCCAAAACTATCTGGCTCCTGCCTTGTGCTGTGTGTGTGGGAGGGGAGCGGGGGTGAAGAGTCCATCACTACTGCATATATGGACACATTTTTGGGTGAGCGAGACAAACTTCCTCATTGGCTACCATCCAAGAAATTGCCAGTTTTGTTGATTTATTTAATATTGTGTGCAGCAAAAATGTTATGACTAGAACAGCCACAGCAATAAGAGGTGTTGCTATGGGAAAGAGCAGTGTTGAAAATGTGGAAATGCTTTAACAAAGCTGCTGCTTTAATAGGATATAATCTTTTTCAAGTACAATAATAATGATCAAGGTTCTAGTTTGAATTCCATTATCTTTTTTCCTCTTGTTTGTGGTTATGGTGGTGATTGCTTGTAAAGTGCTTATCCTTAAGCACATCTATCTCTCTCCTTCCTTTCTTCACTTACCCTCCTCTTCTAACAGTTCTCAATCTTTCTTCTTCAGGGATTGTTTTCTCCTTCCAAGAACTCAGTGTCATACACCAGTGATCCTAACAATCTCTTAAATTGTAAAGATGGCTTTGTGGCCACTAATCAGAGTAGCTGACTGTACCTGAACCATCCTGGTTCCACAAGTACACTTCATTGGGATCCTTAGTTAGCAGCTCACTTCATTTTAATTCAGGCTGTCCTTTGGCCATTTAGCGTGAGAAATTAACATTAGTATTTACACTGTACAATCACAGTGTTGCTTTCAATTCACTGAGTGGCTTAAGGTCACAATGTGGGAGTTCCTTGTCTTCCTGCTTCTTCTACTCTTACCATTTTCTTATTATGCACCATCCTTGACTGCAAAGTTTTTAAATCAAGCCAGGCTGATCCACTGTATTTTGAAAAGAGGAGAAAAGGGATTAGGGACAATGTGTAATTTTCTGCCTCTATTGATTTCTCAGGCTGTTTACTTGTGGGTTTTTTGCAACTTTTCTTCTTCTTCAGCCACTCTGTGGTGAGGGGGAGGGAGGAAGAGAAAAGATTTACTGAACATTAGCTGAAGGGGGAACCCTGCAGAGCTTATGGCTGCCAAGGGCAGGAAATGGAACACATGCCTTTCACCAAGGCAAATTTCTTTCTCTAATCAGATCAGCGGTCATGCAGAGAGAAGTGGCATTGACAGAATGTCAAGAAATCAATCTACTCATGCACCTTGGGTCCAACAGTCACTCTGGATGGAAGTCTGACAGAGGAAATAGTCATGGCTAAAACTGTGTTGTACCTCATATTTAGAGCTGTAAGGAACAGTTCATTTAGCAAATGAAAACAGTGACAGATTTTAAACTGTAGAAGCCTGACCCAAGGTTTCCAGTGGAAGGTTGAAAATAACTTACATTTTAACATCTGTCTTTTTTTGTGGGTCATGATACATTATGAAGGACACATATGCCACTATGACGGGGGCCTTGACTCCAAATTCAGCTAAATTTTTAAATAGATGAATTTGGGTAAGTTTTCTAACTTGAACATATTCATTAGATCACTTGAGATGTATGTTCTTCTTTTACCAACAGAGATTATTTGCCATTTCTTTTTTGTGAAAAGTTATTTTGTTTGATGGGTTTATATGGGCTTACAATTTAAACGTTACCTTGGATTACCTAGTAGTATATTTCTAATTATTTCCTTATTCCTAATACTTATAACTGCAGAAATACAAAAGCACATTTCCAGAGGAACAATCACCATCCCAGATCTACAAAAATCTACAAAACGGAGGGAATATTGAGTGAAAGTGGAAAGCTCCTCCCTTAACGTTCTCTACTGTGTCAGATGTGTATCAAAGCATTTTTTTGCGACAGACTAGTTTGAGAAGGATGGATCGTCATCAGACATGTACAGTCTACTAAAGACCATTCCACCTGCCAGTGCAACCACTGTTGATGGCATTGTACCAGGCATTATGTAAAGAACTTTCTAAATCTGGCTCAGTCCTACCCATTTCTGGGTTGGCCTTGCTAGCAAAGCCAGGTAGGGTCAGGGCATACGCTTCTTGGTGCATTAATGGACAGTTTGAAAGGATGGTGTGATGGGAGGTGATTTTGTCCAACATACTCATGTGACTGAAAAGCATGCAGCACCATTTTAGAATAAATTGACCAACCGGGGGAAGACTGGATCTTTGCCTTTGGGTGACATTTCCAGGCCTGCTGATGGAGGGAGGGCAAAGAGGGCAGTCACCACAGGGCCCAGCAGTTCAGAAGCACCTGGGGCTCCTGGCTGCCCTTGCTGCTACCTCAGGAGCAGCAGCATGCAGAATGGCAGGCACTTTAAAACACCACCAAATGGTCCCGCAGCATGCTCCAGGCTTTGAGGTCTGGGAAGTGGCCAGTGCAGCATGCTCCAGATGGTGCTTAGGGATACCTGCCTCCAGATCCATCCCTTCCACTTGAGGCCATGCCCCTTCCAGGAGCATGTAGAAACTCCCCCACACCTTGCCTAGGGGCCCAGCAAGTCTGTTGGCCCCACTAGACATTTGACACCAATTTATGTTCAGGAATCAGCGTTGACACAGCATATGGAATGCCTGTAGTAATGCCAAGACCATACGAGGGTCCAGGTTTCTGACTCTTACAGCAATATAAGTAGTACGTAGGTTTCATAGACCCTGAATTTTTTTCTCAGTGGAAAGATACTTTTGTATCTATAAGGCAGACATAGACTCCATGAAGAAGGATCCTAAACTAACCTATTGATAACAATAGTAATTGCTATATGACAGCTTTTCAATATAACTAGCCTATTCATCATATCACTTTATTAAGTCTTAGTCTTTGAGGATATGTCTTGTCAACAATGTAGGATTTTTACTGGCTGCCACAGATTATTGACACAATACCTATAATAGATTTATTTTCCACTAATGTGTACCTTGAACTCATCAATCAGCAAGTCAAGCAATTGAAGCACAATAACCTAATGGCTACTTCAGTGCCATGAAAACACAACCTAGCAGTCTACTGCATTGATCTATTATGAGGATAAAATAGATATACTGCAGAATGTGTAGTGCTGTACGGTAGCTGTACAATCTTGCAGTTCTGATTAACATGAGTAATTTTCATTGACGAGTAGTCCAGTTGACTAGTGTAGGAAAATCAGACCTTTATTGATGACCAAATCTGAACACCTCTCTCATTAGTTTAACATGTATATATGTTTGCTTTGGATGATGAGAGGTATGTGTATAAATAAAACGAATATATTTGTTTTATAGAACGTCTTTAAAAGCTGAAACATGTTTACATCAAAGCCACATAAATTAATTCATAGCATGGCTATATTTTCTGTTTGTCCAGGACTCTTCTGGGCCCTCAACAGAACATTAATTGAAAATGGGGGAAGGAGGAGGTAGAAAGGGGAGAGAGGGGCAGAAAGGGGTAGAAAGGTATGGTGGGGAATTCCAAGCTTTAGTACAAAACAATTGTTTACAACTGAATGTTAAACTTCTTAAAAAGAGAGTTTAAAATAGGAATGCTGACAGTTCCTTAACAATAGAAGAACAGCTGGGTACTTCATAATACCAGAGTTTGTGGTGTATTTTAGTTTGAATGAAACTGCCTGCCCAACTTTGAAAGAAGATGTAAAGGGTAGACAAGCTCTCATAGAAAGAAAGGGGAAAAGGCTGTATTGATACATTTAACAGGTTAGAAATATCAACCGACTAAAAAATGTTTACTGCAGTGCAGTGTAGTTACATAAATGTCAAGAACTGCAACTGATGTGGCGTTCACAATAGGAGTTCATGACAATAAAATGTTACAAAAATGCTCAATACTGAATAAGATCTGACGTTCCCTAAATATATTTGTGCCATATTTTGCATGCAGAATCATGATTTATGTATGAACCTGATGCAAAACGTTGGATGAAAAATTCTCTCTTTGCACTGAAAAAATCAACAGACTTCTGGGATTTACATTGGGAACTAGTGATTGTGAAACTGAAAATGTCAAAAATAAAATATTTTATTTTTTTATTGGCATTAGAAAATGTAAAGGGCAAAATGTTACTTCATTTTGAAAATGTCCATCATTTTGGATTTTCATATGCTTTGGGGATGCTTTGCAGCATTTCTTTTTTTTTGGGGGGGGGGCGAGATTTAACACTTCAAAATCCCTCATTTATGGCAAGTGCAAGAAAAATACCATGTGGGTGGTAGAGGGGAGGTGTTAGGGGAATGAAGGGTAAATGAGATTTCAGTTTTAGAAAGTCTTTTTTTTTTTTCATTTTTCTTTTTAGTTAAAATGTTTTGCAGTCTAATAGCTGGTGTTTGTAAAGAGAGGAAATTAAGAAATATTTTTCTTCTCTTACAAGCATAGACTCTTTAAAAATCTTTATTTCTGGGGAGGGATGAAATAAGTTTGCAGGGAATAAAGTTAAGGATTGAAAGGAAGTTACAGTACTATCAATACAATACAATGCCCTATCAGAATCACCGTACCTGTATGGTGGGGCACTTTCCATGTTGGCTTATCCCCACATCTTTTCTTTAAAGCATTAGTCATATGCCATGCTTTTTGTGATGATGATTACATCTCTGATGAACATCTTTCTCTCTGACACTGATCCCTTATTGTATAACTGAAGGTCAGTGTGTTATCCATTTGCCTGTTGCAACAATACCAACACCTACAGAGATTGAGTGGACTGGATACTAGGCACAGGGTCCTTGGATTGAACCTTAGAGTTGTTGGAGAGATTGTGCTCTCATACCAGCCACTGGAACAGTGGCATTGGACATGAACTTGAACCAGAAGTCTTCTTGGCAAGGCAAGCAGATATCTTGTGAGACGTGGACTCCCTGAAAGGAGAGGACTAAATAGTGATCAGATCACAACAAGGAAACAATGTCTAGACTGCAGGCTTCTTTTGGAAGAAGCTTTTCTGAAAGAGATCTTCTGAAAAAAGTCTTCTGAAAGAGAGCGTCCACACTGCCAAAGTGCATCGAAAAAGCGATCTGCTTTTTCAAAAGAGAGAATCCACACTGGGCACCTGTGCTTTTTCCTCTGTCCTCTTCTTTCAAAAGAGCTCTCTCTTCCCCGTCCACACAAGTCTTTTTCTGAAAGACTTCTTCCTCATAGGAAAAGGTTTACCAATGTCGGGGAAAAAACCCTTTGTTCTTTTGATTTTTTTTCTTGAAAGACTGTGACTGTAATGTGGACATAATTGAAGGATTCTTTTGGAAAAACAGCCATTTAAAAAAAAATCTGTAGTGTAGACATAGCCCCAGGGAGAAAAAGATGTACAGTGTAGTGCTAGGATCTAATGGAAGCAAATGCCAGAGAGGGTGAGAGATAATCCCTAGACCCTGTTGAGAATGTACCCCATTCTGTGACTCATCACTTCCTTTACTAAATTTTGTTTTATGCAAACCAATCACCAAAGTGAGTACATCCAAATAGTGTGGGAGAAAACAAGTTTACAGCATTTTTCAGTGAGTTCATATTTAAAGTACCACAGCTCAGTTTCTATCTATAAAACAGGATCCCTTTCAGGAAGAATGAAACAGCTATCTACTGTTCTAAAAGACAAAGGGAAGACAGAGAGAATAAGTAAACCACGCTGATGCCATTTTCAAATCTTAATAACAATAGGTTGGCTTTGCCTTTATATATGTATATTTTCCTAAAGGATAGACATAGTTTCTCCTTGTCAGCAATGTAAAAACATGAACATCTAGCTTTCCTAGTGGACAGTTAATGGGATCATATTAAGTGTCCACCCTCATCCAAGTAGAGTAGGAGGGGCAGTATAATAAAAAGGACTTGAATACAATGGAAAATGGTGTGTGAGTGTTTGGAATTATCCCAAAATAGCTATTCCATGTCTATTGAAGTAGTCCATTATTTTGAAATACATTTTGAAATAACGGGTGGTTTATTCCGACTTCCCAATAACCCTTGGTTAAGGGGAATTTCAGAATATCAAGATATTTTGAAATTTGGCATTGTGTAGACAGCACCAAATTATTGTAACCCTTCTGCCAGGTAGCACCGGCAGCAGCCAGGGCCAGGTTCAATATCTAGGGGTCCCTTTTCATCCATCTCACACAGAACTGGCTTGAGCCTCTGCCCAGTAGCCTGGGAAATTCACACACCCCTGGGTGCCTCTTAGAGGCAATGCTTCCCCACTCGCAAGCACAGAGTGTGAGTGCAGAAAAGAAACTTTTAATGAAAGAGAGAGAGGTCACATGTCATTAACTTGGGAAAATACCAACCCATGAGTAACTGTCCAAGCTCAAATGGATTGAGCAATGTCCTTTGCCTCTGAGGCTCACTAGTCCAACAATGTCAGGGTCCCATTCATTTACCAAAACTTTCTCTGTACCCCACTTCAAACGCCCCATGTACAGCTCTGTCCAGTCAGTGCAGACCTTGACACATCACCCTGATGACTCCACTCATTGAGCCTGAGGCCATGACACTTTTGTGCTGCTGCTATGATCCGCTTCCTCCGCCCTGCTGGCCACCCGCCAGCCACCCTGCTGGCTGCCTGTCGCTGCTCCTATTGGCCACCCACTGGTCATTCCCGCCAGCCACTGCTCCTATCAGCTGCCCACTGATCACAATGGGTCTGGCTCCAGGCCAAACCAGTGACTTCAGCTCTTAGTGATTTCAACTCTTAGCCACCACTTAGGCTGGCTAAAAGATTCCAGCTTCCACTGGAATAACAAAGACACTTCTTATAGAGACTGCTTTAGGTCTATCCTTAGAACACGGTGGGGGCGGGGGGCAGGAAGAGAAAAGAGACAGGTTGAACCCGTCGTACAGCTCACACCTGGCAGGCATGAAGCAGGCTGGACCAAGCCCTTCTCCTCCTCCCGTCCCCACTCATCCACTCAAATCTGGAAGGGGGAGGATTGTTCATATGAGATCATGTACAATGATGGTGTCTCACCTGCAAGCACTGGTGTCATATTTTACAGTTCCTACATTTAGGGGTAGCATGGTTTGTAACCCCACAACAGCCAAATTAGTTACAACACACCACATTCCATTCCAACAATTCACCCTCCATCAGCCCTGGCTGAATTGGATTTACATAACCACACCCCGGATTCCTTCCCCATCCCAGCATGGGCTGTATTTACAGTTAATTATCTTGCAGGGCTAAACAATTTGAGTGAGCATACGCACCCTAGAGTTGCGTTCTTCTTTCAGCTGGCTGCATTGCAAGCAGTAGTTCAGTACCTGCTTACATTATGAAATAAACTATTTCAGAATACACTCGAAATAAGCTACACAATTTGCATAGCGCAAATTGCGTAGTTTATTTCAAACTAAGGGTGCTGCGTAGACGCACCCTAGGTGAAGTTGTACATGAGTCCTCTTATGAACACCGCAGACCTGGGTTTGATACTTGTGGGTTGTGACAGAAATAATGAAACCCGTCTTCTCTCAGCCTATTATGAAAAATAAACAAAAGTGATGTTTTACTCCTTACAGAGGGGATCAGGGGCAGATGACCATTTTGCGGGGCCCTGGGCAGATAATTCCGCAGGGTCCCCCCTTTGCCATGGCGCATGCGCAGTGACGCCATGCGCATGTGCAGCGGCACCACGGCGCATGCGCGGGGCTTTCTGAAGCGCGGGGCCCGGGGCAGCCGCCGCGTTCGCCCTGCCCTATATCCGCCCCTGGAAGGGATGATATTAAGAATCATGTTAACAGGACAGGGGATTTTAATTCTCCATATGTAAAAGCAGTATGTGGTCCAGGGAATGTTAGAGAGATCTCAAACTGAGTACAATGTGGCATTTCAAAATTATTATTTCTACCTTTTTTAATGTTCTAGGAATACATTAGAAAGAGAGTAATTATCTATTTTATGCTTCATTGGCCTGTGTCACTTGTGGGGTTCTACAAGCATTTGCAGAAAGTCTGTCCACAGGAAGCACACTTACAGCATCCTTCCTTATTACTGATGCTGTCCTGTCGGGGCTGTCACCAGGTGCTCTTGAAGCAAGTTGTTCCTCTTCTCATGTCTGAGGGAGCACAATAACTGCAATCGTGCATCACCCACATGTGAAGGGCCCCAAGGGTGAAGGCTATTGTGCCCTCTCTCCCTTTGCAGACCCACATGACTGCCAAGCACATAACTAAGGAACTGAACAGATATAAATTGAGACCTAATGTAGCAGGTTGGATTGCTTTCTACTTCCTTGTCTGTATATCACAACAGCTGAACCTAGGCAGGAATGAGCAGGGCCTCAAACTACTTTCTCTCTTCCAGTCGTGAGCTGAACTTAGCTCTACAGTGCTGCTGAGGCTGTTGCTCTGAATGGTCACTGACTTTCCTATCTTTCCCTAACCCACACACTTTGCTTCATGTGGACTTGCTCTGAGAAGCTGAGATGGTGGAAGCGGAAGTCTATTGTCTTCTACTCCAGCAAGTCCACTAGACTTGCGTGTAGCCAAAGCACAAATTAGATCAGAGTTCTGGTTTCTCCCATGTGCATGTTTGTAGGATAAAGCAGGACAAGGGACACTGGAAAGCTGAATGATCCCTGAAGTTATCCAGCTAATTAAACAACATGAGTTCATGGATTAATGATGTATGAATAGAGGTTGCACTGAACATATTATACAAAAATATTTTGTAAAAATACACTTCTCCAACTATGTAATGCATAGTTAAGATATCAATTTTGCAATCCACTATGCATCTTATTCAAGTTATACAAGTAGTACAAATGAGTTATGCAAAGCAGGGTTCACTGTACATTTCCAGGAGGAAAAAAAGACACTTATCTGTATGTAACCATCATATGTTGGGCATCACATGCAAAAATGTTTGTTGTTTTGCTTGTGCTTCCGAAGATGTGTTCAACTACTTGATGAGCTGGAAATTGTCATATAAAATGAAAAACAACACTTCTTAATAAACTGGAATAATGAAGAAATTACAGCTCATGGACAAGTTATGACTGCTGGCAGTGACAGGAAGATTATGGCTTCAATAAAAAGGTGGCTATCAAAGAATTTGTTAGTCTTGTTTGTCTCAACTACTCCCTAGCTTCGCTGAATAGAGGAAAAAGTCGGCATGTGGGAACCTTGGTTTATTGCCCAAAGAACTTCACTGTTGCTTCTGAATCAGTGGGGAAAAATTCCCAGTACAAAATAAGGGTTCATTTTGGTTTGGTTTGTTCTTGTGTTTGTGTGTGAGCTGATAGAAATTTGTGGACATAATGAAAACGTGTGCTAGGCTTATTCCTACCCCTTTGGCAGCCTGTTCAAAAAGTCATGTAAATCACTTTTGCTGCCCAAGAAATGGCTCTATTTTTAGCACTGTGCGGCATTACATTTGGTTTTGATGTGATGAAATCAACTAGAGCTGATAGATGCTGTGTATGACGCATGTAAGAATAATTTTGAAGTAAATGCAGAAGACTATGTGAAATGTTATGCGTGTATTTTCCTTACAAGGCATGCATGAAAAACCAGGAATTAATGTTAATGTGCACAATGAGGAGAAAAATACCCTTTTACATGAATAGAAATAACTAAAGAGTCCTCTTGGAAGTATTACAATCTTATTAAAGGTTTGAATCACCAAAAAGTTTTATTCTATTCCTCCATTGTTATTTTGAATTTCTATTGGAGATTCCCTACTTGGAAAAATCAAACCAGATCATTAGGAAGAACAGGGAGGAATAGGTTCTCCCAAGACTTTCTAATCTGCTTGAAGCTGGCTCAAACCAACCCCCTGAGGTCTGAATAGCATAAAACCTTGCAGAAGGAGGGTGGAAGGAATAAAATAACCAAAGTCTAGATTTTGTTATGGCTCTTCTCTCCCATCCCTAAAATTTGGAGAATTCATATGTTAAAAAAATCATAGCTCCATTTCTAGTAAGATGTGGAGTCTACTGGGGTCTGATCTTGCAAGGTACAGACTGCCAGCATTGAAATTTACCAGCTGCACGGCCACTTTCACGAGAACCTTATAGTCAGTGTATCCTTATATATCAGGAGTGGGGAAACTTTTCTGGATTGGGGGCCGCTGACCTACAGAAAAATCAGTTGGTGACTACACACCAGTGAGAAGCAAAAAAAGAAAACCCAAACCCTCACTGACATGGCCCCCTACTGAGAAAGAGAAAGACATGTCCCACATTCTCCTCACACCCCACAGCCTGTGGTGGGGGGAGAGTGGGAGAAGAGGGATGGCAGGATTTCATGTACTCCAGCCCCATGGGGGAATGACAGGTGGGTTAGAGTGCCAGCACAAGTTTCCCACTGCTGGGAGTGAGCCCCAAACCTCAGGGGCCAGAATCCAGCAAGCCAGGGGCTGTAGCTGGCCCCTGGGCTGTGGGGTCCCCATCGCTGTTATATATAACACCCCTCTGCACTCATTTTCAGAATTCCCAACTTATTGCCATTAATTTTGTTTCTCAAAGAGGCTGGAAACGGCAAACTGGATCCCATGGGAGGCAGGAGGCTCCATGGCTACAGAGCCTTTACATAACAAACCAGAGCTGCCCATGACCCACTCCGAGAAACACAAATCTAACCCCTTCCCCAACCCATGAAACAAAGGCCTTATGAAAATTCCCCCGTGTATCTGCCTTGCCTTAATCCTCTTGTCACAGTGGCGTCCAATGACTCAATTTCAGGAGAGCGGGGGGCAGTAGCCACATGTACTGGGACACAATTTGCTTTTCTTCCTGTTCCCTGGACAATCAGGGAGAGAAGGGAAAGTACTTTTGTGCATGTCTCTCACTCCTGGCTGGTGAAGGAAGAGAGCAGAGGACTAATGAATAGAATCCAAGTACTTTTCCCTCACTCCCTGATAGTCCAGGGAGCGGGAAGAAAGGCAAGCTGCATCCCGATATGCACAGCTCCTGCCCTCCCTGCTCTCCCGAAATGGCACCCTTGGTGGCATCACAACAGGACCATACTGCTTTCACTACCTTTCAGCTATACCCATCTGTACGTCTGGGAGGAAATGTGAGTCTGGCCTTATGTTAGGGATGTAAATTGTTAAAGCAAAGTATATATATATATATATTGTAAAGTCTAGCAGTGAAGAATGGAGCAAAGTTTTGTAATGCTTCATAGGATTCTACTTCTGTTCCTCCCTCACGAAGCTTCCTCGTTGCCTGTTTCTTTGCAATCTTTTATTACTGTTTAATAATGAATGGTATTTTGTTTGCCTACCTGACAGTTTTATTAACTTCACTTTTTTTTCTCCAGGCATGATAAAAACAAAGTTAAAAAAAAAAGCACCACTTTATTTGAAAAGAATTTGTCAATAATCTGTTGCAGCTGTAGGGGACTGCACAGCCAATTAAAAAGAACAGACTCTGGCTCCTGCCCAAATGAAGGGACCACATGTTGCACTTTGATTGGTCACCTCAGGGGAACAAAAGGTCACGGGGGCATCTGTTTGCCATTTCCTGTCACAACAATACAGTGTAAAGAAAGGATAAAGAACTCAACAGGGAAAATGTGGATTTTCTTCACTAATGTCTTGTCCAGCAACATAAGAGGATCAAGTAATGTCTATGCAGAATAATTAACTATTATACTGTGTGATATGGGGTAAGATTTAGGAATGAAAACAGTATCCTAGTTTCAAGGTAATTATTAGTCTAGTTCTTATTCTCAGCTGCACTGGTATAAATCTGAAGGATCAACTTAAATGCAGTTACTCTGGATTTACACCAGTGTAACCAAGAACAGAATTTGGTGCCGTAAGTCTACAAGCTAAGGGTGTGATTACCTTGTTTGTGTGCGCATACTTGTCCTGGTTCTCATTTATGCTATAAACCTAGATAGCAGTGTAGCCACAGAAACTTAGGTAGTGGTGGTAGAGGCACAGCTGAATTTCACTGAGGGTTCACTGTGACAGCCAAAGTTAAAATGAACATTGCATTAACATATTATCTGTGTAACCTATATGATGGTTTCATATATGTGCTCTGTGAACATGAGCATGGCAGTCACACTCCAAGTTCCTCATTGTTCAAGGCAATAATTCATTTCCTCTGGAGGAAAGCTAAAAGGCCAATGGGCTTGATCACTGAGTAGAAGTTTACATGTATTGCAGTACAAGGAACATTCTGACTGAGGGAGCTCAGTTGAGCTCGCCACTGAACATTGTCACTCATGAATCTTATACCAGCAGTGCATCCAGATTATATAAGAATAAAAGGGGCAGTTCCTCTGGGTGTTAAATGGCTAGAAATCTCTGCTTGTACAGAGATATACTGGAATATAGATACAACTTGCAAGGATGTTGTGAGTCCTTCAAGAGATCAATGGATGGATGTGAACTAGTTGGTGCCCGTGAAATCCTGTAATGCTCATTATAAAGGGGAAGATCAGGGCAAGATACCGTCCTCCTCCTCTCGCTGTTGTCAAAGTGCTATGCAGACTCTGGGTCTTGTTACTAAGCCTAGATACCAAAGTAGCATCAGTGGTGAAAAATATCCACTTCTTAGGTAACTCCCCCCCCACACACACTTTTGTCTGGCCACAAAGCACCACATAATTGTCATTTTCATCCTGGGTTACTGTATCTGAAGCTAAAAAGGGAAGCTGGCATGGAATGCATCAGCTCACCATCTCAATGGCACAGGCCACTCTCACGTGTGGTTGGATCCCTTTGTGGCTCCAACTAAATTTCCACTTTCAGCTCAAGGCTTTAGTCATCAGTGGGTCCGGATCCTACAGCTTCGGTGACCACATTTCTCTCCATGACTTGCTGAGACAGCCTCCCTCTTGTAGAAAAATACAGCTTTCAAAGCCCAAGAGAAAATGTGAAAGCCAGTGTTAAACTAAACATTGTGGCTGCATCTAGACTGACGTGATTTTGCACAAATACTTTTAATGGAAAAGTTTTTCCGTTAAAAGTATTTGTGCAAGAGACCGTCTATACTGCATGTGCCTTTGCGCAAAAGATTTGCTTTTGCACAAAAGCATCTGTGCCAGTGTAGGCGATCTCTTGCGCAAGAAAGCTCCAATGGTCATTTTAGCCATCGGACTTTCTTGCGCAAAAAAATAATGTTACTGTCTACACTGGCCCTCTTGCGCAAGAATACTTGCGCAAGAGGGGTTATCCCTGAGCAGGAGTGTCAGAGTATTTGCGCAAGAACCACTGATTTTGTACATTACAAAGTCAGTGTTTTTGCGCAAATACTAGAAAGGCGGCAAGATTTTGCACAAAAGCAGCCGCTTTTGCGCAAAATCATGCCAGTCTAGACGTAGCCTATGGGTATGTCTACACTTGCATCCTAGTTCAAACTAGGAATGCAAATGTAGGCATTTGAAATAGTCAGTGAAGTGGGGATTTAAATATCTCGCGCTTCAGTAGCATGATCTCGTGGGCGCGTTACTCCGATCAACAGCTGTTTCGAAAGTGAAAGTGCGCTCTGGAATGCATTAGTTCAAAACAAACCCCTGGGTTTGAACTAATGTTACTCATTTTTTGAGTAACCTTAGTTCAAACCAAGGGATTTCGTTCGAACTAATGCATCCCAAAGCGCACTTTCACTTTCGAAACAGCTGTTGATCAGAGTAACGCGCCCGCGAGATCATGCTACTGAAGCGCGAGATATTTAAATCCCCGCTTCACTGACTATTTTGAATGCCTACATTTCCATCCCTAGTTCGAACTAGGGTGCAAGTGTAGACATACCTTGTGTTAATATGTTATCTGTGTAACACAGTAACTTATTTTGTTCATCTGGATCTCTTAGGATACACAGCAGTGTTATTTCAGAATAACTGGCGTTATTCCAAAATAACATAGTGTGTGCCTATACTACAAGCCTTTATTCTGAAATAATGTCAAGCTGGAAGACGTCTTACTCTGACTCATGGTAATCTTCATTTCACAAGGAGTAAGGGAAGTCAAAGGAAGAGCGTTGTTCTTCCTTTGACTTCCTGCTGTGTAGACAGTGCCTAACACTAAATTAAGCTATTTCGACTTTAGCTACGCAACTGACATAGCTGAAGCTGCATAGCTTAATTTAACTTTAGTCCTGCTGTGTAAACATGCCCTTATGGAAAATACTATGACGTATTGTAGACTTGTATACAAGTCATAGAGAAGTCTTTCATATAGATACTTTAATTTTAAAAATATATAAACTGTTCACATCAATTTCTCACAAAGCCTGTTGGTTTCATGCTTATTATAGAAGATTATTACATATCAGATTTTCCTCCCATAAGAATTTAGTAGAGATCTATAGAAATTTCTTCAAAAAATCTTATGTAACTTAATATAGAATAGTACCCATGCTCTTGGGTTTCTTAAACTATTCAGCAGAATTCTCTAACATGGATAATTCTTTATTACAAAAGTTCCAAAAAAAACCTCTGAGACAATTATCACTCCATGAAATTATACAGTATTTTCCCATATGATTATTAAGAGGCTTTCTAAGCTCCATCTAAGTCCCAAAGGGTATGTCTATTCTACCACCCTAGTTCGAACTAGGGTGATAATGTAGGCAACCGGAGTTGCAAATGAAGCCCGGGATTTGAATTTCCTGGGCTTCATTTGCATAAAGCCTGGCGCCGCCATTTTTAAATGTCCGCTAGTGCAGACTCCGTGCTGCATGGCTACATGAGGAGTTCTAGTCCGAACTACCTAGTTCATGCTGCGTGTAGCCACGCAGCACGGAGTCCGCACTAGCAGACATTTAAAAATGGCAGCGCCCGGCTTTATGCAAATGAAGCCCGGGAAATTCAAATCCCGGGCTTCATTTGCAACTCCGGTTGCCTACATTACCACCCTAGTTCGAACGAGGGTGATAGTGTAGACATACCCAAATGTAGTTAAATCTTGTAGCCATATGAAACTTTGTTCAAAGGCAATTGAAATCAATGGGCATCTTTCCACTTAAATATATACTCACCATAGTTGGGTTTAAGTGCCTTGTAAGTTATAAAGCAAATTGTGGGATTTCAGTTTCTCTCTCTTCATTCCCCAGCCACAGGATTTGTGTGTGTGTTTGTCTATTGTGAGAGAACTGCCATTTCATTCTGAAGATGGGAGATGATCATGGTCATTCTAGGAGAGCAAGTTTCTTAATTGGGAGTCAGTAGTTCTGACTCCAGTGTTTGCTAATCTCACTCTGAATTATTGTAGTAGTTCTCATTGATCATAATCAGGATTGGAGAGCCCACGTTGCTAGGCACTTTATAAAAATATAGGAAGTCCTTCCTTGAAGAAGTTACAATCGATTCAAGACCCAGCAAGTAAATGTTGCAAATATAAGTGAGTAAGACTTTTCATGCAAAATCTTTTTTACTTTAAAAAACATTTTATGAATTGAAACAGTTTCCCAGAAATGTTCTGTTGGGTGGAGAACCAACCCTAAATTAATTTTGAATTTAATTTTACATATGCAATTTTTAAATGCAAGTATAGGAAAATATGAAAATCAAATATTTCACTGTGGGTTGAACAAAATGGTTGGTTTGACCCCAAATTATGATTTTTTAAATATTTCAATTCCATCATAACACGGAAATATCAGTTATGTGCACAACTCTAGTTGCAAAGAATGGGTGGGAGGAGGGCAAAAGTAACAAGTGTGGTTAAAATCATTGTTCTAGTTGAATGTAGTTTGCTGAGAATAATCACAGTTGCAACAGTGAGGCAGTCTCTTATGCAGCTCTGGTTGATGTATGGGGGACTTTGAAGATCATGAGAGAAACCTTGAATCTCATTGGCTGTTCAGAAGCAATCCAGTATAAAGAGCAGCATAGCGGAGTGAGGAGGTTTTGGCTGTCTGTATTGGTAAGTGGACAGCTGCTATATTTTAAATCAACTGGAGCTTTTTTAAGGTCAGTAATTTCACCCCTGAGTGCACTGTGTTGCAATAATCAGATCTAGAGGTCATAACACTTTCCAAGACTTTGATGTCCTTTTAAAATCTGAGACTCATATCTATAGTGCTGTAAGTGAGGCTTTATATCATGAAATAATTATCTCCTTAGATATACATTTAATTCTCCTGTTACTGTGGTTTGTTAGGAAGGTAAGGCCAATTTTAGAGTGGTGATAAAAGCATACTTTTTAAAGCTTTCTTTCAGATTGAGATCTAAGACTGTATCTATTAAAATGCTGTGCAGAAGCAAAATTCTTTTTTTACCTTTTAAGAGGAAGCCTCTTAATAATCTTCTCTGGAAGAGGTACATGGCCTCAACTGAGTTAGGCTTATTTACATCAGTGGAGGATCTGGCTCATAGTGTGCAATCAGAGATGGTAATTGTGCACCATATTTTCAACCTGATACAGTGCAGTCGAAATTGTATCTCTGACTCCTTTGAAGTTGATTGACATGACTGAAGAGCTAGTAAACTGGACTGGGTTGTTGTGTCAATATAATTTTGATTAGGACCAAGATGAGGTTTCACATAAAAGTCTGGTAAAGGAGTTTGAGTCCTATTGGATTTCATGAAGGGAAGGGAAAAATTACTCAGTAGGTTTGAAAGAAATGGTAAATTAAACAGAAGCATTTTTCATATGTATGCTTTTGATCCAGAGAGAGAGCGCAGGAGTTAGCCCTGGTGTTTTCAAAACAGAGTTTTATACATATGCTATAATTCTCCTAGATGGGATGGCATAAT
The DNA here is from genome assembly GCF_049634645.1 of Pelodiscus sinensis. Taxonomy (NCBI): domain Eukaryota; kingdom Metazoa; phylum Chordata; order Testudines; family Trionychidae; genus Pelodiscus; species Pelodiscus sinensis. Next base: position 14,363,413 of record NC_134720.1, read on the forward strand.
AAAAAGAAGTGACAAAATCCTGATCCTTAGCAGCTGAGGCTTGCATTTTTCTTTTACAGACCACAATTTTCCTGGTGAATTTTGTGGTCAGCAATGCCAATCCCAGTGATGTCTCACGTTAGAAAATGACAGCAGACTGGAACTAAAACTGATCTTTTCTGGTTTGAGGCATGGAGATCTGAGTGCTGACTTCACATCTGAAAATGATTTATGGATGCCATTAATCCTCCTGTGATTTATTGTTCTATTGCTGATAATATAAAAAAAGTGGATCATAAATAATAGCTCGGTGTTTGTTTAATTTTTGAGAAATATTGCATTTTTTTTATAGCTCCGATGCCATTCCTCAGCTTCATAGAGCTGGGTCCTCTGTCTTTTTAACTGGCTAATATCAGAACCTAAAGTAAACAAGCTATGGCCTTTTAACCCTTAGAGTTTGAGTGACATTGAGTTAAACTAACAGACTTCTGCCCTAAGAAAACATAGAGGCAGCTTTTTCCAATGTAGGAGGAAGCCTGTTGATTTAGATCACATTCACTCCCCTCTCCCCTTTTGCATAGCCTTATTTGTAATATCTCTCAGGAGCACAGAGAAATGGCAGCTTAGTTTTGTATTATTAAAGAATTGCACAGTGTGACTCAGATTAAATATAAACACCAATAAACATGGCTGAAGGAAGCAGAGATAGGTGAAAGCACCGGAGTGAAGGTAATTTGCACAGTGGGCAAAGTAAGGTGTGAAATGTATCTACCTTGGTTTGATGGAGAGCAGTTTGTTCATCTCCTGCCTGCTTTAATTGCTTACAATCAGATAGGTGAGGTGCCCCTTGGGAACTGTGAAGCACCCCCAAAATTCCCATGGAACTCAGCATCCTACAGAATCAGACCTTTAGACAGACATCCTGTGAACACTTCTTCATCGAGCCCTGCATGGATATAAAATTGATATCTGCATCTTCAAAAATGCAGGGCTCCACTTATACACATGAGGCTAATGCTACTCAGCAGAGGAGTCAGTACAATTATTTGCATATGTAAAGCACATATACATGATTAGAGGCTTAGTTTGGAACTTCCCACATGCAAAAAACCAGAAGTTTGTGCATTTGTTGAAAATTTCTTTCGAATTCTAAAAATTCCCATATAGAATTGTAACATTTCCACAGAGGTTTTTTGAGCCATCCTAAAGAATTTAGTAGAAAATTAGGTCCCTTCTATAAAATTCTATAGGATTCAAAGAAAATAGGAAATATCTGTTGTATAAGATTTTAGAATATTTGCTTATAGATAGAGCCCTAGAATCTTGCTACTATTGTTCGCAATAAATTATATAGGGCATTTGCATGAGTGTAATATGAAATATTTGCACAAAATTAAACAATTCCATAGCTATATTAACTAACTGTAGATGTATATATATAGAAAGATGTGTCTCTAGGGATATGTAATATATGAGGGATTAAAAACTAAATTGCCTTAGCCAACCTCTTCTAAATTTTCCAGAGGTCCAAAATACAAATGTAGATTCAAGTTCTTAAGTTCTAACCCAGTCCTTATTTAATAATGGGCTGCATTGGATCTGAACAGTCCAGAAGATTGCGCATGAGAGCATGGTTTGATATCTAGATTTAGATCTGAATTTTGTTAGAACATTGTCTACATCAGGGGTCTCAAAGTCCTGGCCCTCAGTCAGATTGATTGCATAATCCAGCTCATGACTCCCCGTGGTCCGAGGGGAGCCTGTCCATTACCAGCCCCAATAGCCTCTTCCCACCTTCTCCCCCCCATGGCACCCCAACCCCTGAAGATGCCGATTTAGGGATCACTGGGAGGGCCTGGTGCAGTGCAGGAGGCAGAGGTTCAGCTCCCTCTGCCCCTGACTCTCCACACCAGCAGGAGCCGTGGGGAAGTGGAGCTTAGTGGAGCAAGTGCACTTGCTTAGTGTGCTCCACGTTAGTGTGGGGGGCACAACTGCTGCCACCCTTGCTGCAGCAGACTCCGCATTCCCCAGTGATCACTGAAGCTGGGTCAGTAAGGCATGGAGTGCCATTGGGGAAAAGGGCAGGGTGGTGCAGCAAAGGGACAGGACTTGGGATCAGTCAGCCAGGAGTCCTGGGCTGGATTGCGCAATCGCTCTGGCTGGGAAGTCCAGACTAGAATGTTGCAATGCAGAGGACAAGGCAGATATATACATCTGTCTCCTCCTCCCGCTGCCCCAGCATCAAGTAGATTAAACAGTATTTGACCTGAAGCAAATATAATTGGGTATCGCTAAGGATCGCAAGAGATGGAGAATGACTGTGGAGGCCCTATGTTCCATTAGGAGCCCAAAGGACTAATAGATATAGATAGAAATATAATTGGAGGGGAGGAGGAACAAAACACAAAATCAGATGGTTATTTGGGAAAAGAGAGAACTCCAGAGAGGGAGACTTAGGCGGTACAACAGTCAGCGCTGCAGCGCCTAACGTTTAGGCAATTTGAAACCCAACTGAATCTACAGCCCTCAGATAAGGATCCAGCATCCAGATAGTTTGAGAATTAGGGAAAAAATAGGTCCACATAAGCCAGCAAACTGTGTGGGAGCTGCTTAAGATAGCATTCTCCCCCATCATTCCCCACAACTGATGTGGAACAGAGATTTGATCGTGGGTTTCCCATCTCAACTGACTGCTTTAATCATTTATGTTGTTCCACTGGGCAGTGGGCCATAATGAGGGGGAAATGACTCTTTAATCCAGTGGCTAGAGCAGTCATCAAAGAAATGGAAAACTCAATCTCAAACCCCTTCAGACAGAGGTGGAACTGAACCAGGGTATTCGGCATCCTAGCCACTGGGCTAAACGTTATAAGAGTGGCCACAGCTGTCTTTCTTTCTCCTCCCACCATCATTTTTATGCCATTAGATGTGGCCTGAGCATGCCTGCTGTATTGGACTCCGTAGGAAAACTAGGCTGAGGAATGCCTAGTTTGAGGAGCCCACTGGGGCCTAGTCATAATAGAGGGACCAGCTCTCAGGACTGAGGTCACAGTGTACATGCACAAAGGCAGAAATGTAGGCACTTCCAGATGGATTAGGTAGCAGCTGATCAGTAGGGCCTAAATATTGGATGTGAGTCTCTAAAGTAGTGGTTATGTGCCCAAATCTGGGTCTGCACCAAAATGCTGAGAGTGGTACAGGAAGATTGATTGTTGAACAGAACCAGAAGAAAAGTAATATTTTGCATCGGTGTTTTCAGTTCAGTAAGAAATATTATATTTTCCCCATAAACCTCAAATTATGATTGTTCCTTATCTCTAATGTGACTGAAAACAGATTTAGCCAAAATATATACCCTAAGCTTGTTTAAATAGATGAACAAATGAGAAACCTGTAACTCATATTGTATTTTATATTTTGTTTGCACAGGAGCTCTAGTGAACATGTAATGTTTGTTTGGACAAGTGCTACTGGATTTCAGAACTGGCCTGCAGGTCAGTATCAACACTTCCAGAGCATGATGGAAAATGATCCAGGAATTTACTACCTAGGAGTGCAAATCAGATTTTCCCATGTTTATCCAACAGTTAATAGATTCAAACCAAGCAAAATAAAGTTATTAGTATTATTGAATTTGTGTGTGTGTATGTGTAGTGGCAATAGCTGCCCAATATTTTTTAATTTATAGATTCATTTACCGGAGTTGGGCATGCCCATCTTCTCTACCTCTGAAGATGCATACTCTCAATAGACAAGCAGGTCACTTAAGGATAATGAGATACATTAAGCTTGTCTCTTAAATGGGAGAATGAGTTTTTGAGCATGGGTTAAACATGAATTCAGCCATTTAATGTGGCCACAGCCATCCATTGATGAACTGACCACCCGAGAAGCTGTGTTGTATTCATCTTAAGAAAATGTACAGGGTATCTGAGCTGACACATCAGGCCAGGTTTTCTGGGTATGTCTACACAGCAATGTTATTTTGGAATAACTGATGTTATTCTGAAATAACATAGTCTGCGTCTACACTACAAGCAGTTATTTTGATATAATGTCAAAATAATATTGAGCTGGAGGATTTCTTATTCCAACTCCTGTAACCCTCATTTTACGAGGAGTAAGGGAAGACAGAGGAAGAGTGCTCTACCTCAGATTTCTTGCTGTGTAGATAGCACCAAAAGTCGAAATAATCTATTTCGACTTAAGCTACACAATTGATGTAGCTGAAGTCGCATAGCTTATTTTGGCTTTAGCCCTGCTATGTAGATGTGCCCTCAGTGTGTTACAGAAGTTAGATCATAAGAACATAAGAATGTCTATACTGGATTAGACCGAAGGTCCATCTAGCCCAGTGTCCTGTCAGCTGACATTAATCAATACCAGACACCCCAGAGGGAGGGATCACAACAGGTAATCCTCATGTGATCCCTCCCCGTCTCCCACTTCCAGAGAAACAGAGATTAGGGACACCATTCATACTCATCCTGGCTAATAGCCATTGACGGACCTAACCTCCATGAATCTATCTAGCTCTTTTTTGAACCCTGTTCAAATTCTAGCCTTCACTGCATCCTCTGGCAAGGAGTTCCACAAGTTGACTGTGAGCTGAGTAAAGTGAAACTTCCTTTTGTTTGTTTTAAACCTGCTGCCTATTAATTTCATGGGTGACCCCTAGTTCTTATAGGGTATGTCTACACTACCCCGCTAGTTCGAACTAGCGGGGTAATGTAGGCATACCGCACTTGCTAATGAAGCCCGGGATTTGAATTTCCCAGGCTTCATTAGCATAAGCGGGGAGCCGCCATTTTTAAAACCCCGCTGCTTCGAACCCCGTGTAGCGCGGCTACACGGGGCTCGAACTAGGTAGTTCGGACTAGGTGCCTATTCCGAACTACCGTTACTCCTCGTGAAACGAGGTGTACCGGTAGTTCGGAATAGGCACCCTAGTCCGAACTACCTAGTTCGAGCCCCGTGTAGCCGCGCTACACGGGGTTCGAAGCAGCGGGGATTTAAAAATGGCGGCTCCCCGCTTATGCTAATGAAGCCCGGGAAATTCAAATCCCGGGCTTCATTAGCAAGTGCGGTATGCCTACATTACCCTCCTAGTTCGAACTAGGAGGGTAGTGTAGACATACCCATATTGACCAGTTCTTAACTTTTCCTTATTCACTTTTTCCATACTAGTCATGGTTTTATAAATCTCTATCATATCCCCACCACCCCCTTGGTCTCCTCTTTTCTAAGCTGAAAAGTCCAAGTATTTTAATCTCTCTTCATATGGGACCCATTCCAAACCTCTAATCATTTTTGTTCTCCTTTTCTGAACCTTTTCCAATGCCAATATATCTTTTTTGAGACGATTTTTTGACTTTTTTGTATATTTACTTGGATTTCCCTTAGCTTTAATTTAATTGTTCAAATTCCCTTAGACTCACAAGGCCAAATTCAGAATTAATATAGATTATCTTCTATCTGACTAACTTAGAAACTAATGCTGAAATTAACTCCCTGCAAGCAGGCAGACAGACCCATATACCTACTCAGAAACTCACCAAAGTGCTGCAGAGCTCATTACAGTACTGAGACTTTCTTATATCAACTCTTCTAATGTCTTCAGCAGGCTAAGCAGGTGACAATCATCAATTTTTTTGAAGTGCAAGGAATTATTTAAAAGTCTAATACAGGTAGCCATGTTAGTCTGTAACTTAAAAAAAAGGGTTGTACTGTAGCACCTCAAGGCATATCTATATTAGGAAATAATTTCTAAATAACTTATTTTAAAATAACTCCCAAAATAACTATTTGAAAATAGCATGTCTACACTACAGGGACGCCTTTAAATTAGTCTGAGGCAGGCTCCCTTAAAGTGCACACACTATCTCAACTTAGAACTCCAGGAAGTACAGGGGAGTAATTACTTTGAATGACTCTGGGGAGTAGTTATTTCAAAATAGCAGCAGTGGAGCGGCCACACTCACGCTATTTCAAAATACCTGTTTTGAAATAAGCGTTATCCCTGGTGGAAAGCAGGAGTTATTATTTCAAAATAACCAGCCCATTATTTTGAAAAAAAAAAGGCTTGGTAGTGTGTATGCTCCACTTGTTACTTCAAAATAGGAGTAATTTTGAAATAATTCCCTAGGGTAAACCAGGTCTTAGAAGCTAAAAAATATATAGTATTGTGATACATAGGCTACGTCTAGTTTGCAGGCTTCTTTCAGAAGAAGCTTTTCTGGAAGAAATTGTCTGAGAAAATTTGTTCCAAAATAAAGCATCCACACTGCTAAAGCACATTGAAAAAGTTATCTGCTTTATCGAAAGAGAGCTTCCACTCTGAATGGACACTATCTCACATTTAAACTAGATTACTATGGATGGAGTGGCCACCAGGGCACCTGTGCTTTTTCCTCTTTCCTCTTCTTTCGAATGAACTCCCTCTTCCCCGTCCACACACGCCTTTTTCTGAAAGAGCTCTTTCATAAAAAGGCTTCTTCCTCATAGAAAGAGGTTTACCATTGTCAGAAAAACCCCTCTATTCTTTAGATATTTTTTCAAAAGAACACGATTGCAGGGTAGACGTAAGTGAAGTTTTGTCAGAAAAATGGCCATTTTTCAAAAAAAAAACTCTGTAGTGTAGACATAGCCATAAACAAAAATAAAATCAGGAGCATTTACAGATTACTGAAAAGTTTCTTATAAACTTTAATTATACACTTTTGCAATACCCGCTCTTGCAAATTCTGGTTATGTGACACTTATTTTTACCCCAAATACTCTTATGTCTTCCAGTGGTAGTATTTTGCCCACCATTTGATCATACACTGTGGAGTTAATGTGAAGAAGGCAACTTTTTTAAAGCTGGACTTGTACCTCTGGGTACAACAAAACCTACAGGTACTCCAGGTAAGAAGGAATTCCTTAGTGGAAATCCTACTTCCCCACCACCACCTGCTGGAGGGAGATCAGTAACAGCATGCTAATTGAAGACACTAAGGGTATGTCTACACTACAAAGTTAATTCGAACTAACAGGCGTTAGTTCGAATTAACTTTGATAGGCGCTACACTAGCAAACTGCTAGTTCGAACTTAATTCGAACTAGCAGAGCACTTAATTCGAACTAGATAAACCTCATTCCACAAGGACTAACGCCTAGTTCGAATTAAGTACTTTGAATTAAGGGCTGTGTAGCCACTTAATTCAAACTAGTGGGAGGCTAACCCTCCCCAGCTTTCCCTGGTGGCCACTCTGGGCACCACCAGGGAAACTCTTCTGCCCCCCTCCCGGCCCCAGAGCCCTTAAAGGGGCATGGGCTGGCTATGGTGCCCATGCCAGGTGCAAGCCTGCCAGCACCCAGCCAGAAGACCCTGCACCTGGCACGGCTCGAGCCAGCCACCCGCTGCCACCCAGCCCTCCGCCTTTTCCCAGGACCAGGCTGGCGGCTCCCGGGAGCCTGCCCAGGACCGCAAGAGGCAGGCGCCCACCTGGTCTAGTGCAGACATCGTGGACCTCATCCACAACCTCCGCACTAGGCACAGGAAAGTGGCCGGCTAGGGCAGGATAGCTGCCAGCCTGACCACCCTGGAGCAGGTGTGCATGAAAATCAAGGTGGTCCACTGAGACCCCCAACCCTGAGCCCTGAGCTTAGAATGGCCGTACTGGGTCAGACCAAAGGTCCATCTAGCCCAGTAGCCTGTCTGTCGACAGCGGCCAACAATAGGTACCCTGCAGGGGATGGACCGAAGACAATGACCAAGCCATTCGTCTCGTGCCATCCATCTCCAGCCTTCCACAAACAGAGGCCAGGGACACCATTTCTACCCCCTGGCTAATAGCACTCCATAGACCCAACCTCCATGAATTTCTCTCACTTCTCTTTAAACTCTGTTCTAGTTCTAGCCTTCACAGCCGCCTGCAGCAAGGAGTTCCACAGGTTGACTCTTTGCTTTGTGAAGAAGAACTTTCTGTTATTAGTTTGAAGCCTGCTACCCATTCATTTCATTTGGTGTCCTCTAGTCCTTCTATTATGGGAACTAATGAAGAACTTTTCTTTATGCACCCTCTCCACACCACTCATGCTTTTAGAGACCTCTATCATATCCCCCCTCAGTCTCCTCTTTTCTAAGCTGAAAAGTCCCAGTCTCTTTAGCCTCTATTCATATGGGACCTGTTCCAAACTCCTGATCATTTTAGTTGCCCTCCCGTCTCTTCCCCCTCTCACCTCCTTTTCCCAGTCTCCCCGAGTTTTGTTCAATAAAGAGAGTTTCTATTTTTGAACACACGTTTTCTTTATTTTGTACATCAGGAAGATGGGCTAGGAAGGGGTAAGTGGAAGGAGGTGAGGGAGGAATGGGGTGGCTCTGCGGGCTCCTTGGGGTGGAAGCTCTCCTGCACCCCCCCCCGATTGACCCTCCTCCCCGGATGGCAGCCTGCGGCAAGTGCAGCCGGGCTGATGACCGAGTGCTGTGATGTACCGAGTGTGGGCACTCAGGGCACTCCAAGACAGGACTGCTTTGCTGTCCCTCATCGAGTTAGAGAAGCGAGCGGGGAACCCCTGAGAACTGTCTGTCAGGGGTGGGGGTCAGGTCCCTTTAAGCACAGCCCTCAGCTAGCCTGAGACAGCAGCACCATGCTCTAAGTCCTAATCTGATGCCCTGCTGTCACTGCTTCCGGCCAGCCTTAACCCCGGTTCAGGGTCCACTCAGTGTGGACATGCTAGTTCGAATTAGCAAAACGCTAATTCGAACTAGTTTTTAGGTCTAGATGCACTAGTTCGAATTAGCTTAGTTCAAATTAACTAATTCGAATTAAGTTAGTTCAAGTTAGTGCTGTAGTGTAGACATACCCTAGCAAGGCAGAGGATTTGCAAGCAGATAATGGATAATGCAATCAGCGAAAATTTAAAAACTAATTATGTGAAAATAGCAACTCACTGCTAGGTACTCTGAGCCACATAAAAGGATACAATGAGCCAGTAACTAGAAGAAGCCAGTAACTACTTTTTTTCTTTTGGACAAGGGAATAGGTTAGAATGGAAGTACCCTCACTGCATTGCTTGTTTTTGATACATTAACTCAGTTGCCATAAGCGTAGCTAGTAAGGGAAAGTACCTGGAGTGCTTATAGATTTTTTTTGCTTGGTTTTTGTTTTTCCTTGAAATGAAAGAAAATCTGGCTTATGCATTACCTCTGAATGTTACCTACTACAGGCAGTCCCCAGGTTACGTACAAGATAGGGACTGTAGGTTTGTTCTTAAGTTGAATTTGTATGTAAGTCGGAACTGGTACATATTGTAGGGGAAACTCTAGCCAAACATTTTTTTTTGTTTTGGATAGCATAGGGAAAGGTTAACTCCCCTCTAATGTTTGTTTTGCTGTCTGTTCCCCTGTTCAGAAGATTTCACATCTATTTCTGTCCCTGTGACAAACTCAGGACTAAAGGAGTAACTCATCAAATACCAAACAGCTCTGCACCATGCTTTGAGCTAATAGCTTTATTTCCACACACCACCCAGGGTTCTAGGAGGAGGGTCCTTTTTTTGCTAACACAATGAGGCCAGCACTTTGTTTGTTTTGGTGGAGTCTTTGTTTGCCCAGGGAGCCCAGCATGTATAGGGGGAGGAGGGGCAGAGAGGCTGCTTTTGTCTGCTGTTCGGCAGCCTGTTGCTCAGGGGAGGGGGCAGCCTGTTGCTGGCAGGGGGGGAGGGGGGAGGCGTGCAGGATGCGAGGCCGTGGGGGGGGGGGCAGCAGGCGTGGGGAGGCACTTTTCCTCTGCCCGGCAGCTCTGCGGGATCCCTGTCCCTGTGGCCAGCTGCTGCAGGCAGAGGCCAGTTGGAGCAGGCCGAAGAGGAGGAGGAGGTGGATTCTAGGACCCAGGTGAGCGAGCCCCGGGGACACTGCTGCGCTCCGGGAGCCCGGCATGTATAGAGGGGAGGAGGGGCAGAGAGGCTGCTTTTGTCTGTTCGGCAGCCTGTTGCTCAGGGGAGGGGGCAGCCTGTTGCTGGCAGGGGGGCAGCGGGCGTGGGGAGGCACTTTTCCTCTGCCCGGCAGCTCTGCGGGACCCCAGTCGGAGCCGGCCCAAGGAGGCGCATGTGCGGGAGTTGCCTCACCCCGTTCGTATCTAGGGATCCGACGTAAGTCGGATCCACGTAAGTCGGGGACTGCCTGTATTCTGAACCCCTACATGGCCAATTAGGCACCTATGTATCCATACTAACAGAAAAGAATCTCATTTAATGGTACATGTGGAAAGTGTATCTGAAAAAAACATGTGGATGTAAGTCTTTGCACCTAAAATGTTGGACACTAATTCTGTTTACACTTGAATGCACGTAGATATTCCTGGATAAAAGCTGAAACCTTTTTGTTTGTGTGGCAGTTGTAATATCCTTATTCCCAATTGGAAATACCAAAGGGTAGTTGAGGAATTAGAAGCACAAAGCACAGTCCAAGTTTTTGTTGTGCAGTTCCAAATAAGTATCTAATTCACCTTCATTGCAGGTAAACAGGCACTATAGGTCATCAGGAAAGATATGGAAGTGATAAGCAAGTATTGCTGAGTTGTCTAGCCTTGGCTCTGCTTCTGTGTGCTCCAGCAGTTGCCTGACTCCCAGACATCTTTTGTCAATAAGACAATGTCTGCAGAATGCTTTGAATATGTAAATTGCTGTAGACATTTGTAATATGTACATCGTTGATTTTTTTGTCAGGTCATTTTTCGTCTACTAGACGAACCAATTGCAGTGTGAAACAATAGACATATTCAGAGGTGAAAGTAAGTGGTGAATAGGAAGGATTAGATGAGTAGGTATGAAAGCAGACTAAGCAGTCAAAAACTATCAGGCAAGCAATAAAATAAACTATGGTCAGTCATTACAGTTTTTATAGTTCCTAGACTTCTATTGTAATCTCTAATGTTTTTTGATAGCTAGCTGGCATTTGTGTATTTAATGGCTTATAAAATGGGCAAGATTTTTTTATGTAACCCTCAACTACTGATATTGATGTACTGATGGGATCAATATTTCCCATTATATCACCATAAACTTTAACACCACAAATACTACTCATTGTATACAGGTATGGCATTGAAGTAGTAGAATGGAAACCTAGTGCCTTCAAAGTAGCAAGCAGTCTATACAAGAAACCCTGATGCTTTCTGTTCTCCAGTGAATGAATGTCCAGCAAAACGAAGTATACAATAATTTATTTATTTTAAAATAAGACACATTTGCCCATAGAGTATTTTCAGAGCATTTTGTAAGTCTAAAAATAAATGTAGACAATAAATTGCAACCTGGAGGTTTGTTAGGGCAAGTCAAAGGTTTCAACTGATTTGAATTTGTTGAATTTCCAATAGCTGCCAAAGAATTTGAAGAAACATAAATTCATTGATAAACTGATCTTTTAGGGAGAATGTCTTTAAAATGGGTAGACTATTAAGTATCCACTTTCAGAGTATTGCCACAATACATTTGTTGCATAATCAGGAAAATTACAAGAAAAGCAGCTGGCTTCCATTTTTTGTCTATACTTGAGGCTCACATCTTTTCTCAAACACAATATTATTCAGAGATATCTAGCTGCTGGACAACATTTGTGCATGACTGCTGAGCAGCTTCTAAGGGTATATCTACACTGCACAGCTATTTTGGGATATCTAAGGTATCCCGAAATAGCTATCCTTTGCCTACATAAGTTGACTGATATTTTGAAATCTTTTTGCATAGTGAATCTTTTTGCATATCATGGGATGTGTCTAGACTACATGTCTCCATCAATGGAGCCCTGTAGTCGAGACACAACCTTATTTTGAGTTTAGGGTACTGTGTAGATGTAAAGCCCTATTAATGTGTAGAGCCCTATTATTGCAACATACAGTCCTATTAATGCGTAGAACTTGTTTCATTAAAAAGTGCAAATTTAATCTGATCTTCCAAAAAAAAAAGGGTTATGAACTCTAAGATGTACGTTTTTTTTCTACTGTTAAGGAAATAAGGAAAGGTAAGGATCAGCAAATAGGGCTTGTTAATACTGTAATTATTCTTTAAAAGAACCAGGCACAGTTTCTTGAATATAAAGTGTGGTCATGGGCATATCTCTTAATTGTAATTATCTGCTACAGAATAGCAAATAACCTTTTCTCGCCAAAGGAAATGATTAAACTGCATGTCTTGCCCCATGTACCAGGCATGTTCGTTGCTTTAGAACTAGTGGGACTTCAAATTAAAACCATTCCATTCCAGTGTGGCAACAAAGAATTCCAGTCAGGTTATGTCTCTCTGCTTCTTTCCTGAGGCAAGATGGCATTTGGAGGCATTTTTATTGCAAGTATATAAGGGTATGTCTACACTACCCCGCTAGTTTGAACTAGGAGGGTAATGTAGGCATACCGCACTTGCAAATGAAGCCCGGGATTTGAATTTCCCGGGCTTCATTTGCATAAGCGGGGAGCCGCCATTTTTAAAACCCCGCTGGTTCGAACCCCGTGCAGCGCGGCTACACGGGGCTCGAACTAGGTAGTTCGGACTAGGCTTCCTATTCCGAACTACCGGTACACCTCGTGGTGTACCGGTAGTTCGGAATAGGAAGCCTAGTCCGAACTACCTAGTTCGAGCCCCGTGTAGCCGCGCTGCACGGGGTTCGAACCAGCGGGGTTTTAAAAATGGCGGCTCCCCGCTTATGCAAATGAAGCCCGGGAAATTCAAATCCCGGGCTTCATTTGCAAGTGCGGTATGCCTACATTACCCCCCTAGTTCGAACTAGGAGGGTAGTGTAGACATACCCTTAGTGAAGACAGGTTTTGTTTGCTTTATCCCCCATGTTTAACTTTTGAAACTACTTGTTTCTTTGAAGCCAAGAAAAAACCTGGGTCTTATTCAGAAGACATTGGTTAAGTGCTAAGGAATTTTTGTGTACAATTTTGAACTGATGAGCGATATTGAGATGGATAACTTTTGTGTTGTGTTGTGTTGTATTGTGGATGCCAACCATTTTCTGCCTCAGCAAAAAAGATTCAAACAACTATTCAAGATTCTATCATTCTATTGCAGATATCAGTTAATTAAAAGCAAACTTGGGACATCGAGACTATAATTAAACTATATTTGTTTATACCGTTTAAACTGGTTTCTGCCTCCTCTGAAACCCAGAGTTGCTGTCTGGCCTCTTTTCCAAAGCATGATGAGATGCTGCTTTTTGGAAGTACTGTCCTTTTATTTATACTGTGTATCTGGCTTAGATTTTAATTGTTTGCAGGAGAACAGCATCCCCAAAAAGCACTGGCAACAGAATTGCAGCACCTGGGAATTAAAAGCTTTTCAGTTATGATTTGTGAGATCACGTTGCCACCTTCTTCATCTTCCCTCAGAGGAATCTTTAAAACAATGTTTGTAATCTGTGTGGAATGACATCATGTCCTAGTGAACTTGCACTATGCTTTTGTCTGTTTTGTAAGGGTGGAGGGAATTAAGATTCTATAGCATTACTAAGCTGCCAAAACAAATACGATATTTTGTGTCCAGCCTTTAACAGAGGTCAGCTAGCCTAATCATCTCCATAAGCAAATACACATGATGTACAATGCAGCATGAAATTAAGCTTCGAGATGCTTTTAATACAGTTAAGAAACCCAAGAAAACGGTATAAACCAAGCATAACAAATAATAGATATTCAATTTCATAATTCACCATCTAAGTAGCATAATGTTGCAATATCTACAAATAATTGTAGTCTTGAAAACTTTCCTGAAGTTGCATCAGTTATAATACAACTGGGCAGGGAATAAATGGATCAATCACTTCCTTTTTGTTTATTTGGACAGAACCTGGAATATGTTGATTCTTCAGGGGCTCATATAAAATCCTTTGTGAAGGCTTTTTCTGAAGTAGGGTAGGCTGCCATTTGTAGTGTTCATGGGTGTGAGGATCTTGTATAACTTTTGAATTATTTTCTAATACCATTCTGAACTACTGAATTGTCCAAGACATTAAAGAAGTTCAGAAAAAGACTCGGACTATGGCTAGGTCTACACTACAGTTTTTCTGATTTTTTTTTTTTGGAAGAGGCTTTTCCAAAATTTGGCCTATCTACACTGGGCCAAATTTTGGAAAATCCCCCTCTTTCAGAAGATCTCTTCTTCCTCATGGAATGAGGAAGACAAAGCTTCTGAAAGAGCGCATTTGCACTTCCGCAAAAAAAAGCAGACGAACAAACACATTCCCTGGACGCAGTGGAGTTTTTCTGGGAGGTATCCTGGAAACCTCCCGCAGTGTAGATGTACCCTTATTGTCATGTGTCTAACTGAACATAAAACATTATAAAGTTTGCCTCTTAAATCATCACTGAATCCAGAAGCTTAGAACTCAGATGAAATGTAAAGGTCCCTTGACTGTGATTTCTCTATGTAACTTCTATTCATTTCTTGGCCCAATAAACTTGCATGGCTGTGAGCTGAATCTTGTCCAGAATATTCAAACTAGCTTTTGAGTCCCAGAATATAGGTTTTTTGGAGAAAACAAAACTTTGGGTAATCAATTTTCATTCAAAACAATCACTTTTTTCTCACTTTTTTTAAAAGACTGAACTTTTTCAAAATTTTCACTTTAAAATCTTTGTCTGACTTGTCTTCCAATAGACTAAAAACTTTCAGCTTTTGAAAACTTTATTTTTTAAACCAAAAACATTTGTTGGGCTTTTTGTCAAAGAAAATGCCATTGAAATTTGACATTAAACACTTTCATTTTATATGAGAGAATTTGTGAGAAAATTCCTTATAATTTTCTGGTCTATTCTATTCCCAACATGGCATTTAACGTATCTTCTATCCTGTCATCTGCAATCCATCTTGCTTGCATTTGTGACCAATACTTTTTTAGTAGAACAAATGTTTGACAAAATCCTAAACCATGTGAACTGAATGTGGTTTAGAAATTTCTTACTAAATATTTCACTTACCGCTATCTTAATGACATGGGGCAGAATAAGTCACCATTCTCATACAAACAGCAGAGAAATATCAGAAGTAGATTGTTAATCTGATCACAGTGATTCTATTAAAGAACCTCATCTGAAGACTTTACATAAGATCATCATAGAAATATAAGTACACTTTTAAAAGGAACTGAAAATAAAGTCAACATGTACTTTGATAGGTCTTGGTGTACTTTCCTGCCACAGATCCCTCCACATTATAGGTGACTTCTTTTTAATAAGTTAAGAAAAACTTTTACTTGCTGTATGAATCAACCAAACTCTCTTTTTCCATGGCTATGTCTAGAGTATAGAGTTTTCCAGGATCCCAGAAAAACTCTGTGGCATCCAGGGAATGTGTCTGCTCTTCTGACATTTTTGCGGAAGAGCAGCTGCACTCTTTTTGGAAGCCCTGTCTTCCTTATGCCATTTGGTTTTTCTTATGGTTTCTTATGGTTTTTCTGAAATTTGGCCCAGTGTAGATGAGCCGAATTTCGGAAAAGCCTCTTCCAACAAAACTATTGGGAAAAGGTATGCAAATTGCGGAGTGTAATTTGTGTACCTTTTTCAGACAAAGGGAGGCAGTCTAGACATAGCCCATGTCTCCTTCTGCTTTTCTGGTTCTGGATTGGTCAGAAAATGTTAGCATTATTGTAGCTTTTCCATTGCCTTGTGCTTTGTCAAAGCAACTTGAACTCCATGACATCCTGGGTGTTGGCTATCTGGTCCTGTCCCTCTGGGGGGAGTGGGAGGATGATAACACAGGGCTTGAGCCCACCACCCTGCCCTCCCAAGTAAATGCTGTATCTCCTAGGCTATGCCAGAACCCACCCCACCTCCTTGCCTTCAGGGAGTCCCTTATCCCACCTTCCACTAGGGTGGCCTGGGTGTTGGCTGTCCCAACACCAACACCCAGGCCCTGATCCATGGACCTGGATCAGGAAACAGGAAGGCAATATAAGGGATATCTTCAAGGTACGGAGGTAGGATGTGTTCTGCTGTGGCCTAGGGTAGAGGGAAACTGGCTGAGGCGCAGTGGGCTCAAATCTCAGACCACCACTCCCCACCAGCACCAATCACCCTCAGAATAGATCTGGCTCCAGCACCAGGAAGGCAGGATGAGGGACATCTCCAAGACAGGGAGGTGGGGTAGGTTCTGAAGTGGCCTAAGGGATAGGGCAAAAAACTTTATAAGTTTTTTGTTGAATTTTTCAAAATTAATCATTTGAATTACCCTAGAATATCAACAGTTAGATGTTGCTAAGTTTCTACGGTGGGATTTTGGTTGTGCACAAATATATGCAAAGGCAAGTTCTAATAGAATATAGCAAGTAATCATTGCCACAAGTGTACAATAATTCTCAGCTTTTAAATTAAGCTTTTGTACTACTAAACTTTGAAAATGGTCTATTCACATTAGAACAATTCTTTTCACATATCGACCTTAGACTATCTAGACCAGTGGTCCCCAACCTTTTCAGGTTGTTGGGCGCCAGGGGGCGTGGCCGTTCGCCCGCCAGGCGCCAGGGGGCGGGGACACTTGCCCGCCCAGTGGCGGCCCTCCCCCAGCCGCATGCCCAGTGGCGGGGCCCCCCCCATAGCCACGCGCCCGGGGCTGGCGCCTCCCAGCAAGCGCCGCGTGCCCGAGGCCGACGCCCCCCCCGTAAGCGCCGCGCGCCCGGGGGCGGGGCCAAGGCCGGGGCCTGCACCAGGGCCAGGGCACGCGCGGCGCACCCGGGAGCGGGGGTCAGGGTCGGCACCGGCACGCGCGGCGCACCCGGGGCCGGGACCGGCCATGCGCCCGGGGGTGGCACCTGCCACACGCCCAGGGACAGGGCCAGCCCAGATTGCTCCACGGGCGCATGTAAAGAGCCCGCGGGCACCAGGTTGGGGACCACGGATCTAGACCAATATTCTAAATGTGGAACTGGTGTATATTTGTTCGATGGGGTGGACTAGGCCTCAGATTCTCCTCCTGGAGGCTTGTGGCCTTGCCACACTCTGACCCAGAAAAGGCTATAGAGAGGTCCTCGAGGCAGGCTAGAATGGCTGCAGGAGAAGCAGCCAATTGGGGGCCAGGAACGCCCCTATAAAAAGGTTTATGGAACAGAGCAGCAGTGAGTACTTCTGGAGACCTCAAGGTGTACAGCCTAAAAGACAGAGTGGCAGCACCATAGACAGTTGTGTATTGGAGAGCTTATTGGAGACTTCTGGACTATGTTGGGACTCTGTGATAAAGCACTGAAGTAAGGGTAAGAATGCTGCCTCCAGAAGCAGAAGTTCTGGGGGCACCGCTTTCTGTCAGAGTGGGGAACAGACTGAGGATATGTCTACACTACCACCCTAGTTCGAACTAGGGTGGTAATGTAGGCAACCGGAGTTGCAAATGAAGCCCGGGATTTGAATTTCCCGGGCTTCATTTGCATCTTGCCGGGCGCCGCCATTTTTAAATGTCTGCTAGTGCGGACTCCGTGCCATGCGGCTACACGCGGCACGGACTAGGTAGTTTGGAATAGGAAGCCACACTAGCGGACATTTAAAAATGGCGGCGCCCGGCAAGATGCAAATGAAGCCCGGGAAATTCAAATCCCGGGCTTCATTTGCAACTCCGGTTGCCTACATTACCACCCTAGTTCGAACTAGGGTGGTAGTGTAGACATACCCTGAGGGAACAGACTTACAGGGGCTGAAGAGGCTTCAAACATAAGACAGTGCAGGCATACACATTAGGCCAGAAGGAACACTCAAGCAAAGTGTCAGCCCGCTACAATTTGATACTAAGAAGAAAGTGAAAATCCTACTAGAAAATGAACCTTGAGAATTATGCCATGCTGTATCTTTAGGGATACATGTGGATGGGGAACTGCTTTTTGTACAGTTTAAACTCTGAAATGAATGATGAGGATTAATATGAGAGGGCATGTCTACACTACCCCGCTAGTTCGAACTAGCGGGGTAATGTATGCATACCGAACTTGCTAATGAAGCCCGGGATTTGAATTTCCTGGGCTTCATTAGCATAAAGCCGGCGCCGCCATTTTTAAAAGCCGGCTAGTGCGAACCCCGTGCCGCGCGGCTACACGCGGCACGGGCTAGATAGTTTGAACTAGCTAGCTATTCCGAACTATCTGTACGCCTCATGGAACGAGGTGTACAGATAGTTCGTAATGGCTACGTAGTTCGAACTATCTAGCCCGTGCCGCGTGTAGTCGCACGGCACGGGGTTCGCACTAGCAGGCTTTTAAAAATGGCGGCGCCGGCTTTATGCTAATGAAGCCCGGGAAATTCAAATCCCGGGCTTCATTAGCAAGTTCGGTATGCATACGTTACCCCGCTAGTTCGAACTAGCGGGGTAGTGTAGACATACCCAGAGTGTTTTCAAATGAATTCCAGGTAAGAAGCATCTCTCCATGGCTGCTGCAGATCGAGTGGGTACAGCTGTGGGAGGGAGCTCTAATTGACCTCTAAATGTCTTCTAAGAGTCCAGTAAGCAATGGAAGTGTTGGTAATACTGCTAGATACTATTGGCCTCTTGTGATTCAGCACCAGTCAGGTTCTGAGGGTGCTGGACTGAGAGGTTCAGCTGGTGGTAGGTAACAATCTGGCTCCAAAGGGCCAGATCCAAAGCCTGTGAAAGTCATTAAGGAATCTCAATAGGACTTGGATCAGGCCTTTAAGAGAGAGCTCTAATTTACACTGATCATTCAACCTTCTCTCGATCACCTGAGTCACAAAGTTGAAATTTTATTGAGCCATTAATTTGTTTCAAGAGGACAATTAATTCCTTTATCTTTTAAATAAGTGCACTAGAGATGACTCTAAATATTCAGTCAAATTAAAAATCTTGAAGTAAGATCATCCATGTAATTATTTTCAGTAGCCAGAATCTGTGTAATTTTTTTCCTCGTGGCTTGGTTTGAAGAAACAAATCTTTGGTACCACCATGTTCGCATACTTCAACCACAGGGAAAACAACCAAAAGCTTTTGTTGTTTTATATTTTGCTGCTATCTTTGCAGATCTTGTCTTTTTTTGTTTGTTTGTTTTATTTTGAATTTCCCACAGTAAGGGGTAACCAGTTTTTTGCTGCTCTATGATACTTAAACAAGGTTCAATCTCAGATATTGTATTTGTAACAAGAAAACCTAGTACAACATGGTTGCTTATGAAATTGGTTTGTCTTGCTGGTATATAGCATTGCATAAAATCAGAATTTGACCTTTCTTTGCTTATTCTTAGCACAACTCAAGTGTTTGAATGGAAGGGCTGAGAAGTGACATACTATTTTTCTGGCTATGAGATAGATACTTTATTTACATGGGGGAACAAACTTCATTTCAAAGTCTCGGGCTTGCTTTTTTAGCAAGTTAGCCTTTTGTGGTTTAACCCACTGCAATTTGTTGCTGCGTTTTCCATGTCCAGTTGATAATTGAAAGGTGTGCTTGTATAAATGAACAGCATTGTTAACATAGCCTTGCCTATATTCCTATGAAATGGAATTAACCACAGGGTTGGTACCCTCCAAGAGAAAGGGGTCAGTCAGATTAGTTAAGACATTTCGGCTGTGTCTACACTGGCACCCTTTTCCGTAAAAGGGATGCTAATGAGACACTTCAGAATTGCAAATTCCGCGGGGGATTTAAACATCCCCCGTGGCATTTGCATGAACATGGCTGCCGCTTTTTTCCGGCTTGGGGTTTTGCCGGAGAAAAGCACCAGTCTAGATGGGATGTTGCGGAAAATAAGCCCTTTTCCGGAATATCCCTTATTCCTACTTTCAAGGGCTTATTTTCCGCAAGATCCCGTCTAGACTGGCACTTTTCTCCTGCAAAACCCCGAGCCGGAAAAAAGCGGCAGCCATGTTCATGCAAATGCCACGGGGGATATTTAATCCCCCGTGGAATTTGCAATTCCAACTGGTCTCATTAGCATCCCTTTTCCGGAAAGGGGTGCCAATGTAGAAACAGCCTTCAAGTATAGTTCAAGAAAAATAAGAGCTCTTTAATTTTCAGTAAACATCTAGCACTCATCCAAGGTGCTACGGTCTCACAGAATACCTACAGGTTTCATACAATGCTTTCATTGGTTACTAGCTGTAGGTATATTCTCCAATTTTGTCCTTTTTCCATAAGAATCAGTAAAACTAGAGGAAAGACTTTGTGTACCAGTAGTAAAAGATGGGCCTTCTGTCAGTGGTATTTGACATACTGCCCTGTCTTCAGAAATACTGGTACCTTTGTGTCCTGAACTTTGACCTGAACTTCCTTTTACTATATAAATATCAACAGTGTGTCTGTTTTACCTTGAAAGATGCTGTTTCTATGATGAGTGAAATTCTAAGAAATTCAAAGTGTGTTTGTTTTTTCTTTCATAAAGCGGCCTGAATTTGTAAATACAAGTGTAATCAATGTTGTGTGACTTTGAATAGCATAATTACATTCAGATGCTAAGTGCGAAGTATTTTGACAGACTCACATGCAACAGCCTTTTTTTTTCAAGGCTTTGAAGAAAATTTATCATGGCAAGCTTTTGTCTTTTGGTGGGAGTAATAACATTGAAGACTCCTTTGCACTTAGCCACCAAATTCCAGGTGGAATGGTATTTATATGAGCTGGATTGTTTACATGTACTTTTTAAAAAGCATCTTATGGGACTATTCTTTAATGCAAATTGCTAGATCAGGGCAGCTAACCAGATAGATACCATCAGTGAAAAAGACCATAAAAATAATCTGGAATTTGCTCTTTTAGTGGCAGTCTTCTGATAAATGCCCAGCTAAATTGTTTTATTCTTTAAAGAAGGGGTGGAGAACCAGATGTGCGCCCCTCCCCCCCGGCTTGCCTGGATCTAGCCCCTGAGGCCCAGGACTCCCCACCCAGCACTGGGGAACCCATGCCTACTACAAGACTGGGGCACACAAAATCTACTAGCCTGGGCTCCATTAGGATCTGGTGTGGGAGGTGAATGTGCAGAATGTCTTTCTCCTTTCCAGTCAGGGGCCACATCACTGAGGGATTTTTTTTTTTTTTTTTTGGCTTCTCACTTGAGTGTGGCCCCTGACTGACTTTTCTGTGAGACAGCAACCCCTGACCCAAAAGAGGTTCCCCACCCCTACTTTAAAGAGTGATATATTGGTCTGCTTCTCTTTAGCTTCACTGGGGGGATCCTCTCTACAGATCAAAACAGATAAGACTAAGTTCATCTTTTGAGTTCAGTGGAGGTAGGTGAATTTGATTTAGCCATATGAATTGAACATGCTGTCAATGAGGAAGAGAGAATAGCTGTGAGGATGTCTGTACTCTTTGTTCAGTGTTAATAAGATCTATTTGTTGTGCCATTTCAACGATCACCATCCTCTTCAATGGCAAGTAAAAAACTCTTCAGGATCCCATGGAAGAAGGGGGCAGAGTGGGCATCTGAATTTTTACTCATAACTAGACTAATCCTTATTTTCTCGCTTCCCCCCCCCCCCTCGTCTGACACCAAAAGACTGTCTGGAGTGTGGTCTCAACATAAGACTAGAAACCACAAACTGCTGACGTCTAATTAGAGTTGTATAGAGGAAATTAAGGCTAAACACTTTGAAATTCTTTATGGAAGAAAATTCTCCCCCTTTCCAATGCCTGTTCCTCTCCATTTGCTTGGAGAACATTAAATTTTCTTATTTTGCTTTTTACTGTTCTTATACTTTCTATTTTGTATTCTATTGCATATAAGGAGAAGTCACTTCAAAAGGGGAAATTCAAATGTTTAGTGTTGATATAGGATGTTTCAACATTATTGCAACTTCTTTCCCTTTTATGTCTAATGAAACATTTGGCAAAATCAACGACATTTTTATTGAACTATGTGTTTGGATGGACAACAGTTTTAAGAGTTTTTCTGTTTTTATTAGTGGTTTTTTAATGAGCTCTAATTCTAACTTAGTTTCAGTAAGTGGCTCCCTTTCTGGCCTTGGGCAAACCACTTACAACTTTTGCTTTAGTGCTTCCAATATGTAAAATTAAGGTGATGTTTACCTTCCTCATAAAGTGAACTAGTTATGTCTAAATCCTATGTAGAGCCACGCTCTTACTAGATGAGTACAGGAAGTACAAGGATATAAGGAGTCTTTGTATCCCCAAGGAAGCAGAGAACAGGAATTTTCCACAACATTCAAGAGTAATAGGAGAGAAGGTTAGCTAACATGCCATTCCATACACCAATACTGTGGGGATGAAGGGAAGAAAGTGAACTCTTGTCTAGTTCTCAGGTGTCTCATACTATTCTGAAAAAAATCTAGTTGATTTGGTGTGGGAGGAAGGAAAGAGGCTAGCTACATTCCTAAAATCCGTTGCTTTTTTTTTTTCCTTACACAGCCATGGCATGTTGTGTGAGAAACAAAGCCTGCTAGCAGTTTTGCAGAGCAAAGAAATACACTAAGTATTTCATCTCGGGTAATTGCTTGGGGCCAGCTGAGACAACGTACCTAATTCTAGAGCTATCTGTTATTTATGAAATTCTCCTTCACTTTGCCTAATGTTTTCTACTAGCTCATTGTTTCCTCAGAGTAAATCTTATAAACATCAGAAAACCGATCTCACACTGGTAGCAGATTAATATGCCTATTTATACTACAGAATATCATTTCAGTGTTGTTGTTCAGTAGATGACAGAAGTAAAAATAACAATAAAAGCAAGTCCTTGGCCCAAATTCACACGCTGTATGCTGATACAAATGCAATTACTACAAGGCCTTGTGGGTAGTGCATAGTGATGCCATTCCATACCATAGGAAACAATTCCTCTTGGACCGTCTCATTGTGAATGAGGGGCATACAAACTTCCATACTCCTTACAATAGGACCTGGCCAGCACCTATGATTATGAACTTGAAGAATTTAGAAAATGGATTTCTCCTAATGAAAATTAGAAAAATTGAGAAATGGAGGTACACGAGTCTTTCCTGCAATGATGTACATCTTAAGCTATAGATAGAAAAATAACTGCCTTTGAAAAGTGTTCTGACCAAACCAATAGCACAGGAGTATTTTAACCATCCATATTGTGATCTCCTTTGTGGTATATTTATACAGCCTGAGGGGGCATCTACACTGCACCATTATTTCAAGATAACTAGCATTATTTTGAAATTACAATGTGAGTGTCTACACAGCCATTCCACATACACAGCCGTTATTTTGAAATAACGGATGGCTTATTCTCAAATTTGTAAACCTCATTCTACAAGGACTAATGCCTATTCTGAAATAGCTATTTTGAAATAAAGCCTGTGCACATGCGCCACTGCTGCTATTTCGAAATAGCCCCTCACCAGGGCCATTCTAAGTTATTCCTTCCAGTTCCTCCTCAGCTTCTAAATCAAGATAGCTCATCTACATTAGGGAGCTTGCCTCGCACTAATTTTGAGGCTTCCCTGCGGTGTAGATGTGCTATTTTGAAATAAGCTATTTCGGAATAACTATTCCGAAACAGCGTTTTTTTCAAAATAAGCATGCAGTGTAGACATACTATGATATACTGACCTTTCTTTGAGGCCAACATGGTAGATACGGACTCTGATAGTCTACATTCTTTGCATGTGTGAAGCTCTGAAAGGGAGGGAAATGCATGTGGGAAGAGCATGTATTTCTAAGAGGAGAATTTGGTTTTGACTGGGCATCAATTCCAGAGACCCCATTCATAGCATGCTACACATGAATGAATTAAAACCCTTTATGTTTTTTAACACTGCAAGATTGGCTGGCTTCCCAGATGAAACTCATTAGACTTTGTACATGAGCACACATGGAAGAAAGCGGGGAAAATGTAAGTTGTTCTTTAGAGTGGTACAGAGTCTGGTTTCAATATGGATTAATTCAATCACTTTATATGCATGAAGTTACATGTTCTATTTATCAGGCACTTTAGTATATGTTCTAAATAGCTACATGTCTAAATCTTTGATGTGAAATCATGTTTGTTAATATCAATGAAATTGAAATCGCATGTTCTAGGCATCTATTACGCACAGCCTAATAGTTATATCAAATGGAATTTTTGAAATGCCAAAAAACTGAGCAAAGAAGCAAGGTCCCTTTTGCTCCTGTAAATGCATATATGGCTATATACTACTTTGCTTTTATTATGATTTTTATTTAGAGTCTGCTGTTATGGCTACAGCCCTATAGTTCCCTTGTGAAGCTATTGATGAGGTAAATAATGCTGCCATACATTTCTTTTAAAATCAGTTGTAGCTAGGTATTTCTGTTTTTTATTTTTTTTCTATGTAAATTGTAGAACTAAAATGTAATGAAGGTTCCTCACTTAGAGGCATGCAACTCTTTTCTTCTGTGAAATCCTGTGGAAATTCCTAGTTTGCTTAAGATCCCCAAGAATGTGACAATAGACACCATATTCCTGTTGCCACCTGTGGCATCAGGAATGCCGTGTAGGCCCTGCTCCTGCCATGACTTGCATGTGGACTGCTGCCAGTGAAGTTCTGTATGTACACTGGGGTCAAACTGCATAGACCTCATTTCAGAATCAAGGACATACTGATGAGCTTCCTAAAACTAAAGCGGTGAAAAGAAAAACCCACCATGAAAGTCAGGCTATGTCTAGACTACAGGGTTTTATCGGAAAAAAGTATACAAATTGCTCTCTGCAAATTGTGTACCTTTTCCAATAGTTTTGTCGGAAGAGGCTTTTCCAAAATTTGGCCCATCTACATCTGGCCAAATTTCAGAAAAACTGACTCTTTCAGAAGAGCCCTTCTTCCTTGTGGAAGGAGGAAGACGGGGCTTCTGAAAGAGTGCATCTGCTCTTCTGCAAAAAAAAGCAGAAGAGCAGACGCATTTCCTGGATGTGGTGGAGTATTTCCTTGATACCTCCAGTATCCCAGAAAAATACCCATAGTCAATACATATCCTCAGAGCAGGAAGTGTGATGAACAGTATAGGAGAATCTATGCTAGACAAATAAACCGTGATGTGTCCTGGAAATACCTTCTGTGAACCAGGAAGTATAGATGGTCTGTAGGTAGGTAGGGCTGTGTGTACATGTAAAAGTACAGTTAACATGCATTTGTGCTGGGGAGGAGAGGAATTAACTCCATTTTCATTTGAGCTTTGTAGCTTTCCTTTAAGAGGAAGCAGTACATTAGCTGCCACCCAATGAGTGATTTTGTGCCAGCTGACATGGAACATAAAGTCTCATGTAATTAAAACCAGTGATCTAAAACATCTGCCCATCTCCTTGTGTATTCTGTTTGCCTATTGTACCATGATGGATATTTTTTAATTTGCTTAGAAAATTTTTGCTATCATGTATCATTTCCAAATGACTCTTTAACCTCTATTCCAGCAGTGATTATAATAAGAGTAGTTCATGTAAAGAAGTTCATATTGAAACATTTGTTGTTTTTGTTATGAGTTTATTGAGGTAGCAAATACTTATAATAAAGCTGTCTGGAATGAGTGCTTTTTCACTGTATTTTTCAACATCTCTGCTTTGTTTGATCTTAAGTTGCATGCTACTTTTTGAAAGTTCATTAAACACAATAAATTGGACGTGTTAAGGATAAGATATGTCATTAGGCAATATTTATGTATAAAGAGAAATGCTGCTGTGTCAAGCAGAGGTGTGGAAAATTTCTGTGTGGTAAAATTTTGCTAGAAGCAAGTAATTAGCAAATGAACTGACACAAATTACCATACACGGAATAGGACTGCCCAGATGAGGAAGTCAAGCATGATTTGACAAGCAGGGTTAGCGTTTTTGCTCTATAACGGTAATTTAGCTATGCTAGATAAATATCTTGCCTTTCTAGAGATAATGTCAATCCCGTTACTGCTATCAGATGGATTGTCAGTGGGAGTAAGTGCATGTAGTTCTACTGTCTGCAGTGGAGCTACACTGACTTATATCAGCCAAGAGACTAATCCTTTAGTTAAGATTGGTCAGCCTGAGATAGAGCTTGTCCTGCTAGCTGGTAGGAGTTGCTCTTGACCCCCACGTAGGAAGAAAAAAGATCAGGCTGACTCTAATATAGATTGAAACTCTGGTCCAGTACTAGAGAGCCCCAGCAACAGAGGTTGCTGATGGCTCGGAGCAGAGCTGGCTGGTGGGGCCAGCAGGGCAACAAATACAGCGGAGCAAGGAAGCTGATGGGGGGCCAGAGCTCATGGGGCAGGAGAGCCTGCAGCCGGGGAGGGGTGGGGAAGGTGGCAGAAGGTGTTCCAGTGGGATGGCACGGCTGCCTCAAGGCCTTTAATTGGGGTGAAATTACACAATGGGCTGGAGGGTGGGGATTAGCCTCATGAACTTACTCGGAATATTTGGTATAAATTAATATGTATATTGATCTCTTTAATTAACCGAATATTACCATCAGTCATGCCATGATATCCAGACTATTATACTTTGGAATATGAACTGCATTTTCTTATTTTGTTTCAGCTTCTTACCATGAAACATGAGTACTCAAACCCTCCATGAACTGTTTGATAAAGCATTTTGAGGCAATTTGTGTTCTTCAGGATTCTTTTCCAATTTGAGACAAATTCAATTCTGGCAAATTGTATCCAAGAGTGTGAACTACAAATCTTTGCCCATTCACTTGTGGGATCATATCGAGCCTTTTTTTTTTCATATTCATTAGCATAAATATGATTGACATTTATATGTAACTTTCAATACATTTTTAGGAGCAATGTGTTATAAAACATTGATATGGTTAATCAGACAGATATATTAGTAATGGAGAACAATTAAAATATAGCAAGTAACTTTAAACCATTTATGTCTTGTCTTTAGTGGGTTATAGCTCTCTAACTGCGCAATAAAACTACAGAGAATTTACTGATAGCTGTTTTATTGTTATTGTAACTAGGGCACATCTTTTGAAGTTTAGCAACTGATTGTTAAAGCATCTTATGGAAGTCACAGGATTTGTATTTTACTTTTGGGTTATTAGTGTTTAAAAAAGTTAAAATGAAGGCAATAAATAAAGTAGGCTGCAGCAATGAGAAAATGAAATAAACCAGATCAGCTCTAACCTCAACTTGAAAAAGCTTTAGCAACAAAAGTTCGTAATACTGTAATCATTTTGAACCATAGTTTTTCTATTTTGAAATATTTAATTCAAAATATTGATAGGATTGACGCTTTCTTCAGAAAGGAGAGATTTATGTACGATATTTACATTACAGCCATGTAGTGAAATGACTTAGAAATGTTCTTTTATACCAGAGCTACTCAACACAAAGCCCATTTGTTTGTAGCCCACGGAGCGGTTTGGGTTTACACGGGGCTCAACTCGGGGCCCACAGGTGGGATTCTTTGAACATGGCCTGCACTGGGAACACGCTCCACAACAGTGAGGAATCTCCTAGGTGGGGTGAGCACTGAAAGACTTAAGCGGACAGGCTAGCTGGAACAGATGGGTGCAGGATGTCGGCATTTCTAGCCCCCAGGGAGGAGGTGCCAGGAGTGCCAGGGCATTATGGGAAGTGCTTTTTATTTATGCCTGTCAATGTGGAAGAAGCTATTTTCAGATATTTGCATAGCTATTTGCATATATATGCAACCACGCTTAAGTTGCGGCTCTCGGCATATGTTGTGACTATCATTGTGGCCGCCGGGGCTTCCAAAGTTGAGTTGCCCTGATTTATGCCCTTGTGATACTACAAAAATATCCATGGATATCCATCTACCTTGTAGCCCAGAATTTCAGGCTTGATGAAACAAAGATATTTATTGAAAAGAGAATAATCTGGAATGAAGTACTGAGTATCACTGATGTCAGCTTCAGCAATTGCAAAATCATGATAAAACAAAAGCAGTGGAAAAATAATTATCAGCTCCTAAAGTGAGACAAAGTGATGGCTGGTGTAAAAGAAAAACCCAGGGAATGACTGTGAATGTTTCATTATTCTACCATTGAGACTGATGGGCTCGTTGGAGGTTGAGATATCTGTAAGGGAAAACACTGTGCAGTTATGGGATGTAGGACCAATCTTTTGTAAAGACATTAGCACCAATAGTGAGATCATGTTTTTCAAAGGGTTGTGTTCCCATTTAGACACCAAAATAAGCGTACATAATTTGAAAAGAGTCCATGATATGGTGCTAGACTGTTTGAAGAGAAACCTGGCCCCAATTCTTGATGTTCTTTTGAACATTCAAAAATTCAACTCATGTTGATAGTGTTATGGTGTATTAAGCTTTTTTCCTCAATTGTTAATATGGCAGATTCCAGTTTTGACTCTCCTTGCCATAGATAACATCATTATAGGTCTCTTTGAACTAGGGATGATCTATAACAAATTCAAAATGAGCTTTTTTTTATCTTTAAAAAGGGGTGTCCCAAATTAGTAGGTTCCTGTTGTGTATGCAGAATTTTGAATATTCAGCTATTTCAGTATGTGCCTAAATAGGGATTTTTAGACCAAACTTTGAGGTCCTACTTTTGAAAAACTGCACTGGAGTGCCTGAATGGCCGAAGTTGTGCTGTTCTCTGTCTTGTTGGCCATAACTGCTCAAGAGGCAAAGGAAACTGGGAGGTTCTGCTTCAATCTCTTATTAGAGAAGTTCTCTAGGGCCCAGGAGCAAATTCTCCTGTCTCAGAATTTTTACCAGTGTGTCACAGAAATGAGTGGGGGTACCACTATTATAAAATCAGTGTAAGTAAGAAGAGAATCGAGAGAAAATTGGCTTGGCTATTAATATAGAGCTCGATCTTATGAGGCCCACGTAAAATCACTGGGACCACTCACATACTTGAAGTTGAGCAGGAGCTTAGAGGCTTTGCTGGATCTGAACCATAACCATATTCAACACCTTGCAAGAGTAAACTTGTAGTGCTAGAGACACTTACTAGTGTGGCTCAGTGAACAGAGTACTGGAATATGGTTTCAGGGTTCTAGTAGTGATTTGCTTCAGAATCTTCATTAGCCCAACATTTGAAGTGGGGCTAATGATGCTGCATGTCTTAGCAAATTGCATTAAGATCTATTGTTTACAAAGCACCAAAAGCTGCTAAATATGAGCAATGCTTTTCCCACTCTTAAATCTGACTTTGAGGTGTTTCTTTTTCAATAAACACAATGGCAAAAATCCGCAGAGAGGCATTTTTCTTACAATTAAAAGCAATCTAAGATTTCTGTAGGCTGTTCAGTTCAGTGTGTTTAACACCTATGCTTTCTTGAAACAACGACACAAAAATTTTTATAACCGTGTTTCTGAATTCAGAAAAGACAATATAGAAACCTAGTCAGAATAATTTTGTGGATTGTCTCTTTCAATTACATTCAATAAAACTGAATATTTGCAGTTTACATTATAATGACATTGTCCCGACCTGCTGAGTTAATTTTGCTTTGAATAGCTCATGAAGTGGTCTGTGCATTTTCTTAGGTGAACAAACCTCTTCTCTTGTAATATTACTGTTTTTCAAAGGGTTATTTTGGATTGCTCAAAGACCGAGTTGCTACACAGATATTTTTTTCTTTCTAAGTGTTAAAGCACTTTCATCTCTGCAGACTCTGGGCTCCATTTTTTTGAAACCATCAAGTAGCTATAATGTTTGTGGGTTTGGAACAAGTTCCATCGGTACAGTTTTAATCTGCCACTTCTCAAAGCCAATAGAATATGTGCCAAAACATAATGGTATGTTATATATGAAGACTACTCTGAATCCATTAGGGATTTACTACAGTGCCAGCTTGCCAGGTGGAGACATAGTTCTGTTAATAAGTAAGGAAAAAAATGGTTATGTACACTTAGACTAGCCATTTTCACATAAGGGGAGGAAAAAAGCCTATAGCCTAATCATTAACTGAAGAAAACGTTAGTGTGAAGGCCCTTGTTAGTAACTTACCTTCTAGTCAAAAGGCTCAAATTTGGTACAATAATATTTAACATAAATACCTTTTTTTCAGCCCTCAAGTAATACACTGCATTGCCCATAATTCAGGCTGTTTTTGTTCCTCATACTTTCCCCTTGCTTCTCAATACCCTTAGGTTTCATTATTGTTCTACAAATGTGCAGGGTATATAGAAAACATTTAGGCTGTGTCTAGACTGCATCCCTCTGCCGACAGAGGGATGCAAATCAAGCACTTTGGAAGTGCAAATGAGCCCAGGATTTAAATATCGTGGGCTTTATTTGCATACTCACATTCTGATGCTGTGCCAGTCAGGCTCAGTGTCGAAAGTGAAAGTAAAGTGTAGCTGCGTTTCTGCCAACAGCGAGGGCTTTTTCGGCACATCCTGTACTCCTAGTTGAAGAATGAAGTACTAATCAATATAGGTGAGGGATAGTAACATGTGGTCCTATATTAGCCATATTTCTGTGGCTGGTAAAATCTCCATCATGAATTTATTTATTCAAATAACCTGGCTCTGCATTCATAAAACTTTTGCTTGGCAAGAGTAATTGTAGTGGATTTCATGGATGTTTATTTGAGGTGGAGTGATATTGATGAGAAGCTGCATGGTCTAGTGCATTAGACATGGACTCACCATCTCCTGAATTCCAACACCTGCTTCTGACTTGCATTTACTTGGCACTCATTTTATTTACAGTTATTTAGTAATGACATAGGTAAATATCACTATTCCCTTCTTGACAGATGGAGAGATGACAGCAAAATGAAGTTAATTAACTTACCTAAGGTGCTTATATAACTTTGTTGATCTGTAGAGGTCCAGAGTCAGAGAACCCCCCATGATAGAACTTGGCTCTTTTGCTGGTCTTTTTATCTTGAGATATAGAGCCCTCATTCTTTCAATTCTGGAATTTCCTGGTTAAATCCATGCTGCATAGGCTACAGTGGAGGTCATCTTATAAAAATAGAGCCATGTATCTAGAGGTTAGGTACTATGCTCTGTGATCTTACCTCTCTGTGTGTCTTTGTGTGTGGGAAGGTGAAATGGTTCATCCAAAATTTTATGAAAAATCCCTATTTAAGGGAGAGAAAAGCACAGAACAAATTGGTGGAAAAAAAATCACACATGCCTTCTGAATATTTTCCACCAGTGCCACAAATGTTCAGTCCTTACTTTGTATTGAAAGAGGTGATGGGGCTCAAGCAACTTTCCTACATTCATAAATTATGCAGCAATTCCAGAGGTGCTAGGACTATGAACTGCCAAGCCTAGAGGTGCCAGATCTCAGCTCTGGTTTTACCATGAAAAGAAGTTAGTGATTTCCGATATTGTACTGCTGCTTTTCTATGAAATAATTGCTGGTCAGTTGTGGCTACTAATAAGCTGCAATTTTTTTAAAAAGGAAATTCAAAGAGTACGTGAGAATTACAGTTCAGAAAAAAGTTCTAGGAAAACGAAGGGAAAGTCCAGTTAGGAAAATACTACAATACGTTGATAAATAACCTGAAAGGTTGAATCGGAATGCATTTAACAGGAGAAAGTCCTGCATCCTTAATTTGCTAGTGCTTGAAAATCTTATTAAAATAATAACTATGTAACTCAGTGGACACAATTTACTTGCATTTCCAACTAATTTTTTCCAACTAATTTTTCATACCACTCTTCAAGTATATAAAGAAGCATAAAATATGGAGCAAAATCTATTTGGATTAAAATCAGGCTAAGAGAAAGGAAATGTGCTAATGTCTACTAGTAGAAAAGTTAATAGTATATTTTCCCCAAGGGGCAGCATTGGGACTGGTATTCAGTATCTTAATCGCTAATTTGGAGGAGTCAGTGGACAATTAATTGATAAAGCTTGTTTGATACCATGTCATTGTTTTGGTTATTAAAACTGCAGCAATACTGAGACCCTAATGAATGTAAATATGTTGTGGAATAGTAACACAATAGCAGAAGAAATTAACTTACATGGCAGAATAAATTAAAATTCTCATCTGCACTATAATGGCTCCAAGATTATTGACGTATGAGGACCATCTCAGGACATACTATAGATAGCTCCCTGAAGACATCGCGTTGTTGCACTGTGATGGATTGGATCACCAGGTCCTGTTGTGATGGTCACCCAGTGTGCTGACTGACTGCTGGGCCAGAAGCTAACTAAAGCTTAGGAGACCATTTCAAAGGTCAGCTAAACATTGATTGCTTCCCATCCTTAAATAGAATTTCCCCAGATTGGGAACCCTTTCTCTTCTCTCCCCATCCTGATGGAAAAATATCAGATTCAAGATGGATTCCAGCACCATATGGCACAGTCACATGTCTTTGTAGGAGCAGCCACAGTTTGAGCTCATTAGAAAAACAAAATAATTAATATATCGTTGTCTTAAGCACAGAGCCATTAAGCCTCTTAAGTACTGCATGAATATATGCACTATAATGGCTCTAACTACAAATTCTAGATTAATAAGCAGGTTTACACTTCATATTTCTAACTTCAGGTACAAGAATGGTACATACACACAAATAGAATATACACACTGAGAAGGTCACAGTAACTTAAGTTACTTGAAATGTTTTGAATTCTACATATTCATGTTCCCATATTTCCATAAAAATATGGAGTCAAAATGTCACATACACATCATCTATGATGAAAGTGAATAGGATTTTTGGGTGCACTGTAGAAAGATAAAAAATATCATAGTAGCAGCATCAGAATTAAGTGAGTGTTGCCTGAAATATTGATTGTATATTAATGAAATTGATTATTTAAGCTTTTCCAGTTAACACTGACAATCGATAACCTCTCAACCCAACATTAAGTCCAGCACTATAATTATTGTTCAGTTGGCCCTGGGAGCACTCACTACACATGCCAATTAAAAGGAAAACAACTGCATTTGGGCCCCGAACTCCAAGGTTTTATTTTTTTTATTTTTTTACTCAACAGGTTTCCCTGGCCCCCCTTTTTTTCCCCTCAGCAACCCTAGCAGCAGCACCTTTTTTGTTTACAAAAAAAGCACTGAGCATCATTATTAACAGTTAGGAAAGTTACAAATTTTAACGCAACTAGATAAATAGAAGTGATACAGATTGTACAACTGACCATCCATATGCTCACACTGTCCCTTGCAGTACAACCTGAAATGTTACCCGTTATTTTCTTCATCACCATCTCCAGAGGCCATCATCCTGCCACTTCCCATTTCTTTCTCTCAAAGCACATAGACCAGGGAACATCTTTTATAATGTATTATGCTGCTGTTACATTCAGAATGCATATTCAATGGTTTCCCCCCCTGCCATTCCTTATTTGTATCTCCTAACCTTAGGAATGTTGGGGTACCCTTCTCCATAGGTAACTAGGCCTTTTACCTCCAGCTTATTAGAATATGGATCAATTAGTTATCATTGCAATTAGTTACCATAGCAGATATTCCTATCCTAAAATATCCAAAAACAGGTATCAGTTCATATTCCTGTATTCACCTGTATTGTTTCATACCAAAATCCACTAACCATAGTGTTCTCAATTCCCCAATACCTCAGGGTCACTGTTACACAGCTGATTTCTGCTAAGGTTCACAGGCCTCAAAGACTTTTGTTAACTGCTCGGGCTAATGTAGGTGTATAGGCCCTCGTCTACACTAGGGAGTTATTTCAAAGTAACACCCCTTATCATATATATGGTAGCCCAGTGTCTGAGAGTCTGTAACGCTGAAATGCTGGCTGTTCCCTCTGGGGGGCGCTGTTGCCTGAAATGCTGGCTGTTCCCTCTGGGTGGCCCAGGCTGCATGGGGAGTGCGGGGCCCAAACGGCCGCTTGCTCCCCCGCAGCGCCCAGCTGAGCAGCACAGAAGTCAGCCAAGTACCACGGTGGGAGGCAAAGGGGGGCAGGTTGGTGACGTGCGGCATGACAGCGGCTCCAGGCCCCGCCCCCTGGCCGTGAACGTCACCGCTCCCCCCCCCTTTGCCTCCCACTGTGGCTCTCGGCTGACTTCTGCGCCGCTCAGCCAGGCCGCCACGTGGGAGCAAGCGGTGCAAGTGACCATTTGGGCTCCGCACCCCGCCATGCAGCACGGGGAGTGCGGAGCCCAAACAGCCATTTGGGCTCCACAGTCCCCCGAGTGAGAGGCAGGAGGGGAAGGAGAGCTGAGAGAGAGAGGGGGGGAGGCAGCAGGAGGAGGAAGAGGAGAGAGAGAGTGAGAGAGATGGAGCGAGAGACCGACATGGAGGAGAGACCTGAAAATCCTGTCTTATGACGGGCTAATTGGCTAGTATTGAAATAACAAGCGGAGCGTCCACACTACCACACCTGTTTTCTTTAAATAACAGGCTGGTTATTTTGAAATAACAACTCCTGCTTTCCATGAGGACTAACGCTTATTTCAAAATAGTTATTTTAAAATAGTGGTAGTGTGATTGCTCCATTGCTGCAACTACTCCTCAGAGTCATTCAGAGTAATTAATTCCCAGTGCTTCCTGGGGCTCTGAGCTGAGGTGGTGCAACCACACTAAAGGGAGCCTGCCAAGGACTAATTTCAAGGCTTCCCTGTCATGTGGACACGTTATTTCAAAATAGTTATTTTGGAACTTATTTCAAAATAATTTCCTAGTATAGACATGCCTTAGATTTCTTGCATTATTGCTACATAGAATAGCTATAAGGCAACCCCTTGGGCTACTTGAGGTGAGACTACATTGTCTAAAAATCGCACAATGTTTAATGTAGGTGCTACTGAGGGTATGTCTAGACTACATTGGATTTTTTTTTAAAAAACTGCCCTTTTTTCGAAAAAACATCACCTGCGTCCACATTGCAAACATGTTCGTTCAGAATTAAATCGAAAAAACGCAGGGTTTTTTTTTTGACATTGGTAAACCTCAAATTATGTGGAAGAATGCATTTTTTTGAAAGAGCTCTTTCAAAAAATGGTGTGTGTGGATTCAGAACAGGGACATTTTTCAAAAGAAAAGGCAACCGAAAAAAGCACAGGTGCCCTGGTGGCCATTCTGTGAATAGCAATCAGGGCTTTCTTTTGAGAGAGCATCCATGCAGTCTGGACACTCTCTTTCAAAAAAGGAGATCGCTTTTTCGATCTGGTTTTGAGGTGTGGATGCTCCCTTTCAAAAGAAGGTTTTTCGAAAGAGCTCTTTCAAAAAAGCTTCTTTCAAAAGAAGCTTGCAGTCTAGATGAACCCTGAGTTAGGACTATGACTATGTCTCCTTGGCCTGGCAACTGACAGTCCCACCCACCCTATTTCAATTCCTGTTTCCCCATTCTCAGTGAAGCCACATCCACTTGCAACCCAACTCAGGGGTAAAGGAAAAGCATGTTAAGATGATATAGGCAGTCATGGTATAACTTCTCAGCATATGGCGCTCTGTTGTGGTTTCATCCTCAATCCTGTTAAGGTTTGTGCTACTCAAGCAAAAAAATTTTAAAAAAAGGCAGAAAACTCTAGAAGAGACTAAATATTAGCCTTACGTTATTTTGGATTTCTCTACACATAAATTACAAGAACTGAGATGCTTGCACTCTGTGTCTATATCCCAGTAGGAGCACCAGTGTCAGACTCTAGTCCTACAAAAATTACACACACATGCTTTTAATGTTACACTCTGGGGCCTTGCCTTCACTGAGAAAAATGTGTTCTTAACCGGAGGTAAAATGCTAATGAAGAAAAGGTGGTTTGTAGCCTTCATGAGAATTTGCAGGTCAAGTTAAAGACTAGGCTCCTCCATAGTTTTTTACTTGATCTGCTAACTCTGTTGAAGACGACGTATGGCTTTGCCATCATAAAATCTTTATCTGGATGTATTTAACTTGAGTTAAGAGCACACACCTCTTTTTTACCCCAGTGAAGAGAAGGCCTATGAGTTGCGCTGTTGAAGATCCCCATGTGAGTAAGTCTCTGAGGCTACTTCTAGACTACAGGCTTCTTTCAGAAGAAGCTTTTTTCAGAAGAGCTCTTCTGAAAAAACGTCTTCCGAAAGAGAGCATTCACACTGCAAAAGTGCATTGAAAAAGTGATCTGCTTTTTCGAAAGAGAGCATCCAGACTGAATAGACGCTCTCTCGCATGTAAGCTGTGATTGCTATGGATGGAATGGCCACCAGGGCCCCTGAGCTTTTTCCTCTTTCCTCTTTTTCCAAAATAATTCCCTCTTTCCCGTCCACACATGCCTTTTTGCAAAAGAGCTCTTTCACAAAAAGGCTTCTTCCTCACAGAATGAAGATTACCAATGCCGGAAAACCCCCTTTCTTCTTTTGATTTTCTTGGGGAAGAACACAATTGCAGTGTGGATGTTCCTCAAGTTTTGTCAGAAAAATGGCCATTTTCTGACAAAACTCTATAGAGTAGACAAACTCTGACTTTATGGCCATAAAGTCCAATACCTAACTGTAAGTTAAAATGAAAATACCTTCCAGAGATGGAAAATGAATCAAACAGGGTTTACAATTCTTTGTTTTCATATTGTTGCTTGTCATTATGCATTTTTAAGTTGATGATATGACAAAAGGGCCAACCACATGTTTTCCTAAGGTCTCAAACAAGGAAAAGGAAACATTCTATTGCACAGGGGAAAGACAGCAGGGGGGAGAGAGAGAGAGAGAGACCATGTAAGCAATGTTCCCTCTAATCTTTGCCATCCGTGTACAGAACAATTTTTTTATGTGAACCAAGGCATGTGTGATTGTGCACCACTACTAGAAACAAAGATCTAAGTGTGGGCATTCTTCTAATCAGTTGGGTAGCATTTCAGTCTCTCCTGGGTGGCCACACCAGTGCACACTTTATAGGGAACACCGCACACAAATAATCCTCTCACTCCGGTTTTCAAAGTCTTCATTACAGGGTGGAATGAGTGTTTCCTTTGATTTTTCTCCAAATAATCATGGCTTCCTATTTGTTTAGGCTTAATGAAGACAATCTTAGAAATATTTAAAGAAAAATGTTAGTCTAAAAGCATATGTATGCATAAAATACAATAAGTAATTGAAAAATCTTTTCTATGTTTTTATTATCATAATTAAAATTAAACAGTAAATATCACAAAAGGCATTAAATAAGCTTTAGTGTTTTTCCTTTTGATTATTTCTAAAGGTTAATTTAATGGTAGGTGTCAAGTACTACTCCAAAATTTTTCTTCTTGCTGTAGTATCTTTGATTTTGAAATACATGATAACCTTTCACATTCAGAAATAAAACCTATTAGCTGCCAGAAAACTGGAACCGACCTGCTTTGTCTTAATTGACTTGAAACCTTCCAGTGCTGGCAGTCAAATAGAAATGTTTAAAATATGAAAGAATGCTCAGAGATTTTTTATACTGATTCTTAATATACATGCTATTTTTGAGAAAATAGTTTAGTAGTTTGAATATTATGCATAAATCCTGAAACTTGTCCATCTGATTCCTATTCCAAAGTTCCTTGAAGCCTGTGGAAATACTTTCAGGCCTGGTCTATACTAGACCAGGCAGTTCAGGTTAAGGTATGCAAAATGTGTAGCTGGAGTTGGGTTACCTTAAGCAGAGCCATGGCAGCGTCCACAAAGTGGTAGATCGATGGGAGCAAACGCTTCCCTTACTCCTCACAGAAGGAGTATCTGATGCTGTGGGGACTGTCCTCAACATTTGATTTAGGGGTATATGCTAGACTCACTAAATAGCACACTAGAAGATCAACCTCTGGAGTGTCAATCTTCTCATAAATGTAGACATGCCCTCAATGAATTCGTTTGACTTTGGAGCTGGCCCTAGATGCATGGGGCATATGCTGCTATTCACGTGATCATAACTTTCAGTGTGTAGATTTCTCTAACCATGTATCATTTGTATGTAATTGCTAAAAGTCTTATTGTCATTTCGAGCTAATATAACTATGAGATGACAACTTCAGAAGTCACTTTAGCTGTTAGAAGTGGAAGTCTGATTGACTGAAAACTGTAAAGTAGAGTTTCTGTGAATTACTTTTCCCCTGGTTTATTGGAAGTTTTGAAAAAAATCCTACAATAATCAGTTTCTGTTGAACTAAAAATGATACTTTGCAGAATTTATGGCTAATTGAAAAGTCAGAAAAAATAGTTTAAGATTTTTTTTAAAAATTATGCTTTGGAGTAGGGATTTGAACTTGGATCCTCTATAGTCCAGCTAATCACCTTACCTGTAGGATTTCTGTGTATAGTACAGCTTACAGCTACAGCCTTAGTTTTGAGATGGGCACCTAAGCCCCTGATGAATCTAGTTGGAAAATTGCAATGTGTAGTCTTGTAATAGGTCCAAATGTTCATTGAATTTGTGAAATGTTTCAGTCAACCCAAATCCACATTTTTCGAGGGGGGGGGGGTAATTGTTTTGCCCAGCTCTAATCCTAAATACCTGTAATTTTTGAAAACAGATTTTAGGCACTTAGAGAAATGTTGCCCATAATATATGAGTGCATATTATATTTGGTGTCCTCTGTTTTTGTCTGTGTGATTTAAAACATTTTAGAATTGTTATGATTTTCTTGCTCTGAATCAAGTTTGCAACATATCATTTGTTTATGACAGTATTGCTTTACTAAACATACCTCTCTTTTTACACAGCAGGCCTCCTGACTCAGATTTCATATCCAACAGCTTTATTTTCAGTTCACTGCAGTGCTCTTATTTGTCTCTGTACCTTAGAGACATTTTATCTCCTGTAGGACTCCTTTATGCTCTCTTTACTGCATGGTACTTGCACCTGAAAATCATGCAGTGGTCCCCAATAAAAACAGGATTTTTCACTCTTGACTACACAGTGGTAACTGAGATACAGATATCTCTGAAATATAGAAGAAAGTGGTGGCTACTGTTCATTGTTGTGGTAACTGTCTGATCTATTGCATAGTGTGCCTTTTCATAGTGACAGCGGTACACACCAGCATCACTGATCAGTGAGAAAGACAATAAACACAACCATTGTGGATGGGGAAGGAAAAGACTGTGAGAAAAGGGTATGAATTGTCATCCCAATGCCTCTTTCCCTAGCTATATTCTTTGCTGGCCTCTCAGGCAAACCACAACAATCTTTAATATAACAACCATACAAAACTTACTTTGTGGGTCCTCTGACCCTTTCTTCTGGAAGCATTATTTGACTCCTGTCATCATCTATAACTCAAAGGGTATGTCTACACTACAGCGTTATTTCGAAATAACTAATTTCGAAATAGTTATTTTGAAATAACGCGTCTACACACAAAACGTATTTCAAAATAGCTTTTTGCTGTTTTAAAATAGCATGTCCACACTGAGTGGATGCTGAATCACATTTAAGGCCAGCCGGAACCAGGTCTGGCAGGGCATCACGTCAAGATTTACTGCGTGGGGCTGCTGTCTCAGGCTATCTGAGGCCTGTGCTTAAACGACCTCCGCCCCCCCCCCACCCCCCCGGACAGCCAGTTCTCAGCTTTCCCTGCTAGCTTGCCTCCCTTGATGAGGGACAGCACAGCATTTTGTCTCTGCGTGCTCTGACAGCAGAG
This sequence comes from Pelodiscus sinensis, assembly GCF_049634645.1. NCBI lineage: Eukaryota > Metazoa > Chordata > Testudines > Trionychidae > Pelodiscus > Pelodiscus sinensis. Next base: position 14,402,751 of record NC_134720.1, read on the forward strand.
CACTCTGCAACATGGAGCCAGAGCTGCCCCTGGGCAGTCTGGTGCTTCTCTTGGACATGCTGCTGTGAGCCTGGCTGCACTTTCTGCAGGCTGCCATCCAGGAGATCCATTGGGGGGCTGTCAGTATCCAGGAGGCCCTGCAGGAGAGCTTCCACCCTGAGGAGGACTAAGAACCTCCTTGGTCTGCCCCATTGGAGGCTTGTGCCTCATTCCTCCCTCATGTCCTTCCACTTACCCCTCCCTATCCCCCCTTCCTACTGTAAAATAAAATACATGTATTTTCATGAACACAAACTCTCTTTATTTAACAAAACTGGGGGGGGGGGTAAGAAACTCTGGTGAGACTGGGGAAAGGAGGCAGGAGAGGGGAAGAGAGAGGGTGGCAGAGGGGAGGGGAAAACCTGGGAGGAGGGAGCTGGAAGGGGGAAGCAAGAGGAAGAAGGGGGAGGGGAAGCTCAGTGCTGAGGGTTAGGGGTCTCGCCAGACCAACTTGATTTTCACGCGAACCTGCTCCTGGGTTTCCATGTGGCCTTTGGTGGCCAGGCTGGCAGCTATCCTGCCATAGACGGCTGCGTTCCTCCATCTAGTGTGGAGATCATAGACGTTGGGAGCATCCCCCCCCAAACCTGAATAAGGTCCATGATCTCCACCATGGACCACGAAGGCGCCCGCCTTCTCTGGTCCCTGTCAGGCTCCTGGGAGCTGGCAGGCTGCTCCTGGGGAGTGGTGGAGGGCTGGCTGACAGTGGCTTGCTGGCTAATGTTTTGCGGCCACTAGTTCAGCGACAGTGACTGCTGGCTCTGGGCTGGCAAGTTTGGAGCTGGCACAGGCGCTGTGGCCAGAGTCTACCCCTTTAGCTAGCCTCTGGAATGGATCATCAAAACAGATCCCTTGCCCCAAGAGGAGAGATGACCTGGACCTCATACTGCATTGGTCAGTGATCCAGTCATGAAATAATATCCAAACTCTAATTCTAACACAAACACCAGACCGTGTGATCAGCTAAATTAATTATTTGTAACTACCTATGGTTCAATGATCGTGATGTTGACCAAGATATCCTGGACCAATGCAAGACTAATTTACCTAGTGACTGGTCATTTACCTTCTCAAACCTCAAAACTCCAGCTAATATAAGGTAGGGTGAATTGTGGACACCAAAACTAGACACGGCATTCCAGCAGCAGTAATAACAATGCCAAATGCAGAAGTAAAATAATCTTTCTACTCCTATTTGAGATCCTCCCCATTTATGCACCCCAGTACTATGTTTGCTATTTCGGTGATGATATCACATTATGAGCTAATTACCACCATGATGCCCAAATATTTTTCAGCATCACTGCTCGATAAAATACTAGAAATATTGGCAATTAATTTGAGTCTGGGTTTAATGTTATCCATGAAGTCTTCACATATAATGCTTCAGTTAACATCTCATTGTAGTTCAACAAATATGAAGAAGGATGTTCCATAAACTTGAAACACTATTTAAAGAGGATTATGCTTTGCTAGCATTTCCCTCCTTCTCAGTCCATTGCCTGTAACAGTGGTTTGGATGCACTTCATGGTGCATCTGAACACCACATTCTGTAATTAATTTTATCATTTGCTAAGCCTGACTGGAAACTCTGATGGTACCTACTTAAAAAAAAAAGTCTCAAAACTCCCTAAACAAACCTTGTTCCTTAGAATAATTAAACAAATATGCAAATAAAAATGTACCCCAGCTTGGACTAATATAGTTCAGGTCCTTAACAGGATCTGTAAACTGTAGCAATCTTCTCAAATGAAGGCAGTACAACTTAATCAGAAGTGTAGTTATTGATTTCAAGGACATTTAATTAGAGCTCTACTTTAAAGAGGGGGAAAATGAAGCTAGTTCAACAAAACATAATAGATACTTTACTTCAAGATTATCTACTGTATCACTGAAAAGTAGCCAATCAAGGGAACTAGCAGCATCTGTCATGATTGCTATTTCAAGAAACCAACCAGTTCTATCAGCACAATGAAGCTGATAAGCCAATCGCTTTTTTAATCGATGCTGAGTGGTGAAATGTTGCCATGGATACAGGACATTGAAGCAATCAGAAAAGAAAGTAAGTTTAGAATGTGAAGTGATGGATTTATTCATTACATAGTTAGGAAGCCTTTGAAGAGAGGGGTTATAGAAGCCTTACACTGTGTCTATAAAGATTGTTGTAAAATAATAAAGGAATTGCCAATGAGCACTTCTTATGAAGAGCACTAGACAACATTTTCATTAGATCTACTATACTCTAAGGTGTTTTGTTTGTTTGAAAGGTCATCTGTGGGTAATAAACCACTTAATGTTTTGCAACATGATGTTACTGTCTTGCTGTTGTCATGGATGGTCACTCAAAAATTGCCCTTTCATGTGGATGTTTGATTTCAAACTTTTCACAGCTAAATTCAGAAAGAAGCAGATTTTCTGAAATGATAACTTTCAAAATCAGATCATTGCATCTTGCTGTTTTCCTAAACATTTTTGATGAACATGTTTTTAGGACCCTTTTATAAAAATTGTTGAAGAATTGTAAAGAAAGTTTATGGGATTCTGTGGGACCTTGCTGGTTTGAGCTTTTTAATAGATTTTTGAAGTCAGTATCCTTTTAATCTTTGAGCTTGTAAGTACATCACTCACCCATCTATTTTTTTCAGATCATGCCTGATACACAAACATTTCAACTTCTCCCTTCTCTGTCCCCAAATAAAGAAAGAGTAAAAAATGTTATGCTGATTTTTTCTCTTATTTATGGTGATGTAAAGCCTGAGTAACTCCATTCAGCTTGATGATCATCTTATATAGTTTATATTTGTCTAAATGTATTGACTTCATGCTCTTATCCCAATGTAAAAGAGAATGGGGTATCCACACATAAGTAATATTTCACAGACGCGTAAGATGTATTCCCTGGTTTTAATTTTATTGCATCAACCATAATAAAACTTTACTTTAGATTTTAATAAATTCACCCAGTAAGTGTAGAAATGGGAAAACTATGACTTTATTGTTGTGATCACAACAATAACAGGAATATGAAACCAAGTGAAATATACAACACAAATGTATAGACATCAGAAACACAACTGTTGCAGTACTAAGGCTGCCTTGTGATGATTGTTAAAATGTATTCAACACAGCTCTCCTCTACTATCTTTTGTGAGTATCACTTATTCAAACAGTAACTCCTGTAACCATAGAATCATAGGGCTGGAAGAAACCTCGGGAGGTCATCAAGTCCAACCCTTGCTCAAAGGAGAATCAATCCTAGCTAAATTATCCCAGTCAGGGCTTTGTTGAGCTGGGATTTGAAAAACTCTAGGGATGGAGATTTCACCACCTTGCTGGGTAACCCATTCCAGCGCTTCACTACCTTTCAGGTGAAATAATTGTTCCTAATATCCAACCTAGACCTTCCCCACTGCAATTTGAAACCATTACAGGCAGTCCCCGAGTTACGCAGATCCGACTTATGTCGGATCCACAGTTACGAACGGGGCCCGTCTCCCTGGTCTCCAGCAGACCAGGGAGAGGAAGCAAAGCGGCGGAGCACGCGGGCAGCGGACAGCCCAGACGAGTCTGGGCTGTCCGCTGCCCGCGTGCTCTGCAGCTTTGCTCTGCTTTGCTCCCCATCTCCCTGGTCTGCAGACCAGGGGGACGGGAAGCAGAGCCGTGGAACACGCGGGCAGTGGACAGCCCAGACGCGTCTTGGCTGTCCGCTGCCCGTGTGCTCCGCAGCTCTGCTCTGCTTTGCTCCCCTTCTCCCTGGCTTGCAGACCAGGGAGACGGGGAGCAAAGCAGAGCAAAGCCGCTGCCCGCGTGTTCCGCCGCTTTGCTCCCCGTCCCCCTGGTCTGCAGACCAGGGAGACGGGGAGCAAAGCAGAGCAAAGCCGCGGAGCCCGAGGGCAGCAGGACAGCCATGGCACGTCTGGGCTGTCCCACTGCCCCCGTGCTCCGCGGCTTTGCTCCGGACGCCTGTGGTACAGCAGCTGGGGCGCTGCCGGTTGGTCCCGTAGCGCCGCTCTGGGCGCTACGGGACCAACCCGGCAGCACTCCAGCTGCTCTGCCCCTGATTCAGCCACTGCTGGTCAGTTTCAGCAGCGGCTGAATCAGGACGCCTGGGGCAGAGCAGCTTGGGTGCTGCTGGGTTGGTCCAGTAGCGCCGAGGAGCGGCGGCGCTACTGGACCAACCCAGCAGCACCCTAGCTGCTCTGCCCCAGGCGTCCCCAAGTCAGCTGCTGCTGAAACTGACCAGCGGCTGACTACAGGAAGCCCCTGCCCCGGGCTTCCTGGAATCAGCCGCTGATCAGTTTCAGCAGCAGCTGACTTGGGGATGCCTGGGGTTCTTAAGTTGAATCTGTATGTAAGTCAGAACTGGTGTCCAGATTCAGCCACTGTTGAAACTGATCAGTTTCAGCAGCGGCTGAATCTGGATGCCAGTTCCGACTTACATACAGATTCAACTTAAGAACAAACCTACAGTCCCTATCTTGTACGTAACCTGGGGACTGCCTGTATTCCTCATTCTGTCATCTGTCACCACTAAGAACAGATGCTCTCCATCTTCTTTGGAACCCTCCTTCTGGTAATTGAAGGCTTCTATCAATCCCCCCTCCCACTCTTCCAAAGACTAAATAAACCCAAATCCCTCAGCTTCTCCTCATAAGCCATGTGCTCCAGCCCCCTAATAAGCAAAGCTATTTTCTCTTCATGGAAGATTGGTCACTTTTTAGCCTTGTCTTTAAGGTTCACAAGAGGCTGCAAAATCAAGTAAAACTAACTTGCTTTCAGGTTTGCTCACAAATTCAAACCTATAAACAAGGCTAATATTGTTTGGACATCTCTGGTCTGAATTCAAAGCAAATCTGGACTCATTTATATTTTGTATTGAAATCATGAAAGTTTATATAGTTTAATGTGAATATGATGTGAAAGTTGGTGGAGAGGTTTATTGGATTTTTCTTTGATAGCTTGTACTTATTTGAGCCTGCAACTCTCAGGAAATCTTAGAAGTGCAAACTCCTATGAATAAAACTAAATAAAATGTTCCCAAGAACCTCTGCAAAGCAAAAAGTGGGGATTCCACAGCTCTAATTAGCTTGAATCAGATCCAAGTGCAGGGTTCTAGTTTACTCATGGCAGTATAACATTTAAGGAGGAGATTTTCAAAGGCATAAATGGCATTTAAGTCCCGAACTCACACACACTTTCATTGAGCACTGAAAGTGCCATTTGTGCCTTTGAAAACTTCCCTTATGTAAAGATTCTTTTATTTTTATGGATTAATTAACTCAGTCACTCCCCTTCTTGTACTGTAGATACTTAGATACATACTGTATGTGATGTAATAATTAGTTATCATATTTCCATAGTATTCTCTATCTGGGGATCTCAGAGAATGTTTTATAGACATTAATGAACTAAACTTCACATATGAAGTGGGGTTTTTTTAGGCAGAATAAGGTTTGTGAAACCTTAAAACCTTATGAAATCTTTCGTTGCAATCAAAGTAACCTCATGGAGAAAACTATTTCCTTTATTTAATACTGTCACTCTTCCTATTTGATATTCTCTGGCTTGAAAATGGTTGAACAATGAAAACCAGATTTGTGACTATATTCACGAATAAACAACTCCGATTTGATTTACTGCTATTCACGGGGTCAATGGGACTCATTTGCCATGAATATCTGGGTGACTGCCAGGAATTCAAGTTGAAAATCTGGAAAGTTTCACAAATGTGTACAAGTGTGTAACTTTATGTGCTATTCTTGTATGGACAATGTATCATTCTCTTATTTGTCTCAACCCTTTTATAAGTGAGCAGAAACAATAACATTTGACTAATTGGCACAGCGAAAATAATGAACAGCAAGCAGCTGACTTGAATAACGAAGAGGTGGAACGTTATTTTTTCTAAACTGGTCAGCAAATATTTACAAATTACTTTTCAGGAGCTGAGGAAAATGTTTTTTGTGGATGACTCACCAGTCAAAAAACAGTATGTATGCACTTGTTTGTTTATTGGAGTCAGTAACACAAAACATTTGCAGTAGTATCGGAGTGCTTTTCATAAGCACAACGACTAGTACATATGATTCCCCATTCCTCTGGAAAGCAGGATGGGAAAATCTAGCAATGATTAAAATGTTGATCCAGTACCTGAGATCTTTCAGCATTTCATAAAATCTTTTTTCCTATATTCTAGAGTATGCTCTACATTTATCAAATTATCTCCAGAAAATGACAGTTTAGTGAAGAAGCATTTTGATACATTATGAAAATATTTTCCTTATTGTCTTGTTTCTATTTAAAGCAGACTATCTTGAGCTTTGGACACCAGCTTTTCTTCAATACATAGGGCATTCACTCAACTGCAGAGGGACTATTTACTAGATGGGTATATGTTTTCTACTGAAAATCTTTAATTGTCATATTTGCTCTGGGTTAATCATTATATTATACAAATAAGTGCCATGTTGTCTCATTGCTAAATTGCCTATAGTAATTCTTATTTTGCTTGTGCTTTTAACAAGTACAGCATGATCTTATTAAAATAGAAATCTTGTTATGAAGACTGTCTCAAAAATTAAATTACATTTAAAAATTAAATTAATGAAGATTGCCTATCTCCTAGAACTGGAACGGACCTTGAAGGTCATCAAGTCCAGTCCCCTGCCTTCACAGCAGGACTAAGTACCATCCCTGACAATTTTTGCCCCAAATGGCCTCTGCAAGAATTGAACTCACAACCCCGCGTTTAGCAGGCCAATGCTCAAACCACTGAGCTATCCCTCCCCCAAATTACAGATCATAGGAACAGATGCACCGATAAGCAGTCAGGCTTGGCCAGTCTAAACTTAGTAAAAGTTAACTATCCTACAGATATGACAATTTCTCAGTATATGAAAATACTTTTCTGCAGTGTGTTGCATAAAATCCCTGAAATAAGCAGTCAGAGAGCAGATTTAATCTTATTCTATTTACCCAATGCAGAATACATCCTTTTAAACAAACACCAGAACTGAATTGATCTTATTCATCAAATATGTCACTGCATATATTTGCTTATCTAATAGACCAATTTTTTCTTCAGTTTGTTTTCTTTGGGAAATTCCTGGTGCTTATAAAGATAGAGGAACTGCTGAGCTATAGTATTCAGTGGCAGAAAGTGACTGTATATTAATGCAAGGGACTAAAGTTCCAGAGGAGATAGCATCCCTTGAAACTCTTAAAGCAAAACTCGTTGAACTTTGGATTCTTGCGTCTTGTTGACCTGGAGTGAGAGCGTGGGCTCATCATGGCTATTCTAACTTGTGTCCAACAGCAGAGGTCCTCAACAAGCCATTTGATCAGCCAGGAGTGGTTCCCAGTTGAAATGCTCCAAGTGTGGCTCCTTTCACATGATTAAGCCAAGATGAGAAGAATGGCATAGAATTGCCCAGTACTCACTAAGCTTCAAGTCTTTTGGTGTCACTGGTGCAAAATCTTCACTGAGAAAGGGAAAGTCAGACCCAACAAACATTCTAAGGATAGTTGACCTTTAATTCTATTACTTTCGTTGTTTGTGCAAAACAGAGATGGCAGGAGGACTGAATACATTGAAGGCTTGTTACTGGGTAAACAAGTTTCGGGTTCTTGCACAATACACTTCTTCCTTGCTGTACCACTAAGGCAGGATATTGCTTTCTTTATAATCACACCTGCTTATAGTGCCTTAAAGGTACCAATTTGAGACCTGAATTTCCATGTATATTCTCAGAGCAGGATTCTCCGAGCAGTGCAATCTTCATGTTAGGTGTGAGAAGGTAATTAGGTACCCATACCAGTTCAGTTCTTGGTCTCTCTGATAGTACCAAAGAACAATGTTGGCAATCAGGTATAGTTTGTCCACAAAGAACTGAAACAGCAACCAAATAACTACTGGTCCTTTGATTTCCTCCTCACTTTAAATTGTTGACTTTTGAAAGGAGCAACATAGAAATGCAAAGCTTTGTATTCCATTACCAATTTTGTAAACAATTCTGTTTCATTGCTCCCTCCTTCTTAAGATTCCCATTTATGGAATTTTTTCATATCATTCTTCTCTCAGCAGCTCCTTATACCATAGTCATTCAGTAGTCTTCATTGTTTCTAATCCCACATGAATCCTTGAGGAAATAAATTGATAAATTTCTAAGTTTTGGAGTTTTTGAACACAGGTCCATATTCAGTAAGCCATAACTTTTAGGGAGTCCTCCTGTCTTCCAAAATATAAAAATAGAAGTGTGGACCTTTTCGGTGTATTATTTTAAAGTACTTTATCCTACACAAATCTGAAAATGTATATAATTGAGACCACTTGTCTGGGAATCCGGCCCAGGTTCTAGTAGTGGTTTTGTTAATGACACACCAGATCAGCATGCTTTAATGAAGAAATTATGTTCTGTAGACTCACTTTTTGAATTAAATGTATTGTAAGCATTATTCCTCATTTAGCGTCTTTGTTCTGGGGTACACCTGAGGTGTGGAAAGGTAGCTGATAAATCCTGGTCTCTGAAAACAGGTTTAGTAAAGTGGCTGAATCTAGGGATCTCTATGGGATACTTAGTGGAAACTTACTATAGATTGGACCTCGCTGGTCCAACACCCTTGGGACTTGACCAGTCCCAGAGGATTTTGCTAGTCATATTTATCCCCCACTATCAGCTGCCACAGATCAGGCCCTAACCCTGCCTTGTGAATCTCTATCCCTCCTTTCCTGCCACACCAGGCAGACCAGCTGGGGTGTGCCAGGTTGCCTCATTGGGGCTCTCCAGGCTCTGCTGAGACTACCAGCTCCTTTGAGCAGCTATGTTGAGCAGCCCCACTGGGGTCCTGCAGGGAGCTGGGGTCCTGGCCCTGCTGGCAGCTCACTGCCAGCATCTCAAGGCCCTGCCAGCCTGAAGGGTTCCTAGACACCAGCGCTCCACCAGGACTCTAGTCCTGGAACACCTGTGGTCACCCTGGACGTATGTACTAATGGCCCCCACAGCTTTTGTGCTCTCCTTCATAAAGATGCCCAGCCAGCGTATTCATCGAGCTATGGTCCATCTGCCATACCTCCAACCTTCCTCTGGATTGGTCCTGCTCCTGTCACCAACTACACAGTTCTGTAGATGGAGCCCTTTGGAGCACAGTTCATGGACACGCAGGGCTGCATACCATCCTGCATAGGTTCTCCCACAGAATGCCTTTCATTTATTTCCACTGCCTCTTGAACTCTGTGCTCATGAAGCAAGTGGGGTAAGATTTACTCCATAAATACATATGCTACGTATCAAGTGTACCCTTTTTTCTATTACTACTACTACTAGCACTGGGCTAATACCACCAAAAAATCTGTTTGTATTAATTAAAGTCCCTTAATTCATTGTGTTTGCTCTTGAGTTTACTTTTCCATAAATATTCTAGTGAATAAGTTTACAGGCAGAAAGTCACTGACTCGGCAATTTGCAAGTCAGTATTCACAGAAAGTGTATGTCAAAGTTGTAATTGAACTATTCGCACTGGAAAGTTAACCATCATGTAATGCTTATTCAGTCATGGAATGTCTATCATCACCTGCAACCTGTGACCTATGTGACAACAAATCAGCTCACAGACAACTGATTGCAAACAAGATACAGGCCAAGAATTTTCAGAATATATTTGTCTACTAGCAAAAAAATATAAATAGCATAGTTCTCATGGACAGTTGCAATGAAGAAAAAACTCCCACAAAATCAGCACATATTCAAAGTATTTGTGTAGTTCTATTGATAATATACTGTTGTAGTAATATTTAAATTCCTTCAATAGAATGGACCAGTGGCCCATAATCAATATGCATTTCAGTGATGGATAATGAACTGAAAATACTTCACGAATGAGATCTATATTTGTGATTGTACATATAATTAACCAATGGAAAAATTTACGAACAATCATAGTGGATTCTCCATACTGACATTTTTAAAAACCAAAAGTGACTTTTTTTTTTCAAAAAGATATCCTCTAGCATTTATTCAAGGGAAGTTTTATAGCATGAGTTATACCGCAGATCAGACTAGATCACAAGGGTCCTTTATGATCTTGAAATCCATGGATCTATGATCATATAAGTAATTAATATGGGGGGGTGTATACCTGGAAATATGTTTGTATCACTGGGTGTGTATATATAAATAAAACACATACATTAGGGATTCTTGCATATGTGGTTTCTAAGGAGTTTTAGGATCTTTTGCACACTTTACAAATCAATGGTGCCTTTAATTGCAGGGCCTTGTAAGATACCTTTTGAATGAAAGAAATGTTTCTCTTTAATAGTTGGTGACAGCAAATAAATAACAAAAAAGGTCCCAAGTGGTTAATATAATTACAGAAGTACTTCAGTCAGGATAATTGAAATGTTATAGAAAATACTTTGGTTTGTTTCCACATATTTGGTTGTTTATCTGCTGCCAATTAGTAAATCTGTATAGTTTTGTTAATGTAATAAGATATATTGAATGAGCACATAAATGGCATGCCCATTGAGTGCATACATGAACAGTTATTGGAATTAATTTTAGGAATATGTCGTGTCATTTTCCAATTCTCTCTTCTGCTTACTGTCTCTGATCTTTCAATTAACTACAAATCAATTTTGTGGAAAAAAATCAGTAAATACTTTTCTGTTTACTCTCATCCAGTCTCAATTTAAAAACAAAACACTTGGGCCAGATGCTCATTTTCACTAAGTCCCCTCTGCCAGAGTAAAGGGATATGAAGGTATGTCTATACTGCACGCTTGTTTTGGAGTAAGCTCTTCCAGAAGAAATATTCAGAAATATTTTATTTCAAAATAGAGCATCCACACTACAGGGAAGCTTCAAAATTAGTCTGAGGCAAGTCCCCTAATGTGAACGCACTATCTCTATTTAGAGCCCAAGGAAGAACTGGGGAAAAATTACATAGCATGGAGCATCCACACGGCAGCTATTTTGAAATAGCTATTTCGGAAGAGGAATTATTCCTTGAGGAATAAGTTTTAACCAGCCTGATTAAAGATGTAAATCAAGTCCTGTATGATTTATAGGAGGTCATAAATCTAATATTGGGTATGTCTACACTACAGAGTTAGTTCGAACTAACTTAGTTCGAATTAACTAATTAGTTAATTCGAACTAAGCTAATTCGAACTAACGCGTCTAGAACTAAAAACTAGTTCGAATTAGCGTTTTGCTAATTTGAACTAGCATGTCCACATTGAGTGGACCCTGAACAGGGCTTAAGGATGGCCGGAAGCAGTGCCGGCAGGGCATCAGAGGAGGACTTAGAGCGTGGAGATTCTGTCTCAGGCTAGCCGAGGGCTGCGCTTAAAGGGACCCGACCCCCACCCCGGACAGACAGTTCTCAGGGGTGCCCCGCTTGCAAACCAGACCTGGCTTGGCATGCCCGGAGTGCCCACACTGGGCACATCACAGCACTCGGCCATCAGACCGCCTGCACTTGCCGCAGGCTGCCATCTGGGGAGAGGGGGCAATTGGGGGGCTGCAGGAGAGCTTCCACCCCCAGAAGCCCGCAGAGCCAGCCCAGTCCTCCCCATCAGGGGTTCGTATCCCATTCCTCCCTCACTTCCTTCCATTTACCCTTCCCTAACCCCCCTTCCTGATGTACAAAATAAAGATAACGTTTCTTCCAACATTGACTCTGTCTTTATTGAACAAAACTGGGGGAGACTGGGAAAAGGAGGTGGGAGAGGGGAAGAGAAAGGCTGGGAAAGGGGACGGCAACTAACATGGTCAGGGGTTGGGAACAGGTCCCAGATGAAGAGAGGCTACAGAGACTGGGACTGTTCAGCTTAGAAAAGAGGAGATGGAGCGGGGACAGGATAGAGGTCTCTAAAAGCAGGGGTTGGGTGGAGAGGGTGCATTCAGAAAAGTTCTTCATGAGTTCCCATAAAGAAGGACTAGAGGACCCCAAAGGAAAGGAATGGGTAGCAGGCTTCAAACTAGTAAGAGAAAGTTGTTCTTCTTCACAAAGCAAATAGTTAACCTGTGGAACTCCTTGTTGAAGGAGGCTCTGAAGGCTACAACTAGAACAGAGTTTAAAGGGAAGTGAGATCAAGTCATGGAGGTTGGGTCCATGGAGTAGTCTTAGCCAGGGGGTAGGAGTGGTGTCCCTGCCCAAAGTTTGTGGAAGGCTGGAGAGGGATGGCACGAGACAAATGGCTTGGTCACTGTCTTTGGTCCATCCCCTCCAGGGTCCCTAGGGTTGGCCGCTGTTGGCAGACAGGCTACTGGGCTAGATGGACCTTTGGTCTGACCCAGTACGGCCATTGTAAGCTCAGGGCTCAGGGTCGGGGGTCTCAGTGGACCCCCTTGATTTTCAGGCACACCTGCTCCTGGGTGGCCAGGCTGGCAGCTCTCCTGCCCTAGACGGCCACTTTCCTGTGCCTAGTGTGGAGATCGTGGACGAGGTCCACGATGTCTGCACTAGCCCAGGAAGGTGCCCGCCTCTTGCGGTCCCGGGCAAGCTCCCGGGAGCCGCCAGCCTGGTCCCGGGAAGAGGGGGTGGGATGGGGGACATCGGGTGGGTGGCTCTGCGCCGTGCCAGGTGCAGGGTCTGCTGGCTGGGTGCTGGCAGGCTTGCACCTGGCACGGGCACCGTAGCCAGCCCGTGCCCCTTTAAGGGGTCCGGGGCCAGGAGGGGGGCAGACGAGTTTCCCTGGTGTTGGCCAGAGTGGCCACCAGGGAAACCTGGGGAGGGCTAGCCTCCCACTAGTTCGAATTAAGGGGCTACACACCCCTTAATTCGAACTAGTAAGTTCGAACTAGGCTTAATCCTCGTAAAATGAGGTTTTCCTAGCTCGAACTAAGCGCTCCGCTAGTTCGATTTAAATTCGAACTAGCGGAGCGCTAGTGTAGCGCCTATGAATGTTAGTTCGAATTAACGTCTGTTAATTCGAACTACCATTGTAGTGTAGACATACCCATTGAGAATAACGTTCCTGACACACTTGAAGGAGACCAGCGTTTAGTACTATTGTCTGTAATGCTTGGATGTGTATTTCATGATCGTTTAGTTAAACGAAATTAAATGACAAAAGTGAAACCAATGAAATAGATAATACTCCTCAAGACTTGGGGTAGGTCTACACTTCAATTGGTGTGTGTAATCGCAACATATGTGGACATACCTGAGCTAGTTCCTAGGATACCAGTAGCTGTGAATCTGTAACTACCTGGAGTTTAGTGTGGGCAGTACAGTCCTACCTGGAACCCTGGGTAATTACTTAGACACCTAGCATTCATTAAAGTCCATTCTCTTTCATAGCTCCATAGCTGTCAGTATCCAAGCTACCTAGACTAAAGCTTGTTCAGATTTGTCCAGGAGTACTGCAATCATACACTCCAATTGCCCAGTAGATATAGCTTTGGTTTCTGATCCTGCACACAATTGTGTATATGTGCTCAAATGAATTGTTCCATAAAGATATGCAAGTATTTAAGAATTTGCAGGTTCCGGGCATTAGCTTGCTGACTTTTCAGAGTGAGGAAATTCACTTTTTAAAACTCTACTTAGCATCACATTTTTAATTCATTATTTCTGTAGTGTTTCCTATGAAGCTATAAACTTTAGAAGAAGATGACTTAACAGGAAGATCAAAATGGGAGAGAGACAGCTGTGTGGCTTAGAGGTCAGTGTTTTCTTTGGCATTTAAGTGGACAGTAGACTGTTATACTGAAACATGATTCACTACAAGTGAAATAAATTCCTTATATTATACTGAGTATGAAAACTGGACACTCACTAGGTATTATATGCAAGACTTTTTATTTTTGTGTTGGTGTCCCTCCTTACACACAAGAAACTTGGTTTCTGAAAAGTATGCTATTGTTCTTAATGGACAACTATAAGGTCTTTGCAAGTTGTATATGAAACCTCAAAGTGATTCAATTTCCCTTGAAATCCTACACACACAACAGATCGATTTCCTGTTTAATTGGGTTACAATTTGGATTTGGATACAGTTCTGGTTTTTTGAAAAGACGTCTGCCAATGCTTGACTTGTAGAAGAGGTAAGAACCTGTAGCTACTAATCCTGCCCCAAGTTGATAAACAGTCATAACAGCAGAATGACACATAAGGAGAAACAGTTCTATGTAGGTTTTTATGCCATTCTCACCTAGTATCTAAGCACTTTCCAGAAGCGTATTAAGCAACTTGACCCCCAAAAAATGTTGTATGGTTTGTTCTTTCTCCCACCCTCCCAAGAGGTAGAGAACTGTAAATGCAGAGGTATGTTTAAAAGTATACACAGCTCTGTGTGTGGTAGAGAACATAGAGAGGTGTGCTCTGCACTTGAAGTGGAAAGTGGTGATACTTATGGTGGTCCTTCGTTCCTATGAGAGTTCACTTGACAGTTCTGTCCCTGTGAAAGTGCCATCACATGCCCAATGAGCTTTACCCTTATTGTACAGAGCTCTGTTGTGCCAGGGAGGGTGGATGTCAACCACAGTCCTTGCTCCTGAGCATTAGGTGATCTTTTTTATATTTTGTTCTCAGGCCATTGTGTACCTCGATAATAAAATCAAGACTTTGAGCTGGATTCAGTGTTCTCTAAGGAGCTAATGTAGGACACAGAGGTCAGGTTTTATTTGCTCATAATGGTCCATGTTGGTGAGGAGACGTTGCAAAGTTCTGCACTGGATGGTCTTTCCTAAGGGCTGATACACTTATGCCCAGGTATATGGCATTCCTGTAGTGGAGGCCATTATACCGTTCACCAAAGTTAAATGGAAACTGTTTGACCTCTGGAGATGGTAGAGATCCCTGCTCATGGAAATATCTATGTGAATTTTAGCATCAGTAAAAAAACAAGAACACTTGTAACAAGGGACTGAATTGAGACGGGGATAGCCTCTGATAAAGAAACTTGATAAATTCCTCTTGGATGTTTTCTAGTTTAGTGTCTTCTCTGATGTTTCAAAAATTTATGTCCAAAAGATACATGCCCCCTGGTTTGGTTAGGCTATTTACAGTAATTAAGAGGTTGCTGTCTACTAATAACCAATGTTTCAAATTGCATATATTCTATGCAATGGCTAGTAACTCAAATGATTATGACATACAGTGGTAAGGTGACTAAATAGCCTGATTTCTCCTCCTTGGGCCCTAATTTTATTCTTCCAATTTAGTGTGTGAACTTCTTTGAAATGTGGTAGTGACATATTCACTCTCAGTGCCTCAGGGTTAGTGGCAACTTGACAAGGGAATGATAGGCTCAATTTTATGCCAGGAATAGCCTTCCCATCTAAAGCACCTTTTAAAGCAACACAATCTTTACAATTAGTCTGATTTCAAGAAATTGGGACCTTTATATTAGTATGAGTTCAGTATTAGGCTCTCTGAGGCTATGACTACACTATAGGCTTCTTGCACAAGAAGCTTTTTGCAGAAGAGATCTTCCGCAAAAACGTCTAGTGCAAGAGCACGTCCACACTGCAAAAGTGATGCGCTTTTGTGCAAGAGAGCATCTAGACTGCATGGACGCTCTCTCGCAAGAAAGCTCTGATTGACATTAACAGAATGGTCTCCAGGGCACCTGCTTCTTTTGATAGGCTGTTGTTGTGCAAAAAAACCCTGTTTCCCGTCCCCACACACCATTTTGCACAAGAGCTCTTGTGCAAAAAGGAGTTATTCCTCGTAGAAAGAGGAATACCTATACTGCAAAAACTCCTCTGTTCTGTTGATTCACAGTACATTTTCTTGCGCAAAAATGCTTTTGAGGTGTGGACACTCCACGAGTTTTTGTGCAAGAATGGCCGTTTTTGCGCAAAAACTCTGCAATGTAGACATAGCCTGATAGGCCAAATACTAGGTCTTTTTTCAGTCTTCACTTGCTCGGTTGTCTGACAAACTCCCATTGCAGTCAAGGCACCAAGATTTGGTCTATTTTTTTATTTTTTATCATACAATATACAAAGCACAAATAAATGGTCTCTCTATCTCCAGATTTTCACAATCAAAACTTGTCTGTGGAAGATGACATGGTACAAGATAAATTCAGAATTGGTCTGAATGAGTGAAAAATCTATGAAGGATTCTGAGCTATTTAATGACATACTTCTCAAATGTCTCACATTTCAAAGGACAACATTCCTTTTAGTCCCAGAACTAACATTTCACACAAATGAGTGTCATCTCCTTTTAATGTGGGAAAAATAGATTAAATCAGAAATAAGGAATTATGAATATGAGGTTGTAGAATTTTTTGTGCTGAAGGACTAAATCTCATAGTATTTTTCATTTCTTGCTTGATTTGTGTGTGCGTTTTCCTCATTCACAGTCTGTCACACAATGCAATCTATACTTGAGATTTGGCTGGTAGAAAGTTGTGTTCAGTAGTGACTTTAAAGGCTGTGTAAGCTGATCAAAAATTGATGTATAAGAAGAAAAACAATTCAATATGTAGTGAAATGGCATTTTTCAAGTGCAAAAAAATTGTGTCCTATTCATACGGAGGGCATAGAAGAATGGTGTAGAAGGCGAAGCAAGTAATAGAGCTAGTCAGCATTTTTTCATTTAAACTCTTCTCAATGGAAAACAGCTGTTCAATAAAGATTTTTTAAATTTCAATTTTTCAATGAAAAAATACATTTTTGCCGTAAAAATACACACATTATTTTTGTTTAATTCTTTTATCCAAAAAATAAATCATTTGTAGGGAAAAATTAGCAGGTGAAAACAGTAAAGAGAATTTTTTTTCTACCAGTTCTAGATATGAGCTAGTGTACCATGTTCTAAGCTTAATCATATCTGTATAAATCTGAATAACTCCATTGATTTGTATAATGAGATAAAGGCAGAATCTTGCCCTGGGGTTTTTCTGATGTCTGCTGGGTGTCCTTATGCTTTATCCCATGATAAAAGGGAAAGAGGGTCAGTGAGGGAAAAAAAACTGATTCGTTTTGTTCAGGATGTTTTGATATGAAAATGTGTTGGATTTTCAGAAAATAATGAAAATTAATGTACAATCCTTCTTTACATTTTTCCTTGTCCTAAAGCCTACTTTGGGTATGATTCATACATGATTTTTGAGGCTTTTATTAACCAAACTGTGAAATGTTCAGGGGGTTATCCCTCAACTGCTAATAATGATATGTTCATATTTTTTCCTGTAGTATTATTAGGCACTGTAAATGCAGGGAATCAGCACTTCAAAGTATAACAGAAAATAATTTCCAAAGTAAAGTGTTACATGAGGAACTGAACATCCAGCAGGTTATTTATAGTGATTTTTTTTTGTCTAAGTGGTTAAAAAAACCTTTTTTCTTAAGAAAAAATTGTGCTTTGCAAGACATGAAAAAGTCTCTTAAATATAGAATTACTCCCAATTTGTGGAAAGTTCCCAATATAATTCTGCTTCATCAGATGGTATGTATATTTATCCAGTCATTTTGCATGGACATATGATTATTATAGAAGACAGAAGGAGAATTTTTAGCACATTTCTATAGTTATCAAAACTATTCTTTAAGAATAAGAGAGTTCAGTTTAGGGACATAGAGAAAGCACTGGTAAATCCATCTTTTTTACTGTAAGAGGCTTCTAATAGATTATTCCCATTGTATGTTTGAAAGACATGAATAAGTAGAAAATTGTGTAACAATAGCCCAGAATAACATTTGTTATTCTGTTAGGATGTCAGACGAGATCTAATTTTGTGCAACTACAGATTGCAAATAGATCTCTGAATTTTTTTTTATTTTGATCAACAAAATATTGCATTTAGAGTCAAATGTGTAAATATAAGAGGTGAAGTAATGGTGAGGAAATCTGTATATAGAACACTTTTTCCAGAAAGTCCACATCTGTTCATGCAAACCAACATGTATGTTTACAGATGGGCAGAATAAATGGAAAATTCAGGTTCCAAAGTGCCCAACTACTTATCTGCACTAGATTGCAATTTTCCATAACCAATCTGTGTATACACAAATTTAAAGGATCCTACATTTTGTAATTTGCTTACTTTTGAACTGTGACACTTTGCCTCTGTTTTTAACATCCTCTCATATTGTTTGGAAATGAATTGATTTCAGCTTTTATAAATGTTTTGTGCAACTTAGGATATGAGAGAGATAGAATGACTGCTGGGAATTCTTATGAAGTATTTTAAGACCCATAACTCTATAACTGACTACCACAAATTATATTAAAGGAAGAGAATTAAAACAGTTATCCCTTTGCTGATGGAAATTGGCAGCTGCATCACACATTTTCTTAGTGAAATAGATTCAGTGGATTTAATGGAGGACATAAAATAACTTCCATTGAGATATGAGGTATTTAGTGCTTAAATAAAGACCTGATAGATATAAAGCCAATATGAACCATATATGAGAAGCTCAATATAAAATATGGAATGTAATGAAGATAACCAGAAAACACGTTTAAATTTCCAGGAGTGAAAATACACCCATTTTTAAGAAGTGAACTCATGACTATTGCTGTAGTACACCTTTATTAACATACCTTTATTAGTACCGTATATACTCGAGTATAAGACGAGTTTTTCAGCACAGTTTTTGTGCTGAAAAATGCCCCCCTCGGCTTATACTCGAGTCAGCCTCCTGCTCGCGGGCGGGCTCAGCGCATCTCTGCCGCCGGCCGGGTCTAGACGCGTGAGCCCGGAGCTCCGGCCCCCCAGCCCCTGCCCTCCTGGCCCTTCCGGCCCCTGGCCTCCTGGCCCTCCCGGCCCCCCTGTCCCCTTGTCCCCCCGAGCCCCTGCCCTCCTGGCCCACCCAGTCCCTGCCCCCTCGGCCCCCCAGCCCCTGCCCTCCTGGCTCTCCTGGCCCCCCAGCCCCTGCCTGCCCGGCACCATGGGCCCTTGCCGCGTGGGAGGAAGGGCATTTGGGGCCGTTCGCCATGACGCTCGGGTGCAGCGCTGAGCTCGGGAACAGCTGGGCCAGGAGCCGACTCGGCACCATGGGCGTCTGTTCTGGAAGCGCCCGGGAGCCCTGATCACGAGCTTGGGCCCGATTCTGGGGCAGGTGCTCATTGGCCCATCGACGCCCGGCCCGGGTCTCACACAGCCCCCCCCCCCCCCCCCCGCTGGCTCATTGGCCCATCGATGCCCGGCTCTGGTCTCTCACAGCCCCCCCCCCCGCTGGCTCGTTTAGAGGGGGCTCGTTGGCAGGCGAGGGGGCCGGAACGTGGGGGCTGTGGGGCGGGGGCGGGGGCGGCGGGGGCTGAGCTGTGGCCGTGCCTGCAGAACCATATTGTTTTTGTTGACCCCCTTTTCCCCTTACAGAGCTAGGTTATTGTTTTTCTTTGAAATAAATATTCATGTAATTTTATTGGTATCTATCTTCATTTTTTACATTTACCAGTAGCTGCCTCATTTCCTACCCTAGGCTTATACTCGAGTCAATATTTTTTCCCAGTTCTTTGGGGTAAAATTAGGTGCCTCGGCTTATATTCGGGTCGGCTTATACTCGAGTATATACGGTATATCTTTTTTAACAATGGGTATGTCTACACAACAGCAATATTTTGAAATCACTGATGTTATTTCAAAATAACAAAATGTGCATCTACACAGCAAGCCGTTATTTCAAAATAATGGTGAGTCGGAAGACTACTTACTCTGACTCCTGTAACCCTCATTTTATGGGGAGTAAAGGAAGTCAAAGGAAAAGTGTTCATCCTTTGACTTCCTGCTGTAGTCAGCGCCAAAAGCAGCATTAAGCTCTTTCGACTTCAGCCACGCAATTAAAGTAGCTGAAGTCGAGTAGCTTAATTCGACTTTTGCCCTGCTGTGTAGATGTGCTCAATGAGTGGAATAACTTACCAAAGGTCACATGGATTTTCTAAGAGAGAAATTTCTAGGAATTATTTTTGGGCATTTCTTCCATACAGGGGTACATGATCACAATAGTCCCTTCTAGGTTCAGAATCTGACACTGGTAGCTATTTGCGACTGAGTACTCACTGTGTAAATGTAACCAATCAGTAAACATAAATTAGAAGCCTCCTGTCTGTGCCTCCGCCACAGTGTTTTTGAGATCATTAGAGCCCCAGCTATTGAGCTTTGCTCTTTAGCTCAAGATGTTGCAGATTTTTCTTTTTGTACTGTGGAGATTCAGAAGGTGCAGAATTCCCAGTGTGTCAGTCAAGATGGTAACCATCACAAAAAATAAAATAGAAAATAGAGCATGTACCATTTCCATGAATAACACTCTCCTTTCTGGAGCTTCAGAGGGTAGCCAAGTTAGTCTATTACAGAAAAAAAAAACAAATGGTCTGGTAGCACTTTATAGACTAACAAAGCATGTAGATGGTATCATGAGCTTTTGTGAGCACAGCCCACTTCTTCAGATGACCGGAGTTATGAGTTTAGGATATGCACACCCAAAATAAATAGGAGAGGGGAAGGGGAGTGGGGAGGGGGGAAAAAGGAAGGGGAGTGGGAAACAAACTAACTTCTGCCTGAATTTCAGGCAACTAACTGCCTATATCTGCTTCTGAACAGGTATTAAACAGCTCATTTTTTAATAAATGGAAATATGTTGTGCCTTACTTCATTTGTTTTGCAGCAATTTGAGGAAACTGACTTTAGGCAAAGAGGACAGTGTCCTAAATTCTTTCATAGAATGCTATTAGCATTTATGATTGTGTGCATATGCCTGCATGTACCTTAGGTGCTATGAAAGCTTTATAATTTCTCTCAAAATATTTTGCTGTTGTACGCATGCAATGAAATGTTCTTTTGTGGCTATATTTCAAATATTACAAAAAAAAAAATCTTGTTAGATTTCCACAAAGCCCACAGCATTACTGCAGCTTACTGTCTTGCAGTGATCCGCCTGACAGGAATGTTTTGACTGGGATTGCTAATCTTTCATTATCTCCAATAGAGCTGCTCTGACATAGATGAACTGTGCTGAAGAGAAACTTCTTGATGATGGCAAACCAGTAATATCTGCCTGGATAAAAATGGTAAAGATAAAGATCTGGGGATCCCTTTTTTAATCCAACTAGATTTCTCAAAGTTCTTGAGGAAAAAGCATTAATTACCCATATAACAATTCTAAAACTGAATTCACTCCCAAAATATTTATTCCAGGACATATGCGTATTTCTGCTTTGCTCTTTATTTGCAGTCTGGTGCAAGCCCATACTGGGCTTTACAAACATGTTGATTACCCTAACTTAATTAATTTTGGGTCAAAAAGGCTAGTGCAGACATACTCAGATATTTAGTAGAATAACATTTTGTGTCTTAGCACTTCTGCTATAATGCATTTAGAATGCTCTCCTTCATTAAATAACAGAGAAAGTGTGTATTTAAAGACAATCCAAAGCTATGTGATTGTATGCCGTATTCAAGATGTGGGCATATCATGAAGTTATATAAGGGCAATAAGATATTTTCCATCTTATTCTCTATCCCTTTTTTAATTATTCCTAACATCCTGTTTGCTTTTTCAACTGCCGCTGCACACTACGTGGATGTCTTCAGAGAACTATCCACGATGACTCCAAGATCTCTTTCCTGATTAGTTGTAGCTAAATTAGCCCCCATCATATTTTATATATATATAGATATAGATATAGGTATAGATATATAGTTGGGGTTATTTTTTCCAATGTGCATTACTTTACATTTATCCACATTAAATTTAATTTGCCATTTTGTTGCCCAGTCTAAATGTTTCTATTGCATACTTCTGATTGATTGCTATTGGAACTCTCTTGAATACAATTAATTTTACCAGGTACTTCATATTCTGCATGGAAAAGTGTGGTCACCCTAGCCAAGTTCCATATAGTTTTCTATAGAAGTGATGAAACTTGGAGTGGGGGAGAGGTTAGTGCTGGGGAGGCAAACCTTTTTAGGGTTAGAGGCCACTAACCCTTCAGAAGAATCAGCTGGGGGCTGCACACAAGTCAGAAGAAAAAAAACCTCACCACATTCCCTCACCTAGTTGATTTTGTGTGCTCCAGCCCCATGGTAGGGCAGCAGGGGTGGGGAAAGGACTGGAGTGACAGTTTAGCTGTGTCTACACTGGCAGGTTATTGCACAAGAATGGCTGTTCTTCTGCAGAATGTCCACACTGCCCACCCGCTCTTGTGCAAGATTTGTAGTATGGTGTGGTAAGAGAGGGCTTCGTGTGCAAGAGCCACACTCTTTTCTAACAGGTGTAAGCTCTCTTGCTCAAGAGGTCTTGCGCAAGAGGGCAGTGTGGTCGCGCGGCAGCGGTTTCTTGCGGAAGAAAGCCCTATGGCTAAAGTGGCCAACAGAGCTTTCTTGCGCAAGAGAGTGTCCACACTGCCATGGATGCTCTTGGGCAAAAGCACAGCTCGCACATGGCAGTGTGGACAGGTTCCTGTGCAAGAGTTTTTTAACAAGAACCCTTGCGCAAAATGTTCTTGTGCAATAACCCACCAGTGTAGACATAACCTATGTGTTCCCCAATGCTGGCGGCCAAATCCAGCCTTGGGTTATAGAAAAAAGACATTTAGAATGAGGGTGGGGATGTCTAGAGTGAAAACAACACAAAATGATTGAGTGGCCTTACTTTCCTCTGCCTGATGGGATCACTTCAATGTTCTTGGAATTCAGTCCTGGAGGCTGAAGTTTCTTTGACCTTTAGGATTGGCCCTTTCCTAAGATTTGTTTGTTCTTCATCCCCAGTAATGATTGGTGTGACACTGCATGAATTCTAATGCCCTTAGCAAATGGCATTATGCCGTAAAATGAACAAAAACTTTTTTCTATTTGTTTAAATTTAAATATTTCTTAATGGAAAACTCCCAGTGGGGAGTGTGGTTGACTTTTGCATGCCCTTGTTTGCAAATCAGAAAATACTGTATCACGCCCTGCCCTGATATCTCCAGTCCCAGGAGTCTGTGTCTGTGACTCAAACTTCTTTAGACTGTGGCTTAAACCTAGCACTCTGGCTATGGTAGGAGATGCTTCTATTAAAATTAAACCCCACAGGTTGAGTTGTCAATGTTTATCACTGAAACTCTGTGAACTCTTTTAGGTAGCTGGGTGTGGTTGCTCTAGCTTATGCTCTGAAAATTGCCCAAAGCATCTTTACAATAATGAGCATGGTCTGACTGCATGAGATACAGCTCCAAAATCGCTGGCTGATGCACAAGTCACAGCATAAGCAACTTGATAGGGATCCAGCAATTTTCCAATTTTGAGGAAAATAGAAGTAAATCACCAATAAATGTTGGCCTTTTAGGTCCAGGTAGAACTATCTCACTTAGCCAGATGAGCTGCTTTCCAGGAGTGGAGGAGAGTGGAGTAATAAGCATCAGAGTATAAAACAAAGGTTTGAAAAAAATCTGACCTGAGTAGCTGGCTTAACCACATAATTCCCATCAAGTTCAATGGGAATGCATGGCTAAATCCCTGAGACAAGATGACAGTTTTAGATAACTTCCACTGCTAATTGGATTTCTACACATATGATGCCAGGTATCTGACATTGAACACTGCAAGAGACTAGCATTTCTGCGGCTGACTTCATAAAAATGAAGTTAACATTGTGGGCTTGACATGCATCATTGCACTTTGTTGTAACAAAATTTTTTTAAAAAATAGTGTTGGCAGAGGGATGGTATGGAATAGATGATTAGGAGGCAGATTCTATTGTGAGGAAATGCTTTAATTAGGACCAGTGGAAAAGAGATGCAATCTTTGACAGGGACAAAATGAATTGGCTGTTTGAAGAGGATTGCTCTCCCAGCCATATGCTGACTGCAGAAAGTATTTTGAGCTAAGCTTTGTCTGGCAACGAAGAAATAGAAAAGAAAACGAGGGGGAACTCCAAGTTGGAGACCAGCAATATTGCAGGTAAAGTGAGCATAGTGGAATACCATCCACTCATCTGTAAATGCTCTGTTTGAATCTTGTAAAATGGATTCACTTGAGAAATCACCTGAACAGCAAAGAGTAAACCCTAAAGGTAATAACCGAGCTTCCAGACCTGTTCCTTCACTGAACAGACAAGTTAGTCTCTTCCTTAAACACGTGCCAATTAATAGATTGGCATTGCAATAATTGTTTTATTGAATACTAGAGGATTTACTGGACATTCCTCGGGTCCTGGGAATGAGGGGTTCAGTATGTAGCCAGCTCTGGGGAAAGAGGACATCCCCAGCCCTCTGTCACAACAGCAGCTTGGGACCAGGTGAGAAATACATAGCCTACATAGCTACAGTGGGCCCAGATGAGGGAGGGAGGGAGGGCCATGTCCAGCTGTGAGACAAAGACCGATAAATACACAAACAGCCAAACAATCTGAAATATATATTTAGATACCTGTCCCTTTCTCCACCCCTTCTCCCTGCTATCCCAGTGGGGTTATAACTGTCCCAGTCCTCATCTCTTGCCTCTTGCTGCCCACTTGTGGTCATTGTACACAATAACTATCTCGTCTAACAGTCCCCTCTCTTTCCATTTAATGAGAAACAGTTGTAATCCAGGCACATCCCATTGTCCTGGCACAACCAAACCCTTAATTTGCTTTAAGTTATAAGGGAAAGCTGCATTCCAAATGTGGTGGTCCTAGCTCTTACCATTTAGGAGCTCTTGAACAAACAGACTCACAAATGAATGGGCAGACAGACACACAAAATCTTTCAAATATATAGTAGGTAGCAATGATACAAGTGGTGCAGGTTTTTGGTTTTTAGAGGCTTCATAATTTTTTAAGATAAGTTTCTCTTAAATTGATATATTTGGGGTTCTCTACTTACAAATTAGTTTTATTCACACCATTAGTTATTTTGGTATAAATCCTCAGGTGCCTTATTTTGACTTAAATCAAACCCAACCTTGAATCAAATAAGGCACTGTTGTCCAGATTTGAGAATGTCCATGCACAGAAATGCACCAGAATATCTCAAGGTACAACTTAAAGCTGATTAACTTTTTTTTTTATTCCAGTTTGCATAGTAGAGACAAGCCCTTTGTTTAATTTTCTACATATTGCTAAACCTCAAAAGAAAGTTATAGAGAGAGTGCATAGTGTTAATTGTCTGTACAGTTTTACACAATCCAGAAAATAGTCACCCATTAAGGTGGGAATACTGCACTATTGTCCACTTTAGGGTATGTCTACACTGCATGGCTATTTTGGGACACTAGAGGTTTCCTGAAATAACTACCTAATGGGGCATCTGAGTGATGCTCCCAGGTGGGTGGAGCTTGAGCCCAGAACTCCCCATGTCAATGCAGTATCCCCTAGGCCACTTGAAAACCCACCCCATCTTCCTACCTTCAGGGTGTCCCTTATCTGGCCTTCTTAATGGGGCAGCTGGTGCTGGTGGCAGTGATGCTCCTATGTGGGCAGGGCTTGAACCTCCAACCCTGGGGTCCCCAGATTAATGTCCTAATCCACTCCAGAACTGACCCTATCTTTCAGGGCGTCCCTTATCTGGCCCTCCTAATGGGGCAGTTACTTTTCGAAATAACGGGTGCGCTATTTTGCCATCCAAGTAAACCTTGCTTCATGAGGGATAAAGGATGGCTTGAAATAGCACATTATTTCAAAATTTGGCACTGTGTAGATGTGCAAATTGCATATCTTATTTCAAGTTTAGGGTGCTGTACATACGCATTTTTAAAGACAGACCAACTAAAATAAATATGACAATTTAACACATTTTAAAAATCCAAACAGTGCATTCAAAAAAAGAAAAGAAATAATAATACATTTCACAATCCCTTTCTAATAGTCTGTGTCTCACACATTTGCATCAGATGTGATGTCAGTAGGTTTACTATATATTGTATTTTCCATTCTTTGCCAGATGCCCAACAGTTTATTCTAGTAATTTTAATTTTATTATGAGAGCACTGTACCTGGGCTCTGCATTGATTTTGCATGTCGCTTTCACTGTAAGCCTTGTCTCAAAAATCATTAATGACTAAATGAGCCTTCCAGGTACTGTAGCCACACTGACTTCTCATCTTTCTTCCCACAGGAGGTGGCCTTTGCAGATTATGTAAACCAAACCACAACAGTGGGCCAGCTACCAATAATAATGAAAAAATAGCTCAAACAATGCCAGCAATTTAGATAAAATTATTGACCTTATTCTGATGGCTTTCCTTGGTTCAGGAGAAAAAAAACACAACAGCATTTAAAATGTGATAAAACTGTTCTCTATTCAAGAGCCGTCTCAAGAGAGGGAATACATTTTTAGCTGAATAACCTTGTATCTTAGATGCTTGATTTTATTTTATTTTATTTTTGACATGGTCACTATTATTACTCTAGGACAGACTAAATGATCATAAGGGTCCGTTCTGAGCTAGGGATATTAAATATTGGTTAATTGAATAGTCGATTAACCTCATGAATTTTTATTGGTTAGTCAACTATTCTATAACTAGCCAATTAGCCCATCATAAGACAGGATTTTCATGTCTCTCCTCCACGTAGGTCTTCTCTCCAGAGCCTCCGGTCTCTCGCTCTGTCTCTCTTTTTCTCTCCTCCTCCTCCTGCCTCCTCCTCTCTGTCTGTCAGCTCTCCTCCGCCTCCTGCCTTTCTCTCAGTCTCTCTTTTTCTCCTCTCCTCCCCCACCTGCATCTCACTTGGGGGACCGCGGAGCCCAAACAGCCGTTTGGAGCCCAAACGGTCGCTTGCACCACTTGCTCCCACATGGTGGCCCGGCTGAGTGGCACAGAAGTCAGCTGAGTGCCACGGCGGGAGGCGAAGGACGTGACTTAGGCAACAGCACCACCCAGAGGGAACAGCCAGGGAGGAAACAGTGCCGCCCAGAGGGAACAGCCAGCATTTCAGCGTTACAGAGTCACAGACATTGGGCTACTATGATAGAACAAGGCCAGCAGCCAATGCGCTCCATCCCCACTCCCGAGGAGTCCCCTGCCACTCCACGCTGATACAGAGGCAGCAGCCTGGGGTGGGTTTAAAAACCAGCTCCCCTTACCCACTGGCTGCCTGTCATCCTTCACTGCTGCACAGCATGGGATGGCAGCAGCCTCTATCCAGGGGAATGGGTGGGTCTGAGCTCCCGGACCTGGAGCAAGCCAGAACTGAGTGGAGCTGTCTTCCTGCCTGGCTCCTAATACATGTTTAATGCAGAGCCTCAGAAGAGATAGGTCCTGGATCTGGTGTGAGCCAGGAATTAGTCAGGCTGCTGGCCAGCCTGCTAAAAAATTTACTGGCAAAGGGGGTTGAAGAAATGCATGTAGTCTATAGTATTAATGTAGAAGCTTTTGCTTATTGGTTAATCAGTTACTTGACTACAGTATTACATCCCTATTCTGAACTGGATTGATTAAACAACAGTGCCCATAGTTCTGTCCTCCACAGTCAGTTGTGGGTACAAATTGCAGTGTAAGGGTATCTTACTGCACCTGCAAATCAGCTCTTACATTTCTTACTTTAAGACCTCTGGATAAGTGTTGTATCCACAGTTAGGGAAAGTGAAATGACTTGCCCAATGTCATGGAGTAGGTTGCTTGGAACAGAACTCCTGCCTTCTGAGTCCTATTCCATCATCCTTACTCTCACACAGCCTCCCATTGATTCAGGGAGAACAAAGAGAGGCTTTCTGCTTTTGCAAATCTTGCTGTTTGTGCCATTTCCAGTGTTGTAGCGCTGCTGGTGCCAGGGTATTACTAAGACAAGGTAGGTGGGGTAATATCTATTGGTGAAAGAGACAAGCTTTCAATTTACACAGAGCTCTTCTTCAGGTCTGGGGAAGGAATGCAGAATGTGATTGATAAATACAAGGTGGAACAGGCTGTCTAGCATAAATAGTTAGTGCAAATTGTAAGGGACCATTCAATGTCTAGTTAAATCTATGAAGTTGTAAGACAAAAAACGGGGCAGAGGAAGAGGACATTAGTGGTTCTTTAGATTGTTGCAATAGCCATAAAACCAGTGTCTTTAAAAAGTCCATGATTTGTTAGTGTCTAGTCCAGTTATGAACTTAAGTTCCCAAACTTTTTTTTGTTCTTCCCCTTTCCCCTCCCCCTCCACTTCACAAAGTGTGTGCTGTGTCTGGCAGCTGGAAACTGTTGGCTTCTAATTAAAGTATGAATTGTAGAAGCCTCTGCTGATTGGCTGAGCCTTGGTAGGCAGTCCAGAGAGTTATAAAGCAGTGAGCAAGAGACCAAGGAGCTTGCAAACAGGTGAGTGCTAACAGGGAGTTTAGAGAGGGAGTTTGGAAGGTGAGAGGGAAGGGTGCGAGGTTCTCTTGTCTTTTTTTAAAATCCTTTTTCCAGGACAGCAGGTATGGATGGTGATAGGTCTGCTGTTGTTACCTGCACAGCATGTGCCATGTTTGTCTTACTCCCAAAAGGAAGAATGGATTTCATCTGCACTAAGTGCAAGCTGGTCGCCACTTTGGAAGAAAAAATTAGAGGACTGGAGGCCCAAGTGTCGACCTATGCTCAATCAGAGAGGATGAAGACTTCCTCGATAGAAGTCAGCATTTAATCCTGCAAGCACGACAGGCGGAAAAGCCAGAGAGGGCAGTACAGGACCAGGAAGAGAACTGGCAGCATGTAACTTCTAGAAGGAGAAAAAGGCCAGCACAGGAATCCTCCAATGCTATAGAGGTAAGTAATCGCTTTCAGGCACTCTCCACAGTCTCTGCGGTGGTGAATGCTTTGGAAGGGACCTCACAAGGAACAAACTGAAAGGGAACACCATCTATGGCATGGGATGTGTAGTCCTAGGGATGGGGGTTCCACGACTCCCCCCCAAAAGAAGATGACGGCTGCTGGTGGTTGGGAACTCCCTCCTAAGAGGGACTGAGACATCCATCTGCCATTTGGACCTGGAAGCTCGAGAGGTGTACTGCTTATCGGGAGCTCGAATTCAGGATGTGACTGAGAGTCTTACAAAATTGATCAAACCTTCGGCTCGCTATCCCTTCCTGCTTCTCCATATGGGAACTAATGATAGGCCAAGAATGACCTTGAGCTGGTTACTGCAGATTATGTAGCACTGGGAAGAAGGATAAAAAAATTCGGCACACAAGTGGTATTCTCATCCATCTTCCCTGTTGAAGGGAAAGGACTGGACAGGGATCATCAAATTGAGGAAGTAAATACGTGGTTGCACAGGTGGTATCGGAGAGAGGGCTTTGGTTTCTTCGACCATGGGACTCTGTTCTGGGCACAAGGATTGTTAGGAAGAGATGGGATCCACCTAACAAAAGAGAGGAAGGAGCATGTTCGTGGGCAGGCTTGCAAACCTAGTGAGGAGGGCTTTAAACTAGGTTCGTCGGGGGACAGTGACCAAAACCCTGAGGGAAGTGGGAAAGTCAGATACCAGGAAGAAATGCAAAGAGGAACAAGCAACAAAGGAGGACCCCTGATTCAAATGGAGAAGTTAGGGCAATCAACTGGTTATCTGAGGTGTTTGTACAACCAATGTGAGAAGCCTGGGCAACAAACGGGAAGAATTGGAAGCCCTGACCCAGGCCAAGAAATATGATTTAATTGGGATAACAGACTTCGTGGGATGACTCGCATGACTGGAGCGTTGTCATGGAAGGGCATAAATTGTTCAGGAAGAACAGGCAGGGGAGAAAAGGAGGAGGAGTTACACTATATGTAAGAGAGCACTATGATTGCTCAGAACTCCAGTATATAGCGGGAGAAAAGCCTGTTGAGAGTCTATGGGTTAAGTTTAGAGGTGCAAACAACAGCAGTGATGTTGTGGTTGGTGTCTATTACAGGCCACCAAATCAGATGGATGAGATAGATGAGGCTTTCTTCGGACAACTGAGCGAAGCTTCCAGATCACAGGCCCTGGTTCTTGTGGGAGACTTTAATCACCCTGACATCTGTTGAGAGACCAATACGGCAGTACACAGGCAATCCAGTTTTTGGAGAATGTTGGGGATAACTTCTTGGTACAAGTGCTGAAGGATCTGACCAGGGGCCGTGTGCAGCTTGACCTTCTGCTCACAAACAGGGAGAAACTAATAGGAGAAGTAGAGGTGGGTGATAACCTCGGAAGCAGTGATCATGAGATGGTAGATTTCAGGATCCTGACCAAAGGAAGAAAACAGCAGTAAAATACACACCTTGGACTTCAGAAAAGCAGACTTTGACTCCCTCAGAGACCTGATGGGCAGAATCCTCTGGGATGCCAGCATGAAGGGGAAAGGAGTCCAGGAGAGCTGGCAATATTTTAAAGAAGCCTTACTGAAGGCACAGAAAGAAACCATCCCAATGCATAGGAAGAGAAGCAAACATGGTAGGAGACCGGATTGGCTTACAAGGGAAATCTTTGGTGAACTTAAGCACAAAAAGGGAGCTTACAAAAAGCGGAAACTTGGACAAATGACCACGGAGAGCTATAAATGTATAGCTTGAGAATGCCGGGGGATATCAGGAATGCTGGGGGATTATCAGGAAGGGGAAAGCGCAATTGGAATTGTGACTGGCAATGGATGTAAAGGATAACAAGAAAGGTTTCTACAGGCATGTTAGCAAGAAGAAGGTGATCAGAGGGTTTGGGGCCCCTACTGGATGAAGGAGGTAATCTAGTGGCAGATGATGTGGGGAAAGCTGAAGTACTCAATGCTTTTTTTGCCTCTGTCTTCACGGACAAGGTCAGCTCCCAGACTAATGCACTAAGTGACACAAGATGGGATGAAGATGGACAGCCTTTAGTGGGTAAAGAACAGGTTAGGAACTATTTAGAAAAGCTAAACGTACACAAATCCATGGGTTTAGACTTAATGCATCCGAGGGTAATGAGGGAGTTGGCAAATGTCATTGAGGAGCTTTTGGCCGTTATCTTTGAAAAATCATGGAGATCGGGAGAGATCCCGGATGATTGGAAAAAGGCAAATGTAGTGCCCATCTTCAAAAAATCCCTGGAAAAATCATGGAAGGGATCCTTAAGGAATCCATTCTGAGGCACTTGGAAGAGGGTAAAGTAATCATGAATAGTTAGCATGGATTCATGAAGGGCAAGTCGAGCCTGACCAATTTGATTAGCTTCTATGATGAGGTACTCGCTCTGTAGACATGGGAAAGCCAGTGGATGTGATATACCTTGACTTTAGAAAGGCTTTTGATACGGTCTCCTACAATATTCTTGCCAGCAAGTTAAGGGAATGTGGATTGGATAAATGGACAGTAAGATGGATAGAAAGCTGGCTAGAAGTTCGGGCCCAGAGGGTAGTAATCAACAGCTCGGTGTCAGGATGGCGGTCGGTTTCTAACGGAGTGCCCCAATGTTCGGTTCTAGGACCGGTTTTGCTCTATATCTTTATTAATGACCTGGATGAGGATTGCACTCTCAGCAAGTTTGCAGATGACACTAAGCTAGGGAGAGAGGTAGATACATTCAAGGGCAGAGATAGGGTCCAGAGTGACTTAGACATATTGGAGGATTGGACCACAAGAAATCTGATAAGGTTCAACAAGGACAAGTGCAGAGTCCTGCTCTTGGGACAGAAGAATCCCAAACATTGTTACAGGCTGGGGACCAACCAGCTAAGTAGTAGTTCTGCAGAAAATGACCTGAGGATTACAGTGGATGAGAAGCTGGATATGAGTCAATAGTGTGACTTTGTAGCCAAGAAGACTAATGGCATATTAGGTTGCATTAGGAGGAGCATTGCCAGCAGATTCAGATATGTGATTATTCCCCTTTATTCGGCTCTGGTGAGGCCACATTGTGTCCAGTTCTCTCCTCCTCCCCCCCCCCCCCCACTATAAAAAGGATGTGGACGCATTGGAGAGGGTCCAGCGGAGGGAGACCAAAATGATTAGGGGGCTGGATCATATGACCTATGAGGAGAGGCTGAGGGAGTTGGGTATGTTTAGTCTGCAGAAGCGAAGAGTGAGGGAGGATTTGAAAGCAGGCCTTAAATTTCCTGAAGGGAGGTTCCAAAGAGGCTGTAGAAAGGCTGTTCTCAGTAGTGACGGATGGCAGAACAAAGAGCAATGGCCTCAAGTTGCGGTGGGAGAGGTCCAGGTTGGATATTAAGAAAAACTATTTCACTAGGAGAGTGGTGAAGCACTGGAATGGGTTACCTACGGAAGTAGTGGAGTCTCCATCCATAGAGATTTTTACGTCTCGGCTTGACAAAGCCCTGGCTGGGTTGATTTAGTTGGGATTGGTCCTGTCTAGGGCAGAGGGCTGGACTTGATGACCTTCTGAGGTCTCTTCCAGCTCTATGGTTTTATGATTCTATGAACTTGTCTTTTGCACACATTTCCTTTGAGTGAGGGAACCAAGAGGTCAGATATAGAGTGACTATTTTGTGAAGAGTGTTTGCTCTTGCATGGTATGATGTGTTAGTTCTTTACCATTTTTTTTTTGTGTCAGTTCATTCAGAAGTGTAGTGATTGTCTGGTTTCACTCACACAGTTACTGGGACATTTGAAGTGCACTACCCATTTTTCTAGGCATGTGTAGGACCCATGAATCTGGAAAGATGAGCTGTAATGGTACTGTCCATTGTAGTAGTGGAGGTATATCTGCAGATTTTGCAGTTGTTGTTTTGGCAGAATCTGGTGCTGGTTGGAATTGACGTGTCCTGGTCTGTGGGGATGTGATAGGGTGCCCACTCAATATAGGATTGGAGAGGGTTAAGATTGCCAGGCAGGCCAATTCACTCCACAGGATGCACCCAAAAAAAAAGACAGGAACTAATTGAGAGGTGCTTCAGCTGTGCAGGATCAGGTGGGGTATTTATAATTTAAGGTAGCTGGCAATAGACAGGGGCTATTGAGAGGGGCTGTAGGAAGTCAGGTAACATTCACTCCCTAGGAAGAAGAAAGATGTATTTGGGAGCTGGTACTCCCACAGGGATATGGGGAACCTGGTGTGGTATAAAGTAATCCAGGTAATGAGCAAATGGGGGCTTACAGAGGAAAGTCCAGAGCTGCTGAGCTGTGAGTCCCTTGATTGGAACCCAAGGTAGTGGGGGGAGCTTGTGTTCCACCTACAAGTCACTGAAGTTCTGGCACAGGGCAGTAGAAGGGAAACCTGCCTAGGACAGTAGAAGGGAAGACCTTTGCTAGGGGCAAGGGACTTTTTGCTACTCTGGAAGGAGAGGGTGGGGGTGGGGGAATACTAGCGGTGGACCTGGCTGAAGGGATGAGCAGGAAGAGCATCCTGAAGTTCCTGGAGTTTAGAGAGGAGCTGCAGACCAGAGGGAGAAACAGAGCAATGGCATGCAAATTGTGGTCAGAGCTGCCAACCTCAGGAGCTAACCTCAGAGTATCCAGGAGGAGGTACCAGATCAGTGGTGAATGTTGCCTCCGATCGCAGTAGATTTTGCTTCTCATGATGCTTTGGAGAAGTTGGGGGTTGTTTAATGGCCAGAAAAGAGGACATGGGAAAGATTACTTTCCGAATATGGTCACCATCGAGTAAGGGTTGTAATTGTTTAATATCTCATAGGGGTAACACTGGGGCATGGTAAGTAACAACTGAAGCTCCCCCCCCCCCCACCCTGTTTTGAAGCAGGTTATTTGGGTGGCCCATTCCATGATAAATCTATTTCTCTGGAGCGTTGTTGTTTGTTGAAGATGCGTTGAGTTATGTTAAGTATGCTGAGATATGTCCCCCTGACATTCTCATCAAAGCATCTGTGCCAGAAATTATTGCAGGCCAAAAATTTCAAAGTAAAAATAAAGACCAGGTTGAGACCATCTTAAAAATCAAACAAAACCCGTAGCATCCTAGAAGTCCAAGTGGTAGAAAAGAGAATCATTGATTTTTTTACCCTATAAAATAAATTGTAAGAACTTGCAAACGCTAGGGTTGCCAGATGATTTAACAAAAAATACTGAACATTGCCCCCCCCCAAAAAAAAAGCACCGGGAAAAAATTCTGTTGAGCGGGGGAAAAAAAAGGGGGAGACCAAAGTTGTTAAGCAAAAAAAAAAAAAAAGGCATTGCACCTTTAAATGGCCCCGCGCGCCTCACGCCCCCACCTCCGCTAGATGTGGCAGGGGCAAATTGTCCCCGCCGGGCTTCCGTATGAGGGAAACAGGGAATACCGGACATTTCACATGTCCGGTATTTTCTGTTTTTTTTACTGGACAGGGGGACCCGAATAACGGAGAGTCCTGGTAAAAACCGGACACCTAGCAACCCTAGCAAACACCTCTTATTTGTCTGCTTTGTCTGAATAGAAACATTGGTTGCCAGTTAGTATGCTATTCTAGACCTACAAAACCAACTGAGAAACAGGGTATTTTTTATTTTTCAGCTCATCTCTCCATTATCCAACTGGTGATTCACCCATTTTAAAAACAAACAAAAACAAAACAAAGGGACAACAGCCTTATCCTCAAATTTTGTGTAGTGGGGGCTTTACTTGATGGAACTGTTAGTAATCTTTGTTTTCCTTAAAATGTGGCAAATAAGTGCAGCTTGACCGGTGCTGTGCAAAGTTTTATTTAACAGCTCATTTTTGGCAGGAAAAGTTGGATTGCCACATATATCAAAACACTTTTTAAAAATATAAGCTGTCTACCTTCTGTATTTTTAATCATAAATTGTATAACAGGTATTGCTATAGATTTCCTAAGCATTATAAAATGAAAGTGTTTGAAATAAGGAGCAGAGCAACTGATTTGTTTGGTTACATTTTACAGGTATAGTCCATTCCCCCTCTGTGCTCCAGATGTTTGCACCCAGTAATGCACAAATTCCCCGAGTAGTTTTTTTTTCTCCTGTATCCAGTTCATTATTTGTATATCTCAAACAAATACAGTTCATAGTTTGTAGCTGTCAGATAACACCACTAAATTACTAAAAATGTTGTTCATCTATGGTTATCCTCATGTATTTTTCACCCCATGCTCAGTGCACTGCTTCTAAACCCATTCCATTCCCAGGCATGGGACATAGGCCAGAGTATATGTTGCTTCCTTGGCTTACAGCTCCCTTGTCTAGTCTGATTTTTATGAAAGGAGAGGAAAATAGTAATATAAATATCAATTTAAAAACTAGCCTTTCCTTTGCTCCAGCAGGGAGAGAGTCTATGTATCTCAGCTGCTTTTATGACGACCCCTTGCCCCCCCCACACACACTGCCCAGGTATCGGAGTACTTCACAAATGTCAATTTATTTATCTTCACAACAGCTGTTAGGAGAAACTTATCCATCACCTCATGAGCCTTTTGGAAAAAGTTTCAGGCAGATTGTAAGTAATGGTTGCTATGTCTCTGCAAGGTATGCAAGCGTCTGTGACCAGCTGACAGCACACTGCCTTCAGAGCTGGGCAGCTAGAAAGTGCCAGCTGCTGTCTGGGATCACTAATCTGACGGCGGTGCTGCTGGCAGCAGCAGTGCAGAACTAAGGATTGCGCTGTATGGGATTACTACCCTTACTTCTGCACTGTTGCCTACAGAACTGGGCCCTCTGTCAACAGCTGCCACACTCCAGTTGCTAGGTCTGAAGAAAGTAGCGCAGAAGTAGGGGTGGCATGGTATGGTATTGCCATCATTCCTTCTGCACTGCTGCTGGACACGCGCTGGGTGCCAGCTAAGAACCACCACTTTGGTTGCCCCACGGTAGTGCGGAAGTAAGATTGACAATATTTCAGCACACCTAAAATAACCTTACCGTTCCCCTTCCCTTCCACAACTCCATTTTGGGTCAGGGTCCCCAGTTCGAGAAATAGTGTCTCCTCTATGAAATCAGTTTAGTATAGGGTAAAAACACACAGAAGGCCAGATTTCATGGGAGGAGACCAGATTTCTGTGACAGGATGTGTTTTGCCGGCTGTAAATTTGGTAGGGCCCTAATTATAATATATTTCATGCTTTTGTTATTGGAAAAACTCCATTCTTCTTTTCATTAATATTGCAGGTTTCAGCTAATTAAAGTAGTGCATTTGATCAAAATCCTTATAGATAATAAATGCAATACAATGCATTAATTTATTTATATCAGGCAATGCCGAAGCGCTCTACCTTTCCAGTCACAACTCTGTGAGGTATAATGTACTAGTGTTCCTAATATATAAGATGCTGATTAATCATGAAAAATGTCACTTCACTGTAAAGGACCCCACTTCCACTTTTGAAGACCCAGTTAGAGCTAAAAGAAATGTAGTGTGTTAATGGCTTGGAAGGGTATCATTTATTGAAATGACCTTTGTTGCTTAGTAACAGCATGATTTGCAGACTATATTAGAAAATTATAATTAGCATGAGTTTAGCATAATCTGTTCTGGCGTTAGTTACATTAAGCCTCAGTATAGAGACGCAAATTAACATGGGAAGGTTCACACTTGGGTCAGCACAATTGTCAGATAATGCTGACCCAAGTCAAATTAATATCTAATAATTTGTAGAAGGTCCAGTTATCAGTCAGTGGAGAATATCTAATATTCTGCATGCTAAAGAACCTGGAAGCCACAATGCCAAAATTAAAATATGGCACTTGTTTCACTAAAAGTGAGAGGAAAATTTGGACATCAGAAAGAGAAACTGCAAATTCACTGGATATTTGGGTATAAGCTGGGTATGAGCATTGCAAAACAAAGTAATACTTTCACCATGTTTGTTTTCATTTTTACTCTTTGAAGATGTTAGTACTGTTACTACTTCTACAGGTTGAACCTCTCTAAAGCAGGACTCTCTCGTCCAACAACATCCATGGTCCAGCAGGACCACAAATGTTCCTAGAGCAGAGAGATCTGGCAGGTAGGAGTCTGGTGGTAGGAGGGTCGATGGATAGGAGCCAAACTGGCCTCATTGCAGGGGGGCCAATAGCTAGGAGCCCCACCAGGCTAGCAGCAGTGGGGCCTGCAACCAAGCTGTGCCAGCAGCAGTGGGGCTGGCAGCCTTGACAGGGTCGAGAGCCCATTGGCAGCATGGATGGTGGCTGGAAGGGGAGCTTGGGAGTGGGGCCTCGCAGCCAGCAGGGGAGCCCAGGGACAGCCCAGAGGCTGACAGTAGAGAAGTCAGTGTTGATCTCCCCTGGTCCAGCAAACTTCCTGGTTTGGGATCAGTCAGGTCCCGAGGGGTACCAGAGAGATCCAACCTGTACTAAGAGTAATAATATATGTAGTCCCCTTACTAAAGGGGCCTCTGTTTTATTCTGTGTGCTACAATCCAGACTACAATTCCCATGAGCCCTTGGGAAAAAAACAGGAAGGAAGGACTCTGGAGGGAGAGAGGACTGCTCTCTCCATGTGCTTGAAGAAAGAGGCCTAGCAGTCTGGGACTCTGCCTTGGAGTTTGGAACCAAATGGGGAGCCAGGCTGCTGCCAAGGACATTGACCCAGTGCAGGGGCTGTTGGATGCAGCTACAGACTGGACTAGATGCCTGTTGGAACTGGGTTTTAGCAGGCTGCTTCCAGTAGGCACAGCATGAGGCAGTACGTTTTGGGCCTTGTTGGGAAAGTGCTGCCTGGGACAGAGCTGCTGTTTAGCCTGGACCAAATCCTCACTACAGCTGCAACATCAGCGCGCCAAGGCAAGCAAGTGTCTGGGACTGAGTCTAGGGGTGTGCACACTCTGGGGTGGGGTCACTGGTAGTACAAATGTTAACTGTGTAAGCTTCAATTATTGTTATGTGTTTTGTTAATGCTATTCATTGCTAATTCTGTTAATCCCTGTTTAGTTAAGTAAAGATGGTTTATTTTAAAGTGTTCTATTAGATGTATATGATTTGTAGTTGTTCTGGAATTAGATCCAGATTTATGTTGGAATGAGTATATTCCTGGAGGCTCTCAAGGTGTGTACAAGGCCAGCCAGGTGGAGGCACCGCCATTTTATATTCATTACAAGCAAGGGACAGCAGCAAGGGGGTGGATAGGGCTTTCCCCAGCTAAACACCATCACCACTGGGGTACTCAGGATCTCTTTTGGGTTAAAACATCAGGTGCCCAGGCACACCTGTCAGTGTGACCTGCTCCCCTGTAACCCGGGGAGGAAAAAGGGGGTTATATATAGAATGAAGCTGTTACTATGGTAGCATTCTCCAGGCTGCCATCTTGATCTCAACCAAAGTTGGTAGGATTTTTTTTAGCACAAGTGTTCAGTTTGTTGGGGTTCTTTGATTCAGCCATATTCATGACAAATAATATTCAGCCAGTTTTATCCCTGTTCGTTTTAGCCCAGAAAAAGCAGGAAGTACAAGAGTTCTTGTTAAAAAAAAAGCCTTTCTTTCTGACATTTTCAGCCCAAATTGATAGATATGAGCAGGCTGGATAATTTGGGTAAGCATCTAAAATGCTGAGATGTTAGTTTTGGGATCAAGTCTTTAGCTGATGTAAATAGGTAAGTTGATGTGCCTTGGACATAGACCTCTCTGGGATATGAGGGATGCAGATACTGACTTTCCCAACAAGACTTCTAGGCACCTCCCTAAAGCTATAAAGGCAAGTACAAATGAGAGAGACCAGGATCCTGTCCCTTCCAACCCACTTTGGGAGGGCTAATGCCACATTAGACACTTACCACAAGGAGTTGTGAGTCTAAGCTACTCTGGCTAACCCAAAATACACAAAATCATTAAAATCAAAGGGAGAAACAATAAAGCCCATGCAATATTTGAACAACTGAACTGGCTGTGTGCCTAACATCAGTGTTCACAGAGGGGAATACCTCTCTCAACAATTAAAATCTTTCAAAGAGAGCCCTTTAAAACTTACGTTACCCAGATACCCAGATGTATGAGCTTATACTGTTTGTAAATATAACTTCCTGGAAGGCCGTTCCTTATACTGTGACAGCTCCAAAGATTTTCCAATGTTATGCTTTGAAATCTTTGAAGACAGAGATTGACTCTAGAGAAGTTGTGTTTTTCTACTGACATGACCCCTTAGGAAAGCTGTTGCTGTTGTTCCAAAATGGTATCAGACATAAATGACATTAGCACATGGGTGGGCAATAATTTTTGACCGGGGGCCAATTCAGAAATTTGGTGAAGTGGCCCTGGGCTCCAGAAGGGGCAGGACCTCAGGCAGAAGGGGTGGGGCCAGGACACTTCCATGCTTCCCCACCAACAGACTCTGATTGGTCTAGGAGTGGGGGAGCATGCAAAGTCTTGCCTTCTTCTTCCCCCGAGAGAACCGCCAGCTGTTCTGAACAGCTGGTGGTTCCCTCTAGGCACCTATGTCCCTGGCAGTGGGAGGAGACTTCACGTGCTCCTCCCTGCTGCCCCTAGGTCAATCAGGGCTTGGGGAGCATGTGATGTCTCTTCCTCCCTGCCCCCACCCTGCAAGGGAGTGCAGTGCTCAGCTGGTTGACTTGAACTGCTGAGCATCTTGCAGCGTGGGAGGAAACTTCACGTGCTCTCCCCTCCCCCAAGACCTGATTTGCCTTGAGGAAGGGAAGCGCACAAAGTCTCCTCCCACTCTGCCCCTGTCCTGCAAGGAGCATGTGGGACTTGCAAGGACCATGCCCCCTATAGGGCAGGAGGAGACTTTGTGCACTCTCCCCCGTCCCGGGCCAATCAGGGCCAAGTGGTGGGGGATGCATGCAAAGTCTCCTCCCTCTCTGCCAGGAGTGTGCGGTGCTTCTAAGTGCTGCACACTCCTTGCAAGGTGAGGGGAGGGCGGAAGGAGACATTGCACACTTCCCTCTTCTCCCAGGCTCTGATTGGTCTGAGGGGGCAGGGAGCGGCAGGGCCTCCGTGGGCTGGATCAGCTTGCTTGGTGGGCCGGATCTGGCCCTCAGAGGCCCTTTTGCCTATTCCTGCATTAGCATCACCATCAAGTTGTTATAAGTTATCAGAATTTCTTGTAAGAAAGATAAAAAACAGCTTCTTGTCAGTCACAATGATTTTTTTGATGTAACCCATTGACAGTTCAGATTTTTCTTACTACTGGAGTAATTTCTTGTCTCCTAAGTACTTCTGTGACTGAGTAACATCAAACTGTATACAAGTATTTTGAAAGTTCAGTCAAGTTTTTTAACCCTGATTTTCAGTGTTATAGTTTTGCTTTGTTTTGCTATCCATTGTTTCACAACTTACCTTCTTTAAAAAAATATTCAACTGGACAACACATCAGCACAAAAGCAGATAGAGGCAATTTATTCTATTGCACTTGTTTGTTAGTAATAAATGGACATATGTTGTGCCATTCCTTTTGTAGATTTCTGAAAGATTTTTATCTTGTTCCCAGATTTAAAAGAATGAGACTCCCATTTAAATCGAAGAGATTTTCATGAATTACTTTTCTGGGCTGAGGGTCAGAATGGAGTTTCCACCCTCTCCCCCCACCCCTCCCCCCCAAAATGTCCAAAGAGGATCAAGAGAAGCCAGACATTTGGGCTACATCATAATACTCATCTTTATTTTTAAAGAGGATATACAATTGTCAAATCCCACAGTTATTGCATCCGAAGAGCTACAGTATCACGGAATCTTTGGGAGATCATCTTTTCTAAGTCTCCGTTTGGTTTCCTTTTCTTAGACAAGAGGAAATATTTTGGGGAATAATCAACTATCAAATGTATAGTCTTTAAAATACACTATCATCTCCTGTGAGACAAAATGCAGTAGAGTTCTATACAGCAATGAAAACAATTATGTGTCTTTTAATTATTCCATAATAGAAGACTTTCAGAGCAAGGTCCTGGCAGTGTGGTGGTGCAGGATTCAGGGCAGGGCCTTGGAGATGTAGGTAGCTCAGAGTAGGAGGCTGAGGGCATGGCAAGGTGTGAGAGTGTAGGTTTGGGGTGAGGAGGGGCTCAGGGCAAGGCCTACAGTGTGCAGGAGTCAGGGGAGACTGTGAGGAGGAGCTCAGAGCACGGGGTGGTGGTGGCCACTGGCTTCTCCCCGGGGTGGCCCAGAATAGTGGGGACTGCACATCCCACCTTCCAGCTTGTCCCTGCAGCCCAGCGAGATGGTCTCTCCCTTCCTCCTGGATTATCCTTGCCCAGCGAGGGCTATCTCCCTCCCTCTGCCTGGGAAGGGTGTGTGTGTGGGGGGGGGGGGTCTCTCTCAGTCCCACTGGGCCTGGCTCAGATGGGGGGGGATCTCTCTCTCCCCTGAAACTTCCTAGAGCAGGGGGGCTCTCATATCCCTTGGAATAGCAGCCCATCCCTTTGCACATTATGGACAACTATCCTTTCCCCAGGGCTTCCTGTTCTCCTGGCACAACCAAACCCTGACCCGGCTTTCAGTTAGAAGCAGAGGGAGCTGCCTACCAAATTTGGTGGCTCTACCTCTTACCATTAAGAAGGAGTTCTTGAATAGACTTGCAGATGGACACAGAGATAGACAGATGCACTCTAAAATAGAAAGATATTATGTTTTTTATCTATCTTTAAATATTTGGGACTCTTTCAAAGCACATACGAGCCTTTAAATATGAGTATTAAAGCATATTATATTCTGGGAGGTACTGAAGCTATAGTAGATAAACCCAACCCAGAGATGATATATAAGTTGGCTTTAATACCGTATTCTAACTACCTTTAGACTTACTCACATCTTAGGCTAAAGGGGATTAATTACACCATTTCTGAATTTATCTTAAGATTTGAGACACATGGTCCTATACAATGTGTGTGTATATATGCAAATGCCCACTGACAAGAACACTGAACCGGAGGTCAAGATTTCTGTGTTATACTTCCTACCTCTGCCATTGCCTTGCTGTTTGACTATGATGATGTCACCTTACTTCTGTATCTCAGTTTTCCCTTCTGTACAAAGGGATGATAATATTTATTCCCCTTTGCAAAGTTCTTTGATATCTATGAGTGAAAGCAGTTAGGGTATGTCTACACTACCACCCTAGTTCAAACTAGGGTGGTAATGTAGGCAACCGGAGTTGCAAATGAACCCCGGGATTTGAATTTCCCGGGCTTCATTTGCATATTGCCGGGCGCCGCCATTTTTAAATGTCCGCTAGTGCGGACTCCGTGCCCCGCGGTTACACGAGGCATGGACTAGGTAGTTCGGATTAGGCATCCTATTCCTAATAGGAACGAGGAGTAACGGTAGTTCAGAATAGGAATAGAAAGCCTAATCCGAACTACCTAGTCCGTGCCGCGTGTAGTTCGCACTAGCGGACATTTAAAAATGGCGGCACCCAGCAATATGCAAATGAAGCCCGGGAAATTCAAATCCCGGGCTTCATTTGCAACTCCGGTTGCCTACATTACCACCCTAATTCGAACTAGGGTGGTAGTGTAGACATACCCTTACAGAAAAGGTAGAGGTTTTATTAACAGAAATAGATAAAACCTCCAAATTACTGTACTTCTGTTTGAGTTTTGGCTATTCATCAACTTCAAATTTGACCCAATCTCACACTGAGTAACTTCATGCTAACTGATCAAAAGTTTTTGATGTTTCATTCTAAGTAAAGCCCTTCTAGTGAGCGAGTGTGTGTGAGCGCACGCTTGTGTGTGCATATGAGTGAGAGAGAAAGAATGAAAAATAATATTCTGAAGAAGAAAAAAATGAAACATATAACAGTAAAAATAAAAACAAAAATAAATGTAAACATCTGAAGTGTGAAGCAATCCTTAAATAAGTACTAAAATAGGTCTTGCTTCCATGGTGAATCTGTAATTTACAATGTTTGTTGAATATCAACTTCTAGATGAACTGTGACAAGCATATATGACTCTGATCTTAGCCCTAAATGATGTTTTCTGAAAGCATGGACATTTTTCAAAATCTATCTAATCAACAAGGAAATGAAGTTAGATGGGTTGAGTTGTAATTAGGGATGGGAAAACTCATTTTTCCTCATTTTAAATCCACTTCAACATTGTGGGGTGTAAGTATGATTTTTCTGCCTTTTGGGTTGGTTGTGGGGCTTGTTGGAAGACAAACATTTTAATAAAAATACAGTACAGTTTACGTAGTTCATAAGCATATGTTTTTTCCTGTCTATCAGTTTCCTTGTGTCAGATTGACCTTTACAGTTGAGGTCTTCCCCTCCCCATCATTTTCTAGGGTGCCTATTAGTTTCTTACTTCAGTGTGTACTGAAATAAAGGAAATCTATAAAATAAAAGAACCTCACTGAAAAATCTTTCCACCTCATTAAAATTGTAGTGGGTAACAATGTGTACAAGTAGAAAATGTCACGAGTAATATTGGGTTAGCTTGAACTTTGAGTGAAACATCATTCATGTTCTCAAGACTAGCATTCTGAAGGGATATCTTCTTAAAGAAGACCTCATGTCATCGCAACCTGACTCAGGGGGATGAGTTGATTTCCTGTAAAATTTTTCAGCTCCATTTACTTGATACAAAAGATGGGTGAGGTAATATTGAGAGAGACAAGCTTTCATGCTTACACAGAGCTCTTCCTCAGGTCTGGGAAACTTAATTAGAGGAAATTTTCCAAACCAGAAGGAGAGCTCAATATAAGCACAAAAGCTTGTATCTCTTACAAACAGAAGTTGGTCCAATAAAAATATATTACCTCCCCCACCTTCTGCCTCTAATATTCTGGGATCATCATGGCTACAACAACACTGCACACAACTCCACTTATGTCAGAATTAGAATTCTGCCTTTGGGATACTTTGATGGCCCAGTGTTCTCTGAATTAGACTTTTTGTTTATCTTAGGCACTGTCTCTGTGGTATCTAAGCACTGCTCTGATGGTTGGACAATGACAAAATAAATATTGTGTAAACTGAGAAATTCAATGCTACTCCAAAAGCAAAATCAGTCCCAGGAAACATGTGAGCTAGCCATATATCTGTCATTGCTGGAGAGCATATTTCAAGAAGCAGCTTCAGGGAGAAAATAAATCATGGCAACCTCGTTACACCACTGGTTCTCCAGAGACAGAGAACTGTGAACCTAGCTAGAACCATAATTCACTAATATTGACCATGTGGCTACATGCACCAAGGCCTCCAATAAGCACAAGATTAAAGCCCCAATTCAGGGAAGTGCTTAAATTTAAGCATGTGGGAACCACCACTGAAGACAAGCTTAAAATATCTTCCTGAAGAAAGTAGTTTTGAACAACAGAGGGGAAGAGCTACCCCCATATCCGAAGTAAAAGGAGCATGTA
Source organism: Pelodiscus sinensis (assembly GCF_049634645.1). NCBI lineage: Eukaryota > Metazoa > Chordata > Testudines > Trionychidae > Pelodiscus > Pelodiscus sinensis. The sequence goes on from NC_134720.1 coordinate 14,446,763, forward strand.
CCAAATGCTTTTATTGTCATATACCTTAATGCTCTTTAAGTCAACCCACATTCATCATAAGGCTCTGAAGTGCCTTGGGGATTTTCTTTCCATCCAGGACATATTACCAGGACATATTACATTGTCCTTCATTTTGCTTCAGCTACCAGCTGCTTACACTTAGGATGACCATATTTTCCCAAAGAGAAAGCCCCAAGCCCACCTGCCCCAACCCCAGCCCTCCCTGTCTCCTGGACACATGGGTCTGGCACAAGGCCCCTTCTACACCCTGCATGCACTGCTGGCCCATGAACCCTTGCCACCCACCCACTTGGGAGTGGTCCATGCCAAGCCACTATCCTGAGCCTTGTCTTCAGTGCAGGGCTGGCAGTGCTGATTCCCTCTCCTCCACCAAGTTCTAATGAACTGGGGGTTGCACCATTCTCCTTTGAACAAAACTGTGCATATGTCCAGTTTTCTTTTGCAAACTAATGATCAATTGGCAAGAGCAAATGGGACAGATACCCAGTTTTGCCAAAAAAGTCAGGATGGTCAGAATAGGGCTTAAAAGAGGGACTGTCCTGGCCAAAATGGGACATAAGGTCATCCTACCTACACTGTATGGCTGTGTCTACACTGGGCCACTTATTCCGGAAAATCAGCCGCTTTTCCGTAATAAGCTGCGACCTGTCTACACTGGCCCTTGAATTTCCGGAAAAGCAACGACGCTCTACTATACAAAATCAGCCGCTATTCCGGAAAAGCTACGCTGCTCCCGCTCGGGCATAAGTCCTTATTCCGGAACACTGTTCCGGAAAAGGACCAGTGTAGACAGCCCAGTAGTCTTTTCCGGAAAAAAGCCCCGATCGCGAAAATGACGATCAGGGCTCTTTTCCGGAAAAGCGCGTCTACATTAGCCACAGATGCTTTTCTGGAAAAAGGGCTTTTCCGGAAAAGCATCTGTGGCCAATGTAGATGCTTTTTTCTGGAAATACTTATAATGAAAACTATTCTGTTTTAAGCATTTCTGGAAATTCATGCCAGTGTAGACACAGCCTATGTGTATCACACACTGGTACCATTGAAGACATGAATACACTATTGTTATAGCATAGGAAAGCAGCCAATAAGACAAGTGGTTGCCACTTCTTGACCTTACTGAACAGTACATGAGTCTGCTGGTAGAAAGGTGGAGACTCATGGATGTGGTCAAGGAGGAAAGAAAATGGTGAGACCATAGGGAGGAGGATGGAGGTTTTTCACTAGTAAGAACTGCTAAACAGCTCTGGAGTTCAGAGATGGACAGACAGAGGCCTGATGGAAGTGGCTGACTGATGTCACTGCAGAGTCAAATGATGTGCCAGGGTGAAGGAGGGCCTTGGATCCAGCTGTGTAGAAAACAGTGCTCATGATCCTAAGATGGTTAGGAAATTAACCATTAGGGAAAGGAAAATGCTATTTCCAGGCACTTGAAAGACAGCAGAGATTGGAAGAAAATTAAGAATTGGAATCCCCTTTGTCCTGCAGCTCCCTTGTCCTCAGGCAACAGGATGTGTGGATGTTGGTGATGTTGATTCTATACACTCTGCCTACATGTACACTGCAAGCTTCTTGCGCAAGAACCTTTTTGTGGAAGAGATCTTCTGCAAAAAGTTCTTCTGCAAGAGAGCGTCCACACTGCAAAAGCGGCGCATTGCAAAAGCAATGCGCTTTTGCGCAAGAGAACTTCCACACTGCATGGACGCTCTTGTGCGAGAAAACTCTGATTGCCATTAACAGAATGGCCATCAGAGCAGCGGTGCTTTTTCTGATAGGCTGTTTTTGCACAAGAAACCCTTGTTTGCCGTCCACACACACCTTTTTATTCAAGAGCTCTTGTGCATAAAGGATTATTCCTTGGAGAAAGAGGAATAACTCTTGCACAAAAATCCCTCTCTTCTTACGATGTACTGTAAATTTTCTTGCGCAAAAACATGCTCGTAGTGTGGATGCTCTGTGAGTTTTTGCACAGAAACCGCCATTTTTGTGCAAAAACTCTGCAGTGTAGACATAGCCTCTCTAATAGAGAAAAATGAAGAAAAAGCTAGTACTGCTTTTCATACTCCATAATTAAAATCTGTTGAAGCCTAAATACATTGTAAGATTGGCAAATTTGGTCAGTTTACAGATTATGCATAACTGGTTCACCTAAAGGAGTCTACTGAGGAGCAGCTCTGATTCTTTTATTTGGGACAGTTTGATCTGTAGTTGTGTGGATTAAAAGAGAACAGTTGAGTTAATATATATCTGAAATTGTATCAAGGTCACTATATAATTCCCATTTAAAAGGACACTGTCAAGTAAATTCAGAACACCAATTTACATTTTCAGAGGTTATACTAAATATTTTAATGTTATGTGTTTAATACAAAAATTCTGGCAACAGATATGCAAAATTACAATACTGGTCTGAGCATTAGCTCTACAACTGACACTGATTAATCTGTTTTCACTGTCTGAGGGTATGTCTGGACTACAGCGTTATTTCAAAATAGCTTATTTCAAAATAACGCGTCTAGACACAAAATGCATTTTGAAATAGCGTTTTGCTATTTTGAAATAGCTCGTCCACACTGATAGGATGCTGAATTGCATTTAAGGCTGGCCAGAACCAGTTCTGGCAGGGCATCAGGTCAGGAGTTACCTTGTGTGGCTGCTGCCTGAGGCTATCTGAGACCTTAAAGCTCCCCCCCCCCCCCCCCAGGACAGCCAGTTCTAAGGTTTCCCTGCTTGCTTGCCTACCTCAGTGAGGGACAGCAAAGAATTTTTTTCTCTGTGTGCTCGGGTTGCCCTAACTCAGGACACCACAGCACTCTGCAGCATGGAGCCGGAGCCACCCCTGGCACTCTGGTGCTTCTCCTGGATGTGTTGCTGTGAACCTGGCAGCACGTTCTGCAGGCAGTAACAGTCTCCCTGGTGTGCCCCACTGGGGGCTTGTGCCTCATTCCTCCCTCACGTCCTTCCATTTACCCCTCCCTAACCCCCCTTCCTGCTGTACAATAAAAGACACGTGTTCATTACAAAAAAGCCTCTTTATTGAAAAAAACTGGGGTGGGGGGAATGAAACTGAGGTGATATTGAGGCAAGAAGGTGGGAGAGGGAAACCTGGGAGGAGGGAGCTGGCAGGGGGAGACAAGCGGAGAAAGGGGGAGGAGAAGCTCAGGCTCACGGTTGGGGGTCTCTCCGGCCCAACTGTCTCCCAGCACCATGGATGCTGGGGCCTTGGCATTCCTGAGGGTGTAGGGAGGGTGGAGAGGAAGAAGCAGGAGGAGGAGAAGGAGTGGAAGGAGGAGCGGTAGCTGGGGAGGCAGCAGGGGCTGGAGCAGCAGGAGGCAGCAAGCTCTGCCCCAGGGTCGATGACCACCTGGGAGGTACAGACCATCCTACCCCCCAGGATGCGGTCCATTGCATCAAAATAGGGGTAGGAGTCTGGGTCTGCCCCTGGTTGGGAGCTGCCCCCTGTGGCCCTGGCATATGCCTACCTCAGTGCCTTTATTTTCATGTGAACCTGCTCCTGGGTTCACATGTGGCCTTAGGTGGCTAGGCTGGCAGCTATCCGCCTGTAGACGGTTGCATTCCTTCATTTAATGCAGAGATCCTGGACATTGGAGGCATCCCCGCAAACCTGAATTAGGTCCCTGATCTCTGCACTGGACCAGTCAGGTGCCCGCCTTTTGCGGCCCCTGGCAGGCTCCTGGGAGCTGGCAGACTGGACCTGGGGAGCGGTGGAGGGCTGGCTGGCACTGGTTGCCTGACTCATGCTGGTGCCACTGGGTCAGTTGCAGCAACTGCTGGCTCTGGGCTGGCAGGCTTGGAGCGGGCACAGGCACTGTGGCCAGAGTCTACCCCTTCAAGGGCTCCGGGGAGGGGGGAAAGGAGAGGAGTTTTCTTGGTTGTGCCCAGAGTGGCCACCAGGGCACCCTGGAAAGGGCTGGAGCCCCCCTATTTCAAAATAAGCATTTACACAACACTTATTTTGAAGTAGCGATTTCAAAATTGGTGCTATTCCTTGTGAAATGAGGTTTACCAATTTCGAAATAAGCCCTCCGCTATTTTGATTTAATTTCGAAATAGCGGTTTGGCTGTGTAGACGCTGGTAAAGTTATTTCAAAATAAGGGCTGTTATTTCGAAATAACTTTGCTTTGTAGACATACCCTAAGGCTGTGTCTAGACTGCAGGCTTCTTTCGAAAGAGCCTCTTTCGAAAGCATCTTTCGAAAGAGGCTCTTTCGAAAGAGCGCATCTAGACTACAATGCGCGGATCGAAAGATCGATCCGCTATTTCGAAAAAGAGCGTCCAGACTGCCGGACGCTCTTTCAAAATTGAAAGCCACCCGGAACTGCTTCTGCCAGGGCATGGGGGCAGCATTACCTTCCGGGTGCTGCCTGCCTGCCCTTTGCAGAGACACGTGGTGAGAGGGACACTCCTGAACACCCGTTGCTCTGCTCCTGCTGCTGCCTTTGCTGTCCCTTGAAGAATTTGGCAAGGCATTGCAGTGCTGCTTTGGAGTGCTCAGCTTCCTGGGACACCCCAGCAGCTTTTTTCTTTTGAGGTTTTTCTGCTTGCAGACCCTTATTTGTGGCATGGAGCCAGAGCTGCCCCTGGGCAGGCGATGGCCCCACACCACCATACTGCAGCTGTTGCTGCATCTTCGTGAGACAATCATGAGGCTCCTTCCCGAGCTGGACCCAGACCAGAGGGACGAGGGGTTCCCCCGTCCGGCAGCCACACTGCCCTTGCCTCCAAACTTTTTCGTGGACAGGCGTGTTTGGAGGTTTGACACCAGCTCTGACTGGTGGGACCGGCTCGTGATGGAGATCTGGGATGACCAAGACTGGCTACGGAACTTCCGCATGAGAAAGACCACTTTCCAGGAGCTGTGTACCTGGCTCGCCCCTGCTCTGCAACGGCAAGACACCCACCTGCGGCCCGCCATCCCCCTGGAAAAGAGGGTCGCCATTGCCCTCTGGAAACTGGCAACCCCCGACAGCTACTGCTCCGTGGGACACCAATTTGGCGTGGGGAGATCTACTGTCGGGGCCGTCTTGATGGAGGTAAGTCATTGTCTGGGGACAGTCACAGTTTGGGGTGGGGGGAAGGGAGACTGTCAGGAAGGGCCAAGTGGAGTGGGAGTGGGAGTGGGAGTGGGAGTGGGAGTGGGAGTGGGAGGGAGCTCCTCCACTCACCCTGAATTGTGGGGGGGGGGGTTCTGAGGAGGGGATTCCCGGGCTGTTTGAGAGGGAAGGTGGGCGGTGGGTTCTCCTCCTAAGACATAAGGCACCCCTTCTAACACTTTGTTGTCTGTCTCGTTCTGCAGGTGGTGAGGGCCATCAATTCGGAGCTGCTCAACAGGCTCATCTGTCTACCGGATCTGGACAGAGTCATGGCCGGCTTTGCTGCCCTCGGCTTCCCCAATTGTGGAGGAGCGCTTGATGGGACACACATTGCCATCCGTGCACCGCCCCATCGAGCAGCCCAATTCATCAATAGAAAGGGCTACTTTTCTATGGTCCTCCAGGCCCTGGTCGACCATCGTGGACAGTTTTCGGACATTTGTGTTGGGTGGTCAGGGCGGGCACACGATGCCCGCATCTTCAGGAACTCGTATCTGTACCGGAGGCTTCAGGCAGGAACATTTTTCCCCCATCGCCAGTTTGCGGTTGGGGATGTGCACATGCCGGTGTGCATAGTGGCTGATGCCGCCTATCCCCTGATGCCGTGGCTGATGAAGCCCTACACCGGCCAGCTGGATGCGAGCAAGGAGCAGTTTAATGCTCACCTTAACCGGGCTCGCAACCTGGTCGAATGTGCGTTTGGCCGTTTAAAGGGCAGATTCCGGTGCTTGCTCACACGCCTCGACATGGGGGAGACCAACATCCCCGAGGTGGTGGCCGCGTGTTGCGTCCTCCATAACCTCGTGGAGAGGAAAGGGGAGGCCTTCCTACCAGGGTGGGGGAGAGCTGCTGATGCCCAGGAGAGGCTCTTTGCCCAGCCCCGGACAGCTGCCATCCGCCAGGCTCACCGGTCTGCAGTTGGCATCCGGGAGGCCCTCCGGGAGCAATTCTCCAGTGGAGGCCACTGAGTGCACTGAGGGGCTTCTGCCTGGGGACTGGGCCCTGGCCCCCAATAGAAGCTTCCCTCCACAACCCATCTCCTGACCCAGTTTGGACACATCACTTACACCAGGGTGTGTTTCAAAATAAAATGTTCTCTTTACTTATTTATAATTTTGTACATATTATCAAACAATGTGGCAAACATAACAAAAATTTTTTTCATTTTTGTTGTTGCCAAACTATATACAATAAACAAACAGTTCCTTTAACCCTTTGTTTGTGCTTTAACTCGGGTGATGGGGGTGATTGAAACCTGGAGGGGGGAAGGGGACTGGAAACCTGGAGGGGGGAAGGGGACTGGAAACCTGGAGGGGGGAAGGGGATCAGGTTGAACGGGGCTTGGCAGATTTCCCTTTCCTGGCTGGGCCTCGTGTTTGGGGTGCTCCCCAGCTACAGGATCGGGTGATGCACCTGTCGGTTGGCTGGCTGCTGGGGGGCTCTTGGGACGTGGAAGCCTGGGGGAGAGGAGGGCCAGGGGGAGAGAGGGGCTGGGGAGCTGGGGGGGCTGGGGGAGAGGGAGGTCCAAGGGGGGAAAGGGCTGCTGTTGTAGAAGGGGGGTTCGGTGAGGTGGGGTCATGGGGTGCTGGAGGAGCAGGACCAGGCACAGCAGCAGGCAAGCCGCTGACCTCCCTCAGGGTGGCGTACATGAGCCGATCACGCCACCGCTCCTCTGCCTCCGCCCTCTGGAGCAGGATGGCGTTCTGCTCCTGCACAGCCTCGACGTGCTGCCGGAGGATGTTGGCGTAGACACGCCTGTGTCTGCGGCTCCCATGTCTCCGAGGTGGAGATGGAGATGGAGGTGGGGCTGGGGTGCTGCGGCCCTCTTGCACGGCTGGTCCGGCTGTGGAGGAAAAGAAGAAGACACAATCAGTCCTATAAACTGGACTCTGTAGCACTTACAATACTAACAGGATGGTTTATTAGGGGATGAGCTTTCCAGGGCCAGACCCACTTCCTCAGATCAGAGTAACACGGCTACATTTCTATCACAATCAGTCATGTGTGCAACAGCTATCCAAAAGGGCATGCCCTCTCCCTTGAGACAGGGGAAGCAGACATTCTGAAGGTCACACTGTGTGTGTGTGTGTGTGTGTGTGAGTGTGTGTGACCTGGACATCAGCCTGAGCATGACAGGTTTCCCTTGTGCATCACCCACTGTGCACCCACCCACCTACCTCCCCCCCACCCGGGTGTGACACAAACTCACTCTACTCACCTGCTGCTTCCTCTCCCGCGCCAGATGACGCCTGGGAGGCCTCAGAGGTCTGGGTGACTGGCTCCAGGGTGAGGGTCGCCGTCTCCTCGGTGTCCTCCTCCTCTGGGCCCATGTCCCCGTCTCCAGACTGCTGTAGCTCCCGCTCTGGAGCGTCCTCCACCGGGTCTGCCAGTCCGGACTGCACGAACCTCCGTGGTGTGCATGCTTCTGCACTGCCACCCAGGATCTGGTCCAGCTCTGAGTAGTAGGGGCAGTAGTGGGGGGCTGCCCCAGACCGGGAGCTCTCCTCCCTGGCTTTGGCGTAGCCCTGCCGCAGCTCCTTTACCTTGGACCGCACCTGGTCCTGGGTGCGGGGGTAGTGGCCCTTCTGGGCCAGGGCTTCAGCCATGCGGCCATAAATGTCGGCGTTTTGCCGCCGGCTTTTGAGGGCCTGTAAGGCCTCCTCCTCTCCCCACAGCTCCAGCAGGCTCTTGATCTCTGCGCCGGACCAGGATGGTGCCCGGCGCTTGGAGCCCTTGGCTAGGTCCCCAGAAGGCTCGGAGGAAGGGCCAGGATGCTCTTGGGGCTGTGACATGCTGCAGCAAGGTCGCCGTGTGCTCTGGCTCCTTGTCTGCAACAAGTGGCTGTAAGGGTGCGCCTGTCCCTTTAAGGAATGGCTGTAGCCAGGAACCACAGACGTGCAACCCATGGCCCAGATTGTCCACCAGGGCTTGTTCCTGGAGGCCAATAATTTCGAAAGAAAGGGCTCCCCCCGTCCAGACTCACGTTCTTTCGACGGATCTCCCTCGAATAAGGCATTCTTCCTCGTGAAACGAGGTTTACCGCCGTTGAAAGAAAAGCCGCGTTCTTTCGATTTAATTTCGAAAGAACGCGGCTTGAGTCTGGACGCAGGGGAAGTTCTTTCGAAAAAAGGCTACTTTTTTCGAAAGAACCCCTGAGTGTGGACACGGCCTAAGAGAATTAAAAAATTCCAATTATTAAACCAACTAGTCTTTTAAAATTATCTAATGAATTACTACTTCTAACACAGGTATAGAAATCCACTCCTTAAATATTATATTTAATCGGACAGTACTACTCTTTAAAGAGCAGCTTCTGTCACTAGAGTTCAGCTGTCCTGCCCTGAATAGAGGAGAGTAAGAATGCCAATTAGCATCACTGTATCCTTATGTGTTACAAAGAGGCAGATTTATGATTAGGGGACTGCCTTTATTAGCTGAACTGTTTACTAGTCACATTATTAAAATAGCCAGTTCTGGACAAATCCTCACTCTGCAGTGAACATCAATGTGTCATAGAGCTGAATATAGAATATGTGGAGAGAACTGTAACTTGAGAAAGAGACAGTGAAATTCCTTAAACAGATTTTAAGATTGCTGAGAACTCCTTTTGTGTGGCTTGAATAAGTGTGTTCCACTTTAATGAGATTATTCTGATGCTTCCATCTGGTTTTGTGTGCAATTTTCTACTGGTTTTGAGACAGTCTTTCTGTTTTTTCAACAAAATTTCCTTTATGTTGGGTTAACAGTAACATCTTTCTAGTTGATCAAATGCAGTTGAGTTAACTGACAGGCAAATTATTATAAATAACTATTGTACTTGATTTATATATTTCAATTAGGTCCGTATTTGTTTTGTGAATTGGCTGCCTTTTAAAGTGTGAGTTGTTAATATCCATTGCAATTCAGTTAAAACTTTTTCCCCCTTAGCCTGCCTGCCTATTTAGAAGGGCATTTGCATCTGAGACATACTCGCTCTCCTCTATCCTATCATTCTGCTTGGGAAAGAAAGACAGTTGGCACCCATTCAGGAAGAAAGCAAATAAAGGAGGTATTAAGACAAGTCATAGGCTGTCTAATATAGTTTACAATTCCCATAAAACTCAGCTCAACCAAGTCCACTCCCTGATATTATGAAAGGAAAATAGAGCACATCTTAATTTTGTACTTCAACTACCATTTCTCCCAAGAGAAAATGGGTTATTGTAATTCCAGTTTAGGAGAAATATGTAAGGCTTATTCATCTTGTGCATAGAACAAATAACTTGTGCAGTTGGGACTGCTTGTTTAATTCTAAATTCCTTCTTGTCTTTATACGTCAACTGAGCATTGAGCATTTGTAGAGAGATTCTGGAAAATTATTGTGCATAAGCAATAGTAAACACGGACATTACTTCCTGTCAGGAAATGAAAATTATCCATACAATATCCAGTGGCTTAAAGGTCAGAAACAGTGACTGTAGCTTTGAAAGAGCTCACTGGCTGAATTCTGGCAGTAGTAAAAGCCACGTTGATCAGCTATCCCTTCAGTATTTATCTTTCAAATTAGTTGGAACTCTTTGTTTTTCAAATTTAGGAGGGCACAAGATTTGACATGCAAAACAAAACCAAAAAACGTTCCCTCCCCCAATCCAGGAATTACCAGGAAAAATAACAATCAGTATACCTTATTTTTTTGTTTGTTTGTAGCATGCAATAGTTCTGGGAAGTTTTATATGCTGTGGAGCATCCCATCAAGCCACAAAAGTATGGTTATGGTTTTCCAGCCAATGCAAACTCAACATATATAGGTATGCCAAGATTTTGGTTTTTAAACGGGAATACATTACTTCAGCCAATTTCACTGTCAAAACCATTACATAGGTTTTTCTTTAAAAAAAATCAGTTTCAAGTTATCTGTAACTTATGTTTTACATTCACAAAGCAGCAAATGAGTCAATTCAAATTCTGTGTAACTGGAAAACTGATTTTGCAAACAAACAAACAAAAATAAGATCATAAAATGACACAACCTTCCATTTTTTTTCTTCATTTCTTTTCAATTCTGCTGGATGATCAGTTGCTATCCATGTTAAACTGAAATAAATAAATTTCCAGACACACATCTTGTGTTTCTATGCTTGCCTTCTGACAATGAAGATTAGGGAAGCTTTCAATATACAGGAAGACAAGTTAGAGTAGCTATAACACTAGTGTAATACTTAGTCCCTTTCCCACCAATATACAATAGTTGTTTTAGATGTTTACTTAGGACCTGACCCGAACACCACTGCAGCCCATGGTTATCTTTATAGCAACTGAAGAGGGATGTGGGTCAGCTTTTTAAAAAATTATATTGAACTCTGCTCCATTTACTCAGAGCCTGTATGTAGTATAGGCTTGAACCTGAAAATTGCTGAACACTCTCTCTCCAGTAAACAATAAAATTAAACACATGCTTACATATAATCATGAGTAGGTCCAATGAAGTCAATGAGATCACTCACATGTTTAAAGTTAATTGAGTCATTAGGGTTGATGAACTGGTGCCAGATTGCTCAGCACTTTGCTTCATCTCTGAGCTTCGTGTGAGTATGATGAGGATGGGTTAACTTTGAGCACAATACCAGACATAAATTGTTATTTAATAAATCTACTATTTGTTTGACAGTTTCTCTGTCAGGGCAACTATGTGTCTGCCAGTCTAGTTGTGCAAAGAACTCCACCTAAATGGTAAGAGCTAGGACCACCACGTTTGGAATGCAGCTTCCTCTCATCATAACTTAAAGCCAGATCGGGGTTTGGTTGTGACTGGAATTGAATAGAGACAGAATCGCCAGGCAGGTGAAAGGTGCTGGCTATGGGTGCCCCCCTGGCACTGCTCCAGTGGGAAGCCTCCCACCGACCAGACACTTTTTAGAGAGGGTGTGGGGGGGAGGTGAAGCTCTTCTCCCCTTGTTCATATGGGGCTGGCTGGGCTCGAGGGAAGAGTGCACAGTTTGCTACATTCTGCAATCTGGCTGGGGAGCACAGGAGGCAGACAAACCAGGACCTGTCCTAGCTGGGTGACATGCACCTCTCCCTAGGTTGTGCCCACTGGAGCTGGGGCCATGAAGAGGGGCTTCTCACTTGGCCCCAAGCTACTGCAGTGAGAGGGGGCTGTAGTAGTCTTCTTTTCTGGGGACAGCCTGTATACTAAACCCCTCAATCCCAGCCCCACCCCACAGCAATGATTTAATGAAGAAAAACAAAAATTACTTGAGTCAAGTCTCCAAGCAATCTTCTAATGTGACTGTAAAGTGGCTAGCATAGGCACTCCGACTTGGAAGTGAAGAGACTGGAGCATACAAACTGCTAAACAATATTCTGTAAAGAGTAAAAAGTGCTGGGAAAAAAAACTTCTCAGTGTTTACTGTGTGGCTTCAAAGAAAAGATCTGAGATATTTTGGTCATTTGGTAAAGGGTATAAATAGTATGAATGATAGAAGCAAATAGATCCTGATATTGCTAAGGTAAAGATTGTGAATAGAATGAAGAATGAGAAGAAACTGAATAAAAATGAGTGAGAAGAAATCAAATTGTGATATCTGGATTCCAGCCTTTTCACGTACTCCACTGCAACCCAGAAAGCTGTGTCACATAACCCGGAGGTCTATCTAATCAATATATAGAGCAAGACTACAATGTAAGATGCTACGTAACTACTATGAAAAGTGTAGGAAAGCAGATTAGTAATCTTTAGAAACATTAGAAAGTTACATTTCCTTTTACTGCATCTGCAGGAAAGTCACCCTTGCTCAGTGAGCTTATTAGAAAAACAAAATGGATTTGTTTGAATAGTACACATGATATGAATGATACTCTACAGGGATTTCAGCAACTGTTGTGCAACCCCAAATCTAGTGCTTCCCCTGGAAAAAAAAAGTGTCATGTAACATTGCACACCACAATACAAAATGATCGCCCTTCAGGTTTCTACTTGCTGATCTCACAGGTTGTAAAAATTCTGCTATGCTTAATGCAAATACCAGATAACAATGTGTTCATATGGTCCTTTGCTGATTTCCTTGCTTAGGAGAAGTAATATTTTCCTGTGTAGCTCAGTTAAATTCTCAGTACTGCTGAATGGCAGGCGCCTTCCCGTATAACAGAAGTTTACTACAGAAAAGAAGTTTTTTGAAGTCAGCTTGAGAACAAAGTTTGGAAATACCAAAACGCCAATGAGAATTTCTCCCTTAGGAACTGGACATGAAGAGAACATTCCTTTGAGAGAATTAATTAACTTGACTTTATTTGTCTTCCTAAGGAAAACAAGCTATCTTTGTTCTATTTATATGAGCCTATTAATTACACACTTCATTCTGTTTTCCAAATCATACTCAAACTGTGATGCTTTCAACTTCACTAACTTCTACCCCAAAGTAGAAAGATCTCTTTCCTTGAGGTGTCCACTGCACTCTCTTTGTGCCCCAAGCATTGCATCTTTTAGTACTTAGTTTTTTACTCCAATTCACCATTAATATGGTAATTATCTATCCACCTCTCTTGAATATGTATATAGCTCCATCCCCATAGCATCCTAGGGTACGTCTACACTCCATGCTTATTTCAAAATAAGCTATTCCGGAATAGGTATTCTGAAATAACTTATTTCGAAATAGCATGTCTACACAGCAGGGAAGCCTCAGAATTAGTCCGAGGAGGCACTGGGGAGGGATAACTTAGAATGGCCCTGTTAAGGGTCTATTATGAAATAGCAGCAGTGGTGCGTCTACACAGGCCTTATTTCAAAATAGCTATTTCAGAATAGGTGTTATTCCTTGTAGAATGAGGTTTACAGATTTCAGAATAAGGCATCCATTATTTCGAAATTATTTCGAAATAACAGAATGTCTGTGTAGACGCTTGCATTGTTATTTTGAAATAATGCTAGTTATCTCAAAATAATGGTGCATGGCATAATGGTTGGTCTGGATAGGAGATGCAGACCCCACAGAGAATGGGTAGATGATATAGTAGATTGATGCAGAGCTAGTCTACAGAAACTAAGCCACTATGCACTGGATGAGGTAAGATGGAAGGAAATAGTGAGGGAGGCATTGGGTTGAGCCCATGGTTGATGATGATGATGATGATGATGATGTAGATGCACCCTTAGTGACTCCCAATCTTTAATGCCTCCCAGTTTCCACCTTTCCAGGTTCAGAGGAATGCCACAACATTCTCCCATGGTCTTGGCATAACCTCTGTGCAGGAAATCCCCTGAACCCAAACAAAACTAAAAGCAGGACAGGTCCTGTGTTTTCCTAAATACTGGGTAACGGTGAATCTGATTCTCTGACGCATGTGTGGGGTGAAAGGAAGAGTATGAAGGGAATCTCCTCTTTCCACTTGCATGATTTTGCAGCAGCATCCTAAATTCCAGCAGTAATGCTGAGAGCAAGTAATGCAGGGTGAGAGACCCAATGGCGGTGGGAACCTAGAAGGGGAGAAGACCATTTCCTTTAGCACTGGCTGATGGAAGCAGACAGTTCACATTAAAATAGCAGCTCCTCTTTAGCAATTGTCCACGCTGTTGAATTGAACTGTTCATGACTTAATAGCTGTCCTGAACCTTCTGATGCACAAACTGCTCGGCTAGTCAATCAGACTGAAAACTTTTTTATTCTAGCCCTATGATTTTCCAAAGCCAATGGCAAGACTTATGCACTTTGTGCTAAACTGTTTCAGCTATATATTATGTAGTCCTTAGCACAGTTCCCAGAAACAGAAGTGGTACATTCTGGAAGATTTTGCAAGGCTGGTGAACCATTTCAGCTACTCTGTACTAAAATGACTAAGGCACAGATAGTCTGACTGACACCTATGGAGCTGTAACCAGTGATGAAAAATAGGCCAGTGGTTGACGTATTGGTCTTGGACTTGAGAGGCTTGGCTTCAGTTCCCTGCTGTGCTACACATGTCCTGAATGACCTTGGGTAATTTAATTAATGTTTCTGTGTTTCAGTTTGTCATCTGTTAAATGGAGATTCTATGAATTCTCTAACTCCTCAGGGGTATTGTGAGGGTAACTGCTTTGAAGTTAATGGGTGTTGAGACAATATAGTAATGGGAGAGTTAGCTAAATAAAGAAAACTGTATTGGGCATTGCCCATTATCTTCTGAGCACAGAGAGAATGTGTGGGAACTGTGAGTAGTAAAGTAACCTTCTGAAGCTCCTCCAACGTAGCTGTGGCTTCTACAACCACAACACTCAAAAACTGAGCCCCTATTGTTGCTTATTTGTTTCTTTGAGGAAGACACCATATGGAACTTCTGCTTTTCTTCTTCACTATGTTTTTATTCCCAGCCTCGGAGTTCAATAGAAGTTAAGTGTTCTTTTCTTTCTTTGAACTTCACAGGGTTTTTTTGTTAACTCTTATTCCTGACTCTCCTTTAAAATGTTTATTAAATTTTTAAACAAACTTAACAAAATAATACAGTAAAAGACATCAGAAGAAACCATAAGAAGAATAATTAGAAGATCAATAAACTATTCAGTAATTCTTAGATGACTTTCCAATGACCTTCCAGAATAAAATAGGATAGGACATACAAATCTTACATGATAGTTAATATGCCAGATGAATACGAATACATTTGCTAATGTTGATTTAGCTGTCTTCATTGTGTTTAGCTCTGCAGATCATTGAATAAAAGAATAGTAAAAAAGAACAAAAGAGGCATGCACAACAAAAAATACAGATAAAAGAAATACATGGGATAATGTACTTGACAGAAACAGTCATCTATTGCTTTGTGAACACAGAGACAGGAAGTAAGGCCTGAACAGATAATAAACTAGCAGAATATTTCACGAAAACCCACTCACGTTCACCATGGCTAATACTAAAACATTACTCTCTCAGGAACTGAGCATGCAGTTTCTATAGCATTTCAACCTTGCATGGAATGAAAAATTGTAACTAAAACCTATGACTTCCTCACAGCTGGGTAAAGAACTAAGCACCCATCAGTAGAAGCAAGCCAGATTTAGAAGGCTTTTGACATTTCTTTTCGTTTCAGTGCTTTACGGCAGGATAGAGAAAGAAGTTACTAGACTATTTGTAAATTATTCTCCTGAGTTTACTGATGACTTGGTCTAACTCTGTTTTTATGCCAGGTTGACTGCAATATGACACTTGCATATTTTGTTAAAATGGTATTAGATGCGTACAGTCATGAGTAACTCTCCTTTTTATGAAGATTCCTGTGGCACTGTATAGACTAACAGATTTATTGGAGCACAATCTTTTGTGGGCAAAGACCCACTTTGTCAGATGCATGGATCTTTACCCACGATAGCTTATGCACTAATAAATCTGTTAGTCTATAAGGTGCCACAGGACTCCTCGTCGCTTCTGCAGATTCAGACTAACACAGCTACCCCTCTGATAATTTCTTTTTTATGTGATTCAGTGTAAGCCAAGGGTCTTCTTCAGGGCTTCTCAGCCACTTAAAAATGAGTCCCATTGGCAGACATCATCCTCACACAAAGGGATATTCGAAGAAGAAGAATAGACAATGAAAAAAAATGTGTTTGCAAAATCTCATTCTTGATTCCATTCAACAATATTCATGTTTAAATCAATATTTCAATATCTAGTTTTGCTCTGAATTAAAACCCATATTCACACATGTAAGAAAGTACATACTTGATACTCATTATTCCCCATTTATTATTTTAGTGGGTTTTTAAAATTCATATATACAGTCAAGAAACAGAGGACACAGAAATCTCACAAGCCTAAATCTGGTCCCATTGAGGTCAGTGGGAGCTTTTCTAGTTTTCATCCCACGAATTTTAGGTGATCATTAGCACAAAACGAACAATGAATACTCCCTATTGTTCAATTGACTGCTAATCTAAGAGAGAATTTTAGTCAAATTATGTGATCAAATAATTACCAATAATGGAAGGATTCAGGAAAATCATGGTCAGTTTGTGCATAAATAGTAAGGGAAAAAACGAGGTTGCATTTATGGACTGAGTTGAGAAAGCAGCTGCCCACTGAGCAGAGGATACAGGGTAGGAATATGATTACCATGGAAATAACTATTATAAACTTAGCATTGGATCATTCATTTTTTGTTTTTGTGGGGTTTCTTTTTGTTTTGTTTTTTTGTCTTAGACAAATTATACCAAGCGACCAGTACTATGTCTCCATCTTCACATCCCAGTGTAAAGCCGCATATTCCTTTTCATTTTGGATGACATTTTATGTTACGCCTATGACAGTTTAATTTCAGTTAACCACTGCTAACAGTGAGAACTCACAAAGAAAGCAGGCAGTCATGCAGTCATTGACTGTGTATGTAAATGATGTAATCCATTGTGTTGGGTCATTGTGGAGGACTCTTATTATAAAATTGTTCTGCCCCATCGCTATAAAAACCTTTTTGTATGACTGACATTTATAAAATATATTGTAGATAGTTATGCAAAGCTACCTAAAGCTGTCATAGCCGAAACACTTTATTTAAGTCTGAGATCTTAAGTCACAGATGCTTCTGCTGTTTATTCAGAGCTCCAAATGTGTATCTGTTAGCTAAGTCTTCATTCTAGGGCCTCTCTTTGCATGCAGTACTCTTTAAATAAACCATGTGAATCTGCTTGCAAAGGGTTTCTATTCTGCTTTTGGAGCGTTGACACCTATCTCCTTTGCCCCTGCTGTTCAATAGCCCATTATTCCCTAAGCCCCACACCTTACTTACATTCCCAATATTTTTAAAGGACAGCAAGGACATGTTTAAAGGGCTTTTCCATGCTGTGGCTGACCCCTTACTACTATCCCAGACCTCTGTTAAATTTTTACATATCCCAACACAGATAATTATTATCACAATATTGTTATATCAGAATAAAATAACATGCTTTCAGTGTAAGTGGCATAGTCATATGTTAATATCTGCATCAGCATTCATGCTGGCAGTGTCTCAGAAGAATTATTAGAATTAATCTGATTCCTTCATTTTTAAAAAAGGCCAATCAAGCAAATTAGCAAGGGTTCTGTTAAGATTCCCCTTCAAAAGACTCCCTGGAAAGTTTGAGGAGCAAGATTGTTTTCTAAACCAAGTTATCAAACCAAATCCCACCCTTTCATAGAATTTGCTTTTATAATTTATTTATTAATAATTGGAGCAATGAGATCTAAGCTTTCAATGCCAGGCAATTTAATCCCTACTAAGAAGTACCTAATTTTATCTTCATCAATATGTTTTCCTTTAAAATATTCTAGTATAAAAATCAATTACAGTGTGCATTATGTCTTTGCCAATAAGAGAGACTTGTTTTTCATCATAAAAATTATTTAACTGTATTTTAATTAACTGTTTTTCTAAGCACCCATATCCCAGGACATGATCATGATTTCCAGTTCCTTCCTACAGAAAGCTCTCATTTTATCTTTCAGTGTGCTGACTATGGGGGAAAAAAGTATCCTCTTTTGATTGAAAAGCATTTGTTTAAATATTGAATATTTTTCCTTGAAAACATTTAAACCTATTTTTTCAAAAGAACATTAATAACTTGTTAGGTTTTTTTTATTCTTAACATCAGCCTCCATCAATTTATTTGTACTAATGTAATAGATGAAAGCCATTGTTGGTGTAACTGCATAAGTATAGGCTATCATAACAGGAATGAACATGGCCTGTTCTGTTTGTTTCCAAACTTTCCTAAATCGTTCTCCAACATATTGAAGTTTCCATCATCTTCCTCCTTCTGGCTATCTTTAAGCTGCTGTGTAGAGTTCAACTGGAACAATTCCCCCTCCCTTCCCCATTTTGCTGAGAATTTTGTCTGATCCAAAGTAGAATTAAAACAGAACAAAAAATGATAAAAATCCTGCAAAACACAAAATCTTGTGGAACAATCATTTCACGTCAATAGGAATCCCACAGTATTCTTGCCAGCAACTTAAGGAAGCATGGATTGGATAAGTGGATATAAGGTGGATAGAAAGCTGGCTAGATTGTTAGGTCCAATGGGCAGTGATCAATGGCTTGATGACTGGTTGGCAGTCGGTATCAAGCGGAGGGCCCCAAGGGTCAGTTCTAGGGCTGGTTTTATTCAACATCTTTGTTAATGACCTGGATGAGTGAATGGATTGCACCCTCAGCAATGTCACAGATGACACTAAGCAAGGGGGGAGGTAGATATGCTGGAGGGCAGGGATAAGGTCCAGAGAGACCTGGACAAATTGGAGGATTGGGCCAAAAGAATTCTGTTGAGATTCAACAAGAACAAGTGCAGAATCCTGCACTTGGGACAGAAGAACCCCAAGCACTGTTACAGGTAGGGGAACAACTCTCTAAGCCAGTGTTTCCCAACCAGGGTTTCGCGGAACCCTGGGGTTCCGCAGACCATCATCAGGGGTTCAGTGAGAAATCGTGGAATAAATAATAAAAATTTTGAAATTCCACAAACAAAACACAGGAAAAAATTTTTTTCTTACAATGTATATACAGTTTAACAGCTCTTTACAAATAAATTTTCTTGACAATAATTTATCAGTAATTGAATTGTGCTCCCAGCTGTCAACTTTTTCTGGCCAAGCAAACATTTTCATAGGTAGGCATTCCTCAGGATATGAAAAATTATTTTAGGGGTCTCTCTATGGGAAAAAAGTTGGGAATCACTGCTCTAAGCAGCAATTTGGCAGAAAAGGAACGGGGGAATACAGTGGATGAGAAACTGGATATGAGTCAAGAGTGTGCCCTTGTAGCCAAGAAGGCTCATGGCATATTTGGGTCAATTAGGAGAAGCGTTGCCAGCATATCTAGAGAAGTGTTTATTCCCCTTTATTCAGTGCCGGTGAGGCTACATTGGGAGTATTGCATCCAGTTTTGGGCCCCCCATTACAGAAAGGATGTTGATGAAAGAAAGTCCAACGGAGGGCAACAAAATTGATTAAGGGGATGGAGCACATGACTTATGAGAAGAGGCTGAGTGATTTGGGCTTGTTTAGTGTGCAGGAGAGAACAGTGAGGGGGGATTTGATAGCAGCCTTTAACTACCTGAAAGGGAGTTCCGAAAAGAACAGAGAGAGACTGTTCTCAGTAGTGACAGATGGTAGAACAAGGAGCAATGGTCTCAAGTTGTAGTGGAGGATGTCTAAGTTGGATATTAGGAAAAACTATTTCACTAGGAGGGTGGTAAAGCATTGGAATAGGTGCCCTAGGGAGGTGGTAGAATCTGCATCCCTGGAGTTTTCAAGATCTGGCTTGACAAAGCCCTGGCTGGGATGATTTAGTTGGGGTTGGTCCTGCTTTGGGCAGCGTATTGGACTCAATGACCTCCTGAGGTCTCTTCCAATCCTATGATTCTAAATGGTCCTTTTTGGGAAAATCAGAATATTGTTTTCTATTTTGACTTTTAAAAATGTTTACATTATGAAATATAAAGTAAAAATAATTTAAAATTGAAAAGTTTGGCTCCATCCTCTAATCTGTCCAGGTCACTCTGGATCCTTTCCCTGCCCTCCAGCATATCTACCTCTGCCCCTATCTTAGTGTCATCTGCGAACTTGCTGAGGGTGCAATCCATCCCCTCATCCAGGTCATTAATAAAGATGTTGAACAAAACTGGTCCAAGAA
This sequence comes from Pelodiscus sinensis, assembly GCF_049634645.1. Lineage (NCBI taxonomy): Eukaryota > Metazoa > Chordata > Testudines > Trionychidae > Pelodiscus > Pelodiscus sinensis. Next base: position 14,466,509 of record NC_134720.1, read on the forward strand.
CAGATCCTTGGGGCATTCCACTAGAAACTGATCCCCAACCTGACATCAAGCCGTTGATCACTACCCATTGGGCCTAACAGTCTAGTCAGCTTTCTATACATCTTACGGTCCATTTATCCAATCCATATTCCCTTAACTGACAAGAATATTGTGGGAGACCATATCAAAAGCTTTGCTAAAGTCAAGGTATACCACATCCACTGATTTTCCCATATCTGCAGAGCCAGTTACCCCATCATAGAAGCTAATCATATTGGTTAGTCATGGTTTACTCTGATCAGTTTCTGATTAATGCTCCTAGCCCTCAAAAACACTAAATATGTTTCTTGGATCTGGACTTCTAATACTCGAGGCATCTGAAGAAGCGGGTTTTGCCCATGAAAGCTCAGGATACCATCTACATGTTTTGTTAGTCTTTAAGGGTATGTCTACACTACAAAGTTAATTCGAACTAACGGACGTTAGTTCGAATTAACTTTCATAGGCGCTACACTAGCGCTCCGCTAGTTCGAACGTAATTCGAACTAGGGGAGCGCTTAGTTCGAACTAGGTAAACCTCATTTTACGAGGACTAAGCCTAGTTCGAACTTACTAGTTCGAATTAAGGGGTGTGTAGCCCCTTAATTCGAACTAGTGGGAGGCTAGCCCTCCCAAGGTTTCCCTGGTGGCCACTCTGGCCAACACCAGGGAAACTCGTCTGCCCCCCTCCCGGCCCCGGACCCCTTAAAGGGGCACGGGCTGGCTACGATGCCCGTTCCAGGTGCAAGCCTGCCAGCACCCAGCCAGCAGACCCTGCACCTGGCACGGCTCGAGCCACCCACCCAATGCCTCCCAGCCCTCCCCCTCTTCCCGGGACCAGGCTGGTGGCTCCCGGGAGTATACCCGGGACCGCAAGAGGCGGGCACCCGCCTGGTCTAGTGCGGACATCGTGGACCTTGTCCACGACCTCCGCACTAGGCACAGGAAAGTGGCCGTCTAGAGCAGGAGAGCTGCCAGCCTGTCCACCCAGGAGCAGGTGTGCATGAAAATCAAGGTGGTCCACTGAGACCCCCGACCCTGAGCCCTGAGCTTACAATGGCCATACTAGGTCAGACCAAAGGTTCATCTAGCCCAGTAGCCTGTCTGCCGACAGTGGCCAACCCTAGGGACCCTGGAGGGGATGGACCGAAGACAGTGACCAAGCCATTTGTCTCGTGCCATCCCTCTCCAGCCTTCCACAAACTTTGGGCAGGGACACCACTCCTACCCCCTGGCTAATACCACTCCATGGACCCAACCTCCATGACTTGATCTCACTTCTCTTTAAACTCTGTTCTAGTTCTAGCCTTCACAGCCTCCTGCAGCAAGGAGTTCCACAGGTTGACTCTTTGCTTTGTGAAAAACAACTTTCTGTTACTAGTTTGAAGCCTGCTACCCATTCCTTTCCTTTGGTGTCCTCTAGTCCTTTATTATGGGAATTAAAGAAGAACTTTTCTGTATGCACCCTCTCCACCCCACTCATGCTTTTATAGACCTCTATCCTATCCCCCCTCAGTCTCCTCTTTTCTAAACTGAAAAGTCCCAGTCTCTTTAGCCTCTCTTCATATGGGACCTGTTCCAAACCTCTGATCATTTTAGTTGCCCTCCCCTCTCCCACCCTCTCTCTTCCCTTCTCCCACCTCCTTTTCCCAGTCTCCCCGAGTTTTGTTCAATAAAGAGAGATTCTATTTTTGAGCACACGTGTCCTTTATTTTGTACATCAGGAAGGGGGCTAGGGAAGGGTAAGTGGAAGGAGGTGAGGGAGGAATGGGGTACGAGCCCCCGATGGGGAGGACTGGGCTGGCTCTGTGGGCTTCTGGGGGTGGAAGCTCTCCTGCAGCCCCCCAATTGCCCCCTCTGCCCAGATGGCAGCCTGCGGCAAATGCAGCCGGTCTGATGTCCGAGTGCTGTGATGTGCCCAGTGTGGGCACTCAGGGCACTCCAAGCCAGGACTGCTTTGCAAGCGGGGCACCCCTGAGAACTGTTTGTCCGGGGTGGGGGTCGGGTCCCTTTAAGCACAGCTCTCGGCTAGCCTGAGGCAGCAGCTCCACGCTCTAAGTCCTACTCTGATGCCCAGCCGGCACTGCTTCCGGCCATCCTTAACCCCGGTTCAGGGTCCACTTAATGTGGACATGCTAGTTCGAATTAACAAAATGCTAATTCGAACTAGTTTTTTAGTCTGGATGCATTAGTTCGAATTAGCTTAGTTCGAATTAACTAATTTGAACTAAGTTAGTTCGAATTAGCGCTGTAGTGTAGACATACCCTAAGATGCTATTAGACTGTTGATTTTTAAGTTTTTCTTGTTACAGACTAACTCGGCTACCCCTCTCAAGCAAATATATAGTGATGAAACTCTGAGAGGAATTGTGATTGTGAAGTATGAGGGTTTTTTTGCCATTAAAGCTGCAACCTGGGTTTCATCAGTAGATTAAGACCAACCAACCTATCCTTTACCATACATACACAAATGTCCAAATACTCCAGATAAACTCTCTGTAATGAGCAGGTGGGGGGGGGCATTCACTGACCCCGCTGAGTAGGAACCCCTCTCTGAGCCCAGGTGGTCCAAGACAGAGCCTGCCCTTTTAAGTCCACAGAGGCCTATGGGTGGGGCAGGAAGTATAAAGCCCAGCCCAGGAATGCAGTAGGGGGCCAGCTGCTGAAGGGAGCAGAGGCCTAAGCTGAACCTTCATGCTTAAGCCCTGAGGATCTGGCAGAGGTGAACGACTGGCCCAGACTGCTAGGACCAGGCACTGAAGAGGAGACTTTCTGTGCACTATCCTCACAGGCAGAGTACCTGGACGCTGTGAACCCATCACTGATTGAGAGCCAGGTACAGATGGAGGGGGAATTTGGAAGTGGCCCAGGGGAAGCAGATGATGGTCAGCCCTTTAATGTGTGTTGGCATGTTTCAGATTGGATTCCCCACTGACGCAGTGGCCGCCAAGGCGGCCACTGCTAAGGTGCGGGCTGGAATGCAGTGAAGTAGGGAGGGCCTGCATCCCCCCTGCCACCCCAATTTTGGGGTGGCTGTCTCCCCCTCCCCACTTGTGCTGGGAAAACTTTTTATTTACCTGCCCTGCCCTGAACCAGGGCCTGGGCTAAAACTGACTCTGGGAACTGTTTGTTCTCCCATCTCACCCTGAACTAGGGCCTAGGCTGTATTGACTATGGACTGGCACGAGTGTTGCAGCCTGCCCCGCCCTCTGGCCCCACTTTCTTAAAGGGGCCATTGGACTAGTAGGTATAAGTCAGATCATCAGTCAGGGGCCCAGGACTAAGCAATACCGCTTACACTCCCATCTTGGCTTTGACAAATGCTTTTTATAACACATTCTACATAGGATCTCTGCCCTTTCTTCTGGCTTCTCATACTTGGTAGGCATTGAAGACCTGAATATTTTGGTGTTATAACCCATGTTTCATCTCATCTCCTTGGCTTCCTTTCATACGTTTCATCATTCCTCTAATGGATGGATAAATTTCTGTGAAGGGATATTTATGCTTGTGAATGCTCCAGGCTTTTCTTGCTGATTTCTTGCAATTTCAAAAGTGCTGTTCATACACTCTCTGTCTTCTCAATGAATGCAGACTACAGCATATCTTCACGAACCTTCAGTCATCTACTCCCCTCATAGTAACATAGGCACTAAATAACTCAGCTCCACAGTCTATTTATGGAAAGAAAAAAAGCCTTCTCTGTGGGACATCAGTGTCAGTTTTTCATGTGGTTTTCAAATGTCATTTTCTTGGCATAAATGTTGCTGTAATTAAGTATTCTCCATGCAGCAAAATTGATTCTCCATTCTGCAGTTTGTAAACTTAAGCATTTCTTTGTGAATCCCCTGTTCATCTGCAAAGCAGTGTGCCTGTTTCACTCAGCATGCTTTATTTTTATATTACCAATAGGAGCTGCTTGTTTAAGAGAAGTGAAAGTATTGAAATAGTACATGGGTTGTCATATTAATTCTATCCTAATTACATTGTTGGCATCCAATTGATTCATGTTCATTCTAAAACTTATGTTAGTACTAATAATTCCCTTGTAGGTAAGGAAATGAATCAGCTGAGAGGGTGTATGGATAATGCTTGCACATATCTATCCAAGAATAAATACTATGTCCTTTTAATTTATATACTTTATATAGCCATCTTCACAGATATCGTATAGATAGATAAGGTATTAAAAAATGTATGTGTACTCATTACTTGCTTTCAGTATTTTTGGGTATGCAAAGAATACAGGATTAGCCCCAGATAAGTATTGTATCAGAATATGACTCCTGTTTAGTATCAGTGGAGGGTATTGCAGTCAGGTGCAGGGTGTTATTTTTTCAGTATCTTTATATGACTATGGGCAAAATAAATGAGTCAAATTTAGCCTGAAGTAACTAGGGGCAACTCTAATGGAAGTTAGATTAAGTACTGATGTAAACCACAATGAAACTATTTCACAGTGTTCCCATTAGCTGGTCTCACTTTTCCACTCCCACGTCTGTCCCTTTGTGTAACTCTTTTTGCATTATTTCCACCGTTTTGGAGCAGCTTACATTTCCACTTACATCCCTGCAGAATTTGGACCCTTGGGCTGTGGGCTTACCAAATCTCAGAAGCATTGAACTCGGGCAGTCCTGGGATGGAAGCACTCCACAGACACCAACATGGAGGCGGATGTGATACTCCAGCAGGTGGGACTTCTCCCTGAGAGTTGGCAATGAAGCAATCTGTGTTAGTAGGCAATGAGCTGTCGCTGGTGCTGTCCTTCAAAGGCGTTGTCCAATGGAGGCTGTGACCACACAGTTCTATCAGAAAAAGATATGCAAATTGCAAACTACAATTTGCATATCTTTTTCCGATTCTTTTTTCGGAAGAGGCTTTTCGAACATTTGGCCCATCTACAATGGGCCAAATGTCAGAAAAAAACTCTTTCAGAATATCCCTTCTTCCTCGTAAAAACGGGATTTACAGGGATGCCAAAAAAACACGTCTGCTTTTCTGAATTTTTTTTCAGCAAAGCAGATGCATTTCTTGGATGCGGCAGTTTTTCTGGGATATATCCCGGAAAAACTGCAGTCTAGATGTAGCCGGAGATGCTGTTATATACCCGTTATATAGTGGAAATTCTATAATGTTTTTGTAAGAGTTATCAAATTAGCTCTAGTGTCGTTGTTACCTTGTGTTGACAGATAAGTATTGTCGCTCCCCAGAAACTGACATTTCAATAGTAAATGAAGTGGGATTCTTATATGGGGTGTAGTCACTTTATAAGGTGTCGAAAATTTTGTTTAATGGTTTTATGTTTTATGTAAAATGTTTTGAGACTTGGGAGAAAAAGTGCCGTAGAAATGTAAAGTATGGCATAGTTGTTTTTTTTAAAAAAAATGTATAATAAAGGGGTCAGTCTAAGTTACTTGAAATTATTTCCCTGCCACCACATCTTTGTTCTGAAAAATGGCATTTAGAAATAGTTGTGATTACTTCATTTGCTTGAAAAGGAAAATAATTGGGAGACAGGTTAGAAGATGGGATTCAGGGGCTGTCAAAGGAATGTTGCTTTAGTATTACAATGATTTCCTTCACTGTGGTGTCTGTAATACTAAAAAGATTAACAATTAGAGATACTCAAATTTTGGGGGAGAAACAGCACCCCTTTAAAGAATGACCTGGTCCAATTTAGTCAGGAAAAGAGAGTGTTACTGCACACAAGCAGCCAATTTTGATGTCTGTTTTCTTAGGTGTCCCTTTACTTCATTTTATTCTTCTCATTATTGCTTGTCTTCTGTCATTTTGAGGGTTTTTTTTATGAAATATAGGTACACAACCTGACTGTGTACCTTGAAGGGAATCAGTGTTTTCTCATTTTTCTACATTAATCTAGATGTCTGGTGGACTCATTTCTGTTAATTCCATCACTCTGCTCAGTCTGCTTTGGACACGGACATACTCACTCACTCACTTGGCTTCATAGACCATGAAGGAGAAATAACACCTAAAACACTTACAAGTTGTCTACTTGCAGTTGGCAGCATGATTGGGAATCCTCGCAGGAAAGCCAATATTATGAATGTGAATCAGTTTCCCTTCTGCGCTGAGAAACAAAAGGGCTCCTTTGGTCTGTTGCCCCCTTATTTCAAGAATTCTGGATATGGGAATCAAAATTAGACTTGGATTGGATTTCAAAACATTTTAAAAATGCCAGCTGGTGATACTTCAATGGAAAAAGTATAAGCCACTTGCTATACTACATCCCAATTCACATGAGAGATTCAATGAGATCTAGGAATCACTATGAAACATACTAGTTTTAAAAAATCAGATGTGGAAGGATTAGCAGGAAAGAGAGAAGAAAGGGAAGTGTTTCTATTAGCCCAGGTATGACTGCAACCAGATCCAAATACATAATGGAAAACAGAGGGAAGGGGGGGGGGGGAAACCCTTCCATTAAAGTATAAGCTCTTTGTAAATGGAAAACATCAGCCATTGTTTGGTCTTGCCTGCTTGCCAATCAGCAAGGAAAGCTGACTGCCAGTAAGGAATGATTATAGCTTTAGTTCCATGATTGCTCCTCCTAGCTGAGAGCTCTCATTAGGAGGAATATTACTATTCCATCCTTTCCTGAAGCTCTGTAGGATGCTACTTGAGTTAAAAAAAAAACTGAAGGGGGGAATCTGAGAATTCAGTCTGAAAGGTTCTGTGGTAGTTCTGTTCTTTTTAATTCAGTACTTTCAAAAATGCCTTGAAGATTTTCTTCAATCTCCCTAACTTTTCTAACAAACCATTAAAACTAATCCTGCTTGTAGGCTTGTGAAGCTCTGTGGGTGGGGAAACCAATTACATCAATATTTTATTTTTAAAAATAGCTTGCATTTTTCCTCCATTGAGACCTGTTATATTTCCAGCAGCATTCATTACAATAGAGTACTGTTAAATACACCATTGGCATACAATCAGCTACCATTTATTTTACTGTTGAGTGATTTGTTACAGTAGATAGAAACCATTCAATATCACTGACAAACAACAGACCCTGTATAACCCAGAATTACTGTTAGACTACTTTTTTTTGTAATGAATGGAGGCTTATTGCCAGTTTTGTTGTCTTGGGAGAGCCAGGCAAAATTGTGCAAGGTAGAGGAAAAAAATAGTTATTTTTGCAATGCAATTTGGTCTAATTACTGCTGACTCTTCAGAGAATCGTCAATGACCTTCATCAGGGATGGCGAAACAGCTGCCTGTCACCTGGAGAATCATCCACAAACTAAAAGAGACAGCTATTTTTTCCACCTGAGAATATGTCTTCCAGAAATAGAATCCTACTGATCAAATCATCTTGTTAATAAATTTAATATATTTTGCAGTAACAATATTTTCTATTATCTCTAATTATTTTAGGAACCATTATTCTCCACCCCATGTTTAGTCAAATATCTTTCCTTCTGTCAATAAATTAGAGCCATCTCTTTCTCATTACCTAGTTAGGGTTCAGTTCTCCGTGTGGGTATGGTAGTTATCTGGAAATTAATTTCTCAGGTTGGATCAAGCATTTCTCATTCCCCCTAACAACTCTGTATAAAACAAATGACACTGTGCACTTCTCTGCAGCTGAATTAGCAGTGGCATGTGTGCAGCTATGCACACTTTGCACATGTGTCAAGGGTTTTTTGACTTGTTATGAATAACAAGCATTAGTTGCCTGATGAGGTGGGGAGATACCATGTAGCAACAGACTCTTCTATATAGTATCTCTACAAGGCTCTTATAAAATAGGGGCCGTAGTGCTCTTGTCTCCCACTCAAACACATGCACATCCAGGCTACGTCTGGATTGCATCCCTTTTTCGTAAAAGGGATGCAAATTAGACATATCGCAATTGCTAATGAAGCGGGATTTAAATCTCCCCCGCTTCATGAGCATAAAAATGGCTGCCTCTTTTTTTCGGCACGGAGCTTTGCGGATCTTGTGGAAAATAAAGCCTTTTCTGAAGGCTTAGGGATAAGGGATCTTTTGGAAAAGTCTTTATTTTCCGCAAGATCCGCGTCTAGACTGGCACTTTTTTCTGGCAAAGCTCCAATCTAGACGTAGCCCCCAGTGTTTCACTAGTGCTAATTCTTCTCCAGACTTCTCTATTCTAATTTTAAAGGAGATGCTTTTGGAAAGATTTAATCTTCCATTGGAGGTTATCTTAACATTAAACACCTGTACACAAGCATCTTCCATAAGCTCCTTAAATTTTGCTGTCTTTGTAAGTGTCCATTGAGAGAGAGTGTCTAATTCACCCCAAAGGTCAATAATTATCCAGGTATCTTACAAATGGGTTCACTTTAGACAAATGATGGACCTTCTCACTTTAGATTAAAGGAGAGATGCAGCAATCATTGACAAAGCCCATCTTTGAAGGTACTGTGGCCATGATTACTTTATTGAAAGGAAAAATTGAGCAATATGTGGCTGGGAGTAATATTACTTTCCTTACAAGAATGGAAAGGTATACCAGTTATTCTAAATACAGACATACCTAAATATTCAGTTGAATACAGTTTATTAATTCACAATCTTTGTAGAGAACGTGGCTCCTCTATAGAAACTAGTTGAATGAAAGTTTTTCCTCACAATGATTTTTTGTGCCCTTTTTTAAAAGACACTGACTATAACTATTTCTGTTAAACACTAATTGTGATTAGAACCAGGACAGCATTCAGGTTGTCAAGAATTGCAGATCAAATGGAAGACCTCAGGAATACTCAGCTAACATGAACACTGTCCGTAAATAAAAGCTCTTAAGGAATCAGTATTAAATCTCTTTCAGCTTCTTTTTAAGAGGAATACTTACATTTGATTAAATAAACAGTTTAATTATCCAGTAACTATAGAAATGCTGAAATAGTCCATTATAAACAAGACTCATTTGTTACCTGGGAACAATAATGCTATTTCAGATTCTTGGAAAAAGAAAACAAATATCTTAATTGGAAACTACAAATGCAATGTAGCTGATCTGGAAGGTGACCTTATTAACTCCTCTAGCACCTGATTCTTTGGGAGCATGTGGTAGATTACTTCATCTGGACTGGATGACTTGCTGAATATGTTGCTGAATTGTGTTCCAAAGTGAACAGGGGAGTTTGAGAAGGAGTATGTAAGAGGGAGTCCTAATATGGTTAGGAAGACCCACATCACCTGTGTCATCACTGCTCCTGTGTCTCAGGAAGCAGGTGGGAGAGCTACAGGTGGCTAGGTTGAGGAGCATCCATGCCTGTGAGGGATTCTTTGAGAGTATTCATGTGGTGATAGTTAAGGTGGAGGAAGCTATCCAGCTACAAAGGATTGCTGGCACACTACTGGTGGGGGAAGAGATGGCTCTGTCTCTGCTGGTTACTTTTGGCAGCAGGCAGTACTCCAGCCCTACTCTACACCCTCTCACTGTGGTTCTGGAGAACTATTATGCTGCCCTGGATATGAGAGAGATGGAATCACACCCTAAGGTGGAGGAAGAGAAGCCATGTATCCTCAAGGATGGGAGGTCTACAGATTATCACTGCAAGGAAGAAATGTAGGGTAATGGTAGCTGGAGACTTTTCTGAGGGGCATGGAGGCACTCATCTGTTGCCCTGACATGACATCCTGGGAGGTATGCTGCCTGTCAGGAGCTGGGACCAAGACTTTACAGAGGGATTGTCAAGGATTATCTGGCCTTTGACTACTACCCTATATTAATCATCCATGTGGGCACTAGTGATACTGCAAGGTGTGACCTTGAGCAGATCAAAAGTGACTACAGAGCTCTTGGCGTACAGGTGAAGGAGTTTGGAGTGCAGGTGGTGTTCTCTTCATTCCTTCTGGTCAAAGGTAGGAGCCCAGGCAGAGACAGGTGCATCCTGGCGGTGAATACCTGGCTGCGAAGATGGTGTTGCCAAGGGGGGTTTGGTTTCCTTGATCATGGGATGCTGTTCCAGAAAGAAGGACTGCTAAGCAGGGATGGGGTTCTCCCAATGAGGAAGGGGAGAAAGTATTTATATACTGCCTGGAGGGCTTTAAACTAGGTATAACAGAGGGCATGTGATCAAAGCCCATAGGTAAGTGAAAAACATGGAGACCTGGGAGATAGGTCAGAAATGGGAAGCAGCAAGGCCTATAATAGCAGAGACAAAGGAGGGACAAGGCAGTGTTGAGGGTGAAGGACATTATCTGTTTGAAAGTTATAATTTATGTAAAGTGAATTGTTCTCGGCTTAGGTTCTGTAAATTCTCCTTATGGTTCCCCCTTCCTGAATGAATGCATGGTGTGTCTGTGAAATAAACATGCAGAGGGTGATGAACTTTTACTCACCTGAACTTGAGTGCACATGGTTCCCTGCACAGAGTGCACATGGCCCCCTGCAGTGCACACGGCCCAGAGAGGACATTGAGGAAGGCCTATAGACCTGTAACATCATGGCCAAACTGCTCATGGCCTGTAACATCGTCGATCCAACGAAGAGAGAGAGAACCCGAAAGGGGATCACCAAGCAGGACCTTCCAAGGGTGACCTCTGCTGGGATCATCTGGCCAACGAACCGGTTCCGGGGTCATCATGGGAAGATACCAACAGCATGAATCTCAGCATGAACTCCTGGTGCCTGACGCTCAGCCTGTATTTCGTCGGACTGTAAGTGTGATTGCAGATAGTGAGAGTGAGCTTCCCTTTTCCCCTCCTTTCAGAGTAGGTTAAAGCAATTAAAGCCATTTGTGCTCATTACCTCGTGGTCACAATCCTTGTTAGGCCATGGTTAGTTGCAATTGAACTCGAATTGCCTGGGGTTCCTTATTCCTTTCCCCTCCACCGCTTGCAAGAGGCAGAAGTGTGGGGGGGGGGGGGGAGGGAAAAATCAAATCAGTGTCTTAGTTGTCTGCATAGAAATGCAAGAAGTAAGGGGAATACACAGGAAGAATTAGAAGTGCTAGTAAATAAACACAACTATGACATATTTGGTATCACAGAGACTTGGTGGGATAATACACATGACTGGAATATTGGTATAGAAGGGTACAGCTTGTTCAGGAGGGTTAGGTAGGGAAAAAAGAGGAGGTGTTGCTTTTATGCATTAAAAATGTATACACTTAGACTGAAGTTGAGATGAACATAGAACACAAACTTGTTGAGTGTCTCTAGGATAAGTTAAAAGGGGTAAAAAACAAGGGTAATGTCATGCTAGGGGTCTACTTCAGGTCACGTACCCAGGCAGAAGAAGTGGATGAGGCTTTTTTTTTAACTAAGAAAATCATCCAAAGCACAGGACTTGTTGGTGATGGGGGACTTTAACTATCCTGACATCTGCTGGGAAACTAACACAGTGGGGCACAGATTATCGAACAAGTTCTCAGAATGCATTGGAAACAACTTTTTATTTCAGAAGGTTGAGAATGCTACTGTGGGGGAAGCTGTTCTAGATTTGATTTTAACAAATAGGGAGGAACTGGTTGAGATTTTCCAAGTGGAAGGCAGCTTGGGTGAAAATGATCATGAAATCATAGAGTTCTTGATTCTAAAGGATGGTAGAAGGAACGAGCTCAATCTAACTAAAGGATAACAAGAAAACATTCTACAAATATATTAGAAGTAAAAGGAAAACCAAATAGAGTATGTCTATACTGCTACCCTACTTCGAACTAGGGTGGCTAATGTAGGCATTTGAACTTGCAAATGAAGCCCGGGTGGGTGCCATTTCTAAATGCCCTGTCATTTGAACTACCTGCCTGCAACTGCCCGCGGCTACACACGGCATGGACTAGGTAATTTGAATTAAAGCATACATAGTAGACCCATTGTTCAATGAAGAAACAACAGAAAATTTGGAAATGGCAACAATGCTTAAAAATGTCTGTTTTAGTTTTCACCTAGGAGGTTGGTAGTGACTGTATGCCTAACGTAGTGAATGCCAGTGGAAATGGGGTAGGTTTAGATGTTCAAATAGGAAAAGAACAAGTTAAACATTACTTAAAGAAGTTAGATGTCTTAAAGTCACCAGGGCCTAATGAAAGGCATCCTAGAATATTCAAGGCACTGATAGCAAAGGTATCTGAGCCTTTAGCTATCATCTTTGAAAAGTCACAGAAGTTGGGAGAGATTCAGAAGACTGGAAAAGGGCAAATATAGTGCCCTTTCAATAAAAAGGGGAAATGAGAACAACCCAGGAAACTGCAGAAGTCAGCATAACTTCTGTTCCAGGCAAGACAATGGAGCAAATAATTAAGGAATGCATCTGCAAACATCTGGAAGATAATACAATTATAGAAACAGCCAGCATGAATTTGTAAAGAACAAATCATGTCAAACCAATCTGATAGCTTTCTTTGACAGGAAAACAAGTCTTCCGGATAAGAGGGAAGCAATAGACGTGGTATACTTAAACTTTAGTAAAGCATATGGTACAGTCTCACATGACCTTCTTATCAATAACATAAGGAAATAAAACCTAAATGGGGCTACTATATGGTGGGTACATAACTGGCTGGACACTAGTAATCAGTGGTTCTCAGTCACACTGGAAGGGCTTAATAAGTGGCGTTCTTCAGGGTTCAGTTTAGGGACTGGTTCTGTTTAATATCTTCATCAAAAATTTAGATATTGGCATAGAGAGTGAATTTACTAATTTTGCAGATGATTCCAAGCTGGGAGGGGTTGCAAGTGCTTGGGAAGATAGGGTCAGAATTCAAAATGGTCTGGACAAACTGGAGAAGTTGTCTGAGGTAAATAGCATGAAGTTCAATAAGGACAAATGCAAAGTACTCCACTTAGGGAGGAACAATCAGTTTCACATATAGAAAATGAGAAGTGACGATCTAGGAAAAAGTATTGCAGAAAGGGATCTAGGGGTCATAATGGACCACATGCTAAATATGAGTCAACAGTGTGACACTGTTGCAAAAAAAGAAAACATGATTTTGGAGTGTTGACAGGAATATTGTGAGCAAAACACAAGAAGTCATTCTTCTGCTCTACTCTGTGCTGATTAGGCCTCAGTTGGAGTACTATGTGCAGTTGTGAGTACTACATTTCAAGAAACCTGGAGAAACCTGGAGAAACTGGAGAGGGTCCAGAAAAGAGCAACAAAAATGATTAAAAGTCTAGAGAACATGACCTATGCAGGAAGACTGAAAAGTGGGTTTGTTTAGTTTAGAGAAGAGAAGACTGAGAGGGGACATGATAACAATTTTAAAGTATCTAAAAGCATGTTACACTGAGGGAGAAAAATCTTTCTCCTTGACCTCTGATGATAGGACAAGAAACAATAGGTTTAAATTGCAGCAAGGGAGGTTTAGGTTGGACATTAGGAAAAACTTCCTAACTGTCAAGGTGATTAAACATTGTCATCATTTGCCTAGGGAGGCTGTAGATTCTCCATCATTGAAGATATTTAAGAGCGGGTTAGATAAACATATATCAGGAATGATCTGGATGGTATTTGGTACTGCTTTGAGGGTAGGGAACTGGACTTTACCTCTCAAGGTCTCTTCCAGTTCTAGTATTCTATTCTGTTTTTCTGGGTTATTTCTGTTAAGTGTTGAGTACCTCAGCTTTCATTGAACTCACTGTGAGTTGAGGGCACTCAGCACCTCTCAGGATCAGATCTTTACTACCTAGTGAAATTTTGAATTATGCTTTTGAAATACATGGCCAAAATATATTTTTGAAAACGTTTTCTCTCCAAGGCTGTGTCTAGACTGCAGAGTTTTTTCGAAAAAAGCAGCCTTTTTTCGAAAAACTTCACCTGCATCTAGACTACAGCCACGTTCTTTCGAAATAAAATCGAAAGAACGTGGCTTTTCTTTCAACGGCGGTATTCCTCATTTCACAAGGAATGCCTTTTTTCGAAAGGGCTCTTTCAAAAAAAGGCGTTTTTGAATGCAAACAGGGCTTTTTCGAAAGAGAACATGCAGACTGCCTGGGTAATCTCTTTCGAAAAAGCGGCTCACTTTTTCGAAAGAAGAGGTTGCAGTCTAGACGCTCTCTTTCGAAAGAGGCTTGTAGTCTAGACATACCCCAAGTGATGATTCAGGGATTTAAAGAAGCTTTATTATGGTAGTGTCCTTTTGATTAAATAAACTAAGTGCCTAACAAAATAGGGTGTATCTAGACTACAGAGTTTTGTCGACAAAAGTGGACTTTTGTCGACAAAACTATACCTGCGTCTACACTACCGCTGAGTTCTGTCGACATAACGTCGACAGAACTCAGCAGTTTTGTCGATGCTGGTAAACCTCATTTTAAGAGGCATAACGCCTTCTGTCGACAGAATTCTGTCGACAGAAGGTGTTATTGAATGTAGGGTTGTGTCTAGACTACAGGGTTTTGTCGACAGTATCTGTTGACAAAACTTCTGTCGACAAAACCCTGTAGTCTAGACGTACCCATATAGCCCTGATCTTTCATCTTGATCCTTCCATTGTTCTACTGCACACAATGTTAACAGCCACAAAATAGGGAGAAGGAATCACCAATGATCTAAGTTTCAAAGCCACATACCGGCTTTATGCCTTTGATGAAGATAATACTTTTCAATTCACTTTTCCTTTAGGATATGGAAGTCTTTTGCCAATTGAAGATTAGAATTAAGAACAATGATAACCACTTAAAGTCACAAAACCAGAGCTTTCAATAAAAATTCAGTCACAGCTTTAATACCAGGAGTCTTCAGGGATATGTGACAACCTAGAAGGATAATGCTGCCTTAACTAAAATAAAAATTCATAGGCACTGTGCATAGCCTGAGGCTTGGACAGTTAACTGCTGCGCCTCAATGGGAAAAATAAAGAGACTGTACCTAAAATGTTGTTAAATACCTTTAGCTCTTAACTTAAAATCCCACTGGCATAGTAACTAAAATAAAGTATGAAAGGGTTTCATCTTTGAATCCCTGCTGGACAGCATGTATTCTTCTATGAAATATTGATGGAGTTTAAGCTTGAGGCACAGAGAAAACCATTCGAACTGTAAATGGTGGCAATTGTCTGTCAAAATATCTGTCATTTGCAATGATGTTGTAGCCATGTTTGTCCCAGGATATGAGAGAAGGTGGGTGAGGTAGTATTGGCCCTCTGTTGATGAGAGAAGTTTTCAAGATCCACAGACCTTAAATTCAACATTGCGGTAAAAAAAAGACACATTCACCAAACAATAAAATTATACAAGGTTATGAGTTATAAATTATTTTATGTGCATTCTGGGGATCGAACCTGGGACCTTCAGAACCAAAAAGTGTAAGCCTCTACCATAGGAAATAACTCTGGAAGGGAGAAATAAGTAACAGATTTCATCTTTGCTGTGACTAGCTAGCAGTAGGGAAACAGAAAGCCAATGTATAGCAATAATACTTCAAGAATGAAGGTTATTAGAGAAGTTAAAATGACTACATGAAATGAAATAATAATCGTGTTTGGTAAATAGCCTTTCAGGAGCTGCTGGGTGCTGCACAAACATTTCAGCATAATTAATAATCTCCTAAAGTAAGCAGTATATTGGGTCAGATTATCTTTTTGAGAAGAGACCCACATGTAAGGGGCAGGAAATCCCGAACTTTATTGTTATATTTACTTTTTTCTGCTCTAGGAGCGTGGGAGGTAGATATCACATGCAACATCGGAATAGGGTCTATACTCTCAAACTTGTGTATGTGCTTAGTATAAATGCAGGCTACAATAAATCTGTAGGGCATTAGTCATCTGCTTGAACCCTTTCAGCCTCCTTAGTGGGCTTTCAGCCCAACCTTGCTCCTAGGTTAGCACAAATCAGAACCATGAGTCCAAAGATGGGTCACATTCATCAGAAACCGAACTCCTCTCATGTGGACCTCTTATAGCCAGAGAGGTCCAGTCTGAACTATCGTACCATCTGAACTGTTTTTATTTCCATAAGATTCAGAGGGACAATTCTTTTTAGCATCTATACTTCTGGGCTCTTCAGAATTTCATTTGCGCCTTCCGTCACATAGGGGTGACCAAGCAATATGACATGAACAAACAGGAGGGATTTCCTCGCAAAGGAAGCGGGGAATTAAAAGGGAGTGAAACACCACTTGCAAGTTTTCAGTTTTGTTTTGTAAAAAGTGGGAGGAGCTCAAGTGGGAGAGCTGCCCATTGGCAACAAATTGCACACTTTAAAGGCTAAGGGCAACACTATCCTGGCTTTCCAGCCATTCCTCGGGGTAACTTTTGAGAGGGAGATGGTTTCAGAGTACAGATACCTGCTAAAATGCTGTTCACAAAGGAGGTCTCAAATATAGCCAGGTCCAGCCCCATTATGGTGTGAGTTATAAAATCCAGCAGAGCCAGCTTTAAAATCAATCTACCACTTTATAGTCAGCTCATGTAAAGAATATAGAAAGCAGGTTTAATATGATCACAGCTGCTCCATCCACTGAGAGAGTATGCTGCTGCAATTTACACTAGCTGAAAGCAGCAGAGAAGCCCTCCTGACATAATGAGCATTAGCTAGCTTTATGGTCGTATGGGGTTATATTCTGCTTTTGAAAGGGATAAATAAGGTGCAGCCCATATACACTTTCAAGCTGATATAATTTTATCCAATGCATGACATCTGCTTTTCCATCCATGGAAACAGTGTGGTTTAAAATAAAACAGTGACAGTGTTATCTTCCTATGGTCTTCTTCCAAATATTTCCTTTGATAAGTAAAGCAGGAAAGTTATAGATAGAATGTTCTCATAATCATGACTCCCTGAGGTTTACAAGCTAGAATTAGAATGGGAACATTTTCTTCTTGCTGCTGTGTTTGAAAGAACTATCTTCTTCCTCTTTCTGTCTCCCTGCCTCTTCATTATGTTTCAATTAACATTCAAAAATTTTCTCTTTAGCCTCTGCCTCTAAATTATTTCTACCTCTTGTTATTTAAATGGTGTAAATGTACTGTTAAATTCTAGGCTGTATTTGGGAGTACAGATTTCATTCAAGAGCCTATAAAATGAGGACCTGGCAATTGTTAAATATTTACATAGAATCACATAAAAGCAGGCCTGGGGAGACCTGAATAGGTCCTCTAGTCCAATCCCCTGCGCACACTGCAGGATTAAACAATAACAAGGCCACTCCTGACATGTGTTTGTCCAACGAGTATGAATAGTGTAGCCCATATTCCAAAAAGTAGCTTCACTAATGTACAATGGAATAAATTGCTGTAGTTAGGAAAACTTTTGCAAGTAAGGGTTTGAACCCTAAACGTGTATTAATAGTGTTACGTGACCCTTAGCATGCATCTCATCCATTGATCACAAAGCAGTTTACAAAGTGAGGGTCACAGAGGACGTCTCAAATATAGCCAATATTATTAGAGCTATGAGGCTAAAATAAAGTCCGTTTTGCAGAAGATTTCAAAATTTGTTTTCATTCCAATTTGAAATTAAACATAAAATCGCAAAAATCCTCTGAGAGAAAATGCCATTTTTTCAGATTAATGTCAATATTATGTCTCAAAAAAAACCTGAAATGATTTGAGCATTTTAAAAAATCTATATTATATATAATATGTGCATTGGATCATGCTGCCTCCCATGTTCATTTCAATTGTGTTCATTACATACATAAAACAATACAAAATAAAAAATAAACTGAAATAAAAAGGCATTTTGAAGGTAAAATCAGAACACGTTACTCAAAAAAGTGTTGACATGGGATGTTTTGATATTGTTGGAATATTTATTTACCTTTAATCCCAGCTGAGAACTGGCCTAACATACATGAGCTCTGCCCCATCCTTAGGGTATGTCTATACAGCGGGGTTATTTTGGGATACCAGAAGCATCCCGAAATAGCTACCCTGCATCTTTTGAATGAGTTCACTATTTTGAGATAGCAGACATGCTATTTAGAGACCTATTTCAGCATCCCTGTAGGGTTAAGGGATGTCTTGAAATAGCATGTTATTTCAAAATTTGGCACTGTGTAGATGTTCCAAATTTCAAAATAGGCTATTTTGAAGTTCAGTGAAAATAAGATGTGCAATTTGCTTATCTGGTTTAGTCCTTGGCTGGCCAGATCTTGTGCTTGTACAGAGTGATGGAACCCAGTCTTTCATGGTCAATGCCAACATCATGTATGAATAATGAAAATTTCAGACTATAAAGCAACAAATGCTATCAGGAAAACTTCCACTTCAAGGTGTCAGCTCTGAAAACAAAAGTGGCACTGATAGTTACTGAATGGGCCATCTTTAACAATATGTACAGTTCTGTACATATGTACATCTTAGTTATTTCCTGTGTAGTTAAGAATTTAAACCCACATGTATTTGTTCTGTTTAAAAATGAACTTTTCAAAGCATTCCTTTTGATATGTTGATTTATTATGTACAGTGTGAATGATTCCTGAGCACCATATTAAAGGAGGATGTTATTTAGTTCTATATAAATATTTAGAGTAGCAGCTAATATTACATTGTTTTATTAGCAGAAACCATTCCTTCCAATATGAATGTCACTTTATAATGAGCAGATGAAGAAAGGAGAACTATTACATCTGTCAGAGCAGTGTTTGGCTCTTCAGGGCTATTATATTTCTCATAATTATTGCTCATGAATATCTATATTCAGTGCATGTTCTACAGAAGACATAAGGAAACATTGACCCATTAGTGTATTGCAGTTTAAACAAACAAGCTGCTGCCTATAACATTGACCCTCCCAGAACAAATTGCTATTATTGATTTCAACAAAATGCCCAATTTATTTATTTGTTTGTTAGCAAATATAGTTTAATGTACAACAACTATTAGCTGAGAGTTTTAACAGATGCACTTAAATTTGCGTCAAATTGAAAACATAATCTTCCTGTCTATGCAATAGATTCTTTTTACAGTCATTGATGAGGATTTCATCATGCAAGAAGACAAGGAGAAAAAAAATCTGTCTGGTTTATATAATTCTTTTTTTTTTTAAAAAGAGAGGAATTTCTATTGGCTCAGAACATCATATTATGTTTTTTTCCCTTCACCTTATAATGTTTTATAAGAGATGCTGTTGTATTTACCAAGCATGGATTCCTTTCTCTGGGGTTTTCTATTAAGGGTAAGGAATGGAAGTAGCATGAAGCTCCACATATGTTTTCTAAATCAAGTTCTTTTTTCTGAGGAGTACAGAGCTAACCAGATTACCTCTAGTCTTATATAGAAAAGATACATTTCCCATATGTTAGTTTTAGACACACACACACACACACACACACACACACGTCTGGGAGATTCTCCATGGAAAACACAGGATGCTGCCAGAGCTGGTGGTTTTTATACAGAAGGTGGCAGTCTTCCATCTGAATCAGTACTGACCTAATATCTGGGCATAGCACAGTTGGAGAGCTGTCTTCTGGATGAGAAATGCAGGTCGCAATGCTCTCTGCAAAAGTAATGTAATCCCTATTATTCTGTCTTACATAACTTAACTCTCAGTAACTGTAGTGACTGAAATGTGCAGTGGACTAGTCTTGGTTTGAAATTGACTTAGAGGAGAATTTGACTTTGTACAGAAGCATTATTATTATAACTGAAAGGGAAGTAGAACATTCATAGAATCATAGAGTTGGAAGAAACCTCAAGAGGTCATTGAGCCCAACACCCGGCTCAAAGTCGGACCAACCCTAACTAAATCATCTCAGCTTGGGCGTTGTCAAGCTAGGACATGAAAACTTCCGGAGATAGAGATTCCACCACCTCCCTAGGTAACCCATTCCAATGCTTCACCACCCTCCTAGTGACATAGTTTTTTCTAATATCCAACTTAGATTTCTTCCACATCAACTTAAGACCATTGCTCCTTATTCTGCCATCTGTCACCACTGACAACAACCTCTCTCCATCCCCTGTGGGACTCCCTTTCAGTTAGTTGAAGGCTGATATCAAATCCCCCGTCACTCTTGTCTTCTGCAGGTAAAACAAGCCCAAATCCCTTAGCTGCTTCTCGTAAATAATGTGCTCCAGATTCCTAATAATTTTTGTTGTCCTCCGCTGGACTTTCTCCAATACTTCCACATCCTTTCTGTAATGTGGGTCCCAGAATTGGACACACCTACTCCAGACGTGGCCTCACCAGTACCAAATAAAGAGGAATAATCACTTCCCTAGATCACCCCAATATGCTACTAGCCTTCTTGGCTAAATGGGCACACTTACATCTATGGTAATCTGCAGGTCTTTTTTTGCCAAACTGCTACTTAGCCAGTTGGTCCCCAGCCTGTGGCAGTGGTTGTTTGTTCATAGTGATCTGTTAAAAGGCATAAGGACAAAAGTTCACAAGAAGACCTAAAATGAAGTAAGATGAGAAATGATAGTATTATTATGATCTTAATAGGCTGTCTATTCAAGGCTTCAGACCAGGTCTCCAGAGCAGCACTTGATTAATCTTGGGTGTTGGCTTATACATCCAGGGACAAGCGCTAACATGCATGGTATTGGGGACTCCTTGGGTGTCTGGACTACAGGTGGACTTTTGTCAACAAAACTATATCTGCGTCTACACTACCACCGAGTTCTGTCGACATAACGTCAACAGAACTTGCAGTTTTGTTGATGGTGCTAAACCTCATTCTATGAGGAATAACGCCTTTTGTCGACAGTTCTGTCGACAGAAGGCATTATTGCATCTATACTGTCCTTTGCATCTACACTCTCATGTTGACAAAGTGGCTTGCTTTGTCAACAGAACTGGATGTAGTATAGATGCTCTTTGTCGACAGAAGCTTTGTCAACAGTATCCGTTGACAAAGACTCTGTCGACAAAAGCCTGTAGTCTAGAGGTACGCTTTAAGAGCTTCCAAGACAGCAAATCTGGATGGGAAAATGTGAAGCTCTTGTTATGAACCACCAGTTGGAATTGGATACAGATGAAGTAGTGCTCTTGAAATGACCTTAAACTCAGAATGATGGAGAGTAAAGATGAACTAAAAAAATATCCCCAACTGAAGATTTCATACAAATAGTTATCAGGAAAACTAACATAGAGAACCTCAGTGTAAATGGGATAGTATCTCCACTAAAATAGGTAAAGAATACTCAGAGGCGTAGCTGAGTTTTTTTTTAAACAATTACTGTTATCTTCAAATCAGCAGGGCCCGATGAAATATATTCTAGAATACTTAAGAAATTTGCTAAAGAGATCTCTGAGCTATTAGTGAGTCTCTGAGAAATCCTGTTGGATGGGAGAGATGCCAGAGGTCTGGAAAAGAGGAGAATATAGTTCCTACCTATAAAAAGTGGAATAAGGACATCCCAGGGAACAATTGACCAGTGAGCTTAACTTTAGAACTCAGAGCTAATGAAGCAAATAATGAAATGATTAGTTTGTAAACACCTAGAAGATAAGGTGTTAAGTAACAGTCAACATGGATTTAACAGGGTAACAAGCCTTATGGATAGGAGGGAAAGCAGAAGTTGCGATATATTTTGACTTTAGGAAGGCTTTTGTTCATAAGAAGACACATGGCCTTCTTATGAACAAACTAGGGAAAATATAGCGTAGAGGAACCTACTATAAGGTGGGTGCAGAACTGGTTGGAAATGTGTACTTGGAGAGTAGTTATCAATGGTTCTGAGTCAAGCTGGAAGGGCACATTTAGAGGAGTCTCACAAGGATCTGTCCTGAGTCTGGTTCTGTTCTCCATCTTCACAAACGGTTTGTATAAGGGCATAACAATTACAGTTAGAAAGTTTGTGGACAATACCAAGCTTGAAGGGTTGCACATGCTGTGAAGGACATAATTAGCATTCAAAATGATATTGTCAAATTGGAGAAATGGCCTGAAGAAGGATGAAATTCAACAAGAACCAATGGGAAATATTACACTGAGGAAGGAATAATCAATTGCAAAAATACAAAATGGGAACTCATTGCCTAGGAAGGAATACTGCAGAAAATCATCTAGGGGTTATAGTGCACCACAAACTAACTGTGTCCAAAATGTAATATTGTTCCAAAACAATAAAAAACCAAACCTCATTCTGGGATACAATATACCTACAAATGCAAGTCGGACACGAAGTAATTCTCCCAAGTCTGTTCAGCAGTGATAAGGCTTCAATGGGGATGCTGGATCCAGTTCTGGGCAACATGGTTTGAAGGGGAAATGTGGACAAATTGGAGAATGTGTATAGAAGAGCCACAACAATGAATTAAAGTGTATAAAACATAATGAATATGGAAAGATTGAAAAAATTGGTTTGTTTAGTCTGGAGATGAAAAGACTGAAGGGGAATAGAAGTAATAAAGAGGAGGATAAATGTGTTCTCCATATCCACTGAGGACTGGACAAGAAGAAATGGGCTTAAATTGTAGCAAGGGAGATTTAGGTTAGATATTAGGAAAAACTTCCTAACTCTTAAAGTAGTTAAGCACCAGAACAAATTACCGTGGGAGATTGTAGAATCTGTCGCTGGACATTTTTAAGAATGTTAGCCAAACAGTCGTCAGAAATGGTCTTGATAATACTTAGTTCTGCCTCACAGCAGGGGACTTTACTAGATGAGACCCTTCCAGTCCTACTTTTCTCTGATTGTTAGGAAATTTAGCTGTTAGGATGATTTTGGGTATTTGTAATAGTGTTTCTTATTAATGTGTTTAAGTGTCATTGGGCTATATATTTAAGGACTGAGCTTCACTGATAGTCTGGATGGGTGCCGTGAACCTCTTGTTATGCACAGCTATTTGGCACCAGATAGAGAATAAAACAGATCTTTTCCAAGAATTGTACGTACTGAATGATCACTGAATACCAACATATGCTTAAACTTGCCCTGATGGCCTCTTGGCATCTTCAAAGCATCTGGAAACACTGTAATAGCTTCTTATGGTATTACCTTCTTAATACCTGCGAATGACCAGGCAATGTCTCTATCCTTATATATGCATACTTGGCTTCAGTGATGTATACAGTTATGACCTCAGGTCCAACACTGTACCTGGGAATAAAAATGCTGACCCAACAAAATTTCCTATCTGTTTACCAAAGGAGTCTGTCTTCCAAAATCAACACAGATAATTGTGAGTGCATTGCTATAGTGTCAGATGTTATGCAGGCTCTCAATTGAAAAACTTATTTAATATTGTATCATGAGCTTTCATGGGCACAACCCACTTTTTCAGATGACTGGAGTATTAGAAGTCCAGATCCAAGAATAAATAAGGGAAGTGATGGTAAGGAGGAAAAAGAGAGAAATGGGGGGGGGAGGGGGAAGAGACATTGAGTAGATGGTTCCAGTAGTTACAAGAGGCTGATAAGAACAATTAGCATCTCTATTGGTTGGTTGGTTAAATCATTAGGATATGGAAGCCAGCCCATGCCCCTGTTCATTCCATTTCCATAAGAATTAAACTTGTAAATGAAGTTAAGTTCCAACCCTTCTCTGTGGATTTGGCTTGTGGAATTGGCCTGAAACAACACAGTGACTTGGAGATCCATTAATGAGTATCCAGGCAGATTAAAGTGTTCTCCAACAAGTTTTTGTGTATTGCCTTTTTGGATATCTGATTTGTGTCCATTAATTCTTTCCCGTAGAAGCAGTGGGGCATGATGGCATAGATCACATTAGTGGATGTGCAGATAAATAAGCCCCTGATGTAGTGGTTGATATTGTTGGGTCCAGTGATGAAATCGCTAGTGTAGATGTGAGGGCAGAGTTGGCACTGGGGCTGATTGCAGGGGTGGGTTCCTGGATTATTATGATGGAGGTATGTTGTGTGGTTAGTGGAAAGAACTTGTTTGAGGTTAAGGGGTTGTCTGTAGGCAAGGATTGGCCTTTCCCTCAAGGCCTCTGAGGGTCATTTTCCAGGATAGGTTGTAGATTGTTGATAATGCATTGGAGAGGTTTAAGTTGTGGCCTGTAGCTGATGACAAGTAGAATTCTGTTGTTTTCTCTTTTGGGCCTGTGTTGAAGTAGTTCATGTCTGGGTGCTCTTTTGGCTTTGTCAATCTGTTTTTTCACTTCTCTGAATGGGTATTTGAGTTTTAAGTATGCTCTCTATAGAACCTGTAGGTGTTTGGCTCTGTCTGTGGGACTGGAGCAAATCCAGTTGTAATTTAGGGCCTGCCTGTATACAATAAATTGAGAAATGTGTCTGGGATGGAAGCTGGAGGCATGAAGGTAAGTGTAGCAGACAGCAGGTTTCTGATATAGGGTGGTGGAAATTTGTCCATCATTTAATTGTACAGTAGTGTCAAGGAAGTGGATCTCCGGGTAGACTGGTCCAGACTCAGGTTGATGGTGGAAGTTGTTGAAATACCAGTGAAATTCTTCAAGGGTCTCTTTCCTGTGGGTCCATATGATGAAGATGTCATCAATGTAGCCTAAGCAGAGTAAGGTTGCTAGGGGGCGAAAGCTGAGGAAATGTTGTTCAAGGACAGCCATAATATTGGCATATTGTGGGACCATGCGGGTATCCATGGCTGTGCCGCTGACTTGAAGATACAAATTGTTTCCAAATTGGAAGTAGTTGTGGCCTATAATCCATCTTCATGTGGGATGTTGGTGTAAAGACCTTCTACATCCATGGTGGCCAGGATGGTATTTTCTGGAAGATTATTGATGTTTTGTATTTTCCTCAGGAAATCGGTGGTGTTTCAAAGATAGCTAGGAGTTTTGGTAGCATAGGGTCTGAGGAGAAAGTCAATATAGCCAGATAAGCTTGTTGTAAGGGTGCCAGTGCTTGAGGTGATGGGTCGGGGTTTCTAGAAAACTCCTGGTCATGGATTAGGAGGAGGTGTTAGTGTAAATTTGGCCCTTAGCAGCATCAGGGAGCTTCATGAGCAGTTGTTTCCATTTTTTCTGGTATTCTTTAGTGGGATCACAGGAGAAAGGCTTGTAGAATCTGGTGTTGATGAGTTGTCTGGTCACCTCCTGTTCATAATCTGCTCTGTTCAAGACTAAAGTTCTCCTTGTCAGTCTCTTTGGTTATGATGTTAGAATTGTTTCTGAGGCTATGTAAAGCATTGCGTTCTGCATGACTGAGGTTATATGTTATATGATGATGTTTGCTGACAATGTCAGCCTGAGCACATTTGCGGAAGCAGTCAATGTAGAAGTCCAGGCTCTCATTGCGACCATTAGTAGGGGTCCACATAGAAGCATTCTTCTTGTGGGATTGGTGGGGGGAGAGGTGGAAGGGATGGGAGCAGCAAGATCAGTACGTTGTACATTGGTGTGTTAGAAATATTCCTTTAGGTGGAGGCAATGAAAATAGGCTTCCAGATCTCCACAGAACTGAATCATATTCAAAGGGGTGGTGGGGCAGAAGGAGACTCCTTGAGATAAGTCTGATTCCTCTGCTGGGCTAAAAGTGTGGTTGGATAGGTTGACTATGTTGCTAGGTGAGTTGAAAGTATTGAGAATTAGAGAGCCTGAGGTGTGTAAGAGTTTGGATAGTTGATTGTCCTTTTTCTTCTGAAGGGAGATGAAGTGATTCTTGAAGGTGTAAAGGCAATACACAGAAACCTTTTGCAAAACGCTTTAAAATGCCTTGACACTTATTAATGAATCTCCAAGTTACTGTGTTTCGGGCCAATTCCACAAGCCAAATCAACAAATAAGGGTTAGAACTTATCAGTTTCACACGTATAGAATAAGAAGCGATTGTCTAGAAAGGATCACAAGCTAAATGAGTCATCAGTGTGACACTGTTGCAAAAAAAAAGCAAACATGATTCTGGGATGCATTAACTGGAGCATTGTGAGCAAGACATGAGAAGTAATTCTTCTGCTCTACTCTGCACTGCTTAGGCCTCAATTGGAGTATTGCGTCCAGTTCTGGGTGCCACATTTCAAGAAAGATGTGGAGAAATTGGAGAGTATCCAGAGAAGAGCAACAAAACTGATAAGAGGTCTAGAAAACATGACCTGTGAATGAAGACTTAAAGAACTGGGCTTGTTTAGTTTAGAAAAGAGAAGATTGAGAGGGGACATAATAGCAGTTTTCAAGTATTTAAAAGGGTCTTACAAGGAGGAGGGGAAAAAAATTGTTCGCCTTGACCTCTGATGATAGAACAAGAAGCAATCGGTTTAAATTGGAGCAAGGGAGGTTTAGGTTGGACATTAGGAAAAAAAAGCTTCCTAATTATCAGGATGTATAAACACTAGAATAAATTAGCTAGAGAGGTTATGGAATTTCCATCACTGGAGATGTTTAAGAGCAGGTTGGATAGACATCTATCAGGAATTATCTAGATGGTGCTTGGTCCTACCATGAAGGCAAGGGACTGGACTTGATGATCTCTCGACATCCCTAGCAGTTCTAGTATTCTGTGAAAACACATGGCAATGTGTTTTCTTTTGTTGTTGTTTTGTGTTGTAGCAAACCAAAAGGCAGCAGTTTTCAGGATTTGCAGACCTAGACTGGCTCTGGTTGTAGTTTATTAATTGATCTACAGTGATTAGTGAAAATACAGTGGAATAAATTGGAAATAGGCCCAAATTAGAACCTCTATTCCAACTCTCTTTGCCCCTTATTCATCCCCCTAAATTTTGAGAGTTTGGATTTAAGTCAGAAAAAGGGCTATAAAATCTTGAGTTTACAGTTGATCCTTTGAGATTTCTACCATTATGTATTGAAAATGTGGGCCTAAATGCACAGCCATCTCTATAGTGATGTAGGAATATGCATTGAATTTCATATTAAAATACTCAGTTTGCTGGAAGTTATTTTTTTTCTGTAAAAAGTATTGACACTATGTCTGGTGGTGGTGTTGAAAATTTTCTGGGAAAACTTTGGTCTCAAACCAATTTCTTTTTTTCAAGTTAGGTGTTTTTCAACACAACCCAATTTTATTTTCATTGGAAATTGTAACCACCTCTAACATAGTTGCTAATGAATTTCGGACTGAGGTCGAATTCAGCTCCGGTATAAGTGGGTGCAATTTCATTGACTTCAATAGAGTTGGATCTGCTTTCACCCTATTTAAATTTGGCCCTAAGAATCACTGAGAAAGGAAGTGTGGGCTGGGCTGGTCGAATAAGTGTAGAGGTAGGAAGTGGGACATCTTGTGTTCCTATCCACATTTCTGCCACTAACTCAATATTTGGCCTTCTGCTTTTCTGTCTGTTTCCCTGTCTGAAGAATGTGGTAATAAATAGGTCTGCCTGCCTACTCTGAGGTGAATGGTTAATTATTATCTATGCATATGAAGACCTCCTCTCCCAAATAAAACTTAGTACAAGAAAACAGGGCATGTCTAGGGACCAGTTCTGGCATTCTGCTTCTTGGGTACAGCTCTGGCTGTCAGGTATGTTGGAAATGCTTAAGCTGCAAGTGGCTTCGGCACGTAATTCCTCTCATGACATTCTTTGCATGCTAGGGCTGGGGCAGTACAACATCTAGCTGTGGGGAAGATTAGCTCCCTCTACAGAGAGCTCCTATCACCTTTAATATGGGAATTCTTTGATGGACATTTATGGTTGGATGATGGCTTGTTGGCACCACAATGGAGCAAAAGTACCATAGTCTGGGTTGTGAATCATGAAAGTCGATAAAATTGCTAAGCAATATTAACTCTTTGCATGGTCCTCCTTGATAGAGCATCTTTTCCTGTATCAATTGCATAAAGAGCAGCACTCTTCATTTCCTTGATGGCACAGGACAGAATATTTTAAAGCACTACTCCTCCAACACATAGTGCTCTTTTCCATGGTCTCTAGTTGCAAGGAGTAAAAGAAACAGCAACCTTTTAATTGGAAGATATTTTTCAGTGTTGTCAGAAGGTCACTACTATCAATTACGGGGCATATTTCGAAAGCAGAAATCTTGCCTCTCTAGCAATATATTCTGAGATGTCTAATTTGTTCACTCTAATAAGGCTGTACCCATTCATTGATTAATCAATCACTGTTGTCTGTTTGCTGATAAAATCAGAGGAACTCTCTTAATGTAATGGCATATCATATGCAGAGTTGTTTCTCTGTAATATATTACAGAAATATCTATATCTAAAATAAAAATGAATGTTTAACTGCAGTTGGTGTGAAAGGGAAAATATTTGCTGTACAAATGATTCTGACTGGATGCAGCAGACTGAGGATCAAAACCATGCTAGATTCTGATCCCAGATACAGCGACCATCCAGAATGTCTTCATTGCCTTAGTAGCTAAATAATTATACTTTATGTTGAATATAATCAAGCAAAAATCAAACAAATTTCACATGCCGAGAATTATTGTAGCATTCTATGAAGGTAGTTTTCTGTCTATATTTGGAGTTTGAGATTTGGCTACAGTTTAGATTCATAAAACAGAAACTCAGGATTTTAGAGATCATCACTCGCATGCAACAAAAACATATGTTTAGTGTTCTTAGCTAATAACAAATCCTAATGTGTTGTGTAGGTCTTGGAGTAGTGATATGGGCTATGTACACAAAAGATGATGTGATAGAAATCATTTGAGTTATGATGCTATCTCTGTTGGAGTTAGTGCATAATTTTCACAAAATAATATGGCTTTGTTTCAAGTAGTTCTGTAATTAAGTTGTGTTCCTCTTATATTGCATTTAATGTAAATGAGCAGTCTTATACTGCCCAGTGCTCACTGTAGTATTTCATATTTACATAATTAAAAGATGAATAAAAATCTCTGGGAACCATAAAATGGAATGATAAATACAAAGCATAAAAAATATAAAAACAGGTAAAAAGGGAGCGCATGTCTACATTTAATCAGACAGGTGCAAACCATTAATAAACTATAGTTTGTGATGGTGCTTGGATGAAATAACATTATATTTTAAATTCGGGAGGCATCAAACCTCAGTTGTATTGATAAAAACTTTGGTGATTTCACAAGCACCTGACTTATAACTGGCATTATAATAGTCACTGTGCTCTATGAAACAAAGAAAAGGATTTGCAATTAACATAGACATCAGCTCTTGAGCTGTAATATATTTTTGTTATATTTTAGGCTGGTGACAGAACTTAATAAAACACATGCTGAAGTGTTCCAAAAAAAAAAAAAAAAAAAAAAAGTGGGCACTGATCCTTCAAGCTTTTCTATACATATCTGGCTATGGTTGGACTGTTGTCTTATGTATAGTTAAACATGTTTGTCAGATAACAACCTTAGATGAGAGGATGTTTTTTAATAATCAGTGGTATTGAGAAGCAAAAGACTAACATGCACATCATCTGTAGTATCTGTAATGTTTTAAAATCACAAATCAACATTTTCACCAGAGGTATATTAAAAATCACAGATTTAACTAACACATGCCTGGTGAATGAGACTGTAATCATGCACTGTAAAAATGTTAATATTTATTGATTCCCAGTGTATTTTGGAATGTGGATTTCCGGCTCTGGAATTGTAATTTCAAAAACCTGGACACCTGCAGTTTCCTTCATCATGGTAAAACTGTTGTACCTTTCCCCAAGGAAAAACTGAGGTATCATAGATGCTTTCTGGTTTACATATGCTATGTAAATTATCTTTCAAATATGAAAAAACTAAAACAGGACAGATTTTTGGCACAGAAATCAGACTCTTGAAACATGTCATGCTGATTGCCACAAATTAAATTAATGCATGTGATAATCACAATCGGTAAATAGTATAAATTATTCACTCTGCTCTCTTACCAGGATTGTCTCTTTGATTCTCTGCTGGCCAAATAATCCAGTTTCTCAGCATTGACCTACTTTTGGGAATACTGCAGTGCTATCACATTCCATAACCCTAAGGGAACTGAAGCGGTGAAAAGGTTGTGTAGTTATGCTGTCATTACAGTCAAAGGCCAAGCCCAAATGTCAACATCTCCATAGAGGAAAGAAATAATATCTCTGGAGGGTTTCATTGTAAAGACTGGTGGTGGTGGAGGGGGCGGGATGGAACAGTATTCCTAAAACACACCACTTCTGTGTTGTTGTCACAAAACTCTTCCAACATTTGAGAGGACATAAAATGTACATGAGTAATAGAGTGGTGCTCTGCCTCTTGCTGAGATCAATCCCAAAATCACACTAATACGATATAAAATATGACTTAAATTGTAGAACTGGTATAAAATTTAGATTCTTGAACATTACCTAAACATGAAAACTAATGTTTTCTGTGATATACATAGAACAGCTTTCAAACATTTTAGTGAAGAATAGTAGTTTATTCCTAATAGTTTGTCTAGTTCTTCTTGAGTAAGAGTAGACTGTGCACATCAGTCATATTCAGATGTCTATAATAAATTATAGGGATTTTTTCCCCAGTGTGGTTCTAGTTTTCTCCAATATATGTTTATGGAGCTAAATTTTTTTCTTCATATATTATTGTCTGATGCAACAAGTTGTTCCACTTCAGTAGCTGCATTCGTGTTCCCTGCAGCTGTGTGCAACCTCATTGACTTTATGCCTGCATGGAACCATAAGGGGGTTTGCCCATAAAGAGGGGCTTGCAGGATTGGAGTCTATGTATGTATGGGCATTGGAACCTTTTTTAAATTACTTTCAAGAGCATGACCAAACTTGGTTAGTGAATGGAAGCATTTTTCCAATAGAGATGAAGCCAAATTGTCCTCAATGGGCCTGATTTTACAAGGCCTTGGTTGACTGTTAGGCATTATCATAAAAATAAATGTTACTAAATTCAATGGAAATTGGGTTAGAGTCACTTACACTTGTTTTGTATTGTCAAAACAACACTTGCTGCATTGTAGTAACTCCAGATGATTCAGTTGGGTATAAGTGAGAGGAGAATTGGACCCATTGTGTTTGAGGATGCTTGGGAATGAGGCTAAATAATCATAATCATCATAAAAATGCCAAGCACTTTCTTAGCACTTTTCTTCCATAGATCTCAAAGTGCTTTACAAAGGTCAGTCTCAATTTCCCTGTTTTACAGATGAGAAAACTGAATCATAGAAGCTATTGTACAGGTTTCCCTGTAAATTGCCCATTTCCATTCTTTCTTTGCCTCTGATTTGGTAGATGTCAGGTTGTGATACAAGGCCTTTCTTCTCTCACTAGTCCACAAGTATATAGGAATCAGGGAGAAAGGGACTCCGGTGAAGAGTTTGTTAGAAGATTTTAATATTGTTTTTGTTATATGTATGTTGTTGGCAGAATATTATAATTTGGTAGTATGTGAGAGTCAGGTAAGCCCTTGCTACAGTAGCATACTGAATTTAAAGCCTTTAAAGCTATATTTTAAGGCATTGCCAAGAAGACCTAGATTTTGGGCTATTATTGTATCATAGACTGAAATAAACACTTTTGAGGTGGTAGAATACAACAAATATGGCAAAATCAAAAATTAAAATGAAGGTAAAATGACAAGGGAAGAACACCAGTAAAATTCAAAATGAACGGAAAACTGATTTAAAAGTCTATAAAAAGGAACTGCAAACTCCTACATACAGGAGAAATCAGGAAGATCAACAAAGGGAAACTAGAACTTAAAAAAAAATAAAGGATTTTAAGTCCAGACTTGGGCCAGAATTGTTATACAGGCAGTCCCCGACTTACGCCGGATCCGCACTTACGAACGGGGCTTTTCTCGCCCCAGAGCTCACGGGCAGCGGGTCACCACCCGTGTCCTCCGGGGTGAGAGAAGCTTCTCCCGGTCTCTCTGGTCTGCTGGGGGGGTCCAGCAAAGCCACTGGACGCCCCCAGCAGACCAGGGACACCCGAGCAAAGCCTCTGCCTGGGTGGCTTTGCTCCCAGGCAAACGAGCAAAGCCGCCCAGGCAGCGGGACCCCGCCGCCTGGGCGGCTTTGCTCCTGTCTCCCTGGTCTGCTGGGGGGGGGGGGGGGTCCAGCAAAGCCGCTGGACCCCCCCAGCAGACCAGGGACACCCGAGCAAAGCCACACAGGCAGCGGGGTCCCTCCGCCTGTGCGGCTTTGCTCGGGTCTCCCTGGTCTGCTGGGGGGGGAGGGGACGCTACCAATTCCCCCCCCCCCCCCCCCAGAAGACCAGGCTTTTGTTGCAAGACGCCTCGGGTAGAGCAGCTGGGGTGCTGCCGGGTTGGTCCTGTGGGAACCTACCGGGCAGCGCCCCAGCTGTTCTGTCCCAAGCTCCAGATTCAGCAGCTGTTGAAACTGATCAGGCTGATTCCAGGAAGCTGGGGGCAGAGCAACTCTGCCTCCGGCTTCCTGTAGTCAGCCCCTGCTCAGTTTCAGTGGCAGCAGCTGAATCTGGAGCCAGTTCCGACTTACATACAAATTCAACTTAAGAACAAACCTATAGTACCTATCTTGTACATAACTCGGAGACTGCCTGTAGTTTATATTAAAACATGACCTAACATCAGGCTCCTAAATATATAAATGTCTCAATAAGTGGACTGATTTTTAAAAGTCCACTTGGCATCCCCTATATCCTATTGATTCCAACCCCCTGTTCTTCAGAACATACAGGACATCTATACAGCAGGGCTAAAGTCAAATTAAGCTACGCAACTTCAGCTACATCAATTGAATAGCTTAAGTTGAAGTAGCTTAACTCAGCTTTTGGTGCTGTCTACACAGCAGGAAGTCGAAGGAAGAACACTTTCTTCGACTTCCCTTACTCCTCATAAAATGAGGATTACCATGAGCTGTAGTAAGAAGTCCTTCAGCTCAACATTATTTCAAAATAGAGGCTTACAGTGTAGATGTACACTGTTTTGGAATAATGTAAGTTATTCCGAAATAATGCTGCTGTGTAGATGTACCCATATTGTGCAGGGAGATTGTGAATCACCACCCCGTATGGTCAGATCATTGATCACCTAAAATTCCTTGCACTTCTCTCTGGTATACTGGGCAGCATTGGAGAGATGATATTGGATTAGATAGCAGGTGAGAGTAGACTGGTACAACAAGTTCCATGTTCCTAATTTTGCAAGAATTAGCAGTTACAACTAAATGATTTAGAAATCATTGATTTCCCATATGGAAACATAGCTAAGCTTGACAACATTTGATAAGGCAATAGCCCTGACTAGCTTGTCACATTTTTCTGTTTGAGTTAAGCTAAATAAAAATGAGGCAAAACTGTGGTACTTGAGGAGGCTGTGGTAGTGGATGTAAAATTTGTCAGTGACTAGGGGCAGATCCTAAAAGGACACTAATTATTCAACATGAGAAAGCCTTAGCAATCATACCAACATTTGCAAAAAAAAAAAGAATCAACTCATCAATCTGAGAACAGAAGTTGATTTGCCTGATTCAAAAGTTTGGTCTTTGGGAAGGATATTCCTTACAGTGAATGAATCCTTTTTCTTGTCATGTGTGGGAATTAACTTTCCAAGACTGTAATAAAGGTAAAGTATACAGGGTGCTATTGAGAACCTGATCTTTATTTCTTGTTCTTAGTCACATGTGAATTCACAGAAGGCTGCTCCTAGAGGGAGGTTTCAGAGGGAGGTTTCAGAGCCATGTTAGTCTGGAACTGGAAAAATGTAAAAAACAACGAATAGTCTAGCAGCACCTTAAAGACTAACAAAACATATCTGTAGATGGTATCATGAGCTTTCCTGGGTACAACCCAGTTCTTCAGATGAATGGAGTTAAGGGTCCAGTTCCAAAATAAATAGGGGAGGGGAGGAGAAGGAAAAAGAAATAGTCAATTAGAGGGTTCATGCCACATGAAGCTGATAGAGAAGGTGCAAATTGTTCTTAAGTACCCATTGTTTGGGTTTTTTAAGTCATTTTAGGATGTGGAATGTGGTGTGCTAGCCAGGTAATGTCTTTGTTTATACTTTTGTGATGGGTCCCAAACATGTAAATGAAGTTAAATGTCTTCTAAGAGCCCAGTAAGCAGCAGAATGCTTCTAAAGAATATTGACCTCCTGTGGTTTGGCAAATTCTCTGGTTCAGCACTGGTCAGTTCCTGAAGGTGCCAGATTAGAGAGATTCAATCTTAGTACTGAATGAAACTGACTTGAATAGGAAGATTGGCGCAAACAACTCTTATCTTCTCCGTCAATTTCGTCTGCACATTCTGGAATTCTTGGAAGTAAGGAAATAGTTATGAAAGCTACAGACTTTTGCACAAGATTAGAACATTTCTCCCATTGCCTTGTTTCATGGGAAACTAAAAAAAAAAGACAAGGCTGGGTTGTTGTTTTTTAATCCAGTTGTAGGGTTCCTGTGGTGAATAAGTATTGGAAAGGATTTTTCCCTTCCTACAAACCTTTGTCCCCACCAACCTCTGGCTACCAGATTCTCTGCTTAAAACATGTTTTGCACTCAAGCTTTCTGGACAAAATTTCCAAATATTTCGGAACAGGATGGTCATCGATCAGTTCTGAAGTAGTTTTCATTATTTGGTGAAGTGAAATACTACATTCCCATTGTCTGGAAGTAACTGCATGTGGGAACTGAAGAAAATACGTCTTCCTTACAGTTACTTGGGTTGATAAATCAGGCTTTATGCTCAGTGGATGGGCCTTTTGACAAGTCCACAAACTTTTGGGGTCGCTGATGAGGGAAGAAAGCACACCATGCTGCCTTTGAGACTCATCTGGATAGGTTGAGAGGTGAGTGTAGAAGAGTAGTGTGCTAATCAGAGGAGATTTCACTGATGCTACAGAAGGCGAGACAAAACTATCTGTGTTAGGTAAAGGCTGAATTTTCAACTCCTTTTGACATCGATAAGAACTTTGTATGTTTCTTCCATACAGAGGGATCATAGAAAAATTAAGAACCAGAAACCTAAGTAGAATTGATAATGCTTTTGGGTAACTGGGGGTATGTCTACACTACAAAGTTAATTCGAACCGACCCTGAGCCCTGAGCTTACAATGGCCGTACACTCAACCTCCATGACTTTATCTCACTTCTCTTTAAACTCTGTTCTAGTTCTAACCTTCACAGCCTTCTGCAGCAAGGAGTTCCACAGGTTCTCTTTGCTTTGTGAAGAACAACTTTCTGTTATTAGTTTGAAGCCTGCTACCCATTCCTTTCCTTTGGTGTCCTCTAGTCCTTCTATTATGGGAACTAATGAAGAACTTTTCTTGATGCACCCTCTCCACCCCACTCATGCTTTTATAGACCTCTATCATATCACCCCTCCATCTCCTCTTTTCTAAGCTGAAAAGTCCCAGTCTCTTTAGCCTCTCTTCATATGGGACCTATTCCAAACCCCTCATCATTGTCGTTGCCCTTCCCTCTCCCACCATCTCTCTTCCCCTCTCCCACCTCCTTTTCCCAGTCTCCCCGAGTTTTGTTCAATAAAGAGAGATTCTATGTTTGAGCACACGTGTCCTTTATTTTGTGTATCAGGAAGGGGGGCTAGGGAACGGTAAGAGGAAGGAGGTGAGGGAGGAATGGGGTCCGAGCCCCCGATGGGGAGGACTGGGCTGTCTCTGCGGGCTTCTGGGGGTGAAAGCTCTCCTGCAGCCCCCCAATTGCCCCCTCTCCCTAGATGGCAGCCTGTGGCAAGTGCAGCCGGTCTGATGGCCGAGTGCTGTGATGTGCCCAGTGTGGGTACTCCGGGCAATCGAAGCCAGGACTGCTTTGCAAGCGGGGAACCCCTGAACTCTCTGTCCGGGGTGGGGGTCGGGTCCCTTTAAGCACAGCCCTCGGCTAGCCTGAGGCAGCAGCTCCACGCTCTAAGTCCTCATCTGATGCCCTGCCGGCACTGCTTCCGGCCATCCTTAACCCCGGTTCAGGGTCCACTTAATGTGGACATGCTAGTTCGAATAAGCAAAACGCTAATTCAAACTAATTTTTTAGTCTGGATGCGTTAGTTCGAATTAGCTTAGTTCGAATTAACTAATTCGAACTAAGTTAGTTCGAATTAGCGCTGTAGTGTAGACATACCCAGAGAGAGCAGATATAATTTCTTATGAAATACTTATTTGTTTTTCTTATTATTCCTTATAAGTTTAAAATTTTGTCATTTTACTAAACATAATAGGGCAGCTTTCAGCACAATATAAATGTTCCATTTGTGAAGTCAGAGCACATTTAATTAATAGCATGAGTGTTATGTGCCAAATACACACAGTTGCCTTTTAAACAAGTTGGCTAATTAAAAAGTAGCATATACACAGCTGACAATTATAAAACAATCCTCTGTGGTTCTTTCATCTCATTTCTACACCCAAAAACTCTCCATGCTCCCAACTCTCTCTAGATCACTGTAAGTAGTACCAATTACTATCCAGATAGTGTCTATTACAGCTGAAATTTACTCATTATCCAAAGATAATGTGTTTACTTATAGTCACTAGCCACTTTCAATCACTGGCTCAAAAACAAAACAAAAAGGTGAAACAAGAAAGAAAAGAAGGGGGGGGAGGAGAAAGTAGTTAAATCAATAGGCATCTACCATCCTCAGTCCCCAACTGAATCTCCTGAATGTTCACTGGAATGTGTCTTTTATTGCCTTAACTCCTGTGCTCTGTGATTTTTCTAATTTTTAACAGGACCGAGAGATTTTTTTTTCTCTCATATTTATATTTTAAGTTCATTGGGGCCAGGGACCATTTCTTTGTGTTTTATTTTGTATACTACCATGCACAATGGAGCCCTTATCCCTTAGGGTATGTCTAGACTGCATCCCTCTGTCCGCAGAGGGATGCAGATTAGGCAGGTCGACATTGCAAATGAAGTGGGGATTTAAATATCCTACACTTAATTTGCATAAAAGTAGCCTCCCTTTTTGCCGACTGAGCACTTTGTCAGCAAAAAGCAGCAGTCTAGAGGGGAATCTGTCAAGAAAGAAAGCCTTTTTCGACAGATCCCTTATGCCTCCTGCAAGGAGGTTTACAGGATCTGTTGAAAAAGGCTTTCTTTCTTGACAGATCCCCCTCTAGACTGCCGCTTTTTGCCAACAAAGTGCTTAGTCGGCAAAACGTGGTGGCCATTTTTATGCAAATTAGGCACCGGATATTTAAATCCCTGCCTCATTTGCAATGTCGACCTGCCTAATCTGCATCCCTCTGCCGACAGAGGGATGCAGTTTATACATACCCTTAGACACTACTGTAGTGCAAATAGTAACTGCTTCTGGAACTGCCATCAATTAAATCATGGCTTCTTCTATTTGAGTGATTCTTTTAAAAAGAGCTAGCACATAAGCTGCAACGTTTGTGAGTGATCAGAAATGTGTCTGCTCCTCCAGTTGTGGTACATACTGTATTTTAAATGTGTGTTATGTGTGTATAAACAGCATATGATCTGATTTAAGTGATCTTTTGTGTGTCTTCACTCTGTCCTCCTGAGAAATGATGGCAACAGTATATCATATTATGATGATTAACCTCTTTCATTCAATTCATAATCTAGCTGGAGCTGCCAGCTGTGCCATTACAGCTTCACTGCTCATATTTAAACACTAGCCTGAGTAAAATTAGTTCACCGAAGTCCACACAAGATAGGAATTACACCTCCTAGCTGCAATGCAGACATAACCTAAAGGCATGTCCACACTAGGGAATTATTTCAAAATAACTCTCAAATAACTATTTTAAAATAGCATGTTCACACTAAAGGAAAGCCTAAAAATTAGTCTGAAGCAGGCTCCCTTAATGTGGATGTACTACCTTGACTTAAAACCCCAGGAAGCAACCCAGGGGAGACTGGGGAGTAATTGCTTTGAATAACTGGGGAGTAGTTAATTTGAAATAGCAGCCGTGGAGCACTGTCACTACTGTTATTTTGAAATAACTATTTCAAAATAAGTGTTATTCCTCATGGAAAGCAGGAGTTATTATTTCAAAATAACGGGGTTGGTAGTGTGGACCCTCCACTTGTTATTTTGAAATAAGTGGAGTTATTTTGAAAACTCCCTAGTGTAGACCAGGGCTGAGTGACTTCTTTCAGCAGTAGACAAAAACTGCCTAGGAAGTCTAATTTCCAGTGAGGGAGAATTAGAGAACATGGAGCTGAGAAACTCTACAAGAATGGTGAGGTAAGAAGTGGCAAAGAATTGTGTGAAACCCCTCCCAGCTGCTTACTGCCAGCCCTCTGGCCTGGATCCAGAGGAAAGCACAGCGGTTAGGTTTTCATTAATTTGGGATTATCAGCCCCTCCCTAGAGTCACTGGAGTCTTGGTGTATCAGGCTGTTTATTGTCCCAGAAGGGGAGAAGCTATAAATGGCCTGACTGGAGTTTCAGAGGAAGTCACGAGGCACAGGGCTAAGTGACACCTGGCAGTGTGGAAGAAACTGAGGTAGAGTTGCTGCAACACTACAGACATCCAGGAGAGGGCACAGACTGGAAAAGCTACCCACTGACACCTGAAAAGTATTAGAGCAATCAATATATAGGAACTGCCAGACTGGATCAGAGCTGAGGTCTAACTAGTCTAGTATCTTGGCTCTGATAGTAGTCTAGCTCTTCAGAGGAAAGGGCTAGAAACAGGCATTAAAGAGACTAACTCTCCATCAGAGAATCTGGGGAAAGGGTGAGATGAGGTTTGACCATGTATCTGTTCTCTTCTGAATGGGCAGAGGGAGTTGGTAGGATGTGGACAGGGGTACCTGGTATAGAAGGCAAGTGCCTTCTGTGTTCACTAAAACTGAAGGGTAGTGACTCTGCCTCAGGCAATGCATTTCCAGCTGCCCATAATAAGGCCCAGGTCAAGGCTGTCTGGCCATTATTCAGGGGGAAAATAATCTTCCCCACCTTTTTCCTTAAGTGCTATTACTAAATCTGACATTCACATGGTGCCCTCAAGTAATGAACATAATATCTGATGCTGAATTACGTACCAGCTATTTTTCCTCTTATAGCCACTTCATTTGGACAAGTGATGGGATGGGTACACTGCTTTGTTTACACAAAGGCACTATCTCTGCTACAGAAATAGCCATGATTAAACACTGGCTGGTCACAGTCATGTTGTGACATGTTTTCTTTTCACTTGTGGGGAAGAAAAGAATATTATAGTCCCAAATTCCCTGATCTGGCTAAGTTGTGCTGGAGTTGGACAAAGCAATTGCTGTGGGAGAGCAGATTTAGTGTTAGAATATATAGACAGCCACATAAATAAGAAAATGTATTTTGCCTAGGTATTCATGAAGATTAAAGCAGTGTCCTCTGATATTATCATAATATGTGTTAGAGGGATTTTAGCCATACCGATCTTACAGATGGGCAACAACCATATTCAGAATTGTTTATACATAGTCATTTTAGTTGGAAAAGAGTGTAAAACCAATGCTGGCCACCCCACCTCACACTACTTAGAATAGGAAGGCTGCTTAAATATTCACATGGTATTAGCACTAAGTTACTGTGTTTCACACAGGTGTCTTTGTGCTGTGATACATTAAGAAAATGTACTACCTTTAGTGACTCGCATTTTCTCCCATGTAGTAGGGTAGTTTAGTTTACTGGGCTTTAATAAAAAATATATAGGAACACCTGCTGGCATTCTGCTTTTTCTATAGCCTCTATGTTCTGTGAAGTTTTATTTTTTAACATGGGTGTGTTTCATTTTGATCTGAATGTATTAAAATAAAATATTTTAACAAAGGGTAGACAAGGAGAGAAAGATTGCATCTGGAATCTGTAGAAATATTTCATTTTTTGAAAGGAATCAGGTACCCCCGCTCTTCTAGTACCTCATGGATCTCATGCTCAATACATTTAAAGCTTCAATAGCCTTTTGCTGACAGCATTCATTTCAACTAGGGGAGGAGGAAAGAGAAGAGATTTTGGTAGTTTATTGCTAGTATACATGCAGGCGAAGGATCAAACTATCCCTTTTTGTCTCATTAAATTCCTCAAAGTAGTGTTCATTACTGGAGTCTCAAAACAGTGGTGGCATTTGAAATATGAAACTGAATTTATACCAGTGATTAGAGTCAATTTATCTTCTAACCTAAAGTGTGGTAGGAAGAGAGGGTGAGGAAATGAATTTAGATTTCTTTCTGACATTGAAAAAGAAAGGCTTTATTATGCTGAATTTCTCTGGCTTTGCATCTTAGATGTGTCTCGGTTAAACTAAAGATTAATAAAAAGAATAGCATAGCACAATACAGTTTTCATGTTAGGGACCAAATTGTGGGTAGACCTCTTATAACTTCCTATTTCATGTTCATGTGCTCAGGCTAGCGCTTGGCTGCAGTTTTTGCATTCTTTTGAAGGGAGATAACTCTCTGCTATCACCTCTGGGGACACCACTTACCAAAAGGGAAGAAAACAGAGCTATGGCAGAGCTAGACAGCCTTGCATGGGGGATACACATTTCAACCCCAGATAGGCCATAGCTCCAATGAATTAGTGGGCTCCAAGAGGCATTGTACTTTCCTTAAGAACAAAGATTGGAATTTTCAGAAGCGCTCAGCCCCCAAAACTGGGATGAGATTTTTCAAGATCTTCACTCCAATTAGTGACAGGGTGCGCCAATGCCCTTCCACACAGAAGGTGTTAAGGAGGAGTTATTGACTCAAATAGCTGACCCTGCCACACCTGCAAGGCAGGTCAGGACTGGAGTGAAAGTTTGAAAGGGGAGAAGCCCAACTCAGTAGGAAGCAACTCTGGGAGAAGGAAAAGACATCTAGTACCCCCAGATCTCAGAGGGAGGTCTGAGATAGATGGCAGATCCTGCTCCCATTCCTACGAAGTAGCTGAGCAACATAAAAGAAAGGAGACTGGGTTATAACAGTTACCTCAAGAATCCTTTTTGTGATTGACTAGAACACACTGAGCTGGACTGCAACTTGCCTAAGGTCCCCCTCAAGGAAGAAAGGTGAGTAGCTTTTTTGGAACTGGTTATTTCTTTCCCCCTTATTTCCTCATTTCTGTTTTTGTTTTGTATGTTTCCTCTGAATCCTGGATGGGGTCAACTCCTGAGGAACTCTACCAGCTATAGGATGGAAATTAGGTTCACTGGCTATTAGCCACCACAAGTAGGAACACAAGAGCTGGGGTGCCTACATGGGCATGGCACACTCCACAGGGGTGCTGTCAAAGGACTAGGCCATTTACACTGCTTTTTGAAAGCAGGTCTTGTGAAAGTGAAAGTATTCTGGACGTGGTTTTTTTTTTTTTTTTTTTTTGGGGGGGAAAAAACCCTTTTCTGAAAAAAATGCTCTTTCTGAAAAAAGATTTATGTGGTTTTTCAAAAAAGGGGCTTTTTTCTGAAAAAAAACATGTCCAGACTACTTTCACCTTCGAAAGACCCGCTTTTGAAAAAGCGATCAGAAGAAGATATGCAAATTCCCATGGAATTTTCATATCCTTTTTTGAAAAAAAAGTAGTTTACATGTACCCTTAGTAAAGTAGTGTAAATAGCCTAGTCCTTTGACAGCACCGCTGTGAAGTGTGCCATTCCCATGTATCCATCCCAGCTCTTGTATTCCTACTAATAGCCAATGAACCAATTTACATTCTATAGCTGGTGGAGTTTAGACGTACCCTAGGGGGGTAAGTCTACACTACAGCGCTAATTCGAACTAACTTAGTTTGAATTAGTTCGAATTAGCTTAGTTCGAATTAACTAACGCGTCTAGAATTAAAAACTAGTTCGAATTAGCGTTTTGCTAATTCGAACTAGCGCGTCCACACTGATTGGACGCAGGGGGGCATTTAAGGGCGGCTGAAACTGGTTCTGGCAGGGCATCAGGTCAGTAGTTGCTTTGTGTGGCTGCTGTCTGAGGCTATCTGAGGCTCAAGCTTAAAGGGAACCCCCTGGACAGCCGGTTCTAAGCTTTTCCTGCTTGCTTGCCAACCTCGCCGAGGGACAGCAAAGCGTTGCTCTCTGTGCCCGTCTGTGTCGGTGCTTCCCTTCGGGGACACCGCCGCAGGTGGCAACATGGAGCCACAGCTCGCCCTGCACCTTCTGGTGCATTTTCTGGACTTGCTGCTGCAAGCCTGCCACCAATGGCTCGAGGCTGCCTGGCACCTCCTGGTGCACGTCAGCCCCCTGCCTCTCCGCCTGGCTGCCCTGGGGGCCGTGGAGGAGCCGCGGCGGCACCCCGGCACAGGCGTGCCTCGCCGCGTCTGGACACCAGCACCGACTGGTGGGACCGCATCGTCCTGGAGCGCTGGGAGGACCGACAGTGGACCCAGAACTTCAGAATGAGGAGGGACACCTTCCTGGAGCTCTGCGAGTGGCTCGCCCCTGCCCTGCGCAGAAGGGACACTCACATGAGGCCCGCCACCCCCCTCCAGAAGCGGGTGGCCATCGCCCTCTGGAAGCTCTCCACGCCGGACAGCTACCGATCCGTCGGGAACCAGTTCGGCGTGGGGAGATCCACCGTCGGAGCGGTGCTCATGCAGGTATGGCACTCGTCAGCCACCGCGCCGGCGGGGGAGGGGGGCTGTGAGGAGGGGATGGGCCGCCCCAGGGACAAAGGGGGGGGGCAGGAGGAGGCGAATGCGCCCCGCACCGGAGGTGTCGGTGTGTCCCGGCCGTACTACACGCCACCAGGGGGGTTGCTTCCGGAAGTGGGGCGCGGGGCACTGCCAGGGCACGAATGCTCCCAACCACCCAGGCACCCCACTGATTGGCGCTTTGCTGTGTCTCTCTCCGCAGGTGGTCAAGGCCATCAACCGGGTGCTGCTCCGCAGGGTGGTCCGCCTCGCCAACCCGGACGCCGTCATCTGGGGATTTGGCGCCCTCGGCTTCCCCAACTGCGGGGGGGGGGCCATCGACGGGACACACATCCCCATCCGTGCCCCGGAACACCAGGTGTCCAGGTACGTCAACAGAAAGGGGTACTTCTCTGTGATCCTGCAGGCCTATGAATTAAGTTTGAACTAACGGAGCGCTAGTGTAGCGCCTATGAAAGTTAGTTCGAACTAACGTCCGTTAGTTCGAACTAACTTTGTAGTGTAGACATACCCAGGGTGCATTTACACTTCACCTATAGGCAGAAATAAGATATGCAATTTGAACTACGCAAATTATTGTGATCTAATTTCAAAATAAATCACTATTCCGAAATGTCCCTTACCCTCGTGGAATGAGAGATGTCGGAATAGTGAGCTCAGTACTTTGAAATCTATTTTGAAATAATGGGCTGGTTCAAAAGATGTGGAATAGCTGTTTTGGGATAGTGCCAGTATCCCAAAATAATGCCGCAGTCTAGATATACCCTAAGTGGCTAGATTTGAATGCTCAGCTCCCTTGAAAATGTGACCATAATTTGGTCACAATGGCAATCAAAGGGCACTTTGAACCATAGAACATTTGTTCCTCACTGAGATGACTATACAGAACCTAAGCTCTTATGAAAAAATCTAGCCCATAATGAAGGCATTGAATTCTTGAAAATATGGCTCTGAGTTCTTTGAAAATGGGTTCCTTTACCCATAAATGTTTCTGCTAAAGTACTGCTCCGCACAGTGACCAGTTCAACCCTAAAATAAAGAAACACTATTGAGCTTTTCATGCAGTAACTTCTGCATTTAAATTGTTTAGGTGATTGCCAATTATAGAAAATTACAGTAAAAATGAAGATGAAAATTAACTAGAGCTAAACAGAAAAAAACTGAAGATCTGCATAACTATGGAACTGTTATGCATTTTGTTGTTAGGTCAGAGCCAATACAGATAAAAAGAGTTAGATTTTTTTCACACATTCTTGTTTAGATTTGTCCAGGGATTGGAATTCAGTAGAGTTGTCAAATGTCTAATGACACAAACCAAACAACTTTGCCCCACCCCCAGCACTGCCGTTTCCCTCAAGGAACCGCCCCCCACTCACTCCAGCCTCCCTCCCTCTATTGCCTGCTCTCCCCCACCCTCACTCATTTTCAGTGGGCTGGGGTAAGGGGTTAAGGCACAGGAGGGTATGGAAAGGAGTGCAGGCTCTGGGATGGAGTCTGGATACGGGTGGAGGCTACAGGCCAAACCTGGGGCAGAGGATTAGGGTACAGGAAGGGGCTCAGGTATTGAGAAGGAGTTTGAGAGTGGAAGGGAGCTCTAAGCTGAACTTGAAATGGGGAGTTTGGGTGTAGGAATGGGTGCAGGTTGTAAGCTCTGGGCGGGATTTTGGATGCAGGAGGAGGCTCAGGACTGGAGAAGGGGCTTGAGTTGGGGGAGAGGGTGATGAAGGGATGCACTTGCCTGGAGTGGCTCCCAGCAGTGACTGGAGCATCCCTCTGGCAGCAGATTGTAGGCTGGGAAGGGGCAGGAAGCTCCACACACTGCCCTTATCAGCTGGCACTGCCCCTGCAGCTCCTATTAGCCACTGTTTCAAGCCAATAGGATCAGTGGAGTTGGCACTTAGTTCAGGGGAAGTTTCTAGGGATAGTGCCTGTTGCTTTTGGGAGCAGCGAAGAACATACAGCTAAAGCATTCTATAGGTACTTCTATAATACAATGGCTTTTCCCTGGCTTGTCTGAGAGCAGAATTTTCCCTGCAGAATTCTTATTGCTGGAGATAATCGTAGATCATGGACATGTAGGACTGAAAGTGAACAGTCATCAAGCACCCCCCTTCTCCACATGACCAAGTAAACCTACCCCCAACCCTGGTAAGTGTTTATCCACCCTATTCTTAATACCACCTCTGATAGAGAAGAAATAGGAAATTAAAAAAAAACCAGCATGACTTTCAGCTTACAGGTGAGATTTTCAGGGCTGGTAGTAAGAAAACCAAACAAAATACTTGTAAAGTGAATGCATTTGAACTGGAAGCTACAAAAAGACAAACATGGCACCCCACAATGTCAGTTTTTTAAGATAAAGCTTCAGTTTAAGGTTCCTCACAGCAACTTATATTTGCACTTTTTGTTCTTCTGTTTTCCTTCTAACTGCATTCCTTATATTGCTGTTTATGTTGTAAAATTAATATCAGAAATGATACAGCATGTGCAATGTGTCTAAGTTGCTATAGGAACTGTACCATTTGAATTTCCTGGCTTCTGAGCTTGATTGCTCAACTTCAAGTTTTTTTAAATTTAATATGCTGTATAAAATATGCTTTCTGGATTTATTCTGATTTTTTT
This sequence comes from Pelodiscus sinensis, assembly GCF_049634645.1. Taxonomy (NCBI): domain Eukaryota; kingdom Metazoa; phylum Chordata; order Testudines; family Trionychidae; genus Pelodiscus; species Pelodiscus sinensis. The sequence goes on from NC_134720.1 coordinate 14,511,362, forward strand.
ATTTGAATTTAGAAATTTAAGGTTAAACTTTAAAACACTGTGCCTGTTGGGAGCTGGGAGAGGAGGACTAATGGGATTACTGTATTTTTCCAATACTCAGATTACATTTCTTTACTTTCAGTTGAAGCCTTTAGCTTTTTAACAAGTCATCAGTCTTTTTGATGAACCATCAGCTGTTATGGACAAATATACATTTACAAAGAGAAGATACTATAAGTTACCTAAATGACTCTGGGCATGTCTATTGGGCTATGAATTGCAGAGCACATCTAAGTTTTGGTATCTAACTGCCCCATGTGGACATTGGTTTATTTTAACATATACTTCTTTCACACCAGAGTACATTAATGCAAACTAGGTATTATGCAGTTTATGCCAGCAGCATACAAATGGGGCAGTTAGAATATAACATGTTGGTGAGTTCTGTAAGCCAAACCCCATTGTCAGCACGGTGTCATACTGATTCATGTTGAACCTTTGTGGTCCAGGACTCCCTGGTCTAGTGACATCTGTGGTGGGCCAGGAGCAGAGCCTGGAAAGTAGCCTTGTCGGCACGGAGCCCGGCTGGCAACCCCGGGGCAGGAAGCCCGGTGGCTTGGGCTGTCAGGAGAGCCCATTGCCTGGCCAGGAGGCTGGAGTCCCCCTAGGAGAGTCCTGATCTCCCCTAGTCTGGCACACTCCCTTGTTCAGGACCAGCCAGGTCCCAACAGTGCTGGATCAGGTGGTCCAACCTGTATAGGCTAGGGAGCCTAAACACAACATTCAAGTGATTTAGGTACTTGGGAGCCAAAGTTTCATGGGACTTTTGCTCAGTGCCACTAAAGAGCTTGATTTTTGAAGGTGTTTAGATAGTGGAATTTTGTAGGGTAAAATGGGCCATTCAAAAGCACTCTAATGAGAGTCAGGTTCTTTTAAAAATCTCACCGTGTCTATCTGCAATTTTAGTTGAGAAAGTATCTTTAAGACTCTAGCCCTGAAAGTCTTCAACTTGCATTTCCTTGAGATGATTTCAAGGAGTGTTCAGGGTGCTCATCATCTTGCATAATGGTCCATTTGGAAGCTGTTGCAAATCAATTGATGCAGCTGGGGTTGCTCTTGATTTACACAGAGCATATAAGACCTTGGTCTGGTGGCCAAACACATAACAGAACTGCGGGTTGTTCCCATCCCTATATAATCATACCTAAGTAGACAGTAGAGAGGTTAAACAAGTACCTGTGTTCATATGTATTCCATGTATATTAAAGAATGTGAATATATAGAGTTGTATGAAAAACTCTCAAATTCAGGAAATTTCCTCTGAGAGAAAAAAAGTTCCCTTCTTGATTTTTATCTACAAAACAAGAGGAAAGTCTAACAGCTGTACACTCTGTTAAAAAGGAGCATAGACATACATTAAATCCCTTATGTCTTTTTAATGATGCAATTGTGAATTATATTCTTGTTGCATTTGTAATTAGAAGGTGGAACAGATGGTAAAGACTTGTTGTAAAGTGTTGTGTCTATTAAAATAATCCACACTGCCAAGCTGATTGTTGGCTATAACTGGGGGGTTTTAGCCATTGAAGTACTCAGATACTGTGCTGATGTCTAATTGATTATTACAGCTCATTACAGATGAGCACATTTATTTTAAATGTGCAATATATAGACACACATTTGTTATGTGCTATATATTCTTTTCAGTCATTACAGAAAATGAAGCTTTAGTCCATCAAAATCTGTTCACATAGGTAGACAGGACTTGCTTTTTCCCCCACATGTGCAAAAGTTAAATGTGCTAATGTTACATGAACAATAATTGACCAATTGGGATGTTGCTACATCACAGAAATGAGTAGAGATTTGTTTAAATGATTCTAATGATAGTTGTTTCCATTCTTTTGGATCAACAGTATTTGATTTGTTGTTTCTTAGAATGCCTATCCCTGCTTATCACAATGTCTGGGAATAAATATAGAGGAAGCATTTCTTTTCACCGGCTCCAATTATTTTATCCTGCACTCTCATACGCAGAAACATTTGACATTCACATTCTTCTGTGTCTCAGCTGTTGTCCAGTAACCTTATATTGTCAGGATTCGCCGTGGGTTTTTTGTTTGTTTGGTTGGTTGGTTTTTTTGGTAAGGTCCTCTGCAAAGTAATAAGAAAAAGGAGGAGCCCATCTGGTTCCTTCTCCTCCTATGTTTGTGGTTCCCACCAATTTTGCTCCAGCTCTCTTCCATTTTTTTTTATCTCCATTGTCTTACTCACTGGCCCTACCCCTACCATTCCTTGTTAGTAGGACAGAAAATAGTGAAAAAGGGCAGAAAATAGTGAAAAAGGAAAGAGGGAAGATCTTATGCTGCATGGTGTCAGAGGTCCTCACTACTGTTTATGTTGAATTAAAAGCAGTACCCGTTTAACAGACAAAACTTGCATGGACAGCTGTATCTGCCAAAGATAGATAGGCTCAGGACAGCCTTCCTAACTGTCATCAGTTGACCTTTTTCCTGTCTATAAAGTCCTTTCTCCCTAGATGCTTTATATTTATCTTAAACTGCCTGAAGCTTGCCAACTCCTCCCCTTATCTACTTTTGTAGATCTGTGGTACTTTGACTGGTCCTCCCATAGGCAAGGAGGGAGAATATTCAGCAGGTGGAGGTGAAAGCACAGCTGTCACCATAGGGATGCATGAAGCCATGCTTTTCATTCTTTGTCCATCACTGGAGTTAGATGGAACTTCAGAAAGGGAGTGATGCTCTTGCTTGAAGGACAGGTTGTGTCAATGTGTTATAGGGCCATATGCATAATACCACTGTTGCTCACTGTGAATGATGTATAGCCGCTCATTTTCTATGATGCCACAAGTGCTGTCTGCTTACCTTGGGGAGACAAAATCAAATCCCTAAGATCTGGATCAGGGAGCAGAAAATAGTTTGTGCTATTAAAAAAAAAAAGTCAAATTGACAGACAAATGACTAAATATATTTCTTTAGTGATCCAACATTTCTTCTTAATGAGGCAAGTTGTCATTGACTCTGCTTTTTTCTGTAAATTCTGACTGACTCAATCTTTGTAATGTCAGATTGGTCAAAGACATCAGTAAATTGCATGAATAAAACATAATTCTTGGTGATTGTCCTTAGCTGGTAATATACAGTAATTCAATTTGTTCAATAGCCTTTGTCCAAAATAGCGTTGCCTGAATTGCCTGTTAGTCTTTCTTTCCGAACAGGAATAATGAAACCTCCCTGAACAGTTTATCTATTTCAATTTTATAAGGCCCATAAAAGAGAAAGTTAATAAGAGGTTATGAAGTAGTTGCCACCAAAAGCACACTCGGCCTGAGTAACCCCGGCGAGCATAGTACTGTAGGTATGTGCATAACTGGACTGGGAGCCTTTTGATTGATCAGTGGTGTTACTTCTCCTTCTTCCCTGAAAGAGATGCAACTTCTTTAACATCATTACAAGTATTATAGGTGCTTTACCTCTGGGAAACTTCTCTCTGATAACAACTTATGGCTTATCACAATGTGGTATTCTTTCCAAAAAGGAAACTATAAACCCCCTTTATTTCAATTTAGGGCCATTCCTGAAGTAAATGGCCTAGTAGATTGAGGCTGAGGCTAGAACCCAGTAACTTCTGGATTCATAAGCCTGGTTTTATCACTGACTCATTGAGTCAGATCCTCTGCCTATTAGGACCCCTTTCAGCTGCTAGAATAGTACAAAGTGACCTTACAACAGCCCTAAATGGTCAGCTGAAGTTTCCACCATAGTTCTTGGCCTCTGCGGGCAGAAAAGAAAAGAACTGGAGTGCTCTTATAGTATTTTTCCAGCTGTGTGGTTGTTTTAAGTTGTGCCAAGAGCCACCTTTGCCTTGTGTGCTGCTGATGCTTCAACCCACAGTGTGCCCTTGTGTCACTATTAACTACTGTGTGTTGTTTCCTTAGCTATTAAAAAACCCTGTCTGTTACATACTTGACTCCCAGAGCTGTTGTGAGATTCATTAATTATTATTTGGCTTGCACTCTGAACATACAAACCATACTCTAATATTATATGACGCATAATCTCCATACCCTCTCAAAATGAAATTACAATCCCATATCCAGATATTTCAAATTTCTTCTGCCATGTAAAGGAGTCATACAACACACATCAGAGTGTCCTTGTATTTGTGCTGCACTGCGTAGTCATATAATACTCTCAGCACTTCGCACAAGCTGCCCGTAGGACAATTTTTAACATGAGGTATTCTAGGAAAATAATTCATCATCCAAGGTCCACTCACAGAGAAAAGAGAAAACCCAGGAAAATAAGTACAAGGCCACATTTGAAAAACTGAGTTGAAAAACCTTAGTAAAACAAAATTGTAACACAAAAACAAGAATGTTCTGAATTTATATATTCAACACACTCTCCAGGATAGACAAATACATCAACTATTTGATCAAATTCTAGAAGTTCCAATATTTGGAAAGAAACATATAATCTAGGCACAACCTGCAGTGAGGAGGAAACATGAAACTAATATGAAAAAATCAGCTCTGTTAGGGAGATGCATTCAGCCAGAAGGAACATCCAATGCTTTCAACTTAAATGTGTACTTCACACCAATGTAAATCCTTCATCTACGCTATATTACAGTGAGTCATCACCTCAGAATTTTTAGGTCAAATTGTCAGCTGGGGTAAAACGGCCTAGTTTCATTAAAGTCAAGGGAGGCATGCTGATTTTTTTTCCAGGTGAGGATTTGGCTCAATATTTCCTTCAGATACTAAGGCAAAGCAAGCTCCCCCTTTTATTTCCCACCCACCATACAGTACATTTCTCCCCGTTGATAATGGACCAAAAGTGCCTGGATAGAGATCCATTGTAGGGAATGATGTGGCAAACATCCCAGCCCTAAAACTCCTTAAGCTTAGTTTTGGGTAAGCCACAAATCTTTGTGGTTCTGGAACAAATGTTAATAGGAAAGCAAATTAAACATAACTTTAATGTGGTGCTAGTCTAACTGCTGTAAGTGCCTCAACCCATCCACCTAGACAATCACATACTTCTGAGACTGCAGAGCAGCCAGGCAGGAATAAGGGGAGGTTTAAAAATAAGTAGGTACAGCACTGACAATACTGTTTACTCCTGTGTATTTCATTCTCCACCCCCCAAAAAAGGATTCCTACTTGTGAACTGGATTCATAGAGCCCTGGAAATCTGTACCTAGCCACGTTATATCTGTGGGTATCCACACCTGTGGCTGTAGATGCGGTAGCCGCAGCTCATTTTTGTGGATGTAGATGCGGATACCAATTTTGTATCCATGCAGGGCTCTATGGATCCATACCTTTCTACTGATTTTGCTGGTGTAACACCAGCAAAGAATTTATCTCCAGCTCTTTACTAATGGGAAGAGCGAGAAAGCGAAAGCTTTCTACTAAGAGTAGAATTGCTATCAATAATACAAGAATCCAGGTCTGTGTTAAAACATTGAATAGGCCGCCATGATTTGACCCTGTCAAATAGCCTGATTGCTTTAAACCCAAATCAGAGCTAGATCAGGAGATGGCATCTCTTACCTAGCTCTGAGGTCTGAATAATAAATAATCCGTCCTCAAAGAGGGTAACTAAAGCTGTGCATAGAAATTAAGAAATGGAAAGGAATGAAGTAATTGAATAACAATGACCCTCAAAGCCATGTGAATGGTACAGATATATTAAATCTTGGGCTGCTATTTCCAACAACTGAGCCAAGATCAGGAAGGTAACAGATTTGCCAGGCTCCTGGGCAAAGTTGGAGGGGGAGCAGCTCTGTGATCACAGAAGGAGCAGGGCCACAAGGAGAAGGGGCAGAGCTGGGGCAGTCAGCTCTCAGCACCATGCTACACCACTTTCCCTCCCCACCCCACCAGCCCTCACAGCCACCCAGAGCGTGCCACAGACCACTCTGGTGGCAATTTAAAGGGCCTGGAGCTCCGGCCACCATAGCTGCTGCAGGAACAGCAATGTGATTAGGAGCCCTGAACCCTTTTGAATCACAAGGCCCAGGGGCAGTTGCCCTTGTTGCCTCTCCTCCCTACCCCTGTCGGGTCCTGGCTAAAATTTTCACATAAAGCTCTTAGAATTTGTTAGTTTTATTATAGAAATTCATAGTAAGTTGTTCAAGCGCTAAAGTTTGTATAAATATCTATGAGATGTAACCAATAGAGCGCTGGCATTTGAAAAGCTAGATATTTGCTTAGTTGTGCACATGCTCATCAAAGCATCCAAGTGCATAATTCAGATTTCTTATTAAGACCCGCATATTTGAACATTGAGCTGTGGATATCTCATTTTCTGTTTCCACTAAGGTTCTTTTCTTAACTTTCCATCACTTACCTCCATTTAACCCTCACAATGCATCACTGAAGTCACATAACCAGGTCCAAATGCCAGACAAGAAGAACTCTGTATTCCTCCTTTCTGTTTGGAGAGAAGCTTTAAAATGCTATTTATACTTATCTCCCCAATGCAAACTAACTCAAAGATTTCCTGTCATTTACCAACTCCCAAAATCCTAAATTTTCAGCAGCCTGATCATTATTCCAAATACTGGTGAGTAAAACTTGGCAGAGTTTCTTTGAGGTCTAGATGCTGATAGGCCAACATTACACACCTGAAAGATAGCCCTTACTTATTACATGAATGTTACCTAAGGCATATATTAGCATTTAAATACAAAAAAGGGTTTTCCTGCTTTTGGGGTTTTTTTCCTAGTGCAATTTCCAGTCACCCTTTCAGGATCATATGTCTCACTAAAGGAGAAATACTTCAATCATTCTAGCTTTTTCAAAGACTTCTAGCATTTTCAAAGTCTGCAAAGTGCCAGGGAGAAAGCAGCTCATGAGAGAGCCTTGGAAGCCCAGAAGCAAGCCACGGAACTTCAAGTAAAAAAATGGAGAAGTGACGGAAAAATGAGATTGCATGAATCGGCTCAGTTAGGGAAGTAGAACTAGGACCCCCCGCCAAGGGATCTCACCTCTCCAAAAATTCACAAGTGGGAGCAGTTGTGTCCATCATACAATGAGTCTGGAAATATCATTGCATATTTCATTACCTTTCAGAGCCTGTATATGTTCCCTGGGATTCCTGAGGCTCAGAAGATGGATACTGTGGTTGCATAGTTGATGGGGAGAGCTCTGGACATATTTAATAAGATGCCAACTGGTGATGCTTCCAATTATGTAAAATTTAAGGAATTGGTTCTAAACCAGTTTCAGATTACACTTGAAATGTATAGAATACAATTCAGAAGCAATAAGAGAGGGGTTGGGTTAAGTAATATGGCTTATGTGAACCAAATCAGACATTTATTGGATAAGTGGGTGAGGGGTAATGATATACAAGTTTGAAGGAATGTGTGATTTGGTTTTTCAGGAACAGTTCCAGAATATGTCTAATCATGTAAAACCATGTTTATGGGATAAAATAGAAAATGATGAACAATTTGCTTCTTATGTGGATCAATTTAAGAAATTTAAAGCAGCTAGTTAGGAATAAATCACAAACAAAGGGGTTTAAATAATTGGAAAGCACATAAGAAGGAGAGTAGGTGAGACATCTCCCCAAGTTCACTTGAGTCCTCATCCGAAATCTCCTGTAAGAAGGAGGATCCTAGAACATGGTATCACTATAACACCACTGAGCACCTGAGAAATAAATGCCCTATATCGAGTGGAAAAAGGTAGCAAATAACTCATGGAAATGCTGCTATTCAGCGCACAGAGGCATCTCAAGGAGTTGCTATTTGTCACACAGGATGTGTAAAAATTGCCACAGCATAGCCAGGTAGTAAGCACATGAAGACTGTCAGTCACTGGCCAGTGACTGCATGGAGAGATACTGGTGCACAGAAATCTGTGGTCAGGAAAGACCTGATTCAGGAGAGAGACTTTTTAAAGCTGGTTAGGGCTCTCAGGGTCTATCATCAGAAAGAAGGGGGTCTTGTGCAGAAGCCCCAGACAGGAGGAGTAAAGCTACAGACACTGCTGAGGAAATGGGAGAGTATCTCATTCATTCCTCTCCAGGAGTGAAAACAAATATGCCACAAGGGGTGGGGGCAGATAAAAACAGCTCCTCTCTGGTGGCCATTCACTTAGGGGAGAGGGACATTTTGCCTGATGGTAATGAGACTGTCCAGGTTGCTGGCTGCCACATCCTGCTCTAGGGTTCATATGAAAAAGTGTCGGGGAAGAGGGGGCAGGAATATTGGGGTTCAAGAAATTACTGGGTGGGGAGAGGATTCCATGAGCTTTGTAACTGGAAGCCAGGTCAATTCAGAGATGGAAATGGATGACAGGAGAGGGATGATTACGTGTTTTTTTTTTTTTACTCCCTCTGTGAGCATCTAGCAATGTCCACCATCGACAGAGAGGATATTGGGCTGGACATACTTAGAACTGACCCAGTATGGCCGTTCTTTTGGGAAGTGGCCAAAATAATGGACTGAACCCCAGAATGGGAAAAATATTGATGGTGACTCTGCTGGAGGGTCAAGTCATGAAGAGAATGCTCTAATACATGGACTGAGATGGGTCTTCAGGCAGAGAAGATAACAGAAAAGGCAATGGTGGCAGAGTTAATTCCTGTGATGGCCAGCAGGAGGTGCCGCTGTGGCGAGTCAACACCAGCATACTTTTTTTTTTTTTATAATGAGATCTGCCTTCTAATCTTAGCTCTGACACGGATTTAAAATATAAAGATATATAACTCACTTAATCTATTGAGCCTCTATTTCTCTTTGAGTAAAGGTATTTTGCTATCTTACTGGAGTTTTGTGAGACTCAATTAAACATGATTTGAAAACATGTACAAGGCAGTCGGGCCAGGCCACTGCTGCAAAAGTGAAGAGAGGATCTCCTCTGTTTGGACTCTCCAGCCTCTGCTAACTCTTTGCTCTTGAATGCAGACCTTCACTGTGTCTGCAGCAGTGTGGGGTTTCATGACTTAAAAAACACAGGTAAATTGTCTTTCTGTAATATTGGTTGAAGAGAATTGTAAAAGTGTCAATGACACAATTCTCAAACATGCTATTTGTTGTTGGCTTTGCATGTTACATTATAAAGGTGAAATGTTTTCCCATTTGAATCCTCTTTTAGGTGTTTTATTATGCTAATGAGGAGAGATTTATTTCTTTGCCTCATAAGTATATAAATCTTTTTGTTCCTTTAAACAATCCTTTAGTTGCCTATTGGGAGATTCTGGCATACATAGTCAAATTTCATCTTTTAAGCTACACAGTTTGAGTGTACTGTAATGAACTATATGCTAATGGTCCCTGCCTTCTTTTATTTTTTTAAAAAACCTGAGGCACAAGAGTAAAAATCTTAATGCAAATGGACCTGGGTTTTTTTGGAGTTGCCTGGACAAACTCAAGCATTCAGAGACCTTGAGTCAGTTCCGTCCCTGCACAAAAATAACAATAACAACAAGCAGAATGTCTTTTTATTTGTTTCTGTTTCTTGGACTTAGCCTCTCACATCAACATTTTCAAGTTTTTCTTTGCAGCTATAAGGACTAGAAACTTTAAGTAAAACTGAATCTCATACAGGAGACAGGACTTTAAAAAATCAAATACGTGATTAAATTGAGGGAGTTGGCAAAACCACAGTAGAGTGAGATACAGGAAGAAGATGGAAGTTATGGTAGGTATACATCTAGCACCAAAGGAAATCACAAAGCTCCCAGGAAAGGAAGAAAGTAGCAAAATGGACAGTTTGATACCATAGGTATTTAATTTCTATTAATTCCACATTTCCTATGTTTATAACCACACCCTCCCATCATGTATTCTGTATGTGCCTTATGCTTCACAGAAGAAAAATCAGAATTATTGTACAAAAGACTTTTTAAAATAATTGTTGATATTATTAAATTCCTCCATAAAGCCATTTGCCATAGTATCAGGAACCCAATGCAAGAGGCTTTGGAGTGAAAGGAAAATTGTACTTAAGATATTTCTGAAAAGATTTTGATGAATAGTTGATTTATGGATCAAAATCTATGATTTACTGCAAAACAGTTACCTTTAAACCTGTCATTGGTCCAAGACAGAACGTTGTCTAAGAGCTTCAGGCCAATGTAATTTAGAAAGAGAAACTTTTTGTTTTGAGGGATGGGGAAAGAAAAAAACCACCGTTTGTGGTACAATCCATTTATTTAAATATGGTGTCTGCCTGTAGCTGCTCCAGGTTTTGGAATTAGGGCTAGAGTTCCAAGGAAATGAATTAGTAAACAGAGTTCAGGTTAGATGATCCTAATACAGGTGAGGCAGTCCAAGGTAAATAAATAAATGCATTTATTACAATATTCTGCAATTTATCCCTGCCACAGATGATTTGGTTTGTCAATAATTCATTTTTCATTATGGAGGAATGATAATAATTCCAAAGGTAAAGTTGGTTCCATGTTGCACTTAAAGCAGGGATTTGGTTTGTATAAAGATTAAACCTCTGATTTACAGCAATGAATTTATTGATACATGTTGTTGTTTGTGAGGATTTTCAAATAAATCCACTAATCTTTGGATTATAATTAATTATAAATGGACCCAAAACAACATAGTGAATTTTCACATTTTGGGTTTCTCTCTTAAAACTACAGTCCATAAAAAGTCAGAAAGTTGTACTCAATAAGGTTTATGTTATATCTATTTTTCTATTAATTTACTAAACTATCTATATAAATATACACATCCATTAACATTATTTTTCATGACTGAAAAACTGTATGTGATGGGTAGCCATTTCATAATATATTATCCATTAGCAAGTCCTATCCTCTGATGCACCATATGAAATATTTCCAAATAAGGAAAAAAAAAAGGATTTTAAATGTTCATTTTTAACACTTCGATCATGAAAATGCCTCCTATATGACTAAATGTAAAATCCTCCCAGGACCACTTTTCCCAATAAGTATATTTTTCCAGAACCATGCATATAAGATAAGAGTGGGAGGGCATAGGGTCCAGGAAGTTTGGTTTGTTGATGAAGGGAAATTGGGAAAGAATATTCTGGAAGACTAGCATCTCTATCTGGGAAGAGTTAAGGTTGTTATACCTTGTGGCTACATCTAGACTGGCATGATTTTCCGCAAATGCTTTTAACGGAAAAGTTTTCCGTTAAAAGCATTTGCGGAAAAGCGCGTCTAGATTGGCATGGACGCTTTTCTGCAAAAAAGCCCTGATCGCCATTTTCACGATCGGGGCTTTTTTGCGCAAAACAAATCTGAGCTGTCTACACTGGCCCTTTTGCGCAAAAGCTTTGCACAAAAGGACTTTTGCCCGAACAGGAGCAGCATAGTATTTCTGCAAGAAGCACTGATTTCAGACAGTAGGAAGTCAGTGTTCTTGCGAAAATTCAACTGGCCAGTGTAGACAGCTGGCAGGTTTTTCCGCAAAAGCAGCTGCTTTTGCAGAAAAACTTGCCAGTCTAGACACAGCCTGTCTGTAGTGAATGATGGTGGCTGTGATGGCAACATGTATCTCTGAGTAGAAGAAATGTCCATTAGATGACTTTTGATATTAGTGGTTTTGCATATGTCACCTTGATTATCCCAGAATTTAGTGATTTGGTATCTGACTACAAAGAAGATCTATAAAGAAAGTATTAGGCAACCTAAATATTGGGCTATTATTCGCTCTCACTCTCACACTCACGCTCTAACACTGTGTTCTGGGAAATCCTTGGGGTAATACATTAAATATTTCTCATGGATCAAAAAGAGGAGGAAAAATATCTCTTACAAAACACACTTTTTATGTGGATATATGTCTTACATGTCAATTGGGCACAAACAGTTGGTTTCACATATGGTAATTATGCCTTGATAATAAGTATTTGATGAATAACTTTCCTTGCCATGACCTTTATGATGTCCCCTCAGCAATAAATCTGTTTTTCACTGCCATACATGTTACCTTTTCATTTTTTTTCCTCTCATTTGCTCTCGGTGTATTACATCCTTATTTACTGTAGGGAAGTGATCAGCTAGTTAGAAATGCACTCAGATTTTAAAATAAATAGATCACCAAGTGGGTATTTATTACATAGTGACCCCTGCTGCAAATCGTCCATTGATGGCTATTAAAGTATTAGTAATCAGGAACTGAATCAAACAGTGCAATATTTCTCAGTCAGAACTGGCTGTGGGCTTTCAAGGACAATATGTGATGATAATTCAGAACAGAGTGTACTATGGAACTCAGCTAACTTAACTGGATGTTTGAAAAAAAATTGTCTGTTTCCAGTGGCACTTAAGAGTGGTCTAGGCTGATAGTCTTGGACTTGGGAGTGCCCAGTTTGAGACTTTGCTCTGCTGCAGGCTTCCTGTCTGAAGTCACTTTTAGGGCCTCTATTTCAGCTCCTCAACTGTCAAATGGGGATTTCATCACCTCCTATCCAGAGGCAGGGCTTTGTCACACTTTCTATAGCATTGCTTTATCATATACAGGGACACCACCATATTTTTAGATTTAAGGACAAGGGATAATATTAAGATTCATCTGTAACTTTATATTTCTTGACTTTTGAGTGCTTGATTTCTTAACATTTCTTGATTTCTTAACATTGCATTGATACTGGAGAGGAAGAAAGAAAAAAAAACCACTTGAAACATTTAAAAGTTTCATCATCTATACTATGTACCTGGCTGTTTCTTGAAATTGGGGAAAGGCTGTTACAGAGAGCTGAAATAGTTTTCTGCTGCTTGGCCGACATCAACATAGTTGGATTTTTATCAGACATGTTAATGAACAAATATTAAAGCACTTCATTCCAATCAGGCTGAAGCACTTTGTTTTGATTTGATTATACTGGCTTTTTATCATGTAGTATGGTACATTAGACTTGCCAGCAGTGAGGGGTCCTAGATAATGCCTATCTCTTTACAGTAGCCATTGTGGAAAAAAGTGCAGTGACCCCAGAGGGTCTTTATTGGAAGTGGTTAAACACCTGCCCTGGTTGGGCCATCTGAGCAGGTTGGAAGATGGACACATACCCAAGGACGTGCTATACAGGGAGCATGAGAGAGAACAAGAACAACAGGCTGTCACACGCTTCACTATAAAAACTCATACAAGTGAGATGTGAAGGAAATAGAAACTGATTCTCATCAATAGGAAATCTTGGCAAGTGACCCTAACAAGTGGCACCATGTTCTCCATTCAAGTATCATAGAATCATAGAACCATAGAACTGGAAGAGACCTCAGAAGGTCATCAAGTCCAGCTCCCTGCTCTAGGCAGGACCAATTCCAACTAAATCAACCCAGCCAGGACTTTGTCAAGCCGAGACTTAAACACCTCTAGGGATGGAGACTCCACTAATTCCCTAGGTAACCCATTCTAGTGCTTCACCACCCTCCTAGTGAAATAGTATTTCCTAATATCAAACCTGGACCTCTCCCACTACAACTTGAGACCATTGCTCCTTGTTCTGTCATCCGTCACTACTGTGAACAGCCTTTCTCCATCCTCTTTGGAACCTCCTTTCAGGAAGCCATCTGTCACTACTGAGAACAGCCTCTCTCCATCCTCTTTGGAACCTCCCTTCAGGAAGTTGAAGGCTGCTATCAAATCCCCCCTCACTCTTCGCTTCTGCAGACTAAACAGACCCAAGTCCCTCAGCCTCTCCTCATAAGTCATATGCTCCAGCCCCCTAATCATTTTGGTTGTCCTCCGCTGGACCCTCTCCAATGAGTCCACATCCTTTTTGTAGTGGGGAGGGGGGGCCAGAACTGGACACAATACTCCAGATGTGGTCTCACCAAAGCTGAATAAAGGGGAATAATGCCATCTCTGGATCTGCTGGCAATGCTCCTCTTAATGCAACCTAATATGCCATTAGCCTTCTTGGCTACAAGGCACACTGTTGACTCATACCCAGCTTCTCATCCACTGTAACCCCCACGTCCTTTTCTGCAGAACTATGTAACTATGCTTGGGATTCTTCCGTCCCAAGTGCAGGACTCTACAATTGCCCTTGTTGAACCTCATCAAATTTCTTGTGGCCCAATCCTCCACTTTGTCTAAATCACTCTGGACCCTATCTCTGCCCTTAAACGTATCTACCTCTCTCCCCAGCTTAGTGTCATCCGCAAACTTGCTGAGGGTGCAATCCATCCCCTCATCCAGGTCATTAATAAAAATATTGAACAAAACCGGTCCTAGAACGGAATCGTGGGACACTCCGCTAGAAACCGACTGCCATCCTGACATCGAGCCATTGATCACTATCCGCTGGGCCCGGCCTTCTAGCCATCTTTCTATCCATCTTACCGTCCATTTATCCAATCTGCATTCCCTTAACTTGCTGGCAAGAATATTGTAGGAGACCGTATCAAAAGCCTTGCTAAAGTCAAGGTATATAACATCCACTGACTTTCCCACGTTCACAGAGCCAGTTACCTCATCATAGAAGCTAATCAGATTGGTCAGGTACGACTTGCCCTTTGTGAATCCATGCGGACTATTCCTAATCACTTTCCTCTCATCCAAGTGCCTCAAAATGGATTCCTTAAGGATCCCTTCCATGATTTTTCTAGGAACCGAGGTAAGACTGACTGGCCTATAGTTCCCTGTATCGTCCTTCTTCCCTTTTTTGAAGATGGGCACTATATTTGCCTTTTTCCAGTCATCCTTGGCTTGCCCACTGCCTTATAAAGCCCTGGAGTGCCTGAAAGTCCCTCCCCCTACCAAGGCTCAGCCAATCAGCAGAGACTTCTAGAATTCAAACTTTAATTAGAAGCCAACAGTTTCCACGTGCCAATCACAGCCAATCACAGCACCTACCAATCATAGCCAATCACAGCACAAACTCCATCAAGGGAAGGGGGAGGGGGAAGTGGAAAAAAAAAAGCCTCACTTACAAACGGGGGAAAAAAAAAACAAAAAAAGCACACACACCAACCCTCACTCACAAACACAAGCTCAGCACACAACAAAGCCCCACACACAACATACACTTCCCTCAAGAGTCCTGTATCTGCTTCTCCTTTACCTGGAGAACTCCCTCTCTAAACTCTCTGGGTATGTCTACACTACCCCGCTAGTTCGAACTAGCGGGGTAATGTATGCATACCGCACTTGCTAATGAAGCCCGGAATTTGAATTTCCCGGGCTTCATTAGCATAAGCGGGGAGCCGCCATTTTTAAATCCCCGCTGCTTCGAAACCCGTGCAGCGCGGCTACACGGGGCTCGAACTAGGTAGTTCGGACTAGGTTCCTATTCCGAACTACCGTTACTCCTCGTGAAACGAGGTGTACCGGTAGTTCGGAATAGGCACCCTAGTCCGAACTACCTAGTTCGAGCCCCGTGTAGCCGCGCTGCACGGGGTTCAAAGCAGCGGGGATTTAAAAATGGCGGCTCCCTGCTTATGCTAATGAAGCCCGGGAAATTCAAATCCCGGGCTTCATTAGCAAGTGCTGTATGCATACATTACCCCGCTAGTTCGAACTAGCGGGGTAGTGTAGACATACCCTCTGTTAGCACTCACCTGTATCAAAATCAATGTCAGAGGCTGACTCCTACAGGTTGAAGGGAAAAAAGACTGTAGGAAGCAAGAAGCTCCCTACAAAGGTACATACATTTGCAATAACTGCCCAGGATCATGCAAATCTCTGATTGGACTATTCACTCACATGTGACATGAGACATTGCAAACCATCATAGACTGTAGTTCCCACTATTTCTTTAGACAAAAGGATGCCAACAAGGTCAGACACCATAGTGACAAATACTACAAAAACCTAAATATGAGAGAGAATAAATTAGAATAAGTATGTCTTTGGTGCTGGGTGCAGGAGTGCTATTACATCTTCAGCACAATACATTGCTTGAAGACTCATCCTTTTTTTAAAATCGCATACAGCTTGTTGAATCCTGATAACTCTTCTCTGCTCAAAATAATACTATAGACTTTAGCCAAGTAAACCAGAAAGCAGTTGGGTTCCCAGAGTAGGGAAATTACAGTCATATTGTTAATATGTCTCTAGATGGCATTTATTGTTTTGGATTAAATCCTAGCTGTTCCATGTAGTGTTTAGATAGTTATTCTATCACTCGACACCATGACTGTGATTGTGTGAGGCTAAGAGTTTACTCTGTTTGTAGTAAATAGGAGTACTAGTAAATAGGAGTACTGAGATTCTATAGCTCTATCTAAACTGCATTAGGTGTTTCCTCCTATGTAAATTGTGAGCCCCAATAAAAAATACTTTGTGACTGTCCAAGCCCTTGAAAAAAGTAGTATGTTAAACCACTATAATCCCCCTCCAAATCTTTATGAACAACCCTGTTTTGTGTTCTGTCCCACATTTCTTCTGTGTAAATTTGCATTCTGTGTATATTTCCCCATTCTAGACAATTACATTAAATTAATTTCATTTTATAATTACAAACATTTATTCTGACTAACTCACTGGAAATTTTGTTCCCAGGGTTATCACTCTGCCATCAGAAGCAGTTATCCATGGTTGCTGCCCAATTTCTTGAAATTTCCCAGTTAAAGTTATACTTCAGCAAAACATTTGTATTCAGAAAGTTTCCCTCCCTGAATCACAATCTGATGCTTTCTTAAAGATTCTCTTGCTTTTTCTGATTTTAAAAAAAAATCAATTCTATAGAACAAGAGTAGATATGAAGCTGACAAAAGGACTGTAATTAATAGGAGATCCGCCTGAAGCTTTCTCTCTTACAGGATGAGTACATGGTGAGTGAAGGAATAGTTAACTCCTTTCTAGCCCTGCTGCCTAAGATACAGGCTGCTTCAGAGTGCCCCGTGGAATTCAACACACTTTAAAAGAATTTTGAGAGGCAGGGAGGAGATAGACTGGCCATGATTCTATGCACTGTTAGATGAAGTATCTGAGCTGATCTCATGATGATACACATTAGGAGTTAATGTCTAGACTTTCCCAGGATGTTAAACATCATTGTTTTATCTCTTTAGAAAGCCAAAGTGAATAAGAGGATTTTTATGCAATGCAAAGCTGAAAAAGGTTCAGCCATCAACCCACAAAAGGGTTGGAGGAGAACTGTTCAGCAGATCAGAATTGTCATCTGAATATACCTCCATCTGAATATGAGCAATGCATCCAGGGTTTGGGGTTAAGAAGATGTTGAGATCCAGGAATTAGGGGATTCTTGAATTTCAGGATTAAGAAAATAGATAACTGCAAGGGCTGAATCTTAGGGTGCGTTTAGACAGCACCCTTCGGTTGGAATAAGCTACGCAATTTGAGCTATGCAGATTGCATAGTTTATTCTGAATCTAGGTAGAAATAACTTATTTTGAAATTTGGAGCTGTGTAGACAGCGCCAAATTTCAAAATAAGACACTATTCCAACAAATCCCTTAACCCTTGTAGAACAAGGGTTACAGGGATGCTGGAATAGCATGCCCACTATTTTGGGAAATAGCGGGAGTATTTAAAGATGCAACATTGCTATTTCAGGATACCGGAGGTATCCTGAAATAGCGCTATAGTCTAGATGTACCCTAAGAGAGAGCTGAGAAAAAAGTAATGCAAAGACAAGTAACTATATGGACGGTTTAGAGTTACACAGGCTATCCTTAATGTGTCTTGGTGGGTAAGGTCACTCCCTTTGACTGCCTTTGACACACGTGCATGACAGCAAATGGGTCTAAGTGAGACTAACAAGTCTAAGTGAATCTAATGTAAGGTGCTTTGCAGACTCCCTTTTTAATTTGGTATGTGAACCAGAAAGGTTTGAGTCCAAGAAATTGGAGAACATTGAAAATACAGGCACACTAGACTATTAAGGATATGAAAAGATAAACTGACCCAGGAATTAGAGCACCGAAGATTGTGTCCTGATGTGACTTGAGTGAACTAAGAGCTGACTGTGTCCTGAAACTTGGAAAAAGTGGAATTATTAGAACTCTTGCAGAAGTACTGGTGATATTCTCAGTAAATAATATTTTGGCCTGCACTGGTCTAACTTTAACTGGTTCACTTTACTGCCATCTATTTCCAATGTTTTAATTTGAGCTTTATGCGCAGTTTGGATATTTGTTTTCTGTGACATGATGACACGCTATAACTCCTCACCAATCTTAAAAAGATGATCAGCAACTGTCATTTTCTTAAAAAGAAGTGGGATACTTTTTAGCTCCGATGTGTCAATAAGATTTCGTTGGGATGGTCTGATAAGAGTGATCACTCTAGAATACCATCAGACTGAATTCTGTGACCACAGCTAATAACTTACCACAGACACACAGTACCAATGTAAAATCCTGCTAGTTTACTGATGCAGAAGATCAGAGCAATAAGAACAGTATGACCCTAGAGTGAATTTCCTTCTCTCAGCATGAGAATTCCCACTCCTGCCAGGACAGTGGCCAGCATCCCTGTTTTCTCTCCTGTTGGCTTGCTTTGTTTGCTTCTGAATATTTAATATTGATCAGCTCTGTCCCTCACTCTGGAATTTCTGCTAAACACATCACATCAGCTATTGCAGGACCAGAGATATTTTCATCTCGGTGGGAGAAGGTTTTTCAGCCTCTGTCACTTCTTGGCATCTAATTTAAAAGGATTGCTTTGCCGTTTCTAGCTTGGGCACAAATTCAGGAAACTCCCAGGGAAGCCAGCCAGAGTGGGGAAGATAATATCCTTGATCACACTGCTGAGTTTTCTAAGGTGCATCCCCTCAAAATAATCATCTAGTCCCTTTCCTCAAGGGCAAACTGCAGTCTGCAATGGCCATTCATTTGGCAAAGGGGTGTGGACCTGCTGCCTTCTCCTGCCCTGGCTGCCTCCCTGCAGTCCTAGTACTCCTCAGACCCTTTAATCAGGCCTGCAACCTGGGAGTTGGGTCAGGCCAAAGTTCCCCAGCTCTGCTTGCCTTTCCCTAGCACTGCTCTGTCTCAGGGACCCAATTTAGCTTACCTGAAGCCACATCCTTCCTTCTGCACAGCTGGAGGAAAAGGGTTGCTTATCCTGCCCCAGCTTGGCCTTAATTGGCTGCTACCAGCCTCTGCTGCTTGCTCCACAGTCCCAGCCCTCTCTCAGGACTGGGTTTAACCCTTGTTTCACCTGGAGCAGGGTGACCGCCCAGCTACAGGGGGTATGAAACAGCTTATGGACTGAACGCAGTTCACCAGGGTTAGCACTGTCCTGGTCTGTGCCGCTTCCCATAGCTCCCATTGGCAGGGAATGGGGATCCACAGTCAACAGGAGTTGCAAATAGTGGTACCTCTCAGACATGCAAGTAATTAAAGTGCCAGCAGCCCTCCAGGTGCTAACATTGGCCTCCAGCTGATTGCTCACCTCTAGAATATGTGCTCAGATACTGGAAGTTTCTCCTCTTACCCCAAATCCCAATGAATTCCTTTTGAGCAGGTCAAGGTGAAAGAATATGACCTGGTGGCAGTGAGGTGACATCCTTTCTACATGGTCAGGGATAGCTGAGCTCACATAAGCCTCTCTCCCCCACCATCCACAATAATGAGAAGGGATGCTGCCATTGAGGAGCTAGGAGCTGAATGTTCTAACTACAACTTCCAGTCATTCGGTCAGTGGGTGGAGTATGCACACAGCATCTGGCATAAAAGCATTGGCTCTAAGCCACAACCACTAGAAAGGAAATATTACAGCCTTTGCCAAAGCACTGAGTCACCAAGCTGGCTCACAAGTTCAGGTATTTAAACGTTTGGACAGCTCTAATTTTAATTAAATTCCTTGATGTGCAGCTGCTATATTCAGAAACTTGCCTCCTATATTCAATAAACTCTATTTCTGTATGCTAATGCATAGCGTTAAGTAATACTTTTTGCAACCAAGAGATGAGGCATAGTGCCCTCCAGAGGCATTAGTCTATCAATTTCCCACCTTCCTTTTTAGATGCCATAGCCACTGTACCCGTGAATAAATTGAAATTGAAATTTTAGTTCTCATAATTGGTTTCGTTACTTGTGAAAGGATTTTAATTTCCAAGTTATTGGCAACTGTAGCAGATGAGATCCTATTTGCACTTCATAAAGCAGGCATGTTAAAGGCATGGCCAGAGCGTAGCAGTATTTATCTGTTGCAACTTAAAGGAACACTGAGGCTGTTCTCAGCTGAAGCAGAGGGCAAAATGTCTCTTGTCTGACCGCAAGACTGTCAGGCTGTCAAGGTGGAATAAGGCACCTACACTCAGCTCAAGGCTTAACCCCCTTGACAGGAAGTTCTTTCCTTTGTTTCCTAATGTTCAACCGCCTATGCTGAAATTTAAGGCCACTGCTTCTTGTCCTGTCATCAAATGTTAAGGAGGAGAATCTTTCTCCCTCTTCCTTGTAACAACCTGTTATGTATTTGAAAACTGTTATCATGTCCCCCAGTTCAGTCTTCATTTCTGTCGAATAAATACATTTTGTGTGGGGGGAAAGTATTCAATCTTCCCTCATAGGTCATATTTTCTAGACCTTTAATCAGTTCTGTTGCTCTTCCCAGACTCTTTCCAATTTGTCCACATCTTTCCTGAAATGTGGTGCCTAGAAGTGGAGATAAATACTCCAGCCGAGGCCTAATCAATGTAGAGTAGAGCAGAAGAATTACTTCTCATGTCTTGCTTTCAGCACTCCTGAATGATGTTTGCTTTCTTTTTAACAGTTCAAGGGTGTCGATTCATATTTAGCTCATGATGCAATATAATCTGCAGATCATTCCCTAGGCAGTCATTTCCCATTTTGTATGTGTGCAACTGATTATTCATTCCTACGCGGTGTACTTTGCATTTGTCTTTATTGAATTTCATCCTACTTACTTCAGGCTATTTCTCCCATTTGTTCAGATCATTTGAATTTTAATTCTTTCCTCCAAAGCACATGCAACGCCTCCCTGTTTATTATCATTCACAAATATCGTAAGAGTACTCATTATAACATTATTTAAACAATGAAGATATTCAATAGACTCAAACCCCAAACTGATCACTGTCGGATCCCACTTGATAAGCCCTTTCAGCTTGACTGTGAACCATAGATAATTACTCTCTGGTAATAGTTTCCATCCAGCTTACCTTATAGTAGTTCCATCTGGGTTGCATTTCCCCAGTTTGTTTATCAGACTGCCATACAAGACAGTATAAAAGCCTTACTAAAGTCAAGATTTATCACATCTACCACTTCCCCCACTTCACAGGGCTCATTATCTTTTCAAAGAAAGCTATCAGGTTGTGTACATTGTTTCTTCAATTCTTTCTTTAAAAATGTAGTTATGAGACATTTAAGTCTAGGCATGTGGGTGTCACTCCTGTATTGTCAAAGTAGTATATATTAAAGTTGTATATGCCAGATTTCCATTTCAGCCCTTCCATATCAGCTCATGTTTGCACATTAATTAATTGCACGTGAATTTTTGCACAGCTCTCTTTTAATGTAGAAGGCATGGGGTGGGGTGTGTGCGTGTGTGTGTTTGTAGTATGGCTAATGTTTGGAGCAGATAATTTTAAGGAAAAGGGGTATGGTTGGCTGAACCACACATAAACCAGCCCTTACAATTCAACAGCAGTGGTACCAGCAATAATTTCACTATTATCATGCAGTGTATTCTGGGTCACACCTGGCCGAGAATAAGGACAGTGGTTTTTCAGTAGGTGTGGGTAATGATCGATTTGCAACTGAGAGAACCGTGACTTTGGATTTCCTAACTTGTGTATTCATAATGAGGCATTAATATAGTTGTATGCAGCTAGTTTTCTCGTTTGCTTCTATTGTTAATTATTATTTATAACAGAGGCCATGATAAGGGTCTGATGGCACTACAGTCATACAATACAATAACAATCTTTGTCCCTTAGTACAGGGCTTGATTGCCCTGTGCACCAAAATCACTATAGACACTGTGGCAGCATGCCAGTGCTTTTAAGTTAGTCTAAATTATACTTGCACCCACTTTAAAGTCCTTTTAAGATATCCACGTGGTGCAAAGTGGCCTCAGTGTAAACGGGAATAGTTTCCCCCTCCAATGTATTCTAAGACTAGAGAGAGAAAAGAAAAGAGCTAGTATGCTCATTCATGAGGATACAGTTAAAGTGTGGATGATTAAGGACTGTGTCCAGAAAGTCAGGTTTATCTAGATAACTTGGGGTATTTCTACAGTACAAAGTTAATTCAAACTAACAGCAATTAGTTCGCATTAACTTTCATAGCATCTATACATGCAGACCATTACGTTGAACTTAAATCGAACTAGCGGAGCGCTTAATTCGAACTAGATAAACCTCATTCTACAAGGAGTAACGCCTAGTTCGAATTAAGGGCTGTGTAGCCACTTAATTCAAACTAGTTGGAGGCTAGCCCTTCCCAGGTTGCCCTGGTGGCCACTCTGGGCCAAACCAGGGAAACACTTCTGCCATCCCTCCCGGCCCCAGAGCCCTTAAAAGGGCACGGTCTGGCAACAGTGCTCGTGCCAGTTGCAAGCCTGCCAGCCCCCAGCCAGCAGACCCTGCACCTGGCATGGCATGAACCAGCCACCTGCTGCCACCCAGCCCTCTGCCTCTTTCCAGAACTAGGCTGGCGGGTCCCAGAAGCCTGCCCGAGGCCACAGGAGGCGGGTGCCTGCCTGGTCTAGTGCAGACAGCGTGGACCTCATCAAGGTTTGGGGGAAGGCCTCCAACGTCCATGACCTCCACACTAGGCACAGGAATGTGGCCATCTAGGGCAGGATAGCTGCCAGCCTGGCCACCAAAGGCCACATGCTAACCCAGGTGCAGGTTTGCATGAAAATCAAATTGGTCCAGTGAGACCCCGGACCCTGAGCTTAGAACATAAGAATGGCCGTACTGGGTCAGACCAAAGGTCCATCTAGCCCAGTAGCCTGTCTGCCAACACCAGGTACCCCGGAAGGGATGGACCGAAGACAATGACCAAGTGATTTGTCTCGTGCCATCCATCTCCAGCCTTCCACAAACAGAGGCCAGGGACACCATTCCTACCCCCTGGCTAATAGCACTCCATGGACCCAACCTCCATGAATTTATCAAATTTCTCTTTAAACTCTGTTATAGTTCTAGCCTTCACAGCCTCCTGTGGCAAGGAGTTCCACAGGTTAACTATGTGCTGTGTGAAGAAGAACTTCTGCTTATTAGTTTTAAACCTGCTGTCCATTCATTTCATTTGGTGTCCTCTAGTCCTTATATTATGGGAACTAATGAAGAACTTTTATTTATTCACCCTCTCCACACCACTCATGATTTTATAGACCTCTATCATTTCCCCCCTCAGTCTCCTCTTTTCTAAGCTGCAAAGTCGCAGTCTCTTTAGCCTCTCTTCATATGGGGCCTGTTCCAAACCCCTAATCATTTTAGTTGCCCTTTTCTGAACCCTTTCCAAGGCCAAAATCTCTTTTTTGAGGTCAGGAGACCACATCTGTACACAGAACTGAATATATTGTGTACCATAGTATTATACTTCCCATCTCCTCCTTCCCCTGGCTTCCCCCTTCCAACTCCCTCCTCCCAGGTTTCCCCCTCCCCTCTTCCTCCCTCTCTCTTCCCCTCTCCCACCTCCTTTTCCCAGCCTAACTCTAAGACTTAAATTTACTGAATTGGAGAAAGCATAACCTTCCGTCAGCTTTTCCGAAAATAACCTTTACAGGACCTCACTCATACTAGACCTAGGACAAGAGTATCTAGAACCTTGCTCTCTCTCTCACTCTCTCTTAGCCTAAGACCTATTCCTAAGCCCGACGCCCCGACGCAACAGGTAACTGCTGCACAGCAGAAGCTTTTATACTCAGGGCTCATGCATATGTATGACCATTCTGATTTTAAAATGATTGGTCAATAGAAATGCTCTCATAGTGTGGTTTGAATTGATTGGCTGTTGTAAGATGCTAATGAATATTCATGGCTTATTCAAATTAAAACAGGTAGGTGAGTTGGTATTTTTAAACTCTAACTGCTACCTGTGGACGTGATAGAATTCAAACCTCAATTGGATGCCCAAAGAAAGTTCTGTGGTTTTCAAAATGGAGTTTCAGACTCCATTTTGAGATTTGCAGAATGTTCCATATTCACGTTTACATGCATTGTGAATGGGTGAATTGACATATACAGACTTAGAATAACATCAGTCCTGTATCTTACATACATTATACATGGTGATACATTGGATGTTGCATCTGCTTCCATTGGGTTACAATATTTAGCAGTTGGATGGTTACATATTTGTTACACAACTGTGAAGTTGTTACATTATTTCGCTATTCTGCTCTACAGGGGAAATATTTAATGTTTGCAATTTCTGAAAATGCAGTTGAGTTTCTCTTGTAGCATTTCAGCCAGTATTCCTATGTCTGTTTAAATTTCAGGGACTAGAATGTTCGGCTTTTTCATCCATTTGTTCATCAATAGGGGGTGTATTTTTTCCAGTCTCTTTCTCTATTTTATTTTATTTCAGCCGTTGATAGACTTGATTATTTTTCTAGTCATTCCCTCTGATTTGATTGTTTTATTATACTTTAATTCTGGCCTCTTTTAGTGAAATAAGTATTTTGTTTATTGTAGTACTACCTTCTTTTATTTGACTACTTGAGGCCTTTATAATCCATTTATTTTCTTTGTACTTTAATCTGATTTGTAGCTCATCCTGTTATAACTCCTCAGTTTTTGGTTTATTCATTATTTCCTTTCTGTCTCTTCAGCAAAGTGTAAAATAGCTATTTATACAACCCTCAGGACTGTACCATCAAAGAGCTTTATAAGCATCAATGAATTAACTATCCCAACATCCTACTCAGCGTAGACAGGTATTATCTCAATTGATAGAATGGAGAACTGAGGTATGTGATTTGGCCAAGGTTACTCAACAACACCCGTGGCAGAGCTAGGAATTGAACTTTTATCTCAAATTAGTGATATCAAAGACCAACATTGTGCCAACATATTCAATTTAGAAACAAGAATCCAAATTTAGATCAAGATCTCGAGCTTGGATACATGAAATGTTGAGGTTCCAGATCAAGGTTTTGATCTTAGCCCATCTATAGTTAAACAGAAGGAAAAGAATATATTCTCTCATCAATTTGTGAACATGTCTGCACATATGTGTTTTCATTTTAGCTTGATCTCTTTTAGCACTGGTGTAAAACCAGCCTGAGAAGAGAATCAATCACAGCTGCAAAACCAATGGAACTACTAAACTTAGGCACACACTTAACGGTACATGATGAATCAGGGTGTATGTTTGGAATACATAACCGTGTGGTGTAGTATGGTAGCATGTACATAAGTGACTTGTGCTACTCCCCATTTGAAAGCTAAGAATTTTGCATTTTTCAATGGGATAATGCTCTTTTTCTTAGCCTCATAGGGCCAAGAGATAACAAACTACCAAGTATTACAATTGTCTTTGTAGAAAACGTGTAGTTGATTTATTATTTTCCTTCTATTTATCTCAGGTGGGAGGAAAATTCCATGCTGAGGGTGAAGGGAGAGATGGAAATATATTTTTCTAGTGTAGCTTAAGAAATATGGCAGTTATTAAAAGATGCTCATAATAATAGCTCTTACATAACACTTTTCTGCAGTAGATCTTGAAGCACTTTTCAAAGGATGAATAATTGTTTCCATTATATGTATGGGAAAACTGAGGCACAGAGAGAGGCTGTGACTTGTTCAAGCTCACCCAGTAGTCGAGCTGGGAATAGAATCCAGGATTTACAGTGTTACCAAGAACAACATTTTGTATCCTCCTTGCAGGAGTTTATTGTTTATTTGTTTTTGGTTTTTGTTTCCATTGCGCATTGGACATGGTGCGGCAAGTTGTGTGACTTTTTAAAGAGTAAGATAATACAGCTCAAGGCAGTATAACACTGGAAATGATAGAGAAGATTTGTATTTCTGGCAGATTGGGAGGGAGTTAAAGTGGTCTCACTGCTAACGTACTTGTTCTGCCCACAGGCTGGCTGCTATTCTTGTCCAACTATGTGAGTGAAATTGAGCATTTAATAAAGTACTAATTAAAGTAAATACTGTAAAAGCATTAATGTCCATAAGGTGTTTAAATTGAATTCCTGGGTACTTTGGCACATTTCCAATTTTAAATAAGTTCCGATCTAACTGTATCAGATCACCAATTCAAAGGGTCTGATTTTAGTTTATGGAATATTCCCGTTAATAATGATACCTTAGACATCCATTAAGTCTGGAACATTAATTTTATGGAAAACTTCCAATACAACTCCATTAGATTTTTTTAAAGCTAAATTAGCAATATAGGCTTTTAACAAATGTCATAAATAGCTATATTTAATGGGAAGATTACCCAAATTAAAACCAGACCAAAATAGAAAATACAGCTCCCTCTGTTTAAGTCATGACCTTCAGAATCCATTTAAAAGTTATAACCAAAATGAAACCACGAGTGATTCAAACTCCTTGTTTTATTGTTGCATGGTGTAAGAATGGAGGAGGTGACTTATGAGTCATTGAGGCTCAGATTTTCTATAAGAAGACCCTTTTGCACATACAAAATTGCACATTTTGTCACATGCAATTATCTTAATTGTGTGTGCAAATTGAGTAACGCAAGTGGCTATTTAGGCTTGCATAAGGACCACACAGGCAGTCTGGCATGTAACTGATCACCCAGATCTAATTTTTATGCTTACACCACTCTTCTTCCTTCAAATGCTAAACTTTGGGACATATGGCACTTATTTTAAAAGGTGATTCAAAACTAAAACCCTATAATCTGCCCCTTGGATACATTCTAAAATCAGTGTATGTTTAGCCAAGCTTTTTAAAATAATAAATTAATTAAATAATAAAAAGTCAACTTGCCAAACTTCAATAATTATACTTTTAAAAATTCCTCCGAATTCAGTTTCTTTAGTAGACCTGAATGAGATTTAAAAATCAAGGCAAGTCTCAGCATGAGTCTCAGTGTTTTATTGTATGCAAGGCTGTATAAGAAATTCTAGTGTGCATGATGGGTATATTCTGAATAAATTGTCACCTAATTTATAATTATAGTACTTGAACACACCACATTTTAAAATATAAAAAGAAGGGGACAGCGTAAACATCAAATTTTACTATGTTTCAAGAGTATTCATTTTTAGTTTTGATGGTTTCCTTGCTTGGTTTTTGTGGGTTTTATTTCTCAGCTTTAACCTTTCAATAGTGCTAAATATATAGGAAATATATTATTCTTACACATGACTAATATTTTATTTGTATTCTCTTGTGTGTTCTTTTTATTCAGCCTCATTTACCAGAAAATGTGCTTCCTTTCTGTTAGTGTTTGATATTTAGGCTCTGTCTACACTACAGAGTTTTTTCGGAAAAACGGCCGTTTTTCTGAAAAAAACTTCACTTACATTCACACTGCAATTATGTTCTTCCAAAAAACAATCGAAAGAATAGAGGGTTTTTTCTGACATCGGTAAACTTCTTTCTATGAGGAAGAAACCTTTTTCTGAAAGAGCTCTTTCGAAAAAAGGCGTGTGTGGATGGGGAAGAAGGAGTTGTTTTGAAAGATGAGGAAAGAGGAAAAAAGCACAGGTGCCCTGGTGGCCACTCCATCCATAGTAATCCCAGCTTAAATGTGAGATAGCGTCCACACTGAATGGAAGGCGTCCACACTGAATGGATGCTATCTTTCGAAAGATCAGATGTTTTTTCAATGTGCTTTGGCTCTTTCGGAAGAAATTTTTTCAGAAGATCTCTTCCAGAAAAGCTTCTGAAAGAAGCCTTCAGTCTCAATGTAGCTTTAGTGTATGCCTACACTGAGGCGCTATTTCAGGATACTTCCAGTATCCGAAACAGCTATTCTGCATCTTGACAGTGCACCCGCTATTTCAAAATATCTTTTGAAATAATGGGTGCACTATTCTGACATCCCTGTAAACCTCATTCCACAAGGATTAAGGAACATTTCGGAAAAGCAGTTCATTTTGAAATTTGGTGCTGTGTAGACAGCGTCAAATTATGACAAGCTATTTTGAAATTAATTCAAAATAAACTATGCAATTTGTGTAGCTCAAATTGCGTAGCTTATTTAGAGCTAAGGGTGCAATGTAGACGCACACTTATAGAGAGCCAGATTTTGAAATAAAGCATTCCGAAACATCACTTACTCCTTGTAGAATGAGGTTTACAGGCACGTTGGAATAGCGAGCCTGAAATAATGGGCTTGCTGTGAAGACACAAGATAGCTAGTTCAGGATACTCCTTTGTCCTGAAACAGCATTACAGTGTAGGAGTAGCCTAATAGAGCTAGATAGAAGCTTTTCTTTCTATACAACTTAAGGCAGTTTTAAACTCTTGGATGTAGAGAGATCTGTGTTATGATGGGAAATAATAGTCAATATTAAGTGGTAATATTTAATATTTATAGATATTCACAAATAACTGCATATAAGAAATAGAGGGGGAACCTATGCTATTTTTTGTTAAGTCTAAGGCTGTTACAACATTTATAGTGTCTAGGTTTTGTCTAAACTCAATGCAGTTACCATTAGTGGGGGGGTGACCTCTGGAGGAGAGCGGCTATGGCATGCCTCGAAGCAAGGAGGTACTTCTGCAGCTTTCATACACCTATAAAAGCTAGAGAAGCTGCAGTTTTTCCTAAGGAGCTAATTACCTGGCATGTGTCCCGTCTGCAGAGAAGTGTTCAGCGTCAGCTTTAATAGGCTTTATTTGTTCTCTAGGGCTACATCTACACCGGCCCCCAAAGTAGGAATAAGAGATCCTCCGGAATAGGGCTTTATTCCAGAGGATCGGGCCAGTCTAGACGCTTTTTTCCGGCTTTTCCCCAAGCCGGAAAAAAGCGGCGGACATCTTTATTTAAATCCCGCGGGGGATATTTAAATCCCCCGCGGATTTCCCTATTCTGAAGTTGAAAATTAGCATGCCCCTTTCGGAAAAGGGGCCGGTGTAGATGTAGCCTTAGGTGTGAATGCCCAGGTCTCTTAAGCTCAAGAGTGGCTAAAGATACCTCTTTGCTTCCTGCCCCTTTCTTTGAAGGATTATTCCCTTTTCTTCACTCCAATCTGTCATTACTGCCTCACTTTTTCCTAATATAATTGTCTAGACGAACTAAATTACAAATCAGAAACCACGGAAGTCTTTTCTTGCCAGCTCTCCAAATGTCGTCCAGAGTGTCAAGGTGTTGTTTTTTTCTAAACTCCCTTTCAGATGTCCATTGCTTTCTGGCAAACTCAGATTCATGAACTGATACCTTCAGTGCCTCAATACTAAAAATGTTGGCCAGTAAATGACACTTAGACTACTTAGAACTGCTTCCAGTTTCCTGTTTCTGATTTGTTTTCTGTGAGTGTCTTTCATGTGTCTCTTGGGCCATCATTACAGAAAATACCACACTGTACCTTTTGTATATTAGCAAGTATTCATAGAGTGAAGTCATAGGATTAAGACTAATCCAAGGTCTACCAGTGCGTGTATGTGTATGTGTGTGCGTGTATAAATATATTCAGTTTATTTATTTAAATGTAGATAAAAGCAGTAATTCTCCAATAACTTTAGTAAGGACAAGGAACACATTCTAAAGCTAGGATGTTTCACCAAGATAACAGATTCTAAAGAAATAGAGGTATCTCACTGGCTTTCAGAAAGCAGCCAATGGTTAATCTTGTCAGAGATTTTTATCTATTGTTCAGGGAAAGGATTTCTGAGGCAAGCAGGGAGATAAGAATTGGGACTATTCCAAACATTAGCAAAATTCCTCTTCCATTTGTATTATGTTTTATAGCTAAAAGTATTCCCTAGTTTCACAATTCAAAATGAGTGTACCAGGGACCTTACCATATAGGGAATCTATAGCTGACATGTAATATGTCTTATTTTGAAATCCCCAGGTTTGTAGGATTAAGGACATGATCCTTCCACCAGTATTGGAGCACAACTCTCATTCTCTGAACTAAGACAGCAGGATCCACAAGAGCCTTCCATTTCGTGCGGTGTAATATATCCATGATGGAGTAAAAATGCCACATGTTCAAAAAAGGGCTGATCCTGTATGGTGCTTAGTGCTCCCAACTCCCACTGCCTTGGAGCTTGCTCTCCACACCTCAGCGTACAGGACTGGGTCCTTAGTTAATAAGAGAATAGCTTCTGAGCCCCCAGTCTAGAGAGACATTAACTGCCTAAGGGTGTGTCTAGACTACAGGTTTTTTTTTTTTTAAGTGGCCTTTTTAAAAAAAAACTTCCCTGCAACTAGAGTGCTGCCACGTTCTTTCAAAAGTAAATCAAAAGAAGGCGGCATTTTTTTCGACCAGGGAAAACCTCATTTTACGAGGAAGAACACCTTTTTTCGAAAGTGCTCTTTTGGAAAAAGGCGCTATGTAATGCAAACTGTGCTTTTTCGAAAGAGAGCATCCTGACTGCCTGGGTGCTCTCTTTCGAAAAAGCAGCTTGCTTTTTCGAAAGTACTGGTCGTAGTCTAGATACTCTTTTTCGAAAAAGCCTCTTTCGAAAGAGGCTCGCAGTCTAGATATAGCCTAAGAATTGTGACAAAGTGTCAGAAGGAGTGACTGGCCAATACTGCTAACTTCCAAGACTTCCAATACTGCTAACTGAAGAGGTTGTCTATATGAAAAAGATTGAGCAATCTTGTTCTAGAGATCTGGGTCCTGATTATTCTCTCCCTTATACCATTGCAAAATCAGGATTAACTCCATTCAAGTCAATGGAGTAATATATTTGGATACCGGGTGTGAGTGGAGACCAAATGCTGTTGGAGAATCTAAAATTAAAATAAATTAATAGAGCTGGTGAAGGAGCTTTTAGTTAAACATATTTCACCAGAAAATGCTGAATAAATGAAATCAAAGCTGTTCTTGGGGAAGGGTTAGTTTGTCAAACTTCCTGTTTAGGAGAAGGAGGGGAATGGTTAAACACTGTCCAAATGCAGAGAGTTCTTTTCTCTCTTTGAAACAACTTTTCATTTTTTCATTTTGTAATTTAAGGGGGAGGGGAGTTAGTAAAAATAAAAAATTAATAAGCTGATATCAGAACACAGTTTTTCTGTTGACCTCATGCAAAACTTTGGGAGGACTTTTGATTTGCAAAAACTTTTTTACTTTGTCCTAATTCAGGATTGGTGGATGTCAGACCTGCCAACTCAGGGAGGGGACATGGGCAATGGAGATAATTTGGATGATTTAAAAGGTCAGCCACAACTGGCAGTGAACTAGGCACCCTGCTAGCCCTTCTTCCACGCTGCTCCCAAAAGTAGCCAGTAAGGCCCTGCAGCCCCTGCAGGGTTAGAGGAGCTCTGCACACAGCCCTGCCCCATGCACTGACTTCACAGCTCCTATTGGCTGCAGTTCAAATGAAAACTGTGAGGGGAGTAGTGTGTGATGGCAGCAGCACGCAGAGACCTCTTTGCTCTCCATTCAGCTGATGCCAGAGGATATGTGTTTTGTTTTCATGAGTCACCTAAGGTAAGCACTGGTCCCCTCCTGTACCCAAACTCCCACCCAGAGTGCACACCTCCCAAATGTCAGATAGACCACATCCACAAGTGCATGGCTGGTCATGCATGAGGGATCCATTGGGTTGTTCTACCCTGGAGCCTGCAATTTCTGTCAGTGAGCCTAGAGGGTGTATTTCAGATCTCTAAGTTTCAGAACAGTAAATCTGTTTTCCCCAGCTTTATGTAATAACTTTGGGGGAGGTGGGGTTCTTGAATTTTGGATGGAGTATAAACAAAAGTTCCTTCTGCCCTTATATGGTGGGTGTTAAGGTGAAAGGTAAAGGTGCTAGGTCAATTGCCAGAAAGAGAGAGAATAAAGCTGTTGTCTTTGCCAGCATTCTGTCTTTAGGAAAAACTGTTTCTAATGACCAAGGGTATGGAACGGGTGAGCAGTGTCTGAGTGAATAATGGCTGCCCTGCTTGCTTCTACAGTCTCTGTGCTGCTAGTAACTAACTCATTATTTTATGAAGCAGCTGGAGAGAGATGAAGTATTCAAAATGCTACAGAAAGCCAAATTCTATACTATTAAGAGTCTTAAAAGCTCCTACAAATGAATAGAAATGCAGGGTTAGGTCTGCCATTCCACCTTGGTTCACACCATTGTCCATTAACAGTGACTGTAAGATGGAAGCGAAGATATGAAAATGAGAACGAATGAAAACTTTTCCCCGAATGAAAACTTTTTCCACCACAGCTTCTTGGTTTTCAATTTTTATTTATTGAAAATAGAGTGGATGGGAGGGGGGGGACCTGTGGCAGTGACATGGGGTGAAAAAGAGACCTGTGTGTATGGGTTTTGGGGAGCAAGTGGTAAAGGAAGGAAGAAACTGTTTTCAGCTCTTATATTTATAAATTTTCATAGAAAGACAAATCTCAGATTTACTAACAATGAATGAATGTGAAATAATGGTCACATGACAATAATAACATAATTTTTTTACACTGAGCAAAAAACTTTGTTACACTAAGGAAAATATTTATTGGGACTCACAAGCAACATTTTATTAACATTTTTTGAGTTTTTATTTGTGTATCCTTTCCAATATATAATTATGAATGCTGAGTCTAAAACAGGGCTCTCAAACTCAATTTACCTTGGGGCCAGTATCAGTCCTCATATCCTCCTAGGAAGCCAGCGGGCACCTCTCTCTGGCAGGCTCTGGAGGGAGGTCTCCATGCATTCCCCACTGTGTGTCCCCGGCCCCACCTGCTGCCCCTGGCAATTTAACCCCTCCCCGCCAGTGATGACCACCAGTGCAGCAGGACTAGAGCGGTTTCCATCTGCTAGCTCCGTGCCACTGCCAACATGTCCCTGAGGGCCAGGGGAGATATGTACAGATATGCCCATCCCTAGCTGTAAGCTATGAAACTATTAACTAATATAGTGAAACTGACTAAATATCAATAATGACAACTCTGATTTGATCACAAGCTTCTGTTTTATTCTCAACCTGCTGAGTGACCTGGACAAGTCAAACTCCTCTCTGTAAGCCTGTTTCCCCATATGTAAAATGGAGCTAATGATACAGACCTTCTTTATAAAGCACACTCAGATTTATGGATGAAAATTGCTATACAAAAACTAGATGTTATCTGCCCCTGGGATTGGTCAGGACGAGAATTAATTTACATACTTTAACAATTCACCCACTCCCATATTTCCAACAGGAAGCATTTTTTCCTCCCTCTTCCCTTCAGCTTTACCAAAGACAGCTGAATATATAATCAGCTGTCACTCTTAAAAGGCGATGTACCCTCAAAGCCTTACAACTGCTGTAAAAGCTGTTCAGGAAGCAGGCAGAAACACTACACAAACTGACCCTCATCTACATAGAAAATAGTTAAAGTGAAGTCTCTACGAGTTCTGACATTTGCAGTGAGAAATATTGTGCAGTACAGTTTTGCTGCATTACTCCAACTTTGCCTGACAGTTTAGTTGTTCCGTTTAGAAGTACAGATGGTGACTCCTGGCAGGCGGCATTAGTGGCAGACATTATGTTGCAGGTGTACAGGTTGTTAAGCTGACAGTCTTTACACAACGTAGGCTGTGATCATTTTTTTTTAAATGACAAAATTTCTGGTTGCAGGTCAGAGGCCAGCTCTTACCCGGGGAGGCTTAAAATTGTACTGGTGTGGCAATGGAGTCATTTTTCCTTGCTGCTTTTTTGCCTTGAAATTACAGAAATGAGAATGAGAAGTCAGTGTACATATCTCACCGCAATCTGATTAGCACAGACAAACTGCTTCTGAGCTGTGAGATGTACAGAATATACTGTACAGTGGAAACCATTCCAAATCTAATCTGATCAATATAAGAGGAAGCCAATGAACTTTACAACCATGTGTGATGTATCTGGATACTATAAAGAAGGAATTAGCTGGCAAGGCCTCAGTCAGTTACTGAAACTGATCGCAATAAGCATTGAGGAGTCTAGTGGGATACCCCAGGGACTAGTGTTAAATCTGGTTTTATGATTTGGAAGGAGTAACCAGTACGTTAATGGCATTTTCAGACTCTAGTAAATTTGAAGGAATTGTAGATATCAATGTGAGCAGAGTAGTAATGCAAAAAGTCCAGGTGAGATTGAAAATGTGATTAACAAGAGCAAAATAAGGCTTCTCTTGGAAGAATGGAATCTAGAATAATGCAGGTTGGGGGAAAATAGAGAGTTTCTACTGGAGGGAACATGGAAACTAGTACGGTCAAAAAGATCTTTGCATGACAGTGGACACAGGAATATTTCATACCTTAGGATAGTAAAACAGGTCAAAGTTTTAGTCAAAAACAAAATAATCAAAAAAAGTTTATGGTAAATTCTAAGTATTCTCATAAAATGTACATCATTTTAAAATGCAATGTTTCCATTTTTATTTGACTTTCATTTTAAATTTTCCTTTGATTTTATTTGCAAACATTTAAAAACTTAAAAAGCATTGAAATTAACATACAAGATTTAACGTTTGTCAATGCGGTGGTCACCAAAAAATAGATTGGGATCTACCGGTAGATCTAGGAGCCTCTGACATGTGATTCTGACTGGATTGGCCAGGAAATCATCAAGTGCTGGCGCTTCAGTTGCCCCTCCACTGTCATACTGCTCCTGCCCTCTGCCTTGGAGCTACTCCCTGGAAGCATCCTGCCTGCTGTGCAGAGTGTGGGAGAGGAAGAGGGGTGGCTCTGATGTCAGGGTGTCCCTCCTCTCCCCCACTTCTGTACTCTATCGCCACATAGACAGAAGGGGATGGAGGGAGCTTGGCAATGCAAATTTCTGTCACTCTCACACACTGTGTGTGTCTCTGTCATTCTCACAAACACTCACTGTCCTTCCCTCTCATCTCCTGACCCAACGTGTACATGGGGAGTTGTTACTACTTTTACTGCTTCCAAAATGGGTTAGTTTTGGTTTTTGATTGGTCCGTGCATTTCATAAGTTTCATTTCTCTCCTATGGTTACATTTCAGTTCTTTGGATATTGAGTTCTAAAATGCCTAACCTGTTGTGTCTGGAGTGATTATCCCTGTGGAAATTGCTGCTCCTGAAAGTGGCTGGCATGTCCCTGCAGCCCTTGAGAAAGGCAGAGCAGGGGGTCTCCACATGCTGTCTTTGCCTGCAGACACCCTTCCTGGATCCATTGATCACCAATGGAGAACCATGGGCAGCAGAAGCTGTGGGCTCAGTACCTGTGGATGAGAGGCAGCACATGGTGCCATGGAGCCATTGCTGTACGTGCCAGCTGCTTTCAGGAATGGTGCAGGGCCAGGGTAGGGTTAACTCTACTGCTCCACCATCCAGAAGCTGTCTCAGTTAAACTGTGCCCAGCCAGAACCTGCTTCCTGAACCTCTGTCCCAGCAGAGAACCTCCTCCTCCACCCTGGTATGAGTCTCCCTGCACCCAAACTCATTCCCACAGCTTGCACTCCTCCTGGACCCCCAATCCTCTACCCTGGGCTAAGCCCAGAGCCCCTCACACACTCCAAACCCCTTGGCCCAAGACCAGAGCATGCATCCCAACCCCCTTCTCCACCTTGGTGAGAGTGAGGGTATGTCTAATTCGAACTAGGAGGGTAATGTAGCATACCGCACTTGCAAATGAAGCCCGGGATTTGAGTTTCCCGGGCTTCATTTGCATAAGCGGGGAGCCGCCATTTTTAAATCCCCGCTGGTTCGAACCCCGTGCAGCGCGGCTACACGGGGCTCGAACAAGGTAGTTCGGACTAGGTTCCTATTCCGAACTACCATTACTCCTCATGAAACGAGGTGTACCGGTAGTTCGGAATAGGAATCCTAGTCCAAACTACCTAGTTCGAGCCCCGTGTAGCCGCACTGCATGGGGTTCGAACCAGCGGGGATTTAAAAATAGCGGCTCCCCGCTTATGCAAATGAAGCCCGGGAAATTCAAATCCCGGGCTTCATTTGCAAGTGCGGTATGCCTACATTACCCCGCTAGTTCGAACTAGCGAGGTAGTGTAGACATACCCTGAGTGAGTATGGGGGAAGAAGTGGGATGGAATGAGCAGGGTAAGACTCGGAGAAGGGGTGGAGCAGAGGCGGGGCCTTAAAGAAGTGGCGGGAAGGAAGTGGGGCACGGGTATTTGGGTTTGAGGTAGATCTTACATTGCACTTACATTGGAAAAAATGATCTTGTGTTTAAAAAGGTTGGAGGCCACTGTTTACAAGAGGAAGTAAGAAGTAACCTAGGGAGTGAATTTTTAAAGCACAGGTGTGGATCCTACTCCACATTAAAGCTATACCTAAGCTACGAGTGAGGGGCATGATTATTTTTACCCTTCTTTGTCGCTCAATGAGTCCTAGTGTGAGAATAAATAGCTAGCAGCGTAACTACAATAATATGGGTGGCTGCAGCAGAGCCATGGATTAGCCATGCTGAGTACAAACTTGCCTGGAAATGGTAGCTGCTTTCCTAGCACAGCTCAGCCTTGCCTCTGCTACATCTGCCCATGCTACAACAGCTACTCTGCTATTTATAATTTCAGTTGCTCTCATTGAGCCGCTACAAGACTGTGTACAGAAGCAAGGGGGGAAAATCACACTCTGGCTCATAGCGTAGGTGTTGCCTAAGGGTTCCCCCCCACAGTTTAGCTTAATGCACTTCCAAAGTGCATTAAACCAATGTGCACAAAATCTTTTAGAGCACAGTAAGATTCCGCAAAGGGAATTAATGCAGCAGAGGAACCTACAGCTTGGCTGGCACCCTGGGCAAGGTCGTGGGATGTCTCTGCACGCCCAGAAGGGTTGATGTCTTGGGAGGCACGAACAAGGACAGGACAAACAGCCCTCAGCTTCACAGACTTGTGTATTCCCTCCCAGACTTGTGCTCTGCCTGGAGCATGCCATGCGGCACTCTAGCAACAATTAAAAGGGCCTGGGACTCTGGGAACCACCACTGCCACAATAGGCCCTTTTGAACTGCTGGGCCCTGGGGCCTTTTGCCTCCCCCTCCTCCTATTGGTGGACCTGTAATGCAGAGAAGCTAGTGCACAAAAGCTATTGGAAGGTTTTTTCCTGTATAGACAAGTCCTGGGTTTCAAGTTGAACAAAACGTTTTGTTTGACCTGAAAAATATTGTCAGCTTTGATTTGCTCAAAGTTTCAAAAAGTTCGGTTGCATATTGCAAGCCACTAAAACCATTATTCATCCCTCTCTGCTTGCTAATCCAGTCTCCTGCTCATACCTGAATCACCGAGGGCAGAATTGGGCCCATAATATTTATTGACCTCTTGCTATTATCTTAATTACCTTCATTTTAAATGGCCAAGTGATGAGTTTTGGCAACCAAACTGCTAAGCCCAGTCTGAATTTGGTGCATCTCTGTACATTTTATATAACAGCTTCATTGAAAGCTGGGCACATATGAGTTAATGATTTTCTCTCTGCCTATCAGAGCAAAGAACCTCAGATGCATTTAAAATATTCATTATTCGGCTATCAGCGCTCTCCCTGTGTCCTAAATGCTTTGAAAATTGGTTGGAAACAACCTATTTAACAAAGCAGCCTCTCATTTACTCTACTTCAGATAACTTTAAAAAACCCATTGCTTTTATAAACCATTTAATACAGTTTATGATAGCAATAATCCCCTTGAAATTGGTTATATTACTGTAGTTTGTTATAGTGTTAACTGCCCTTGTCTTCCGCTTGGTCCATTAACTGAAAATCCTGCCATTAACTGATAATGTGATGATTTCTGTGGGATTATCACCTGATCCTTAGTTGGTTGAAGATTAATAGTCTTGATGGGGGAGAGGAACTCAATGACAAAATGTAATGAAAAGTTCACTAATTTTGGCTTTTGTGAAACAGTGGTCTAAGGTTTGGTGGTGTGTAATGTATATGAATTACCATAGCAGCTAGAAGGCCCACTCATGGACCTACAGGCACTGTATGAAGAGAAAACATAAAGACCTCCCTTGTCCCAAAAGACTCATGATCTAAGGGTGCAATTGATTCCGTTATCTGTGTCAGTAGTGGGGGAAGTGCCAACAGCAATATCTTCATCGCTGGGGTAGGATGGCCATTTGCCCAAAACAAGGGGTCATGATGGTGATATAGAAGAAGGCTGATTCTGAAGATAAAAGTCTTACAGGAAGGGACCAGGGTTTGGCCCTGCAATGAATGAGATCAAGCACATAATATAGGGTTATAGAAATAACAGAGGAGAAAATTTTGTTTTAACATGTCCAGTGTGGGATGAAACCAGTGAAACATGTCAAGACAAATTCAGCTAGCACCTTTGGGGCCAAAAAAACTTGTATTTTTTTCTTGGATGACTGTTAGTGGGGTGGAAGGCCCATGAAATCCTTTTCCCCTCAGCAATACTGCATACACAACATCCCACTATATCGTTGTTTATGCTCTGGGAATGGAGAGGGAAGGCTGGCAGCATGCACGGTCTCAGAGGATACGTGGATAGGCTGCATGCCAATTTGTGGTTGTATCAATGTGCTGGAGGAGAGCAGTCACAATCTGTACAGCAAGTGGGTAGCAGTCAAATGGCTATATGATGCACAGTGGAGAAAGAGGGATATACTCAAATGATTTGTTAGGTTGTGTTTGAAGAAATGGCCAAAATTTCACATACTGTATTTATTAAGTGTTCAAAGATAAATAGGCACGAATATAAATAGGCACGTGATGGGGTTGCTCACGCTATACCCTTTATGTGGAACTACAGTTCCACACTGTCATGTGATGGTTCTTCCAATATATTTCTAGATTCAGAGGCACCGGCCAGACCAGTGAAAGAGATTTGAACTTAACCACTTTCCTAATTTATTGAAAGTTCAAGCAATTACAATAACCAAATAACTTTGCAAATAAAAGGGTCAATACAATTCCCATAAGCAGGCCAAGACAGATAAACTCAACACAAATCACAGTACAGACTTCAGCTATAATTCATTATAGGCTAACTTATTACTATACAATATAGTTTTATATACAATAGATTTTTAAAAGGGTTAGCCCAAGATACCTATAATGCAAAGCAATTAGTGCAAAACTAGCTATATTACAATATTTTCACCTAATTCGCTTAGAGTTCACTTGTGGTCTCATTTCTTCCCGCACACTGAGACTTCCTAGACTGCGTGATGTGGATGAACAGGCCCCAAAACTTCTGGTTACATGAACAGAGTTTGCGGGTCCACTCTGTTCCTCCTTCCCAAAGCACATGCATGCAGAAACATCTTTTATCCAAGGCGAGACTCGATTGCTTCACACATTGTTGCCAGGTAGTGTTCCAATCATAAGCACTTCTTTATTCCAACACGCTTAGGCTATGTCTACACAATGGCAGTTTTGCGGAAGAAGAAATGCAAATGAAGTGCTCTTTTGTAAATCCTGTGCTCTCATTTGCATATTCTCTTCCACTCCTTTTTGCGGAAGAGGTTTTTGCAGAAAAAAACCGCAGTGTAGATGGTGCCATTTTTCAGAAAAAAGACCTTTTCCGCAAGATCCTGTAAACCTCATTTTTTGAGGTATAAGGGAAAGATTGAACAAATAATGTTCAATTAATGTTTAATCCCAGCTCTCACATGGAACCTGCAATGAAAATGCAAAAGAAGAAGACCTCTGACAATGTGGAGAAGATCTACTGTGATTGAAGGACAACAACTGGGGTACTCCTGGAGTCAGCTAGAAGTTTGTCACAAGACAGAGTGAAGTGGAGGAGACTTGTAGATGATCTATGCTCCACTCGGAGTACAAGGGTTTAAGAAGAAGAAAAAGACTCTTAAAATTCAAGTGTGCCCGTTGTGTCACCCCCTATTCCCATAAGCCATGTTATAATAATTCCAGAAATTTTGATCATGCTTGTTTTTAATGGTATATACTTTAATGATTTCAGCAGTTTAAGCAACTTATTAGTAGACCTCGCCCAATGACCGAGGGCATGAACTTAGCAGTTTCAGCACTTTAAGCAGTTTACTGTCAAGGCTTTACCCCGTGATCCAGGGTAAAAGGTTATATTTCCACACAATTTGCTTCAGCCTAAGGCCCGCCTACATGCTTGCTGGCACCAGACTTAAGAGGGCCCTGCTTCTTAGCCAGAACTCATGTCAAGCCAGAGAAGGCCGTGCAGACTCCTCCACACATACTAATAGCCATGTGTGCTCAATTGCTTTTAAGATAGCTCCTGGTGGTCAATATCTATGTGATAAACACATCACACATTATTTCCCCGAATTCCCTGTCTCTTCTTAGGAGGGCTGTATTAGAGCTTGAAGCACTTACTTTCTTTTAACGGCAGCTACGAACTAAATTGGAGGTTTAAGATTTTTTTAACAAGACCGTGCTGGAACTATGACTTTGTGACTGGCACTCTGAGTTAACCACAGAGTAGTTCAGTGTCTCACTGTCAGTCATCCAGTTTACCAAGACAAGTATAAAACAACACCTGAAAGTTGTTTACTCCAGGAAAACGGCTCAGACACAAAATGGGTGTTTAAAATATTTGATTTTTTGTGGCCAAAAATAAATTGTCTCCTTAAAATAGTGCTGTTGGGCTTTATTTTTATTTTTCATTCACTATATGCTGGCAAAAGATTACTGGTCCATACTGAGCAACAAAAAGCATGAATTCGTGTATGTGTGTGTGTGTTGACTTATCAGTTCAATGGGGATGGCCATTTTGTTACTTAAATCTACTGTTGTCAAGAGACAGTGCTTATGATCTCAGCAACATAATAGTCTGAAAGTATATTTGGGTTACAAGCAGTAAGGCTTATATTTTATCTCAGCATCTTATATGTCAGGCAAAAGCCTCCCAAGGGAATAGAAGTCTAATTGTCTGGAAGCACGGACGCAGGAGGATTATATTACATACTGTAGCATATTACATTAGGCTTGGTCCTGAGCCAGCACCAATCTTTGTTAGCTAAATGATTCTTGTTCACATAAAACTTGTTGAGTTTTTTTTTCCTCATGGGAAATAATTGCAAATAAAACTGAAAAATGTTTAGAATATTTACCTTTTAAAAAAAACCCTGGTGTACTGAAAAGTGTATCAACAGCCGTTTTGGTTTAGTTCTCATCTCCTTGCTCGTAATTATTATATAGCAAGCTCTGCCTTCATACCTGGAAGGCCATGCAGACTTCTCCTGGAAGATTAAGGTATAAGATTAAGGGGTTAGAATGAGAGATCTGGGAACTTTGCACGTGCCCAATAGCAGCTGATTGTGATGCCCCAGCTACACACATCCTCTGATGTCCTCAGATGATTTAGTTATCCAAATTGACTGGACATCCGAATAATTCAGCAAGGGACCAATAAATCTTCTGTTAGACTAGTGTTAGCCCTTTAGTCAAATGAATACATAGTTTGTTTGGAAATTTGTCTGTCCCTACTTATAAAGCATGCTTGTTCATCACAAAGAGAGTGGATGACAATGTAATATTCCTTTACAATAGAAATAGATGGACTATCTCCAGAGTGTAATAAGCCATCTTAATGAGGGTTCCACAGAGTCAATTCAGGGCAGATAGGTCAAGGTTTCAAGAAATTTGAGGGAATCCAAAGGTGGTAATTTTCATCTGCAGCTCTCAAAGCTTTGACACTGCTTGTCTCCTAGTGGTGGGCGGTCATCCACCCAGCCCAACATAAGATGCCTCCTCTACAATCCTAGATTTGTCATAGAGAGGAAGTGATAAGGAGAGATATATGAGGGAAGAGCTCAAAGGGACCATTGGGTCCATTCATTGTTATTGTATACGATGAGTCCTTGGATTCACCAGTCTTTGAGTCCTTGGGCTAGATCTCCATTTGGTGTGAATTAATATAGCTCCTCTGATTTCATTGGGAGAGGCCTTTATCTCAAGTTTGTTGCTGCCATAGTTTTTTGAGTTTATTTTGTACGGTTTCTGAGTTTGAAAAGAAATGTAAAAATTGTGAAAGCTGCCATCTAGGCTTGCCTTTAAGCAGTAGATCCTGCTATCGTAACTGATGTTCCCG
Source organism: Pelodiscus sinensis (assembly GCF_049634645.1). Classification (NCBI taxonomy): domain Eukaryota; kingdom Metazoa; phylum Chordata; order Testudines; family Trionychidae; genus Pelodiscus; species Pelodiscus sinensis. The sequence goes on from NC_134720.1 coordinate 14,553,301, forward strand.
TGTTTTCCTGAGCTTCTATATCCCTTCCTTCCTTTGTAATGCATCTTTGATCAGGGATTAGTATAGAGTAAGAGAGTTCTTTTCACTATATACTGTATTTATCTGAAAACCAATCTGGAAGTAGAAGAATGGGGTGAAAATCTGTTTGGAATCATATATTTCTAGAAAGAAAATACCAGATTTTTGTCTTGGAAAATGAAATAGAGAATCTTGAAAAAAAATTGTAAACTCAAGATCTGTATCCTATGAACAGGGAGAGTTAAATTCCAGATTTTCCTAAATATTTGTGACCCACTCTAAAGTTGTCTCCTCTCTGGTGGGGATGGACAAACCGACATTTCAATATACCTTCTATAGTAGGAGGAATCCGTTGTTTAGGTAGAAACTGTTTCCATATGTCAGTCCAGAACTGTTATGCATGATGCCACTTCTGTGAAGTTGCTAATAAAGATACATTAAGGAGACCTTGCAACTTGTTCTTTGTATCTCATCTAAGAAAGTAACAGAGAAACAGACTGGCAGGGGGCAGGGTTTGTACCTAATGTGGGATTATGAGTGAGATGCTTACAATAGGATGAGCCACATGTTCATTATTGATGTGCTCACTCTTGCAATGAATTGTCTTAGGTGCCTCATAGGCTCGATAGCTAACCAACTCACTATGAAATGGCCTTTAATTTGTTCAGGCTCCATCTTCCCACAATTACTTCTCGATATAGGGAAGGTTCACAATTTATACAAATCTCAGACAGATAGCTGTGTTAGTCAGTATCAGCAAAAACATTGAGAAGTTCTGTGGCACCTAAAAGATTAACAGATTTATTTGGGCATAAGTTTTCATGCGTAAAAACTACCAGATGCCTCTGACAGAGTGGTTTTTATCCACGAAAGCTTACACCAAAATAAATCTAATTTTAAGGTGCCACAGGACTCCTCAATATTTTTACTATTTATACAGTTTAAGTGTTTCCTTGCCTTAAAAAAAAAAACTAATGAAAAATTCCCAAGAGAAGTCTTGTAAATTTAAAGACCTAGCTAACACTGTGCCTTGTCATGGACAGTAAGTGTCTTAAATAAAAAGCCTAAATTAATATATTTCTTGCTAAATTAATTCTTCATATTGGGACACAGAACCAAACAAAAAATGACTGGAAGTAATCATTACACTGGAGGTATAATTGCACTGGAGGTTATTATCAAAATTAGTATAATAGTCAATGAAATAGTGCAAGACCAAATATAGATGACTTAGAGTAGAATATTCAAGCATATTGTACTGTTTTATTTCAATCATGTGTGACTTGAAAATTGAATGCAATCAGTTGATCCTGAATGGCTGAGTTAAGAGGTCATACTTGAGCAGTTAGGATAACAAGGTGTTGTGTATCTGTCTCTCTCGATAATTGTTTAAATGGAGCTGTTACTATAGTATCTAAGCTCATTGCAAACGTGTTCAGAATCACCAAAGGACTGAATATGAACCCCTTACTCATATGGTGAACTGATATAGCATACCATCCATTGATTTAATCAGGGACATTCATTAATACAGGCAGTCCCCGAGTTACGCGGATCCGACTTATGTCGGATCCGCAGTTACGAACGGGGTTTTTCTCGCCCCGGAGGACGGGAGTGGCGGGACGCCCAGATGCGCCGCGGTCCCGCCGCCTGCGTCCTCCGGGGCGAGAAAAGCTGTGCCGTATCTCCCTGGTCTGCTGGGGGGAAGCCCCCCCTAGCAGACCAGGGAGGTGCGGAGCAAAGCCGCGGAGAACACGGGAAGCGGGACAGCCCAGACGCGCCGGGGCTGTCCCGCTGCCGGCGTCCTCCGCGGCTTTGCTCCCCATCTCCCTGGTCTGCTCTACCACAGACATCTGGAGAAAAGCCTAGTCTGCTGGGGGGGGAGGCGCACTAGCTGCGCCCGAGACGCGCCACGGTCCCGCCGCCTGGGTCCTCCACGGCTTTGCTCCCCGTCTCCAAGGAGCAGACCAGGGAGACGGGGAACAAAGCCGCGGAGGACCCGGGCGGCGGGACCGTGGCACGTCTCGATCCCGCCGCCCGCGTCTCCCTGGTCTGCTGGGGGTGGGGAGGCGCAGCTAGTGCCCCCCCCCCCCAGCAGACCAGGCTTTTCTCCGGACGCCTGTGGTAGAGCAGCTGGGGTGCTGCTGGGGTGCTGCCGGTTGGTCCCGCAGCACCTGGTCCCGCAGCGCCGCTCTGGGCGCTACTGGACCAACCCGGCAGCACCCCAGCTGCTCTGCCCCAAGCGTCCCCAAGTCAGCCGCTGCTGAAACTGACCAGCGGCTGACTCCAGGAAACCCGGGGCAGAGCAACTCTGCCTCGGGCTTCCTGTAGTCAGCCGCTGGTCAGTTTCAGCAGCGGCTGAATCTGGACGCCAGTTCCGACTTACATACAGATTCAACTTAAGAACAAACCTACAGTCCCTATCTTGTACGTAACCCGGGGACTGCCTGTATGAGTGAAGAGTTCACAGTTTGGCCCTAAAGAATTGAGAGAGATTGAAGATAATGACACTGCCCTTTTGCAGATGGGGAATAGAGACACAGCAAGTAGTCCAGTTGAATTTTATGAGAATACAGTAAACTTTAATCAGTGGGTGACACTTACCCTCAGAGAGGCAGAAAAAGACCTATGCATCTCTTGAGTGATTAAAATAAGATTTGGCCTATCCACGCGAGTAAGGATTTGTCTATACACACCTGTAGTTTGTGGAAAGATGGAGTTGTGATGCTACCCTGCAGTAATCTGTTGTGGAATATCTGTCAGTGTAGTCCCTGCTGACATGGACTAAGTTTCCTTGGGAACGTCTACACTACAGGGAAGATTGATGCTGCCACAGTCGATCTTCTGGGGTTTGATTTAGTAATATAGACCCACTAGATTGAACTTAATGGGTGCCCCTGGGAGTGCCTGTAACCCTAATCCACATGAGGAGTAAAAGAAGAAGACAGGAGTGCTTGTTCCTGTCGACCACCTGCTGTGTAAACGGCAATTTAAGATATGTTAATTCATACTATGTAATTTACATAGCTGGAGTTGTGCATTTTAGTTTGACCTTCCCATGTAGTGTAGACCAGGCCCTAGTGTGATTTGATTAACTGCTGTGTAGATCAAATAAATTGACACTTATTTTGAAATAAACTATTTCGGAATTTTTTTTCCAAAATCGCTTATTTAAAAATAGCATGTCTCCAAAAAAGTAAAGCCTCAAAATGAGTCCAAGGCAGGCTTCCCTAATGTGGACGTGCTACCTCGATTCAGAGCCCCAGTAGGTACCGAGTGGTAATTACTTTGAATGGCCCAGGTAAGGGGCTATTTCAAAATAGAAGCAACACTATCGCTATTCCAAAATAGCTGTTTCAGAAGACACATTATTCCTCGTAGAATGAGGTTTACAGATTTCGGAATAAGCCACCTGTTATTTCAAAATTATTTTGAAATAAATATTCCTTCTGTGTAGATGCTTGCATATTTCGGAATAATGACCATTATTCCAAAATAACTTTGCTGTGTAGAGATACCCTAAGAGACATCTGCATAGCAGGGCTTAACTTGAAATGAGCTACGTCAATTGCATATTTTATTTCAAAATAGCTTATTTCGAAATTGGGAGGGCCTACACAGCATTTATTTCAAAATAGAGCACTCTTCCTCTGACTTCCCTTACTCCTCATACAATGAGGGTTGCAGGAGTCAGAATAAGAAGTCCTCCAGCTTGACAATATTTCAACATTATTTTGAAATAACTGCCTGCTGTGTCGACGTGGATTAAGTTATTTCGAAATAACACTAGTTATTTCAAAACAATGTTGCTGTGTAGATCTACCATTAGAGTGCATCTGTAGGGTCCACTAACTGTAGGTTAGTGAGAAGTAGATTCACACCCCAGTTTGCCATGAACTAAATGTTGAAGTAGACAAGTCCTAAGTGTCACTGTGTGTGAGAGAGGAAAATTGGGCCATTTGAAATTATACAAAAAATGTGGAAGAGTTTGTTCTCACCTTCTCTTCAACCCTTCCCCTCAAAAAAATATGTCAAAATGTTTATTATCATAAATTCTGAGTGTTGTTGCTTAATCTAAAGTCATACTAGTGCACAAAATGAGAACATAAAATAAATAAGGGCTTACATACAACATCAGTTTGGTTCAGCAATGTGGGCAATAACAGTCAGAAATTAGGATAATAAACATTCTACCATATTTAAACAAAGCCAGGGCTAAGATAAACTCCTCTGCATGTTTTTTGTTTCCATTTCCAAAGCATTTATGTATCAATGGCACTCTAATTGCTAAAGAATTACCCAAGACAAATATCTTCACTACTTTGTTTCCGGTTCTTAAGGAAACAAGTGTTGTCTCAGCAAATTGTAAAATGTAGTTTCCCTGAAAATAATGTCAGACTAATATTACATAAACTATTTTAATGAACTCTTAGAAATCCCTTGGATGATATTATTGAGCTACTTAAAAACAGACAGCATCTAAAATATAGAGCAACTAAGCAAATACATGATAGTTTACCACTGGCTAATTGTAAATGATTCTGGACCAGAGTATAGTATACTTAATCATGGTGAATGTACCAAAACAAGGAAGTTATTGGTGGGTTAATGGACAATTTAGCATAAACAAGGGTATCAGCTTTGTTATGATGCAGGAGTTTGAAATAAATTGTGCATATATACACCATGTAGTATCACCATCAATAATGCAGATATGACCTCAGAGTCCTTATATGATTATTGTTCTCTAGTGCATTGTTCAGAGATTGTCAATTTTGCCAAATGAAACCCTTCTTTTTTGCGTTTTACTTCTACTTTGGCTGTACAAATAAGTCAACTGAAGCTTAACATGTAAGGTTTTAAATGGAGGAACAAATTAGTTGTATTTACCTATGTCAGTTTGAATTGACATGGCCATTTGAAGTTATAGAATTGCAATAAAACACTGTATATGTTTTTATTTGTACTCCTATAACATAGAAATCTGTAATTCAAAAGGTGAAATTCTGGAACCTCCATCTAGACAGCTGCTAAAGAATAGGATAGAGGGGCAGTTCTGTCTGCTCCAACCTACACTTAAATCTAGACAGAGAGTCAATGAGCAGAAACTAGCTAAGATGGCTTTCTTTCCAGCTGTAGCCCATGGAGGCTGATGGAGCAGAGATGCTGGCCATTTGTGAGAATTCACACCATATACTACACACTTTGACTTTAACATTAACAGAATAGTTTATGATTAGTCATGATGATCGTATTAAAAGTACTTCATATTAGCCATGAAAGACTAAACTAGTCCTTGGGAGTGGTTCAAATAAACGTTTTCATTGTTTCATGGATTATGAGTTTTTGCACATGATTGTGGGCCCTGGAATCCATGTGGATCCAATGATATAACATGAAAAATTGGCAAGAGAGGACATGGTCTATTCCAACCATTAGCTGGCACTGCCCTTGCTGAGTGCTCTTCCCTGGGTACACTAAGAATATGTCTCTTTAGCCCCACTTTACTCCACCCACACATGAGGCCCAGCTACTCAGGCTTTATGCAAGTGGAAAGGCTGGCACTTTGGCTGTCTTGGAGCTCATATACACCCCTGGAATCCAAGACAGGCCCATCAGCATGTTACTAGTGGAGAAGGGATTTTGAGGCTTCTAAGTAGAAGGAAACATGGTGATGGTTTTTCATTCCTGATCTTCCATAGGCTCTTACCCTTCAGATGGGGATTTTGTGCTTCCACATGTTTTTACTTGTGAAGAATTTTACATTTGTTGGCACTTGCAGGGGTGTTTCTGATACTAACAAATGGGATATTGAACAGCTTTCCCAACACAATAATTCCACTTAGCATTTATAGTTCCTTTTTAATTTCAGATCACTAAGCAAACAATAAATGCATATTTACACCTACACCCTTGCAATCATACAAAATAAGCTTTTATGACTCTCTCAGACGGGTCTCCCCTTTGTGTGTGTGATCTGTGCGCAGTAGGCATTTTCAGTATTTGAGACTCCTGGACACAAAGCTATCATTAAATACAGTGGCCAAAATTTGCACAACAGGGTCCTTAAATTAAAATTTCTACATAGTCAGTTAATGGTTGGTAGATCAGGGTATCAGTGTCTTCAGTTCTTTGGCAAATGTGTACATGACAGCTGAGGAGAAAATCTGGCCACACTTGGTGCCTAATACAGATTTGGGAACCTAATTGTAGGTTTCTACCTTCTGGAAATCTGGGCCTGTGAGTGGGCAGGCAGTGCCATGCACAGTTTCTCCCTCATGCTCTGTTCCCCCACCCCTTTCCCCAAATTAAATAGTGGATCCATTAAGATCAGTGGGAATGGGACCAAGATTTCACCCCTGAGATCTAATCGTAACCTTAACAGTTTGTTGCCTGAGACATCTATTTTTTCTGCCTCTGTTTCCACCTCTGTAACACGAGGCTGGTGATAACTTACCAGAGCAGTCTGGAAAGTTATTAATGTTTTTTAACTTAAAAGTGCCACATGTGCAAAAGTTACATAAAACTTTTGAAGCAGTAGAATTGCCCCCCCCTTAACTGTTAATTGACCAAAACAGATTTGTACCATTTGTACTAGATGTCCCATTTTTAAAGGGACAAGCCCATATTTAAACTCTTCTGCAGGCGTCCCAACTTCTTCCTAAAAATGGACAAATTGTCCTGTATTTTCTTTCTCCATCCCTCCCCCCAAGGCCCCAATATTGTATTGTTTTCATTAGGCTGGTGAACAACATTGTTTTAAATATTTATGTCTCCTAGATAAAGTAAAGTGTGTTTATCCTGGCAGAACTTCAGCCTTGCCTGAATCCATCTCAGTGTGGGGTAGCCAGAGCTTCTCTGCAACCATTGTTTATAGTGTCTATGCCAGTTAGGAGAGCAGAACCATCTTTCTTGATGGAAGATCATTAAAAAACGCAAAGACAAGTGCTCAGGGCACTTTCCTAAGATGATGATTTAAATTATTATACTCTCCTGGGGTCCTTGAGAAATAGGCCAGTCTCTGATCACTTTTGAGCAGTTGCCAACTTGCCTGAAATATGGGGATAGGGATAAGATGTGTCTGCTTTTCTAATTAGTTTTTTCCTATAGTAACTCGAATACTCCTCCTTTTTAAGTGAGAAAAAAATATGCTGCTTCAAAGAGGTATATTTTCCACTGTGGTTTATATCATAATTTTATCTAATTATTTCATAATTATGAGGAATAATTCAACCAAAATGGTGATACAAACTGTGCTGGCAACAATATATCTTTTTGGAAAAACTCCCTAAAGAATTTAAAAGAATGTAAGTGGCATATGATGGAACTCTTCATTCAGAGGCTTGATTTGTGCATGTATAAACCAACTCCCCACACTCTACTGCTGCTACACCTTGACCATGAGATATAAGGCAACTAGATGTCCCATTTTAAAGGGACAGGCCCATATTTAAACTCTCCTGCAGGTGTCCCAACTTTTCCTAGAAAATACAGGACAATTTGTCCATTTTTTCTCCCCACCCTCCGCCCCCAGCCTCCCAATACTGGTAGTGCCTGCTGCCGGCTGCATCCCTGCTTGCTAGATGTCTGCCTGTGGGGAGTGGGGAATCGGGAGTCCAGTGGCCAATGTCAGAGATGGTTTTGCAATGCTGGTATTAAGGCAAAGCTGCAGTGCACAGAGCAAGGCTGCTCCCTCTGATGGCCCATCAGTGAAGCCCCTCAGTGCATGCTGTCTGTCAGTCAGAAAGGTCCCTCCCCCCTATCCCATTTTTAGCTGACAGTGGCTATGCGCTGCAAGTTGTGGTGGCCGGTTAGTGCAGGCAGGTGCCAGGCCACTTACATGTTGCCTCTGCTGCCCACCCATCATCCTCTCTAGCTGTCCTCTCCTTACTTTTCCCTTTCAGTCTTGCTCCATCCCTGCTGCTCCTCCATTGCACCCCCGGCAGGACATGTTCTTCTTCCAGAGCTGTGTAGAGAGCCAGTCCACAGTCAGAGTGGTCAGCTCACCAATAGCAAGGGAGGGTAAGGCTGGGTCAGTCAGTCACCTTCCCCAAGTGAAAGAGGTGTATGGGAGTCTGCCTAACCCTACAGTCTTAAAGATAAGAAAGTAAATAAAAAGGATCCAACTATGCTGTATTTATTTTTAGCAGGTGCTCAATCAACTTGACGATCATTTGAATGTTTATACTGTGTAGCCATGAGTGAATGCTGTTCATCATGCCTGAATAGGAGCAATTTTACCAGGTGTCCTGTATGTAGAACAGGGAAATATGATCACTCTAGTGAGGTGAGAGAAGTATAATAAAAAGGAGGCCCTTTACTTTCCATGCTTGGTTAAGATCCCCTGCCCCATGCTTCCAAACTGGAGTTTAATATTATGTGGGCTGGAGGCTATTTTCTGTGATATTTGTCAAGCAAGCAGTTGGACCAACAGCCACAGCAGGCCCTGGGGCAAAGTGTGAGAGATCCAGTTACCTGCCTCGAGAAGGGGCGAGGCCTTGGGCAGAAGGGCAGGGCCAAAGGCAATCAGCCTTTAGCACCACTCAAGTGCAGCACTGCTCCCCCCTCCTACTCCCCCAGCCTTCAAAGCTACATGGAATGCTCAGCTCAGTGGCAATTCAAAAGGTCTCTGGGCTCTGTCCACTACCTCTACTGTATACTGGGGCAACTACCCCCTTTGCCCACCCCGTCACTGGGTCTGCAAGCAAGGTGGTTTTCAAACAGCAACAAAAATAATCCTAAATCCTGCTTTATTTTATCTATACCTGGGAAGAAATGTACATACTGAATACCACAAATGACACTGAATGAATAAACTTAAAAAACAACAAATAGTCTGGTTGCACTTTAAAGACTAAGAAAACATATAAGAACCATTAGTTAGCTAGTGCCAGTACCTTGTTACTAAGAGTGGCCTATGCTTGATATTTCAGAAACAGTACACAACAAACAACACAGTAGTTTTATGGAATAACAGGACCCCTGAGAAATTCTTCTCCTGATAGTTTGTCTCATGCCTTGATTGATTATATCATTTTCAAAATTCTTGAATATATGTTTATTTTATTATACTACTATGGCTATTCTTTAGCTATGTTCATGTACAGTTAAAAAAATCCAGATAAGCTCTTGGCTTCAGTTTTATACATTTTCTACTGATTTGCACAGGGTAGTTGTTTTTCCTTTTATTGGTTTTGATATTAACCCCCCCCCCCCGCCCACACACACACACACACACACACACACACACACACACACACACAGTTATCTAGATCTCCAACTTCATTCTCCTTTTTAAAGCTGTGAGCAGCTGATTTATATTCAAAATGCAATTAACATTTTGCCCATTATTGAACATTTGCCTGTCTTATTAGCCAGAACCTCTCTTTCCCCTCATGAATATAAGTGTTATCTTCATGCAATCCTTTTATGGAATGGCTCTTCTGCTTCTCTGCCTCTTCAATCTGCTTCATAACTTCATGTTTGAAACCCTGCATGCCTTTAACATACAACATGGGTATATGCAGACTATACAAAGTTATCCAAAATTAGAAGTAATCCAAATCCAGGAGCCTCAAGCCACAATACAACTCCAAGTTGGAAATAGAAAGCAGAACTATTAAGGATAAAAAAATCCTTATCCTGAGCTTCATGCCTAAGAAAATGGAGGCTATATACTAACTGGCAGGTGTCAGTGAGACATCCAAATAAAATAACTCAGGGGAGGTATAATGATGATTAATAATTTATTTTACACTGGGAATTTTTTTAAGCCTCAAGTATACAGCATGGGCAAACACAAAGGATCCAACCTACTCAGTGCTCAGCAAAGAGAACTCCTACATCATCTGATCAAAAGGATAATAAAAATGTCTTTTGAATATGCAGATGAGTGGATTAAGTTGTTCACTTAAGTGCTGTAGTCAAAAGTCAAACAGAAAAGTAAATGTTTTTCTTTTGGATCAATATGATAAAAAGAATGCTGGATGTGCCAGTAGGTTTGTTTACATCCATTTGAGAGAACAAAAAGAGTCACTGGCATTTGGCAACTAGATATGAATTTGCTTATTGTTGCACTTAATGAGAGAGTGAGTTTTGATGGCCTGATTTCCAGAGGAATGGTATTTGGAGTGGGAAACTCACCTGCAAAACTGATATTGCCTCATACTCAAATAAATAATTGTAGCAGAGGCCAAAGAATAAAATTTGTATGGAGACTAACTCACTTCTAAAACTGGTCTCTCTAGTTCATAATTGAAGCATGTTGGAAAGAGAATATGGGAGAATTTTCATTACCCATCCCTATGATTAGTGTTCCTTGTAAGCAGGGTGCTTGGACAGCCACCCAGGAGAGAGTCAAATGCTGCCCAGCTGATCAGCAGAGTGCCTAAATCTGACAACATGTTTTTCCATTGGTGCATATCCACACATGCCTTAGTGCACATGACAAAATATATTCCACACACAAATGGGAAAAAAATAGAGGGAACACTGCCTACAATGTACAAGTTCTGTTTTAAATGGAGGAATTCAGTCTCCAGGGTTGTTAATGCCGAACTCCAGCACCTTAAAAAGGGCTAAATTCACACACAAAGATATTAAAATATATAGTTTTATTGAATGCAGATGGATGGGAGAAGCAAATTATTGTTTTCACTTCCCACCTTTGTTCCATAGGTACAACTTTAAAATCAATATTGATATAAATGATCTAGCTTTCCTAACATCTGACTGAAAATAATCTTTCCCTCGTCAACATCTGCTTCATTGGAATTTGACCTCAACATTCCAGTACCTCACACTCCACACTGGTGTATTTGGGTTGCACTAGGCAGGAACGATTGTGGGAGGTGTTTTTCTCGGTGATGAGGTGTGCAGTAGTTCCTCAGAGGAGAGTGAAAGAGCAGACCCAGCCAACTCTTTACTGACCCTGTGACCTGCCAAGTATTCACATACGTTGGCCACAGTCCCAGCCTTCTTGAAGCTGGGATGCAGCAGCATACAATACCGCAGGAACTTTTCCTGAGAGAATTCTATGCAAGCGTATGGGGAGTAGGAAAACAAAAAATGAAATTAATGTAAACTTTGTGCTAGGGTATAAAATGAAGCCTCCAAAATGGGAATTTTGCCAGTCACAATATTATTCATTCATCTGACAGTCTACACAAGGAGGGTAGATATATTTATATGGATATTTACATCTGGAGAAGGTCTGAGTTGATAAAAAGATACAAATTTGTTTGCTCTGAAGCGTGCATAGGTCCTTTTTCACACAAATATTTTGGTTCATAACTGGTAAGATTAGTTTAATTGTCATCATAAACTTCCTCAGAGTTTATTCAGGGGTCTGAATAATCAAAATCTCAGTATTGTTTGTTTCTTATATAATTTCATTTCCCATTAGGAAATGTAGTCTCTGTCCTGATAGCTTTTCTTCAGGCTAGTAGGGCTAGAGAAATGGGTCTAAGCTGGAGTTGGTTGAAATTTTTCAGAGAGAACTCTCTTCTACTAGAAAATGCTCATTCAGTGGCATTGAAATCTTCCAAGGAACACATCAATTTTTTTTATGGAAAATAGGCATCCCAGCCCAAACAGTTGTCTGGGGTTACATGTCCACCCAAACTTCTCAGCTCCTGGCATGTGTACTCCCCAGCTGGTGACCTGATGGGCTATCAAGCATCCCTGTAGTTTAGATGTTTTGGTTACCCATCTTTCCAACCAGCTCCCCAGGTGGCTTGTTATATGGCTTTCTAGTTAGCCAAAGAGCCAGGCATTGATATGATTTCCAAGATTCCAAAACAAAATATTTCAGACTTTCTTTTCTATGAAAAATGAAAAGAGTTTTCTTTTCTTCCCATTTCAAGAATGAAAAAAAAAACACCCTAAAATATTGTGTAATGGAAGTTCCATCACACACCTTACTCTGTCTAGTCCCTCTAGCATGAGAGTGTCTTCACGGAATCCAAGTGTTTCCAAGTTCTCATTTTGAAGACATATTTGTAATGCTTAACGCTTCATGCTCATAAACTATTGGAGTTATACTTATCTTTGAAATGAAGGTTGAAATTTGAGTTGTGGTTCACCATGCTTTGTGATTAGAAACAACCCCAATTCAAAATACTTCCAGTTCCACTTATTCTTACCATGTAATGTTGAATGCTTTTTTGTTTGTTTAGTTGTTTTGGGGCTTTATTTGTTTGTTTTTGGTGACTGGTCAGAATTTCTTTCAGTCTAGATGCACTTTTGTTACAATCTGCACATACACCTCAAATAAGCACTACAGAAATAGGACATCAAATCTGTAATTTATTTAATTTGGTTATCTGAAAAACTTTAATGCTTTTATCAGCTTAGGAAAGCCTACTTTTGAATGAAATATAGACTTCATTTGACTATTATACTGCAACATGCTATGTTATATAAGGCTACAGATACATAAGCCCAATTGGTGTCAAAACTAGTCTCTTTATTATATTGCACTGAATACAAATAGCTTTATGTATGTTGTGAATACCACATAGCAGCTCAGATGATATGACTTGTTGAAAAACATAAAATTGGGGTTTGGGTAAGATGTGTGAGTTTTGTGAAATGAGCTCTTGGGCTTCCCTTAGGGGAACATGGGCCAAAATTTTCTCTCCCAATACATGTTGGCTACGTCGAGAGTGGCATGATTTTCCGCAAATGCTTTTAACGGAAAAGTTTTTCCGTTAAAAGCATTGGCTGAAAAGAGTGTCTAGATTGGCACAGACGCTTTTGCGCAAAAGCACTTTTTGTGGAAAAGCGTCCGTGCCAATCTAGACACGGTTTTGCGCAAGAAAGTCCTGATCGCCATTTTCGCCATTGGGTTTTTTTTGCGCAAAACAGTTTTTAGCTGTCTACACTGGCCCTCTTGCGCAAAAACATTCCGGAAAAGGGCTTTTGCCCAAACGGGAATGTCAAAGCATTTGCGCAAGAAGCACTGATTTTGGATAGTAGAACGTCAGTGCTTTTGCGCAAAATCAAGTGGCCAGTGTAGACAACTGGCAAGTTTTTGCACAAAAACAATTGCTTTTGCGGAAAAACTTGCTAGTCTAGACGCAGCCATTGAGTGCCAGTTTAGTTATGTATGGTGTGTTCATGAAGTCTAAGAACATAGGTTCCCGAGAGTTGTCTTTGTTCCCATATTGCCTGTTGAAGGGATTAAGGTTTCTTGTTTAATGGCATATTGGCAGTGGTGAAGTGCCAGAGCTACATTAACACTTGGCCAGTCCAAGTTATTCAAGATCCTGTTTCTGTTTTTTTGAGCCTGCTATTGAGTACTGAAGTGAATGGTATACACTGAGTCTGAGAAGTTATGACAGGAAGGATCCTGCTTACACCAGATGCCTATAGCAGTGCAGACCAGGGACTGTTGGAGTTGCCCCGAAACTAATTTCTTTTTTAAACTGTTATCGAGAAGTCTTGGGAACTGGAATGCTGAGCTGACTGCTGGAAACTGCATTACAGTACTTCAGGAACACTGGCAAACTAATTTGTGATGCACAGGAGAGGCTATATGGGATGTATGTGTGTGTGTATGAGAGTGAGAGCACGCTGGAATAGTTCGGTACATTTGCAGCTGCAGAAGAGTCGTTATTTGATTCTTGCAGTAGAACCTCTGAGAGGTAAGATGAGCATTTGCTGTACCTTATTGCTTTCCAGTTGTAACTGGCAATATAGAGCAATTTCATTTAGGGGCAGCTGCAGTGTTAGTTTCAGTGTTTATCAACCTTTTTTTTTATAAAGTACCCCTTACAAAATTATAAGTACCCCCAGTACCTATAGTTTTCAGATACACAAATTTTCTTCTACCACTGCAACACATTTGTTTAAACATCTTAATCATAGTCGGGCGGGCAATGACATTTTTGGGTGTAAAAAGTAAAAAAAAAAAAATATATACTGTAAAACTTAAAACAAAAATTCAGTTTTCTCCAAATTTCAGTTGTGGTGACATATCCCCCAGACTTCTCTCAAGTACCCTTATGGGTACTTGTACCACTGGTTGAGAAACACTGTGTTAGTTGATAGATTCATTGTATCTATGGATGTTTTTTACTTTGAGATATATATATCTATTTGTGGTGGATGGAGAAGCTTAGGTCCAAGTCCTTCTACTCACTACAAAGAATAGCAAGATTAGATAACCAAACCCACTTTTCCACCCTGTCCACCCTCATGAGTTTGGTTTAAGTGGGAAGGATTAATTTTTGCTAGTCACTGGCCAAGTTGGAAATAATTTTGAGAAACTGGTTTCTTGTGACAGCCACAATAAATTGCTATCCCCAGCTTTCATGCACTGATGAGTTGCTGTAGTTCAGGACTTGGATGCTTAATTCGTATGGCATACTGGCATGTCAGACTTTTGCCATGGAGGACCATGCACATTTGTTTAATCAAACTCATAATAATCAGGTTGTTCCAATTCAGATGGTTCTCAGGAGAACAAATTTCTGCATAAACCATTTGATCTTAAATAAGAACATAAGAACGGCCGTACTGGATCAGACCAAAGGTCCATCTAGCCCAGTATCCTGTCTACCAACAGTGGCCAGCACCAGGTGCCCCAGAGAGGGTGGACCGAAGACAATGATCAAGCGATTTGTCTCCTGCCATCTCTCTCCAGCCTCTGACAGACAGAGGCCAAGGACACCATTTTATCCCCTGGCTAATAGCCTTTTATGGACCTAACTCCAGTTGTTAGATATCTTTCCTGGTATAGATATCTCAGAATAGTTGCATCTCTCATCTAATCAGCAGTGGGATTTTATTTATTTTGGCTTTCGGTGTATTTTTTCAGGGCTAATGTGGGTCTCTCACACAAATCAAGAGAGGGCATCATCAATAACTGAAAGGGATCACTCTAAAGAAAACTGACAATACTCCAAGTGGTCTACAGGGTGACATAACTCCATTCAATGCAGCACTGAACCAATAGTCTAGCAAGATGCATGGGAGAGCTGCACTTCTGAAAGGCACTAACATTTAAGTCTTGTCTTCATGGCCCTGCAATGTAGATTACAAGGACATGAATTACAGAATGCACCAGAATGTTGCACTCTAATTGCCATTGGTGGATACTGTAGGCATGAACTAAAATGTAGCTAATGCGTATTACATACTTCTCTTTCAAATTAGTTTGCATCATCAGCCCCAGGAGGTAGGTAAGTTAAAATTTGGCATACTTCCTGTGGATTTAGGAATCCTAAAGGAAGTACCACATTACTTCTGTGTCCTGTTTAACTTGTCAGATTACATAATCAATGATGATGGAGTTGCTGCTAATTTACCCTACTATAAATGAGAGCAAATTTAGGCCTGAGAATGAGATTTTTCAAAGCAGCCTAAGGATGGTAGATGCCCAAATTATTTTGAAAGTCAATGGGAGTTGGGGATCTAATTCCTTTAGGTTCCTTGGAAAATCCCACCCTACGTAGCTATACAGTAAAACTATAATTTCACTAAAGAACATACTAAATGTTTTAGCTATTTAATTGGATCACTAGTTCATGGGATCATCTGATTTGTCCAAATAGCACTTAGGGAATGACATCATTTCGTAACATTTTTATTCTGTTTTTGACACATATGTGGTCACCTTCAGCTATTAAAAGTGAGCAATTTGTTCAAGAAATCCATTAAAGATTGAAATTTACATGTAGCTTGAAAAGTATGACCACATCATGCTTGTTTTCCTGCCTCAGTGCACAATGATGTCAGAAAAACAAAATAAAAATATGTGTATGAAAGAGAAGAGATGAAATCCAGAGAATGATTGAGGAAAATAGGGCTCCAGAAAGATTGTTTAATGAGCATATACTGGCAAAGAATTACAAACTGGAAGTCTTTTTGTTTCTTGCTTCAGAACAGACACAATTCTTCAAATGTATATTAATACTGAGTAGATAATTCATAGTCATGTATTTGATTTTGGATTTTTTTTTTTTTTTGCTGCTAACATTTATGTCAAATTTATGTATTTGAAATGTGTTAATTAAATATTTTGTGATTAAAAAAAGTCTGGATTGATTGTGAATGTTTTTCTGTAAGTGCTTCATAATCATGAGCTGAGTTATATGATTGGTCAGGTAAGTCACATGGTGTTGTTCTCATTTCCTAACTAATTAAGGCAGGAATGTAACCTCGGCTCAGTGTGTGTTTAGGTCCTCTTTTGTTCCAGTCCCATACAGGATATTTGCCTGCTAAGCCCCAGTGGAGGAGGTGGAATAATCATCTTGAACTGGCAATAGAAATTATTGAAAAAATAATAAGCTAGGCAGCAAGTCCTTATC
Organism: Pelodiscus sinensis; assembly: GCF_049634645.1. Lineage (NCBI taxonomy): Eukaryota > Metazoa > Chordata > Testudines > Trionychidae > Pelodiscus > Pelodiscus sinensis. The sequence goes on from NC_134720.1 coordinate 14,569,632, forward strand.
TGGTTGCGGGGTGGGGAGGGTAGAAAGTGTTTTTTGAGGGAGCGGGGTTCTCGGAATCAGCTGTGCTATCTACATTCGCAGAAACACTGCGACATACAAGGGGGCTGTGTCTAGACTGGCCAGTTTTTCCAGAAAATCAGCCGCTTTTCCAGAAAAACTTGCCAGCTGTCTACACTGGCCACTTGAATTTCCGCAAAAGCACTGACTTCCTACTGTAAGAAATCAGTACTTCTTGCGGAAATACTATGCTGCTCCCATTCGGGCAAAAGTCCCTTTTGCGCAAAGCTTTTGGCTTTTGCGCAAAAGGGACAGTATAGACAGCTCAGATTTGTTTTCCGCAAAAAAGCCCTGATCGTGAAAATGGCGATCGGGGCTTTTTTGTGGAAAGCGCATCTAGATTGGCACAGACGCTTTTCCACAAAAAGTGCTTTTGTGGAAAAGCGTCCGTGCCAATCTAGACGCTCTGTTCTGAAAATGCTTTTAATGGAAAACTTTTCCGTTAAAAGCATTTCCGGAAAATCATGCCAGTCTAGATGTAGCCGGGGAGTACATGCATGCAGCAGAATGATTATCACCAATGAACAGAGCAAGAGATAGTCAGGGCACCACACTGGTGACTTCTGATCACACCAGCCTGTCTCACTTGCTCCACGCTAACATATGGCATCCTGGCACTCCAGCACATCAAGTCATTTAGCATATCTGTGTCCCGGCTTCTCCACCTGTAAAATAGCACTTCTCTCCAGGTACATACCTCTCTGAAGCATGAACACAAAATTACAGCATCTTGCTCTGCACAGGAAACTATACTGTGTGAACCCATATAAAATTCCCCTTCCTTCAATGTGGAGAGAAACGTGCAACAGCCTTTGTCCCATGAGGTACGGTTTCCCATGCACTTCACTCTAACTCAATGGCTTAAATAAAGCAAAAACAAGTGTATTAACTACCCAAGAGAACTTTTAAGTGATCATAAGTGATAGCAAAGCAATCAAATTGCCTAGTAAATAAGCAAAAAAATCAAACTAGCAAATTCTCACCCTGGCTGATAATACAAGCGGGCTACAGATTCTTAAGGGACAAGCTGTACTTGCTTTACACTTTTGAACCACCAGGTTTTTCATAAAGAGACTAGAAATCTTTAGCCTGGGTCTAGCACTTCCCCCAGTTCAGTCTTTGTTTCTCAGGTATCACTAGGAGTCTTCTTATGTGGGGACTGAAGAACAATCGGTTATTCCCTGCCTTAGATAGCTTTAGTATATGGCAGGAACCCTTTGTTGAAAATCCCAGTTTGTGAAAAAACACTGACATCCCAAGAGGGAGTCCAGAGTCATGTGGCCTCATTGCAGGCCTTTGCATATCTTGCTGAAACATGATAGCCATTACTTCAGGCTGTCTAGAAAGTTCACAGGAAGGTTAAGTCCTTCCAAGGTCCATTGTCTTTGCTGATGGCCCACCAGCACTGTTTGGCTTCTTCATCGGTGTTCCTGAAAGGATGGCTTTGAAATACAGATCTCTAATCAATATCCATAACTTCTGATACAAAAATGACACATGCGTACACTTGGAAAAATCATATTCAACAAATCCTAACTCAGTGACACCTTACATGGCTTATTCTGTGCAAAAGGCATCATTATGCATCATATGGCATTATCAGATAGGTAGCCATGTCAGTCCATATCTGTAAACACAGCGAGTCCTGGTGCTGAGCTTGTGGGTGGGGAGGGAGGATAGCCAGGGAATGAAGCCACTGGAGTTGATGCTCTCCACAGCTGCTTAACATCTTTGTTCTTAATCATAAACGGAATAAGGCACCACAAAACTTGGGACAGGTGCCCCAAATTTCATGGTGGCCTGTGCTGCTGTATATGCTGCGTATGCCTAAGGACGGCACTGCCCCTCTAGCTGCCAGCACAGCCAATCATGATGGCAGGTACCTACAAGTGCAATCAACAAACAGAACAAGGCCTGTTCCAAAGAGGAGAGAGTGCAGAGAAGAAAGGACAGCAGCAAGGCCTGGGACAGTAAGGTGATGATGGCCCTGTAGCTACCTCCTTTGACCACAGTCTGGAGACTGAAAGGTGTCAAACCCAAAAAGTGAAGGACTGACAGCTTAATTGGATGGTCCAGAACTTGACCTGACTGAGAGCAAAAGATGCTGAGACCCCTTGAGAGACAAGGGGCAAGTGACAGGCACTTTCAAAATTAAGTGTCTGAAGTCAGATGCCTGCATCCGTAATAAAGGCTTGAAATCAATGGCCTGACTTTGACAGTGGGTGTGCACTTGTATCTCCCATTCAACTTAATGCAAATTGTGGATGCTCAGCCCTTATGAAAATCTAGGCACTTACTTTGATTAATTAATGCTTAATGTTTTCAAAATATTAAAATACAGGCAGGCACTTTTGAAAATGCCCTAGTCATTACTTTGATAAAAGCCATGCTGGATTTATACATGAGCCTTAAACTGGAAGGGTATGTATGTATCTCTATATAGTTCAGAATAATCATACACAATATAAGCATAGTATCATTGTGCACACTTTATACCTGTGTAAACTTCTCCAGAGATGCAAAATCTTTCTATAACCAGACACTGCTTAGGCCTCAGGTGCTGAATGTGATGGTGACAGGGCTGATACAGATTATTGTGATGTGGAAATTTCCCAATATTAACAAGATGGGGCTGTTTTACAGAGTAGAATCTGACAGCATGCTTTGCTTTAGAGATGGAGTAAAGAAATGCCCTGAAGAAATTAGAGAAGCAACTTCTAATTTCATCTCATTTAGTTTTTAATGACGCAAAATGGAAGTGTGGGGCATGGGAGGAAGAAGGAAGGAGCAAGTCAAACAAACAAATGAACTAGGAAAAAAAATCAGCTTCCTCTCAGCATCCATGAAGTAAGGCATGCCTCTGATGGAGATACTAACTTTGCCATGTAGAATCATGACTGCCATGCTCAGCTTCTAGTCCACAACCACAAAAGTAAAAAAAATCTATACTTCCTACTTTGCACTTCTATGGCTCCTTCTGTCAGAGGATCTCCAAGCACTTTCCTTGTATGAATGAATGAATTCTTCAAGGGCAAGATGAATACCATGGTAAAATATTTATTTATGAACTTTTGACTAAATTCATGCATTAACTCTGATGTCTGGTCACAGATTCTTTTTTATAGTTTGCACAAATATTTATGCCAGGGAAACTTTGCCACGAGTATTTCAGTGGAAATGTAAGATCGTGAATATTCACAGGAATAAGTATGTGCAGGAGCACTCTGGTGGGAATATAAACTCCCATGACTCTTTACTTGATAGATTTTCATAAGTGTATCTTGAGAGCACTTTGTGGATTTATTTGGGATCCATCATTTTAGTAAGCAGGAGATTACATTCCCATGAGCTGGGTATATTTTACAGATGACAAGAGATGATGATAAACTCTCAGACTGGTTCATCTTGTCTCTTGACTATTGCAAACTCTTCTTCTGTAATGACAAAATCAGTCTTTCCTCATTTATATCCATCCTGAACCTGATGCAAAGATCATTTTCTCAGCTCCTCATTTCAGCCATATCATCCCTCTCTTTTCATCCCTCCACTAGCACCTCTTCCTTACCATATAAAACACCCGCTGCTTCTCTTCTCTTTTTTAAGACCCTTCAGGACCTATCCCTTATAAACCCTACCTATAATTACTGAAATGTTAACTCCCACCTTCACCTGCCAGTGATACCAGCCTTCAGCACCCACTTGTTATATTTTCAAACACCTGCACCAATTCACACCTAGTTCATGGACGGAAGCTGCCCATAAATATTTGCAAAGCTACTTGCTTGTCCTTCTTCAAACCCTTCCTTAAAACTCTTCTGCCATGCATAATGCTTGCTAAAAACTTGAAGGTGGTTAGACAGCTGGTGTACTCAGGCCAGACTATAATGTTGAACCATTATAAGGTTGACCCATATTGTTTCATTTTTGACTGTGCATTCTGTTTGCATTGTTCTTTCATCTAACCCACAAGCTGCAAGCTGGTATTTGTACAGTACTTAGCACAACAGAGCCCTGGCTCATATTTGGAGCCCTTCTCAATGGGAAATAAACAAAAAAGTGTTGCAAAGGTGTAAAGTGATTTGGCTAAAGGTCAAAGAAAGTCTATAGCCGGACCACAGGTTATCCTGATTCCATTCTTGTGCCTTAATCACAAAGCTACTCTGTCCCTTAAAAGTAAGGAAATGGGATTTAAACATAACCCCACTCTAAAAAATTATTGGGAACAAAGTAAGGTTGCAAGTGAATGTTGATGAGAACATAATATATGAAGATTGTGTTGGGTCCACTTGTGTCTATTAGGTGTACTACTGATGTGCTCAATAAAGAAGACAAATGGAGCCAATCCTTCTGTTCCTCAGTTGCATAATGATTTATGAATGATAAGATGTATTCCAGAGAGAGGCATTTAAATAGGTACTGTGGGTAAGACTACACAGCAGCTTGAAGCAAGTTTCCCAGCCCAGTAACAGACTCAAGGTAGCTGGGTTCTTGCTAGCATGCTAAATATAGCAGTGTAGACTTTTTTGCTCAGGCTTAGGTTCACATGTCCACCTGACCCACTAGGCCTGAGCATCACCTAAGCCAGAACCTTTCTGTTGCTCTCCTGAGCTAGCCTAGCAAGTGTCTGCCTTCCTGGACTGGGAAACTTATCTGAAGAAGTGGGTTGTGTCCCCCAAAGCTCATGATACTAAATATATCTTTGGTTAGTCTCTAAGGTGCTGCTGGACCATTCCTTGTTTTTTAAGTTTTCTTTTTTTGCCAGCTACAGTGTACCTGTACCCTAATAGCTTCAGGGGGTACTGAATTAATCTGTACAGGATAAACTTTTAAAACAACAAATAGTCTGGTAGCATGTTAAAGACTAACAAAACATTTAGATGGTATCACGAGCTTTTGAATGCATTTGGTCTCAAATTTAGATTTATCACAATAAGGATGGTTTAACTGTTTCAAAATTACAGTGATAAAACTTTTGCACAAACATTCCTCAGCTCTTTTTGTACCCCAAACATCACATTAGTACTAAAACTTCAAACACACTCAAAAGTAAAAACAAATGTAAAAATTACTAGTTTATTTTTACTGTCCATGCTGAAATGGGAAACGTAAGTAAGCAGAATATGAAATCAAAAATTGATTTTAAAATCTTATTTAAGGGGATAAAATACAGGCAAGGATTTTTGTTTTAAAGTATGATTTTAACTTGACAGATTCTCTGCAACACCAACATGGATGTTTTTCAAGACTGGAAAATACCATCATATAGCATGTGCATTGAAGTCACAGCATTTCCACCTTAACTCAGTTCATTATAGTGTTTATAAAGAACATATATTGATGTTCTAAACACAGATATAGATGTTGGATCCAAACTTTGGATCCAAACTTCTCCAAAGTCTGATTGACTGGGTCTGGGATTTAACTTCGGACCTCTTTCTAGGTATAAATATGTTAACTTTGTACGACATAAATGTAACAATTATTTGTATCTGACCGTTTTAGTTCATTTATCATGTATACAGAGCCCAATTAATTGGGCTTGTGCAGTAGGGGTACATTTCACATACTGTATATTAATATGATAGTGACCATTGTTAATGGCATGTGTGTTCTGCTGCTATTCAACCACTGTGATCATAGGAGAGAGCCAGCTAGTGGTGCCTTTAGAGACTGCAGCTGAAGATGAACTGGATAGGGAGAACCAGCTGTCTGAGAGTCACCCATCGCTAATCTTTTTTTCACTACAAAATTACAAGCTATTCTCATTCTTTATTTCCTTGCTTGCTTGGTAGGATCTCACATCATGAAAGGGGCTGTGATGAGGCTGCTTATGAAAGGAGGCTGTTTCACATTTCTCCTGTTTAGAAACAGCTTTGTAGGTGGTCTGTAAAACAAAGTCGTGCATTGATTTTAAAATAATTTATTATAAGGAACCACATAGCCAGTTGTATCTTACTGATCTTTTAACCCTTTATTTTCCCAAATTCCATGGATTCACAGATTTGAATCAATGTGCTACTCCTGTAGAATCTCCCAGGGGCTGGAAAGACATGGGACATTTGCAGTCTCACTGAATGCGTGTTTTCTTTTTCATTTCTATTGTACTGGATAGTAACTGCCCCCAGGGAGAGAAGCTAATTGGAGGTGACTGAGGGTAGGCTGCTTTACACAATGGTGAATTCCCTTCAAAGCTGTATGGGGCCTCCATCACTGCAATAGACTGGTGTAACTTACAGGTCCAAGTGCCAGCCCTTGTCAGTCTGGGCCTCTGCATCTGCAGCTCTGAAACAGTGGCTAGTAGACATGGTTACTTTGTCTGAGTTCAGCACTCCTCTAAAGGAAGAAAAACAACAGATATGTCTTCAGCTTTCCTAGGATGGAACTACTTGCGACTTTAGGGTGTTGAGAAGCTTTGTTGCCCATTGTTCTAATAAGGTACATTTCAATGATGTCAGCACAATATACTGAGGAAATGTCACATCTGTCTGCAATTGGCTACCTCTGAATAGCAGAAAGCCAGCTGGAAATCTGAAAAACAGATGTTGCTTTCAATCAAACAAGGGTCAAAGCAGTCATGGGACCTTAGAGTGACTGCATCACTCTTCCCCTCCCCCCAAAAAATATCTTTGGGTAGTTTCAGTGGAGCAGTAATTATTTTGTTGTTTCTTTCTGTCTTTCTGTCTGTCTTGCCTGTCTTTCTGTTGTTGAAGGAGGAGAATGTGGCAGCAGCAGCTGACAGATCAGAACAACACAAATTTGAAGGGTTTTCAACTTGGCTGAATGGCATAACTATTTAGAAAAGATAAATACACAGATCTACACCAGGTAATTTATGATGATGATGATTATTAATATAATAATAGTAACAACAATAATAATAATAATAATAATAATAATAATGTTTTGCTGCACACAGCTTCCTACTAACTGGACTATAGAAATATTTATAAGTCACTTGGTTGAGGTTTCCTTGTTCAGTCCAAGAATGGCAGCTAATTAAGCATATTAATCTATTCTCTTCTAATCTATTCTATTGTATTCTTCTTGGCCAGAAGGCTGAACAAGATAATCTTAGGTCTAGAATAACAAGTAAGGAAATTCTGAAATGATCCAAATTTATGAACTCCAGTACAGACTGTACATAACCTTCTGAAAGAAAATGAAGCCAGGGCAGGTTTTCATGGATAGGAGGAAATCAGATATTGCTCCACCAGCTGATTGAAACAGAGTGTGAGAAGAGAGAGAGAGGGAAAGAAACTGGATTTGCTGGAGACTTTGACTCTCAAATGATCATGGAATGTGGCAGGTCTAGAGAATTCCTCTTGCCAGATCCTCTTAAAAGTATTGTAAGTAAAAGCTTGGAGGCATTTTAATGCCAAAAAAATCATGGCAACCTGCCCTCTCTTCTTCCGCTTGTCCTTTTATTGTCAGTTTGCTTTTCACACTTATTTATGGTATGGAAGGAAAGAGGGACTTTTTCCCTTATATCACCTGCTATTTCCATACTTCTGAATCAACATTTGTAAAATCTTGTCTTTCTCTTTGTGCCTAAGCACAGACACTGCTCCTGGTGGGATGGATGTTTTTTGTTCCACATCTCTCTTTTATTATTCCTGTTTCTTTTTGGTCCTGTTAACTGGTTTTTTTTCTGTATTCCTCCTTTTAGTTCTCCTGACAGCTCATCCCCTTCCTGTTTTGTCACTCTGCCCCTTCCAGCATCTCTCCCCTTTCCACATATTCACTGTCCTGTCATTCTCTTTGGGTTGTCTCTACTTGCATTCCTGGCCTGCCTTTTCACTCCTCCATTTTTCAGATGTACCCTCATACAACATTCAAGCCAGGGTGCCAAGTTAGGAAAGCACAGGCACATGACATGTCCATCCTTATTCAGAAAATGGGACGTTAGCATGGGCTTAAATGTTTTCCTGAATTGGGGCTTCAGTGTATTAGCGGAACCACCAGAACAATGGGTATTTCAGAGGAAAATGGAGCCCTGTAGCTTTACGAAGTGGGTTCCAGACTTCTGAGTCCCTCCTGCCTTGTTCCAGGTCAGTTCTGATTAAAGTGAATACTTGAGAAAGTTGGATAGGTAGTAAGAAGCAGTTTCTAATTAGTAATAAGATGATAAATTAATTTTTTCCGTCATAAAACAAAGTAAAATATGCATTCTCTAAATGTCAGGAAGGATATTATATATGGTATGTTTGGATAATCAAGGGAGGATTCAGTGTCATAATAAATGTCAAGGGACATGACCTTATTTCAGGTAACTGAAGTTGCCTAGTAGCATGACAAAGAATTGTCTCCTGTTGGTTTGAGCATATTGGCATATGCAACTGAGACTTATGAGGAAATTCTGATTAATATACATTTCTACAATCTTTTCAAAATCCCAGAAAGCACCTAACCACACGGATTAACATGTTAAAACACAATTTCTATAAATTAGGAGACGGTATGTCTACCCTACAGAGTTTTGTCGGAAAAACGGCCATTTTTCTGAAAAAACTTGAGGAACGTCTACACTGCAATTGCATTCTTGCACAAGAAAATTGAAAGAACAGAGGGGTTTTTCCAGCATTGGTAATCCTCATTCTATGAGGAAGAAGCCCATGTGTGGATGGCGAAGAGGAAGAAGAGGAAAGAGGAAAAAGCACAAATGCTCTGGTGGCCATTCCATCCATAGCAATCACAGATTACATGAGAGAGAGCATCTACTGAGTCTGGACACACTCTTTAGAAAAGCAGATCGCTTTTTTGATGCACTTTTGCAGTGTGGACGCTCTCTTTCAGAAGTTTTTTCAGAAGATCTTTTCCAAAAAAATGGTAGAAATGTAGCTGTGTTAGTCTGGTGCAGCTGAAACAAAAAACAGGACTGTGTAGCACTTTAAAGACTAACAAGATGGTTTAATAGGTGATGAGCTTTCGTGGGCCAGACCCACTTCCTCAGATCAAATAGTGGAAGAAAATAGTCACAACCATATATACCAAAGGATACAATTAAAAAAAAAAGAACACATATGAAAAGGACAAATCACATTTCAGAACAGAAGGGGAATGGGGGGAGGAAGAGGGGAAGGTAAATGTCTGTGAGCTAATGATATTAGAGGTGATAATTGGGGAAGCTATCTTTGTAATGGGTCAGAAGGTGTTTCTGTGTGGATTTGTTCCCGAGTAGCTGTAGGGAGGCTTTTAAGGAGACAGTGTAGTTTCTTTTGGTATTCCGAGGTGGAATCAGAGAAGAGAGGTTTGTAAAATGTGGTGTTGGAGAGTTGTGTGGTTGCCTCCTGGTTATAGTCGGCCTTATTCATAATGACCACAGCACCCCCTTTGTCATCTGGTTTGTTTATAATGTCCAGGTTGTTTTTGAGACTCTGGATGGCATGGTGTTCCAAAAAAAGCTTCTTCTGAAAGAAGCCAGTAGTTTAGACATAGCCAGACAGAGAACGTTTGTATATTCTCTAAAAGCGGCGAGGAGTCCTGTGGCACCTTGTAGACTAACTGAAGTGTTGGAGCATAAGCTTTCGTGTATATTCTCTGTCATCAAATCACCAGAAAATGTAGAGTGAGGAACAAACCTGAATTCATTGGGAATGGGAATGTATGGTTGAATAACTGGATGCTTCCCCCCTTTCCAATATCTGTGAGTGCTTTAAAGTGTCTTTCTGGAATCACTGAAAGAGTCAAATGGATACCATTGCAGATTGCAATCCTCTATGCCCGGAAAAAGAGAAAACTCCCCTGTGTGGTGAAAATAATGTGCTCTGACTTGGCTGGGCCACTGCTTGCTGTGAGAGCTTTCTTCAGCTTCCAGGAATGTTCAATTCTTGACCTTTGCACTAAGACAGCCAATGGACTCATCAGCTCTGCTGGCAATTTTTTGATATATGGAAATGTGCTCCCCAGAAATTGGACGGAGACCCTTTAATCATTTCACATATACTACAGAACAGCATGGAAATGACTTACATATATTACTGACATGATTGGGATAATAACCAATAAGCAGAAGACAAAAAGCTCTGCATCCTATAACCATTTTTCTGAGCTACTCTGTCCCTGGAGGTGGATTATTTTAAACACTCATTCAAGAAAGAATTTAATTGATCTCATTGTTCCTATTATGTTCTCTCCTCAAGAGTCAACAACTGAAATTGATTCTGTTCCCACTTCACTTTCCTCAGTTGTCTGTCAGATGAAAAGTTATCATCCACTACATTAAAACCGTACCGTGGAGTAAAACTAGACAGTGCATAGTATCCACGAGAGTGAATATTCTCAGATCAGTATTTTACCATAGAAGAATATTGGGAGTGTGACTGATTTAGTGGCTAACCTTTTAAAGGTGATGTTTAATATTGTGTTGGAATATTGTGGTGGCTTTAGAGTCCTGTGGTACTTTTATGGACATGGAAAAAAAGTGAAAGTAAGAGTGGTGGTATATGGAATTATAAAAGCCCAAGGGAAGATTCTGATCAGTGGCCATGTAAGATCCAGCTCAAGAAGAACAGCCCAAAGGATGGAGGGTGTCAAGGGCAGATTTAAACCACCTTTATGTCTCTCAGGTTTTGAGCTACTGAGGAAGGCAAAATGGCAGCTTTTCTATGGTGCAATTCATTGAGTGGGCCTGACTCTGACCACCTGTCTCCCATACTCCTTACCTTGCATCAGCCCCATGCTATTCATGCACTACAGGAACACTGCCCTAATTCCCTTCAGTTCCTTTGTGAGCCCTGTATACTACTGGAAGAGGCTATAGGAACTGGAGTTGGGGAATAAAATCAATTCCTAGGCTGCGTCTACACTGGCCACTTGCTTTCCCGGAAAAGCAATGACGCTCTTCTGTAAAATTGTCAGTGTTTTTCTGGAAAAACTATGCTGCTCCCGTTCAGGTAAAAGTCCTTTTCCGGAAAAACTGTTCCAGAAAAGGGCCAGTGTAGACAGCACAGTAGTCTTTTCTGCAAAAAAGCCCCGATCGCAAAAATGACGATCGGGTCTTTTTTGCGGAAAAGAGCGTCTACATTGGCCACGGACACTTTTCCGGAAAAAGTGCTTTTTCTGGAAATACTTATAACAGAAAACTGTTCCGTTTTAAGCATTTCCGGAAAAGGGTGCCAGTGTAGACGTAGCCCTAGAGTCTTCATTGGAGAGCTGTTCCTTCATATTCTAAGAGTGACGGTTTTCCCCATTATCTTCTCTTGATGAGATTATTACTAGAGCTGGTTGGAAATCTTTCACTAAAACCATTTTCCTGTTGAAAAAGGCTAATTCACCAAAACCAAAGGGGCTCGTCTACACTGGCCCCTTTTCCGAAAGGGGCATGTTAATTTCACAGGTCGTAATAGGGAAATCCGCGGGGGATTTAAATATCCCCCGCAGCATTTAAATAAAAATGTCTGCTGCTTTTTTCCGGCTTTTAGAAAAACCGGAAAAGAGCGTCTACACTGGCCAGATCCTCCGGAAAAAAGCCCTTTTCCGGAGGATCTCTTATTCCTACTTAGAAAAGCCGGAAAAAAGCGGCGGACACTTTTATTTAAATGCCGCGGGGGATATTTAAATCCCCCGCGGATTTCCCTATTACGATCTCAAAAATTACCATGCCCCTTCTGGAAAAGGGGCCAATGTAGACGTAGCCCAATTGATCCAAACTGATATTTTTTTATTTTTTTAATGCATGGAAATTTGTATGATTTCACATTGTTGTCTGAATTTAAGAGACAATAGTTCTCCTAATCTCAAAAAATTTCTTACGATGGAAAAACAGTTTCCCATTCAGCTATAATTACTACGGTTCCTACCTCGTGATAACCTCACTTCTACAGTTAGTCAAAAAATATTTTTTTAATTAAAAATGTTGGGAAGCCTGACTTCTCTACATAGTTTTCATTTAAAGTTTCATTACATTTATTTACATGTTGACCAAAAATGTTATGAAAGCATTATTAAAATTGTTAATTTTTCTATTCATTAAAGAACTTTTTCAGTAAGTGAAAAATTTTGATTACTATTTCAGTAAGGGTATCTATCACATGGCAATAAAAATTAATTCCAAATAATTTCAAAATAAAAAATAAAAATGTGTTTCAGAAAATTCAAAAATATGTGATATTGAATTAACTTAACATTTGAAAATATACTGTAGGTTTTTAAAAAATACATTTTGACCAGCTTTGCTCACTGTGCTTTTGCTATCTCCAGCTTGGATTATAGCAATGCATACCCTATGGGTGCATCTAGACTAGCAATATTTTGCGCAAAAGCAGGCGCTTTTGCGCAAAATATTGCCGCCTGTCTACACTGGCTGCGAGTATTTGCACAAGAAGACTGACTTTGTACTGTACAAAATCAGTGGTTCTTGCACAAATACTCCAACGCTCCTGCTCAAGGATAAGCCAGTGTCGACAACCAAGTTAATTTCTTGTGCAAGAAAGCCCGATGGCTAAAATGGCCATCAGAGCTTTCCTGCACAATAGAGTGTCTACACTGGCACTGATGCTTTTGCGCAAAGGCACATGCCAATATAGACACTCTCTTGTGCAAATACTTTTAACAGAAAAACTTTTCCATTAAAAGTATTTGTGCAAAATCATGCCAGTCTAGACGCAGTACAGGCAGTCCCCGACTTACGCGGATCCGACTTACGAACGGAGCTTTCTCGCCCCGGAAGTCGGGGCGAGAAAGCCCCGTTCGTAAGCTGCTCCGGTGCCCCTGGTCTGCTGGAGACCGTCTCCAGCAGACCAGGGGCACCGGGCGGGTTCCCGCGCTTCTGAGGCTTTGCCAGAGCAAAGCCTCAGAAGCGCGGGAACCGCTGCTGCTGCCCCTTGAGACCCGGTGCCTGTGGTCTGCTGGGGACGGTCCCCAGCAGACCACAGGCACCCAGACTGGAGCGGCAGCAGCGGCGGTTCCCCGCGCCTCTGAGGCTTTGCTCTGGCAAAGACTCAGAGGCGCGGGACCCCCCGCGGCTGCGGCTTCAGTCCGGGTGCCTGTGGTCTGCTGGGGACCGTCCCCAGCAGACCACAGGCACCCAGACTGGAGCGGCAGCAGCGGCGGTTCCCCGCGCCTCTGAGGCTTTGCTCTGGCAAAGACTCAGAGGCGCGGGACCCCCCGCGGCTGCGGCTTCAGTCCGGGTGCCTGTGGTCTGCTGGGGACCGTCCCCAGCAGACCACAGGCACCCAGACTGAAGCTGCAGCCGTGGCGGGGTCCCTCGCCTCTGAGGCTTTGCCAGAGCAAAGCCTCAGAGGCGCGGCACCCCGCTGCAGCTGCGGCTCTGCTCCCCGTGTCCCTGGTCTGCTGGGGGGGGGGGCGCAGCTAGTGTGCTCCCCCCCCAGCAGACCAGGCTTTTGTTTTGGACTCTGGGGCAGAGCAGCTGGGGCGCTGCCGATTGGTCCTGCAGCGCCCGTGGGCACTACTGGACCAACCCGGCAGCACCCCAGCTGCTCTGCCCCAGGTCCTGATTCAGCCGCTGCTGGTCAGTTTCAGCAGCGGCTGAATCAGGACGTCTGGGGCAGAGCAGATGGGGTGCTGCTGGGTTGGTCCAGTAGCACCCCAGCTGCTCTGCCCCAGGCGTCCCCAAGTCAGCTTCTGCTGAAACTGACCAGCGCTGACTACAGGAAGCCCCAGGCAGAGTTGCTCTGCCCCGGCTTCCTGGAATCAGCTGCTGATCAGTTTCAGCAGCAGCTGACTTGGGGACGCCTGGGGTTCTTAAGTTGATTCTGTATGTAAGTCAGAACTGGCGTCCAGATTCAGCCGCTGTTAAAACTGATCAGTTTCAGCAGTGTCTGAATCTGGACGCCAGTTCCGACTTACATACAGATTCAACTTAAGAACAAACCTACAGTCCCTATCTTGTACGTAACCCGGGGACTGCCTGTATATGTGAAAAGCACTCAGAAAACATAGCTTGTCAATTGCTCTGGCCCTACTCCTCCCCCAACAAAAAAAGTACCACAATTGTTCATTTATTTGGTGAACTATTTTTATTCAGGGGAGGGGTAGCTCAGTGGTTTGTGCAGTAACCTCCTAAACTTGAAGTTGTGAGTTCAATCCTTAAGGGGGCCTTTTAGGGTTCTTGGGCATACTGGTCAGGGATGGTACTTGGTCCTGCTGTGAGGGCCCAGGGCTATATTCAATAACTTCTCAAGGTCCCTTCCAGCTCTATGAGGTAGGTAGGGGTGTGTGTGTGTGTATATATATATATATTTAAAAACCAACTATGTTTTACTTATTTTCTGGAAATGCCACTGACTTCCATATAATTTCAGGGTGCTATTCAGGAAGTTGGGTTTGACCTCCTAAACCCCCTTATGGATCAGATTCTGTGCATCTTAGAATATGTCTGTACTACAGCTGAAGGTGTAATTTCTAGTCATGAAGACATACACATGCCTACCTTGAACTAGCATAGTAAAAACAGCAGTGTTACTGTAATGATGATATGCAAGGTGGTGGCTTGCTCTAGCTGCCTGTGTACAATCCTGTCTGAGATCTGAGATAAGTGCTTTGGTGGTTAGAACAAGCCATTGACTCTGCTGCTTTGGCTCCCCTGCAATTTGTAGTGCACTAACTCAATCAAAATTTGCATAGGTATGTCTATGCAGGATGGAAATTATACCTCCAGTTGTTGTTTAGAGATATCCTTAAAGATAGTGCTTTACTTTGATAGTCAAGCTTGTTGTAGCCATGTAGGCTATTAGAGAGACTTGGTAGGCGAAGTAATATCTTTTCTAGAACCAACTTCTGTTTGAGGGTCTACCCTAGATCCGCTAAACTGAAGCTGGAAGATCAACCTCTGGAAGATCAATCTTCCCCGTAGTGTAGACATGCCCATAGTGTCCACATGTACTTAGTGGAAAGCTTTTTACTTTAAATTTGTTTCCACATTTGATAAAGGAAAACTCAAATTTGTTGACCTTCTGACACGCTGCAAGAACTATCTAGCCTCAGCATTTTAGTGCAGGAAGTGAAAACAAATATCTTTTCCATGTGAAACTGCATGGGAAATTTTGGTCAGTAGAATATATTAATACCTGTATTCAGACTCAGTCTGGACACCAGACTTAATACATCTCTACTCTTAGAAAAAATAAAATGGAACTTCCAATAACCTCATCTATTTAGGAGATGTCGGTTTTGCATTTCTTTTGAAGCATGACACTTCCAGCAGCACCATGCCCTTTGGCTTTGGGTTTAATAATAAGGAAAGGTGTTGAACATTTTTTCTTCCTTATACTTTTCCTATCTAGCTACTGAACTGGCCCATATTCTGCTTAATGAGACTCCACAGTATCACAGTACTGGGAGCATATCTGTATGGGAACTAATGCACCCTAAGATGTTCCTTGAAACATCAGAAGTCAATGTTAATTTTTTTCTGTTCTCAAAGCCAATTTGGAAATGAGTTTTTGAAGGAATATAATTAATAACAAGAACTGGTCCAATACCATTTTGTCAAATGCATGAATAGTAACAAAATTCATCCAGTAATTTATTCATTGGCTTTAAAAAAAATCAGCCAGCTATATTAATGTTCATCAAGATGCCAGAGGTCACATCTCAGAACTTATTGCTATGTAGAGAAAATATTTTTCTCTGAGACATGTCATAACTTTTTTCTTTTATTTGTCTAGGAGGCATATGCAGAGCCCTGCATGTATACAAATGTTGCATCCACATCTACATCCATATCTGCAAAAATGAGCTATGGATATCTGCATCCACATCTATGAATGCGAATATCCAGTATATAAAGTAGATATCCAGAAATTTGCAAGATTCTAGATATAAAGTTTGTCTCTGCATCTGCATCTATATCTGCAAAAATGAGCCACAGGTTTCTGCATCAACATCCACGGATATGGATACCTGTAGATATAAAGCAGATATCCGCAGATCTGCAGGGTTCTAGGCATATGTACAACACAGTCCACACATTCAGAATCCCGGCTTTCTGAAGTGAATCATGCTCAGCACTGCAGATGTTGCATTAGTGATGTAATGACAAAATACCACAAATATCTCGTTATTATTTAATTGTATTTTGAGTAGCACCAAAGGGGCCAATTAGAGATTCAGGATCCTGTTCTGTTAACCACTGAACACACAAGAGAGAGATGGCTCCTACCTCTAAAGAACTTAGAATCTAAATGTAAGAGAGGAGACAACAGGTGGCTACAGCAGACAGAGTGGGGAGCACAAGGAAACCAGAAGCGGTGTTTTCAGCCCACCAGATGCTTAGTTTTAGTCAAGTTGAACTGCCCTTCAGACTCCTTTGCTAAAATCAGCATCTTTCCATTACAAATACCTTTTCATAATTAGTTATGAGTGTCGAAGTCCTTACTCACACAAGACTGAACCATTTCTGACCACTGTTACCACACTTACAGCTCTTCCAGTGATAAGTTAGACTTTGTCTACACTGCAGGGTTTTTGCACAAGAAGCTTTTCGCAGAAGAGATCTTCCACAAAAACTTTTTGCGCAAAAGCGTGTCCGTACCTCAAAAGCGCATCACAAAAGCAATGTGCTTTTGCACAAGAGAGTGTCCACACTGCATAGATACTCTTGCACAAGAAAGCTCTTATTGCCATTAATAGAATGGCCATCAGAGCACCTGTGCTTTTTTGGACAGGCTCTTTTTGTGCAAGAAACCCCTGAGGAGTGTCCACACATGCCTTTTTGCACAAGAGCTGTAGAGCAAAAAGGAGTTATATCTCATGGGGAGAGGAATAACTCTACCAGCAAAAGCCCTCTGTCCAGTAGATTTACTGTATTTGTGTGTGTGTGTGTGTGCGCGCATGCAAAAACACTCTTGAGATGTGGATGGTTCGCCTGTTTTTGCACAAAAACTTCATAGTGTAGACATAGCCTTACTGGTCCCATTGTAAATAAATTAGCCATTCCCATTTAAATTCTTGAAAGGAATGCTTTAAATTTTTGTGCAGTGCTGAAATTTCCCCTCCCTGGGTTTATCAAATATTAATTTGTATTTTTTTTGTTTTAAATCAGTAAGTAAATCTAGGACCAGGATACGTTTGACTAGCATTCTGAGCATTCTGAGCTTAGACAACTCAGTAGTTAAAAAGGTGGGAACACATATTCTTTTGCAATCCCACCATTTTGTGGCCAGAGTTGTTGCGCTGGTTTTAACAGACGTGGGAAATCCTCAGATAAAAGACGGCCAGTGCAGCAAAACATCACGTAAAGTCATAAGCCCTATTGAGGAGGAAAGGCGTTGGTACTTGCTTACTCAGTGGTGACTATTTTTATTGGAGAGATTATGTATTCTCCCAGTAGTTTGTGGGCTATTTAAGTGTACCTTAAATCAACTGCACTCAAAGCAAAAGTAATCGGGCAACACATAGGCAAGAGTATCATGTGCTGTATATCAAAAGGCCTTGCCTGTCAACAAGTCATCATCCTTGCTGAGTGAAGGTACTAGCAGAGATACAATGTTAAGAATGAGATTATCTAATGATCTCTACTCAAGGCACTTTCTAAATGCACCCTTATAAAATGCCACCCTTCCTGCTGCCTTCAGTTATGAATGAATGGATCTATTATATACCAATGCTAGGACTGCACAAACTGCTTCCCTTGTATGGTTTTAAAAGTCCTGTTAAAGGGTTCAGTTCATTCCCAGGCTATGCCTCCTTCTGGTGGCATAACCAGGGTAGGGAATCCCAGTGGCAAAATACCTAACAGAAAATCGTTGTGGCTTTGAATAGACCCACGCTCTTGCTTTGCTGGGAACCTGCAGCCAAGCAGCATTGTTTTGTGCTGACCACACACATACCTTAGTCCCAATTGGGAAGGATATATCCTGTTCTGCTTAAATTCTGTGTAAAATAAAATGTTACTAGGGTCTCATACTTCTAGAAATTAAGGCACAGAGTCTCAAGTGTGGCTCTACACTGAATGGTGAGTTTGCAAAGATGGCATTGTGGAGTTTCATAATCATTGTGGCTGCATGGTTTCCAGGTGAAGCTATGTTTTCTGTTTCTCACAGCCAGACCTTCACATTCACCCTGGGATCTGACAGGCCATTCTTTTCCATCTTGGACCTTCTCAGCAATAGAGGTTCTGCAGGAAATTATGCTGTCTCAGGCACTAGGGCAGGCTTGTACCATGAATCTGGAATGACTTGAAAGTACTGGAGCTGATCAGAATACTGGAATGAATAGTTTCATCTACAGCCCCTTTGTAACTGGTGAGAGTGTGAAAAATGGGATTCAAGAGCACAGGCTGGTCTAACCACTGTGCAAACCAGCTTCCCTGAAGTGCTGGTTTCAACCCACTTACCGCTCCTCACTCCTGAACCAGAGAGTCCTCAATGTTTTCTAAACCTATTTATCCTGGCTTCTGTTTAACTTTGCAAATAGAGGGCGGGGAGGAATTACTCTGCCTACTCGATCGGGATGCCAAGCTGATTTTTCTTACTGTGATTGTGGTTTGAATTCCAAGGTTGAAAGTAATGCTTGGATGCAGTCAGATAGTCATGTGCTTCAGCAGTGAAGAAGAGGAAATATAAGATTCCCTTGCCTGGATAAACTAATCAAGCTTGGGTAATGTTTCTATATTAATGTCCTGTCCCAACAATTTTCATTGGAATGTTCCCCATTTTGGTTCATGGCACAGACTTGGTTGTATAAACACCCTTTAACACACACAGAGTCCCTTGCCACTTTTTCCTCTGCTATTTTTATCAGTGTTGATGCTGCAGTGTCTATTTCATCATACAGAAAGGCAAGTTGTCAGTATGAGCTGCTGACACTGAGTGCCTATTCCAATTAGAAATACTGTGTGTGGTGCTACATATATATTTCATATATCTTTTCAGGGGCAATACACGAAAACATCAGATGCTGCTTAAAATCTCTGTAGGAATCATGCCAGTCACAGAAATGAATCTTAAAGTGTATGATAGTCTCCTGTTTAAATTAATCACTTTTCTACCCTCCCATCAGATACTGTGGTGTTCATATCCTCTCTATATCTATATATTAAAATTTCATTTACACTAGTAACCCAACAAGTGATTTGCTAAAAAAATATGCAGTGTGTATATACATTGTATCTCTGATTCATCATAGCAAATTTGCTTGGTTTGTAAGTAAAATTAGGTAACAGTTCAGCAAACTCACTCTGAATTCTGCCTGTAAAGCTGCACATTTTCCATCTCTTGCGTTATCACTAGTAATAGCGATTCTATAAGGCAAATAATTCCCTTTCTATTCCCTTGCAATCCTGTGCTACGTGGGTGTCATTGAAAGCACAATATAAAGACAGAGGGTTGTAGGATTGATAAAGAGAAGAATCCAGCAGCTGATCTATACTTCAGTTCTGTGTCTGTTTCAGAATTAATCCTTAGTCAAGGTCAGTTAACAAAAAGAAGTAACTGACAAGATCAGAGTTGAAACTTGAAAATAATTGTAATATGGGACTTGTAATTAACGATAAAGGATATCTTCATACTCTAAAATGGGAACCACACAGTTTTCTATAGCCAAACATCTCTATCTCATCATTGCCCATCACCACATTATCTTACTGCTTTACAAACTTATTATCATACCACAAGAAGATCTCTATTTTTCAAAAATGTCTGTTTCTATAGATGTTTAAAAATAATGCAAATATCCCCTTCTTGAAATGTACTTAAATACTGGAGATGTACCTGAGATGTACCTAAAGTAAATATATATCCTGCAATCTATTAGCCTGGTCAGAGCCAGAAATCCAAAACTTCCTGGAGCGCTGGTCCCAGGAAGAAGCCCTACAGGCCCTGCAGACACGCTACAGGAATGCAGACATCTACGAGTGCTTGGCTCAGGGACTGGCCACCAAAGGACATCATCCCCGCACCATGGCACAAGTCAGGGCCAAGGTAAAGGAGCTGTGGCAGGGATATGCCAGGGCCCGGGACTAGAGCTCCCACTCCGGGGCAGCCACCGAGACCTGTTCTTACTACCAGGAGCTGGAGCAGATCCTGGGCGGTGATGAAGCCCAGACTCCACTGCGTGTGGTGGAGTCCGGGTTACCCCACCACATCGTGGACCGACTCCTCCTGAGGGAGAAAGACCAGGCAGGAGAGGTAGGAGAGCTGCACCAGGAGGAGGAGGAGGAAGAAGGGACCAAGTCCCCAGAGGCCTCCCAGGTGTCCGTGGACATCAGGGAGAGAACATCAGGTGAGTGCTTTGAGGGGTCACCACACCTGGGAGGTTTGGCAGTGTGGGAGGCCAGCTAGCCCCATTGCCACTGTGGGGCCCCTGTGAGGCTTTCAGGCCATTGCCCAATGCACACGCTGTGTCACGAGTAACACCCCTGAGTCTCCTGTCCAAAGGAGAGCCCCTGACAGCCACGGCATGCCCTTGGGGACAGCAGGTATGCACACAGACATTGATTGTCTCCTCCTCTTTTCCTCCGCAGCTGGACCTTATACCCAACCACACCTGCCCCACCCCCATCCCAGACCCGTGGCACCCACAGGCACTGGTGGGTCTACATGGACCTGCTGAGGAAGCACATAGTGGCCCTGCAGGACTGAACAGGACCCTCCAGCAGAGGATGGAGGCAGAGGCCAAGTGGTGCACCAGGTTGCTGGACAAGCTGGTTCAGCAATGCACTGACATCTGTGTCACAATGCGGGAGGTCTTCACCTTGCCTGCCCCTGTCACGGGCACCGCTCCTCCAGAATGCCAGGCCCCTGCTCCTCCAGCCCTCCCTGCTCCTCCAGCCCTCTCTTCCTCCCAGCCCCTCCTGCTCCTCCAGCTCCCCCTTTTCCCCCAGCTCCCTCCTGCTCCTCCAACCCCCCTGCTCCTGCAGCCACCCCTTCTCCCACAGCCTCTCCAGTCCCATCCTTCCCTCCCAACCCCTCCTGCATCCGAGCTCTCACAGGCCCAACAGCTGCCCCCCCACCAAGGCCAGGACTGGCTCTCGCTCCACCCAATCCCAAGGCCATGGCTATGCCAGGACAGAGGAAGGTGGCAGGACCCTGCGATCAGGGAAGCAGCGACGTACTTGAGCCCCCCTCCCCCGTCCAGGTTTTCAGTCCCCCTCCAGGTTTTCAGTCCCCCTTCCTCCCTCCAGGTTTTCAGTCCCCTACCACCCCAGTTAAAGGTCATTTCAGTTATATAACAAAATCTTTATTTCTGAGTGAAAGATTTACCTTGTCTATAAACATTTGAACAGTAAACAGAGATTTTTTAAAAACAGTTAGCACATTTTCTTTACTGATAGTGTTTCTAATAAAAAAACTAATGTCTGTGTACAAAGAAAACCCGGTGTGTATGTATTCTTCATGGGAAGAGAGTGAGGGTAGTGGAGGGACAGGTAGGGATGGGCCAGGCCAAACCCCCCATGGGGGACGACCTGGGAAGAGTCAGTGGGCTCCTTCTAAGATTCTCTCCCTCAGGGCCTCTCGGACTTGGACACCAGCCTGATGAGCCTGGTGGGCGGCAGCTGTCTGGGGCTGCTGAAATGGCCTCTCCTTGCCATCAGCACCTGTTCCCCGCCCCAGCAGGAAGGCCTCCCCTTTCCTCTCCACCAGGTTATGGAGGCATACGTAACATGTGGCCACCATCTCTGGGATATTGCATTTCCCCATCTCCAGGCATGTGAGGTGGCAACGGAACCTCCCTTTCAAATGGACAAAGACACATTCCATCTGGATGCGAGCCTGGCTAAGATGCGTGTTGAAAAGCTCCTTGCTCGCATCCAGGTGTCCGGTGTAGGGCTTCATGAGCCACGGCATCAGGGGGCAGGCCGCGTCGGCCACTATGCACACTGGCATCTGCACGTCCACAAGTGCAAGGTGCCGCTGGGGGAAAAATGTTCCTGCCTGCAACCTTTGGTACAGGTAGGTCCGGAATATGTGGGCACCATGTGCCCGCCCCGACCACCCAACACAAATGTCCATAAAGTATCCCTGGTGATCGACCAGGGTCTGCAGAACCATTGAATAGTAGCCCTTCTGGTTTATAAATTGGGCTGCTCGATGAGGCAGCATGCAGATTGTGATGTGTGTCCCATCGAGGGCTCCTCCACAGTTTGGGAATCCAAGGGTGGCAAACCTGACAATGATGTTGTTCAGGTCCCCGAGATGGACGAGCCTCTTCAGCAGCTCCGCATTGATGATCCTCAGCACCTGCAGCACGAGAAAAATAGACAGAAACCAGGGAGTTAGACAGGTTACCTAAGCATTTGGGAGGAGAACCTTCCCCCCCTCTTATCAGGACATCCCCCTCCCCCGCATCAGTGCAGGGGTGGCTGAGGAGCGGCCTCCGAGTGCCACTCCATCCCCCACTCCCTCTTGCCCTTGCCTGGCAGTCCCCCTTTCTCAGCCTCCCCCCCCACACTCAGCAAGGCCTGTCCCCCGACAGAGACTTACCTCCACCAAGAGGGCCCCAATGGTAGAGCTCCCCATGCCAAACTGGTGTTCCACAGAGCGGTAGCTGTTGGGGGTGGCCAGCTTCCTCAGGACAATTGTGATCTGCTTCTGCAGGGGGATGGTGGGCCGGAGCTGGGTGTCTTGGTGGTCCAGAGCAGGGGCGAGCCAGGCACACAGCTCTAGGAATGTGGCCTTCCACATCCGGAAGTTGCGGAGCCAGTGGTAGTCATCCCAGAGCTGCACGACAAGCCAGTCCCACCAGTCTGAACTCGTCTCATGCCTCTAAATCTGCCGATCCCCAGAAAAGTTTGGGGGCAAGGACAGAGCTCCTGCATCCCGGAGGAAGGTCTCCTCGGTGCGGTCCGGGTCCATATGGGGCAAGAGATTCATGGCAGAGTCATATAGATGCAGCAGAAGCTGCAGTATGGCAGCGTGGGGCCATCGCCTGCTCAGGGGCAGCTCAGGCTCCATGGCCAAATAAAAGGTGAAAAGCTGAAAAAAACCCTGCAAATAAACTGCTGTGGTGTCCGAGGAAGCAGGGCAACCAGAGCGAGAACTGCAGCAGCTTTGCTTTCCCTCTAGGAGGTAGGCAAGACAGGAGCAGGAGCAGAGCAACGGCTGTCCAGGGGGATTCCTTTAAGCTCGCATCTCTGCAAAGCGATCCCCACCCTGGAAATAAAGGCTGCCCCCATGGCCTGCCAGAAGCACTTCTGGGTGCCTTCCTTTTTCGACAGAGCATCTGGCAGTCTGGATGCACTTTTTCAAAAAAGCAGATCGATTTTTCGATTTGAATAATGTAATCTAGACGTTCTTTTTTGGCAGAGGCTTTGTCGACAGATACTGAGGAGTCCTGTGGCATCTTAAAGACAAAGGGTACGTCTACACTGCAATGCCAGAGGTATCCTGAAATAGCTACCCCACGTCTTTTGAATGTGTTTGCTATTACAAAATATAGCAGATCCGCTATTTCAGCATTCCTGTAAACCTTGTTCCATGAGGGATCAGGAATGTCTCAAAATAGTGCATTATTTCAATATTTGGCGCTGTGTAGTGTGGAAGAAAACATTGTCCTCACTCTGAGTTTGTAAGCAACAAGTAGCCAGAGGCAGTTTTATTACGAGCTGCAGCAAGGGAAAAACTGGTTCGGACAGGGGGGGTCCCCCCCCTCACCGAGGCAGATCTTCGAATACAAGCAATTATGAAGCAGTTTATATACTGTCTATTACATATAATAACAATAACAATTAGTCTCCTTCCCATTACAAACACCAATGGCTAACAGTTATTTAGTTCCACCCAGATGCTCCTTATCTCAAGGTCCCTACCAGAGTCAGCATTCTATCCTTATCTCCGTATGGAGGCGAGAGGCGAAGGCAGCGTCTAATTACAGATCTCGCGTTGTCAGGCCACAGACTTAGCCTGACTCTTGCTCTCTTGTTAACAAGACCAAGATGGCTGCACACAAATTCCCTTATTCCCTTTTACTGCCTCCACAGTAGACTTGCGTAGCGCAAATCGTGTATCTTATTTTGAGTTAAGGGTGCAGCATAGACACACCCTAAAAAAAACAGATTTATTTAGGCATAAGGTTTTGTGGATAAAAACTCTTCATCAAAGGCATCTGATGAAGAGGTTTTTCCTCACAAAAGTGTATGCCCAAATAAATCTGTTAGTCTTCAAGGTGCCACAAAGACTCCTCGTTGTTTCTGATGATCAGGACATTTTAAGATGGGCACCCAAAATCACTAATCTTTTTTCAAAATATTGTAATGTATCATCCCTCGGTTCATGTCAGAATAGTGGTGCTATCCTCACAGAAGTTTTGGAAGCCTTTTTCATACATCGCTAACTTTTCACATTTAGCAGCTGCCCTGCCACTGATCTGCCACACACCATCTATCCAACTTCTCCTTTTTCATCTCCTGCTATGATGATTTGCTACCATTCCTTTCATTATAACTTTCTCAATATTATTTCCTTCCCTACATTTGATATATAACTTTGAGCTTGTTGATATCTAACAACACGTCTCTCCACTAATATTTCTAGTACATGGGTTCATTTTACATAGTCCTGTATTTTGTTTCAGCTACACCAGACTAGCACAGCTACATTTCTATCACTTTACAATCTAGTCTCTCACAAAACTCATCTTCAAGAGGCAGAAAGCATTCTTGGCGGTGTAGTCTCCATATTCCATTGAGATTAAATGGGCATTTTTACCACTTTGTCTGTCTGTCTTTATTTGCCAGGCATGTAAATGGGTTTTTCTTTGTCTTTGGTCACATTCAAGGAAGTGAAAGCAATTTTCTCTCATCCGGAAGAAACTTTAAATACGTTAGGCATTATTCCAGCACATCTGTATAATAATGTGGATTGATCATACATATACCACACAAGTACATTCATGATCAGTGAGTTACTAGTTTCTAATAGCACATTAGATTATGCTTTTTGGGACTATGGGATCACAAGTATTTTAGGTGTAGTGAGTATGTCAGGCCTGACAATAGTAGCTGACACAAAGGAATAAATAACTAGTAGGCCTTTGTGCCACAAACATTTTTTTAGCCTGCACTATTTTTTACAATGAAGTTCTCCATTTATATTCTATCAGGACTTATTCAGATTCATCACCCAATTTATTCTGGACATCCTACTATTTAATGTGTCTCAAATTTAGACCAAACCAGAAGAATACGAATGGACTGCATAGAAGGATAATCATATCTAGCTGATGGAGGAAAAGGGAGAAGCTTTTGGCACTGCTCCAATAATAAGACACATCAGTTTAATAACATTAATTTACATCTACTCAGCACTGTCATTAGCTACACAATACCGCAACACTTTCTTTTTATATATATTTTTTAATTTTTGCCATTTGCGTACAGCCTACTTCTAACTGAGTGGTTTTGAAATGCTTTATCTGAGGTTCTATTCCCATTTGTAGATATTAGGATCACATGCATTGATGAATAATAATGTAATGAGTGACAAGCGCAAAACAATAGGGTGGCTGATTTGGTATAACAATGTTTCTCTTAAACAATAGGTTATTTGATCAAATCATTCTGAGTGGGGGGAGGGGGGGCGAGATGGAATTACAAAGGATGAGCTCCTAACTGAGATACAGACAATGGGTTGTGCGCTTAAAGCAGCTGCAAGAGAAGCGGGCTTATTGTATTCTATTTTAATGCCTCAAGTCTCTACACTAGATACTCATGGTTTTGTTTCCCAGCTTAAACTAGGTGTGCTCACATCTGTTTATACGCGGAGAATATATTGTAGTTTCAGAACAATATATTCTATATGTGTATCTTATTTCTTTTATAGAGGTTTTTTCCACCTATTTATTCAGTCATCATGAATATATTGGATGAAAAAATCTATTAATGTAAATTGCTAACTGTGACATCACCACTTGGTTCAGTGAAAAAGAAATGGACTATTACATTAAGAATGAAAGGATTGATTAGGTGGTATCCTAAAAAAAATGAGATATATCTAAATACATATGTATCCTGCAATTTATTATTAATTGCTGTGTGTCAAACTAGGGTATGTCTAAACTACACGGAGCCATGTAGATTAGTCAGGACAGCAAAGGGAAATGAAGCCGCAATTTAAATAATCATGGCTTCATTTAAATCAAAATGGCCACTGCACTGTGCCCATCAGCTGATTGTTGGCTCAGCACGGTAGTCTAGACGGGGATCTGCAGACCCCAGAACCCTTTGTCATCAGATACTTTATGCCTTGTGAAACAAGGCTTACAGAATCTGTTAACGAAGGGTTCTGGGGTCGGCAGATCCCCATCTAAACTACGGCGCTGAGCCAACAATCAGCTGATCGGCACAGTGCGGTGGCTATTTTGATTTAAATGAAGCCATGATTGTTAAATCGCAGCTTCATTTCCCTTTTCCGTGTAAACTAATCTACATGGATCCATCGACGGAGCCATGTAGTTTAGATGTACCCCTGGAGACCTTAAACAAAATACAGGTCCTGTGTGAAACAAAGCAAATTCTTCTCTGCAGAGATGACTTACAGTATGTGTTGTGAAGAACAACAAATTTGAAATGTCGATTGCCTATGATGCTATACATTCCAGCTGTTTGGTGTTTTGTTTTGCTGATGAGGAGAAATTGCATGATATTTGCAAAACTTGGCTAATCTTCTACTGGAAAACTGCTGGTTTATCTAAAGCTTTGCCATCTATTTTGATGACTCTGTCATAGACCATTAATGTTTTGGGACAAGACCCTCAGCTGATGATAATAAGTGTATCTTCATTGATTTAAGTTTACCACTGTATTTTATTATTGTTTTTTCTAATCAGTTTAATTTTTCATTTCAACTCCCTTTCATTATATGTTACACATCTTAGCCAAAAGCAATAGGTATTTCAGTGGAACAATTAAAGCATAACAATTTACTGGACCAGTCTGATGACCTGTGATTAAACAAGTACTACCTTTGATTCTGAGAAAATTTAAATATGAAAGTAGCTAAAATGATAGTGTCATTGTAGAGGTCTATGTGAATTCTGGCTGTTCCCTGAACAATTCTGCAGAGAGCCATTGCTAAAATGCCAGAGGTTAAGATAAAATATTCCTAGACACATGAGACACCAGGGGAGACAAGAGAGTTTAATTACATGAGTCCTTGTTTTCACTTCAGGGATACAGACCTTTGATACTAAAGTTTTATGATTGGTTTGGAACTCAGCAATGTTTGCTTTTTTTGAGGGCAATGGGTGGGTATATGGGTTTTTTTGTTTTTGTGAAGCTCCTTTCTGGTTTCTGGTTTTCTTTACTGTAGACGCTTCTGATCAAGAGAAGCATACAGTTTTGCTTGTGTCTTTACTCTGTCTATATAAACTAGAGGTGAAATCAGTGGCAAAACTTGCACAGACTTCCGTGGAGCCAGTACTTCACCCCAGCTCTTTAGAAAACATCCCTCAAGAAAAATTAATTTAAACTCTGTGGTATTAGAGAATGTTACAATGTCAATAAAATATTGACATTGTTTTTTCCCATCTCCGCCATTTTAGCATACACATGCAGCCCTAGTACTGAAATGAAAAAGTATGTACATGCTTATTTTGCCACATTAAGTAGTACCATTAAAGTTAATAGTACCATAAAGTTAAAGCAAATACTGCTGGACTGGGCCTTAAACTTAATTAGGAGGAGAATGTTGATGCATAAGATCTGGATGTATTTCTTCTATGCTTTAACTCTTAAAATAATTTGTCATAAACAGCACTTTCTTACTAGTTTTTCTTTCTATGTTCAGCGAAGGTTACAGAAATATTTGCTTATCTTCCAATTCTTACAAAAGAAAAGGGGGTTCATAATTTTAAACATTGTAATTATATTGTAATAATTTATCTACTGTCTTTTACTAGCTATGATGGAGAACACTGGTATTGTCAGTTCTAGGAGGAAGAAAAAACACATGGCAAGTATTGGAGAAATGGAAATTGAGACCATTCCTCTTCCAACTCCTACTCATCTTTCTGTGTTTATTGGCTCATAGTCTAACCAGGTATGCAGTCCTAAGGATGTCTCTGTCAACAAGCATGACCAACTATCATAAACTAGGTGATAGTGCTATAAACCAAAAATTACAAGAACAACATAGGAAGACACAATCAAGAACACTTCTCTATTTCTGAATGAGCTCATACTCCTTAAGCAGCTGCCAAATCCTGATTTTCATCTCCAAAGAATGAAAACAGTAACAGTCAAGTAAAGAAGAAAATATGTGGAAGGAGAGTTAAAATGTAACTGTTGGGTGAACTCATGTTTTAAGGTGTAGAGAGCAGTTGTAAGTTCACTGATTATGAAGATGTGTTCTACAGCTTAAGCAGAATTCCTGAGTTTCAGGATATTGACATCTATAAAGTACCAAGATGGCGGCACTTTGTTTGAAATGCTGATAGCGCTGTGCCCATTCAAATAAATAATTCATGATTCAAACAAGAGCTAGATCAAAATAATTCATGTACTTACCTTCTAAATTAATTACCCAAGACAATAATATCTTCTGATAATGTGTATACATTACAAACATAAACTTTGCAACCTTATCTTATGCATTCTTCTAGCCCTTTCTCTGTCTTCTCTCACAGCTGTTTATGGGTTCTCTCATATTATAGCTAAGCCAATGCTCAGCTTTGAAAACCCTTAGTCATTTGAGCAAGCTCATCACACCACCACCAATGGGATTAGTATTAATTATTCATTGTAAAATATGGTCGTACACCGCCACACCTGGTTGTTGCTTTTTTATATCCCCATCCTTTCAAAAATACACATGCAAGCCCCATTTCTTAAAAAAACAACTTATGTATGTGTTTAACTCTACTCACATAAGCAGTACCTTTGAAGTCAAGCTTTTCAGGATCAGGTCCTTAGCTATTAACCCACCCTCAAGAGTCAGGCCATGGGTATATATCTCATATAATAGTTTTATAGCATGTTTATTATCTTGGCTAGAGTGATTCCTGGTTTACACTAGCACAATTGAAATGAGAATTTTTCCCCGATTCTATTTTTCCTGTATATGAAATGCAATATGTGCCTATGTCCACTTTTAAGGTGTGTTCCGTGCCCCTAGGAGTTTCATGGTTCTGGGGAGAGAGCTATATCTACAGCCAATAGGATCTTCAGATATGGCAGATGTCTTGTGTTTGAATGAATCTTCTTTCTTCTGTTTATGCCTGACAGTTGATAGGTCACAGAATTACCCAAACATGAAGGCTGTGTCTACACTGGGCCACTTATTCTGGAAAAGCAGGCGCTTTTCCGGAATAAGCTGCGAGCTGTCTACACTGGCCGCTTGCTTTTCCGGAAAAGCAACGATGCTCTACTGTACAAAATCAGCCGCTATTCCGGAAAAACTATTCTGCTCCCGCTCGGGCATAAGTCCTTATTCCGGAACACTGTTCCGGAAAAGGGCCAGTATAGACAGCCCAGTAATCTTTTCCGGAAAAAAGCCCCAATCACGAAAATGACGCTCGGGGCTCTTTTCCGGAAAAGCACGTCTACATTGGCCACAGATAGTATTCCATTTTAAGCATTTCCGGAAAAAGGTGCCAGTGTAGACGTAGCCGAATTGTCCCTCCATACCACTCTTTAACCCCTCTTTAACTCTAAAACTACAGCTGCAGATACTGCTCTGTGTGTGTGTGTGTGTGTGTGCAGATACTGCTGTGTGTGTGTGTGTGTGTGCGTGTGTGTTGGCTGCTTCAATCATATATAAAACTTGAAAAACCAGGTCCTATGACTCCTTCTCTGAAGCTGAGCCCATGGAATGGGAGAGGGGTACATTGGCTGAAGAGAGGTGGGCAGGAAAAATGGAATGCAGGCAGGCATTTGTCATATGGGATACAGTCCTGGGGAATTTTTAGGCAGATGGAAGTTTGAGCAGTCTACTCTCTGGTCAAGCAGAGAATCAGTGAAATGTAATCTGCTCCTTGATTGGCATCTCTTATTGCTGCATCAAATAAAAATTAGACACAGAGTGTCTAGCTCAATTGCTTTGAGTTCTTGATAAAAGAGCAATGTGATATATGCCATCATGTGCCAGCAATGTCTGTCTGCGATATATATTTGACAAAGTGGTCAGACACTTCACCAGAGAATTAATGCTCACAAATCAGACATCTCCACACAGAGAAACCTGTTGGCCAACATTTCAACCAAACTGGCCATTCCCTAAAGACCTGACAACATGCTTCTTACTTCAAAGAGACTTTAACATCAGATTACAGAGGGAGTCTTCAGAACTTTTATTTATGCTAAAATTCGACATGTTACGAATAGGCCTTAATTTAGATTATAATTACTTTACACATTAGAAAGACATCCTCCCCACCTTTTGATATTCATAGTAACTCCAAATTAGCCACTTAATTGACTCTTACAATAAACAATTTCCTCCTTCCTTGTCTCTTCCTCATCCCCTCGCCCCTACCTTCTATTCTATGTAACTGTTTTGTTTACTTCTTCAGTGTATCCCTCTGTTATTTAATGGTCATGCCATTTCACTTTCAGAATATGATCTGAAGAAGTAGGTCTGCCCCACAAAAGTTCATCACCTAATAAACCATCTTATTCATCCTTAAAGTGCTACATAACTGCTTTTTTTTGTTTTACCAAGATCAGACTAACATGGCTACCTCTCTGTTACTTGATAAAAGAGAAGCAGCTATGCACACAGATATTTAAAGAGGATCACACTTCTCATCCAAACCTAGAAGAGCCTGGGACAAAGCAGGAGACATACAAAACTTAGATAGTCATCCCATGCTTTGACTATACTAGCAGCTTTTCTCATGGGTGCAGTGATGGGAACTGCTGACACCTAAGATGGTTCTATCACGACTGGAAGAGTTTGGTGCCTCTTTCAATGAGCTAGATGTTAGTGATTGTTTTGCCCCGGGACTTTGTTCCTTAGGGTGTGTCTAGACTACAGGGTTTTGTCGACAAAAGTGGACTTTTGTCGATAAAACTATACCTGCGTCTACACTGCCGCTGAGTTCTGTCGACATAACGTCGACAGAACTCAGCAGTTTTGTCGACGGCTGTAAACCTCATTCTACAAGGAATAATGCTTTTTGTCGACAGAGTTCTGTCAACAGAAGGCGTTATTGCATCTACACTGTCCTTTGCATCTACACTGTCATGTCGACAAAGCAGCTTGCTTTTTCGACAGAACTGGATGTTGTCTAGACGCTCTTTGTCAACGGAAGTTTTGTTGACAGTATCTGTCGACAAAACTTCTGTCGACAAAAGCCTGTAGTCTAGACGTACCTCTAGAGGTTAAATAAGTTGTACTAAAATATGGTGGGGATCAAAGCAAAATGACTAGAAGAAAAGAGGTAATATTAGCAAATTTACCTCTTAGCTTTGTGGTGAAGGAGGCAGCTTAAATCTGCACTTACATTCAACAGCACAAAGTGGGAAGCTCCTAAGAACCAGAAGACTTTTTTCATTACAGCAGGAAGTGACAAATTACAGAAACACACATGAAATTATTTCTTTGGGTTTAACATTCAATAATATAAAATGATACAGTACAGTTAATGTGTAAGATAATGCATCATGGTCTAACCAGTGTGTAGCAATGCTTTCTTCTTTTGCAGTGAATTCCTGCAAAATATACTTTTATAAACATTTGAGTGGGAGTATCTAAGATACATATATGCTCAGCACAAGATCAATTTTAGTGATACTATTTTTTGCTGACAACATAACTATTTCCTGTTGACTCTCTGACAGATTCTTATGCTTAAGCATCCATCTCCTCTTCCATCAGTATCATACATTCATAAAGCCTCGCTTTTTCTGTTTCTGATGCACATTCATCCATAATACATCAGGCAAAGACATGCTGAAAATAGGCTTTTTTGAATGGACAACAGTATATGAATAGTTGGCATCATCCATAGCAATTATCACTTCAAGCCCCTTCACTTCCCAAAAAGTTTGACACGTGGCCATCTGCCCTCTTTATTTTGGAGCCATAGTTCTGATAGTCTTTGAATTTACAACCACAATTTCAGCCTTAAGAAATCGAAATGCCACACAAAATGTATTCTCTGTTTCAATGCTGGCTTTTCTTTTAATGATTTTTGTTTTAATATAGGCCTCTATTTTGTAGAAAAGAAGATGGAATAAGAGAAAATTCCAAAGCCTGCATTATTTCTCATTTGATCAAAAATCTTCTCAAACCCTGCTTTCTCCCAATCATTCTACAGATTAGTTTCACTGCACAAGAGTTAATATAGGACATATTTCAAAGAGAAGAATATAGCTGGAAATTAAATATCAAAATGAATAACATTTTTGTCCTGGTGATTTAATATCCTACACAAGCAATCAATACTTTCCCCATTATTCTATCAATTGTATGCTACATATAGCTATGGGTTTTGTGGAAAAATATTTTATTGCAAGTGTTTTCCAATGTCTTTCTTTTGATTTTTAAGGGTTATTTGGTAAAACAGCACTAATGTAATAATGGATAGATGTTTCTTATTATTCAGAACTTCTTTAAAACATGAACCCTAACTTTTTAAATGTCACCTTAAGTGAGCCATAGAACAGACTATTTGAAAACGTAGGATTCTCCATTAGAGCAGTGGACTATAAGTTAATAATTATGTGATTTAGTGCTCATATAGCATTTTTTTTCATCCATAGATGAAAAGGCATTAGGACTTTTTAATTCTGTTCCTGTCTCTGACAAAAGTGTTGATCCTATAGATCGTCTATACAACCTGTGCCAGTAGAAACCCCAATTGATTTGAGTAGGGCCCTGTACAGGTGTAAGAGTCCTCTGGCGTGGAAGAGTTTGCAGGATTGGGCTTGTGTGATTTTTTTTTAAAATAAGTCATCTAACTTTTCCATGCATGAGGTTAAACATCTGCAAAATGGGTACAATAATATTTTGCAATATAACAAATTAATTGTGGGGCTTACTGTCATTATTGAACATTGCAGAGTGCTTAATATGCTGATCTTTATAGGTTCGTATTCTGTCCTGGTCACCTTAGTATATGAGTATCTTCTATCTGCATTAAGTGGCTTCACTGATGTAAAATGTTCTAGATAAAATAAGTGCAAAGCATTGTTATTTCAGTTTTAGTAACTGCTATTTTTGTAGTCAAATTATTCATCTTAACATTTGAATATAATGGAAAAATAGAATGAAAATCATTTAATTTATACATTATTTCAAACATTATATGCATTCATTTAAGGGACACTTTCTTTTCTTCTATGAATAAATATCTTGCTGTAAAGTCAAAGTTAATCTTTGCTTGCTATTTTCCTTTCTTATCGTAAAACAGACAAATGTTCCCTGCAGCCAAGTGTGGTATAATAGAGCATCTGCCTCTATATGAACAAACTGCCAGATAGCCTTTGTGAACAGTCAGTTTGTGCATTTGACAGGTTTATTACTTTATCAGTTATTTGCTCAAAGAGGGTTTTATTATATGAAAAACATTGACATGAACTGGGGCAGAGCATGTTTATTAGGGGGTTATAGATTCAATTTTTACTATTTGCTATGTGACTTTTTTATTAATATGATATGTTAACTTTTATAATGTACATTTGTTTAAACTAGTTGTGCTGTAAATAAAGGATTTCTCGGGATCAGGAGGAAGATGATCGGGGTTTTCTTTTGTTATAACACATTTCACACTCTGCTGCATAGCATGGGCACGTGGCACTTCATAATTACAGGAAAGTTAAGATTCAGAACTTTATGCTCCAAAAGGACAAGTCTCACATCACTTAAATGAAAGGAAAATTCCTGTTACTACCTGACCTAGTGTTCATTGTAGAAAATTAAATATACACTGAATCATGGGCTCAGTGGCTAGTAGTAGTATATATATTCTGTAAATATTTGTTTACATTCAAAAATGAATTGATTTTGTCAGTTTTCATGCTCATTTTGTATTCACTTTCTGCAAACATTCATGCTGTTGTTTTGCTTGCACAAATGCTCATGGAAAATGTTTCTGAAACGTTCATACTTCAGCATTCCCACCAGAAATGGTATTTTTTATAGGGGATGGAAAAGAAGTTAACATAGCAGGAGTGCAGGAATCCTAAAATCTCTGGCCAGTGTGCTAAAACAGGCAAGTGGCCTGGACAATGGATCAACTGTCCATTTGCAATTAGGAACAGGACCGTGTCACACATTCATGTGTGACTGGATCGAAGTATAAACCCGATTTTGTTTTGTGAATGCCATGCTAAACTGCACTGAAGCTTCATTTGATGCCTTTTAAATGCTATCTTGGACTGGAATTTGAAGAGGTGAGGAGGTCGGGAGAATTGCCTGACATATGAGAAGGGAGACTGGAATGTTATAAAAGGAAGGCTTTCTCATTGGTCTTTTGAGATAAGAGATCAGAATAAGGCAGCAAGATTGCTCAGGAGGAAAAAGAGGAAAGGAAAGTCTTAGAACCCCAAAAGAACAGACCAAATCCCAGAGGGCCCTTGGAGTGGTTGGGACACAAGAGAGAGAAAGGAATTTTTGTGATTTGTTGTTGTTGTTGTTTTCCATAGATCTCTTAATTTATTGTGTTTTCCCTTTGAGTAAAATGTGAGTAGCTTCTTTTGAAAGACATTCTTTTGAAAAATCTATGGGCCCTTGTTTCACTGTCACATGGCCCCAGAAGGGCAAGGCAGTAATCCAGAGCTCTAGGGCGATATTTACGTTTGTCATAGCTGCATCACACTGATACCTCACAGCATCCTGTGACAACCAACACACCCAGGTCTCTTGCTGCCTCTGTTGGTTCTAAATGATGATTCCTCAGTTTATAGGAGAAATTCTTCTTGTTAGTCTGTAAGGGTATGTCTACACTACCCTCCTAGCTCGAACTAGGAGGGTAATGTAGGCATACCGCACTTGCAAATGAAGCCCGGGATTTGAATTTCCCGGGCTTCATTTGCATAAGCGGGGAGCCGCCATTTTTAAAACCCCTCTGGTTCGAACCCCGTGCAGCGCGGCTACACGGGGCTTGAACTAGGTAGTTCGAACTAGGATTCCTATTCCGAACTACCCGTACACCTCGCGCTGCACGGTGTTCGAACCAGCGGGGTTTTAAAAATGGCGGCTCCCCGCTTATGCAAATGAAGCCCGGGAAATTCAAATCCCGGGCTTCATTTGCAAGTGCGGTATGCCTACATTACCCTCCTAGTTCAAACTAGCGGGGTAGTGTAGACATACCCTAAGTGACTGACTGTACTATTAGATTTTATTCCTCCAAAAGTACAACCCTTTTAGTCAGATCCCTCTGTGGTTCAACGTCAAATAGTTTACTGAAGAAAGAAATCAGGTTCTTCTGCCATGGCTAATATTGATAAATTCATGTAGCATTACATCCCCTTTCCACTTGCCTCCATGAATTGAATTACTCATTCAAAAGTTGTTCTAAAACCTTGCATAAAATCCAACATTAAGTAACTGGTCTGTTGTCTCCATCATTTTTTATTTACATATTTAAAAATATAGGTATAATGTTAGCTATTCTCCCCCAAATAGATAGCTATTAAAAATCCTTGCTACTGGACGAGCAATCTTGTGTGTCAGTATTCTTGGATGGAAATTAAATATCCCTCCCTCCACCTCCAGTGACCACACTCACAACGCATTAAGCCCTTTCAGTTTTTCTTCCTATTCAGATCCTGCCTTCATGTTCATGTTCATGTTCTGAATATCGTGATTATTGAAAATCACAAAAATATTTATTACATTAGCTTTCCACGCTACACAGCAGCCCAGCCTCATCCTTCCTTGTTCTTTGTTTCTTTATATAACTAAAAAAGCATCATATTTATTTTAATGTCCTTGGCAAGATCGAACTCAGCGTCACTTTTCAAAACTCTCAGTTTATTCCCAGATTTCCTGACCTCCAAAATGTAGCTCTCTTTGCTGAAGAATCCCTTTTTCCAGTCCTTGTAGGCTTTTTGCCTACTTCTGCTCATGCTGAGCTTTTCTGAGGCAGTTATTCATCTAGCTGCATCTGGAGCCTTTCCCAAGGAGATTTTTTCTCCTTGCTTGGCATGAAAATTGCTGTCAGTTTTTCTGAATATATAAATTAAAGAAATTCCAAGCCTCCTCCGTGTCTAAGTCTTTGAGCTCTTCAGTGCAGTTGGCTTTTCCAACCAATTCGCTTAATTACCCAGTGGCTACCTTTTTGAAATGAAAAAAATCATAGTTAACAACTTGGTTTTGATTATTCTTCTTTTTAATTTAAGATATATCCTTCAGTGCTGAAACTAAAGGGCTTGCAGTGCTGCTGTAGCCTACGGCTTGAAGTGGTTTCCACCAATAACAGGATCTACAGTTTGGTTCAATGTCATTCAGGACACCTACTGTACACATTGTTCTAATACCTCCAAGTGCATAAGCTCTTATTCATTTGAACAAGATTGTAACAACATGCACAAGCATTTTCTTTACATATAAATAAAAGAAAAAAATACTTTGAAACTATGTACCGAGTAAAAGCATCCATGGCCAGTAAAAATTAAACTAATCTAAATTTTGATAAGAGTGGTGACTTTGTAACCCTAAAATGTGGTGGAATGGAGGGAAGGATATGATATCTGAAATTCCCCCGCTTATCTTTCTTTGCACTAACATATATCTCTGATGCTACATCTACTCTGCATGCTTATTTCAGAATAAGCTATTCCGGAATAGTTATTCTGAAATAGCTTATTTCGAAATAGCACATCTGCACTGCAGGGAAGCCTCAAAATTAGTCTGAAGAAAGCTTCCCTAATGTAGACATGCTATCTCGATATAGAGCCCCAGGAGGAATGACATAGAATGGCCCGGGCAAGGAGCTATTTCGAAATAGCAGAAGTGGAGCATCTACACATGCCTTAATTTGAAATAACTATTTTGGAATAGGCGTTATTCTTCAGAGAATGAGGTTTACAGAAGTCGGAATAAGCCGTTCGTTATTTTGAAATTATTTCAGAATAATGGAATTGTTGTTTAGGTGCTTGCATAGTTATTTTGGAATAACAGCCATTATTCTGAAATAAATTTGCTGAGTAGACATACACTGAGAGACTCAAAGCTCAGATTGTCTTCAGTCCATGGATATCTTGAACTTTTCTGTTGATAAAACAAAAAAACAAAACAAAAATTGAAAAGTTTTGATTGGGAGATGTTGCTGAGGTGTTTCATGGGAGTTATATTTCAATTGTTCTGTGCCCCCATTCTCCTCTCAGTTTCTCTAACCAAAGTACGTTTTGTATGAGGCACTGTAGCCAGGGAGTTCTGTGATGCACTGAAGTAGCGCTGCAATAGGGAAGATCATGGAGCATCATGGGAAATGTAGTCCAGACAGGAAGCCTACCTCATAAAAGAGAATAAGGCCAAAGGACACCTGAATTACAACTCCCATGAGGCCCGCTAATAGCATTTCTGACTTTTTGTGAGCCTGGAGCAAGGCTTCTGTTTGGGAGACAGACTCTTTGGCTTAGGTCAGTTGGAGGAGTGTGGGCCTAAGGCTTGGTCTGTGCAAATTATTTTTCTATTAGGGGTTCTCAGCCAGGGCTTCCACAGAGAATGGAGAAATCACTCTTGCACTGCAACCAAGAGGAAACACTTGGCCTGGCAGACTAGGTGAGCATGTTTAAAAGCTGATTATTTTTGTTTTGAACTTTTCTGTATACTCTCAAAGGGAGTTCTTTGCATTTGGCTGCTAGGCCAAATTGCCCTACTTAACCTACTTACTGTGCCCTGATGCTCCAAAGGGTAAGTAATGCATTTACAATAGTAAAACAAATCTTACTTTATGGATTAAGTCAATCTTGGTTAAAGGCTTTTCTGTGTATACTCAGACCAATAAATCTTCACTCTTATGACTGTTCGCAATAGCTGAATAAAATAGGCCATGACTGTCTCTCTGTCAAAATGAGATTCTGAATTCACAGTTTCCATGTATACTTTGTCCCATCTTTTCCCCAGCCTTAGTTTAATTCATTGTATCTGGAGATCACTCTATATTGCAGTATTTATCTGTGGCAGAATCAATTCCAGGATTTGTCTCCTCTCCCCCAAAAGATGACAATACATTTTATTTTAAAAAGAGTCAGTCCCATTTGTTCTAGGTGAGAACTGGGCATGGATTTGTGCCAACAGGCTGATTGCTTTGGCTGAGACTTGGTGATGCTGGGGGCTGAGCAAAACAATGGCAAGGAGTTTAGCTGCCCCATTGGGAAGGTGAGTTTGCAAGCTTGCCATCAAAGAAGTGAGATTCCATTCTTGGCTGTTGATTTATGACCTGGTACCAGCACCAGGAAGTGTGTCCCTCTTTCATCTGCATTTAGTCAAGCAACTGCAAACTTTTCTTTAGGATGTGGACCTTGCAACTGTGATCCATGACTGTCAGTTCTAGTTTAGTCCACTGCAATATCCTCTAAAATTGGACTTTATCTTAAATCCATCCCAGAACAGGAGATGATGAATGCACTGGTGTCTATTAGTTGGGGCATGCAGTGTAAATGACCAGTGGCTAATGGGTTAATTAAAATAGGAAAGAGCCACAAGCCAGGGAGGAAGAGGAATTGTAAAGCAGTGTTGCTTACCAAAGCCAGAAAGCAGAAGGAAAGCTCTTCTCTCACTGTTGCTTAATTTAATTTGCAATTTTGATCTATAAAACCTAAATTACCTACAATTGCTCTATCCAATTGCTCTATCTTTCTCCATGTGCTACTGCCTCAGTTGCAATCAGTGGAGATATTCTGGCATAGAAGAAAGAAGTGTTAGAAAGACACGCCTGTCTCCTGGTCTCAAATAGCCCAAATGAGTTGAATTTCCAGGCATACTGCAAAGAGTTGTTTCTCTGACTCTTGGAGAGGTAGCTGGTTACAAAGATGTGGTACAATTATAATGGAGAGACTCTCTACAGGAGAGCTTGTTTGATTGCATATTTTGTTATGGGATGAATGGGAACAGGTTGCTGAAGTAGACATACAATATACTGAGTAGGTTGGAATTATTTTCAAAGTTCAAAATGTGAAATCTCAGATTTTAAAATTTGAGGGAGGAATAGAAAATATGTTTTCAATTATTTTTTTTCACAGGCTGTAACAAAGATGGTTATGGTTTTGTCAAAAGGGCTTATTATATAGGAACTGCATTTTTCTAAAAACAAAATATAAATCAAAATGTAACATAAATTCATCCAGTAGTTGTAAATTTCATTTAATATCTGTGTGTATGACATCTCATAAATGTACAAGGCCCAGTCATTCCAAAGCTTTTCTCCCAAGCTCATGGGACAATGAGCCATTATCAATTATAGTTTAAAGCTGTTATTCCAACCAAGCCATTTACAATTCATTTTAGAGTTGTTGAAGTTTTCTTTTAAAGAGCCTTTGAAGATTATAATGGATTTAATGGATTAATTTTTTTCCTGGTGGATTATTTTGTGCATTACAAATCCGGAATGAAGAGCTTTTGCATTTTTTCACTATAAACCAATCCCTCATGATTCCTTATGGATCCCTGTAGTCAACTCAAAACACACACACAAGGAAAGAATAGTTATTAGGGGATTTTTTTGTTACTGAGAGATTTATTAAGATTATATATCTCACTAACATTATAATAAGTATTTTGTTTTGTATTTTGATTAACCTCAAAAGGTTGATGAAGGAAAATACCCCATATATGCATTCTTATCTGAATTACCTGGACTTTTTGATCATATATTGTATTCAAAAACTTGATTCCTGGGAGTCTTTGTGTATTCTGCTGAAAAATACAGAACATGTATACAAATTTGAAATTAAAAGTGAGCTGTGTGTATGTGTGCATGCATGCATGCATGTACACATATATAATATAATGTGTCCCCAGTAAGCACATTTTCTCACTTCATTCAGATGCTTAACCATGCTTCCATTTCAGACTAAATTAAGGAGGCTAAAATTATAGTTTGATGTGTGGCACAAATCTATGGTGTGATAGTGAGCGGTGAAGAATTATACTGCCATGCAAAAATGGCTGAATCCCTGAATTGTTCCATTGAGTCTCTGAATTCACTTTTAGGCCACTTAACTTTTATTTTGTGAAATTGTATATTAGAATCATAGAACCATAGAGCTGGAAGAGACCTCAGAAGGCCATCAAGTCCAGCCCCCTGCCCAAGACAGGACCAATCCCAATTAAATCAACCCAGCCAGGGCTTTGTCAAGCCGAGACTTAAACACCTCAGGTGTGTCTACACTGGGCCACTTATTCCGGAAAATCAGCCACTTTTCCGGAAACGCTACACTGCTCACGCTCGGGCAAAAGTCCTTTTTCCGGAAAAGCTTTTCCGGAAAAGGGCCAGTGTAGACAGCTTTTCCGGAAAAGCATAAGAAACGGAAAAAAGCAGTTTGGACGGCGGGAGACCCCGTAGAAGCCGCAGACTTCCGCGTAATCTTCCGAGGGCTTAAAGAGCGCGCACGCTACTGGCCGCACGTGGCAGGAGCCCCCCCGGAGACCACCCTTCCCAGCTCTGCCACGTGGCAACTGTGCTGCCCAGCCAGCTCAGCACAGGCATGGCAGCTCCAGGTGGTCGTCAGCCACCGTCACCCGGGGCAGGGGAGGAAGCCCCCAGGGAGCTGGAGACCCTCCTGGACTTGTGGGAGGAGGAGGAGGGTCTCCATGACCTGCAGTCCCGCCGCCGGAACGCTGAGCTGTACACCCGTCTGGCACGGAACCTGGCCCAGCAAGGCCACCCCAGCCGCAACTGCGAGCAGGTGCACTCCAAGGTGAAGGAGCTGCGGCTGGGGTACGTGCGGGCCACGGAGGGGAGGGGAGCAGGACCCGATGCCTGCCCCTATTTTGAGAGGCTGCACTCTTTTCTGGGTGAGCCAGCCCCGCAAGCCCCAGCTGTCCCTGGAGACACCGGCCAGCACCCCCCCCATCAACCGTCCCACCGAGCCGGAGGAGGGAGACGACAGTGGCGGCGTGTCAGGAGAGGAGGCCAGCGCTGCCACCCAACAGGCCCCCTCCAGCAGCTCCTCTGTGGCCGGGGAGGAACCCACTGGTGAGTCTTTGAAGGTTACACTCCCAAAGGGTGGGGGACGGAGGGCAGGCGGAGGGCGGGGGGGAGGGAGAGCCAGGTGCCCGGAGGCGGGAGGGGGAGAGCATGTCACTCAGGCCACGTGAGCTACACGCTGCGTAGCATGAGGCAGTTAGCAGCACGTGCAACCACGTGCAGCCTGGTGACCGAGCGGCAGGTGGCCATGGCAGGCAGCTGCAGGGCACGCCTGGGACCGTGCTCCTCGCACACATTTGGCGGGACCAGGGGGAAGGGTGGATGCTGGCTGGAACCGGCCAGGGACTCAGCCCAGAGTCCGCAGCTCCACCAAGGGGTGCAGCACAGGGAACAGCACACTGTCCCATGCCTGGCTGTGAGGCACAGCCAGCTGCTCCTGGGATAAGCGCAGCGTCACAGTCCTGTGACCGTGGACCCCCACCAAGCCCCTCACCTGATCTCAGTGCCTTGGCAGGTTCCCCGAGGGAAGTCCCCACTGTGGCCACACCTGTCCCTGGGCTACCAGGCTTGCGGGAGGAATAGTGGGAGGGAGAAGGGCCCCTGAGTTTTGCTGCAAGGATGGGGCATCCCCCTACCCAGTCACCCTTCTGGTTCTGTCCAGGAGATATCCCACGCGAGGGGATCTGAGAGCCCAGACCGCCACTGACAGGTGTGCTCCTAGACACTGCCGTGGGGATGCATCTCGCTCCCTGTCAAACACCACTGATTAGCCCAAAGCTTTTCACAGTCTCCACCGGCAGGGAGTTCCACAGGTGAACGCAGCACAAGCACCCTCCCGCCCTGCACGGGGCCAGGATACAGACCGGTGCTTACAATACTGGAGGGAGGACCCTACTCCAGGGGCGGTCCTCCTTGCCAACATACAACACGGGAGCAGGAGGGGAACTGAGTGGGCCCAAGCCACAACTGTGCGGTCACCTGGGCTCCGGGGTGGAGGTCATGAGGTGTGGGGACAGTGGACGGCCTGCCTGCCTGACCCGTCCTTTGTTCTCTTCCCTGCAGCGGGACCCAGCACCAGACCCGTGACTCCAGCAGCAGCGGCACCCCCAGCTGCCCAAGCCCGGAGGCCGAGGCTCCGACACCGGGACCAGCTGCTTCGGCGTCACGTCACCGCGGTGGAGGGGATCCAGACCTCAATTGCGGAGCGGGTGCAGGGGGACCA
Organism: Pelodiscus sinensis; assembly: GCF_049634645.1. Taxonomy (NCBI): domain Eukaryota; kingdom Metazoa; phylum Chordata; order Testudines; family Trionychidae; genus Pelodiscus; species Pelodiscus sinensis. The sequence continues at coordinate 14,611,846 of NC_134720.1, forward strand.
GGAGTGGTGGCAGGAGGGATGGGCTGCGTTCCTGGAGGAATGCCGCGAGATGCGCGCCACAATGGGCACCCTGACGGCACATTTAGTGCATGCCATCCACTATGGCATGGCCGGAACGCATGCCCCCGCCATCCCTCCCGGATCACAGCCCATGCCCCCTCCTACCTCTGCTCCTCTCCCAGCTCCTGCTCCTCTCCCTGCCCCTGCCCCTGCTCCTGCCCCTGCTCCTGACCCTGACCGTGCTCCTGCTCCTGACCCTGACCCTGACCGTGCTCCTGACCCTGACCCTGACCATGCTCCTGGTCCTGACCCTGACCGTGCTCCTACTCGAGGCCACCTCAGCATGCAGGCTGCCCCGACGCGGTCTGCCCAGCGTGGGCAGGTCCGCCCCCAGAGGGGCGCTCGCAGGGGCCACCCATCCCAGTAACTGCCCCCCCCCTCCTTCTCCCAGTTAATGGTCCCCTCCCTCCTTTGTAAATAAAAAGTTCTGTTTTCACTTGAATCTTGTGTGGTTATTGTGTTCCTCTAGTAACTGTAAAGAAATTATGTGAGATGCCAATTAGCCACTTCAATTTAACAGGGTTACAAATTGTAGACAACAAATTCATGGCTCTATCACCGGGGGGGAAGGGGGGAGGCCCTTTTTCAGTGGTCATTGGTTTGCGGCGCATAAAGAAATTCTGAGACTTTTCAGTAAAGATGTAAACCACAAACTATATTTACATAGCAACAAACAAGCAGAAATGGTTAAAAGATGCACAGTACAGATTCTAAAACGTAGTCTAGGCGCAGGGAGGACGATTGATGGTGTTGCTGGCCACCTCAATCCTTTGGTCCTTCCGGGCCTCAGGAGAGGAAGAGCCAGGAGATCCCTCGATGGGCGATGACAGCGAAGCTGGCCACCTCAATCCTTTGGGCCTTCCGGGCCTCAGGAGAGGAAGAGCCAGGAGATCCATCGAAGATGGCACTGACGTGAGCCCTCCGCACAAGACCCAAATCCTGTTGGCTGTTCTTCAGGACAGGCGATGGTGGCCTAAACCCTAACCTAACTTAAAAGAAAAACCCTAACTACGCCCGACGCATCTGACGAACAGACTCGATGACGGCCGATGTGCTGTGACCCGACGCTTTACTATTGGGGGGGGAGGTAAGGGGAGGAGGTGGGGAAGGGTAGGAGCTGGGACGGAGTAGTCTGGGGTGACCCAAGCAACCCTGCTATGGGGCTTGGGCAAACATGTCCACCAGGGCCTCTCTAATGCGCACCGCCTCCTGGCGCGCCTGGCGGATGGCAGCTGTGTCGGGCTGGTCCAAGGTCTGTGCCTCAGCTGCCACCCATGCCGGGAGGAAGGCCTCCCCACTGCGCTCCACAATATTGTGGAGTACGCAGCACGCAGCCAGCACCTCTGTTGCATTCTGCTCACCCATGTTGAGACGGGTGAGCAAACAACGGAAGCGGGCTTTTAAGCGTCCAAACGCCAGCTCCACTGGGTTTTGGGCCCGGTTGAGGCGGTCGTTGAACCGGGCCCGGTTCTGGTCCGGCTGCCCCGTGTAGGGCCGCATGAGCCAGGGCATCAGGGGGTAGGCCGCGTCCCCGACGATGCAGATGGGCATCGGCACATTCCCGACAGTCGAGTCACGCCGGGGGAAGTAGGTGCCCGCCTCCAACCTCTGAAACAGTCCAGAGTTCCGGAGGATGCGGGTGTCGTGTGCCCGGCCCGACCAGCCGCCGTAGATGTCCAGGAAGCGGCCCCGGTGATCCACGAGGGCCTGCAGGACGATGGAGCAGTACCCCTTTTGGTTCATAAAGTGGGCTGCTCGATGCTCCGGGGCCCGGATGGCAATGTGGGTGGCATCCAGGGCTCCCCCCCAGTTGGGGAACCCGAGGGCAGCGAAGCCGGCCATGGTCTCATCGACGTCGCACAGGCGGATGATTCTCGGTAGCAGGATGTCATTGATGGCGTGGACAACCTGCAGAAAGGTGCAGAGAAACACAAGGGAACACATTACATCCAGCCAGGGGTGAGTGTGCGCTCCCTTGGGTCCCCCCCTTGACTCCTTCTGTCCTCACACACACACACACATACCGACACACACCCCAGGGCCCATCTCGCCCCACATCTCCCCCCACCAGCGGGCCTGTGCAAAGGAGGGACGGCCGAAACCCCTGGGCGACCCAGCCTGGAGTCTTGGGTGTCCCTGGGCCTGGAGTGGAGCACCCTCCCCCTATCCCACTCCCCCTGGGACTTACCTGGATGACAATCACTCAAACGGTGGATCTTCCCACCCCGAACTGGTGTGCCATCGAGCGGTAGCTGTCCAGTGTGGCCAGCTTCCACAGCGCGATGGCAACCCTCTTGTTCACGGGGATGGGTGCCCGCAGCCGGATGGCGGTTCTCTGCAGTGCGGGGGTGAGCCAGGTGCACAGCGTCATGAAGGTCCGCTTCCTCATCTGAAAATTCCGGATCCACTGGTGGTCGTCCCATTGTCCGAGGACCACACGGTCCCACCAGTCGGTGCTCGTCTCCAAAGTCCAGATGGGCTGGTCTATGGTCGGGTGCTGATGCCACGCGGTTGCCAGGACCTCCCTGGTGAGGGAGTCCAAGGCGATCTCTGCCTCCTTGTATATGAACGCCAGGGCACCAGCCTGCAGCACAAGCTCCAGGCACCTGTACAGGTCCAACAGGTACATGGCCACCCATGTCTCCATGGCAGATAGAGCAGGGCAGACAAAAGAAGACACTGGGAAAAGCAGTTGGGGGCCAAAGGGTGGTGTCCCCAAAACTCACAGGGCAACCACCGACCTTGTGAAGGGTGCCGGAGCTCCCTGCGACCCTGGCAGAGGTCCCAAGGCACAGGAGCACGAGACCAACGGCTGCCCGGCGAGACCCCTTTAACCACGCATCTGGACGGAGCTCCGCCCCCGCCCCCGGAAAGGTCTGGTGGCCTTTGCCCTCTTCAAAATGGTTCTGGGCTTTTGCTTTTCTGGAAAAGCACGCCGCCAATGTAGACGCGATTTTCCGGAAAAGCGCATCGTTATCACGGAAACTCCACAGCCAATGTAGACGCTCCTTTTCCGGAAAAGCTGAAAACGGAATAGTATTCCATTTTAAGCATTTCCGGAAATTCATGCCAGTGTAGACGTAGCTCTCTAAGGATAGAGACTCCACTACTTCCCTATGTCACCCATTAAAGTGCTTCACCAGCCTTCTAGTGAAATAGTTTTTCCTAATATCCAACCTGGACCTCTCCCACTGCAACTTGAGACCATTGTTCCTTGTTCAGCCATCCATCACTACTGTGAAGAGCTTGTTTGGAACCTCCCTTCAGGAAGTTGAAGGCTGCTATCAAGTCCTCCCTCACTCTTCTCTTCTGCAGACTAAATAGACCCAACTCCCTGAGCCTCTCCTCGTAGGTCATATGCTCCAGCCCCCCTAATTATTTTGATTGCCCTCCGCTGGACCCTCTCCAATGCATCCCCATCCTTCCTGTAATTGGGGGCACAGAACTGGACACACTACTCCAGATGTGGCCTCACCAGAGCTGAATAAAGAGGAATAATCACATCTCTGGATCTACTGGCAATGCTCCTCTTAATGCAACCTTATATGCCATTAGCCTTCTTGGCTACAAGGGCACACAGTTGACTCATATCCAGCTTCTCATCCACTGTAACCTCCAGGTCTTTTTCTGCAGAACTGCTACTTAGTCAGTTGGTCCCCAGCCTGTAACAAGGCTTGGGATTCTTCCATCCCAAGTGCAGGACTCTACACTTCTCCTTGTTGAACCTCATCAGATTTCTTGTGGCTCAATCTTCCAATTTGTCTAAGTCACTCTGGACTCTATCCCTGCCCTCCAGTGTATTTACCTCTCCCCCTAGCTTACTGTCATCTGCAAACTTGCTGAGGGTGCAATCCATCCCCTCATCCAGGTCATTAAGAAAGACGTTGAACAAAACCAATCCCTGAACCGAACCTTGGGGCACTCCGCTAGAAACTGACTGCCATCCTGACATCGAGCCGTTGTTCATTACCCACTGGGCCTGACCTTCCAGCCAGCGTTCTATCCATCTTACCGTCCATTTATCCAATCCACATTCCCTTAACTTGATGGCAGGAATATTGTGGGAGACCATATCAAAAGCCTTGCTAAAGTCAAGGTATATCACGTCCACTTACTTTCCCACATCCAGAGAGCCAGTTTCCTCATCATAGAAGCTAGTCAGACTGGTCAGGCACGACTTGCCCTTCATGAATCCATGGTGACTATATTGTTAGGTATTAACTGGATTCCACTACAGCACATATTTCCATCTCTTATTTTCAAACTATGTATCTCTCTTGCAGTATGGGAATATGTTGTACTCCACTAACTATTCAAAAAGATCACTAGGCCATATCCTCAGTTAAAGTAAATTAATGAAGTCAATGAACTTGTACTAATTCCCAGCAGCCAAGTATCAAGGCCAGATAAATAGGTATGAACTTGCCTATTCCTGAAATCACGTGGATCAGTGGAGATGCCACAGGGAAACTGGATGAAGAGATTGATGGAATATGACTAACTCAGACTGACCAATTTAAGAACTTTGGAAGTTAAGTTATGGAAGACAGTAAACCCTAACATGAGATACAGACCAGGAGTCCTGCAAGATCATGGAACAACATCTCAGGAGTTGCATATGACAAGCATAAACAACTGCAACTGAAAATCTAACTATACAGACAAGTGAAGTGGAGGGGTAGTAGCATGGGTAGTCAAGTGAGGGCAGGTTAAGCACCTCTGGGTGTTCATGAAATGAAATGTGTTTGTGCTACAAAAAGTTATAAAAAGATTTCAAAATGGCTGCATTAGTCTGAAAGTCTTTCTGTCAAATGGCCAGAGGTGCCAAGAGCCCCCGTGGGCCCCTGGGCAAGGTGTGGTTGGGGTGGCTCTATGCTTCCACAAAGGGTGAGGCCTTGGACCGTAGGGGTATGTCTACACTACATGCCTCTGTTGGCAGAGGCATGTAGATTTGTTTGTTCAGCAAAGGTAAATGAAGCCGCGATTTAAATGATCGCGGCTTCATTTACATTTACATGGCTGCCACGCTGAGCCGACAAACAGCTGATCAGCTGTTTGTCGGCTCGCCGCTAGTCTGGACGTTCCCCCTGTCGACATCAAAGCCCTTTGTCGGCAGCCTCGGTAAACCTCATTCCATGAGGAATGATCAGCTGTTTGTCGGCTCAGTGCAGCAGCCATGTAAATGTAAATGAAGCCGCGATCATTTAAATCGCGGCTTCATTTACCTTTGCCTACAACCCTAATCTACATGCCTCTGCCGACAGAGGCATGTAGTGTAGACACAGCCTAGGGGTGGAGTGCCACCTGAGTACATTGTACCAGCCTCCAGGCAGCCTTCAGTGCCACTTGGATTGCGGTGCGCCCCACCCCTCAGTCCTTAGTGCTGCCCAGAGCATGCACCAAGACTTTGCATGCTCCCCACCCCCAGACCAATCGTGGGATGGGGAAGCATAGAAGTGTCCTGGCCCCCACCCCTTCCATCTGAGATCCTGCCCCTTTCAGGGCAGACCAGGTCTACTTCAAAAATTTCTGAAGTGGTCTCCAGTCAAAAATTATTGTCCACCCCTGCACTGTGTTTCTCAACCTTTTTTTATAAAGTACCCCCTTTAAAAAACTTATAAGTACCCCCAGTACCTACAGTTTTCAGACACACAAAATTTTTTCTACCATTGCAACACATTTATTTAAACAACTTAATCGTAGCCGGGTGGGTGATGAAATTTTTGGGTGTAAAAAGTACAAAAATAATAAAGCATTGTAAAACTTAAAACAAAAATTCAGTTTTCTCCAAATTTCAGTTGTAGTGACGTACCTCCCAGACTTCTCTTGAGTACCCCTAAGGGTACTCGTACCACTGGTTGAGAAACACTGCTCTAGAGTGTACATTGTTATACTGGTATAAAGCACCTTTGTAATTGCAGCCACATTAGGGGGTTTATACGTCTTTTAATTTTATTTAGGGTGACCTCATGTCCTGATTTTATAGGGACAGTCCAGATATTTGGGCCTTTGTCTTATATAGGTTCCTATTAACCCTCACTACCAGTGCTGTTTTTCCACACTTCCTGTCTGGTCACGCTAACTGGAATAAAGTATTTCAGTATAGTGGTAAGTTAAAATGGTATGACTTCTGTGTGTAGCTAAGTGCTTCAACGTGTTTCCTAATAAAGCTAATTATGTAATAAAGTTAGAATGCAGAAAACTGACATGGTTCTGATGAAGAAAGGTCATTTCACATTATTTTCCCCAGGGCTTTCATGCTGAGTGACTTTACTCACCCATGCAAAGACAGGAGATAACTTAGGAGGCTTCTTATTTCGCCTAAACCCTTTACAAGTCTTGACAAACAGCATCTGTCATCCTCTCTTGCTTCCCATTTCCTATGTTAATTACTTGTCTCTCTAATTAACAAGTTTTTTATTTTTTTAAGTAAACCCCAAAGTGCATGTCCATGAGTGATAGCTTCCTGACAGCATTTTATAACTGAGTAGCACCACTTGCTCAGAAAACTCTCCGATAATACAGTACCACTCACTAGTGACAACAGGAAGTCATCCATGAGAACAAGGTTCCCCACATTTCATTTAAAAATAAAATTATCCTCCTTAAAAGAAGTAGTAGGGCTGAGGAGAGGGATGAAACATATACTAGATGGGTCCATCACCCTGCCAAAGTCTTTTAAAATCATGAAGATCACAAACCACATTTTATTATCTACAACAGAACGTACAGATAAGAAATCAGGATAGGTTTGTCATACTGATTCACATAGTCCAGATGCTATCTTTTGAGAGTGGCTATCACCAGGTGTTTCAGCAAGCTAAATGAAACTCCTCATCTTCATTGGAAGATGTGGATTTAATGTGTCCGTCCCCTCTTGGTGTTATCCTGGTCTCATAGGCTGTGTCCAGACTCCATGCCTCCTTCGACGGAGGCATGTAGATTAGCCACATCGGAAGAGGGAAATGAAGCCGCGATTAAAATAATCGCGGCTTCATTTAAATTTAAATGGCTGCCCCGATCTGCCGATCAGCTGTTTGTCGGCAGATCGGGAGAGTCTGGACGCGATGCCCCGACAAAGAAGCCTTTCTTCATCGACACAGGTAAGCCTGGTTTCACGAGGCTTACCTGTGTCGATGAAGAAAGGCTTCTTTGTCGGGGCATCGCGTCCAGACTCCCCCGATCTGCCGACAAACAGCTGATCAGCAGATCGGGGCAGCCATTTAAATTTAAATGAAGCCGCGATTATTTTAATCGCGGCTTCATTTCCCTCTTCCGATGTGGCTAATCTACATGCCTCCGTCGAAGGAGGCATGGAGTCTGGACACAGCCATAGTGAGGTATTCTCTTAAACCCTAAAGTCTAAAGTTCAATAGCTACTCCAAATATTCTCTTGTCATTAAATATAACTGGATTGGCTTGATCTACATATCTTTATCCATATTCTGAATTCATTAAATATCTGATTGCCCAGCAACAGAGAACAGTGCAGTAGGTATGACATACAAATAAATTATATCCCCAACAGGGCCGGCTCTAGGCACCAGTAAATCAAGTACGTGCTTGAAGTGGCACATCTCCAAGGGAGGCATTTCCAGGTAATCAGCTGCCCCCGGCAATGCCTGGCCCTGCCCCGCCGATTTTAAAGGGCTGCGGGAGACGCCACTACCCCCTGCGCAGCGCTGGCACCATGTGCGCCCGGAGCCTGCTGGCTGCCCTCTGCCTCCTGCTGCTGCCCGGCTCCGCGGCCTACTTCGGGTCAGCCCTGTCCGTGGGGGGCCAGGGCGGGTTCACAGGGGGACAGCCCTGGTGCAGAAAGCGCAGTCTCCCCTCCGGCCAGGGCCATAGCATTATGCATTCTTTTAACATTACCAGTATCAGTGGCTTCTGGTAAGGGCAGTTTCTCAAAACTGAAATTACTAAAAAATTATTTGAGGTCCACCATGTCTTAAAATCGTTTGTCAGGACTCACATTAATTTCAGTTGAAAGTACCATTGCAGAAAATTTAGATTTTACTGAATTATTAAAAGGCTACGCAAGTATAAAAACCAGAAAAATTCAGTTCATATAAATTCTTTTAATTTATGAGAAACTGGGCATAGTGGAAGACACTAACATTTTTCATTACAGTGTATAGTTGAACCCAAATTGTTTGTAATTGTGATTTTGTTAAAATTAAATGAGTACACTAGTAGGAAATTGTTTTATTTCACTAACTACAAATTTTCTGTTTTCATTTTTTTTATTTTAAACAGTCAACCCCCCACCCCTCCAAAACCCATTGCAAAGTGCAAATGTGTAAAAGCCAACAAAAAAAGGGGGGGGGCGCCAAAAAATTTTTTTGCTTGGGGCGGCAAAAAACCTAGACCCAGTCCTGATCCCCAGTATAGAATAGTGTTGTATTAGAAGCATCATAATAGGTGACTGTACAATACAAAAATGTAGATTTCATTTTTAGTGCACTGCATTTCCAATGAAACCACAACCCATTATGCTTTACAGAACTAAATCATACAGCTGCGTCCTGTAATCACAGAGAAAGCTAGAGAGACAAACTTTCGTCTTTGCTTGTAACTTTTCAGGTGAGCTTTGGAACGAGATCATAAATGTATGAAGCAGAAGGACATCAGAAATGTGTGGCAGTTAGCAAGGACTGCAGGAAGAACAATGGTGAGATTATAAGGAGAAACAGTGAATTGACTGATGCTAGGTATGTGAAGGGTAAAAGAAGAAAGTTATAGACTGGGGCTAAAATCTGATTGGCTTATTTTGATTTTGGCTTCAGTGTCACTTCTTGAGTGTCCAAGGCAAGTCCACAGGACAGGTTGGAGTAAGACCATGGTGAGTTTCAGAAGCTTCTTTCTATGTGTGAGCAGGTAAGGACAACCTCACAGGTCTCTCCTATCTCTCATGTCTTGGATTCTAATTGAGATGTAGTCGTGTTAGTCTGATCTTGCTGAAACAAAAGACAGGGCTATGCAGCACTTTAAAGACTAACAAGATGGTTTATTAACTTTCGTGGGCAAGATCTGAGGAAGTGGGTCTGGCCCACGAAAGCTCATCATCTAATAAACCATCTTGTTAGTCTTTAAAGTGCTGCATAGTCCTGTCTTTTGCCTTGGATTCTGCACAACATGTTTTATTATTACTAGAATACAGAATTTGGGTTCACTAGACTAATATAAAGCACCTAAGTCATTTAATCAGGAGTCTGAAGTATTCCTTAAAACACGGTTAATCTTTTTGCATGTCTGTTGTTTGATATTTTCCACTATACAGGCAGTCCCCGGGTTACGTACAAGATAGGGATAGTAGGTTTGTTCTTAAGTTGAATCTGTATGTAAGTCGGAACTGGCATCCAGATTCAGCTGCTGCTGAAACTGATCAGTTTCAACAGTGGCTGAATCTGGACACCAGTTCCGACTTACATACAGATTCAACTTAAGAACCCCAGGCGTCCCCAAGTCAGCTGCTGCTGAAACTGATCAGCAGCCGATTCCAGGAAGCCCGGGGCAGAGCAACTCTGCCTCGGGCTTCCTGTAGTCAGCCGCTGGTCAGTTTCAGCAGTGGCTGACTTGGGGTCGCCTGGGGTAGAGCAGCTCGGGTGCTGCTGGGTTGGTCCAGTAGCGCGGCCGCTCCTCGGCGCTACTGGACCAACCCAGCAGCACCCCAGCTGCTCTGCCCCAGGCGTCCTGATTCAGCCGCTGCTGAAACTGATCAGCAGTGGCTGAATCAGGACTCCTGGGGCAGAGCAGCTGGAGTGCTGCTGGGTTGGTCCAGTAGCGCCAAGGAGCGGTGCTGCGGGACCAACCGGCAGCGCCCCACCTGCTCTACCACAGGCCCCGGGCTTTGCTCCACTTCTCCCTGGTCTGCTGGGGGGGGGCACTAGCTGCGTCCGTCCCCCCCAGCAGACCAGGGGGACACGGAGCAAAGCGGAGGAGGACCCGGGCCAGAACGCGGCGCTTCCAGATCAGCGCCGCGGGTCCGGCCCGGGTGCTCCGCCGCTTTGCTCCCTGTCTCCCTGGTCTGCTGGCTCCCCCAGCAGACCAGGGAGACAGGGAGCAGCTTTTCTCACCCCGGAGGAGGCGGGCGGCAGGACCAGGCGTCCCGCCGCTCCAGTCCTCCGGGGCGAGAAAATCCCTGTTCGTAACTGCGGATCCGACATAAGTCGGATCCGCGTAACTCGGGGACTGCCTGTATAGAGATTTTAAAAATAGCCACTACTCTGTCTTCTGAAAATAGGTTATTGTTGGCTAAATTGAATTTTAATTGTATTCCAGCAATTCAGGACTAGTGAAGGTTAGTTCAGAAAACACAGAAATAACCACCAGAATATAGTGCATCCTGGGAGAAATTCACAAAGTAGAAAAAATACTGAAATACTTATTTAGTGTCCTTGGAGTCCTTGATAAGCTCGGGAAGAAATACATCTAATAAAATAAGGACTCCAGCAATTCCCTACAGAACATATCACCCTGGCTATTACATAAATATAACAAATGTAATAAACCACGCCAACAAAATCACAACTGGGTTCCCTGTTCAACCATTTTTCCACCTGACTCATCTCCAGACACCTGTGAGCCACAGTGTTGCACTTAATAGTTAGGTTCTTTTAAAAGGTTGTAAAGAATTAATAAGTAGTTAGATGTTTCCATAAATAGCAAACCAGTCGTTACAGATTATTTTATAGTCCAAAAATCCAAAAGCTTGCTTATAATTGTAATGTAGAATGATCTCTAACACCTTCTAGCGATCGGCTTCATAATCGTTAATGGGTGGTACTTATGTCTGCAATGCACAGTCAGGGTATGTCTACACTACCCCGCTAGTTCGAACTAGTGGGTAATATAGGCATACCGCACTTGCAAATGAAGCCCGGGATTTGAATTTCCCGGGCTTCATTTGCATAAGCGGGGCGCCGCCATTTTTAAAACCCCGCTCGTTCGAACCCCGTGCAGCGCGGCTACACGGGGCATGAACTAGGTAGTTCGAACTAGGCTTCCTAGTTCGAACTACCGTTACTCCTCGTGGAATGAGGAGTAACAGTAGTTCGAACTAGGAAGTCTAGTTCGAACTACCTAGTTCGTACCCCGTGTAGCCGCGCTGCACGGGGTTCGAACGAGCGGGGTTTTAAAAATGGCGGCGCCCCGCTTATGCAAATGAAGCCCAGGAAATTCAAATCCCGGGCTTCATTTGCAAGTGCGGTATGCCTACATTACCCTCCTAGTTCGAACGAGGAGGGTAGTGTAGACATATCCTCTGAGAGTTCAAGGCCAGAAGAGGCTACCAAACCATCCAGTCTGACCACCTATATATTACAGGCACCAACACCACCCACCATGCTTCCATGAAAGATAATAATCAAAAATCGACTGACATGTTACAGATCAGAGGAGACTAAACTCTCGTGTGCCTCAAGTAGAGAACAGAAGGGACCAAAGATCTTATAGATAGTAGCTGGTTTATTAGATCAATAATGGAACTTTTTTATATATGAAGTGAACAAATCATACCCTGCAGTTTGTTGATCTAAGTCTGTTATGAAACAAGGGAGGGGGAGGGAGGAATGAAAAGGTTCAGAGTGCTAATGGATATCTCCTTACCAGAAATCCCATCTACCTGGCTCAGAACTCATTGCTGACAACAACCGTGGTGGTATGTCATAGGGCGAGAGAGGTGGTTTGAGGTTGTCTAGGGCTTACAGGCCAAAAACATGTTAAAACCAAGCCAGAAATTAATAGGCAGCCAGTACAGATGGCAGAGTACAGGTTTAATGTCCTCATGAAAAGAAACTCTGCTTAACAAGCAAGCTGCTGAATGTTACACCATTTGCAGTTTCTGGATTATTTAAAAACAATTTATGGTTTTATATTGATCTTGCCAACACATGACATTTGTATCACAGTGCGGAGGACAGTGTATCTTTACATCTGACACTATTTTGCGAAAAAGATGCTTCCAATTGACATTCTCTGAGTACTTTTGTTTTGTTTGGTGTTTGCGTTCATTATCTATCTATCTAACTATGTATTTTAGAGAGTTCGTGCATCTTTCTGTCCATGAGTCCATCCATCCATCTGTCTGTCAGTCCATGTGTTATGGGTTTGGTTGTACCAGGAAATTGGGGTATGTCTGGAATCCCACTGTTTTCCATCACATGGAAAGGGAGGGAGCAGATAAGAACATAAGAATGGCCGTACTGGGTCAGACCAAAGGTCCATCTAACCCAGTAGCCTGTCTACTGAAAGTGGCCAGCACCAGGTGTCCCAGAGAGGGTGGACCAAAGACAATGATCAAGCGATTTGTCTTGTGCCATCCATCTCCAGCCTCTGACAAACAGAGGCCAGGGACACCATTTCTATCCCCTGGCTAATAGCTTTTATGGACCTAAACTCCATGAAATTATCTAGCTTCTCTTTAAACTCTGTTATAGTCCTAGCGCTCACAGCTTCCTCTGGCAAGGAGTTCCACAGGTTGACTACATGCTGTGTGAAGAAGAACTTTCTTTTATTAGTTTTAAACCTGCTACCCATTAATTTCATTCGGTGTCCTCTAGTTCTTCTATTACGGGAACTAATAAATAACTTTTCTAAACTGAAAAGTCACAGTCGCTTTAACCTCCTTCATATGGGACCCGTTCCAAACCCCTAATCATTTTAGTTGCCCTTTTCTGAACCTTTTCCAAGGCCAAAATATCTTTTTTGAGGTGAGGAGATCACGTCTGTACACAGTATTCAAGATGTGGGCGTACCATAGTTTTATTCAGGGGCAGTAATATATTCTGTGTCTTATTTTCTATCTGTTTCTTAATAATCCCTAGCATCCTATTTGCCTTTTTGACCGCCACTGCACACTGTGTGGATAGAAGAGACAGTTATACTTCTAAGTGAGCGGTGGGGTCAGTGAGCGCAGGAAGCAGCTATACTGCAGAGCGATCACAGGGAGATGGTTACACCAAAGAGAGAGTGGCCAGATAGGGCTAGGGTTCTCCATGCTGCCAGCTACTCCCCCCACCCCTGCCCCCAGGGCTTGGCCACAGTTCTGCATGGAGGGAGAACTCTCTGGCCAGCTGCCCCACCATGCTGGAGGAGCCACAGACTAGGACCAGGCAGCAGAGGACCACCCCTTCCCTGGAAAATCTGGAGGCCCAGGCCAGGCAATGGAACCCTCCTCCTCCCTCCCCTCCCTCCACCGGACAAGCAGGAGGCTGGGACTGGCCTGTAGAACCCTCCCCCACAGACAAGCTGGAGGCTGGGGAAGGCCCATGGAGCCCCACCCCAACAGGCAGGAGGCCAGGGCCAGCATGTGGACCCACCCCCCCCACACACTGGGGGTATGTCTACACTACCCTCCTAGTTCGAACTAGGAGGGTAATGTAGGCATACCGCACTTGCAAATGAAGCCCGGGATTTGAATTTCCCGGGCTTCATTTGCATAAGCGGGGAGCCGCCATTTTTAAATCCCCGCTTGTTCGAACCCCGTGTAGCGTGGCTACACGGGGCTCGAACTAGGTAGTTTGGACTAGGTTCCTATTCTGAACTACCTAGGTTCCTATTCTGAGGTGTAACGGTAGTTCGGAATAGGAACCTAGTCCGAACTACCTAGTTCGAGCCCCGTGTAGCCGCGCTACACGGGGTTCGAACAAGCGGGGATTTAAAAATGGCGGCTCCCCGCTTATGCAAATGAAGCCCGGGAAATTCAAATCCCGGGTTTCATTTGCAAGTGCGGTATGCCTACATTACCCTCCTAGTTCGAACTAGCGGGGTAGTGTAGACATACCCATGGATAGGTAGGAGTCTGGGCTATGCCCACAGAATCCTGCTCCACCTGGACAAGCTGGTGGTTGTGGGGGGGAAGGTAGCTGGATGAAAGGGTCAGCAGGTGGAGCCTGGCTCCCCCTGGATAAGCTGAAGGCCAGAGGGGACAGCAGGAGGCCAGAACTGGCCCTCACAATCCTAGCCACCCCTGGAAAAGCTGGAGGCCAAGGCTGGCTGTTCTTATGTGCTTATGTTCCACAAGGAATCATCGGAGGGGGGGCTGGGCAGCCCATTCCCGGCCCTCCCTCCCACAAGTAGTCACCAGCCTGGACATGCAGGCAGCTCCTCCCAGGAACAACCCTCTCCCGCAGGGAGCTGCCAGGGCAGCACTGCCCTGGCCCCCCAGGAGGAGCTGCTGTTGGAGCAGCACTGCCCTTGATTTTTGACCAAATAAAAGCATCAGTCAGAATGCCAAAATATATATTTGTTGATCCACAGCATACTTATGTGGAAATTGCAATGCTCGCCCCCAAGTACAAAGTGCAGGAAACCTTCCCAAAGAGGATAATTTTGATTATGAAAATGAGATGTTTTTCTGCTTGCATCAATTCAGTGCGGTTATAGTTGTAACAGACCCGAAAAATAGAACAATGTCACTAGAGTACAATTGCCAATTGTTACTTTTAATTACGTTTCCATGCATAATTCATAAATATGCTGTATGGACAAGAGAGTGGAAAAAAGATAAGGCTGAACAAAAGAATCAAATTCGCCATAAAACAATTGTGATATAAATAGGGAAAATATTAAATATGCTTATTGCCAAAGTGATCTGTGTTTGTTTGTTTTCTCTTGTTCCGAGGCTAAATGGTGCCTTCCTTTCTAAAAACAAAGAAATAAAAAAATAGCTCTGTTACCTCATCCATTAAGTTGGTCTGCTGTTTCAAATATTCTATTGCTTTAAAAGCAAAGATTTTTTATAAAAACAAACAAACTATACCTAAGCAAGCCTCATTACTCTGAGGGACACTGTCCTGCTTGCCATAGTCATATGAGTTGTCATCGTGTTTCAGGAGCTACTAGCAGCATAGAGGGTCTGGCAACTGTAGTGCTGTGCGTTGCAAGCCCGTGCTCTGTAGAAGGGAGTCCTGGCATGCAATAGGACCTAACGTGCTTCAGCAGTGCTAGCTCCCTGAAAAGTATCTTGGAGCTAGTCTGAATCTTGTAGAGGCAACATTCAGATCAGTTTCCCTCCTGAAATATCAACTTGATATTTTAATTGGAGGAAAAAAAGAAAATGCTTCCAGTGCTTAAATGCAGAAATAATTTTTTTTTCAAAGATCATATTTTCCAAGATAAAAGTATATAAAAGTCCTTTGGAGGCAATGCAAAGGGTTAAGAAGCATAGGATGTAAAGTTTATATGATCAGGAAAACTCTGATTCTAAATCCTTAAGTCTTATCCTGTGTCCTAGACAGACTGTTCTGTAATGATATTCATTCATGCATTGTTTTAAGAAAATACTCTTTCTTACACTTCAGACACTATATAATTTCATCACCTTATTTGTTATACCACATTCTAAAGTATGCACCTCTGACAACCACTACAGTAGTAGTAATATTTCAGTGCTTTTAAATACTTTATGTGTAAAATCTTGGGCAAAATAGAGATGCAAATATTTTTTGATTGGGATGTATAAAGAAAAATCCCATGCCTCAATTAGAAATAAATGAGGGCTTTGGAATATTCCATGAGTATTTTGTTAACTTAAAATCCATAAAAGTACCTAAACATTATTTCAGCAAGCTTCAGAGCATTCTCTCTTAGTTCTGATATTGGGTGAGACAACAATTGATCGCATTTCACAATCTGTGCTAAAACTCGGGTTATTTATTTATCAGAGGGGTAGCCATGTTAGTCTGAATCTGCAAAAGCAACGAGGAGTCCTGTGGCACCTTATAATTGCCCACAAAAGCATATACTCCAATAAATCTGTTAGTCTATAAGGTGCCACAGGGCTCGTCATTATTTATTTAGTTATTTTTAACCATGAAAAAGGATTCTATCAGGTTATGCTTCCATTCCAACAGTTTTAGACTTTAGACTCAAATCAAAATCTGGTGGCTATATTTCAGTAGAAACTTTCCCAAATTCTAGCTTTTCAGACTTCCATAAACGAACCCCTTTACAAATAAGTAGCCCTCTCTAGTGTCATTCTCTGGCTTCTATAATTTAATTGCTAGCAAAGCTTTTTATATAACTCTAGAGAGTTTCATTTCATGCCAGAATCATATTTTGCAGATTGGTTTCTAAATTTATTCCATGATGCTTGACGTTGTGATGATTCTATCTATTTCATACTCTGTACAATTGGGCCCTGATCCCCAACCAGCACCTCTGGGCACTACTGTAAATAGCAATCAGTGGGCTGCACACACCAAAGTGTTGTGCAATGACTGTGGTACCATAAGAACTGCTTCTAGGTGGAGTATCAATTACGGTCTAGTAAGAAAAATTCTAGGCTTCACTGGTTTGATTCTGCAAGGTGCTGAATAACTGTGGAAAGATGCTAAGTCATTGGTGCACATTTGTGAGAAAACCACCAAACCTTGTGTACTTAAAAAAAAAAATAAGATAGAGGCAGAAGAGTTGGAAGTCCATTGAATAAAGGCAGATGTCTATAGGCTAGTGCACCAAAATACTCTCTTCTGGATAGAGGACATGAAAATATTTCCTGTTTACAGAACGTACCATAGATTTTTACTAGTGCAGGCTACGCCACAGGGTTCCCCTTCTTCTTGGCATACAGAATAGAAATTCATCTGTAATGGACTCGATCCTGTGAAGCATTGAGTAAAGCTGGTTGGTAATTTCTCAATGAAAAAATGTTCATTTGTTGTATTTGCAAAACAAGGTCATTTTGGGGCAAATTTTCCAACTAAAAATGTTTGAGAAAATGTTTCAAAATTCCCAAAATGTTTCCTTTCAAAGCTTCTGAAATGAACCCTAGCACCATGTAGATCTGGCCAAGTTAGAGCTTTTAGGATATACTATGTTAAAATAGAGATATTTTAACATGTGGAAATATACCTATCTTATAGAACTGGAAGGGACCTTCAGAGGTCATTAAGTCCAGTCCCCTTCCCTCATGGCAGAACCAACTACCACCCCTGACAGATTTGCCCCAGATCTGTAAATGGCCCCCTTAAGAATTAAACTCACAACGCTGGATGTAGCAGGCTAATGCTCAAGCCACTGAGCTATCCCTCCCCCTGTCTGAAAAGATCTGGTCACAGAGATTCCTCACACCACTGAGGTAGAAGTGTGATTTGCTTCCCCATGATAAAGACTCTCACTCAGACTCTCACTCAGAACCCCTGGTATGTGGAAGAGGGCCTGTATTCGTTATGAAGCCATTGACAGCCTCTGACTCTGCACTGGCAGGTGGGACACTCCTGACAATGGTTATGCACAGTATTCTGAGTAAGGAGTTTGGTGGAAAAGCCAAAGTCAACCATGGTTCTCTTCTCTGTGCAGATACAGAGTAGAATATAAACTCATCATCATGGAACATTTCTATTATCAGCAAGTTAGTTACACGTTGGCATGATCACTATTTTTAATGAAAGAGCCATAAAGATAATGGTAGGTGATTTTAGCAAAATATCTATTTTAAATTTAATAAATGCACCAGGCCAAACAATAAGTGTGCACACATTATTTGTTTAAGCTGTTTGGAGCAGAAACTGTCCACAGCTGAAAACACAGATCTAAATACACCAAAACCTTGAGGGGATTCCTAACCTGTACTTAGAGCTGTACTATGCATGCTAGATCCCTATACATTTGGAATTTTTTTTTCAGTTTTTAATTTTAAAAAAGAAACAACTGATTATATTCTCCCTTCAAATTAACTAAACTGATTTCACTTCTGAGCCAACACCTTGCATGCCAAATTGTAGCTAAACATACATATTTAAATATTTAACACCAGCATTAAATGAGAATGTTCACAGAACCTTAACTACAGGGGAGCGAACAGCAATGCTATAATATTTCAGGACAATCTGGGATTCTTTTCTTTCTCTTTTATTTGTTCCCAGAAGAACACTTAGTTTTATGTAATGCATGAATACCAAGATTTGTGGTGGGAATACTTCACATCTAAAAATGGCTGTTCCTCTGGGATTTGTAGCACTGTTTTAGATTTCTGTTTCCTGCTTTAGATTTCTGTTTCAGTTTCCTGATGTTTCACCATTGCACCAGATGATTTCACAGAAGAGTTCTGTTTAAGCACTTTTTTTGCATTATGTATGGTATTTTTTTATATACCTGGATTAGGTTACATTGAATTACATTGGCAAATTAATTACAAAGTATGGGCTTGTCATGACAAAAACACATGTATATAAAAATGTAACAAGTCATCAGCATGTAGTAAATATGATTTGTTGTTCAAAAACTATTTTTATATTGAATCTACTTAGCTCTTTTTCTTTTTGGGGGGAGGGGGGAGAGTTTTCAGTCATAAACCACAAGGTCTAAAAACAAGAAAGAATGAATGCAAGGATAAAAAGCCGATATCCCTCTTTCCAAACACACACAAAAGAAAACCAAACACAAACTAAAACCGCACATTAGAGTGATGGATATTCCATGAGGTGTTACTATAATTTTTATGTAATGGTCTTTTGTTGGTGATAATCCCAACTCAGTCAGATATTCCTGTGAAACCACTAAATGAAGTAGCAGTCTTTCAATACATGCACCAGGTCTCCAGTTGGCGTAAACCTCTGTAGCATGATAGACTTCATGGGATCTGCATTGCTTGCTCTATTGACTTCGGTGGCTTACATTGAAGTTATGGTCTGTTTAATGTATTGTGGTGTAAAAGGACAATGTATAATTATACTGCTTTCACTTTGATGAGAGTTCATTATTACCTAAATGCTGTTTAAATAACAAACAGGGGGACAAGAATTCTGTGCAGAAAAGGTACAAACAGAAAATAGCTATGCCTAAATCTACAACTGAAAGTTCATATTTACTGGTACTCCCAGCCTGCCTTGAGAAGCAGCCATGAATCCATTGTTTTCTGCCACTTTCTGCTGAAAGAGGACTGTGATGTCATCAAAGCCTGTTGAGAATGTGGCTCAATGAGTGCTGGTAACCACTGGAGTTTAGGATTTAGAATTTATTAGGGAGAGGTAGCAAGAATGGTTGAGGGAATTTTAGAAAATATGAAGCTTCTTCTTTTATGATGTAGACATTAATTGGATGCCATATACATCCTTGCTAGGAAACTTATGCCATCCAAAGATTCATTGACTAACTATAGCATTTATCTAACAAGAGAAAATTACATGCAAAGTTACTATGTGGGCATGCACAGCCCTCATTGCGGCAAGTGCCTAGTTGTATATCCGTTGTGTCAGGGTTCTGCAGAGGGGTTTTGGGAACTCTCTGACTGCTGTGCTACTTGTCTACACTGGATGATGTAAAGTACCGGCAGGCACAGTGCTACTCATGAATCACAGCAGCATAAACGCTACTGGATGTCCACACTGTCAGCTGCAGCTACGTCTACACTGCAGCACTATTTCGGGATATCGGAGCGATTCCGTGTCTTTTGAGTGTGGCAATTATTTTGATATATAACTGGCTCACTATTCTGATGACCCTGTAAACCTCATTCCACAAGAAGTTAGGGACGTTTCAGAATAGCAATTGATTTCAAAATAAGTGCAGTGTAGACAGTGCCAAATTTCAAAATAAGCTATTTTGAAAATGACACAAAAAAAGCCACTCAATTTGCATAGCTCAAATTGCATAGCTTATTTCAAGCTACGGGTGCAGTATAGATATACCCTGTCAGTGCAGTATCCCACAGAATACCTCTTCTACTTCTCCTGCAGAGATTTGTGGGGAGAGGCGGGGCATCCTGCATTGGCCACTCAGCACACACTGTCACAACTTACCTCCTTCTATCTCGGTCCAGTACTGGATGCCTCCTAAGTCCCCAAGGAATGAACAAGGGTCTTCAGAATGGAGGGGGGGATCATCCCCAAGTATATCATCCAGCTCTTTGTAGAAACTGTCGTTTGTGGGCACAGCATCAGAGCAGTGGTTTGCTTCCCACACCTTGTGGTAGGCATTTTGCAGCTCCTTCACTTTGACCCTACACTGTAGCGCATTCCAGTCATGGCCCCTTCAATCATGCATCTTGAGATGTGCCCATAGGAATCATAATTCCTATGGCTGGAATGCAGCTGGGACTAGCAGCTCCCCCCAAATACTGATGAGGTCCAGCACCTCAGCATGGCTCCAAGCCAGAGATCTCCTGGTGTATGGAACAGGCTTGGCCACCTGGAGAGATGCGCCAAGAACACACTACCCTGAGCAAACAGGAAGGGGACTTTCAACTTCAAAAAAAGGACACAAAGGGCAGGTCTGAGGATTAGTCGCCTGAGAGCAGGGCAGTAACTTTCATACAGATGACCAGAGAGGCAAGAACAGGCATTGTGAGGAAGTTGTTGGAGGCCAGCCAGGACACAATACTACACTATGGTATCCACACTGGTACCCCTGCGCACTATCCAGAGCGCAGCAAGCACTACACTTCTCACAGAGGTGGTTTACCTAGAACACACTTACTTCGGAGCTAGTGAGCACTAAAATTCCTTAACAGCATGGACCCCTCCAAAATTACAGTGCCGGGGGCTGGTTTACTGTGCAGTAACTTGCTAGTGTAGACTTGGCCATAAATATATCAAGTGTGAGGTCCTTTCTTGTAAATCAAGAAATGCTAGCTGCAGAGAGTGTAGACAGTTTCTTATCTAGTCTGACTTTGTTCCAGAGTTCTGGTAAGGGGTTTTGTGTCCAAGTGACCCAGCCCATATAAAACAACACCACTTTTACTGTGCATGCTTATATGTGGAGACTTAATTTTTTTTTCCATGGACATTCAAGCAAATCAAGCTTGTTCATTCAACAGTTCGTTGAAAGTGAACACAAAACGAAGTTTAATACAAATTATATATTCATTTCAAAATTTCAGTAAATACAGAATCTTCTTGAACAACTCTCGTCACTGATCTCCTTTAGTTTGTTTTATCCCCAAAAGCATCTCTCTCCTTTTGTTACCACTAGAGATCCTCACACAAGTATACTGTGATAGGCTGTACTTACAATCACAGCCCTCTGTTTTGCTATGGAAAGAAGAGAATGGGATAAACACATGGGTGCTGAGGCAGAAGGAGTCTGACCCATAGGCTTTGTCTACACTGCAGGACTTTTGCACAAGAAGCTTTTTGTGGAAGATATCTTCCACAAAAACTTTTTGCCAAAAGCGTGTCCACACCTCAAAAGCGCATCACAAAAGCAATGAGCTTTTGCGCAAAAGAGCGTCCACACTGTATGGACACTCTTGCGTAAGAAAGTTCTGATTGCCATTCACAGAACGGCCATCAGAGCACCTGTGCTTTTTCTGATACGCTCTTTTTGCACAAGAAACCCCTGTTGAGCATCCACACACACCTTTTTGTGCAAGAACTCTTGCGCAAAAAGGAGTTATTCCTCGTGGGGAGAGGAATAACTACTGGCAAAAGCCCTCTGTTCCCTCAATTTCCTGTATTTTTTGTGTGTGCAAAAACGTGCCTGAGGTGTGGACACTCTGTGGGTTTTTGCACAAAATCAGCTGGTTTAGCGCAAAAACCCTGTAGTGTAGACATAGCCATAATGAAGAATGTGTTGTAGGTAGAGCATGGGCTGGAATGTCTTCTAATCAGCCGGTGAGCAGTGCGCGTGAGGAATCCCAGAACTCTAGCACCATAAATGCTGTAAGATGTTCCGGCTGCCAGAAAAGTGCAAGAATGGTGTCTTGGATCGTTTTTGCAGGACTCAAGCCCTGGTTTTAAACCTGACACTGCCACTTTCTTGCTGAGTATATCACTTCATCTCTCTGTGCCTCAGTTCACTTATTAAGAAAATTAAATGTACCTATAATGCCTGAGAGGGTTATCATGAAACTTAAATAGCACTCTTTGACATCTTCATGTATATTGCACCCTTTGAATAGGGTAACCAGCTCAAAAAGTGTGAAAAATTGGGAAGGGGTAGGAGGTAATAGATGCCTATATAAGACAACGCCCCAAATGTCAGTGCTGTTGCTATAACATGAGGACATCTGGTCAACCTACTTTTAAACCTGTTTTTTTCCCCCTTTCCTCTGTGTTGTCAGTATTCAATATACTGATTGGTTTTTAGAAAATAAAATAAAATTCCATCTGACAATAAAACTATAAAAGGAAAATCTGTGATTAAGTGGCAGTCAAAGTACAGAAATCCCAAGGAAATTATGTATAGGTCTGCATAGGTTCAGATGCAGCTTGACGCTGTGAAGAAAAGCCCCAGACTTTGTTGTGGTCTTCAGATTTGAATCATTTGTTATTTTAGAAATGGTTATTCAACTGGGAAAAAGGCATTTAGCTACAGAGCTTTTTTACTTTGGGAAAATAATCAAGTGCATCCATTTTGCGTAAGTGTATTTGATAGCAATATAAAATTAGGCTGTAATGATCATGTATTTTTCAAAAATGAATGAAAAATATTGTCATCAAAAAGCCCATTGTATGATATTTTATCATGGACAAACATTTTGCCTGAGCATAAGGGTGAAGAGATGCCATAAGCAGAGTGAATATTTTAATTTATGCACAGCACCAGCTCCTTACCAAAGCCATGGCTGATTCTGAATAATTGCCCATGTTCACGTTTGTGTAATAGTACAGTAAAGGTTCTGCTGATGGCATCCATAACACTTCACTCATATCAAGTGATAATAGTCCACTCAGCCGCTGGTAGTGGACTAATAACATTTTGAGGGATGATATCAGGACACACAAAAATTGCATATTATAGTACAGATTAATGTCAGAGAATATCAAGTCTTTTTCCTTTTTCTGATAATCAGCAGCTAGTAATGACTCAGTAAAATGGATTTGAGACAGAGTCAAACATAAGCTGAAACAACAGCTTTCCAGTTTCAGAATTGCCACCCCCAAGCGTTTAATCATCAGGATGTCCAAAATCAAGAGACTGACTTAAAAATCATGAGATTTAATAATACACGTAGTTTATTTTTGTGTGATTTCTGACATTAAACCCTTTAGGGTCCCTGTTTTTAAGTACATCTCTACAATCATTAGGGCTAGAAGCCTATATCTGCTTTAATGAAAACTCAAAATTTGTTGTAATTACAGGAGCACAGAAAAACATCAGCTATCAGTGGGTTTGTGATAAAATAGTAAGAGTTGACATCAATGCAAGTGTCAATACACATAGCAGGGAATTAGATAGGAATTAGATGAGGAAAATCAGAGAAGTAGATATAAAAAGAGAGAAAATTCTTAATGCTGTGCAAACATTTTGGCTACATTCATAGAAAATCTGTGTTCATTAATTAAAATAGTGTCACTTCTCCTTGAGTTAAATTCACAAATCTGATGACATTTTGGGGATGTGCACAAATATTTACAAAATGAATATTGGCATTTTCAGAAAAAGAATTGTGCACAAGGTGGAGACTGGCTGCATTGGCTTGTCTCTTTAGAGCTGGGTTAATGCAGTGCACAGACTCCACTTAAACTCCATGTTCTCTCTTGTTAAAAAACCAAGTCTCCTTGTCCCCTGGATGTCCCTGGGTGATGGGTTGGTCTCCTTGGCTATTTATAGTTTTAAAGGTACAATCCATCCCTAAATTCCAAATAATTCAGGTGCATAAACTAGTAAGACCACAATCAAATGTGTATAACGTATCCGATCCAAGGTCCAGTGCACCTATTTACCAGTATAATTTTCTTGAAAAATCTATTTTTGTCTTGACTGTGTAGAGATCAAAACCAGCAGCTTTATAATTAATGTATGAAAGTGCACCTAGTTAATTTTCATTATAAATTGATGTTGACAGAGCTGTTAATAGGGATGAGTTCTGCTCATGCTATTGGTACATGTCAAAGCATTTAAATTCAAGTGAATAAGAAAAAAGAGATTTGACACAAAGTACAGTACTAATTGATTCATTTAGCATACTGTTTACTGGTAGAAAATATATAACACATTGTTTAATAATATTTCAGCCTAGAAAATCCAAGCATATAAATAATTATTTAAATATCAATAGTGATTGGAAAAGTGGAACCTTATACTGATATCATTTAAAGAACTGATAGGAACGTAGGAATTGCCATACCAGAGCAATGGTCCCGTTTCTGGCCACTGTTTGAGGCAAAATACTGGACAATATTCTTAAGGAGATGTCAGATGTAGATAGTCTGTCCCCACCCCATCCTAGTCTCTAATACCTGTGATTGGTTCATCCCCAGAAGCAAAAGATATAATATCCCATCCAAAAATGTTACTATTGTTAATAATGATAAGTCTTAATATCTGTATCACTATGCTATCTATTTTGCAGTTTGTCACAGCAAGAAGAAGGAACAGATGAACTCGATACATACTTTCCTGTTTCTCTGTCATGGTATTTACTTTTTAAAGAACGAGGGAAGAGCAACACAGGAAATATCTCATACAAATAAAAATGTTCCCAAACTGGAAGATTTTTCATTGTTTTCAATTTTTTTTCTGATCCGATAGAATCAGATACTGTATGAGTTATCTGTATGTATCTTTAGGGGTCAATTGACTGTTTTTAACTCTCTAATTCTGTATACTGACCTATAGAAAGACCTGTGTAGTTTTAGCAGAGCTGAAGAGAATTGCTTTAGCATTTTATGGGGTAGAATTGTACATGTGCAGATGTTCTGGGGACATTTGATGCTGTGCTCTGTGAATGATGTACTTTCCTCTCTGCTCATCTCTTCACAAGTCATTGTCCTCTTTGGTTTTTACTCTCCAATTACCGAGCAATCCGATATTCCTCAGCTTGTTAATGCCTTTATATGACAGTTGGATTTTTAAACACCGTATTAGGTTTTTGAACAAAGCTCTCAGAGTAGAATACAAGGAGAGAAGATTTTGCCACATGCTGACGTAATCCAGAAAGACAGTATAACAATCATACAGAAATCTGGGAAAATAAAATATTCACTCAAACAACTTTAACCATTCCGAACATCAGGCATTCAAAGATTGTCATCTAAAGATATTAGATGAAAAACATCCTCTGATTCCGTAGGCTTGGATCTAAGTTAAAGAATCATATATAGTCTGACATTAAGTTTTAAGTGCAATATCTCACTGATGCTACAGGGAACTTGTGCTTAAAAAATTGGAATGGTGTGCCCCAAATTAGTACAAATCCCAAATGACTGAATGAATTGGGATTAGAATTAGGGAGATAACACTGGTACATCTCAAATTGTTAAGGCAAATTTTCAGAGCTGGACACGCACTCCTGGCCAGCAATGGTCTCCCTCATGATGTTTATATGAACCAGGGGTGATAGGATAGAAAAATCAAGACGACACGAGAGAAAATAGATATACAAGGTGATGTGTGTGTCAGCTGCTTGCACATAACATAGAGTTGTACTCAGGAGGATAGACCTGTATGACATTTGGTGGTTTCAGGCAGCAGGAGTTCATGAAAATATTGTAGTTTCAGCCTATATGGGTCACCCCACCTCAACAAGTATAATTAAAGGCCAGATCCATCTCCCTACTCCTCAGAGCTGGTTTGTACTGCTCTGGTGCCACAATTCAGCTAAGTAGCTGACATAACTAGCTACCAGGAGATTTCCTAAGATTATGAAGAATCTATACATGGCAGAAAGCCACCTTTGTGACTATTCCCAGCACCACTTGCATGCATCATGTACAGTCTCAGCTCGGCTTAGGATTCAACCTCTTTTCTTTTTAGTTCATTCTTAAAAGAATCCTCCAAAAAGGCACACCGATTTTGCACGATTTTTCTGCAATCTATTAAAACCAGGTTAGAGCTCAATTTGCTCTTCATTTCCAAATGATGGGCTGTATAGTACTGCCTCCTTTAATTAAATCGTAGCTGCTTTGGCATATTTCCGAAATGACAGAAGCCTGGAGCCAAGAAAACTTGGGCTTTAGAAAGTTTTTACACTTTAGATATTTATAGAAAAAAGCCATGAAGAGACAATGGATTCAGTGGTCACAAAGAAGGGGCACAAGCATTTTGCGGGGAAGGAAATTAGTTTGACTCTAAGTCTTGCTGGGAGGATGCAAAGGGAATATAGATTTGACATTCAAGGCTGGACATTTTTTGTTGAGAGAGTTTGCGGATGGTTTTCTCAACAACTATTAAACTACAGTTAACGTTGTCTAGGTTGTGTACTGAAAAGTTTTGTGGCATTTTTTTTGGCCACATTCCATTCTCTTTCAACTAGGAGAGTAGATTCGACTCCTATTTTATCACTTGAAAGCCCTCTTCCTGGAATTGCTCTAATGTATGGTTGTCTTCTGTGGGCATCAGGTTAACATAGCCAATTCCTATATCTACCTACATCCCCTCAATCTTTAGTGAATGAGGCTTTTGGGAGCCAAGAAGGGAAAGTCCCAGATTATGTTATGCTCGGGTAATTACCAGCAGACATATGGCCTGCCCATGGATTATAGCTAGCTGACCTAACTTAGAACAGCCTCTAAACTGCTCTAGCCTGGTCTGGAGCAGAGAATTCAGCAGCTCTAATCACCACCCTAATATCCCCACTTCCTTCTAATCACCTCCCTAATATCCCCACTTCCATAGATATAATCCTTCTGTATTATATCTATGAACACAGTATAGGAATTGGAATAATGTCTAACTTTTTTGTCTATTCAACATTACTTGTACTCAGGAGAGAGAAAGAGACGTTACTTTTCTTTAGACATTACATGTAAATTCATGTTTACCCAATCTCCAAAGATTTCCATTTTGGGAGTGAAACCCCTTGTTAACTGTTCTTTTTCCCCAAATACTTCAGTATTTCCAAAACTACTAGTTAAACAACAACCCATCCTCCAATAAAACACATAACAGATGCACAACTGCACTTCTGATGAATGCACTAAGTGTTCAGAACTCTGTGTACCTCTCACAATCTCCCTTTCACCTTCTCATATGGCATGCACCTGTGTCTTGCAGGCAGTGTAATTTTTGCAGTGTTAGAGATTCCCCTGTTCCTAACCACTTAAAGAACATAGAGAAGCTGGTTAAAGAGCTCTGGCAGGGAACAAAAAGACTATACAAATGGGCCATAAGTATGCTGATGAAGTGCATTTCATTTACAGCTAGTAGGAACAGTGAATGTTATACTGTAGAAATTATAGAATTGGCTCAGGAACTCTTTTTAATGTAAGCAAGATCTTTGTCCTCTCTCTCTCTCTCTCTCTCTCTCCTCTTAATAAGTAACCTGATTTTGAAGCCAGTGGCAAAGCTCTTACAAACTTAAATGATACAAAGTCAGGAACATTCATACAGTATCACCAAACCCAAGTGCTAAAATTTTATGAGCTATGCTCCCCGAAAATCATGAGATTGGCTTAAACTCTCCTCAATTATATAAAAACCCCATAATGTTTATATTATATTTTTCTTTACTTTTTGGGTTTTGAGCCTTCATGGTGTCCCCTGGCCATGATTTCAAGGTGTGTTCCAAAGCCATGAGTATTAGAAAGTTACTTAACCTCCTCCCACACCCCACAGCTGGGATTTTCACAATCATTTGACTCTGCACAATGGGGCTTTCAGAAGTTTGCTAAAAATCACAATACTTCCTATAAAATGGAAGGACCTGGTAATGATCACTTATGTTGTGCTTTTTCTTAATAATCAAGTGGGTAGATGGGTCTGGGTTATTTGAGTTTGAGTGTTCTTTTCACACTGCATCCAAGGGTACGTCTTAACTACATGGCTCTGTCAACGAAGCCATGTAGATTTGTTTGTTTGGCAAAGGGAAATGAAGCCACAATTTAAATAATCGCGGCTTCATTTAAATTTAAATGGCTGCCCCATTCTGCCGATCAGCTGTTTGTCAGCAGATCAGGGCAGTCTGGACGCTCCCCTGCCGACATGAAAGCCCTTTATCGACCTCCCCGGTAAACCTCATCTTACAAGGCATAATGGGGAGGTTGATAACGGGCTTTCAGGTCTGCACGGGAGCGTCCAGACTAGTGTGCTGAGCCAACAAACAGCTGATGAGCTGTTTGTCCGCTCAGCGTGGCAGCCATTTAAATTTAAATGAAGCCACGATTATTTAAATCGCGGCTTCATTTCCCTTTGACAGTCAGCCTAATCTACATGGCTCCATCAATGGAGCCATGTAGTTTAGACACACCCCAAGATAGGATGCATACTTTTAAACTTGGCCAGGTGAAGCATGGTCCATGTATTGGTCCACTGTGAAGCTGGGAGACTCTTGGAGGCTCTGAACTCTTCTAATGGTGGAACAAGCAAAAAACTGGACATCTATTTGTACTGACTGCATACTTTTTTTGTTGACTTCTATGTATTGATGACTCTGCAAGGAAGTGAGATATGCAACTGGGCCTGCAACTCACTGATTGAATTAAGGTAGACCAATTAAATGAACAGATTTCTTCCACTCTGCCCACAAGTTCCATCTTAAAAAAAATTAAGGTTTCCCATGAGGCAAATTTTCTGTACTTTAAGGTAAAAAGAGAGAGAGAAAAGATTAAGAAAATCATATGTGACTTAATGGGCCCTACCCCCCGTCCCATTCCTGGACTGTTATTGTTTGACATTTCCTTTTGGTGGCTTACTGCTTTTACCTATTATGCTAATTATGTATGTCAATAGGCCCTGGCAAGTTTACATCCTAATTCAGCAAATCATTTAAGAGTGCTTGAGTCCAATTAATGTCAATGGGTCTTAACCACTTGTTTAGTGTGGTTAACCAAACTGAGCCTTAATGGTACATCAGTGTTGGACTCTTAAGTTCTTAGGAAACAGGCAGATTGCTTAAGTGGTATTTGTAATGCTATTTGGAAATGACTCCTTTTCTTTCTTCCCTGTGTATTTGTTCTTGGTATAATAGGAGAAAATACTTGGGGGTAAATTCTTGGTGATACTGAAGCAGCTTCAAACTATTCCAGAGCTGCTCGGTTCCTATTCCAGACCATCCTTCATTGAGTAGAAAGTGTAGCCACCAGGGGGATGACAGTCTTGCTGGGCCCTGGTCAAGGTGCATGGGGGACCAGTTCCGTGCTCCCTGAAGGGGTGGAGCCTTTGATGGAAGAGGCAGGGCTAGGGGAAGCCAGCCCCCAGAGTCCCCCAGAGCATTCTACACAGTGCTCCAGTGGTGATTTAAAGAGCCCAGGGCTCTGGCCATTATTGCACTAGCAGTGGCGGTGGCAGTGGCTGGGAGCCCTGGGACCTTTTGAATCGATGGTGCAGTTGCCCTCTTTGGCCCTGCTATCAGTGGGCCCAGAAGCCACAGAAAAAGGAGCATGGTCACGATGGTCCATAGAACCCAAGCACCTCCAGCTACCAACCCTGCCCCTAGGACTTGTCAAGGCTGTTCTTACTCATGCCAGAAGGCTCAGCTAGAATGGTGCTGGGCTACAGAGGGACTCTGAGAACTATTGCAGCCCCAAGCTGTGCTGAATGTTGCTCGACTGCAAAACATAAACCGCCCTTTGTGTACAGGACAATGTCACACGCTGGCCCAACAAGTCATCTTTCTTTTTTACATTCCTCTCATTCCACCTCGATAAATCACTTCTCGCCATTCTCCAACTAAATGTCTAGGCATAAACTTCATATATGCCATGTTTTCTGCCATAGCTTTAATTGGCAATCCAGCTGGAGAAAACTGCTCTTCAGGGGCTTTTAAAAATGGTCAGATATCGACCATGGCACTCTTGGTTGTGTGCTTTAAGCTCACCGGGAATACTGATTCTTACAAAGGCATAAAAACTGGCACCTACGGAGCAGCAGAAACGTAAAGTCTTGCACATGGTGGATTCAGTAGCACTAATGAAAAATAATAACATGTTCAGAACATGAGCATTGCGCAATGATCTCATTCTGGATGCGGAAAGTGTAATAAAATGCTGCTCTCTTCTCTCCTTTCCCTTCTCTTATCAGAGAATAAAGTAACCCAAAACCTTGACTAATACACTGAGCTAAGATATAAATAAGGATCAACTGCAGTCTAGTTTGCAGAAGTCTTTGATAAAAAATATTTATAATAACTAAAAAAATATCTTACCCTTTTGATCTGAGCACGATGCCTTTACAACAGCGTAGTTCAATATGGGATCAGAATGTTCTGCAGTGTATATCACAAGCAATTGCTACTGGTTGTTGGATGAGAACTTAATGGGTGAACAGCAGTGAGTTTATTCTCCAGAAATATGAAATGCTAATGAACAGCTTGCTACAGCTCCAGTCCTGGCTTCCCTCATTAACCTGATTAGACCAGAATTATCTGCAATGTTCTTGAATGCTCTTTCACTAGTATTAGAAGGTCATTAAACAATGGGCATATATTTCACAAGCTCCTATGGGGTTTCTTTTAATTTCAAACAGGTAGAGTGGGATTTCATGTTTCATTTTGAAATGCTAATTTTTGTGTATGAGTTGGCAGATTCTCAACTTCCAGCAGAGAGTGTCTGGGTTGAATAGATTTTATTACTAACATTTTCACTGTTTTATTTTTTTATGTAACCAGTGTATTTAACACAAAAACAAAACTTTTACAATGTACATATTGTGAAGGTCTCTTGCACACAGTCTGTTTTTCATTCCTGAAACTAGATATTTCCCTTTATTGTCTGCATCAAATTTATTTCTGGTTATTCTGTGTTGATTATAAAGGTTTGATTGTCAACACAGTAATAGAATGTGAAGAGGATGAACCTCACAATCAGATTCAAAATATTGGTAGGGTAAATAGGAAGGAAAAGATTTAGATTTCATATGTAGGGCGAGCTTGTAGCACCCCTTATTTTTATTGATGAGCAGTCACTCCCATAAATAGATGCAACAATGTTCTAAATGTAGTGTTAGGAGCTCACAATCGGACCCTTAATAAAGATACAGAGGCAAAAAACTATTTTTGTTCAGTTTAATAGTAGAACAAAACTTGAGGATCTGTATGTAGGATTTTTTAATCCCTTGATTATAATTTACAAAATATTCTGTCCAGATGCTTCATGTTTCTGCCTCCAGTGCACACATTGCTTGGGAAGGTTTCAAAATGTATTCAGTAAAGCTATCTTTTAAAGTGGGGAATTGCCTCACTAAGGTTCTCCCCACCATATGATCAAATATCTGCTTTTATTTTTGTTTGGCAATGGTCATCCTAATATTCCCAGTGATAAGAGAAGATATTTATCCTGTAATTGTGCTCTTTAACTTTTTGGCAAGCAAATGTTACTCTAGATACATGAAAATCAAACATTCCCCCAGTGGACTTCCTCATGGGTAGGCTGGTACAGGTGTCGGGAGGTGCACTGCTGAATTTATCCAGTGAAATATGTTAAGTATTGTAAAAAAGGAACATTAGATGTTTTCATTCATCTAATGAAGTATGATGTCAGAATTGCTAGAAATCTGTCTAATTCATCTAATCAGTTTGCTTTAAGACATAACTTGCTCTTCTTGAGTCCTGATGGTTATATTCACAATGCATTGTGGTACTGCAAGAATTCGGCTTTCTATTGTATTTAAGATTACTGGTCCAGATCATAACTACCTAGGGTAAAATGGAGTGAATTTTGTGTTGAGGGATGGAGTTTGCCTTCTGTTTTAATTAGTGTTTAAACCTCTGAAACCCTGTGGATCTGTGTGTGGCCCTCTGGTCCTCCCAGTTCAATTGATGCACTTTTCCCTCCTGAATCTATATTATGACAATAGCTTTGAGGGACATGACCAGTCCCATTCACTCAATAAGCTCAGGAACTGAATGTTTACAATTTAAACGTCAACATAATTAACAATTACACTGCATTACTTTTTATGAGAAACATTCACACAAACTCTCGATCTCAAACAGCCTCCTACACCTCCGAGGTGACAAAAGTCCCCTGGCCAGCTGCCAAGACTTTCAGTTTCCCAACTAACAGTGTCGACATACTTTTACATGTTTTCAGTTAAAAAAAAAACAAAATCTGTGGTATGTTTTATATTAAAGATGTGGGGGTCTCAGTAAAAGAAATAGATTTTAGTATCAAATTAAATAACATGACAAATTCTGTATTAACTGTTGATAAAGAACTCTGTTCCACAGTTTTCCCCTCAGTATAACAAGAAATTCCGTGTGGCGTGTATCATTTTCATAGTTAATTCAATACAAATCTTTATTATTATTTGAATGTGCGCTGTCCAGTGCGTGGAGTGTCAGAAATTCCCGAGGCTTTGCTGCAAAATTCAAAGCCAGATTTTTTCCCCCTAGGTATCCAAAGGGGTAAGCATCTTCTCAGACAGATTCTGCCAGCTCTTTAGTAAAGTCTAACTCCACAGGCAGCTCTCCTGTGCAACTATTTGTGAGCTAAGAAATTACTCAGTTGTGATTAAGGGTGCCAGATTCTGGCCCTCTGCTTGAGGGAATCTCTATAATTTTTCCAATTTAGTTTGTTTTCCAAATTCTGTAGTGTGAGCTCAGTGGTTTCCGAAAGGTGGCAAGCTTTGAGATAAAGACCTCTGAGATAAGGGCTACCTGAAAAATGGCTTCCAAAAAAGGGAACCACCTCTCAAAACTTCTGAATATGATCAGTAATCATACTGAACCTCACACCCATTTCTGAGTTAACATGCTTGGAAATAACACATTCTGTTGTGGACTTGGAATAAAATAAACTGGATCTGTTGAGTGACAGCTGGCAAATGAGGTGATATGGTGCACAGTGACAGGTAATCAAAAGACTATAGTCCAGGTTGGAGTCAGATTGTCATGCAAGACTCAGAAACTAAAACCACTATGATTCATGCTGCCTGCATGGAGACACAGCTTCCATATGGCATACTGTTGTTCTGCACTACAAACACTTATACTTTAGAATATAGCACTGTAGGCATGGTAGCCTAAACATGATGCAAAGCTCAGACTGTAGCTTTCCACCAGTTCAGAGTGTTGGGTTTTGACTTTTCCTCTCCTCTTCTCTAGTATAGATTTGGTTATTAAAAATAATTTGGTTATATAAAAGACCTGGGAATTACAATACACAGTTCTAGTTCCTTATATTGGTTAGGGTATGAGGAAATATAATTGAGTAGGCAGCGTTACCATCCTAACTAGATTCCATTACCAGCACTGCCAAGGACTCAAGGAATGTAACTTTTCTGTCTGCTCTCTGTTTCATAGTTTCCCCATCAGTAAAACAGGCATGGAAGTGTTGGGTAGCATAATTTATCAATGTTTGTTAAGTACTTAGAGATCTTTGGTTGAAACTCATTTAGAAATGGAAAGTACTACTTAGATTGTATACTCTTTGGTGCAGGGGAGTTTGCAAAGACTGGCACTAAAATTATTTTGTATGGCATTCCAGTCATGAAAAAGGAACACCACTGTGCTAGGTATAACTCCCAGTGTGGTTCACAGTCCCGTCTCATGGCACTTAGACTACTTGCAGAGAAAAACGAATGAGTTTTCTCTATAGCCTTAGCTGAGAGGCAGCTGACTTTTAGCTCAATTTATAGAGGCTAGTGCACTAAGCTCCAGAGATCCAAGGTTTGGTTCTGACTGTCGGTGTTACACTAGGTGTTGTGCAACCACAAAACAGAAGATAGCCCCTGCCCCCAAAGAATTGTCAAGCTAAGCATAAGGCAACAGGTGGATATAGACAGGTAGTGGAGCATAAGAAAACAATGAAACAAAATTGGTCAGCATGATTGGCAGATTTCTTAGCTGACCAGCTGCCTAAATGGGACATTGGGCCATGACAGAGGTGCCCAGGCAGTATGCCAATACAGGCAGTATGCCAATTCAATGTCTCTTGAATATTGCTCCTGGGTGTTTAGGAGCAAGTGACTGATAGGTCTGAGCTGGTTGTAAAGTAACACGCTCCATTTGACT
This sequence comes from Pelodiscus sinensis, assembly GCF_049634645.1. Lineage (NCBI taxonomy): Eukaryota > Metazoa > Chordata > Testudines > Trionychidae > Pelodiscus > Pelodiscus sinensis. Next base: position 14,645,681 of record NC_134720.1, read on the forward strand.
CTGAGACATGGGCCGAATAGGCTTTCTTACATTTGGACTCCTAAATATATTCATCCCATTATAGTAGCTTCCCATTACTTCAGTTGGATTTCTGGATTCACAATACTTCTGAAAATTAGAGACCTCATTTAGGTTAATAAAACAGAGAGGTTTAAAAATATAGGCTATAAGTCCTAAGATTTGTTTTATTTTTCAAATACATGTGGGTTAGCATCTTAAGAGCCTATAAATAGAATGCCTCAAAATATGATTGATTGCATTATTGGTGCAATTTTTGGAGCAAATCTATAGAAAAATAACATTTTATATGGATGGTACCAAACAGGCAGCCAGGAAAAAAATATGGTCTCATTAAGAGGTGTTTATTTGCTTTGACATTACATATGCATTCTATTTTGCTAGAGATCATTACATTTTACGTCTTTGTAATGCTAAATAAATGAATAAAGTATATAACAAGAAAAGATTTTGAATTCCAAGAGAAGGGTTAGTCCCAGAACTCTTTAATCTGAGAGGAAAAGTTCTCCCATTGATCTCAATTTCTAAAATCTATCTTTAGTAGATTGTTTAATTGATTACAGTATAGAGTTGAGCTTTGATATTATAATTTTTAATTTTTGATGGAATACTTTAATTAACAAAAAAAGAGAAAAAAATTCCCAAACATTTCAGCAGATTTTTCCACCCATTGTTATACTAGCTCTGATACTTAATTATGATTTTTAATAGCAGTGGCTGAGATTGATGTCAATGGCAATTAATTTGTGTGATCATAAGATATCAGAGGACTACACAAAATTGTGTGTCTGCATAATTTCCTATTTCAGAAATAATCTTGGAAGTTTCTTTGTGATGTAACAATTTCCATTAATTGGCCAGATTCCTCCACCCTCATTTATTTTCTGTTAAAGTCAATTGGCAGGAGTCTGTGGCAAGCCTGTATTTTTCATGGTCTATAGTTGATAAGTGATCTGTCTTTCAGGTCATCTTACTTTGATGATCTGTTTGCATATTTAATTAAAATACTTAGTTTAGGTTCAGTGTTTTGAGTTTTTAGACCTCTGCTCATGCTTATATATCTGATGAGTTTAGAGACTTCACTCAGTCTCATGATAAAAGGGATATGTTGTAAAACACGTGCTTCCCACAATTAATGGCAAATTTGTGGGGCCAATTGATCTGACCATCTAGGCAGTTGTGGTTGATAGCCCATTTGTGGCTCCAACAATTAGTACCATGGTTTCAGTAACACTGCAAATGGTGTAAAGTTAGGACAAACCTTGACCTCAGATGTCCTGAAAAAAAGAGCACCTTTCTAATTCTCACACATAAAATAATGCACAGAAGAAGATTACATATTCTTCTGGAGCTTATTTCCACATATGGGATAATTAAAGCTAACAACACATCCTCGTCTCATACTGGCTTTAGTGGGACTTTTAACTGAATGAGACCATAGGATCAGACCCTTCAAGAGTTATAACAGAATTACAAGATGGGTAGAGAAAACATTACTAATCTTCCAACGCCAATGAGTTCATGTTGTGAATAAGTCATATTTCCTCTTAGTTTCTCCCTCTTCAATTTTAATTAAGGAATCCAGTCTAATATAAGTATATATGCATAAACTCCCATTATCAGTAGTAGGAGTCATATACATCTTTGCTACGTCTACACTGGCATGATTTTCTGGAAATGCTTTTAACGGAAAAGTTTTCCGTTAAAAGCAATTTCGGAAAAGCGCATCTAGATTGGCAGGATGCTTTTCCGCAAAAGCACTTTTTGCGGAAAAGCGTCCATGGCCAATCTAGACACGCTTTTCCACAAAAAAGCCCCGATCGCCGTTTTTGTGATCGGGGCTTTTTTGCGGAAAACAAATCTCTGCTGTCTACACTGGCCCTTTTGCGCAAAAGTTTTTCAGAAAAAGACTTTTGCCCGAACGGGAGCAGCATAGTATTTCCGCAAAAGCACTGACAATCTTACATGAGATCGTCAGTGCTTTTGCGGAAATTCAAGCGGCCAGTGTAGACAGCTGGCAAGTTTTTCCGCAAAAGCACATGATTTTACGGAAAAACTTGCCAGTCTAGACACAGCCATACTGAATAAAGCTGGGTAATCCCCCTAAAAAAAGAAAGTACAGGTTGAACCTCCTAAATGTGGGACTCTCTGGTTCAGTAACATCCATGGTCCAGGAAGATCATAGATGTTGCTGGACCAGAGAGCCCCAGCACCCGGAAGTGCAAGCCTGTCAGGAGTTTAGTGGCTGGGAGCCCCACCATCAGGACTGGCAAGACCCGACCTGGGAAGCCCCAGCTGGGTGCGGCAGCAGAGGGGCAACTGCGGAGCCCCATCCATGGGAAGCCCCAGCCAGCTGGCAGAAGTGGGCCAGAGCCAAGCCCAAGCCATCTAGCAGGAGGGCTGGAGCAGAGCTAGCCAGCAGGAGGGACAGTGTCCTGGGAGACCAGTGGCAGGGGGCTTCCCCTGATCCAGCAAGTTCCTTCATTCAGAATGGGTCAGGTCCCAAGGGTGAATATTTACATATTCAGGCTGAACCTCTGTAGTCTGGCACTCTCTGGTCTGGTAATATCCATGGTCCGGCATGATTTAGTTAGCCACATGTCCACTTATCATGAGTGGAGCCAAATTTCCTGTGGTCCCATAAAGTTTGTTTACAGTCATCAGTCCTGGCTCTCAGTGTTCTGTTCTGTATTTAGCTCTAATTGACCCTTGAATGTCTTCTAAGAGCCCAGTGAGCAGTGGAAGTGTTGGTAATGCTGCTAGACAATATTGATTTTCTGTGGTTTAGCAAGTTCTCAGGTTAGGTCTTGAGGGTGCCAGAATAGAGAGGTTCAACCTATAATTAAGCTGGAGGTGGTAAAGTCATAAAGTGGGACCCACAATGGAAAGTTTCATATCTAAATCAAAATTACTAGTTACAAAAAAGAATAATTTTCTAGCCAAAGAATTTTGTTGTTGTTGTCTGTATTGTTGTAGTGCCTGCGAGCTGTAATCATAGACCAGGACTCCATTCTGTGGGGTGCTGTGAAAGCCATAAAAAGGAAGAAGCTTACAACCTAAACAAGAACAGATTAATGTAGACAGATGGGGTAAGGAAACAAAGAAACAATACTGGTCAGCATGCTAGGCAGTACTCTCAGCATACCAGCAATCTAACCCTAGTCACAAGATTTAGCAGCAAACAGACAATGCTATGCACTGTGAAATAAATGGTGCAACATGACCAAACCAACATGAAAGCTAACTGGGGGATAAAACTCTCTCTTGTACAGAGACCGAATACCCCAGGGCAAATTTCACACTGAAAAAGTTTCTTATTTTGTATATTATGGTAGCACCTAGAACCCCCGAGAGAAATGGCCCAGTTATGCTAGGTGTTGCGTGTACACATTGGAAAAGAAGATCCCTGCAATGTCTGATTACAGTATGGCTATGATGGTTGTGTGACTGTTAGTGCCTGGGGAGAGGGATGATGCTTAAAGACTCAAGGTGATCCTATTGTTTTTTAAAAGGGAAAACAATAATAAAAAAAATAGAGACAAGAGGCTTAGTGCAGTCTTGTTGATTTATCTGCATGGTACAAAGTTTAAATTCGCTTAGACAAACACCCAACTGCAGGTGGCTACAGGTGACCTTTCAGGTGACCTTTCAGCACTTTCATATCAAGCCTCTGTTGTTGCTTTAAATAAAATGGCTATTCAATAAAATGCAGCAAAATGCCTCCGGGCAACTCAGTTTGGAAAAAGAAAACCTAAACCCATCAGATAAAACCGTCAGGGCTTGGGCTTTATCTAACGCTGCACACTTTTATAAATTGATTCACTTTTCTGCCAACCCAACATGTCCGTGAAATAGCCTGGCTGCTGCTACAAGTGCAATTATTATTCCGCCTGAGGTGATCTGTGTGGTCTTAAAGCCCAGCAAACATCCATTTATACTCAAATAGATTGGAGATAAAGTAGACACTTCAGGCAGACAGTGATTGGCAGCCTCCCTATAACATAACAGTTGCAGGCCTGCCCCATGGCCTGATGGGAGTCTGCATCATTGTGCTGGGGCTGGGCAGATCCATAGTGATGGGGCTGTTGGCTGTCTTCCTGATGCCTGCTCTATCATGAAAAATGAGAACCCCAATGCATGTAAATACAAAAGCAGCGATATCTTACACTGGAATAGGTACAGATCCACTTTATTAAGCTCATAGGGAATTCTGCACATACAGAGATCATGGCTCTATTTTCTAATATATATGTGGTACTGTAGCTATATAATTACAAGGCATTGTTTGGTACTAAAGCAGCCCATGCTAGCTCCACTAGAATTGAAGGCCTGTCAGCATTTCCCAGCTAAATCTGGACTTTTTTTTTTTTAGTTCACTCTTACAATTCAAGGAACACTTGATGCCAGCTGGCAGAGGATGTCAGGGGTGCAAAAAGATTATAGGAATCCCCAGGATAGTTAAATTCTACTTCACACAAAAGGGGTCATGTGAGGTAGCTAATAAAAGCTTGAGTCAGAAAGGTCATCAATATCTTTATGAGGCATATATAGATGTTATGTATTTACACTTAAAATTCTGTTCTTACAGTCTGTCTAGGGTCACCAGCAAATATGAAAAACAGGTTTTCTCTAAGGCAAGAAATTTTTATCTATATGTCTGCTGACATGCAAATTAAAGACTGTAAGATTCCAAAATTGGCTTCCCTTCCTGAGTCCAAAGTCCTGTGAAATCTTCAAAGAGAAAAGGGGAACAGAAAGAGGTATAAACAGCAAGAGTTAGAGGTAATACAATAAACTATAATTAGGGTACAGATGAATCTTCAATCTGTGAAGATCAGCAGTCATTGGGCTTGATCTTTGAGAAACTGTCTCAGCCAAACTGATAGAAAATCCTTGAGAAAGAACTGGAGAAGTAATCTTTCTCATAGGAGGGAGCAGAATGCTCTGTTAGTTACATTTAATTCTCTAGAATACATGTTATGGTTTTATTTTATACATGACCATTTGTTTCCAGTATTCATATTTACTTTCCCTCCCTTCTTTAATAATTAATATAGTTCTGGTTTCACTAAAAAGATGTCTAAGGCTATGTCTACACTGCACCAGTCTTGCGCAAAAGCCTATGCAAATGAAACAAGGATTAGCATACTGCCTCACTCATTTGCATTAATAATTAGGGGCTGTCTTTGAGCAAGTGGCTTTTGCACAAAAAGAAGCTGTGAAGATGGCTCCTTTTTGCACCAAAAAACCCTCTTCCATAAGAGCTGTTCTTCCTGAGAAAATGAGGAAGAACGGCTCTTGCGCAAGAGGGGGTTTTTGTGCAAAAAGGAGCTGTCTACACGGCTCCTTTTTTGTGCAAATGCCACTTGCACAAACAGGCCCCTAATTAATTATGCCAATGACGTGGCAATATGCTAATCCTTGCTTCATTTGCATGGGCTTTTGTGCAAGAGATGTGCAGTGTAGACGTAGCCTAAGAGTTGTGTGTTGAACAGAGTTGTGCTCTAAGTTACAACTCTTTGGGTATATCTAGACTACATGGAATGGTCGAAAGAGGATATGCAAATTCTGCGGGAATTTGCATATCTTCTTCTGATTGCAGAGCTTTCAAAAGTGAAAGTAATTAAGATGCTGCTTTTTCGGCGAGCTGCCTCCTTAGTCAAAAAGCCACTCTTTCTCAAAAAAGGAGGTTTACATGACTTTTTGACAAAGGGGGGGGGCTCGCCAAAAAAACTGAGTCTTAATTACTTTCACTTTCGAAAGCTTCGAAAGTGCAATCGGAAGAAGATATGCAAATTCCCATGACATTTGCATATCTTCTTTCGACCATTCCCTGTAGTCTAGATGAGCTTTTAGCTGGTGTGTTCTGCTCCTTTGGGAGCAGCAGGCCAGCTAATTCTGGGAGTGTACAGTTGATTAGGGTCGGCATACCATGGGAAGCTCTCTGAGGATGCAGTGTGGGTGTGTGCCTATCACTGACCTGCAGAAGTGGATTTGGAATGCCTTTGTCAAAGTCTGGTGATTTCCGGGAATTGACCTGCAGCAGGCACAGACAAGACTTTCACAGTTTAAGGGCAAGTGATGGTGGAGAACCTCACAGCTTTGAGTATGTGTAGAAAGCATAACAGATTCTGACAGCAAAAGCTTGGTTATTAGCTTGATTCTAGGTAGGGGAACCCAAAGCCAAAGACCTGGCTTCTACCCCTGGATCAACCACTAACTCTCTGTGTGACCTTAGAGGAAAGGTGGTGCTAGTGATACCGAGCTCAGCAAGGTGATGTAAGGAACAGTTTTACAATATTCTCAAAGCATTACGAATATTAAAAAGAAAGTGGAAATGATGATAAAAACACAAAAAAGTCAGGGGAATTTGGAGCAGGTGTAATACCTAGAGCTACTTAATTCAGTGTTTGTTTTAAACCGAGCAGTTTTCAAGTTGATAGCATCCATTTAACTAATTTCTCAAAGAAAAGGTAAAAATCTCAAGCCAATGAGTTGGAGATAGATATTAATACACTATCTTTGTAATATGACAAGGTTTCAATTAAATTACCCTCCTTTCTAATGTACAGCATTAATCAACATCCCAACTTGAGATGTGGGGTGGGAAAAGCAAATTGCCTTCCCTTGACTGTCCAGGATGCATTCAATGGTGTAAATGCCAATCAAGCTGGCTGCTCTCCCTAAAAGCAAGGAAAATTAATCTCCACGGAGCCATTACATGCCATTGTGCACTGAATAAGACCTCCACCTTTAATTGATCTTATTTTCTTCATATTATATGATTTCAGAATATTGAATAAACTTGTCTGAAACAATTTTATCAACATTTTTCAACACTTTTTCCAAAGGAAACTTTGAGAAATGTCAAAGTTATTGGACAGTCATGCTCCACTATAGTGCTGTAAATTGAAAAATAAACAACTTCGACAAAACATTTTATTTTCTTGTTCTCATCAGCATCTGTTGTAGTCAAACAAAATTATTTCCTGATCAGTTATAATACTAAGTGATATTTAAGTTTATTGCAATGCAATTGTGTGTGAGGGTATACTGTATAGCTATCTCTCTAAAGGTATGTCTAGACTGCATCCCTCTGTCAACAGAGGGATGCAGATTAGGCAGGTCGACATTGCAAATGAGGCAGGGATTTAACTATCCCATGCCTAATTTGCATAAAAATGACTGCCGCATTTTGCCGACTCAGCACTTTGTCGGCAAAAAGCAGCAGTTTCGAGGGGGATCTGTCAAGAAAGCAAGCCTTTTTCGACAGATCCCTTATGCCTCTTGCAAGGAGATTTACAGGATCTGTCGAAACAGGCTTTCTTTCTCAACAGATCCCCCGCTAGACTGCTGCTTTATGCTGACAAAGTGCTGAGTCAGCAAAACGTGGTGGCCATTTTTATGCAAATTAGGCACGAGATATTTAAATCTCTGCCTCATTTGCAATGTCAACCTGCCTAATCTTCATCTCTCTGCCAATGGAGGGATGCAGTCTTCACATACCCTAAATAGCTATAAATACTACCAATGGGTCTGAGTTTCTGCTGCCTGACGGAGTTTTAAGCCCTGGTTATGCAAGGTTCTTAAGCAAGGGCCGGAATTCAAGAACAAGAATTGCTCCCTTGAAGTGCGAAACACTCATAAGAAGATTAATGAAAAAGGACAAAAGAGTTCTTTTGTTTCCATATGTCCATTGCCTTACCACACAGAGCTTGACAGGGAAGAAGAGAGTTTGAAAATTAATACATTTCTGATGCTATTGATTATGACATAAATGTGAGGCTTTTGTAGCTCATGTATTAACTTAGCATGCTATAAACTGTGGGAAGGGATATGACTAATTCATAGATGGATTAATGCCTGATTTAGCCTTCAGGCATCTGGCTGAGGATTTTGAACATAACTAAATATATACAATAAAAAATTTTTCCCTCCACAACTGGCACAGTGCAATGCCATTTAAAGTGCAAAAAGAAATCTGCTGTAAGAAACTGTCAAGTGGCAGAACAACAGGCTCCCATGAGAGAGAACTTGTAATACCAAACGTACAAAGTGAGGTGTGCAGAATAGGGAAAGATATCAGAAAAAGTCATTTTCAATAAGTTCAGATCAATATTTACTTTAGCAAATGCTGCGGGTATAGTAGGGAGAGAATAATATCATGAGGAAAGATGCTGTAACATTAAAAGAAACATGATCTATCTCATTACATATACCGTAGAAGAGAGGTTTTTTAAAAATGATCAATGGGAAAAGTTAGCACTTTGAAAAGGTAAGAATGCACCAGCATCTTAGTAAAAGATATAGAGGGATGTTCTAGTCTCACAATTTGTTTCGCTTCTTCGTAGTGTACAGTGAACTATACTGGAAATCAGACTGAACTTTTGTTTTTGTTTTTGTGTGAGCTAGAAATCATTTTAACGAATTAACTATGATAACCATTGATTTGTACTCCTTGAAATTTATCTCCTCTTAACATTTGTCTGATCCAGGTCCACACCCATACACTCTGCTGGTAATGTTAAAATGCTGGAGGAGAGAGGGCTAAAACAATTAATTTTTTTAGCATGCCATTATTCTGAGGCACAAGCGAGGAGGTGGTAATTTTGCCTGCTGTTACCACGATTTCACACTAACTGTTCTGGCACATGAACTGGAAGATATATAAAAATTGGCCCCAAAGAGAAACACTCAAATTGAATGTTTTTTTTTATATATATTACTCTGCATGGCATCTGATTTAAGCCCTATGCATAATTAGTAGTTGTAGTTCTTCAGTTTAGACAAAAATCTTAAATGAACTAATTAGGAAATAAGCTCTATCCAGATGGGTTTGTTGCTGCATCAGTAAATATAGGCTGGTGATAAATGATCTACAGGCTCAGTTTTAAACTGACCATAGATAATTCTAATTAAATTACCATGCTAAAAGTTCACCAAAATATCATATTATATTCAAAGTATCTGATCAAAAAGAACTGCTGAAGTGAGTTGCAATGCATGACTCTCATTATGCAAATTGGAGTCCCAAGAGAGTCATCCAGAGAACTATTATCCTCTTTTCACCTGCAATAACCTAAGATCAGAGCCATTGTTGCTTACATATCACAAAACCTGCTACTCAACCATGGGCAAAGATAAAAAATCACCCTTTCTAATTACCAAACTATGTTGGTTCAAAACATATTGATTTTGTCATCTTGGAGATGAAAGGTGTATGGCAGATAGGTTCTTTTGGAAATGTAGTGGACAGTGATTTGTTTGCTGACACAACTAGTGGTAACCATTAAAATATCTACATTTACTAACAGGGACCAAACAATTACTTTATGGTTATTTATAGAGCTGATTGATAAATGGAAGAGGGAAGGAAGAAAGCCCCAAAATGTTCTGTGAAATAAACTGAAGATTGAAAACGATCGATCGATAGATAGATAGATAGATAGATAGATAGATAGATAGATAGATAGAATTGAAATTTGTCATTTACACAAGAGTCAACCTGTATTTTTCCCCACGTAGAAATATTTTTAAGAAAACAATTTCTCAGCTTTTGGAAATAGAGTTCCATAATTGTGGCCCAACTCCCCAAGTAAGTCTCCCACAGGAACAAGCATCATTCTAACAGAGAGTTCACCTTTTTCCGGATGATCGTATTTGTTTCAGCAAGTCTTAATTTTACAGTAAGAGCCTATTTTAGAGATGTCCTGGGCTGAGCTCATTGAGGACTTTGAAGACCAGGGCCAGGATTTAAAATGGATTCTTTGTTCTGTGCAGAGCTAGCAGAGAACTGAAGTTGACCATGCAGTAGCTGTTGGCAATTGTTGACTTGACTGGCCACTGCAGTTAAGGATGGCTGAGTCTATCCCCTCCGGTGGGAGCTGATTCTGAGAAGTTTTGAGAGCTCAGAGCTCTCACAGGCATCAGTAAGAGTTGCAAATGCTAGGCCTTCGTCAGGATTAGGCCCTAAATTGTACGTGTTCTGTCAGCCTCCTCTTATTATGGACGGTTTTCAAATATAGCCCCGTGGTGGCTTATTTCAATCTAGAGCTATGCTAATTAGTTTCACATAACTACACATTTTGGATATTTAGTGATATATCCACCTTATATTTTCTCTCTCACACTCTCCCCTATCCTTAGTATTCAGGGTGCCTGCAAGGCACAGATGCAATGAAATGTATTTTGGGAAAAGCCAGACTTTTCCAGCAAAGCAATGTAACTATATATCATTAGATTCTTACCAAACCCTTCTACTTATTGTGTCTGTGACATTGAGAGTTCACTGGTGTGAAGTATTTACCATGGATGTTTGCAGCACATAATCAATAGTTTACTTCAACCTTGGCAAACTGCAAAAACCCATTGGTATAGATGCCTTTTAATCCTGCTAACATATCCTTTATCAGCCTCAGTGATGTGGTAATTTAATTAGTGGAGTGCTAATTATTAGAGCTGTGGGCTCTTCACAAGCCCATCTTTCAAGTAAGCAACCTTTTTCCTAAGTAAAAAAGCAGCCTGGCTAAATTCATCTTGCTCTCTACTCTCCCTCCACACATACTTGCTCTCACAAGGGTGATCCCCTAATTCTTACTCTCTTTATTGTACCACTTCTGTGTTCTGCCTCCTTTGCTCTTGATTTGAGAGTGACTGTATCTTCTTTCATTATTCCTCCTCTGTGGTACCAGCATTAATTACTAGCTGCTAGTAATCTTGGAAACCAGTGGGGGGGTTTGGAACTGGTCCCCTATGAGGAGAGATTAAAGAGAGTAGGACTTTTCAGCTTGGAAAAGAAGAGATTAAGGGGGGGATATGATAGAGGTATATAAAATCATGAGTGGTGTGGAGAAAGTGAATAAGGAAAAGTTATTTACTTGTTCCCATAATATAAGAACTAGGGTGACCAAATGAAATTAATGGGCAGCAGGTTTAAAACAAATAAAAGGAAGTTGTTCTTCACACAGTGCACAGTCAACCTGTGGAACTCCTTGCCTGAGGAGGTTCTGAAGGCTAGGACTATACCAGGGTTTAAAAGAGAACTAGATAAATTCATGGAGGTTAAGTCCATTAATGGCTATTAGCTAGGATGGGTAAGGAATATTGTCCCTAGCTTCTGTTTGTCAGAGGGTGGAGATGGATGGCAGGAGAGAGATCATTACCTGTTTGGTTCACTCCCTCTGGGGCACCTGGTATTGGCCACTGTTAGCAGACAGGATACTGGGCTGGATGGACCTTTCTTATGGCCATTCTTATGTTCTTATGGTCCTATTTTTGGTTCAACCATCCAACGCAGAGTAAGGTGTGTGCGCTTTATTAGAATTTCCTTCTCACCTCACTTCATTCACTCTCTCACCAACTTAGGTTCTGTCACCAGCTACACTTGCTTACCAATGATTTTTTTCTGCAAACAGCCCTCGTGCACTATTATGTACGTTCAGCAATGGAGTGTACTTTATTTACAATGTCTTATGTAGCTTTATGTCCCATCCATATAAGGTTTCCACAAACTTCAATGTATTCTCTAGGTATAAGGTGTGTTAGTTGGAGAGAGGTCTCATTTCTCTGAGATCTTGGATTTCTTTTATCTTTCTTCTAGCATCTTTCCCTCCCTTCTGTCTCCCACCTAACAGTCTCAGCTGAGGAGCTGAATCCTCTTGTTAACCACACAGTCCTGATAAACTATGTCCCAACTTCTCCCATTCAGGCATGCTTAAAATGTTCAGTGTGCTACGCCAGCCCCAGGCTACTTCCACTCTGTCACAGGTCCAGTTCAAGAAAGCACATGAGCACATGCTTAAGCCTATCCTCCTGAATTCAGGAAAGCAAAGATATACAGATCCCATTGACTTCAGTTAGACTTGATCACATGCGTTCTGTGATTGAGGCATAAAATCCTTTTCCTGAAGATTTGCCATCACAGAAATGGTTTTCTATAGAATTTAATAAGTTCAGTAGAAGTCAAATGTTTGGGCACAGGCTAAAGACTCAGATTTCCTATAGGATCTGGGTGAGCTTCACCAAAATTTGCATTTGTGGCCAAATAAGTACATAAAATAAAATTAAAAAAACAAGCCCTAACTGCAAAATACTTAATTAATTAATGAGTGTTGGGAAGCGAGGAGAAGTTGCTTCCTAAGTCCTGTAATTCTCTTTATTTTGATCTCTTGTCTAATGACAGAATTTAACATCTTTAAAGTACTTCTACACTTTCACTGGTAGTATTGCACCCTTATCCCTGGTCTATACCCTTATTTCAAATTAACAAGTAGAGCATCCATACTACCAAGCTCGTTATTTCAAAATAAGGGGCTGGTTATTTTAAATAACTCCTGCTTTCCACGAGGAATAACGCTTATTTTGAAATAGTTATTTCGCAATAGTGGTAGTGTGGGCGTTTCACTGTTGCTATTTCAAAATAGCACCTCCCCTAGGCCATTCAAAGTAATTACTCCCTAGTGCTTCTTGGGGCTCTAAATAGAAATAGCACATCCACATTAAGGGAACCTGCCTCAGCCTAATTTTGAGGCTTCCTGGAAGTGTGGACACACTATTTCGAAATAGTTATTTTGAGAGTTATTATTTTGAAATAAGTTATTTCAAAATAATTTCCTGATGTAGAAATGCCCTTACTGTATTTAGCTGACATCCATTTCTTTGCATCTTTCTAAGTACAATGGGAAACTATCATGTGCTCATTGGCCCATTTCAATATCCAAAGCAATTTTTATTATTTTCCCAAAACTGTAATAAAAGAGGTATTATCTCTTTTGTTCCCTTGATGGGTTTTAAATTTAGACCCAAGGCCATCATGTGTATCTGACAGCCCAAAGTGCAAAACAAAATTTATTTGATATCAAAACTGAAATGAATCACCGAGGCAGGAAACATTTATGAATATTTTCTTGTGGGAAAAAGAAGTGTTGTCAGATTTAACACCCATCTTGTCACTTCATTGTATGAGATGCCCATCCTAGCTTATCATTTCAAGAGAACAGGGGCAGGTTAATTGTAAAAAGTAGATATTTGTTAAACTTCCTTGTGTATAGGAAAAAAAGGAAACCTAGAGAAAACGAAAAGTTCAAGTGAAGTCTTTGGCTACATCTACACTGCACGCTTATTTCAAAATAAGCTATTTTGGAATTGTTATTCCGAAATAGCTTGTTTTGAAATAGCACGACTACACTGCAGAGAAGCCTCAAAATTAATCCGACGCAGGATTCCCTAATGTAGATGTGCTATCTTGATTTAGAGAGCCTCACAGGCACTGGGGAGGAATAACTTAGAATGGTGAGGTTAAGTTAATGCCTATTACTCCCTCTGGCGTGTAGGGCAGAAACAAAGATTTTCCATTTTTGGTTGTCTTTGGCCATTTTCTCCATTGTGTCCCAGTTGTAGAGGACTTAGGAAGGCCATCGCACAAAGTTGTAGGAGAATTCTTCGTTGCTGTTTCCGTAACAATTTTTTTTCTAAGGCAGGGTTGTTAGCCCTGAGCCAAACCTCCAACCTGGAGAACCAGTGAATCACACTTAGTCTGGTCTCTACCCTTCGACCTGTCTGGCATGGATGATCCTACCAGGAGCACTAGGCTCCCGCTGACATAGCTCTAGGGGTCACTGAAACACACAAGATCCCCAACCGCGACAAGGTAGTGACCCATTGGGGGGAGAATGGTGAGGGGCTATTTCAAAATAAAAGGCATCTACACACGCCTTATTTCGAAATAGCTATTTTGGAATAAGCATTATTCCTCGCAGAATGAGGTTTACAGATTTCAGAATAAGCCGCCCGTTTTTTTTCAAAATTATTTCAAAATCACGGAATGGCTGTGTAAGTGTTCACATTGTTATTTTGAAATAACATTAGTTATCTCAAAATAACAGTGCAGTGTAGACACACCCTTTGGGTATGTCCACACAGCAATAGTATTGTGAAATAACTAGTGTTATTTCGTAATAACTTAGTCCGCATCTACACTGCAGACAGTTATTTCAAAATAATATCAAAATACTGTCAAGGTAGAGGACTTCTTACTCTGACTACTGTAACCCTTATTGTAAGAGTAGTAAGGGAAACTGGAGGAAGAGTGCTCCATTTCAAAAGAAGTGCTGTGTAGACACTCCCAATTTCTAAATAAACTATTTCAAAATAAGCTACACAATTGACATAGCTCAATTTGCGTAGCTTATTTCAAGTTAAGCCCTGCTATAGACACACCCTTTGTGATTTTCGTTTCTCTTTTACTTCATTTTCTACAGAGAGGCTTTTTGTTTGAAAAAATAACCTCCATAACATATGTAAAACAGGAATGACTATTTGGAAAGATATTAGCAGATCAAGACAGACCAGGAATTTATTCCAGTTAAAGTTAAAAATTCAGACCCCAATCTTGCAAACACTTGTACACATATGCAACTTGACTTCCATGGATAGTCTGACTGAAACTAATTGGACAATTAATGGACATAAAAAATAAACACATGCATAGATCACTGCAGGATTTTGTTTGCAAACTACCCTATGGAAGGATCAAAAATATTTCATATATGGAGAAAAATGTTTCACAAGTCATGATAGAATGGCTTATATGTGGATTAAATAGAAACATTAGTAGAATTTTCTTCTTTTGACAAAAGTAGCAAAGGAATTTTCATGGGAAGTAAAAAGTCACCGAAGACAGAGGCTCTGTTTGCTCAGGGAATCCAACTCCCCAAAATCTGATGGCTTGGTTGATACAAGTATTTTTCTGTCAACCCAGCACTGCCTATATCATGGCAATAGGCTGGTAGAGCTACATCTTCCAAGGATGTGGATTTTTCACAATACTTAGAAACATGGGTTTATGGTCTCAAATTCCTTCCACACCTGAGACGAGCTGAGTGAGGGTATGTCTACACTAGAAAGTTAGTTCGAACTAACGGACGTTAGTTCGAACTAACTTTCCTATGCGCTACACTAGCGCTCCGTTAGTTCGAACTTAATTCGAACTAACGGAGCGCTTAGTTCGAACTAGGTAAACCTCATTTTACGAGGACTAACGCCTAGTTCGAACTAGCTAGTTCGAACTAAGGGCTGTGTAGCCCTTTAGTTCGAACTAGTGGGAGGCTAAGGCTTCCCAGGTTTCCCTGGTGGCCACTCTGGCCAACACCAGGGAAACTCTATTGCCCCCCTCCCGGCCCCGGAGCCCTTAAAGGGCCACGGGCTGGCTACTCACTTTGTGCCAGTTGCAAGGCTGCCAGCACCCGTGCCTGCACAGCCTGCACCTGCCACAGGATGAGCCAGCCATCCGAGGGCTCCCAGCCCTCCACTGCTCCCCACGACCAGCCTGGCGGCTCCCGGGAGCCTGCCCGGGGGCGCAAAAGGCGGGCGCCCGCCTGGTCAAGTGCGGAGATCGTGGACCTCATCGAGGTTTGGGGGGAAGCCTCAAATGTCCACGATCTCCGCACTAGCCACCGGAACGCGGCCGTCTATGGACGCATGGCTGCCAGCCTGGCCGCCAGGGGCCACCAGCGCAGCCGGGAGCAGGTGCGCTGCAAGATTAAAGACTTGCGGCAGTCCTACTCCCGGGCCTGCCTGCCAGGGGCTGACCCGGAGGCCTGCCCCCACTTCCATGCCCTGGACCGCATCCTGGGGCCTCATGCCGTCCCTGCCCCCCGGGACGTGATTGACCCCGGGGCAGAGGGACCGCTCCTGGACACCGAGGAGGAGGAAGAGGGCTCTGAGAGCCAGGAGCCTGCTGCCAGCCTTCCCAGGACCCGGGACCCCCGAGGCACCCCACAGAGCCGCTCGCCTGCATCATCAGAGGCCGGGGAGGCATCCACCTGTGAGTACCCTCGTGTTCCCCTTATGTGTACGGGGGGCTGGGGCGAGAGGGAGCCCCGGGACCGTGCGCCTGGGCCTTGCCCACTACGGAGCAGCAGCTGGGGATCCTGCAGGGGCCCTGGCCTTGCAGAGGGGAGCTGGGTTTCACACACCTGGGCCCCTGGGGTAATTGACCGCTGGTCTTCTTGCACCACAGCTGCAGCACCGGGGACTGCAGGGCGCACCACACCGCCTGCAGCAGCCGCCCGCGCCCGGGCAAGCAGGACAGCCAGGAACCAGGAGGACTACCAGAGGCGGCATCTCCGGTTCCTGGACCGACAGCTCCGTCTCCAGGACCACTGGGTCCAGGAGGACCTCAGGCTGCGCCAGAGGAGTCTGGAGGCCCTGGAGGAGCAGGGCCGTGCCCTGCGAGGCCACCTCCAGAGCCTGCTAGACTGCTTTCCATTTCCTCCTCCCCCTGCTCCCCCTCTTGCTCCCCCTCTTGCTCCCCCTGCTCCCCCTCTTGCTCCCCCTCTTGCTCCCCCTGCTCCCCCTCTTGCTCCCCCTCTTGCTCCCCCTGCTCCCCCTGCTCCTCCTGCTCCTCCTGCTTCCGCTCCTGCTTCCTCCACACCCCCTGTCCTCTCTGCCCCCCCCTCCACAACCATTCCCCACCGACGCCCCCGGACCCGCAGTGTGGCGAGACGGGAGAGGCACCCAGACTCCCACCCCTGAGCTTTCCTTTCCCTTCCTCCCTTCCCTCCCCTCCCCTTCCAGCTCCCTCGTCCCAGGTTTCCCCCTCCCTTCTCCCACCTTCATTCCTCCCTCCCCCACCCCAGTTCTCTGAAATAAACAGACGTTTTTGTTTGAAAAACAGGTGTCTTTATTGTACAGTAGATAGGGAGGGGAAAGGGGAAGGGGGGGGGTAGGGTGGAAGAAGGCCCCGGTGGGGCATGCAGGGAGAGGTCAGTCCTCCTCCTCCTCCACCTGGAAGCTCTCCCGCAGGGCTTCCCGGATCCGGATGGCCCCCCGCTGGGCTTCCCGGACGGCGGCGGTGCGGGGCTGACCGTAGTGTCCAGCCATGCGGTCAGCCTCAGCCATCCAGGCTGGCAAGAAAGCCTCCCCCTTCCGCTCACACAAATTGTGGAGCACACAACATGCCGCCACCACGGGAGGGATGTTGTGCTCGGCCAGGTCCAGACGGGTGAGGAGGCATCGAAAGCGGGCTTTCAGTCGCCCGAAGGCCCCCTCCACCACGATGCGGGCCCTGCTCAGCCTGTTATTGAAGGCCTGGCGGGAGGGATTGAGGTGTCCCGTGTAGGGCTTCATGAGCCAGGGCTGCAGTGGGTAGGCGGCATCCCCCACCAGGCAGACGGGCATGTCCACGTCCCCGACCCTGATGTGGCGGTCGGGGAAGAAGGTCCCGTCCTGCAGCCGCTGGCACACGGAGGAGTTCCGGTACACCCGGGCGTCGTGTGCTTTGCCGGACCAGCCCACATTTATGTCCGTCAACTGTCCCCGGTGGTCACATACGGCCTGCAGGATGACGGAGAAGTACCCCTTGCGGTTCACGTACCGGGACGCCTGGTGTTCCGGGGCACGGATGGGGATGTGCGTCCCGTCGATGGCCCCCCCGCAGTTGGGGAAGCCGAGGGCGCCGAATCCCCGGATGACGGCATCCGGGTTGGCGAGGCGGACCACCCTGCGGAGCAGCACCCGGTTGATGGCCTTGACCACCTGCGGAGAGAGACACAGCAAAGCGTCAATCAGTGGGGCGCCCGGGTGGCTGGGAGCGTGCGTGCCCTGGCAGTGCCCCGCGCCCCACTCCCGGAAGCAACCCCCCTGGCGGCGTGTAGTACGGCCGGGACAGCCCGACCCCTCCGGTGCGGGGCGCTTTCGCCTCCTCCCGCCCCCCCCTTTGTCCCTGGGGCGGCCCATCCCCTCCTCGCAGCCCCCCTCCCCCCCGGCTCGGTGGCCGACGAGCGCCGTACCTGCATGAGCACTGCTCCGACAGTGGATCTCCCCACGCCGAACTGGTTCCCGACGGATCGGTAGCTGTCCGGCGTGGAGAGCTTCCAGAGGGCGATGGCCACCCGCTTCTGGAGGGGGATGGCGGGCCTCATGCGAGTGTCCCTTCTTTGCAGGGCAGGGGCGAGCCACTCGCAGAGCTCCAGGAAGGTGTCCCTCCTCATCCTAAAGTTCTGGGTCCACTGTCGGTCGTCCCAGCGCTCCAGGACGATGCGGTCCCACCAGTCGCTGCTGGTGTCCAGACGCCAGATGCGGCGGGGCACGCCGGTGCCGGGGCGCTGCCGCGGCTCCTCCACGGCCCCCAGGGCGGCCAGGCGGAGAGGCAGGGGGCTGACGTTCCCCAGGTGGTGCCAGGCAGCCTCGAGCCATTGGTGGCAGGCTTGCAGCAGCAAGTCCAGAACGTGCACCAGAAGGTGCAGGGCGAGCCGTGGCTCCATGTTGCCACCTGCGGCGGCCCCCCCGAAGGGAAGCACCGACACAGACGGGCACAGAGACCGACGCTTTGCTGTCCCTCTGCGAGGCTGGCAAGCAAGCAGGAAAAGCTGAGAACCGGCTGTCCAGGGGGGGTCCCTTTAAGCACGAGCCTCAGATAGCCTCAGACAGCAGCCACACAAAGCAACTGCTGACCTGATGCCCTGCCAGAACCGGTTTCAGCTGCCCTTAAATGCCCCCCTGCGTCCAATCAGTGTGGACGCGCTAGTTCGAACTAGCAAAACGCTAGTTCGAACTAGTTTTTAGTTCTAGATGCGCTAGTTCGAACTAGCTTAGTTTGAATTAACTAATTCGAACTAAGTTAGTTCGAACTAGCGCTGTAGTGTAGACGTACCCTGAGGCAATATGCTTTATTAGGCCAACTTTTGTTGGTGAGAGAGACAAACTTTTGAGCTTACTCAAAACTCTTCAGTTCTGGGATACATACTCAGAGTATCACAGCCAAATACTAGGTGCAACAGGTTGTTCCTTGAAACATATATTTCAAGAGAACAATCAACGTGAATCAAGAAGCTCTCTATAATATCCAGGGACCAGAACAACTACAATCATACTGCACACTACAATACTGCATGTGCATATGATTGTATAGCAGGGATTTTAATCTATCCTACATTTTAGGCCCATTTCCATTTATTTAGTGTATCTTCCTGGGTGACTGTGAATCAAGATCTTATTCTAAATAGTGCATCTGAAACTCAAGTAATATGGATCCTTTGGATTCTAAACTGGTGAGCTGAGAAATGTAAGAAATGGATTTCAGAGTCTTTTTGAGACTGCACTTATCTACTACATATTTGAGGCCATATCTACACCAGGAAACTATTTCAAAATAACTAAATTCAACTTAACACACAAACTTTTACAAAATTGAAATAGTGTGTCCCCACCACGGGAAAGCTTTGAAAATAGCCTGAGGCAGACTTCCTTAATGTAGACTTGCTACGTCAATTTAGAGTCCCAGGAAGCACTGTGGAGTAATACGTTTGAATTATTTTAGGGATTAGTTATTTCAAAATAATGGCACTGGAGCATCTATGCTAACACTATTTCAAAATAACTATTTTGAAATTAGCGTTATTCCCTGAGAAAAGCAGGAGTTGTTATTTCAAAATAAGTGGCCCCTTATTTCAAAATAGCAGGCTTGGTAGTGTGGACGCTCCACTTATAAATTCAACATAAGGGTTTTTTTTTTTAAATAAAGCCATAATATTTTTTAAATAAAGCCCTAAAGCAGGGCTGAGAGAGCTGGTCTGTGCTTATTCCCGTCTATCTTTTTGTTTAAGAACTCTTCCTAAATTATAAGAGCTAGGAACACCAAATATGGTCTGGTTCCCTCTTATCATAACTTAAAGCAAGGTGGGGGTTTGGTTGTTCCAGGACAATGGGATGTTTCTGGAATGGGATTGTTTTTCATAAAATTATACAGAAAAGAGACAGAATCACCGGTTAGGTGAAACAGGCTGGCTGGGAGTGCCCCCAATCTGGGACTGCCCCAACCCACAGCCTCCCGTCCCCCGGGGTCCTTTTCAGATAGTGGAGGAGGCTGAAACTGCTCCCCCATTCATATGGGAACATTGCTGGCTGTTCCTCTTTGTCAGGGAGTGAGGAGAAAGTGCACAGGTGCAACACTCCTCACTCTGGCTGTGGCGTGCACGGGGCAGATGAACCTGGAACTACCCTGGCCAGGGGACATGTACCCCTCCCTGTCTGTGCCCCCCTGGAGCTCCAGCGGCCATGGAGAGATGCTTCTCACCTGGCACCATACTGCTCTCAGGAGAGAGGGCTGGTGTTGTCCTCTCTCCCTAAGGAGAGAGCCTGCACAGTGAACTTCTCATCCTCAACCCCATCATTTAAAAAAAACAAACATGAATTGAGCTAAGGACCCGAGCAATGCCAGGTAAATCTTCTAGTTCATTTATAAATTTTGTAAAAATCTGTGAACCAAATTCTGGGAGAACAGGAAGGAAGTTATATTCTGGATCCTCACGTCAAATCTGCTCTGCAGGCTCACCAGGTCGAGAGCTGCCAAGGATGAATTTGTAGCTCATGCGCAAACACCCATGAAGTGGTAACAGAGTTCCTATGCACAGCCCTATCTGCTGGCAGCAGGAATAATCTGCAGTGGGAATGGGAGGTTCATTAGATCCTATGTTGACTTTGTAGCATGAGTACATGCTCTTTTAGGCAACTATTATGCCATTTAGCACTGGCTAATACTTATCTAAATATTTCCATTCATTCCATACAATACACTGTCCCTTTTGGAGTCATATCCTTAGGAATAGATTTGAGGAAAACAGGGATCTTCTTTCAGGCATGAACTGGGCCCATCATTTATCACGAGGCAGTTTCTTTTTCTTTATTAATGCCATTAGTGTTTAATATTTAGTTCTAAAATAGAGATGACAGAATTATTACCCTGTATGATTTCTAGTAGCAAAATTATGTACTAACTTTTTCTCCAGGCATTTCTCAGATAAGAGATGCTGCCATATGCCTTTAATACCAAAAGTTAACTAACACTGGGCACCCATTAGTGCAGTTCACTTCGAAAGTGAATTCTGACTTCTTGAAACTTCTTCTTTCATTGTTTTTAATCCAGGGACTGTGGGAACACTGAATAGAAATACTGAAGTTAGAAGCATCGGTGTAAACCAGATTAAAGAAAGACAAATTATGTGATGCAAGCATCCTTAAATAAGTGCAGATTTGAACCTCTTAATATTTATTTCTATTATGGTGGTGGTTAGAGACCCCAGCCAAGAATGGATCTCCATTATGCAAATATATAAGTGGCAATGCCTGTCCTGAAGATCTCACAGATCATCCAGTCGATCCCTGGCTGAGCTAAAAATAGAATGCAAGGATCTTCACTGCCAGTCCATTAATTTTCACTAGATTATAAGACTACACCTGTAAGAAACTGCTCATCTGTAATAGTAAGAGACTCATACATAGGGTTAGCAGTGTTCATTGGATGTATTCCTGGAGGTTTCATCACATCACATAATATTTAATATAAGATTAATCTTTAATTTCTGGAAACTTCAGGACAATCCTGGATGGTTGGCAACCCTAGGCTCATAGCACAGCCCTCTGTGACTTTTGCCATTAACTTATAGATGATAATAGAACTGTGAGATAGGTATTAATCAATACATATAAGGGAAGCAAAGTTGGGCAGGATACAGGAATATAAAACCAGAAGTTTTACCCACATCTAGAGCTAGAAAGCAATAAAGGTTCATTGATTTGCACGGGCTGAAGATCTGGATCAGACTAAGAATAGAAAACAAGGAGAAAGGGCTGACATTTACAAATCCAAACACCTACAATTAGGCTCCTACATAAGTACCTAAGTAGTTTAATTTTTAAGAATGATAGGCACCCACAAACCCCCACTGAGGTCAATGGGAGCTGCAGGGGCTCAACATTTTTTGAAAATCAATCATGTCCATTTAGGTACTTAAACATAAATATAGAAGCTCAAGAATAGGCACCCAGATTGGCAAATGCTGGCCAACATTGAAACACTACAACTTCCTTTGTTTAAAAAAAATAGTCCCACTAGCCCTTGGGGATGCATATGTATATGTGTATGCACTTTATATACCATACCACTACCTATCCAGAAGGAAAAGAAAAAATCATAAAAAAGGGAGAAAGCCCAGACATTTTAATGATACCCGTGATTTAGTCTCAGACAGAATCCATACAGCATGTGATGGCTTACTGAAGTTAGGAAATTAATATGGCAGTGAGCTTTCTGTATCTTTCCAATTAGAGCACATGCCAATTTATCTTTATGTAAATGTTGCATAGTTTATATTTTTAATATAGTATGACATGTAAAGGGAGTCTACTAATTGGAACACAAGGCTCTCAAGGCGCAAACACATTATTTAAACAGTTGTGCCAGTAAATCTTTATATACTATATTTTGCCTGTTCAGCTGATAGCAGAGCTGCAGAAGCACAACCTGCTTAAATTTATGGGAAAACAAGAGCAGCTTGAGGGAAAAGAATCGAGGAGGGGGGGAGAAAACTCCCATTCTCCCCACTGAGAAGACAAATGATGAGGATCCCTTTCCAAAACCACAGGATTCCCCTCCCTTTCTGAGGAAGAAAAATTTGTCATGAGAAAAAGAAATTCAAAGATCATAAAGCATGAAGAAAAAGAGGAATTGATCTTGGATACAAGATGGGATTGAGTTATATTATAACAAGTTACAGGTCTTTTCCTACTGAAAGGCACAGCCAATTGATTTATTATCATGACTCCCAGCTTGCATTTTTTTTAGGAAGGAACTGCAGATACTAGGTAGCACGTCGCTTTTGATTTGCCACACTATGTCTTAATTACCAATGCTGGAAGATCATGTGGTAGTATTTTCTGACTTCAAAGAGTGCAGCAGCTTTAACAGCATGAGTGGATCAGATTTGTAAGAATGCAGAGTGACAAAGATATGGTGTCTTCGTTTTTTACAATTGTCAGTTCATTTTTTATTTGTTGTACATCAAAGTGAAAATAGGCACACAGGAAAGATAATGGGTTTATTCAGCACACCTTCCTTCTGCTGTTGGAGGAACTTGAAAACATCCTCTGTTTCAATAACTTGAGATTCAAGCTTTCAATGCAAATAGTTTTTATTCCTATGGAAATGGCAAATAATCTTAAATCCCCATTATAAATCTGGGTCCTGATTTTGTTCCTACTTGTGCTGGCGTAAATCAAGAATAACTCCATTAAAGTGAGTTGAAATATATTAGGGAAAAATTGGTGTAAATGAGAAAAGAATCAAGCCCACGAGCAACAGGATCCAAAACATTACATAGTGGAATGTTATTTATATAGTTCAACAAAGCACGTCAACACAAGCTTGAATTTAAGCATCTGACTTCAATGAGATTGCTCACAAGGTTAAAATTAAGTGCATTGTTGCATTGGGGCCATGATGCCATTATTTCAAAAGGATTCCATCATTAAGTTAGAGCAGTTTACAAATGTTATTTATGAGGTTAAGCTCTATAAAGGAATGTGTTTGTCATCTGCGGAGTAAAATACAGAAACTATTTAAGGCTACACAACAATACTATAAAAGTTTAAGACAAACAGTAATTTACACATCTCAAAGGCTTTAAGGGAGTTTTAGACAAAATGCTATCATGCAAATTGTAATGCGGGTATTGTTTTAAATTATTAATACTTATGGGTATGTCTACACAGCACGCTTATTTCAAAATAAGCTATTTTGGAATTTTTATTTCGAAATAGCGCATCTACACTACAGGGAAGCCTCATAATTAGTCTGAGACAGGCTTTGCTAATATGGATGTGCTGCCTTGATTTAGATCCCCAGGAGGCACTGGGAAATAATTACTCTGAATGGCTCTGGGGAGGAGCTATTTTGATATAGCAGCAGTGGAGCATCCAGACTATCACTATTCCGAAAGCGCTATTTCAGAATAAGCATTATTCCTCTTGGAATGACATTTACAGATTTTGAAATAAGCCTTCCATTATTCTGAAATTATTTCAAAATAACAGAATTGCTGTGTAGAAGCTTGCATTGTTATTTCAAAATAACGGCCGTTATTTCAAAATAAGGGTATGTCTACACTACCACCCTAGTTCGAACTAGGGTGGTTAATATAGTCATACGAACTTGCAAATGAAGCCTGGGATTTGAATTTCCTGGGCTTCATTTGCATGTTGCCGGGCGCCGCCATTTTTAAATGTCCGCTAGTGCGGACTCCGTGCCCGCGGCTACACGCAGCACGAACTACGTAGGCTTCCTATTCCGAACTATCTATACGCCTCGTTCCACGAGCCTACTCCGAACTACCTAGTTCGTGCTGCATGTAGCTGCGGGCATGGAGTCCGCACTAGCGGACATTTAAAAATGGCGGCACCCGGCAACATGCAAATGAAGCCCGGGAAAGTCAAATCCCGGGCTTCATTTGCAAGTTCGTATGACTACATTAACCACCCTAGTTCGAACTAGGGTGGTAGTGTAGACATACCCTAACTGTGCTGTGTAGACACACCCTATGAGTATGTCTACACTACAGCACTAATTCAAACTAACTTAATTCGAATTAGTTAATTCGAACTAAGTAAATTCGAACTAGTGCATCTAGACCTAAAAACTAGTTCGAATTAGCGTTTTGCTAATTTGAACTAGTATGTCCAAATTGAGTGGACCTTGAACTGAGGTTAAGGATGGCTGGAAGCAGTGCCGGCAGGGCATCAGATTAGGACTTAGAGCGTGGAGCTGCTGTCTCAGGCTAGCCAAGGGCTGTGCTTAAAGGGACCCGACCCCCACCCTGGACAGACAGTTCTCAGGGGTTCTCTGCTCGCTTGTCTAACTCGATGAGGGACAGCAAAGCACTCCTGGCTTGGAGTGCCCTGAATGCCCACACTCGGCACATCACAGCACTCGGCCATCAGCCCGGCTGCACTTGCCGCAGGCTGCCATCCGGGAGGGTCAATCGGGGGGCTGCAGGAGAGCTTCCACCCCAAGGAGCCCGCAGAACCACCCCAGTCCTCCCCATCGGGGGCTTGTACCCCATTCCTCCCTCACCTCCTTCCACTTACCCCTCCGTAGCCCCCCTTCCTGATGTACAAAATAAAGGACACGTGTGTTCAAAAATAGAAACTCTCTTTACTGAACAAAACTCGGGAAGACTGGGAAAAGGAGGTGGGAGAGGGGAAGAGAGAGGGTGGGAGAGGGGAGGGCAACTAAAATTATTAGGGGTTTGGAACAGGTCCCATATGAAGAGAGGCTAAAGAGACTGGGACTTTTCAGCTTAGAAAAGAGGAGACTGAGGGGGGATATAATAGAGGTCTATAAAAGCACGAGTGGTATGGAGAGGGTGCATAAAGAAAAGTTCTTCATTAGTTCCCATAATAGAAGGACTAGAGGACACCAAATGAAATGAATAGGTAGCAGGCTTCAAACTAATAACAGAAAGTTCTTCTTCACAAAGCAAAGGGTCAACCTGTGGAACTCCTTGCTGCAGGAGGCTGTGAAGGCTAGAACTAGAACAGAGTTTAAAGAGAAGTTAGATAAATTCATGGAGGCTGGGTCCATGGAGTGGTATTAGCCAGGGAATTGAAATGGTGTCCCTGGCCTCTGTTTTGGAAGGCTGGAGAAGGATGGCACGAGACAAATGGCTTGGTCATTGTCTTCGGTCCATCCCCTCTGGGATAGCTGGTGTTGGCTGCTGTCGGCAGACAGGCTACTGGGCTAGATGGACCTTTGGTCTGACCCAGTACGGCCGTTCTAAGCTCAGGGCTCAGGGTCGGAGGTCTCACTGGACCACCTTGATTTTCATGCAAACCTGCTTCTGGGTGGCCAGGCTGGCAGCTCTCCTGCCCTAGACGGCCAGTTTCCTGTGCTTAGTGCAGAGGTCGTGGATGAGGTCTACGATGTCCGCACTAGACCAGGCAGGCGCCTGCCTCTTGCAGCCCCTGGCAGGCTCCTGAGAGCCAGCCTGGTCCCAGGAAGAGGCGGAGGGCTGGGTGGTAGTGGGTGGCTGGCTCGTACCGTGCCAGGTGCAGGGTCTGCTGGCTGGGTGCTGGCAGGCTTGCACCTGGCACGGGCACCGTAGCCAGCCCGTTCCCCTTTAAGGGCTCCGGGGCCGGGAGGGGGGCAGAAGAGTTTCCCTGGTGGTGCCCAGAGTGGCCACTAGGGCAAGCTGGGGAGGGTTAGCCTCCCACTAGTTTGAATTAAGTGGCTACACAGTCCTTAATTCGAACTACTTAATTAGAACTAGGCTTAGTCCTCGTAAAATGAGGTTTAACTAGTTCGAATTAAGTTCGAACTAGCGGTTTGCCTGTCTAGCGCCTATTAAAGTTAATTCAAACTAACTTTGTAGTGTAGACATACCCTTAGATACTATAATATACAATTTACATATCAGTCCCTATCATGGTACAATAGGTAGGCCAGATTTGCTATGGAACTATGCCTGTCCAGACCAAATGAGGATCTGGTCCAGATATTTTAAATGTAAGATACATTATATTTTCTTTTATATATATTTATTTTTTAACCAATCTGAACATATATTCCACTTCTTCCATTTAGTTAATCTATGCAAAATGTTTCCATATTTTGCGTCTTATTTTTGTTAGCCTATTTAAAAAGGGCAATACCATCTATAAATGCTCTGTTGGAAACTAGAGTAAATGTTGATATCTCTTTCAGTGAATGATAACTGAGAGGTCATTATATTCCTTGCTGTTTTATGAAATCAAGTCTATAATCATTGCTTCGGTTGAGAAAATCTATTTTCCTCATCCAGCAGGGCTTTTCCCCCCCACATACTTAGCTTCCTTACTGTAATAGAGAACAAAAATAGTTGGCTCCTCCAAGTGCTCTGGCTGTGATCATAAATCAAGATAATCAGTATCAGCAGAGCAAACAAGAGGAAAATATTATGATAAAACATAAATGAGAATGAAAGAGAATAGCTTCAAGAGGTACAATATTGACATACTAATAAAAGGATAGTATTTTTATAAAACAATGGGGATTTTTCTCAGACACAGCCTTTTAAAAAGGGTTTGCTTTGAAAAAGTGTTCATGGTTATTAGCAGTATGTTTAATACTTCAGCATTGATTTGTCAATTCTGGCTGCAGTTATTGGAAAATTATTTTGAATATTGTAAATTGCACACATATGTACATCTTGATTGGCTAAGCATTTTAATGCCCCTTTTCCCAAAAGTAAGCAGTATCCTCTATAACCTTTTAATTGTCGCTCTTTGGGGAGTTTCTTCCTTGCAGAATCATTTAATTGAGCAATTCAAAGCAACCACTGTGGCATCATAATAAAATACTTATTCAGTATATTCTACCTAATCGAGACTTGCTTAATCAGGAATCTGCTTAATCTCAGAGAACTAATTTCCAATTAATAGCAATAACTGTTGCTTAATTGGAACAGTAATTATATAAAAAGAAGGAATCTATCTCCAATTTTGTCAAGTTTGAATCTAATCTTTGCATCTTCATGAGCACAGAATGTACATTTGGAAACAAAGCAGATGATCTGCTCCAAGAGAAGATGAAGAACAAGCATAAAGTATTGCTTACCATAAACCTGTCACTTTGGACCTGCCTTCACCTGACTCCCAACTCTACTTGTCCACTTTCTTGCTTCTTCTTGATTTCTGTTTATTAACTTCTGAGTAGGGTTGGTAACCATGGAGTTGGTGAGGTTCTACATTCATGGAGTCATATAAGAATTTAGATAAATAGACCTTATTCAGTGAAAGAAAACAAAAAACCTTTGACTCCATATATCCCTCTAGTTACCATCCAGTTCTTGCCATCCCTTCCTACAATATATTCCCATGTACTCTTTCTTGGTTTTTACAGTCTTCCCCTCCACTCCATCCCATTCTCTACACCACTGAAACTGCTGTTGCCAAAGACACCACTGACCTCTTCCTGGCTATTTCCGTGATAGCCCAGCCAAGTAATTCTTTCCTTACTCCCAACTATATCTGTGACTACCCCTATCAGTAGCTACTTACTGTCCACCACATGCCAACTCAACTGTACTGCTTGCTGTATGGAGACCAGACCCATGATTTCAACCTTTCTTTGGCTTTCTACCCATTCCCTTCTCACAAGGGTATATAGTCTATCCTCTTCTATACACAGATTGATGAAGCAGGGAAAACATAAGGGAGAATAAGAGCCAGTCAATGATTGTATGACTCAGTATCAGATTACTTCCCAAGCTGACGTAAGGGGGAGACTCTGGAATGAACTGTGATCTTCTATAGACTGACATGGGGTGGTGCAGCTAGTAACGCAGGCCTTGACAAAACATCTCAGTCACAACCTCTATGTTCAATGAAATCCATTTTCTCAAGCATGGTAGTTGCTGGCCAGAGATAATGCCGATTTGCTGATTTGCATGTGTCTTTCTGTGTAGGTTAGATTGATAAATTCAGATGTATGCTTCAGAGCCAACTTTTTGTTAAATGAAACTAAATCAATATCAAAGAGAGAACAGTTTACACATTTATGACATAGTACATAGAGGGCAATTCTACATTGGTCTTCATCAATACATAGTATAAAAGGGCATTAAAATTGCTCTTATTATGGTACTCGTGACAAGGTCAGACATAAGCAATGGGTGGTGAGAGGCAGCTATGGTTGTCATAATTGCTAATGTTATGGTTGGTATGAATTTCTTCAGCCCCCTTTCCCTCTTTAAATAGGGCCCTGACCTCTGTTTTCACGGTGTCATGCTATATCGGAGTTAAATTCTTCCAGCACCTTTGCTCTGCAATGGTGCAAATTGCTACTGTAATCATTTCCTCAATCAGTAGTGTTATTTGAACTTGTGACAGAAGAAGAGTCACTATTTCTGCTATCACTTTTGTTAAATGAAGGGGGAGAATGACACGCTGATCCACTGCAAAGGACTTTATAATATATTTTTAGTTCTTAGAAGAATTCAATAATAAAAAGAATTAATAAGAAGCAGAATCTCAGCTGGATGCCTTTTTGCAGTGTTTAGCACTCAATTTCTGCATTACAAATACTGTCGTATTATCAGAGGGGAGGAAATAAAAGTGAAGCAAACAAGGAATACATTAAAATCAAATTCCCACATGTGCAGTGTTCCCTTTACTATTAAGTATTTTTCTTTATTATAGGGTCATAGAGCTAGAAAGGTCCAGAAGGGTCATCTAGTGCCAATCTAAGCCCCTGCTATGATGCATGACTTGCTGTGTCTAAACTTCCCAAGATGGATGGCTCTCCAGCCTTCTTTGGCAACCTCCTATAGGGAAGCTTCTACAACCTCCCTAGCAGTCTATTCCTAGCCCCATTCAGGGCTGTCCTTACAATTTATGCAGTCCTTTGCAACTGAGTGCCCCATGCCACAGCTTCTTCTGGGGCTTGGAGCTTTCCCTGCACCATCCTCCTCTTTCCCCCCCCCCCCCCAACTTCTCCATGTGCTTGGGGTTTCTGCGTGAGGTTCAGGGCTTTCCTTGTTTCCCACAAGCGTCTTCTGCTTGGGGTTCGGGGCTGCCCATTCTCCCTTCCTGCACAGCTTTTGCTTTGGGCCTGGGGCATCCCTCTACCACCACATAGCTTCTGCAGTGAGCCTGAGACTTATCACCCCCTGTATGGCTTCTGCCAGAGTTTGGGGGCTTCCCTAAGACTGGTGGAGCCACAGCAGCTGAGAGCTCCTCTCCACACCCAGGGTGTGTCTAGACTACAGAGTTTTGTCGACAAAAGTGGACTTTTGTCGACAAAACTATACCTGTGTCTACACTACCGCTGAGTTCTGTCGACATAACGTCGACAGAACTCAGCAGTTTTGTCGACGCTGGTAAACCTCATTTTACGAGGCATAACATCTTCTGTCGACAGAGTTTCTGTCGACAGAAAGTGTTATTGAATGTAAACTGTCCTTTGCGTCTACACTACCATGTCAACAAAGCTGCTTGCTTTGTCGACAGAACTCAATGTAGTCTAGACGCTCTTTGTCGACAGAAGTTTTGTCGACAGTATCTGTCGACAAAACTTCTGTCGACAGAAGCCTGTAGTCTAGACGTACCCCCAGTATGGCAGGAAGGAGCCCTTAGTGGCCAGCAGCCACCCAAACTTTTGGGTGTCCTACACAACTGCACAATTTGCATATGCCTAGGGATGGCCCTGGCCCCACTGTTCATATAGTTAGGAAGTTTTTCATGAGATTTGTAAATCTGCTATGCTGTAATCTGATCCCATTATCTCTTCCTGACCTCTGTGACTAGAAAAAACTTTTCTTCATTTTTCTACTGGAGCCTTTCAAGCATTTGAAGACCGATATCATGTCTCCCCTTAACCTCCTCTTTTCCAAAAGCATACCCAGTTGCTTCCACCTTTGCTCATTTGGCTTGCCTTCAGTTTCTTTGTTAATTGCCTCTTCCTCCTTTCCTAAGTTTTTCTGTATCCTTTCTACACATTGCTAACCAATATTGGACACGGTACTCTGCCTGAGGCCTAAGCATTGAGTAGAATGGTACTATCACTTCCTGGAGGTGCATGCTATGCCTCTGGTTATTGCAACTTAAAACTGCATTTGCTTTTTGAAGAAAATTTTGCATCAAACTTCACATTGCTGAAGTTATTATCCACTACACTTCCCACATCCATCTCAGAAGTGCTGCTGCCAAGCCCCATGCTGCTCCCATTGGGTATTTGTACATTTGGTTTTTCTTCCCTGAGCATAGCAACTTATATTTGTCTTTGCTGAATTTTTTTTCTTGTGTGTAGCCCCATTTCTCAAGCTCCCTCTGAATTTTAGCTCTATCGTTCAAAGTGTTGGCAAATCCCACCCCACTCCTAGCTTTGTGTCACCTGCAGATACGATCAGTATGTTCTCTATTTCTACACCCAGATCTTTAATAAAGACTGATGATAAAACGCTCGAAAATTGCATTATCTCCTGTAGCGAGGTAATGGTGGCTTAAATCAGTTAGCCAAGTGACCACTGGGTTCTAGTCTCATTTATTTCATTAACTTAACTATATCTTAGTTTATCCAAGTATGAAATGGGGATAATATTACTCACTCTATAGGAATGTTCTGAGACTTGTTATTTGTAAAAATCTTCATTTCTCAGCTAATGGCCACTGTACCAAATGAAAGAGTTGTTATGTATTAGTGAGGACACGTCTACACAACAGGGCTAAAGTCGAATTAAGCTACGCCACGTCAGCTATGTCGATTACATCGCTTAAGTTGAAATAGCTTAATTCAGCTTTTGGTGCTGTCTACACAGCAGGAAGTAGACGTCCCTTATTCCGCGTGACATGAGGATTGCCATGAGTCAGAATAAGAAATCCTCTAGCTCGACATTATTTTGAAATAAAGGATTGTAGTGTAGACGCACACTATGTTATATCGGAATAATGTCAGTTATTCTAAAATAACGCTGCTGTGTAGACTTACCCTGACAGTCCATGATGCATCTTACATCTCGACAATGCTATAGTCTCCACCAGCCTCGGTTACTCTAATTCATGTAACTCCCAACGCATCCCCTGTCCTGAATTTCTAGCCCTCTCTTGGAACTAAGCTCCGTTGTTCCTTTAATGAGATAAAAACAGAGCAGCTTCTTGCTTTAACGGGAGTTAATAATTACCTCATGTTAAACACAGTACTGGGTTGATTTAGAATAAAAGTAAAACAAGTTTATGTAATCAAAAAGAGAGAGGTTTTAAATGAGCTTTGATATAAGAGATAAAGTCAATTTTTGATAAACAAACAAAAGTGGAAAAAAACTTTTTAAATATTAAGACTTAACAAAACTACAGTCTTGGTTCAAGGCAAGATTCTTATCACACTTCCTTTCCATGGGATGGCCAACCACTGCTTTGGTCAGGATCCCCCCCAAAATGCTCTGTTCATTTTGTTGTATTAGTTAAAAGATTCTTTGCACCTCCCTTTTTTGGTGAGCTTTTTAAATGTACCTTTTGCTAAGTTCAGTTCCCCTGTTGTGAGGAAAAGGGCTATGGAGGACGATGGAGAAGGTTTCATGCTGGTTTCTTTCCTTCTAGTCAGTCCTAGAGTGCAAATTGATGGGTCCCTGCAGACTCTGATATGCTAGTAAATGGACCATTGGCTGTGATAGCCAGCTGTCTGTGATTGTATCTAGATGGAGATGTCAACCTTTCCTTTGCCTAGAAAAAAAACCCTGTTTACCCACTATCCAGACTTGTCTGGTTCAAACACATTTTAGACCCATATCTCCTTTACATTTGCACAGTCCTCTGGGTGTTTACTCTATGTACATCACACTTTATTCTGTCATTGTTTTCCAAGAAGTTTTAGAAGGTCTATGTGCTCCTGGCAGAGCAGAAGGAGACTTCGCACTCTCTCCCACCCCCAAGTCCTGATTGGCCTGAGGGCAAAAGAGGGAGCGCGTGAAGTCTCCTCTCATCACCAGGGGCATGGGTGCCCAGGGGGAAGCTCTGGGGGGGAGGGGCAAATACAATTATGGTCTGTGGGTGGGGAAGCAGGGATGTATCCTGGCTCCGCCCCTTCAAAAATTTCTGAAGTGGCTCCAGGTACAAAATTATTGCACACCCCTGTTCTAGACCATGCCCTCAATCCCTGCAATTGTGAAATAAGGTAGCTGTAAACAGCCTCCCACTGCTGCCCTGGCATTAACTCTCCCATACCTGCAGAGAATCTAGCTCACTGCTTTTACTGGAAAACAGAATTTGGAATGATCAGTTTGGAGAGAGAGAAAGAAATATCCCGGGCTTTATTTGCATGTTCCTGGGTGCCACCATTTTTAAATGCCCGATAGTTCGGACTCCCTGCCTGCAGCTACACATGACGCAGGCTAGGTAGCTTGAACTGAAGCCCCTAATTTGTACTACCGTTACTCCTCATTGCAGGAGAAGTAACAGTAGTCCAAATTAGGGGCTTTAGTTCGAACTACCTAGCCCGTGCCGCGTGTAGCCGTGGGTAGGGAGTCCGAACTATCGGGCATTTAAAAATGGTGGCACCCAGGAACATGCAAATAAAGCCCGGGATATTTTAATCCTGGGATTCATTTGCAAGTTTGAATGACTACATTATCCACCCTAGTTCGAACTAGGATAGCTAGTGTAGACATACCCTTGGAGACTAACAAAAATATATATAGCATCATGGGCTTTCCTGGGTAAAACTCACTTCATCAGAAGAGTTGGAGTGGAAATAACAAAATCCAAGATATTTATAACAGCAAAAGCAGTTACCAGTGAATTGTAGGACCTGTGTTAATGAAGTCAGTTAGATATGTCCCATTCATAGTTTTTAATGTGAAAATGCAAATGTCAAAGGCAGGGGAAATTGGCTTTGTAGTGCATTAACCTACCGCAGAGCGACAAGAATGATTAAAGGTTTAGAGAACATGACCTATGAAGCCAGGCTTCATGAACTGGGCTTGTTTAGTTTGGAAAAAAGAAGATTAAGGGGGGACATGATAGCGGTTTTCAAATATCTAAAAGGGTGTCACAAGGAGGAAGGAGAAAATTTGTTCCTCTTGGTTTCTGAGGACAGGACAAGGAGTAATGGGCTTAAAGTGCAGCAGGGGAGGTTTAGATTGGACATTAGGAAAAAATTCCTAACTGTCAGGGTGGTCAAATATTGGAATAAATTGCCAAGGGAGGTGGTGGAATCTCCCTCTCTGGAGATATTTAAGAACAGGTTAGATAGACATCTGTCAGGGATGGTGTAGACGGAGCTTGATCCTGCCTTGAGGGTGGGGGGCTGGACTCGATGACCTCTCGAGGTCCCTTCCAGTCCTATTATTCTATGATTCTATGATTCTATGATTCTAACCGGTTAATATCTTTATTCAAGCCCAGTCTAAACATAACAGGCACACAGAAAACCACATTTCGGGAAAGGGAGACTTTGTGGGGTTATTGATTAGCTGATACGGTGGAAGCACTGGTGGAGGACTTGGAGAAAGTCACAGGGAAAAAGAAGACTATTCCAAACATACATCATGATAGAAGGTGTGGGTGTGAAGAAGTAGCCAAAGGGAGGAGTAAAGTGAGAGGACTGTGTAGATGGAGAGGCACGTCTTAAGTTTCGTGTTTGAAACCATCCATATATTGCTTCAAACTCCCAAGCAGCGTTAAAAAACGAGGAACAAAATGTAATGGAATTGAAACAAAATATGTTCTATTGATAGAGCAGTGCTGGAAATCACCTGAAATACAACCACCGTTACCTGTGGCATCATTAATGCTTCTGGGATTGTTTCATAAATCAGGCCTAAAAACATAATAGAGTGGACAGGGCTGGTGCTTTCTATAAAGATGAGATTCAATTGTAGGAGAATTAACGATGCCATCATTACAGCCTTTAATCTCTTTTATTGAGAACTGCTTCTCTTTTTATGAACAATTTGTCCTTTAGGTGAAGAATGGAATTTTCTAATATTTCTGAGTAAGCAAAAATTCTAAAGAGGCTTTTTTTAAAGTGTTTGAAATGTAGATCTTTTGTCATGACTGTTCCTAAGAAAAGTGAAGGGGGCAGCAGCTAACACTGGTTTCTTTAGTCTTGTAACAGTTAAAATTGGTTAATCGTTGCAGAGTAAACATTTTCACTGAACCATGCACTCTGCTTCAACATTAACTTAACTGAGTATACTACTAGAGTCCGTATAGACATTGGCCTACCCCTGCCATGAAGAGAGGAATAAGTAGAGATGCAAAAAAAAAAAAAAAAAAAAAAAAAAAGGGAAACTATAGACATTTTCATACATTCAAGATTGAATGATTAATTGCAGCAAGAAATATGTTGTTGAAGATCCACAGTGTTATTACTAGTTGTTCTTTGTTTCAAGCACCATCTACCCAGCTTACAGTAAAACTTGCCTTCTTTAGATCATAATCTAGTCTGACTTTTCAACAAAAAATGAATGCTGAATGACAGAATACAAAGGAACTTAAAAAACAACCAGTGTCCTGTAGCACTTTAGAGCATGTCTACGCTAGGAAATTATTTTGACTCAAAAAAGGTTTTCCAGGCCTGTCCTAAAGCAAGCACATTTATTCTTTAGGTAAAAGCATTACAGATAAAACATCTAGAAACACAAAAGGAAATCACACATATGTTAAAAAGCTACAAGAGTTCACCACCAACTCCAAACTAAGTGTTGGTCACCCGCAACTGGCTTTTCATGTTGTTACAGGTTTTTAGATCAGGAACCAATGCCAAAGAGATCAGCCATTTTTTTACAGCTCTGGCCTTTGATCTCCAGTCCCTGGAAACAGGTAATCAGAGTATAGCTACAAAAGGTTGTTTGTTTTTATTTGCCCCCAAAGTCCATGGTTGACTGATACATTTCAGTATAGTCATTTGAACTCTTTACACTTCCTACCTTTCACATCCATCACACTGAGCATATGCTAATAATACCAAAATTAATCAAGCCGCTGGGTGCTTATGTTCAAATCTAAGGCCTCTATTCCTTTTTGGGTATCTAAATAAGAAATTTAGGATGTTTAAACTAATGCCGCTCTGGAGTTGTTCATTAAGGATTTTTTTCTTTCTTTTTTCTGCAGTTGTGTACAGTGTATTGCACTAACATGCCCACCCTCTCTTTCAGAATTTACTTGCAATAATTACTCTGGTCCAAGGATCATGTCCAATCTAACAAAGCTAATGAGAACCAGCCCTTCAATCTACACTGTAATCAGTTTATAACAAGCTGCCTTTTCCTGTGCTTCATTACTATGACAAAATCTATTTTCATACCTCAGAATGATAAGGCAAGATGGGAAAAAATCATTTTCCATCAGCAGATGTGCATGAAATGGAGATGGGCTTAAGCATGCAGAATTGATTTATTTGCATTCTTCTATTGCCTTGCTTGCTGCATCTCTGAAAGAAGTTAATATCATATCTTTGATTTGGCCCTAGGACTGGCAGGCCTTGGCAATCAAGCATGCTTGTTACAGCAGAAAAATAATCTAGACCAGTGGTGCCCGAGTGTGCGTTGATTTATTTAGACATGTGGCAGACTCTTAGCAAAAAGCATTTCAGAATCTGTTAGCACCCTTGACAATGCAATCTTTATCTGCTTTTTTAAATGTATATGACTGTCACCTCCAACCTTGTCAACTAGCTGTCTGGAATGTCCTTCCTCTTCTTCAGTTTCCTTCTTCTATATTTTTGTTCAAACTCTCCCCACCTTATTACTCAGTGAGAGTCAATGGTATGGATGGGTGTGAGTGATGACATCACCATAGAGTGCCTGTTTCCTGTATCACCTATGACTAAAGCTACTCTAATAACCATATAACTTACTACAAAACAAGTCTGTTTACTCATATATCCTGTCTCCAATCCTATCTTCCCAATTTGCCCCATAACCTCAGAAATTCCAGTAATGCTTTCGTTTACCTAGCATGATGAAAAGTCCTGCCCACTATGACTGTAATATGATTTATCTTTATAAGACCCTGCTCCTGAAAAGGCATTCCTGTTTTTAGCCCCGGGCAAAAAGATAACATGCAAACCTTGCTTCTAATTACTGGTCCTGAAAAGGGATTTAGGGTCAACTGCAGACTTCCAGTATAAAAAAACCCACTCTCTACCTTCCAAGATTTTTCAATATTTTAAAATATAAAAGCTGGCCATAAGGTAGCAGTAATCATTTGCATTTCTATAGCACTTTCCATTTGCAGAACTTGGAACCCTTTCTGAATATTAATGAATTAAGCCTCACCACAACTCTGTGAGTCAGATCAGAATTCACCTCTCCATTTCAGAAATGGAGAATCTGAGGCCCAGAATGTTGTGGTAACATGCCCAAGGTCACACTGGAAATCTATAGCTGTGCCAAGAATAGAATCAGTTGTCAAATTGGTCTTTGTTGTATCTGTCTATTGATTTCAGTCATGTCAGGTATACACCCAGGTAAATGACAGCAAGCCTCCTGACTCCCAGCTGTTTGCTTTAACTTCCAAACCATCATTCCTTCCTCCAAGCATGCTAAGACAAAGGGGATTTTCATCTTTATAAATAAGAGACTCCTCTTTAAACAAGGCTTTGAGTGCCTTATCTATTTTCACAACTTAAGCCATTTTTATTGCTATATTGTCTTAAATGTTTTACAAACAATGACTTTTAAAAATGCCAATATATCTGTCTGCACCTAGCTTTGCAATAGAGGTGCACACATCTGACATGTGAAGTAAGAGGCTACAAAATTCAGTCAGGAGGCACAATAACCAGTAACTGGTATCTCAGCTCAAGTGGAATATTGATCAGGCAATCAGGAAAGTTACTACTCTACTGCCTCTATGTCTAGAGGAACTTTGAAATCCATCTTGCTGTTAAAACATCCAGCCTGTCAGTGAATTCAGATTAAGTGTCTGCACTTGAGGAAAAGGAGTCCATAAATTAACTTCTAATACTTATGACATGCAGAAAGAAAGAGGCTTTCATTGTCATTCATGGTTCAGCTCCTTTGGATTGGCAGATTTTTAACTTCCATTTGTGATCAACCCCCACAAGCCAGAATGAGGTTATATATGCTAGCATCCCTGCAGTTTAGATAACATTACAAAAGAAGCCAAGCCATTGCAGTGATTTAAAAAAAACAAGACCGCAATGTGTTTTGTTTTGGTAACAGTGGCTTCGGGGGGTGAGCCTAACCAAGTGAGTCTATTACCTATTTTATCTTACACAAGCATTGTAAAATTTTGAGTCGTAGAATGGAAAAGTCACATTTTTGTAGGTGCTTAGTTCTTTCAGGAAGAAAGAGTTTTTAACGGGAAAAAAAGCAATCTCTTTTCTCTAAAGGGCTATTGATTTTTAAAACTTGTATGATTGCTTGGCAGTCTGCCCTTCTTCACCTTACTTCTGGTGCGCACTATTGAAACTAACTTCCAAAATGGAGTGGAGCTATTTATCGGAAGATGTGTAATTCTTGTCATTTTATAGTTTTTCAATGGTCTTTTGGCAGAAAGGAAACTGGAAACATGCTGACAATGTCCACTCTAGTATCAGCATAGTATTCTCTTAGGTGATGAATAGTGTGGTAATATTTTAGTGGGATTTTAATTATTATAGTTTGATTCTCATATGGAAAAAATATATACAATTTAATAGGAATGAAAGCAATTGAGTTCTATAGAAATTACTTTTCCAAAAGATAGATATCTTATGTCTATCATGCTTAAAGCAATCTATAGAATGTAATAAGATGTAACATTAGAGTATTTCGAATTCTGCTTTAGAATTCTGTAAGGCTAAAACTCTATGGAAATGTTTACCATTCTGTAGGATTTATCCATAGTTCTCTTGTGAGAACTAAACAAGAATTTTACAACATCATACAGTCGTCTGGATAAAATCTATACTAGTTCTGTGGTGGGGAAAGTAATCCCACCACATCCTGTACTAAATGTTTTTTGTTTTTTAATTTTCAGTTCCCAGATATTAGGGTATGAGTCTTTCTTCAGCTTTATTTGTTCAAAGGGAAATAATCAAAAGTACCAAAGCAGGCTGGATCAAGGCGATACAACAGAAATGAGGGCTATTGGGCACGACAAGCAGAAATGAAAGCTGAGTTTTTAGCTGTTGAGTACAGAATCAGTACAGCAATTT
This sequence comes from Pelodiscus sinensis, assembly GCF_049634645.1. Taxonomy (NCBI): domain Eukaryota; kingdom Metazoa; phylum Chordata; order Testudines; family Trionychidae; genus Pelodiscus; species Pelodiscus sinensis. The sequence goes on from NC_134720.1 coordinate 14,684,166, forward strand.
TGGAGAGTCTGGCAATCTGTGGTTGTTTTGTTCTCCAGACCACAAGACCCCCTGAGCAATTCTTGTCTAGTTAAAATATCAGTTTTAAGAAGCCAGATGATGCTCAGGGCTGTGATACAGCATGGTACTTATGCATGTGCCTAAATTTAAGCACATTAATTGTATGAAGTATTTCAGTGGACCTGCTTACATGATTGCAACCTTGCAAATCTGGGCATGAGAGCTGGAAGGAGGAAACACACCCAGGCTATGTCTAGACTACAGGGTTTTAAATACTTCCGGTATCCTGGAAAAACTCCGCCGCATCCAAGGATCGCCTTTGCTCTTCTCCTTTTTTTTTTTTGCAGAAGAGCAGATGTGCTCTTTGAGAAGCCCTATCATCCTCCTTCCATGAGGAAGAAGGGCTCTTCTGAAAGAGCAGGTTTTTCCAAAATTTGGCCTGGTGTCGATGGGCCAAATTTTGGAAAAGCCTCTTCCTACAAAACTATCGGGAAAAGGTACACAAATTGCGCTCTGCAATTTGTGTACCTATTCCCGGTAAAACACTGTAGTCGTGACATAGACCTAGTCAGGAAATTAAAGGGTCTGAGGTTGTCACGAGGTGTCAATGATTGTAATAAAGCAAGGACGTGTGACATTGCAATTTAACAGTCTGTGAAATAAGTTAAAATTTGAAGGGTGTTTATTCAGGCATAATTCAAAACTTACGTTCAGAAATCCATATAAGGCACGTCATGAGTTATTTATTTATTTATATCACACTGATACCTAAAGAAACATTAACAACAACCAGCATCGCATTGTGGTAGGCACATCATACAAACACATCATGAAAAACACTCTCTTGCATGAAGATCTTTTTTCAAATTTAATTCTTGTTTGCTGACGAGTCCTAATGTGCAGTACCTCTCAAATTTCAAATATTGTAGATTGAAATGGAAGTGAGACACTAAATTAAACTAGTGATACATTTCATTAAGTTATTTTGAATAATGATTAAGTTTCAGAAATCTGCGAGGTGCCTGTGGATAGTGAACAGAAAAAGTGGAGACATTTTCTAAATAAATAATTCAGATGTGAATTACTTGCTCAGCTGTACAAAAATATAATCAGGATTCTTTGCACTTGCACAGTTCCCTTCTTACACAAACTGTAAAAACTCAAACCTGTTAAACATTGTATGGCACAGAGGATTGTTTTTCTGTCTCTAGACCTAAAGCAAATTCTTTTTAGAAACAATCTGTGCTTGAAGCCTGTGCTGATTAATGCCGGCACAAAAAACCAGATTAGAACCATTTCTACCGCCTAGTGATGATTGTAACTTGAAGAAACAATCCCTGGATAATTTGACTGGGTAGTTATTTGTTGACTCTACCTTTTTAAGTAAGCTTCTAGTCTTCATCACTGTGCAGGAAAGTTTGAAAACATGAACCAGGAGCACCTTACAGACTCGGAAACTAAATGACTTTTTTAACGTTATTTTAAACATTATCATTTCATATTATTTTTTAACATTTGACATTCCCTCCATTTTCTCTCCTTTGGAAACTTACCGGCTATGTCTAGACTGGCATGATTTTCTGCAAATGCTTTTAACGGAAAAGTTTTTCCGTTAAAAGCATTTGGGGAAAAGAGCGTCTAGATTGGCATGGACACTTTTCCGCAAAAGCACTTTTTGCGGAAAAGCATCTGTGCCAATCTAAACACGGTTTTGCGCAAGAAAGCCCTGATCACCATTTTCGCCATCGGGGCTTTTTTGCGCAAAACAGTTTTTAGCTGTCTGCACTGGCCCTCTTGCGCAAAAACATTTCCGGAAAAGGGCTTTTGCCAGAACGGGAATGTCAAAGCATTTGCGCAAGAAGCACTGATTTCGGACAGTAGAACGTCAGTGCTTTTGCACAAAATCAAGTGGCCAGTGTAGACAGCTGGCAAGTTTTTGTGCAAAAGCAAGTGCTTTTGCAGAAAAACTTGCCAGTCTAGATGCAGCCGGTCTCTCTTCTTATGAGGTCAACCTGCTACAAGGTTCCAGGGGAGAAATTCACTAATTGCAAAAGCAGGAATCACTTTGAGTTAATGAAGTGAAACCTGCTTACATCAGCCATGAGTCTGGCCCACAGTTTACAGATTAACAGGCATCCAAAGCATTCTGGAGAGAAGCTAAGTTTTGGCTTTCAACAATAAGGCACCTGTAGGAGATGGTCTTCATTTACATAGACACACCCAGCATTTCTCTCTCACTCCAGCTAGCTGTAATGGAAGCAGTCCTTCCGATCCTGCTTACATTTGTAAGGAGTAGTACTTCTGGCAGTGATAGAGACTACAAATATTCCTGCTTCTGAGGGGCCAGATTCACCCTCAAAGGTGTCGGGGTGGGGAAATGTCACTTTCCTTAAGTATGAGGCAAATAAGATAATCAAATATTCATTAGCTTCAGATGGGTTGCCGAGTTAGTCTGTAACTAGAAAAAATTAAAAAACAACTAATAGTCTTGTAGCACCCTAAAGACTAACAAAAGATGTAGATGGTATCATGAGCTTTTGTGGGTACAACCCACTTCTTCAGATGACCGGAGTATTAGAAGTCCAGATACATGAATAAATAAGGGAAGGCAGAGGGAAAAAGGAAGGAGGAGGGGGGGAGAAAAAAAGAGAAAAATTAGTGAATTGTATTGTTCAAGTTACAAGAGGCTGATAAGAACAATTAGCACTTCTATAAGAGTTGGTTGGTTGGTCAAGACATTAGGATGTAGAAGGTAGTGTGGGAGCCAGCCAATATCTTTGTTCATTCTTCTCTGATAAGAATCAAACTTGTAAATGAAGTTAAGTTCCCATCCCTGGATATTTGGTATGTAGAATTGGCCTGAAACAATACTGTGTCTTTGAGATCCATTAATGAGTGCCCATGCAGGTTAAATAGTGATAGAAATGTAGCCCTGTTAGTCTAGTGTAGCTGAAACAAAAAACAGGACTATGTAGCACTTTAAAAAGACTAACAAGATGGTTTATTAGGCGATGAACTTTCGTGCGCCAGACCCACTTCCTCAGATCAAATAGTGGAAGAAAATTGTCACAACCATATATACCAAAGGATACAATTTAAAAAATGAACACATATGAAAAGGACAAATCAAATTTCAGAACAGAACGGGGATGGGGGGGAGGTAAATGTCTGTGAGCTAATGATATTAGAGGTGATAATTGGGGAAGCTATCTTTGTAATGGGTAAGATAATTAGAGTCTTTATTTAAACTTAAGTGTAAAGTGTCTAATTTAAGCATGAATGACAGTTCAGAGGATTCTCTTTCAAGTGTATTCTTAAAAGGCCTTTGAAGCAGGATGCAGGTAATCAAGTCATTGAGACAATGTCCTTGCTAGTTGAAATGGCAAGAAACTGTTTTTTCTTTGTGATCCTGTCTAATATCTGTTTTGTGGGCATTGATCCTTTGGCGAAGTGTCTGAGACGTTTGTCCAATGTACATAGCAGACGGACACTTTCGGCACATGATAGCATAAATTATATTTCTGGATGCGCAGGAATATGTGTTCTTGATCTTATAACTCACTTGGTTTGGTCCAATAATGGAATCAGCAGAGTGAATATGTTGACAAAGCTGGCAATAGGGTTAAAGTGTTCTCCAACAGGTTTCTGTGTGCTGCCTTTTAGGATATCTGATTTGTGTCCACTAATTCTTTCCCAGTTTCTCCAATATACATGGCAGTGGGGCACTGCTAGCATTTGATGGCATAGATCACATTAGTGGATGTGCAGTTAAATGAGCCCCTGATGTACTGGCTGATGTTGTTGGGTCCAGTGATGAAATCACTTGTGTAGATGTGTGGACAGAGTTGGAACCAGGGCTGATTGCTGGGCTGAGTTCCTGGATGATTATGATGTACATGAGTTGCTTGGTTACTGGAAAGAATCGTTCTTATCAGCCTCTTGTAACTTGAACAATCCAATTCACTACTTTTCTCTCTTGTTTTTCTTTTCCCCTTCCTTTTCCCCTCTGCCTTCCTTTATTTATTCTTGGATCTGGATTTCAGTACTCCAGTCATCTGAAGAAGTGGGTTGTACCCATGAAAGCTCATGATACCATCTATCATGTTTGGTTAGTCTTTAAGGTGCTGCTAGACTATTCATTGTTTTTTAAGTTTTTCCAAATATTCATTGCATGGGATGACAGACAGTGGTGTCCCTGTGCCACTTCTTCAGGAATTCTGATAGGATGGAACAATTTTAATTGAAAGTTGAAACTTCGCTAGCAGAAGTTCTCAAGGAAATGCTTCTCCTTGACAGTAAGGCTCTCTCCAGTGGTGCCTACTCTGGGGGCTGCACCAATTGGCTTTGGCTTTGGATTCCTTGCACTGCTTCCACCTCTGTTCTTGGTGGACCAACATCACTTGTGTTTAAGTGAGCCAGATGATTTAATGATCTGAAGCCAAATTCATCTTGCATGCACAGTAAAATATTGTTCTACTACACCTGATGGTAATCTCATCTATGCTCTATTAGTTCACTATACCATAGATTCCATGATGTTCACTATGCTATAGGTTCTGTTTTATACTAGAAACTCTGCATGCACAGCTGAAAGCCACCAGATGGATATGATGACATACTGTTTGTAAAGAAAATGTGGGGGGAAAAAAACCCTTTCCTTTCACATTGATACGCCCTCAGCAGTTCTGGTTGCCTTTCCCCTTCTCTATACCTCAAAATATTTTATAATGGAAGTAAATACCATTATCCCTCTTTAACTGAAGGGGAAACAGAGACCGATACGGGAAGTGGCTTGCAGAAGATTATATAACAGATGGGTGGAAGAGCCAAGAAGAAATTTAAGTATTCTGATAACCAGTCCAGTGGTCTCTCCCACAGGCCACAATGCATGTTCATAAGCAATGTTGAAAAAAATCTAAATGTAAAAAGTCATGCATAGCTGGGCCCTCTGTCTGTATGGTGGGGTTTGTGGCCCCCTAAAGCAGGGCCAGGAACAGAGTAAAACTGGGATCAGGGAACCTCACCCCCTCAGCAGCAGCAGCAGCAAGGAAGGGATAGTTTAAAAGGGCACTGTTGGGCCTGGGGCAAGGTGGAAAGGAGCTACAGGCTGCACCAGGAAATGATGCCTGGAACTGTGTGAAGTGATAGCAGAATTCCTAAGGCTGCTCTGAAAGCAGTAATCCAGAGTCACCCCACCCCAACTTTGGGAGTTAAAAACTTACAAGATATTGTGAAGCATGGCAAATTGCCCCACTGACACACTACGTGGACACTAAGCCTGTGACCATGCCCCAAATAGAGGAGTCTCATCCTGGGACTAAACTACTGATAGGGCAGTACAACTTGGGGTGGAGTAGAAAGTTGTTAGATATGGCAAAGTCCCTCCAGGGCCCTGAGTTGGCACCTGGTGGAATAACAGGGCTCATGTCCTTCGACCTTGCTTCCTTAGTATCTCTGCTGTGGCAGAAACCTAAGAGTTTGGAAGAATGATTCAGGTTGGCTTGAGAGCCATCACATATGGCTCAGTCATACAAGGTTGGGATTGGTCCTGCCTTGGGCAGGGGCTGGACTTGATGACCTCCTGAGGTCTCTTCCAGCTCTGTGATTCTATGATTCTAAGGTTGGAATGACACGGTTGGAAGGAACTGTGGAACAACTGCATAACCACTAGGTTACCTGCCTATCAGACTGACCCTCTACAGTCATATAGACCCCAATTTAAATTTACAAAATCTAATTCTCAGCTGTATTCTTTTAGTTAAACCCCAATGTAGTTTATTTATAGTCATGGAAAACCAACAAGGAGCCCTGTGATGCCTTTGTCAGATGCATCTGGTTTTTACCCATGAAAGCCTATGTCAAAATAAATCTGTTGGTCTTTAAGGTGCCACTAGACTCCTCATTATTTTGCAGACACAGACTAACAGGGCTATCTCTCTGAGCCTTATAGTTATGGGTTACTCTAATTCTCCACCCCAACATGAGGGTTAAGCCCCAAGATAGACTACACTAGGGTATGTATACACTACAAAGTTAATTCGAACTAACAGACGTTAGTTCGAATTAACTTTCATAGGCGCTACACTAGCAAACCGCTAGTTCGAACTTAATTCGAACTAGCGGAGCGCTTAATTCGAACTAGGTAAACCTCATTCCACAAGGACTAACGTCTAGTTTGAATTAACTAGTTAGAATTAAGGGCCCCCTGGTGGCCACTCTGGGTACAACAAGGAAAACTCCTCTCGCCCAGCCCCGGGCCCTTAAAGGGGTAGACTCTGGCCAGACGGCACTTTGCAGCAACAGCCCTGCCAGCAGTCTCTGCCCCGAACCAGTGGCCCCACGATGAGCCACGGAGCCAGTGCCAGCGAGCCGTCCCCTGCCCAGTCCCCCAGCAGCCAGGGGCCAACCAGGGGCCGTAGACGGCACGCGCCCTCCTGGTCTAGTGCGGAGGTCATGGACCTCATTGAGGTTTGGGGGCAGGTCCCCAACCTCCATGATCTCCGCATAGCGGCTGCCATGGCCCGAAAGGGACACAGGCACACCCAGAAGCAGGTGCGCCTGAAAGTAAAACAGCTGCGGCAGGCGTACGCCAGGGCCACCAGGGGTGGCGCCGCAGCAGGGACTGCCACCTGCCCCTACTTCCCCACCCTCGACCGACTCTTGGGGGGGCAGTCGGTCCGTGCTAGCCCGGGAGGCAGCGAGCCGGGACCAGAGGGCCCTGACCCGGGCACATCGGAGGTGCCACCACAAGATGTTCCAGCACCGGAGTCGGCAGGGTCGTCCAGGGAGACCGTACCAGGTAAATAGTTTGAATTAAGTAGTTTGGAGGGGGGAAGGCGGGAGGGAGACCAGAGACCACATGCGTGGGCCATGCCTTCCACGGATCACACAGACACCTGTGCACGTGCAAGCACATGCCATGCCAACCTTGGGCAGGTGGCTCCAGCTGCGTGACACCCAGGGGCCATGGCCCAATAGGCACATGCATGTGTGAAGAGACCTGACATGCTCCCGACCCCGGGGCAGGACCCAGCAGGATGCTCTCCCTTCACATGTACCCTCTACACGGAGGCAGGGGACATCTTCCCCCCTCCCCCCCCCGCCTCCCCGGCCACACTATACACGGCACAGGGACATGGGTGCGGTCTTGGGGCAGCTCCCAGTCCCGGGGAGAGCCAGACATCCTGAGCATGGCCTCTGTACAAGCACAACAGCTCTGACGGTGTAGGGCATGGTCACCCTCACGTCGCGGGGGGGAGGGAGGGAGAGGGGGCTGGGCATCATCTACTGTGTCCCCAGGGAGAACTGACCACTTCTCTTCTTTCTCTACAGCTGCACCAGCTGATCGTGCAGGGCACAGCATCCCACCCAGGACATGCTCCCGCACCCACGGCCTGCTCTGGACCACCACCACGGAGCAGGAGTACTGGGACCAGCACCTGGGGTCCTTGGGAGCCGTGCACCGCACAGTGGAGGCCTGGATGCAGGCAGACCTCCAGCTCCGCCAGGAGCAGCTGGCTGAGGACCGAGCGCTGAACTCAAACCTGCAGGCCCTGCTGCAGAGTATGGTGCCCCGTGCTGGTCCTGCGCCTGCTGCCCCCCCCAACTACTGTCCCTCCTCCCACTCTTGCCCCCCCTCCCACCTCTTCCTCCTCAATCCCCACACCCTCTTCCTCAATGTCCACACCCCCCACCTCAACCTCCGCACCCTCCACCCCAGCCCCCCTGGGACGCCGAGGCCCCCTCCCTCGCCGTGCTCGGAGGCGGTTGGCCTGGCGAGACCCCCACCCCAATCCCTGAGTTTCCCCTCCCCCTCCTTCCCCTTGCTTCCCCCTTCCAGCTCCCTCCTCCCAGTTTTCCCCCTCCCCTCTCCCACACTCTCTCCTGCCCTTTCCTGCCTCCTTTCCCCCGTCTCCCCACAGTTTTATTCCCCCCCCCAGATTTGTTAAATAAAGAGACTTTCTATTGTTGAACACACGTGTCCTTTATTTTGTACATCAGGAAGGGGGGCTAGGGAGGGTAAGTGGAAGGAGGTGAGGGAGGAATGTGGTATGAGCTCCCGATTGAGAGGACTGAGGTTGGTCTGCGGGCTCCTCGGGGTGGAAGCTCTCCTGCAGCCCCCCGATTGACCCCCGCACCCTGGATGGCAGCCTGCGGCAAGTGCAGCCGGGCTGATGGCCGAGTGCTGTGATGTACCGAGTGTGGGCACTCAGGGCACTCCAAGCCAGGACTGAGAACTGTCTGTCCAGGGTGGGGGTTGGTTCCCTTTAAGCACAGCCCTCGGCTAGCCTGAGACAGCAGCTCCACGCTTTAAGTCCTAACATGATGCCCTGCCAGCACTGCTTCCAGCCAGCCTTAACCTCGGTTCAGGGTCCACTCAATGTGGACATGCTAGTTCGAATTAGCAAAATGCTAATTCGAACTAGTTTTTAGGTCTAGATGCGCTAATTCGAATTAGCTTAGTTCGAATTAACTAATTTGAATTAAGTTAGTTCGAATTAGCGCTGTAGTGTAGACATACCCCTAGAGAGGATATCAATAGATGGTGGGGGCCTTGATGAACAACATTACTCATACATTGTCTTTCAGAGAACTCCCAAATGTCAGTCACCATACTCATCATTCTCACCATTATCAGTATCACCAGTGGTTGTCATCTCCTCAGGCACATAGGCAAAGATATAGCTTTTGTAATGTGTTACATCAGGTTCATATATATTTGTGAAGGCTTCAATTTCTTTTCTTTATTGAATTTCTATGTCCCACTGCCTTTGGGAGATTATTGTAAGTCTGTTAGTTCTCCTTATGCTCATTAACATTTCCATCACCCAAGCATCATTACAGCTTGTGGTTACTTCATTATTGACTCTGAATCTGCAAAATACCAAAAATGCCTCTAATCTGCTTTGACTGCTACATTTCAATATGTATTTCCTAAGCACTGGCAATGAACACTTCTATTCTGGTGACAGATTCATCTTGTGATATAGGACAGTGTTTTTCAACTTTTTTTATAAAGTACCCCTTTTTCAAAAAATAAAAAATAAATGAAGTACCGCCAGTACCTACAGTTTTCAGATACACAATTTTTTTTCTCCCATTGCAACACATTTGTTTAAACATCTTAATCGTAACCTGGCGAGCAATGAAAATTTTGGGTGTAAAAAGTACAAAAATAATAAAGCACTGTAAAACTTAAAACAAAAATGCAGGTTTTTTCCAATGTCAGTTGTGCTGATGTACCTCCCAGACTTCTTTTGAGTACCCCTAAGGGTATTCATACCACTGGTTGAGAAACACTGATCTAGGATTTCGGTTCACTCATAAGCTAGACAGACATGCCTGATTGATGACAACAAACTCACAAACATGAGTAGCTAACCAATCTTTAAGACTGAGCTCTTGTTGGCTAAGCTAAAACTTTCTCAAGCCTGCAGCCTACAAGCCCTATGTATGCACATATATTAATACTTATATTTCTCCTCCATAGCCTCTTTTATGCTTGGATACAAGAGATGTGTGGAATATCATCTATATCCCTCACCATCTGTGAACAATCTCTCTATTCCAGCTCCTGTGGAGCATCCTACAATGATATAAGTGGTGGGTTGAGTTTATGTACAAAAGGTTCTTAAATGCTGAAGACCATATCATGTAATATCATGCTGAAGACCAAATAACATTCCAACAGAAGATCTTAAGGAAGACTGGAAGAACATAGTAAACATTTTGATAGAGCTCTTACAAGAGATGTGGGAAGAAGAAAAATGCTAAATTAGTGGAAAATTCGAAGTATAAGCCTTCAGTTACTGTCAATCACACATAAGGTATTCTTCTAATCAGAATAAAGATAACTGTAGATTCAAAGTTATGATAAGAACAAAAAGGGTTCCACAAAGGAGAAATCATGAATAGATCAAAGAGTAACACTGTGTATCATAATAGATCTGTCAATTGAGTGTCCATAACCGCTTTATATGAATTGTATTAATTTCCAAAAAGCATCTGATGCAGTGGATAGAATAGTTTTATGGAAGTTGTTATATGGAATAGTTTTATGGAATCCTTCAGAAATTTGTGAACATCATTCAGACCTTTTAAGAAAATATGACATGCCAACTAATAGATAACAGTGAATTGAGGCTGTTACTATGCCATTTGAGGTTATTATGAACATCAGACAAAGCTATTTTATGTCATCATAATCTTTTATGACAGTAGCTGAGAGCGCGTCTACACAGCGCAGTTATTTTGAAATAACAGACGATATTATTTGTTCAAAATAACAATGTGAGTATCTACACAGCAATTCCATTATTTCAAAATAATTTCAAAATAACAAATGGCTTATTTCAAAATCTGTAAACCTCTTTTCACGAGAAATAACACTTATTCTGAAATAGCTATTTTGGAATACCAGGAGTATGGAGGCTCCACTGCTGTTATTTCATATTAGCTCCTCCCTAGGGCCATTCAAAGTAATTACTCCCCAGAGCCTCCAGGGGCTCTATATCAAGATAGCATGTCCACTTTCGGGAAGCCGAGGCAGGCTTCCCTGTAGTGTAGATACGCTATTTCAAAATAAGCTATTTTGGAAAAAAAAATCCGAAATAGCTTATTTCGAAATAAGCATGCTGTGTATACGTACCCTGGGTGTGTCTAGACTACATGCCTCCTTCGACGGAGGCATGTAGATTAGCCAGATCGGAAGAGGGAAATGAAGCCGCGATTAAAATAATCGCGGCTTCATTTAAATTTAAATGGCTGCCCCGATCTGCCGATCAGCTGTTTGTCGGCAGATCGGGGGAGTCTGGACGCGATGCCCCGACAAAGAAGCCTTTCTTCATCGACACAGGTAAGCCTGGTTTCACGAGGCTTACCTGTGTCGATGAAGAAAGGCTTCTTTGTCGGGGCATCGCGTCCAGACTCCCCCGATCTGCCGACAAACAGCTGATCGGCAGATCGGGGCAGCCATTTAAATTTAAATGAAGCCGCGATTATTTTAATCGCGGCTTCATTTCCCTCTTCCGATCTGGCTAATCTACATGCCTCCGTCGAAGGAGGCATGTAGTCTAGACACACCCCCTGAGAGAGCCTACAGAACAACCATAGGGCATACAATGGAGTTTTACACAGAAGTTAGCGCACCTTGACTTTGCAGATGACATCAGTTTTTTATCCCATACCCATGACATATGGAAGCCAAAATAAATTATCTCCAGACCTCTGTACAATTTGCAGGTTGAAAATCAACACCAATCAACCAATAAACATGAGAATCAGCACAGAGCAAAAAACCCCAATAATATTTTCTGGGATTGACATAAAAGAGGTCCAATATTTCACATATCTTGGCATCACTTAAGTACAACAGGTGGAACAAATAAAGACATTACAGCCAAAATAGTAAAAGCCAGACATGCCTTTCTCACTCTAAACCTGGCCTTTGGAAACAGAAATCTTGCCTTCCAAATTAAACTGAATTGTAGTCAATCTTACAATTAGTACTGATAGTATTGATAGTATTGAAACTTGGAGACTTAAGACCTTACTAGCTAAACTTCAAGTTTTCATTAACAGCTGTGTTAGACACATCTTCAATATTCAGAGGATCACAAAAAATCATAAGAACTGTGGAGGAAGATAAAGCAGACACTGATGGGACAGGAAATTTCAGAATGAAAATGGAGATGGCTAGGATATACATGGAGAAAAGACCTGACTAAAATAACATGACAGGCATTGGAGTGGAACCACTGTGAGCATGAGATAATGATGCAGAGGGTATGTCTAAACTGCACAGCTATTTTGGTATACTGGAGGTATCCCAAAATAGCTACCCTGTGTCTATACAAGCCGCCGGTTATTTTGAATTTTTTTGGAAATAACGGGAATGCTATTTTGCCATATTCCTTCATTGCACAAGGGAAAAGGAATAGCTTGAAATAGCACGTTATTTTGAAATTTGGTGCTGTGTAGACTCGTTTGAAATCATTTTGAAATAAGTGTGCTGAAGCTATTTTGAAACAGCTTCTAAATAAGACAGGCAATTTGCATAGCGCAAATTGCATATCTTATTTCATGTTTAGGGTGCTGTGTAGATACACCCTGACCAAGTATACATGGAAATTCACAATAAAAGCCTATCAAAATGACAAGAGACAAACCTAAGACTAGAGCAAGAGACAGGCAAATATGAAAAACATTGATGAAGGTCCTACGTTCCATATGGAATAGCACAGAGGTGGCCAAGATATGGCACATGTGCTAGATCTTGCCTGGCAAACCTTTTGATCCAGCTTATGGATACCCCACCAAAACCCTGAGGAAGGTTCTCTGCCTGCTGTAGACTTAGGCTGCTCAAAATAGTTAGCTGCACCCTCTAGGTTCTGAGCACCCCTTATGGGAGGACTTCAAGCACTGCCCTTACCCCCATCCCATTCATCGCAGCTCCCATTGGCTAGAAAGCAGCCAATACGCCAGTCCAATCATTGCAGCCCACATTGGCTGAAAACCAGCCAATGGGAGCCGTGATGATTGAGCTGGGGCAGCGAGTAAAGTCTCCTGCCCCTTCCCTCCCACTTCTCCCATACAGGGAGCACAGTTGCACATGGATGGAGGGAGCAGACAGCCATTTTGAGCAGCCTGGACTGTGTTAGGAAAAGACTTTACCTCGGCATCTTTCTGGGCTGTTGGCCAGGAGCCACATATGTTAAGGACCTCCCAGCCAAAGCCTGACTCTGGCACTCCCTCCCACACCCCAACTCCCTGCCCCAGGACACCACCCAAACTCTCTGTACCCACCCTCTCCCAGGTCACAACTTCCTTCCAGACCCTACACCCCAATCCTCTGCCCAGGTCACTGTCCCCTCTGTCTCAGACCTCATACCCTCTCCTGCATCCAAAGCTCCCTTCTGCACCTAACCTCTGTCTCAGGGTATGTCTACACTACAAAGTTAATTCGAACTAACAGACATTAGTTCGAATTAACTTTGATAGGCGCTACACTAGCGCTCCGTTAGTTCGAACTTAATTCAAACTAGCGGAGTGCTTAGTTCGAACTAGGTAAACCTCATTCCACGAGGACTAACGCCTAGTTCGAACTTACTAGTTCGAACTAAGGGCTGTGTAGCCCTTTAGTTCAAACTAGTGGGAGGCTAGCCCTTCCCAGGTTCCCCCTGGTGGCCTCTCTGGGCACAACCAGGAAAACTCCTCTCCTCTCCCCCAGCCCCGGGCTCTTAAAGGGGTAGACTCTGGCCAGACGGCACTTTGCAGCAACAGCCCTGCCAGCAGTCTCTGCCCCTGACCCAGTGGCCGCAGGATGAGCCAGGCAGCCAGTGGCAGTGACATGTCCCCCGCCCAGTCCCCCAGCACCCAGGAGCCAGCCAGGGGCTGTAGACAGTGCACGGCCTCCTGGACTAGTGTGGAGGTCATGGACCCCATTTAGGTTTGGGGGTAGGCCCCCAATCTCCATGATCTCCGCACTAGTAGGAGGAACGCAGCTGTCTACGGCCACATAGCAGCCGCCATGGCCAGAAAGGGACACAGGCACACCCAGGAGCAGGTGCGCCTGAAAGTCAAGCAGCTGCATCAGGCGTATGCCAGGGCCACCAGGGGTGGCGCCACAGCAGGGGCTGCCACCTGCCCCTACTTCCCTGCCCTCAACTGACTCTTGGGGGGCGGGGCGGTCCGTGCCAGCCCGGGGGACAGCGAGCCGGGACCAGAGGGCCCTTACCTGGGCGCACCAAAGGGGCCACCGCCAGCTGTTCCAGCAGGGTCGTCCAGGGAGACCGTACCAGGTAAGTAGTTTGAATTAAGTAGTTCGGGGGGGGGGGGGAGGTGGGAGGGAGACCAGAGACCGCGCGCGTGGGCAATGCCTTTCACGGATCATGCAGACACCTGTGCACGTGCGAGCACGTGCCATGCTACCCTTGGGCAGGTGGCTCCATCTGCATGACACCCAGGGGCCATGGCCCAATAGGCACATGCTTGTGCGAACAGACCTGACATGCTCCCGACCCCGGGGCGGGATCCAGCAGGATGCTTTCCCTTCACATGGCCCCTCTACACAGAGGCAGGGGACATCTCCCACTTCCCCCCCGCTGCCCCGGCCACACTATACATGGCACAGAGACATGGGTGCGGTCTTGGGGCAGCTCCCAGTCCCGGGGAGAGCCAGACATCCTGAGCATGGCCTCTGTACAAGCACAGCGGCTCTGACGGTGCAGGACACGGTCACCCTCACGTTGCGGGGTGGGGGAGAAGGCTGGGCATCATCCTCTGCATCCCCAGGGAGAACTGACCACTTCTCTTCTTTCTCTACAGCTGCACCAGCTGCTCGTGCAGGGCGCACCACCCCACCCGGGACATGCTCCCGCACCCACGGCCTGCTCCGGACCACCAGCTCGGAGCAAGAGTACTGGAACCAGCACCTGGGGGCCCTGCGAGCCCTGCACCGCACACTGGAGGCCTGGATGCGGGCAGACCTGCAGCTCCGCCAGGAGCAGCTGGCTGAGCTCCGAGGGCTGAGCACAAACCTGCAGGCCCTGCTGCAGAGCATGGTGCCCCGTGCTGGTCCTGCGCCTGCTGCCCCCCCAACTGCTGTCCCTCCTCCCACTCCTGCCCCCCCTCCCACCTCTTCCTCCTCAACCCCCACACCCTCTTCCTCAATGTCCACACCCCCCACCTCAACCTCCGCACCCTCCACCCCATCCCCCCAGGGATGCCGAGGCCCCCTCCCTCGCCGTGCTGGGAGGTGGTTGGCCCGGCAAGACTCCCCACCCCTGATCCCTGAGTTTCTCCACCCCCGCCTTTCCCTTGCTTCCCCCTTCTAGCTCCCTCCTCCCAGTTTTCCCTCTCCCCTCTCCCACCCTCTCTCTTGCCCTCTTCCACCTCCTTTTCCCAGTCTGCCCGAGTTTTGTTCAATAAAGAGAGTTTCTATTTTTGAACACGTGTCCTTTATTTTGTACATCAGGAAGGGGGGTTAGGGAGGATAAGTGGAAGGAGGTGAGGGAGGAATGGGGTACGAGCCCCCGATGGGGAGGACTGGGCTGGCTCTGTGGGCTCCTTGGGGTGGAAGCTCTCCTGCAGCCACCCAATTGACACTCCCACCCCCCGGATGGCAGCCTGCGGCAAGTGCAGCCGGGCTGATGGCCGAGTGCTGTGATGTGCCGAGTGTGGGCACTCAGGGCACTCCAAGGCAGGACTGCTTTGCAAGCGGGGAACCCCTGAGAACTGTCTGTCCAGGGTGGGGGTCGGGTCCCTTTAAGCACAGCCCTCGGCTAGCCTGAGACAGCAGCTCCATGCTCTAAGTCCTCATCTGATGCCCTGCCGGCACTGCTTCCGGCCAGCCTTAACTTCGGTTCAGGGTCCACTCAGTGTGGACATGCTAGTTCGAATTAGCAAAACGCTAATTCGAACTAGTTTTTAAGTCTGGATGCACTAGTTCGAATTAGCTTAGTGCTGATAGTCTACACTACAGCACTAAGTTAGTTCGAATTAGTGCTGTAGTGTAGACATACCCTCAGACCCTTCACCCTCACCATAGAAAAGTGTGGCCATTGACCACTTACCAAAATCTAGAAGCGGCTCCCCCATCAAAAATTATTGCCCACCTCAGGAATAGAAACATAAGACAGAGAAGAAAACAAATAGGCCAAAGGCTGATGCTGCCTTTTAAATTACTATGTCTTCTCTAGTCTGAATCCTATTTTACATTCAGCTCCACTACTGGTTGTTCTAGTATATGGACTGCAGCATTCAGGTTAATGCTCTACAACATATACAACCATTCCCAGGTTAAATGTGAATAAACAACAGCTGGTATCCATGCTAAAAAACTTCCTGCCAAGTTCAGAGCCACAATACATTTAATATTATACTGCAACCTAATAGCTAATTCCTGTGAAGGGTTATTTCACTCATAAACATCTGCTTTTAATCTAGCTTTGCAGTACTGTATGTTAAAAGATACTATCATTTTGGATGTGCTGTATCTATTAGAGTTTTCAGGGGTTATTAAAAATCTTTACTAAGTTGCTATTTATTTTTGTGCTACTGAAACATAGTGATAAGTTAGGACAGGTATGCAAAACACTTTACTGTAAAAAATTAAGCCCCTCCTAGTTATTATGATATGCACTTTATGGTAGCAATACAGAAAATTATAGTTTATTTGAAGACTAATCAAATAATATTATTAGAGTTGAGTAATAGTTGTAAGAAAACTTTAAAGTACATACATAGTATAAGCAGACATTACAATACTTGATATTACCAAAAGTTGGCTAATATTGTATTTCAAAACAGAATACTTTAAATGGAGATCTGTTCTGCTAAAGATCTAGTAAAATATTACACTTCAACACTGGTATTTTTACTAACCTCACTGTATGCTACTTTCTACTGACCAGGTTTTGAAGACTGAATTCTATTCTAAGGAATATTCAAATGCCCATTATTACGCAAAGAGTTCAAAAAATCTGTATCATTCTTGAGATAGTGTATTCACAGAAGCAGTGAGGTCATTGTTGTCAGTTTTTTATTAATCTGGAAACAACAATCCCATTTGTAAGTGTGATGTTGAATATGCTTATAAATTAGAAGTGCCTGTTACAAAGCACGGCCTTTCCAATCTGTGAGTTTCTAAATATGGATTCAGAAGATCAGCCATCAATGCCATTCAGCTAACAACTGAGCAATTTTATGGCATTCATTTTAGTCCCAGAACACGGACTCCTGCATATATTAGTTATAATATGCAAAATCTATTATCGTTCATCATTTTCAGACAACTGCTGAGAAAAGGATTCTTCAACACAGTGCTTCCGTTCATTATATTGAAAGATTTGGTCAATTCCTTAGCATACATGGGAATGTCTTGATGAATATTAGCCTCGCCAGTGACCTTGGCAGAATATATGTCCTATTGTCTTAGAGTGCATCAGCTAATTTTTTTTTCATTTTCAAACATTCTCTCACTGAACTACCAAGAAAAATGGCTTACATTACAAAGGAAGCATTGATCTTCTCACAGTGGTGTCTTGATTATAATTAGCTGTGATGTCGATGAGTACAAAAATAGAGCAAGCATGTAGACACAACATGAGAAAGGCACAAAACGAATTACACCCAGCAAGAGACAATAACTGGACCTATAAATATATTAGGAGCAAGGGAAAAATGAAGGAAAATGTAAGTTCACTATTGAGCAGGGAAGGAATACCAATAGCAGATGACTTCAAGAAGGCTGAGGTGTTTACTGCCTATTTTGCTTCACTAAGGATACTGAAAATATTAATTATTCCAGATGTTTAACAAAATTAATATTAACAAGAATAGGGGAGATAAATAAGCCAGTATAAGGAAAGAACAACATTAAGGAAAATCATTAAATAAGTTAGATGTTTATATATCTGAAGGGAATGATGAAATTCACCCTAGGGAACTTAAGGAACTAGCTTGGAATAGTTAGCAAATATCTCTGAGAACTCATGGAGGATGGATGAAGTCCAAGAAGGGCAAATATAGTATCAATATTTAAAAAGAGAAACAGAGAGAACCTGGGAAATTAAAGACTGGTCAGTCTAACTTTGCTACCCGCAACAATGCTGGCACAAATTATTAAACAAGCAATTTGTAAACTCCTAAAAATAATAGTGTGATGAGTAACCGTCATTATGGTTTGTGTTAAGAACAAATCATTCCAAATTGCCTAATTTCCTTCTTTCGGTGTTATTGACATAGTGAGTATGGGAAAAGAAGGAGATATGATGTAGTGTGATTTCAATAAAGCTTTTGACAGTCCCACATGTCATTCTCATAATCAAACTAGGGAAATGTGGTTGAGAAAAATTACTCTAAGGTAAGTGCACAAGTGAGTGAAAAATAGTATATAAGAGAAGTTATCAAATGTTTATGTGTCATGCTGGAAGAACAAATCTAGTGGAGTCCAGTGGAGTCCTACAGTGGTTTGTGCTGGGTCTAGTAATACATAGTGCACAATGTGCTTCATTTGTGAAAAGGGATATTTTTTCACAAATGAAAATATTTTGTGAATATTTTCACAATATTTCTCTTGGATTTGTTAGCAGGAATGTCGTATGCAAATTTTGAGCTGTATCTATTCAGCACTAATGAAGTCTCAGCAGGAGTACTGTATCCACTTTTGGGCACACACTTTTAAGATATAGAAAATTTGGAGAGAGTACAGAGGAAAGCAACAAAAATGAAAAAAAGGTTTAGAAAACCTGACTTATCAGGAAAGTTTAAAAAAACATGTCCTGATCTTAGGAAAAGAAGAATGAGGGGGGACTTGATAAAAGTATTCAAAGTGTTAACAGATATTTTAAAGCTGACAGTGATTAAGTGTTGTCTATGTCCACTAAAGGCAGGACAAAAAGCAATCAGATTAACTTGTAGCCAGGGAGATTTAGGTTAGGTAGTAGGGAAAGAAAAAAATTGAGAGTATGTCTAGACTGCATCCCTCTTTTGAGAGAGGGATGTAAATTAGACATATTGAAATTGCAAATGAAACCGGGATTTGAATTTCCCACGCTTCATTTGCATAATTGAGTCATGACATTCTCTGGAAAAACGCTATTTCAAAAGTGAAACTGCGATCTAGAAAGCCTTTTTCAAAAGATCCTGTAAACCTCATGTTTTGAGATTAGACAAAGGTTTCTAACCATTAGAGGAGTGAGGTTCTGGACCAGCCTTCCAAGTGAAGTAGTGGGGGCAAAAAATCTGTCTGGCTTCAAGATTAAACTAGATGGGTTTCTGAAGGGGATGGTTTGATGAGATAACATGATCGTGGTAACTAACTGACCATTCATTATCAGTGGGAAATAGGTTAATGGAGGGATGATAGAAGTTACAATAGAGAACTTTCTGGGTGTCTGGCTGGTGAGTCTTGCCCACATGCTCAGGGTTTAGCTGATCGCCATATCTGGGGTCGGGAAGGAATTTTCCTCCAGGGTAGATTGGCAGAGGCCCTGGAGGTTTTTCGCCTTCCTCTGTAGCATGGGGTACATATCACAGCTGGAGGATTCTCTGCATCTTGGGGTCTTCAAAGTATTTGAAGGCTTCAATATCTGAGATATAGGTGAGAGGATTATTCTAGGAGTGGGTGGGTGAGATTCTGTGGCCTGCATTGTGCAGGGGGTCAGACTAGATGATCATAATGGTCCATTCTGACCTTAAAGTCTATGAGTCTATGAGTCTATGTAGGAATAGAATTGTCAAAAGCCTGTGTTATTTTATCAGGACATTTCTGTGAAAGTTAGGGCATGTCTACACTTACCGGGCATCGACACTATTGTAATATATCTACTGGGGGTCGATTTAGAAGGTCAAATAAAGACCTGCTAAAATGACTGGTGATCACTCTCCTACTGACTCCATTACTCCACCACAATGAGAAGCATAAGGCAAGTTAATGGGAGAGTACTTCTTGTTAGCACAGTTCAGTGTAGACACTCCATGAAGTTGTCCTACGTTACATCAACTCTGTCTACAGTATTCACATGACTGGAATTGTGTAACTTGGATCAACTTATCCGTGTAGTATAGACAAGTCCTGACCGCTATTTTTGTCTATGGGCTGGACTCCCATCACTGGTTGATATAGCACTGTGAAGACACTGCAGCAAATTGGTATAAGCTATGTTATTCACCTAGTTGTAGTACTATATACAGGCAGTCCCGGGGTTACGTGGATCCGACTTACATCAGATCCCTACTTACAAACGGGGTGAGGCAACCCTGTACTAGCTGCTTTCCCCCCAGCAGACCAGGGAGACGTGAAGCTAGCGCCCCTCCCCCCCCAGCAGACCAGAGAGATGCAGAGTGGCTTTTCTCAGCAGACACATCAGCTTGAGAATAAAGGACTGAGGGAAGTGAGGTGTGGGAGAATAAAACTGAGCTCTGGAGAAATGTTTGGCTAGAGTTTCCCCTACAATATGTACCAGTTCCAACTAACGTACAACTTAAGAACAAACCTACAGTCCCTATCTTGTACGTAACCCTGGGACTGCCTGTAGTTGACTTTCCAACTATGTTTTTACAGGAAAACAAGAGAGACTGTATAATATTTTTTACATGAGCAAGGAAAATAATCCTTTTTTTAATATGAATATTTTTTAAAATCTTGATTAATTTTATTAGGGAAATATAAATATAAAGTTTATCCAGACTATATATACAATTCTATTTACAAATGTTTATTCCTATTTAATGTTTGTTACAAAACAATAAATTATTTGGATTTTTATTTTGACATACCATAAAAATACAATGTATTGTGCATACGATATGTGATTTATAATCTATATAAGAATGTTTACATGACGTACTGTTTATAATAAAATATTATTTTGCCCGGTCCAAACCTTCTGATCAGAGAATTCCAAGCTTTTTTCTAGGCAGACATCTCTCTCTGTGTTCGATTCTCTAGCCTCTGTCTTCCCTAGGACTACTAATTAATTGTGAGAGACACCTTGGATACATAGAGTGACAAAAAGTTTTATGTGCAAAAGAGAAAGAAAGAATTTATCAGAAAACATCCTGGAAATCACTAGACAGGCATTGAGAAAGTGAGAAAAATGAGGCTATATTCAAGCAAATATAATGAATATTGTAGAATTTAGGAGCCTATAAATCAAGTATGCACATAGTTTGAAATAACTTGCTCACCAAGTACTCAGTATATTTGTACATATATGTATATCTTCCTTCACTTCTCTCAAAGTCCTCTATTTAATCCTTTTGTCAGCACTCTGATATTTACTGTGAAGTTTCCTCAAACTCATAGTGTGAAGCTAACACATATTTATCCTTCTTAAGATCCACTTGACCCAAATCCATAAAATGCAAATTCAACCATGTGAAACAAGATAGTGCATAAAGCAGAAAGTGTCATGTGCACTACAATACAGTACACAATTGTACATATGTACAGATCAAATGAAGCAATAACACATTAATATAGAAATATGAGCTTGGCACAATTGCTTCATGATACAGCCGTCTCCAACCTCAATTTTATCAGCAGCGAGCATATTTATTTATTTGCTTATTTATTTATGCATGCTCTCATAACTTTAAATAAATACGTAGTCAGAATTTTTCCAGTAGTAGAAGGCCTATAAAACACTACCTTAGGAGACTGATTCCAGCCCTATTCTTAAAATTACTAATTTAATAAGTCTCAGAGGGGTAGCTGTGTTGGTAACAAAAAAAACCCTAAAAAACAATGGTCCTGTAGCACCTTAGGTGTGTCTACACAGCAGATATTTTGAAATAATAATGCAAGCATCTACACAGCAATTCTGTTATTTTGAAATAACTGACAGCTTATTCCGACTTCTGTAAACCTAATTCCACAAGAATAAAACCTATTCTGAAATAGCTATTTCGAAATAGTTGTAGTGTGGATGTTCCATCGCTGCTATTTCAAAATAGCTCCTCCCTAGGTCTATTCAAACTAATTACTCCCAGTGACTCCTGGGGCTCTAAATTGAGGTAGCTGTAATCTAGATGTAGCCAGAGAGAGTTACATGGTAAACTAGAACCTTTAACCCTTTAGGATGACATTCTGAGACAGGATGTGAGCAAGAGGTCAGCACGTTCCTGGAGCCGAAGGCGAGGTGAACTGAAGAATCCATTTCTAAAACTGGTAACAGATTGAGTGTCAGTGCACCAGAAATACTGCAGGAAGAATGAGGACAAACCAGCAATCCAAGACGAAAGGCTTGGCTTCCCCTCATCACAGTCCAAGTGGGCAGCTGGAAGCCATTCATTAGGATCTAAAATACAGGAGTTGCTGAATTCTTATCATTATTATTATTACATTAATTCAGTGTCATTTGGAAAATGATGACATTATGAAATTGAGGTGAAAATTAGGATAGGCAAGTGAGGGATAGGTTAGAAATTAATGACTTCTTCAATTTAATCCATCTTTGCCATTCAGTATAGATGAAAGAAGGCTAATCCAGGGATGTATCAGGATAACAGAGAAACAACAAGATGGCCATTAGAAGAAATATAGATTGAAATGTGTTTAAGCAAGTCTCAAACTACAAAGTGGCATGAAATAAAGATATTGGCATGGCCTAGCTGGGTTGAGCACTGTTTTCACATACAAAACTAAATCCAAACATAAGCTCAGTTTGCTACAAAGAATGCATGCCCATTTTCTTCATGAGGTTCTCTTAAACATAGCAAAAAATGACCTTTAAACTACCTTGACAGATAGCAGCTGACTAGAAAATTACAGTCATTAACAAGGATATCTAGAGAGCAGACTATTGTAAAAAATGATACTAAGAGACAGATGTTAACAATTTGCAACCCCAAAAGACAGCTACAATAAAACCCTACATTGTAAGGATTGTTATTGAAATTCAGCATAAGATACACAGAAACATAAAGTGCATACATCTTTCTATCCTTAGATGCATGCTTTACATGGTAAAATGTTGAAAGTATTCTTCTGCAATAGATTAATCAAAACAATAAAATAATGCAGTAATTTGTCAATTGTTTGATAATGATACTTCTAAAATAAAATCACTTTAATCTGGCCCAGTCCAGGTAACGTTTGGGAAATATCGGTTGCAAGTTGGCTTCCTGCTGTTAGTTGAGAAATGCATTAGTAGTATATTTAATATTCTATGCCCATTTTAACCCCAGCAAACTAAACTGTTGTGAAAAATATCTTAGTTTTGTCCAGCATAAGGGTTCTTTCGGCATTTCTATCTCTCTTTGCATGTACTAGGCAGACATGATGACAAACTAATATTGATTTTGAATACAATGAATAGGCAAATGTTTATCCATCTCCCCTTTTCTTCTTAGAGGATTCTCTCACATTAGTAAACATTGGGGTTTTTTTTAACATCATTAGTAAACAGTTATTTTGGAACTAATTTTTGCCCTGATTTAAACCCATTTATGAAGTCAATAGATGTGCACCCGGGTACATATGTTATTGGAGCAATGTTTGGGAAAGGAATCAAGAGCCTAGCAGAATGGGTGATTCTGGCGGGAACTGGAAAAAAAAGGGATATATATATATATATATATATATATATATATATATATATATAATAGAAATTTTACATTTCCCTGTATTTTGATTAATTAATAATAAATGTATTAATAAGGAAAGAATTTAAGTAAGAAAAAAATCATGATCAAATCTTCGTGCTGCCTTAGACTAAAGTTGAATAAATAATTGCGGGTTTTTTTTAGTTTTCTGATACTTCTGAAAAGAAAAGTATTGAAACACAATACTTTCAGTTCAGTGATGAACATTTTAAAACACGTTTGATTGTGTTTATAAAGGACATTTTGAATCAAAAAGCTTTTTAACAAAATTTTGAAACTTTTCAATTTAAAAAATTGAAGCTTCAATTTTTCAGATTTTTTTTTACATTTTTTTTTCCAAACTTTCAATTGTTTGGCGACACTGACACAAATTTATGAAATGCTTTGGTGTTCCAGAAGCTACATTTTTACAGACAAAAATATTTTTTAATGAAAATTTGACCCACTGCTGAACACTAATGAGCTTATATTACTGCTGGTTATAACTTCATGCCATTATATCTGTTTGTTGAAAAGATTTCAATGCCTGAAAATATAAGTTTATTCCTTCTGTCCGACTGGCAGAACTGCTATCTTATTAACAGTGTTTGTTGTTCATTTGAATTGATGTGCTATGTTGGAGTACTTGAGAAGGGGGAATAAAAGGTATGACATATGCACGAATAATGAAAAATATAATGCAATCCAAAATTACATTGGCCCACTGCAAACTCATGTAAAAATTGAATTATTAAGGCTGTGTCTGCACGTGCAGAGTTTTTTCACTGACAGTTCTGTCAGTGGACAGCAAAGCGCTAAAAGATAAGCATTTTGTTGTTTTCTACAGGTATCAGAGTGTGTTTATATATGCAGCACTTGCATCGCCAATGAGAGGAGCGCACGGTGGTAGCTATCCCACTATGCACTGCTTTGGGACACATCATGAATCATTATTGGGATGTGTGTGAGACAGCTGCCGGAAGCAACCAGTCCTGAGGCAGGGGAACAGAGAGACCCTGACTGCAGACCCGTGCCTCCCTCCCTCTCTCTGCACAGCACATTTTGTCTGCGTGCTGCTGTTTGCATCATGGGAGGCAGCAGGAGCATTCCACAATAATAATTGATTTTGTGTCTCAGAGCAGTGACAGCACCAGCTGTCAGAACAAGGCTAAAGGGGAGGGGCACATACCTGCAGGCAGGTCTGCTGAGTTTCAAAGAGCAGACACTCCCACTCTGTATTGTGGGACTCTACTGGACGACAATCAGACAGGTAAAAGCCATCAAGATTCTTCAGAGGCACATCATCAGAAAAAGCAAAAAAAGCCTCTCATTGGGGTGATTTTATTTTTGTTCTGAAACACTACAGTTTCAGTACAAAATGTGGATTTCCAGTGAAGATGTTAGTGCATTTTTTGCGCAAAAGTCAGATTTTTTTTTGCACTAAACCTGACAAGTGTAAATATAGTCTAAATAATTAAGATGAAAGTTTCTAGGGAAATATTATAAAAATGTATCAGAGGGGTAGCCGTGTTAGTCTGGATCTGCAAAAGTGACGAGGAATCCTATGGCACCTGTGACGGGGCACGCCGCCCCCACACCCTGCACAGCGGCCCGCCTCGCACTCAGCCCGCGATCGCCCTGACTCTCCTGGGCACCACCCGGAGAGCGCGGCAGGACTGCAGGGCCTGCTCCTCTGCCGCGGCCTGGATAACGGGCGGCGCAGCGGGGGCCGGGAACGTCGGGACGCCGACGTACGGTGGGGGAGGAGCCCGTCGACGCGGCGTCTGACGTCATCAGGGCCGGACGTCAGCGGGGATTTTAAAAACAGGCCCGGAGAAGCCAGAAGGGGGGAGTGGTAGGAGGACGGAGGAGCAAGGCGGAGGAAGGAGGGGGACGGAGGGAGAACGGAGGAGAGTGAGAAGGAGGAGAGAGCGGAAGAGGAGGAGGAGAGGCTTACAGCACGGAAGGAGGGGCACGCAGCACTGAAAGAGGGGAAGTGGGGTAGCACGAGCGGTGAGGGGGGGGCCACCAAAAAGAGGAGACTGAAGTCGACGGGGAGCAGCACGGGGCTCCCGCGTTACAGCACCTTATAGACTAACAGATTTATTGGAGCATAAGCTTTCGTGGGCAAAGACCCACTTCATCAGATGCATTATAAAAATGGTAAATGCAATTTGAGGGATTTGTGCTCAAAAGGAATCACAGATATAACTCCATATCTATCAAGCTGTGGTGAGCCATGCCTGGAATAGTCTGTTCAATACTGGTCACCATATTACGCTAAAGACAAGGAAAAATTGGAGGCCATCAAAAAGAAGAGCAGCAGGGTAACAGTCTAACAATATTCAAAGGGTGTAAGTACCATGGAAATCAGGTAGTGTGGCATGCAGGAACAAAGCCATAGTAAGAATAATGGGTAACTCATTCATCACTTAATAGTAATTAAACTAAAAATTGGAAAAAGGAGGGAGATTTTCTGAGGGAAGACATCAGAGATACTGCCCGTGGAATACTTCATCCAGGAAAGAGGTGAAAATCCTGAAGTAGCTAGATTGATGTAGACTACCTTAGATTAATGGACTGTAAGGTTAAATTCTATGTTAGGAAAGAACTGGATTTGATGATCGAATTTTCTTTCCTAGCCCTAACTTCTGTGATTACATAATAGTAGATTTCTATTTTACAGATTAATGAAAATGAACTTTAAAAATCATTTTAGTTAATCAAAGGACAGCTTTTACTGTATAAACATCTGTTCCTACCAGTGAGCTGACAATTGAAAGTTAGGAGAAATTGGAAAATCTATGGTCTGAAAGACTTTTTGTTAACACTGCAAAATTTGTTTTGTTAAGTTTATTTTTATATAAATTAAAGCCAGATTTTTTTATTCCTTCCAGTTTTAGGCATCCCACTGTCTGTAAATATTCTTGAGTAGAGGCCTCTCCTCTTCCCCAGATGTTTCAGGAATGTAGTCATTCTCTTCCCTTTTTTTTTAATCACTAATTGCTGTGTCTTTTAAGGTGGATGGTTAAAAGTTAAGTGCTTGGGAGGATGTGACTGCAAAGCCATGTTAAATTAGGGCCAGCCAGGGTACAAGCTGAGACCATAACTCATGTCTACATTTCTGGTCACTGACCCTGAACTTGCATTATAGCCCTTCCCATAAATTCTGACAGCATGAAAAGAATTAAAATGAAACATCTTTTTTTTCCCTCTTCTAACCTGAAAAGGGGGTTTTGAGAGCTGAATGGACTTCCTTTGGAATGTCTAATACTTCAAATAGAGCTCTGAAATTTTTACACTTTTTTAATACTGTGCTAGCACACCTTTCCAAGGAAGAATCAATGCATTCCCACAATCCAATTCCTATTCAGTTCCCAGGTCAAGAAAATTGTAATTTATCCAGTAGTTCATTATGTTGTCCTTGCCTTTATAAAAGCATGTGTTGGCTATATTAATCCTTACCTTGGGCATTAATGTAAAGTGCTTAACTCAGTAATTCCTTCTAAGCACAGAATTTATAAAGTTTGCCTGAAATATGATTTTTTGCTTGATAAAAGTAGAGGGTTTTATTTGTTACAAGTTTATCCTCATAAGCTTTTTATAATGAAATATTTGTGTAAAGCCAAGAAAAAACATGTCACTTTCTATCATAAAAACTGGCTTGGAAGGAATAGATTTTTATCAGTAACAGTGGGTAAACTTCAATTTCACCACACCCACACAAACACACACAAAATATTTCCACTGATAATAATCAAAATATAGAAATGATGAAGTGAGAAAAATGCTACTGAGAGCATATCAGAGTTTGATTTTTAGTATATTTATTTTGTATATTTTTCACTTATGATGATGTTGACAATTTTGTGTTTTTATTATTATAAAACTTTAACTTTTGGCAATTCATCAGCATTGTTAAATAATATTTTCTTACTCCCCCTTTCCCCATTGTCTGAACTCAATATAATTTAATGCAACTAAAAATATATATAAATCAATAAAAATTGAAAAAAACTGTAAACCCATAATTCTGCACCATAATGAAAATTTAAGTCAACAATAAAAATGCTTGAAAATTATTAAAACAATAAAATTGTTTTACCTGGCCCACATAAAAATATCCACATGGTGCACCCGGATTATGCATGAATGACCAAGAAAGATGTGTGGATATATTGAAAATCGAAGTTGTGTAACATCTGTTTATATGCAAAAACAAAACAAAGACAGAAACATCCCAAGGTGTATTAGAAAGAATAATGAAGGAAAAACAAAACATACTAGGAGAAATAAAGCAATTTTTTTACAGTCTATTTGTGATGATTCATGGCCTGACTGATATCAGTTTCTGAGAGTGGTACCATATCAGTTGGTTGGCACTGACCCAGTTGCATTTGTTTATTCAAAATGAAATTGTGCTGCCTTTATTCAGAGAAGGAACTTCCTGGCTGTGGAAGGCTCAGGGAGCAGCAGGCCTCCATGCCCAGATAAGAGAAGAAGGCTGGAATAATGCACATTCCTACCTGAGCTGCCTATATTGGCACAGTGCAAAGGGGAGAAACCAGCACTCCCTGTCCCATGAGCCAAATCTGCCTCCTACTAGAGCTGTGTTTAATAATAATTAATGACATTATCTGTACATTTAAAAATATACAGAAGCCTTGAGAATTATATACTGCAAATGTTTCATCATGGATGAAAGTCACTCATCTACAGCCAGTCAAAATGTAGCCCAAGTCTTATGACAGCCCCAAAATAGGGTTGCTTCAGTTGCAGTAGCCAGAAAGATAACTATGACTAAAGCCAGTTCTTTTGTGTCAGCCACCATCTACATTTCAGAAGCTCTCATAAGCACAGGAGTATAACAGATCCCAGTGTTATGGGTGTACTGCAGGGTAATGGCTGAACTTTATGCAGCTATTCATCGGCATGGGAAGGATTCCGAGTGTTCTATAGCATCCCCAACTTTTGAACCCAGACTCTCTACTGCCGGTCTTGCATCGAGGTCCCAGTTGTCAGCCTGGGAACCTTGGTGCTGGCCCCAGGGTCATGGCTGCCGAACCCACTGCCATCCTAGGCCCAACCACCAGCCACTAGCGTTTCCAGGTGTCTGGCTTTGACCCAGACTGTCTGGTATTTGAGGCCTCCGTCCGGTAAAAAAAACAGAAAATACTGGCCATGTAAAATGTCCAGTATTTTCTTATTTTCCCGTATGGAAGGCTTCATGGGACATTCTTCCCCTGCAGTGTCTGGTAGGGAGCATGAGGATTTAAAGGCACAGTGACTCTTTTTTTTTCCTTTTTTGCTCAACATCTTTGGTCTCCCCCTCACCCCCTCTTTTTTTTGTTGCTCAACCAATTTTTTCGCGCCATGTTCGGTATTTTTTGTGAAAGTATCAGGCAACTCTACTAGCCAACAACCACCAACCTCAAGGCCCCAGCCATCAGCCTCATACCTGGGACTCCACAGCCACCCGCTAGCTGCCTGGAGAAGTGAGAGGAACAGAGAAAGATAAAGTGAAGGTTCAGCTTAAAAAGTATTCCTGTGCCACTGCTAGTACATCTAGAAGTGGGGATTTGCAACTTACGCTCACTGTCTCTAAATATACACATTGTCAAGAAGAGGACTATGCCAAGAACTGATGAAAAGAAATACAGATTTGAGGAATATGCAGATTTGAGGATTTGAGGCAGTGATTTAAGGAGCCAGGGCTCAAGCTACTGTCATTCCTGTGGTAGCAGTCACCAGGAGTGCCAGGCTTTTTTGAATTGCTGGGCTCTGGGCAATTGCTCCATTTGTGTCCTGTATCTTCTATTGGCAGGCCTGATGAACCTACTTTAGTCTGCTAGCTGGAGTAGCCTCTGTAAGCCTTTTGTGATGATGTAGAAAGTGGGGAGAATATGAGCGGATCCCCCTACCTGCAGATCATCCTATAAAACCTTTGCCATGTCTTGTCCACTGGATGCTCCTGAGCGGAGCTCCAGTCCCTGCAGAAGTTGCAAGCACTTTACATGACACCATTAACCCCATATCCTCCAGAAACAAAGCCTCCTTCGCTTCCAGCCAGCATGCCCCCACAATTTGCTTCATTGTGCCTACATTTGTATCATAATTACCTCTTTTTTTCTCGAGATTTTCTCACTCATTTTACTGATACAATTGAAGAAAAAACTGTATTGGTTTGCTCTGTCCACTTAGCCGATAGTTCAAAAAAATAAGAAACTCTTTTCCAAAACGTTAAAGGCATTTTGAAAAACAAAGCAGCATTACTCAGCCACGAAAATCTATTTTTCAGTTTAGGGAACTGCATGCTCTAGGGAGTATCAAATCCACAGGCTGTCCCCAAGTGGCAGGTTTTCATTTTAGATAGTTGTTTTAGCTGAACAAAATAGGGGAGATCCTGTGCAGCTGGCTAGCTTTCCACTAACAATGCACCTTCCAGATCTTAAGATCTTCCACGACAGATACAAATTAATGCATGTCCACATGCATACTCACAAAATGACCTACACGTCTACTTATTTAAACTCTTAATGTGCAAATGGCTTTCGTTTTTATCTGCCTCATTTGTTTTAGAAAAAAATGACTCCTTTTGGGAGCATTCTGCTATATCAGATATGTCAAAGTGCACGCAAGAAAAGCTACACTTTGGTGATGACAAAAGCCTACTGGCTAATATTCAACTCCATGCAGTCAGTATCAAGCTCTTAAATGCAAAACAAAATTCTGGAGACCAGTGGTATATCTCTGAGGGGAGACTCTGACTCCAAGTGTACTATCTTTTCATATAAATATTTATAAATATAAATATTCTTGTTTGGAGATTAAGGCAATGTTTATTGTGAATGCAGAATTCATTTACTGTCCCTAGCTACTAAAATTATCCAGCTGGGTTGTGCCGGTGCACACGGATGCTCTGGAGGATGGTTGTAGAACCAAAAGACCCGACTCTATAATTTTGAACCCATTTTTTATATATTTTAGTCAATAGAGCCTGTCCTGTTTAACTTCCCCAATAGGGACTGTATGCCCATTTAAGATGTGACTTTGATCTTTCCTGATGGGGCTTTTGTGTCTTTCTTGGATGGGTTCTTTTGCAGGGCTCTCCTCCATTGTTCTTCAGTCATCAAGGTGGTGCTGGCAGCTGAGGTTATATCTACACTGCAGGGCAAAAGTCAAATTAAGCTACACAATTTCAGCTACATCAACAGCATAGCTGAAATCAAAATCACTTAATTCGGCTTTTGACGCTGACTACACAGCAGGAAGTCAAAAGAAGAACGCTATTCCTTCGACTTCCCTTACTCCTTGTGAAATGAGGGTTACAGGAGTCACAGTAAGAAATCCTCCAGCTTACCATTATACTGAAATAATGGCTTGCTCTCTAGGCTGCAGCTTTTTATTCCGAAATAACGCTGTTGTGTAGACATATCCTGAGATAGGCTGGTGTCGGGGATGATTCCATTGCACATACCTCCACATTCACACAGTTAAATGAGATTACAGGCACACACCTAATGTTACACAGAGGTAAGGCAGTATAACATTTAAAATGGGGTTTCAGTTACAATATGGAGTCACTTTAGTTAGAATGTATTAACAGTTTAAAATGAGGCGTTAGTTACAATATAAAAAAGTTACTGTAACAGATTCTCCAAAGGCAATTCTTAACAGGTTATTAACAAATTCATCAAAAATGGTTTGCACTGTCTCATTTATCGGTCCACAATTAATGAGGTTATATAACATCATATCAGTAGATAGAATTCATTAAAAGGGTGATTTCATCTGACAGTCCTACACCAGAGGACTTGTTTACATGGTAAGTTACTATGCTGCAAATTAGAGCACCCCAGCTTATGGCACAGTAATAACATCCCATGTGAACACTGCAAAGTCCCGAAGTGCGTTGGACTCTGTGATTTCACTGCACTGTATCAGTGCCCACATAGGATGCTATGGCACCGCGAGCTGGTGCACTGTAGATTCACACCTTGATTTGCAGTACAGTTACTAGCTGTGTAGACAAAACCTACTTAAGACATGTAGTCCTATTGTCTTTAATAGGGTACTTGCCCAAGTAAGGTAAGTAGGATTTGCAGCAGCGAGTGATATATGAGATTTAAGAATCCATAGTTTTCTAATTATTTTCTTTCCAATATATTTGCAAAGTTGGTTGCATCCTTGAAGGTATACAAGTTTCAGTGCGAGCATAATGAAGTGAAGACAGCGGGGATGAAGAAGTTAGAACTGAGGGTATGAGCTGGACTACCACATCTTTATTGTTAGCGATGGCACGAGATAAGAAGGAAAAAGATGGACTCTCCGGGTATGTCTACACTACAGCACTAATTCGAACTAACTTAGTTCGAATTAGTTAATTCGAACTAAGCTAATTCGAACTAACGCATCTAGAACTAAAAAATAGTTCGAATTAGCATTTTGCTAATTCGAACTAGCATGTCCACATTAAGTGGACCCTGAACCGGGGTTAAGGATGGCCGGAAGCAGTGCCGGCAGGGCATCAGATGAGGACTTAGAGCGTGGAGCTGCTGTCTCAGGCTAGCCGAGGGCTGTGCTTAAAGGGACCCGACCCCCACCCCGGACAGACAGATCTCAGAGGTGCCCCGCTTGCAAAGCAGTCCTGGCTTGGAGTGCCCTGAGTGCCCACACTGGGCATCTCACAGCACTCGGCCATCAGACCGGCTGCACTTGCCGCAGGCTGACATCTGGGGAGAGGGGGCAATTGGGGGGCTGCAGGAGAGCTTCCACCCCCAGAAGCCCACAGTCCCAGCCCAGTCCTCCCCATCGGGGGCTCGTACCCCATTCCTCCCTCACCTCCTTCCACTTACCCTTCCCTAGCCCCCCTTCCTGATGTATAAAATAAAACGTGTGCTCAAAAATAGAATCTCTCTTTATTGAACAAAACTCGGGGAGACAGGGGAAAAGGAGGTGGGAGAGGGGAAGAGAGAGGGTGGAAGAGGGGAGGGCAACTAAAATGATCAGAGGTTTGGAACAGGTCCCATATGAAGAGAGGATAAAGAGACTGGGACTTTTCAGTTTAGAAAAGAGGAGACTGAGGGGGGATAGGATAGAGGTCTATAAAACCATGAGTGGGGTGAAGAGGGTGCATAAAGAAAAGTTCTTCATTAGTTCCCATAATAGAAGGACTAGAGGACACCAAAGGAAAGGAATGGGTAGCAGGCTTCAAACTAGTAACAGAAAGCTGTTCTTCACAAAGCAAAGAGTCAACCTGTGGAACTCCTTGCTGCAGGAGGCTGTGAAGGCTAGAACTAGAACAGAGTTTAAAGAGAAGTGAGATAAAGTCATGGAGGTTGGGTCCATGGAGTGGTATTAGCCAGGGGGTAGGAGTGGTGTCCCTGCCCAAAGTTTGTGGAAGGCTGGAGATGGATGGCACGAGACAAATGGCTTGGTCACTGTCGTCGGTCCATCCCCTCCAGGGTCCCCAGGGTTGGCCGCTGTCGGCAGACAGGCTACTGGGCTAGATGGACCTTTGGTCTGACCCAGTACGGCCATTGTAAGCTCAGGGCTCATGGTCAGGGGTCTCAGTGGACCACCTTGATTTTCATGCACACCTGCTCCTGGGTGGCCAGGCTGGCAGCTCTCCTGCCCTAGACGGCCACTTTCCTGTGCCTAGTGCGGAGATCGTGGACGAGGTCCACGATGTCTGCACTAGACAAGGCGGGTGCCCGCCTCTTGCGGTCCCAGGCAAGCTCCCGGGAGCCACCAGACTGGTCCCGGGAAGAGGGGGAGGGTTGGGGGGCATCGGGTGGCTGGCTCGAGCCGTGCCAGGTGCAGGGTCTGCTAGTTGGGTGCTGTCAGGCTTGCACCTGGCACAGGCACCGTAGCCAGCCCGTTCCCCTTTAAGGGGTCCGGGGCCAGGAGGGGGGCAATAGCCTCCCACTAGTTCGAATTAAGGGGCTACACACCCCTTAATTTGAACTAGTAAGTTCGAACTAGGCTTAGTCCTCGTGCAATGAGTTTTATCTAGTTCGAACTAAGCGCTCCGCTAGTTCGAATTAAGTTCGAACTATCGGAGCGCTAGTGTAGCGCCTGTCAAAGTTAATTCGCACTAACGTCCGTTAGTTTGAATTAACTTTGTAGTGTAGACATACCCTCAGAGTTCAGGATAAGTTTGTGGGGCTAGGAATTAGAAAACAACATCCTTTTACTTGAAAAATGAAGGCACCACGTTGTCACATGAAGCATGGAACTTCTTTTTTCCTCATTAGCCTCCTCCTCCCCCCACCATCCATCCCCTCCAAGTATAAGAAACTTTTGAAAGTATAATAATTATTATGGTACACTATACAATGGTGATAAACTGCATTCCCAAGCTCTATGAGAAAGTTGGCTGAAAAGGACAACTGCTGAAGGCTTTACTCAATCAAAATTTCCATTATTTGTAATTGCTCAAGAATATTTACCTTCATGGTTGGCAAACTGGTTTAAAGGCATGGGTAATTTTGGTCAAATTATTTAGGCTTCAAAGAGTGTTTCTTTAAACGGAGCAAGGTGTTTAACAGAAACTGAATTTCAAATCCAAACTAGAATGTACAAAGGTGAAAGCATTGAAGTATTCAACATGATGCTCTCAGTACTGTGCGTGCTACTGGTCAGCTTGTACACCACCTGTGTGTATGGCTGTGCACAGATCCTCAGACATCTGCCATTTGTGTCTTGGTCATAACAGGATGAGGTTTAAATAGCAGGCATGCAAAAAGAAAAGAAAACTGTTCTTGTTACAGTGTGTAGCTTTAATCAACGTTTAACCTTGGAATGTGGCGTCAAATTCCATTGGCTCTGTCAAGGCCTTAGAGGAGATATAAGTTGAGAGATTAGCACCACCTGTTGCCACAAAAGCAAAAGTGGGTTCACATCAGTTTGAATAGCATATACTTGACTAAAACTGTTGGCATAGACTTCATTGGCACTGGTGGGTTTCGCCTTTATGCTGGCTTCTTCCAAGAATGTGTTCTTTGTTTGCTTTCTTTTTAACTGAGATGCCAGCATGGACGAAGAGCTCAGTATATGCAGCAGTGATTTATGCTATTTGCAGTGAAGGAATTGTGGTGGATCCCCCTTCCTCGTCTTCATAAAATGGATTTGTGGCCACAAATATGCATAACTCAAAGATGCATAGGACAAATGGCCTCATGTAACCTATCAATCTTGAAGTCCTAATCAGCTGGGTCAATGTATCTTATTTTGGTGTATGTATCATTCTTCTGTGTAAAGTTAGATATATGGAGAATGAAAGGCTTTATGGTTTTAAATGTGCAAATGCAAGCCATCAAAGGTGTATCCCTCAAGGTCTGGTCATCTGCAAATAACCCTTTTGTCCTTTAAGTCTTAGCAGTGGTTTGTGCCAGGTAGTGATCTCCCTAATTGGTAGGGGCTGGCCAGGTAACTTCCCATGGCAGAGTGGAATGTAGAAACAGAATCCCTGCCCAAAGGTGGAATCCATAAAACAATGGGAAGCTAGGAGTTTCTGTGTCTTTGGCTGCCATGGCACACCCAGGAGGATAACTAAATACCCAAGGGAAAAGGAGACTTCTCTGTTTTTGAAGGCTTAGCTGGAACAAGAACAGTTTAGAAAAAAAAACAGTTTTGGTTTGTAATAGTGTTAGAATTAGCTAAGAATTTTCTGTTATTTTAAGTTGGTAATCTACTTTGCTCTGCCTGTTTTCACTTACAACCTCTTAAATCCTACTGCTTGTACACTTTTATTTATTATCAAGCCTAGTGTAAATAATTGTACCTTGGAGGTGCAATCAGTGTGTCCATCCTCCTTTCGTTGTTAAAGGGGGCTCACCTAAATAATTCATTTGGGTTCTGATCCTATATGGGGAGTGGTATCCCAGGAAGCTGGGCCCTAAACTGCATTTTCCAATGTCTGTCCTGCTCCTTGGTGAGGGGCGGGGGGAAATCTCAGCTGAACGGACCACAGACCGTGGCTGGGAGAGACCAGGGAGCTGGTCCAGCTGGACAGGGTGGTGAGAAACCTCAGAGAGCAGGAAGGTGAGTGACAGTGGCCTTGTCAGCACTTTGGGAAGCATCCTTAAGGAGCTGCCTGTGACCTTACCCCATCACAGGAATAAGTCATACTTCATGATGAAGAGCAAAATGATGGCTCCCAAATGAGGGCTCTTGGCAGCTCAATAATCCAGTGAAAGAGGCAGTCATAATGCAGCACAAGTTGATGGCCTCCAGAGGCACAAGACATGGCCATGCCCACCCACACTGCACATAAGATAGTACTGGGATGAACAAAAACAACTTCACTTCTAAAGAGGTAGTGGGGAATGTATTCTCCCAGGTTGCGTCTACACTGCAGGCTTCTTGCACAAGAACCTCTTCTGCAAAACGTTCTTGTGCAAGAGTGCATCCACACTGCCATGTGCTTTTGCGTAAGAGATGTTCTTGTGCACAAGAGAGCATCCACACTGCCATGGACACTCTTGCACAAGAAACCCCTGTTGTCCATCCGCATACGCCTTTTTGCACAAGAGCTCTTGCGCAAAAAGTCTTATTCCTCGTAGAAAAGAGGAAAAACACTTGCGCAAAAAGCCCTGTCTTCTGACGGTCTACTGTATTTTTTCTTGCGCAAAAATGCACTTGCAGTGTGGACGCTCCACGAGTTTTTGCGCAAAAACTCTGCAGTGTAGACATAGCCCCAGTGTCTTAGCAGCATTCTGCCTGCTATTCTGAGCAGATAAACTGCTCCAGAATGAGGCACTCTACTACCCAGCGTGTAGTACTCCATTGAGGACTGTTCCGGTATTTGCAGCTATGTTAAGGTATTTGTATGAGATGGAAGGACAGTGAGAGAGTCAGAGTGCCTGGTGCCCCACTTCCCAGTAAACAAAATGAGTCACTTGGCTGACTGACTATAGTGACTTCATCTTCGCAAACCCTGCAGGGGCCTTCTGCTTGCACCTCAGTTGCTCTAGCACTAGCCCAGCCTTACTTCAGAGACTCACTGAAGCGGAGTCACTAATGCCTCATCACTGTTTTGCTCCTTCCCCAGTGCTCGCTGGCTAAATCCTCTTTGGTTTTTTTCTTTCTTTCTTCCCTAAAAATCACTTTTCTCCCTAAAAACATTTTCCTCAGGTTACCACAGTCATTGTCCATGCAGTGAACCATGAGTCAATCAATTAACCCTTCTCTGCCTCAGTGTAACTGTCTTTAAAATGAGTATAGTTCTGACTTTACTTACATCCCTAGGGAGTTGTGAGGTCTCAATTAATATTTGAAAAGAACTGATATCCTAGGGGGGAAAGTGCAATAATGGGGCATATTAGTATTAGAAATTAAATTAGCTATAGGATTTTATGGAAAATGGATAGGACCTGATTTTGAGCTATGTACACCCAATGCTCAGTTCACCTCAGGGACGAGTTCAAAAGTGGCTCCTCTGATCCTGGAACTGTCTGATCCTTCAGAACCTCTTCAGTTTGAACTAGAAATCTTGTGACAACAAGGTCTCTCAGGAGCTTTCTGGCACTTCTACTCTGGACCAGGCCAGAAATTGCATGAAAAGAACTTTTATTGCAGACAATTGAGTTGAATGGAGCTACATTGATTTACACCAGTGTTTCTCAATCTTTTTTTATAAAGTACCCCTTTTTCAAATAAATAAATAAATTATAAGTACCCCCAGTTCCTACAGTTTTCAGACACACAACATTTTTTTCTACCATTGCAACACATTTATTTAAACAACTTAATCATACCCAGGCAGGCGATGAAACTTTTGGGTGTAAAAAGTACAAAAATAATAAAACGCTGTAAAACTTAAAACAAAAATTCAGTTTTCTCCAAATTTCAGTTGTGTTGACGTTCCCCCCCAGACTTCTCTCGAGTACCCCTAAGGGTACTCATACCACTTGTTTAGAAACACTGATTTACACCAGCTGAGGACCTGGCTTGTTACCTTGCAGGATAAAGATCCAGCTGTGCAGATGTTTTTAATCATCACTTTGATTTAGAAGGATTATGGTTAAAGATCTTTGCAGACAATAGACTGGGACTTTAGAAATGGGTTTGAACGACTACAGGGTGATCGTGCAGTCATATCCATAGAACTACTTGTATGACCAGAGTAACACATGTGCTCACATGCTTTGTGCTCACATGCTTTGCAGCTATCAGGACCATACTGAATGATGTACTGCAGGTATAATAGGAAATGCTAGGAGTCTACTTACAGTATATTCTAAAAGTAGACCAATAGCACACAGAAACGGAATCTTTTCTTCCCTATCTCTTTGTTTTCTTCCATTCTTTGACTCTTCACTATGCCAAATCCAGTAGCATGGCAAGAGATGATTAGGCAGAACTTCATATTACTCTTGGGCTGCGTCTAGACTGGCAAGTTTTTCCACAAAAGCAGTTGCTTTTGAGGAAAAACTTGCCAGCTGTCTACACTGGCTGCTTGAATTTGCGCAAGAACACTGACAATCTAATGTAAGATTGTCAGTGTTCTTGCGCAAATACTATGCTGCTCCCGGTCGGGAAAAAGCCCTCCTGCGCACATGTATTTGCGCAAGAGGGACAGTGTAGACAGCTAAAAACTGTTTTGTGCAAAAAAGCCCCGATGGCGAAAATGGCGATCAGGACTTTCTTGCGCAAAACCGCGTCTAGATTGGCACGGACGCTTTTCTGCAAAAAGTGCTTTTGCGCAAAAGCATCCGTGCCAATCTAGATGCTCTTTTCCGCAAACGCTTTTAACGGAAAAACTTTTCCATTAAAAGCATTTGCGGAAAATCATGCCAGTCTAGATGCAGCCTTGTTGTATGTAATTTTATTATCCCATATGTTGCTGATCATATTGAGCTTGTGCATTTTGATAGTGCTGACTTCTTGTATAAACCATAGGTTTAGCCAAATGAAGTGGCCTGAAATAAATATTTAAAATAAAATAAAGCTAGGCCTCTTAATTTCAGTTTTGATCAAAACACTGCCACAGCCACCACCTCTGAGTATCTGATTACATAAGGAAACTGCCAAGAATAAGAAAAGCACACAACCATGCAAACACCCTGGCCTAATAAATAAACCTTCTTTGTAATATTTCCCTAAGTTTAATCTTTATGAAGCCATTTCTGGCCAGTATGTTTCCACTGAGTGGTGAGTAGTAGGATTCAAAAGGCAGAGTAATCTCATTAACAGAGCTGTGCATTAGGACTGAGAAGTAAGATTCTCACCATTGCTCCAGAGCCCTGATGCTCCATAATAGAAGTGCCCCTAAAACTCCGAGATGCACCCCGAGGAGCATTCCCAGAGTAAAGGCACTGTGGAAGCCATTAGTAAGGCTGTCCGCTAAGGGTACGCCTACAGGACAATTATACACCCACAGATGGCTGGGATCAGCTGATTTAGGCTCAGGGGGCTGTTTAATTCTTGAGTAGATGTTCAGGCGTGGGCTGGAGCCCCAGCTCTGGGACTCCATGAAGGGAAGGATCCCAGAGCTCAGACTCCAGCCCAAGCTTGAATGGTTACACAGCAACTGTCAGCTGAACCAGGCCAACTGCAGCTGCCCCCTGGGTCTTTTATAGGGCTGCCAGATACTTTCACAAAAAATACTAAACATGGCGGGGAAAAAATTGGTTGAAAAAAAAAACGGGGGACCAAAGTTGTCAATTAAAAAAAAAAACTCAAAAAAACAAACAAACAGTTACTACGCTTTTAAATCCCCACGTTCCCCACTCCTCCAGCCCCTACCAGACGTGGCAGGGAAAGAATGTCCCAAGCAGCCTTCCATCTGAGAAAAACAGAAAATACCGGATATTTTACATGTCTGGTATTTTCTGGTTTTTTACCGGAGAGAAGCCACAAATACCAGACTCTCCAGGCCAGTACCGGATACCTGGCAACCCTAGTTTTAGTGCAGGAAAGATGTACCCTAAGGATCTGCTTGGAAGCCCAATGTAAGGTATTTTGAGGGGTGGGGATAAGCTGTGTGTAGTGGAGATTCCATTCAGCACCATTGGCGATAGGGCAGCCCTCAGGCCTGTCTGAATTAGAGTATGTCTACACTGCATTCCTCTTGCGAAAGAGAAATGCAAATGAAGCGCGGATTTGAATTTCCCATGCTTCATTTGCATAATGG
This sequence comes from Pelodiscus sinensis, assembly GCF_049634645.1. NCBI lineage: Eukaryota > Metazoa > Chordata > Testudines > Trionychidae > Pelodiscus > Pelodiscus sinensis. Next base: position 14,723,392 of record NC_134720.1, read on the forward strand.
CATCCGGCCACTATTTCGAAATACCCTATTTCAAGATTTAAAATGTTCTGTAGACGCAGTTACTTTGAAAGAAACCCCTTCTTTCGAAATAACCTTTATTCCTTAAAAATGAGGTTTAACAGTTATTTCGAAAGAAGGGCTTTCTTTCAAAGTAACCACATCTATACAGCGTTTTTTATCTCGAAATAGGGTATTTTGAAATAGCGGCTGGATGCGATTATGCAAATGAAGCGTGGGAAATTCAAATCCGTGCTTCATTTGCAGTTTCACTCGGCTGCATTTGCATTCCTCTCTCGCAAGAGGAATGCAGTGTAGACATACTCTTAGCTGCAGGCCTCCGCAGTCCCCAGAGCCATCCAGGACTGGGAGGGTGTGTCTAGACTACAGGGTTTTGTCGACAAAAGTGGACGTTTGTCGACAAAACTATACCTGCGTCCACACTGCCTTTGAGTTATGTCGACATAATGTCGACAAAACTCAGCAGTTTTGTCGATGTATGTAAACCTCATTCTACGAGGAATAACGCCTTTTATCAACAGAGTTCTGTCGATAGAAGGCATTATTGCATCTACACTGTCCTTTCTGTCCACACTGTTATGTCGACAAAGCGGCTTGCTTTGTCAACAGAACTGGATGTAGTCTAGATGCTCTTTGTCAACAGAAGATTTGTCGACAGTATCTGTCAACAAAACCCTGTAGTCTAGACATACCTGGAGAGTGCAATGCTGATTTACAGCCTCTCTATCCCATCTCTTTCTCTGGACTGTCACCTCTGTGCTGCCCTCCTCTTAGAGGCAGAGCAGAGAGTCTCGCCTCTTGGTTGTGTTCCTGGCTCTTCCACTAACCAGCTGTGTGAGCTGGGATAAGTCACTTCAACAATTTGTGCACTGCCACTCTTTGTCCAGTCGATTTACATGGCAAGCTCTTTGGGACGGGAATTCTCTTGCTGTGTGCATAATACTGCCTAACAGAATGGGGCCCTGATCTCAGCTGTCATAAATGATCATGTGCAATATGAAAATTATGGTTGGGCAGCAGAGCACAACTGGAATGTAGTATTGGTCCCCTTACCTTACATATTTCCAGGTCAGAGAGAAAAATTAAACCCCTTAAGCTAATATTTCCCCCTCTTTCAGGGAGTTTCATTTCCAGGCAAGGTACACGTAACAGCCAGTGGAAGTACGATGTACCCACCTTTTCCTAAGAAAAGAATGCAAGGCTGTGGAGTTTTTATTGTGGAAAGAAAAGACTGTCAGTTTGTGAATTACAGTAACTTATGTTAGCAGTTTAGGTCATAGAACTCTCACCCACAAGTAGCTACAGATGTATCTGCTAAATGTATGCTAGTTGGAGCCACGCTCCAGTATCCGACTGATTAAATTAACACCTCAGCACAACAGAAGCATATAATGCCATCCTTAATAATGCTGCACACTGATTTACTGCTGACTCATTGCAAATAGGCAGACTCAGGATAGATGTTTTTGAATAGCTTCATGTCTACCTTTGCTAGGAGACCTAAAGCCATTTAGTCTTTCTGCTGGTTGTAAATTAATTAAATAGGTTGTAAATAAATAAAATAATCAACATTAATTTTATTTCTTGCCTAACTTTTATCTTGTAGCTCATAATTACTGCATCATGCTCCTGTCAGATATGTTTTAGCACCTGGTTAGGAAGAAGTGATTTCACTGTTCTTCATCGTTCTTCATCCAGTGTCCACAGAGAGACTGTACCTTTATAAATAGAGGCATAGTATCTGAAAGGTAATACACTAGCTGCCAAACCCAAAATACCGGGCATTCAAAACCCAGGGAAAATAATTCCTCATTTCACGGAATACTTTTTCCTTTCTACAGTAATCTCCATCCAAGAATCATCAAACATTTTATAAGCTAAGCACTTTACTAGCCCCGTCCTGCAACTCTTTAATCACCAGAATAGATCTTCATTCATCTAACCAACCTCAAGACAGTGGGGCAACTCAGATGAATATGAATTTGGAAGATCAGACGCAACAATTCCTGTTCTATTCAGGTTCACGTACTGTTGAGTGGAGATTAAGAGGCACCTTTTCACCCACTCAGGTTCACAAGTCCCTTGTGAAAAGTGTTAAATATTATCATACTTATCATACTCATACAAAGGACTCACTAGAGGTGACTGGCTTTGCCAGGGTTACAGGGAAAGTCAGTGCAAAGGTGGGAGCGAGAGCCTGTAACCCCTAGTTCTTAGTGCCCTTTTTTATTAACCAGTCACTAGCAGTGTTCTTCTCCCATTCTGGGAGATAACTTAATTAGACATCTAGAGAAAACAAAAGGCCCAGTCCTCCTGCAGTAAAACATTGTGAAGGAGTGTAGGGAAAGACATCTTCTGAAAGGAACACCGGGGGGAATTTCTGCCTGATTGGGTTAAGGTTTGTACCATGGTAGAGTAAGTCACTGCAGCCATCCACTCACCTACATCCACTCAGAGAATACAAACAAGCAAAAGGGATGCTGGACAGTTTTGAGGCAGATCCAGTTATACTCCATGGGCATGGAGATCATGATGGCAGAACTGGGCAGATATAGGGGAAGGCTGAGGGAAGCAAAAGACACCAGGCAGCATCTTCCCAGCCTCACACACTGTAAAAACTCTTCTGTGGGGCACTGGTGGGATGGCATACAGCTGCATGAATTCTCATGTCTTGTCTCACTGAAGGGGAGAAGAAAGGATAATCAAATGGAGGGAGACATACAGGCCTGTAAAGCAATGGAAGGGAAATTCTACCAACCACACAATATCTTATGTCAGTCCATGACCAGGCTTCTTACTTGGGTTTGGGTGCTGGTCAGAGGATTTCTCCCCACCAGCACAAACAACCGCCTTTTTACTATCATTTGCTATCATATTTTTTCTGTGTAACATATATACCTGAAAACAGCACTCTTATTTAAATTACAATAGTTCAGATTCATCTGAGATTTCATGGGTACTACCATAATGCAGCTGTTTTCCTCAGGGTGTTCTCACAAGGTCATAAAAAATCTATTTGCTATAAGCATTCAGAAACCCCAAGGAAAGCAGCTGTGTTTTTGACAAACTGGACCACATTTTCAACACCTCAAGCTACACAGCCATTTATATAGGAATTTTATGCATTATATATCCATGAGCAACATATTTTTAACAGTAACAACATACTGTGTTCTTAGCAGAAGTTTACATGACAAAACAGCCACACTGTACTTTGAACCGAATCTCAATATGAAATTAAAAATCTGATTTCCAGCAGATTTGCCCTAAGCTTAAAATATGCTACCCAAAGTGATCTCAAAGACCACAAAGGAAATCACTAAATACTATAGAGATGCTGAAAGTAAACTTTCTCCATTACTCTTCTGAGTGTCATATTTTATTCCATCTTTGTTTGTTTTTCACACAATCGTTCAGGGAAAATGTGATAAATCAGTGTCCTTCGTTATGAAGTTGGTGAAAATGTGTACTAGAGCAAAAGTGATTTTAATTTGGGGTCTTGCCAAAGGAAATTTTCATGGTTAAGAACATAAGAACATAAGAATGGCCGTACTGGGTCAGACCAAAGGTCTATCTAGCCCAGTAGCCTGTCTGCCGACAGTGGCAAGCACCAGGTGCCTCAGAGGGGGTGGACCAAAGACAATGATCAAGCGATTTGTCTCGTGCCATCCATCTCCAGCCTCTGACAAACAGAGGCCTGGGACACCATTTCTATCCCCTGGCTAATAGCTTTTATGGACCTAAACTCCATGAAATTATCTAGTTTCTCTTTAAACTCTGTTATAGTCTTAGCCTTCACAGCCTCCTCTGGCAAGGAGTTCCACAGGTTGACTATGCTCTACGTGAAGAAGAACTTTATTTTATTAGTTTTAAACCTGTTACCCATTAACTTCATTTGGTGTCCTCTAGTTCTTTTATTATGGGAACTAATAAATAACTTTTCTTTATTCACTCTCTCCACACCACTCATGATTTTATATACCTCTATCATATCCCCCCTCAGTCTCCTCTTTTTTAAACTGAAAAGTCCCAGTCGCTTTAGCCTTTCTTCATATGGGACCTGTTCAAAACCCCGAATCATTTTAATTGCCCTTCATTTGCAAACATAGCTGGGGTTCCTGCCCCTCCCAGGTCCACCCATGGATCAGCCACACTAATCACACTGGTTCTGTAACTGAAAATGATTTCTACTATGCTGGATGAGGCAAAACTGGTTAAGCACCAAATGTGCAAGACATGGCTGTTTATAATGTCTGTCTATTTCTTTCAATGTGGTTATTTGAAAATAATACTTCTTTTTCTCGAGCAAGAAGGTAGCAGATAACTGCTGTTGTTAACGGTCTTGTTATGGCTAGACTGTTACTAGCCTGAATCATTGCACGGGGAATGAAAAAAGGGCACTAGCTATCTTTGTGCCATGCACAGGTCTCGGTATTCTCCCAGTCCTGAGCAAAGAGTAGCAAAGCATGCAGGAGCTGTGGCTGCTGTCAAATGTAATGGAGGAGGAGCTGGGCTATGAACCCTTCTCCCACCCTACCACACAGTTGGAGCTGAGCATACATAAGGGGAATGTTGTATGTACCCTGTGAAAAGGTACGGAAGTGACTACCTCCATGTGAGTCCTTCAGCAGTCCTGGAAGCATGTTTTGCCTTGATCATAATATTTCCAGAAAATGTGAGAGGATAGGAGAGAGGGGCAGTATGCCTCTCACAGCCCTCGTCACAGGATGAAGCTTAAAAAACACAGTTGACTCCTGAGCATGAAGAGCACCTAGAAGACACTCTTCAACCCAGATGCCGAACTCTGAAATGTACTGAGAGACCAAAATTCTATTCTTCTTGCTTCTGTCCCCAGAGAGGAGAACACAAACCACTGGCCACCTACCAGTTTGGGAGATTAGCAGACAATTTAAATAGTAACATCTTTAGCCACTGTTAATGAGCTCAGCTCCATTGAAGTCAATGAAGTTACACTGATTTAAAATAGCTGAGGATTCAGCCCAGCAAATACTGAGGTTGTTTTTTAATCAAACACTTTTTCAAAGCAGTTTCTTTTTCTAAAGAACAATTAGCATCTCTTTGATCAGCATCCATACAGTTTAATGGAAATTAGACACTGAGACTGATGGGGAGAATAAACTTCTTATATTTACATTTTAAAATATAATCAAATTTTCTTAAATAAGAAATCCTAGTGTAAACAAAAACATTAAAAGTATTTTAATTACTGGGCTGATATGGTAAACTTCATTGTTTTGTATCCACTTGTGTTTCATCAATTGCTTTTAAAAATGAACAGAGTAGAAGATATTAAGCATTTGTATCAGATTTAGTACTATGGAGTAGCCTTAATACAAAGCACATTACAGTAAATGGAAAGACTCCTATTAACTTCAGTAGAATTTAGATCAGACTTGACGTGAATAAAGGACTACACAGCAGAAAATTTTTGCAAGCAGAAGTTAATTCAGACCTGTTAATGATTATGAATGTGCTTGCATTCTCCATCAGGAGTGACATTTGTACAGGTTAAGTGTGCCAGCGATCCAGTGATTAGTCCTCAGAAATATGTTTCTCTAAGTCAGCTGGCAGGTTTACTGCTGTTGTGTTTACTGCTTTGTCAACATTAATTAATGATTTTTACTACTGCCAAAGGGTTTGTCTAACTTAGTAGAGATTAGCTCAGAGTTAGCTAACAGGTGTTAAGACAGTATTGTGATGAGTAATATAGGAAATCTCATTTGGGGACATTAAAACTTGCTGCTGTTTTTTTGTCTGTGTATTTCCCCCTGATTTTCCACTTCTTCCTTGGTGTAGGAGAAGAAACAAACACACACATAATTTGGAAAGTGAAATGGAAGTCACTACACTGACAAGAATTTTCATGTAACTCATCAAAGTAAGAGTATTCACAGTAGGAGAGCAATGTTCCCTTCTCAGTGAGTTAGTTTGTCAGCCTGGGAGCCCTTAATGGAAGGAAGATTGCTGAGCACCCTACAGCTCTCCTATTGCTGCCCCAGCAGGTAGCTGGGTGGTAACAGGACAGGGAGGCTGCTCAATGGTCAGTTGCAAGAATAGGTTTGCTGGGGTGGCCAACTAGTTACATATTTGGTAAAAGTTTGAGAGATGACAATATAAGCAGGGCAGTGAAATGCCCAGGTGGCCAACAGTGGCTAGAAAATGGGAAAAATCAGTATATAACCTTTTTTTTTCTACACAGGCATCATTAGGGAGTCTCACCCAGTCAGAAGCCCAGCTTTATTCAACTATATGGATATAACCAGAAGGGCAGCTACTGAGTTGGAGGGCATGGCTTGGTTTAATGATGCTGAACAATTAAGATTGTGAGCAACACAAGCCAGAGGTTGGTGAGACACACCGCCTCATATGCTGTGGTTTTATTGAATGACACCATCGGGGGAGGGAGCAGGTTTTCACACTGACAGTGTCCTCTGTTCATTCTGCAGCAACCCCTCCAGAGTCCTAAGGCTAATAATGACATTTGCTAGGCATTTAAAGGAAGCAGATGTTTTTGTAGCATCTGTAAATGTAGGCATGCATGACAAATGTGCTTTGGGGACCTATGCAACCCCCCAATTGCTACAGCAGTTGGGGAAGACCCACAGTGGGGAAAAGAGAATTGGGATTCTCCTAACAAAAGGGATAGGACATGCTTGTAGGATAGTTTTACTTAGAAGCTTAAAATCTACTTTACAGAGGAAGAAGTCATGTATCATCCTTAGTGAAACAAGTCATATTGTAAATAGGGATGTGAATGTGTAAACATATAAGCAGTTACATGCAGCCCCACCCCCCACTGCTGCCTCTGATACAGAGGCAGCAGTATGATGGGGAGAGGGCAGAGAGAAGCCAGGAGCCAGTGCTTGCAGGAAGCTGCCTTTTAAGCTCTCAACATGTACCAGCTCCCCCATGCTGCTGCCAGATCCCCATGAGTATTGTCTCCCACATCCCCTCCCCCCCCCCAGCAGCTTTGTGGAGGCCACCTCCCCCCTGCGCATAAATATGTAACCACTGAAAATTTCAGCAGTTACACATTTACCAAAATAAATGAATTTTTACCATCCCTGGTTGTAAAAAGAAAGATTCCACAAAAATTAAGAGAGGCTAAGGTAGCAGGGCCATGCACTCATTTACCTATACAAAATATGTGTTTTTTTCTCTTGCTTGGTCCATAAGACAGCTCCAGCCAAGTACAGTATACTTCTCCACCTGTCACACCCACAGGGTAATGATGGCTAGACACAGCCTTGTGATCTGTGCACTATTCCTCCCTTGATAAGGCTGTGTGCATGATTCAGTCTTGTGGCCCAGGGCAGCTATAGCCAGGTGTGATATTAAGTTGGCTTTTTAGCTGTTGTCATGCATCCTTCTGGGATACTCTTTCAAAGGACAGTTTTATTTTGATAAAGCTAAGCCCCTGGGCTGTGCAACATCCTACTTGACATTTAATACAATGCTAGGCTGGGCAATGAGGCAGGAAGCTGAGGTAAGAGGCAGTATATTACTTAGATGACTTTCTGTTTATGGGCAGGGCAAATACAGCTAGGACTTAACCTGATGGGTGCCTTACAGGCCATGTCAGAAAAATTGGGGTACATCTAGCATAGGAAAAAATGGACAATAACTCCACTACACTGACTTACCTGAAAACTAAGTTAGAAACCCGGTGGGGGTAGCTCGATCCTTTCAGATTAGCTTCAGGAACTAATGGGCTTGATTAGCCTAGTAGAGTACTGATGAAAAACACACTCAGTGATCCACAATCTACCATCTTAACTTTGCCGCCAAACAGCTGATTGGCACAGCACAGTGGCCATTTTGATATAAATGAAGCAGTGATTATTTAAATTGCCGCTTCATTTTCCTATGTCTAGTAAACTCATCTATATGGTTCCATCAACGGAGCCATGTAGTCTAGACATACCTTTGGAGAGGGGAAGCATGGGTGTGACAGGCTCAGTGGAGAGGGTAGGAAGTGGCAGGATCCTAGGGGGAAAGAGCTGGGGGTTGAATAGTGAGCACCGTCCAGCCCAGTGGAAAGTTGACACCTGTAGCTCCAACCCTGGATTCGGTATCTATGCAAGGAGACACATATTAACTTCTGAAGAGCCACATGTGGTTCTGGAGCCACAAGTTGGCCACCCCTGGTCTATACAAATGCTGCCTTTGATGAGTGAGCACTAAGGCACAAATTGATCTAGGGTAAGTGAATGTGCTCTTGAGAATGGAAGCAACCTGAATATGTTGTAATATTAGGTGTACTGACCATTTTATCACTGAGTCCTTGTCTGACTGGCAAGATAGGCTGAAGTGCCCAATGGGATTGACAGCAGTGCTCCGTGTAAGCTGTGCGCTTGTGCAGCTACTCAGGAGAGATTCAAATGCTGCCCAGCTGATTAGCAGAGTGCCCACTGCTAGAATTTTTGTTTTGTATTGGTGGTGTGCATAAAAAATTGATTCTGCATCTGGATGGAAAAGATTAGCAGGAACACTGACTGAAAGTTTTAGTACTTCGGGGCTATGTCTACACTCACAGCTTCTTGAGCGAGAAATATACAAATGAGGCTAAGCGTGTACTATCGCCAATCCTCATTTGCATACCTAATTGTAGTGGTCAATTGAGGAAGAACTTTGTACGTATTAGTTTAGGGGTGGTGAGGCCTACATTCTTTCCCCCCTTTCCCTTTTTCCTACATCTGATGAGCCAGAAGCAAGTCTTTGGGAACATACGCCACTTAAGATAAGCATTGTTGCCAGTATAGCAAGAACAAGTATAAATTAACAGTAAAGGGCAAGAACACATAAACAATTCTGTTTACCCTAATGTACTGATCACGTAAACTGGGACAAAGAACAAGAAGATCCAGATCAGAACCAGATCGATAACTAACAGCTAAGCTCTACATCAGCACTAATGAGTAATCCCTGGAAATTTCCACACTGCCAAACAAGGCAGGAAAACTGTATTTAAGGCTGCCTCAGAGCCTAGCAAATTGGACCTTACCGATGGGCTTTGGGTACCGGCACCTCGGAAGCTGAGACAACCTCCCACTTCGTCTGCAGCCTACCCGGGGTCCCAGGCTTGCAGGAAGGGATGTAAAATATGCCGCTTCTTTGTTATCTTGTTCTTCCATTGATGGGGCACAGCTGTTAGCTTTCAGGAAATAAACTGACAGATATCTGTGTGGTGTATTTTGTACTTTTGGAACCCAGTGTCAGACCTTAAACTTACTCTGGCTGGCTACACTAATGAGCCGCCATTTTTGCAGAAGAGGCTCTTGTGCCAGAAGGAGCTGTCTACACTGCCCCTTCTTACGTAATAAAAACCCTCTTGCGCAATGCCATTATTCCTGAAAATAATCAGCGTAGCAGCATTGAGCAAGAGGGGTTTTTTTTGGCGCTATATTTGTATGTATATATAGCAGAACAAGGGTTCAAGACCTTGCTCAGGTACATAGGGCCTGTAAAATATGGTCGATTATAGCCCCAGACCAAGTGTCAGCATCTCTATAGCCACTCTGTGTCACAGAATAAAATAAACCATATAATTGATCTTGATTCTAATGTTTATATAACCAGATTACTCTGCATGCCCAACTTCACAAAGTTCCTTGTGAGCCAGCTAAGGATGACTCTGGGTCCTAGATTGTAACACTGTTCCCAGCCTGGAATGAGGGAAACATAAGTCAGAGCTCCAACTCTTCTCTAAGGGTACGTCTAGACTACATCCCTCTGTTGCCAGAGGCATGTAGATTAGGCTACCAGACATAGGAAAATGAAGCGGCGATTTAAATAATCACCGCTTCATTTAAATTTACATGGCTGCCGCGCTGAGCCGACAAACAGCTGATCAGCTGTTTGTCGGCTCAGCGCGATAGTCTGGACGCGCGGGTGTCGACATCAAAGGTATTTGTCGACCACCCAGGTTTGCCTCCTGGGATGACCCAAGAGTATTCTTCCCTCTCAGAGCTACCAATTGTCGTATTGCTAGTGTCGTAGTGTCAGAGTCTCAATGTCATCTGGTCAGGATTTCGGAGTTGTCCCAGCGCCTCTTTCACTAGGGCCTCTTTCTTGGCTCCTGTGTTACTGAACTAAAGTCTTGCTCACTAAATTCTAGGGCTGTTCCTGTTTTGATGTTACAGGCCTTTATTCAGCCTGCTGACTCCATGTTACCAGACCTTCAACTTACTATACCAATAGTCCTCAGGAATCCTGATACACAGCTAACCTGCTCAGTAGAAAAAAAAATATGGACATTTTAAAAATCAACATTTAGTCCAATGTGAAAGAATGGAGTGACACACCGACCTCTGAGGATAAAAAAGAAATACTGAACAGCTGCCTCGCTCAAAATGTGTTTACACTGCACTGTAGCTCGAAATAAGATATGCAATTTGAGCTACGCAAACTGTGTATCTTATTTTGATCTTATTCCAAAATGTCTCTTACTCCTCATGGAATGAGGTTTACAGGGACATCAGAATAGCAAGCCTGTAATATTTTGAAATAATGGGCTTGCTGTGAAGATGAGGGATAGTTATTTTGGGATACTCCGGTATCCTGAAATAAGCATTGCAGTGTAGACATAGCCTCATTGAGCACTGAGTCACACACTGAGTCCACCATTCAGAGGACTAGTGGAAAATAATAGCATGTGATCACATAATTAAAACTGTATCATAATTTATATGCATAAAAAGGCAGCATTAAAGTTGCATAGGCAAGTTTAATTCTAGCATTTTTAATGTATCTGGGCATCACGGTGCAATTTTAATATTTAAAAAATATGACTGGGTGAGAAAGTGGGAATTATGAAATATATGTGCATAGCAGGTGTTAATACAGACACAAACACACTTTAAAGTGTGGATGAGCTTAACTAACTTGATGTCAATATTATTTTTGTAATACTGTTTGCCCTAAAATTGGCCCCAACTGAAAGCAATTTTCTTGGGCACCTGTTTTATGCCTGTAACATCGTCCTTCAAAAATCATTGTAAATATTTCAAATCAAATTTTCAGCATTAGGATTTTTAGGAAGCAGTTCACTGTAATTAAATATTCATAGGTATCAAGTTTTGTTTGTAGACTCAATTTTTAATATAAATTAAACACAAGCTGTTTTATCTCAATTAGTATACATCAGTTTAAAACATTCATTTCCAGTTTGTTTGTTTAAATCAGTCTTTTTCATTATTCAGCAGACCATTTTTAATCAGAAGCACTAAAGGAAAGTAGGACAGCAAACAGTCTATGACTCAAATTCACAGCATAATACAACATTCACAACTTTCATTTCAAGATGACCAAAAACTTTTTTAAAAAATTAACCAGTTAAAAGTGATTTTCATTGAACCAACACTGAAAACCTTCCCAGAAGAAATTGGTTACGTAAAGATGAAAATTGTTAATGAACAAAGTTGTGTTACAATGGGTACTTTTAATTTTAAACATTAGTTTTCAGCAATCAACAAAAACTGTTTAATCGAAAACCATTTCCCCCAAATAAATTGCCTGATTAAATAGTAATATGGAAGGCAATATTTTTAGCTACGTCCCCCCCCCTTAAAAGACGGTAATTTGATGACACAAATATTTTATGAAGCAGTATCAGATTCACCAAATTGTTCATACCAAATCTATACCCCAAAACATTCCAAGAATATCAAAATGCTTCAGTTCAGCATTTTCCAAACAAACGGGTTTGATTTTTTGTTTGTTTGTTTGTTTGTTTAAAACAAGTGTCTTTGAAAAGGTTTTTAATTTCGGTTTTGTCAAAAACAACCCAAAATGATTTTTTAACTTTTTGACTATCTATTTCTGACCCAGCTGTTTATATACCATTACTTCTCACATGCTCACAAATATGTATGGGTATGTCTACACTACCCCGCTAGTTCGAACTAGCGGCGTAATGTAGGCATACCGCAATTGCAAATGAAGCCCGGGATTTGAATTTCCCGGGCTTCATTTGCATAAGCAGGCGCCGCCATTTTTAAATCCCCGCTCGTTCGAACCCCGTGGAATGAGGAGTAACGGTAGTTCGAACTAGGAAGCCTAGTTCGAACTACCTATTTCGTGCCGCGTGTAGCCGCGCGGCACGGGGTTCGAACGAGCGGGGATTTAAAAATGGCGGCGCCCGCTTATGCAAATGAAGCCCGGGAAATTCAAATCCTGGGCTTCATTTGCAATTGCGGTATGCCTACATTACCTAGCTAGTTCGAACTAGCGGGGTAGTGTAGACATACCCTATGATATATAATAGTTCCATTTAAGTTTGAACACAAGCAATGCATCTGATTTTCATTCTGCAATGTTGCTGGTGACTCCTACAATAATTATACTACCCTATAGCTATCTTGGCTCCAGCTGTCTCAAGGACAGATTTAGCAAATTGTAAAAACAGGCTGAACCTCTCTAATCCATCACTCTATGGTCTGGCAACATCCGTGGTCCGGCATGATTTTAGTTAGCTGGGTGTCCACTTATCATAGGTGTGGCCAAATTTCCTGTGATCTCATAAAGTTTGTTTACAGCCACCAGTCCTGCCTCTCAGTGTTCTGTGCTGTATTTAGCTCATATTTACCCCCAAATGTCTTCTAAGAGCCCAGTAAGTAGTGGAAGTGTTGGTAATGCTGATAGACAATACTGATCTCTCATGGCTCCTCAAATTCTCTGGCTCGGCACCGGTCAGGTCCCAAAGGTGCCAGACTAGAGAGGTCCAACCAGTACTTGCCTATATTTACACAAAATATAATTGAAAGTAATTGCTAAAGTGTAGGCAAATGGGCTAAAGAGCCCATGAGCTTTAGGATGCCGATGAAGTCCATATTGCTAGTGTGCAGCAGGTAATATCTGGCAGCTAGTTAACCACCTATGGGAAATGAATTGGTGGTTTTCATTCAGTTTCTAATAGATAGTGAACTTGTTAAAAGAACACACTAATGAGTTGTACACATTTTTCATATTTTTGGCAATGTTGAGCATGAAAAGTGAACTGATCCTGTAAGAGGGATTGCTCTATAAAGGCTTGGGACATTTTGGGCAGTGTGGGGAAGATTGGCGTGCTATGGGGTCTGTTGCATGTGTTCTGCAGTTGAAGGGGTTCTGCCATATCAAGGGGTTTCAGTCTGGCATATTTCACTAGCACTACATTCATTACTGTTTTCTTTCTTCTGATTCTTCTCCTCCTCCTCTCCCCCCCTTCAAAGGCTGGACTGAATTATTCCAAATGAGCTTTACTTACATTGACTTATGATGTTTATTGTAGCCTTTGTAATATATGCTCAGAAGATAAATTGGCAGGAACTATCCAGGACATACCACTTCCAAATCCTGGGGAACAATTTACACAGGCTCAGTACTCAATGTGACTCTTTTCCCGGAAACCACATTTGTGCCAGAGAAGTTCATATCATGTGTCATTGTTTGTGTCTCAAAGTTAAATATCAACATCACCATTCGCTAAATTATTTCCCCCTTTATCATCAGATACACCTAATTGAGTATTGAATGGCAATACAAAATCGAATGTGCTTCCATTAAAGAGACAAGACATTCATAATCATTACTATTTTATTTATTTACCCACTACATGTTTTCCAAACACTCAAGAGGGATGGCCTGTGCTCACAATCTAAGGGCAAACTGGTAGAAGTTAGGGAAAGAGAAACATAATTGACCATTCATATTCAAGTCAATGTGATTCACTTGTAAGCAGCCCAGCAGAAGTGGATATTGTATAGATCTTTGAATGTGCACAGGATAAAGTTCCTGTGGAACCACTCGGCAGGGGGCTGGGGAAGGTTATCACACAATGTAAAAGACTGCATTGAGTTGGTTGTATAAGGTGACAAATAAGAGAATAAGGCTGGGAACAGTGGTACGGTAACCACCAAGAGGGAGGCCAATGTAAAGAATTAGGGATGAAAGTTGACCAATAAAGGAATTTGTACAGGGGTGAGTAATCGTTTTGATGGGGGGGGGGGCACACGAAGAATTTGGTAAGTGGTCAAGGGCTGCACTCTTCCATTATATTAATGAAGGAGGTGGCGGGGGGGGGGGGAGGGAAGGGTCTGGGATGGAGGTTAGGTGCCGTAGGGAGCTTGTAATAAGAATTGGGGTGTGGGATCTAGGAGGGAGTTTGGTGAAGGAGGGAATTGTGACCTGGCTCAGCAAAGTGGGGTTCAGGAGGGAGTGCAGGGTCTGGGAGGGGTTGTAACCTGGGGCAGGAGTGCAGAAGTGGGGTGCAGGGATTTGGGCTGTGACCAGGGATAGCGGATTGGGGTGCAAGGTCTGTGAGGGGTTTGTGACCTGACGAGGAGTGTAGGAGGGGGCGCAGTGTCTGGGAAGATGTACAGGGGCTGGAGCAGGGGTTCAGAAGGTTTGGGTTTACATGGGGTAGGGGGGCAGAGGGTTCAGGGAGGGAGGGACTGGGATTCGAGAGGCAGGCTCTGGCTGAGAGATCTTAAATGGGTGGCTCCCAGACAGCAGCCCAGCAGGTTCCTTAACCAGGGTCCCTGCCTTCCATGCAGCTACAGGGGCCATGTTGGCTGCTGCAAAGACTGTGAGCCTGGGGCATGAGGGGTGGGGCACATAACATGCTGCCTGTCCTGCAAACAGGCAGCCTCTATTGGCCGTGTGAGAATCCTCTGACCCCTCCCCAGGGCTCTCAGCAGCACATGGCCCTGCAGCCGGCTATCCTGAGTGCTGAGCGGAGGGCAGGACAGGCAGGGAGCCAGCTGAGGCCCTTGTGGGCCAGTTCCAGCCCGCAGATCATATTTTGCCCAGACCTGAGTTTGTCGTTTGTGTATGTATTTATGGGAAAAGTAATATAGCTTGTCTCTCTTCTTGCTTTGGCTGTTAGAACTAATCTTAACAATATTGTCTATGGAAAACAAATTGCAGCAGTATCCAATACCCCTCCTCCTGGGAAAACAGAAAGAATTCACACCATTGTTGTTATAGCTACTGATACTTCTTAATCTAATACAGCATTGGATACCAGGGTAACAGGCATTTTAGGAATATCACTCTTGGCTAGATGTATATAGACAGAGCCTAGCTAATTCTGACTAAGTAGCAGTTGGAAGTGGCCATCATGCCTTAATGGAGCTTCAAGTAAAGTGGTTATACTAGGAATTGACACAGTGAGATAAAAGGAGCCCCTCTCGCTGGCTAGGAAAAAAACAGTTTTCAGGATGCTACACATACTTGAAAAACAAAGTGAATCTAAAATAAGAGTCCTGTTTGGGCCTGGCCTAAAGTGCAATTAAGTCACCGGAAAGCATTCCACTGATTTCAGCACATGAAACAGATTCAAGTTTCTCTATGAACATTCTCCAGGCCTAATTGAAACAATTTTCTTCCATTTTGTTTTCAGAAGTAGAGGCAGGATCCAGAGCTGAAGGCAGGCCACATTCTCACAATTTGGAATTGGTTTCATTTAAAAAAAATCATAATCCTTTTAAGCCTTCTTGGCATTAGCCCTTTCCCCCAATTTTATCCTGTATTGATTTTTAATAGGGATGTACTTTATAACTGTAATAACAACAGCATGTCGCTGGAATACTTTCTGCTAATTTAAGCTTTTAGAAAAAATCTTGGACTATATGATTTGTCTTAAATGACCACACTTTGATTGCTTAGAATATGCACCTTGGAATGAGAATAAAGATTATTTATCCTGAAGGGATATATTATGATATATGGGAAAGCAGAATATCGTGATCAACTGCTGATCTTCCAAGCCCTTTCTCATTGAAATCTATATTTTTTCAGTTGCCTTTAGGATAGAATTACAACAATGGTGGTGGGTGGGGTCAAACAAAGGGCAGCAAATGGGTAGTTTTTAGGAACAAATTTAGAGGGGCACTACACCTCTCTATGGACAGAGAGATGTAGATTAGGCACGTCGAAATTGCTAATGAGGCAGGGATTTAAATATCCCGTGCTTCATTAGCATGAACATGGCCACCACTTCTTTTTAAATGGAGGTTTGTTTTTTTTAACGGCAGTCTAGACATGGATCTGTCAAAAATAAACCCTTTTTTGACAGACCTGTATTCCTCAAAAAATGAGGTTTACAGGATCTGTCGAAAAAGGATTTATTTTCAACAGATCTGTGTCTAGACTGCTGGGTTTTTTTTGAAAAAGCTCCATTTCGGAAAAAAGAGGCAGCCATGTTCATGCTAATAAAGTGTGGGATATTTAAATCCCTGCCTCATTAGCAATTTCGACATGCCTAATCTATATCTCTCTGTCGACAGAGAGTTGTAGTCTAGACATGGCCAGAAATACAGTGGTTCCTTTCCTTGTTATATCAGCTTTGTCCTCTCTTCAGCCTGTGTTCCCCTTCATATTCTAGTTGTTCGTTTTAATCTGTTGCATGACATCCCTACAGAGAGACCTTGCCTTGTACTGCAATCCGAAGCAGATTCCCATGCCATTGGCGTAACTGATGCTCTGCATAGGCTGTCCTGGCCCTAATTTCAAATCTACATTTGATTACAGAAATGTTTATTGTAATGAGTGTGGCATTCAGCTACATGGGTAATTTTTGCCATTGCTAGTGCAGATAGCACTGTAGCTGTTAGGAGCTCATGCTTCTTTAAACAACTGTTTGGATATATCTGCAAAAAAAAAAGTAAACAAAAAAGACATTTCCATACAGGTGTATGTTGACATAACAAAATAATTCCGAAGACACATTTGCATATTGCAATCTATTAAAGTAATGAAGAGCAAAAGAATTTGTATGCTTTCTAATGAAGTATTTTCACACAAATTTAACTTCACTCAGTGAAACAAGCAGTATCATAGCTTAAGTTTTTAATGGAAGGAATACATATATTACAGCTATCACTACACCTGGAACCTCATTTTCCTCTTGTTGTATGAGGAGTTTTGTGGGGAGAGGGGAGTTGTGCTTTTTAATCACCATTTGCCCTTTTCTTCCTTCCTCTCAACTATCTTTCAAATGATTAAGAAGCTTTCTAGCAGCTTAAGAATGAAGATGCTGCAAAGAAATTCATCAACTGAATTCTCCCTTTTCAAGATGCTCACTCTCCCCATCATATTGCTGAAGAAAATATTTTGACAGGGCTTAGTTTATGAACAGTATTTATACCGTACACAATGGGGAAAAGTGAGAACTTTTAAGAAGCAGCTTTGTGGCACCATAATAGATCTGTCCAGTAAATAATCATTCTCATTAGTTCAAGAATATCTCAATGCAACCTTTAGATGCCTCCCAAACTATTCTTTGAACACTTCAGAATGGAGTCTGTCGATGGTTTGTACTTCCAGTTGTGTGGGAGTACTCTCTTGGTCTTGGCATGAAAGCTGTCAGAGTCAGATGGGATTTGGCATGTTTTTCAAATCAAACTATGGATATGACTAAAGATACTTGCATGCCTGCATTATTGGTAGATTCGGACCTTTATTTTATACCCACACTCCATTCGTGATCAGCTAGCATATAATCAGAGCCATCTCGAGGGTACAGCAAATAATCACGACCTTTCCTGGGGCTGGCATGCTTGGCCAGCCCAGTCATTCCTGGAAGTGATGGGATGCCAAACTCCCCCTTCCTCCACCTCCATGGACATCCCTGCCTGTGATAGAGGATTAATGCACCTCTTTGTCAGATCTGATTAGAAATTCATTTGTAAACTCCAGTTTAATTGGAATTAACCAGTCTTGAATTAACCCCTTGTTCTATGTGACATCATTCTTCACCTTCTTACACATTGTAATATTTCTTTTTTTTTAAGACAAATATCAAGGGTCAGCTGTTACTTATAGAAATATCATGTACCAGCCACGCATTTATTGTGGGCAACTTGTGTTGTTAAAGTAACTGTGTTTTTTTGCCAGGAATATTAAGAATAATTACAGAGAAGATTTCCAAATGGTGTGAATTGGCATACTTCCATTAAAGCCAATGTAGCGATATCAATTTTCAGTGATTGAGAGCTGGCCCTTAAATTTCATCTGAGTATAAATCTAGTTCTTGTGTTGTCTAGGATTTTCTCATTAGGAAAGTAACCACACTATAATCCCAAATATGTCACTCATTATTCCATGTTCTCTCAGGACCTGATTAAACCACTGAAGCCAATGGAAAGACTCCCATTGACTTCAATGGCCTTTGGACTAGACTTCCCTAGAAAAGAGGCTGGAAGAATGAGGAAAGCAAGAAAACATTTTTGTAGCAGATATTGGGGACTGTTTTATGGCTTTTCATAGCAGTATGATGGACATTTGAGTTAGTGGAGCAAATATGTCCATATACAACCATAATTGGAAGGGAATCGATTTTGAAATGTTACCTGATACTAGGAAAATAAGTCTAAAGGTAAACAATTCCTGAAATTTTACAAAAGAAGTAATTCTACTCAATTTTGCTCAATATCCAATTAGTTTATGCCAAAAAACTACTAGAAAGCCACAAGAAAAATAAATATTGATAAGACTGACCCAAAACATTGGGTTAGAAGAGACAAACATTAGATTCAGAATCTGTCCCCTTCCTGCCCAAGAAGTCCTGCGATCAAACAAACTGTAAGTAGAAGAACAAGTTATGAGTCAGAGCTGTTTTATGATGAATCTTAGTATACATTAAATCACCTGCATAATGAAAGCAGCTGAATTTTTCTTTCGGAGAAGAAATGCTGAAGGCTAGTGATGAGACTGGACTTTAAAGAACTTTTTGCTCATGTATACAAAACAGTAAGATCATAAAAGAGGGAGCTAACAGAGCCAAGTGAGCTAAATTGACAGTTAGCTTGATCTGATGGCACTTAATCTACTATTATGCTGAACAGAATCAGTGGGCCAAAACCCAGTAGCTAAACTTATTCCAAACTCCCACTGAAGTGAAGTGGGAGTAAATGGGACTTAACATTGAGTAAGGGCTCCAGGGTTTGTCTAAACATTTTTAAAAGAAGGGCAAGCTGGTTTTCATCAAATCAGACCTTCTGCTGAACAAACATCACAGAAAGAAAGATTATTGAACCATGCTTCTCCAAACCATTATTCATCAGCCTTATTTAATTTCTTAGAGATTTTGACTGTTTGGCTTGTCAAAATGTGGTACATTATTTTGCATGAGTCTGAATTACATGAACAGACAGTTAGCCTCTCCAAGAATTCAGTAATATAGCTGTTCGGCAGAAACTAACATCTCAGATTGGTTTGTGACTGGAAAAGGAAAATTGAATTAGTAATCATAGACATGCTTTTTGACATTCTTATTGATTAGCTGGAAATCAAGTAGAGAAATCAGACAGCTGGCTGAACTGCATTTTTATAACAAATATTGTATCTTGCAAACAGTTTTTTTAAAATAAACGCCTACTAATTCTCTCAAAAAAGATGATCTGATTAATAACTTAATCAGCCTGGTTTCATTTCAAAAGGTATAAAAAGTATCAGTAAATAAGTTAATATGTCAGCTGAATCAGACATAGTGGGAATGAGTAATTTCAATTATCAAGTGAGCCAGATTGTTTTTGTTTGAAAAGTCAAGGGGGCATTAATATTCAGGTAATAAGCAGATGCAATGCACCAATAAATGAACATTGAACATAGCTGTAAGCTAATACAATAAAATAATTGGGACCAACATAGCTCTTTCATCTTGGAGATAGAGTGAGAGAGAGAGAGAGAGAGATGACAACAGGTGTCTGAATGTATCCAAGTTGTTTCAGAAATGAAATTATCTGTAAGTAGAGCTCATCAATTAACACACACACACGCGCGCACACACACGCGCACACACACACACACACACGATTCACAAATACTTTAAATAAATAAATGTAATTCATTTGATTTGCTATCATTTGTTCTACTATTCGTTGTTTGCTTCACAAATTTTAGCATCAATGAGTGTTTGCTAAAAATCCATCCAGAAAGTACAAATGTTTATCGTGTACTATTTTGCATTCATTATTTTCCTGTTTCAGTGCAGTCCAGCAAGGAAACAGAATCAGTCACTTGTTACGTAGAAGACCACTATGAATAACAAATGGTCAAAGCAAATATTTTATGAAAAACCCCTGGAATGAAAATTGTTGGTGTAAAATATTTGCTAACTCCTTGCAAATACCTACAGTCTACCACAAGAAATGTAACTGGGGTATGCATCAAAGACAAAAGAGTGTAACATCACAACCAACATTAGCGAGACATAATTCAGCCAGTGGTTCTACATAAGCAGTACTATTTTATAGAGCAGTTGAGATCCACAAGTCCTATTTTGTCAACTGGAAGAAAAGGAACTGAGTATTTAAATTATAGGTAAAGGAGAGGACAATTGAGATTTGTTTATTCTATGTTGTTTATTTTAAAGCAAATTATAAGCTATATCCTGAACTGTAATATCATTGGTTCTGTTATATAGAAAGAATAAGCAGGGTGTATGGCATAACTCCTACATACTTATGTGTGCACCGTGACATGCCTACAATGACTTAAAATTTTCCAATAAGATTTATGATGGAAAAGGGTGCAGCTCCTTGTACAATAAACAAGAATTATATCTCGAAGACATTACCAAGCTAAAGATGTCTGGAGCATATTCTAGGCTATCACAACAGAGATAAATAAAGCCTAACCAAGTGCACTGAATCCATTTGAGAGTTTTGTGGGTGAGAAGAGATCTAGTACTGCAGGTTGTACCTCCCTGGTTCGGCAACCTAGGGACCTGAGGGCTCCCAAACCAGAGAGTTTGCTGGACAAGGGGAGGTCAATGCTCCTCTGCTGGCTGTCCCACTCCCAGGCTCCCCTCCTTGGAGCTCCCAAGGCTGGGGCTCCCACACTGCTGCCCACATGCTGCCGCCAGAGTTCCCCAGGATACCGACTAGAACCACCTGGCTGCTGATGGCTCTGCTACTACTAGGGGTTCCCCTGGCTCATCAGCCTAGACTCCCCCACTACTGCCGGGCCCTGCTCCCGCCAGAGATTCCCTTCCCAGGGCCATCCAGCCCCCCGCCCCCCCAGCCCCACTGCTATTGGGAATTCCCCAGATTCCCTGGCCAGGGTTCCTGGGCCACATGGCCCCGGTGCCGCTGGGGTTTCCCAGGGTTTCCTGTTCCAGCACCACCCAGCTGCCACTGGCCCTACTGCCGGGGCAAGTCCTGCTCCTATTGGGGGTTCTCTGGCTAGGGCAGGGGCTCCCTGTTCATCTGGCCCCACTGATTCCAGGGGTTTCCCAGCAGGGGCGGAGCTCCTCACCCCTCTAGTCCCGCTGATGCCGAGGATTCCCTAGCCTGGCCCAGCTGCTGCCTCCTGAGCTCCTTGGTCCAGCAACATCTGTGGCCCTGCCAGACCACAAATGTTGCTGGACCAGAAAGTCCTGGATTTGGGAGGCTCATCCTGTAGTATAAAAGGGGCAATTGCCAAGTAATTTGTTGTAAGTCCACTGATACTGAGGTAATGAGAAAATGCCCCTTCCTAAACTACTACTGAAACTGACAATTTATAGAAACAGTTCATTGTTAAACACATTCTATGCAACAGAGATATGAAAATTCTCTTCAAAATTCTTAACAACAAATAATGCAATGTATTCTGCTTTTAAAATGTATTGTAAAAAGAAACATGAAAATGAGTCACATTAAGAGAAAGTGGTCACTTGTCTATTTAGGTTTCCACTGCCCTATCAATGATAGATACTCCATCAACAATACCAATAACAACTGCTTTTCCTAGCTCCTTTAGAATTTCAAATGTACCGTGTGCGCAGGTAAAAAAATTAAGCCCCTTGCCTTAAGAGACATCCATTATGTAGTTACTGTAGGCCCTAATGAAATTCCATCATTCAGAGCAACAGTGAACTTCTAAAACCAAACCTACAAGTTACAATCATGTCCAAATAACTCATTGGCAGGCACAACCCTCATCAATAAAGTAGGAACCTTTCCCAATAGATCCTTCCGCAGGAGACTTTAAAAAGCCTGGCGTTCCCTTCTAGAAGGAGAATCACAGGAGCAAAAATAGCTTGATTGGCCACAGTTCTATGACCTGGTCCTTTGATGAAATCTCTCAAATTCTTGGTGAGGATAATAACAGAGATTTTCCAAGTCTGAACCCAATGTGCAGTAGATGCACCCTCATTGGTCAAACTGTGACAATTATGTTAGCTCACTGGACTGAGAAACAATATTCAGCCATATGAAATCTTTCTCATGGAAGGCTACTGGAAATTACTCTAGTATCCTGGAAAACTAGCATCTGCCAGTGAATATGCTTGTTCTATACATTACCAGCCTAGCACTTATCTCTGAGGTGAGCTCAGTAGTTTGTTCTCTGCGGAACATAATCTAACTCAGTGTTTCTCAAAGTGGTCTGTGGTAACTGCTAACAGGCCTCTCTAGTTTGTTTATTTACTGGCTCTGCAGTCATACAGCCTTGTAGCTCCCATTGGCTCCAGTTCGCTGTTTGCAGCCAAGGAGAGCAGTGGCTGTGGAGCCGGTAAATAAACAAACTGGAGAGGCCTATTAGCAGCTTTCTCAGATTGGGTTTGCGGACCATTTTGAGAAACGCTTATCTAACTCTACATTCCTTAACTTCTATAGGAGTACCACAATGAGCAGGGCTTGACAAATCACTGACTCTACTCGCCGTGGTGAGTAGATTTCAGCCGGTTGCCCCGTTCACCAGTGGCGTGCACATGCGCAATGCGGGTCTTGTGCATGCGCAGTGCGGGGCTGGCGAGTAGGTTTCGCTGCCATTTGTCAAGCCCTTACAATGAGCATATTCACAGGCAAAATATAAACTATTCCTGTGATAGCTTTCTATGATAGTGATCTGGAAGGTATTGGTGAAAACAATAATATCTGTTTTATGACTATTTGAAAGTTTACACCAGGAAGGGGGAACCTTTTCTGGGTTGGGGCAACTAACCTACAGAAAAATCAGTCAGGGGCTGCACACAAGTGAGAAAAAACAAAAAACAAACCACCCCTCACCAGCATGGGTCCCCATTACTGTGGAGAGCCCCAAGACTCAAAGGCCGGATCTAGGCAAGCCAGGGGCTGAATCCAGCCCCCAGTCTTATATTCCCCACTGCTGGTCTAAACTCTGTCACTTAGGGTGTGTCTAAACTACATGGCTCTGTCAATGGAGCCAACGAGGTTTACCTGCGCCGGTTGACAAAAGCTTCCTTGTCGACAGCAGCGCGTCCAGACTGTCCCGATCTGCCGACAAACAACTGATCATCAGCTGGTCGGCAGAGCGCGGCAGCCATTTAAATTTAAATGAAGCCGCGATTATTTAAATTGCGGCTTCATTTCCCTCTGCCGATCAGCCTAATCTACATGGCTCCATCGACGGAGCCATGTAGTTTAGACACACCCTCATTTCCTGAATGCCTATGGCTTAGCAAAACACAGTGTTCTCAACCACAAATGATTCTTAGTGAACTGAATCAGTTCTGTTCATTCCCCCTGGCCACTGTGAGAAGACAGGAAACTGGACTAGATAGACCTTTAGTCTGACCCATTATGGCCTTTGTTATGTTCTTATATTCTCTATAAAGGCAGAGTTTGCTAACCTTAATTAAGCATGCTCATCTTTAAATGGTCATTGTACGACATAGACAATGATATGCAGCACATGACAATTATACAGTACAGCAATTAAAGCTAAACAAGCAGAGCTATGAGTATGAGGTCACAACAGTGAGCTATAAATGACTGCTCAGGAGTCACATCTCTCCATATTTTTGCCTACAAAGATAACAGTTGCTAATGTGGCTTTAGAGCTATGTTCATTTCTTTGTTAATAACGCTGATGTTATTGATATATCCAGGCCTCCCCCAGGTCACAAAGATAGTTGCCTACTTAGCTTAAATTCTATGAATTCAATTAAATGCTGCAGCCCTGGGCTAACAATCTAAAATACTATTCATTTTCAGCCTCTCTTACAGCCTTGAATTTTTTCCTTAATAGTATTAAACATCCTCAGGGTCCGCGTATGCTAGTGAGGGCTCCGATTTTGAAACAAACCATATTCTTCAGATTCATCACCAGATGTGCTTATTTAAGATATGGCCAAATACCTTCAAATCTGACTGAATAATGATAGAGATAGCTAATACTGGTATCCTTGCAACATGACAGAAAACCTTCAAATATATTCTAGGCCAGATCCTCAGCTGGTGTAAATAGACACAGCTCCTTTTACACTACAGTGAGCCCTCGCTACTTCGCGGTTCGACCATCGCGGATTCACGACTTCGCGGACTTTTTTCATTACGTATGTATATATTATAAAATAAATATATCGCGGATTTTCCGGAAATTTCGAAAATAGCCGCGATATATGAAGACCCCAAATATTTCGTTAATTCCATTAATAATTAGTAGTACATGCATTAAGTGTTCTGTACATTAAAGGGTGGTTTGTTAACAGTACTACGTAAAGGGAGGGTTTTAAAAGTCTGAATATACATGTTAAATAAATACGTAAATATGGTGTCCCTACTTCGCGGATTTTCAGCTATCGCGGTCGGGTTTGGAACCTATCTACCGCGATAAACGAGGGTTCACTGTAGTTTATTCCACCTGAGGAGCTAGATCCATGACAATCTACTTTCTGAAAAGTATTTCTGTTGCTTTAAAAAAAACCTGACAAAAATCAAAGCACCAGCAACAAAAACTCTCAGATTTCTTACAGATGAATGGATATCAGTTGTTGATTTAAAAAAAAAAAAAATTTCTCAGCTGGATCTTTTATTCAAAAACTATTTGTGATATTGATTCCACTCATCCTTAGTCTTTAAGTAGCAAAGCACAATAAAAATCTGAGCTCTCTAAAGCTTTGAAGATAATTTTCTTTTTTTTTTTATTTAACGAAATGATTAGTTTCACTCAGAAATCCTGGAACTCCTGCAGTCAATGCAGTTAGGGATGAGAAACATGACACTTTACAGCCTTAAATTCCTTCCATCCAAATGCATCACAAGCCACTGATTAGTGGTTAAGAACAGAATTTTCTACATACTGTATATAATTAGGTTTGTTTCTCCTTTAAAGCTTTAAAGTTAGAACAAAGATGGAGTTTATGAATTAAGACCTCCAGGCACAGTACTGAAAATAATAAAAGATAATTCCTAAACGTAAAGATGTCTTTTCTCTTTCAAAAGAACAGGGAATGAATATAGTGACTAAAATTCATCTCTTGACTATTGCAATCAGAAAGACATATCTAAACTTTTTACTACTGTGGCATTATGGGTACATAGATTGTAAAGCTATTTGGCACAAAGAAAACAATACAGTCAACTAACATTCTATTATTAATATGTCCCTAGCTGTTGCAGAGAAGCTGGTCACTTTAATAAAAAAAAAATTAGTAATGCCTGCATTTATGTGGAGTTTCACAGAAAATAACAGTAACTGGAGGAAAAAATAGGGAGCAACACTGTACATAACAGCAATGGATGACATGGACACTAGGTCTGACTGAGAGATCGGAGCTCAAAGGAACTTAATAATCCTGCAAAAGGATAGTTCAGTGACAATGTTGCTCATGTATTGCTGTCTTGATATGGAATCTCTTCTCTAGTAAAAATACATTATTGCATTGTGCATCCTACAGCCTGGCAGCCAGCACCTTGATGAACCATTTTAAAATACTGGCTAATTAATAAACCCTAATAATTAAATAAGATAATAGATGTTTGTGGTTTTATGTTCAGGAAACATTTTGGAGAGACTCTCGCTTAAACAAAATGAAATAACCATCTTTTAAATCCTTCCAGAAGTTCTGTATTCTAAACATATTGCTCCAGATCAGCAGCTGGGGTAAACTGTCATCACTCCATTGAAGCCATGAACACAAGCTTAAGATGTGGCTTATCATTTTTACCTCAAGCATTTGACCATTATTAAGGACAGCACTGAGATACTCTTTTAAAAATGACAGGCTTTTGCTTTCCCATTTGTAACTGAGGTATAAGGTTTGAAAAGAAGACTTACCATGAAATGATTAGACAGCTTGTGTGACTAATAGGAATACTGTCCCTAAAGGGAAAAAGAATATCTTAGCAATACAAGTGCACTCAATTAGAGTTTTAAATTAGAACGTAATTATGTGTTTTAAGGGAGAAGAGAAGAAAGCTTTTAATCTTCTAGGTGGCCTCATTTGGTGAAAAGACAAATTTAGGAAGTGTTTTGGCTAAGAAGATGCTTTGCATCTTTCATATATTTGGATCTTATCCAGTCACTGGAGGCCTGGAAATTAGCTTGCTTAAACCGGACTTTTTGAAAACATCGTATTTTATCATTCAAAACACAAAAGATTAGTTTACATGAATTACTGGTGTTTGGTATAATGCAATTTTCAACACTGTTGCCTAGAGATATGCTGAATCTCAGCAAAATATTGTGAAATTGTCCAAATATATAAACCGATGCACACTTTTTCAGGTACCAAAAAGGTTGTGTTATATATTCTATATATTGGTTCCTTCAGAAACCCATGAGATTTGAGCATTTCAACCCTGTCTAATCTTTAAAAGGACATGTGAGATATATTTATGCAAATGTATGACTTTTATGAACTAATGTGTTAAGGCACTGTAGATGACTTGGTTAAACTACATACTACAAATATGGGTTTCAGCCAGAAGCATATGGTAGATATCTTCAGACTTAGATTACTTTCTGCCATAAAATGTTACCAGTTCATACACTCTAGGCTGGATTAGTACTTGGATGAGTCCTCCAAAGTGCACCTCCATCTAATGAAGAGCAGAGTTGGTAATTCAATAGTCAGCATCACACCTGTATGGTAACATATAGCTAGACACTACACTGCTGGAGATGCTACCTTTCAGAAGCAATGCAAAAACAGGGTCTTCACTCCTTGTGATCTTCAAGGGTCTCATAGCATTTTTCATAAATTGCTTTTGGTGCCAAATTCAGAGGCACTTAAGTATATATTGCCTAACAAAGTTCTCCTTCTACCTTCATTCACTGTTTCTGGGCTTCAGACTGAAGTCTTCTAATCATGTGAATAGTTTTAGGCTCGCTTCATGTAAGAAGTCCATTGACTTCAACAAGACTACTCATGGTAGCAGGGCTACTTGTAAGCCTCCATAGATATATGCTGCTAAAGTATTGTAGAGTATATTCTGCTAACATAGAAATAGCTCCATTTCAGGGTCCAGTGAATTGTTTCCTATAAAATCTATCAAGTGGGTTAGAGATTGTGGTAGCACTTAATAGTTTCTAAGGGTGCGTCTACACTGCACCCATAGCTTGAAATAAGCTACACAATTTGAGATACGCAAATTGCATAGCTTATTTTGACTATTTTAAGCTATATCTTATTTCATAATTTGGCGCTATCTACACAACACCAAATTTCAAAATAACCCACTATTCCAAAATGTCCCCTAATCCTCGTAGAATAAGGTTTACAGGGACATCAGACTAGCAGTCCCGTTATTTTGAAATAGCTTCAAAAAGCTATTTCAAAATAATGGGCATGCTGTCAAGATACAGAATAGCTATTTTGGGATACCAAAAATATCCCAAAATAGCACTGCAGTGTAGATGTACCCTAAAAGTGACAGAAATCCTCAGGGACAAGTCAATGTATAAGGAAAAATAATATATGAATTGCAGAATCAGAATAAACTTTTTGCTAATTTTTTTCATGTATAATATGAGCCAAGTAGCCACATCACCAATTCACATTTGCATATTTAAATATGCAAAGCTTCACCGCTCTGAATAGATTACCATAGTTTCAAAAATGGTCTTTATAACTCCCCAAACTTGTCTTTGTTCTACTAGGGGAAAGAGCCAGTCAACTGGACTTGGAGAAGACGATCTTTCTACAGAGGTGTAAGACTTTTGTGCCTGACTTGTTGACAGTTCTACTCATCAAAATTACTTGTGCTGTACAGTTCAAAACATTGTCTGTAAAGTGTAGGAGATGAAATTAAAATGTCATACCCTTATGCTCTTTGGAATAATCTTTTATTGTGGAAACTCCTCATGAGGCAACAGCTGTAGATGACAATATAAATAATAGGACTATTATTGTTGGATCATTCTAAAGCCAAGCAAGAGAGTGGAGAAATGTCACAGAATGAGAAAAAGAAATATTTAAGTGACAGAAGCAAAAAGCAACTAGCAAGCGATGGAAATATAAGTCAAACTCACAAACCTCAGCCAAAATACTAGTATTCAATAAACTCTTGCAAAACTCATACATGGCACATTTCTGCATCTTTAGGTGCCTAAGTTCCCTTAAAAATCTGTTGAAATATCTCTACAAATCCCAGACAGGCATAATCCTTTAAGGGGTGTTGGAAGTGCATGAATTTGAGTGGTTCTTTGCAGAAGGCTGTGGCACACTCTCTCCCTTGTCTGAGCTTAGCTCCACTGACCAGCCCAGAGGGACCTGTGGTCTTGCCTTCTCAAAGAAGACAAGGAAGTCAGAAGTTAATGCATGGGCAAATTTCATGCATTCGTGTAGGAACAGATTGTATGTATTAATAACCACCATCCTTAGCACAGCAACAGACAATATCAAAGTTCTGAACAACCCAGCTCTATCCACCTCTTGAATCTGTCCATGCACCCCCGCTCACCTGTGTTGGCCTGGGAGCAGAACTCCTGTCAGGGCTATTCACAGCACAGTGCTTCCCCAATGTGCAGGAAAATACAGGAGCATCCCCACTGTGTGGATGCATAATATATGCCACACTGTGCCCTAGCTGAGATGAAAAAGATTCAGTCTCCTTAATTTCATGTATTTTAAAAAACTGCATCGTTTCAAGTAACCACGGTCAGAATAAAAGAATTGATATTCATGGGGCTACATTTTCAAACAACACATTTCACAGGCATTGTAATGTGCAGTTTCATTGATAGCTGCATGTACACATTTTCATCAGTGTATCATACAAGTGACTACTTCATCTACAGATGAAATGATTACCAATAGTGAATCTGTCGTCAGATCACAATGAGAAACAAGGGAAACTGGGAGGCGTCAAGTTAATGGGAAATTGCTTTTGTAAATGCTGCAGGATCAGTCCCTCCTGTTCACCTCTGCACACGAATCGATAGCTCATTTATCAGCAACGCACTTGACTTTTCTTATTTGCACTTTCTCTATGCCAGGTCATATAACATATGTGAACAGCTAAGGCATAAAGGCATTGTAATTTCCCCTCACAAACAGAATTAGAAATTGATTGACTGTATCCAGGGTATTAGTTCAGATAACTAAGTAGATAATTGTGCACATTTTTAACAACCATTGGACTGGAAAACTGTACCTAAGAGAAGATAAAAACAGAGAATGAAATGTACTTTCATGATTACCTAGGAAGATTATTAGATTGGCCTATTTCATGAGCTCATGCAAGAAAAGAAATTTCCACCCATGTAATCTAAATATAATGAATCCCTTATTTCAATTTCCACATCTACTTTTTTGTCTATAATAGATTTGACACCTGCTGTGTTTACCTGATGAGTTCATCTCCTAACTACATTTCTCCTAGGGTAAAACTATTATCCTTTTATACTAATACCTTTGGAATTGCTTTCCCGGTTACGACCTAAGTATTTTTTTTTAAATCAAAACAATATAATCTAGGCAATCACCAGAAAGATCATGCTGGTGCACACATGCTCCTTTCTGCTCTGAATAATTTTTAGCAATAAGACCTGGACTAAGATTCCCTTATTTTCACTGCCAAAATACCCACTTTTAATCAGGTAACTAAGTGATCTGTCACCTGAAAAAATCCAGGTCCACTCACAAATTATGACCTGCTGCGTCTGCAGAAGTGTTCCCATCTACATGTAATGGCACCATCATAGCATGAAGCAAAATGAATTGACATGAACTAACTTTAATGTAGTGATGCCAACTGTCACCAAGTGTGTTTAGGATATGGCACAATGGAATTGAAGCTGGTTAACCTGTAAGTGCCATTATAGTTACAACAAAGCTACAGTTTTACCACAAATGAATGCACCCTGTCCTCATAAGTGAGCATCCTGGATTGACCAATTTGAAGCACTGACAGGTCCTGAGCTTGTAATCATTTACACATATAATAAACTTTATGACTTTGTGAGGGTATAATTTATGGGGGTATAATTGATTAGCCCACTGACATAGGAGAGCACTATGTTAGGTCTTCCTGAAGGCTGGTGCACCAAGTGCATTCATACAAGTTGCCTAAGGACACCTGAGCAGACCTCCAAAGGAGTCAATGTTGATGTCTCTAAAAATGCATAGGATAGAATCTAGCTTACAGAATGTTGTTCAATGACTCAACATTTTGAGGCAAATCAGTTGCAACATCAGGTGGTAACAGGCATTATTTACCAAGACAAGTCAATTTCACTATTATGGACAAATATAAACACTATACAGTATGATTGCACATTAGCCAGTGTTATCATTCTGATGTATCATGTACTATATATTTGACCATCATTTTGTGATAGGAGTCCTGCTTGCAGTCCTCTTGACTTGCATGCATGGTTTAGTTAGCATTTTCCAGCTACTTGGCGGAATGTAAACAATATGAACAGAAAGGGAGCTGGCCATGTTCACTGGAACTAGTTGGAATAATAATAATCCTCCCCTTCTTTCACAGAGTCAGAGAACCAATTACCCATCTCAGGTCTCTGATTCTGAGTCACAAAAAGCTTCTCTGCCCTTCTGCACTGCTGGGTGGTAGATCGCGTAGGCTGGCATTACTTGGGTGCAGATGGTACCACCTACTGCAAATTCTGTAGATCTGGTTTACTCTTTGATGAGTCTGTGTCCTGATCTTTTAACAGCCCGTTCAGAGGAGGAGGGGGAAGGGTTAGTAGGCTCTTCATGATGTTCATCTGTGTCACTGATTTTATCAGAGAATTTTATCAGAATCATTCTGTCATATGACTTTACCCTGCACTTTTTGGAATTATTTATTTGTAATTTAGTTGTGGGTAATGTTGTTTTTCCTGAAGGGAGAATTGAAGTGACTGGAATTCATTTGAGAAGTGAAAAGATGGATTGTTTATTAACTGTCTATAGGTCAGTTTCCCATCATGGGAAAGGAAAAGGCTTCTAATGGTCTTTTTATTATAGGGATGTCATAAGAAGAGAGCATTGAGGTGGCAACCAGAAAACGGTAGGACAAAGCCTACTCAGGACATGTCTACACTAGGAAATTGTTTTGAAATAACTTATTTTGAAATGATAACGCCTGAAATAATTATTTTGAAATAGTGTGTCCACACTACAGGGAAGCTTCAAAATTAGTCTGAGGCAGGCTCTCTTAATTTGGATATACTATCTTGACTTAGAGCCCCAGGAACCACCAGGCGGTAATTACTTTGAATGACTCTGGGGAGTAGTTATTTCAAAATAGCAGCAGTGGAGTGTCCACTCTACCGCTATTTCAAAATAAGTGTTTCATCATGGAAAGCATGAGTTATTATTTCAAAATAACCAGCCCCTTATTTTGAAATAATGGGCTTTGTAGTGTGGACACTCCACTTGTTATTTCAAAATAAGGGTATTTTGTAGATCAGGGTATAAAGTGCAGTTTTACTCTACAATACATTTTTGAGACTGCATGTTTATTGTCTGTCAACGACTCCAGACAAATGTACTTAGCTGACAAGTAAAAATATATTTTCTCTTAGTGCCAGCCAAGGAAACTCAATCTGGAATCTTCAGAGTCAAACTTTTTTTTCTTCCACCTGGCTCAACATCAACAATAATAAAAGCCCTACAGGCCAAATATGCTCATTAATATCCGTCTTCAAATTAGCCTCTCGAAGGGTATGTCTACACTACCCTCCTAGTTCGAACTAGGAGGGTAATGTATGCATACCGCACTTGCTAATGAAGCCCGGGAAATTCAAATCCCGGGCTTCATTAGCATAAGCGGGGAGCCACCATTTTTAAATCCCCGCTGCTTCGAACTCCGTGCAGCGCGGCTACACGGGGCTCGAACTAGGTAGTTCGGACTAGGGTGCCTATTCCGAACTACCGGTACACCTCGTTTCACGAGGAGTACCGGTAGTTCGGAATAGGAACCTAGTACGAACTACCTAGTTCGAGCCCCGTGTAGCCGCGCTGCACGGGGTTCGAACCAGCGGGGATTTAAAAATGGTGGCTCCCCGCTTATGCTAATGAAGCCCGGGAAATTCAAATCCCGGGCTTCATTAGCAAGTGCGGTATGCATACATTACCCCGCTAGTTCGAACTAGCGGGGTAGTGTAGACATACCCAATGATACCTGCCCAGCCTCCTTGCCTTCACTCTCACCGACTGGAACAATTATAGATGGAATTTTCAAAAGGTCCTAAGGGATTTAGGTTCTCATTAACTTTTAGTCAATACTACCTCAGCCCATCTGAAAATTCTGCACCGTCGATAAGGCAGAAGACGGAACAGAATCTGCAGGTCACAAATCTTTGATTTTTTTTACAGTATTAGTTCAGAAGAAAATCCATACTGCTCAAACAGCAGTGACTAGGGATGTTGAAATAGTAGCTTACTTGTTTTCCCTATAAATAAATTGGATGTGCTATACTTGGAGGTTCTGAACATGGTTGATCCAAACCTAGAATATTCTCTTAATCTGTAATGTCTGCTCCTAACTTGTGTGAAACCTGCAAAATTACCCTGAATTTTCCCTTGAGTTAGCTAATTCAAGTATATGAACACAACTTACTTCCTTGTGAAGAAAAAGCATACAGGTGCTTGATCTCCAGTTTTGGTGTAGAGTGTAACACATTTAAATGCAAGATAAAAAGAACTGTGAGAAACCTGAGTCTGCATTAATGAAAGTGTTGTCACCAATTTATTGCAGCCAATGAACAGGATTAAGGTCCCAGTCCCGCAGGCTGCTCAGTATGGGTAAACTGTACCATGATCAAAGTCAATTGTGATCCATAACAATGGAGGTGTTTACTCATGCATAGCTGCTTTCAAGACTGGGGCCTACAAAGAAAAAATGAATATCTTGTTACAGTGCTTTCCCATTTTCCAACCTATCTCTAGGATTTTTCCACACCATCCTGCAGGCTCAAGGTCTACAGGTGATTAGCATGGAAGACTGCACCTTATTTTTAACATAGCTTGCACCCTCAGATAGTTTCCATTCGGGCTTGTGCTGAAATATCTTGCTACGCAGTACCCAAAGATACGTAGAATCAAAGCTAAGGTTCAATTCAGTTAACTGCTCTGAGTTTGTCACACAAGATAAACATCCATGTCACCTTTCAAACTGATTAGTTAGCACAGAGGCTTTGTGTTGAACCTCTCTTGTGTTGGGTGGTCAAAGTAGCAAAGCTCTTCCTCCAAAAGAGGAACTTTAGAGTACATATGGGCAACTATTGCAGCTCTTGGAAGCAGTTGATCAACAGCCTTCGTCAAGAGTCAGTTCTTTCACCAATACTATTTCATGTGTACATGAGCAACCTGCCAACTACTTTTTCATGTAAGTTCATCTACACCAACAACATCTGGGGACAGCTACCAAGCTCAGTCCTTCTCAGAAATTGACAAGGTCTTGAATGATGATATAAAGCTCACGGCAGTTGATGGCTCCTGTAGCTGAATTTTTCTAAGATAGCTTCTAGTTGTTTTCAGTTGCATCATGCAAGTAAAACCCACAAGTTAAATATTTTCCTCAACAGCCAACACCAGCAGCATGATTCAAATTTGGTTTACGTTGTGACATTGGATAGGTCATTAATGTGCTACAACCACTTGAAGATGGCAGCCGAAGCCAGCACTTCAACTTGCTCAGGAAACTGGCTGGTTCAGCCTAGGGTGGCAGTGCCAGGACACTTATAACATCAATCCTTACCCTTTGCTATTCAACAACAGAGAACTATTCATGGCATTCATTGATCTCACCATGGTCTTTGACTCTATCAAACGTGATGTCCTATAGAAGGCGCAGTGTAGGCACAGAAATTCATGTCCATCATCAGACTACTCAATGATGTCATGACTGCTACCATTTTGTGCACCTCAGAGGTCAAACCATTTATCATTCACACTGGTGTGAAGTGGGGCTGAATCACTGCTCCAACACCCTTATCTATTTACCTTGCTGTGCTTCTGATTCTCATCTGTGCAACGGGATGGGAGGACTGCAGAAGTCAGGGCTGGGGATGTGAGGAAGGGCTCAAGGCAAGGGGTTGGAGATGCGAAGGATGCAAGTGTCCAGGCTGGGGGTGTGAGGAAAGACCCAGGGCAGGGAGCTAGGAGAATGCAGGAGTCAGGGTTGAGGGTTTGAGGAGGTCTCAGGGCAGAGGACTGTTGGGATCAAGGCATGGGCTTGGGGTGTGTAGGGAGGAGTGTAGGGAGAAAGGTGCTATTTAGACAGGGCCAGGGGGGCTGAAGCTTTTCCTCCCAAAATCTGACTGCTAACCCCTTCATCACTTCCCTCTGCTCGCTTCCCCCCAGCCAGTAGGGAGAGAAATGTGGGCACACACGCTGTGTTGTGTGCTTTCCTCTTGCTCCCTGATAGCGATGGAAGAGAAACAACAAGCAATAACCAGTATCCAGGTAGGCACCAGGAGGGTCAGGGTTCAGAGCTGGAGCAGTCCTGCACCAGTGAAAGGCCCCTCTAACCTGCCTGGCTTCCTGTTGTTTAGTGTGGCAACCTGCAGGAGAGCCCCAGGATTTCAGGTAGGTGCAAGTCTTGCCTCCTCCTCCACCATAGTACCCCAGGTGGCCAGCTCCTTCTTGTTGGAACACCACACTGGGGTGCACCGCCTTACTTTCATCCCTGCTTGGAAGACATCATCCTCACATCAAGGGATAGCCAAAGAAGAGACGAAAGCTGTGCTCCTATGGCATGGCTCCAGGCAACTCCATGGCATGGCTACAGTTACTTAGTAGTATAGCATTTGTCCCATGAGAAGGCCTCTGTCATATTGCTGGCTAAGATCCATGACAAAAGCATCCTGCCTTTGTACACAGATCTCTGATATCTGCCATCCCGCTTGTTTTCTAGACTCTCTCTTTATAGTCGTTTATGCCACCAAAGGACATGACAGTGGAATGTACTTGGTGCAGAGTGGTTAGTGATGACAATCATTGAACACTCTCACGTCACTTACCCATCTGTCCACCAGGTTTTGATCTCCATCTGGGGCCATCTCTGCCCTGGTTTTGAACAGGACAGGGCAACTGTGCAGCCAGTG
Source organism: Pelodiscus sinensis (assembly GCF_049634645.1). Lineage (NCBI taxonomy): Eukaryota > Metazoa > Chordata > Testudines > Trionychidae > Pelodiscus > Pelodiscus sinensis. The sequence continues at coordinate 14,758,642 of NC_134720.1, forward strand.
GCTTTAAATGTTTCCCCCCCTCCCCCGCAATGACCTGAAATGCAGCCGCGGTCAACTTCAGAGACCCATCACAGATCCTTGATAAATTCCTGACATTTCAACAGTGGGCTACTGGCTTTCCATCTGGCTAACAATGATACCATCAACAAGCTGGTCACATTGCACACATTTCGATATATCCTACCGTAAAGTTGGTTTCAATCTTCTTGTTGCCTTTCAACTTCTGGTTTTGTAAAGAAGCTTCTAACTGAGGTGTCTTTTGTTCTTTTGTTAAGGACATTTATATTTTAAGAGCCTAATTAGAACTTTTTCTTTTGCTTCTTCCCATGTCATCCTCCTCCTGTCTCTCCAGCATGTGGGTATTCTGGAGAGGAGGAAGGTTTTGTTCTTTCCCATATTTGTTGTGTATTTATTATAAAAGAATTTACCCCTCCCTTTCAAGTTCTACTGGAAAATATAAGTACTGTTTATAACATGGGCAAGACTCAGCTCATGAAAACCTGTTGAAGTGAGTGGAATTTACCTTTTGACTGTCAATCCATGATGTAAAAATATGGCAACAAAAGCTGAATTTTTTCATTCCATCTTTTCACAAACTCGGCAGAAAACAAAATATATGACAGTTTTGCTTTATGGGCAAAACTTTACTCACAGCTACAGTAACCAGCCACATTACGATGCATCATTTTTAGCATCTTAACGTGTGTAACGTAGTAAGCTGACACAATCAATATTGCAGAGAGACATCTGCTGAATACCAAAATGCAGCTTTTGCCAGAGCTGACTCAGTTAATTTAAGGCCTTTTTAAAAGACTCATTTATCAAATTACTAATGCTTATAAGGAGAAAATATCAAACAAATGCTCTGACCCCAGCAGAACTGGTGCAGAAGTCTGTATCGTCTATCCACCCTACAGTTCCTTTCCACTGTGCACAAGAGTGCACTATTTTGTGAGTGCAGCTGGTAAATCCATTACTATGTGGCTCTACCAAACATTCATACCATGTCCTGGCTTGAGCAGGTGCAGTGAGTGTGATACAATTCCACTGCCCAGTTAGCATCTCTAAGGCTGTGTCCAGACTCAGGGGTTTTTTCGGGAAAAGTAGCCTTTTTCCGAAAAAACTTCACCTGCGTCTAGACTGCAGCCGCGTTCTTTCGAAATTAAATCGAAAGAACGCGGCTTTTCTTTCGACGGCGGTAAACCTCATTTCACGAGGAAGAACGCCTTCTTTCGAAAGTGCTTCTTTCGAAAGAAGGCGTTCTTGAATGTAAATAGGGCTTCTTTGAAAGAGAGCATCCAGACTCACTGGGTGCTTTCTTTCGAAAAAGCGGCTTGCTCTTTCGAAAGTTCCGCGTGCAGTCTAGACGCTCTCTTTCGAAAGAAGCTCTTTCGAAAGTATCTTTCGAAAGAGCCTCTTTCGAAAGAGACTTGCAGTCTAGACATAGCCTAACTATGCTCCTTACCCCCATGTCTCAGGAGATCTGGATGCAGAGGACAGGGCATATCAGGATCAAAAGGAAGAAAGTCTAGGGTGTTCTTCCACACTGGCAATTCTGGGTTACCGTAATGGCCCATAAAGATCATTTTAGCTTCAGCACAACTAAAGGCTGCCCAAATCAGGAGCGGGGTGCGGGGGGGAAGCATATTCATCACTGAGCATCCCTAGGCACAGTCCCTTTGCTTTTGTACCAGACATTAACTATATCAGTGCAGGCATAAATCACTACCTAAGCCTCTTATTTTCACCCACATTCTCCCTCCTCCTTTTGGTTTAACAGTCATTTCAGTAGTTCTCAGCTGAAAGGTCAACTAAATTTTTTTTTGAGGGGGGGAAAGTTTCACTGTATTAAAACCAGGCTTTTGTAGTTTTCCAGAAAGCACAGGAAAACAAAAGGTTTCTTTCCAAGTTCACAAGAGTCCAGATTAATTTGCATGCTGTTAACACCTTTTATTCACCATGTTGTAAAAAAATAAATCTGAAGAGGATGTTTCTAATGAGAGGAAGTTTTGGTAAAGACTAGTTAAATGTTTCTAAATCTGAATGAAAGATTCTACTGAAAAGGGAAAGGTTAATTAAACTGTATATGAAATAATAAAGGCTTTGAAAGATTTTAGTCTGGTGTAGCAGCATTTGCTATATTTAAACCCATATGTAGCATGCCCTTCTTTTAGGGTTTAATGTGTAGCCATTATTTTCAATAAATTTTTGTAACATGCCATTAATAGTTAAAAAGTGCCCAACCTTTGCATGGCTAGCTAATTAAATTCATTTTATAATAGGGATTCCTGGACAAAAAGGAAGGTGGGGGGATATGAGCCCTATTCCATCTGTGGGCAAAACGTCTGTGTGAAAAATGGAACAAAATCCCCATTTCCTTAAAGCAATTGCAAATCCTGTTGTAAAATGGTGGTGATGCATCTGTGATATTTTCTCATGACTGTAGCACCAGCTGAATTACTTTACATAACCTATCCATGCTTTTATCAAAAGGGAAGAAAATAACCCTCTGAACTTTATTGCTGACAGTGTCTCCCTCGCTCATATGAATCACTGTCATGCTTGTTCTTGCATCACAGCTGTTGAGTGGGATTAGCAGTGGGGATGGGCAAACCTCAACAAGTTCAGAGATTTGCATCACTTCAGAGGTGCTTCTTAAGCTGTTGCTTATATGAATTATCTGAACCTTTATAAAACTCCCACCAGGCCCACATGAACTCTGTATGGCTTCTCTTGGGGTCAGGACAGGTATTGGACAGGCAGCCTCTTCTAGAGGCTCATGGAGTTCTCTCTTCCTCTTTGAGCCTGTTGTTGTTTATATTTTCTTTAATAAATGTGTCCTGTTTAAGGTCTGTGGTTCCATGTATGTCAAGACAAGTACAGGACTATGCAGCACTGTGCAGTGAGAGACTCTGCTTCACACTGTCCAAGAAATTAAGGAACCAGCTGATTAGTATCTTATACAAGAAACAGAAAAATATCAAGAATGACATCTCTAACCTAGAGAATCTCATCTCAAGACAAACATCCACACCGACTAACACCTTATAAGACTTTTGTTCCACCAGACAAGAAATCTAATATACACACTTTTTATTCCCTACAACAAAGAAAAGACAATAAGCTCTCCAAACTGCTCCACACCACAGGCTACAACAGCAACTACCTGAACCCACTGGATAATATTGTTAACCTCTCTAGCTACAAACTCAACCCAGCAGAAGAGTCTGTTTTATCCCAGGGTCTCTCTTTCTGTCCCACCTCCCCCACAAACTGGATTTAATTTTGTGATGTCCTTGAGGCTTTCTTTCACCGCCTCCGCCTACGAGAATATTTCCAAAGTACCAATGAACATCAGTCTGACCAACCAGATCCCCCCTATCAACACCAAAAGAAAAATAATTCTATATGGACTCCCCCCGACAGTCGGAAATACAATCTGGACTTCTATATACAAAGCTTCCGCAACAATGCACAGACTGACATTATTCACAAACGGCAACAAGCGATATACAATCTCAGCTGCACTGAACACTATGCTATCCAGAGTCTTAAAAACAACCTGGACGTTATAATCAAACCAGCTGACAAAGGGGGTGCTGTGGTCATTATGAATAAGTCCAACTATGACCAGGAGGCAACAAGACAACTCTCCAAAACCACATTAAACAGACCTCTCTTCTCTAATCCCACTTCAGAATACCAAAGGAAACTACACCGTCTCCTTAAAGAACTCCCTACATCTACTCTCTTCTCAAACCCTACATAACCGACACTCCCAGCTATCTCCGAGACACTACTGACTTCCTGAGAAAACTACAAAACATCGATAACCTCCCTGATAACACCATCCTTGCTACCATGGATGTAGAAGCTCTATACACCAATATCCCACATGAAGATGGATTACAAACAATTAGAAGCACTATCCCAGAAGATACCACTGCCAATCTGGTAGCAGACCTATGTAACTTTGTTCTCACTCACAATTATTTCCAATTTGAGGACAACTTATATCTCCAGATCAGCGGCACAGCCATGGGTACCTGCATGGCCCCACAGTACGCTAACATCTTTATGGCTGACTTAGAACAACATTTCCTTGGATCCCGTCCCCCTTTACTGCTTCTCTACTTATGCTACATTGATGACATCTTTATGATCTGGACCCATGGCCAAGAAACACTGGAGACATTCCACAGAGACTTTAACAACCTACACCCCACCATCAATCTCAGCCTAGACCTTTCTACATGAGAGATCCATTTCCTGGACACCACAGTACAAATCACCAATTGTAAATTAGAAACCACTCTCTACCAAAAACCCACGGACTCATACAGTTACCTACATTCCGCCAGCTCCCATCCAGAACACGCCATACGATCCATCATCTATAGCCAAGCCCTTCGATACAACCGCATCTGCTCTAATCCCACTGACAGAGACCAGAAACTTCAGGATCTCTACCAAGCATTTATAAACCTCAATTACCCACCGGGAGAAATAAAAAAAAAACAAATTGAAAGAACCAGACGAATACCCAGAAACCATCAAGACAGATCGAAGAAAACCAACAACAGAACACCACTTGTCATCACGTATAGCCCCCAACTTAAACCCATCCAACACATTATCAATAAACTACAACCTATACTGGAACAGGATACTACACTCTGAGAGGCTCTGGGAGACAGACCCATAGTCTCCTAGGGTATGTCTACACTACAGCGCTAATTCGAACTAACTTAGTTCGAATTAGTTAATTCGAACTAAGCTAATTCAAACTAACGCATCTAGAACTAAAAACTAGTTCGAATTAGCGTTTTGCCAATTCCAACTAGCAAGTCCACATTGAGTGGACCCTGAACAGGGCTTAAGGATGGCCGGAAGCAGTGCCGGCAGGGCATCAGAGGAGGACTTAGAGCGTGGAGATGCTGTCTCAGGCTAGCCGAGGGCTGCGCTTAAAGGGTCCCGACCCCCACCCCGGACAGACAGTTCTAAGGGGTGCCCCGCTTGCAAAGCAGTCCTGGCTTGGATTGCCCGGAGTAGCCACACTGGGCACATCACACCACTCAGCCATCAGCCCGGCTGCACTTGCCGCAGGCTGCCATCTGGGGAGAGGGGGTAATTGGGGGGCTGCAGGAGAGCTTCCACCCCCAGAAGCCCGCAGAGCCAGCCCAGTCCTCCCCATCGAGGGCTCGTACCCCATTCCTCCCTCACCTCCTTCCACTTACCCTTCCCTAGCCCCCCTTCTTATTGATGTACAAAATAAAGATAACGTTTCTTCCAACATTGACTCTGTCTTTATTGAACAAAACTGGGGGAGACTGGGACAAGGAGGTGGGAGAGGGGAAGAGAAAGGCTGGGCGAGGGGAGGGCAACTAACATGATCAGGGGTTGGGAACAGGTCCCAGATGAAGAGAGGCTACAGAGAATGGGACTGTTCAGCTTAGAAAAGAGGAGATGGAGCGGGGACAGGATAGAGGTCTCTAAAAGCAGGGGTTGGGTGGAGAGGGTGCATTCAGAAAAGTTCTTCCTGAGTTCCCATAAAGAAGGACTAGAGGACACCAAAGGAAAGGAATGGGTAGCAGGCTTCAAACTAGTAAGAGAAAGTTGTTGTTCTTGACAAAGCAAATAGTTAACCTGCGGAACTCCTTGCTGCAGGAGGCTGTGAAGGCTACAACTAGAACAGAGTTGAAAGGGAAGTGAGATCAAGTCATGGAGGTTGGGTCCATGGAGCAGTCTTAGCCAGGGGGTAGGAGTGGTGTCCCTGCCCAAAGTTTGTGGAAGGCTGGAGAGGGATGGCACGAGACAAATGACTTGGTCTCTGTCTTCGGTCCATCCCCTCCAGGGTCCCTAGGGTTGGCCGCTGTCAGCAGACAGGCTACTGGGCTAGATGGACCTTTGGTCTGACCCAGGACGGCCATTGTCAGCTCAGGGCTCAGGGTCGGGGGTCTCGGTGGACCCCCTTGATTTTCATGCCAACCTGCTCCTGGGTGGCCAGGCTGGCAGCTCTCCTGCCGTAGACGGCCACTTTCCTGTGCCTAGTGCGGAGATCGTGGATGAGGTCCACGATGTCCGCACTAGCCCAGGAAGCTGCCCGCCTCTTGCGGTCACGGGCAAGCTCCCGGGAGCCACCAGCCTGATCCCGGGAAGAGGGGGTGGGCTGAGGGACATCGGGTGGGTGGCCCTGTGCCGTGCCAGGTGCAGGGTCTTCTGGCTGGGTGCTGGCAGGCTTGCACCTGGCACGGGCACCGTAGCCAGCCCGTGCCCCTTTAAGGGGTCCAGGGCCGGGAGGGGGGCATAGAGTTTCCCTGGTGTTGGCCAGAGTGGCCACCAGGGAAACCTGGGGAGGGCTAGCCTCCCACTAGTTCGAATTAAGGGGCTACACACCCCTTAATTCGAACTAGTAAGTTCGAACTAGGCTTAATCCTCATAAAATGAGGTTTTCCTAGTTCGAACTAAGCGCTCCGCTAGTTAGATTCAAATTCGAACTAGCGGAGCGCTAGTGTAGCGGCTATGAATGTTAGTTCGAACTAACGTCCGTTAGTTTGAACTAACATTGTAGTGTAGACATACCCCTGTAGACAACCACCTAACCTCAGGATGATTCTTACCAACAACTACAGGACAAACCACACTAATACCAACCCTGGAACTTTCCCTTGCAACAAACCCCGTTGCCAGCTTTGTCCACATATTTACTCTGCTGACACCATCATTGGATCTAACCATTCCAGTTATAAGATCAAGAACACATATTCCTGCTCATCCAGAAATATAGTTTATGCCAGTGTCCATCTGTTATGTATATTGGACATACGTCTCAGACACTTCGCTAAAGAATCAATGCACACAAAACAGACATCAGACAGTTTCACAAAGAAAAAACAGTTTCTTGCCATTTCAACCAGCCTGGGCATTGTCTCAATGACCTTACTACCTGCATCCTGCTTCAAAGAGGCTTTAACACAATACTTCAAAGAGAAGTCTCTGAACTGTCATTCATGCTTAAATTTGATACTTTACGAATGGGTCTTAACAAAGATGCTAATGATTGCACCCATTACAAAGATAGCTTCCCCAATTATCATCTCTAATATCATTACTTCATGGACATTAACCCCCCCCCCCAATCCACTCTGTGTTCTAAAATCTGATTTGTCTATTTTATATGTGTTCACTTTTTTTTGTTTGTATCCCTTTGGTATATACGGCCATGCCAATTTTTTTCCACAGTTTGATCTGAGGAAGTGGGCCAGAGCCCACGAAAGCTCACCACTTAATAAACCATCTTGTTAGTCTTTAAAGTGCTGCATAGTCCTGTCTTTTGTTTCAGCTACCCCAGACTAACACGGCTACATCTCTATTACTATAAGACAAATACAATCTACCATAATACGAAGCTGGAAGTCTCCTTTTGTCTATATCAGCAAAAGCACATATATATAAAATTTACTTCTGATTATTAAACATCTGAATTTGAAAATTTTGTTCAAGTTTGGTTTGTGGCCAATTATTCAAGTTCAGGAGAGTTTTATAAGTCTACAAACTTTTAAATCTATTAAAACTATTAAAATCAACCTGAAATGATGGGTCTTTTGAAGTCATTCTGTATTAGTTAGCCATATATGCAACATAGAAGTAGGGTAAAATTTTCAAAAGTGCTTAAGTTGACTAAGGCTTAAATCCCATTAATTTTCAACAGGACTTAGCAAAATGCAGGACAATGTAGCACTTTAAAGACTAACAAGATAGTTTATTAGATGATGAGCTTTCGTGGGCCAGACCCACTTCCTCAGATCAAATAGTGGAAGAAAATAGTCACAACCATATATACCAAAGGATACAATTAAAAAAAATGAACACATATGAAAAGGACAAATCACATTTCAGAACAGGAGGGGGATGCAGGGGAGGGGGGAAAGGAAGGAAGGTAAGAGTCTGTGAATTGATGATATTAGAGGTGGGGAGAGTGGGATGTTTGTGAGTTAATGGTATTAGAGGTGATAATTGGGGAAGCTATCTTGGTAATGGATAAGATAGGTCAAGTGTTTGTTCAATCCTCTTTGGAGAGTGTCAAATTTTAACATGAATGACAGTTCAGAGGATGCCCTTTCAAGTGCAGACGTAAAAGTGAAATGTGATTTGTCCTTTTCATATGTGTTCATTTTTTTTAATTGTATCCTTTGGTATATATGGTTGTGACTATTTTCTTCCACTATTTGATCTGAGGAAGTGGGTCTGGCCCACGAAAGCTCATCATCTAATAAACCATCTTGTTAGTCTTTAAAGTGCTACATTGTCCTGCATTTTGCTTCAGCTACCCCAGACTAACACGGCTACATTTCTATCACTATTCAACAGGACTTAGGCACTCTTGAAAATGCTAGCCCATATTTGGAGGCAGAAAACATTTTTCAAAACTTCCAAACACATTTTTACCCAAACTAAATTTCCATCACTCCTGTAATGACTTCAGGAAGCATTTCCTGATCCTATAAATGTCAATATTTTTTCTTATCATTGGTGGTTCTGAATACACTAGTGCAAGGAGGTAAATTGTACTGCATAAGGATGTAATGCCAGACAACAGCTGAAAGGTCAATCAACAATCTTCTAAATGCTTATAGGAAACCATCACTAAGTAATACCCAATTACTGTACAGCTGATCACTGTCTGCACTACAGGTAGGTAAGCATTCTACAACTACTTTAGGTATGTATATTAACCTGTACAAAAATATTTATAATCTTGACTATATCTGTTAACCTTTATTGCATTTTCTAATGAGCTTCTCATTTTGCATCTGGGATGGGTAATTATAATGATTTTGTTTGTTCCATTATCATTCAGACTGTTGTCATTTCCATTATAAGATCCGTTATTCAGATGCTTTTTGCACTTCTGCTTTACTAAAACTGCTGCACTTACGTGTGATCATAGTCTCCAGGTTTTTCTCCCCTGCAGCTTTTCAGATTATGGTAGAAAATGAACATTGGCGAGGCTTCCACCTCGAATGTCAGTTCCAGTGACAGCTTGCTGATTGCTGAACCCAGATTGCCATTGCCTTTACCTAGATGAGGGTGGATTCACTTACGCAGAGGTAACACTCCTTAGAATTGAGCATATTTTACTAAATAACTTTGTTAGAGAAGGATGTGTTGCAATTCAGTGAATACAGCTGTAATAGAATGTAATAGCTGTACCCTTTGGTTAGAATGACTTACTCTGCTGCCTTTTATAATGCTTTTGAACTAAACTGAAGATACTGATTATATAGATAATCTCCATTAGTCTTACATTTATAATGTAATCTTAAACACACTAAAATTCCAAATGTCAGCATTTCACTCGATATAGTCAGTTCAGTCCATTAATCTAAAAACTACAAACCAAGATTTTCATAAGTGCGTGACTAATACTGCATTCTTAAATTCTTATTTACACATTTAAATAAGCAGCAGATTATTAGACATTCCAAACAGCCAGGACATCCCACTGACTCCAAGAACACCATCAAGCCAATAGCAGCTCCTGGATGATCCCTTTATATCATTATGCCATGCAAAGTATTCTGTAATAATACTGAACAGTACAAAAACAACTCGATCTTTCTTTGTCTATACTTGTAGAAGAGCTTGGTGATTTTGGATGGCTCAATTTTTGGGATGCCCAACTTGGCATTCCCTAAAGGGACTAAATTTTTGGAAAGTGCTGATCTCCTGCCCTCTGAAAATCAGGCCTTTTTGAGATATCTCATGTTAGTCATTCAAAAACTGAGGCACCTTAAATCACTCATCACTTTTAAATATTCAGGCCCCAGTGCACAGTTTAATAATCATTATTTTTTACTCTGGATTCTGCTTACTCATTCCTCTGGTATCATCTTCTATTGGCAATGTAATTTTATAGCTTTTATAATGAATGTAAAATTTTGCCGCTTTGCTAAAAAAAAAGTTTCAAAATTAAGTTTCCAATGTAGCAGTGGCAGAGAGAGAACAGATTTCTGTGGAATTGTAGGGATGAATCATAAGCATCTGCTCCTCTTCTCAGTTTGCCACACACAAATGTTACAAACATACATCCCTCAAATGGTAGCAGTGACTTTCCCACGTTACATGAGCCAAAGTTGTGCCCCTTACTTGTCTTCTTTATAAAACCAATTATATTTTACTTCCCTAGAGATTTTAAAATACCACAGCCTGCCCTATGCAGAGTTTGGATGAACTGCCAAAATTAATTTTGCGTGATGATGAGGTGACAACTGATGTACAGTGGGTTTATGAAATTGGTTTCCCTGTTAAAGTGGAGTCTTTTTTATGTCCATGGAGAAACATTCTTCTTCATTGGATACTTTTGGCATGAGTTAGTACAGTGTGCCCCTCATGACTGACACTGACGATGCTCTCATGATTTCCTTTGTGATTAGATGATCTATACTGAGTCTGGGATGGGAATATCCATGTGCCATGGCAGGTGTGCAATGCGTTCTAGTAAAGGTTCATTGCAAGGAGCAATATTAAATTAGTTTCCAGGATGACAACAAACTACAAAGTGGCCAGTTTGCTTGGCTGATGATGCTAATGAAATTAAGATACTGCAGTTGCCATTTGCAGTGGCACTTGAGTTTTGCTGTTAAGAATTGTTCTGAGAATCAGGAATTTGAGAGAGAAAAATGTTACTAGAGAGAAGAATGCAACTGGAAAATCATTAGGATCTTGTTCTAGTTCATTACTGTACCTCACTTAATGGACCCAAATTGCTCTTGAAATCATAGTCTCTTGTACTGTATCAGGTAACCTCAAACCCTGCAAAAGGAGAAATTAATTTTGCTTTTTAAAGCTAGCCCCTAATGCAGAGACCAGCAAAAGTTGCTCTTATCATTTATAGTGTAACGAGATCTCAGTACCTGAACAACCTGGCTGCAGTGGAGGTAAAACAAACAAACTAACCATAAGTGGTCAGTCTGGGAAGAGGCAAACCTGAGCTCAGCTTAATTAGTTTCATTTACTTCTGCTAACCTTCCCCTGAACATTGTCTTTGGTTTGGCAGATATAGAGTTTGGGTCCAATTGATTTGTTCAAGGTTACGCAATGTTTAATGGCACAGGTCAAGTTGGGACACAGGTCTTTTAAAAAAATTACAGGCCCTCCTGCTAGAGACTATGTCATATTGCTTCTGGCAATTAAAAAGGAATGGATAAGCAAATCTCAAAAGTTTCAGAGAAATGTTAAGTCTAGATCTGAATTTCTGTATCTGTCCGGTTGGCAATAGACTCTAGCTATGGAATTTGGATCAAATTTAAATTCCTAATTTTCATTTTCCCTTTAGCTTTTCAGTTTATAACCAGGCTTTAGTTCAAGCACACTCGCAGTTTGCAGTTTACATTTAGTTTGGCTGAGCCTCCAAAACTCTGTATGCCTATTTGAACTCTCTCAACCATTTAATACTTACATTTTTAAGAACCTGGTTTACCTTGTTCTCAGTAAAGCCACTGAGAAATGTGCTTCCAAATTTGGAGGCCTACAAGATGTTGCTGGGTGTACAAAATTCAGTGGCACTGTTCACCATTAGATGTATATTGGTGTAAATCCATTGAAATGAGAGTTTAGTGATAAAGTGCCAAATCAGGCTTAGTATCTTTAGTCATAACATCTTCAGCAATTACACTACTGAGATCAACATTTGCTTAACTAAAGGGAATGCACAGGAATAAAAAAAGAAAGGATTTTTAACACTAGTTATAATTTCACAGAGTTGTTTGTCTAATTTCATTAAGTAATGAGGCCTAAACCATGTTAGATGTTGAAAAGATAAAAGTTCATACAGTTTTTACCAAAATAGATTTATCAAAACACAGAGTTTTAGCAACAGATCAATGTGCATTCCCTTTAGGGAACATCACTGGTTGTCTATGTGTGGAATTAGACAGGAATTTTACAGAAATATAGCTACTTTGGAGATAAGACACCATGATCAAAATCACAGAAAGTCGGCTAAATAATTTTTAAAGATTGAGCCTAAGATAATAGGTGGATTGGAAAGGATTTTGATTTGGTATCCTCCAAACAAATCCATCAGTGTTTCCCATTTCCTCTAAAAACCTTTAAATTAGATTAATAGACAAGATCTGTGTTATGTCTAACCCAATCTTCAATTTGCTCTCCCTGGGAAAAAACTGTTAACGTGAATAAGTTTTACAGTATTTGCAGCATATTTTGCCTAAGTTGCTTCCTCTCAAGTTCTTAGTACTAATTGGTTCAAATATCTACAACGTGTATTTACTCTCCTGCAAGATTTAGAGATTTACAAACATGAGAATACCACAGATTGTTCCTTTGGACAATTATATCACATTTTAGAATACATTTGTTGGCTTCTTCCATTTAAAATATTTGACAGTTAAACATAGCTATGCATTAAAAATCCCTGTATCCATATACTTTGTGAAAGTCACTTCAGTGAGAAAAACATTGATAGGATAATACATTTACATGATACTTATATTTTTCAAAAACATCTGAAGAAGTGGGTTTTGCCCATGAAAGCTCATGATACCATCTATATGTTTTGTTAGTCTTTAAGGTGCTACTAGACTATTTGTTGTTTTTAAAGTTTTTCCTGTAACAGACTAACTCGGCTACCCTATGAAGCCTATATTTTGTCATTCAAAGCTACTATAATAGAAAGTATGATTAATTTCACTTAGCATCTGATACAGTCATGATTAGCTGACTCACCATCCCTAAACACGACAGCATAGTTCAGTACCTCAACAATAGAAGAAACCAAATAGTTGGTCCAAAATCCAATTACCTTCAACAACTATGATATCTGCCAATCTGTGGGCAGAGAGTTTATTTTTATATTCACATTGCTCATTATCAGACATGCAATTCAAGGTTAATGGCTTCTGGAGTAGTTAGCAAGTCCTGTTTTTAGATTGAGAATGTTGCATGAGAATGACTGCCCTAATTAGGGTTTTCTGAAATATTTTCTTTATAAAACTTCCACGTCATGCCTGCTTGACAAAATGGACTAAATTCAGCACTATTATAAATGCAATTCCAGTGCTATCAATGCTGTTATACCCACTTAAACCAGGACTGAATTGTATCAGCCATGTTTTATATACTCAGCAGAACCTTATGAATCAAGTACAATGTCATGTTTTTTCCTAGCAGTTTCCCACAGGTGAGGAAGACTTTGGATACCAAAGGCTCAAAACTTTATACTGTGATACTGCAGATAAGTAGACATCCTGAGTATTTAATCTTAATCCTAAAGAAGAGCTTTCATGCCATTGTTCTTCACTCTTCCAAAAGGAGTAGTCAATAGCTTCACCCTGAAGCCATTGGATCACTCGTCACCTCAAATGAGGTGAGAACCTCATGCCCCCTACATCTCTCTGCTCTCTCTCCATACACTCACTCTGAGTGTCATTAACCCCTTGTGAATGGGTCTTCTGTGCCCTATTTCTCTCTCCTGTTTCCCAACACAAGGGAGGAGATGGGCCTACCAGCAGAGACTTCGTTGATCAGTTACAGAGCATAAGTTCTGAAATCACCGCACTGCGACACATAGAGGTTACGGAAAGTGAAGGTGGCACCTGACTAAATGGAAATGGGTCAGATTAGAATGAACTCTTCTAAGTAGGCCCAACACAGCCCTGAGTTCTAGAGACCTTCTCTCCTTTATTAAAGAAGGGTCACTTAGCTTTCTGGCGCAGAATGGGAATGATGGTGAAATATGTTTCATGTAGTTATTTAAAATGGAAATCTGTCTTGAAAGATAATTTGAAATAAACTGTGTAACCCCTGAAACAACACAAGGTCCTCTCCTTAGTCTTCACCTCTCAGTAGGTCACTTTTAATTTTTCAATGCTATTTCTAATGTCTCTTTATTTTCACTAGTAATATAACAAATATAAGGCAGGTATGTCATCTGTTCTCTAACAGGCTTAGGACCAGACTGTGATGCCCCAATCATGTTGAGTTGTACCTGACCACACAAGCATTCCTATTGACTCAAATGAGATTACTCATGGTGTATGGTCTCATACACCATGAGTCAGGAAATCACAACCTGGTCCTAAGCTTGGTGCAATACAGCCTCTCTCTGACTTACAAACCAGTTACGGACCAAGCAATTGGTCGTAACTCGTTTTGTTCGTAAGTCGGACCCCATAGGGTTACACGTTATTGCACTGTTTGTAAGCACAGATAGCGTTCGTAACTCGGGGTCCGCCATTTACGACAGCTTCGGTCATAACTGCGAACGGTCCTAAGTTGACCATTCGCAACTCAGGAACCGGCTGTACTACCAACTTAAAATGGTTTAACATTGGGAAACAGCTATATAAATCTTCAAATTCTCTATCAACACAGTTTTGTTGGATTTACCTTGGAAATTTTAGCACAGATTAAATGTTTCACCTTATCTGATTTAGCATTCCTTTGATGAAGATATTTTGACTTCAAACAGTGTTAATCAAATGTTCATTATCTGTTAAGTATATTCATTTAACAATGTTGTATCTTAATCCACTCATGATTTAAAATTAACTACTATATTTTATTGCAATATGTCATTGTGATCTTATAACAGCAACTTTCCCTCTTATATTAATCTTTGGAAGGACAGTAACCAAACGATAGTGTTTAATTTTTATAAATATTCTTTATACTCCATATAGTTTATGTAACTTTAATCTATTCCATTTCATTATACAAGTTGTATACAAGTAATCTATTCTTTTTTATACACGTTTTATTTCCACCAGGCTATTGTATCAGGTAAAACACATATACAATATATATTTTGAGAAGTTTACATTTATACTTCAATTTTAACCAACCTACAAAGAGAAAAAGGGATAATTCCTGAATTAAAGTACAGCAGGATGGAACCCTTGCCCTATTGATATCAATAGCAAACTGTTATGGGGTTCAGTGCTGCCAGCATTTCAGTTCAATAATCTTCTGTTTTTCAGTCTGAAATAAAATATGTGTAAAGTACAGGAGCAGACCATGCTTACTTTGTCAGAGATTCAGGCCTATAATCACTACTGATTACTTATTATTATTTAAATCTGTATTTGATGGGTGTGGCCATTACCCAGTTTTTGGAAAAGTCACTGAACATGTCTGATTTGTGTGTGCAAAACGAGGAAAGTAATTCTTATCTACCTCCTAGACTTACAGAATCAGACTCTGGTTATGAAAATTAGGCATCAGCTCATCACTGAGAGATATTTGCTGGCTATATATTTCTTATGATTGTGGTGAGCCTAGTTTCAAATATACTGAGCAATGGGCTACCACTACTTCCTTTGGGAGACTATTTGAGAGGCTAATTCATCACCAGATAAATAGTTTCTCTGATAATAAACGAATATTTTCCCTTTCTTAATTCCATCTGATTATTCTTAGATTGTGAGACTTTGTTAATTAATATTTGTACAGAGCTTTGAGAGCCTTGATAAAAGTGTAACATGAAAGTGAAACATCATTACTCAAGAAATAACATGCCGAAAAATCTCATGATACCCAGACTGTGCTTTTGTGTTTGCTCTTAACTAAAAACCATCCTTTTAAACCTCTCCCACTCCTAGGGGGAAAAAACAGATTTTGGTTAGTTCACCCTTTTTCTTTTTTTTTTTTCTAAACTCAGGGTACTCTGTGACAGTCACACACAGCTGCATCAGATTCAGCACGTGACTTTAATTGTACTGCACAATGTAGTGTGACATGAACAATTCACTCTGGTATGCTATACAAAGGAATAACACAATGTAGCTCTCTGGCAAAGTGTAAATTAGGGTTCTCAGAGTATGATTATGGAAACTGTGGACTTCAGATAGTCATTGCACAGCAGGGCTAGAATCTGAGCTCAGGAATAAGCCATGTAGTTTGGCCATGTTTGTGACTGTGCTGAATTTTTCTTGATGGTGTCCAAATAAAGTTTTAAAATGTTGTTACAAACCAGCTCTGGTAGACTTCAGAAGGTTTACTTGAAAGTTTAGGATTTTAAAAGTGCTAAAATTTTGCCAGGTCACAAATACCTTTGGGTTTCTGATTAATTTTCTCTTTTCCCTAACAATATGCCTATACTTAGTCTGCCACAGGTTGAACTAGAGCTGCATTTTCAGCAGACACCCCAGATTTCCTTTGATTGATTTCTCTCCATTTGTATATATTTTATTTTAAACCAAAAGTATGAAACCAGATTATATTAGCTAATTTTCCCCTAATATTTCTAAAACTTCAAAGGGAGCACTTTCATTTAGCACTTTGAAAGAGGTGGTAATTGGCTGTCTTTTGCCTGATAGACTAGAGCAGTTATTTTGCACCCAGTCTGAAATATATTTGAACAATTCAGCTCGTGTGATAATTACAGGCTGCTTGTCAGGTGGTTTTTGTTTTGTTTTTGTGAATAAAAATAGGGTTTCATTACCTGGCTTTTGCTGCCTATGGTCCTTGTTAAATATTTAATGCACTGTGATCTCTGTATAAGACACAGTGCTTTTGCTCTGGAGTCCAGTGTAATATTGCAGCTTAAATGTTATTGAATTCAGGATCACTAATTCCTTTAATCTGGTTTTTAAAACCTATGTACGAACTGTGAGAGAAAAAAAACTGAACAGCTCCATGTTTACTTAATTCTAAATAACAAGAGTTCAAACCATATAAAGGAATATATCAGAGATGAGACAAAAGCACATTGCCAAAGCTTCACCCATAGAGTTTGGAGGAACTTAAATTTTTGATTCCCTGGATCTAAACTCAATCTAATGATTTGGGTTTCAAGTTGGCCCCAAATCCAGAGAGGGTCTATTTGCTAGTTCTGATTTAGATAAAGCTCAATTTTTCATTCTTCCAGTGTTTAAGAGGAAGATGTCCATCATCGGGAGACATATCAAGGGAGCAAATAAAGTAAGCAACATGATGTAATCCAAACAGAATCCTTAATTAAACTTGAGCCTTAACCACCTTAGGCTAAACCACCCAAACTAAAAGGCAGGGAAATCCTACTCCACTGACTGTAAGAGGGACACCTTCTTAGGCAATTGCTATATGGACCTGCATGTTCAGTGGTTAGTGTTAGGGGAAATGAGCCTCTTGGTGTATTGTCATTTCTTACATTTCTCCCAAAGATGAAGTTTATGAGAAACATTTTCTCTTTATCGTATGATTGACACCAAGCACCACCCACAATTCCTTTCCTAGTTATTGAACTTTTACATATACCCTCCCTCCAATTTATAGAATACCCATTACAAAACACTCACATTTAATTACAACCATACTGCTTTTAATATAATTTTACTTAACCCTATCTTCATACATGGCCCATATTTTAATGTCATAGTACACAACTCTGTACCTCTTTTACCAGCTCTGGCACAGAGTATCACGTGATCCATTGTATAATTACAAGAGAGGATCCCAGTCATGCAGAGTTTGGATCCAAATTTAAATTTATCCGCAATTCAGAGGTATTTGCATTCAGTTCTCACTTTTGGTTCATTCTACGGACAAGACATACTGTTTAGATCTGGCTCTGAACTTCCCGGACTTCAGAATAGTTTGGGTCTAGCGGTCCGTTTCAGTGTCATCTTGGATAAAAACACTGAATAAATCCTGGCTGTAATCCACCACCATACTTAGACTCTTCAGATGGGGTGTGTGGAAGTGCTTATTATTGAGCTTTTGTGATGTATTGAAAAAAACCAACAACTTGGAATTACCCTCTGTACCAGAGGTGTTAACGAATAATACTATCACACAATAGCGTCCTATTGCTTAGACCAAAAAAATAAATAAATCTGATTTCAGTTATACTGCAGTTAGGGCTGTGCTAGACTGCAAATGCAGAACATCCTCGTTTCCACAGATTTCACTGTTGTTATGATGTTTGGAATATTTTCATGTGTCCTTTTGTGTGATTTTATGTCAAAGATCCTAGATACCACTTTTTTCTAGTGGGGCTTTCTTGAATGAATTATTCACACAGTAGCCAGGGCTGAAATACATCACAATGTTCCTAACCTGCTTTGCAGCAATTAACACCAATTGTTACTGCTGGCCCTTCTATCAAGAAGATCACCCTGCGCTGAAGCTGTTTTCACTGTGCCCATGCACATGATTCATCAAAAATAAGATGTTCATATTTTATGCTCCACGATCCTAACTGAGAGAGATGTGCAGGAGTTTACAGAATTAAAATGAATTAAAAAAATCTCTCCAGCTGCTGACAAATTCTAAAAAGTATACAAAATATTTACAGGCCTCTTTGCTGTTATTAATACAACACACCCAAAAATTACATCATGGTTCTATGGCTCGCTTCCAATGGCAAAACTGCTGTTGATCCAGTGGGAGCAGGATCAAGCTCCATGGTGGTTACAGCAAAGTCTTCTGCAAGTCTACTGCCAGCCTCCAGATTGACTGAATGTGGTGGAGCAATCAAGGGAATTGTGTATTCAATACAAATAGTCATTATTTTCCATATTCACTTTGCTTGTGGACTGAACATATTGGTTAGTCATATACTACATAATGCTCTGTTGGTGTAACTGCATTGACTTCATTGGAATCAAGGAGAGACTACTGCCCATTTTTTGTAGTCTAAACAAAGAAAACTCTAAGGGTGCGTCTAGACTGGCAAGATTTTGCGCAAAAACTTGCCAGCTGTCTACACTGGCCGCTTGAATTTGCGCAAGAGCACTGACTTTGTAATGTACAAAATAAGTGCTTCTTGTGCAAATGCTTTCACGCTCCCGCTCGGGAAAGAGCCCTCTTGTGCAAGAATACTTGCGCAAGAGGGCCAGTGTAGACAGGGAAGAACTGTTTTGTGCAAAAAAGCCCTGATGGCTAAAATGGCGATCGGGGCTTTCTTCCGCAAAATTGCATCTACACTGGCCACTGATGCTTTTGCGTAAAAGCATCCGTGCCAATCTAGAAGCGCTTTTGAGGAAATACTTTTAACGGAAAAACTTTTCCGTTAAAAGTATTTCTGCAAAATCATGCCAATCTAGACGCAGCCTAAGGGTTTTCTACGTTCTTCTAACACACAATCTTTGGGACATAACTGAGTTTTTATATTCCTGCATTAAAAGGAGGAGTAAAACTGTTCAGTTCAAAATGACGAAGAATCTAGACTATTTTCACTGCAGTTTGACGGGGGGGGGGGGGTACTTTAATATACAATAGACAGTCGAATATGTCTATAATGGAATGTACGCTCAGCGTTTGAACTCAGGCTCAAGTCTAAACCCCCTTCCATCTACAGTAAAATTGTTCTAACCCCTGGCTAAGACCCCAGGTCAGAGTCTGAATCAAGCTGGGACCCAGGGTTCATGCCCTATTGCTTTGCAATATGTATGCAGACCCATTGGATTCATGCTCTGGAAGTCCACCAAAATTATCCCTCAAACCCAAAGGTCTATTTTCTTTGCCCTCTGGACAATTTAGTTTTCTCATACTGCACCACAAAGGATGAAAGCAGTGACATTTTGGGACATCACTAGGAAGTCTGAGATGTGGGTAGTTCAACTCAAGCCCCCGTATGGTTATTGGTGCACCAAACTGGGACCCAGGGTTCAACAGTCCCTAATCTGTGGTTATTAATAAATGTATATGTTTTAGTAACCTTGGGTTTCCATTGCAGGGTTGACGTACCATAGGGATCTTGACTATGACACATAGTGTACATGGATAGTATTAGATGCTGATTCAACAGAGCAAAAATTACTTTGCAATGTTTAGTTAGCTCTTTCTGTTCTTAGCTCTGCATATATACTATTTGCTGCATCACTGATCTGCCATATTTTACCTCAATAAAACAGCTCCTTCAGAGTCCTTCTCTATCTAAAGTAATAATTTCACCACCCTGTCAGTTATTAATTTACCTTTCTCTTGGGCAAAGAATAAAACCACAGAAAATTATATTGAATTACTATTTGCTACACCTCATCATGCTGTGTACACAGAAGCTTAAGATAAGACCCTAGAAAATGAATGATAGTATTGGTTTCCTCTGTGCATGGCTTTTTTAATTACATTTTCAATTTGTTTTTATTAAAGGTAGGAGATTAGTAAAAGAATGTTATAATCTGCTTCTTCTTTAGCAACTAACTGAACATACTTTCATACAAACCCCTGAGAAGAACCCTACTACAGAGCTAATGGAGAACTACAATAAGAGACGCTTCTAAGTGTTGTCGCAAAGGAATGTGGGTAATTTATACTATACTATAATTTATATATTATATAAACTAAAGTGAGGAATGGCATAACATTAATGACTTTTTGGACTATAACTACAACATAAAAAAATCCATACTGCATTGTTAATGCTTATGATAAACTCAGGATTGTAATAAGGGCAGAAATTAGTAGATTAATCTGCTTTTGTGTAAAATAAAAATTAAAAAAGACAACCAGACTTGATATGATGTATGTAACCTTCATGGGTAAGACAAACAAAGTGCTGAAAGACCTCTTTCATTTCTTCCCCCATCACTTAGAATCCAATTTTCCCTGACATAGTATATTTGGTTAAAATCACCTGCAGTATTAGTTTAATATCCAATATATCTTTTCATGGGGAACTCTGAGCTTGATCCAAAGCCCACTGAAAACCTATGGCAGCCTTTGACTCATAATCTAACATGGAAGGAGAAACTCTGACAGGTCTTTTCTAACTATAATCAGAACTTCAATGAACAATTACTCAAATGCTTGAAGTTAAGCATTGCTTAAGTGCTTTGCCGGATAATGTGAAAAAAATGGCCACTTTGTATATAGCTCATTAATGGACAGACTGTGGCTGACCCTGATATAAATGGATGGTTTTAACGAAACAAAATAGAAGGGGAGCTCACCAATTTTGGTAGTTGTCATTATTGTTGTTGATGTCATGCATTGGTAAAACATAATATCCTTTTTTTTTAAACAAAATTAGGACAAGATAAAAAATGGATCTGAAGAAAGACATAGTTATAACAGGTCCATGGATAGCCAAAGAGAAATCTAATCATATGTGCCAGGTACAGAGTTGGGAAATGACACACCCTAATCCTATAAACATCACCACTTCAGTGTAATCCTGACCATCCTAGCTAAGTCAATAGTCAAGGGTCACACGTAGTTATGAAAGGCATGGGTGACTAAAGATATGGCAGCCATCAAACATGAGGAGACGGGCAGGTTGTTCCAGAACTTCACCACTTTAATGGTTAGAAACCATCCTCTAATATCCAGGCTGAATGTGTTCATGGGTTATACCCACTGGTTTTCATGCCAACACTGTCTTTTCATTTAAATAGGTCTTCGCATTTTCTGTATTTATCTCCCAAGCTCCAATGTATTTATAATGAGCAATCATATTACCTATTAGCCTTCTTCTTGGTAGACTAAACAGTCCAAGCTCTTTTAATCTCCTTTCATAAGAAAGGCCTTTCATTTTCCTGATCATTCCAGTAGCTTGTCTCTTTACCTGTTCCAGTTTAAATTCATTTTTCTTGAATCTAAATGACCAGAATAATATCTAGTAGTCTAAATGAGATCTTATCCCAATGCCAGGCCCGCTGACAGACTGGTAATTCAAAGGTGCCCACTGCCACAAGAAACCTCTTGGAGCTGGCTAAGAGATGGGGGTGGCGTGTTCCAGCCTTGCCCCTTTAATCTGAGGCCCTGTCCCTTCCAGGAGCACAGAGCTGCCTCCCCCATTGCTTAGGGGCCTGGAGAGTCTGTCAGCTCCACTGCCAGCGTCTTACACCTTTCTATGTCTTACTGGAAATGCCCCTATAACAGGGGTAGGTAATAACTTTTGATGGGGGGACACTCCAAGAATTTGGAAAGTGGTAAAGAGCTGCACTCTTCCATATTAATGGAGGAGGGGTGGGGTCTGGGATGGAGGTTGGGGGCAGAAGGGAGCTTGCAATAAGGGATTGGGGTGCAGAAGCATGTGTGGGGTCTGGGAGATACTTGTGACCTGGGTTAGGGGACAAGGGTACAGGGGTTTGGGTTGTGACCTTGGGCATGAGGGGGTTGTGTCTTGGGGGAGGGGACTAGGGTGCAGGAGGGGGTGCAGGGGTTTGGGTTGTGATCTGGGGCAGGGGACTGGGATACAGGATCTGGGAGGGGGGTTGAGGGTTTGGGTTATGTGAGGTAGGAGGTGCAGGAGAGGAGACAAAGGGGACAGAGGTTGTGACCTAGGATGGGGGGAACTGTGATGTGAGGTAGGGGATTGGGGTTCACGATCTGGGAGGGAATATGGGGGCAGGAGGGAGGCAGAGGTTTTGGGCTACATGGGGTAGGAGGGCAAAGGGTTGAGGTGCCAGAGACAGGTTTGGAGCCTTACCTGCTTGAATCCCATCCAGCAGCCTCCTCAAGCAGACTCCTTAATTACCCCACCTGTACACTGTCTGCAGGGGCCATGTGGTTTTTGAACAGCTACAAGCCTGAGGGGAGGGGGGAAGGATGTTTCTCAAGCTACCTGTTGACAATAAGCAGGATTGTGCTGGGAGCGGGAGCAGTGTGTGAAGGCTCGCAGCTCTTGAAACAAAGCCCTGCAGCAGCTTCTCTTAGCAGTGGGGGGCAGGCAGCGAATCTGTCTGAGATTCCCCACTGCGCTTCAGGCTGGATCCAGCCAGTGGAGGGTATTTTTCCCAGGCCTGCCCTATAACCTCCAAAAAATTCCTTTTTCACAGCTAGTGGTTCATCAACACCCTGTGATAGACCCAACCCCCCACATCTTTTTTTCTCTCTGTGGTTTCTACCCAGCTTGTTGCAGAATTTCTTATTATTGGATTCTAACTGTACAACGTTGCACTTTGTAGTACTGAATTTCACTCCATTTCTGTCATTCCAGTCTTCAAAGTCGTACAGATTTTCCAATATAGTATCCCAATGCTCCTTGATTTTGACGATGGATCGCAACTTTACATTGTTAGTAAATTTCATTAACTCCTTTTTTTGTGCCAAAGTCAATAATTAAAATATTGACTAAGATTAGCCCCTACACTGATCCTTAAGGAACTCTGCTAAGTAATCTTCCTTCAGTCCAATATTTCACCTTTCAACACAACCCATTACCTTCTAGGTTACCAGAGCTTGGACATGTACACTGCAATTCTACAGCCCCACAGCCTGAGCCCAGTGGCATGGGCCTACTGTGAGTGTTTTATTGCAGTGTATACCCTTAGTGTAATAAATCCATTCAACTTCCTTTATCTAAAAACAATAAATTATTTTCTCAAAGAAGGAAATCAGGTTCATCTGGCATGATCTCCTTTGGATAAACCCATTTTTCATTACATCCCTTTGCCTTTTATGTCCATTCATTTAAATATTGTTTCCATCACAATTTGTTCTAAAGCCTTGCTTAGTATTTAAGCCAGGACAACAGATCTGCAATTGCCCACATGACTTTTTTAACGATAGGTAAGATGTTAGCTATTCTCCATTCATACACTACTTCCCCAGAATAGATAATTTATTACAAATCCTTGTTACTGATATAACCATCTCACATGACAGTTCTTTCAGTATTCTGGGATGGAAATTATCCTGTCGCCCACGTTTGAGTGCACTGAGCTCTTTTAAAGCTATACTTTTAACTCAGATGTTCACATTTCCATTTCTAGTTATTCATTTCCAGTAGCTATAATGCCTTCATGCACATGTTCCATATTATCATTCTTACTGAAAACCAAGGCAAAGTATTCATTTAGTTTTTGAACCGTACCTAGATTAGCTTTAAACTCCTTCCCATCCACACTGTATATCTGCTAAACCTTGTCCTTAGTCTCTCTCTATTTAGATAAATAAAAATCTTCTTTACATTCCATAACAAATATAACATTCTAAGAATTGTAGTATCTTGAACAATTACTACTTCTATAATACTGTATAATTATATTGTTTCACCACTCGGGCATACAAAGGTGATTGAGGACCATTATAATATTATTGCATGAAATATGGC
This sequence comes from Pelodiscus sinensis, assembly GCF_049634645.1. Classification (NCBI taxonomy): domain Eukaryota; kingdom Metazoa; phylum Chordata; order Testudines; family Trionychidae; genus Pelodiscus; species Pelodiscus sinensis. The sequence continues at coordinate 14,782,643 of NC_134720.1, forward strand.
AGTTAAAATTGCATTCACTGACCCCCATAGAGAAGAAGGACATGGCTTTGAATGTTCTGAAAGTGGTTCTTATTCATCTTTATGTTTTACTAGACTTTCATGATCAACTATCTCCATTTCATATAATACTGTATCTGTCTTTGCAGCTATTTTTCAAATCAATTTTCTTTCTTATCTTATTTATTTTGCTGGCAATTTTTGTCTATTGAATACAATGATAAGAGCATCGAGACGATGTAATGACAAAATGTAGCAACAATCACACACATTGCAAGATGGTAAACAGACGAAAGAATCCCATAAAAAAAACCCTAAAAACAGAAGACAATGTTTTAAGAAATGCATCATTTACAAGAAGAAATTAAAGAGCATGGGTGAGTTTCTCTCACTTAAATAAGGAACGTAGAACAGCCACATTGCTCCACAAAGAAGAGATTTGAAACAAATTATAAAATCATTAGGAGATCATAAACAAATTGCACCACTACAAAACTAGTTTGATGTCTCCCTTACCAGAAATCACAGCATCTAAGCCTGGCCATTGTGAGTTTACAACTAAATTTTAATGTCTTTACCTCACATTTTGAAATTTTCCTTCTTGGTGATTTTGCCTACACAGTTGGAGGGAGAGCTCTAGGACAACAACAGAAGCTAATGAGTAAGCACTGAAATCCTTGGGAAAAAAGTAAATCTAGCTGACCTAGGATTAACTGACATTTATACAGAAAGAAAAGTCACTAACAGTCATGAATACAATAATTGACTTTTTCCTATTCACATCTGCAACAATGTGGAATCAGATAATAGCTCCACAGGGGTGACTAAAAGCTCAGAACATGTCTTATTGCATGTAAAAACTGACTTTCAACAGCAAAAGAGAGCACAGGGAATTGAGATGAAAAAATAACTAAGGACATCACATGAGAGCTAGATGAATAATTTGTTCAACTAATTTTAGCTCTTTTTCTATGTGTAAATAGTATATCAACAAATAATAGCTTTTTCTTATTCATGTCTTCTTCAAAATTAGGCTTGAATAATTTCTGCATATTTTTTCAACTGCAACATGTTTGTGAGCATTTCTTCCAGAATATTCAGTACTTAATATTTACAGGCAGTCCCCGGGTTACGTACAAGATAGGGACTATAGGTTTGTTCTTAAGTTGAATCTGTATGTAAGTCGGAACTGGCTCCAGATTCAGCTGCTGCCACTGAAACTGACCAGGGGCTGACTACAGGAAGCCGGAGGCAGAGTTGCTCTGCCCCCAGCTTCCTAGAATCAGCCTGATCAGTTTCAACAGCTGCTGAATCTGGAGCCTGGGACAGAACAGCTGGGGCGCTGCCCAGTAGGTTCCCACAGGACCAACCTGGCAGCACCCCAGCTGCTCTACCCGAGGCGTCCCGCAACAAAAGCCTGGTCTGCTGGGGGGGGCGCACTAGCTGCGCCCCCTCCCCTCCCCCCAGCAGACCAGGGAGACCCGAGCAAAGCTGCACAGGCGGAGGGACCCTGCTGCCCGTGCGGCTTTGCTCCTGTCCCCCTGGTCTTCTGGGGAGAGGGGGTCCAGCAAAGCCGCTGGACCCCCCCAGTAGACCAGGGACACCCGAGCAATGCCGCCGCCTGGGCGACTTTGCTCATAAAGCCGCCCAGGCGGCGGCTTTGCTCAGGTGTCCCTGGTCTGCTGTACTGTTGAGAGGATTTGTTTTCACCCATATAAATGAAAGGAAGCAGGCAAACCAGGAACTTTCAGGTAAGAAATGCTGTCAACCAATATGTCCATGTAGTAATTTATTTGGATTTTGGATTTTGGATTAGCTTTTGTGCATAAGTACAAGAATTTCAAAGGAAAAATTGCAAATGGATCTCCATCAACCGGTACCAGGAGAACAGCAGAATTAGGGTTTATCCCAGAAAGGTAGCAGCAGAATCAGGGTTTATCCCAGAAAGGCAGCAGAATTCAAAAGTACAAAGCCCTCGCAAATCCTGTGAATAAAATGGTACAATAATTTCAAGTACATCAGCCAATGAAATTGGAGTTTGTATCTTTTTGTGTGTGTTATATGTGTGATTTGCCATGTTCTATCTCAGCCAACCTGTGATCCCTAAAATACGTGTTTTAAAATAAAATCCATATATGTTTAAATCACTTTAAACTCAATTATACACATAGGTTTGTGCTAGGTTCTCTTCGATGAGACAAAAATCCCACTGAGGTCAATGCTAATTTTGCATTTTGCTTGAATAAAGAACATAGATTCTGACTCTTTGCTTGATCTCCATGTGATAACTGATCAGGTTCAAAGGACAGAACAAAAGCCACCATACTGCACTCCTTGAAGTGCTATGATATTCTATTAGTGCAGGTTATAGTCATTGGCCATCTAGTGTACAGGCTGAATTACAATAGAATCTACCTCATATTATTCCCATTTTAAGAATGGGACCCTCAGATACAATGATACTAAGTGATTTGCCCCCACATCACAAGCAAGTCCGTGGTAGAGCAGAGAGTTAATTGAACTTCAGTTGTCCAAGTCCACAACTGATTCCCTGACCACAGGATAATTCTTCCTTGCCTATTTAACTTTCAACTAGAGCTTAACAGTCAAGCTCCAATTCAGCAAAAATTCTAAGGATATAGTAAAGGCTACAGTGGGCACAGAAATCATTTGCAGGCATGTTTTGTGAATTCTGAATGGCATTTTGATTCTGTTTCATGAACTTCTGCATGAGGCAAGATTTGTTTTTATGTAGGCTGGCAAGGTTGGGACGGCCGAAAATAAACTGCCAAACCAAGTCAAACAAATTCATTAGAAAATTGGTCTGGAATTTTCATGAATAGAAAAAGAGGGGCAGAATTTGCTGCATAAATCAAAATGAAGTATATGCCTGACTTATACAGATATTCACTTTACATGGAATAAAAAAGTGTTCTGAAGACCCAACATACTTCTTCAACTGTTTCATAACAAAGCTCCATATATGGATAAATACAAAACAAATTTTTATATGACATATGTAAACCATTAGGCTATCATGTTTTTCAATGTGTATATAACGCAGAGACAAAGGGAGGCAGAGAAAGGTTAAAAGGGTAGACTGGGACCCACCCAAGGAAAAATGGAAAGCGTGATTTAACTATGAGAATTCTGTCTCTTCTTTCTTTCTGCCTGTGGTAGGTTGATTGTGGAAAATATTATTTTTCAGATAAGAAAAGAAAAAAGAATATACAATTTACATTCACAAATGTCACCTCAAACTCCATCTAGCAGCTCAAAAACTTCCTTTAACTTACACTTTCATGTTTCAACTTCACTCTCAACTTCTTCACATTGCAGCTTCATGTACGTGCATCACACACAACAGCCAGTCAACAGACTACACAGGTCTCCCTTTCTCCAACGATCTTATCCACCTCTTCATGAATGAAAACACATACCCTTGGTTTACATGAAATGTACTGGAATGAATCATGCATTCTGCTGCAGCTCCCCTATTTATATTATTCTGTCAAGCATTAAGTCTATATTAAGTAACAACACTATAGTACTCATTTAATTGTATTGTTCATCTAGAGCAGGGGTCGGCAACCTTTCAGAAGTGGCGTGCCAAGATTTAACTTATTCACTTCTATTTACGAATCTGCATGCCCCCAAATGGAGTCCCAGTGGGTGCAAAGCCCTGAAGGGCCCCAAGCCCCCACCTATGTCCTGCGTGTGCAGGGTCTTCAGCCCCAACGCCACCTCCTCTCACCACCGTTGGGCATGGTGCATCCTAACCTGCTGCCAGGGAAGGAGCAGGGTGCTGGCCGCTCATGCACCATGAGAGCCTATCCCGCCCAGCCAGACCCCACACAGTCCAATCTGCAGCCTGCCCTGCAGGAGCAACTGAGATGGACGCCCAGCAGCAAGCGGGACTTTTCTAAAGAGGGGGACAGGGCGGTGCTTCTCCATGTGTAGCTCTGCTGCCTGGGCAGGGGGGCAGGTGAGTTTGCTTCCTTTACCTCCCTGCTTGCTCCTCAGAGCTGGTGCTGCAGCCTTGAGGCTGCCTGCTGGCCACAATGCTCCAGTGGTGGCGTGGGCTCCCTGCATGCCACTCAAAATCATTCTGCATGCCCCTTATGGCACGCGTGCTGTACATCGCTGGCCCCTGATCTAGAGAGAGAAAACTACACTACATACACCCATTAGAGCTGAAACTAAACCACTTCTGACTTCAAAGACAGAAGCTAGTGGCATAAAATGTGCAACACTGAATAGAGGGACAGATTATGGTATGGACACAATGTAACCCTTCTTATACCCACACTTTTATCTATGAAAACTGCCTTGTGATCTTTAAAGCCTAAAAGGAAGGACCTGAGTTTACAAAGCCTTTTGGGAAAGTATCATACACAGAGAAGACTTCATGTAATTTAGTTAACAAACCACAGTGGGAAGAGCTGATATTACCATGCTAAGATAGTTATTTTAAATATGTCCAGATAAAATAGTGAAAAGATGTTGTTTATTCTACTAACTTATTGATTTTGCTGATTTTTATAATGCCTGAGAGAGTTATACATTTCCATTACAAATCTACAAAATACAAATTGTGTGTCATCTGCATTATGACATATCCTACCCATATCTAGTCTATAGAGGAAGTTTGGGCTACTGGATAGGTCACTGGCACTCTACTTGACTCTGCTGTTGACATTAATCAGTTTGCCCCTGTCTTTCCCCATCTCCATTTGTTTTCACTATCTTTGGGGCACAGACAGGACTGCTGACAGAGGAGTGAAAAGGAGCAATTACCCTTGGGCCCAATGTTTCAAAGGGGTCCGAGGCACCTGACCACCACTGCTGCTTCTGGGCAGAGATTATTGTTTCTGACTACTTGTTTGCAGATCACTTAACATGAAGGGCACCAATCTCTTGTTGGACATGTAATAACTATCATAGAATCATAGAATTCTAGATCTGGAAGGGACTTCAAAAGGTCATCATGCCCAGACCCCTGCTCTCACGGCAGGACCAAACACCATCTAGAAAGATCATCCGTGATAGATGTCTATCCAACCTGCTCTTAAATATCTCCAGTGATGGAAATTTCACAACCCCCCTGGGCAATTTATTCCAGTGTTTGACTACCCTGACAGTTAAGAACTTTTTCCTAATGTCCAACCTAAACCTCCCTTGCTGCAGTTTAAGCCCATTGCTTCTTGTTCTATCCTCAGAGGCCAAGATGAACAAGTTTTCTGTCTCCTCCTTATGACACTCTTTTAGATACCTGAAAACTGCTATCATGTCCCCCCTCAGTCTTCTCTTTTCTAAACTAAACAAACCCAATTCTTTCAGCTTTCCTTCATAGGTCATGTTCTCTAGACTTTTAATCATTCTTGTTGCTCTTATTTGGACCCTCTCCAATTTCTCCATATCTTTCTTGGAATGCGGTGCCCAGAACTGAACTCAATACTCCAACTGAGGCCTAACCAGCACAGAGTAGAGCTGAAGAATGACTTCTCGTGTCTTGTTCACAACATACCTGTTAATGCATTCCAGAATCATGTTTGCTTCTTTTACAACAGCATCATGCTGCTGACTCATATTCAGCTTGTGGTCCACTATAACCCCTAGATCCCTTTCTGCCATACTCCCTCCCAGACAGTCGCTTCCCATTCTGTATGTGTGAAACTGATTGTTCCTTCCTAAGTGGAGCACTTTACATTTGTCTTTATTAAACTTCATTCTGTTTACCTCAGACCATTTCTCCATTTTGTCCAGATCATTTTGAATTATGATCCTATCCTCCAGAGTAGTCTCAACCCCTCCCAATTTGGTATAATCTGCAAACTTAGTAAGTGTACTTTCTATGCCAATATCTAAATTGTTGATGAAGATATTGAACAGAGCTGGTCCCAAAACAGACCCCTGCGGCACACCATTTGTTATACCTATCCAGCAGGATTGTGAACCATTAATAACTACTGTCTGAGTACGGTTACCCAGCCAGTTATGCACCCACCTTATAGTACCCCATCTAAGTTGTATTTGCCTAGTTTATTGATAAGAATATCATGCAAGACCGTGTCAAACGCCTTACTAAAGTCTAGGTATACCACATCCACCGCTTCTCCCTTATCCACAAGACTCGTTATCCTATCAAAGAAAGCTATCAGACTGATTTGACATGATTTATTCTTTACAAATCCATGCTGGCTGTTCCCTATCAACTTACCACCTTCCAAGTGTTTACAGATGATTTCCTTAATTACTTGCTCTATTATCTTCCCTGGCACAGAAGTTAATCTAACTGGTCTATAGTTTCCTGGGTTGTTCTTATTTCCCTTTTTATAAATGGGCACTATATTTGCCCTTTTCCAGTCTTCTGGAATCTCTCGTGTCTCCCATGATTTTCCAAAGATGATAGCTAGAGCTCAGATATATCAGCTCCTGATGGAGTATTCTAGGATGCATTTCATCAGGCCCTGGTGACTTGCAGGCATCTAACTTTTCTAGGTGATTTTTAACTTGTTCTTTTTATATTTTATCTTCTAAACCTACCCCCTCCCCACTAGCATTCACTATGTTAGGCATTCCTTCAGACTTTTCGGTGAAGACCAAAACAAAGAAGTTATTAAGCATCTCTGCCATTTCCAAGTTTCCTGTTACTGTTTCTCTCTCCTCACTGACCAGTGGGCCTACCCTGTCCTTGGTCTTCCTCTTGCTTCTAATGTATTTATAAAAAGTCTTCTTGTTTCCCTTTATTTCTGTAGCTAGTTTGAGTTCATTTTGTGCCTTTGCCTTTCTAATCTTGCCCCTGCATTCCTGTGTTGTTTATTTATATTCATTCTTTGTAATTTGTCCTACTTTTCATTTTTTATATGACTCCTTTTTATTTTTAAATCATGCAAGATCTCGTGGTTAAGCCAAGGCCGTCTTTTGCCATATTTTTATCTTTCCGACGCAGCGGAATAGCTTACTTTTGGGCCCTTAACAATGTCCCTTTGAAAAACTGCCAACTCTCCTCATTTGTTTTTCCCTTCAGTCTTGATTCCCGTGGGACCTTACCTATCAGCTCTCTTTGCTTACCAAAATCCGCCTTCCCTTCAGATGCATATAACTGTAGCTGCTGATTGATAAAGAATCTCCACAAAATTGGTAGCTATGAAAGATTCCTAAAGAAATCTTTAAAATAAAATTCTTCTTTAGGACACTTTCCCCTTTTCAATTTATTAGGTTATTATTGACTCTTTCCCATGTAGAAATAAATAATCAGAAGTCTAATAAAACAGAAGGAAACATGGAAACCCCAAAGCTACATAAACAAAAGATATAAATTCCCTGATATCCTTTGTTACACCTCAGGCACTTGGGGCCTGACCCAAAGTCTACTGAAATCCATGTGAGTCTTTAATGGGCTTTGGATAGGATCCTTAAGTTTTAAAATAAAGGAGCTGGTCCTGGTCTCATTGAAGTAAGTGACAAAATGCCACTTGGTTTCATTGGAAACAAGGGTAGGGCCCCAAATCTGTAACTATTTTTCGCTTGCAAACACAGAACAAAACAGCTTTACATTCATGATCCCATAAGCAATGTAGCTATAAATCTTCATGAAAAGTAAATACGCGTGACAAATCTCCAACCTAAAACCAGTTTTCATTTTCAACTTTCCTTTATTAAAAGGAAAGCATGGAGTATGGAACATCCAGGTCATCATATTATTTTAAAGAGCAACCCGGAAAAATTAATTTCATTCCTGTATAAACGTTCATAAAAATACAATGAAAAGAAACACAAACACTGTTTATCTTTAAGATTCAGACACTAAACTCAAATTTCCTCCTAGAAATTTTAATTAGTGATCTGGAAAATGCTTAGGCAAAATATCTGCTCCCAGTTGTCTGTTTAGGTTATATTAAATTATTTTTGTAACTAATATAATTAAAATCCTTTTAGTTCTTAATCAATATTTTATTTACATTCATTTTCCTGTAGTACTTGATTAGTTCTTTTGAACGGAGAGGGAGTAATTTATTTTCTGTTTATTATATGCCCATTTGAAGTATCTGTGCTCTCATTAATGGAAAAATCTCCCATAGCACAGAATCTACTGCCAAAATCATGAGGCACCATTTGTTTTTGGGATAACAATTTGATTTCATCACTGTTTCAACAAGAATGAGATTCATCAGTTCTGAGTTGCTCTCAGAAGCATTTCTAAATGAGAATATCTTGTACAAAACTGAAAATCAGGCAAGACATGCACACAGGCATTACATACGGGTTCATTCTCCACTGCTCTGTGCTCTGTGCCTTGTGCTATTATTTACCCTCGAAAAACAGAGACAAAAGTGATAGAAATGTAGCCGTGTTAGTCTGGGGTAGTTGAAGCAAAATGCAGGACAATGTAGCACTTTAAAGACTAACAAGATGGTTTATTAGATGATGAGCTTTCGTGGGCCAGACCCACTTCCTCAGATCAAATAGTGGAAGAAAGTAGTCACAACCATATATACCAAAGGATACAATTTAAAAAAAAACCGTTATTTGTTCATTTTTTTAATTGTATCCTTTGGTATATATGGTTGTGACTACTTTCTTCCACTATTTGATCTGAGGAAGTGGGTCTGGCCCACGAAAGCTCATCATCTAATAAACCATCTTGTTAGTCTTTAAAGTGCTACATTGTCCTGCATTTTGCAGAGACAAAAGTGAAATTAAAACTTATTGTTCCAATCTGGTAGAATTTTATACCCAAAGGTTCACTTAGGCCCAGTCCTATCATTATTGAAGTAAATCTCAAAGCTCCTATAGATTTCCAGTTTTAAGATACTTTTCCAATAACTGTTCCAATTGCTGCTGGCTAGTCACAGTTCATTTCTGAAAAATTATATTGTATCCTCCAATTATGCAAATTAAATTATTTGGTGTAAACAGTGCGCCGTGCTGCATGTATGATGTACATTTATAGAGACACAGTCACAGCTGTGAATGGAGTGATGACGACTTACACTGGCTGAGAATCTGCCTCATGGGGGTTACAGATCTCACTCAGAAAAAAGCAAATCCAAGACTTCACTGAAGCTTTGCCACCTGAAGAAGTTCAATTAATTGTATTATAAATTCTTTCATTTGAACATTTGTACTGTATTTGGGAACTAAAGCAGTAACATCAAAATGCTAGCAAAAAAGATCTTCTCAGGCCTCTTCTAGATCTATTTTTAACACCCAAGATTGGGTGAGTATGAACATACAGCTTAAACCTTCAGATCTGGATGCCTAGAATTAGATTCCTGAATCCATATTTAGACACCTAAATCAGTCCTAATTATTCAGGAGTTCTGAGTGCTCACAAATGGGAGCCACGGATGACTCATCTTTGAAAACAAAGCTTTGTTTATATAAGTCCTAAATATCAAATTAGGTGCTCACCTACAGGTACCCCACATTAAAACATTTTTGCATAAGTCTTTGAGGCAATTCTCCAGACTAACTTCTACACTTTTTGTGTTTTCTTTAATGTTTGGATAAATTCTGAGAGCAGCAAAATCTCTCAAGTTTATAACAAGGGAAGAATCCAGAATGACGTGTGCAAAAGTTTTTATTAATCTTCACCCAAAGAGAAAATTCTAGAATTGTGGCCAGATTTCCCCATACCAATAGGGTTGCCAGATTGTTTCAACAAAAATAGTGGACACACTTGACATTACACCACAATCTACATTACGTCTTATTTGAAAATACCAGACATTTATATTTTCTCAGTTTGTTTCCTGAACAGAGAGCTCAAATGCTGGACTGTCCTGTTCAGAACCGGACACCTGGCAATCCTACATACCCAAAGAGCAATGACCATAAACCTACCGTCTCCACAGGAACACACAGATGTAGTCTGAGAGCAGCCAGTTTATTCAGACCAAACTTCCAAAAAGGCTTAAAACTACCTTGTGTATACCCTAGGCCACCAGTGATTTGCCCCCTCCAGATTCTATAGCACAGTGTTATTGGTCCCACTGGTAACCATTGCCTGCCTAAAGAGTTTCTGCCTGTCCTGTCCTTCACGACTGGTTACGTGGTGGCTTGCCTATAAAAAGACATATCTTAGTTCCCCATCAATGCAGCATTGTCCAGCCCCAAAAAGTCAGGACGTGCACATAGTTGCTTTTTTAAAAAAGTGATCAGTAAAAAGTATTATTGATCATGTTGCTCTGTCCATGTTGCTGGATGAGTTGTGAACCTTTCTCTCTACCATTCATGATATATTCCTTTCCTCCCAATCCAGCATCTTGGAGTGTTTAGAGCAGGATCCTGTTGTGGATATATGTAGGATTTTTTATGTAAAATACTGTCTCAAAGAGGTAGCTGTGTTGGTTTGTATCTGCGCCTTTAAGACTAAAGATAGATAGATAGATAGATAGATAGATAGATAGATAGATAGATAGATAGATAGATAGATAGATAGATAGATAGATAGATAGATAGATCGATCTGTGGTTTCCACTCCATGCATCTGAAGAAGTGGTTTTTACCCATGAAAACTTTTGCCCAAATAAATCTGTTAGGGTATGGCTACACTAGCCACCCTAGTTCGAACGAGGGTGGCTAATGTAGTCATTCGAACTTGCAAATGAAGCCCGGGATTTAAATATCCCGGGCTTCATTTGCATGTTCCCAGGCGCTGCCATTTTTAAATGCCCAGTAGTTTGAACTACCTGCCCGTGGCTACACGCGGCACGGGCTAGGTAGTTCGACTTAACATTCTTAATTCGAACTACCATTACTTCTCATTGCAGGAGTAACGGTAGTTCGAATTAAGAGTCTTAATTCAGTGGCTAGTGTAGCCATACCCTCTGTCTTTAAGGAGCCACAGGACTCCTCATTGTTTATGTACTTATACCATATGCACAAGAGGTTATCTGATGGCCCAAAAAGCAATCAGTGGGTGTGGACTGTGTGCTTCCTTCAAATAAATAAACCTTTGTAATGCAACAGTCAGTGTTTTCTGTGCAGAATGTGGTAGCGGGGTTCTGACAACTCTTGCTGGTTTTTGACAAGCCTGGCATTTGGGTTGAAGCAATAAAGACTAGATTGTTAGAGGTTTGCAGGTGCCCAAAGATGCAAGCAGATGCCTAGTAAGATTTTTAAACTCCTATTGGGAATGAAGAGTCCATTTGCCTTTGAAAATCCTATTATGCACCCAAATACCTCTAAAAAGCTAATTTCAAGATAAAAGCTATCTTCCAGACACATTAAGGAGGGTCAAAATTGTGAAGGGCCTGGAAAGTGAAGACAGAAAGCCTGAACATGATGTAGTGAAATAGGATGAACCAGTAGCACAAAGGGAAAATGGGCTGATCTGGGCAAAGGGGGCCTGGGACAGAGATGATGATTTAGATATCCGAGTCCTAAACTGATTGAAGTAGGGGGTGATGAGAGTTTTAGGGAGGCCTGAAAGGGAACTATGCACCATAATCAAGGTGGGAGATGATGGAGGCTTAGAAATAGCATGATCTTCTGGACACAACCTCCATGCATACAGGAAGAGAGAGGGAGGAGTCAAAGAAGACTCTTAGCTCATGATCACAACAGTAAGAATAATCTGGCAAAAAATGAATATAGAATTTCCATGACATTCAGCCCATGATTTGCTGTGATGCACATATTTTACTTGTGTGGAAAGGGAAAAGGCCACAATATCAGCAGTCACTTTTCTCCTACCTTCCCCCTCCTTTAGCCCCCTGTACTCCTCCATGCCGCTCCCCAAAGAGAAAAGCCAAGTTGTGTTCAATTCTTCACACTTTATATCATACAGATAAATATTCTAATGAGTAGGTTAGGTGTAGGCAGATGTACCACTGAGTCAAGAGTAAAATCCGATTAATCTCTTTCATGAATCAGGACTGTATGTTCTTTCCAGATGGCAGCACACGCTTTTTCGATTTTCTAGTGTGGAAAGTATAGAGTGCCTCAACATAAACAAAGTATCCCATGTCTTACAGAGAACTGCATGTTTATACAGAGTTGCCAGTGGACAGAACAATTGCAAACAGTTTATAATTTTAAGTTTCTTACACTGCAAACACCCAATTCTAAAGGATTTGAAAATGGATCAGTTTAAAAAAGAACTACATTCCAACTATTTAATGCAATTCAGCAAGCTGCACTAGTGGCATGTCACTTTGTAACCCAATCTAGTGGTGATCCATTGGCCTGAGATCCTAACTGTAACTCAAATGTTTGCAAATTATATTATCTGCTTTATCTGGCTTAGTTTGCTAACACCACATCCAGATAGTGACAGCGTAAAATTTGTTTTTTAGAGGAACAAAATTAAACCCATAACAGATTACATTGGCCTTGGATATATTCTAACTTGAGCAGTGACATGTTCATTTATACCTCCATACCTTTGTCAGTTGGGATCCCTTTTTTCAGAAGGGTTGATCTCTGCAACAAAGCAGGCCATGGTACCTCCCTGCCACTCCACTGGGTTCCAGATTTGGGTAAGTTATTATAAATGACTTAGAAGAGGAATGTAGTCTAGTGAGCGAGGGCCAAGACTGTGACTTGGGTCAATTGCCTGTTCTGTCACTGATTATCCCGTGTGACATAAGTCAGTCATAGAAACAATGGAACACTAGAACTGGAAGGGACCTTGAGTGATCATTGAGTCCAGTACCCTCCCTTACGGCAGGACCAAGCACTGTCTAGATCACCCCTGTTAGAGGTCTATCCCACCCGCTCTTAAATGGAGCAGTGATGGAGATTTTACAACCTCCCTAGGCAATTTATTTCAGTGTTTAACCACCCCGACAGGAAGTTTTTCCTACTATCCAATCTAAACCTCCCATGCTGCAATTTAAGCCCATTGCTTCTTGTCCTATTCTCACAGGCCAAGGAGAACAATTTTTCTCCCTCCTTCTTGTAACACCCTTTTAGGTACTTGAAAACTGCTATCATGCCTGTCCTGCCCCCTCCCCCCAGTCTTCTCCTTTCGAAACTAAACAAACCTAATTTAAGCCCATTGTCCTCCAAAGCATGAGAATGGGCCACACACATATTGTGCAACAAGGCTGGTTTTGGTATGTGAACCCCCTCCCCCGTTAGTGTGTGACAAGGAGCCCTCCCCCATCACAGCCAGTGATCACTTTCCCTTAGCCTCATTGCCCCATATGTAAAACTGGCACATTAGTACTTCTCTCACTACCTCATGTGAGTCCTGTGGCACCTTAGAGTCTAACAGATTTATTAGGGCACTTATTAGTGTGTAAAACCCACTTCATCAGATGACTGGAGTGGAAATTATAGAGGCAGGGGTATATATATATATGTTTCTACAACAAAGACGGAAGTTACTTATCAATTATCGGACCAGTGTTAATGAAGCTAACTCTGTCTGGCTCACTCACAGCAGCTGATGGGGAGGTGTCAAGACCAAGAGAAGGAAAATTGCCTTAATAGTGAGATAAGCAATTTAAATAATTATTCAATCCTAATTTGACTGTGTCGGTTTTGCAAATGAATTGTAGCTTTGCTGTTTCTCTTTGCAATCTGGTTTTGAAGTCTGCGGCACAGACTATATGGCACACTTGAAACCTGACCTGTGCCAACCTAGAGATGTTTCTCAACCAGGGATATCAATGCAGAGTGTCAGTGGGTCTCCATAGGTGCAGGAAGTAGGGGGGCAGGGATGCTGCAGTACCCACAAGCTTTGCACCCAGCATGGCCCCATGCCTAGGGGACCCACTGCCACTGTTCCCCACACCATCTCCCTCTAAGGAATCCAGCTGCCAAACTCAGCTCCCAGCCACTGGCTCTTCTGCTGCAGTTGCCCAGAGTCCTAGCTGCCACCCACAGGTCCCAGTCACTGGTTCCTCTGCAGTTGGGCCCCCCACTGCCCCTGCTCCACCCTGCCCCACCTCTTCCCCATCTCCTCCGTAAGTGTGCCCCGTTCCCACTCCTTCCCTCCTCCCTGAGCATGAATACCAGCTGATCAGCTGATTTGTGGTGCTCTCGAAGCTCTGAGAGGGTGGGAAGAAAGTTGCCAGCATGGGGCTGCCCATGTAAGGTGAGACAGGATAGAGTTTGTAATCAGTCTCAGAGCGCCTATAGAGTTACCAATGCTGGACATGGATGTTGCCAGGTGATGAGATCTCTGATTACAGATGAAGACATTATGGTTGACCTAGGTAGCCTATCAGTAAAATGAGGATAATTATATCTGTTTTAGTCTGTCTGTCTGTCTAGGAAGATATGGGTATACAATTTCTAAGGCCTGGTCTGCACTTAAAACTTATTACTGTTATAACTGAAGTTAATGGTGTGGAAAAAACACATACACCCGACAAATACAGATAGGAAGACAAATCCTACAACCTAGATGCAACTATGCTATCAGCAGAGGGAATCTATTGGCATCGCTAATGTTGTTCATGGGGGGAGGTGTTTCTTTACCATAGGAACTCCTCCTTTTGTCAGCATACACAGCACCTACATCCCTTCTGCCATCTCTTCCTTGATCCCTTTCTTTACATTCTTTGTGAAAGTCAGACTTTAAAGATTGCTTCAAATATATTTAGGGCTCTGGATGCACTCAGACCATTTATGTTCTCACTTAAGAGAAATGTGAGATAAATTAGCTTGGGTCCTTTCACAGTATCTATTGATCTTTTCATGAGGGCAGCTCACAATACAAACATCAACAAGATAACAGATTGAATTTGAAAATAGATACCATATAGCCATTGACTAACATAGAAAGAGAGCACTTTGATTTAGTGTTCCCAAAGAAAGAAATTCTAAATGACGAGACCATGTGAATGCACCAACCCAGTCATCAGTAAAAGCCTGGAGTTGGAGGTTCAGAGGTAATGTCAACTGATGGGGAGGTGCAATATGGCACATACAGCAGGTCAAAATCATCTGTTGCCGTGCCCCTCATGTAGACGCTACACGAATGCAAAGTGGTTGTAAAACACAACCTTCAGCATAAGTAGTGAAGAATTCCAATTTGGTAGCATTTTTAACTCCCTCAGCACAGGGAGAAATGGCTACAGAAGCTATAAGGTATTAGAGAATCTAGGCCTCATACTTCAGAGCAAAGCAACAATAGGATTAAAATCCACAATAAGCACATGGCTGAAAGCGGAGGCACCTTCTTTTTAAAGTTATGTGACAGATATTCAGTTGTGATAAAGCAATCTAGCGGCTGCATTTTTAAACACACTGAATGTGGCACACTGAAACTGCACTAAAGCCCACAGAAAGATCCACAAAACATTGTTTTCATAATGGCGCCCAATCATGATTAATATATGCTGGATAATTCTCAGGGACACTTCATTCAAATGAGAAAACATATCTTATCAGCAGCTGTAATGTGCTTTTTTTCAGATCTAGACATCTAAAAAGATATATAAATATCTGCTAGGATCCTTAATGAAAATTCTACAATTTCAAACTGAATGCCAGTGAAAAGCAACTTTTTTACACCAATTGCCATGTGAAAATCATTAAAGCTTTCTGCAGTGAAAGCATTTCAAGCTTATCAGTAGGCTATCGGGTGCTATCAGTGGCAATACATGAAGGAAACTAAGCACTTTTAGGACAGCTGTGTGATATTAAACTGAAAAGGGACATCACCTGCTGAAGTTGCAAACAAATTAGAAGGATTTGTCTCCTTTCATAGTAATTGCAAAGTAGTTTTCTAAAATTCTGTGCCAGATACAGCACAAGTTACAGCTCATATAAAAATGGTAAAGTCATTAGTAAAATAAATCAACAGATAAGTATTAAAGGAAAAACCTTAGTCATACACATTGTCACTCAAGGCTTGTCTACGTAGAAAGTTACTGCACAGCAAGCCAGGATGCAAATCTACAGCACACTTGCTTGTTGCGCAATAATGACCCTTGTGAACTCTGATATAGCGTGCTCAAAGTCCCAGACTGCAGCTTGGCCTGCTACATCCTCATATGATACGCTGAAGCATGGCTATCTGGTGCTCTGTCAATTTACATCCCATCTTCATGTGCAGTAACTTACCCATGCAGACAGTTCAGTGCAGTTTTGACCCCTCTGGATATAATATTTTGTTTGCTGTAATTAAATTTTAAGGCCTAATCTAAGGATCATTAAACTCAGCAGAAAAGTTTCTCTTGACTTCAGTGGGCTTTGGATTGGATCTTTAGAGCCTTTTTTTAACAGTGGAAAATATTCTGAAAAAGACCAAAAATACTTGTCAAAACGTATCAGTCAGGGGTTGCCAATGAATATTCTAAAGTTCTCTTTCTAAGTAAACCTTCAAATGGCCCATTAACCTTAAGACTTGGTTGTGCCACCAGTCAATTTATGGTAATTAGTAATCTGTAGCATCTATGTCTAGTTCTAAGAGTCATGTTGGTTATGATTCACAGATACCTAGTCCAGAAGGGACCATTGTGATCATCTAGTCCAGGCCACATGGGGCCCGCCAAGCCACTAGATCTGGCCCATGGACACTGCGGGAAGCCCCAGGCAGGCACCCTGCTTGCCTCACCCCACCTACACGGCACTGAGAAATGTGGCTGTGGGGCGGTTTTTCTCTTAAAACTGAGTCTGGAAGGGAAGGGGGAAAGCTTTAGGAGTTGTTCCTGCCCCCAGCACAATCCCATGGGCCACTTTTGTGGCCAATGGAAGCTGCCTGTTTCAATAACAGGCAGCCATGAAGCACAAGGGGCACATGCAGGGGCAGGGCAAGCAGCAGTGTTCCTTCTAAACTGTGTGGCAGCAGGGGTGATTCATCAGCCCCGCTCATTCAGAGGCTCCGGGCTCTGTGCTGGGAGCTGACTGACAGCGCAGGGCTGACGAATCACCTGTGAAGCTGCGCTGCCCCGCAGCTTAGAGAGAACACTGGCCGGAGGGAGGCTGATTCCGGAATAGGCTGTTGCCTGGTAAGTCGCCTGGCTATACCCTGCCTCTGGTACCCCAGCCCCTTCCTTCCACAACCCTCTGCCTCCCACTCCTGCCCCCTACTCCACATACCCAAATCCTCTGCCCCCTCCTGCACCCCTACCCCCTCCCAGATCTGGCACCCCAATCCTCTGCCCCAGATCATAGTCCCCGCCTGCCCTAGCTCACAACCCAAATCTCTGTGTGACCACCACCAGGCAGATTTGAACCTGATCCCTCTGGAGCTTAGTATCGGAGCATCTACCCTCTGAGGGCACGTCCACACTACACACCTTTTTCGACAGAGACTTTTTTGAAAGATATTTTTGTAAAAGCCTCTTTCGAAAACGAGAGTCTAGGTTGCACAAAGCAGATCAAAAAATCAATCCGCTTTTTCGAAAAAGAGTGTCCAGACTGCCTGGACGCTCTGTCGAAAAAGGGTACCTGGAAGCACTTCTGCCAGGGCATGGCGGCAGCTTTTACTTCCAGGTCCTGCAGCATGCTCATTGCAGAGACACGTGCTTAAAGGGATCCTCCTGACCAGCCTTTGCTCTGCTCCTGCAGCTGGCTTGTCTACCTCCTAGAGGGACAGCAAAGCTTCTGCAGTGCTTGCTTTGAGTGCCCTGCTTTCTGGGACACCAAAGCATTTTTTTTCCTGCTTGTGTTTTGTACTTTGAATTGGTTTTTTGCCATGGAACTGGAGCTGCCCCTGGGCAAACGATGGCCCCACACTGTGATGCTGGAAGTTCTGCTGCATCATCATGATGTTTGTGGCAGAGCTGGATTCAGAGCCCAGCTTTGAGCCCCTCACTCAGGCTGCAGCCCCACTGCCCTTGCCACTGAAATAATTCCAGAGGCAAGTTTGGAGGCTGGACACCAGTTCAGACTGGTGGGACCGGCTTGTGATGGAGCAGTGGGACGATGAGGCTTGGCTCCAAAACTTCTGTATGTGGGAGCTGGCTTACTGCCACAGTGCTACTCCTGGGTGCCTGTGCCTTTAAAAGATGGTTACAGGCAGGAACAACAGAGGTGAAAGGTCTGGCAGGAGTGTCCACAAGGGCTTCTTCCTGGAGGCCTTTATTTTTTAAATAAATTCTTCCCCACATCCACACATACCTTTTTTCGACAGATCTCTGTCAAAAAATAGCATTATTCCTCGTAAAATGAGGTTTACCGCCGTTGAAAAAATTGCCATGTCCTTTCAATTTACGGTCAACAGAACGCAGTGGCAGTCTAGACGCAGGTAAAGATTTTTCGAAAAAGGCCACTTTTTTCAAAAAATCCCTGTAATCTAGTCATACCCTGAGCTAAAAGCCAGCTGGCTCCCAGCCCATATTGTAAAGACCTCTTGGTCTTAACTGTTGCTGTGGTCTAGGTGCCACTGCATGGGACAGTGAACCACACTAGGTGTGTGGGTTATACCTTCACCCCCTCCTGTACTGTATCCCAATTCCCTGCCCAACCTCCTGCACTCCAGTCCAGTGCCCCAGATCACAACTGCCTCCTTCACCCAAACTCCCTCCCTTACCACAAGCTCTCTTCTGCAGCTAATCTCCATCCCATATCCTTGCACCTCCTCCATTAATATCATGGAAGAGTGTGGCCCTCAACCACTTTCCAAATTTTTGGAGAGCACCCTGCCCCCATCAAAAATGACTGCCCACCCCTGATCTAGTCTGACCTCCTGTATAATACAGGCCATAGAACTTCCCCAGCACAATTCCTAGAGTAGATCTTTTACAGAAAACATCCTATTGATTTAAAAGTGGTCAGTGATGGAGAATTCACAATGACTTTTGGTAAAATGCTCTAGTGGCTAATTACCCTCACTGTCAAAACTGTACATTTTATTTTCAGTCTGACTTTATTAACGTCAACTCCCAGTCATGGAATAATGTTATACCTTTCTCAGTTAGCTTTAAGAGCCCATTGTTAAATGTTTGTTCCCTGTGTTGTAACTTATTGTCTCCAATCAAATCACCTCTTAACCTTCTTTTTCTTATGCTAAATCAACTGAACTCCGTGAAAGAAGGCATATTTTTAATCCTTTACTCAGTATCATAGCTCGTCTCTGAACAGTCTCTGCTCTGTCTGCTGTGGAAGATTCCCAACCAGAGACACCCCCCACAGCCATGACCAGTTCATGCAGGGAACAGCTTTGCTGCATAACCAGTGCCAAATCACCCCAATCATCTTCAAAAGAAATATTTTACACTCAAAAGAAACATTTTTATTACCCATGAGGGTTGTTCAGAGCAGAACCGCTGACTTCAACCTCATGGTCTGTTCAGCATCTCTAACCACAGGAGCAGATTTGTACTCCCCAGGATAACTCTATGATGTCAGATGGACTGTATGATACAGCCGCAGCAATTAATAAATCTAATCCAGAGACCCCTACATAATGTGCATATTAAGTATAAAATAAAGCAAGAATATTTCAAAGCAACTTGTGAAAGCATAGCAACTGGACAACTTCCAATCAAGTCAATGAATACTGATAATAGAGAGAGTTAATACAATTGCATTGCATGTAATCAATGCATTCAGCCCCCAGAACCACAAAAAGAAGGGAATTAACTCACTGTGGGTACATCTACACCACAGGGAAGCTTCAAAAGTAGTCTGAGGCAGGTTTCCCTAATGTAGACGTGCTATCTTGATTTAGAGTCCCAGGTGGCACTGAGGATAATGGCCCTGATGATGGTCTATTTTGAAATTGGAGCAGTGGAGCATCTACACATGTCTTATTTCAAAACAGTTGTTTCGGAATAGGTGTTATCCCACATGGAATGAGGTTTACAGATTTCGCAATAAGCCACCCATTATTTCAAAATTATTTCAAAATAACAGAATGGCTGTGTAAAGGCTTGCATTGTTATTTCGAAATAATGCTAGTTATCGTGAAATAATGGTGCAGTGTAGAAACACCCTATAGGACCGACTATTGAAAATACCATCAGCAGTGGATACAAAAGGAGAAATATTATGTATTTATTTAGGGTGTGTCTACGTAGCAGGGCTTTACTCAAAATAAGCTAAACAATTTGAGTTACTTTAACTGCTTATTTTGAAAGAGCTTATTGCAAAATTGGGAGCATCTACACAGCTCTCATTTTGAAATAGAGCACTCTTCCTCCACCTTCCCTTACTTCTCATATAATGAGGGTTACTGGAGTTGGAGTAAAAAGATCTCCAGCTTGACAGTATTTCAACTGTGTAGATCCAGACTAAGTTATTTTGAAATAATGTTGCTGTGTAGACATACCCTTATTGATTACAAGCGCAGATTTATTTCTTGGTCAGTTCTGGGTACGACAGATGAGGGAATGGTTGTGCTTTGCCATCTCTATCAGGGTGTCCACTAGGAAACTTCTGGGGCTACTGTAATTTCATCTTCCACTGCCATAGACTCTATTGACACATGTCTTCACTTGTCACACTGGAGATTGACATTCTGTTGTTTGATTTACTGGGTCTAGTATAGACCCAGTAAATCAAACCCTAAGGGCAGCTCCAGCTAGTGTCTGCACTCCTCACAGTAGTAAAGGAGGAGTAAAGGAAGCTGACAGGAGCATTTGCACCAGTCAGCGTCCCCCTATGGGGGTGCCGCCAAGCTTGGCTTAAGGTAAGCCAACTAGAGCTATGTACTCTACATAGCTGGAATTGTGTACATTAAGCTGACCTTCCAGGTCTAGTGTAGACCTGGCCTAAGTGCTTTGTGGCAGCAGGAATTGCTCATGCATAGATTTGCTCATGCCCTGCCCCTTCCCAACTGCCTTCTGTACCAGTCCTGGAATGCTTCTGCACTGATGCTTCTCTGAATGTAGCACAGAGCTGGTGGAGCCAGCTCTTCTGAGCTTACTATGCCAGGAAGAATTGATTATGGGGAGGTGTGACCCCCTTTATGGATCACATTAGGCCAGAACAGCAGTATCAAACTGGCCACAGGACAGAGAGGAATTCCCCAGTCCTCACACTTCACACACCTTCATAATTATGTCCATTGTAAAAAGATGTGTGGCCAGTTCTTCAGCTGGTATGAACTAGCTTTGACTAAGCTATGCTGAGGATCTGGAGTGTTATATTTTGCAGCATTATAATAATAGAATCATAGGGCTGGAAGAGACCTCAGGAAGTCATCGAGTCCAGCCCCTGCCAAAGGCAGGACCAAACCTAACTAAATCATTCCAGTCAGGGCTTTGTCAAGTTGGACTTAAAAACCTCTAGGGATAGAGATTCCACCACCTCCATAGGTAACTAATTCCAATGCTTTACCACCCTCCTAGTGAAATAGTTTTTCCTAATATCCAAATTAGGATATTGCAAAGGTGACAATTATTTCCTTTAAGATTATATGGTGATTTTTAACTTATTATTGACTATTTTTGGGTAGTTCATTCGTTTCCTTGGGGACGGGGGGAATCAAAATGCAGAAATGATCTTTAAAATGTTTGTTTGTTTCCATCTGATAAACAAATGATCACAAATGATTTCAAATGATCACGTATTTTCTTGGACTGTGCATTCTCCTTCCTAATCGTAGGAGGCTTGTTGCTCAAACTTGAACACTGGGTCATTACATGACTCTCGCTGAAAGAGAAACAGCTCTGAGTACAAATGGAGCTGCTGGAGCAGAAGTCTCCTAAAACTGTGCCACAGCCTGACTTTTCTGGTGTCTTAATTAATGCAGTTACTTTCATATCCTTTACTCTTGTTGCCTGCCACAGAATGTGTTCAGTCTAGGGCTAAGAATCATTGTAAACCAAGATGAGGAAAATAAATATCAACCCCCAATAGAAAAAAATCATGTGTGGGGAGGGAAAGATATCTATCTATCTATCTATCTAATTGTGCCATTGGTAGAATTGGTAGTTTTACACCCATTGTGCCTGGAGTAAATGATCTAATAAGTGGGAGAGCAATGGAGATTGACAAGTTCCAGTCTGCAATTAGGAATAATGGATAAAACAAGAATAGAGCTGCAAAGCTGTCACTTTCAAATATTATACAGAAAAGCATTATTCTAAGATGACTGGAATAATCATTATTCATCTTCTTATTCTGCTTAGATGTCAAAAATAAAAGCTTTATAAGACTTTACATTAAAATAATGATTGGAGAAACCAAAGGTAGGCCTTAATCTTGCTCCCATGGAAGTCAATGGGAATTTTTGAGTTTGAATTCAAGGTATGTAGCATGAGACCCTTAGTTTTGTAAATAAAATTAAACAAATAATATGAAACAGATGAAAATGCACAACGTCCTATGCTGCCATTGTTTACACTTGTATAAATACAGAGTAACATAGATTTAGACTAGTGTAAGTCACAGAAAATGTGGCCAGGTCTTCATCCTAGCTCTTTTCCTTCAAATTCATACACATTGAACTTTCTAGTGGTTACATATCTGGAAGCCAGATACTCAGTCTCAGGTAAAAGAGACCCTCAAGGCTCTCTAAAAAAAATCCAGGTTCAACCTTCTATTTCCTCTTTAAACTCATGTTGGGCTTTTAATTGCCTAGACTCAAAAGGAGAAAATGAGTATCAAGGCTGTAATTCTTTGCAGGCAGGCAGGCAGGCAGAAAGAAAGAAAGATTCCCAGATGTGCACACAATCTTTTTAATGTCTCAAGTATGAGGTTAGCAGAGACAAAATGTCTAAGGGGCAAATGGGTGCAGAATATGAAGGATCCATTACTGAGCAATGAGAAACAAAATGTACAGAACTGGATTGATCAGAAGGATGGGGGGAAAATTCCATTAGGTGATTCCTATTGGTCAGCATGAAGCAGTAATCAGAGAGAAGCACTTTAGTGGGAATATAAGAATTGCATGACAGGATACCTAGAATGATGTTTGTTGGAACCAAAGTTAGTGCCAGGGATAAGTAACCAAGCTTACAAGTGATAGAAAATCAGGTCTAGATCATCAGCTGGCATCCTTGAGATCCCAAGTTTCAGGAGCTGAGCATCTGGGCCTCAGAATATGTTAAATTATAAACACAGAGTTCTGCCCACCAGATATCTTTTTCTTTTCTCTCTCTCTCTCTCTCTCTCTCTCTCTCTCTCTCTCTCTCTCTCAGGGTGTGTCTAAACTGCAGAGTTTTTCCAGGATACCAATATCTTTTTCCAATAGAACTTTGTAGTATAGGTGCAGCCTCACAGCTCAAGACAAACTGTGAATTGCTTATAAAACTTAATAGCAGCAGGAAGGCCCAAGACACAGATAAAACAATATATAAAAGTTGCTGCACATATCTTCAGACAACACAAATTTGATGAAGGCTCACGTCTTAAAAAGTAATCAGTAGAAAGCTACAAAGTAGCATTTGCTTCATTCCTAAAGAGAAGCTATTCTGTAATTATGAATAACTCTTGCATTGATCAGTTTTCCTTTTACTGCTTGGTTTCACAATATATCAATGGTTTCACTGTAAAAAGCCATCACTACGCAGCTTCAATGTAATGCAACAGGTTAATGATATTAAAATATGTTTTCCTTTGCCCGGTGTTCTGTTTTCTTTTTTTCTTTCCTTTTTCCTGCTAGGAAAGTCTCAGTCTTTCATTGATAAACTAAAACCTAGAAGCCATTTGAAGTCCTGAAACTATTGTGAATTGTGATACAATCTGCCATGCCACTATGGAAATTCCTAGTTGCCATCACATGCATTAAACATATTTTTGCACTAGCGTCTTCCTTGATGAGATTGGGTTTATAATGTTTTTACAAGGGTAAAGTCTAATATTTCTACCTGCCCTATAATCATTTCTGGTTCATATCAATCTGTTTCAAAGAACAATGCAGCTATAATACATAACTCTTGGGAATGCTGAGATTATATAAACCGTACCATAATACTTACCATATTAAATTCAGTTTTTCAGTTTAGTTATCCACTGTCTGTTTTACTTGGCTTCAAACTAAACAAACCCCCAGTGCCAAACCCAGCAATTGGAACTGGCCACCTACAGCACCAGAGTAAGGAAATTAAAAAGTGATGTGTATTTACTCTGAGGCTAAAACCCTCAGTTCTCTAGCATGAGAACTTCATAGGTTATAAACTTCCCTGCTCTAATGTAAATTAAATGGAAATATAATGGCTTAGGATGCTGCAAAATTTGGTAAAATCGTTTCAATCACAACAGCCAACAGATACGCCACTCGTCTGATAGCAGAATTTTCTAGGCATTTTCTTGAAAAGGAAAACTTTATCTATAACCCACCAACCGTATTATAAGCCACAATGTATGCAATGCATACGATTGATCATGTGAGGAGTGGAGTTTTCAGGTCATCAGTCCTCTATTTTCATGATCTCAATGGAGACCATTATCTCAACAGCATCATGATTGAGCAAAACCTAGTTGAGCATTGCTTGGGAGCCTCCCAAGGCTTCAGTGAGTCAGCATCTGTGAAGCATATTCACAATGCAGGAGCCATGTGTATAAACAGCCCTCAGACTGAACTTTGTCAACATTCCTCTGACTACTGTAGCATGATGCAAGAATGTATCCCCTCCCCATGCCCACATACACAGAGTGACCTACACTGGTGATATTATTCTAACTCAACTGAATGTGTTCAATGAAAACGCAAACACCAATACATGAGGGAGGAGAGGTTCTCTGAGGCAGACTAGCAACACTCCTGATGTCCATTTCTTTTCAGGGAAGACAAGTACTTTTTTTCTGATGTGTCCCAGTTCTTCAGTTATTTCTCATGTCCACACAGCCCCTGGCTGCAACTCCCATTGAATGAAGGAGGGTATGAGGTGGAACGAGGTGTACAGATAGTTCGGATTAGGAAGCCTAATCCGAACTATCTAGTCCGTGCCGCGTGTAGCCGCGCGTCACAGGGTTCGCACTAGCCGGCTTTTAAAAATGGCGGCGCCGGCTTTATGCTAATGAAGCCCGGGAAATTCAAATCCTGGGCTTCATTAGCAAGTTCGGTATGCATACATTACCCCCCCTAGTTCGAACTAGGGGGGTAGTGTAGACATACCCATAGAGATTACAGAAATTTAACACAGTGTGAGAGAGACAATAATTAGACTAAAAATGGATTGTAGGATATAACAACAGAAGTAAAAGTTGTATCATATGCATTTAGGACCAGCTCAATCTCCTTCAGTGAAAGTAAGACCATCCCTCTATGCCAGAAGACAGAGGGTTTCTAAACTCTGAAGATTGATTTTTTGGGGTTTAAACCTCACATTCAACATTGTGTTTAAAATAGTTTCAAGCCCTGAGTCACACGCACACACAAATTATATAAATGTGGGGGCTGCATGGAAACACTGGTGCTTAGCTTCAGTATAGAAAAACACACTTATATTTTGCAGCTTTATTGTGTAGCTATGTTTCATGCAGCTTACTGTTCTAAATTCCTCTATAAAAAAATCAAACAAAACAGTTTAAATTGCATGTTGGTGGAGAAGGGGGAAAGTAGCATATGAAATGAAAAACAAGGTACTGTGTTTACAGTACACTGAGTGCTAGGGATAGGCAAATCAATTCAAAACAAATGAAATTTCTTCTGAACCTTAGCCAAAAATCTTTGAATTAAACCCAAATTATTTAAATGTTTAAGTAAATAATTCTCTCTCCAATCAACCATTCATTTGCTTCAATCTTGCACAATTCATTGGTGAGGCCTTACCATTTCCAGCAGTCTCTTCTAAATCTTCCCTTGTTTTCATATCTCATGCTCTCAGTGGCTGTTCAGGCACCAGTTTGGAGCTATCAGAAATCCAGGATTGCTCAGCAAAAACCTGACAAATCTATGGAAATCTCACCAAAGATAAAGGGAGCCTTGTGGAAATAGAGAGATGAAGGGCATGGCAAAGCTCAGATGCTGCATTCTGTAAAGGGTTAACAAGTCCTGGAAGGTCACAAAGGTGCTCAGGGCAGAGTAAAAACTGAAGGAGTAGGATGACCTTTCTCTCCTGGCTGGCTAAAGTGAGGAAAGATTCTGTTGCTTTATTGCTCAGTGGTTTTCAGTTGATTTGTTTTGTTTGTTTTGCTGTTTCCCAGGCTGTTTGGAGAAGGTACATTTTATCTGTTCCGATGGATATATACTTTTTTGCACCTGCCTCATTTAATTTACATATTCATGAAGCAGTGTGTGTTTTAAAGGAAAATAATGTTTCCCCACCATGAATTAAAGCTAGATCCACCCTATATTATTATACGCATGATTGTTTTGTCATAAACTCCAAGTGTGTGTCTACACAGCAAAGTTATTTTGGAATAACAGCCATTATTCCAAAATAACTATGTATCTACACAGCACTTCCATTATTTTGAAATAATTTTGAAATAATGGATGGCTTATTCTGACTTCTCTAAACTTCATTCTACACAGAATAACACCTATTCTGAAATAGCTATTTCAAAATAAGGTGTGTGTATTTGCTCCACTTCTGCTATTTCAAAATAGCCCCTCACCAGGGCCATTTTAAGTTATGCCTCCTGGGGCTCTAAATCGAGATAGCAAGTCTACATTAGGGAAGCCTGCTTTGGACTAATTTTGAGGCTTCCCTTCCTAAATAGCTTATTTCCAAATAAGCATGCAGTGTAGACGTAGTTCAAGAAACCTCTGGTAGATAATATCTGATTTCTTCTT
Source organism: Pelodiscus sinensis (assembly GCF_049634645.1). NCBI lineage: Eukaryota > Metazoa > Chordata > Testudines > Trionychidae > Pelodiscus > Pelodiscus sinensis. The sequence goes on from NC_134720.1 coordinate 14,809,179, forward strand.
ACTATTGTAATTCTAAAGACCTGCTTCTCAATTAGAAAACTAAGGTGATGATATTTAGATGAATAGTCCACAAATTGAGGGAAAATTGAATGCTGTTTTTGCACAAGTATATGCTTTATTTATTTAGAGATAAAGTTCCATCCATCAAGCCATTGGTCACTTTTTTAAAAAAAGATTTAAAATAAAAGGTGCAAATAGTATTATCTGCTCATATGGTAGACAGAGTTATCCCAGCATTAAGAGTGTTTAATGGTAACATAATAGTGCAGATGCATTTTGGAGCCAAAGTTTGGTTTAGGCCAAATATTAGCCTTAGAAATAATTCAAAATTATTTTTCAGGAGACTAATCCCCAATGTTACCAGTGCCTTTTTTCTATAAATAGTAGAGCTTGTATTGTTTTTCCTAAATTTTAGTATAAAATCTGCACTCTTTTGCACTATCTTTGCCTTTAGAATAAGGAAGAACAATTTGTTTACTCATTTCCATAGTATAAGACCCTCCGATTCATTATAAATAGGTAGGGCATTTCTATTACTCTTTTCTCAAAACCTTTTAAATATTGCAAACATCTGCTCAGACAGAGAGTACTCATCATGGGGATCTATCTATGATTTGTGATTCTAAGTTTGCCTTTTTGATTTTCTGCTTTGAAGATGGAGAATGGAGAATGTTTTTGAACTGTATTTGTATGAGATTTCAAATACCTACTTACGTAAGTCTTACCTCAGTTAAGATCCCAAACCATGGAAAAATCTGTCCTTAAAATTAGATATGGAAAAGTCCTTTACATTTGGTTCAGTATTTGTAAAAGGCATGTAACATGTTATTTAATAATAAAATGGGTTCAGACTGTTTAACAGATAATACACAGGACCTTAGAAAAAGTCCTTAAAGTGAGCAAGGTTCTATTTCTATACCTTGTCAGGTGAAACCACTCCACCAACTTAGAGAGGGAAAGGGTAGTCAGAAAAAGTAAAAAGGATGGTGTCAAATGAGGAATGTGTAAATGAAGAGATAACAGAAGTTGCTTTACAGGTCCTGAGAGACTAACCAAGAGCTGATCGTATAGGAAAGGATTCAAACTGGTATAGGAGTCTTTTTGGAGAGAATGGGGAAAGGCTGAGTGGGATGGAAGAAGTTCTGTTAAATTTGGCTAAGGTTCAGCTAAACACACAGACATTTAGGGCCTTACCAGAACAGAACTAAGAAAGCTTTTGAGGTCAGTTGACATTAGGAAGTTGCCTAATGAGGAAAGGCTTCTTTTTTCGTCTTTCTCAGCATGATGGGAAAAATTCAAGTCCTGGAAGTTATAAGTCTAGATTGCTTATAACTCACAATTATAGTCATTCTCAATTCACTTCACTGAATGCCTCTACCACTCTACTTAATGTAGAAATTGTGTCCCTGATCCAATGTCACACTTAAGCATAAAGGAACTACAGGCTAAACCTTGCCAAACTGGGACCCTCTGGTCTGATAGTTCTAGGATGTTCCAGGACCAGAGAGCCCTGGCGGCTGAGAGTCTGGTGGCAGGAGGGTTGAAGGCTGGGAGTCCTGCTAGGGCCAGCAGCTTTGCCAAGGCCAGGAGCACTGCTGGGCCTGTGGTAGCTGGGCCAGCGGTAGTGGGGCTGGCAGCCCTGCCAGGGCCAGAAGCCCTGCTGGGGTAGAGTCAGTGGGGCTGCCAACTGGACTAGCAGCAGCAGGGCCGGGAGACTCACTGGGGCAGTGGCAGTGGGACCGGTAGCAGAGGTCCAGTGGCCAGCAGTCCTCATTCTGGACTGGTCAGGTACTGACATGCTTACATTTGCACATATGCTTATGGGATTTGCTAAATTATGGCCTATAGAAGCAACACACCATCAACCAATCCACCGGTCCAGCAAATCAATGAAGCCAACAGAAGTAAATGCTATTGTTCAAACACTGGAAGTAGGGTATGTACATGTCTGTGAAATGATCACATAGAAGCACTGGCCTGAAAATAGTTCTGACTTAAAAAAAACACCCTCAGTTTTATGAATATGACTATTGTACCTAAAATGGGAATATTAAATTAAATTAAAAACAGCACATAAAGAAATTAATAAAATTAACAGGTGGTACAAAATAATATTTTAGGTTGAGAAAAAGCAGATCAAAAACTAAATAATGACTCTTCAAGCATCCAGTATAAACCTCTATTTTATTACTGACAGAATATTAATTTCATGTATTTATTAGTCCTGAATCATATCCTCCTAGTTTAAATCTGTGACCACTAATTTTCCTGAATACCATTTTAGCAGCAATAAAGAATACAATCCACATTTTCTGTAAATACTTTGTTTCACATTAAAAATAATTATCAATTCATTTACTGAAATACCAGGCTTATATTATAATAGCTAAAGAAGCTAATGCTGTCCAACAAATTTGATTTAATAAGCTGGGTATGGTCGGGACTCAGAGACCTCTACTGAAAACTCAGGGTATGTCTAGACTTCAAGGCTAATTTTGGTATCTCGAAATAGCTACCCCGTGTCCAAGGAATGCGTCCACTATTTCAAAATAATTTTCGAAATAACGGACATGCTATTCAGCATCCCTGTAAACCTCGTTCCACGAGGAATAAGGGATGTCTCAAAATAATGCTTTATTTCAAAATTTGGTGCTGTGTAGAAGCGCTAAATTTTGAAATAGCCTATTTCAAAATAAAATATTGCAAATTGCATATCTCATTTTGATTTTAGAGAGCAGTCTAGAAGTACCCTCAGTTATTACAGGAAATGGTGTTGGCAAGTCAGCAGGTGAAATTATTTCTGTGGAATAATGCCAATTATGAACCAATGTCCTGGTGGCAGGAGATATTTGTTTACAGTATGATATAAAACCCAGAACTAATTTTACTTTTGCCTAAAAAGAGGACCACAGTCCAGGTCCAAATAGATAGATTGAGATAAAAGAAAAGGATACAGGAAATATTTCCAAAGTTCTTATGTGACATAGGAGCTTAGATTCCATTTTTAAAAGTGACTCAGCCACTTAAGACTAATAGAAAGTCAATGGAACATAAGACAATTGCTCTTGACACCTAACCCAAAGTCTGGAGAAGACAATGGAAAGATAACCATTGACTTAAATGAGTTTGAATCCACCTTTTTCATCTAGACTAGGAAAGTATTTATGATTTTTTCTGAGCTCTCTCTAATCTATCATCCAACTAACAGGAACAAAAGTGGAAGCTAAGTTATTCCCTTCCCACCATGTAGAAAGTATTCTGCAGCTTCTCTATAATAATATATACTAGATCATTGCAAAGAGTAGCAAAACACATCTTTCAGACAGTGGTCTGCAGCTAGGAGCATTAGAAAAATTTGGGGGGACATTACACTTAAATTGTAATATGACACTTTCCCCCAAAGTGTTAGAAGGGTGGCTATACCTCATAAAGCTTACCTTGTATTTACTGGCAAAGAGAAAACATTTATATATTTGTTTCAAGGTATTATTGCACCAGGCTGTGTAGGCAATTATGCACTTTTAAAAACACAATCATGTACAAATAGGTAAGTAAGAATATAATATGGAGGCAGACGGGGAAGCTGAAAAACAGATGAACAAACATCCAGTTTTATGTAGTATTGGTGCATGCAATAAACCATAATATGGAAGTTTTTGTCAGCCAGCACCTTTTGCTTAAGCGGTAAATCTCTAAATTAAATTAATGGCTCCCATTCATGTTAAGTTCAGTTTAAAGGGGAATAGAAATCCATGTCTGTTTTTTACTTCTTTCCATGCACAAGAACAAGGGGTCACTAAATGAAATTAATAGGTAATAAGTTACAAACAAACAAAGGAATTACTTCTTCACACAACACAGTCAACCTATGAAACTCCTTGACAGAGGATCTTGTGAAGGCCAAGACTATAACTGGGGTAAAAAAATAATTAGATAAATCAATGGCTAATAGCCAGGATGGACTGGGATGATGTCTCTAACCACCGTTTGACAGAATCTGGAAATAGGTGACACGGGAGGGATCACTTTTGGGGCATCTAGCATTGGCTGTTGTCAAAAGATAGAATATGGAGCTAGATGGAGTGAACACAACACATAATCATCATGTGATCCCTCTCCTGTCATCCATTCCCAGACTCTGAAAACAGAAGAAAGGGACACCATTCCTACCTATCCTGGCTAATAGCTATTGATGGCCTTAGCCTCCAGGAATTTATCTAGTTCTTTTTTGAACCCAGTTAAAGTCCTAGTCTTCCAACATCCTTTCTCAAGGAATTCCACAGGTTGACTGTGCATTGTATGAAGAAAAACGTCCTTTGTTTGTTTTAAACCTGCTACCTATCATTTCATTTGGTAGCCCCTAGTTCTTACGTTATGGGAACAAATAAATAACTTTTCCTTATTCACTCTCTCCATATTTGTCATGATTTTACAGACCCTATAGTCTCTTCTTTTCTAACCTGAAAAGTCCCAGTCTTTTTAATCTCTCTTCTTATGGCCCCTGTTATCATTTTTGCAAACCCCTTATCATGATTGTTGGCCTTTTCTGAACCTTTTCCAATGCCAATATATCTTTTTTGAGATGAGGTGACCACATCTGTATGCAATATTCAAGATGCAGACTTACCATGGTTTTATATAGAGGCAATGAAATATTCTCTGTCTTATTCTCTATCCCTTTTTTAATGATTCCTAGCATTCCATTTGCTTTTTTGACTGCCACTGCACATTGAATGGATATTTTCAGAGAACTATCCACAATGACTCCGAGACCTCTCTCTTCCCTAGCTATAGCTAAGGGTACATCTAGACAGGGGGGCTATTTTGGGATACCAGAGGAATCCTGAAATAGCTACTCTGCGTCTTTTAAACACACCCATTATTTTGAAATATTTTTTTAAATAACGGATGTGCTATTTTGGCATCCCTGTAACCCTCATTCCACGAGAGTTAAGGGATGTGTCGAAATGCCATGTTATCTCAAAATTTGGCGCTGTGTAGACACGCCAAATTTTGAAATAAGCTATTTTGAAATACAACTGAAATAAGATACTCAATTTGCAAATTGCTTATCTTATTTTGAGTTTAGAGTGTTGTGTAGATGCATACCTAAATTAGTCCCCATCATACTGTAGGTATGCTTGAGATTATTTTTTCCAATGTACATTACTTTACATTTATCAACATTACAATTCATTTGACATTTTGTTGCCCAATCACTTAAGTTTTGTGAGAAATTTTTGAAACTTTACACAGTCTGCTTTGGTGTTAACTATATTGAGCAGTTTAGTATCATTTGCAAATTTTGCCATGTCACTGTTTACCCCTTTCTCCAGATCATTTATAAATAGGTTGAATAGGATTGGTCTCTCCATTCTGAAAATTTACTATTTATTCCTACCCTTTGTTTCCTATCTTTTAACCAGATATGACCTTCCCTCTCATCCCATGACAACTTAATTTACTTAAGAGCCTTTAGTGAGGGACTTTGTCAAAGGCTTTCTGGAAATCTAATTACACTATATCCACTGGATCCCTCTTGTCCACATGTCTGTTGACCGCCTCAAAGAACTCTAGTAAATTAGTAAGTCATGATTTCCCTTTACAGAAACCATATTGACTTTCCCCGCAACAAATTATGTTCCTCTATGTGTCTGACAATTTTATACTTTACTAAAGATTCAACTAATTTGCACAATACTGACATTAGAATCACTGGTCTGTAATTGCCAGGATCACCTCTAGAGCTCTTTTAAAATATTGGTGTCACATTAGCTATTTTCCAGTCATTCGGTGCAGAAGCTGATTTAAAGGATAGGTTACAAACCACAGTTAATAGTTCTGCTATTTCACATGTGAGTTCTTTCTGAACTCTTGGGTGAATGCCATCTGGTCCTGGCGACTTGTTACTGTTAAGTTCATCAATTTGTTCTAAAACCTCCTCTGATGCCTCAATCTGGGACAAGTCCTCAGATCTGTCACCTAAAAAGAATGGGTAGGGTTTGGGAATCTCCCTAACATTCTCAGCCATGAAGACTGAAGCAAAGAATTCATTTAGTTTCTCAGCAATGACTTTATCATCCTTGAGTGCTCCTTTGGCATCTCGATCATCCAGGGGCCCCACTGGTTGTTTAGCCGGCTTCCTGCTTCTGATGTACTTAAAAAACATTTTGTTATTACTTTTTGAGTTTTGGGCTAGCTGCTCTTCAAACTCCTTTTTGGCTTTTCTTATTATATTTTTATACTTAATTTGACAGAGTTTATGCGCCTTTCTATTTTCCTCACAAGGATTTAACTTCCACTTTTTAAATGAGCAGGAACAGTCTGAAAATAGTCAACTAAAAGCAAGGTGGAATGAGTTGGGACCTCTCTGTTTTAGGTAGCAACCAGTTTTGTTTCTGTTTTTGTGTTCTTGTATGTTTGGAATTCTAAAACCGAATGTAGTATTACATTGCAGCCTTCCAGGAAGAGTATTTATGTTTTTATCGGCTTCTCTGTTTGTATGCTGTGAAACATAGCGCATTGTCTCACTCATCCTGTCCCCTGGGGAGAAGTGTTTTAGTATTTTATCCTGGCAGGATTTTATTTCTGGATGCGATTTCCTTGTCTATTTGGAGGAGAGTTAGTGTTCATACTGTTCTAAGTTTTTGTTAGAGAAGACAGTGTGCCTAGCACTCAACACAACTAGAGCCAAGCATGAGCCCGAATTGTAACAGAGATGGGGAAGAGAATTCAGAACCTAAACTACAACTTCCAGAGGTACTGTGTAGGAATGTAAAAAAATAGTCAATTAGTCGACTACTTACATTTTCCTCCCCCCTCTTGCTGCCCCCTATATCAGAGGCAGCAAGGCTTAAAAGCCGGTTACCCCCAGCACCTTCTCTGCAGTGCTGCAGCTCCCCCCCCTTATGCTGCTGCCTCCACCATAGGCAGTAGTGGGGGGGGGAGACAGGGGAGGCTGCTCCATCAGCAGTCCCTCTCCATGGGGGGGGGGGGTCCCAATCCACACTTGGACAAGGGCTGCTGGACCCAGCTTGAGCTGGGACTGAGCAAGCCCAGCTCAGTCCCGGCTCGCATTGGGTTCAGGAGCTACCCCTGCTGCAGTGCTGCAGTTTAAATGTAGTAGGATCTGGGCTGTCTGCAAACCCGGCTCTTGCTATATTTAAACTGCAGAGCTGCATTGCGGGTGGCTCCTTGTGAGCACTTTCCCTTATCGACTAATCATGTAGTCAAAACAAATTGTATCGACTACACAATTATCCAATTACCCACCTCTTAACATCCTTAGTATTGTGCCATTATAGGAAAACAAAATACAAAGGTGAACTGACTTAAAATGCAGCATTTTGAAATATTAAAATGTTTCATTTCAATCACATTTCCAAAACAAAAACATTTTGCCATTTTCCAGTTGAAATTATTTGTAATATTTCATGGTATGACATTTTTTTATGTTTCAATCTTTTGTCAGATCAAAAACAAAATGCTGAAACATAAGAATTTCCTGTGGCTCAGAAATTCCAATATTTCTTTCACTCCTTCACAGTATTATATAGTTGGATACTCATGAATCTTTTATGTATGCTGATCGTCTAAATGCAAATAGTCTAGTCTAGTCATAGACAAATTGTCTAATCATAGAGCAGGCTGCTCGACAGCCAAAGAAGAACAAGAAATCTCTCTTCCTATCCCGTACCCAGTAGGATATTTCATAGTTTAATACCATTCATCCTATGCATCTTTTCCAATAATTCAGCGATTGTAATTAGAGTTAGGGTTGCCAAGGGATCACAGAGAACTAGAACAGATCTTTAAAAGTAACACAAAAATGGCTTAGAAGGTTAGTATTACTGAAAAGCCTAAGATATTCAGATTTACTTGGAGGACAGAAAGGAAATCATCACAATGGAGAATGCCTGCCCAAATATATTTTCTTCTCTAGTCTCTGATATGAGAGAACTAAATACTGCTATTATTGCCTTTTTCTCTGAAGAAGTTGTGGCTTTTTAGCTACTTGGGCATCAATAAGAGTGCTTTTTTAATATAAATGTTTATTGTCTGGCAGTAAAGGTCCAAAATTGCTCATTGATCCTGTTATAATTTGAATGCTAACTACATGAATACAACCTCGGGTGCTGATTAGATTGCACTCAGTACAACAAAGTTATGTTTATCTTCGGGGAGGGGGAAAATTCACTCAAATAATAGCTACCACAGAGGTCCTTAAAACCTGATCAAACACGAGTGACACTCAAATATGTCATCCTTGGTCACGTCTGCCAACACAGACTCAGACTGAATGCCACAACTTATCTAGGATGAACACTGAGACAGGGCATCAATTCTTGATGCTGAACAGAGCTCACTTCTCAGGCATCGGGGTGATAACAGTACCCAGCTAAGAGTCTCAAGTGCTTCCCCTAGAATCAGCAAGAAACCGGAAAGGCTTTTGACTCTCAGCAGCCCTTCTCTGACATGTAGGATCCTCTGACAACTGTGAACAAAGGAGTAAGGCCCCAAATAGGTGCTAGAAGTCCTTGCATTTAAAAAAAATCTAAAAAATATTCAATATTGAAAATACTGATGTACAGAAACTTTTTAACATTTCAGAGTGAACACTTTTGAAGGTACACTTGAGAATATAGCTGTTATAGTGAACAGGGATACCTTGAAATGAGAGGATATAAAGCATGTAAATGTAAGCTAATACTAGTGTGATGAATTTTGATCCTATGGGAATTAGGGCACTGCCTACAGTGCATGAAAGATTTCACCCATTTATCTTTATATGCACAGATTTTCCATGTGCACCCCATTGGCAGGTATGCACATTCTTCTCGGTTCTTGGGAACAAAGGAGATGTTAACTGAAAGGTCAGGGAAATTCTAAACACTGCCAAAATGTTTATTCACAGACAGGAACCAAGGAAGAAATTGTCCCTCTAAAAGCATTGCAACCAAAAAACAGAGAAGGGCCTCAAGATAAACTGCAGGTCAAATGCTACAGGTTGGACCTCCCTGGCCCAGCACCAGTGGGACCTGTGTGGTCCCGAACCAGGAGGTTTTCTGGCCCAGGGGAGGTCAGTGCTCCCCTGCTAGCTGCTGGCCCACACTCAGGCTTCTTTCCAGCTGTGGGGTTTCCCAGACTGGGACTCCCTGCCCTATTGCTGGCCCCACTGCCACTGGTCCAGCCAGGTTCCCTGGAGCCTGGGTTCCCCACTCTGCTCCTTGACCTGGGGGCTGGGCTCCTTGGGCCAGGTTTCTCCAGCTGTTGCCAACCAGGCTGTCACTGGGGCTCCCCAGGGTTCCCGGCCAGGGGTTCTCTCCTGGAGGCAGGGCTCCCTGGCCACCACCAGCCCCCTTGTTGCTGGGAGTACCTTGCCGGGGGGTAGAGCTTCCTGACTGGGGCTCACTGGATTTGGGTTCCCCAGATGTTGACAGCCCAGCCACCACCAGCCTGCAGGACTCCTGACTAATTCCTGCTCCCGGTCTCCAGAACTCTTTGGTCCAGCAACATCTGTGGTTCAGCAGGACCACAAATGTTGCCTCCTAGATTTGGGAGGTCCAATTTTGTAGGCTCTTTAGGAAAAGGTCTATCTTTATCTTCCGTGTTTCCACAATGACTAGCATAATTCGGTCCTATTTCAGGACTGAGGTGCTTAGGTAATAATACAAAGGATGGAGACAATCATGATGGAGGAGGTGATCTGACTCCAAACTTTGCAGCTTGAGGAGCCCTGTTAAAGTAGGAAATATTTAAGAGAAAAGGGTAGCTGTTCAGCAAAAAGCTAACATGCCCAGCCACTGTACGAAGCCCTTGTTTACACCTCACCATGGAGCCTGAGCACTTTCAGTCATTAAGCTTCCAAAGCTTGATCCAAAGGCTTTTGAAGTCAATGCAATTGTTTCTACCAACTTCCACAAGTTTTGGAACAGGCCCTCACAGTGGTACTAAGTGTCTTCAAAGTGGGGAAGGGAGCTATCCCCAGCTGTTGGTGCAAAAGATAAAGAGGGAGGAAAAAATCCTTCTCCTAATGAATTTCAGAACTTCATAACTCCAGTAACATCACACAGAATGGAGCTGAGCCATATGTCTTTGAATGTGTTTCAAAATTTTCCACATCCTCCAACTGCTAATAGAGAGAGCTACAGTTTCATTTGCTGTATATTTCACATGAAACCCTTTTTTAATTCATTTTACACTGTTTATATTAGATTTGTAAGTGGATACATACTGTATAAGCAATCCTCAGTCACGTGCAGGACCCTGGGGAAATTAGCAGGCAGCAACAATAGGGAAATAAACTGTACCTGGCAAAGCCATTTCTGGATACAAAATTCTATTTTTCCTAAAGAGATTCAGTGATGCTTGATGGGAAGCCATTTATAGGAAACCAAGGGAGCAGTGAGAGTAGGCAGCAAGAACGAAAGTAAAAGAACAAAGCAATTTCTTTAAAAAAAAAAAAAAAAAAAAAAGAACATGCAAATTACCACAGAATGAGCTACACCCTCAGCCCCTAAGCTAAATCCCAATTCACAGCTCCTCCATTCCTGAGCTTGAAGCAAGAATTAGGAAGGTGATGTGGGGGGAGGGAAGAGATGGTAGTAAGCCATAGAACTATGCTACCTTATACTTGCGCTGCCCATTGCAACCAACGGTCGTTGTTAGCTAGGAACAGTGAGTGCTGTGGTCATATCCATGCCTGCTCCTCTTCGTCTCTAGCACCAGCGGCTGTGAGGAAGCCTGGGATGTGGAGCTATCCCAGGGGCTCTATCCCAACCATGAAGCTCCTTATGCATGAGGTAATCCCCAGGGGAAGATGAGGGTGTATCTCTGTACTTTTTATATGACTGAGGGTAAGTTTAGACTGCAGGCTTCTTTCGAAAGAAGCTTTTTCAGAAGAGATCTTCTGAAAAAACTTCTTCCAAAAGTGAACAGCCACACTGCAAAAGCGCATAGAAAAATCAATCTGCTTTTTCGAAAGAGAGCGTCCACACTCATTGGACGCTCTCTTGCATGTAAGCTGTGATTACTATGGGCAGAATGGCCAAAAGGGAACCTGTGCTTTCTCCTGGAGGCCTCTTCTTTCAAAAAAACTTCCTCTTCCTCTCCACACACATCTTTTTCCGAAAGAGCTCTTTTGGAAAAGGAGTTCTTCCTCATAAAATGAGGTTTACCAGTGTTGGAAAAACCTCTCTGTTCTTTTGATTTTCTTTCAAAAGACCGCGATTGCAGTGTGGGACGTAAGTGAAGTTTTTTCGGAAATTGGCCATTTTCCTGAAAAAACCCTGCAGTCTAGATGCACCCTAAGTGGGATAAAGAGACTACAAGATGGGTGTTGTTTTTTTTGGAGGGGGGGGGAATGCAGAGGCACTGCCCTCCAAACTACAAGCCTCAGGCAAGTGTGCAATTTGCCTCATACACGTGGCCTCGTTTGCCTGGCTGGAGTTGCCCCCAGAAATGTAGAAGTCAAACCACACCTATGACTATAAGAATACAGAAAATTGAGCTGAGTTTGTTGAATTCAGTAGGCCTCAACTTGTTACGATGGAAAGGGTCTGTGCACCCGCAAATATTACTAAGGCCACTTCCAAGAAGATGCTCAGAACCTTTTAGGATCAGGATCTCAATATCCTGACAGCAAGGACAACATAATGATTGTCTGGCCATGCATACGAACACTGACTTTGCAAACTTTGATCTATTAAATATATTCTTTATACTGCCTCTTACTGAAAATCAAATATATTAAATTGGATTACAATATTTCTTTTGCTGTCATGAAATGATGGCAGTCTAATTTGGCACTCTTTTCTGTAGTGATAAATAGACGACTTTAAAGTTAGTTCACTTGGATTTCTCATTATGCTGCCTTGAGATATACTGCATGTTTACACTTAGAGGCACAGTACACAGATGGATGGCCTAGTTCGTTAAAAGTTTTATGGGCTTGTAAGGCAGTCTCTCTCCTGAAATAGAATTTGCACAACCAAACTGTCCACAGTTCACATAAACTGTAAATTAACTCCTCTTTTAACTATCAAAATTCCAAAAATGAATGCAGTCATTTTTAACCTTTGGTTTATCTCTGCCCCCCAGGTCTATTAGTTGACAACAAATCCACACAATGGAGCTACACCAGTAGAGAGCTGCTGAGGATCCAGCGCACAACTCAGGCTACATCTAGACTTCAGGGCTGCATCTAGACTGGCATGATTTTGCGCAAATACTTTTAACAGAAAAGTTTTTCCCTTAAAAGTATTTGCGCAGGAGAGCGTCTATACTGGCATGTGCCTTTGCGCAAAAGATGTGCTTTAGCGCAAAAGCATCCATGCCCAGTGTAGACGCTCTCTTGCACAAGAAAGCTCCGATGGCCATTTTAGCCATCAGGATTTCTTACGCAAGAAATTAACTTGTCTGTCTACACTGGTTTATTTCTCAAGAATACTTGCGCAAATACTCGTGTCCAGTCTAGACAGCTGGCAAGATTTTGCCAGTCTAGACGCAGCCCAGGGTTTTTCCAGGATGGTATCCTGGAAAAACTCCGTCGCTACCATGGAACGCATCTGCTCTTCTGCGTTTTCTTGCGGAAGAACAGACGCGCTTTTTCGGAAACCCAGTCTTCCTCCTTCCATGAGGAAGAAGGGCTCTTCCAAAAGAGGAGGTTTTTCTGAAATTTGGCCCCGTGTAGACCGGCCAAATTTTGGAAAAGCCTCTTCCAAAAAAACTACCGGAAAAAGGTATGCAAATTGCCATAGAGATGTTTCTAACAAGTCATAGGTGCTAATGTAGTTACTGGATCTATAGTAGGAGTAGGCAAAAATTTTTGCAAAATGTTACTTCACAAAGGGTGTGTCTAGACTACCTAGTTTTGTAGACAAAAGTGGACTTTTGTCGACAAAACTATACCAGCGTCTACACTACCGCTGAGTTCTGTCAACATAACGTCGACAGAACTCAGCAGTTTTGTCGACGCTGGTATACCTCATTTTACGAGGCATAACACCTTCTGTCGACAGAACTCTGTCGACAGAAGGTGTTATTGCCTGTTACACTGCGTCCAGACTATGGAGTTCTGTCGACAAAGCAGCTTGCTTTGTCGACAGAACTCAATGTGTCTGGACACTCTTTGTTGACGGAAGTTTTGTCGACAGTATCTGTCGACAAAACTTCCGTCGACAAAACGCGGTAGTCTAGATGTACCGAAAGTTTGGTACATGGTCACAAGCTGGTACTGGGCCTCCTGGAAGGGGTGGGGCCTTTCACAGAAAGGGTGGACCCTGAACAGGGCTTAAGGATGGCCGGAAGCAGTGCCGGCAGGGCATCAGATGAGGACTTAGAGCATGGAGCTGCTGTCTCAGGCTAGCCGAGGGCTGCGCTTAAAGAGTCCCGACCCCCACCCCGGACAGACAGTTCTAAGGGGTGCCCCGCTTGCAAAGCAGTCCTGGCTTCGATTGCCCGGAGTACCCACACTTGGCACATCACACCACTCGGCCATCAGCCCGGCTGCACTTGCCGCAGGCTGCCATCTGGGGAGAGGGGGAAATCGGGGGGGTGCAGGAGAGCTTCCACCCCAGAAGCCCGCAGAGCCAGCCCAGTCCTCCCCATCAGGGGCTCGTACCCCATTCCTCCCTCACCTCCTTCCACTTACCCTTCCCTAGCCCCCCTTCTTATTGATGTACAAAATAAAGATAACGTTTCTTCCAACATTGACTCTGTCTTTATTGAACAAAACTGGGGGAGACTAGGAAAAGGAGGTGGGAGAGGGGAAGAGAAAGGCTGGGAGAGGGGAGGGCAACTAACATGATCAGGAGTTGGGAACAGCTCCCAGATGAAGAGAGGCTACAGAGACTGGGACTTCTCAACTTAGAAAAGAGGAGACGGAGGGGGGACAGGATAGAGGTCTCTAAAAGCAGGGGTTGGGTGGAGAGGGTGCATTCATAAAAGTTCTTCCTGAGTTCCCATAAAGAAGGACTAGAGGACACCAAAGGAAAGGAATGGGTAGCAGGCTTGAAACTAGTAAGAGAAAGTTGTTGTTCTTGACAAAGCAAATAGTTAACCTGTGGAACTCCTTGCTGCAGGAGGCTGTGAAGGCTACAACTAGAACAGAGTTGAAAGGGAAGTGAGATCAAGTCATGGAGGTTGGGTCCATGGAGTGGTCTTAGCCAGGGGGTAGGAGTGGTGTCCCTGCCCAAAGTTTGTGGAAGGCTGGAGAGGGATGGCACGAGACAAATGGCTTGGTCACTGTCTTCGGTCCATCCCCTCCAGGGTCCCTAGGGTTGGTCGCTGTCGGCAGACAGGCTACTGGGCTAGATGGACCTTTGGTCTGACCCAGGACGGCCATTGTAAGCTCAGGGCTCAGGGTCGGGGGTCTCAGTGGACCCCCTTGATTTTCATGCACACCTGCTCCTGGTGGCCAGGCTGGCAGCTCTCCTGCCCTAGACGGCCACTTTCCTGTGCCTAGTGCGGAGATCGTGGATGAGGTCCACGATGTCCGCACTAGCCCAGGAAGGTGCCTGCCTCTTGCGGTCCAGGGCAAGCTCCCGGGAGCCGCCAGCCTGGTCCCAGGAAGAGGGAGTGAGCTGGGGGACATCGGGTGGGTGGCTCTGTGCCGTGCCAGGTGCAGGGTCTGCTGGCTGGGTGCTGGCAGGCTTGCACCTGGTACGTGCACCGTAGCCAGCCCGTGCCCCTTTAAGGGGTCCGGGGCCGGGAGGGGGGCATATAGTTTCCCTTGTGTTGGCCAGAGTGGCCACCAGGGAAACCTGGGGAGGGCTAGCCTCCCACTAGTTCGAATTAAGGGGCTACACACCCCTTAATTCGAACTAGCTAGTTCGAACTAGGCTTAATCCTCGTAAAATGAGGTTTTCCTAGTTCGAACTAAGCGCTCCGTTAGTTCGATTCAAATTCGAACTAGTGGAGCGCTAGTGTAGCGGCTATGAATGTTAGTTCGAACTAACGTCCGTTAGTTCGAACTAACATTGTAGTGTAGACATACCCTTTGTGTGGCACTGCATGTGTGACAGTGACTGTGAGTGTGGCACAGAGACTGGGAGAGTGTGTGTGGGAGTGATTGTGTGAGTGTGTGACAGCGACACAGACAGTATGTGCTGGCTAAGTTTCTGAGGGAAGCCACACTTTGTCTCATAAAGGGTAATCTGTCCTGTTTTGTTGTCCCTCTCACACACACCCAAATCCTGCACTCCTCTGAGTCACATGCTTCAGATTGGAACAGTTCTGCTGACTGTGTGTCTCCCTCTATGACTCCTGTTCTTCTGAGATGGGATAGTGGGACAGGGGAACACCCCGACTTCAGCACTTCTCTCTTCCCTCCACCCCCCTGCACAGCTAGCAGGAGAATCCTGGAAGCAGCTTGGTTGTAGGACGGAGCAAGATAGAGAAGGAACAGCAAGTATGCACATCTGCTAATCAGCTGGGTGAGCTGAACAGAATGTGTGGTGGGCCAGATCCTGCTCCTGGGCATGGGTTTGCCCACTCCTGGTCTATGCGATCTCTTGTGACAAATTGCAGTTTCTTTCTGTACCACATTGTCAATAGTGGATGATTTTATAAAACTGTCATTTTATAAAGCTGTATGTCAGCACAGCTTCACAGGTGATTAATCAGTCCCGCCCAGTCAATCAGTGCAGTGCAGGGAGCCCTGCGCCTGTGATTGGGCAGGGTTGATTAACCACCTGTGAAGCTGTGCGGCCACACAGCTTAGAGGGAACACTGCTTGGCACCCAACCCAAAGAATGACACCTTGAGACAATGGGGCTGTGTCTAAACTACACCCCTGTCAGCAGAGGGATGTAAATTAGACATATCGAAAATGCAAACGAAGCAGGGATTTAAATATCCCATGCTTCATTTGCATAATGGCGTCCGCTGCTTTTTTCTAAATGGGGCTTTTCGAAAAAAAAACCCAGCAGTTTAGACTGGGCATTTTCAACAGAAATGCCCCATTTTGAAAGATTCTGTGCATTTTTTTTGCACTGTTGATACGTCTAACTTACATCCCTCTGCCGACAGAGGGGTGTAGTTTAGACGTAGCCTGGATGTGCTCCAGCTGGGGGTAGATACTTCCCCTTCTTACATGTGTAAGCGGGGTCAAGGTAAACTCTATCCTGACATCTGGTGGTGAACTGTGTCAAGTGGTACAAAGAGACTTCAGGGGCTGAGCCCAATTTGCATAGACACAGCCACCCTGTCTAGTATGTGCTCACAGCAGCCCAAATGGTCACTTTGGCCACTGTGGGATCCCCAGTCTCTCTGTTATTGAGGCAGGGGGGATAAAAGTGTTGTTACCCTGATTATGCGAATCAAGGACAATGGACTGGAACTGTTTATGACAGAAGGATTCGCCATAAACTAAGTAGCACTCGCTAGACAAGGGGCATGGGTTCCAAACCCAGTCAAATTGAGAGAGGTTGGGGACAGGTCTTTGTACCTGGTGGTGGGGTGGCCCTGTCTGAGGGCCTATACAACACCAATTGTACCCCCTCCTCTTTCCACTATGGCAGATCAGAGTTAGTTTAGATTCTGTTAGGGGTCTAGTTGTGAGCTGTGGAGTTAACTTCACTGTGAGCCAGTGGAGCACTAGTGCTAAGGCTTCTCTGTTATGAGCTGAAATCACTGTTGCTGAGGGGAGCCTGGTGCTAAGCTGCTGGGCTACTAGCAGAGCAGCTTGCAAGGGACAACCAGCAAGCGCAGGCGGCCAGCAGAGTGGTTTGCCGGGACGACCGGTGGTTGCAGGCGGACAGCAGATGCAGCTAGCGGGGACGACCTGCGGGTGCGGGGGGACAGCAGAGCGGGCTGATGGGGACGACCTGTGGCTGGTAGGAGCGGCAGCAGCCAGCCAGCGGAGCAGCCAGCTGGCAGCCAGGGGCGTGGACCGAGACGGCTGGTGGAGTGTGATGGAGTGACTTGCGTCGACGGTGGCGGCAGAACCCCACGGAAAGGCGGAGCCATCGGCGGAGCCACCAATGGGCCACATAAGGTGTATCAATCCCCGCCCCTCCAGTTTGGGATAGTGAAACTTTGAACCCTGGGGCAGCACTGACCTGGGGCAGAGACTTTTGGGGTGTTGGACTTTTGGGACTTTGGGGGGATTTGTGGCTGGGGGGAGGGCCTTTGCTCATGTTTGGTCTGTAAATCCGAGTTCTGGTGTTTCCCCAATTTAATGCTGATGTCGGTTACCTCATGTTATTAAAGGTTTGCTACTATACTGAGGCTCTGTGCTTGCGAGAGGGGAAGAATTGCCTCTTTTGAGGCACCCAGAGCTGTATGTAAGATTTCCCAGATCACTGGGTGGGGGCTAGAGCCGGTGTTGTATTACCTTGTTGGGAGGAGACCCCTAGATACGGAACCCAGCCCTTGCTGCTATTTACTCGGCCTGGCAGAAGGGCTACACATGAAAAGAAGGGGTTGAGAGAAATGAAAAATAACAAACAGCAGAAGGAAAGATACAGATGATGTCATAAGGAATCTAAAATGGGACTCACAAGGTAGAATGAGGGAAAGAGACATATTACACCTCAGTAAGGTGAAGGAGGATACTGCAGGATAAGGCTAAGCAAATGGGTGAAAGACCCTACTTGCCAGAACACAAGATCCTCCTAGGATTCCCTCAGGAAAGGTGAGCTAGTGAGGGTATCATGTATAGGATGTTTTGTTGTTTTATGTGATGAAATATAAAGAATACAACTTTGATGTATATGTGTGTGTTGAATGCTTCACAATGGCTGTGCATTGCTAAGGGATTTACACTACAAGCCAGAAGCTTCACATCTGTTGGATGAAGTTCTGGGGAGGGATGTGCAGGACATCTTTATATGTACAGATAAACATGGGGGGCAAATGAAGGGTCAGTGCTGCACCCAGACGACTAGACAGATGGACAGCACTTTCTGACATTCTAGGAGGATAAAAGGACTGTGCCCAAAGAGATGGGGGTAGCAGCTGGACTTCATTCAGACTCCAGCAGCTTGAATTATCCTGGTTATTTGGGATACAAGATTTGGATTCCCCACTGTAGTCGGCAAGAGTAAGTCTCAGGTTCGACACTGGGTTCCCGAAGTTCAAAGGACACCACATAGGTATCTGTCAAGCACAAGTAGTTTATTTCTTGACAGCTAACAGCCGTGCCCCATAAATGGAAGAACAACAAAGAAGTGGCGTATCTTATGTCCCTTCCTACAAGCCTGGGACCCCGAGTAGGCTGCGGATGAAGTGGGAGGTTGTCTCAGTTTCCAAGGCACTGGTACCCCAAGCCGATTTGCTAGGCTCTGAGGCAGCCTTAAATACAGTTTTCCTGCCTTGTTTGGCAGTTTGGAAATTTCCAGGGATTACTCATTAGTAATTACCAT
Organism: Pelodiscus sinensis; assembly: GCF_049634645.1. Taxonomy (NCBI): domain Eukaryota; kingdom Metazoa; phylum Chordata; order Testudines; family Trionychidae; genus Pelodiscus; species Pelodiscus sinensis. The sequence continues at coordinate 14,827,544 of NC_134720.1, forward strand.
TAACTTATACTTGTTCTTGCTATACTGGCAACAATGCTTATCTTAAGTGCCATATGTTCCCAAAGACTTGCTTCTGGCTCATCAGATATAGGGGAAAGGGAAAGAAATGCAGGCCTCGCCACCCCTAAACAATCACGTACAAAGTTCTTCCGCAATTGACCACTACACTCACAAAGCAATATTTGTGGCTGGCCAAAAAGGTCACAGGAGAGGCACCGAGTCAGAAAATGGAGATACACTGAACTGTGATGGCGAAACAGCACCATGTGTGAACTGGCTCATGATCTGATCCAAGGAGCAGTACAATTTAAGCATGAATTCCAGAAAGCCCCTAACTAGTGATTTTGATTGATTCTTTTTTCTCACAGTCCATAGTCCTAAAGGTCAATAATCATCTCTATGGTCTCTGTGTGCAGTATATATTTTATTAACTCTTTTTATACTAAAATACAGTAATTTAGAAATCTTAATCTTGTGTCCAATGATGATTGCTATTATCTTCACAAAAGTCCTTTTTTAAAAATGTGTAGATGAACATAAAGCTCAAAAGTAAGAGCCAAAAGCTAAACCTGTTGTAATCCTGAGCTTCAAGTAAAGTCAGACAGTTTTTCTATTAGGTCTGGGCAATACTGTGGCTCTTATATAGACATGGAATGAAGTGATCATGCATAAAAACACCCATCCCACAGCATAACTCACAGAAGGGCTGATCAGAATTGGTATTTCTGGTTGTGGTGAGAGAGGGCCACTACTGATTTAATACGGTGTGTCTAGACTACAGGTTTTTTCGAAAAAAAAGTAGCCTTTTTTTGAAAAAACTTCCCCTGCATCTAGACTGCTGCCATGTTCTTTCGAAAATAAATCAAAAGAACGCGGTGGTTTTTTCAACCACGGAAAACCTCGTTTTATAAGAAAGAATGCCTTTTTTCGAAAGAGGACTTTTGAAAAAAGGCTCTATGTAATGCAAACTGTGCTTTTTTGAAAGAGAGCATCCAGACTTCCTGGGTGCTCTCTTTTGAAAAAGCGGCTTGCTTTTTCGAAAGTACTGGTTGTAGTGTAGATGCTCTTTTTCGAAAGAGGCTTTTTCGAAAGAGGCTTGCAGTCTAAACGTAGCCATAAAGTCATAGAAATGTAGGTCTGGGAGGAACCTTGAAAGGTCAATGAGTCTCCCTATGTCCAGCTCTAAGGCAAGAAGAAGTATTCCCTAGACAGGTCTTTGTCCAACCTGTTCCTTAAAACCTCCAAGAACAAGGATTGCAAAACTGCCTCTGGTAAACTATTCAAGTTTTTATCTATCTATCTATAGTTATAGTTATAGTTAGAAAGGTTGTCCTAATGTCTAACCTAAATCTCCCTTACTACAGATGAAGCTGATTATTTCTGCTCTTATCTTCAGTGGGCATGGAGAACAATTGATCTGTGTCCTCTTTATTACAGACCTTAATATATTTGAAGACTTATCAGGACCACCAGCTTTCACTCTTCTTTTCTCAAGTTTAAACATGCCCAGTTTTATTTTGTTTTGTTGTTAAACTTTTCCACATACATCAGGTTTTCTAACTCTCATCATTGTGCTGATCTTCTCAGGACCTTAGTTGTCCAATTTTTTTAAAAGTGTGTTGTCCAAAACTGGACACAATATTCCAACTGATGCCTCATCAGAGCCTAGGAGTGGAATAATTACCTCCCGTGTCTTACATACAACACTCCTGGCAATACATCCAGAATATTAGCTTTTTGCCCCAAGAATATCACATTGTGGGCTCATTCTCTCATTCTCCAATCCTTTTCAGCACTACTACTTTCACTACTGTCTAGCCAGTTATTCCCCATTTTGTATCTGTGCACACCATGTGTGGCCTGCACAGCAGGCTCTGCCTCACAGGGGCCCCGAGGTGCCCAAGAGACCATGCTGCCCGCTTCCCCCCCTCCACCCTCCCGCCAGCCCATGGATAAGCAGGCAAGGGAAGTGTCCAGACACAATGGGATCCCATAGGCAGCAAAAGAGCCAGGAGCAGCCGCACACACACCCGTGGCTCACAGAGGTGCCCACAGGAGTGCGTGGTGCCTCGCACGTGCAGGCAAGCCCACGTGCTGTGTGCCGCACTCCTGGGGGTGTCTGGGGTCATGCTTGTGACTAGCCTGCTTCCAGCCATAGCAGGTACTGGGAGCCGCCCCCGTTTCCCCCTCCCCTCGGCCAGATGTGTGTGGGGCCTCTCCTGAGCCTTGCAGCAGGATACCACCCCTGCTCAGGGGCTGCCTGCTGAATCTGCATTCCTCACACTAATGCTGCACGTGGCTCCAAGTGCATGGACTGCAGCAAGATGTGCAGCCCGAGCAACGCTCACACCCAACCCCCTGTGCATCCACCTCCCCCGCCCTGTGTGTGTGACAAATTGAGAGCACTCACCTGAAGATCCCCCCCCAGCATCTGATGAGGCCTGGGAGACAACCTAGCTGACAGGCACAGTCTCCAGGGACAGGATGACAGTGTCTGTCTCCTCCTCCTCCTCCTGGTCCTCCTCCTCCTGTGCCATGACCTCCAGCTGGGCAACGATGGGGGTCTTGAGGCGGGAATCCACATCTTCCTCACCCCCAGGAGTTGGTGCAGCTTCTGGTAATAGGGGTAAGTGTGGGGTCCTTCCCCTGAGTATGAGTATGAGCTGTGCTCTCTGGCCCTCACGTATCCCTGATGGAGCTCTTTCACCTTACTCCGGACTTGTTCCAAGGTCCAGGGTGGGTGTCTGCATTCCGCCAGGGACTCAGCCATGCACTCGAAGATCTTGGCATTGCGGCGCTTGAAGTGAAGATCCTGCAATGTCCCCTGGGGCCGCTCTCTGTGAGGGCCAGAGAGGTTGTGGGGGGCTTGTGACTCCGCCATGGGTGGCAAGGCCTGTGCTAGGGAGAGGCGCACGGTGACGGTGCTGCTCTCAGGCCGGCTTCCTGACACAAGACTTCCCCAGGCTGCCTACAGCTTTAAGAGTTGGCAGGAGACAGGAACTATAGAATTGTGATTAGTGTGCACAGAGTGTCTACGAGGGCACCTGTGTTATTTCCTGGAGGCCTCGTCTTTCGAAAGAAAACCCTCCTCTCCATCCACACACACTTTTTTCCTAAAGAGCTCTTTCAGAAAAAGGCTTCTTCCTCGTAGAAGGGGGAGTACCGCTGTCAGAAAAAACCCTCTGTTCCTTCCATTTACTTTTGAAAGAATGCAATTGCAGTGTGGACATAACTCAAGTGTTGTAGGAAAAATGGCCATTTTTCCGACAAAACTCTGTAGTGTAGACATACCCTAAGACACAGAAATAGGCTTTTTGTCATTTAATCATCAGGTATCACAAAGATCCCACCTACACAGGTCCTACCCATAGTAGTCAACTCACACTGGCATATTATTATGCAGTTATTATGTCTTTCACAGAAATTATAAAAAAAACCATGGTTTTTGCATGTGGCTATAATCTTATTTGCTTTAATTTAGGCTAATTCAAGCACATACTTAAGTGGTTTCAGGAGCAGGGCCCAAGCCTGCTCTTTGTAGATTCTGAAGCTAGCATAGCATCTTGCCGCAGTGTCCTTCGTTAAAATATCATTTTCCCCCATTTTGTTGCATACCAATTGAGTGACGGCTGCTCTCTTCCCAGGAAGACAGTTAATTAATTACTTGATATATAAAACAAACACTTATCTCACTGAATAGTTAATTCATTCTACAGTACCAAGTTGCTGTTTAGCAGAACCCGTTCCTACAGCTCCCTCTTATAACTCATGAAAGGTACCAGTACCATAGAGCTGCCCTGAGTACGTTTAAAACATGAAAACCTTCTTGAGGTGTCTAGGCCTTGTTCTACATGAAGACATGATTTCGAAATAACCCCACTTAGGCCAAATTTATAAACGGCGCTTTAACTACCAAGTCTGTTATTTCAAAATAACAGGCCACTTATTTCAAAATCTGTACTCCTGCTTTCCTCGAGGAATAACACTAATTTAAAAATAGTTATTTCAAAATAGCATTAGTGCGGATGCTTCTGTGCTGTTATTTCGAAATAACTACTCCCCAGAGCAATTTGAACTAATTACTCCCCAGTGCTTCTTGGGGCTTTAAGTTGAGGTAGCGCACCCACCTTAATCGAGCCTACCTCAGACTAATTTTGAGGCTTCCCCATAGTGGGGACATGCTATTTCAATTTTGTAAAATCGGGAGTTAAGTCTAATTTAGTTATTTTGAAATAGTTTCCTAGTGTAGACATGCCCTAATTCATGGATAAGATAGTACTCTGTCACTTTCCTAAGCATGTTACATAGTGATTCCATTAATCCCTGTTGGCTAGTGAGAGTCTCTCTGACAATAATTATAGCAGCTCTTGATTGAGGTTAAAAACAAAGGAAATCTGACCCAGACTATATTTTTACCTAAAATACAATGAAGAAATCACTGCAGTTCAGGCTTAGGGGCATGTTGTGTACATCTCTAAATGGCCATATAAGTTGATGTAAAGGAAGGCAGGTGCAAAACCTTTCTGGAAAAGATAAACAATGGCTGTTCCTAGAATTAAAGCAACTTGTTTATCTTCAGGGCAGTAGCATCACCATGACCATACAAAATAGTAACAACAGCCACGGTTCTGAAAGGTCTTTTGCCAATGCAGTTCTTTTGTTTCCACTTTTGTAAACAAGGTGGAGAAGAAACAATGCCATATTATATTTTCTAAGTGGGCCTCTCAGTGTCTTCACAATTGCAATTTTTTCTCCTACTATATTTGTTCAGCTATTATGTTGCGCTCATTTTGCATTGCACCAGATTCATATTTGTTGTCTTTTGAAGCACAAGTGTAATCACGCTAGAAGATTGCTTATTTATTTTGGCATTTCAGAAATCCTAACAAATTGCTTTGGTATTAGTGTTGAGATGGTTTGTTTCCCTTTCCACAATCCTTGACAGTTTTGCTTGTGAGCATGAGTGACTGGTGTGCATTTCTCCATCTTTAAGTATACTATTGAACCTGCACTGTATGCAAACACGTGGCTCTTATGAGAGTGTTGTCTGTGACAGTATTTATGTGTCACATCTCAATCCATTCACAAAGGACATATCTTTTAAAGCTTAGGATGAGGTTTGGAATATGGAATATGTGAATATATACTTGAGAGAGTTTGTCTGGCTGTTCAAGACCTCCTCCTAAATGGTAAGAGTTAGGACCACCAAAATCAGTATACAGTTTCCTCTTATTATAACTTAAAGCAAGGTCAGGGTTTGGTTGTGCCAGGAAAATTGGATATGCTTGGAAATGGATTGCTTCTCATAAAACCATACAGAATCACCAGGCATGTGAAAAGGGCTGGCTGGAGGTGCCCCTCCCTCCATATTGGACTGCCCCAGCCTTGATACACCCACACCCCAGGTACCCGTTAGGGTTGGGGATGCTGAAGCTTCCCCAAACCCAACCTAGGATAATGATTTAAATGAAGCATGTATATTTTCATTTCATTTTCAAAAAGAAATACCTTTCTAGACCAGCACTCCCAGAACCAGCAACATCCGTGGTCCAGCATGATTTTAATTAGCTGGAAGTCTATTAGTATGGTTGTGGCCAGGTTTCCTGCAGTCCCATGAAGTTTGTTTCTAGCCACAGTCCTGGCGCTCAGTGTTCTGTGTTGTTATTTAGCTCTAATTTACCCCAATTGTCTTCTAAGAACCCAGTAAGCTGTGGAAGTGTTGGCAGTGCTGCTAGACAATATTGACCTCCCATGATTCGGCAAATTATCTGGTTTGGCACTGGTCAGGTCCCAAGGGCGTTGGACTAGAGAAATTCAACCTATAGTCTATTCATATTTTACCCCCTAAAAGATGTTATGTTCTTATGGGTATGTCTACACTACCCCGCTAGTTCGAACTAGGAGGGTAATGTAGGCATACCGCACTTGCTAATGAAGCCCGGGATTTGAATTTCCCGGGCTTCATTAGCATAAGCGGGGAGCCGCCATTTTTAAATCCCCGCTGCTTCGAACCCCATGCAGTGCGGCTACACGGGGCTCGAACTAGGTAGTTCGGACTAGGGTGCCTATTCCGAACTACCGGTACACCTCGTTTCACGAGGAGTACCGGTAGTTCGGAATAGGAACCTAGTCCGAACTACCTAGTTCGAGCCCCGTGTAGCTGCGCTGCACGGGGTTCGAAGCAGCGGGGATTTAAAAATGGCGGCTTCCCGCTTATGCTAATGAAGCCCGGGAAATTCAAATCCAGGGCTTCATTAGCAAGTGCGGTATGCATACATTACCCCGCTAGTTCGAACTAGCGGGATAGTGTAGACATACCCTGGGTTAGATCAGTTGTGATATAACTGATATAACTGTGTATAATGAAGTGATTTTTATCCCATTACAGTCCTGTACAAATGTAGCGTGTGAGAATACTCACCAGAGACCTCTGTTGTCATGTACTTATGGATATTAATTTTTGTGATTGCTATTTATGTGGTACCATAAACCAAGGAGCACTAAACATTCAGTAACCTTGATAAAGGTAAAGTAAGCTGAAGAAACTCACCTGGAATACTTTCATTTCTTATGACAATTTAAATACTCTTGATCAGCTAGTGCACAATCATGGCTGTTCATTTACAGCTACATCTGATATCAAGTGTGTCCAAGGGAGGAGACTGGCCATGCCCAAGGTCATGTTTGGGGCAGAAGATAGTTCTACCTTGCACTGGCAGCCACAGCAGTTCACAGCTAGGAGTGGGGAAGATGTAATGATGGCAGCAAGCTACCTTCTTCACTTTCCTTTCCATATTAGGGATCCTACTATAACTTTATCCTAATCTTAAAATTACCTGGTCCAACATAATCAGAACTAGATTTTGTGGGTATATCTATCAGGTACAGATAGATTTACCTACTTTGCCCTAAGATGTAACACATGCTCATAGGTATAATAAAAGGATTTTTTACTCATTATATGTTGCATTTTTGTAATGTACAGCCACAGCCACATGCCTTCACCTCTTCTTAGAGTAATTCCATGTTTATTTACCACAAGTCAATCTCAGACTCCTGATCCTCCAGAGGAAGTGCATTTAGGAAACATATCACATCATGTTAACCTTCCTGATAAATGGTCATTAGCTGCAGATAGAGGTGCCAGTTCCTCAAATTCCCTCACACATCCAATATCTTAGCTGAGATCACGTACAATTGCATCCAAATCTGTATCTTAAAGATCATTACTAAGTAATTGTTATTGCGTATTTGTACAAGAAATGCAAAAGGAGTGGTTGAAATCTGAGGCACATCTGAACTCTGCCTCTACTTCCCTATGTAGGTTTAAAATACAGATAATCAAGATTTATTATGAATAGTAATTTGCCTGTAATGAATAACATTTTATCAAGAAATAATATTTGAACGTATATTTCTAAAGAATTATCATCGCCCCCTCCCCCAGCACTACCCCTTTGTGTCACATTTGTAGCTTTCTTTTATAACTCAGGAGTTTCATGACTCAGAGTGCAGATACTTTGATGGTCTCATTATCTGTCATTTCATTTAAATTGAATCCATTTTCTAAACCTCTGGATAATACATTTCTAAGACATAGCTTTCCATTTTTACATATCCTGCTGTTTTTTCCTCAGTTCAAAAGTTTGTTCCATCACAACAGAAAAATCCTATACAAGGTACCCAAGGCAAAGAAAAAAAATGCTCCATTTAAGAAAAGGTATTCAGGTATGTTTGTTTGTTCTGTTTTAAACACAGTTCTGTCTGCTTATTGATGGAATATCATCACATAACATAGATAATAAGTTTCACTGTCATGTATTATTCGAAATACGTAAACCAAAAGTCATTTTTGCTTTACAGTTATGCTGGTAATAATATAATTTAATAAACTAAATCCTAATTAAGTCAGTACCAGCTTCCCTGTGAATGCCATTTTGGAGATCAGTCAGCTTTGCGCCCCAAATCCCTATGCATGGATCATCAGAACATCAGAGGTGATATTCTGGCTTGCACCTCTGACAGAATCACTGAACCAGAAAGTGAGGGAGCGACGTGAAGGTAGGTAATATGCCCTCTCCTACACGGACTATCTCAGAGGCTGGAAAAGCTCCTAGTACAACTTAGCCACCCACGGTTATTTATTTAAATTACAGCAGCCTCTCCAGTTTGTCTTATGGGCCATGGAGATGGCCAGTATCTCCACAAAATGCAGGACAATGTAGCACTTTAAAGACTAACAAGATGGTTTATTAGATGATGAGCTTTTGTGGGCCAGACCCACTTCCTCAGATCAAATAGTGGAAGAAAGTAGTCACAACCATATATACCAAAGGATACAATTAAAAAAAAATGAACAAATATGAAAAGGACAAATCACATTGCAGAACAGGAGGGGGATGCGGGGGGGGGGGGGGTGAGGAAGGAAGGTAAGTGTCTGTGAATTGATGATAATAGAGGTAGGGAGAGTGGGATGTTTGTGAGTTAATGGTATTAGAGGTGATAATTGGGGAAACTATCTTGGTAATGGGTGAGATAGTTCAAATGTTTGTTGAGTCCTTTTTGGAAAGTGTCGAATTTTAACATGAATGACAGTTCAGAGTATCTCCACAGTAATTCATGCTATGGGCATGCTCCCCACAGGCCCCTCCCACTCTTAACCCTGGGTCCCAGCATACTCCTACTTAGGGCTTCCAAGGGGGTCCTTGCAAGGCAGCTATATGGCAGTTCCCTGCAATGTTTGCATGAGGGGAATTCAGGGCCCCTTTATGTCCTTCTGCCTACTTTTTGCCAAGTAAAAGGTCTAGAGCAGAGATGAAGATCCCCCCACCTGAGTGAAAAGCATAACACTTAGGATGGACAGATTCAGATAGAAACAGAAATACACTGAAGCTTTCCCCCTAACTCTAAACAAATATTAAGTAGGAGGGGGAAGGAGGTTGAGGTTCAGAAAAGTTCAATCTTTTCTCCATTTTTAAAGCACTTCTACTCACTTTCAACATCTGGGTTTAAATAAGGCATGCAATAGAGAAGTGGAAAGGTGCCATGAGAAAAGCTCCTATCTTGTGAGAAATCCTGCTCTGGAGAAAGATTTTTCAGTAAACATTTAGGGTGTGTCTAGGTTACATGGCTCCATCGATGGAGCCATGTAGATGAGGCAGGACAACAAAGGGAAATGAAGCAGTGATTTAAATAATCACCGCTTCGTTTAAATAAAAATGGCCGCCGTGCTGTGCTGATCAGTTTGTCGGCACAGCGCGGCAGTCTAGACAGGGATCGGCCGACCCCAGAACCCTTCATCGGCAGATCCTATAAGCCTCGTTTCACGAGGCATAAAAGATCTGCCGATGAAGGGTTCTGGTGTCGGCATATCCCCATCTAGACTGCCGCACTGTGCCGTCAAACAGCTGATCGGCACAGTGTGGCGGCCATTTTGATTTAAATGAAGCGGCGATTATTTAAATTGCTGCTTCATTTACCTTTTTTGAGTAAACTAATCTACATGGCTCTGTCAACGGAACCATATAGTTTAGACGTACCCTTAGGGTACATCTACACTACGTGAAAGATTGATGCTGCTGTGGTCAGTCTTCTGGGATTTGATTTAGTGGATGTAGTATATAATTTAAAGAATACCCCTGTTGGTGCTTGTAGTCATGCTCCTCACAAGAAGAAAGGGAAGACGATGGAAGCATTTGCTCCTGTCAGCCTCCCATTTTGTGGATGGCGCAGATATGCAATGTAAGATATGTTGACTCCAACTACGTGTTTTGTGTAGCTGGAGTTGAGTATCTTAATTTGACCTTCCACTGAAGTGTAGACCAGGCCTTACTGTCCTAAAAGACACAGATAAAACTTGATGCCCAGTCGTTGTCTCACATTGTCCCCATTCCTGCATCATAATCTATTAATCAGACTACTAAGTGTGGACCTAGGGTTCATATGTGTGGATCTCCCATGTTACATTGGTTTTATGGAAGTGTAACTGTATTGACCTTATTGTTTAAACTGATATGATATCAAAATCAAGCCATTGGTTCTAGGTACTTTTCTTCAAAAAAGAATGTGAACGATAAACCTTTGAATTCTATCCTCAACTGATTAACAGAAAAACAAAATTGATATTTTGCATTTAGATCACAAAGGTTTTTTTTATTATTATTAAGCCCATTTCTGTAACCTCTAACACACAAATAACCCTGATTTCAACATGAGCTATACTTAGTAACTGCTGCAAGATTAGGTCTTGTTTTGGTTTAGAGCCAGAACTACTGTATAAAGCAAAACTATCAACATCATATTTAGGGACCATTGCAGTTGAATAGATTTGTCTTTGAGGGATGCTATATATGAATGAGTCAGTGTGTATAGCTTATTAACAGACAAAAATAGCAGAAGTCAGATGAGGCAGAGGCACTATTTATAGAAAATTAAGTTACATTAGTTGCTCATCTGAGACCAGTAAATAGAAACTGTTTCCCATTTCCTTGCAACTTGAAAGCAGCAAAAATGACTCCTGCCTTAAAAAAAAAAAAGATAAAGTGCAGGCCACTCTGTATGTGTTCCATAATGGCACAGACAAGGAGAAAGGAGCACTTGGCTACTGGATATATTATTATAATGGTGACTAAAAATTCCAGTCAGGATAAGAGGCTTGTTGTGTACAGAACATTCAATGGCACTATGCAAAGTATGTAGAATTAAGCACATGAACAAGTTGCTGAAGGAGCAGGGGTCCAAAAAGACAGTAGCAAACAAATGATAAGGATATGAGTATAACATTTGAACAAGTGAATCTGATGAGTTTTCTAATTTTGTTACACCATGATATGAAAGCCATGTATGGTGAAATATATTAATAGCTAGATGCCCGTGGCAGCACAAAACATGTTCCTTCCAAAGCAAGCTTGAGTGCTGTTATGCTTACATGGTTCCCCTCTTCCCACTTCAGGTGCATCTACACAGCACCCTAAACTTGAAATAAGATGAACAATTTGTGTTATGCAAATTGTGTATCTTATTTCAATTTTGAAATAGCTTATTTTGACATTTGGCGTGTATACACAACACCAAATTTTGAAATAACACACTATTTTGAGACATCCCTTAACCCTTGTGGAATGTGGGTTACAGGACTGCCAAAATAGCTTGCCTGTTATTTTGAAAAATATTTCCAAAAATATCCCAAAATAGGCACACAGTGCAGAACCCTTCCTGTTCACCACTGCCTTCATCTCATAGAAATTTCATAGAGAACACACATAGGTCAGATATCTGAAGAGAGATAGACTTTAAAGACAAGGAACGTTCACTTCACTGGAACTGCTTCTATAGGTAAGGTAAAGATTTGACTCAAAGGTCTGAGCATTTTTGCTAATTAACTGAGTTGTTTCCTGTGGGCCTCTCACGTACAGGTTGTAAAAGACTTTTCTAAATGTTTACCTCCCAGTTCAGCTCTTTCTTCAATTACATTATTTTGTGCAATTTTTCTTACATCATTGTTAACTGCAATGCATTTTGAAAGTCTAAAAGTGAAATATATTTCCTTGATCCTCCATTTTGTGAAGACAATGATTTAGTATTATAGGCTCACACATGTAGCCTAGCTTTTTTTATTTTTTACTTTTAATTTACTTTTATTTTATAATTTACTAAACTATTTTTCTAAGCTTCAGTATTTGTCCTTTCCTTTTATATGACAATAGGGCACAGAGGCCCAACTTAGAATCAGATCCCTTTATTGGATCAGCACTAAATCCTTCCACAGACAGAGGTGGCGGGGGAGAATACATCCCAACCAGCATTTCCTGTGCACTGTGTGCTTGTGTGGCTGCTCAGGAGAAATTCATAAGCCACCTAGCTGATTAGCAGAATGCCCACGGCTAGGTTTTTTATTGTTACTGGTGTCGCACATTTAAATATGTTTGGTGCACAGAAAAAATTATTCCACACATGAATGGAAAAATCTGCACGTGGATGGAAAAGCTTAGAGGAAATATTGATCCCAAGGTATTCTAATCCAGGCTTGTGGTTAAGCACATTACAAAAGAAATTGGGTTATCCCCAAAATATGCATCTGAATCCAATTATGAACTTCCCCAAAGTTTGGGCACATTTGGATATGGCATTCTGGTTCAAGTCTCTCACTAATCCTTAGCAAATAAGTTGGAAGATGCCTTCAGCATCAATATGAATGTTACTACACACGCCACTGTTTCACTTTGTTTGCTAACTAGCCTGCTAGCAATGAGCACAATAATACAGATAGGTCCAGATTGAGTCTCCCCCTTGAGCCAGTACAGTAGTAGGGCAGAGAGCAAGGAGATTTCCCCTTTCACTTTTCCACATAAAAACTTGTCTTCCCGGTTCTTTCTGGTTCAATAGATCCCATTGGACTCTGTCCTATAAGCAACTCCATCCCAGCAGAGCACTTAAGCATATGCTTAACTTTAAATACATAAATGGTCTCATGGTAGTCACAGGGACTACAACTACGAGCTTAGCTTCAAATTGTGTATGTGTTCTGCTGAGTCAGTCTGAATGGTTAGCACCTTGTAGGACCGAGCCCTTTCTGTACTTAGACTGTAAGGACCCTAGAACATAGACTGCCTTTTTGTTACGTCATTGTACAGAGCCTAGCACAGTGAGGCACTCAGATGCCATCCTAATGGCAAAAGATAGCCACAAACCACCAGTAAAAAATGTTAGCAGGTTGCAGAGGGACATACTCACCAAACACTACTCTGGGATTTTTCAGTGGTTGTTCATGCTCACTATGCTTGGCAGCTCTCAGGCACAATTTACTTTTTGAGCTTTTTCGGGGGGGCTATGAAGCTACATTGATTTCATGACAGGTCTGTGCCTCCAAGTGCAATCTGATTCAGTGCTTTGAGGTATTTTCGGGCTTGGATTTTTGTTTCAAATAAAAGTGGAAAATTTACTTCATCTCATGCTTTGACTGTGATTATTTACTTGACTTCTAGTTATTCATCAAAATGTTCTGCCTAGCAGAATGAAACCCTCAATCAGCTGGTGCCACTAGCTGCTATGGCAAAACAAATATATAATACTAATGAAATAATACATTCTTATTATTCTTCATCAATCATTCATTATTTTTCTTTTTAAGAAATTTCAATGATCCAGTCCTGGGCATGTAAACAATACAATTTTATTGACCAACTATGCACCACAAATAATTAGAGCCCTGCACAGATACAAAATTTGTATCTTCACCTGTATCCATAAAAACGAGTCACAGCTATAAGCATCCATATCCATTGATGTGGATAGCTGCAGATATCTGTGGATTTGCAGAGTTCTACGACTAATGACTAGCAAATTGTTACAATAAATGGTTTGTGAAAAATAGCCTGCCATTTCTTTCCATAAACTGCTGAGAAAAAAGTACATCAAAAATACACCATAGAAATCAAGATCAGTTTATTGTACAGACAGAATAAAGGGGAAATCCTTTCCATCCATAATTTGCAATTAATAATTCTGATAATTCTGATAATCAGATTTCTGGAACTTCATTTAGAATTGTTGTGTATTGATTTGTATTGGATAAGTTAAATATCAAAAATACATAATTTTTTCATGTTACCTACATTCCTTAAATACTTTTCCCTTATAAGCATATTTCTGTTAATCTTAAAACCCAGTTCACAAAGGCCCTGAAAAGGACTTTGAAAAGGTGACCAGTTTCAAGGAAAGAAAAGGAGAGATTTTATCTAAAAAGGGGACTAATAACATTAACATGTAGGAAATCATTCTTTTAAAAAATTAAATCTGGACTGGTGCTTTATAAATCACAACCTAGAAGTAACTGGGGTTCCAGCCAAGTCACATTAATTCCATAGCAATTCAAACTATAAAGACGAAATTTATGCAAAAATAGTTCAGTGGTCTATTCTTTTATGGGAACTATTTGGAATCAAACACTATCTGCAGCTCTCGATGGGGAGTAGAAGACCTACTGCTGGTGCTTAAAAGTAATATGAGTTTTCCTATGAAACACAGCAAATTGGTTGTTCAGCACTAATGTGGACCATTCTTCTGTTAAAAAGGGCCAAACAATCATGTTTAAAAAACTGTTGTTGACGATATGAATTTCCACAGAACCTTTAGAAAAGGTATATTTTTAATAGAGATAACAGATTTATGAGGCAAAATATATATGGTAGAATCCTGTAGTGCCACTCATCACTGGGTATCTTCCATGTTAGCTGGATTGGTATGATGTAGTTCCTACTTAACTTTCTGGAGTATCAGGTTTTGCTGCCTTTTTTGGTTACAAAAGGTCTGCTTGGCTTTGGTCATTTATTTATTCTTATACTTTAAATATCCAAACCTATACAACCTTTATTTAACCTCTTACTTCTCCTACTTTGTTGGACTTCAGTTAGTTTTCCTGTTATTATGATTATATTTCTTCTGTAATTACCCTCTTATATCTCTGACTCTCTCAGGTATACAGGTTTCATTCATTTTCATTTAGGTTCACATGCTTGGTTGAATGAGATAAAGAAGCTGGCCATAGAAGTGTAGAAATCAAATTTTTGAGAGAGATAGTATACGTTCACAGAATCATAGTATCTAGACATATCTAGTGAACCATTACTGTACATTAGTCTCCATTAAAAAAATGTACATTTGGCAAGAGAGGAAAAAGTGTTATTTCTTATAATATGTAGGGGAATGTTGTGGTATGTTAAATACAATAGGTGGAAACAAGTAGCAAAGACTGTTATTTAATAGTCAACACAGTAGGACAGCTAATTCATCTCTATGCCATTGTTAATTTAGAAGAACTGTGGAGTATTTTTTTGTTTTAATTTGTTTTTAATTTGTTTTTGGAATTTACAATTCGGCCATCATTACTGCAATCTGTATGCTTCTCTTTCAATCTATCATCTGCTTTAAAGTTAAAAAAGTAAACTTTTGAGAGATTGAAGGAGAAAAACTGTAATTCACCTAAATTAATAAGGAAGGAGGAAAAGAAGCTACTTTAAAAGGTAGAAGTAATTGAATTACTATAATTTTAAGTGTATTTTTATGATGGACACATTCTTGAAGTATTCATTACCTAATGGAATTATGGTGATGTATTATTGCTGTCACCAGAGAATATCCGGTTAGAAACTATACAGGAGTAACAGGCTTTCCTGTATCTCGGAACTGTGTCATATCTCTGAAGTTCACTGCAAAGCACTGGAAGGAATCAAGGGTCTTACTGAAACTGTGGGTTATGCTCTCCTGTTACTCAGTAGGGCTGCTACACACATGAATGGGCCAAGATTAGGAGAAAATGTCAAATAGGGGAGAGGAAAAGTCTCCATCTGAAACATTTGGAAGTAAATGAACTCCATCGGCTTTAAAACACCAAATAAAGTTGACCTCAGAGGGTTAAACAACAGAAACAAAGCACCTAGCTTTGATATATTCAATTACCCAGGAAACAAAAATCAATTTTGTTTTTGTTAATACCATTGAAATATGCATTACTCTATTTTAATTAAAGCAGTCTATTACACACATGCTGTTCTGTTCGTTCCTGCATATTCCCCCAGAGCAGTAGGCATGTACTGTGATACAACATAATGAAAATAATTTATAAAGGAAACAATACAATAAATCAATCCAATGCCTAATGAACCTGCATTACAAGAGTAGATACTTGGGTTTTTTTTAGCATGTGTCAAATGATTGGAAGAATGCCCTGCAGCATTTAAAATACTGTTTTGTTCGGTCTCACTATGTTAGTAAAATACTGCAAGTTAAGTTGTAAGGGAATCTCAGTAAAGCAAACAGAAATGCTGTTTATTTACACTTCCTTTTTTTCATTTTTCCTTTTGTCTAATCTAAACCTGGCTTTAGGAGTCATCTGCCTCACACCAACATCTACATGGATCACTAGGATTAAAAACAACCGCATATCTCACCAGCGAGTTTATTTACTCTTGTTTGTATTATGGTAGGGCTCAGAGTGTACAAATAAGATCACGATCCCTTTAGGGTAGGTGTAGTGTAAATGCCTAATAAGAGACAGTCCATACCATGAGTAGCTCACAGTCTAAACAGACAAGACAGATGAAGAGTGACAGAGTATTATTATCCCCTAGCTATGAAAAAAAGTTAAGACGCAGAATGAAAGCTTGGGAAGATTAAATGTCTTGCCCAAGGTTGTGCAGAAAGGGTGTGTCAGAGCCAGGAACTGAGGCAATATTGCCTGCGCCCCTGTATAGTGGTTTAACAATAGTGTATTCTCTGTCCCTTCCTGCAGGGTCAGGTTGCTGCCTATTAATAAAGTCCAATATAACTGAATCAAAGACCAGGGTTTATCTACAACCATGCTTCTCTCTGCCCTCTATTCCACACCCTCTACCGACATAAGATTTCTCTTCATTGCAGTGTTAAGCTGAACTCAAGTGTTGGCCTAACCCCAATATCCATGAGCACATAAAAATCTCTAACTCAAGTTAAGTGGTACTTTAAATTTAAGCTAGCTGGTCTTTAGGGGATTCAGTTGTAGACCCAGGTTGCTGATGTTTGATGTTAATAATGCCACAGGGACTTAGCCACTCTGTTCTGCAGCGTGACCACTTTCACTTGAGCTAGGATTACTCTGGGGGTTGATGGGAATGTAGATAACTTTAGCTAACACTGCAATAAAGATAAACCCTAAGTCAGGCTACCAGCCCTTTCCCCCCCTCCACCCTTCTTTTGCCCTCTGAGGCTACATCTACACTGGCATGAATTTGTGGAAATGCTTAAAACGGAATACTATTCCGTTTTCAGTTTTTCCGGAAAAGGAGCGTCTACATTGGCGGCGGAGTTTCCGTGATAATGATGCGCTTTTCCGGAAAAGCAAAAGCCCGGAACCATTTTGAAGAGGGCAAAGGCCACCAGACCTTTCCGGGGGCAGGGCCGGAGCTCTGTCCAGATGCGTGGTGAAAGGGGTCTCGCCGGGCAGCCGTTGGACTCGTGCTCCCATGCCTTGGGACCTCTGCCAGGGACTGGCACCCTTCGCAGGGTCGGTGGTTGCCCTGTGAGTTTTGGGGACACCACCCTTTGGCCCCCCAACAGCATTTCCCAGCGTTTTGTTTTGTCTGCCCTGCTCTGTCTGCTATGGAACCGTGGGTGGCCATATACCTGCTTGGGCCCCTGTTGAAGCTGTACAGGTGCCTGGAGCTCGTTCTGCAGGCTGGTGCCCTGCTGTACACATACCAGGAGGCAGAGATCGCCTTGGACTCCCTCACCAGGGAGGTCCTGGCAACCGTGTGGCATCAGCACCCCACTGTGGAGAGGCCCATCTGGACTTTGGAGACCAGCACCGACTGGTGGGACCAGGTGGTCCTCGGACGATGGGACGACTACCAGTGGATCCGGAATTTCAGAATGAGAAAGCGGACCTTCTTGACGCTGTGCACCTGGCTCACCCCCGTGCTGCAGAGAACCGCCACCCAGCTACGGGCACCCATCCCCGTGAACAAGAGGGTCGCCATCGCGCTCTGGCCACACCGGACAGCTACCACTCGGTGGCACACCAGTTCGGGGTGGGAAGATCCACTGCCGGAGTGATTGCCATCGAGGTAAGTCCCAGGGGGAGTGGGATGGGGGGAGGGTGCTGCAGTCCAGTCCCAGGGACAGCCAAGACTCCAGGCTGGGTCGCCCAGGGGTTTCGTCCGTCCCTCCCTTGCACAGGCCCGGTGGGGGGGGGGGGGCCGTGAGGCGAGGGGGGCCCTGGTGTGTGTGTGTGTGTGAGGACAGAGGAAACCAAGGGGGGGGGACCCAAGGGAGCGCACACTCACCCCTGGCTGTATGTAATGTGTTCCCTTGTGTTTCTCTGCACCCTTCTGCAGGTTGTCCACGCCATCAATGATGTTCTGCTCTCGCGAATCATCCGCCTCCGGGCCCCGGAGCATCGAGCAGCCCATTTCATGAGCCGAAAGGGGTACTGCTCCATCGTTCTGCAGGCCCTCGTGGATCACCAGGGCCGCTTCGTGGACATCTACGGGGGCTGGTCCGGCCGGGCACACGACGCCCGCATCCTCCAGAACTCAGCACTGTTTCGCAGGTTGGAGGCGGGCACCTACTTCCCCCCGGAGGGACTTGACTATCGGGGATGTACCTATGCCCATTTGCGTTGTCAGGGACGCGGCCTACCCCCTGATGCCCTGGCTCACGCGGCCCTACATGGGGCAGCCGGACCAGAACCAGGCCCGGTTCAATGACCACCTCAACCGGGCCCAAAACCCAGTGGAGCTGGCCTTTGGACGCTTAAAAGGCCGCTTCCGTTGTTTGCTCACCCGTCTCGACATGGGTGAGCAGAATGCAACGGAGGTGCTGGCCGCGTGCTGCGTGCTCCACAACATTGTGGAGCGCAGTGGGGAGGCCTTCCTCCCGGCATGGGTGGCAGCTGAGGCACAGACCTAGGACCAGCTCGACACAGCTGCCATCTGCCAGGCGCGCCAGGCGGCGCTGTGCATTAGAGAGGCCCTGGTGGACATGTTTGCCCAAGCCCCATAGTAGGGTCGCCTGGGTCACCTCAGACTACTCCGTCCTATCTCCTACCCTTCCCCACCTCCTCCCCTTACCTCCCCCCCCAATAGTAAAGTGTCGGGTCACAGCACATCGGCCGTCATCGTGACTGTTCGTCGGGTGCGTCGGGCGTAGTTAGGGTTTTTCTTTTAAGTTAGGCTAGGGTTTAGGCCACCATCACCTGTCCTGAAGAACAGCCAACAGGATTTAGGACTTGTGTGGAAGGCTCACGTCAGTGCCATCTTCGACGGATCTCCTGGCTCTTCCTCTCCTGAGGCCTGGAAGGACCAAAGGATTGACATGGCCAGCTTCGCTGTCATCTTCCGTCGAGGGATCTCCTGGCTCTTCCTCTCCTGAGGCCCGGAAGGACCAAAGGATTGAGGTGGCCAGCAACACCACAATCGTCCTCCCTGCGCCTAGACTATGTTTCAGAATCTGTACTGTGCATCTTTTAACCATTTGTGCTTGTTTGTTGCTATGTAAATATAGTTTGTGGTTTACATCTTTACTGAAAAGTCTCAGTATTTCTTTATGCGCCACAAACCAATGACCACTGAAAAAGGCCCCCCCCCCCCCCCCCCCCCCCCCCCCCCCCCCCGGTGATAGAGTCATGAATTTGTTGTCCACAGTTTGTAACCCTGTTAAATTGAAGTGGCTAATTGGCATCTCACATCATTTCTTACAGTTACTAGAGGAACACAATAACCACACAAAATTCAAGTGAAAACAGAACTTTTTATTTAAAAGGGGGGGGACCTTTAACTGGGAGACGGAGAGGGGGGCAGTTACTGGGACGGGTGGCCCCTGTGAGCACCCCTCCAGGGGCGGACCTGCCCACGCTGGGCAGACCGCGTCGGGGCAGGCTGCACGGTGAGGTGGCCACGAGTAGGAGCACGAGTAGGAGCATGAGTAGGGTCAGGGTCAGGGTCAGGGTCAGGAGCAGGAGCAGGAGCAGGAGCAGGAGCAGGGGCAGTGAGAGGAGCAGGGATAGGAGGGGGCAAGGGCTGTGTACCGGGAGGGATGGCGGGGGCATGCGTTCCGGCCATGCCATAGTGGATGGCATGCACTAAATGTGCCGTCAGGGTGCCCATTGTGGCGCGCATCCCTCGGCATTCCTCCAGGAAGGCAGCCCAGCCCTCCTGCCGCCTCTCCTGGTCCCCCTGCACACACTCCGCAATTGAGGTCTGGATCCCCTCCACCGCGGTGATGTGACGCCGAAGCAGCTGGTCCCGGTGTCGGAGCCTCGGCCTCTGGGCTTGGGCAGCTGGGGGTGCCACTGCTGCTGGAGTCGTGGGTCTGGTGCTGGGTCCTGCTGCAGGGAAGAGAAGAAAGGACGGGTCAGTCAGGCAGGCCGTCCACTGTCCCCACACCTCATGCCCTCCACCCCGGAGCCCAGGTGACTGCACAGTTGTATGGCTTGGGCCCAATCGGTTCCCCTCCTGCTCCCGTGTTGTATGTTGGCAAGGAGGACCGCCCCTGGAGTAGGGTCCTCCCTCCAGTATTGTAAGAACCGGTCTGTATCCTGGCCCCATGGAGGGCGGGAGGGTGCTTGTGCTGCGTTCACCTGTGGAACTCCCTGCCGGTGGAGACTGTGAAAAGCTTTGGGCTAATCAGTGGTGTTTGACAGGGAGCGAGATGCATCCCCATGGCAGTGCCTGGGACCACACCTGTCAGTGGCTGTCTGGGCTCTCAGATCCTCAGCGTGGGATATCTCCTGGACGGAACCAGAAGAGTGACTGGGTGGGGGGGATGTCCCATCCTTGCAGAAAAACTCAGGGGCCCTTCTCCCTCCCATTATCCCTCCCGCAAGCCTGGTAGCCCAGGGACATGTGTGGCCAGAGTGGGGACTTCCCTCGGGGAACCTGCCAAGGCACCAGGAGCAGGTGAGGGGCTTGGTGGGGGTCCACGGTCACAGGACTGTGACGCTGCGCTTTTCCCAGAAGCAGCTGGCTGTGCCTCACAGCCAGGCATGGGACAGTGTGCCGTTCCCTGTGCTGCACCCTTGGTGGAGCAGCAGGCTCTGGGCTGAGTCCTTGGGGCTTTGGCCGGTTCCAGCTGGCATCCACCCTTCCCCCTGGTCCCGCCGAATGTGTGTTAGCAGCTCGGTCCCAGGCGTGCCCTGCAGCTACCTGCCACGGCCACCTGCCGCTCGGTCACCAGGCTGCACGTGGTTGCACGTGCTGCTAACTGCCTCATGCTACGCAGCGTGCAGCTCACGTGGCCTGAGTGACATGTTCTCTCCCTCCCCCCTCGGGGCACCTGGCTCTCCCCCCCCCCGCCCTCCGCCCCCCGCCCTTTGGGAGTGTAAACTGCAAAGACTCACCAGTGGGTTCCTCCCCGGCCTCAGAGGAGCTGCTGGAGGGGGCCTGCTGGGTGGCAACGCTGGCCTCCTCTCCTGATGCGCCGCCACTGTCCTCTCCCTCCTCCGGCTTGGTGGGACGGTTGATGGGGGGGTGCTGGCAGGTGTCCACTGGGACAGCCGGGGCTTGCGGGGCTGGCTGGCCCAGAAATGAGTTCAGCCGCTCAAAATAGGTGCAGGCATCGGGTCCTGCTCCCCTCCCCTCCGTGGCCCGCACCTACCCCAGCCGCAGCTCCTTCACCTTTGACTGTACCTGCTCGCAGCTGCGGCCGGGGTGTCCTTGCTGGGCCAGGTTCCGTGCCAGATGGCTGTATACGTCTGCGTTCCGGCGGCGGGACTGCAGGTCATGGAGACCCTCCTTCTCCTCCCACAAGTCCAGGAGGGTCTCCAGCTCCCTGGGGGTCCAGGATGGGGCCCTGCGTTTGCGGCCCCTGGGGTCTTCCTCCCCTGCCCTGGGTGACGGTGGCTGACCACCCGGAGCTGCCATGCCTGTGCTGTGAGGTGGCTGAGCAGCACAGTTGGCACGTGGCAGAGCTGGGAAGGGTGGTCTCCTGCGGGCTCCTGCCACGTGTGGCCAGTAGCGTCCGCGCTCTTTAAGACCTCGGGTTACCCGGAAGTCCTCGGCTTCTACGGGGTCTCCTGCCGTCCAAACCACTTTTTTCCATTTCTTCTGCTTTTCCAGAAAAGCTGTCTACACTGGCCCTTTTCCGGAAAAGCTTTTCCGGAATACGGACTTATGCCCGAGCGGGAGCAGAATAGTGTTTCCGGAATAGCGGCTGATTTTGTAAAATAGAGCATCATTGCTATTCCGGAAATTCAAGGGCCAGTGTAGACAGCTCGCAGCTTATTCCGGAAAAGCAGCTGATTTTCCGGAATAAGTGGCCCAGTGTAGACACACCCTGACAGTCACCCAATTCTCAGCTTCAATCCGTGGTGCCACAGCCGTCTGGAGAACTCATTGCAGGGAAAGTCCTGCTCAGCCTCTTCAGTCCCAGAAAGATGCATGCTCGGGTACTCTGTAGGGATGAACATGTGCAAGATTGAGCACACAGAAGGGCTGCAAAAGATGGAACATACTCAGCCAACTCCTAATAAGTCTCTCCTGGGTAGGTGTGAAGGCTTTTCAAAGACTCATAACTTGGCATATTTGGGTAGCTTTTCTAAGGGAGGAGCACAAGACACATCCCGAAAACCCGGGCAACCCCTGTACCAAATTTTAAAATTCTTGCTCTAGAGCACGTAAAATAAAAATCTTACAGCCAAGTCACAATTTTGGGGAAAAACAACATATTTTCCCTGTCTTGCTCAGAGAAACAGCTTAACTATTTTTGCTAAAGCAGACACCCCACTTAGAAAATTGTGGCTGAAACAATTAAAATTTGGAAAAAGCAATAAACAGCTGAAGACAAGGTCTTATAATGGAAAGAATCAGGGAGCCTAAACTATAGGCATTGCTACTTGCGTATTCTAGAATATAAGCACATTCACACACAAAAACTTCCTCAGATCAAATTCTGCTCTCAGTTATGCATTGCACAGGATGTTAGCCAAGAAAGATTTTTGCCCACTCATTTTGGGGTACCTTATTCTGTTAAATAACCTATTTCTGTTACTCCCAGCTAGACCTTCACTGCTCAGTGACTTATAATTGCCTTTTTTAATTAAAAGCTTAGACCTCACTTTATACTCATTAATCATATTATTAGATTAAAGCTGTTGATAGAAGGGGCATACTTCAGCTTTCACGATTCTCACTGAAGGCCTTGTGTAAGTTCCATGCATTTAGCGGAGGATGGATTAGACCTACAGTTTCTCTTAGTATTTGTACTCCAATTCTGCTTACTTTTGGTCTTTGCTTTTGTTTTCTTGTAATAGAGAATTCCAAGCCATTCAGTTTTCTCAGCAATTTCAGAGTAATATGATGATTAGAGGCACAAAGCGGGGGGGGGGGGGGGGGGGGGGGGGGGAGGGAGGGGGGCAAATGAGGTAATATTTTTATTTGACCAATTTCTGCTGGTGAAAGAGATAAGCTTTCGAGCATCAGAAGCTGGTCCAATAAAATATATTGCCTCTTCCACCTTGTCTCATTAATATCCTGGGACCAGCATGAATTCACCACCACTGCAAACACCAATATGACAACAGTGGATGCAGCAATTTAGATTGATAAGAGAAAACAATTATTTCTGCTGGGGGACCTGAGTACCAGTGGTTTGTGCAACAGTCCCGCCACTTGAATTTTCAAGGAGCCAAATAATATTCCAGTAGAGACTAGATCAGCTAAAGTACATGGGTTAAATTCATCTCTGTGCAAAGCCAGCATAACGTCTATGCACCACTTTTGAGTCTACTCAAGCTCTATTTTGAAGGTTTAAGTGTGATTTAAGCCTTATCCTGGCTCTGAAAAGGGAAGAAATTAATGGGGATTTGTAGTCTACCCCATTCATCTCCCAAATCTGCATAAAAACATTTTGAGAATTTAGATGCACACTGCTTTATTTATCTCAGATAAACATGCCTCCCTTAGAGGTTGATCCTATTTCCACCGAAGCCAATGTCAAAATCCTGTATGATTTAAATGGTAGAAGGCCCAGGCCCAAAAGTTAGTCTGGCTATTGTGAAAACCACAAGCCAGAACCTCAGTTGGTGTAAATCAAGGTAGCTCTTGTTACCTCAGTGGAACTGGGCTGATTTACACCAGATGAGGATCTACCTTTATTTATCCACCTCCCACCCCCACCCCTGCTTTGCTCAATGTCTCATTGGCAACAACCCAACAGCAAAGCTTTTTGTGCATTTGTTTCATTTTGTATAAGGTCAGCTAAGGTTTTATGTAAAACAGATGGCCAAACTTAAAAATGATTTTCAACATTGCATTGAGAACAAGTTAAAATGCAAAGTTAAAGTGGGGAAAAATGTTTTTCTTCTTTCAAAGGTTGTTTCAGTGACCTTTATTTTACCTGGTGCCTCAATTTTGTAAAGGAAAAAAAATCTCTGTGTTACAAACTGCTTGCTTTGCTATTCATAAAAGTCTTAAAATGGATAAGCAAAAACTCAAATTCAAAATGGCTTACTGGATGCTTTTAATTGGGATGTAGTAGCAAATAGAAAAGGAGTATGTTTTATAATCTTTCTACATCTTTTTATTTAAAGGTTTATAATTTTCCATTAAGTAATGTAGTGAGGCTCTCGTATGAGCAGATACGGAGCTAAAATTTGATATATTATCAAATGTTATCAACCTAGAAAGGGGTTTTTTTTGAGCGGGAGGAGGAGCCTATACATCATCTAGCCTTTTCTTATTTATATAAAAAAGAATCTGTGCTCACAACCTTTTTTATTCTCAGCCACACAAACATAATTTTATAAGGAATCTGTAGCCATCCTGAATGCTGGATGAATTTTTTGATTAATCGAGTTCTTTTTCTCTGATTGGAGCTGACATATCTTGTTGTTTTCAGTTATTTGCAGCTATGATGAGTTACTCCTGCTACCTACTGAGGGATAATACGTGAACAAACAAGAAATACAATTTAAATCAACCACTTCTGACTGAAAACCAATAACTTGTGTTATTGTTCATTAGTATTATTTCACTTTTATATTGCAATAGCAAACAGAAGCCTCAGACAGGTCAGGGCCTAGTGAGCTGGGGGCTGTTTATTATTGTGATGAGGAGGAGTTGAGGTATGACCTATTCACCATTTCCCCTCTCCCCCATTACTTCATTATTCCTACTGCACACTGAAACTTCATGAAGTCCAGCAATGCTTCTCCCAAATTACCAGAGAAATTATTGCTGCACAAAACCCACAAGACATTCCAACTTGGGCAGGTCAGTGCTGATCATTTAGCAAAAAACACTTTCTATTTTTGCTGGCATCACGGGATGAGGTACCTAGACATTCTAAAGGTTCATCAGAGTATAGTGAGAAGCTATTAATCATAATTCTCTTATACATTATTACGGAGCCAAAATCTTAATACAGTGTTGGAGCTTTCATAGGGTCTTTGATCTATGGGCAATTACAACCCCTATTTACCTGGTGGAGCATAACAATGTCACTCAGGCTATGTCTATACTATGAGTTTTTGCTGGAAGAGGCAATGCAAATTAAGCGCTGATTAGTATTTTGTCACTCTTCATTTGCCTAATCACCTCCGATGCCTTTTGCGCAAGAGATTTTTGCGCAAAAACAGGCAATGTGGACATGTCCGTTTTGCACAAAATCCCCTTTTTGTGCAAGATCCTTATCCCTCTCTGGGATAGGGATAAGGATCTTGCACAAAATGGACGTGTCCACACTGCCTGTTTTTGTGCAAAAACCTCTTGTTCAAAAGGCATCGGAGGAGATTATGCAAATGAAGCGCGACAAAATGCTAATCAGTGCTTCATTTGCATTGCCTCTTCCAGCACAAACCTGTAGTGTAGACTTAGCCTCAAGACTACTTGATGCTCACTGACAGGGGGCATACTGGTACATGGAGTTACAGAGTTCTCCTGAATTCACCAAAAGGGATCATACAAAGTCTCTGCTGAAAGTATGCATTGCACTGGCCATCATAATCACTTCAATACATATGTGCAGATCATGAGTAAGGAGTTATGCATGCACACTGAAAAATATGTCTTTAAAGTATATAAGTTGACATGATGATAACCAAATTCTAAGAAGAAGTGAGTAAATACTTACCTGGTCTCTGGCATACCACAATGTACTGTATGTCACTAAACCAACTTAATCAGCATATGTGGAAACAGACTCTGTCTGCTGCCAGGCCCAGGTACAGGTCCAAGGATCTACAAAGACAAAGGAACTCAAAGATTTAGGAAGGGGCCTCCTGTGGTAAAGGACCATATATTATAATTGCATCAAAGTGGAAACAGGACAATATTTCATTCTTTACCAGGGAAGTGAATGGACAGTGGTTTTCCTTGAGGAAAAGGGCTTGGCTAAAACTACTGGGAAGAACTTTGGGTGAAATCAACTTCTTTTGACAGGAGAATAGCTTTTTAGTAAGTTAGGCTCTAGAAAGCATGTTCTGATTTTCTTTTATATGAAGATACCAAAAGAACCAGAGAGTGAAGTGATAGTAACTATTTGTTTCCAATATGTTTACCATCACTTGTTTATGTTCTGTATACTAAACAGTACAATGATCCTGACTTGTAATAAATAAATTGGTGTGCAGTATTTATTTGAGAACAGCAAAGCAAAGTTCTGTGAGAGTGTTCAGTGGATCAGGGGCTGGACACTCCAGAGAGCATCTGGAGGAGGGGTTGGTATTTTTCTATCATCAACATGTACAAAGACCTGAAAATCTGTGGGTATCTGCTTTATATCCGCAAGTATCCACAGATGTGGATGTGGATGCAGATATCTCCAGTTCATTTTTGTGTATACAGATGTGGATACAAATTTTGTATCTAAAACCCTGCAATTTTGTGGATATCCACTTTATATCCACAGGTATTTGTATCCTCAGATATTGTTGGGGATAGCTGCAAATCATTTTTGCAGATACAGATGCCAATTTTGTATCTGTGCAGGGTTCTAAACAGGTGCACGAAGAGTGATGCCTGTTTGTATTGCTAGAGACTGGTGGAGCAGACATCACATAACAATAAGACTTCTTCACTCTAAGGGTGTGTCTAGACTACTGAGTTTTGTCGACAAAAGTGGACTTTTGTCGACAAAACTATATCTGCGTCTACACTACCGCTGAGTTCTGTCGACATAATGTCGACAGAACTCAGTAGTTTTGTCGACGCTGGTAAACCTCATTTTACGAGGCATAACACCTTCTGTCGACAGAGTTCTATCGACAGAAGGTGTTATTGCCTGTAGGGTTGCGTCTAGACTACAGGGTTTTGTTGACAAAGCAGCTTGCTTTGTCGACAGAACTGAATATGTCTAGACGCTCTATGTCGACAGAAGTTTTGTTGACAGTATCTGTCGACAAAACTTCCGTCGACAAAACCCTGTAGTCTAGACGTACCCTAAGGGCAGGTGGCAGTGAGGTGCCTCATAACTCTGATTCCCTCTGGGAAGTGCTACAAACAGCTTCCATTCAGGCTAAATGGTCACAATTAAATGACTCTGTTTGGTGAAGCAATCAATGGAAGACACTGCCCAAATATTATATGATGAAAATGCAGAGGTTTAGATTTGTGATTTGCAGCTATGTGGGTCAGAAGTAAAAAGACAGCATGAAAGCAAACAGAAAACTAGAAGACAAGTGAAGCATTTGATAGCATGGCCCTAGATTACAGTTGGAAAACTGCTTATCTAGGTGTTAGTTATGGAAGACAGTGATGTTAATGACTCACTTGAGTCTGTCTAGCGAGTTATGGATGAAGCTAACCTTGGAATCACTTGACTTTTCCGTTTTCTGGCATTTCCAAATGATCAAACAAAATTTCATTTCAGGCCGATCACAAACAGATGTTTCAGTGAATCAAAAAAGTCAGGGAAAATTCATTTTCAGGTTGCATGAAACATTTCATTTCAGGACAGTTTTAACAAACACTAGGAAATGAAGGACTTGACTCACAACTCTCCTCCCGTCCACCTTACTTAATAGCCCAACTGCTACTTGGGATGAGGGACACCTGGTCTTGAGGAGAGACTTGATTCCAGGTCTCTCCACATCAGGTGAGTATTCTATTCTATTCTATTCTATTCTATTCTATTCTATTCTATTCTATTCTAGGGTGGGGAGCTCTCTCTTAAAGCTGTTCCACTCAGATAATTCAGCTAAGTCTACTCGGCCACTTCATTGCACTTCAATTTCCTGGCTCAAGAGGTTGAACAACACACACACTCAAACACAGCAAGTTACAGCATTGAAAGCACAGGTATAAACGGGGCTACAGCTCCCAGTGCAGTTAGTAACTCCCTTAGTGGAGCACCTACAGTGCTGGGAGAGTTCTCTGTCATGGCTCTCCTGCCATAGCTACTCTCCTGTGTTAAAACACTGCTGTGGCAGTCCATGAATCTTTCAAATGTAGACCAAACCTATTAGTGACTGGTTAAGCCCTGAGAAGTGAGGTTTTATATACTTCTGTTAACCCTGGCTAGCATAAGTCTGGCTATTCTCATCCATGTAAGCAGCCAATCTCTTTTTGGCTTCTGCTTAGCTCTTTGTATTGGTGTCTTCTGGCAATGAGTTCTAGAGGTGAAAGATCTTTTCTTCAGTCAGTTTTATATTTATATTCAAAAGCGACGAGGAGTCCTGTGACACCTTATAGACTAACTGAAGTGTTTGCCCACGAAAGCTTATGCTCCAACACTTCAGTTAGTCTATAAGGTGCCACAGGACTCCTCGCCGCTTTTGCAGATTCAGACTAACACGGCTACCCCTCTGATATTTATATTCAGTTATTTCCATTGCATTGTGTGTTCTCTTTTTCTCATAACATGGGACAGGGTGAATAAGAGCACTCAGTCTACTCACTCCATAGTATTCCATCATTTTTTGCATCCCTCCCTCTCCCTCTTGCTATGGCCTCTTTAAACTTAAATAATTCTACTCATTATTTTCAATATATGCTCATATGAGAGTTTTCCCCAGGCCTCTAATTATTCTAAGCATTCATCTCTGAACCCTCTTTATCTCTCTTCTACCCCTTTTTTTTGGGGGGGGGGAGGGGAATGATCAAAACCATATACTGTCTTCCAGGTGAAGGCAACAATTATTGAATAATTTCACTTATATTGTCCAATTCATTCATTTTAACATTGTCATATGTTCTTTACTTTAAAAAAAACTGCCACAGCAGCCCATCCCCTACTTCTGAAAGATACCGAATGGAGTAGAATCATTTCCCTCCCATCTCACATGGGTAGGGCCCAAAATCCCAAGGAGTTTGGGACTCATGCTGGCTGTTACTAAAACAGCAATAATCTCAGACACTTGAAGCATCTTATTTTGGAATAGCTGGGCGTGGTCAGGAATGGGGCTACAAACTCTATGGAGGTACATGTAGAGAGGACAGGTGGACAGAGGAATGATGCAAGTGAACTAGTTAACAAAAATCCAATCAAACCATGAAGTACCAAGTTTTGTACCTCATTACAGTTTGCTTATATTATGTGCCAATAAGCTTTTTAATGAGATATCACTATTACTTTTAACTAGGTGAGGCAATAGTTCCTCAAATGGGTATTGTCTTGCCTTTATCAACACTGAATTTCATCTGCTGTTTTGTTGCCCATTTATCTAACTTCACTAAGCCCTTCAAATTCTTCAGAGACTTCTTCAGTCTTGACTAACATTAGAATTCTATTTTACAAATACTGGGGCTTTGATTCATTAGGGCTGTGTTGGAGCCCTTGAATATTCAAAAAATGCAAGAAGATTAGAAACTGATCTCTGATTATGTTGAAAATATGTTTTGGATGCCACGCATTTGATTGTGAATGTGAGCTTACTTCACCCACTAGTGAATGACTAGATTTGAAGCTCAAATACCAACCAAGGATATGTGGTGAATAATTCACATGTTGCCATTTATTCATTTGTGATATTTTCGAATGTTTCTGAATCACGAATATCTTTGCGAACATCAGGACTGTTACGTGAATGCTTCATCATGCCAAAAAAAAAAAAAAAATCAAACTTCATCATCAAGTTTGTGCTTAGTCAATGCTATATCAACAGCTCAAATCTTCATGCAGTTTTTAGTCTGAGACTAGACATGGATTAATTTAGCATGAAGGATCAGTGGTGTATATTCTCATTTGTTGTCTAGTATTAAAAAAATGAAACTTTGAGAGAAGTAAGGAATTTGAGACAAATTGATGACATTAGTAAGTGTTTAATTCATTGAACTTTGTATGGGAAGAGAAAACTATGAAAATAAAGGAAACGCAGTTGACCATGTAACTTGAAACTGACTTGCTTAGCATTACTTTAAAGAAAGAAACATAAGTTTAAGCTTGAGGGGCATTTTCTGAGCACAAGGGAAATTATGTGACAGTTATTTAAAACAGAATAAAATCATCAAGACAATTTTTAGTTTAGTTTACATTCAGCCTTTTCAGAAGACAAATAATCTTTAAACAGGCCAAAATGCTTGGGGTATTTCAGCATTAAAATTCTTTGATGTACGAAGACAAATTGAATCCAGGAAGAATCCACAAGAGCAGTAAGAAGTAATAAAGCTGCTGACTGCTTACAACTGTTAAATGTTTAGTCTGTGAGTTCAACAACGTTCCCAGTAACTAAAGCGAGAAAGATTTTTATTGCAGATGGCTGGGGTGGCTTAACTTAGAACACTTTGAGGTACTCATGAAACTGAATGTTTGGATCTCCTTTGGTATATTATAGAAATAGAGATATCAACAACAAATAATTGGAATTGAAGTTCTGGCTCCTTATAAAGGGTTTAAGAAGAATAAAAACAAAACAAAACACTTACTAGAGTTCTAAACATACTGTAGTTCTGACAATCTCATCCTGATACCTTCATGAAAGGATTTCTTTAACCATAATTAAAGTTGCAGGCGGGCACTGTTAAAGGAACCAGTCAAAAATGTGTATTTCTGTTGTGGTCCTTCAAGGTCTCTGGGAATTCTATTTTAATATATTATCTTTTGTCTGTATTTGTTGGAGAGAGCCATTGGGTTCTGAAGTTGCAATTAAAGTAAGAACCTGAGGAAAGAATATTAGTGAATATGTGAATTATTTCCTTTATGAATTTAAAGCAACTTTAAAACATTCTGAAGCTAATGTAATTGCAAATTTTGACATGTTGCTTGCCAATTTGGAATCTCCTCATTTACACAAACCCGCAAAGAGTAAAAAAGCTCAGTATTACTTATGTTTTAAATTTACCAGTGCAAAGCAATTGCATCATTTCCCTAAGCAGATGAAAAACACTGATCTGTTATAACACTCAGGAAGCCTAGCAAGAGGGCAGACATGAAAATACAAAGTTTAATAATTTAAAATAAGTAAACTTCTCCATGTGTATTGCAGGTATAGTTATAAGCAGCATTTCCTATGAAGATATTCCACAATTTTGAGAATGGCTTTTTAAACAAATCACAAGATTTTTAAATAAGTGTTAAGTACTTTTGCTTTCTCTTCTAGTTTTGTAGATTTTAGGGTGAATTCTAGGCACATTTGCAAGCTTTTCTCTGCACCTCTGTGAACTATAAAGTTTCAAAAAAAAACCCAAAAACCCCAGCTGAGAGATTCTCACATAATCACATCACTGCAAGAAATGGGCTTGGAGAAAAACAAGTATGGCGAGACTCTTAATAAAAATCATGAGTGTAGGCAATATTGTAATATAGCATTATATTGTGTCATCAGCTTGCAAATAGAAATCCCCATTGATTTCAACAGGGAATCGTGTTTGAAAACAGATGGAATATCATCCACAGAACAGGTTTAACATAATGATTTTACCAGTTTAAAGCCAAGCAAAGTGCCTTTAGGAATACTTTGTATAGAACAGCTAGGCAGCCCTAAGAGCCCTTCTATCCAAAACGACATCAGGACAAGGAGAAGGGACATAGGATTATGCAGATCCTTCTCATATTATCATCAGTACGGTAACCATACGCTAACTATGGGACACCTGGTAAATTATTTGTATGCAAGCAAGTTCAATGTCAATCACTCAGAACTATGTAGTACAAACATTCAAAGTTCACTGAGTCCCTGTTTAAAAAAATACTACGTATGTGGAATCTTTTAATTTAACTTCTTATAGTTAAGATTTGCACGGGGAAAGGCAATACGCAAACATTCCTTTACACCTCTCTCACATGAGGTTGGGGATGACAGACTGACCTGACTCAACCCTCTCTACCCAGTGCACTTTACCCTACACGCCTGGCTGGGCTCCTGGGATGGATCTGCCTCTCCTGGTATCTGGTGCCACCTCTTCTCAAGGCAAAACGTGGGGTACATGGAAGGCTATAGCGAGGGCAGGAAGGGGTGAAGCCCTTAGGATGCACTGAGCACCAGGGCCCAGGGAACTGGACTTCAGGGGCTTCAGTGAACCTGGCCAAAGAGGTGGCTCAGCAGGGGAGGGTGTCTGAGGGACAGAGCAGCCCCCACTATCAGGGGTATGACCTAGGGTGAGGGCAGCAAGAGAAGAGCGTGCTAAGTGCTGGCAAACAGGTGAGAAATAGCTTCCTCCCTGTCACTCCGGAGCTTAAGTGAGAGATGGAGAAGCCTCCTCATGTTAGGGCTGTGTGGGGCTTTTGCACATTCAGGGCTTGGCTCCTCCTGACCAATGCCCCAGGCCAGAGAGTCCAGAGCTTTCCCTGGGTGTCCTCCCAGCCAGAGGCAGTGGGGGACGGAAGGATCCTGCCAGCCAGGCAGTTGGTGAGCTGAATGGTACACTGCGGGGCTGGTTTTCTACACAGCACCACTGGGGAGGGATATGTAGGATCAGCAGGGCTGGGTGAGGGTGGGGGTAAATGAGAATAGCAGTGAGAGGACAGTAAGGGGGGAAGCATATAAAGGGCCAATGGATGAGCAGCAGATGTGACAGGTAACCAGCCACCATCTGCCCATACTCACCAGCCACTGCAGCCAGTGCAGGCTGGATATGGATCAGGGCTAGGGTAGAGGGTAGCTTTCTGGCCAAGAGGGGGCATACAGCCGGGATTGTGCTGACAAACCAGCAGGGAGAGCAGCCCCACAAACTGTAGCTTTGCCTGACCTACAGCCTTGCACACGCACCCCCATCATCAGCCACAGGTGGATAGACATTGTACGAGCAAGGATCCAGCCAGCAATAGGACCCACCAGCACTGATGAGAGGGGACAGTCAGAAAATATGGGACAATTTACCCAATTTTTTAAAATAAGGGACACTTGCAGGAGGGTTTAAATATGGGACTGTCCCTCAAAAATGGGACACATGGGTCACCTACTGACCAGAATTTTACAGCCCATAATAATCAGTCTAAAATATTATTGGTAGAAGTGACAAATGAAAAATAAATGAGAGAACCATGCTTAGGAAACATCCATTTCTTAATAACCTTCAATGAGGCTGTAGCCACAGGTTACCCCAGCTGTAGTTCCTTAGTACAGACTGTAGTATGTAAGCCAGTATCAGGGAGCTGAAATGGAAATAAGGCATTAGAAATCAAAGCCTGAACAGCCGTTCTCTGTGATCTTTGAGTCTGGGCACATGTTCAGTTTAGCAGAGCCTTAAGTATTGAATCACATGAATTCAGGGCTTGATTGTCATCTTACACATCAGTGCAAATCAAGGTTAATTCCACAGACATGAGTAGCATCATGTTGATGTACGTCAGATAAAATTAAGAGCAGTATTGCTTATATTCAAGCTATTTTAATTGTATTCATGATAGCTATCTTATATCTCTTCTGAATATGTAATTATGGGCTATACATAGTTCTGGGAGTTTGCTAGCATCTAGCCTTTTTATGAAGGGCAAACGATGACAGAATACTTTGGAGCATTTAATTTCTCTGGCTCTGATCTATGCTCAAGCAAATGAGAGGACGCTGCAATTAAACATGGATATAGATAGCTTTTTCAAGGACTGTAATGAGGGCTGAGAAAATGGACTGCACAGCTCTTAATTAGCAACTAAAGGGACAAAATTAAAAAAGTGTTTTTGTAACAATAGGGACTTAAAATGTTGCAAACTGGCAATGTAATCCTGCATAATGTATTTCCTGCAAAACGCAAGCATTTGGGATATTGCTTTTTGGTTGAAATCTGGTTAATGAAAATTCTTCCTAGACACTGCAGTTTTCTGAGGTGAAAATGAAAAAATATGGAGTTTAGTAATTTCAATGTCCCAGTGCAAAAGAAAATAAATATGTGAGGCTTCAGTGAGCCTATTGGTACTGACTGAGTGGCAGATAATCCCATCCAGGAAAGGTTGGTACACTATGCAAAAGCCAAGAGAATGAGAGAAACCAGAGGAAAACTTGACACTGTAATAGGAAGGTTTTGGGGAAAAAAGTGTTCATGCAACGGAACACTGGTACACCCAGGTCTGGGAACAGGAGAGGCAACGCGGGCAACTGTCCCAGGGCCCGCTATTCAAAGGGGCCCCATACTGTGGTGGCAGTCGAAGCCCTGGGCCCTTAAATTGTCACCAGAGCCCTGTATGGTACACTGCACACCCCCAGTCAGCATACTCTGGACAGCACTGTGGGGGGGGGGGGGGGGGGGAGGGAGAGATATGGTCTGGGCAGCAGTGAGGCCTGACTGCTCAGCCCTGTCCCTTCCACTCAAGGACCCATCCCTTCTGGGATCATGGATGTAGCCCAACTTGACTTGCCCAAGGGCCGATTGAGGCTATCGTCTCGCCTGTGTACACCTCATTGCTTACTTCATCATTATTCTTTTCTGCTCCACTCCACATCCTAGAATTGTTACTACAGTCTTGGCACCTATGGGGATGTAAGGAATCAGCTTGGCTTCTCGCTGACCTGGAAGAGGAAACTCCCCCTAAGACCAGTTGGTGGATGGTGCCAGAGCAACCCGGTCCCACCCACAGGTAGGTCCAGAGTTATAAAAGGAGGAGCTCCAAGCTCATTTGGAGCCTGGCTGCTGAGCAGGTCAGAGACTCTACCCAAGCTCCAGAGGAGAAAGGCCCCGCTGTGCTGCCCTCGGAGGGAGGACTGGATTGGGCAGCTGGGGCCATTACTGGGTCCTAAAAACTGGCCCAGGTTGCCATAGCAGCTGCTGGTCCCTGATGACTGGTGGAGACTGCTGCCCAGGCCTGAGGATTTGCCCCAAATAGTGGAGTGTTGGGCTGTGTCTACAATGGCGTGATCTGGCACAAAAGCAGCCGCTCTTGTGCAAAAACTTGCTGCCTGTCTACACTGGCCATGTGTTCTTGCGCAAGTAAACTGACGTTCTAATGTATAAAATCAAGGCTTCTTGCGTAAGAATTCTGATGGTCCTGCTCAGGAATAAGCCCTCTTGCGCAAGAGCTCTTCCAGAAGAGGCCAGTGTAGACAGGCAACATGAATTTCTTGCGCAAGAAAGCCCTATGGTTAAAATGGCCATCAGAGCTTTCTTGTGCAAAAGAGCATCTGCACAGGCATGGATGCTCTTGCGCAAAAGCACATCTCTTGCGCAAAAGCACATGCCAGTGTAGACGCTCTCTTCTGGGAGAGTTTTTGCAGAAGAACTCTTCTGCAAAAGAGTTTTTACGTGAGAACGCGCCAGTGTAGACATAGCCTTGTTGTTTGTGGGCCTTCCCCACCTGTACTCTAGGCCCAGATGTAAAGGGGAGCCTCTAACTGGTTACTTACAAGCCTGAGCACGGGTCTGAGGCCCAGGAATAAGCCATTTTGGCTTACAGAGGCAAATTCTGCTTTTGTAACTGCACTGGAATTGGGCCTGTTTTGCTGCACAAAGGAGAGGAAAAATTGATGCACAAGGTAAAATGAGAGTGGACCAATAAGTGACAGAGCTCGAGCATGTTGCAGTGTGAATCCTCCCACCTGTAATAAGGATGTGATGCACAAGAGTGTTGAAGAGAGACTGAACTTGACTTGCTGGGCCCAGTCAAAACTACAAAAGTGATGGACACCCCCCGCCATGCTTATGAAATTATCTTATGTATACAAATATGCATAACTCAAAGATGCTTTGGCCAAAAATCCTCATGTAACCTATCAGTTTTAATGTCACAATGTGCTGGATCTGTATATCTTATGTTGGTGTATGTATCACTCCTGTACGTGAAGTTAGATATATGGAGTAGGGAATGGTGCATGGTTTTAAATGTACAAATGAAAGACACCAAGGGTGTTTCCAGTGCTCAGACACCTGGGTGATCACCTGTAAACAGCCTCCTTTGTCCCTAAGGAGACATGTGACCTCCCTAAGTGGTAGGGGCTGACCAGGTAATTTTCCATGGAAGGGGAGAATGTAGAAACAAAGAATTCCCACTGAAAATGAAGGCTATTTAAGATGCAAAATTTTCAGGCTCTTTGTCTTTGGCTGGCAGGAGGCTGCCAAGAAGGAGACAGAGACCTCAGGGAGAAAAAGAGCTTTCCTGGCTTGGACAGCTGAAATAAGAACAGTTTTAGGTTAAGTTTGCAATAAGCTTTAGTGTGTTGGAACTAGCTAGGTGTTGTCTGTTATTTTAATTTTGTAATTTACTTTGCTGTGCCTGTTTTCACTTGCAGCCACTTAAATCCTATTAGGTATCAGAAGGGTAGCCGTGTCAGTCTGAATCTGCAAAAGCGGCAAGGAGTCCTGTGGCACCTTATAGACTAACTGAAGTGTTGGAGCATAAGCTTTCGTGGGCAAAGACCCACTTCGTCAGACTCCTCGCCGCTTTTAAAACCTATTGTTTTTGCTTAATAAAATCACTTTTATTTACTCTCAAGCCCAGTGTAAATAGTTGTTGCCTGGGGGAGCAATCAGTGTGTACATCCTCCTTCTATTATTAAAGAGGGTTTACCTGAATGGTTTATTTGGGGTTCTGATCCCAATTGGTTACCTGGATTCTATACCTGAAACTGCACTCTTCTCAGACCTGAAGTGATTCAGTGTCTATGTTGCTCTTTGGCGAGGGGGAAGGGAGACGACAATTATCACAGCTGTGGGCCTTGGCTGAGGGAGACCAGGTGAGCTGGCCCAGCAGAACAGAGTGGTGAAAAGCTCCAGAGAGCAAGGAGTTGAGTGTCAGTGGCTTTGTGAGCACTCGAGGAAGCAGTCTCAACGGGTCATCTGTGACTTCATCCTGTCACAGCAGCGAAGCGAGCAGGGTCCAAACCTGCACGGGGAAACCCCCATTGGATTTCAGTCAAGACTACTAAAACTTAATACCCCATACTGACTCCAGCCAGTGGCTACTATGAAATCTAATTTTTCCCTTCAAGTATCAACCAAGACCAACAATCTCAAACTAATACAACCATCAGTAAAATAAAGAAAACCATTTAGAATGGGGGAAATCTTGAACCTGTGACATGGAAGGATTATTTTGTCACTTATTTAAAGAGTAAAAGAATTACCTGGACCTTAACTCCATTAATCTTTGCTTTTCTTCATTTAAATCATTGTTTGAGGTGGGAAGAGGCTGGGGTTGAGGGGTTCAGCATGCAAGCTGCCCTGGGAAGAGAAGACATCCCCAGCCCTCTCTCTCACCACAGCAGCCATGGTCCATGTGGCATGCAAGGGGTTGGGAGGTGGGGGGAGGGGCTCAGGGAAGAAATATGGGGGTGCAGGTAGGGCAGGAGTTTTGGTGTGAGGCGGTCTCAAGGCAGGGGACTGAAGTGGGGATGGGGAGCTCCGGGCTGGGAGTGTGGTGATCAAGTTGCCTAGGTAATAGATCCACAGGGCTGGCTGAGGTAATGGCAACTGCACAGCCCAGGCAACAACTCCCTAGGGTTGGTCTGGGTGGAGGCTGTGCTGCCTGGGCAATGGCTCCATGGGGAGGGTTGGGGTGGGGGCTGTGCTACCAGGGCAGTGGGGGCCATGATGCTTGGCCACCTGAGCTTCGGGGCTGCAGTCTGGGTGTCCTGTGGCTGCCCAGGAGCTGTGGGTGCTGGCTCAGGCTCACTAGGGCAGAGGCCTCACATCCCCATCCCCAATCATCTGGCTCTAAGGCTGAGAGGGGAGATAGTGGTTTGGGCTCCATGTGTGGGGGATGGGGCCAGAATGTGTGTGTGTGGGGGGGAGGCCAACCATGCCCAGAACCAGCACAGGAACCTTACCTTCACCCTGCTCCCAACAGGGTTATAGCCCCCCTTCTTTCCTCCCCTCTCCCTGTGGTCATTATATAGTATAACTGTTTCTGCTAGCAGCTCCCTCCTTTTCTGTTATGAAAAAAATCGCATTCTGGACACATCTCATTGTTCTGGAACAATCAAACCCTGACACAGCTTTTAGTTGTAAGAGGATGCTGCATACCAAATTTTGTGGTCCTAGCTCTTAGCATTCAGGAGCAGCTCTTGAACAAATGGACAGATTCACTTGCTCACAGACTGACAAATTCTCAAATATATAATAGATCTGTCAATAACTGATCTCTGCACTGTGGTGGCAATCTGTTGTGTGACCGCTTGTTTTGAGATGATCCCTTCTGCTGAGCTGGAGCCACAATCCGAAGATTGTGGTTGCTACATGTGTTGTTCTTCATGTCAGCCGATGGTCAGGGCAGTGCGTGTGTGTGTGTGTGTGTGTGTGTGTTATACACCCGAATCTTCAACTGCTGGGACACAAGGTCCTGTCGTAGCGGACGACCTTAGGGAAGACCGACGGGCGCCCCAATAAGTTTA
Organism: Pelodiscus sinensis; assembly: GCF_049634645.1. Lineage (NCBI taxonomy): Eukaryota > Metazoa > Chordata > Testudines > Trionychidae > Pelodiscus > Pelodiscus sinensis. The sequence goes on from NC_134720.1 coordinate 14,865,705, forward strand.
ACGTCTGTGTCTTTGACCACTAGGACCGGGTCCCTCCACAGCGGGCAGCCAACAGGCTGATAGATGCCCCAAAGTTTAACGTCCGTGTCTTTAACCGCTAGGAGCGGGGTCCCATCGCGGCAGGCAGCCAACAGGCTGACAGACACTCCAGGGTATACAAGGAGAGCTTATTACACCTCAGATTTTTACTGCTAGGATACATGATCCCTTCGCAGCGGGCAGCCTAGGGAAGGCTGAGAAATGTCCCTACGGATCTGTCCCCTGTAAGCGACATGATCCAAATGCCCAGCTCTGCCTGTGTCTGTCCTTTATGACCAGCTGGAGTTCTTTTAAATTGTGCTTGGTTTTGTTACAGCAACTGAAGGAGTCAGGTTAAAACTTAACCAGTTACAGGTTTATTAAAAGGGCTTATAAAGCATGTAGTTACAATGGCTATTGCTCTACTTCTTAACTGCTAGCAAATACAGATCTTAAAATGGTTACAAAGGAAAAGGAAGATAGGAAATAATGGTACCACGTGACAGCTTAATCTTTAAAGAGCTCTAATACTATGTATATACTTAAACAAAGGACACATCCAGGTACAATTTTTACCCCCTTCTGTGCCTCTCGACTCCAGCGGTTCAGGCCAGATTCGGTCCCTCAATTTCTTGGAAAGACGAATACGAGGTGGGCATCCCCATGGAACCTCGGGAGGTCAAACACCTAACCCGGCCAGCAGGTAGATGGCAGATCAATGCTCAGAGTGAGTGTGCTGCTGGACCCATCTTTATACTCCTAGGGGCCCGTATCCTCTTTCTAAGATGCCAAATTGTACTGGTCCGTCTTTGTGGCGCCAGTTCTTACAAGGGAGTTTCAAATAATTTACACTTGTAAGAGAGATAACTAAATTAGGAGTACTGGTCATTCTTTGCTGGGCGGGAGATCCCTCCCCCCCGGACGAGTGTGTGATCGTATCAATATGGGTTTCAGTCAAGGGCACTCCTCGGCAGCCTCTTGGTCAGCGATTAGTTCAACCACCCTCTTATCTCTGCTTACAGTTGTCCAGGGTCACTTGTGAGCTGACATATCTGGGCCTCCTGTCAAGGCTTCAAAGACTATGCTGATCTTACTGCTCTGTGTGCCCTGTATGCTTCCAGGCAAGCAAAGATGGATGTTACAGGGGGGTTCATGTATGGCTACAATTCATTGTCAGCATCAAGTCTTCTTCTAGGATCTCTCACAAGTTCAGGAATGTGCTCTATTTTTGTGACAATTCATTTTACTTCTGACACTAGCGTCCACAGTAAAAGTGTGACACAGGAGGCCTGGGGGAAACAACTAAACTGTATTTCCTGGCCCAGACACCAGTCCAAGGTCAGGATACATCAGCACTCCTGTTGTCAGAATCCCCTGTTAAACCTGCTCATTACACATCACTGGGAAGAAATCACTGACCAAAGCAAAAACTGTGGAATTCTCACTACATCAATTGGCTGTACACAATTCCAACCATGCTGAATACTGGGATTCTCACAAAATCAGCTATTTTCAGAAGATTTCTGACACCATGGGGAGAAGCTGTACAAGGATGAATGTTCTTGTGAAATTTCAGTTTTGTCCAGGAAATTAAACTCTACCAATTTGTATCCAAACTATAAACGTAAATAAATAAATTACAGGTTGAACTCAGGGATCCATAACTACCTTGAAGTTCAAAGTGGTTTGGATTTGAGATTTCAGCTTTGGTCCTTCTCTAATGAAAACAAGTTGCCTGATTTTCATCTTTGTGACATAAGTGTAAATTCAAAGTCCATCAGCCTCAGTGGAGTTGGTCTGGATTTGTACTGGTTTCATGTAGATAAAAATATACCTCTATATATTAATGTGTTGTAGGGCTAGATCTTAAGCTCTAAATTAGTGTACCTCCAGCTGAGGAACTGTCCCTTTATTTTAGCTACTGCTTAATGTAAGAGAACAAATAGCAATTACGAAATGTTTGTGGATAACTCATTACAAATATTGTTTGCATGCACCACTTGAGTGATTGGAGGGATATTATGAAAAAGCAGGAGGCCTTTGTACTACTTTTCAACTAACTCTTTGGCTGATGACATGCTCTTACAAATAGTTCTTCTTCTGACCTACCACAACATGCTTCAAAGAACTCTAGGAAGGGAAACTATTACACTTAATGTATTTGGATAAATCCAGCATGTATAGAAATTAATAAGTTTGCCCTATGCTTTTCATTTCTTCCTTTACAAGAGCTTCCACACATTTAAACAACACACACATCTGCTCCACTGTTTTAAATAATGATAATGGACCTAGCAGGATAGAAGGAACACAACAATCCCTCAAGGAAAGTTTTGAACAGGGATCCCCTTCCTGAATGGAAGTTAAGAGCCATGAGGGGGGCATCCTAGAGTGGCGAATGGCTTTCTGTGGCGACACCTTTCCTTCAACATGGAAATTAGAAATATTCTACAAGAAAGCTAAATGTCCTGAAATGCAAAAACAAGTCTATTCACCCTCCACAATACCACCTGCACTTTTTCCAGGAGATAGAATTTTCCACCTTACAATAAACTGATATTAATAACTTAGGTAAATAAATAAAGATTATTATTTTTCTTTGAACTTAATTAACAGTTCCAAATGTCAAGTTAGTATGAGCCAAGCCTATTTGGAAAACAAAGGGAAGGGCTAGAGCCATGATTATTTACTGTATTAAAGTAACACAGACTTTTTGACTATCTTGTTTCAATTATTTTATTAATAAATTAGTCCATGTGTTATATTCAATTTGTGTAACTTTTTACTGATAAATATATAATGTTGTAATATTCACACTGTGGCAAATAACAGCTGGTATTCACTAGGTTCAAATATCTGGAAAAATTTCCTATCTGTAAGACTGAAACAGATTTTCTTGGGAGGTCATCTCTTTCACCAGAGATTTTCATCAAAAGGAGGCCAATTGGATCATATAGACACTAAAAAATCTTACATGTTGACAGGGGTTAGACCGAGGGTGGTTAATCAGAGACCCATGGGCCACAGGTATAGCTGCTTGCAGCCCTCATTAGCTGTGGATCACTGTTCCCAGCCTCTGCAAGCTGTGAGAAGTGGTATCCCGGGCCATACCACTTCCCACAGCTCCCATTGACCAGGAACAGCAATCTGCAGCCAACTGAAGGAGGAACTGGCCATAGATATGGACACTCAGGTAAATAAATCAACCATTGATTTCTAAGGGGTTAATCCTGGCAAATCATGTCTGGCCTGCGGTCTGATTATTGCCCCCCATCAGCAGTTTTAATGGGGTTGCCAGGAATGGCTTAGACTGGCTGGGACCAGGGGCCAAAGCTGAAACCCAGGGCTGAAGCACTTGACTTTGGGTTTTGCCCCTCATCCAGAGCAGTGGGATTCGATGGCTCAGGCTTCAGTCCCCCATCCTGGAAATGTCAGAAGAGGGTCATGGGACAATGATGTTTGAGGGCCCCCCCCGCCAGAATATCCTTGCAGTCCCTTCTAATATCCAAGACTATGTTTGAATCCACTGAACATTTTAAGGTATCCCCTTTTAATAATATCCCATTTTAAGGAGTAAGTGCTCTCTTGGAAATATCATAGAACAAACGGGGCCCAGTTGCATAGGGAGATAGCAGGAGGACACAGGATGGGAACTATGCCTGTAGAGTAACATTCTTTGTGTCTCGAGGTGCTGAAGAGCAATGTCAGAAGCGAAGTTCTTGGCACGCCAAAGCTTACTGTGTTTATGTCAAAGCACTGCATAGTAGCCATTCGAGTGGCTGTGCAGGAAGTCCATCAGTTTGGGGAATACTCGAATGCCCCACTCCCAAATTGGTTAATCTTGAATCTCATTCATTTATTCAAAGCAAAAGTGACAAGGATTTCAACCCATCACACACTCCCTTTGCTTTTGTTGATCAGAAAGGTGGTGGGGAGTGGGAAATGTGATAGACTATATCTTTAAAGACTTTGTCTACTTCGGTAATGCTTAGAAACAAGTATTTGCTTATAATTTGGTAAGAAGGTAAATATATAACAAATAAAATACATCTATATTTCAGAACATAAAACTCATACTGCCATTACCAAGGCCCAACTGAGGTATGTTATACAGTTACAATAAACAAGTTAAAACTGTTGGAGTCACCTGCTATATCCCTAAAGACACAGCTTAAGTAAAGTCTCAGAGACTTATATACATACAACGTAGTAGCATTGTAAAGTTTCTTCTGCTCTTATCACACATTATAGACTCAGGCCAGCAAGTTCCTGAGCTTCAACTAAATGTAGTGAGAGGTAAGTGTGTTCAGCACCTTAGAGAAGATTTTTTCAGTTTCAGGATCAGCGCTCCCCAACACCCCCCTCCCCTGCAATATTTCATAATATGCAACTGAGAAAGTCACTAATTTGGACATGAAAAGAAACAAAAGCTATCTCAATGGCTCCTTTGGGATTCTCCCTATATTTGAGAAATCCCAGCGTTCTGTGGAGCTGATACAATGGTGCTATGCCATTAGTAGGTATTCCTAGAAAAAATGGTGTATTGCCATTTCTGTACTTTCTGGTGAGAACCACACACTGATGAAGCCATTTGCAGTGCACAACCACAACCACCTTCACAAGTCCTACAGACCCTCTGTAGGATTCTGCATTTTCTTTAGTCAACTACTGATACACTCTCTCTTCATTAAATACTAACACATACACAGTTGTGTCTTTCACAAAACCCCGCCCCCCCCCATACCACATTTCTTCTACTCCTCCACTAAGCACAGCTTGACCAGACTAGAATACCTAGGGTTTTTATTTTAATCAAATAGGAGACACATTATTTTTCTAAACAATCTTCCTTTTTCTCACTGAAACAGGTTAATGTTCACGGCTATCGCCTTATAAATGGCTTCGCCAAGTGATTACATAATTTTAGAGCTGATTACTTAACATGCATGAGTCATAATTTTGTGTTACAAGCCATGAGGTCTCTTCAAGCCCTAGAATTCTATGATTATAATTTAAGGCCTTGATTCTATCATCTATACTCATGAGCTGCGTCTAGACTGGCATGATTTTGCGGAAATACTTTTAACGGAAAAGTTTTTCCGTTAAAAGTATTTCCGTACAAGCACATCTAGATTGGTAAGGATGCTTTTGCGCAAAAGCATCCGTGGCCAGTCTAGACGCGATTTTGCTCAAGAAAGCCCCGATCACCATTTTAGCCATGGGGTTTTTTTGCGCAAAACAGTTCTTCTCTGTCTACACTGGCCCTCTTGCACATGTATTCTTGCGCAAGAAGGCTTTTTCCCGAGCAGGAGCGTGAAAGCATTTGCACAAGAAGCACTGATTTTGTACATTACAAAGTCAGTGTTCTTGTGCAAATTCAAGTAGCCAGTGTAGACAGCTGGCAAGTTTTTGCAGAAAAGCGGACGCTTTTGCGCAAAATCTTGCCAGTCTAGACGCACCTATGTTGTATAGTAACTTACCCCAGAAGTAATCCCTCCAAAATGAGTGGCAATACTTGCAGAGGAAGGAACTCCTCCACACCATAAGCAAACGTGGCAAAACCTAGTCCTAAGTGGTTGTTCTCTGCTTGCATTTTTTGATGTGTTACCGAGTTCTGTGTATGATTATAAACAGTAATACTTATTCCTTTCTCTTATAACAAAGCACAGTGCTGATCACTAAAAACTGGCATGCCCCAAGAATGTATATGTGTAGGAAGGGCGGGTGGTTTAGTACTCACGGTGCTCATTAGTTTGCCATTAAGTTCGGTGGGGAGTCTTCCACAGTTCTTGTTGCAAACTGCAGGGGCCTTTTCTGTAACTTTAAATAATTAGATGACTGTTGTATTTTCTATCCAAGCGAACAGTAACTATTGAATAATGATAGGTTGTGGAATATTACAACACTACTGCCATAGTAAGTCTACAGCTTATAGGGTCAGATTTGTTGGTTGTTAGCTGCTGTGAAATACAAAGGGACTGTTCTAGTATGTTTGGTATTACAGTCGGCTAACCCTTTTCTGATCTCTGTGAGTACCTCACAAGCTTGTGAAATGAAACCATAGATGCCATTTTATAAGAAATATAATAATGAATTTCCAAATAAGGCTTTTCTAAAACCCAATATAGAACACAAACAAGAGCTTGGTGCTTGTTTTCTGGAATTAGCCTAACATGACTTGGGCCCAATTTTAACATTAAAAGGATTGAAAAATGTCTCTTGACATTAACTTTAGGCTGGGATTCTGATTGCATTTACTCTCTTTATTAATGTATAGGAGATCTTACAGATCAGTGCAGTAAAAGAACACCAAAGATAAAGAGGGCAAATGGCCTTATTCTGACAGATTCTAGCTGCATCTTGTAAAATTCCCTCAACTTCCATTAAAGATTCTTCTAGGTACTGGTACAATGCTTCAAATTATAATTTATTTGTAATAGCTTTTCCCCACTTTCTAAACTGTTTTTATGTAGGGAGAAATTTAGATACTGTTTTTATAAAGGACATTTGATTTTCTAAATTCTATAGTTAAAGTTAAAAAACACGAGTTTCCAGTTAATTTTTTATTTAGGTTAAAAATAAACATCCAAATTCTTGAGTCAAGGTGCTTCAGAATATGTGCCTGAAATCCATATTTAAGCCTCTATATAAAACTGGACTGGTTCTGAGTACCCCAAAGTCCTATTGAAGTAACATCAACGTGAGAACGATTAAATGAGTTCAGAATAGGACAATTAGATCTGCGTGAATGAATAATACAGTATAAAGCAGAATTTAATTCACCTTCAAAAACAATTAATTGAAATTTCCAGCCAGCCCTCAGCGCCTCCATGACCGTAGCATGCCCCCCACTGCCCTCACCACTGCCTGGAGCACGTTGCACAGAACTCTGGGGGTGATTTAAAGGGCCCAGGACTCCAGCTGTTGCTTAGGTGTGGTAGTAGCTGGGAGCTCCTGTCCTTTTTGAATCACAAGGCCCTGGGGCATTTGCACCCTTTGCCTCCACAACTGAGACCTGCTCTAAGTGGGACTCCCCACATCTTATTTCTGGTATAGCACTGTCATACTGGTGACCCTTAATTTGGTCCTACACACTTTCAAATAGCACACAATGTCTACTATATGAGAAAGGAGGCTTTTGGCACTCTTCAGAGATGAATAATCTTGTGTCTGTGTTTTGAAAGATCTCTATTGGTGACAAATCATCCCACAAAAGCATTTACAAGAGGCAGACTTAAGTAGGTATAGCAACAAATGGTATCTCTGAATCAGCAGGAAATAAGGTCAGGAGAAGAGATGCAGAATGTATAAATAATGGACATAAAACGGACCAATGCAAAATACAGACAATGGGGGAAAAAACTCCTTAGTGAAGCTGAACTTGAAGCATGAATATGTTGCTGAAGCACAGTATTTTGTACGGAGAAGAAATTAAATTTTACTTTTAAATTTCATCCATGTATCTTTTAGAAAAAGATTTACTGATACAGATGGGTATTAATGTGTACAAAAGATGGAAGCAGATAACCTTTTAAATTACAGATTCTTATAGACCTGCATTTTAGATTGATGTATCCTAGAATTAAAAACTGTATCAGGGATTCTCAAATGTTCATGGCATAAATAACCTTTTTGTAGAGAGGTCATCTTGAGAGCTACCTTCCCACCAAATACAATTCATGACAGCACAACATTTCTCCAACAATCATTGTCTTGTTTTTTTGCAAGTAAATTGGTCAAAAATGATAAGAAGAACCATGCGCAAAAGGAATTTACTTATGCGCCCATTTCATTGCAAACTCTGCTCCTTTCCTCCTCAAACCTAAAAACAATTTAATCTTTCTCTCACACACAAACACATGCATACCATTTCATTGCCCTATTAGTACTCCCAGACTTTTCCTACTCACTACAGTGATTATGAAGGTTTAGTGGGCGGGCTGCCTACAGCTATCCTTCACCTCAGCAAGTCACAGCAGCCTGCGGACCACTGAGTTCCACCTGAGGCCCCCCAGCTGCCCTGTCTGTCCCTCCTTCCCTGCATGCCTCTCATGTTCTGGCGGAGCCCCACACTTTCCTGCTCCTTCCTTTCAGCACTTTTGGAGAGCACAAAACGCTTGATTCGTGCTCCATCCCCACTCCTATCCCTCCTGCCCAGAGCTGGAATGCCGCAAACAGCTGATTCGAGGAGCAGGGATGGAGCGCAAATCAGATGATATGCATGCTCCAAAAGTCCTGGGAGGGAGAGGGAAGGCGTAGGAAGCGCAGGGCTTCAGAGCCCCAGTGCGCGAGAGGTGTGGAAGGAGGCAGACAGAGGGTCTGTGGGCCACAGGGGGAGTCCCAGCGGGCTGCATGCAGCCTGCAAGCCACAGGTTGCCCACCACTGGTTTAGTTCCTTCCCATCACACACCCACAATCTTTCTCCTCTCTTGTCACCCCAGCTTCCCTATTACTTCGTCTCCTGGCTAACTGCTCCATCCTCCTTCCTATCAGCTCCCCTTCTCCTTTATCCAGCTCCCTACTCTTCTTGCCCGATTCGTTGATATTCTAGACTTATTCCCCACTCACACCTGTGTTCCTTACCTCTATTTCATGGTTCTTCCTTCATGTACCATACTGGCAGCTGCCTTGCCCTAGTTCCAAGCTCATATCTCTTTTCAGGATGAAGCTCCTTTCCATCCACCCCTCTGTTTTGTTGCCTTCCAGTTCTCTTTATACCCATCTGTACCGAACAACCTTATTGACTGGGGCAAGATTGGATCCTGCCTTTTTTCCCTCTGGTACATGAAAACTGAAGACATGTCAAATGGAAGAAGAAATTAATGAGAGTTCTAGGTCAGATCTTGCACTCAAGTAAGATTTAATAGGTGAAAGAAAAGATTCTTTATAAACAGATATACTCAGTGATCGCAGATGGTATTCAACAACATTGATATAATTTCCTTTAAAATAAACACACACATATGGCACTTGTGATTCAAACATAGATCTCTTCATGAAATAATTAATAATTAATTACAGAATTATTACATTATAGCATGGGGCATTCAAAATTACTGGAAGGTATTCAGCAAATTCTTTATAAAAATAATAATTATTAGTTAAAAGATAGTCAACATTGTTTGTTACATTAATTAACATGTATGCAAGATTAATTAGACTCAAAGTAATTTTATAGTGGTACCGTATAACAACTGAATAATTAATAATAAATGTGATACGTATCAGAGATCATCTTACATCAGAGAAAAATAATAACATGCTACTATTTAAGAGTTTACCAGCTAAAAAAAGTGTGCAAAAAGTATTGGGGTCATTTCCCCTCCCTTTCAATATATACAAATAAATCAAAACTAAAATCTTTTCAAAGCTGTGGAAATGCCTGATTCTTTGGATTGCCAATCAAACTAAAAACAAACAATTTTGTAAAAAATGGGAGTAAGAAAACCCCAAAATTAATAACACTGATATAACAAAATAAAACAAAAAAGCAATTTTGAATAGAAAAAAAAAACTTTCATTCACAAAATATCAAAATCAAATAACCAGCAAGTGTGTGCACAGTAGCTTGGACATGGACTTTGAGTTTTCCTGAATTGATACGTCAGATAGAAAGCAAAACCAATGGGCTATACCCAGGTATTACAAACTAGAAATGACAACGTTTTATTTCAAAACATTTTGCAAATAAAAAATGATTTTAGTCAAACTGGAAGGCTACGTCTACACTGGCCCCTTCTTTGGAAGGGGCATGCTAATTTTGAAAGTGGAAATAGGGAAATCCGTGGGGGATTTAAGTATCCCCCGTGGGATTTAAATAAACATGGCCGCCGCTTTTTTTCCGGCTTTGGGAAAAGCCGGAAAAAAGCATCCAGTCTGGCCCGATCCTCCAGAATAAAGCCCTATTCCGGAGGATCTCTTATTCCTACTTCAAAGTGGATGATTAACTTTGAATTAGGAATAAGAGATCCTCCGGAATTGGGCATTATTCCGGAGGATCGGGCCAGTCTAGACGCTTTCTTCCGGCTTTTCCCCAAGCCGGAACAAAAGCGGCGGCCATGTTTATTTAAATCCCGCGGGGGATATTTAAATCCCCCGCGGATTTCCCTATTCCCACTTTCAAAATTAGCATGCCCCTTCCGAAGAAGGGGCCAGTGTAGGCGTAGCCGAAATGTCTGTGAAAATGCCCTCTTTGACAAATATTTCTTCATGCAGTACACAGTCAACCTGTGGATGTCCTCGCCAGAGGATATTGCAAAGACCAGGACTTTAGCAGAACATAAGAATGCTCATACGAAGTCAGAGAAAAGGTCCATCCACCCCAGATGGACTTCCGACAGTGGCCAATACCAGATGCCTCAGAGGGAGTGATCAGAGCAGGTAATCCTCAAGTGATCCCTCTCCTGTTGTGCATTTCCCCCTAAATTGACTAGGGACAGCATTACTACCCATTCTGGCTAATAAATATTGAAACAAGATTTAAAAAGAGCTAGATAAATTCATGGAGGAGAGGTCCATCAATACTTATTAACCAGCATGGGTAGGAATGGTGTCACTACCCTCTGTTTGTCAGGGGCTGGAGATGGGTGACAGGGGAGGGATCACTTGATGATTACCTGTTCTGTTCACTTCCTCAAGGGCATCTGGCATTGGGTACTGTCAGAAGACAGGATACTGGACTAGATGGACCTTTGGTCTCACCCAGTGTGGCTGTTCTTATTATCTATGTTCCAGTCATGCCAATAATATTACATAGTACAGAAACAGTATTTTGAGGAAAATAAATCTTAAATCTGTCCCGGAATCTTTCTTGGTACATTCCAGATGCTTTGCACCACTTAGGTCATGCAACGTAGTCTTAAAGTTCACTTAGTAGATTGTTTCAGCCACGTTCTCAGATGCTTTGCAACACATAGAATCCAGTCCTGGATGAATCCAGTCCTTTGTGTTTTCCTGATGACAGGATAATATTCTCAGGGCAAATCCTAATTCATTCCCAGCCGTGTATGTCTAGAATGGTCAAAATACAGGGAAATCTGTATCCTTCTGCATTGTATTAGTCAAGATGCTTGAAGATGTATTGTGCATTTAGGATGGTTTGCAAACGGAGCAGAGGCAGAACCAGTGGTTCCGTGTAGTCAGCACTTTCCTACATAGCAGCTCTGACTCTGCACAAGCAAACATGAAGCCCTTAGCCCAAAGGTGGTCAATAAAATGGTGGCAGTTCACCAGGGTTAGTCCCTAGTGGGCCGCCGCCATTATGTTTAACCATGCCTCCGCAGATATCTCTGTTCATGGCCAATATGAGTGACAGGAAGTGGTGTGGACCGGGACACCATTTTCCACTGCTCACATTGGATGAAAATGGTGATTCATGGCCAACGAGACCTGCGGTCTTCCTATACCTGAGGAGATGCAGGTAAATATAGTGGTTGGAGCCCAACAGGGATTAACCCCGAGGACTGGATCTAGCCCATGGGCCAGAATTTGCCCACCCCTGACTTAGCCTGTAGGGAGAATTCCATTTCCCAACATTTCTTCCCTTCTTACTTCAGAGAATTCCAAACCACAAAGGTCTACCTACAAGGGAAATTTGCTGATTCAATGTAGACACTTTTTCTAAGTAAACCCCACAAGATAATTAATTGGCAGATTGGACAGCATTTGTTCTGTTTCAATTTGAAATATGATTAGCAACTATTATACCCAAGAACTTCTCTGCCAAATCATTAAACGTATAAGCTTTCAATTTTACATAAGCTTCAATTACATCCAAACATTTTTGAGAGAAATGGACAATATTGCTTCATGGTTTCTACACTTGAACAGTGTTTAGATAAGATATAGGAAAAAATAAATAGTAAAATATTAGCCAGGAGTGATACAATCAGGAAATACTACAAATATACAATTAGAAGAAAGAATACCAATGAAATTTTGCCTGTGATGCAAGAATAAAATAAAAATGCTGTTACACATAGAAACAGGCTTTATTTTCTATTTCACTGCAACAGTGTAGGGATTTTGGTTAATTGCTTAATTTTGTCTATTTTACTTGTACAGGATTAAACAGTGTACATTGTCAAATCAAAGCTTAAGCGTTCGGTCTTTTTGTGTATTTTGTCACTATATTGTATGTTTTCTCTCTGATGTGCTTTTGTTCTATTTTATCAAAAATCTTCAGTAATTAGATCATTATGACAAATGCTTTTACTTAACAACAAAACAAAAAGGATTGGTTACCTTTAGTAATATCTGGCAGTATTTAATAGAATCAACTATGTAAAAGTTCATTATCACTGTGAAACACAACATAAAACGTTGTTATGAGCTAACTAAACACTTTAATTTTGCTCGATGTGGTATCACAAATATTAGTGTTTTGAAAACAGAGAAGGCTTACTATGTGTATATGAATAGATTAGTATCTCTTTAAATAGTTAGGATATGTCTACACTATGGGATAAAGTTGAATTAAAATATGTAACTTTAGCTATGTCAATTGCGTAGCTGAAGTCGAAGTACCTTAACTCGGTATTTGGCGCTGGCTACACAGCAGGAAATCAAAGGAAGAATACTTTTCCTTCAACTTCCCTTTCTCCTTGTGGAAGCAGGGTTACCGGCATTTACCGAAGTGCCCCTCTCACTTTGAATTAGCTGTCTTAACTAGATCACTAATTCGTATCCTAGAAGATTGACAGCGGCAGTTTTGATCTTCCTCTGTAGTGTTGATGCACCCTCAGAGAGGCTTCTAGTGGGGCTCACTGCATTCTAAGCTTTAGAAACTACCAGCAACAAATTAGAGCAGCAGTGTTGCTAGGCATTGTGGTTGTATATACTTAGTAAATATGTTTATTTGAGCCCAACAATACCAGTGTGATTTCTTCATATAGCTATTCTGTTAAAAGTAAAATATAGCAAATATAGCACAATGGTCACCTCCCATTGCACACATCAAAACTTTACTAATTTAAATATGACATACAGCTTTCCAGGGATGAAAATTTATCCTCACTTTTTTAAGCTGCAAAGTTTTGCAATGCATGTTTTTAAAATGGTATATCATCAGGAAGAGGCTGTAAATGTAATAGTCTTCCCCCAAATAGGCTACATTTCCTTTAAGATTTAAAAGTCAGCTATTGAGCCTACTAAATAGGACCTAATGTAGAGGCTTCAATTCAGTTCTTACATTTGCCCTGAACCAAACCTATCCATAAAATTGAATTGCTAAAGTGCACAATATGCCCTTCCTGTACCCCAGACTGACAAAACTTGTTTCCCAGACAAGCTTTGTTTAGATATTCCAGTCCTCAACTGTAACAAGTTTCATCAGCCTAACTTATTTCCAACTAAATCTAAGGCAAGATTTTAATTTATTTCATCAGGGTAGGATCAGTGCACTAGGGAGGCATGATAAAAGTAAGGCTCTGATCATTTTGGAGGGGTAGACGGGAGAGAGAGCAGGAAGTCATACTTGTGGCTTGTCAGTTTACAGAGTAACTAGCATGCTTTTATTTAAGCTATCATTATTTCTTTTGAAAATAGGTCACATTTGTTCTTTGCTCTTTGAACTGCTGTGCTATTGTTCTTGATTTTGGCAAAATATTACGTAAGCACCTGGCAAAAGCAGAGTGAATTTATGGAGGGGCCTCGTTTCTAATTAGCGTTTTTTCTTCCACACATATGTTGTGCTAATCATAAATCCCTTTTTAATGACAGTTTAAAATATAAGCAACTCTTAGATGGCATTTTTATCACCTATTCATTTTAGATCAAAACCCTTACCTGTACTTGATTCTGAAAATTATGCAAATTAACAGATGCCATATGAAAATTATTTTTTCTCCTAAACCGATGGTTGAACTGTACTTCATTGTAGTAAAATTATAGTATCAAATAATATATACACATGATGTAATACTATATTTCAACATGTGTTACAGCACTATGATGTTATTATAGTGATTATACTGTGGTTTGAATAAATATCACTATATCTGAGTCAGATTTATTATGGTTTTTAACTTTGTTCTGTACTTCCCAGGAAACAGGATTTATCCTGATTATTCCTACTAACATTAATGGGAATTAATTGCAAAGCTCTCTTGTGTATCACAAAGGATTTGTACTCTTGTAGTTGTATTTGTTAACACCCGCAAAGTCTCCATTTAGAGTTAGATAGTGCCATTGGATCCAGCTCCATGAAAGGAGAAGTATGTAGCTGTACTGCCCCCGTACAATTCTGCTGTATTCTGACAATTGCTTACCTGCTTGGGAAGTTGTCTGCTACTGGCCCAATACCAATACCAATCAGAAATTACTATCCTCAGCAGGCTGGTGTACTAGGGCAAAGATGAAGGACCTAGATAAAGGCCCAACCTCTTTCTGTCCATCCATGCAAAGGAGAAGACAAGTCCTAGGCATGCAGGAAAGGGAGATATATGGTGGCTGTGTTGGGTAGTGGTGGTTGACTGACCTAGTCCTCTTATTTTGCTGCCTGGCCACATAGGGCCAGGCTGTGATCTGCCCCCTAGTAAACTTGCTTTTCCTAGTTCTGCCACAAAGATAGTCTTAATCCCATAGCACTGCGGTTAGCAATGGATGTTTCAAATGAAGTCAGAATGCCCTTGATCAGTCATCCAGTTTTAGAAACAAATTCAAACCAGACCATTTTTGAGGTTCTGAACTGCAAAGCTAACTTGTAAGTATCCAATTTAAATGTTGCTGAACTCTATTCTGTGAGGAGGGCAGGAAGTGCTGAAGTACTGAGAGAAAAACTGCTCTTGTGTTTCCAGCTGGGTCCCAGAAAAAGAAACAGTGTAAATCTCACAAGAGAACCTACTCTGCTTAAATTCACAGCCTACATTTTCCAGACTTATATGGCTCAGGTAACTCAGGAAAGCTTTCAAAAAGCATTTGAAATGTTGGTGTGCTCATGACAATAAAGACCATAAACGGGATTCTACTTTCTGTTAATCTGGTACATCTCTATTAACTTCAGTGAGATTATTCTGCTATAACAGAGGAAAATTTGAATCACTGTTTACATTTACAAGGCTTTTTGTATTTTCCCATAGTAATGTTACATTGCACTCCACAGGATATTTTCTTCTTTTAGCAGACAGTAAGGCGTCACCATTTAACAAAATATAATTGGGGGCATAAGTCATTATTTGAACATTATCTGCAAACCTTGATCTAGCCAAACTCATTCCTCTTCTTGTATACTGGCTGAAATCTGTTAGCACAGGGAGTTGCTGTAAAAGTTGAGTAGAACCTGTACTGTGCTTCATCATGAGGAGTTAAATATTCCAGTACTTCATAATGGCTTTTGGAAATGGGGTAGGGGAATTGTTTCAGTCTTTCAACCTGGAACCTGCTTTGAATATTTCTGTGATTTGGAGTCATGTTCTAAAGGCACAGGTAATTGATCATAAGAAAAAAAAATTGGCATTAATAAAATTAATTGACAAAAGCCAGTCTAGCTGTCAAAGAAGAGAAACCTTGAAAAGAAACGGCAGGCTTTTGAAGGTCAAGGCTCAGTGTGGTGTAATCCCCACCATCTGTGTTCAGGCTGGTGTGATTCTCAGACTGTCATATGCACTTTCTCCTTTGAAAATAATAGACAAGAAAAAAGCTTACCCAACAGGGAACCTAACTGTAGTTAGCTTTATAGAAAATGAAAGAGCACCACTGTATAAACTTAAGATGACCCTTAATTTTCCTTCCCCTTGACCTACACATGTCCACAATCAGTTTCAGAAGTGTAGTGTCCCTGGGAATGAAAATAATTCAGTGACCAATAAAATGGAGTGGTACAACAGCAAGTTGGAATATTAGGCAAAAATACCTAATGCAGTCAGCCAAGCATGGTGTTATCCCCACATGGAGTAGAGTGATCAAGGAACTCCACCTTTTCTTTCTTTAACTTTTCAAAGGAAAGTGATCTAGGCTCTTTATTGTAGTTGGAATTAAGATTATGAAAAGTGTATTAGTACTTTGGAAAATGGAATAAGTGTTTGATATCTGTAAGATGTCACTATCTTGAAGCTTGCTTCTTTAAGGAGGTTTGATGGTTTTCACCAAAAAGGTTTATCCATTACAACTAAGAATAAGGCAATTTTGATAGAGCTCTTTAGTATTGAGGCGATGAAACTACAGTGCATAACTAAATATGGTGCATATGTGCCATCTCTGTGGCACAGTGTATATAAAAATCTCATTATTTCTAGCATCATAGATGATAAAAACTAGGTACAGAGCATATATATTTACCTCCATTTTAGAACAATTACATTAATACTTACACTTTGACATGAAAACACATTGTATAAAACTTCCCACTATAAATGCAGATTCACAGGAAAACAACTTCCATAAAACCAAGGCATAAAAAATAATAGCACTTCACAAATGCCTAATTAAAAAGGTACTCCGCCTCTTTGGAAGAAACACATTTTATTTGCCCTCGTTAGAGTGACCTAACAACTGACCTGTGTGTGTATAACTCTGCCCCTCCTGGACGATGTAATCAGCATAAGTCATGAAAATAAAATGTGAGGAATTGAATTGTGTTTTATCTTTGTCTCCAATCCATAGCTCCCTACCTGCATGGGTACTGAAATAAGTGAATGTACTCACAGAAGCATAGATCTTGAATGATAAAACAAGAGAATCCTGTCAAGACAGGTTCATTATGAGACTCAAATTAGCACCCCAGATTTGAACAGCCCTTAAACTTTGAACTGTGTATGTCGAACACATCTCTACTAATAATTGTTATTCAACAGTGCCACACTATGACTACTTGTGTAGTTTGACTGTTTTATGAAATATTGACTGCCTAATCATGTGATGCTGTCTCAGACAATTGGATTATATTTCTCAAAACCAAAAGAGAGAGAGAGAGTGAGTGAGCCCTGAAGTTGTATATACATGTAGTGACAAATGTGAACCATTGTGCAACATTGCTTCTGTATGCAGTCTTGAAAAGCCTCTCAGTTATATGCCAAGCTCTGAAATGGTGTGGCAACCAGTGCACAGAATGTGTATCAGAGGTGTATCAAAGTTTTGATGGTGCTCTTTGCTGGGGCTAAGTAAGAAAATGTGGTTTCTCGTGGTGCTTTGAGGTAGGCAAAAAGGAAAGTTATTCCTCAGCATTGGAGCTGGTCTAAATTTTTTTTTTGTTCAGAATATTTGATTGTAAAAGATGACAAACAATTACAGCTTATGCAAAAACTTAATGTTTTCTACTATTTTTGTTGAAATCAGAATTTTGACTCTCTTTGGCTATGTCTACACTACAGGGTTTTTCCGGTATCTGGGAAAAATTCCACCATGTCCAGGGAACTCCTCTGCTCTTCCGCTTTTTTTTTTGTGGAAGAGCAGATGTGCTCTTTTGGAAGCCTTGTCTTCCTCCTTACACAAGGAAGAAGGGCTCTTCTGTAAGGCTATGTCTAGACTACACGGCTCTGTCGATGGAGCCATGTAAAATAGTTTATTCAGCATAGTGAAAGAAGTGGGGATTTAAATAATCCCCGCTTCATTGCAATAAAAATGGCCGCCACGGTGTGCCAACAATCATCTGAACGTTGGCACAGCATGGCGGCCATTTTTATTGTAATGAAGCGCGGATTATTTAAATCCCCGCTTTTTTGATTATGCTGAATAAACTATTTTACATGGCTCCGTCGATGGAGCCATGTAGTCTAGACGTAGCCAAAGAGGCGGCTTTTCCAAAATTTGGGCCAGTGTAGATGGGCAAATTTTGGAAAATTTCTTCCAAAAAAACTATTAAGTTTATAAAAACCTTTTTCCAATAGATCATTGTAGTATAGACATAGCTTGGCACTGTAAAGTTTTAAAAAGTCACAGCGACAAAGGGAAAGTTGAAGTAAAACACCACAATCAACCCCTCCTGTTCCACTCTCCCTCCACTAGACATCGTTCAGCCTATTTCATTCAGTGGGAAAAGGGAAGTCAGGCAAATCAAAACACCAAAACATAAAAATGTTGGTTATCAATTATTAACTTTCATAAACACTACAGGCAGTCCCCGATTTACGCGGATCTGCAGTTACGAACACTGTTTGCCACCCGTCTCCCTGGTCTGCTGGAGACCAGCAGACCAGGTAGACGGGAAGCAAAGCCTCTGAGGATGCCGGCAGCGGGTCAGCAGCAGCGCGTCTGGGCTGTCCGTTGCCCGCGTGCTCCGCGGCTTTGCTCCACGTCTCCCTGGTCTGCTGGAGACCAACAGACCAGGGAGACGGGGAGCAAAGCGGAGCAAAGCCGTGGAGCACGCGGGCAGCGGACAGCCCAGACGCGCCGCGGCTGACCCGCTGCCAGCGTGCTCCGCAGCTTTTCTCCGGACGCCTGTGGTAGAGCAGCTGGGGCGCTGTCGGTTGGTCCCACAGCGCCGCTCTGGGCACTACAGGACCAACCCGGCATCACCCCAGCTGCTCTGCCCCAGGCGTCCTGATTCAGCCGCTGCTGGTCAGTTTCAGCAGCGGCTGAATCAGGACGCCTGGGGCAGAGCAGCTGGGGTGCTGGTGGATTGGTCCAGTAGCGCCGAGGAGCGGCGCTACTGGAGCAACCCAGCAGCACCCCAGCTGCTCTGCCCCAGGCGTCCCCAAGTCAGCCGCTGCTGAAACTGACCAGCGTTGACTACAGGAAGCCCGAGGCAGAGTTGCTCTGCCCCGGGCTTCCTGGAATCAGCCGCTGATCAGTTTCAGCAGCAGCTGACTTGGGGATGCCTGGGGTTCTTAAGTTGAATCTGTACGTAAGTCGGAACTGGTGTCCAGATTCAGCCTGTTGAAACTGATTAGAGGCTGATTCCAGGAAGCCCGGGGCAGAGCAACTCTGCCTCGGGCTTTCTGTAGTCAGCCGCTGGTCAGTTTCAGCAGCGGCTGAACCTGGACGCCAGTTCCGACTTACATACAGATTCAACTTAAGAACAAACCTACAGTCCCTATCTTGTACGTAACCCGGAGACTGCCTGTATTCCATGTCAAATTCAGAATGAGACAGACTTTGCCATTTCAAAATGGGGCTTTTTATTACAAAATATGTTTAAACCTTTTCCCCTGTGCAATGCAAAAAAAATAAGACAAGGGAAGGAATTTATGGGGAGAGAGCAGAATGCAGGAATTACTCAGACAATTAAAATTTTAGTTTGAACTAAAAAGATTCTTTAAATAGAAAAATATGACATCAGGTAGGGACATCCAATTTCAGTTTGTAATTCTAGCATTTTATTTCACCGAGTAATTTTCTTCCCAATCCACAGGGAAATATACATTTTCCCAATAACTGTCAACTAGCATTCCCTGTAGGATGAGTATGTGGGCAGCCAGCCAGCTGAGAGTGTACTTCTACCCAGTTGAGTAGCAGAGCACCCACAGCTGGCAGGGTGTGTTTCTCTTGGTGATGCACATCTGCACATGCCTAGATGCACATATAAAAATGTATTCTGCCCATCAATGGAAAAAATTAGTGGGAGCATTGCTGTCAACTCCAGTCAACATACCACGAATGCATTATTTTTGCATTACAGGATTAGCATTGTGCTGCTAATACAATTACTGAACTTTCTTCATTAACTTTGATTAATGATAGATATTTCTTTTTCTTGCCAAAAGATCACCCAATAAGCTGCAATACCAAGGTCCAAAATCATGATCTACTATATGTGTAGGGTGGGAACTGTCCTGAGGTATCGCTCCTATATTTCAATTTCTCACTATTGCTTTTGGCTTGCCAGACCACTTTAAAAAAGATTCACAGGATAGCAGGCAGGAGTCATGACACAAAAGCACTTTCTTCTAGGAATGCACAAACCCATGTACTGGCTGACAAGCTGGCAGTACGTATCTTTCATCCTGTGCATCTCTATACATTAGACAAAAAAAATGCCTGGGGTGCTCCAGTAATGAATACATCTCCTTTTCCCCTACTCCGTAAAACGAACTACAGTATACTGATTACTGTGCTACAGAGGCGAAAAAGGAACAGGCAAAATTTGCCGAGGGGTGTGGGGGAGGGTGGAATGTGGTGCTCACATCATAAAGATGATGAGGAGAGATAAAGTACTCAATTTCAGCTATGTTATCTGAGTTTGAACATACTCTACCCTAAATAAGGAGGGGAGGGGATACAGGTGCCAATATTCAACCTCTATTTTTCTAAAGCAGACCATGCTCCTTTAAAGGGAAAAGTATTTGTCAAACACAGAGTTCTTGACATTTTTTGGTTTTGCTTTTTGAGCAAAGGAAGGACCTGTGAACCAGATACATTATTACCAAGATGGACACTAAGAGTTTGTGCTTTTAAGGCATCACCCTCAGGGAGAAAGTGTAGTCACTCCCACATGAAAGTATGAGCTTATGCCAAAATTCATTGTGAGTTCCAGGGCCCACACCTCACTGCAGATGGGAAAGCAGAAATACTACCCCCACTTTCCTTCTCCTTCTAGTGCCCACTGAGATCAATAGGAGTATTTCCATCATCAGCTGCATTAAGCACTGGATCAGGCTCTCAGTAGAATGACCAAAGGTGCCAAGCCACACTGTGATGGGTCCTGAATTCAAACAATACCTCAGGAAGGTAACATGTCTCAGTCAACCCCAAATACCTTGTAACTCTGAACCCAGAATGCCTGAAATAGCATGCTGCTTACAAAATGTGCTTCTTTAAACAATAAAGCTTTCAGGGGAATTTGATTGTTCCTTAACTTGTGATGTAGAAATAGACCAAGAAATGAGATTTGGATCCAAAATCCCATCTGAATAGAAACTGCCCCGCTGCATGGAGGGAGTGCATGCATTCAGGGCTCTATTGTGAACTGACTAATGGAGGCACACAGAAGACTGAGCACCGTAAGGCACTTTCGTACCTCACTGGATGGACTGCCCTCACCATGGGTCACCAGTGCACGAAGAAAGTAGCTGCCAGTAAGGCTACTACTTGGACCTTCCCAGACAGGCTCGGGAGCAAGCAGTGCATTGACTCTACCTCCTCAAAGGCTGGCCAGCACAATTCATTCACTATGGAGGAGGAAAATATGGCTCCAGGAACAGAATTGGCACAGTTTGCTTCCCCCATGGAGCAAAGGGAAGCAAAGACCTAATTGTGACTGCGCCCAGACTTGATCAACAACTTGCTTGTAGGGCAAGAGAAATATACATTGCCTCTTGTTCAAGGCAAACTGCAATGAGTGATGGACAATTATCACTGAATGCTTCAGGTGCCTGCAAGAGCTCTGCTTTATTCTGTGTCCAGGTTCAGGAGGCTTTGCATAACAAAAGCTTTGCAGTCTCCCACCCAGACGCTGCCTGGGAAGCTCAGCCTTAAAGTCTTGGACCCCTGGTACTACACAGGGTGCCAAATGAGTCTACAGGATTCTGGTTTGTGCCCTTATTGAGCTAGGCCTGATCTACACACAAACTGTCTCAAACTTCGGCATCTGGCATTGGATCTTATGAGAGAGTTATGTGAATCCACAGGCTCCAGCAACTTCCGCGGGCTCCTGAGAAAGGTGGGGAGCCAGCTCCACACTCCCGGAAGAGGTAGAACCCTCGAAAGAAGGTCTCGGGTCAGGTGCAGCCAGCCCTCCACATCTCCTGGAGAGTGCCACGCCAGACTCCCACAGCCCTTAAAGCTTCCAAAGCACCGCAACAATTTAAAGAGCCTGGTTATCTGTACACTACAATAGCCGTGGAGGTCCTGGGCCTCATTGAATCCCTGAGCCCCAGGGCAACTGCCCCTTTGCCCCTGTCCCCATTGGCGGGCCTGTGTGAATCCATCACTACTTCAGTTTGCCACACTGGACACCACATGACTATTGCTTCCTCTGTTCCTTACCAATTTTCACTTTGCTGTATCTGGCACACCCAGTGACAACACCCATGTACCACTTTCTTCACCTCTTCCTGAACTGATCTCAACAATTAATCTTAACTCAAGTCAAAGAATGCAATAAAAAGCAACCATATCTGCAGATAGGATATTGTGTATCCCATACGCTCAGCTGGATAGGTTGTTCCATTGTATATATTTATGATGCTGAATGAAACCCTTAGGGTAAGCGTGAACAAAGAATAGACTGTATTTTTGTGTAAAGCATCTGGGTGTAAGACGTATTTTGCCAGCAACCATGGTGTTTATGGGCATGTTTTACTGGAAACCTGCTGCTTCTTACAATGTTTCCTGAGTGACTGTCTTAGTAAAACTGAATCTGGAAATGACAAGCACACAGCTGTAAATCTGAAAAGCAGTGTGCAGCTCTAATAGCTAGCAGCCACAGTATGGCTACCCTGCAGAATGTGGAAAAGATTTACAAAGACAAAGCCATAGCAACAAATATGTTTCTCAGCATTCCACGATCATGTTACATCCCTTCTTTTGAAAGGTTCCTCATGGCCTTACAAGTGGATATCATTGCCATGTACTAATACTGTGGGGAGATAAGGAATGGCCAAGTACGACGGGCAAAACTTCCACAAGCACAAGCTTGCTCAGAGGTGCAGTTCTGGTCAGCTTCAAATAAGATCTTCAACAGGGCTGAGATCATGCCAGGGGCTAATGCAGATTGACCAACATTGCTCCAGGAATCACCATTTTGTACAGCATCGGTAATGCTTCTAAAATGGGGCTACTTGAGAGGAGGTGGGAAGAATGTGACTGCAAGTAGGCCATATTTTTCATACAATTTCACATAAACCTCTGCTGGAGGATGGGTGGGTATTTTGCACCTCAGGTGAACAGCAGCAGCAAGAGACCTTTGGTTCTCATTATTTAAAAAAACAAACAAAAAAAAGAGTAAGGATGCATCTACACTGCAGCATTTTTTTGGAATAACATCCATCATTCCAGAAAAACAATACTAGTGTCCACCCAGCAACTGTGTTATTTTGAAAGAAAATTGAAATAACGGAGGGCTTTTTCTGACAATGGTAAACCTCATTCCACAAGGAATAACACCTCTTCCGAAAAAGCTCTTTCGAAAGAGGGTGTGTGTGGATGCTCCATTGCTGCTATGTCAAAATAGCTCTTCCCCAGGGCCATTCTAAGTTATTCCTCCCCACTGCCTTCTGTGGCAGTAAATTGAGATAGCGCATCTATATTCGGGGAGCCTGCCTTGGACTAATTTTGAGGCTTCCCTGTAGTGTGAACGCTCTATTTCAAAATAAGCTATTACCGAAGATATCTTCTGGAATAGCTTTTTCTGAAATAAGCTTGCAGTGTAGATGTACCCTAAGTAAGTTGGGACCAACCTGAGCTGTGAGATATAACGGGAAAAATGAGCGTAGTTTGCTAACACTACTCAAAAGAAGCTGGCCACAGTCTTGCCAACCCCAAGTGTTCAAACATCATGGCTACATCTACACTGGCCCCTTTTCCGAAAGGGGCATGCTAATTTTACAGGTCGTAATAGGGAAATCCGCAGGGGATTTAAATATCCCCCGCGGCATTTAAATAAAGATGTCTGCCGCTTTTTTCCGGCTTTTAGAAAAGCCGGAAAAGAGCGTCTACACTGGTCCCGATCCTCCGGAAAAAAAGCCCTTTTCCAGAGGATCTTATTCCTACTTTTCTAAAAGCCGGAAAAAAGCGGTGGACATCTTTATTTAAATGCCGCGGGGGATATTTAAATCCCCCGCGGATTTCCCTATTATGACCTGTAAAATTAGCATGACCCTTTCGGAAAAGGGGCCAGTGTAGACGTAGCCCATGAGTTAGGCTCACCAAAAATCATGAGATTATGTTTATAAAAAAAAAAAAAAAAGATTTGGCGTTCTTTTTTTATTTACCTTCTGCTTTTTGAGCTGTTAGGGCATACTTGGGTCACATTCTGAAGCTCTCTCCATGGTCACAAGAGCTAGAAACTTACATTTTGTGTACAGGTTAAACCTCTCTCGTCTGGGACTCTGTGGTCTAGCAACACCTGTGGTCTGGCAGAACCACAGATTCTGCTAAACCAGAGAGCCCTAGCCACAGAGGTTGAAAATGGCTGGGAGCGGAATTTAGCGGCAGCCCGCAAGACCAATGATCTGGGATAGAGAGCCCGGGGAAAGACTGCCACCCCGTGGTGGATGGGGGCAGAGAGCCCCAGGAGCAGCTGCTGCTCTGCACAGGACTAGGGAACCCTTGGAGCAGCTGTTGCCCTTCGTGGGGTCAGAGGGAGGGGAACCGTTGGGAACAGCTGCCACACCATGTAGGGCCAGGGAAGCCCAGGAGCAGAGCCCAGCAAGTAGGCTGGGAGAAGCAGACCCAGGCAGGTGGGTCAGAGGACGTCCGGGCTCTGGATTTTCAAGGGGGCAGCAGCCAGGAAGGGTGCCTGAGGAGAGCCCAGATTCCTGACCTCCCCTGGTCCAACAACTACTCTTGTTTGTGGCCTCTCAGCTTCTAAGGGTGCCAGACCAGGGAGGTTCAACCTGTATAAGTTATTGAGACCACTCAGGACAACTTCAACAGAAAATAGGGAGGGAGGGGCAGGGCTGGGAGAGAGGCAGGAAATTCTTGAGGGGAGTATGTGGTCTCAAATCTTATTCTAATAGTCTCTCAGAGTGGCAGGGAATGCTAGGGATCTTTTTCCTCACCCCACTAAAATAAGGATTACAAAAAATGAAGCTTGGTTGTTTTGAATAGGCCCAAACCAAAGCCAACCAACACATTTGGGTGCAAGTTTTGCTTCTAGCTGCAAATTCAAACCTGAAGCAAAATTTAGAGGCAGTTAAACCCAGAATCCATCTCCAAGCCAAAACTTTCAGTGTTTCACACAGTTTCAGTCACAGGAACATAGCAAAATACTAGATTAATTCACCCAGGAGCTGAACATTATGTTTAAGTTAAATGTATGGCTCCTTGATATGTTGGCTTGAACTCTATGCCCTGTGCCCCCACCCACTTACCACTCTCTCTTTCTTGTTAGTATTTGTTTTTTCCATTTTACAGTGTTCCAAACCTCCTAATCTAGCCATCGGTAATGGAAAGCGAGCATGATGGAAAGGGGAAATGAGAGCTCCCTTTCTCCCAAGATGAACCCATTGGTTTATTTTGAATGTGATGGTCTGAGGACAAGGGTGATTACAATTTATGTAGGAGAGAACACGCTCCCCCTCTCGTAGCTGGGCAGCTCTTTCCCCATCTGGCACATTCTGCTGACTGCCAATCTAGCCCTGCATTGTCTGTCTTCCCAGAACTCAACCCTCAGGCCAGGTAACAGTTTAGTCCCACCACTTACAGGGTAACAACGTCCAACAAGTGAGTACAAAGGCCTTACAGCAGGTCTCCACCCATGTTCCTTGCACCTTCTTAACTCAGAGCCATTGTTTCCATTGTTCTCATCCCCTTATTTCAGAAGGGAGAGCTATAAGGAGGGCATAGCAGGGGGCTTCTTACCACCTTCTAAGGTGGCTAGTAGGGTAATTCAGGCCCATTCTCCAAATTTGGGTTACAGTCCAGGCCTGTAGTAAGTAGTCAAGATCTGTCTATTTAGACTACCTGTTACTTTCATCAGTCCACATCTTCATAAAATCACCCCTCCACCCAGGGCAAGGACTCTCAGACCTCTCCACTGGAACCCCCCAATAAATCTCAAACGAAAACTACAACTTAACCCAAGTTCTGCCTTCCTTAGGCTTGAGTTGTCATCACACTTGAACTGTATACAGGAAATTTCCCAGTTAAATCACCTCACGGGGCTCATCTGCTCCACCTCAGTGCTTTGTATTACTCCTGCATCCTTTACACACCTCCCATTTCCAAAAAGGGTCCCAGGATCCCACTCTCCCTCTGGGATTCCTCCTTGGCCCTCGTGGTCTCCCACTCTAACCCTAGTGAGTAATGGCAGAGTTCCTCCTTATCGCTCCCTTCTGTTCCCAAATGTCCTCTATTTAAAAACCACACCACCAGCTCTTCTTTGAGCTATGCCTCATCTTTAATGACACCATACTCACCCTCCAGGTGAGCAAAATTGGCCCTGTAGGCTTACATTAACCCTTTCAGAGACTTCGTGGAGTACATATTCCCTCACAAAACATAAAAGTGGGAGAACTGTGTGAAGATCAAAATCAATGGAGCAAAACCAATGGATTCAAACCACCACATCTAGTTATGTAGGTGTGAATAGAGGAAGCAGGAGTACTGGAGTTGTTAAAAAAAGAGCAAAGGAAAAGCTAGCCTACACTAATGAGAAGTGAATAAACTCAGTTTAGCCAAGCTTATCTGCAGCTATACTACTGGGAAGCAGAGGGGGCTTAAGGCATTATCCTTGGGTTGCATTCCTGAAGTCAAAAAAGAGATGGAGGTAGCAGCAAATCAGGGGCAGAGCAGCAGGTATGATCTAATCTATGTACAGCTGATTGGCAGATGGCCAATCAGGCACAGGACAGACAAAGATATGCTGAATTACCTCACTTGGAACGAAAGTCAAGCGCTAGGGAACAGGAGAAAGACAAGCATTGCTATGGGAGGACAGGCCAGTGGAGGGAGAAGCCTGAATAGAAGCCCTGTGATTTTGGTGAATCTTGGCCCCATTCAGCTTCAGTCCACCACTGAAAGCAAACACAAAGCAGTGTTATCACAGCCACCGCTACTAATAGTTCAGCCGCTGGGATAAGGCCCTATAGCTCCCTTGGTACTCACGGGTGCAGGCTGCAGCACTTTTCTAGTTGAGGCAATGTAAAGCACTACAGTGACATTCTGCCAAAAGGGAGGTGTGATTTTCCTGTGCTTTTTCCTCAGAGATTCTTCAGGAAATGGGGGGGAAGCTCAGGGAAGACAAACTAGGACAGCAGGGATTCCACAAGGGACCTTTTGCAATGCACTGCTGCAGATGGTCTGGCTTCGGTTACAAAGGGAGACGGAGGGAATGGGACTCCTGAGAACTGCAGTGAGGTAAGAGAGTGAAGTCTGGCTTGTTTGTTCATCCTTCATCCTAGAGGCACCTGATCTCTAGGCCCTAAAGAAAACCCAGTCTGGTTTTTTCCCTAGCTGTGGCCTGACTAAGTGTAGATCTTAATGCACAACCTGCACTCTAGGAAAGGGGATGTTTTAATGTGTTTTTCCCACCATTGCTCCTTCCTCAACAGTAGGCATTCCAGGATAGCTCGCACCACTCTACACCATTAAACCTAGTAAGTAAACTTTTTGTTGGTGAGGGACAAGTTAAAGTGAAGACCTGCCTTTGTGCTTTTCCCTCTTATTTTACATTGCTCTGGATTTCAGTTAAAAGAGGATGTTAAGATTTCAGGTGGCTTGAAGATAAAATTAGTTGCTGTTAACTCAGCTCTTGGAAGATTTCCCAAAGTATTATATGGATGCTAGTCTTTAAATCATACAGAAAGTTTGTTGTTTGGTGTTGTTGGTTCAAATACTGTTTTTTCCTATTGTCTGCTGCATGTCCTTTTCACATATATTATCAGTATCAAATTAATGACTGTGAGCCTCAGTGTAAAGCACTAAAAAGATAACCCAAGAACTACTTTGAATCTCTACTGTGGTCTTTGCAATTAAAAGTGGATTTTCAGAAGCAATCACCACTAGCCGCTTTCCTTCAAATGTATAGGAAAAGTGGAAGGCGAGCACCTCAAATCTTGCTGATACATTCACACATTGTTTTTTATCTGCACATTTTATTCGGGTTTCAAAAAGTTACTCCAATCTGTCTGTTGCATTTTATTTTAAAATGACCTGTTAATCTTTCAAATGGGAATCTTCAGTAACAGTATTTAAAATGTGGAGGAATTCCACCAAGGTTTCTAGCTGAGATGGAAACCACTGTGATGGAGAGCAAGATTTGACCTCAATTGTTTTAATGCCTTCTAGTGGCAATTCCTATTATATTATTTATTCATATAGGAAATTGCTTCATGACTGGACTATACTACTTGGATTATTTACTAACAGGAAGTTAGTTACATCTGTCTTTGGAAGGGGAAAAAGCACAAGAAATTGTTTATAGCAGCATCTCTGTCTCTCCTTATGTCAATAAATAAATTACAGTGAATTCCACATGAGTATAGAATCATGTGTTTAAACATTTCTTCGCAATTAGCACTAGTTACTATGCTTGTTGGCAAACATCAAAGTCAGGATAACCAAATACCTTAAGAGACAGATCACTCAACTGGTTAAATTGGCATAACTACACTGAAATAAACTGACCCAGTTCCACTGGCATTTGCTGAAGAGCAAGTCTAGCTCTACTAGCTATAGTGTCAATCTCTATAGCTCAGGGTTTGGCACATTGATGGACTGTTATGGAAATGTGACAATGTGCTATACCAGCTGCATGGATAACAAGAGTATTTCATTCTCCAGGACTGCATATCCCACACCTTTCACCAACTACATTTCTATTAAAAGTTATTTTTTTTTTTTACAGATTTTCTTCCTTTCTCTATTCTTTTTCAAAATAAATACACAAATGGTGCAATCAATATATAAAATAGAAAATAGTACTCAAATAGTTCAGGGAGGAGATAGCTCCAGTATAGGATGAAAAGAAAAAGAAAATAAGAATGGGTAAAACCAATGGAATTTTGAGAGAGAGAAAATGGTGGGAGTTTTGTGCCAAAAGAAATAATGTAAAAATAAACAGTCACCGATCAAACTTCAGACTTTAAAAAAAACTTTATTCCCATTAGTCAAAGATCAGATTCCAAGCAATCTCTTCACTGAGAGCCCTCAGCAGGTTATTAAATGTAACAAATAGACCGGCAAAGAGGACATCCCTCCAGCCCGGCCTCTGCTGAGTTACTGTCCATTTTTCTAAGTGACTCAGAAATTGAAAGGTATTTTACCTTTTCCATTCAGTTTTTTTTCCTGAGACGATGCTGACAATACAATGCCTTTGTCATGTCTGACATGCATGGCACATTATTCTGAAGGTTTCAGTGTTTCTCAAGCGCGTTTCTGTGAGGAAAAGGAATGATTCAAAATGTTCTGAGTGTGGTTTCACTCCATGATCTTATGTATCGAGTGTGTTTGGAGTGCTTACCTGAATAGAAGGTACTTCTCAGAAGTATCTATTTTAAAACACAGTGTCTTGAGAGCATAACACAAATTATAATAGACATTCAAGAGACACTTTTGCCAAGGCAGACTCATCTTAGATAAGAGCATACCTTTATTGAATAAAACATATTGTACTGTGCATAATCATCTTCAGAATTAAGCCAAACTGATCACTTCCAAAAAGGAATGCGTTTTTTAAACTGATCTCCTCAGGGGAGGGATTGTGCGATCTTCCACATTTACAGGAGCTAAACAGCAATAATAATATTTTTGTCCCATGAAAAAGACTGGTACAAAAGGTGTACATGACATTCGCCATCCGAATGTGTGACAACAAAGGTCCAAGTATTAGAAGCAGAACCAAAAATAACAGAGAAGGAAGCGTTAAAGGGTCTAATATGTGAATGTCCTTAATATGTCCAACACTTTCTCAGACCTTTGTTTCACAAAAGGGGCTTGTGATTGGTTTAAAAAGAAAAGTGGGAACAGAAGGTTTGTGTTCAACAGAAGTACATTTTGGTATAAGATAAGAAATATATGGAGACAGACTCTGTATGACAACTACTTTGCTTTGAAAATGTGTCTGTGAGGTCACTTAAAGTAATCATTGGGAGACAGAATGATCAGCTGGTGACATATCAGCCACTTTCAGTGAAAGACTCCATCTGCAATGCATACACAGTATGGCAGAGTTAAATATCCCAGCTCTTGTATGACACACGTTTTCTTCCCTATTGAATAAAGTATACTGCCAGGCAATGTGATGCAGGGGTTACATCATCAGACTCTCAAGTTATGTTCCGGGATCTGCACTTGGCTTTCAGTGTGATTTTGGGCATGTCACTTACCTCCTCTGCACCTGAGATTCCTCAACCTTATAATAGGAAGAATAATATCGCCCTGCCTTTATGATTAATGAATGGAAAGTTTCAAGTATATTTGACTCACAAATTACCAAAAACACTACACCAAATACAATTGTGAACTCAAACTGGAAGATGTGCCAAGAAGCCAGATTCAGAGGGACTTTGCTAGCTATTGCTGTTGCATTTAGGTGAAAGACGTTCCGATATTAGTGATGGGTGGCAGCATAAAACCTTTAGATAGATGTTTGCAAAAGTCAGATATAAAGTTTTCTTAAGTTTGGAATGATCCAGTTATTTCTATATATGAAATACTGAGCAACTCTTATGAAATTCTGACTGTCCTGAACTTCCACGGAGCTCAGGGTCACACATACCCACAATATGGGAAAACTTAAGCAGCAATAAGGCACAGGCAGAAAATCACTGAAGAATATTTAATTTTTTAAAAACAATATTACAATGATTAAGGAAGCCAGAACTTTGCAAGTTTTATAAACATGTATTAGAGATGGACAAAACCAGAGTCATTTATGGTTGAGGTTTTGCAAAGACTCAATAGGGCGTGTTTTGCTGTCAGACAACTGGACCACTTTAGCCCATCTCCACTTTATATTTTTACACAAAAATACAGTAATTATCTGCTACAAATATATGCAGTGTTTCATGAATTTGCCTGCTGCATTCTTGTAAATAGAACTGGAAAACACTGAGTTTGCAACATCAACAAGTTCTTCAGCTTTCACTATGTTCTACGTCTCTATTCATGCTCCTTTACCCTATCTTAACTGTGCACTAGTGCTGCCATTTAAGCATCTGTCCCCTGCTGCAATGAATAACCAGAAAACAACTCCTCTGTTGTGTGTTACAGTTTCAAGCTTAGAGGAAATGTGCATTGTGGCAACACTGATTCACTGTGACAGGGACTAGAAGCCTGCTAGAATCGGTAAGGCATTTAAAAACTGAAAAGAATAAGAAGGGTGTGAATGAGGCTAGCAGGCAATAGAGAGTTGGAAGAGAATAAAAGGGAGAGATGCAGAAAAATAACCCACCTAAGCTAGAAATGGTATTAAATATCTAATAACAAAAATATAGATTCCAGTACCCTGTAGATACTCTCCCTCTGCTTAGACAGCGCAATCTGCGGGCCAGATCTCAGCCCATTCTTTTGCTCATTTGTTTTTGGCTTTGTTTGCTGCTGTTATTTTTCCAGTAGCAAAAAGAGCCTTAAACATTCTATAACAGGCAGCTAAGGATTCAACTGCAAACTGCGCCACGTTGCTCTATTGTTTTATCTGTCCTTTTATGGTCCAGTGAAGCTCCCACTGCAGTCAACAAGAGTCTATTCATAGGCTTCAATGGGCTGGGCCCTTAGATGGTGATTTGTAGATCCTGAACTGAAGCAGAATAAGTGGAATTCCACGATAGCCATTCCAGGCTAACAGTAGACGCTCCTCATGGTGTCCAGAAGTTTCAAGATGGGTTTGTATTAAATTCACATTTTTAATAGGCTAGACATTTACCTTAAAATTAGATGGTGCTTTTCCAGAAGTGGATGTGATTGACCACACTTATCCAGGAAATTCTCCTACTGAGTAAGGCCAGTGAACAAGTGAGATATGTTTATAATGCTATAAATAGGAACACAAGCACACAGATTCAGAGTTTTTTTCATTGTGCTTACATTAGGGAATTCTGCTAAAACTAGTAATAGTAACCCAGTAGTAAAAATTTTAAAAAATACCCACTTTAATTGGTCCATGGCTAATGCACTGTGTGTCTGCATTTGTTATATGCAGCATTCAAGTTTTTATTCACTTAGGGTATGTCTAAACTACATGGCTCCGTTGACAGAGCCATGTAGATGAGTTTACTCAAAAAAATAATTGCCGCTTCATTTAAATCAAAATGGCCACCACACTGTGCCGATCAGCTGTTTGTTGGCACAGTGCGGCAGTCTAAACTGGGATCTGCTGACCCCAGAACCCTTTGTCGGCAGATCCTGTAAGCCTCATTTCACATTATTTAAATCGCTGCTTCATTTCCCTTTGTCAACCTGCCTCATCTACATGGCTCCGTCGACAGAGCCATGTAGTCTAGACACACCGATAGAAAAGCATACCATTTGCTATGCAATCATTTCCAGTCTAAATACAAAATCTAAAGATTAACATACAATATAGTTCTCAGTATTACAGCTTTATTATTCATGCCAGTTTACATCATATTTCCAAAACAGAAAAGTCAGTTAAAAGATTTGTTGCATGTCAAGAAACTATAATGTTAGGAAAGAATCAAGCATTCATACTGGTTTCTTTATTTTATCTCTCTGAGCCATGCATATAGCCCGGCCCACGTCCTCATCAACTCACTGAAGCCCAATAGAAAGAGGATTAATTGATTACTAGGAGAAACCAGTTTCTGAACAAAGCAATGACAATGAGACAACTGGTGCTATCTCCCCTATAGGTTTCACTGAAGTCATGAAGTCTTTTACGAGACTTAGAACACTGATTTTCTGCAATTCTTCACTTACTATGCTAAACTACTATATAGTATTATAGCACAATGTTAAATAGATACCCAGTAACTCACACACATGTGGATTCCCTCTCGTGTCAGTATAGGATTCCTCTACCACATGTGTATTGCTTAGGATCATGTGAGATGAATTGTTTTGAAACCCTTCTGATAAAATATTCTTTATAAATGTTAAATATTGTATTAGGTTGAGTGTTATTATTAGTGTTATTAGAGCTGTCCAAGAAAAAAGGGCCAAGAAAATGTGTGTTTCCATCCTTCCCCCCCACATTTTTTTTAAATTCAAAGTTTCATCAACAATTGAAAAAAAATGACAAGATTTCTAGCTGGTCAAAAATCATGAAGCATTAAGGTGATGAAGTTGCTGAAAAATAATCACAAAAGTGTTTCCTGTTTTTTTATCATTTGAAAATTTGATCATTGGCAAAATTTGACCAATTCCCATTACAATAGTAACATTAGTCTTGTAATCTTAAGAATAGTAAAGGATAACCACTATAATTTAAACGCAAGCAAGTCTTTTATCTGTCTTTCCTATTTTGGTAATACGACACAAACTTAATAGCCAATACAGCAATAAAAATGTTACAAGAAGAAATTTATTGTACATTAAACTCTAGATTCTGTATTTAGACTGGAAATAATTGCATGATAATAGAGTAAATGCTTGGCTAAGTGTATAAAAACTTAAAATGTTGTGTATATCAAATGCAGACACATTAAGGAATAAATCTGTAGTACATTAATTTATCTGATTACAGAATGAACTTTCTTTAATGAAATCTTCTGAAATAAACTTAACAAACAGGTTAGTGAACAGGTCATTATTACAGGATCTAGGGTTTTTTGGGCAAGTTCAGTATGACCTTAGTAAATGATAGCCGGGTAAAGCTTCAAGAGAAACCTATCAAAATCTCTCTCTCCGCCACATGTAATACATTCTGGGAGCTTGAAAGGTTTCCAAGTAGGTATGCAAAAATTTGCCCATGATATCTGAGTGCTGGTGACAGCAGGTGCATTAGGAACACTACTAGTGGTGATGGATCATGAGTTGTTTTCATGAGATAATGTCTACAGCTATACGCATCATGCAAGTCTTCTGGGTGCATATCCCAAATAACTAAGCTGTGCACTGAGGTTGTCAACCACTAGGTGACTAGGTGAACAAGAGTGCCTTTCCATCACCATTACTATAGCTTCAGGCCTGCAGTAGCCCTCAGAGCCATTTAGGGGTGAGATGCCCATCTGTGCTAAGTCAAATTGGTTGAAAATAAACACATCATTCACAAAAATGGTGAAAAAGCACATGCTTTTTTTTTTTCAAATCAGAGGGTAGAAAAAAACCCTCAAATTTGTCAATTTCAATAGTAAAATGGATGGATGCTTGTAGACTAGAGCTGCTGGGTATGCTGGGATGCAGATACAATAATAGAGATTCACTGTATCCTTCCCATATGCCATGGGAAGAGGGAGGCTGAGGAGACTTGGGTCTGTTTAGTCTGCAGAAGCGAAGAGTGAGGGGGGACTTGATAGCAGCCTTCAACTTCCTGAAGGGAGGTTCCAAAGAGGATGGAGAGAGGCTGTTCTCAGTAGTGACAGATGACAGAACAAGGAGCAATGGTCTCAAGTTGTGGTGGGAGAGGTCCAGATTGGATATTAGGAAAAACTATTTTACTAGGAGGGTAGTGAAGCATTGGAATGGGTTACCTAGGGAAGTAGTGGAGTCTCCATCCCTAGAGGTGTTTAAGTCTCGGCTTGACAAAGCCCTGGCCGGGTTGATTTAGATGGGATTGGTCCTGCCTAGAGCGGAGGGCTGGACTTGACGACCTTCTGAGGTCTCTTCCAGTTCTATGATTCTATGATAAGGGGATGGTTGGATGAAATAACATGATCTTGGTAACTAATTGACCATTCATTATAGGGAACTTTCTGGGTGTCTGGCTGGTGAGTCTTACCCACATGCTCAGGGTTTAGCTGATCGCCATATTTGGGGCCAGGAAGGAATTTTCCTCCAGGGTAGATTGGCAGAGGCCCTGGAGGTTTTTCGCCTTCCTCTGTAGCATTGGGCACAGATCACAGCTGAAGGACTCTCTGCATGTTGGGGCCTTCAAAGTATTTGAAGGCTTCAATATCTGAGACATAGGTGAGAGGATTATTCTAAGAGGGGTGGGCGAGATTCTGTGGCCTGCACTGTGCAGGGGGTCAGACTAGATGATCATAATGGTCCCTTCTGACCTTAAAGTCTATGAGTCTATGGGTTACTATATCCATTGGATCCCAGTCCACCACGGATTTATCCCTAATAGTTCAGATTCAGAACTTTTACTCTACAATGTTCTTACCGCACACTACGCTCTGTATTGTTTCAAAATGTTGATTTGCTATGTTTACGATTGAAGGGGTGGATATGTAGGACCATCTCATCAAGCTCTAAAGTGGCAATAGCTCACTAGATCCACTCCCCTTCCAGAGCTGAGATAGAGCCCAAGAGTCCTGAGAATCTCTCTCTCACACACAGTTAGTAACAACATAAGAATATATATTAAAATTTTAAGGCTAACTAGTGTCCCCTGAGTGAATTGCCACAAAATGTCAGAACATGTTAATATAAGAGCAGAGTGAGTCTAATATTTATTTAGTTTTTTCTTTTATATAGGGATTAGATACAGTGCTCCTGTCAGCTAACTAATAAGTTATCTGCAAAAAATGTAGAGTTTTCCAGTGCCTCAACTGCCCTAGAAAGAGGTGATGTGTGTGTAGTCGGGGGGAGGATGAATGGGATCAGTTTCCCCAATTTGCTACTTGGCTTGTACTGAGCATGTTGTACAGTAACATTGCTGAAGCTGCTGTACTTTTCTCAGTCTGCCTCACCCTCCCCCTCTCCCCCCCATGCTCTGCCTCTCTGCCTCCCATCCTTGGATGCACAGGTCACCCCCAACCAAAATCTGAAATGGCACTCCTGCCCAGAACAGCAAATTCTATAGAAAAAAATTGGTGGTGCCTAAAAGCTTGATCAACTTAGCTATGCCTGTGTGGCAAAGTGAGCTCAAAATAACACTTCCGCCCTGCCCACAAATCTCCAGCTAGATGCAGTTGGTTGATGGAGGAATTCTTCCATCAACTTTGTTACCACCTTTCTGAAGTGTGTTAACTACAGGGGAAAAAAACACTTCTGTCCAGCAATAGCATCCTTCTCAGATGTACACTAAGTCACTTTTTAAAAGAAGAGAAGCAGCACGTTCTGGGCTGGATACTTCACTACACTGCAACATGTGGCTGATCATTTAAGGTTGGGTAAAAATGGTGTTAAATGCTGCTGTTCAGACTTAGCATGGGTCTAAATGATTACACAAGGCAGTGGAGAATCCAGCCCCTGTTGCTGATTCATAGAAGCACTTGTAATCCAGCAATCACTACACTTACTACAGTGCAGTATTAGAGGATTAGGCTCCATTATTTAAGTACTTAAGTTTGTTTAGTGTGGCAAGGCCAACATAGCCAAGTCTTCATTTTCAAAAGCAATTTAGGCGTAAGACTGCTGGGGCAACACTTAAGTACCTTTAAAAATCTGAGTCTGAGTGATTAGTGAGCAACTAGAGAAATATACTGTTAACTTAAAAAGGCATCAGTAAGGAACTGATAAGCTGTTACTGTAGGGCAGTGGTCCCCAACCAGTAGATCAGGATCTAATGGTAGATCTTGGAGCCTCTGACTGGTTTGGCTGGGAAGCTATCAAGTTCCCGCATTTCAACTGCCCCTCCCCCCACTGCCCTGTACCTCCTGCCCAGAGCCTCAGAGCTGCCCTTGGAGCCTCCTGCTTGTTCTGCAGGGTGGGGGAGACAGAGGCAGGGGGTGCTGATGTCACTCTGTCCCCCTCCTCTGTACCCCATCTTCACAGGGTAAGGAGGGAGGGGCCTCAGCAAAGATGTGGGGCAGGGCCTTGGAAAAGGGGAAGGGCAGGGGGACTTGGGTTTGAGGTAGGTCCTGGACTGACAAATTAAAAAAGTGATCTTGTGTTTAAAAAGGTTAGAGATTGCTACTGTAGAGAGAGATTTGGTATTGTACTGCTTACTGTTCTTTTTTTTTGGGGGGGGGGGGGGGGGCTGGGGGTTACAAGTAAACAGTTTTTCTTAATTTGAAGATGAGTCCAATAGAGGAAGGTGGCTGTCAAACAAGTTTATGAAGTGTGGGACAGAAAAGATGAGCAAGTTAGCTGATAAAGCTTAATGGCCAATGCGATTCCACTGAATTCAATAGAGATAATCCTGATTTGCACTGAGGTGTACATGAGAACAAAAACAGGCCCAAACTACTTTAAAATGGTGTTCCAAATGTACTCCCCACAATACCTTTAGAAAGGCATCAAATGTACTCACATCATTTTCTGAGTTTTTTATATGCCATATTGAGAAAATCATGTTAAAATCCCTACTATAATCTCAAAATAAAGCTAAACACATAAAATAAAGATTTCCTCTGATCTTCATATATATTTCATATGATACACTAAGGAGAAATAGAAGTATCTAAATTACTCTCCTTATATTTTTTATTTTCTTGTTAATAATTCTCCTGTTTTGCAACTTTTGAAGAAAAACAGTATGAAAAAAAACATGCATTGCCTTCTTAGTTTGGTTCTTCTTCTGTCTCCTCTACTGAAAGTCGACTGGAATTTATAAAAGGATGATTCATATTAATGTATAGTGAACCACACAGGAACTGCATCTTAATTTCAGGTGCCTTCAGATCAACTCTGGTAAGTAGTGTTAAGTAGGTAAGTAAAGCAAATCACCTCTGAATTTAAGCGCAGACTGAATAGCATGCTTTTAATATTGAGTGAAAATAAAAGGGAATCTTTCTTTTTCACAGTTTTTCCTCCCAGTAACTTTCCCTTTTGCTATTATCTTCAGCTCAGTCCATCATCAGAAGCAATTTTCTGCTAATGGTTCCCAGTAAACTACCGTATTTTCCGGCATATAAGGCTACTGGGCGTATAAGACGACCCCCTAATTTTTTAGTTAAAAGATAGGGTTTCGTCTTATACCCCAGCGCCCCTCCGCCTCCCCGGCTTTGCTCCCGGTGTCCCTGGTCTGCTGGAGATGGTCCCCAGCAGACCAGAGGCACCGGGAGCAAAGCCGCCGCTTCGGCTTTGCTCCCGGTGCCTCTGGTCTGCTTGGGACCGTCTCCAGCAGACCAAGGCCACCGGGAGCAAAGCCTCTGAGGACGCCCCGGCAGCGGGACAGCCCCGGCACGCCTGGGCTGCCCCGCCGCCGGAGCCCCTCCGCGGCTTTGCAAAGCCTCGGGGGAAGCCGGCGGCAGGGCAGCCCAGGCGCGCCTGGGATGCCCCACCGCCGGCTTCCCCCGAGGCTTTGCAAAGCCGCAAAGCTGTATACCTGGCGTATAAGACGACCCCCGATTTTTGGGGGATGTTTTTTAACATCAAAAGTCGTCTTATACGCCGGAAGATACGGTAAATTGTTAATATTTGCACCTCCCAAAGTGATTCATGATCTAGTCTGGGCTCATGTGTGGAGGTGCAGGGAGAAAAGGTAATAACTGTCATCATGGCATCCCAAATATCTTGAGCATGTAAACAAAACAAAGCCAGTGCAAGCAGAATCACATACCTAAATCCAATTAGGTTTCGGATTCTTCTGAATTAAGAATCTGATTCTGTGACCATCCAAGTTTTTTCATAAACTTCCACTGATTTCAGTTGTGCAACATCAAGTCCTCCCAGGCTAAGCTGAATTCCAAAGATCTGTCAGGAATGGCCTCCTGGAATGAGGTGTAACAGTTAATTCGAACTAAGGACTGAGTTCAAATTACCGTTTCACTGCCGCGTGTAGCCGCGCGCGGGCAGTTACTTCGGACTAGTGGAATTTCAAAATGGCAGCCGGACGGGAACATGCAAATAAAGCCCGGGATATTTAAATCCCGGGCTTCATTTGCGATTTCGAATGCCTACATTAGCCTCCCTAGTTCAAACTAGGGGGCTAGTGTAGACATACTCTCAGACACATAGGGTATGTCTACACTACCCCGCTAGTTCGAACTAGCGGGGTAATGTATGCATACCGCACTTGCTAATGAAGCCCGGGATTTGAATTTCCCGGGCTTCATTAGCATAAGCGGGGAGCCGCCATTTTTAAATCCCCGCTGCTTCGAACCCCGTGTAGCGCGGCTACACGGGGCTCGAACTAGGTAGTTCGGACTAGGGTGCCTATTCCGAACTACCGGTACACCTCGTTTCACGAGGAGTACCGGTAGTTCGGAATAGGACCCTAGTCCGAACTACCTAGTTCGAGCCCCGTGTAGCCGCGCTACACGGGGTTCGAAGCAGCGGGGATTTAAAAATGGCGGCTCCCCGCTTATGCTAATGAAGCCCGGGAAATTCAAATCCCGGGCTTCATTAGCAAGTGCGGTATGCATACATTACCCCGCTAGTTCGAACTAGCGGGGTAGTGTAGACATACCCATAGTTAGGACATGCTATGGCAAAACTTAATTCCCTGACTGGGTTTGAGAATTTAGTTGAAATGAATTACAAGTATACCTTGGCTAGGGTTGCCAGGTGTCCGGTTTTGAGGCGGACAGTCTGATATTTTCGCCTCCTGTCCGGTAAAAAAAAATTCAGAAAATACCGGACATCTAAAATGTCCAGGAGGCGAAAATACTGGATACCTGGCAACCTTACACACACTCAGCCACCGGGCCCAGTCCCCGAGCCATCCCCCTAAGGCTCCCGAGCTCCCCCGTGGACCCCCTGCCACTTAGCTGGTTCCGCAGGGAAGCTGTCTTCTGGCTCAATCAGGAAAACAAGATGGCTGCCAGCAAAAAGCTTCAAAGGCTTTTCTTAAAGAGGTCATGCTATTTTTTTTTTTTTTTTGCCTCTCCAGCAAGAGGCATAAGGATCTTGTGCAAAATGCGGTTTTTGCGCAAAAAAAAAGAAAAGTCCACACTGCTTCTTTTGTGCAAAGACTCTTTGCACAAAAAAAGGCAGAAAATATGCCAATGAGATTTCAACTCATGCAAATGAGTCCCACATTAGCATATTTTTTGCTGGAAGATCTTGTCGTGTAAACGAAGCCTAAGAGAGCTACACAGCAGGGCTAAAGTCAAATTAAGCTATGCATCTTCAGCTACATCAATTGTGTAGCTCAAGTCAAAATAGATTAACTCAGCTTTTGGCGCAGTCTATACAGCGGGAAGATGAAGGAAGAACACTCTTCCTTAGACTTCCCTTATTCGTGAAATGTGGGTTACCAGGAGTCTGAATAAGAAGTCCTCCAGCTCAACGTTATTTTTATATAAAGGCTTGTGGTGTAGATGCGCTGTTATTTTGGAATAACATCAGTTATTCCAAAATAATGCTGCTGTGTAGATGTACTTTAACAGAGTGGATTGAATCATGGATTAGCATCTTCCTTAAATTACAGAGCAGTAGAGCACTTCTATCTTATTGACCAGCAACTTATGAATGACTGGTAGATCACATCTAACTCAAGCTTTGATGAGGGATTTGAGCCAATGAGCATTATTAGCTTTTGTCAACTCTTCTTTGTCTTGAATCTTGAAACATCCCACAAATTTGATTTCTCAGTTAGATCTAGTTAGGCTTCAATTACTTGAAAACAATCTATTTGGTAAGAATTCTCCTCTATACCCTCTTCCTAAATTGTATTTTTATGGACGTTAGGCCAGATTCTAATTATCTTCCTTTCACTGACTGGAACCTTGCTACACAAGGGATTTAAAGCATGCTGCTGTCCATTGATGGCCCTTGCACACAAAATGGATTGAAAGTTCCTTGTATCCTCTATATTCCTTTGTGCGCTACAAAAGGATCACCACAATGGAACTTTGTCCTCAGCTCAT
The DNA here is from genome assembly GCF_049634645.1 of Pelodiscus sinensis. Taxonomy (NCBI): domain Eukaryota; kingdom Metazoa; phylum Chordata; order Testudines; family Trionychidae; genus Pelodiscus; species Pelodiscus sinensis. The sequence goes on from NC_134720.1 coordinate 14,906,018, forward strand.
TTCCACAATCATACTCCTCTGCATTCAGAGATCACCACAGCTCCCTTCAATAAAAGATCTGGAACCACATCTAACTGTGAAAACATTTCTGTAATAATACATCCTTGAAAAATCACTTATTCAAATCACATCAGATCCTACTTCTAATAGTCACATCATCATCATCATCAGGAGGATTCACTGAGATACCCAGATGAAGTGCTGATAAAGAAAATATTTTTGAGTGATGGGTCAGAAATGCTTAGTTCTTATAAGGTAGTCAAATAATAAATGATCCTGCCTGAAATTCTGAGATGTTGAGTATTCCAAAGCATAAGCTCAGCTGAAGTTCAGTCTTATGTGTATGTGAGCAATTTAGTGTCCAAAAATAACAGTTTTACCTATTAAGTAAAGATACATGTTGGAATCATGGATGGTTTGGGTTTCAAATTTTGGGCAATAGTAATGCACCACAAGAACAGTATTTTTGCCAGATAACTGCCTTTCTGTTCTCAAATTTCATTAATGCCAGTATCTTAACTCTTCTTATTCGACTCGCTGTAATTCAGGGTTAGTTTTGCTGGTTTTACCTTCTGAAAATGCACATGTAATTTCAGCGGTGGCACTTAGTTCTTTCTATATAGTCTGCTTTATGATTCAACACGTGAAAGATTACCCGAGGAACTGCATGATGAATGACAAATTAGAGGACTTGACTGTTGCGACTTCCAAAAAACAGTTGTCTAGGTCTCTTGTTCTGAAGGGAGTTGTCAACAGATTTGCTGTTGTTCACAAAAGGCACATCCAGCTTCAATTAGGTAAATAGATTGTTACCAACATTATTTATTCCCCATTCTATAATGTATGTGCTGTAAAATCCTTGCTCCCCCAATAATTGTCCTTGCTACCACTTCACTTCTGCAAACTAATTATTCTAGTTTCAGCCCTGGGTATCTGTCACCAATCCAGACATTATTACATTTACTTCTTCAGTTAGACTAATTAAGGCAGTGTCTTCAATCCCCCAATGAGCTCAAAATAATAGCTTCCTTGCCAGAAGGAGCTATGTGCAAAGAAAAAATTGAATCAGTTCATTGACACTACTGACATGAACTCTGATCTTAAATGGCTCATCTTTAAAGTTTTTGTGAGTTACCTATGTGGCAACTTCTGTTCTATGCCCTCAAGATAGTTACCTTGAGGGTATAGGCTGGATAACTTACATATGGATTAAAGATGGATTAACCTAAACATGATATTTTGGTGGTAGTTTCAGTTTGGCCTTGGTTCTAACAACCAGTGTTTAGAATCCTACTCTTGTGGATGCTTTCCAAGAATAGCAAAGCTTTCCAATTATCTAATATAAAATATTCAAAATAAAACAGTGGTATGTCATAATTGTATAACTTTGAGTCGCTTGTAAAACCAGTCATAATGCAGCTGGCTAGAATCTTTGGAATGCATACTACTTAGGTTTCCTTTCTGTAACACACTGTTCAATGCTGTAAAAATAAAAATGAAATCCATAAAGTTGTCCTGAAAGATTGTAAATATGACTATTAATTCTAGAATAGTTCACTGATCTGCTGCCACGGTTTAAGAATAAAGGAGTTGCTACATCCCAGAGGAAAATTTGATCTCAAGTAGCCACCATCACCACATTGCACCAAGAAGAGCATTTATTCCAAATGTAGCTTCTATAGGATGACGTTCCCCTTAATTTCCTCCTTGCCTACACAGAGACTTCATAAACAGCAAGCCTGGGTGTACATCAACACTTAACACACACTAAGCCCTGGTCTACATTAGGGTGTTATTTCAAACTAACCCCCCTTAGGTTGAATTTATAAGTGAAGCATCTGCACTACTAATCTCATTATTTCAAAATAATAGGCCGCTTATTTCAAAATCTGTATTCCTGCTTAGCTACTTTGAAATAGTGTTAATGTGGATGCTCTGGTGCCACTATTTCGAAATAACTACTCCCCAGAGTAATTTGAATTAATTACTCTGCAGTGCTTACTGGGGCTCTAAGTTGAAGTAGCGTGTCCACATTAACAAAGCTTGTCTTGTACTAATTTTGAGACTTCCCAATCATAAAATTGGGAGTAAGTCAAATTTAGTTATATCAAAATAGTTTCCTAGTGTAGACATGCCTTAAACAACCACATAGACCCTGCTAACTCATGCTGGAAGTCTTTTAGCATGCTTTGATGTACTACTCTTTCAAAAGAGAGTGCCAGAGCATTTCCATAGAGAAATGGAGAAGTAAATATTCTGACGGGATCGAAACCACCAAAGGTTTATGCTCAAGATCTCTTTAGTTTCAAATGCTTCTTAGGGGTTCAATTTAAAAATATGTCTAAGAGGCAAGATTCTGATTAGACGTGAGATTCTCTACAGTTCAGGGATGTTAGGCTTCAGATTTGATTCAATCCATTATAACAGTACAAACCAGGTGTAAAGTTAAATCTTAAAGAATTCTGATAGGGCACTATGAGTTTTTGTGGCAGAAAATATGCTAATGAGGGACTCATTAGCATAAATCACAATCTCATTTACATATTTTCCACTGATCTGTTTTTTCACTGGGAGTTTTTGCGCAAAAACAAGCAGTGTGGATGTTTCCTTCTTGCACAAAAAACGCTTTTTGCACAAGATCAGTAAACCTCCTTTTTTGAGACATGAAGAACTTGCACAAAAAGGGGGTTTAGCAAAAAAATGGATCGACAGACAATATGCAAATGAGAGCACAACTTATGCTAATGAGTCCCTCTTTAGCATATTTTCTGCCGCAAAAACTCGTAGTGTAGACATAGCCCTAGGGTATGTCTACACACAATTTTTATTTCAGGAGAAGGATGCAATTAGTGCTGCGCATTCACATACTCTTCCGGTATTTACCTGTGTCTACACGTAGCTGAATTTCAAAATAAACCCCTATTTCAAAAGATCCCTGTAAACCTCATTGTAGGAGGAACAAGGGATCTTTCAAAATAGGGGTTTATTTCGAAATTTGGCCAAGTGTAGATGTGGGTAAATACTGGAAGAGCAGCTTCCAAAAAACACCCCAGAGGAAGTTTGCAAATGCATAGCGCTATCTGCATCCTTCTCCCAAAATAAAAATTGTGTGTAGAGACCTTAAGCTTTATGTATATAAGGCTTAGGATAACACTAAATATTTATCATTGATGAAAGACCATTAGCCTGATGCAGGTCCCACAGAACTACAAACACTAACTACTACAGAATATGGAGATTCTAGACTATTGCTGAATTTATTTAGTCCATCTGCCATTGTTTTCTATGTTGGGATCTGTATCTGCCATTGAAATTGATGGCAATTCTCTTGTAGAAATAATTTACACTTGGCAAGGAATATCCTCTATAAATATAATGCAGATTTGTTAGAACCATTAAAGATCTTTTTCACAGCCAGGAAATAGATATAATTTACTATATTCGTTAAGTTAGAAATAAATCTAAATGTTGGTAGGGTTAAAGTTATAGTAAATCAACAATATTAGATGAGCAAATCACTAACAAATAATTTATTCTAGAAAATTAGCCTTATTGGAATACCAATGAGAAGATTGTGACTTATTCAAAATATTTGTTATTGATATTAATTCATTCAATGTTAAGGTTCTCTTTTAACTGTATTAATAAAAAATATTAAAAGAAAACACAAGGAAATTAGGTTTGATCAGATAAGTGACATGGTATTGTTTGTTCCATAATTTAGTGAGCACGGAACATCTCTATCAGAAATGTTTTCATGTAGAAATTCAACATTTTTGTTTCTGCAAATTCTCCCATATGTGACCTTAAAATATGCTTTCCACAAATATTCATAGGAAGTGAACACAAATAGGCGAGGAGAATGGATGAAGCAGATTAATATAAAATGTTGAAGTTTATATATAAATAATTTTCTCCAGTTTGAGCTCTAATCAATAGGATCCCATGTAAATCCCAATAACCCTAGTATAACTTACATAGAATCGTAGAATACTAGGATTGGAAGGGACCTCAAGAGGTCATTGAGTCCAGTTCCCTGCCCTCATCGCAAGACCCAGTACTGTCTAGACCATCCCTGATAGACATTTATCTAACCTACTCTTAAATATCTCCAGAGATGGAGATTCCACAACCTCCCTGGGAAATTTATTCCAGTGTTTAACCACCCTGACAGTTAGGAACTTTTTCCTAATGTCCAACCTCAGCCTCCCTTTCTGCAGTTTAAGTCCATTGCTTCTTGTTCTATCCTCAGAGGCCAAGATGAACAAGTTTTCTCCCTCCTCCTTATGACACCCTTTTAGATATCTAAAAACTGCTATCATGTCCCCCCTCAATATTCTCTTTTCCAAACTAAATAAACCCAATTCTTTCAGCCTTCCTTCATAGGTCATGTTCTCTAGACCTTTAATCATTCTTGTTGCTCTTCTCTGGAACCTCTCCAATTTCTCCACATCTTTCTTGAAATGCAGTGGCCAGAAGTGGACACAATACTCCAAACTGAGGCCTAACCAGTACAGAGTAGAGCGGAAGAATGACTTCTCCTGTCTTGCTCACAACACACCTGTTAATGCATCCCAGAATCATGTTTGCTTTTTTTGCAACAGCATCACACTGTTGACTCATAGTTAGCTTGTGGTCCACTGTAACCCCTAGATCCCTTTCTGCTGTACTCCTTCCTAGACAGTCGCTTCCCATTCTGTAGGTGTGAAACTGATTGTTCCTTCCTAAGTGGAGCACTTTGCATTTGTCTTTATTAAACTTCATCCTCTTTACCTCAAATCATTTCTCCAATTTGTCCAGATCATTTTGAATTATAACCCTATCCTCCAAAGCAGTTGCAACCCCTCCCAGCTTGGTATCATCTGCAAACTTAATAAGTGTACTTTCTATGCCAATATCTAAATCGTTGATGAAGATATTGAATAGAGCTGGTCCCAAAACAGATCCCTGCAAAACCCCACTTGTTATACCTTTCCAGCAGGATTGAGAACCATTAATAACTATTCTCTGAGTATGGTTATCCAGCCAGTTATGCACCCATCTTATAGTAGCCCCATCTAAGTTGTATTTGCCTAGTTTATTGATAAGAATATCATGCGAGACCATATCAAATGCATTACTGAAGTCTACGTATACCACATCCACCGCTTCTCCCTTATCCACAAGACTCGTTATCCTATCAAAGTAAGCTATCAGATTGGTTTGACATGATTCGTTCTTTACAAATCCATGCTAGCTGTTCCCTATCACCTAACCACTTTCCAAGTGTTTACAGATTATTTCCTTAACTACTTGCTCCATTATCTTCCCTGGCACAGAAGTTAAACTAACTGGTCTGCAGTTTCCTGGGTTGTTCTTATTTTCCTTTTTATAGATGGGCACTATATATGCCCTTTTCCACTCTTCTGGAATCTCTCCTGTCTCTCATGATTTTCCAAAGATGATAGCTGGAGTCTCAGACACATCCTCTATCAGCTCCTTGAGTATTCTAGGATGCATTTCATCAGGCCCTGGTGACTTGCAGGCATCTAACTTTTCTAAGTGATTTTTAACTTGTTCTTTTTTTTATTTTATCTTCTAAACCTACTCCCTTCCCACTAGCATTCGCTATGTTAGGCATTCCTTCATGAGACTTCACAGTGAAGACGGAAACAAAGAAGTCATTAAGCATCTCTGCCATTTCCAAGTTTCCTGTTACTGTTTCTCACTCCTCAATGAGTAGCGGGACCTACCCTGTCCTTGGTCTTCCTCTTGCTTCTAATGTATTTATAAAAAGTCTTCTTGTTTCCCTTTATTCCTGTAGCTAGTTTAAGCTCATTTTGTGCCATTTTGTACATACTCACATTGAGGAGGGAAATGGGCTTCAGACTTATAACAGTTAAACTCATCTAAGAAATTTATGTTATAAAACAAACTACTTGTACATGCCTGAGTTGAATAAAACTACCAGAGGTCAGAATTTGACCTTGTGTTTTACTTATAGTGATCGGTAAAAGGAACATGCCTTCTTTGCACTGTTGTTGTATTTCTTGGAACTGGTACGTAATGAGGCCCTATGTGTGTGGGATTTGCTATGACTTTCAGCATATTAATGTGTACTGTGTCAAATATGTGACTTTTAAAGAGGATTGTAATGTGCTATAAAATGTTATAGAAAGGTAAAACACAGAAACATACTGAGTTGGGATTTAGAAAAGAATTTCTTAAGTACAATAAATCTGTATTGAGAACAAACAGTTTCCAGGCAGCTCACCCCAATAAAGAAACCAGTCCTGTATAGTTACCACTTTTAAGATTCATAACCAGATGTCTTGATAATTTAATTGGGGCATACACTTAGTTTGCATTACAGCTTTTGCTGAAAACATTTGAAATGAGATGCCTGTGTCAAATTCAAGGCATGAGGCTAGATAGACTGGGAATTCACAACATCTTTAGAAGACCGAAAGTCCAGTATATAATCAGAATCATCTAAATGTGCCAACTATAATGATTTGGCCTTGCTAGAGAGATCCTAATCTGACTGGCTACATTTGTTCTGTCTGGAGAAGGACATGGAGGTAGAGACCAAGGACATACAGGCTATGTCTACACTGTAGCCTTCTTGCGGAAAAGCTTATGCAAATGAAGGTTGGCATGGAATATCGCCACGCTTCATTTGCATAATTAATGAGCAGCTGCTTTTGTGCAAGAGGCTTTTGAGCAAAAAAGAGCTGCGTAGACAGCTCCTTTTTGCATAGAAAACCCCTCTTGCACAAGACAGGAAGAACGGCTCTTGTGCAAGAGGGCGTTTTTTGCACTGTCTACACTGCTCCTTTTTGCTCAAAAGTCTCTTGCGCAAAAATGGCTGCTCATTAATTATGCAAATGAAATGCGGTGATATTCCACGCCGAGCTTCATTTGCATAAGCTTTTCCGCAAGAAGGCTACAGTGCAGACATAGCCACAAAGTAACAATGGTATAACATAGTATGTATTAAACCATCCTGGCAACCAAGCACATTCAAATGGTCACTCAAATCAGAACAAAATGGAATCTGCTTATAACCTTGACCTTACCCATCCTTAGCACTAGAAAAGGAGATACGATGAGGAGGAGGGTGCACCTAGATGGCAAATCAGTGCCTCTTTTAGTCTATGGTACTGAAAGGTTTGAGTTTGGGTTTGGTTTTACAAAGCCCAGAGCAATAATTTAAATCCTGAATGTGTTTGGAAAGTGACACAGTGTTACCCAGTGCAGCGCTCACGACATCATATGAATGTGATTCTGAATTACAGAAGAGAGAGACAGAGATTAACCTGGTCAGTTAGAGTGGGGTTTGAAAATGCCAACTCTGCTCCCACTGATGTCTATTCGATTTTTTTCGTTAACTTCAATGGGTGCAGATTGAAAACAAAGATAATCATTTATTTTAAAATCCCACCTTAAACTTCTATAATGCAGGGGGGAAAAAGAGCGATAAAAACAGCTCTGCTGTTTACCCCCAATCACCAGTGTAAGATAACTTACTATACTTTGGTTTGATATTTTTCTTAAAGAATGAAGCAGTAAAGCCCTCACTCTAATTTAGTTGCATAACCATGAGGAGCTGTAAGTAAGTGAGTTCAGGGCCTTGAACTCAGAATCTTCAAACTCAGCAATGATGCTGTACGGATCCTTAATAAGCACTTGCTTATGCATTTAAATTGAAGTCTTGCTGATAATAATTGTATTGATCTCAGGCATAGCTATTTCTTAGTTTGCTTTTATTAAGCAGCCTCTCTGAAAGTATCACCCCAAATACACAGGCATACACAGATTGACTACATTTTACTGCATGAATAATTTACTGTATGAATTGGATCTTTTACTTTAGTCTCCCAGTGGGAGGAGGTACTATACTCTTAGCTCTGATGGCTTCTCTTAGTTAGGACATGGATTTTCTTTCTTTTCCCTCCTCCTCCAGCGTGGAAATCCTTTTAACAAAGATTATCTTCTCAGCCGACTTCCCCTCCTGATTCCCCATTTATGATTCTGAAGAACTCTCTCTGTACCATGTATGGTCACTTAATTTTCCTATGAGAACGTAGATGCAAAAATATTAGGAACGTAATTAATTTAAATATTTTAATGCATTTTATGAACTAAGAGCCTGTATAGCCAGCTTCATGTGATCAGTCAGTGTTCCATGGTTCATGAGTACATAAATCAGAGGTCTACGGATCACAGTTTGAGTGATCCTACTCTGGAGAAACATGAACAAGATGAGGAAGTTTTAAGATACAACAAAATATGTCTAGCACAAGCTCAACTTGTTTCAATAAGTTCAAACCCCAAAGATTAAAGCTGTCTTGGCTTTTCTTCTTCCAATCAGACTTTTATTCTCAAAACACTTTCCATTGCTTTGCATGTTTATTTAATAAAGTGTCATGTTATTGTTAAATAACTACAAAGGATGGATGCTTTATGACTAGATCAAAGGGCTGGAACTCAGAAAATAAGGATTCACCACTTCCTAGCTTGCTACAGATTTCTGCACCACCTTAAATAAATCCCTTAGGACCTGATTGAATGTTCATTGAAGTAAATTGAAATAATATAATGGCTGTGGATCAGACCTTAAATCTTTGTACCTCAGCTCCTATTTTATTATTTTTGATTAATATTGTCTGTATCCTATCCTTTGTCTGCTTGTCTGTTGGAAATTACACTCTTTGAAGTAGGAACTATCTCTCAGTGTGTGTTTGTACAATACTAGTTGGAGACCCAACGCTCTGCCATATTGCAGACAACAACTCCATCATGGCAGCATGCCCCAACTTCTCCCTTCAAAAAGGGTGTTTAGTGGACATGGATTCAATGGAATGATTTTCTGACAGAAAATGAAATTTTTGTGAAATCACAGATTTTTATGAGAAAATTTCGATCAGTCATGAAAAAATAAAAAAGTTTCTAGATTAAAAAAAAAACAAATAATTTAAAATCACAAATGTAAATATTTAATCAATACTGTGTTTTAATGAAAAGAGATTCTGGAAACTTGGGAAATATTAAAAAACATCTGAAGAGATCCTCTGAATCCCTTCTGCACCAAAAAGATTAAAATGCTTTTGAAACAGTGTATCCTCACTATTCATGATTAGCCACACAAGGATGATCTTAGACAATTGACTCAACTATGGAGACCATTGATAAGGGATTGGAAAAGGTCATCCTAAATGCTGTCCTTTAGGCAGTTTGGGCTTGAGTGGTCCTGTCCTCACCTTATTTTCTATGGTCCATGGCTTTTAGGTGGATATGAAAAGAGCTTTGTGTAAAGCAAGTATTTAGACATCTCTGCATGACCTTACCTTGTTTTTTAAAGATTCTAGACAGAGCTCGTCTTTGTGGCTAAGGTCAAATGTGATACATCTTGAAAAGAATATAAGAACTGCTGAAAAAGCTAGGGAATGTGAAGATTTCTACTCTTTAAAGCTCTGAGTCATGAATTTACTGTATGTTCCTGTGCTAAGAATAAGATCATGGAATACCGCTCCTTTGAGACTGGGGAGAGGGAAATTCTTTAGAAATGCACTTTATTTTCAACATCTAGATTTGTCGAGCTTGAAAAAAAACACACTTCCATCACTAGTTATATATACACTAGAAGTATCTTCACTAGTCTCAGTGGTATCTGGAAAGATGCACATTCACAAAGGAGACAAAATAGAAACAAACCACCTAGAATATAGTAGTATTTGAGAATTACATAAAAGTTGTGTTGAAAATGTCTTCTCTTTGAATCATGTTTTATACTATTTTGGAGGCTGGGATGTCAGCGGGAAGTTTGGATAATATGAAAAGTTTGTAATAGTTAGCTCATCACCTTTTCTTCTTGAGGGCCCTGACCAACAATGAAGTATCTATTAAGAACAACTAAGTCTTTGCACACTTTACTTATCTCTGCTTTTGATACCCTAATATTTAAATTCCATTCCAAAATGATCAGCAGTAGTTCCTTCCGATATCCCTGATCTCAAAATTGAAAAAAAAAGAACCACGTGAAAGGGGGAAAAAAATCACGTTAAACCAATTAGAGCAATAGCATTTAAAGGGAAAATGTTTTGAGTGAGAAAAGGCTGGAAAAGAGAAGTGAAAAAACAGTAATTTCCACTCATGTTTTGGTTGAAATACAGTTCTTAAAGAATGTGCCCACACAGTTAGAAGCGCAGGAAAGATGAAAACAGTGCCAACCACATGCACAGCACTAGAAATGCCCTCTGGGTGTGTGGTAGGAGGATTATTTTGCTGCTTAAAATAGGAACAGTGCGTGCCACTAACTAGGCCATGTTGCCATGTGATGCTTGTAATATCCAGCTGAAGGGCTACACATGCCAAACAAGCGCCAAACTGTGACCCTCTGTGGCCATGGACAGGGTTGCCAGGTGTCCGGTATTGACCCGGACAATCCGGTATTTTCGCCTCCATTCTGGTAAAAATAAATCAGAAAATACCGGACACCTACAAAGTTCGGTATTTTCTGTTTTTTTCCCTGCCATGAGGTGAAAATACCGGACACCTGGCAACCCTACACACACTTAGCAACTAGGCCCAGACCCTGCCCCCCACCCCGGACTCCTTGCCAGGCCCCCTTGGATGCCCCCCTCCCCTCGCTTACCTGGTTCCGTAGGGGCTTGTCTTGTGGCTGGAACAGAAAAACAAAATGGCTGCCAGCAAAAAAGCCTCTTCTTAAAGGGGCCATGCTGATTTTTTATTTTGTAATTTTTTATTTAATTTATTTATTTATTGCTTAATTTGCTTAATTTTTGTTCCTCAACAACTTTGGTCTCCCTCTTTTTTTCCTCAACAGAATTTTTTTCCCTTTTTGGGGAGGGGGGGGGTTTGTTCGGTATTTTTGGTTAAACCATCTGGCAACCCTAGCCATGGAGCACCGGTGTGGATGACAGCTGGAGCCCGCTTTCTACTGCTATCTTAAGTATGAACAGAGCTGGCCCAAGATACAGGCTGACTGGGCTACTGCCCGGGGTGCCCCACTGTAGGGGGCACTGCATGGGGCTGCCAGGGCGGGCAGGAAAGGCACCAAGCATGCGCCGCACACACAGGGACAGGGCCATGTATGCGCCAGGCGTAGTGCACCTGGGGTCAGGGCCACGCTCCCAGGCCCCGAATTGCACGAATGGCTCGGGCCGGCCATGAATATGAAGTATTAGTAATATTGCCCATTGTGCTATGCACTATACTGTACTTCTATATTAGGTACCACTTGGAATGGTCTCTTGCTCTTTTCAAAGTATACTGCTCATCCAAGTAAGAAAGGCTTGTGTACCAGGCAAAGAAAAAGGGGCTAGTGTTCCAATAAGTGTCATTCAATAGCAATAGTTATGATCTGAATTTTGTCCTGTGCAAAGGATGCTGATTCTTGCTGTTAGTGAGATCATATGATTAGGTTGTGATAAGTTCCATTTTTTCAATAAATATTTGGAATAGATGCAGCCCTCTCTAGGACCCTCTCCAAAATACCTTGCCACTCTGGCTTTTAGGGGAGACTCCAGACCCTCAAGCTCGACTTCTTTTCACAAATTAAAAACAATACAACACAACTATGTATGCTTACATTAAACAGGATTCTAGACCTCTAGGAAAAAACACAAGATATTAGTCTTCTGATCTCCAGTTGGCTATACCGTTGGTTTTCTTCTTGTCACTCTGAACTGACAATGATACAAATAAGAACCGACATACACTAGAACCATGGTGTCCAACACAATAGCTACGAGCCACAAGTGGCTAATTGGCCGGTTGAGTGTGGCTAGCTCACTATAGCAGTAGCCACTATTGGTTCGATGCCCCAGCACTAGAATGACTTCTTCAGTTAATATTAAGAATAAGGTTGTGATTTTCAAAACCACACAAAGGAAACACATGCTCAATTCTTGTTGCGGACTAGACAGCCAAGTTCCTTGTGTACTTTGAAAATCTCAGCCTAAATTAGAGATGGCTGAAAGTTTTCCATCAAAAACATGTTTTACCCAAAATGAAAATTTTCACAGAAAATGTTTTCTTTAAAAAACATTCAATGAAAAACCAAATACCACCCCCCAAATCCCTCCTTTCCCCTTCCCTTTCCCCTTCCAAATTTTTTTTGGAGGGAGAGAAGAAAATTTTAGATCCATATCTATCTGGCATTTCCCCAACCCCACGTTTGCCAGTAGCAAAACAAAAAAAATGGGGCATGGAGAGTGGAAGAGGGAGTGAGGATTTTGCTTTGTTTTAGTCTCTGTTTTCCTTTGAAAACTGAAAAAAACAGGAAATTTAGAGGAAAACCAACAACTTCTTTTCAAGATTTCCCATGTTTAACAATTGGTAATTTTGACCTTCTCCATTCTGTGTATTTTGGATCCCTTCTTCCTCACACTGAAATCAAACTGAAAACTTATTTTGTTTTCTATGGAAACAGGATCCAAGCCCTTCATTGATAGGCACTGAGAATAAAGGAAGACTACTAATCAACAAATATAGGGCAAGTAAGAATAACATCTACATCATACTTTTTAGGGACTGGGAAGAAGATTTGAATAGTTAAATGTTTGAATAGTTAGCATGTCTTTGATAGCATTGACTTTAAGCAGAAAGGAAAATGACAGTTTCATATGGGCCCCAGATGTTCCTACTGTTTTGACATTTGCCCCACCAACCATCCTCTTCCTTTTGGTGACTCAAGGAGGATTCTTGCAATTCTGCTTGACAGAAAAGGAATTAATTCTTATAATTTTGTTATAACTTATGGTAGCAGCTCTTCAATGTTTGTGTGAGGCAGCAGCAAAACCATCTGGATGGCAATTTTATAGCCAAATTAATAAATTAAAGATTGAAAAATCCAGCTATTGACTACAACATCATCTTTGATGTAGCAACTAAAAATAAGCAGGTGATGAAAGGGCACTTCTGTCTGCTAGTAGGATAACACTGCCTTTTTCCCTGCATAGCAATCAGTCACTTTAACAGTGTTCCAGCTGATTTACTAACTTTTATCCCTAAATTTTATGGTTCAATTAACTTTTAATAAATTAAAACTATTAAGGAAGGTTAAAGTTGGTCAAGAATGATTTTTCAAGAAAGACTAGAATGTGGTATTGACTAAAAAGAGATCTACAGTTGCATCTGTGCTTCAATGAGACAATCAAATATGCAAGGGTGATTAGAAGGACCAGGAACACAGCATAAAAATAAAGAGTTCTATATAATTGTAAGTACGTGAATTAAAAGAAGATCAGATTTAATACATATGACAAGCAAGTTATTGTTTTAATTATTTGCTGTCTGCATTGCAATAGCCCTTAGAGGCAGGGCTGAGTAAATTTGAAATGTTTTTGAAAAATAAATAAATTTAGAAATAACAGATAATTTTAGATTTTTTTTTCAGAAAATAATTTTAGCTTCTCTTTTAGCCATTCTTTTTGTGGAGTGCTTAGCAGAGACCAGGGATACTTTGTACTATGTACAAACACCTAATGACAAATAGTCCCAGCTCTAAAGAGCTTACAGTATAAATAGAAAAGACAGAAAAAGGTTGAAAAGAGGAAGCATTAGAGAACCAAGGCACACTAATAGTAAGCGTTTTGCCCATTATCACTGAAGTCTGTGGCAGAGCTGGGACAAAAGTCTCAGCCTAATGCTTTAACCCAAACATTGATCCATTACACAGGTGGTATCCTGGAAAAGCTCTGCCGCGTCCATGGAACGCGTCTGCATTTCCGAAAAAAAAATTGGAAAATCAGACGTGTTTTTTCGGCATCTCTAAACATCATTCCACAAGGAAGAAGGGATGTTCCGAAAGAGGGCTTTTTTCCAACATTTGGCCCTGTGTAGATGGGACAAATGTCGGAAAAGCCTCTTTTGGAAGAAAAGCAGAAAAAGATGCAAACTGTGGTTCACAATTTGCATAGCTTTTTCCAACTTTTCTTTGTAGTGTAGATATAGCCTCAGAATCTGCCCCCAATACAGAATTATTTATTAATTATTTATATTATAACTATGATAGTATCTGTCTTCTACTGAACTGGTATCTAGTAAGCATAGTGAACAGAGTTTACAGAGTGGGGAAATGAACCAATGAAAACAATATAATAATGAGGATTGGAATTTTTTAAACACCATATCATAAAATGTGTTTTCTACTAGTGTCTTCTACTAGTCTTGGAGCAGATGAAGGTAGCTGAATACTGTATTACCAGACATGCTATGCTCTGAAAGTGTTATTGAGTGGGTTTTATAAAACAAGAGTATGCGAGAGATTCTGAATTAATATAAAATATTTAGAATAGCGACTGAATAGTAGAGAATACAAAACAGTTTTTTCCCACATAGATTGCATTGTTTATGAACAAAATTGTTTCTAAATTGAGTTTTAGAAGAGAGCTCTCATAAACTTCCCACTTCCAACTATACATTGTAATAGCACAGCCTAACTAGACAAAGAAAGCCACTGATACATTTTTGACTGAGTTACTGATACAGTGCAACCCAACTATCCCGCTATGTGATTCATGATGTGGGATATTGAATTTCAATTTCTTTTCTGAAGCTATTGAAAACTAAGTCATCCTTTATGAGCATTGTGTGATATTACCTATATTAAATGTCTCACTGAAAAGATGACAATCAGATATTTTGAAGGCAAATTCTACAGAGAAAAGATGAGCAACCTTTAAAAAAATAATTTTTTCCTGTTGTTTTTAGAAGTTGGAACAGGCATAAATTTTGTAATGGCATGATTTTTTAAAAAAAATAACTGGAATGCTTTGCCAAAATAACAGCCACTTTCATGAGCAATTTCTTAATTTCCACTGGATCGGGGGGTACTTGGAGCACACAGAAGACCAACATAATTGCTAGATAGCAATACTGAAGTTGTCTACTGTAATCAACAGCTGCCCATTTCCATTTCTTAGAAGTAGGTAGGTATCAAGAATAGTGGCCTAATCATTACATTGTTGAATAATAAGTCAAGTTCCTGGGATCTTTTCCCAACTCTGACACTAACTCTTTACATGATCTTGGACAAGGCTATTAAACTGAGGCACAGAGTCTATCTGTAAAATTATTTGGATAATAATTGCACTCATACAAATGTTGTGAGAGGAAAACCCATGCTCAGAATCTACAGGAAGTGATAATCCCTGGAATGTGTGGGAGAAGCAGGGAGGGCAGAATCAGGATGGTTCTACTGTGCAATGGAGACCATAGATTTGGAAGGCCTCTCAGCATTCCATGACTCTCTATGCAACAGACCTCGGGGATTTGGTGGTGCCATAGCAACAGAATGCCACGACTATGGAGTTCATAACTGTGTAGATTTCATCCCCTGTCGCCCAGCTGAGATACGGCGAGGCTGTAAAATTGATGTATACTCTGAAAAACGAAGCCACAGCCAATGCATGATTTGGAGATACGGGGCTGTTACTGTGTGGCTTCATGCTGAGATACACGTTCTACAACTTGCTACATGGGCTGGATGCTGTGTCCTTGGACGAAGGGTATCACTTAAGAGCAAAGTTTTATCCTCATCAATCAAAAAATCACATACCGGGAACATTAAATAACTGGGTATAATTAAATATTAAATATTCAAATTACTCCATTTCATTACTGTGCAGGAAGACTACATTACAGTCATTTGTTCATACAGTGCTGTAGGTAGAAAATGAAAAGAGCATGTTCCTAGAGGGGATTGCAGCTGCTTATTGGGCCTATCTGACACTGGGTAACTAATAACATTTTAAGGAACCATATTAACCTCTACACAGCTGGGTCAGCAACAAAGCGGGGTTCAAAGAAACTTCCATGTCCTTCTCTCTACTTCTAGCTTTCCCACAAGAGACTTACATACACATGCCATCTCCGCACATTGCCTCAGCATAGACCAGTGGCAGCATGCTACAGTATAGCTCAGCAACAGCAAGGTTTTGGTCTGGAAACACAAGCATTCCACAGGAATTTCAACCACTGTTTCCTCTAAGATTTTCCATCCAGGAGCAGAGTGAGTTTTGTCCTGTGAGCCAGCAAAGAGATCACGTGCACTTGTTCAGATGTGTGCCACTGTGGCACCCACCAGTAATGCTGCTCCCCAACAGTATGTCTACACTTGCAGCCTATTTCGGAATAGGGCTGCAAATGTAGGCATTCGGAATTGCAAATCAAGCCCGGGATTTAAATATCCCGTGCTTGATTTGCATCTTCCCAGCCGGGCACCATTTTTTGAAATTTACAAGCCCGGAATAACTGCCTGTGTCTACACGCGGCAGTGAAACGGGCGTTTGAAATAAAGCCCTATTTCAAACTACCTGTTATTCCTCCTGCAATGGGGTTTAGAAGAAGGTGAGATGCACAGCTCCCGAGGCAGCCTGTGTGCAGGGCAGAGAATGCCCCAGGCTGCTCCTCACAGTGCTGCAGTGAGTCCCCCACTGGAGCAAAGAGAAGCTGCTGCCAGAGCCCGGGGTTTGCAGGGAGTGAGGTGCTATGGGTTAGGAAGTGACATGTGGGGAGGAGGGCAGAGAATTGGGGGAAAGGGAGCTCTGAGGGGCAAAAGAGAGGTGTGGGAGGGCTCCAACTTTGGGCAGCCACCATGCGGCCAGACCAGGGAGCAGCTGAAAAGCCATTTTGCAGCCCTGAACACAACTCCAGCCCCGGGGAAGGTCTGGAGCTGGCCTCGGCCATTGGAACAGCCCCCTTACCATGGAGCCCCAGCTGTTCGTGCAGGGCGCACCACCCCGCCCAGGACATGATCCCGTACCCGCAGCCTCAGCAGGATCACCAGCACATGGCAGGGGTACAAAGAGCAGCACCTGCAGGCCTTGCGAGCCCAGACCCGGATCATGAAGCAGCGGGCGCAGGACGACCGGGAGTTCCAGTGGGAGCTGTTTGCCCAGGGTCGTGCCATCTGTCACAATCTGCAGGCCCTGGTGCAGAGCTTGCTGCCCCATGCCGGTCCTGTGCCTGCTGTCCCTCCAGCTACTTTTCCTCCTCCCACTCCTGCCCCCCCACATTTTCCTCCTCAACCTCCACACCCCCCACACCAACCTCGGCACTCTTCTCACCATCCTCCCGTGGACGCCAAGGCCCCCTCCCCCGCGGTGCTGGGAGGCAGTTGGCCCGGCGAGACTCCCACCCCTGAATGCTGAGCTTTCCCTCCCCCTTCTTCCCCTTGCTTCCCCCTTCCAGCTCCCTCCTCCAAGTTTTCCCCTGTCCCTCTCCTATCCGCTCCCGCCTCCTTTCCCCAGTCTCCCCGGAGGTTCATCCCCCCCCCATTGTGTTAAATAAAGACAGTTTCTATTTTTGAAAATACGTGTATTTTATTTGACATCAGGAAGGGGGGGCTAGGGAAGGGTAAGTGGAAGGACGAGAGGGAGGAATGAGGCACAAGCCCCCAGTGGGGCAGACCAGGGAGACTGTTAGCGCTCCTCAGTGTGGAAGCTCTTCCACAGGGCCCCCTGGATCCTGACAGTCCCTCGATGGTCCTCCCGGATGGCAGCCAGCAGACAGTCCAGCCAGGCTGCTGGCAACGTGTCCACGAGATGCAGCAGAGTCCCCGGGGGCAGGTCTGGTTCCATGTTGCAGAGTGCCGTGGTGCCCCGAGTGAGGGCAAGCAGAGCACTCCAAGACACAAATGCCTTGCTGTCCCTCCGCGAGGTAGACCAACAAGCAGAGAAATCTGAGAACTGTCTGTCCGGGATGGGGGCTTGGGTCCCTTTAAGCACAGACCTCGGACAGCCTGAGGCAGCAGCCCCACACACTAAGTCCGACCCTGATGCCCTGCCGGCACTTGTTCCGGCCAGCCTTACCTTCGATTCAGGGTCTACTCAATGTGGACATGCTATTTTGAATTAGAAAACGCTATTTAAATGTAGTTTTTGTGTATAGATGCGTTATTTCGAATTAGCTTAATTCGAATTAACTAATTCGAAATAAGTTAATTTGAAATAGCGCTGTAGTGTAGACATACTCTAATACCACTGATAGACAAACATCTACAAGATCTTTATTGGGCATTTTTAAAAGTTAAATACCTACCTGAGGAAGTAAAGAAACAGATTGTCAGAACAAGACAAGCATCCAGAAGTCACCTACTTCAAGCCAGGCCCAACAAGGAAAATAAGGGTATGTCTACACCTGCACACTAGTTTGAACTAGAGATGCAAATGTAGGCGACCGAAATTGCTAAAGAAGTGGGGATTTAAATATGCCATGCTTCATTAGCATGATCTCGCCCTTCCTGCACCTTACCTCCCACCAAACCCACACCATCAGCCCCCTCTTGCACCCTCCCTCTCTTCAGACCATCTATCCTCAGCCCACTTCTGCACAGTCAATCTCCCAGCCAAGATCATGCACTTCCAACCACTCCTACACCCATTTTGTCATCATGGGTGGTTGGCTGGTGGTCTGCACTGACCTGGATGGGCCGTAGGCCAGAAAGTTTGAGAACCACTGGCATAGAACCTTGTGGCACCCTGCTGTTAACATTCTGCCGTGATGCAAATTAGCTGTTCATTCCTACTATTTCCTCCCTGACACCAACTCTTTTGCCAGATTTTAATTCAGGACATTATTTTGCCTCTCTTTCCAAGGCTACTTACTTTTTTCCACAGCCTCTTTTGAGGGACTTTGTCAAAAGCCTTTTGAAACTTAATATAAATTATGTCAGCCATTTCTCCTACATCCACGACATTATAGACTAATTCAAAATATACTAATATATAATGAGGTTGATTTTCTTTTATAGATATTGTATTGATTAGGCTCATATGCGCTACGAGTGTATCTGATTGCCTATATTTTAATTATTGCTTTGACCAAATACGGCATTACAAGTTGTACAAGTTGATATGCTTTCAGTTCTCAGGCATGGAAGTGCCTATCTATATGTCAGTAAACAGGCTCCCTGAATGAACTGAATTTTGGATTGTTCTTATTTTCCTTTATGTGTGTGTATATAAAGTCTGCCAGAATTCCTCTTGGAGTATAAGAAATGATTAAAGGCAGAGATGTACTGGCAGGCTGGCCAAAAATTGGTCCAATTTTTTAAACCAGTATCAAACTACTGTTTATTTTCTTTCAGAAGAAAGGCAGGCTGCCATTAGCAGTTGTTCCTAATGCTTATTAAATGGAGCCCCAATATCCTACGAAGCAAAGATTTTGCCCTGTCCTTTGGTGTACAATAAACTGTGCTACTTTAAAATTTGCATACTTTCCCCTATGGTAAGTACTGTAGTTGAAGTGTGTACCTTGTGACAGGCAGCTGGACTCCATAGTTATAAAAAAAAAAAAAAAAAAAAAAAAAAAAAGTGTGTCGTTAATCTAATTATTATTTGTGGAAGAATAAGCATTTTTCTGTTTGACATCTGGTAGTCATTTATAATATCAAGGACTCCTCCTTTACAGGAATATATATGTCTGATTTGATTTCAGTATTTTTTGGTTTAAATGTTACCCCATTGCTTTTGTTGGCAAAAAAAATTGCCATCAGGGTGGGGTTAGATCACAACTAGTAGATTTAAACTGAACTGTGCACTAAATGAGCTCCATAAGAAGTATTTAATATGTAAAATCTGTTGTTTATATAGATCTGTGGCTGGCTGGGCCCCAGTTGCTAGAGAGTGATAGTTAAACATAAAATAATCTCTGTATAAACTGTGGGTTTGTAAAAATGTAAGGGCTGCGCATTTATGCAGTCTGCAGAAAAGTAGTCCCTTCAAAATGGCTGTTGAAATTGGACACAGGCCTGGTACACAAAAATCTAACATCTGTCCAAACTGTATCCAAAGTTTAGGATTATTCAAATCAAGGGCACCATTGCACACAAAAATGTGTGTAACACAACAGACATTTCCCCATTTACTCCAACTTGACTTTGTTTCCACAGAACGTGACTTTTAAACGACCATAATCATTATAACATTCAAACCCACAAGATTGCACCCATAGTCATTAGAGCTGCAATCAGCAATGCTTCTGGCCTTGTTGCCTTATAAACAACACTGAAGCAGAAATGATTAACCTTAGTTGAAGGGTAAGACAACAGAAGGTTACAAGGCTGTTTCCAAAAGTATGAGCAATAACTATTAGTGACTGAGCATCATAATTTACCATAGCAAGAGCCTTATCTTCACTGTGAAAGAGGTGTGTTTTTATTTGCCCATCCTCTGTTTTTAACACTTTGGGGTAACTAATGCACATTGGCTAATATGAAGTAAAACAAAGATGAGAACACACAGTGAAGACAAGGAACTTGAATTTCACTGTGAGGTAAAATTCAACAAGGTCAGCCCCAGGCAGGGGTGGAGCACTGACCACAGCGAGTTTACCTCATCGTAAAATTGAAGTGTTTTATTGTTAGTGTGTGCATTAGGGGATAGCACCCACGTTAGCTATCCCTTGCATTAAAACAATAGTAATAGCCACCAGAAGTGTATTATACCTATTCTCCAACAACTTCCTGGCTCTCTCTCAACTTTTAGAACTGAGGTGAGGAATCTAAGGCCTGAGGGCTGGGTGCGGCCCCTGGGCTGCCTAGATCTGGCCCAGGAAGCTTAGGGCCTCTCCAGCATTGGGCAGTCTGCGCTGGCACTCCAGCTCTCCCCGCCCCCACCCGCCGCCTCTCTGCAGTCCCCAGACCCTGACTGATTTTTCTGTTGGTCAGGGGCCCATGACCCAAAAAAGGTTCCCCACACCTTTCTAGAGAAAAGCAGGGCACTTTACACTCTACTCAGCACCATATAAACTATTCAACCAGGGTTTTCAAACTATGGGCCACAATCCAGTACTGAGTAATGGAATGTCAGGCACTGGCTTTATTGCTGCAGGGCAATCAGGTGACCAGTGGGGTGCTAAGGCAGGCTACCTGCCTGTCCTGGCACTATGGACTGTACTGAGTCCCAGAAGTTTAGCACCTAGGTGGGGAGGGAAGCCTGTGCCCTGAGCACTAGCTCCATACTCCCATTGGCTGGGAATCTTCTGGGGCACGGCATAGTCTGTGGTGCCAGGAGAGGCAGGACACCTGTCTTACCACCCCTGTGGCACCACTGACCGGGAGCTGATCAAGTGATGCCCCTCCTTCCACAACCCTGCCACCCCAAAGCTGTAGCTTCCTCCTTCACCTCAAAAATGTCAACCTCGGCCCCACTCTGGAGCCCACACTCTAGTCAAATTATGTTGGGTCAGGGGCATCAACAATTTTCTTGAATTGGGTCATGAGAAAAAAAGGTTGAGAACCACTGCCTCATAGATTGCTTTTCCAGCTGTTCCCTCAGGCTCCTCACATATCGCCTTTCCTGTGCCTCTGAAAGCATTCCCAGTTCTGATCTATTGATTTCAGAATGCACTTCACAAGTGGCCACCAGAGTCAGGATGTATTCTTGGCATGATAAAGGAACATCTCATTTTCTGTGATTCCCCCTTAGTGGGGCAGAGCCAGGAGGCTGAAAGAGAACTTTGCTCTTGGAAGTGGTGGGAAGTCTCTTGATTTTTACTTTTTAATTTAAGAGGTCATGGATTATGTCTAATATTATCTGTGTGCACTGAAATGTTCAATTAGCCATGTTAGCGAAATGAGAGTGAAAATATATAGCAGGATAGCCAAACCTGGCTTGTGAGCTACATATGGCTCTTTTACAGTCAAAGTGTGTCTCACAGAGTCTCCCCTGCCCCTCACTTTTCCGCCTTCCAGACAGGGTTGTGGGGAGGCTCAAGGCTTCTGCCCTGTGGCAGGTTGGTAGGGTTATGGCAGGGGTGGGCAATAATTTTTTGACAGGGCCCACTTCAGAAATTTCTGAAGTGGCCCTGGGCCACACAGGAAGGGGTGGGGCCTGGATACTTCTGGGTTCCCCGCCCCCAGACCATGATTGGTCTGGGGGTGAGGGAATGCCTTTGCCCACTCCCACCCCTTTTTCCCTATGTGCCCATGCCCCTGGCTGGGAAGAGACTTCCCACGCTCCCCCACCCCCCAGCCAATCAGGGACTGGGGGCGGGGGAGCACACGGCACTTCTAAGTGCCGTGTGCTCCTTACAGAGCAAAGTCAGGGCAGAGGAAACTTCGCACACTTCCCCGCCCCCAGGCCCTGATTGGACTAGGGGCGGGGGAGCATGCGAAGCCTCCTCCAGCCCTGGAGTACATGGTGCTTTTAAGCACTGCACACTGCTCGCAGAGTGGTGACAGAGAGAAGGAAACTTCGCACACTCTCCCGCCCCCAGACGCTGATTGGCCTAGGGCAGGCGAGTGTGTGAAGCCTCCTCCCGCCATTCCAGGAGTGCCTGGTGCTTCCAAGTGTCACGTGCTCCTGGCAGGGCAGAGGAAATTTTGTGCGCTCCCACTGCCCCAGGTCCTAACTGACCATGGAGCGGAGGAGCAGCAGGGCCTCCACAGGCCGGATCCACCCACTTGGCAAGCCAGATCTGACCCATAGAGGCCCTTTTGCCCAATGGGTTAGGGACTTCTGCCAGAGACCACTGGTGCCACTGGTCCCTCCCTGCAGCTCCGAGAAGTCTTTGTGAAGAAGCAATTGCAGGAAGATGCCATCCCCTGCAGCTTTTCCTGCAGCTCCCAGCTGTTTGATACTGACTCCCCACTACCTCACTACAGGTCCCAGCTTGCCATTCAGGGAGAGGACCTGGTGGCACCATGTGACCAAATGGGCCCTGGGAAAAATCTGGGGGAGACATATGCTTCTGCTCAGAGGGGCTGGCACTCTTGGGGATGGAGCCCCAGGAGACATATCTGCCAGGAATCAGGGCTTCAGCAGAAGCAGAGCTGAAGCTCAGAGCCCCACCAGGAGTGCCCTGCTTCTCAAACTTCGGAAGATTGTTGTATGTGGCTTGAACAGTCAGTGCGTTTGGCTGCCCCGATATATAGTAATGTATATAAAAGTGTATCCTTCATTAAGTTTAATCACAATTAGGACTATGGCATCCACATATTTCTGTGACCAATGGATGCTGACAAAGCTTCTGGTTATTTTCATGGTGACACTTTGTGGTCAGAGTTAAGGTTGTTTCAATGAGCCTGGCTGTGCATTTACAGCATGTGTAGCATTTCTTTTGTTTTGTTTAGAAAACACCACAGCAATCTCTAAAGGGGATTTTGGCTAAAGAAAGCAAAATACTCTTTCACCCTTAACTCTGCATTAGCTGAGCTTTTAGCCTTGAGATAGCAGGTGCAATCATGCTTCTAGCTTCAAGATTCTGGTTGAAATAATCATTATTCAGGACCCCGTATGATGAGATGATGGCTGTTAGTTCTAGCCATTGACTAAAGAATTATTTCAAATATCCCTAATAATCTGCCTATGGGCAGTGGGTGAAGATAGGGCTGGGGGAGACAAGCCCTCTGCACTGCCCTCAGCCCTGGCCCTTCTACCCCATGCTCCGCTCCCCTCCGCCCCCACCATGGGAACAAAGCTCTCCCTCCCGGAGCACCACAGGGAGGGAGGGCAACACATGACCCAAATCTCCTCAGCCCTGGAGCATGGGGAAGCACTCCACCCTCAGTAGATGTTCTGGGAGCAAAGTATGGGGCTTTCCCCACCTCCTATATGCACTATTCCTGAATCTGCCTGTCAAAAAATAAAGTCTGAGCATGATTAGAACACAGCTCAAGCAGAGCCAGCTCTGAAGGACCAAGAAGTCATGGGCAGTAGACATAAGCAACCCTGCAATAGCAAAACAGTGGGCATAGCTGAGAAGATTGAAACAATCTTGTTAAAAAAAACTCACATGTGCTGCTTGTCCTTTTCAATGATTATATTTTGAAAGATTTTATGAAGAATAAGTAAAAATCATCTTTAAAGGAGTAAAAGTTGCTTGACTGCCATTTTAAACTTGATGGCATCCCATGCTGTTATGTCACAAAATGCATGGTTCTAAATAAAGGGATGCCTGTACCAAAGTAATCCATGCATACAAGTACCGTGGCGCTCAGCATGGGAGGGATAAAGGACTAAACTAGAGTATATTTATTTTAATTCTTTCAACATAAACAGCAGTAAGGTTCAGCCAACTGTGATGAAAACCTTTTCAAATGCCTAAATTATACTGATATATACTTGCTTCTTTTCTAAGCATATCACACAGCAACCTAGTGGGGTTTTGTTTATGATTTTCCCTTTCAATACTATGAGAAATTTGTCCAAATAAGTCCTTCAGTTGCAATGTGCACCTGCAGAAGATTTTCAGAGAGACTGTTAAATTGATGGGTGCAGCCGAAGAGTCAATTACTGTGGATGGCTGGAGCAGGGCAGAGGGGTGGAGAAGACCTGGCAATCGCTCCTGAAGTGAAAGTATCTTAGGCAACGGCTACACTGCCGGGTTTTTTTGCAGAAGAGGATATGCAAATTGTGCTCGCATTTACATATCTTCTTCCGATTCTTTTTGCGAAAGAAGTTTTGCCAATAAAAAGCCCTGTGTAGACGGGACCATTTTTCGGAAAAAAACCCTCTTTCACAAGACCCCTTGTTCCTCGTAAATTGAGGTTTACAGGTTCTTGTGAAAGAGGGAGTTTTTCCGACGAATGGCCCCATCTTTACAGAGCTTTTTATCGGAAAAACTTCTTCCGCAAAAAGAATTGGAAGATATGCAAATCCTCTCTCACAAAAAAACAACAGTGCAGCTGTAGCCTTAGTGTTGTGCTGACTACACAGAGAAAGAACTAGCAGGAGCAGGAATCATTGATTTATTTACATAAATAAATGTTGGTGAAGATTTCTCTCTTTCCATTTGCAGGGCTAGCTAAATGACCATTTTAATTGCTCCTGGTCCTAGTGCTGTTAGTGACAGAACTCCCCTTGATTTTAATGAGAGCAAAAGCTCCCCCTTTTTAATATTTCAAACTGTCCTCAAATGTGTATCTGTATATAAGTGAAGTTGCAAATTGAACAGACAACTGGAGTATCAGAGTGGCTGGTTGACTGCATTGGAACTGCTGTATAGGTAGCAAGCAGAAGTTAGCATTACGGATTGCTTATGAGTTGTGAACACCTCTGCTATTAACTAAAGCAGCCCATTATTTTTTTGTTACAGTCCTTCCTTCATCCCTCCACATCCACTTTGTTTCCCTTGATATATTCAGGTCTGTTTGGAGAAGACCCTAAGACCACTGAATTAAATGGCTTGATTGAAGTATTTGGCCACAATTCTATAAATACTTCCATGTGAGAATAAATCTGTACATCTGAGTAGCTCAATTGAACTCACTGGGATTGTGCATGCCCAAAAGGTTATTCAAGTGAATAAGTGTTTGTAGAATTTGGATCTTTGTGAGCAGCTAGATGTTTCTGTGATATACTATAAAAGAACCAAACGGCTGAATTCTAGGACTGGGTGAGGCCTACTGTTCAGTCTAACAACATTTGCCAAATTTTCACTGATATTTGAATATATTAAATACTTGATTGCATATTCAACCATCTCCACATCTACTTGAATAGGATTTGGCAAATATATTATCAATGGATACTGGTAAAATCAACTCTGTTCAGAATTTTTTTTATATAATCTATGATCAACTCTATTAAATTGTCATTTCAGCCTGTATTTTTATGCCGACAATCATGTTTGTTAAAATAATAGCCCTTTAAAAAAAAATTAATGTTGCAAATTCAAATTTTAATCCAGGATTTTGATATTTGAACCTCAGGGGTCTGATCTGGTCTTATTGGTTACATCTAGACTACATGGCTCTGTCGACAGAGCCATGTAAAATAGTTTATTCGGCATAGTCAAAGAAGCGGGGATTTAAATAATCCCTGCTTCATTAAAATAAAAATGGCCACCGCGCTGTGCTGATGATCAGCTGATCTGGCACAGTGCAGCAGTCTAGACGCAGCGCGGTCAACAAAGGAAGCCTTTGTCGACCGCTCCGGTACCGCTTCATTGACTATGTGGAGTAAACTACTTTACATGGCTCCGTTGATGTACCCATTGAAATCAGTGAGTCAGAAGACCATATAGTTACAACAGTGCAAAATACATTTCAAAGGAGGGGAGTCAGGTCTTGCTGTTTTAACTTATCAACAACAGAAGCACATTTGTTTCTCAGCAAGGATCAGTGTCATAAACCAAAAGAAAAGAACAGAAAAGAATCTGGTTGTTACAAATATCATGCTAATCAAATAGAGGAGGAGTTCTAAAGAAAATGAACTACGGTGGAGTTTATGAAGTTTTAAAACACTCTATTTTAGTCCACTGTGAATTACATTTACCACTTATGCATGTTTTCATATCCGGTGCTATAAAAATAGAAACAGAAAAGGAAGTTACAGGTCCCTCTAGAGAGAAAAGAGAAAAGAGAATGAAACTACAGGACTAATAACTGATTTCTTCCCTCTCAACCCCCAGAACTGTCTTTACACTGAAGATCATTCCAAACCAGGACAAAGAAAAAAAAATCAGAGTAGCATATTACTGCATAATTAGTGACATGCAAGGGGAAACAGCAGCTTCAAAGTATGCCTTGCTAATTTGATACTCACAGAAACAGAACATGCATTTCTGTAATAACCGTAATTAAAGTAACAAGAATAAATCAGTTTTCTCCTGACCCTGATGTTCAGATACAATATGATCCAGCTAGAGAACAAATTGATTTTTTGAAAAGGAAAGCTATTCTGGATAATTTGAATACAAGTGGTGAACTGCAGAACTCTCATTCGAGGAAATGGATCGTAATGGTGCAGCTAGTATGCTTCCTTGCCTAGACCGGTGACAATTTTTAGTTTAAGATTATTTACTCACAATAATAATATTTAAACCCAAATGTAGAAAGAATGTACCAGTTGTTCAAACACTATACATAGGGCACATACTGTAGCCAGAGAGAGAGAGGGTGTGTCTAGACTACAGGGTTTATTAAAAAAAAAGTGGCCTTTTTTCGAAAAAAACTTCCCCTGCATCTAGACTGCTGCCACGTTCTTTTGAAAGTAAATCAAAAGAACACGGCAGTTTTTTCAACCACGGAAAACCTCATTTTATGAGGAATAACACTTTTTTTCAAAAGTGCTCTTTCAAAAAAAAAGTGTTATGTAATGCAAACTGTGCTTTTTCGAAAGAGAGCATCCAGACTTGTTTTTTCGAAAGTAATGGTTGTAGTCTAGACACTCTTTTTTGAAAGAGGCTTTTTTGAAAGAGGCTTGCAGTCTAAACATAGCCAGAGAGAGAAAGAGGAAGCCTCAGATATAATTTGGACCCTTTTGCTACACTCTGTATAAAAAAAAAAAAAAAGCACATCACAAGAGCCCCCACTCCAAAGATCTTATAATAATAATAATAAACAAGACCATGAAAAGCTGGGGATAACGTTTCATCAGTACAGAGGAGGTATGAGAAAGTAAATAATTTATGTAAAGTCATGCAAGTTGTACATGGAAGGTCTCTGAACTTAATCCAGACTCTGAGTCCAATGACAATCAAAAGAAAAAATTTCCTGTAGTTTTCAGCCAGTCATACGGGGAAAATAAACCCATCTGGATGTTACAAATTTGTAATCTTCCTGATAGGAGGGGGAAATGAGAAAAGTGAATGTAACTATAAACTCTGAATAGTAGTGGTAATAAAAATGGAAAAATCTCTTTTCCAAGTGTTTAAGAAAATGTGTAAGGTGAGAGAACAGGATCCAGTTTTTTAAAAAGGAAGTTTTCTTAGCTCATATACAGCAGAGAGCATGCTATTGCCTCTGGGCAGGAACAGGGACATTTCAGATAAAATAGACCCAAGGCTTTTTATGGCTCTTGAAACTTAAGTCATGCTGTGGAGGGGAAAAGCAGCTCAACTGCTGAGAGGCAATGCCTGGAGTTTTGTCCTTCACACTTCCAAATGTTGCTGGGGTGGAGGCTGAGGAGAATTTCTTGTTACTCCTTTTCAAAAGACAAACCTGGTGCAGCACTGCAAATGGAAAGGGGAGCCCTCATCCCACCCAAAAACTACCCACCAAGGGGCAACTAACGTGTCCAGAAGCTGTCACTGCAAGCCTTCCACAAATCTCTGGCTTTCCAGAGTTGTGAGCAGATGATGCCTGGCCTTTGTACAGCTATGCTCGGATGTTCCTGTCCTTTCACATCTAGTGAACCTCTGATAGGGAGGCATAACACTTGTAATACTGAAAAACAGCCAACTCAAGATGACATCTGCTAATGCTAATGCAATTAAGAAGGAACTGCCTCTTCTCTGTACCCTCTGAGACAATCCCTAGATTTTGAGACGCTATCTTCCGACTGCATGGATAGACAAAGGCCGTAAACCAGGGTAATTTAATGTTTATGGCTTTGTATTTAGAAATGTGGTCAATACTCTTGAAGGTGAATGTGTATGAAAGGCCAGAGGAGAGGTGGTGGTCTTGGCAGAGTTGAGTTTGAGGGCAGAGGCAAGGTGAGAAGATCAAAAACTGACACAGAGAGCCTGAGTTTGTATGAAGTCACTTTCATGGAGCAGCTTGCAGGAGCAGGGGTCATAATCCAGTTCATTTCGTGGGTTGTACATTTAGTCCATGTTTAGATTAATAGTCGCACCGCTAGAGGAGGTATTCTAAAATTACTTTGGATTAAATATTTATGAAATCACAAGAAACACCCTGGGTTAAACATTTATTCTTCTTTTCCAGATTGTTGTTGAGCTTATTATAATATGGTGCAAATGCAAAGCTGCACATGTAGGTTGCAATATATTTCCTTGGGCTTTCCTTACATACAAAACTGACTTCATTCTGGATATGTATTTCCCATTAATTCACTACAGTTATGCCCCATTATGAAAAAGGCCCCATCCCCAACTAAAAATGAAAATAATTGGAAAGGCAAATTTTCACTGCACTAAGTATTCTCACAATAATCATATATTTTCTCAATGTAGTTATTGTATTAAATATTTATATTGATGTGTATTTTGTAAATAAAGAACCCAAATTAGGGTATCGTGTTAAATTTATGACCAGTTTTAATATCTGAGTTTGTTTGTTTGTTTGGTACTGGCTTTTATTATTCATTCAAGGGAACATGTTAAATAATACATAACATCTTTAAAAATGTATCT
Source organism: Pelodiscus sinensis (assembly GCF_049634645.1). Taxonomy (NCBI): domain Eukaryota; kingdom Metazoa; phylum Chordata; order Testudines; family Trionychidae; genus Pelodiscus; species Pelodiscus sinensis. The sequence continues at coordinate 14,935,067 of NC_134720.1, forward strand.
AAATATTTGTTTGCTGGAGGAGATGCATTTTTAAATAAAAATACTCATGCTGGTATTTTTAAGTACATACTAGAGAGTACCCATTCTCTTACAGTTTTATAAGCAGCAGGGGTAACGAACACACCAAGCAAATCCATGGCTTTCCTGGACATATCATGATTATTACCAGGTCTTTTACAACTTCATCATGGTGATTTCACAGAACAGGACTCTGAATCTTGTGCTTTAAGGTGGGATTTGAATTAAGAAGATGTGCCATTAGCAATACAGGGGCTCTGGCGCATAGTGAATGGGTGGGGGGAAGAATCATAGAATAGTAGAACTGGAAGGGACTTCGAGAGATCATCAATTCCAGTCGCCTGTTCTCAAGGCAGGACCAAGCACCATCTAGATCATCCCTGATAGAAAGGAATCCTAGAGTCATTAATAAATTATCAGTAGAAGAGTGTGATGCAGACAAAACAGTTCATGACAGTATAGGCATTATAGTAGGTTCAAATTGTACTTCAAATAGGGTGCATTTCCTGAAACAGATTACAGTGGTGTAGCTCTAACACTTCCTTATGAAGGACTCCACTTGTCTCTGGACAAGGTACCATTTTCTAGCCAGCAGCACTCAAAGCTTTATGCAAGAGACACTAATCTAATAGAAACTTATTTTTCTATAGAGTACAGATCAGAGAATTCTGCCACTTAGGGATATCTGCAAGCACACAGTGTCAGCCAGACAGCTTACCAAGGAAGCAAGAGAAACCCACTTGCAAACATTGCTCTCAGTTGTGTAAATTTGTGACTAGAATTATATTTTAGTGAATTCTACTGCAATTCCAAAAGTGATTTTCAGAGTAATACATTTCTGAACACACACTGAACCATCTTCCTAGGCTACCTTTCAAATACTGATGGTATTCATTGGTGGTGCAGGGAATATTATACAAACAGGATTTATTCTAGAGTCTGTTACATGAATAAACATTTTTAAACTGGCCTCTTATATGGGGCAAAAGCGCAAAACAAAAACACAGTATCTCGGTCTTGCTGCAAGCTTTGGGTCTATAGATGTGTAAATTCAGAGAGGTGTGAAGCTCGCCCTGCTCTATGTGATGCTCTGCACCTTTCAAACCTATCCTTTATCACTGCACTGTTGCAGAAAGTTAAAAATGCCAATTACCTTTCTTGTTTTTTAACCTATTAGGACAAATCCTGAGGTGCATCCAGAAAGTCCCATCATGTAAGGCTTTGGCCCAATAAGAGTCCTGATTCAATCACTGGTTTGAGCCCTGGTTTAAGTGTGGGTGAGGAGAGGGAGCATGGATTTAGAGCCCCCGTGGATGAAACTTAGCATTTTCAATTAGTGTACTGTGCACAGGTGTGCTAGATGCTTCAGAGCTTTGAGACCACCTTGAAGCAGCTAGTGCCACAACCAAGACTAAGTTACCATGAGGATCCAATTTGGGGCATGAGAGGAAAAGTTTTCAGCAGACCTGAAGTACTGTCTTTCTGGTTAAAATGATGTTGTCATAACTGAAGAGTCCTGTTAATGTTTAATATAACCAAAAGGCATGAAGTGGCATGCACAGAAGCACAGCATGGAATATAGACATGGCCTACTCTCTGGGGGTATGTCTACACTACCCTCCTAATTCGAAATAGGAGAGTAATGTAGGCATACCGCAATTGCAAATGAAGCCTGGGATTTGAATTTCCCGGGCTTCATTTGCATAAAGCCGGCCGGCACCATTTTTAAATGCTGGCAGTTCGAACCCCGTGCCGCGCGGCTACACGCGGCACGGAGTAGCTAGTTCAGATTAGGCTTCCTAATCCGAACTAGCTGTACTCCTCATTCCACGAGGAGTACAGTCATTCCACGAGGAGTGCAAATGAAGCCCGAGAAATTCAAATCCCGGGCTTCATTTGCAATTGCGGTATGCCTATATTACCCTCCTATTTCGAATTAGGAGGGTAGTGTAGACATACCCAGGGCCATACATGAACATGTGGCTGGTAAAGCTTTGTCAGTCAGCACTGTGATTTATTTAGTGAAATGGTATACCAGTAACAACCAGTGTGGATGCTGCTCTACTGATAATAAAGGCATCTAATACCACCACAATTATTCCCTTTCTGATAGGGGCAGAGCATACACGGTATAAAATACCTTTACACCTGAGCAACTGCTTCTACATTTAACCAGTGTAGTTAAAGCAACACAACTTTCTCATGTGGTCAAGGCTTTAAAAGTTGTGTTTGCTTCTTAATACATGTTGGACCTCCCTGGTCCGTCATCCTCAGACCTGACCAGTCCCAGACAAGAGAGCTTGCAGGAGAGGAGAGGTCTGGGGGCGGGAGGATAGCGCCAGTCTCCCCTCTGGGCTTCTCTCCCCAGCCGCCTCGCACCGCTGCCCCCAGCTCTGTGGCTGCGGTAGCCCTGCTGGCTCTCACAGCCCCTCCAGCTGCAAACTCTGTGCCCCCCTTTCCTGGTCCGGCTGGCTGTGGGCCCCAGGGTCCTCTCACACCAGGAGCAGCCTCTCGGTTTTCCAGCTCCACTGGCTATAGGCTCTGGTGCCTTGCAGGCTCCACTGCCCTGCTGGCCCCACCGGCCAGCTCTGCTCCCAGCTGCCAGTCACCTCTGCGCTGCAGCTCTCTAGTCCAGCAACTTACATGGTCCTATTGAACCATAGACATTGCCAGACCAGAGAGTCCCAGACCATAAAGGTTCGACCTGTACATGTTTTTCAAGATGAATCTCATCGGAAAGCCTATACGACAGGTTAGATGAGCAGACATGCGGGCACAGCTTGCATAGTAGCTTTTTTCTTAATTGTCCTGGCATATTAGTCAAAATAAAATAAAATAAAAAGAACAAAATGAGGAATTAAAGCATTTATTATTCTTTGGATAAAGGTCAGTAAAGATAAACCAGGCACCCACTGCTATCACAAAAAGGTGCTTGTGTTTTCCTGTCTAGTTAAAGCTGTCAGTGTACATGACATAATGCACATTCCATAAGCTCAGTTATCAAGAGAGCTCAGAAAGACTTGTATATTTTTATGTCCTGCTTCAGCATGATAATGGTCTCATTACACATTCTTTAGATTTTACACACTTATGTTGGAAATGCCAAATGTTCGTTTGCTGCTCCTAGACTTTTAATTTGGTCCTTAGCAGGACATTGTTCTCCAATGTTGGTTTCAAAGAAAAAATTAAAGTTCACTGATGCATCCTGGCTTCTAAACTAAATTCACTCACTCTGGAATGATCATGGCCATATCTTTCAAGGCCCATCCATACAAATGAAGAATGGTGCAAAAATACATGTGCAGCAGTTATATATACAATTTCATGTGGCAAGACTGATCATTTTTGTATGCACTTGTCTGATGGGAGGTCTTGAAAGAGGGGTTTTGCAAATATAACAGTTGCATAATTTTTTTTCAAAACCCTGTTTTTCAAAAAGCCATGCAAATGGATAATCTGTGTGACTGAGATGTAAGGTTATAGAAGATGTATTGTGTCTACCAATGAATTCTGTATTTAAGGGGTATGGGAATAGTTAATTTCAAGATAATGAGCCAGATCCCCAGGATGGTGAGCTGTCTAAACAGGGCGCTTGGGACTTCTGGTGGGTGGGAGGAAAAGCTGGATGCCAGAGATGGTAGAGGGCATGACTAGCACATGCTGCCCTCCAGCACCCAGGATAGGACAAGCAAGCTGGCTTAAATCTGAAAAGTGGTGGAACTGGTACTGGCTGGTCTCCCCAAAATAAAAAAGGTGGAAAGTAAACAAATGTCCTCCTTTCACCAGCGCACAATCTGGCCCACTGTGTTTACAGTTTTGTAATAGGCTATTTTAAAAAAAGCTAAATGTTTACAGGAAATCTTTGCCCAGCAGAATTATTCACACCAATATGATTGTATCTTTAATTTCCACTTGTTATTCTTAATGCAGGTGGGCCCATTCTCATGCCTCTATGTGCTCCCAACTAGTCCACCCCATTAAGGAAACCTGACCCTAGGCACGCCTGCATTCACACACTGTACACTACTGCAGTGGTTCTCAAAGTGTTGTTTGTGGACCACTAGTGGTCCATGATGGTCTTGCAGATGGTCCATGGACTCCAAGCTCAGGCCCTGCCCCCCGCCACAGGAAGCCTGCGCTAGCACTCCACCTTTACCACAACACCTTTACCACAAGCACCAATGCCAGCTTCCTGCTGGGGAAGGGGGAACCTTAAGCCTTGAGGGTCAGAACATCATGGGTGGTTAGCTGGTGATCCACGCAAAGGTTTATAGTGAGTGGGGTTGGGCCAGGGGCCAAAAATTTTGAGAACCACTCACCTAACTGCAACAATATTTGTACAAAATATGCCTTGTGGTGTATTATATAAAAGCTAACACCACACTGATTATTAATATCACGGTGAAACAAATGTGTTAATGTGAAGTTGTGAATGCCCTCTATATGATGATACCACAACATGTTTGAAACCAGACAACTTAGCCAAGGTAAATGTAACAAACTGTCCTCTTAGACAAAGGAAGGAGGTTTTAGTTCAGTGTACATATTAGCAGTAAATAAAGACATCTGCTAAACCACTGTGGGTTATCCTGATCCTAAACTTGAAACAGAACGGGAATTATAATGGATCTTAGACACCAGAGAGACACAGGAGACTATATCTCCAGGAGACCCTCCTGACTTGCAAGACAAAGACATTCCTTGGGAATATAAAACAAAGAGAGACTCCCTTTAAGAAGACAAAGAAACCAAGTGATGTGGTCTCCGTGATAGGTCCTGGCCAGTCAAGAGCTGGAAAGGACACTGCATTGGAGGGATCTTAATAAAGGCTGTATCTTGCTAGATTAAGTTGTAGGGCATTAGATGTCTGTTTTCACTTTTATCTGCTTGTAACCATTTCTTCTTGTGTCTCTCCTGTTTGGTATCACTTAATCCATGTACTTTTGTTAAGAAACTTGTTGGCATTTATTATAAATCAGTGCTGTGTAAGTTCAGTCAAGTGGGTACTTGTACAAAGGTAGCTGTCTCTGCAAAGGCAGCAAACTAAACACTTTCTCTGCGAGAGTTCAGTGAGACGGACTGGAAATGCGATGATTTGGGGGCAAATTCAGTCTCGCAGGGCACTAAGTTCAGACTGCAAGGAGCAACCAGATTGGGCAAAACCAGTGGGAGGCTAGTGGGCTGCTGGAGTCAGAGCTCTGAACCAAAGCTGCACAGCCAAAAACATATCCAAAGTTATAAAGTACAGTGTCTCAAATGCCCAAAATGTTGCAAGAAGGGTTAAAAAACCATTTGTTTCCCAGACAGAATAAGAAGTAGATTGATCACAGCTCTGTCAGGTATTTCTCGCTATGTTTCTCCTCAATACTCTTCCAACAATTCCTTTTAGCTGGATTTCTCTTCCTCTCAAAAATGTTTAATGACTTATCTAAGGCTAACACCAAATGTATGTGGTACTATTAACTATCTTAGATGCCATCAGCTACTGCAGGCAATCTAGGAATATGTTCTCATCAATGGAGAGACAATCTAAGGAGATTTCTGTATTCTGTGTAATCTTGCATCAAGAGGTCTCCATTGTGTCATCTTAAAATTTCTGTTTGCACACATTTCACAATAGTAATAGAAACGTAGCCGTGTTAGTCTGGTGTAGCTGAAGCAAAATGCAGGACTATGTAGCACTATGTTAGTCTTTAAAGTGCTACATAGTCCTGCATTTTGATTTCACAATAGGATTCTGCTCTGTAATAAGAAGCTTCTATTCCAAGTTCCTTGAGAAGACTGAATTAAGTTCCCCCATCAAGGAAATGCTAAGAAGCAAACTTGTTTCCTGCTTTTTAAGAACATAAGAACGGTCATACTGGGTCAGATCAAAGGTCCATCTAGCCCAGTATACTGTCTGCCAACATTGGCCAATGCCAGATGCCCCTCAATAGGTAATCATCACATGATCCCTCTCCTGTCATCCATTTCCAGACAGACAGAGGCTAGGGATGCCATTCCTACCATCCTGGCCAATAGCCATTGATGGACCTAACCTCCACGAATTTATCTAGCTCTTCTTTGAACCCTAGGAGTTCCAGAGGTTGACTATGAACTGCATGAAGAAAAAGCTTCCTTTTGTTTGTTTTAAAACTGCTGCCTATTCGTTACATTTGGTGACCCCTAGTGTTTATATTATGGGAACAAGTAAATAATTTTTCCTTACTCATTTTTTCCACACCAGACATGATTTTATAGACCTTTATCATACCTCCCTTAGTCTCCTCTTTTCTAAACTGAAAAGTTCAAGTCTTTAATCTCTCTTCATATGGGACCCTTTCCAAACCCCTAATCATTTCTGTTGCCCTTTTCTGAACTTTTTCCAATGCCGATATATCTTTTTTGAGATGACGACCACATCTGTATACAGTACTCAAGATGTGGGCTTACTATGGTTTTATATAGAGGCAATAAGATATTTTCTGTCTTATTCTCTATCCCTTTTAAATGATTCCTAACATTCTGTTTGCTTTTTTCACTGCTATTGCACACTGAGTGGATGTTTTCAGAGAACTATCCACAATGACTCCAAGATCTCTCTCTTGAGTGGTAATAGCTAAATTAGTCCCCATCAGTTTGTATGTATAGTTGGGATTATTTTTTCCAATGTGCATTACTTTACATTTATCAACATTAAATTTCATTTGCCATTTTGTTGCCCAGTCACTTAGTTTGGTGAGATCTTTTTGAAGCTCTTCACAGTCTGCTTTGGTCTTAATTATCTTGAGCAGTTTGGTATCATCTGCAAATTTTGCCGCCTCACTGATTACCCTTTTCCCTAGATCATTTATAAATAAATTGTGTAGGATTGGTCCTAAGAAAGATCCTTGGGGGAAACCACTAGTTTCCTCTTTCCATTCTGAAAACTGACCATTTATTCCTATCCCTAGTTTCCTGTCTTTTAATCAGTTATCAATCCATGAGAGGACCTCTTACCCCAATCCTCTTACCCCATGACAACTTACTTTACTTAAAAGCCTTTGGTGAGGAACCTTGTCGAAGACTTTCTGGAAATCTAAGTACAGGCAGTCCCCGAGTTACGCGGCTCCGACATAAGTTATGAACAGAGTTTGCTCCGCGTCTCCCTGGTCTGCTGGAGACCAGCAGACCAGGGAGACGGGGAGCAAAGCTTGTGAGGACGATGGCAGCGGGACAGGGAGATGGGGAGCAAAGCCGCGGAGCACGCAGGCAGCGGACAGCCCAGACGCGCCGCAGCTGTCCCGCTGCCAGCGTCCTCAGAGGCTTTGCTCCCCGTCTCCCTGGTCTGCTGGTCTCCAACAGACCAGCAGAACAGGGAGACGGGGAGCAAAGCCGCGGAGCACCCGGGCGGCGGGACCTCGGTGCATCCCGCCCGCGTCTCCCTGGTCTGCTGGGGGGGGGGGCGCAGCTAGTACGCCCTCCCCCCCCAGCAGACCAGGCTTTTCTCTGGATGCCTGTGGTAGAGCAGCTGGGGCGCTGCCAGTTGGTCCCGCAACGCAACTCTGGGCGCTACTGGTCCAACCCAGCAGCACCCCAGCTGCTCTGCCCCAGGCGTCCCCAAGTCACCACTGCTGAAACTGACCAGCGCTGACTACAGGAAGCCCGAGGCAGAGTTGCTCTGCCCCGGGCTTCCTGGAATCAGCCGCTGATCAGTTTCAGCAGCAGCTGACTTGGGGACGCCTGGGGTTCTTAAGTTGAATCTGTATGTAAGTCGGAACTGGTGTCCAGATTTAGCCTGTTGAAACTGATCAGAGGCTGATTCCAGGAAGCCCGGGGCAGAGCAACTCTGCCTCGGGCTTCCTGTAGTCAGCCGCTGGTCAGTTTCAGCAACGGTTGAATCTGAACGCCAGTTCCGACTTACATACAGATTCAACTTAAGAACAAACCTACAGTCCCTATCTTGTACGTAACCTGGGGACTGCCTGTATACTATAGCCACTGGATCCCCCTTGTCCACATGTTTGTTGACCACCTCAAAGAACTCTAGTAGATTAGTAAGACATGATTTCCCTTTACAGAAACCATGTTGACTTTCCTCCCAATGAATTATGTCTGACAATTTTATTTTTAACTATAGTTTCAACTAATTTGCCCGGTACTGACACAAGACTTACCGGTCTGTAATTACCAGGATCACCTCTAGAGCACTTTTTAAATATCGACATCACGTTAACTATCTTCCAATCATTCAGTGCAGGAGCTAATTTAAAGGATAGGTTACAAACCACAGTTAATAGTTCTGCAATTTCACATTTGAGTTATTTCAGAACTCTTGGGTGAATGCCATCTGACCCCAGTGACTTGTTACTGTTAAGCTTATCAATTTGTTCCAAAACCTCCTCTAATGACACCTCAATCTGGGACAATTCCTCAGATTTGTCACCTAAAAAATGGTTCTGCTTTGGGAATCTCCCCGTTATCCTCATCTGTGAAGACTGAAGTAAAGAATTCAGTTTGTTTAGCTTCTCCGCAGTGACTCTCATCTTTGAGTGCTTCTTTAGCATCTCATCATCCAAGGGCCCCACTGGTTGTTTAGCAAGTTTCCTGCTTCTGATGCATTTAAAACATTTTGCTATTACTTTTTGAGTTTTTGGCTAGCTGGTCCTGAAACTCCTCTTTGGTTTTTCGTATTATATTTTTGTTTGGAAAGGTTTGCACGGAAGCTCATTACAAAGGGAATGGTGAAGAACTGACAATTTCCCTCAGAAAAAAAAATGCTACTCTTAAGTAGTACCTCACTCCATCGCTATTCCAATTGAAATCAGAGACTTCATAGAATTAAGGTACTGTTTAGTCTGCAGAAGCGAAGAGTGAGGGGGGGATTTGATAGCAGCCTTCAACTTCCTGAAAGGAGCTTCCAAAGAGGATGGAGAGAGGCTGTTCTCAGTAGTGACAGATGGCAGAACAAGGAGCAATGGTCTCAAGTTGTGGTGGCAAAGGTCCAGGTTGGATATTAGGAAAAACTATTTCACTAGGAGGGTGGTGAAGCACTGGAATGGGTTACCTAGGGAAGTAGTGGAGTCTCCATCCCTAGAGGTGGTTAAGTCTTGGCTTGACAAAGCCCTGGCCGGGTTGATTTAGTTGCATTGGTCCTGCCTAGAGCAGGGGACTGGACTTGATGACCTTATGATGTCTCTTCCAGTTCTATGGTTCTATGCATAGCATGAGTTAATATGACCATCTGATCCAGAGAAAGTAGCAAGAGAAGGCATTCCTGCAGCTGAACAAGAGGCACTAAAATCAAAGGTCATGGACAATTTAAGTGATCAACTTGGACTGTGAAAAACAGAAACAAAACAAGCTTACAGGGTCTATTCCCAAACAGTAGCTCTTTGTGCTAATTACACATAGAGGCTAACACTTTTCAAAATGAGATGTTTATCTGGCATGATCTGCAGTGGTCTGAGATATAAGGGGAAAGATATATTGGTTGAACATCTAAAATAACATTCATGAAAAACCAAAAGGACTTTGGCTAGTTTCAGACTGGACTCCAGTGTATGTATTTGATAATCACTGTTGAACTGAGGGTATGTTTACACTGTGCTGTTATTTCAAGATAAGTAGTGTTATTTTGAATTAACAATGTGAGCATCTACATAGCCATTCTGTTATTTTGAAATAAGTCTGAAATAACAGATGGCTTATTCCGAAGTCTGAAAGCCTCATTCTACAAGGAATAGAGCATATTCCGAAATAGCTATTTCAAAATAAGGCATGTGTAGTCACTCCACTGCTGCTATTTCGAAAGAGCGCCTCCCCAGAGCCATTCAGACTAATAACTCTCCAGTGCCTCCTGGTGCTCTAAATCAAGGTAGCATATCCACATTAGGGAAGCCTGCCTTGGACTAATTTTTGAGGCTTCCCTGCAGAGTAGATGTGCTATTTTGAAATAAGACAATTTGGAATAACTATTCCGGAAGAGCGTATTTCAAAATCGCTATGCAGTGTAGACATACTCTAAAATAAGTAAAAGTATTGCTCTGATACCACGTGCTTCATCCAATCGAACCGGGGAGGAACTCAACAGTATTGTCACCCTTTGGTGGCTGCACGAAAGGATGGTGTGGCTCATCAGAAAATCAGCTGATAAAGTAGACATGGCTTTGACCTACAAACTTCAGATTCAGATCCAAATTTTAAGAGATACACATCGAGAATTTTGGTTGAGCTTGGGAAAAGCCATGAAGTTTTCCAAAGTTTGGCTCAGGCCAATATCTACCAAATAGTAGATATCCTGTGTCAGTAAGAGGCATGATATAGCCTGCAAACATACTACTTATTGTAATGGCAGAGAATAGCCGGTGACTGTTCATAGACCCTTTATGCTAAAATATGAACTCATCTAATTTGGATCCTAACCTCCATGTATAAATTCCATCACAAATAGGGTTCTGTAATGTTTGCCATCTGGGTAAAAAAAGCTGATTCCTACAACGGCCTTCTATCCACCTTTTGGAATATTTATATAGGTTTGGAATAGGAATTTCATGTTGCACATTTCACTCAAAATATGTCTCAAGAATCTTCAAAACAATCTATAATGTGTTCATGGTGCTCTTATTACACATAACACAGTATCTCAGCTTAAGATCTCAAATTTGTCAGTGTCAGATGCGCATGCAGTCAACTAGATAACCAAAGGATACATGCAGCAGCTCACGTCTATTTTGCCTTGGAAGGAAAATAAGCCAGTGATGTGCTGGGACTGAAATAAAGGGTAAGTCTATACTGCAGTGTTTTTTTCCAGAATAATAGCTGTTATTCCAGAAAAATAATACTTGCCTCCACACTGCAATAGCGTTATTTCAACAAAAAGTCAAAATAACGGAGGGCTTTTTCCAACAGCGGTAAACATCATTCTACGAAGAATAAGGCTTTTTCCGAAAAAGCTTTTCAGAAGAGGGAGTTCTGTCAAAAAAAAGAGGCCTCAAGGAAATAACACAGGTGCCCTGCTGGCCACTCCATCCGCACTCATCACAACTCATAACACCGACATCTATGACCAGATGGCCGACAGCCTGGCCATGAGGGGCCACCACAGGACTCTGGTGAAAGTACAGAGCAAAGTGAAGAAGCTCTAGCAGGGCTACACCAGGGCCAGGGCTTTTAAAATAGCAAACCACTATTTCATTGCTCTTTTTGAATGTGGATGCTCTCTTTTGAAATAAGCTTTTCCGGAACATCTCTTCAGGAAAAGCTTATTCCAAAAGAAGCTTGCAGTCTAGATGTAGCCAGAATGACCCTGAGAACAGCAGTTAGGAACCACCTTCTCATCACTGTTGAAGGTGAACTACACCCACCCAGATTTAATTAGCACTGATGTTACACTCCCATCTCTGTATCCCTGCTTTTTTTTCACTTCAAGCATCTGAGGAAGTGAGCTGTATCTCACGACAGCTTATGCCCTAATAAATTGGTTAGTCTTTAAGCTGCCACTAGACTCTTTGATGTTTTTGCTGAAACAGACGAACATGGCTAACCTCTCTGAAACCTTTTGTTCTCAAAACGTGCTATTGCTTTTCAAGAACAGAAGACAACCACTATGTTTGATCCAAACAGCTTACGAACTGGCTCATACTCCTGGGACCACCAGCCAAACTTGTGACCAGTTTAATGTAGAGGAAACAAGTATTTGCCCATATGGCACTTTGATTGATGATTTAAAAACTTATGACTTATACCTACTGAATTCAAAGGAGTGACATCAGTAGCCATTATTGCCAACAATGCTATTTTGGCACCAAGACCTGGCCAGAAGCCAGAATAATATCAGCAGACTTCCAACATTGTTGGAGTTGCCTAAGACTGATTTTGATGCACTTGCTCATTTTGAGACGACCAGTATATAACATAAGAGAAATGAGTTTTCTTGGGAGGTGTTAGGAGAGTGTATGATTCAGGATGGTTGGTACAATAATATTCCAGCAATGAATACCCTTCACTACATGCATAGCGTTAGAAAGAAATAGGCGACACAGCAGCGGATGGGGTAAACAGAACTGCTTTATTGCCTACGCACGTTTACTTCAAACATTTCGGGTGGCAACAACCTGGTGCAAACCACATTCTTTTATCTATTTTAGTATGTTAATTCACACGTATATCACTACTTTTCCTAAAACCTTAGGGTATGTCTACACTACAAAGTTAGTTCGAACTAACGGACGTTAGTTCGAACTAACTTTCACAGGTGCTACACTAGCGCTCCGCTAGTTCGAATTTGAATCGAACTAGCGGAACGCTTAGTTCGAACTAGGTAAACCTCATTTTACGAGGATTAAGCCGAGTTCGAACAAGCTAGTTCGAATTAAGGGGTGTGTAGCCCCTTAATTCGAACTAGTGGGAGGCTAGCCCTCCCCAGGTTTCCCTGGTGGCCACTCTGACCAACACCAGGGAAACTCTATGCCCCCTTCCCGGCCCCGGACCCCTTAAAGGGGCACGGGCTGGCTACGGTGCCCGTGCCAGGTGCAAGCCTGCCAGCACCCAGCCAGCAGACCCTGCACCTGGCACGGCTCGAGCCACCCACCCGATGTCCCCCAGCCCACCCCTCTTCCCGGGACCAGGCTGGCGGCTCCCGGGAGCTTGCCCTGGACCGCAAGAGGCAGGCACCTGCCTGGGCTAGTGCGCACATCGTGGACCTCGTCCACGATCTCCGCACTAGGCACAGGAAAGTGGCCGTCTAGGACAGGAGAGCTGCCAGCCTGGCCACCCAGGAGCAGGTGTGCATGAAAATCAAGGGGGTCCACTGAGACCCCCGACCCTGAGCCCTGAGCTTACAATGGCCGTCCTGGGTCAGACCAAAGGTCCATCCAGCCCAGTAGCCTGTCTGCCGACAGCGGCCAACCCTAGGGACCCTGGAGGGGATGGACCGAAGACAGTGACCAAGCCATTTGTCTCGTGCCATCCCTCTCCAGCCTTCCACAAACTTTGGACAGGGACACCACTCCTACCCCCTGGCTAAGACTACTCCATGGACCCAACCTCCATGACTTGATCTCACTTCCCTTTAAACTCTGTTCTAGTTGTAGCCTTCACAGCCTCCTGCAGCAAGGAGTTCCACAGGTTAACTATTTGCTTTGTCAAGAACAACAACTTTCTCTTACTAGTTTGAAGCCTGCTACCCATTCCTTTCCTTTGGTGTCCTCTAGTCCTTCTTTATGGGAACTCAGGAAGAACTTTTATGAATGCACCCTCTCCACCCAACCCCTGCTTTTAGAGACCTCTATCCTGTCCCCCCTCCATCTCCTCTTTTCTAAGCTGAACAGTCCCAGTCTCTGTAGCCTCTCTTCATCTGGGACCTGTTCCCAACCCCTGATCATGTTAGTTGCCCTCCCCTCTCCCAGCCTTTCTCTTCCCCTCTCCCACCTCCTTTTCCCAGTCTCCCCCAGTTTTGTTCAATAAAGACAGAGTCATTGTTGGAAGAAACGTTATCTTTATTTTGTACATCAATAAGAAGGGGGGCTAGGGAAGGGTAAGTGGAAGGAGGTGAGGAGGAATGGGGTACGAGCCCCCGATGGGGAGGACTGGGCTGGCTCTGCGGGCTTCTGGGGGTGGAAGCTCTCCTGCAGCCCCCCAATTGCCCCCTCTCCCCAGATGGCAGCCTGCGGCAAGTGCAGCCGGGCTGATGGCCGAGTGGTGTGATGTGCCCAGTGTGGGTACTCCGGGCACTCCAAGCCAGAACTTCTTTGCAAGCGGGTCACCCCTTAGAACTGTGTGTCCGGGGTGGGGGTCGGGACCCTTTAAGCGCAGCCCTCGGCTAGCCTGAGACAGCAGCTCCATGCTCTAAGTCCTCCTCTTATGCCCTGCCGGCACTGCTTCCGGCCATCCTTAAGCCCTGTTCAGAGTCCACTCAATGTGGACTTGCTAGTTCGAATTAGCAAAACGCTAATTCGAACTAGTTTTTAGTTCTAGACGCGTTAGTTCGAATTAGCTTAGTTCGAATTAACTAATTCGAACTAAGTTAGTTCGAACTAGCGCTGTAGTGTAGACATACCCTAATTTAGTAATGTTACCTCCTATAAAATGGATATTAATAAGTAGGTGATTAATACAATTATACCCACCCCTAATTACTTTTTACAGAATTTCTAATTACAGTAAAACTCCAATAGTTCGGCATCCAATAGTCCGGCACTCCTGATAGTCCAGCATCAAAATGGCAAGAGCCTAGTGAGTGAGCTTCGGCAAAAAATGAGTCACAAGGTAATAGCGGCAGCAGCTGAACTGAGCGAAAAGGGTAAAAAAGGGTTAAAAAAACTAAAACATTACAGTATACTGTATACAGTATGTACAATAAAAAAGGTTAAGAACACTTTATATACAGTATATACTATATACAGTATATACATAACCAGCTTATAGTACCTCATGATACTCCGGCATATTTGATAATCCGGCACCACCTAGGTCCCATAGGTTCCGGATTATCGGAAGTCTACTGTAAATCAACACTTTGTACACTACGAACTTTCTAAATCAGCAGGTTACAGAGCTTACAAGAAATTTAACCCTGAGATATTTTATACAGCACCAATGAGAATAAGCAAAAGACACAATGAAGAGCAGCTGCATGCTTATCTATTTTTCTAGGTTGCAAAAACAAAGGGAAAGAGCATGCTCAAAGGTAATACCTACTGTGGCTGAACTCCTTACCAACATCCCAGACCTCTATGCATTTTACATATCCCAACACATGGCTTGCAATGAAATATCACTCTGGCTGACTTGAACCTTGGCATTTCATTGTAGTGTGATCCAACTGATTTTTACCTACTCTTGTACCACAATCTCATGCCAGTGGAGATTAAACAACGTTAAGTCTATTCCATCTTCAGCTTTTGACACCACAGATAAACATTTCCTGTCCCACCAGCAAGTAATGGAGGAAACAGGCAGAATTATGCTAAATATCCTGTTAATTCCCTTCCCAACAGATTCCAAATAATCATGACAGGCAACTGCAGTCATTGTCTTGAACTTGGACATATGAAGTCCCACAGGTATTAGACTTGCCCCTGCTCTCTGTACAAGCAGGAGGGAGCTTTGCACTGGTAGGTATCAAGACTGCAATACTAGCAATATGGTAGGGATAAATCTTGCCCATTCACTGATCTTACTTAGAGAGTACGGTCTCTCAGATATCTTAGTGTGTGGATGAAGAACCACTTTAAACTAAAGCCAGGAAAAGCTAAAGTGATGTTAGCTGGAAATTTTAAAAGTGCTTTTAAAAATTAACCCCTAAAAGTTAATTAGTTTCAAGCCTTGAGGTCATATGAGATATAGTACTTATAGCTGCAGTCAAATTTATTTTCCTCCAAACATTTTCTATCAAGAGGACTCCATCTATCCCTCCAGATAAAATTGACTGAAAGTAGTACATGCATCCATAACCTTGAGGTTGATATACTGGCATTTGCCCTATTTAGGTTTATACAAAGTTTTAAAGAAACCAGAGCTTGTGTCCTTTGGAACCAGTCTACAAAGCTGCCCATCTTCTGACATGGACAAACTGAAGAGACCACACAATCCACTGGTAAATACAATTCATTATGGTAGGTATAGAATTCACTATTGTACCTAATTCAAGGTCCTTTGGAACCAGACTACAAAGCCTGCAGTGTAATGGGAACAAGGGGTCAACAATTTCCTTGACTTTCATGAGTAGCAATTACAATTACCCATTAGAGACTAATCAAATATAATAAATGAGTGAAATACAGATAAATTTGGCAGCAGTGGACCTTAAAGGAAGAGCCCTGTTGTCAGATCAAGCTGAAAAATCTCATCTCTTATAAATCACTCCCTTAAACAATCAAAATAGAGGAAGACATAGTAGCAGCCAAATTTCCTGTAACTTCTGAACAGAATCCTCTACATTCTCAAGTTCTCACACAATACCTAAGGCTGTGTCCAGACTCAGGGGTTTTTTCGAAAAAAGTAGCCTTTTTTCGAAAAAACCTCACCTGCGTCTAGACTGCAGCCGCGTTCTTTCGAAATTAAATCGAAAGAACGCGGCTTTTCTTTCGATGGCGGTAAACCTCATTTCACGAGGAAGAACGCCTTCTTTCGAAAGTTCCTCTTTCGAAAGAAGGCGTTCTTCAATGTAAATAGGGCTTCTTCGAAAGAGAGCATCCAGACTCACTGGATGCTTTCTTTCGAAAAAGCAAGCCGCTTTTTCGAAAGTTCAACGTGCAGTCTAGACGCTCTCTTTCGAAAGAGGCTCTTTCGAAAGTATCTTTCGAAAGAGGCTCTTTCGAAAGAGGCTTGCAGTCTAGACATAGCCTAGGTGTCCCAAGGTCTGGGCTCCCAGTCCTGTAACCAGAGCTTGGTTTCTCGCCGAGACTAAGGCTTTGTAGCCACCCCCAGCTGTGCCCTGCTAAGGGAGGTAGGGAGCAGCTCAGCACCTCCACACTGAAAACTGTTCCCACATCGCTGGCCTAAACTTGTTGATGGCCAGTTTATATCCATTTATTCTTGTGTCCACACTGGTGCTTAACTTAAATAACTTCTCTCCCTCTCTTGTATTTATTATTCTGATCTTACTATATATTTTAGAAACTTGATGTCTGTCTGTCCGTTCATCTGTCAAGTACTCCTCCTAAACTATAAGATCTAGAACCACCAAATATGCTATGTGGCTTCTTCTTATCATTATTTAAATCAAGATAAGGATTTGATTGTCCCGGACAATGGAATGTGCCCAGAATTCAATCGTTTTGCACCAAATGGGAGGGGTAGCCAGAATAGTTATGCTCTGGAATGACCACAGGAGGCGGCAAGCATGAAGGAACAGTTAGGGTATGTCTACACTACCACCCTAGTTCGAACTAGGGTGGTAATGTAGGCAACAGGAGTTGCAAATGAAGCCCGGGATTTGAATTTCCCGGGCTTCATTTGCATAAAGCCGGGCGCCGCCATTTTTAAATGTCCGCTAGCGCGGACTCCGTGCCCCGCGGTTACACGCGGCACGGACTAGGTAGTTCGGACTAGGTTTCCTAGTCCGAACTACCGTTACTCTTCGTTTCACATTTCACATACTCACGTTTCACGAGGCGTAACGGTAGTTCGGACATTTAAAAATGGTGGCGCCCAGCTTTATGCAAATGAAGCCCGGGAAATTCAAATCCCGGGCTTCATTTGCAACTCCGGTTGCCTACATTACCACCCTAGTTCAAACTAGGGTGGTAGTGTAGACATACCCTTACAGTGCAGAATGACCATGAGGGGCAGCCACACCTGTAACAGAGTGGCCAATTGCTGCCAGCCACTGGCCATGGGTAAGTGACCCTCCCACTCCAAAGCTGGAGCCCAAACCATTTCTCCCAGCCTTTGGCCCCAGCACCAAACACCTGGAGGGAGCCCTGCCAACCAGTAGCCCCACCATCACAGCACCCCCAGAGAAAATCCACCAGCCAGGGATGGCAACGCAGCTCACACCACCGCAGTCCTCCTAAACACTAGCTGCTGGCCAGGCAGTGCAGCCCCACACCTCCAAACCCCCTTCCCTGATCCCTCTGTCTAAGAACCCACACATCTTCCCACACCCATCCTGATTCCTACACCACCGACTCCAAATCCCTGAGTCCCCACCTTCCAACCTCCTGTTCTCATTTCTGCATCCCTAACCCCTGCCCTGACTGCTTCATCCCAACCACTTGCCCTGACTCCTGCATTCCCCACATCTTACTCTGACTCCAGCAGCCCAAGCCCTGTCCTGAGCCTCCCCCATACCTCCCCAAACCCTGCCCAGACTCCTTCATTCCCCATATCCTCACCGCTCCACACTTCCCAACCCCATGCCCTGATTCCTGCACCCCCACACTCCCTGCCCTGAGCCCTCACAAGGATCTGAGCAATGCCAGGTAAATCCTCTAGTGCATTTATAAAGAACAACCTTAATTTGGTTACACTAAACAAGCCAAGCTCCCTGAGTCTTCTCTCAGGAGGTAGGTTCCCCATTCCTCTGATCACCCTAGTAGCCATTCCCTACATCTCTTACTGTTTGAAATAACCTTTTTTAAACATAGGAGACTAGATCTTCATACAGTATTCCAGATTGTGGCCCATCAGTGCCTTTTCCAGGCTTTTCCAGAAGAGACTACACAGTCTCTGCTGGAAATGCCTGACAGTTCACCTTTCAGTATGGCCTGTTGCAGTCTTCCCTTTAGCCAGTTCCTGATCAACCTTTCAAGTCTCATATTAATACCCATCTTCTCCAAATTAACTACATTTCCATATAACAAATGTCTTCCTGAAATTCAACTAGTGTCTGCTTGGGGCTACAACCAGATGATGGTAGTGTGACGTAGTGGGGGTAACTTGTTAGGGCTGTGGGCGACCTCTGCTGTCTGTAGCACGACCCACCAGGACAGGGGATGAGTCATTATACAAAGGGGGCTCCAAACCTGTCTAACCAGCTACCCCCCCCAGGGAGAGAAACAAAGGAAGGTGGAAGGCCTCCCCTGGCTGGGGGGCAGGGCTGGAAGGAAGGTAGTTAGTTTCTGTCTGGGAGCATGGAGGAGACAGCCAAGCAAAGGAGCTGGGGAGTGGGCTGGGATTGTAGGGCCCAGCCACCCCCCATCTCAAAGGGGGGCACTGAGGCCTCTTAGCCGCAGTTCCTGTAACCAGATGACAGATGCTGTGCTGTATCCTAGAGAAGCAATAAACTCCCTCTATTCTACTGGCTGGTGGGGTCTGTGCGTGCCATTTCGGGAGTGCAGGAGATGGGGAAACCCCAACGCGCCGTCACAGGTGGTCCCAGAAGATCTGAGCTTCTGATGTGGATTGTTGAGTTAAAAGATCT
The DNA here is from genome assembly GCF_049634645.1 of Pelodiscus sinensis. Classification (NCBI taxonomy): domain Eukaryota; kingdom Metazoa; phylum Chordata; order Testudines; family Trionychidae; genus Pelodiscus; species Pelodiscus sinensis. The sequence continues at coordinate 14,953,911 of NC_134720.1, forward strand.
CCCGTGACTCCTCATTTGGCTTGCAATTCTTTCACAGTGCAAAGCAGGAGATAGATGGCATAGAAGCCAACTGTGCAGTCTCTTCACTTCCTGTGAATTCTCATATGGATAATATACGTATCTGGAGAGTTCTGTTAACTTTTCAGAGCCCTTCATGTTGCCACAGTGTGCTCAGTACTAAGGGCATTCAGTTCAGGCTGCACTGAGGGAAAACAATTTTCACAAATGTGTGAACCACATTATTGCTTCTGAATCATTATGTTAAAAAAAAGTTTTTAAAAAATGTATGCCAATACAGAATGTGTGTGGAAGAAAGTAAATACAAATAATGGCAAAAAAGTTCAGCACAACTTGGATAGGTTAGGAGCATAGGCAGATAAGCAACATTGCAATTTGAGAGAGAAAAAAGAAAGGTAATGAATCCCATAGAAAAATAAGAAAATTGTCAGTTCTTTGCTAGATGGCACTAAGCATTAGAAAATATTTGCTATTGGTGAATAAAACTAGTCTTCAGCATGGTACTTAGTGGCAAATATATATGTATGTATATATATCCAGACAATCTGATATGGGAAAATGATTTTCCTGGATGATTTAGCCTGAAATAGGCTAAGGAGGGTACATATGGAATAAAGAAACAGTCACAGTTTACAAAAAGCAACATAAGCAGCATTAGGAACTTTAATGCATTTTATATCTGTGGGAAAATACTACACAATACAAATGTTAACTTGTGGGGAAAGTAGACAAGCTTACCTTAACTTTGTGATCTATATACCTGTGATATGACATGGAGCAGGACCAAATCCTACAGATTTTAGTCACACTATCAATAGGAGTATTGACTAAGTAAAGCTTGTTGGCTTTCACCAATAGAATTAGAAATTTAAAAAACATAGGGTGATTGTGTCAGTTTGTCATAGGATTCACTGAAATATATCTGCTCGTAGTTTCCTTGGAATCAACTGATTCACAAAAAAATATCTGTTAAAGCAATTCCAAATTAGAGTTATTTAAAACACACACCCACAAAACACGCATTCATGGAAATTTCACTGGTTTGAAATTTTGTTTTCAGAAATAAAGATGTTTTCCAATTAAAAAAAACTTGTTTTCCTGGAAATTTTCATCCTTTTTTAATGTATTAAGAACATTATGCATTTTTGACCAGTTCTGTTCAAAATTTGTATTTGAGCTCTTTTGAGTGTGGGATATCCCTGGGCAATGTTTTCATTTAAGTTCCATCTTTTTCATATGTTTATTTGGTTCCCCAGTCCTGATAACTTCCTGGTCTTCAGGGTCAGGAAGGTGGTGGAATTGGGGGAACCAAATGAATATATGGAAAAAGATGGACTTAGATGAAAACCTTTCATCTGAAAGAACAACCACCCTCATTCAAACTTTGGGGAAGTTCAAAGCTGGATATGTTCTTTGACTCACCATATTCCTATAACAGTGTTTCTCAAAGTGGTCCGTAGACACTCTGAGAAAGCTGCTAAAGGGCCTCTCTGGGTTGTTTACTTACCGGCTCCATAGCCATAGAGCCTCACGGTTCCCATTGTTTTCCAGTTCGCCATTTGCAGCCAAGGGGAGCTGCGGGAAGCAGCATCTGAGGTCATGCCACTTCCCGCAGCTCCCCTTTGGCTGCAAGTGGCGAACCACAGACAATGGGAGCCATGAGGTTCCGTGGCCAATGAGCCGGTAAATAAACAAACCAGAGCGTCCCATTAGCAGCGTTCTCAGAGTGAGTCCACAGACCACTTTGAGAAACACTGTCCTATAACAAGGCAAACCAAAAGCCTCGATCCAAGTTTTGAGCACAATTAATTCCAGCTCCAAATACAGAGCTTGTAGTTTAGCCCTATCATTAAATAGATGCCCCTCCCCCACATTCCACTGTGGTGCTTTCAATAGCTACCTAAAGATGCATGTTTGGATCCACGAAACTAAAAACTTAGAATTTAGCTAATGGGACAAGGAATGAAATTTTCCAGGTGAGGCAATGTATTTACAAACATACTCATATTACAAGAAGCTTTTTATCTTTAGAATAGAATAAAAAGTAACCCTAGATAATCCTTCCAGAGTCCACCAATATGTTACAAGTCTTGTTTTGAAAGATTACTAATAATCACTTGTCTAAGATTCTCCTCCTCCACCACCCCACCATCAGACCTTGTCCTCCTCCTTTTTTATATAATTATATTAATTTTGTCCACACTTAGCTTTCATTTTTGTCAGTGGGTAAAAAAGGAGATTTAGCTATTTCAATCCTCCCTGCCTGAAAGTAATGGTTAGTTTGCCTCTGGACGTAAATAAAAACTGGAAACTTGAGTATTATTCCCTTCAGTAAGGTTACTTACGGTTTATACCAGTGTGATACCAAAGCGGGCTTCATGGCTCTATGAGAGCTACTGCCAAGCATAATGGTTGACACATTTGCAAATAAGCCTTCAATCACCATAGTATCAATAACAAACTAAGTAGCTCTGCATTGCTGGCTCTTCTAATTTAGGTTTTTTACTTTTTAGCAGGACTGTGATCACAGCCTTATTCTTTGTCTGAATCCTTGACACGATCTTGAAATGATGAAGATCAACAATTTTGGTAGCGAAGTGCCAAGGCCCTGCCTATCTATCTATATGCCACCTAAAATTTACATTCTCTCCTTTATCCCTCAGTGTCACTAGTACCTGAATTATGGGATAGTAAGCACAAAGCAGCAAAATTCATTTGCTTTTGCTGTCACAAGCTGGCAATGCAGAGGTGCAGCCATGGGATGGCCTCAGTGAGCTGTGGCCCACACACTTGATAGCCAGGCTGACCCCCACTATGCCCCAGTGCTTTGGGCCAGGGAGTGGGGGCTGGGGCTTACCCAACTGTGTCCTGATTCTCTGGGCCAGGGCAAGGAAACGTCCAGCAGCACCCTGGTGCTCTGGGGCCAGGAAGCACCACACGCTGTCATAGACCAGGGGCTGGAGAGCAGGGGCCAAGACTCCGTGCCGGGGAGCTGTCTGCTGTACCCCAACAATCCGAACCAGGAAGCAGGGTCAGGGGCTTACCTCCCCATCCTACTCTTGTCCTGTTCCCCCCCTATTCTTGCCATCCACCTAAAGTTGGGGCCCACCCAAGTGGGCCCTTCTGGCTAAGCCACTGCACCATCATTGTCAAGTCTTCAGTACCCACTGTAAAACACAAATTAACTGCTTGAGTGTTGGCATTGATTTATTACATAATGTTTAATTGGCACTGTTAAGTTTTACAGTACTGAACGGTTTTCATTAACAGCAAAAGGTATTCCCACTGGCAACAAAATAAGCCAGTAGAAAATGGCAAACATAGATTTTAAAATCATATATTAACTATACAGTTACTAATTATATTTGAGATGCCCATGGGGAATGTTCGGAACATCAAGTTATTCCAACACTTACATATCCAGTTCTTTTCTCTCCAACATGACATTTAGTTACATTTACACCCGAAGTACAATAGTGGACAAGGCTTTTAACGTCATCATGTTGCATAAGATTGTTTGCTATGTCTTTCATCTCATGTTATAGAATGGTAGGATGGGGTATACTCTGTAGTTAAAGATCTGACTCAATAGCAGCTCAGAGGGTGTGATTAGAACCAAGAATTGCAAAGTAAAGTCAGGGCAGTGGCTGACTAACTCACTCAATTATGTTATTTTCTGAAATTCATGAACTCCCAAGAATATGTTGTGACATGTCATGTTTGCTGCAGTATCAAAAAAGGCACACAGTAACTAAGATACAAGGAGCCACCCTATTTTTGAAATGTAGGCCTTTCAGCTGCTTAAATAAAGGGATTATACACACAGTGCCTACAGATGTGAGATATTAAATGTGTGAGTAGACTAAAATTTCAGTTACTGTTAAAGGAATATTTAAACAGCTGTTCTTTCTTTTGGGTTGGAAATTCCACATTTCCCTTGTAATTGTTTCAGACACCTGGCACAGACCAGAACACTTACAGCCCCACCTAAACTAATTCTTAGTTCACAGCCCAATCTAAACTAGGCTACTTGTGCAGTGATCCTGTAAGGGTAAAAGGTGAAGGGATTATTTTATCCACTACTGTGGAGGTGATCATACAGCCACAAGGCTATCCTACCCCTGTGTGCTGTATCCAATTAATGTACTATTCCTGCAACTCCCCCCTATATACACTCATTTGTACACTTATGACCAAAGAACATCTGTTGATTGTGTTGTCCTATAAAGAGTCTAGCTTGCTAAGCACCTAGCCTGGAATACTACAGCCAGAAAGTCTCCTTTATTTGAAGCATTTTAAGTGGAGCAGAGTGTCATGAAAACTATGTGGCAGGCAGGGTTGGCCTTACCATGAGGTGAACTGAGGCGGCCGCCTCAGGTGTCAGACTGTGTAGGACCCAGAGTGTAGAAAATTATGTCTGCTGCTGGTGCATATCTAGGTAACAGGAAAAAGGCAGAATTGAGACCTTTCAAAGTTTTGGCCCAAGTGAGGAGGCACGGGGGCATCATTTGAGCTCCCTACCTCAGGTGCCAAAATGTTGTGGGCCAGCCCTGCTGGCAGCTGAGGTCAACAGAATTCATTTGGAGTACCTGTGAATTAGTGTTCTTGCATTCATGCATACAAGCAATACAAGCAAAAATGTATTTATGTAATCCACATGCTCACATGGGGTTTTGCACACCTACACTGTTACAATCTTTGTGCATGAATGCTTGTGCATAGTTTTTGTGCATTCACATCTAGAAATTATACTTTAGCAAACCAGAACCCTTAAAAGCGCTGTCTTAGCTTTCTCTCTCCCTCAAAAATGCAGAGCATGTTCATCAGCATCACAATGGATGTTTCTGTCACAGGAACAGACTCTGAATACCCACGTGGGACAGTAAAATATCTAAGCTAACATCACAGCAATAAAGTTACTGGTGGCCCATGACATTTTAGTCAGGTTCATGCAGTTTAGTGTGTTTAGTCAGTCAAAGTTTCCATGGGAAGACTGATCAATTCTTTTTTACCCATGAACCACCTTCAACTTTGTCTTCTCATACTCCTCAGAAATATGAACCTTTTAATATTGGTACTTCCAAAGCCTTAAAAACAAGTAACCCTGACTGACTGAAGATTTATATCACCTTCCAGAAAGGAAGACACATTGGGCAGTTTAATTAAAAAAAAAAAAAAAAAACCAAACCAAAAACAAATAAAAAAACAAAGAGGCCAAGCCTGCATACATACTGTGGCACGCCCCGTGCAGTTTAGATAAGCAGGGACTAAAATATCACTTTTCTGTGCTATACAAGAGAAATGCTTAAATTATCTCTTTGTTGCATTCTTTTTTCTACACCTGGCATTTTAATTAATCAACACACATTTCTATAAACTTCCCAGGTCATTTAGCATTATGACTACTTTATTTAAAACACGTCCTGTTGCATCATCCAAAAGCACTATATGGTGATGTCAAACATTAGAAAAGATGTTCTCTATTGTGAATCCCAGACTACAGTGGATGCACTGTGGGTGCACCCGCAGTGCCCCTTCTACTCCCCACTCTCAGATTCTAGTTTCCATTATACTGTGTAAAGCACTAATCACTAAAAGAAAATAAAGCTACAAAGGCTTTACCAACAACTAGTCCTGTGATACCTTAGGGTACGTCCACACAGCACCCTTACCTCAAAATAAACTATTCAATTTGCGATATGCAAATTGTGTAGCTTATTTCAAAATGTGGTGCTGTGTAGACAGCATCAAATTGCGAAATAAGGTGCTAATGAGGTTTACAGGGACATTGGAATAGAGAGCCCATTATATTCCAATATAACAGGCTTGCTTTTAAGATGCAGAATAGCTAATTCAGGATACCGGAAGTATCCCAAAATAGCTCTGCTGTGTAGACGTAGCTTTAGAGACTAACAAAATTCTATAGGATCATGAGCTTTTAATCAGTAAAACCTACTTCATCAGATGAATTAGAGTGTGGAAAAAAAGGCTTTACCAGTGAATCAAGTCCAATTTGTCTAGAACTGCAGCTGCAACATACTTGGTTCTGTTTGACTGATGTTTAGAAGCCAATGTATACTGACTAAAAATGAGCTATCCCTGTCAGTTCTGAGTGTGCCTGAGAAGCAGGAGATGACAGAGAGATGGGAGAAGTGACACACCTTAAAGGCTGACCATGCCTATATACCCCAGCTAAGACTTTGGCAGAAAAATAGATGAATTCTTCCTTCCCCCTACAGACATAGTCTATTTACAGTATTCAAAGATGATAATCTGAAGCTTCAATGAAGTTGACTGATGCAGATTTTTACCATCTTGTTGCAAGCTTTATTACAATAGTGGATCTATGATATAATTTACAGTCTTAATCAGATCATTCATGTATTAACATTTAGCATCTTTATTAGAAAAAACTACCATCATAGGTCTACTGTGACAGCACTGCAAACTGGGTAGATGTTAAAGTGTCTGTTTTAATATTTAATGCCTGATCCCAGAGAGTGTATTAATATTGATATTTTTCGATCCCTGACTGGTTAATTTTATATTTTCAATATTGACTACTGATGTTGAGTAGAGTAGATGCTAGTCAAAAATTCTGACAATGTTGTTCTATCACAGAATTTTGGTACAGGCAGTCCCCGACTTACGCGGATCCGACTTATGTCGGATCCGCACTTACGAACGGGGCTTTTCTCGCCCCGGAGCTCACGGGAGGCGGGTTGCAACCCGTGTCCTCCGGGGCGAGAAAAGCTTCTCCCAGTCACCCTGGTCTGCTGGGGGGGGTGTCCAGCAAAGCCGCTGGACCCCCCAGCAGACCAAGGACACCCGAGCAAAGCCGCCCAGGCGGCGGGAGTCCCGCTGCCTGGGCGGCTTTGCTCGTTTGCCCCGAAGCAAAGCCGCCCAGGCAGCGGGACTCCCGCCGCCTGGGTGGCTTTGCTCCTGTCCCCCTGGTCTGCTGGGGGGGGTCCAGCAAAGCTGCTGGACCCCCCCGGCAGACCAGGGACACCCGAGCAAAGCCTCCCAGGCGGTGGGAGTCCCGCTGTCTGGGCGGCTTTGCTCCTGTCCCCCTGGTCTGCTGGGGGGGATCCAGCGGCTTTGCTGGACCCCCCCAGCAGACCAGGGGGACAGGAGCAAAGCCTTGGAGCACGCCCGCAGCGGGACAGCCCGGGTGCGCTTGGGCTGTCCCGCTCCGGGCGTGCTCCGCGGCTTTGCTCTCCGTCTCCCTAGTCTGCTGGGGGGGGGGGGTGCAGCTAGTGCCCCCCCCAGCAGACCAGGCTTTTCTTGCCTACCCCTGGGGTAGAGCAGCTGGGGGCTGCCGGGTTGGTCAGAACTGGCATCCAGATTCAGCGGTGGTTGAAACTGATCAGTTTCAGCAGCGACTGATGCCAGTTCCGACTTACATACAGATTCAATTTAAGAACAAACCTACAGTCCCTATCTTGTACGTAACCCGGGGACTGCCTGTATATCAAAATCTAAATGCTTCTCAGAGATAATGTATTTAAATTTTAATTAAGTTGCAACATAATGCAGGCAGGTACAGGTTGAACTTCCATGGTCCAGGACTCTCTGGTCTGGCAATATCTGTGGTCCAGAAGGACCATGGTTACTGGACTAGAAGCCCCAGAACAGAGGCTGCAGGCAGCTGGGAGCCCCGTGGGGAGGAAGGGTTGGGAAACTGGTGGGGGGTGACCGGAGCCTGCGGAAGAAAGGGAAGCAGCAGAGACTGCAGTGGGCTGGGAAGCCAGCAGGGCCATCAGAGTCCACAGGGCAGGGAGGCCGCAGCCGGTGAGGCCAGGAAGTGGGGGGCTGCAGAACACACAACTGGAGGGGCCACAAATACGTGCAGGGCCACCGCCGGAGCCCGCAGGGCCAGCTGAGCTACCAGCGGCAGGGGACCATGGGCAGAGTAGCTAAGTAGCTGGGCAGAGAAGCCCAGAAGAGAGGCCAGTGCCCCTGTCCCCCAACCTTCCCTGATCCAAAAAACTCCCTTGTCCAACCTGTAGGGTGATGTTGGATACCTTCCTGGTATTTACCCAGGTCCTCAACAGCCTGCCTGGTGGATCAAGAGGGAGCCCAGACCCTGGGAAGTCCTCTCCCCAAGAACATCTGCAACACATCTCTTAAGCTGCTGCAGACAGTTCCTAGGCTTTTGGATCAGTTATGCATCTAGATTCACACCTCCGCAGCAGCCTGGGCTTTCTCAGTCTGTGACAGCCTGGCTGATATCCAGATCTGCTGCTGCTTATCCCAGGGCTTCTAATGTCTGGAGCCAGGACAACCTGTCACGTGAACAATTCTGGAGCCTCAGCTGTGGGCTCCATCCCCTTTTGAAGAATTTTAAAATGTAGGGAGTTGTTCAAAACCAGAATAAAATCTAATTTGGAGTCACTTCATAAAATGGAATTTCCCTTCTCTGCACAGCTCGAATATGGACACCTGAAGAGACGAAGTACTCAAACTCCAAACATCTTACACAGGCCCTTAAATGAACCTGCTCAGAGAGGGCCTCCCTCCAACCCAGCCACACACAATACATGAATGCTATCCAGCATTCCCAGTGAGGAACTTCTTTTCTCTTGTAATACACAACTCCACAAACTGGTTACGGTTGGTACAAGAGATGCTCTAAATTTAAAAGCATCAGATGCTTGTACCTTTGTGATTTAATCCCATTTCTACTAGCAGTTCAACTCAACAGATTTATCATGTCACTTAATCCCCTCTGATTTCAGATTGCCAGAATCAGGAGTCTCTCAGAATTGAACTCTATTTCCCAGTCATGGAGACGTACTTCTCATTTGGCCTTCAAGCTGCTATGGGGATAGAGAACTGGGACAGTCCTCTCTCTCCCCAGGCAGCCTGCATGCTGAACCCCTTATCCCCAGCCCTGTCCCACAGCAATGATTTGCATGAAGAAAAACAAAAATTAAGTGAGCTAAAGACCCTGAGCCACACCAGGTATATCTTCTAGTAGGAAATAAAATGGCTTAAAGTTAAGAGATATCTGAAGATTTTAATTTGAGGCTAGTTAGACTGGACTTCCTTGAATTTTATCCTTATCCACACATCAGCAGTTCTGGGTGCCATATATTATGTGCTTAATCTGTAAAGAGTAACAAATTTGACTGTCAGCTGTGGGTAACACTGATATCTGTTATCCATTACCATGGATATTTGCTGCTATGGGTATTCTGGAATTTTAGTAAAAACTGACCCTGACCAATTCATCTTAAACAGTCTCACTTAAATTGGGTTTGCGAAGCCCAAACAGGTCCTTGCCATGGCCAAAAGCAGTGCATTTTATTGCCCAGGACTCTCACTAGCCTGATCCCATATTAACACAATGCTTCTGTGTCAAAATGTTTCTAAGATCATGGGGGGAGGGGCGGAGGCAGAGGTTGAAGAAACAAGAGAATCAGCTCTAAAGAGAGAATGAGGAATGGTACAGTTTCATTATACTAGAGATGTAAGAGTTCAAGCACAACATGGTATTTTAGTTACACTAACATGCACAAACTTTTTTTTAAAAGATAAATACTTTATTGCAACCAAGTCAAAGCGATAAACATGCTTTGAATCTAATTCAATGTATTCCTTATTTGTTTCTGATGTTCTTCTTTTTTATTATTGTTATTAGAAGGCATAAATTTCCAAACTGGCTTATGCTTGACAAGGCTCCATTATTTGCACATGACAAGGTTTATCAAAACCAGTTGGATTTTTATGAGAAGTCTTTTATGTTTCCTCCATAAAATATAAATAAATGAAAAGGATTAGACTGAGGAAGTAGAGTATAATTCATCATCAATGTGAAGCAAATGGAACAGATTGCAGATGGATAAACTGAAGAAGAACTTGGCGACTGATTTGGGGAAGGAAGCTACCTATTCACTTAAACACTATGTGGATTTGGAGCTGGATTTGGCTCTCCTTGCCCTTTTGGGGTACCATTATAACAACTTAGCATATTAACCCCACTAATACAAGGTTATAATAACTTTCAAGATCACAGAAAGCACAAATTACAATGCCATAATACAGAAAATATGAAAACACATTCAAACCAAAAAACTCAAGTGTGTTTTCTAGTTCTATTTGATTGAAATATTTGGGGGGACAAGGGAATAAATGGCAAAACCAGAAAAACCCCATATGTGACAATTACACCCCAGTGTCATTCTGGAGTAAATGTACTGCAGTCACTCTGTATTTACATCACAGGCAGATTTACCTCTGGGCCAACTGTTTCCTGGCACAAGCTCTTTTCTTTCCTTCTCTCTGGGCTGGGCCTTGAGAGTCTGCAGGGCATGATGAGATGGAAGATGAGAGACAAAGGCACCCTGGGAGATGTAGTTTCTTGGTCAACTTCCTTCCTAGAGAGCTGTCCCTGGAGCAGAGAAGGTACTACATTTCCCAGCATTCCCTTGGCCACTAGCAAGAAAGGCGGCAGGAGAGGGAAGCTGTGAGAGCCTCTTGTACAGCAGTTGCTGGGCAGGGCTGCTGGAAGGGTGTGGTGCTCTGCCTGTGGTACATGTGTGTACAGGGAAGTAGGTGGCTTTGGCCCAGATCTCACCCTCAGAATCTGTCCCCAGGATGCATTAGGGATGCCAGAGACCTTGGTTCACTGCTGCCCTAAAAGGAACTGGGTGCACTGAGTGCACTTCTGTTTGCAGCCTAGCAAGGGAAGTATGTTAACTAACCCCACCAGGACAAGTTACTATGACAAGGGAGGGAAGGCTCTACAAAGGGGCCTGGGCAGCGTTAGGTAAAGTATCAAGCCCACAAGAAGATTTTCACAGCCACAGAAACAGCAATGGGCTTTTCTTTTCTATGCTTATCTAATAGGGAAACTAGCACCTGCCTTCCAAGATTTGAACAGGTGTGCTCAGGTGTAATCTGGGCTGCTATTACATCATTTTTCCAAAATCAAATACTGATCCACTGTAATTTGTTGTAGAATAAGTAGGCTAAAACTGAGCAACAAATGCTGACATCTTCCCAGTGCTAGCTGGGATTGGAATGGCTATTTTAAATTAAATACATTTTGCATTGGTGATTTCTCCACAAAAACAAAGAGAAGAATAAAGGAACAAAGGCACTTCAACTTTTCCTCATGACTTGGGAAAGTTTTACAATATGGCTCCAGACATCCTCTAGTCACGCAAACTGAAAATCGTTCAACTTTACTGAAACTCCTACAGAATTCAGTAACCATAGAACAGGTTTACATTTAGTAATAGGGTGGGAAGCGCCTCAGAAAAAGTTAAGTGCTGCAGGAGGTGTTGATTATTCACTAGGTAATGTGAGACCCTCCAGTTACAATAATAAACCAGTGCAGCATAAAATGCACTTTGCTCCTAGAGTCTAGAAAGGGTCCTTTGCTTCTATGAAAAGACACACTTCATCTGGCTTTGGGTGGATCTGGTTATACATGGGGTAACTTCCATTGTCTTCATAGGGTCCTGGTCCTACAGTGAAGGGAGGCAATGTGAACTTGTTGCAGAGCTTGCTGCTCAGGTATAGGAATCTGCTGGTGCCCCAGCTCCCAAATTCACTCAGGCTGCACCTTCTGCATGAATGTGTGCTAGCTGAGGGGTATGTGGGAATTAGCCTTGCTGCGAGTAATAGGCATGTCATGACCTAAAGCAGGCCTGGGTAGAATACCCTCCACAGGCCAGATCTGGCCCACCAACCTGCTAGATCCAGCCCACATACTCCCTGCCTGCCCCCTGCATGCTACTGAAAAAAGAAGCCTTTGTGGGGCTGTTTAACAGCTGTGAACCTGGGGGAGGGAGGAAAGGATTTGCACACTGCTCCCACCCCCAATGGGAGTTACCTATTGTCAACAGGAAGGTTGGAAAAAACCCTTTCCTCTGGTTTTTAGATGCTAAGACACCATGTGGCCCTGCAGCTGGTGTGAGGTGGGGCAGGCAGGGAGTCTGCTTGGGAAGGCTGCTGGCTGGGAGTCAAGCAAGTAAGTCTCCCAGCCAGAGCCTGCTTCTGGCACCTCCTTCCCCTCCCCCCCCAGCCCATGTAACCCAAATCCTCTCCCCCCATATTCCCTCCCAGACCCTGCACCCCAATCTCCTGAACCAGGTCACAACCCAAGTCCTCTGTCCCCTCCTACACTCCAATCCTCTGCACCAGGTCACAGCCCAAACCCCTATACTCCAGTGCCATGCCCCAAGTCACAATCCCTTGCTACCCTAGGTCACAGCCCAAATCACTCCACATCCCTCTTGCACTCTAGTCCCCTTCTCCAGATCACAGCCCCATATTGCCCAAGGTCACAATCCCAAACCCTGCACTCTTGTCCCCTAACCCACGTCACAACCTCCTCCTTCACCCAAACTCCCACCCAGATCCACACCATCTCCTGCACCCCAGTCCCTTACTGCAAGCTCCCTTCTGCACCCAACGTGCATCCCACACCCCGTACCTCCTCCATTAATATTGAAGAGTGTGTCCTTTGACCACTTTCCAAATACTTGAAGTGGCCTCCCATCAAAAATTATTGCTCACCGTTGGCCTAGAGGGAAACACTGAACTGCAGAATCTGCAGCCGTCTAGGGCCAGTGCTGAGGAGTCAGAGTCCAAAGTGGTGCGTTTACAAGGTTCAAGCATGTTCAGCCTTGGAATTGCCACTCTCCCGGGGCTAGTAGCTACAGCTGTCTAAGGCTGCCCTCAGGCAATTGGCCTCCTAGCTGTAGCCAGAGAAGCTGCAGGTGGCACTGTGACTACTGGGGCCATTAAGCCAGGAGCAGATAAAGATGTCTGGAGTTATCCTTAGTAGGAAATGACTGTCAAGGGGAGCAGGGAAAGAGGAAGCAAGTCAGGCTTCCAGGGGGAGAAAACCTCCAGCTAGCTGGGAATCAGGTTCAAGGTAGAATGGAAACAAGCATGGGAAGAGGTACTAGATTAGCATGTAGATGGGAACTGAAGGGGAAAGGCAGGTGCTCACTTTGGGGAAATCATGTTTGCAAGGGACTTGCTCAAATAGCAGGTTGAGGTGCTGGGGTAGGGATTTGTCAAAATTGACCTGGTAGCTGATGGCTGTGGAACAAAGCTCAGATCAGGCCCATGTACAGTGACTGGTGAAATAGGGTGGTCTCCTGGAGACATGGCTATAGAACGTCTCCATGTGGAAGGAGATAGCAATCAGGGGAAACTCCTTCCGGATCTATGAAATTTCAGCTCGCTTTGGTACTGGTAAACTCTCAGCTCAAGGAGAAAAACTGGGAGCTGAGGAAGTTGTGTGTGACAATACATATAATCTTGCAGAGATGCCTGGTCAAAGTGAAAAATGCCTCTAAGTAGTACCAGGTATACTATAGCACTGCCACACCGGGCCCACACTCACAAGGCGCCAATAACAACTATATGGGGGCCCACAAATAGTTTGGCACTGGGCCTGCAAAATGTTAATCCAGCCCTGATTTACATTGTTATATGTAGTGGCAGAATTTCATCCACTGAAATGAGAGATTTTCCAAGTCATACTGAGGGCCACTTCTGCAGCCCAGAATGAAATTAATGAAATCAGCCGCTTTTCCGGAATAAACTGCGAGCTGTCTACACTGGCCCTTGAATTTCCGGAAAAGCAACGATGCTCTACTGTACAAAATCAGCCGCTATTCCGGAAAAACTATTCTGCTCCCGCTCGGGCATAAGTCCTTATTCCGGAAAACTGTTCCGGAAAAGGGCCAGTGTAGACAGCCCAGTACTCTTTTCCGGAAAAAAAGCCCCGATCGCAAAAATGGCGATCGGGGCTCTTTTCCGGAAAAGCGCATCTACATTGGCCACAGACGCTTTTCCGGGAAAAGGGCTTTTCTGGAAAAGCAGCCTGCCAATGTAGACGCTCCTTTTCAGGAAAAACTGAAAACGGAATAGTATTCCATTTTAAGCATTTCCAGAAATTCATGCCAGTGTAGAGACAGCCTCCTAGTTCGAACTAGGAGGGTAATGTAGGCATACCGCACTTGCAAATGAAGCCCGGGATTTAAATTTCCTGGGCTTCATTTGCATAAGCGGGGCGCCGCCATTTTTAAAACCCCGCTCGTTCGAACCCCGTGCCGCGCGGCTACACGGGACACGAGCTAGGTAGTTCGAACTAGGCTTCCTATTTCGAACTATCGTTACTCCTCATTCCACGAGGAGTAACGGTAGTTCGAACTAGGGAGCCTAGTTCGAACTACCTAGTTCATGCCCCGTGTAGCCGCGCTGCACGGGGTTGGAACGAGCGGGGTTTTAAAAATGGCGGCGCCCCGCTTATGCAAATGAAGCCCGGGAAATTCAAATCCCGGGCTTCATTTGCAAGTGCGGTATGCCTACATTACCCCGCTATTTTGAACTAGCGGGGTAGTGTAGACATACCCTTAGGCTACGTCTACACTGGCCCCTTTTCCGGAAGGGGCATGTAAATTTCACTAGTCGTCGTAGGGAAATCCGCGGGGGATTTAAATATCCCCCGCGGCATTTAAATAAAAATGTCCGCCGCTTTTTTCCGGCTTTTAAAAAAGCCGGAAAAGAGCGTCTACACTGGCCCCGATCCTCCGGAAAAAGTGCCCTTTTCCGGAGGGTCTTATTCCTACTTTGTTGCAGGCTGCCACCCGGGGAGGTCAATCAGGGGGCTGTCAGGATCCAGGAGGTCCTGCAGGAAATCTTCCACCCCAAGGAGCCCGCAGAGCCACCCCAGTCCTCCCTATCAGGGGCTCGTGCCCCATTCCTCCCTCACCTCCTTCCACTTACCCCTCCCTAGCCCCCCTTCCTGATGTAAAAAATAAAGGACACATGTGTTCAAAAATAGAAACTCTCTTTATTTAACAAAACAGGGGGGGGGGGGAATTAACCTCTGGGGAGACTGGGAAAAGGAAGTGGGAGAGGGGAAGAGAGAGGGTGAGAGAAACCTGGGAGGAGGGAGCTGGAAGGGGGAAGCCAGGGGAAGAAGGAGGAGGAGAAGTATAAAACTATGGTACACCATATCTTCAGTACTGTGTACAGATGTGGTCTCCTCACCTCAAAAAAGATGTTTTGGCCTTGGAAAGGGTTCAGAAAAGGGCAACTACAATGATCAGGGGTTTGGAACAGGTCCCATATGAAGAGAGGCTAAAGAGACTGGAGCTTTTCAGCTTAGAAAAGACGAGACTGAGGGGGGATATGATAGAGGTATATAAAAGCATGAGTGGTGTGGAGAGGGTGCATAAAGAAAAGTTCTTCATTAGTTCCCATAATATAAGGACTAGAGGACACCAAATGAAATTAATGGGTAGAAGGCTTCAAACTAATAAAAGAAAGTTCTTTTTCACAAAGCAAATAGTTAACCTGTGGAACTCCTTGCCACAGGAGGCTGTGAAGGCTAGAACTATAACAGAGTTTAAAGAGAAGTTAGATAAAGTCATGGAGGTTGGGTCCATGGAGTGCTATTAGCCACGGGGTAGGAACCATGTCCCTGGCCTCGGTTTGTGGAAGGCTGGAGATGGATGGCATGAGACAAATGGCTTGGTCATTGTCTTCGGTCCATCCCCTCCGGGGTACCTGGTGTTGGCCGCTGTCGGCAGACAGGCTACTGGGCTAGATGGACCTTTGGTCTGACCCAGTACGGCCATTCTTATGTTCTAAGCTCAGGGCCGGGGGTCTCACTAGACCACCTTGATTTTCATGAAAACCTGTTCCTGGCTTCGCATGTGGCCTTTGGTGGCCAGGCTGGCAGCTATCCTGCCCTAGACAGCCGCATTCCTGTGCCTAGTGTGGAGCTCATGGATGTTGGAGGCCTCCCTCCAAACCTTGATGAGGTCCATGATCTCCACACTAGGGCGGGTGGGCGCCAGCCTGGTCCTGGGAAGAGTCGGAGGGCTGGGTTGCAGCAGGTGGCTGGCTCATGCTGTGCCAGGTACAGGGTCTGCTGGCTGGCGGGCTTGCAACTGGTACAAGCACTGTAGCCAGACCATGCCCCTTTAAGGGCTCCAGGGCCAGGAGGAGAGCAGAAAAGTTTCCCTGGTTTGGCCCAGAGTGGCCACCAGGGCAACCTGGGAAGGGCTAGCCTCCAACTAGTTCGAATGAAGTGGCTACACAGCCCTTAATTCGAACTACTTAATTTGAACTAGGCGTTAGTCCTTGTAGAATGAGGTTTACCTAGTTCGAATTAATGGCTGTTAGTTTGAATTAACTTTGTAGTGTAGACATAGCCCTAGAGACTAACAAAAAATATATATATTATCATGAGCTTTGGTTGGCAAAAGCCACTTCTTCAAGTGAGCTGGAAAATTTGGTTTGATTTGTGTATGAATTTGTGGTTTTAATTATGGTTATTTGTGTAGCAGTTATCCAGTTAGCCACACAACTGTTGTGACTGCATGTGCAAAGTGGGTACACAGTTTTAGGTATCTAGAATATATCTTCCATAAACCATGCTTTAGTGGTAGCTGGAAAACCAGATTTCCATTCTGCAGAAAACTCTAACATTTCAAATGTTTGGTTCTAATTCAGAATGAAAATAAAGTTCAAACTTTGCAGCAGAATAAAAAGTTTAAAGAATTTTATTTCAATAATATATTAAACTTTCCTGAGACAAAATGGGAGAGTCAAAACTGTTCATTTTGACATTTTCTTCATCTGTTTTGACTAAATTTGACATGATCACATGAAATATTTCAATTTCAGCAAAGCTGTGTCTTTCCAAATGGGAAATTGTTTCATCAGATTTTTCAACCAGCTATTCTACTTTTCCTTTATTTTTTTAAGAGGAAAGCTCCAGGGAGTTACCTGCAAAGAAAGCAGAGTGTCAAAGGAGAGATTCAGGATGTGAAGTTCTCAGATTGCTCTCATAAGTTCAGTATAAATAGCTAGATAGGTAAAATATTAAAATAGAGCCTTCCCTGAAGATGTTGCATAACTGCATTTTCAATAGAGGGGGATCATCTATTCATCTCACACCACCACCTTTATTTGCTGAACTCTTACTATTTCATGGTTGCAGAAATCTGCTAAGTCTTGTAGAGGTGTGTCTTCTTCCCACACCTATACAAGACTCGGCAAATCAGCGCTGAATCTGTTTCCAACACTGGCAACTCCAGAGAGTGTGTTTTTTTTTAAGAAGATGAATGGAGTCTTCCAAAACTCCTTTGAAAGCTTAAGTTAAAATAATAGTTTACAAGTGTGGGAATGCATGGCTTGGAGATAAATTCTGCTAGCATTTTCCACAGTGCATTAGGCATGTTATATTCAGCTGATCCTTCCTTCTGAGGACTGCAAGCAGATGAGCCACTGGGATCCAGAGAGTAAATTTCAGGTATCCTCTTTCTGTGTGCACACTTTGTATCACCCTGTAGTGCTTAATCCACAAATCCTAAATAGCAATGTAAGAAACTGAAATAGTCAATTAATGCATTATAGATTTTGTTCAGAAAAAGTATCTAAAGCAGCCCTTTCCCTGGGTTGCCCACATAAGCCCCCATGGGCATTGCTTTACTCATGCAAATATGAATGCACACACATAGCTGTTTGTAAGATCAGGGGAAGGACCTCACTTTTAGACCTGTCTGTTAAGTCATCCCCAGAAAGCTTTTGGATGCAGGCTGCCTTAACCATGGACTTGTTGCACTGGTTCTTCCTGGGTTCCTCCTTAGTTAATGAACTCTATCTTTCAGGGATATAATCCACACATTCTCATTCATTAAGTGAATCATTAACTCTATTAGGTCAGGTAACATTTAAACACATTAAATATGCCTATATTGAAATGTTGCATGAAATCAGGTAAAATAAATCAGATTGCTAGCTGTCAACTGATTGAATAAGACCAATTAATCTCCCTGTGTGGGAGAGACATCTGACTAAAAATTTTTGCACACCCTGTGTTAGTTTCATCATGAATCAAAAAGGGGAAGACACATATGAATGATATTTCAGCACATGGGAGAAGTCCTAGAATCAGATTTGAAGGCTGAGATAGCAATAAGCACACAGCCAAACAGAGAAATCCAACTTCAGAAAGTCTGGCTACACTTCCTCTACCTCTCTAAGTGGAATCAGTCTCATTTTCTCTTTGCTGCTTCTAATTGTTCTGTAAGCAGAGTGGCTATAGGTTTTTACCTGTGCCTGGATAGAGAGCAGTGATTTCTCCCAAATCAAAATTGAGAGCACAGGAAAACATTAAAGCTGAGATCTGAAGCTACAGACTGCTAAGGCATGGGATTCTGTCTGCCAGCTCTGGTTCAAAAGAAACAAGTGATTGATTAAGCAGAGATGTAAGCAAGCAGAGGCAAGCCCAAGCAATCATTGTAGTTCTACATGCCACCAGAACGGTCCTTGAGAATCTCTGATAAGGGAGGAAGCTCAGTCTCAAATCAGCCTTTATCAGCAACCTCAGTCCCTACTGGCCCTTTTGGAAGTCAACAGAGTGCCAGGTGTGACATATGAGGGTCGGATGGAATTTTGGGGGCAGAGTGTGAAGTGCAGATGAAGTGACAGGTGAAAGTTGACTTATGCACCCTCACTATCCTCAGTCTTAGAGATCAGCAGAATATATCAGCTCCTTCACTTTGCACCAGAGACAAATACCAGGCCACTGACCTGTCAGAGGGGGTAAGGGGGTGTCATTAACAACCATATATGCTAAGCAGGTGCCTCATTTTTCCTTTTGGAAATGATTGCTGATCAAATGTTGCTACCATATGAAACAGGTATGACCTCTCCATTTAGATCCTCTAGTCCTCCAAAGCCCTGGAGGGTTGTGCATCACAACCAGAAGAAGAGGGATTAGCAGTGTGTGTAAATTGCCATATGACTCCTGAGTTCATTGCTTAACTGAGATCAGATGTGCAAGAATGTCACAGCTGTTGTGCATATTTCTTCATATCCGTATCCATATCATATCCACGGTGCTTACAAATTTGGCATCTTGGATTGACTCAATATCCATACATCAGTCAGTTTAAATTCTCTCCGTTTTGCGAGACTACGATAGCAGGAGAAAGAAGGACATGTGATTTATCCAGTTTTAGGCTTTTGGGTAGGAGAAATCTCAGGGTCAAAGCTGATATAACTGGAACTCTAGGCTTGTTCCTCAGTCACAAAAATAGGTAGGATCAGACACTTTTTTAACCATGTCCTATCATGGCTATTTTCTTGACCATTATTTCAATTACAGTAACAGCAAGGTCTGAACAGCTGTGAGAGAGTCTCTACCCTGAGGAGATTACACACAGGACAAAGGGTGAGAGGGCAAAGAGGAGTGGTGTGACTTGCCAGAGGTCACACAGTGAGTCAGTAGCAGAACTAAAACTCAGTTCTCCTGGTTCCAAGTCCCCAGCCCTATCTAATAGGCCAGGCTGCCTCCCTAATGAAACTCAACTAACTAGAATTGATTTCAGGGCTGAAGACAGGACTTTGCAGGCATGTGGCAGAGTAAGAAGCCACAACAGGAAGAGTAGTGCCTATTAGCATCACTTGTTTAAGCTGAGAAATTTTGTAACCTAGATCTCTCATAACAACCCCTTGAAAGTCTTAACTTTATTCAGGATTTTACTCCCACTCGCTACGGAGAAGAGCTCTAAAAAGAAATACTTGAAGATGTTCAGATATTTCATTAATAGGCTAGAGGAAATAAGAACCAGGAAGAGCTAAATTCATCCAATACCTGCTCAATACATGTTTTTTGCACACTCTTCTTGCCAGTAGCATCTGTAGGCATGAGGCCATTCATGTTACTGCTTTTAGTCCCAGAAGCAGCAAGAAGGACAGTGCTGGTCCTGTCTAAGGGACAGTGCCTGCCTGGTCTAGGGGTACTCTGAACCAGGTAGCAGAGGGAGAGGCTCACAAAGGGAGAAGCCTCTATGCTACATCTTGTCTGTAGGTGTATATGGCAAATGGTTCGCTCCCTTGCTCTAGGCCTGTGTTTAGTTGCACTCAAGTGAAGATTGCAGTAGATTTTATTCTGGACTTGCACCAGTGCAAGAAAGCAGGCACATTGTCGTTATGTCTAGACTATATGGCTCCGTCGACGAAGCCATGTAGATGAGTTTACTAGATATAGGAAAATGAGGCGGCGATTTAAATAATCGCCACTTCATTTACATCAAAATGGCTGCCACGTTGTGCCGATCAGCTGTTTGATGGCACAGCAGGGCAGTCTGGACACACCGCGGTCGACAAGGGAAGCCTTTGTCGACCGCTCCGGTATGCCTCGTGAAATGCGGTTTACCGGAGTGGTCGATAAAGGCTTCCCTTGTCAACCGCGGTGCATCCAGACCACCCTGCTGTGCTGCCAAACAGCTGATCGGCACAGCCCGGCGGCCATTTTGATGTAAATGAAGCAGTGATTATTTAAATCGCCGCTTCATTTCCCTATGTCTAGTAAATTCATCTACATGGCTCCGTCAACGGAGCCATGTAGTCTAGACAGACCCTATGTCTTTACATAGGAAGAACACCTTCACCACTCCGGTGGAGCTGCTCCACGCACCCTGCACTTTTCTGGAGCTTGAACAGAATTTGGACCTTCAATTTCAGTAGTGGTGTTTAGCAGTAAACTGATAAAATGTTACTGGATGAGCCTCATGGGCAGAAGTTATCGTAGCCACCAAACTAAGAAGAATGAGCAAGAGCAAGCAAGTCTGATCAGCAAAGACATTGCAAAATGAACAGCCTGGAAACAGCCATTTTCCTTACAGTATAAATATAAACAGGGGTGGGATGCATTTTAGACTGCTTTTCATCCCAAAGGATTCAAGAAGCATTTTGCAAACTTTGCACAGAGAACTGTGCAAACACTGAGAATCTATTTCCACAAGTTATTCGAATTTTATTTAAAATTCAAGCATACTGATCATTATTCATTAGTATCCTAGTAAATGTACATAGTTGACAGAAACATAGCAACAATAAGTTTTAAGAGAATATAAGAATGGCCGTCCTGGGTCAGACCAGTGGTCCAGATACTCTTCCAACAGTGGCTAATGCCAGATGCAACAGAGGGAATGAATAGTACAGTCAGTCAATTAGGCCCACTGATGAGGGGGACAAGGGGGCAGTTGCCTCAGGGTCCAGTGATTCAAAGGGCACTGGGGCTCCTAGCCACTACCACAAAGGGCTGGCTGTGCTGTCTCTTCTCCTCAAGGCCCTGCTCTTTCTGGGAGCATGGAGCCAGGCTTTCCCCACACCCCCACCATGCCCAGGGGCCCATGCAGGCTCTGGGCTCCCCTGCAATCAAGAGATTCATCACATGTTGTTTATTCCAGCTTCTGTCAATCAAAGGCTTAGGGACCCCTAGGTGATTCAGTTGCATCCCTGACCATTTTGGCTAATATGTTCATGGAGGATAGGTCCAAAAGGCAATCTAGTTCTTTTATAATCCTCATTATGGTTTTGGCCTTCACAACATCCCCTAGCAATCTATTCCACAAGTTAACTGTGCATAGTGTGAAAAAGTTCCTTTTTTTCTTTACAGGCAGTCCCCCGGTTACGTACAAGATAGGGACTGTAGGTTTGTTCTTAAGTTGAATCTGTATGTAAGTCGGAACTGGCGTCAGTCACTGCTGAAACTGATCAGTTTCAACCGTGGCTGAATCTGGACGCCAGTTCTGACTTACATACAGATTCAACTTAAGAAACCCAGGCGTCCCCAAGTCAGCTGCTGCTGAAACTGATCAGCGGCTGATTCCAGGAAGCCTGGGGCAGAGCAACTCTGCCTCGGGCTTCCTGTAGTCAGCCGCTGGTCAGTTTCAGCAGCAGCTGACTTGGGGACGCCTGGGGCAGAGCAGCTGCGGTGCTGCTGGGTTGCTCCAGTAGCGCAACTCTTCGGCGCTACTGGAGCAACCCAGCAGCACCCCAGCTGCTCTGCCCCAGGCGTCCTGATTCAGCTGCTGCTGAAATTGACCAGCAGCGGCTGAATCAGGACACCTGGGGCAGAGCAGCTGGGGTGCTGCCGGGTTGGTCCGGAGCAGTGCTGCGGGACCAACCTGGCAGCCCCCAGCTGCTCTACCCCAGGGGTAGGCAAGAAAAGCCTGGTCTGCTGGGGGGGGGGGGCACTAGCTGCACCCCCCCAACAGACCAGGGAGATGGGGGTGGCAGGACCACCCAAGTCCTCCACTGCTTTGCTCCGTCTCCCTGGTCTGCTGACCTGGGAGACGCGGAGCAAAGCCGCAGAGCACGCGGGCAGCAGGACAGTCCAGGCGCACCGTGGCTGTCCCACTGCCGGTGTCCTCCGAGGCTTTGATCCCCATCTCCCTGGTCTGCTGGTCAGACCAGGGAGACGGGGAGCAAAGCCACGGAGCACGCCCGCAACGGGACAGCCCAAGCGCGCCACGGCTGTCCCACTGCGGGCGTGCTCCGAGGCTTTGCTCCACATCTCCCTGGTCTTCTGGTCAGGAGACGGGGAGCAAAGCCTTGGAGCACGCCCGCAGGGGGACAACTCAAGCGCGCCCGGGCTGTCCCGCTGCGGGCGTGCTCCAAGGCTTTGATCCCCGTCTCCCTGCAGACCAGGGAGACGGGGAGCAGCTTTTCTCGCCCTGGAGGACGGGGGCGGCGGACCGCAGCACATCTGGGCGTCCCGCCGCTCCCATCCTCCGGGGCGAGAAAAGCCCCGTTTGTAACTGCGGATCCGACATAAGTCGGATCCGTGTAACTCGGGGACTGCCTGTATTTTAAATCTGCTGCCTATTAATTTATTGCGTAATTCCTGGTTCTTGTGTTATGTGGAGGAGAAACACTTCCATGTTTACTCTCTCTGTCACCTTTATGATTTTATGGACACTCTTAGCCATATCTTTTCCAAGCTCTCTTCTCATAAGGAAAATGTTCCATAACCTTAAATCATTTTGTTGCTCTTATCTGTACCTTTTCCAATTTTCATATCACTTTGAGATATGACCAGTACTGCACGCAGTATTTAAGGTATAGACATACCATCGATGTATATAGTGACATTATGATATTTCCTGTCTTATCTCTCTTTCCTAATAAAAACAAGTTTCTTAAGAATTGTTCTCATCCAACCATGGATGAGAAGCCAGGTGAGCCAAGTGTCCAAACAAAATAGACAAGATTCAAACCTTCAATTGCCATGAGCAGATTATAAACAAGCCAGCCAATTCATGAACAACCTCAAAACTCTTGAGAATAATTTCACTAAATAATTCTAACCATTTCGAATTGGGGTCAGTTTAAAAAGTTGTGATCCATAGGAAGAGTGGAACTTGTCAAAAATGTTAGGTAGCTTCTGTGCAAAACAACTGCTTAACATTGGAAACTGAGTTTTTGTTCTTTTTTTTCCCCCTGGAAGATTAAAAATCCAAAAAATAGTTTTTAGAGACCAAATATATTTATTTTTGTGTGTTTGTTTTTGACAAGAAGAGACAATTGACTGAAATGAAAAACATTCAGTAGAAAGAAGCCGTAGCTTTGAGAAAGCTGTAATGCAGCCATTTTGTGAAGGCTTTGGAAGGTCGCAAGTAGATTGTGATCTTACTCTTGGCAGACTTCTTCTCACTGGGAGACCGCTGTCTGGTTCAACAGGGGGAAGTCAGTCTGGCTCAATACCCATTATGGTTTGTCTTGCCATTTGAAAATTAGAGCTCTTTGTTTGAAGTTCCGGAAAATCCCAATGTAATGAATGAAGCAATCTGTTCACTGGATATTGAATCACAGCAGCTATGAATTAAAGTAACCCAAATCTAACCACAACAACATTGGCATACTCAGGGTTTTCACAAGTTCATATAATTTCAATGGAAAGCACGTATTCCAATTTCAAACCTGGAGATTTGACTTAAGAAGATGGATATACACAATGGCATGTACCTCTCTCCTTCCCACGCCAAAAGCTTTGGCACGAGGGAAATCAAATAGCTCTGAAATTTTCTTACAAAACAAAGAAAGCAATACCTTATTCGACAGTGGCAATATATAGACAAGAGCTGTCCAGTGGCTCAATTTATTTGAGTTTGAATGCAGTTTAGTTGGGGAGGGGGACAATAATTATAGCATAAGACTCGTCATGATGCCACTGTGGAAGCCATGCCAGATCCCTGTTTTTCCTCTAACAAGGAATTCTTCTGAAACAAAAGACAGAACTATGTAGCACTTTAAAGACTAACAAGATGGTTTATTAGGTGATGAGCTTTTGTGGGCCAGACCCACTTCCTCAGATCAATATGTGGAAGAAAATCGGCACAACCATATATACCAAAGTGATACAATAAAAAAAAATGAACACATGTGAAATTGACAAATCAAATTTTAGAACAGAGTGGGGGTGAGGGGGGAAGGTAAGTTTCTGTGAGGTAATGACATTAGGGGTGATAATTGGGGAAGCTATCTTTGTAATGGGTGAGATAATTAGAGTCTTTGTTTAAACCCATACATAAAGTGTCAAGTTTAAGCATCAGAGGGGTAGCCATGTTAGTCTGAATCTGCAAAAGCGGCGAGGAGTCCTGTGGCACCTTATAGACTAACTGAAGTGTTGGAGCATAAGCTTTCGTGGGCATCTGACGAAGTGGGTCTTTGCCCACGAAAGCTTATGCTCCAACACTTCAGTTAGTCTATAAGGTGCCACAGGACTCCTCGCCAAGTTTAAGCATGAATGACAATTCTGAAGCTTCTTGTTGAACTCTGGAGTTAAAGTCTCTTTGAAGCAATATGCATGTTTTAAGGTCATTAAGGGAATGATCAGTCTGGCTGAAATGGCAGGCAACAGCTTTCTCTCTGTGAGAGAGTTTTATGTCTGTTTTGTGTGCATTGATTCTTTGGTGAAGTGTCTGAGATGTTTGTCCAATGTACATAGCAGACGGACACTTTAGGCACATGATGGCATAAATTATATTTCTGGATGAACAGGAATATGTGTTTTTGATCTTGTAATTGGCATGGCAAGGAATTCTTCTGGCACTGGAAATGGGTCTTAACCATCTGCAAGTTTTAGGCTAATGTTGTCTATGAAGAATACTGTACTGTTGTCGTTTACAGGAATTTTAGTTACCTGACAAATTATCTTGTGTTTCACATTGGGGAAAATGCAACAATATTTATCATCTTGCCTTTTTTCCCATTTTACATCACTTAAGAAATGTGAACGCATACTCAGGACCAGACCCTCAACTGTACAGTTGAGTTGATTTCAATGGCTTTGTTGATTAGCACCGACTGACACATAAGATTCCTTGTATTGCAGTTAGCTTGTTTTGCTTCAGTTATACAATGTGTTCATGTTCACAGATATTTCCAGGTTAATGCAATGAATTTGTATCACTGGATGAGAGACATTTCTTCAAACTGATTTTAACTTGGTTCATAGCAATTTTGATATTTTCTTTGGTTTTCTTTTGTACAAACAAAAAAGTGAAACTCAGTAAAAAGCCATCCAGCTACACCAGCCTTTGCATTCTAATCACGAACGGCAAGTTGCATGGCATTCTAACTATGAATGTAACAGAGTGACAAACTCAGATCTAAACTTCTGAATTTTGAGAAAGTTTGATTCTAGATAGAAAATTTTCTCGCTCAGACTAATCATTTTTGAGAAATAAATCAGTTCAAATTTGCTCAAAAACAGGAACAGGTCTTAAATAATAGTAGTCATGAACAACAACAAACCATTTTGTTAAAACTTCATGTTGAGTTTTAATGAAATCCTGAAATAGATGCATTTTGCATGGCTTCCAATTTCATCCTAACTAGCTGCACACAGTTCAACAGCAGATTTAATTTCAAATTCACATAGTGGCTCATCGAATTTTGGCACTCTATTCTTGAGACCACAGCCTAATATTACCCAAATATTATCTCAGTTTTTCCTTGTGCTCCCCTATCTAATCTCTGGTCTACACTAGGGAGTTATTTCAAAATAATCCCTTGTGTTTCGAAATAATATGTGGAATGTCCACATTACCAACCCTGTTATTTCAAAATAACTGACTGGTTATTTTGAAATCTGTACTCCTGCTTTCTTCAGGGGGATAAAATAAAATAACATTTATTTCAAAATAATTATTTCAAAATATCAGTAGTGTGGATGCTCCACTGCTTCTATTTTGAAATAACTATTCCCCAAAGTAATTACTCCCCAGGGCTTTAAGTTGAGGTAGCGCATCTGTAACTACCACTTGGCAGATTTTAACCTAGGATTTCTGGAACTTAGTATAGGAGCCACGACAGCTTGAGCTATAAAGCCAGCTGCCTGTTAGTTTAGGCTGCAGAGCTTCCTTGTTCTTATCTCTCACTGAAAGTGGTTTAAGTGCCACTACATGGGACAGTGAACCACACTAAGGCTGCGTCTAGATTGGCATGATTTTCCGGAAATGCTTTTAACAGAAAAGTTTTCCGTTAAAAACATTTTTGGAACAGAGCGTCTAGATTGGCACGGATGCTTTTCCGCAAAAGCACTTTTTGTGGAAAAGTGTCCATGCCAATCTAGACGCACTTTTCCGCAAAAAAGCCCCGATCACCATTTTTGTGATCGGGGCTTTTTTGCAGAAAACAAATCTCAGCTGTCTACACTGGCCCTCTTGCGCAAAAGCTTTATGCAAAAGGGACTTTTGCCTGAATGGGAGCAGAATAGTATTTCCACATGAAGCACTGATTTCTTACAGTAGGAAGTCAGTGCTTTTGTGGAAATTCAAGCGATCAGTGTAGACAGCTGGCAAGTTTTTTCTGAAAAACTGGCTGATTTTCCGGAAAAACTGGCCAGTCTAGATACAGCCTAGGTGTGTGGATTACATGTCCACATTAATGGAGCCTGCCTTGGACTAATTTCAAGGCTCACCCATAGTGGGGACATGCTATTTTGATTTTGTTATTTCAGGAATTCTTATTTCGAATTCAGTTATTTTGAAATAATTTCCTAGTGTAGATATGCCCTAAGACAAGAAACAAGAGGGTAGAGATAGACTGTAAGTTCTTTGGGACAGGGACCATCTGACTATGCATAGTGACTAGCATAATAGGGTCCAGTCTGATGACAGAGGCTCTCCAACTCTGCTAACTGTCCCAATAAGTAATCATCCCTACTTGAATATTTCTCCATCTTTCACTCCTTGGTACAAGTGACAGCCTCAATTTGAGAGAGGATTGGCACTGACGTTGCATGTGGTGACGATAGGTAAAATTTATGGTGGCAGCATGCAGAGCAGCTGCTAGCAATCCCTCACCGGATTGGTACGTTAAAGAAGCTGATCTCTGACAGATCAGCTAAGACAACTTTAAAGCATAGGTTGTAGAGAGGAACAGCTGCTCCTGTTGTGCCAGAGGGATTGCTCAGAGAAACATTTTGTGAAAATGGTTGCTTTGAAATATTTCAGAGGTATCTCCCTTTTCAATGAAGGCTTGATCTCAACAAGTATTGCTGCAGCATGAGTTTGTGCCTGTGTTATAAAATCTGAAAGCTCTTCCCGTGCTTGCTCAGGACAGATGATAAAAGTGCACACAGATGTGTTTTGAATACTATTCTAACCACGGGTCACCTTGTGCTTCACAAAGAAGTTTCTCTTACAACATGCCTATGACTGACTGGCAATAAGTATTATTAAGGCACCTGAGAGTATGATTTACCCAGAGAAATAATCTACAGAACCCAGGTATCCCAACTCCTAGTCTTGCACTTTTCCCACAAGATATCTTCCCTTTGCCAGCCATAAAATACCTAGATGAGATTGTCATATACCATGGTAATGACACTAGTGACAATAAACTGTTAGACCTTTCATCTATGA
Organism: Pelodiscus sinensis; assembly: GCF_049634645.1. Lineage (NCBI taxonomy): Eukaryota > Metazoa > Chordata > Testudines > Trionychidae > Pelodiscus > Pelodiscus sinensis. The sequence goes on from NC_134720.1 coordinate 14,981,636, forward strand.
AGGTATGTCTACACTTGCTCCCTAGTTTGAGCTAGGGATGCAAACGTAGGCGGCCGAAATTGCTAATGAAGTGGGGATTTAAATATCCCGCACTTCATTAGCATGATCTTGCTGGTGCGTTACTCTGCTCAATAGCTGATTCGAACCAGGAAGTGTGCGCCGGGACGCGTTAGTTCGAACCAAACCCATTAGTTCAAACTAACGTTACTCCTCATTTTTTGAGCATTTACACTGGGAAGCCTCAAAATTAGTCTGAGGCAGGTTCTCCTAATGTGGACACTGGGAAGGCTCTCCTAATGTGGACACAGGAGGGACTGAGCAAGAATAACTTTAGAATGGGCCCGGTGAGGAGTAATTTCGACATAGCAGCAGTGGAGTGTCTACACACACCCTGTTCAGAAAAGCTTTTCGGAAAAGGGCTTATTCCTCATGGTATGAGGTTTACCACCATCGGAAAAAGCTGTCTGTTATTTCAACTTTCTGTTGAAATAATGCAATTGCAGTGTGGATGCTAGTATTGTTTTTCCAGAATAACGGCCGTTATTCCAGAAAAACGGTGCAGTGTAGACACACCCTAAGGCAAAATGCTACAAGAATCAACCAGTACTTTCCCCCGAGTTTCTTTGCATTGCTTTGATTGTTCTAGCCTTTTTGTCCAGCTTATGGAAAAAACAGTGTAAAATATAAAAAATAAATATCCAGACTTGCAAACTTACCTTTTTTACAATGGAGAGCATAATACAAATAGAAAGGCAAACATTGGAGATTCAGGGTGAATTTGTTTATGCCTGGAAGTGAGACCAGACATAGTCTAGGTGCCAAAGATCCCTGCAATATGTGTTCAAGTAGGATTTCACAGACAGTTCAGCAGTCTCCGAGCTGCTGGTGAGCAGATCTCTTACACCCAGAAATAAACAGAAGTATTAGCAGTTCTGGATAAGAAATTGTTAAAAGGAAGCAAACAGGGTGTCTAGGCATCTTCTGTGGCTTCGAAGAGAGGAACTCACACGGACTCCTAAGAAATACTTTTAAAGATCTTCCTTCTATTTTGGTTCATACGTACTTTGAAAAGAAGCAATATAATGGACATGCACAAAAGACGTGTCTTCAGGAGCAATCTGGAGATGATCACTTCTCTTTTGATTTAGAGTAACAAACATGAAAAGCTTTGTTTCGTCATCTAATTTAAAAGTTAAAGACTATAACTGTTTAGTCTCCTGGGAAGGACTCTGGTTTCATCTGGGACAGATCCTCAGTTATCTATACTATTTTACACCCGATCAACCTCTGGTCCTTTGGGAACAAACTGTTGTGATAAATTGGAAGTGAGATTTCCGTCCAATATTCTTTGAACCTCAAAAGTTTCTAGTTTGGTTCAACTTTAGAGCCAAGACTATGGTTCCTCTTTTGGATCAATCAATTCACTAGTACTCCCGACAGAAAATAGTAGTAGGGGCTGCCGGGTAGAGGTGAGTGACTTCTTTTGACAAATAATAAATTAATTGACAAGTACATTTTTCACAGCACTTTTGGACCATGGGTATTGTAGGCAAGGAAAGGCATTGCCTCCCCCAAAACACCCAAGCAAACCAGAGAACAAATTGATGCAGAGGTGCAATTAACTCCCTTCTTCCTTACTTTTGGGAGGAAGTCGGTGACTTCACTCCTTTTCACAGAGCAGCTTGCACCCCTCCTAACTTTCTGCACCCAACCAGCTTGCCAGCTGGGCAGAGTCTGAGTCATTGCACATTGTACTTCCCAGTCTCCCTGGTCCCTTGATTGCTGTGAGGAGTATCCCCAAGTAGCCTTTGTGCTGCACCAGGCTGCAGCTGTAAACTAAGTATCCCTTACTGAGATGAAAAGGGGTACAGTTACTACCCCTTAAGGAAGTGGAAGGAAGGAAAGGGTTGCCCAACTGTTCTTTAAACTCTTCTGTAATACAAACAACCTTCTACTCGTAGCCCACCAAAGTGAGGTTTCGGTAGAATTTTCCAAACAGAAATCTAGGCAAGTTCAGTGCCATTATAAAGCATGTAATCTAAGGAGGAGATTATATCAGGTCTAAAAGGCCATAGACATAGCAATGACAGAAGAGTTAATGAAACCCTATTAATCACCACCATAAACCACCATTAGCTTTTTTCAGCACAAGCTGTTTCACACAACTCTCAGCAACAAGACAGGTTAAGAAAAAATGGTGCAAGAAGGTGTATGTATGACCGGGCCTGCCATGTCAATTGGCGCATTTACTTACCACATATAGGCTAGAGATGAGTGACAATGGGAGAAAAAATATTCCGGAGAGACATTTTCACAGCTTGAAAAGGGTATAATGAAGGGGGGGGGGTCTCCATGAGTCCAAGCCCATCCCCTCCGACCACCACCTAGTAATAAACAACTTGTTTGATATAAAAGCAAAGTTGTTCTCCACCAGCTTTGAAGTAACTCATCTTGGCAGATCCATGCTAGCAACTTCTCTGTTAGTAGTGCAGAACACAAACACCCCATGAAAACCCTCAGTACTGACTGAAGGACTTCTGTCCTACAGTGGCATACAGCTTGCTGAGAGTAAAAGTTACCATTTGGTAGTATTTTACACCACTCTGGATAGGCAAAAAGGCAGTGGAATACTCCCTACACTTTTGTATATCAGAATTATAGTCTCGGGCTTTTTCTTCAAAACTTAAGAACATTTATAGAACACACGGATAGTCAATGGATAAACTTCTGACCTATACCAGCATAGCTAACCAAGAGTACATCTTGGTCCTGTGTTACTTTTCTTTCTAACTCATTATCCTGAAGAATCTGATATCTTTGGAGTTTGTCTCACACCCAAAGGAAGATTTTTACTGCCCTTTGTGAAGTTGAGTGCTTTGGAACCCACTCATATATGTGAACTCAGTCTAATAAAAGCTGCCCATTGGTCCCTGGCTTTTCTCCCATGAACACAAGCAGATGTACATGAATGACTGACCACATTTAAATACAAAGCTTTCTAGCATTGCAAAGACACTGTCTGAGGGCCAGTTTAGGAGCTGCAGACCAGGCAGCTGGGATGTCACATCACTGATTGCTCACAGCTGTAAAGAGACTAGATTTGTTTGACTCACAAAGTAACCTTTTCATTTGTATTACAGCCTCAGCAAGTAAATCACATTTTTCTATCTAAATGTTTGACAGATTAGATAGAGGGTTTTTTAAAAAATTTTTAGCACTGGCCATACTTTTAATCCTGTAGAAACCATACTCTGTAATGTATACAAAGCACTGTATAGTCAGAAACATTTTCTCTTGTGTATATTTATGAGGGGAAAAATGAATAACATGTTACTTGTGATATTTTTCTCTTGCTGGGTAAGTTTCTATAAACACTTTTTTAAATCATTGTGGGGGTAGTTGGTAAGAAAAATCACTATTCAGTAATTTTTGAAGTTATTTAGAGCTATTGTGGCACAATTTAATTCTGTTGGCGGGGCTAAGATCAGAACTGTGTTGCATACACTTTCAACTTATCCAGAAATACTTAGAAAGAAACATAACCATGAGTGTTTTCATGGAACACACACATGAATTCAATATGTTATAAAATATAAAGAAACAGACAGGGATCTGTAAACAGCAAGATAAAAACAACAGAAGAGAAATAGATCTATATAAACAGATTTCATTGTAAATAAAGTGCCTGGGCAGGATGTTTAAAAGTAATAAATTAACTGTTTGGGTCTTTGCTGACACATCTTTTTAACTTTATTGACTTTCCAGTTTTCTGTAAGTTACTTTATTGGGGATGGGTGGCTCTTTCAAAACACACAAAAAAGCAAACAAATCTTAAACTACAAATGTGTCTATTGCATAAGCCATCCTGATGAACTGGGCCCTAGATGCTAAGTATAAAGTGATTTAACTTGCAGCATATGGCAAAATCATGAGAGACAGGGGATGAAATGTGCATTCATTTAACCACATCTTAACAGGATCAGCATTTGTTTCACTTATTTTACTAGTTTTTAGTAATGTAATAAAAAAAAGAAAGATCTCAGTATTTTATTACTGGAATCCAAATAGTCAGTGAAACCAGAGGATTTGTTTTCAATGTAAGTTGGAGAGGATGTTCCTTTCTTCCTACCCTAGCATTTACTTCTAAAATGAATAACTGTTCTGCTCTCAAATTCTAAGACTGAAGCAGTACATCAGCCTGGGTTTGGAATGAGCCTAGATGTTACACAAAAATGTCAAACTTTTCCAGTCGCACAATTCAAAGCTCAGGTTTTAAAACCTCATGTAGTGTTTTCACACTATTTGTTCTTTTTTCCTTGTTCAGGTTGCTTAAAATGTCTAGTTTAAACTTCCAGGTTTAATTTAGTGTGTTTGAGAACCTGCTCCAATGGCCACTAAAGTCAGGGAGATGGAAGCGAGGTCTTTCCATTGACTTTGATGGCCGAGTGAGGTCCTAGATAGGTAAAGATGGTTCACGAAGAGCTTGCTAAGTTCTACAAGCCTTGAGGGAGACTAGCCTATGTTTTCCTGCACTGCTTACTGTTTGTTCAAGGTAGATCTCCCCACTGGTTATGGCCTTCCTCCTCACCTCCAATTTTACTTCATCATGTCTATTGGGGGATCTTTTCAGAGAGTGCTAGCGGGAGCAGTCTCCGCATTCAGCAGAGGACAGGGAAGTGTGGTTTTGCTTGGTCTCTGCTTAAAGGGTGCAAAAAAAAAGGATTTTTTTAATCAAAGCGTAATTTTTGTACCATATTCCTCCTTAGTATTTGATGGCCATTTTGCCTAGTCCTCCTTCTAGTCATAACCTGACCCACATGGGACTGTATTTGGAGTCTCTCTTTTAATCATTAATACATGAGCTTATACCCCTCTATAGGTTTTAAATTATGGTTCATTCCTTTTCTACTCTGTATATAGTTTGCGTAAGGCATTTGGAGTATCCAGCCAATTTCCTCTTTAAGTATAGGAACACTGGTCCCTGCAGCATCAATCCAGGCAATGGACTGCCCGAGAGGGAAGTTTAATTTAGTAATTTGCAGAAGATTTATAGCTGTAGCATTCTGCTCCTACTGATACTGAAGTCTCAATGTAAGCTGTTGATGAAGCTCATCAGGCCTGCTCTAAAGCCAGCTGGAAATATACTGCTATCAATGGGATCTGGATCAGACCTACAGGACATTTACTGTCAACATCTCTCGATCCAAAGCAGGCAACATGGTATGAAGGGGAATACTGGAACCATATTCCACACACACTCCTAATCACATTAGCAAATTAATAGGGTGCCTAGAAAGCATTCTGTAATTTATTCAAAATGGTTAGTCAGTTGCTATAGCCAAAATTCCCTTTTACTGAGTCAAAACGGCTGCTGCTTCAAGTCCTATGGTATGTCTACACTACAGCGTTATTTAGAAATAACACATCTACACACAAAATGCATTTCGAAATAGCTTTTTGCTATTTCAAAATAGCACGTCCACACTGAGTGGACGCTGAATCGTATTTAAGCCCGGCCAGAACTAGGTTCGGCAGGGCATCAGGTCAGGAGTGTCTTTGTGTGGCTGCTGCCTGAGGCCTGTGCTTAAAGGGACACCCCCCCACCCCCAGACAGCCAGTTCTCAGGTTTCCCTGCTTGCTTGCCTACCTCGATGGGGGACAGCAAAGCATTTTGTCTCTGTGTGCTCTGCTTGCCCTCACTCGGGACACCACAGCACTCTGCAACATGGAGCAAGAGCTGCCCCCAGGCACTCCGGTGCATCTGTTGGATTTATTGCTATGAGCCTGGCTGCACTTTCTGCAGGCTGCCATCCAGGAGGTCCATCGGGGGGATGTCAGTATCCAGGATGCACTGAAGGAGAGCTGCCACCATGAGGAGCACTAACAATCTCCCTGGTCTGCCCCACTGGGGGCTCATGCCTCATTCCTTCCTCACGTCCTTCCCCTTACCCCTCCTCCCCCAGCCCTCCTTCCTGATGTAAAATAAAATACACGTTTTTTCATAAACACAAACTGTCTTTATTTAACAAAATTGGGGGGGAGTGGATGAAACTCTGGTGAGACTGGGGAAAGGAGGTGGGAGAGGGGAGGAGAGAGGGTGGGAGAGGGGAGGGGGAAACCTGGGAGGAGGGAACTGGAAGGGGGAAGCAAGGAGAAGAAGGAGAAGGGAAACTCAGGGCCCAGGATTGGAGGTCTCGCCAGACCAACTTGAATTTCATGCAGACCTGCTCCTGGGTTCGCATGTGGCATTTCGTGGCCAGGCTGGCAGCTATCCTGCCACAGATGGATGCATTCCTTCGTCTAGTGCAGAGACCATGGATGTTGGGGGTATCCCCCCAAACCTGAATAAGGTCCATGATCTCCTGGGAGCTGGCAGACTGCTCCTGGGGAGCGGTGGAGGGATGGCTTCCAGTGGCTTGCTTGCTCATGTTTTGGGGCCACTGGGTCAGGGGCAGTGACTGCTGGCTCTGGGCTGGCAGGCTTGGAGCTGGCACAGGCACTGTGGCCAGAGTCTACCCCTTTAAGGGCTCTGGGGAGCGGGGGAGGGAGAGAAGTGTTCCTGGTTGAGACTGGAGTGGCCACCAGGGCACCCTGGGAAGGCTGGAGGCCCCCTATTTCAAAATAAGTGTCTACACAGCTCTTATTTCGAAATAGCTATTTCAAATTTGGCATTATTCCTCGTAGAATGAGGTTTACCAAATTCGAAATAAGTGCTCCGCTATTTTGAATTTATTTCAAAATAGCGGTTTGGCTGTGTAGACACTAGGGGTATGTCTACACTACCACCCTAGTTCGAACTAGGGTGGTAGTGTAGACATACCCTAGGAAAGTTATTTTGGAGTAAGGGCTGTTATTTCCAAATAACTTTGCTGTGTAGACATACCCCTATACAATGTCCTTTCTGGTTAGAAGATAGACTAGGTCAGTGAGGCCATATCTTTCATTTGGACCAACTTCAGGTGGTGAGAGAGAAACCTTTGAGCCACAGAAAACCAGAGCAAGGGAAATTGCTGGGCCCCTGAACAAGGTGATAGCTGGCCCAGGTTTATGTCCCCAGAAGGGGCAGGGTTTTAGGTGGAAGGGGCACTGCATGGGGGGTTGAGGGCCCCAGGCTTTGGCTGCTGCCACAGTAGCAGCATCAGACCCGGGGGCAGCTGCCTTCTTTGTCCCCTTACCACCGCCTCACACACACATTGGTGGCCCTGCAGGGAGCTCTTCTTCAGGTCTGAGAAAGTGTCACAGCAAAATGCCAGTGGAAGCAGACCATCCAGCATATGATATTACCTCACCCACCTTGACTCTCTACAGCCTGGAACTAACACTGCTAAAACGCTACTGCATAGAACAATTGTTAGTAGACAGACATTCCTCCTGAGAGCAGAGTATCATGTTCATAGCTAACAATCAGTGGGTGAGAAAGTATAATTCCAAGGTTTCTAACAGTTTTCACAGATGTTGCAAGAAGCTGTAGAAAGGCCTTTGACCAACATCCTCCTGCTGGGAATTAGGGAAGTTTGGAGTCTTCTGTTCATAAAACTCTAGCAAGAAACTGCTTTAGGACTCCTTCAGAGTGTCACTGTGGGTGTGTCTAAACTACACCCCTCTGCTGACACAGGGATGTAGATTAGGCACATTGCTATTGCAAATGAAGCGGGGATTTAAATATCCTGTGCTTCATTTGAATAGAAATGGCCGCCACTTTTTGCTGACGTGGCACTTTGCCGGCAAAAAGCAGCATTCTAGACGTAGATCTGTTGACAAGAAAAGCCTTTCCCGACCGATCCCTTATGCTTTGTGCAATGAGGTTTACAGAATTGGTCGGAAAAGGCTTTCCTTGTCGACCAATCCTCATCTACACTGCCGCTTTTTGCTGGCAAAGTGCCACGTCAGCAAAAAGCGACGGCCATTTCTATTCAAATCCCTGCTTCATTTGCAATAGCGATGTGCCTAATCTACATCCCTCTGTCGGCAGAGGGGTGTAGTTTAGACACACCCTGTGATCTGAGTAGGAATGACTCTGGAATGGTATGCTGGGAGAATGTCTACCTGCAACAGACTGCAGGCTAAAGAAATAAAACATCCTTGCCCCAGAAAAGGAATGAAGAAACATACTAGAATTGGGCAAGGAACTCAGTTAACACATTTTGTCTGCTGTGTTTATGAATAGATAGTGAATAGAGACTTGCATGAGTATTTCCAGAAACTATGAGATCTGGTGTGAAGATTATTCAAATTATGAAAACTGAAGTTTCACAATTTGCACTGTCTTGACTAGAGAAATTATTTGTCTAAGTTACATAACATATGGTGGGGAATTTGGTCCTTAATTGCAATATTTACTCATGTAAGAAGTCCATTAAAGTTAGTGAATGCTAGTCAGCATAAGAAACAGAGACAGAATCTAGCCCTTAATTCACACTTTGCACTTGGCTAGTGTATGAAACCAGCCAAAACACAGCTCCAGTCTCATAATTGCAGGCCCTAGAACTGCATATTAATTCTGCAGTGAACTTTAATTCAATATGAGAAAGAACTATGGGCTTTTCATAAATATTCATGCCCATGAAGCTCATGCCCTCAGGTGTTTGTAGGAGACTAGCTACCAAACACAACGTAAATTCACTTATGTCTACCTATTTTAAGGGGGAAATCTACTATATGTTCAGCTCTTCAACTTGGAAAGAAAATTTTTGACATAATTTTCATTGTTCATATAAGATCCAGGCTTCAGGTAGCTTTATCCCGAACTGAAAGATTATTTTCCTCTTTGTGTGTTCACAAATAAAGTGAGAGACAGAAGTTATACCCATCAAACCTAGCAATGGAGCCAAAGATCCAACAACTCCACCCTAATAATGAGCTGTCCTGTAGTCATTTAGACAAGATCTACAGGAGATCTCATTAAATTACAATGTAGAAACTGGCTAAAAAAATTGCAAACATCTATTACTTTATGGTACTCTATGCATCGATTTTCATCATAAGGAAGACTGGAGGAGAGGATAATTCAACAAGCAAGATTGCCTATTTTATAAAGTTTACTAGTCAATCAACTTGGTGAATTTAATAACCACCCAGTCAATCGGTTTATTCATAAACCGATGTGCCTAAGTTGAGAAAACATGGTCTGACGTCCAACGCAAAGCTAGCTAGTGAAGAGATGTCACTTCAAACATCTCTCTACTGCCTCTGCTCTTTGAATGCATCTTTCCCTGCACCTGCCACTTCAGTTGGTGAGGGAGCATGCAAATCTACTCACTTTAGTGTACTGCAGTTTAGACCAAGATTATCACAGAATTCAGCATGCTAGCAAAACAGGACCACTTACTTTCACTTTACTCCTTTTATCCTCATCCAAACTGTTCATGCAACACCACTATTATAGACACTGCTGTGTGTCCATGTCCATACACACTACATGGAAGGCACCTGCACCATTAACCTTTGTTTGTTCTTTTTCAGAGAAAGTCTTGAAAGGTTTAGAGTCGGAGACCAACACCTCAAAGTCCACGCGCTTAGCCAAAGTTTAGCCTCAAAAGCAATTGATTATGTTTGTATTTCTCCTTCCCCTTTCCTTATTTTACTCCCTCTTCCTCCTTCCCCTTCCTCGTATGACTGTTTCAGACGTGGCAAGCATTGCTAGGCTCAGGCCAATTGCTACTTACATTGAGACTGTGCTTCTAAGAGGCATCACCCTCAGGGAGGTGTGGTCACTCCCACATTAAAGCATGAGTTTATGCTAAAATTAATTGTGAGTTCCAAGGCCCACACCCCACATGTGCTACTGCAGATGGAAAAGCAGAAATATTACCCCCGCTTTCCTTCTCCTTCCAGTGCCCACTGAGATCAATAGGAGTGTTTCCATCATCAGCTGCAAAGGGTACCGGATCAGGCTCTCAGCAGAGAGTCCAAAGGTACCAAGCTACACTGTGATGGGCCCTGAACTAGAATAGTATTTCAATAAGGTCCCACGTCTCAGTCACCCCCAAATACCCTGTAACTCTGAACTCAGAACTCAGAATGTATGAAATAGAACAGAAGCACCACAGGCAGAGCCAGCCTGCTAAGCCACCACCAAGTATTTTTCAGCAGAAATACTTTGGATCAGATGAAGCACCCAAATCAAGTTTTCTATTTTTATATTCGGTAAAAAGATTGAGGCTGAGATTCAAACTTCTCTCTTGTTTTTCCCAGATCACACCTTAATTTTGCTGAGCCTGAGCCTACTGTCTGTGACTCCAGTGGAACAGGATCTGGCCCTCAGCTTCTGAGAGGAAGACCCAAGTTTACCAGCTTCCTATAGGGATCTGATCATTGCAAGCCATTTGCTATTACTATATACATTTGTTTCAAGAGCACCATGCTTGCATACATTGAAAAAACATGAAGATTCCCATTGTCCTGAAAGTATTCACTGGAAATTCCCCATTCACAGCCATGAATCAAGCTCATTCCTGCATAAGTGATAAAATTGCTCATTATCAATTGCTCTAACCTTCCATAAAATAATAGTATGTGTGTTTTTAGACATAGTACAAACAGTGGTGCTCTTAGTCACCCTAATGTGCAGTGACAACACCCAAAGCTGCATGGAATCTAAGAGCTGCCATTAGCAAATATGCCAAGAAGAGCTGGGCAAAAATTGGACACACTATTTTTTGGTGAAAGAGTCAGATGTGGTGACGTTCAAACATTTTGCAAATTCACGTCAATTTTGTTGACTTGTTTGGGGTGAAAATGATATATTCTGATCTTGGAATGCCAACTAAAACAAGGTGAAACTTGTTCAAGGAATAGTGAGTTTGCTGGCAAAAAGCATTGTTCAAAACATTAAAACATTCAAGTAGTGCTAGCCAAAAAATAAAACAAAGATTTCAAAAGTATCAACATGAAAATATTTTATTTGAGCCAAATTAAATTGAGTTTATTGAAGCGGGACTATTCAATTTAGTTTGAAATTAATTCTTCCCTCCCTCTCCTCTGGATCAGCCACAGAACAAAAACAAATTATTTGCTTGGCTCTAGTCAAAATCATCGTGGTTGATTTTTTTGATTCAGAATGGCTTTCAAAATTTTCTTCCATTTCATTTTTAGAAAGTCCAAAATACGTAATAGCTGAACTCTTTAAAAAAGGTTTCAGTCAACCCATACTAGTTTTTTAACTTTTCAGTTCTTCCAAAATTGTGAGAAATTTTATTATAAGCTCAGCTCAAACTGTAAGGGTATGTCTATGCTGCAAAATGTTGTCGACTAAACTAATGTTGGTACATAAAAATTGACAAAAAAGCAAAGTAAGCAAGGCACATTCACACTTAAGAACATAAGAACGGCCGTACTGGGTCAGACCAAAGGTCCATCTAGCCCAGTATCCTGTCTGCCGACAGTGGCCAGCACCAGGTGCCCCAGAGAGGGTGGACCGAAGACAATGATCAAGCGATTTGTCTCCTGCCATTCCTCTCCAGCCTCTGACAAACAGAGGCCAAGGACACCATTCTATCCCCTGGCTAATAGCCTTTATGGACCTAATCTCCATGAAATTATCTAGCTTCTCTTTAAACTCTATTATAGTTCTAGCCTTCACAGCCTCCTCTGGCAAGGAGTTCCACAGGTTGACTACACGCTGTGTGAAGAAGAACTTTCTTTTATTAGTTTTAAATCTGCTCCCCATTAACTTCATTTGTTGTCCTCTAGTTCTTCTATTTAGGGAACTAATAAACTTGCTGCCTCTGTCATCTCCAGCATGAGAAATGCACTCTCAGTATGTATCTCATATTGCCTGGTGACACCTTTTGTTGGGTTAATGCAGAAATGAGCATGATTCACCTTGGGGCTATGCAAAATGTCCCATCAGGCACCGCTTAGTTTTCCAACCCTTTCTCCCCCCACCCCCCCCGCCCTGCCCCAATGGTTTCTGACTTCCTTTTGGGCCATTTTTCCAAGTGCCATTCTTCGCTATGCACTACAGCCTCTTCAGTGAGAAAAGATGGATTCTGCACTTTTCTCCTGTGTTCTATGAAGTGTCGTCAGGATAGCATGCATGGCAGTGCAGTTAATTTTGAAGTTATTGACAGAGGAAGACTTGCAGGCACGCAAGATGCTGTGTGATATGGCCAGCAGCAACTTCTCATACTAGACCAGGAAAGTTGGCTTAAGGTATGTAACTCCAAGCTATGCAGCTGTGGCAGCATCCACACAGTGGGAGGCCAATGGGAGCAAATTCTCCCATTAGCTTCCCTTACTCCTTGCAGAAGGAGGAATACCAGACACCAGCAGGGGCTGCCTTCAGCATCTGACAATAAAGGAAGGGGAAAAGAAAAATGTTCTTCGTAGGCATGGAAGATTTTGGTGCTGAAACGAGGCATTTTTTGTGATAAAAATTGTGTTGCAGTGTGTACACTCCCACTGTTTTATCACTAAATGGCAGGTTTTGATGACAAAAACTTGGTAATGTAGACAAAGCCTGGTTCCTGCCAGGAGAAGAATGGCTTGAGGTAGAAGGGGGTTGTTCTGGCCCTTCCCCAACATGGGGGGAGGGTTGGTCACACGTCTGGTACCCTCCCTCCCATGACTCCTACTCCTGCTACTAGCTATGGGAAGGAGCATGGACGATACCCTTTTCAGTGCTATATCGGGGGTCCTCATTACAAAAGAAAACTGAGTTTTCTTATGCAAATCCTGCACACAGGTGTAGTACAGATTTCAGACAATGACTGCTTTCCCAACGATTTTTTCCTGACGTTTGCTTCAATACATGAAGCCTCTGTTGCATAAACCACCAAGCTAACCTTTCAGCTTAACATAACAGTCTAAAAAAGAAAAATCAAAGCCCAGTGACATGCATATGTGCACACCCACAAACAAATTTCTGTGTACCGTGTATTTCACCCTGTTCTGCACCTCCAGAGGTTCCCTACTGTAGTCCTTTTGACTTGTGGGAACAAGATTTTCCATTCCTTTCAGGGGTTTTGCTTCTGTTTTCTCCCTCCATTTTTACTCGTTTCTATGTGTATTGTCTTCCTACACTTCCCACTTCGGATTCCTCCCATTATCTCATCCCCCTCCAGCATCTTCTCATTGCAAAGTATTTTTGTTGATATAAGCAAAATACCATCACCTCAGGTGTAGGGGTGAAAGTAATCTAAAAGTCTTACCAAGCCTGACACTGGGCTGGTGGAAGAGATGGGGCCTCAGCAGAAGAGGTGGAGCTGGGGGCATCCTCTCCCACAGTGAGCCTCTCAGGACTGCATGGCACGTGCCGTCTTGGGCTCTGGCAGATGCTGCAGTAGTAACAGGGACCCTGTCAAACCCTTTCAAATTGCCCTTTTAATTGCTGCTACTTTCCCACTGTCACTGGTCCTGGGCCTCCCCATCAGCAGCCCTAGTGGTAGGGTCATAGAATCATAGAATACTAAAACTGGAAGGGACCTCAAGAGGTCATCGAGTCCAATCCCTTGCCTTTACAGCAGGACCAAGCACTGTCTAGACCAGGGGTGGACAAAAGGGCCTCTGCTGGCTGGATTTGACCCACCAAGCGGATTGATCTGGCCTGTGGTGGCCCTGCCGCTCCCCCGCCCCCAGGCCAATTAGGGTCTGGGGCAGAAGGAAGCACACAAAGTTTCCTCTGCCCTGCCAAGAGCATGTGGCACTTCTAAGCAACTCATGCTCCTTGCAGGGGGGAGGAAACTTCGCATTCCCCTCTTACACTTCCCCATGCCAATCAGAGCCTGGGGGCAGGAGAAGAGTGCAAAGTTTCCTCCACCCTGTCCCCTCCCTGCAAGGAACACATGGCATCATGTGCTCCTCACAGGGTGGGAGGAGACTTTGCGTGCTCCCCTGTACCCAAGCCCTGTTTGGCCTGGAGGCAGAAGGGGGAGCACATGAAGTCTCCTCCCATCCAAAATTTCTGAAGTGGCCCTCGGCAAAAAATTATTGCTTACCCCATGTCTAGATCATCCCTGAGAGGTGTCTGTCTAACCTGCTCTTAAATATCTCTATCTTTCTTGAAATGTGGTACCCAGAACTGCACACAATGCTCCAACTGAGGCCTAATCAGCACAGAGTAGAGCGAAAGAATGACTTCTCATGTCTTGCTCACAACACTCCTGTTAATGCATCCCAGAATCATGTTTGCTTTTTTTGCAATAATGTCACACTGTTGACTCATGTTTACTTGTCGTCTTCTATGACCCCTAAATCCCTTTCAACAGTACTCCTTCCTATACAGTCACCTCCCATTCTGTATGTATGAAACTGATTGTTCCTTCCTAAGTGCATTTGCATTTGTCCTTATTAAACTTCATCGTGTTTACCTCAGACTATATCTCTAGTTTGTCCAGATCATTTTGAATTTTGACCTATCTTCCAAAGCACTTGCAACCCCTCCCAGCTTGGTATCATCTGCAAACTTAATAATTGTACTCTCTATGCCATCATCTAAATCACTGAGGAAGACATTGTAAAAACCGTCCCCAAAACAAATCCCCGCGCAACTCCACTTGATATACCCTCCAGCATGATTATGAATCATTAATAACTACCCTCTGAGAATGGTTAACCAGCCAGTTATGCACCCACCTTATAGTTGTCCATCTGGGTTGTATTTCCCTAGTTTATTGATAAGAAGGTCATGCGAGGCAATTTAAATGCCTTACTAAAGTCTAGGTATACCATGTCCACTGCTTCTTCCTTATCCAAAGACTTGTTATCCTATCCTATCAGATTGGTTTGACATGATTTGTCTGTCCACAGCAGCGCTTTAACATTGGCTATGTTTGGGCCTGTACCGGCAGCCACTTCTCACCTCTGGAGGTATCTAATCCCAGAAAAGAAATTTTGAAAGTGGAGATACTAAAAAGCATTATTGACTGACAAACACAGATTAGTCAAAAAGTTCACCCACCTTCAAACCCTGAAAGAATCTTGAACATTGCTTGTAACTTGCAGTACCTATTCTTTTCTTTCCTTAGTGTCCATCAGCAGTTTGAATTGAAGAGGCTCTGCATATTTTGTTGTTTCAAGTTTTGAGGACTAGTTACATGACAGAGCCCTAAAAGAAGAAAACGATGCCCTCCAAAATGCCCTTGTACTTCAATTGTAAGCTCTGTACACAGTGCAGCAGGTTTGCAAACAAGATTGTTACCCTAAAACCCCCCATCCATTAACACTAATCAAATATTAGATAATGTGATTGATTTGACTAGATTTGTTGAATAATTTATTCAGCAAGTACTTTTCCCTCTATGCCTACATGACAAGGTTGAGGGGGAAAGAGTTTGTGAATGTATACACATGAAATATTATGAAATGTATTGGTTGATTTTTTTTCCTGTTTGTCGAGCTCTACTGTTCCTCAATATCACATTCAAAAGGATATTAAAATGTGTCAGACCATCTTTCTTCCTGAGTAAGGCAGCAGGTAGTTTTATGTACTCTGAAGCAGTGACATAAAAAGGTTTTCATTTCAAGAGGCAAAACTTACTCTCCTCGGAGTATTACCAGCAAATCTCAAGATATCTTACGTCTTTCACATAGGATGGAACAGACAATTGAAAGGATGGAAATTGAGAGGAAAGGATGCGTAGCTGGCTCAAAGGGGGAAAAAAGAGTCAGTCTACGTGCAAACCTCTCCATTTATACCTTCTCTTTAGTTCCGGGCACCATATTATTGTGCTACATCTGTTTAAAACAAGAACTCCATTTATTTGCAGGTGCATGAAGTTCAACCAGAACAAATCTTTCAAACTGAAGCTAAAATATTTTCAGTATGATGAATGTTACATTAGGGCCTGCTTGTAAATTAAAAGAATAAAATGTGATGTACTGCAGAGAAGATGTATATTTTCCCTGCTAAGTTCTACCATCTATAAATCATTGCCATTGGGCTTCCTTTTTAATTTGAATTCAGAAGAGATTGTGTATTTCTTTGTGTTTTTAAATAAAAATGATTAAAGGATGTAAATGTAGATGTTTGTTCAGGAAGAGATATGCCGATCTGAGACTTCATCAGTTAAAATCAAAGGAAAATATATTTAAAAGCAAAGGAGAACAAATTAGTTTAGATTCTTGTTAACTCAAATAGTATCCAACTATTGAAGATACGTTTTGTATTATAGATAGCACCTAAATTCTGCCGCAGACTAAGCGACTATCCCCTTATGAATGGCCAAGTGTTGGTAGTAGTACATAGGGGAAGAAGAGGACTGAATTCTGGATTAGGAACTCTCCACTATCTGCACTAGCACAGATTCAGAACTCTGATGTCAGTCAGTTTAAAAATGACCTCTATGGTGTCTAGTAGATTGGGTGTTTATGGGGAACACCTGGGAATAGGACCCAGGACAACTGACCAGCAAACTGGGCTTCTGTGTCCTCTCCCACCTCTTTTTTTTTTTTTTTTTTTTGGTCTGTTTGGGATCCAAACTGACTGAAAATGTGTTTACAGGACTTAGCACACATGAGCTCTCTCATCTCATTTGGGGCCACTAAATGCAACTGCGTCACAAATGTAACTATGCTTCCCACCCACTCACCAGAAGAGGACTACAGAAAGATGAGAAATAGTCACTGCTTAGCTTCTTTGGACACTTCACAGCAGGGAGAAGGTGGGAGAAGGTAAGTGAGTCTCTGCTGGTTTTCTCCACCTCCTGCCCAGAAAGATAAGCAGAGAAATGTCCACAGTTTTACCACCAACCCATTCCAAGTCAGTCTCATGGAGAGTGAGTGATGGCCAGCAGTTACTTCCCCTACCACTCACTTGCCCATTCAGTACAGTCAGAGAAGCAGAGAGGGATGCTGGAGAAGAGACACAGATGGGTTTTAGAAGAGGTTTTATTGTTGGACCTGAGAGGAAGAGGGGAAAGGATCTGGTGCTGTAGCTCACACTGCAAGCTGAATGTGCAACACCTGTGGAGAAGAAGAAGAAATCCCTGCAGGAGATCACGTTAGTAACAGTTGGGAGTTCACTGAATTTCATCCCCAACTACCCACAAGTGGGGTTCAGGTCAATTTCATCCCATCTGAGGGCTCCTAAACTGCAAAACCAGACTGACAGCTTTCTGCCACTGCCGTGCACATTGCTCCTATTCTAGCCTTGATTGTAATTCCTTCCCCCACCCTCACATTTCAAGCCACCTATTCTCCCAGCTTTGTAGATTTGCGAGTATTGCCAGAGCATCTTCTGAAGATGCTGGCTGACATGGGAGTTATCCAGCAGAGGCTACATCAGCATGCAAGATCACACAGCAGCCTAAGACTTAGTCTACGCGTGGCAGCCCTTTAAAGAGACAGTCCAGTCACAGCACCAGCACTGGGAGAGAGCTCTCTGAGTGCTTTAGGCAAACCACCTCCATGCATGGCGTGACTGGGAAGTTACTGCACTGAAATTGGCTGTGCTTGGAGATATGTGTACTTTTTCTCACCGCTAAAGGAGAAAGCTTCAATGCAGTAACTTGCCAGAGTAGACAAAACCTCAGTGTTTAGTCAGGACAGACTTTTCCTGACACCTAAATTTATATGGGCCCTAATTCCTTACTTCAGAACCTGACACGGTTTCCATCTTGATTTAATTCACTGTTTAGTAGCTTCTCAGCCAAAGTGATACTTCCCTCAGCCTAGGAAATGAAAGCTTGAATATAAATACTGAAGCCTACTCCAACATGGAGAGTTAATTCTAATGTGTCTTATTCTGGGTCAGATCCTTCTCCCGTTGAATGGGAATTGTGTATACACAAATCAAAGTGCCACTTTAATATGTAATGCAGTGTCCAGCATGGTGGCAACACTGAAGTCACTTGATTTCTTTAAAGCATTAATTTAAAGTCAAGTTGAGGCTTTGTAAAGCAATTTGAAAGTTTGTACTATTGCAACTTTAATCTAAAGTTTATAATAAGCTACATTGTAAGTAGTTATTTTTAACTACTGAAGCTTAGATTTTTTTTTGTCATTTGCAGTTTTGCAACATTCAAACAAAATACCAAAAAGTTAAGGCTCTGATCGTGCAAATGATAAAGCAGGAATACAACAATACACATAAATAGGTTCCATTGACTTCAGTAGCTCTATGGAAGTACTTAAAGTTAAGCATGTGTATGAATAGTGTTTTTATTAATGTTACTTAGTGTCGAATTCTTTGTCAATTCTAAACAAAATTATTTCAAAGTTAAGAGTAAACTTTAGATACACTAACAAATATTTTGTTAATACCACACACCCTAAAGTTTTCAAAAATAGGAGTCTAAGCCCATATATAGATGCTGAATCATCAGCTTTTCAAAGGCGACTATGGGACTTTGGAGCAGAAGTCCATTGATGACAAGCCCTAATGGAGGTTTAAAGCATTTTACATTTCTACGCCTGGCAATCATTCAATACATCAGAAAGTAGCTTTGGTTACAAGTATAGCACAGGTGCTTTGTGTGTCAGTTTTGAGTTTGAGTTGGTGCTTGTGCTGACGGTTACAATATTAGTGAGGCTCTGGACTTGTCTTTCCCACACAGGAGCCTATTAAGTAGAAAAATTACATAGAAAACAATATATAAATATCAGAAATTCTGCTAATTAGAGAATTAAAAACAAATAGAAAACATCCACTTAAATTGTTGATATCTCTAAAGTAGGAAGAAAATTTATGTTTGTTTAAAAAATAAAATATTTTCATATTTAACTAATGACTGCCATGTACCCTGATTTCCAGAGAATATCCCACAAATTCCTGGACATGGATATTGAGTCAGCTGAAGCAGAGACCTCCCAAGTCCAAGGTTCCATCCCATGCTTTACACTGGATCCAGGACACAGTTTACTTTCCACTGAATCAGAATCTATTCAACACAGTTATGATCAATGACATATGTATTTGTGCATTTTTACATGAAGCCTTCGGTTTTAGGGAACCTTGAGCCAAAAGGCGATAATAAGCTGCTTAGATAATTATATTTTTATCAGTTGCCCTAAAGTAGGTTGTTTTGTTTGGCATTTCCTGTCTGACTGGGTCTCGCCAACAATTGGACTTTTGTTTATTTGCATTTTAAGTGTTTACTTTTGCTGCAGTTGTAATAAAAGCCAATGTCCTGGCAACAGGCAATTTGCAGGAAACAATGGAAGGCAGGAAAACATCTCATAACACTGTCCATCAAACTCAGCTTGTAACATTTCTCTTGGGACAGTGGCGAAGTAACATCCAAAAAGAACAGTCTCCTAATTTTTATTTAATTACATTTATGGTACTTAAATTAACACAAAACTTTATACAGTGCTCAATGGGCACTTCTTGCAAGGGAATTCCTTGTTCTAAACAATTCAGCACAAGCAGCAACCATGCACTTATCTTCTGAACACTGCTCCCTCACTGTGTCTATGCTCCCAAATATGCAAAATGAATGCAATGAGTTCTGAAAAGCTCTGTATTTTTGGAGAAAGAGGAATTCTGCATGCTTTGCAAATTCAAAACTCCCTTGGAAGTCACTGGGAATGCAAAGTTGAACTGGACGTTAGGACCAACTCCCAAAATGGCTATCAGAAAATAAAAGTGATGCAGTTTGACAGTAGATTTTATTTGTAGTTGTGCTTAATCATGTAACATAAAGGAATGTGTCTTTGTAAATAAAGCCATAATAGAAGGTTGGTTTTTTTAAAAGGATTAGAGTACAAAACTGAATAGTTTCCAGCAAGAAGAGATTCTGGATCTTTTAGGAAGGATTAGACAAGTTCTAAAATGTTACTAAAATAAATTGTTTCTCCTACAACGTACACTAATATCTTTGTGGATTATGAATGCGATGATAGAGGTTATAAATACGTCCAGGCGAGTTTGAGACATAATTCTTGTATGAAATGAAAGAAAGTTCTATAGTCAGCAATATCATTTTTAAAATCCACAATTTAATAATTAAAATTGTGAACAAAGTACATACATAAAAATCCACCTTTTTAAAGTTTCACTTACATCCCATTTTAGATCTATATATAGTACCACCATTACAAGAAGCAAGAACAGTGTTCCTAGCTTTCCACATCAGTTTTCTATAGAAGATTTTTTTACATCATAAAAAAGCAAAAGCAATACTAGACTCCAGTGCCACCAAAGAGTGTGTGTATCTCATGGGGCAGTGGGGATGGGAGGGGAAGGGGTTCCAAACCATAGCTTTGTTTAAATACAGTTTGCTATCCAGTGTGGTATTTCTCACTTGGCTAAAATGTCTTTTTTAAACTCTCTTGAAAGACATTTTCCCCCGTCTATATCAAAAGTCTAATGTGTTTAAGCTGAGTTTGTCAGAAATAATTGTAAACTTTGTTTAAACCTGTGTCAATGACCTTCACTCTGAAGTACAATAAGCTTGAAGGAGCAGTTTCTGACATGTAAAGCTGGAAGTGAGCTATGCTGGTCACTAGCGGAAAATAATGTTTTCTCCATACTTCAAGCATAGAAGAACCAAGGTCTTAGAACCCAATCAAAGGCTCACTGGAGTTAATGCACATCTTCCCATTAACTTCATTAGGGTTTCTTTATGGTGGTATGTAAGTGTTGATTTATAACAAAGGTATCTTCTGATAAGGATGGGAGATAAGAGTCTGAACAAAGAGCCTTGAGGAGATTGGGGGCACAAGAAGTACTACACCCATGGGGCACTTCACAGACTAACGTCAAAGCAAGGCAAAATGAAATGTTCCGAGTCTGTTCAAACATACAATCCAGAAACTTTTCTATTTAGTTCAGTGGAAAGTTTTGATATTTCCAGGTTTTGGCCCAATTTGGAAGGTAAAATTGACTTATCAACCAGCTCTTTTCTCTTTCTAGATTCCTATGGAGCAAGACATTTTGTCTTTACCAAGTCACTTTGGCCTACAAGTGACCAGAATGGCTTCAGACATTTCCTATTAGTGCTTAGAGTCAGAATTTTCATCTATTCTAATTTGTCATTTATGTTCACAAGTCCTCAATTTGTACGGCTCTGGATAGACGAACAAGTGTAGATGAAAAAATAAAAACAGAACAAGTCCACATTTCTGATGTGAACTTCTCAGCTTTATTTAAGATTTATGTTTTTCTTCCCAATCTGTGCCCTTCCTGCTGTTTCAAGGTACCCTTGTCTCTGGGAGCCAATCTTCTGGTGGAGAGAGAGGAAGGCAGCCTGTTCCCCATTGTTCCCAGAGGCAGGAACTCTTTGAAGTAGATAGGAGGACACTTAGGCATCATTCTTCCAAAGCTGAGCATCCTTTCCCACCCCACATCTAAGAAAGAAAGAGAATAGTTTGTAGCCTTTCCACAGGTCCCTACTGTAGACTTGTCAGCTTAATGTCATTCATGGAGTTCCCCCCACAAGGACTTTTGGAACAAGATTCTGAAACACCAAAGCTCACAGGAGCCCATGAGATTAACTGTTCTTGAAGGCAAGGAGCAATGTTAAACCCAACTCTGCCCCTGCACTTGAGCAATTGGAGTGCTAGCAAGCGAGTGTTCTAAGAACACTCCCAGAAAAACTGACATCAGCTATGGTCCAGTCTGAAATCAAACTCCTCACCCAATCAGGATGCCCATTTAAACAATTTCACAGACTTCAAGCAGATGCAAGAAAAATTGCTTCTGTTGCAAATTACATTAATGCTATGACCATTTTGGGACCAAGAGCTCACATACAAGCAGAAGCTGCACAGCTATCAATGTCATTACTGAAACACAGATCAGAGAACATATGCACTTTATAGTAAACCATGGTTTCTATATTTATCAAGTCTGTTTCTTTTATCCTATAATTTTCATACCTAGAAAAGACAGATGCATAAATAATGGGTACCTCTAACTCTGAGGAAGGAAATCTGCTCACATCCATAAAAAGAATCAAATTAACCTCTGAGCAGAGACTCACCACTTAGGCTATGTCTACACTACAAAGAAAAACTGGAAAAAGATACACAAATTGCAAACCACAATTTGCATATCTTTTTTTGCTTTTCTTCCGAAAGAGGCTTTTTCAACATTTGGCTCATCTATACAGGGCCAAATGTCAGAAAAAAACCCATCTTTTGGAACATCCCTTCTTCTGCATAAAACAAGGTTTACAGGGATGCCAAAAAAATGCGTCTGCTTTTCCAAAACAATTTTTAGAAAAGTAGATGTGTTTCATGGAGGCGGCAGAGATTTTCTGGGATACCTCCAGTATCCCGGAAAAGTTCTGTAGTCTAGACATACCCTTAGTCTCACAAAATGGAGACTAAGGAGTGTCTCAGGCTCACGCTGGCCTTACAGGGCTGGTGTCGCCCTGTAATACTGACCTATATTCTCCTGAATCAAAAGGAATCATCAGGGCATCCTCCTCTTCCAAATTCAGCCGGAGGGCAACCTGAAGCACAGACAATTAGAGCAATTTTGCATTAGAGTTGATAGACCCACAAATAACACCGGAAGGATCTATCTTAAGAATTATGGAACTGTGCCCCATGTGAGATGCAAAGTCATTTACCAATAACCCAGATCCCAATATAGATAATCATTTCCTGCAGTCCCTGACAATACATTTCCATTTTCACTGCTGTCCTTTCATTTCCAAAGAAACTACTCAATTTCCCAGAGATAAAGTGTGTGTTTCACAGTAGGAGTCTTCTCCCCTTCCCCTCCCCACCCCTTTTTAGAAGGGTTGCATTGTTTTAGGTCCTTTATTCCAAGGTTGAGTTTTATATAATAGGATCTATAGAAACTGTGACGGAACTAAGACACACTGTATAGCCAATTCTTATTGAGTTGATTTACTACCTCACAAAGCCATTTAGAATCATCCAAAAAGCCTTGGATAGCTTTAGTATCAGAATTTCTCTCCAAGGTCTGCTTTGGTACCAATGTTTGATTAAATTAAAACCTAATTAGAGTCTAAAATGAATGATGCCTATCTTTTCTGCAGTGGACAGACCTATTTGCATTCCATAAAAGATCATTCAGATGGCAGCGTGCCATTCTATTAAATTTAATTCAGGAAGGTCCCAATGAAATTTGTCTCCTTCCCTTGCCCCACATAGACTCTATTTGTCTAGTGCATCAGGTGCCCATGTTCTAAAGGATTAGACAGATTCCATTACCTGAGGGAGATAATGCATGCAATGTAATGAGAAGCAGCCAGTCCAGTGAACCATTCATTTTCCTTGCTTTGTCCCCAAATTCACTGACATTGATTACAAAGCTTTTTGGCTCTGGGCCTTTGTTTTGGGATGTTAGGGGCATCATTCAGTGCCCAGAAATCCTTCATTACCCATCTTTCCCCTCAGGTGTTCTTCACTTGTTTCCAGGTATTTTGTTCACAGGAAACTCACTAAAGCATGGCAGGTTTTGTATCTACCAGTGAATTTTAATTAATTATCCCTGTCCAAAGACAGCTGACTCAAAGGTCTCATTGTAACCAAAGCAATTATTGAGCTTTATCTGAGAACAGTGGGATGTCATTCTTCTATTGGAAGTGCATTTCAGATCAGCTGCCCTGTTTTCAGTCAGTGACCCTTGTTGTCTCATGGCATTGATACAGAGAAGGAGAGATCACCTGTGATATGAACAGCAGTATTGTTGCCTGCCATGCATTTTTTAATTGAGGCAATTCTAAATTAGAAGAGGGGGGAGTTGACTTAGCAATTACAATCTGCAGGGATGAAACAAACAGGGACAGGCAGGGCCTCCATGACTCCTGAACAGATGCCAAAGGAAACACATGCAGAAAAATAAAGGCTGAGTTATTTTTAAAGTGTCAGAAATTATGTTTTCCATTAAAAAAATAAACTTATTTGCTTAATGTTTCCCCCAAACAGACTTATAATATGATCACTTACCCAGTGATCATCTCTAACTCATTTTCCCCTTACAGGTTGACATCCAACTTCTCAGCAGATGAGTGGTCTGAGACATTGGGAAGCTGACCCTTCAACCAGGATTATAAGTTGTCTCCTTCTAAGGAAGCCAAAGGTCCAAAACAAAACACATCCCTTATCTTTCCCAGAGCACAGATAGTAATTTGTCCTCGATGGTTCTCCTTCCTTTACATTTGCTGCAGAATGAAACACTCACCTCCTTTTTATTGGAGGGATCTCTCCCCACAACTTTATGACACTATGCGTTTACCTTCTTTTTCACTCTCTGGCCCAGAAACCCTAAAACACGGCAACTGTCTGTCCTATACCTAAGACGACTCTGCTTCACAGAGCCCAGGAGTGCTCCCTATTACTGCCTTCCCTCTTTCTCTGAATTTTCACCCTTCTCCAAGCATCACCAAGTAGCCTTACACTGTTTTCCCTCCCTAAAGTTCCTTCCTTATCACCTACCTTCAGGATCCTTCACAAGCTCTTTTCACAACAACACTGCTGCCTTCCCAGATCTCTTAATGATTCCTCCCTCCCCTTCAAGCCATGTTTTGTACTGGATCACCCAAGACTGACCAATTAATTTGACTTATAGGGCCCTGCTGCCACATCACATGACCCTCAGTGTCACGTGGACCGTGCCACACAGGTGAAGACTATGGGCTCCAGCCACTGCTGGTGGCAGTAGGAGCCTCAGGCCCTTTTAAATCGCCAGACTCTGAGAAACTGCCCCTTTTGCCCACCACACCCCCTGTCAACAGCCCTGACTAGGTGCTGGGGGTGAAGCAATTTTTTTACATTCATAATTGATACAGCAACCTCAGAGGTACCAAGGCTATGAACTGCCAGGCTTAGTGGTACCAGGCTCAGCCCCGGAAAGCCACATCACAAATTAACCTCTGAGCTCCAGCCGTCCTTCACTTAGAGCCTCCCTCAGAGTCTCCCTCTCACTAACATACCTTATCCTACATTTAAACACGATGGTGGGTTGTGATGCTAAGGTTGTGGTGGCAAATGGTTAAACGGGGTGAGGAATCTTTTTTGGGGTCAGGAACGGCTGACCCACAGAAAAATCAGTCAGGGGCCACACACAAGTGTGAAGTAAAAACAAAAAAGAAATCCAACCCTCACTAACGTGGCCCCAGTGGGCACAGGGTGTGCCGGGGGTGGGAGGGAGGGGAGAGGCACAGCCTAAGATTTTATGTGCTCTAGCCCGGCAGTGGGGGCAGCAAGAGGTCTGGGGCACCAGCGTGGGCTCCCCAATGCTGGAGGGGGAGCCCTGAGCCTCAGGGGCCAGATCCAGGCAAGCCAGGGACCATGTTCTAGGCCATCCTAAAATCATTAACAAAAAAGTCCATCTTTATACCACAACACAGAATTGTTTTTTCCATGCTAGATAGATAGATACTCAGAGATCTAGCATCCACACTGCATGCATGAATGAAGGAATGAACAAGGACCCAATTCTTCTTTCCTAGTGGTGTAAATCAGGATAAAATCCACTGGCATTAAAGAAGTGACAATGGTGTAATATCAGGGCGAGAGGAGACTCGGGCTCTTACCGTACGCAATTCACAGGTGTTTTCCCATTCCAGGAGTTCCACACCTTGTGGGTCTCTAATAGAAAACCGACCCACATGGTTGCCAAATATTCTAAATAAGAATAGCAAGCTCAATTGGATCCTCAGCTTGTGTAAGTGGCCTGGCTCCTCTGAAGTCTGCAAAGATATGAGACAGGAAAGAGGCAGCTGTAGTTTGGTAAAAGCTAAACCATGGGTGGCTCAGCCCTGCGTTCCATTTGGTCTGTCCCAACGCCAAACAGGGCAGTGTTGGTGGCTGGATAAAAGTGTCTGGCTTTAGCACAGCTGCAAATTACTGTTTTACAACCTTAATAAAACCAAACCAAACTCCACATGGCTTAGAGATTTATCTTGCATTCAATACTAAGATAGCCCCCATTACCTCCATAGTGTCCGAACACCTCTTTCGTCTATTTAGCCTCACAGCACCCTGTGAGATAGGGAAGTGCATTGCCCCATTATACAGATTAGAAGTGAAGCAAAAAGAGGCTACATGACTTGCCCAATGTCACACAAGAAGTGGCATCTGGGTCTCCCAAGTCACCAGGCTATCCTCCTGTATTAGTTACTCTAGCTTTCAGCTGGCTTTACACCACCAGAGCTGCCCCTTGGATTATATTAAAAGTGTTTGTGTGTTAGTCCCCCTTCCCCACCTTGCATAGCTGTCAATTTTTACTGCAGAGAGCTTGACCATCTGGTGCAGCAGTTGGACTCCTCACCTTGTGTCGATTGTTGCTGGCTCTGACCTCCCTGAGGAAGCAGGGAGAGGATGCATCAGGAGTCTTGCACATCATGCAACAACATCTGCCGCCTACCTGCAGTTTTGGATGTGTGCCTTCTCAGCTGCGGTGCAGGAATGCATGACAGGGCTCGTGAATGTTTGACCAACACACAAGATGGGAGGCCCTTAGCATTCCTGCTCCCCTTGTATCTCCTCTTCAGAGGCTCTGGAGCTCACCTTGGGACAAATAGGCCCTGGATTCCTTTTGCACCTTCCCTGCAAGAGCCATTGCGGGGCTGTTGCTGGAAGCAGATTCTCCAGAGTGAACACTCTTTCTCACAATGTTGCCCCAGGTCCAGGCTCAGTTCATATGGCTGGGCTGTCCTAGGAAGGTACATGTGGCCTGCAGTTGGCTGCCCTGGCATGTCAGTCATGCTCATTGTCCCATCCTCATAGCACGTTCAAAAGTCAGATGCATACACTAGGGCTACGTCTACACTGGCCCCTTTTCCGGAAGGGGCATGTAAATTTCACCAGTCGTCGTAGGGAAATCCGCGGGGGATTTAAATATCCCCCGCGGCATTTAAATAAAAATGTCCGTCGCTTTTTTCCGGCTTTTAAAAAAGCCGGAAAAGAGCGTCTAGACTGGCCCCGATCCTCCGGAAAAAGTGCCCTTTTCCGGAGGGTCTTATTCCTATTTCAAAGTAGGAATAAGACCCTCCGGAAAAGGGCACTTTTTCCGGAGGATCGGGGCCAGTCTAGACGCTCTTTTCCGGCTTTTTTAAAAGCCGGAAAAAAGCGGCGGACATTTTTATTTAAATGCCGCGGGGGATATTTAAATCCCCCGCGGATTTCCCTACGACGACTGGTGAAATTTACATGCCCCTTCCGGAAAAGGGGCCAGTGTAGACGTAGCCTAGCAGGCGTTTAGAACCCTTCTTCTCAGAGGGTATGTCTATGTTGCATTCCTCTTTTGAGAGAGGAATGCAAATGCAGACAAATGAAATTGCAAACGAAACGCAGATTTGAATTTCCCGTGCTATATTTGCATAATCGAATCCGTCCACTATTTTGAAATACCCTATTTCGAAAAAAGAAACGATATCTAGACGTAGTTATTTTGAAAGAAAGCCCTTCTTTCAAAATAACCCTTAAACCTCATTTTATAAGGAGCAAGGGTTGTTTCAAAAGAAGGGTTTTCTTTTAAAATAACCGCGTCAAGACAGTGTTTCTTTTTTCAAAATAGGGTATTTCGAAATAGCGGCTGGACGCTATTATGCAAATGAATCACGGGAAATTCAATTCCGCGCTTCATTTTCAATTTCATTCATCTGCATTTGCATTCGTCTCTTGAAAGGGGAATGCAATGTAAAGATACGTTTACACTGGTAGGAAACTCAGCCCTGAATTCCTCAACCACCTCACCATTCTACAGCAGCTGAAAAGAGATTAGGTTGTTGCTGGTATTAATATGAATACAGCCTTCACAAACTGGCAAACATTTTTCCTCCAGCTTGGTTAATATAGAGGGAACACTGCATTTTTGAACAGTTTTAATCATGGATATATTAAGTGAAGGAATTATATTCATCTCATTAAAAATAATTTGACAGGAAACTCAGAGGATTTGCTTCCACAAAACTGAGCCACAATTGAACTAGTAAATTGAGTTGTCTTTCCTTTTGCCATTCAATATAATCCCTGGTATACCATGGAGACATTTACAGTACTGTACATACTAGTCCACTTACTGTTTGGCAGAGGGAATGGGGAAGAGGTTATCTTTCAGTCATCACTTAGGCATGCCCCACACTGTAGTCAATGGAATTTTTGCATGATTAAGGACTGCTGAAACTGCCTTTTAAATATAGGTGTCCTGTAGTTAAAATTAGCAAGAGAATTCAATGTACAAGTACATTTCAAGGTAGGGTGAAGGTTCAAGCACCCAGGACTCATGCAGGTGAAGTGTGTAGAAACTGAAAAGGAAATGGAAGGGGAATCAACACACTCAAAATAGAATCAGAGTTTCAATGCCCATCCAAACCTCTGCATTATTTACATAGAATGTTAAAACCATGTAATCCCTGCGGTGGAAAAATGTTGCCTGCATAATCCCCACAGATAACAAATATGGGTCTTTGGTGCTGTAATGAACTTCTGGGGCTATGTAAAACCTGCAAAGGATATCACTGCTATTACTGTGGATAATTATTTATTAAAACATTATCTAGTCAGGATGATCAGTTGGCATTTACTTCAAATAAAGTAACTCATATTAAAGCTAAAGAATTCAGTTTTACAGGCTATTTATTTTGTCTGTGAGTCCCTCTGACATAATTTGGAGTTCTATTGATATTCAAAAATAAGTGTTTTGTTAAATCTCAATTAACTGTGCATTTGGACACTTTAATAGCTTTATTATGTATTGGTTGTTATATGAATCATATTTCTGAATGGATTTTTTTAATTAAGTGGTTGTTTGCAGCTGGATCTTTTTAAAATGGAATTTTAGTATCGCCTGTGCTTCATTAATCAAGAAGTTTTGAAAATGTTCAGAGTGAAGAAAAGGGCCAAATTCTGCTCTTATACTGATGTAAATATGAAGTAACTTAAATGAGGTAACCTTTGATTTATACCAGTATAGGAAAGGGCAGAATCTGACAAAAGTTTGCTTCTCTCCTTTTAAATGCAAGATTATGAACAGGCCTTTCCAGGGCCGACCCAAAACATTTTGGCACCTGAGATGGGGAGCTCAAATGATGCCCCCTAGCTTGGGCCAAAACTTTGAAAGGTCTCAATTCTCAATTAAGGAGGAGGGAGAAAACTTGTTCATCTTGGCCTCTGAGGATAGAACAAGAAGCAATGGGCTTAAACTGCAGCAAAGGAGGTTTAGGTTGGACATTAGGAAAAAGTTCCTAACTGTCAGGGTGGTCAAACACTGGAATAAATTGCCCAGGGAGGTTGTGGAATCCCCATCTCTGGAGATATTTAAGAGTAGGTTAGATAAATGTCTATCAGGGATGGTCTAGACAGTATTTGGTCCTGCCATGAGGGCAGGGGACTGGACTCAATGACCTCTCGAGGTCCCTTCCAGGTCTAGTATTCTATGATTCTATGGGTCCTAGTGGCGCCCCTTCTCCCCCCCCCACCCCACCCCCAGTCTGGCACCTGAGGCGGCTGCCTCAGTTCGCCTCATGGTAAGGCCAGCCCTGGGCCTTTCTGGTTACATGTATACTTCAAGCAGGAAGTGTAATTTCCAGCTGTAGTTC
The DNA here is from genome assembly GCF_049634645.1 of Pelodiscus sinensis. Taxonomy (NCBI): domain Eukaryota; kingdom Metazoa; phylum Chordata; order Testudines; family Trionychidae; genus Pelodiscus; species Pelodiscus sinensis. The sequence continues at coordinate 15,011,038 of NC_134720.1, forward strand.
GTGGGTAAACATGTTCTCGGAGCGCGACCCGCGGAAAGGTAGGGGTCGGGTCAGTAGGCTGTATTGGCGTCATAACGGTTCCCAAGTCAGTACCCTGACATACGCGGGGCGTTTCGCCTGACTGCCCAACGCTCGGCCCTTGCCTGGAAGCCTCGCATATGCTCCAGATCAATTAATACCTGCACTAGTTCCGATTGAGTTAATGCACTAAAAATAGAAATGTAGGTGTAGTGGCACAAGTGGCATGAGATGCTAGCCACCCACATACTACTTAGCGCCTGGGATGGCATTGTACTTGGGACAGCTAGCTGCTTGCACCACTACAGATAAATCTCTAGCATTGGCATGCTAGCCCAGCCAAAGCTAACATGGAAATATCTTCTCAAGCTAGAAGTTACACTCCATTGGAAAATGTAGACGTGTCCTTGTCTTGTGAGGAAGGAGAGTACATCCATACATACTGAACTGCACCATTTTTGGAGATGGTTGCAGTGATGGGTGGTAAAGTTCTCAGAAATCCAACAGGAAAAGTTAGAACTTAAGTCAATTGGGAGCACCACGTCTTGGACATCCTCACCCTGGGCTGGCTTCTAACTTCACTTACACGAGTTTGACACCAATGCACTACTACTGAGTTCAGTGGAGATACTCCTGGTTTGTGCTGGTTTAAGTGAAACTTGAATCTTCTCTAGTGACCATTGGGAAAACATGGGTCGGGGAGGCAGAGAAGGGCCTGATTCTTGCTTTCAAAGCAATTGAAAACCTGATAGAGCTGGAAGCTTTGACTTAGGGAAATGTTTCTAGAGGAAGAAGAGTATGCCCAGGGCATCCCCTTTGGGCCCTAGCAGCCAGGCATAAAGCTGTTGTAACTTAAATTGGAGTTTGGAGCAGTGGAAACAAAAGGTGGATTAAAGCTGCCTTGTCCCCTGCCCTATCTTACTGTGAGCATGGCTTAGTTGGACCAAAGAATCTAGGTTTAAATCTTTTTTCCTCCATACAAGTTGGGGGGGGGGACAATGGGCAGCATAGCACCTGTGGTGTGTAAATCCCTGTGTCTCATTAGTGATGCCAGTGCTGGAAAATTGCTGGTTCAATACATGGGTCTTGTTGCTTTGTTCCTGTGTATTTTTCAAGTTTTCTTAACACTATCAGTGGTGTCTTTAAAGGCCAGAAATAAGTGCACTCAGACTTCATATTTACTGAGTCTCATATGGGTTTCTAAAGAAATCACAATAATACATAAATATTAAAATCCTAGTACAAGAGATAGGAATAAAGGGTAATAAAAGGAAGGAACTATAATTGACAAAAGAAAATAATAGTGGAAGAAACATGCAAATGTCTAAATATTGATCTCACTGGAGCTTCCCTGGATTTACACTGGTGTAATAATAGCAAAATTTACCAGCAACTTATCATTCCTTTTTTGGATGTTTCTACAAAATTCTGATTCCAACACCAAAGATTCTGCTGTTGGGTTTTGCTTTCCTTTTCTTCTTTCAAATTTATTGTTTGTATGGGGGACTTCCATGGAGGTATTCTCTCTCACAGCTCAATATAAAACCTACCCTACCAATAATAAAAATTTAATTCACGTCAGGCATATTGAACAATATGGCCCAGATCCTCTATACGGGATCAAGAATGTTCTGCTGAATTTCAGCAGCTGAGGACTTAGTCTTATGAATTTTCAGAACATCAAAACACTTATTTAGCACAGGTGTGTCTGTGCCATAGGCACCGACTCTGTAGGTGCTCAGGGACTGGAGCACCCATGAGGAAAAAATTAGCGTATGCTCTGTAACCACTGGCAGACAGACTCCCTCCACCGTGGCACCTCTCACCTGCCAATGGCCTTGCTGTTCAATTCCTCCCTTTCCCTCTAAGTGCCTGATGCAAACAGCTGTTTCATAGTGTCCAGGATGTTCTTGGACAATGGAGGGAGAGGGAGGTGTAGGGATGTGGGGTGCTTAGGGGAAGAGGCAAAGAAAAGGCAAGGCAGGGGAATGGAGGAAGTAGTGGAGTGGGAGCAGGGCAGGTGGTGGAAGAGGTGTAGCATCTCCCCAGGCTAGAGGGAAGGTCTTATGCATGGGGAAGCTGCATTTTCTGCCTTTATACCTATAGTTGCACCTGCATGGTGTCTCCTGTTAGAATATTGGCCTGTAATACATAGCAGCCAAGTAACTGAACTACCAGTTGACTTCTAATCCAACTTAGGCTTTCTCCTCTTCCTTTTAACCAGTTGTGCTTCTTTGTCTACGTGAAGTTATTTCTACATTTCATAAACACATCCGGGGTAAAACAGAGAGCCTTAAAACATTCAGCGCCCCCTGCTAAACCCTGGAACTCAGGAGATTCTTCATATTAAAGAATTGAATTAGTTGTCACATTACAGTTGGGGAAATTGGGAAATGGAAAAGCTGTTAGTGACTTAGCTTCAGAGAGGCACATGTAGGTTTCCTACCTTCCATGGCTGTACTAGGGGTACCAAACTTTAATGAAAACACAATTGTTTAAAGTTATATCCAAGGCAAAACACACAAGAATCCTGATCCAAGTTGCAGAACTAGATGTCTGCCTCTCAGACTTGATAAACCTTATTGTGTACTTATTCATTGCTGATAATAGCAGTCACGTGGATTTGGCGCTGAGTCTTAATTAAGAGTTGCTTTGTTTTGGTAGAGGAAGCAAAGGGGACTAATTCTCCAGTAATACAATGCACATACTACAGCAAAGTAAAGGTATTTACACCACCCTTATGGTACATTCCTTAGCAGCACTCAGAATAAAGAGTGGAAAAACAGAACAACACTTTCAAAAAATGATTGCAAATATTTGGCAACAATGATAACTCTGCCCATGCATCGGTGCAGGATTGAGTGAAAGGCTCTTATGTATTTTAATGGTGCAGAAATAATCAACAGAGCCTTGCCACAGGGACCTGCAAAATTTTCATAGCTTAGCAGCTACCAAGCTCAAGTTCTGCAAAGTGACACCTGATGATGCATTTTTTAAAAACAACAATCTTTCATCAATAAATGTCAGAGCACTTACTGTGCATGTAAATCATACAGGTTAGTCTGCTTTTCCAAGGGAGAAACAGAACACTGCCAAACCTAAGGGGACAAGGGAAAAGGGCATACAACTTTTAAAGCCTAAAACATGTTATATAGTGCACAATATGCTCTTTTATTAGACACCGAAAGCAAATCTCATCACGGGGTGCAATATAAACATGCCTCTCACACAAGCACTTTCTTTTTAATGAAAAACAACAACAATAATAAAATACTTTCCTCTAATAAAATTAGTAATAAAAATGATCATTAATGGAAAGTTTTATAACAAATTCTCCTGCACCTGCTGACCGCCTGGTACTGCTCTCCTCCCACCCTGACCAGCTGTTTAAAATGAGTCTTCACTTCATTTCACTCCCATTGTAAATAAGGGAGCCCAATTCTGCTCTTCCCTCAGCATTACTCTGGTGTCATTCATTTGGCTCAGACTCTCAGTACATCAGGTTACTTTGCACAGATCAACTCTCGACCCAGTGGATTCTGCCACTAGAGGATTCCACCTACACAAGGGAAACTTTGATTTGTGTAAAATAACCCTTGTGTTTCCTGCATTAACCCCACTTCCCTGCCATCAATATAGTAGGTTCTGATGAAGAGAGAAGCATAACCAGGGTTCTTGATCCCTGGATGTCAGAATAGCTGATTTAGTCTAGAACAAACCCACAGCCCTAGGATCAGTGGGTCCAAAGCCTCCCACTCTGGATTTGTGCCAGCTGCCGGGACACCCTGTGAAATGGAGTATGGATGGGGGTCATTTTGTTACTCTAGTTATGTCAGTGTCAGGGCACAATCAGACCAGAACAAAAATAAATCAGGTAGAGCTAGAGATTACATGCCAAATGCAGCTCTGGTGGAAGTTTGTGTCACTCCCATTGAAATTCCCTACACGTGCTATATGCTAGAATATAGTATGCTCTTAATTCATTGGAGAAATTGACTCTCTTTTGTGTAAGGCTACCTTGTGTTTCAGCCAAGGTTAATGAGACACTGGGCTTCCTGCCACATAAAAATCAGAAACATAAATTACAGCTGCAAATTGACAGGTTTAGTACAATCAACTTTTCCAAAATCCTTTGGACTTTAGTTATCATTAGTCCTTTTTTGACTGGTTCCTCCTACCTCCCTGCCTCTCTTCCGATGATCCCACCTGCATAATGAACTAAGTGAAAACAAAGCACAAGAACATGGAAAGGATATGAAAACAAAGGTTGACTAGGAAGCTACTTTCAGGTACTAGCCAGAAGCACCCCTTTTTATATTATATAAGCAAGACTTGCATCCAAACTCGTTTTAGTCAGTAAGAGTCTTTCCACAGACTGCAGTGGGCTCTTAAGCAAGAAAGGAGTTCATCGTTATCAATTCACCTTTTTAAATCTTCAAACAGAATTCTGTTTGAAAACCAGTTATACCCAACTAACCCCCATTCTACAGCGAGACTTGTGAAAATGGACCAGCTATGCTATTCAGTTCTAATTTGCTAGCGTTAATTCTTCAACTTTTAGAGCACTTACACCATGTCATCTGTGTTCTTGCTCAAGATGGGTATCTCTCTAGGAGATCTATAACCTCTGGGTAGGAGAGAGAGGCCAACAAAATAGAAAGTGTATGTACAAATTTCAAGTTGCTAGCTATTCTCCTGGCTGGAACTGTCACCTCTTAATTCAGTTTTCAAAAGGGATTGCTAGATTCACCCACCCCATCCCAATTCTCTTACGGACAATAGAGGGAATCAAGCAGCCAGAACCAATAATTAACTGCTAACATACATGATACTCTGGTGGATTATTGGCAGATTCATTGAGGACCTGGACCCAGATTCCACAACTTGGAGTGGCTTCAAAATGAGCTGAAGAGTACCATGAGGCTTCTGGGGTCTAGAATTTAGTAAGGGTCCATTCAGAGCCCAACCTAACCCTTTCCAGGTCTTGATGGAATTGGGAGGTACTGCATAGCACTGAACCCTTACTCCTTATCACCTTTCTTGTCATCTCTGAGTCCTCGGTCTATTTCAAGATTATGCCCAGCCAGCCATGCTGAGGGTCAAAGTTGGATACTTTTATACATATGGAATAGCACCAGGGAATCAACTGGCCTCTTCGTGAAGCAAGGTGCAGGTCACTGTAAAGGTATCTGAATTTGAGTCTAGGTGAATAGAGGAAAAGGTAGAAACCCTTTGAGTTAATCATTTAGCTGTAAGTTAACCAGTCATTTCCAAAGGGTATATTTATTACAGTGAGAGGATCAAGTTAGAAAATTTGTATGAGAGTCCATATTTTGAACACTCCAAAATTAAAAAGCAGTTGCTTCTAGGATTTTGGTTTAGCCTATTGTAAAGCCGGCCATATTTTCAAGCTGCAAACCCAGGTTGAGATTTTAAACAACTCCAGAAATTTGGATCTAGGGTTTTAGTTTGGGGACCCATCATTAAATGTGTGACAGCATAAAAGCCTTATTTGATTCAGATCTCATTTACAAGCATTTTTAATTCATCTCCTTCATTTTCAGACATTATCCCCACATAAAATGTACTGCATGAATGTTCACAAATAATGAATACCAAAGGGTATAAACATGATGAATTGAAATTCAGTTTTTAATTCACCAAAACATGAATGGAGTAATTTTTCCTCAAGTCCGTTTGTGCTGTATTATTTTCTGTTTATAACATTAATGTGCACCAGTTTCTTCCAGAAGTAATTAAGTTTGTATTCCATTATAATTTAATTGTGACTGTAAAAATATTACTTATTGTAAGAAATCTGTTTGTTTACACTGTCTCCAGAAATGCAGTTGTAAAAAAATAAAATCTTCTTCCTCCAATCTCTTTTATAAACAGGACATGGGTGGGCTAGCATACCAACATGTATACCTGTCATTCTAGCCAGTATCACCTCATAGCTCTGGCTAACTAAAACTCTTCTCTAATCAGAAAGGATAATGGATTTGTTCTGCTGGGCATGCAAGGTGATTGTGCAAGTGACAGATGCCACAACAGCATTCTTACCATCCTCTCTCACCACTGGTAACCACTGGAATTATACAACATGGACTAATTGTAGATGGTGCCATGAGCTCTAGTAGTTGTTCATCTAGTCTCTTTGGAAAAAAAATGGTCTGATTGTAAATACTCATTCTCTGTTCCTACAGGTGGAAGTGTGAAGGGTGTGAGACTGCATCCACTGGAGCTTCATTTTCCATTTTATTTCATAGGAGATTTTTAAAAATGTTAATATAATTAGCAGCTCCTATGCAATATAAATTAAAAACATAGTTTGACTAAAGATTATATTAATGGAGGAATATGATCCTTATGGGGTAAGGCCCTCAAGGCTCATAGTTTCTCTGAAGCACATATAAGTATTCTGTGTGATTTAATGTGAAGGTTCAAACTGTCCTTCCATGGAAGTAACAGCCTTCCAACTATCCAGCTCTGTCCGTGTCCCTCCTTCACGGATGGGATGCCAGGAGATGAATTATTTCTGCTGCTTACAAACAGCAAGCACATGGGCTGCAGTGGAACCAAAGTGAAACAAAAGATAAGGGCCATACAAAGTGATTTTCAAGGCGGTAACAGCAGACAGAAGGAAATCAATTCAGTGACTTTGTTCTTAACTGCAATGCTGCATGGTGCCTAAGCAATCCCACTGACAGTACAATTGCACAGCTAGTCCGTGGCAAGTACATGTGGCACAAATGAGATGTTACCCCCAAAAGGTTAACATTCGATCACAAGGTCTGGGCATCCTGTAAAGTGACATTTTACCGTACACAAAGTTCCTGAAGGGTTCTCTTCCTCTCTTTTTTGGTTGGGAAAAATACTAGCAGTTTGATTGTATTTCACATACTATATAAAAAAATGCTCCATTCTGCAGTCAAGCAGGGGTGAATGGATTTTCTCTCTCAGTCTCTCTGTTGATTAGTGATTTGCAACAAAATTGAGCAGCAGGCCCAGATTTTTAAGAGAAACAAAAGAAAAGCTAAGAAGAAACCATGTCCTTAGAATGAACGTTACATCTTAAATCACTGCTTTAAAAGAAAAAAGAAACGTGGGGGGAAATGAGCTGAATGTAAATCATCTAACTCAAAATCCATAGCACCCAATGCACTCTCAGTCTGATTAGACTATACATACTGAGAAGAGGGTGAGGGGTCGGGTGTGTGTGGAAAAATCTTCACATCAAAACAAAACATCATTGAGTCAATCATCAAGCATTTATTACACGGGGTGTAATAAAATCTGTAAAGGCAAATCTGCTTAATTATTATTATTTTAATGAGTAGATGAGTTCATTTTGAACCAATGGAACAACATGACTGCTGCTTTCCTGTGCGGGAGGGGAGATGATATGACGGAAGGGTAAATATAGAAAACTGGCAGAGCTAATTTTGATCAATAAAGCAGTGCTTAGAAGAGTTATTAGCTGAAAATCTTACCCTTTCATGGGTTCGAGTTCTCATCATCTACAATTGTTTTCTCCGGGGGATTATACCTGATCCCATGAAGCTTTCCCTGCCAAGACAGCCCAGCCTCACTGTGAAATAAGAGCAAACAATGGTAGGCAGAGACCACAAGACAGACTGTGGTGGCTCCAGGCTCCCTCTCTCAGCAGGATTTTGCTGCTCAGCCTGCAAGGGTCACCTGAGCGAGGCTTAAGAGCTCTGGAAATGAGAGGATGTTAGGGAGGCAAGTATTTAAAAAATGCAAGCCCTTTTGCCATTTCATTATGAAATAAAATAGATTCACATGTTATTTCCAAATGTGCTGGAAACAAAAATAGCCACAGTTATTGAACCCGCAGAGAGGTACAGTGGATATTTCAACTCCTAAGGGGTTAGAAGTCCCGTTCAAAGCTGCCCTCTGAGCTCTTTATAATGGATAAATCCTCAAAGGAAAATGTACTTTGTTAATTCTCATTTTAATATCTCCTGCTCCACCCAGCCCACTTACAGTGACATAGGGCAATAGACTGTTCTCTGATTGGTTAGCTGGAGTTTGACAGCTTGAGTTTATCAGAAAGGAGAGAGGAAAAAAGGTGCCATGTATATCATCCTTCACACTGTACCCTCTTCTTCCCTCTCAGGACAGCCCAACCATTTTTGCAAAGGCCTTTAATTGCTCTTGGCAGCAAAATGGAGGCAGCATGAGAGCAACGGGGAGACAAATGCTAGCTAGCTAAAAGGGCCTTCCTTCCGCCTGTGCATTCATAGTTCATCCCACAAGGACTTTGAATAAATCCAAACCTTTCAGAATGTGTATTTGTATCTCTGGACTTGTTGCTTCAAAAAGTAACTTCTGAGGCAGAAACAACATGAAGATCCGAGCTTCAAACCACATCTACAACCTGAAACATGATGCAAAGGCCCAATTTCATGCTATTTTGCTCTGCTAAATGACTCCCTGGGGCATTGAAAATGCATATGAAAAACTTTCAGGGCCAAATCTTCCAAAGTACTCAGCACCTACCACCAAAGGCAAATTTTCCACATACTTCAGCTCCTGTTGTCTGGCCAATTCATTTAGGTACCTCGCTTAGAGCTGTTGTGTGCTGAGTTCTTTTAAAGTCTGGCTGCCCAACATGGCTCTTTGAGCTTCCAGTGCTTGCCTCTAAGCTGATGCTCTACACAACACTGGTATCAGGAAGCACTGAATACAATACATTTAACAGTGGCATGTTATTTTAGTTCTGTTTGATGTAATAGTATACTTTATTTTGAATAATTTAAAATAAAAAATAATGGAAATAAGTACATGCAGCTACCCAGTGGAAAAGTCCTTTTATCAAGGCCATAATTTGCATGATTTCCATGGCAACTTGCTCTACAACAAACAAAGATAAAACCAAGAAAGGGAAAGTGAGATTGAGGGATAAAGTTCAGCAAATCAAGTAAATAGTTTCCGAAGAGGTCAGTGAAGTAACTGGACTAGATGAAACTTTTAGGAGGCTTGTAGCACAGCATGACCCTACAAGAGGCACAAAATTCTTCTCACCTCTGTGGGAATGGTCCAAAATTCCGTTCAACCCGAAGGGACGGTAGGCCACACAAAAGCCATGCAAGATTGCTCTTCAGTTAGTATCATGGGGTGAATAGGGCAGAGCATGGCTCCTAACTATGTGGCTCCAGCAGTCAAAAGCCATGCATAAGGGTTATAGACCTAAGCAGTGACAGTGGCTGTATGGGTGTCCAGCTCCCCATCACCAGGTTGAATTTGGTTGGAATAGTCATTCACTTGAGCTTTTTATAAAGAACCACCATTTGGATGAAGGGCAAAGTTGAACTTGGATGACTCAGAAAGTTTTGTTAACCCTATCGATCGCCTGTGATTCTCCGGCTTACAGCATGCTGCTGCTGATGGTATCAGAGTTGGTGCTCTTGCATTAAAGTGAGATCAGATGCCACCAACTTCTCAGCAAAGCCCCAGAATCTGGATTTATTTTCTATATCCTTAATACACACCTACAGAGCCCCTGAGAATTACATTTTAACACGGGTGTAAAGCTGCATGCACTAAACAATGCTTAGTATTTCATGTCTATAGCATTTTAAGTCTTAGAAGCAATGCAAACCAGAAGGGACAAAATCTGCTCTTGGCTTAGCACACGTGGCTCCATTTTTTAACAGAGGGTACCTTGGACAAGAAGAAATGTCCAAATTAGCCTCAACTATTTCACAGACCACACATGCAAAATAAATACGTTTAGATGCAGTTTGGCATTTCCCAGGGTTTTATTTAGCACTCAGTATAAAAGCAGTTTGGTGGATACACTATATTTTGGGGCAAATTCCATCTTTTACATAGAAGTCAATGGAGTTGCATCAATGTAACACCAGTGTATGTGAACAGAGACTCAGGCCCAGTGTGCTCAAATATATTTGCTCAGGCCCTTAGTTGATTTTTAAATACAGTCACTGTGTGAGCTACATGTGAAAGTAAAAATAATCATTAGACACTGGGTCCTTGAAGGTACAAATGTTTAATTATTAATTATATGGGAGTTAAACAGTCTCTTCAACATACTCATTAAATGCCCATTGAAATAAATAGAAGTCATGTGCATGTATCAAGGGGATGGGAATACAGACCCAAAAGTTAATGGCTAGAATAGTAATAAAAAGTTCATGTAGCCTCATAATATTAAAATTCAGCTGCTTACATTTTTAAAGTAAAAAAGTCCTAATACAGCTATTCAGTAAGAAACATTTCTAAGCCCTCTTCTCCCTTGACATTCCTGGTGTAAATCATCTGGTCATTTATTCCTGCTTTCAAAACACACACACACACACACACACACACACACACACAGTTGTGTTATTAATTTTCACCAGTCTCCTTTCTTACCCCTTTTCCTTTTAGAATCATCATCCTCTCTGCAGTGGGGCCTGTCTGTATCCTAGCCAGGTGACACCTGATGGCAATTGCTGGATGGTAACCTGGCTGCAAGCAATCCAAATAGCACAGGCTTCTCGATGCCAGGACTGGCTATTATGTTAGCACATTTTGGCTGAGGCTAATCTAATCCTTTCCATCTGGGTTTCTTTTTTATTCTCCCTGAATTGGGATGAAAGATTAGGGGGAGGGAGAAAAGCCACAGCCCCTGAGCCTCACTCATTGAGGTTTAGAAATGCATGCTGCAGTTCTAATTCCTGACTCAGTCAATAGTACTGAGATTCAAACCACAATGCAAAGATATATGGACTGACTCCAAAAAGCCATTAAGCCACCAAGCTAGCTTCATGCCAACACCCAGCACTCTTCTCAGAGGAGGAAAAAGCATGTTGGAACTCACCCATAAGCTGAAGTGATACACTGGAGCTTACATTTATACTATTAGAATAGTATAAAGAAAAAATGTGCTGGTGTTTTACCATTCCACTAAAATCAGCATTTGTAATAAATCCTCCACTAGACTAGACTCTCTATTGCTGATGTCCATAAGCTATTTGCTTTATTTTCTCAAGCTATCTGAAGTTTTATAAGATTTCTTCGCTCTTCACCTCAAAATCCTGATATGAATCATATGGACAAAATAAACAGAGTGCTCTGTTAGAGTTTCCCTCTTTACAAATGATCCATAAAATTCTCCATTAATCAGCCTGGCTTCCCCAGGGGCCTGTCTTCATTGTTAAGGTTTCCTTTTCCATTTCTGATCCCTGTTTTGTTGAGGAGATTACAAAAAAGTCACAATGCAGTAAACCAAAAAGAACAGGCTTTTGAAAGCCACCCTCCTCTGCACAGGCCTTGGGCTGAGCAGAATTTTGAGCCGTAAAGTAGCAATCTCTAACATTTAATGCTCTCTCTGTTTTTATCCCTTCCCATCTAGTGAAATGGCAGATCCATCCAACTGCTCTCTACCATCCAGAATACATGGCATTTCCATCTATCTAAACAAATGGAAGTTCCTTACACAATAAAATCACCCTTAAGAGTCTCCTGGGGTAAGTATCCACGACCAAAGAAATAACTAAACAGAATTTATTTCAAGTCTGGCATCGCAGAGCATTTGCTTCTTGTTAATTCCTGTGGAAGTTCTGACACTGCTTGAATTTAACTGGAGGGCATATTCTTTTAAAACACGGTTTGAGGAAATATATGTCTACTGTACTCTATCCCCCATTTACCTATCTTGACTCCATGTACTTCCATAGGGACAGTCAGATAGCTCCATGTTCCTTATCAGAGATCTGTCTCGTTAGACACACTGACAAACATTCCTCTATGAAGGTATAAATAGAAAAGCAGTGTATAGAAAAAGGCATATATCCAATGCCATTTAGGGAGAGAGTGGCAGAGAGAGCAACTTCCCAGTAAGTTGCTTTTTTCTATCTAGTATTTCTATGTTCATTAGTATTCACAGGCTCACAAAAAACAAGCAAAGAAAAAAATCCCACACACCACACATCTGTACAACCCCCTTGAGTTTGGGAACATTCCCAATCTACACCTGGCCTGTATAGACAGGGCCAGATCCTCAGCTGCTGTAATTTGGTGAGGCAGCTCCACTGAAGTCAATTGAGCTATACAGATTTATGCCATCCGAGGATCTGGCTTACATCTACAATGACACTAATCATAACCTTCAAACCATATGCTCTTGACCTTCAGGATGTTAAAAAATGTGGCTCCAAACCTTACAGCTCAGACCCTTTTCTAATTAAAACTCAGATCATTACCTTGCCTCTCCTCCTTTCGTTATGTTTTCCACCATCCCCCACACATTTGGGGGGAAATGACATAAGCTACCTTCAGGGATACATTTTTAGCTGAGCTACTTATTTAACATGCAAACCAAATACTCAAAAGATTGTTTCTAAAGGGAAAGTCATCTCAAGGTTGGCTTGAAAGCCAAACAGTTTTATCTCACCTAAGTCTCAGCTAAGTGCTACAGTGTAAAGCCCCATGTGTAAGGCAAGCTTGCTCCTTCCAGCAAGGCCCTGTTGATCTATGATCTAATCTAGGCTCTTTAAATAAGCTTTAGAGTGTGTAACTTTATCTGTTATTAATGTCTCATTTTGTTATCACCGCAAGTCATTTAAATGTACTGGTCATATTTGATTAATTCTACTATAAATCTCCCTTCCTCCAAAAATGCAAAGCTTCATAAGAATGTTTTTTCAGGGCGGGAAAATGGGGGCAAAAGGGGGGTCACATAAGCTCAGAAGCCTCTAAGAACATGAGCTTTATGTACATAAAACACTTAAATGTCTGGATATGCATGAGATGTGACTCACTTGCTCCTAGCAAACAATTTATCTCATTCAGTGATGACAGAAGTGTAAATTTCTTGAATCACAGATTTTATTAGTACAAATACATTGAACTTTACTCACATACCTTTTGACTTTATTAACATACCTTGTTTTATATGCCCTACAGGGCTTGGCAGTTTTTTTCCACATTTTATTGACTCAGGCTAGCAGGCAGAAAATGACTACCTGCCTGAATCAAAAAGGAATTTCTCATAATCTCTCTAAAACTAACATTGCTTGACATAAGACTCTATGGCCACATACCTGCTTCTGTCCTCATGGCAATTTATTTGTTCTGATTTAACACAAGATCATATCACAGATCTGACCTCACTTCAAACTGCACTGTCTGAAATGTCTTGGGTTTTTGCATGCAGTGTCCTGCCTGAAATCAGAAGAAATGTTCATTATGCATATTTTCATTGGCTTCTGTGTCACCCAGGAAAACTGTGCCTGAAAGGAAGCAAAATAAAGAAACACAGCTGAGAAACAATTAGCTGCCTTGGGAAAAGTACCTGCCAAAACAGTTCTTAATTCATGTGCCCAGTTGCCACAGAATTCCTAAGCAAATTGAATCTGACTTCTCCTGTCTTACCCAAGACATGTTGAGGCTTTGTTTTCCGGACAAAGAGAGAGATATCAGACAAGTCACATCTCTCCTCTCTAAACCATCCTGAGAAGAGCTGTGATAGAAATACACACCTTTAATTATCTTTGAAATGCCAGATAGCTAGCTCACTTGTGCTGCAAGTGAATTAAGATACAGAGGTAAAGTAAGGAATACCATCTTATACTAGCTCCAAAATGGAAGTTCTTGTTCAATCTATTCTCTGCTACAGTTGTGTGAGTATGTTATAGACTTTTGCAGGCATTAAAGCTGATTTTCAATGAATGGAAAGTATAGAATTAAGCCTTACAGTCTCTAATTGCTGTTAGGATGGCTGAATTTTTGAGTAGCTCTTAACAAGACAACGTCCACTCTGCCTTCGTCTTCACTGTGACTTCTTCCGGCAGAAAATATGTTAATGAGGGGCTCATTTGCATGAATTATGATCTCATTAGCATATTTTCTGCCGATCCAATTTTGCGCTGGTGTTTTTGTGCAAAACCAAGCAGTGTGGATGTTTTCTTTTTTCGCAAAAACCCCCTTTTTCCCACAAGATCCTTATGCCCCTCGTTTGCATATTTTTTGCCAAGAAAACTTGTAGTGTAGATGTAGCCTCACTATTTCCTCAATCCAGAATCCCAGCAACATATTATAAATCTGGGCCTGAATCTTGCTCAGCTGGTATAATGCAGCTGCCTTGTGCCAGTCTGATGACCATTCACTGCTGTAAACTCATTTAAATTGTGGTTACATATGCAAAACAGGGGGAGTGCCTGTGAATCTGGTCCTTAGCTGCAGGGTTTGCAATTAGGGACCAGGGATACTGCCATTTTGCAGCAGGGATAGCTCTTTTTTGGATGTGTCTCTCTGGGTTTTTTGAGTGAACACATCTGGAAAAAAATCCATCCACCATAACTCAAGTTTGTCAATCCTTCCCTTTCACTTGTGAAACTGAAACCTGAAAAGTCACTGCCTTTGCTTCCTGCACGCCAAAAGAGTAGTTGCTATAGAAACCAACAAAACTTAGTTACAAACAGTGCATAGATTTGATATCACTAAAGCATAGACCTTTGGATTTGGAAATAATTTAAGCCATGGTAATGGAATGTTCTGAGCCCTGAGTGAATAGAGCTATGGAGATATACATTTTTTAAAGGAGGCAAAACACATTCTTGGGCATTATTTCAAACTATTGAGTGTGTTTAATGGCAACAAAGACTCCATTCATAATTTAATGCCACATCACGTTGTGATGCATGGAAACCTAGACAAGACACCAAAGACCAAAAATTCCTCTGATGAAAGTCACTAAGCCCAGTGTTTCAAAAAGACATTCCATCTAATTCCAGTCTAATGCATAAACCCCAACTAGTAGACAGTATAATGTGGGTCATGGCAAGTGCTTCTCATAAAAGCCTTTGTTAAAGCTCCAGGGATATAGCCAATTCCCTATGGTAGGGTAGTGAAATAGTGAATTCTGGACTAACATATCTTTACCACTCCTTTTAGCTATCCCTTTTAAGTCTAATCATGTTCTTACTCATGCACTTTTCTCCCACTTCCAGTAATGCCTTGATCTTGGCCTGGCTGAAAGATTTGCCTGGAGCCTTCATATCTTTTGCATGTTATTTACATAGTATTTTAATCAAGAAAAAGCAGGTGGGTTTATTATTTTTAGAGTTCGTATACAACACTCAACAAAACATGAGCTAGGGGATGCAAAGTAAGAAATAAAAAGGCTGGAACCACCTCTCTGAAATGCAATCACTTGATATCTTGTTTAAAATATGAGGCAATTGCATATGTTGTTTGAAGCTGTGAAGACCTTGGAGTGTTTTGATTTGTTCGGTTTTATGATAGCAAAGGTTTGTATGTGTTTGTATGGTCTGTTTACAAGTCTGTTCATAAGGGCTTCCAAAGTAGTTTGCACAAATAGCTGCTCTCTTACACAATTTGAGATATCTGTCATTTGACAGGCATTTACAGATATTCAGAAAGTCTGTTTGAAATGAACGGAAACATAGCAAGCCAATTCATTCCACCGCCTCCAGGTTTTTGTATTCAATTGAAAATGAGTCTGCAAACAACATGACAATCTTTTTGTATCTTCTGAACCACCGACCCTGAAGCTCCATGATCTGTTCAGATAAGTATAACTTATGCTTCATGAAGATGTGTTGGTGAGAGAGAAAGGCACCTTCAGAAGAATGAAAAAAGCTTCCTGTACTCTACTCCATCCCATTCTTCCATCAGCTTCAAGCAAGCCTTGTACCCTGCCCTGGCAGCTGCAGAGAGAAGGCTTTTGCTCCCCTGAGACCTGAAAATAATATTTTGTCAGCTGTTGAGCGTCAATGTGCCTTCAGACTCGCAGAGTGGTGAACTGTGCTGAGAGTGGAATTGTTGCAGTACCTTGTGAAGTGCAGCAGGCTATGCAGTGTTGGCTGTAGAATAAGATTTCCAAAAGCTGCTGAAACTCCCATATACAATTACAAACAAACAAACAACTTAGGAAATTTGCAACCTTAGTAAAAGGCAAGCACGCAAAAGTTAGGAAATACCAGAATTAAGGTTGCTTGCACTCTCTTACGTCAGCCCTTCTGAACATGTACATTATAATTGTGTTGCCCAACCTCACACAGGAAGCCTATGGCAGAGGCCAAATTTACTATGCAACCGTAATCAACCATTTCCTAATTTTGACTTTTGAATATGAGACATAACTGCAGTCAACTAACAGGGCATTGAGAGACTTAATTAATAAGTGTTGTAAAATACTTTGAGAGTCCTACACAAAAAGCACTCTTGAAGCACAAAAATGTATTTTTATTAATTATTAATTATTATTATTATTTAGGGAAGCAGTGTTATTATAACAGAGGAATATTTCATCCCCTTGAAACTACGGGTAGAATATTAGGTAGGAAGCATACTCACATATATTGTAAATTAATTACTACTACTCGTGCAATTTTTTAAATTATTGCTTATGTTCAGGATCTCAGACCTATGTCTCATAAGACAGATAATGCAATCCTATAACCAATATTTCTTTCAGTATTGTGTCAATTGAAATCACGGTTAACAGGTCAGCACAGCGAATGATACTGCAAGTGTACTAATTATAGGCTGTGGTCAAAAAAGTCAGAAGCAGGATTGTGTCAGTCTGGCATTCAAATGAAAGAAGAGAGAAAGTCCATAAGGGTCCCTATTTCTCTCCATTTCACAGGAGCTGTACATAATTTGATCACTGCAGCAATAGTGCTAGCTTGCACCCACCACCTGGCAGAGAGGAGCACACACTTTATCTTGGCAAAGGCCAGACTCTCTTACTCTCCCCAAAGCTCTTGTGAGGCTTTGTGCTTGAGTCAAAACACAATATATCTGCGAGTTCCCACCTCAGAGTGGTAACCATGTACACTGACTCCAATGCAAGGCTGTGCCTTCAAAGGCACAAGGTATCCCACAGGCTACAAGCTGCGGAATCCTATTTGTATCTCTTGAAAGTTACAGCACAGAAAGTTTGGCCCAGGTGAAGAAGGGGAGCAAAGGTGGCTCTGTCTGCTTATGGGCTGTTGAAAGGGTCAAAAATCCCCTAGTAGAAGTTACAGCAGCCCAGAGGCTGCTCTAGTTTAAAGAAGCCTATCCATAGTTCTCCCGCGGCTGCACTGCTACCCCCATTCACCTTCAGGCCTCCAACACACTTCTTGGGTGAACGTGTAAGAGCACAGCAATGTAGAGTGGCCAGAATTGGCTTTGCTGGCTTTTTTTTCTCCCTTTGGATAGAACATAAGCCTATCATCAACTGGCAAACAAAGCTCTCGGAACTGAAATGTTGGGATTATATCTCGTTACTTGGCTTCCCGTGTAGGTACCACATTACCCGCCTGGTCTCCTTTTTCCTCATGGATCTGTTCAGCTATAAACTCACGCTGAGTTCTGTTGTAATTGAGGATCACTGGAATGTCACAGTGCCCAAACATCTTATTTGCAGTTATTAGGGATTCTTTATTCTTGTCACAGTTCTGTTATTTGCTTGTAGGTGAGTAAAATGAGTGACCCCAGAGCAGACGTGTACAGAGTTCCTGAGCACACCTGGGGGAAATCCTTTATCCACGCAGGAGAGGACAGACCTGGATGAATACAACCACGACAAGGAAAATGTATGAATATTTTCTTTAATTACCCTGCAGCTTTCACAAGTATTTTTATCTTATAATAATCTCTAGGAATTGTAAGTATGTCATTACAAGAAAAGAAATCATGTCATTCTCTATTTTTTTTTGGAAGGGGGGAGTTAAACACAAAGGCTACATCTAGACTGCATCCCTCTGTCGACAGAGGGATACAGTCTAGACGTAGCCAAAATCATGTCCCTGTTTACAGAAAGGAAATAAAAGTTGCTCCATGTATTTCAGAATGAGACAAACATTCATATGAGGGAAAGGGTAGTTCAGGTTGGCTCCAAAGCACTGCAGTCTGAGCCTGAGTGTCCACCCTGTAATTAGACACCAGAGGCTGAGCTATGCTTGCAGGGCCTCAGGTGAAGGGACTATGTAGCTGCAGTGTAGACATACCTGCCCAGGCTGGAGCTCAAGCTCTGGGACCCTCTCACCTCACAGGGTCCTCACAGCCTAAGCTCAAATATCTACACCACTAATAAACAGCTCCTGAGCTCAAGCCCATCAGCCCAAATCAGTCGGCACAGGCGAGCCATGGAGTCTAGCTGCAGTCTAGACAGACCTTATGCTGCTGGTAAGGCTCGGAGTTATCACAATTCCTACGGAGTGACTGGCTAGTCTCATTCCATTTCACAAATAGGTCAGTCAGTATATCAGTGTGTTGAAGACTACCATTGCTAAATATTGCTTTGTCGCTTGCTGCCTCAGCAAAGAATTCAAAGGGCGCCAAGACAGATCCTGTCATCCATAATAATGCTGCCAACTCCTGTGACTAGATTGCAAGTCTTATCATTGGTGATCTTCTGAAAGTGTCAGTTCTTGAAGTCTGAGATTACACCAGACTCTTAGTATTTAATAGGCATCTTTCTACCTCTTCCCCCCCCCCTCCCCGTTAGACAGAAACATTTAAAAATGTGACTTCTGAGAATCTGAAAGGCAAAATAAGATTAGTCCATGTCACGCTGTCTGATATGGCTTACAAATAAGAGTGCCAATCTAGAGCAGACATTTGAAAAACAGTGCAGACACCCCAAAGTTTATATTCTATAATTAGATTTCACCAAACCACTAACAAATATAGAATCATAGAACACTAGAGAAGGACAGGAAGGGACTTTCCGGCAGGACCAAGCACTATCTAGATCAGGAGTGGGCAATAATTTTGGCCCGGCAGCCACTTCAAAATTTTTTGAAGTAGCCCTGGGCCACCCCAGAAGGGGCGGGGCCTAAACAGGGGCTATTGATCTGGGGGTGAGGGAGCCCCTTTGTCCCTCCTTCCCTCTAGACATCCATGCCCTGGAAGAGGCTTGGCACACTTCCCCACCCCAGGCCAATGGATCTCACACCGAAGACAGTGCTAACATCCAATTTCTCTAGTAAACTAACCAAAGGTTTATTGGTTAAGGGGAAAAAATGAGAATTACTGAGAGGTTAGAGCACGTAAAATACATTAACAGATGAGTCAAAGTTTGCTATCCAAAATGATAGCAAAGATGTTGTGCTCTGATGGATTTCCATAAGTCTTTCAGGGTTACATAATCACTTTGAGAGCTCTGTCTACTTGTTCAATATTCCATGGTAGTAGGACTGGAAATAGTTCAGCCATACAGGATCACTCCCTCCCTGGATCCAATCTTACAGCTGTCTTCCCCTAGAAGGAATCTGGCAATCACGGCATGGACTTTTCTGCTGTTGATTAAATGCAGACTGGATCGAGGGATTTCTCATTGTCAATACAATGACCTGTGCTTTGGAGTTAGCATAGAGTTAGCATGGAGTTCTTTAGTTACAGTTCTAAGACTCCAATTCTTTTAATGGGCAATCTGATTACAGGTACATCCATAAAGCATTCAGTAACAGTAATCCATACAATCTTTCATTAGCTTTCATGAAGAAGAGTAAACTCCAAGTAAATACACCTTTGTTACACCTAAGATTAATATACCCAAGGTTCATTAATACAGGGATGTGTATAATGGAATGCGATAGCATTTTACAAGTTAGAGATAAACGAAGACAATATCATTCACATTTCCTTTTAACTAAATGAACACTTGAGTAAATTAGTACAATTAACATTCCTTTGAAATTCACACACATATTAATTGGCCTCTTGCTCTGACCTGACATGGTCTGTCAGTCACAGTCCAAAGCATATTATTATGATTTTTAAATCCCATGGTTTTTAGGCCTGACTCATTGGTTTTGAATGTGTGGGCTTGACAGTGCTGTGTGGTCCCTCAGATCAAAGATAAAGACACAATGGTGGTATAGATTGGGTATGCTACGTTAGTCCTCCCCTATTCCGTACAGATATAGATGTGGCACATTTCACAAACAAGTGGGCAGGGTTCTGGGGTGCTATATGTGGCTCTATTCTATACAAATTCAACCTTAAGAATCTTCAAATCCTTCTTTGTTTAATAAGGAAGCAATAATTGAAACAAAATATTCAATCTGCCACATATAATATGTTTGGATTGCGGGAGCGGTGGTTTTAAATCAAAGTTTGTTATAGTACCACTTGCTATACAACATGAAATCCTAGGTATTGTTATAAAATATGGTATCTAAACGAAATGCTTTTTGGATTACTTGATCAGAACTTAAAAACTTAGCAATATGTTCCCTAAGGCTCGTAAAACAATGTCAAATGTTTAAGAAAATAGAGGGTATTTTTCACATAAACGTATGTGGGTTTGCAGTAAGAATGGATTAACTCCACAGATTCCAAGAATTATAATATATGTGTCTTTTTTATGTAAAGGTTTAAAATATATACTAAAGGAAAACACTCCTTATTCTGGAAGTAAAGAGACAGGCAAACAAAAGAAGCTTGGTTCTGTAGCACTGCTGTGATAACATGAGGAAATTCATATTTGTCAGCAATCTTAGATTTGTTTTCTCTCTTCCTCTGCCAGTGAACCACAGACATGGAGATAATCAGGAGAAGCATTAATACTGTTATTGATGGATGGTCTTTTTGAGTGGCAACCTAATTCCATGATAGCAAATGTCAAGATCAAAAACAAGATGATGCAAGTATGGAATAGGATACCAAATAAATCATCCAACAAAGGAGCAACCATATCCTTCTGCTCATTCAGGCTTCCTTGCACCACAGCAGTCCTACAAAGTACCCCATAAAGCTGGCTATCTAGGGAGGTGCAGAATACAGTTTGATGCTGTGATAAATGCATATGCTGGATGTTTTTGCTTAAATGGTTTTACTTGATGGTGTTAACAGTCAATGTAGTATTAGACAGTGTTTATACAAGAGGGTTCCTACCAATGCTAGCACCTGTGCAAATGAACCAGTGGAAGTTTTTAGCTAAGATTTTCCTCTCAAAATGCCTGCAGACAATTTTTGATCCCAACAGTTTTCACCAAGTATCCATATTTGCTCCACATACCTATTTATCAGAACCTAGGATGGAGCTACCATCTATTGAATACATGCAAATCAGATTTGGTTTTTGTAACAAGGTTAGGACATTTTTGCTGGAAATAAAGACAACATAAAATATTAGCATTAAATTATTTTTTCTTAATAATGCTGTACTGCATGAAGTAACCTCAATGCTCATATCACTTAAGATTGGGAGGTGACATTTTCAAAAAGTCATCTCTTATTTGTGCATGCAAACATCTATGCATGCTCTTTCTGATCTCAGCTTGCATACCTGGGGAGGTAGAATTTATACACGCAAAACTCATTTGTCCAAGTGGGCTTGGCACATGGATGTTCTATCATCTAAACACACAATATGTTGTAATCTATCATCTCCATGCATTTGCAGATACAAATTTGTGTGAACAGAAATGGCAGGTAGGTGATGCTCCTTGAAAATGTGTCCCTTTGAGTTTAAGAACATTAAACAACAAAATCACAGTATACACATATCGGGAAAGAATTCTGATCTCTCTATAACTTTAAGTAAGGAGTATGAAACAGGGCCCAGGCATGCCCATCACCTGTCTGATTTAGTGTATTGGTTTGTGAAATTGTGTTCTTTAAAGAATCCTATTTTCTTTCTCCATTTATTCTGCATCTCAGAAGTTTATAGCTTGCATTTTTTCTGACATTTTGCTTGTTCCGGTACACTTTTATGTGTCCAGCATTTTAATTTTGGTGCTGTGTCTTTCTCCCTGTAACTTTCAGAACATCACTTTTTCTTAAAAGCTAGATATATGCTTAGGACAATGTGTAAAGTACCCATGCTGTATGATCATCTATAATAAATATGAATAGCAATGTACATGATAAGGCATTGCTTATGCAAATCTAGTAAGTGCAGAGTGCTCCACATTCCTGAACCCTATGGTATATACCTATCCTGCCCTGTACATGCCCATGCAGTGTCCTCTATGTCTACACTGTCATTTTTAGTGCTGTGGTGTCCTGCTGCCTCCCTCTGCAGGAATCTTTTACTAACAATTATAGCTACTCACCACAGTGAGTGTGGACACAGCCTGCTATTGACTGCTTTGCATAGCTACAAGCACCCAACTTGCCACCACAAGGGCAGGCAAGTATAGACAAGGTCTATGCAGCTCCAAAGACAGATGTTATATAAATTACCTGTCTCTCTATCCAACATAGTGCAATCTTTTTAGATGCAAACTTTCCAAACTTAGGTCTTAGAATATAAAGAAGCTTAGAATTTGACCAAGTCAATCATTTGGGTAATGGAATCAATGAAGTAAAGTACATTTAATTATCCAGCGATCTGTTTCATTCACCTAGACATTCTGAGTCAAATTCACAATTACTGCTTATATACTAGTGTAGCTATTGTCAAATTTTTCTTTAAAAATACTTGGATAAGGAATATTTACCCTATGCACAATACTGAATATTGGTATAGAACTAAACAAGTGCAGACCAATGCATGTCAGAAAATATACATCATGTCACTTTAAAAAGAAACAACTTCAAAAAAATACCAGGTGTGTCTAATTCCCATTTTCAATTATTTTTTGTCCTTCATATATTCTTCCAGAGTTATGTGAAGGAGAGAATGTATCGCCGATAATATTTTAAAACTATCGCTTAATGCTCCATCATACATCACCACAAATTTCAGTTTCCAAATCTTTCAGCAGTTATATAACAGTAATTTATGGTGCTAGCTACTTGTTTTATAGGTTGATTATCAGAAGGGGAATAGAAGTTGGCTTTTTCTGACTCTCTCACTCTCTCCAAAATGAAAGCAGCAAAAGATCGCTATAAGGTGAGAATTTCCCCACTTTTATTTGGTTTTTATTTTTCCTTTCAAGTCCTGTTCTGGGGGCTCCTACTTCATGTATGTTGGGGGGCATATCTGTCAAGCCTACATTGACAAAATGGCTTTGGCCTTTTAATTCCTGTTTTTAAACCATCCTAATTCTTCTATTATGTCACAACTCATAATATTCCTTCAATATTTATAAATTTATGTCAGATCTGATAAAGCTACGGCACCCTGAAGTGAAACTCGATTATCTCATACTTAACAGCTCTCAGATAATACCTACAGCATATGAAAACACATCCCCAGAGCTCATTAACTGAATTTTGATAGTAAATAAGAAATTGCAAATCCCCTGCTCTCTGCTTGTCAGACAAAAATGCATATCTATTATTAAAAACACTTTAAATAATTATTCCAATTTAACATAGTCTACATTTCAACACAAGATAATCTTTAGAGTATAATTGGAATTGTCATCTGCAGAAGGAAAATAGAAGTAATAAGTTAAAAAGAAGGCATATTATGATAAACACAAAGTTGGATCTATTTATGAAAAGAAAAGATCAATTTATGGATCACATAAGCAGAAGCATGATAGAAAGAAAATGGAAAATGGATGTACTTGGTAATGATTAAGGACTGAAACAGTCACATAAATATTCATAATAAAGAAATATCTTCACTCATTAGAAAACATTTCCAACTTGCAAATTCATACTTGGTACTCCCTCCCCCTGCTATTGCCGCCACCACCACTCTTACTATAGAGAAAGAAAGACCATGGCAACTGTTGTACTACACAACTGGCCTGTTCATAATACTGAAAAGTTAGGAGCTCAAAGGTGAAAAGCATACAAGGAGCTTTTCTCTCATTACTCACTTCTACAGGTCTGTAAAACTAAGGGGATTAAGAATTTAGGTCCATTGATTACAAGCCTAGGAAATGCCTTGAATGGTGCATTTGATACTTGTACGCCTTCACAAAAAGGAAAGTCACAATGATTTATTCAGCATACAAAAAATAGTAAATATAAGAGGAGCTTGTATGAGCCCCAAAGATCTTCAAATGTAGCGTGCAAACCTTAACAAACACCAATGAACTCTAGGAGGCTTTCTATCCCCTCAGTGAGGAAATAGGAGAGGTGTTAATTGTGAATTGCATTTCAATATAAAGGCTCCATGGAGCACTCAGTGCTCAGTTATTTGAATTTTGAGCAAGAAAAAAAATGAGTCTCTCATGAGAAAGCATTCTCAAACTACTCTAGTCCATTCAGAATTCATAGTTATGCTTAATCTGCTGCTTCTTTGGCTCATTTACAGGGATTGTTGGCAGGTAGTGAATGCAAAATCATTTTAATAGGGGATCCCCTGAGAATGGAAGCAAAAGTTTTGAGCATTTACAATTTTACAGTGAAGTATGGCCAGCTGTTAGGAAACCAGCACTTCCATTCTGTCGCTTAGCAGAATGAAATCATTTACGTGGAGATTTACATGTCAGCAGTCTGTAAAAAAAGAAAATAGACCATTGAAAGAGTGAACGACAGGATGAGCACAAACACAGAAATACCAATGAGGCATAGAGTACATGTCAAATCCACCACTGATAACATTTAGAACTCAGACTCTAAATTAAAGGCCCCGACTAAAGTCAATAGAGCAGGAAACCCCAAACAAGAAGGAAATCCAGGTAAGGTTGTTTGGGGGAGGCAGGAAAAGAAGGGATCAAGATTACAAATAGGAGTATATAGATTTCACTGCTCACAAAAAAATGAGAGATCAATATGGAATTGGCTTATATAAAGTTCTTATGTAAGATTCCCTAGAGTGATCCAAATAAATATTTAGCTTTTCAAACTCCTGTCATCTTCTGAGCAGTGACTGCTAGTCACGGCAAATGATGCCAAGAAAAAAAAAAGAAAAGAAAAACAGAAGAATTGGCCCCAGTCCAACTCCCACAGAAGTCAAGAGCCTTTCTGTTGTCTTGAATGAGAGTTGGGTTAGGACATTTATTGGCAAGTGTGCCCACTAGTGATGTGCTGGTTTACAACAAATCAGCAGAGAAGACAATGATGGGCCAGATTCTGTTCTCACTTAAACAGGTGTAATCCAGAGAAAGGAATCAAAATCCGACCCTTAGAGAACATGATAAAAGAAAGAAAGAAAATAGCCAATTGACTTGAGCATGGACGGTCTCTCAGTGATAAAGAATTAGCATACATTGTTCTTCTTGCATTGCACCCTGTCCACTTCATTCAACTGATTACACCAGCCTCTATCCCCCCTTTGTCTGTTTCTCTTACTGTCACCTTCATGCTCTTTTCCACACCACTCGCAGGCCTGGAATTTCCTTCAGGAACTGTTTCACCTAGCTATTACCCACAAGAAACAGGGTCAATCAAAACTTTTTGTTTTGTAAGCAATTCATGCAGTCAGATGGTATTTTCCAGGAATCCCAAGGTATCTGGAAGTCTAACACCATGTCCCAGAGGATGAGGGGTGGAAGGGTTTTTTTATGATGAAGATACTAGACTGGAACTTGGGAAAGCTCAGTTTACTTTCTCCTTCAGCTATAGAATTCTTGTGGGAACTGAGCCAAGTTGTTTATCTGTCTTGTGCCTCAGAACCCCTTCTACAAAATGGGGACAATAATTAGGTCCATTGGTCAATTGGGTCCTGTGACCAGGCCTCTCAGGCATTTGGTCCTGTATGGCTGTAGTCCCCAGTACACCCCTGTGCAGTCACCATTATTTGGTCAGTTCTTCTCTCTGGGTGTTATACACGGGCTCTCACAAGCCTTCTTGTTTCGGCATTCACCACTCAGGCGCGCTAGATCCTGAATTCCCTGTAGCCAAACCTGGTGACTGTTGGCAATGGAGAGAGGGGGGCCCAGGCCCACCCTCACTCACGGGCCACCGCCCAGGGCCCTAAGTACAGGAACTGTTTCCGGTCCTGTCCGGCTGACGAGGCTCCTCACCGAAACACGTCAGCCCGTGGGCTCTAATGTGTTGCCCTGCCCTGGGCTGCTTCCTCTTCCCCACTCTGTCAAACCCTCAGTTTCTCTCTGTCATCTGCTTCAACTTCGGTAGCACAGCTTCGACCCAGCTAAAGTTTCTCCTCTGCTTACGGGCCGATGCCATTCGTCTCTCTCTCGGCCTCCTTCTCTGGCTCTTATCTCCCTCCTGGTTCCTCTCAGCCTCCAAGTCTGCCCTCCCCCTTTTGCCTTCTCCTCGCCTCCTTTTGAATCCCCCACTCCGATCTCCCCTCCTGACATCAGTTCTGCTCAGCCATGTCCTGCCACACTCTGATGTCAGCTCCGAGTGGGCCACTCAGCTTATCCTCACCACACGTCAAATGGCGTGGGCTTCTGCCATTCCAAGCCCCTTCCCTCCCCTCCCCTCCCTCCTTCCTCGCTCCGGGGCTCGCGCATGACCCGGTGCCCATGGTGGGAGGCTGCCCGCACAGCGCTCGAGCACCGGGCGCAAGGCCAGCGCGCAGGCCCCCGCGCTGCGAACAGGGCAGCGGCTGGGGGGCTCAGCGTGCAGGGCGGCGATGCCCCGTCACAGGTCCATTGATTACAATCCTGAGAAGTGCCTTGAATTGTATATTTGATGCTTATACTCCTTTACAAAAAGGAAAGTCAGCCCATGGAGTGAGCTCACAAGGGTGGGGTGGAAAAAACATTCCTAATGATTGTGAGGTGCTGAGATACTACAGTGAGGGTTAGACAGTGTTGAAATATTAAAACATCTATTTTAAGACAACAAGCCCATGTAAAGGAAACTGCACATATGTGTGTGTCTTTCCCTCCCTCCCCTCCTCCCCCCACACACAAAGGCTATTCAGTTCTTGATGTGTGTTGGAATAAACAGGACTCGAGCACACTTACTGCCTTCCTGGAGCAGATGAGTGCAGAGTGGAGAAAGGGGAACAAGCCAAACTTCACAGCTGAGCAGGCACAGGGGAATACTGTAATTTGTTGCTGGTATAGGCCAGCAGTAAATTAACACTGCTATTGAGCAGTGAAGTAGCAGGAAAGAAATTGTAATTCAAAGTATTACTCCTGGGGTGATGTAGCTTTTGCACCAGGGCTGTGCCAAAAGTCACCATCTAGTCCTTAGTATTCACGTGGATCAGTATTGGTGGCGTACATCCTGCAAGGTGCCCTACCTCACTGTGTAAGTGATCACAAAAGGTTAAATCATGTCTCCCACAACCCAGGACAGTGGGAGAAACCACAGTGCCTTATACTCATAAATCCACTGCGCAAACTCTGTGATAGCTGTGCTCGGCCCTTTCTAATGACCTGCATCAGGCAGCTTGTGATGTCAGCAATATATGGTTGTTTTAACGTCTTTCTAATGTTCTCCTTGTTGCGTGCTCGATTCCGGAAATGTTCAGCTTTATGGCTTAATTACACACTCAGATAATGTAAATACCATACTTTGGCTGCTGTAAAAAAAATCCAATTTTGTCTGTTGGCACTGTGTCTTAAGTGTGAAGCAATTTGCAGTGAGAAAAACTTTGCCTTCTTCTGAATGGAGCCAGAAATCTTGATAATGTTCAGTTTTGAGTGCTTCCAGTCTTGCAGTGCTGCCAAACGGTTCAGTCACTCTCCTTTCTAATCTCATAATCTTCCTGTTAAGACAATGCCAGTATGAAGGGCAGAGTAAAAATTCTTTACAGGTGGGTTAAAAAGAACTCTGAGAATTGCTGTCTCTCTGTCAAACATGAAAGCATTACATTAAAAATGTCTAGTACTAGCATAGATCAGGCATAGACTTTGTTAACCAGTTAGCCACATACAGTGAGAAAGAGTTTACAATAAAAGAAATCATTGGCCCAATTCACTACTAGGTCATTCCCATTAAGCTAGCATCAAAATGGAGTAATGCATCAGGGATTTTAAAAAGTGATTTGTTTTGTTTTAGTGATACAATATAAGAATATAGCAGTTATATTATGGTACTAATTTCAATTCTCGAGCTAATAGCTTCACAGGACTGGAAGGAGAAATCCTCTAGTCCAGTTCCCTGCAGTCATGGAAAGACTAAATATTATCTAGTTCATTCTTGATAGGTGTTTGCCTAATCAAAAAAAATCCCTTGATAGGTGTTTGTCTAATATAAAAGTCTGATGTACTTCCAATGGCACTTCCCTTGATTTACACCATTGTAAGAGAAGCATCAGGGCCAGTGTGTTAATAAAATTCCCCACGAGAAATGAATTAAACTTGCTGGAGTTCCACAAAACATATTGCCCCCCACAAGGTTAACTACTGAGGCACACGATGGCTTACTGTACATGGAACAGGTCTGGCTACAATCCATGGTTAATACCATAATCACCCGAACAAACATGAGCATCCCCCATCACACACTTCAGTAGCTATTACTCAAAGATGAAAAATGGCATCTATATTACAAACATATATTGATGGTAATCCTCCTTTCAGGTCAGCTTTTCAAAGGATTTTCAAGGATTGGGACAATTTGGGGAACTCCCAGATAGTTAAACCCCAGTACCACGGAATCATAAAAGGCAATAACTGATTCTTAACCACAGAGATCAAAGCTAAATCCCATTTCTTCTTAGATGTCATTGTGCTATCATCATTCTGTTCATTAACTTTGCATTCCACATCATGTTTTTCATTATCTATTCTATTCAGTGAACACAGTTATGCAATTAATTTTGCAGTGTTTTTGCTCATTTTTTCTCCTGTCCCTTAATCATATACAGTGTGTCTTTCTGTAAGAAAGAACAAGCTTAACAGGGTTGACAGATGCCAGTAATATGCAGCACAGTCATGGAATGTGAGTGCCTAACAGATTGTTATATGATTACCAAAAAATGTATTTTCCCTGCCTATAATTTTATTACAAGATGGAATAATATGAAAACATGCAAGATGAATTCTGATCGGAAATAAACATGCTCATTTCTGGAATGTATTCACAATAGCCAATGGTTTTGGAAATCAAAGTCTATTTATAGATTTTGTTTCAGCTACAACAGACTAACACGGCTACATTTCTATCACTATTTATAGAGAGAAGCTCAACTCTGAAGTTTTAGTATCTTCTCATAAAAGGCTAGATTCTCAGGTGATGTAAATGTAACCCCTCCTGTTGGCTAGCCCAGTGTGAGGTTATTCAGCATAGGGGAAGCTTGTGACTTCTTACACCACTGTGGGGAGAGGGAGGCGCCTAGGCCTGAGGCTGCTTGGTATGCTCTGCGTTGTGTATGTGTGAGTGCAGCTCAGACCAGACCCACTCCAACAAATCACCAGGAACAGGCTTTATTCTGTAAAAAACATAGAACAGGAAAACAGTTCAACAGCCCCTTCTCTCAGCATGCAGCCTGGGTGCTGCTTCTAGCACTGTCCTTGCTGAGACCCTGCTGGGGGCAGAGGGCACATCCTGGCAGGAACCAGGAAGTTCTCCCAACATGCCGCAGTTTGTAGTCCACAACTTCTAGTTCCCAGGGCTGCTGCTGAAACACACTGGACCTTGGGCTACATAAATATACAGCACCATTATTTTTCATGGTGCTCTCTGTCTATTTACATCAACTGAGGACCTGACAAGATATGCAGACTGTAGAAAAAAACAGTTGTTTGGATCTTGTAGTTTAGGCTATAAGCAAGGAAGGATGGTCTGGTGAAGGCCCTGGACTAGACCTCAGGAGCTGCATGTATAGTTCCTAGGTGTGTCACCTTGGTCAAGTCACTTATTTCTCTGTCCTTCAGTTCCTGATAGACAAGAGGTGAATGCTACATTTTTGCCTCGTCTATTCAAATTATAAGCTGTTTGGGGGCAGTAAGGGTAGTCAGTCCGTCTGTACATATATAGTGCCTTCATGATGAGGCCCCAGTTTCATGTGGGGTCTTTAGGTTTATTTTATACAATTAGCTGGAAAATGAATGATTTGCTAAAAAGATCATCGCCTTCAAAATTCTGTTGAAACAGTTTGATGTTATGGCCCTCAAGGTCAGCTCTCTGAATGCTCCTTGGTTAACTCCCCTACTTCCTTCCATATCAAAATCAAACTCCTTGTTCCTGCCATCAATACTGTCCAAAACTTCCTTCTTTCCTCTCCCCATGCTTGCTGCTCACCAAAGCTGCTTGCCTGATTTCCCTTCCTTCTCTTATTTCTATTGTTTCTCCTTTTGAGGTCCAAGATTTCATCCCATGCCAAGTCCCAGGCGGACGGGGGCTAATTGCTTAAAAACAGATACATAGTTTTCAAAGTCATTTCAAAACTCACTCAGTCCAAGAGATTAACATAATATCAGTAAGTCTTGAGTAGTCTTAATGAGCATGATCATACAAACTTGACATTTATTCTCTCTTCTTCTTCTTCTTCTTCTTCTTCTTCTTCTTCTTGATATTGTTTGGGTCCACCCTTACTCAGTGAAAGAGGGAATGAAACAACTCTTATGAATAAATAACTGCACTGTGGAAGGAGATACTACACCGTCTAGGAGAACCATAGAAAAACCTGAACATAGGGGCTACGTCTACATTGGCACCCTTTTCCGGAAATGCTTAAAACGGAACAGTTTTCCGTTATAAGTATTTCTGGAAAAAGTGCATCTACATTGGCAGGATGCTTTTCCGGAAAAGCACTTTTTCCGAAAAAGCGTCCGTGCCAATGTAGATGTGCTTTTCCGCAAAAAAGCCCTGATTGTCATTTTCGCAATTGGGGCTTTTTTGCGGAAAAGACTACTGGGCTGTCTACACTGGCCCTTTTCCAGAACAGTTTTTCCAGAAAAGGACCTTTGCCCGAATGGGAGCAGTATAGTTTTTCCGGAAAAACAATGATGATTTTACATTAGATCGTCTTTGCTTTTCCGGAAAAGCAAGCAGCCAGTGTAGACAGCTGGCAAGTTAGTTATTCCGGAAAAGCAACTGCTTTTCCGGAATAAGTGGCCAGTGTAGACACAGCCAGGGAGTCCAGTGAATTCACTTGATGCAGTTGGGGAAGAACTAAGAAAATAGAATTACATATAGCAGGAAATAGGGAGGGGACATTTAACAATATGGCAGTTCCCAATACGTGACATAAAAAGGAGACCATTGGTGTTGCAGAACCATGTAGGGCAGAATTGTGAAATAGCATGAGCCAAGGATGGAGAAATAACAGCAGCTATCCAAAACCTCTCTCCAGAGTCATGGCACAAGTTCAAAAATGCTATACAAGGAAATGGGACCATGTGCATACCAGCACATGCAATCATGCCAGTTCCCCTGACAGCCAGTAAACCTAGCTTATATCCTTTCTCTCTCAGTCAGAAAATAAAAATTCAGTTTTAAATATGGCTTTCTGGGTTCCGCATACAATGTCAAATATATTGCTTTTCCTCATGCATGGGAGACAGGAAGAGATTTTAAATGTCAAAATTCACCAGATCTGCAGTCTGCTGCTTTTCTCCCTCACCATCACAGAACCACACTTTAGTTTACCTCCTCCTGGTAACAATGCTGCAATCACCCAGTTAGAAAGAAAAATCCACAAGTAGACAATCCCTAAGAGGTGGGTGTTGTTCCTGAAGGCATGTCTACATTGATATGAATGAACTATCAAGTCCTATCAACATATGACTATAATTACCTCTTGGAGATACAAAAAAATACTGATGATCAGATATGTGACTTAGGTAACCAGTCACACAGCTCCAGTAGTGAAGTTTGCTAATGGTTATTTGGCTTATATTTGTTCACAGATGATTAAACAAATCTAAACAATAGATACATTAATTTAAAATGACCATTCTGAAAAGCATTTAAACCAGAGAGGAGGGCGTATATGTGTTGAATTATTTGCTCTGATTTGTTCCACCACCTCTAACTTGTATTCAGTGTTACTTCACCTTATATCATTCCATAGTATAAAGTAATTAGACTATCACAATCATTCATATAATGGGTATGTTTACACTGCAGAGTTTTTTTCGGAAAAATGGTCATTTTTCTTTTCAGAAGAAGCGCTGGCCGATGTACAAAGAAGGATTGCACCAGGAGGAGACGACAGGTTGGTGTAGACCTCTCCTTCTCATTCAATGACTGTGGGAATGCCTGCAGGATAGGGCCCAAGGCTATAAATGTTTAGCCTCCAGGAGCTGAGCCCTGAAGGAAGGACTCTCTCTGGGCACTGAAGGACATAGAGACAATCTGTGGGCATTGCTTCAGTTTTAGGGATGAAGCAACCCCCTCAATTGGTGCAGTCACCCTGCTCAGATGAGAGCAGCCAGTGTAACTGTATGATTGTGGATCCAGTGGTACCACTTAACATTGCTTCCTCACCCTCTGCCTATGTCCTGCTTCCTAACTCCCCCACCCTGTATCAGGCAGGCCCGAGACCTGGACCCTCCTCTCTGCAAGAAGACTGCATCTTTTGTTTCTGGGTCAGGAGCCTCTGCATCCTCAGGAAGAAGAATTTTAACTTATGAAACAATATGAGTTAGTAAAGCAATTAGCCAGGCATTATAGACACTAGTTCGTCCTTTGAATTGTCTACTATTAAATACTGCAATGTGTTCTTTCTTAAATGGTTTGTTTAATGTGCAAAACTAATACATTCTAAATGCAAGTCTCAGTCCTGCTTGTAACATACAACGTGCAAAAAGTCCAACGCCAGCTGCATTTGCAGTCTCTGGTTTTACTCGATGCACCTGAGCATGTGTGTATAAATACCAAATCAGGGTCAAGCCAGAGAAATGTAGGTGAATTTAAGTTAGGACATGTGTTACCCAACATCAAAAACCCAAAGGACTTTTTCAGGGCCTGCCAGGTGAATAGCTGCTTCAGCACTGGGTATGATTACTGAACTAAATTATCACCTTTTTAAAAAAAATATTTCTCAAAGAAAAGAATATTTCTGAATTAGACAAGCATATACCTGTTTATTCCACTAAGAATGTTTGTGACCTCAGACTTGCTGCAAATTAGGAAAGAACATAATCATATACTAAAGCCTAATCTAAATTCCCCACTACCTTTTTTTAGTGCCTTCCCTACTTATACCCTCAAACAAAAATTGGGTTATATATAATTTAACTTTAATATTTCATTCTTCAAATCCACACCATTCATATAAACCTTTTCATTATTACATCTAGTCTCCAAGGTGTTAATTACTGGAAGATTAATATATTATATTAACCAAGGCTGTCATTAACAAAATACCCATACCCTCAAAAGTCTTGCTTTTGTTACATTAATAAGGTTATCACTGTCATAATGAGTTTCAAATTGTGTGTGATCGGGAGGCTAGGCCTAGGGAGAGAGGGAAGACAGAAACAAAGCACCATGGAGTGAGCTCACACTGATGCAAGATAAAACAATTCAGCATCACAATTGCATTCTATAGTGACTGCCAGCATGTAGAAATTCACTACCAAAAAATACAGAGTGGAAAACGTTCTGTGTTCCCCTTATAATACCCATACCTAGGCAAAGAGAAAAAAATGACCACATCTATACAGGGCAGCTACACTGAAGATACAGGCATAATTTCCAGATCAAGACCATAGCCTCATGGTGGCTCAAACCAAGCTAGCACCCAAAAAAAACCCCACAGCAAACAGTGGGAAGGGACAGCCATTCCTATGCCTCCCTAGAGTGTCAGGCAGGATAGAAGTCAGGTAGCTAGCCTGTCCTTTCATGGGGTTTACATTACTAATTTCAATGCACCACACTGATCAAAGCTAACCTGGGCATGTCTACCTGAACTAGAAGTTATACCTCCAGCTAGAAGTACAGACTTAACCTATGTACTTATTGAAGGTCACACCCTGAAATTATTATTTGAGATGGGGAGAAAAGTATTGGCTGCCATACCCTAGGAGGATCTTTGTACAGCAGAACACATTGATACTGCTGGTTGACAGCTTTCAAAATTTGAAGATCCAGCGACATCTCAACATTTGAAAACCTAAGCCATTGGAAGAAAATTCCCCTCCATGTCCCTGTTTTTTAAATCAACCATAGAGCTGGCCATAAGGTGTTAAACTTCAGAATTCTGAATTTTGGTGGGAGGAAAAAAGCAGTTGTAAGTTTCCCCCCAAAAATTCACATAGAGCCTATGACCAACTTTATTAAGAAAGGTCCTGATTCAGAAAAGCAGCTCTAATCAGGATGGACTCTTAAGCACATGAATAAATCCCATTAAAGGCAATGGGGTGTAAGTACATGCTTAAAATTAAGCATGTCCTTAAGTATCTTTCTGTATCTTAAACTAATGCCTTCAGGTTTTGCCCAATACTAATTAAATGAAACTAGGGAGTGGTGCCCTCTGCACACTACAGTTGCCAACCACCCTGTCTCTGAGAGTAGGCAGCCCTAGCACTTCCTCCAGCTGCTGGGGAGGGCTGGGATTGTGTCAGCACCAGACTCTTCCACACACACACCCCACCCCGGCCGCTGGGAAGGGGAGGGAAGTAGAGGGCTGGGACTGGGCCAGTCCTGGTCTCTCAGCCCCACTCCCAGCTGCTAGGGCCACAGCTGGCCCCAGCCTCTTAGCACTCCCAGCCCCCAGGCCTCAGTCAGCCCTGGCCTCTCACCCTCCCCTCCGTGATGGGGGAGAGCATGTTGCTCCAGCCGCTGCTGTTAGAGTATGGGGGAAGGAGGGAGAGAGGAAGGGAAGGAGGAAGCAGGGCAGCTAAGGGTGGAGGAAGGGCCTCTGGGACACAGAGTGACATGATGATATCATTCTGACATCCCACAGGAAAAGGTTTTTTTTTTTTAATATAGAGATTTAGCTGTTTGCAGAGAGCCCGCACAAGGCTTAAATTCCACTTTAGTTGTGCTGTCCTATTGTATAGGTCTATATTTCACCAAGGTGCAGAGATACTGATTACCAAATGCAGGGTCCTACATGTGCTACTCCAGGGACATAACACTGATTCTACCAGCTAAAACCATTTTATCCTGAGTCTCAATATCTGGTCTTTTGTTTTAAAGTCACAGCTCCTAGAGTCATGTGATAATTTCCTGCCTTGGTCCAAGACAGGAATTTCAGGGGGCTACTACAGTAAAAAAAATAAATATTAAAACAAAATCAGCTTGAATATCTGTATAGGCCTACAGTAGAAAAGGCACAACCCATGTTTTTGAAACAGATTTTTCAGAATTTCAGGACCTATAGCTTAACAACAATGATTTTCTTTAAAAAAAATATTTTTGACTTCTCTATGTATAGTCCCACACATTCTAGGACCAAGTCAATCTCAAAGCCTTTCATATTGCTTCATAATGCATCAGGATCCTTTCTGTAATTTCTAGCCCCTCAGACATTCAATTTATATTATTTTGTGTTGTACCTCTAACACACCTGGAAAGGATCTCAATACAGCTATTTTAGACCATTAAATAAATATCTGAAAGTAGAGCCTGGAAATATTGCTTTGGATTAAACAAACAGATTTAGGTTCACATTTTATGAACTGTGCAATGCTTGTGACCAGTGCTTGCTTATCAGTCCTTGTATTTAAGTGGGGCGGTCTGAGTACAGTTCCCACAAGAAGAGCTCTGTGTAGCTTGAAAGTTTGTCTCTCTCACCAACAGATAGTCCAATAAAAGATAGAATTTTGCCTATCTTAGCCCTAGCATGGAAATATTGATTTTACAGAACACATATATCACCATCAGCAGCAGCAGTTCAGACTTTCCCTAAACTGCTCTGCCAATGTGCCACCCCTTTGACCTAGGGGAACTACTACTGGATGAATGACAGTAGTTCAGTCTCTATACTCACTCAATCTGCGTGGTCTCTGCTGCACCTGTCAACAAGAGTCTTAAATACAGCAGAGGTTTTCTAATGTGACACTTGTCAAGTAGAGATCAGGTTGATGAATGGATGGAGACCATCAACTTATTTCACACCGGGCAACATCCATCCATCAGATGATAATAAAACTCAGGCATTGCCACCCTAGATTGGATTTGAATTGGCATCCTACAGATAGCAAGCAGAGCTGTCCAGGAACTGGATAGTCTGTTTAACTGGAAATTTCAAGTTCTTTTCTGCTCTGAAGCAGAAGGATAAAAAAATTACAATTTCCTGTGAAACAAAATGCTAGAAAAAAAGTGTTTCTGGTTAATCCAAATTTTTTTTTAGATTAAATTTAATTTTTTTTATTCCCATTTTGAATTTTTCTTCATTATATAGTATATAATACCAAATTTTAAAATGAAATGAAATGTTCCATTCCAAAATGATTCCATTTGAAGAACATTTCTTTCTCTTTCTAATATTTTTCTTTCAAAATGAAATTTTGTGGGAAATAACATATTTTTGTGGCAAGGAAACCTGAATAAAAATTCTTTGGAGTTCAAGTGCCTGTCTCTTTCACCAACAGAAAATTATATCAATAAAAGAAATATCTTTCATATCCCGGATCCCAACACAACAAACATTTCCACAAAACATTTAGTTTTCAACTTATCTCCATTTTTCAAACAAAAAAAACCTCATGGGAAATTTCCAACCAACTCTAAATAAAAGCAAAAAATCATAAGTTAAGGTTCCATATAAAAAAGGCATTTTCATCGACAAATCATGGGCATTTTGGATACGATGCAAAATTATGAGAGATGGTAGTATCACATTTCAATTCCATGATACTACCTTTCTGGAATAACAGTCTCAAAAGTACATGGTCCATGCCACATGATGCATTAAGTGATTTCTAAAAACAACACTGAGGTTTATTTTAACATCATTCCCTTTATATCACTGATAAGTAAAATTAGATATTTATTACTGAATTTGGTTTGAGACTCCATTGCCCTACATTTTAACTCACAAAGTATGGTAGACAGATGGGGGTCTGGTGTCAGTTTGAATGTAATCTGATCGGAATCGTATCTCTCTGTGTGAGAAGGCAAACATGTTTTTTAAAAAAACTGATAAAACTTTAATAGCTATGGAGAATTTGAAAAGTAGGGGAGCAGGTGTGGAAAATTAGCATGCCACATATGAAGCAAGATAAATTTAGTCAATATGAGTTGCCGTTCCATAATTTTTACTATAGTATTAATTAAATTTTAAGATTATATGCAGGTTGATAGCAGTCAACTCATCAGTATGAAAACAATTGTTCCTGGAGCAAAGGGTGTATAGAACCCATGGTTTCCTTAGAGCTCACAGCATGTTACCCTACTTATAGGAATTAATGTTTCAGTCAAAGATAAAGAGAAATGCTATACAAACTCTAGCTCTTTCAAATCTTCCTTTTAAAACAATTTTACTGTTCTTTTATTTGTTCTACTGAATTTAACTGCATCACTACTTGCACTATGTGCTGTCTCCTGTTTGACTTGACATGAGTCAAGCTGAAATAAACTGGGAATTCCCAGGTACTGCTTGAGTGAAAAATATTCACATGTGGTTTATGTTCAGCAGAGTGTAAAGTGCAGCTATACATAACTTTTTCTTCATTCTGAACTCTGACAAGTGTGCCATGGTTTAAGAACTGGGGGAACAACATTGTTTGTATGTTAATAAATAGAAATCCAGGGAACTGTTGAAAATAATTCAGAAAATAGACACTTTTTGCTATATCCTTGAACTCTATACCAGGATGCAATTATACAGCCATCTCAGTTAATTTTAAGCTAGATATACTCACATTAAGTGTTAAATTATACGATGTGATGCCTTTTTTTTAATGGATCCACTAAGTAGGGTAAATCTGGCCTATAATTTGTTACTCTCATATAGATCTCTCTGGGTACTTAACGTAATGCTAATAATTGTAAACATGATTTTTTGGGGGGAACCTGTAGATACAAGTTCAGGCCTTGGAAATATTAACAGTTTAATATAAAGCTTTACACGTCATGTATTTGTTTAAGCTCACATTTAGATTTAAGATTCAGCTGCTTTGCACAGGCTGGGATGCAGTGGAGTTTGAACCAGTATCTCAGGTCCAAATGCTTAGGGGAAGTTCAGATCTTCCTCTGAACTTTGTTTTGCAGCCTGTCATTAGTTCAAGTATCTTAATTGCTGGAGATCCCCAGCTACAGTCTCAAACTTCATCCACTGAATTCAATAGGAGTTGGATCAAGCCACAGAATGCAGTGTCACACAAGCATTTTTAAGGAAAGATTGTGTTCTCAGGGACTGAAACTGTAGCTGTGGCAGTATGCTGCTCATGTCTGAGCTCCGAGATTGCTTCGTTATTCCTCCCAGGAGAGTTCAATGGATTTGGTTCAAGCACCATTGAACGTGATGCTGTACTAATTGCCCTGGAGGGTAGCAAGGCCTTTGAACTGTGGCTGTGAGTGATATTTTGCTGTAAGACATGTGTCAGCACTTGGCTGGTTAACTCTGAGGCTCGGTTGTACAGCATGCTGGGACCAAGTATCTGGAAAACTACTTTGCATCCTAATCTTACATCTGTTTTCAATCATGCTGTGAGATTGACTGGCCATTCTCTCAGAGAAGCATCACTCTGAATAGTCAGAGTTTAAGTAAAAATCTTGTATTGTCAAAGAATATTAAGGATTTGCCATCATCTCTTAGTTTCCATAACCAGCTGGCACACACAGGGAGTGGGGTGATGTAATGAACTGGTGCTCTGCCCTTTCACCTTTGGAGGAGTAATGCATCTGCATTCTGATACAGCAAGTAAAATTAACCTGGTTCTCTAGCTTTTTGCTAAAAGCGTCCTCTCCCCTCTGAACACAGTCACCATAACCCATGCATGAAGCAATATTCTTTCCTGGATCATTTTAGGTTTCTTGTAAAATAATAACTTTTGGTTAATTTAACTACATGACAAGTTAAAGCTGTCAGTGCCTATCCAGTTCACCTCAATGGCTTGTGTCTTGATTTGTAATAGGTCCTCAAGCTAGCTTCCAAGTTTGTGAATGTAACTTTGTGCCTTCAATTAGTTGCAGGCACAATTCATAGCACTTAGTCAACTGTAAAATAGGGCTAATAATAACCTTTACAATAGCACTAATGATATTGACCTCCTTTGCAAAGTGCTTTAAAAATCTATGGATAAGAAGAGCTAGCTATTATTACCTGATTATTTTTTACAGTAACGCTATAAAGCCCCATTGTGCTTGAGATATACATCCACATGGTGAGAGAGAGTCCCCTACCCTAACTAGCTTACATTTATCTATATAATTTTTAGAAATGTGCATCTGTCTCTCTGTGAGTCTGTTTGTTCAAGACCTCCTCCTAAATGGTAAGAGCTAGAACCACCAAATTTGCTATGCAGCTTCCCCTTCTCCTAACTTAGAGTAAGTTCAGGGTTTGATTGTGCTAGAAAAACAGGAAGTGCAGAGAATGGGACTGTTCTCCAGAACATGGAAAGAGAGAGAACAGAGAGGAGGGATGCAATATTCACAGTCACCACTTGGGGCATCAGGAAAGAGCTATACTGCCGAGTGAACACTGCAGGCAGACGTACCATGAAGAGAGTAGCCAGCAGGCCTGGGGCTCACCGCCTTTCCTGCCACCAGACCAAGTAAGTGGGACCCGCTGTCCAGGAGACAGCCCTGTTGCTCCCTCCACCCTGGGAGGGGGGGGGGAGAGAAAGCTCCCCGGTGCTCCCCAGCCCTGGGGGTGGCAGGGAAAGAGAGAGTCCCCAGCAGCTCCACCCACAGCCCGGAGGGGGGAGAGGGAGGAAGGTAGGAGATAGCCTGCAGATTACTTTTTCATGTACTGATTACATGACTACCTAAAATATTTATATGTATAACTAACTCCAGTCATCTGAAGAAGTGGGCTGTGCCCACAAGAGCTCATGATACCATTTACATGTTTTGTTTGTCTTTAATGTGCTGCAAGATTATTTGTTGTTTTTTTAAATATTTAGGACATACTTGAAAGCTGAAGAAGTGGATAGGGATGCTATTTTAACATGAAATAAAGTTGCCTTTTCCTGTTGCAATATTTCAGGTGCTGGTGTCCAACAGAGGATTGCACTGTGACAGAAAATCAGCTCACAGGGTAGTTAGTCATTTGATCTACAACATAGAAGTAGCCTATATGTGCATGGTAATGTGGAATAAATAATAGAGGGGTCATTACTGAAATACTTGAGGCTTAAGGCAATAGAAAAATAGAAATAGCTTCCTCTAATGACTTTTCTTATCCGGAAAGATGGGCCTAATTTGGCTTCCACTGAAT
Organism: Pelodiscus sinensis; assembly: GCF_049634645.1. NCBI lineage: Eukaryota > Metazoa > Chordata > Testudines > Trionychidae > Pelodiscus > Pelodiscus sinensis. The sequence goes on from NC_134720.1 coordinate 15,051,032, forward strand.
ACTATGAGAATTTTACCAGGATGTGGCTTCCCTATGTTCTTTAATCACCATATACGGAACTCAATGGACACTTTAAATAATCTAAAATAAATAAGCTCGAGCAGGGAAACCTGTGCCTTTATAACTTCACTCAAAATAAATGATTGTGCATCTTCTACAAGCACTTGGATGTGCATTGAGATAGCCCCTTATCATCTTGCTCTGCTGTTCTGATTCTACACAAAGAATAAGACTATGACCAAAAGAAATGATACACAAAGAGGAAGACAGCCAGGACTAAATTAAATATAAACACACTTCTGTCCCAAGGAAACATCCGCTCCTGAACCTTAACAATGGACATGAGACCTTAGAAGCTCTCAATACCTGTTTAGAAATGTACATACTATGGTCCATGATCTGAAACCATAAGGAGATCAGCACCTCCAGAAGATGCTGAGCAGCTCCAATTCTTATTGAAATCTATGGGTGATGAAGACAGGGAGCACCACACAGGACAGTCTCACCACCTTGCAGAGCTGGACCATAAGGGTGTGTCTACACTACACCATTATTTTGAGATAACTAACATTATTTCAAAATAACAATGTGAGCATCTACACGGCCATTCTGTTATTTTGAAATAATTTTGAAATAACAGACAGCTTATTCTGAAATCTGTAAACCTCATTCCATAAGGAATAACCCTATTCTGAAATAGCTATTTCGAAATAAGGCATTTGTAGACGCTCCACTGCTGCTTTTTTTTGGAAGTAGCCCTTCACCAGGACCAATCTAAGTTATTCCTCCCCAGTGCCTCCTGGGGCTCTAAATTGAGATAGCACATTTACATCAGGGAAGCCTGCCTTGGACTAATTTTGAGGCTTTCTTGCAGCGTCGATGCTCTATTTCAGAATAAGTTATTTTGAAATATCTATTCTGGAATAGCTTATTTCAAAATAAACGTGCAGTGTAGATGTACTCTAAGGGCATGTCTACACTGGGGAGTAATAACTCCCCTTATTTTGACTTAAGAAGGCAAGCATCCACACTACCAAGCCTGTTATTTTGAAATAATGACTCCTGCTTGTGAAGAGGAATAAGCTTATTTCAAAATACTTATTTTGGGAGTTATTTTGAAATAATTTATTTCAAAACAACCTCGTAGTGTAGATATAGCCTATACAGGCTGATTTATTGTGTTCCACATGTCCTAAGAAAAATGTTAGCCTCTAAATTCTCTGAATGAGAGCTTTGTAATAGACAGGTTTAATGGAGGAAAAATGAAAAGAACTTGTTTTTAAGTACGTCTTGTAAATAGCAAACTGTAGGCTGTGAGAAGGCATAAAAATTGAGGGCATTTTCTTCAGTCTTCATTAAAACTAGTTTTTGTATTTTCCCTCTGATTGGAGCAAAAATAACTACTACCTTCTGTAATCCTCATATACAGGCAGTCCCCGAGTTACGCGGATCCGACTTATGTCGGATCCGCAGTTACGAACGGAGCCCGTCTCCCTGGTCTCCAGCAGACCAGGGAGAGGAAGCAAAGCGGCGGAGCGCGCGGGCAGCGGACAGCTCAGACGCGTCTGGGCTGTTCGCTGCCCGCGTGCTCCGCGGCTTTGCTCGGCATTGCTTCCCGTCTCCCTGGGATACAGACCAGGGAGAGGGGGAGCAAAGCAGAGCAAAGCCGCGGAGCCCGAGGGCAGCAGGACAGCCACGGCGCATCTGGGCTGTCCCGCTGCCCCCGTGCTCCACGGCTTTGCTCCGGACGCCTGTGGTACAGCAGCTGGGGCGCTGCCGGTTGGTCCCGTAGCGCCGCTCTGGGCGCTACTGGACCAACCCAGCAGCACCCCAGCTGCTCTGCCCCAGGTGTCCTGATTCAGCCACTGCTGGTCAGTTTCAGCAGCGGCTGAATCAGGACGCCTGGGGCAGAGCAGTTTGGGTGCTGCTGGGTTGGTCCAGTAGCGCCGAGGAGCAGCGGCACTACTGGACCAACCCAGCAGCACCCCAGCTGCTCTGCCCCAGGCGTCCCCAAGTCAGCCGCTGCTGAAACTGACCAGTGGCTGACTACAGGAAGCCCCTGCCCCGGGCTTCCTGGAATCAGCCGCTGATCAGTTTCAGCAGCAGCTGACTTGGGGATGCCTGGGGTTCTTAAGTTGAATCTGTATGTAAGTCAGAACTGGCGTCCAGATTCAGCCGCTGTTGAAACTGATCAGTTTCAGCAGCGGCTGAATCTGGACTCCAGTTCCGACTTACATACAGATTCAACTTAAGAATAAACCTACAGTTCCTATCTTGTACGTAACCCGGGGACTGCCTGTACTTTGAGCACTATTTTTAAAAATATGTTTAACACCTACACAGAATTCCTTCTCCTATTTGTGAACAAAGATCATAACCCAGTGATAATTTGCAAAATGAAATGATAAATAAAAATAGCATCTTCCAATCATCTCTTTGAGTAATGGCTTTATTTTCAAGTTTACTTTTTGTTAATTTCAAAACTCTGTTCCACTTCATACCCCAATCAGATTGCATATAAAAAGAATGATCTCCCTCAATTTTAGAAATAAGCTCCTGCCTCAGTCTTCTATGTTATTTATCAAACCACTCCATCTGCTTCTTATTGAAGCTTTCAAAAAATTACATGTACTGTATAAACAGGAAAAAGAAGAGGTTTTTTTTTTTGACAACCTTGTTGGATTGTGCACTAAACACTTGATTGTGCTTGTTAAATGTACACAGTACAATATTTTTAGGCAGTATTGTGTCTATAACAGTGGTTCTCAAAGTGTGGTCTGACTGTCTTGCATGTGGACTGCAGGCTCGGGACTTGCTCCTCCCTTGCAGCGGGGAGCCTGTGGTCACGCTGCTGCCCCACAGCCTCCCCGCTTCCCCAGATTGGAGCATCAGGGCCAGTTTCCTGCTGTGGGGGCAGGGCAGGGTGATGCTCACAGGTCAGATCTGACTCACAGTGGGAGAAAGTGGCTCCACACACTGCCGCTCTCTGCCCCACACCCCTCCCCCGGTGGAGGAATGGCAGCACAGAAAACCACTCATGTAGGGTGGTGCCTGGCAGTGGCAGGAAGCACAGAGCCAGATAAGCATCCCCTCATATCCCTCACGTATGCCCCTCTGCAAAGACCCTGCACCTCCATCCCACTCCTGCACCCACCCTCCCCCCACACACCGCCACCCTCTGCCTGCTCCTGCACCCATGTTGTCATCATGGGTGGTTGGCTGGTGGTCCACAGAAAGGTCTTCATTGACTAGGGTGGGTTGTGGGCCAAAAAGTTTGAGAAACACTGGTCTATAAGAACCTGAGCCAATGAAAAAACTCCTCTTGATATCAATAAGAGCAAGATCAAACCCTTACAGAACATTGTATTACACCTACTTAACTGGGGACCAAGCTCTGAGAACTAAAGGAGATCCAGAGAATACCAGGTACACCCTCCTATAGGGGACTTTATTATGCACTTTCAAAAATTGTTTCATTGGATTCTAATCTGCCACTACAGGATAAAGATGCTTCTCAGTATCTATTGCATCTAAAAACTTCGAGCATCATTGTAGTTCTTGCTTTTGACCATGATGAAGGTTGGATAAACCAATATACTAAAAGGAAAGTTATTTTCAGAGCATTTGCAATCCCTGCTGTGTAAGTCTCTGATTTAAACCACACAACATTTCTAAACACTAATGTTTCCTAATTTATTGGTGAATCCTAAATGCATTGAAGTAAATGGCTATGCTCACATTGAATTTCATGGTGCAGGACACGAGCCAATGCTGGTAAGTTACCTACTAATACAGAAGTAAGATCATCTCCTTAATAGGAGTGTTATCCCTCTCTACTTGGATCAATATTTGGTCTCACAGAACTGGCTGCCTGTTCTGCCAGAAAATGCACAGATCCCCACATTGCTCAGCTTTCCCCAGCCCACCTCCTGCCTTCCCACCCACAGCAGCCTTAGGTTCCATGAAGGGGGGAAATATAACTTAATGCTGACAGGGTCTAACTGGGTTTCAAAGGGTTTTGTTGCACTGTCAGTCTGGGGAGTAGAGGAGTGTGCTGGCTAAGTTCAGTTCTTCACTTCCCCACTGAGACCATGGCAGGGGCCTTAAGAGCACTATTTGAAATTCACTCCTCCCCATTTAGAAGAGGGGAAAGAAGCTGCTGCTGCCGCCACCAAAGGCTCTTTACTCCCTTCCCTACTAAGATGGGAGGGGGGGATGTGATTATTTTTTTCCACCTCTCCACTGGGGCCACTGGAGTAGGCAGCACTTCCCTCCTGCTCTGTGCCATATGGCTGGGAGGAGGAGGAAGTAACTGCTAGAGGCAGAGAAGAGCAAGCTGTGCCTGGAAGAGTGAGGAGGACTGATCAGCAGAAAACCTAAATCTCAGCCAAGAAAATAAAATGTGGCCATATTTGTATTGCTAAAAATTAGAAACATTGTCAAGGTCCCAGGGAATAATGTACATTTGCTCTCTCTAAAACAGTGCCATTCCCAAAGTAGGTCAAACATGCCATCCAAACTTAGGTTGTAGTAAAATCTCTTCTCGCAAGAAATACATAATACACCCTAAATTACTGTCACAGGATTTTCCAGATTTCAATAGTGCTGCCTGCGCTAGCCATAACTCTATTCTTTTTTGGACATGGTAAATTTTGATGACAATGGCCTAATCCCTGAAAAATCTCTCTTGTCGTTTCACCATCAACATTTCTAAGTGTTGACTTATGTTGTATTACACCATTCCATATGGTCAAACAATGACGCAGGACACATTTTTATCTTTAATGCAAATGTCAGGTTATTCATCTTTAAGAGGAAAAAAAGAATCTCTGTGGCTTTTCTCTCATTCCAGTCTCAGTTATCCTGTTATTGAGGTCTGTGTGAAAGCATTTGGCTTGGACTTTCTGTTAAAATTCATGGGCAGCTTTAGATCTGGAGCAGACGGATTCCCAGCAGCCTTCATCAAATGCCCTGATGAGAACTCTTGAAGTCTGCATCATCCCAGAGCTTCAGCCTCATTGCTTGTCACAGGTAACATACCAATCTGACCGCATTTTTAAACAAAGTACATTAGAACATTGGGACATTTCAGTAAATCTTACTGACAATGTTTCTTATGCTTCATCTTGATTCCACTGTGGCAGTGACTCACCAATCACTAATAGAGAATTTTTCCTCTTCAGTACAACTTATTTTTCTTATGAGACATGCTACACAAAAGTATCATGAAGCATTTCACAGCTGGTTACATTCTTTCCAATTCAACGTGAGCTCATCAGTGTAGAGAGATTCAAACTCCCCCCCACCCCCCGACCTCATGCCTCTTTTTGTTTATTTTCTCCCTGACCACTCTGTACAAAATACTGAGTGTTTTTAGGTTTTGAACATTCAAGTAACTAAGAATTCTAGTTCAAACCAGCAAAGCACTGAGGCGTGTGTGTAACTTTAAGCACAAGTTGTCCCCTTAAAGTCATGTGCTTTGTTGGACAGGCCATACTGCACAGCACCTTGCAGTTGAGAGCACACTTAGCTCTTTCCAGTCCGAACATTTATATGACTAAAAGCTTCAGAGGGGTAGCCGAGTTAGTCAGTAACAGGAAAAACTTAAAAAAACAACAAATAGTCTGGTAGCACTTGAAAGTCTAGCAAAACATGTGGATGGTATCACTAGCTTTTGTGGGCACAGACCACTTCTTCAGATGACTGTTATTTAACCTTCACTTTACCACAGTGAATAAAACCAGTGTGTGTGGAAGTCATAACTTGGAGCACAAAGCTGTTGTATATTTGTAAGTATTTGTATCCCATAACGACAAATAAGACAGTTAAGGCAGAGAGAGAAAACCCTGAAGCAACTCGTCCAAGCAAACCCAATGTTAAACCAAGATATAGAATGCCGGAGTTCCTGTTTCTAAGAACACAAACATTCTATCAAGACCACAGACCACAACTCTCTCCATGAGGAATCTAACTAAACATATCTGGTAAAAGGCTGGGGAGATTAAATGAGAGGTGAGCCTTCATCCTTCACTGACCACATGCAGAATTTTTTGGTCAAGAAATTTCAACCCACTCTACGTAAGCATATATGATAAAGTTTAATTTAACCCTGTTGGGTGGTCCCATTTACTTTGATCCATAATACAGCAAAAAATCAAAATGTGGACTGTGATCTTACAAGTTTCTTGTAAAAGAGAAGAAAATGTCCAGGGGAACACAAATGGAAGTTGTTAAGATGTATGGGAACAGGCCTGCTGATGGGGTGGGCAAAGGAAGCAATTATCCCTTTCAAAGGGGCCAGAGTTCCTGGCCACCACTACTGCCCCAGGCCCCTTTGAACTGCTGCGGGAGCACTGGAGCTCTGCACAACTGAGAGGGCTGGAAGAAGGGCCCGGCACCACGGTCCAGGGGGTGCTAAGAGCTGACTGCCCTAAGCCCTGCCTCTTCTTTCCTTGGCCCTGTGCCTCCCAGGGACACAGAGCTGGGAGTCCTCCCCACCTTTTTCCAGAACCTGCAGCGGTTGTGAGCTCTGCTGTATGTGAGGGTGGGTTTACAAGTGGTAAGAAAAGCACAGACTGGCCAGAAAACCACAGGGGTCCCCTTCATCTCACTACAGATTTCTGTATCAGTTTCCCTTTTCTTCAGCGCAGAAGCCCTTAAATCAAGCTACTCAATAACTCTCCACCAGTTCAGCCACATAAATCCTTGGAGTTGAGCATATTAAAATAAAAAAAAAATCAATCCCAAAATTCAAGTTGTCAAGCCTTCAGCAAGTCCATATTCCTTCTGACTTTTCCCTTGAGGTCTTCCATCCTTCCCTGCCCAGAGCCTTTTCCCTGAAGGCACAGGTTATCTGCTAGAACAGTGATAGAAATGTAGCTGTGTTAGTCTGGTGTAGCTGAAACAAAATACAGGACTATGTAGCACTTTAAAGACTAACATATGAAAAGGACATATGTGTTCATTTTTTAAAATTGTATCCTTTGGTATATATGGTTGTGACTATTTTCTTCCACTATTTGATCTGAGGAAGTGTGTCTGTCCCACGAAAGCTCATCATCTAATAAACCATCTTGTTAGTCTTTAAAGTGCTACATAGTCCTGTATTTTGTTCCTCTGCTAGAGTTTACTTACCTCTAATCATCTCTGTAACTCTCTCTCTCCCTGAGTACACGCCCCCTTCAGCTTCCTAAAACTGGCTACTTCAGCTGGTTCTACTGATTAAACCTCACACCCCCATTCCAGGTGTGGATGGCAGGGCTAATTACATTGGACAGGATGGATTCAGGCCTCTAACCCTTAAAAGTGTAGGCCACCAAATTACAAGTACTTTAAAAGGCTTTTTTTTTTTTTTTGTTTAAAAAGGAGAAGATCAAGAGAAAATGGTCAAAAATTGGAAAAAACAACTGCCTATAAAATTTCAAAATCTCAACTATTGTAAGAGGTTGTTGTAATTTTACTTTTTTCAAAATATTTTATCAACAGCTGTTAATTTTCCATTTTTCTATATAGCACAATACAATTAATAACATCCTTTCTATTACGTACAAAAGGTTTTTTTTTTCCTTTTGTCTTTTATCACTTTCTAAACTTTCCAAGGTTAAGGAAATTCAAAAAGTGACAGTATCAAGGCAAAATAAATAATTTAATTTAATTTGATTAAGGAAAATGTGATAAAAAACCCTATAGACATCATTTATTCTGCTTAAATAAGTGGCCAAAAAAAGGGTTTTCAATGCAACACCAATGCATGGCAAGAAAAAAGAAAGCTTAAAAAAATCTCATCCAATTCTAAGTAAATCATATATGATCAACTTTAATTTAACCCATTTGAGTGGTCCCATTTACAGCACAAATCAAAATTTGGACCCTGATCTTACAAAGACTTCTACAAGTGAGTAAAGTACCCATGTGAGAAGGCCCCACTGACAAGAATAGCACTACTCACACAAATACGCACTTTTTTTTATAGACCCAGGTCTTTGGCTGAGTTTTGCCCTTGATTTTTGGTTCATAACTTTAAATTCAGATGGGAAAAGAAGATATTTTATTCTATGCAACCCAAAAAGCGGTTGTATGAGCCTCTGAGACCACTGCTGGACTGAAAAATGAATGGAAATTATTCTGGATAGTCTAAAGCATCACATCAACAGCCAATTCAGAATGATATAGCATCGTAACACAGGAGACAAACACCATGCTGCATGTACCTTTCTTTTCTCTTACTACAAAACAAAAGTTATGCCAGCTGAGACTAGGCATTTGCTGCTTGTGTTTAGAAAACCTAACAGCTTTCATATTTTCATCTCTGCTCCTCACATGCAGGCAAACAAGGTCACAAAAGAACAAACTGGTGAGCTCCCATGTTAAATCTGAAAAGTGTGTGTGTGTGTGTGTGTGTGTGTGTGTGTGTGTGTTTTAAAACAACATAAAAATATAATCATATTTGTGTTGAGAAACAAAATAATACCCCCTCTGTTACTGAACTTCCAGATAAGCAGGTCACTAAAGATTACTTAAAGGCAGTTGCCATCCAAATATTTCCACTGATGTTTGGGAAAGAAGAGGAATCATGTTGTTTGTTTGTTTGTTTGTTTGTTTGTTTGTTTGTTTGTTTGTTTGTTTGTTTGTTTGAAGTCTTCTAATATATTTTCTTGTAGTAACCAGTGGTGTTCTAAAAAACAGTTGCACAAGATTTTGCATGCTGTATTTGTTTTCTCAGCCATCTTTCTCTTGTGTCCAGTCCCACAGGATATCAAAGTGCAGCTGAAAATTAGGTTTGATCCTGCATGGTACCACAGGCCCTAATAGGAGTGGCGAAATTATCATGAAAACCAAGATACTTAACGGATTTGCTGTATGATCTTGTAGCTGGAGATGTTTTAAGATTTTGTTTCATGCTCCAAATGGCAATTTTCTTCCTATGAGAACTGTCTTGTTTTCAAAGGAAATTTGCAGTGCCACTGAACCACCAGATCATATGAGGTCTAATACATAGTATTCATCCTGATTACTTTTGTCTTCTGAGCCACCATGCATGATATAAGGTAATACATAAATGGAATCAAATGAATGTAATGTTACTGGATGAGTAAATTGGTCTGTATAAAATATCACACCTTAGTTACCCCAAATTTTAAAAAAACCCATACGACATTTGAAAGACATTCCTCCTATACCTGTATGTTCACTTTCCTGCTCTTTGAGGTTCCAACATCAATTATTTTTGTTTCAAGAATCAAAAAGAGCCTGTTCTGGCCAATCAGAAACTGGAAGCACCATCAACCTAAAAAGAGAACCTATTTCTCCAGATCTCCTCATATTTAAATTTTAGATTTCTGGGTGTTTCTTCAAACCAAGCTTCTACATCTCTTGAGGTTTGGTCTGTGCTAGCAGGTGCAACAGCTAGCCAGAAAGTTGTCATTAAAATACACATTTTAACAAAAACATAACGTTTTTCACAAAAATTATTCATGAACAGTATTTTCCAAGTATCTCCAATAATCTGTAGTAACTTTAAATGTTATGTATTACATATGCTCTGTCAATAAATATTTGTTCATTGTGTTTGCAAGTCCTACCAATAAACTTTAATAACTTGTATTTAAAGAGCAAGAATGCTTTCTGACTAATCAAGTGTTCCCCTAGAAATCACTAGGAGGCAAGCAACTGCACTGAAGTAAAAACTCACCTATATGGGGATCATTTACAAGTATAATACTTTAACCTAGGGAAAATAACTTATTGTGTGTAAACATATGTTGCTGCCAATGTATTGGATCAACGTTGAATACCTTATGTCCCTGTTTGGGACACAAACGTCTGGAAGGTATGCAGCCATGAATCATGCACCTGACTCAAAAGGGGAAAGTGATATCTGATGATATTCATGATTTTATAGACAAATAGTCCATTGAAGGAATTAAATTACAGCACATCAAGATAGTGAGTTCAGCAAACCCAAACATTAATATTTTTTTATTTATACTGGTATTTTGAGCAGGATTAAAGCCCTCTTCCTGACCCAAACAATTCCAAGCTAAAGACTTGCCAATACTAGAAGCATATTCACGTGAGTGCAGGAGTCTTCCAGTAAGGATCTAATATGAGGTTCAGGAAAGCTGGTAGGAAATAAATTGAATCTTTCTGAGAGTGGAATATTTGTAGGAAAGTTGTGTCCTTCAGTTTGACTTTCTCGCCTACCAAAATTGCTGTGTTTATGATCAAATGTCAGATTGACATGACTAAGTTGCACTGATTTGCCAATACTATTAGCTTCTCTGATCGGATAAAAGTGATAGTTTCAGATATATTTTACTTTTGAAAGAAAGTGGAAGGTCTCAATGTCCTTCTATCATTATTTTGTAACACTGATCATGCCCATGAATTCTACCAAAGTGTTTCACTTGAAGGATTGCATTAGTCATTCACAATGTACTGAGAAGGGACTGAGATAACACACAGACAGACAGAGAAATGCAATTTATTTGGTGAAATTCAAACAATGCCAGTCATTTTATCTGTTATTGCTCTCATAATTCCTCTCTCTGTTGCCTTTTTTTTTTTTTTTTGAGTAGGAATGAGAGGGCGTTACACTACCACACTAAGGTCTCTAAACACACGTCTGCAATTGGGAAGTGAGTATGCAGCAGGGTTAGGCATATTGTTAGCTTGGGAAACCACAGCTAAATCAAAAATATCTTAGGTATGTTCATGCATGCTGCAGTGACATGTCCTTTTGCAGACTCACCCTCACTTTCTGCTCCCCTGTACTATTACATAACTCCCCTCTCAGAACAGCCTATTGACACTTAAGGGACAGGTTTCTTGTTTTAACAAAAACAAAGAGGAGTCCTGTGCCACCTTAAAGGTCAACAAATTCATTTAGGCATAAGATTGCATGGACTCCAGCTCATGAAAGCTTGTATCCAAATAAATCTGTTCATCTTTAAGCCACATGATTCCTCATTATTTGTTTCAAAGCCACTATGGGATGGAAATCATGTATGCTTACCCTTACAGGGGCCGGCAGAATTGAAAACATATCACCCATGCACCTCTTATTCACTCTCCTACCATTCTTCCCGCATAGATGGATGCAGGGAACTGCATAAATGATGTCAAAGGAAAGCACAAGACATAATAATGTAGAGCAGTCTAGCATGGGTAGAGACAGAAAGTACAATTTGGTTGTAACCCAAATCTAAAGCTCTCAGACAAAAAAAAAGTGGCTATCGACTTTAGTACCCTTCCCACTTCCTTTTACCCTCTCTACTTTTGTAATGGGCTGTGACTGGAACTGTTTGTGCGAAATGAATTTCAGAGCCACAAACCAGATTCATTTAAACACAAGAAAAAATATGCTAACACGCAAAATGGAAGTTTCTGGTGCAAGTTGCAATATTTAGGAAAGTTTGGTCACCTGTCATTGTTTCTAGTCACTCTTTGATGTGCACCTACACACAGCTTGCATAGTGAATTCAGATGATAAACCAGCTGTATGCTGAAATCTGATCATATAACTTATTCATTATACAGCACTGAATAATGAACAGACTCTTGAACTAGTGCCTGGATAATTTGCAAAATAATAATGGACTCAGTCCACTGAATCAATTGTCTTCTGTGAATGATTTCATCAGCTCTAGAACCTACACTGGTGTCATAGTTGCTCTCTTAAGGGAGTGCACTAAACAGAGAAAGAACCTGAAGAATTGCAAAGATAGTCACCATTTGGAATTTTAATCACAGCTTTAATGTTAACTTCTAATTTTGTTGATTGTCTATTCTGATTGCAAGCTTCTAAAAGTGGGTGCTATCTTGTAAACAGCTGATCATGCTGTTAGCATCTAGCTAATATATTTTAAATATATGCATCTTAAGAACACATCTAAACACCCCCGTGCATTTTAATAACAAGATATATCTATACAACTGGTTGAAAAATTTCCAAAGTAATGGTTTTTGGTGGGTTTTTTGTTTTGTTTTTGTTTTTGTTTTGTTTTTTATTTTGTTTTGTTTTTTTTTTTTTATTTTTTTTCAGAAATCATTGTTTTGTCAAAAGCAACACTTTCATGCAGGCATGTGCCTATGGTGATAACATTTCATTTCAACCTGATTAGAACAGAGCATTCTGAATTTTCTTTTCAAAATTATTTTTCATTTTGAAGTTTATTTTATATGGTCATAAATTACAATGTAATATATAAAAGTCAAAAGCAGGACATGTTTGTTGATTTTATCAAAGTGGAATGTTCCAACTGAAAAAATGTTCTGAGTCAAACAGCTCATTTTGTGAGAAATATTGATTTTTTTTGTTTTATTTTGATTCAGAATAAAAAAAAAGGTCAAAAATTTCAGAATTCTTCTCCCTCTCCCCACCATGGAATTTCCAAGTTTTGACTAATGCCAGTACTTACAAGTTTAGTTTTAGAAGTTTATAGAAAAAGTAAAGCCACTGCTAAACTACTAAGGGCTCGTCTACAAAGGAATAAGATCCTCCGGGAAAGGGCTTTTTTTCCGGAGGATCGGGGCCAGTGTAGACGCTCTTTTCCGGCTTTTCTAAAAGCCGGAAAAAAGCGGCGGACATTTTTATTTAAATGCCGCGGGGGATATTTAAATCCCCCGCGCATTTCCCTATTGCGATTTCAAAAATTACCATGCCCCTTCCGGAAAAGGGGCCAATGTAGACGTAGCCTAAATGTAAAACTTGGAAAGGTAAAACTGGAACCGCATTTTGTATTGCTAAGAAAGACTAATTATTGCTTATTGTGAAAATGTCCCATTATGTCTCAAATTCATGTCTGCCAAGTTTTTTTGTTTTGTTTTGTTTTTTTATGAAAGGCTCTTGTGTAAAGAAAATCTTCAGGGCAGGGCTGACAAAAATGCTATACTACAGATAAGGATTTATATATATGAGCTATGTACTATAAACATAACATTATCTCAGGCACCTGATTCTAATCATTTTTACTTGTATTTCTATACATACCAGAAATTAATTATCACTAGAATCAGTTTCTCAAACCCAACAGTAGATAAATAATAACTTGAAATGTCATTTATTTGAAAATATCTGAAACACTGACATTTTTCTCTCATGAATAGAGTGGCTTTGAAATGGCTTGCTTGTAGCAATGAATCTGGGATTCCTTACACAAAATACATTACTGAATGAGCTAAACTACATAGAAATGCAGTGTGATTAACATATCTTTTCCTCGCCCCCCACCCATGACCCTCTGCTAACTAAGTGTAAGGATGCATCTGCACTGCAGCGTTTTTCTGAAAAAACGGCTGGTTTTCCAGGAAAACAATACTTACGTCCACGTTGCTATTGTGTTTTTTGACAGAAAGTCAAAAGAACAGAGGAGTTTTTCTGACGGTGGTAAACCTCTCTCTACGAGGAAGAGGCCTTTTTCCAAAAAAAAGTATTTTTTGGAAAAAGGCGTGTGTGGACATGGAAGAGGGAGTTTTTTCGAAAGAAGAGGCCTCAAATAACTTAGGTGCCCTGGTGTCCACTCCGTCCAAATTAATCAGAACTCTATAGTTACTGTCTCCTGACAGCTCTTTAAGCTTCAGGCACCTGGGACAAGCCTTGTGGCATGAAGCGGGCCCTGGGAGCTGCACCTCACCGCATGGCTCTGACTGCCAACTACTTTTGGACCCATGGCCCAGCCACAAGCTACCCGACACTCGTCTGACCCTCACAGGGAGCACCACCAGGGCTCCCAGGACCCAGGCAGTGGCAGCAAATGCCACATGCCATCGTGGTCTGGGGCAGAGATCCTGTCCCTCCTCGAGCTGTGGGGGGAAGGGGAGATGAAACACAGACATTTACGGCCAGATTGCCGAGGCTCTGAGGGGACACCACCCCCGACCTTGGACCAAGTCAGGAGCAAGATCAAGGAGCTCTGGCAGGGCTACGCCAGAGCCAGGGAGAGCAGCTCTTGCTCTGGTGCAGGACCACACTACTGCCCCTACTACCAGGAGCTCCATCAAATCCTGGGGAGTGGTGAAGCCCTTTCCCCACCCGTGGTGTTGGACACAAAGCTAGAAACGCCCATCGTCGCCTGCCTGGAGCTCCCTGCCAAGGAGGAGGAAGATGAAGAAGAGGAGGAGGATCATCAGGTGAGTGCTCTCAGACATCACTGTCTTCTGGCTCAAGGACTGTTGCTCGCTGCACACACAGAAGGGCATGGCCTCAGGGACAGTGTCTGCATGGATGACTGACCGCCTCTCCCTCTTTATTCTCCACAGCTGGACCAGCCATCGCTGAGGGGCAATCCACACCATGGAGACAGCTGCCTGACCCTGGGGGAGCTACAAGCATAGAAGGGTGCCTGAGGACCTCATGGGGGACCTCGTGGCCATCCTGCACAACATGCAGCAAACCCTAGCTCAGAAGGTCCAGGATGACGCTGAGTGGCAGAACCACATGTGGGACCAGCTTGTGCAGCAGAGCGAAAATATGTGTGCCACCATCCGAGAAGTGATGGCACACCCAGCTCCTGTCCCCACTCCAGCCCCTTCTCTGCCCTCCCATCTCCAGCACACACGGGGACAAGGCAAGCACACATCTGCAGTCCATACACAACTTCCATGAAGGTTGCCTTCTGCATGTGAAAGTGTTGGTGCCACTGCTAGTCATCCCACCACTCCATGACCAGATGGTCCCACTAGTCAGAACTGGTGTTCAGCCTCCAGAACTGTCTCTCCACTGTGGGGTGTGGTTGCAAGGACCTACCTTGCTCCCACACATATAGGGAGAGTGTCTCAATGATGAGCTCAGTGTCCAGCTTGTGCAGAGCCATGAAGGCAGCCTACAGAAACTGATGCAGAAACTGCAGCATGGCCATGTGGGGCCATCACATGCACAGAGGCAGCTCCGGCTCCATGGCTAGGAGTATGCTGTGGTGTCCAAAAGCTGGGCAACCAGAGCACACACTGCTAAAGCTTTACTGTCCTTTGGAGAAGTAGGCAAGCACACGGCAGAAGCAGAGAAATGGCTGTCAAAGGGGTGGTTCCTTTAAGCACGTGTGTCAGCTAGCGTTAGTCAACAGAACCCAGAAGCAACTGTTGACCTAATGCCCTGCCTGAACTTGTTCCAGGTGGCCTTATATGTGAGATAGCATCCAATTAATGTGGACGCTCTCTTTCGAAAAAGCAGATCGTTTTTTCATTGCACTTTTGTTGTGTAGATGCTCTCTTTCAAAAAAAAAAAAAGATCTCTTTTGAAAGAAGCCTGCAATCTAGACGTAGCCCAAGAAAGGTTATTTAAGAAAAGCAGTTTTGAGAGCATTCAGAGACCCTCTCAGTGTCAGGAAATTATTAGTTTGCTTTTGAGAAATATCTACCACGGTGAACTGTGAAGATAATGAAATCAAAATGATCTGCACCTTAAGAATAATGAGAGCTCATCATCCAATTATTCAAGATAGATGTTGGATGGCTTTTGTACTCACCAATTAGTTTGCTAGTCACCAAACAGCACATTTGGCAAGGGCATTTGAGCAGAGTACTGAAAAAAATAACAGGAGAAAGGACGATGAAATCCTCTAGTCATTTATACCAGTTTAATTTAGGATTATTCCATAGACAGTAGTAGAGTCGTATGGGCATTAACCAAATGTGAGAGAGAGGAAAATCAGGGCTTTGGTTCTTATAGATATTCTTGCTATTTGAATGCTTATTAAAACAGTAACAGGTCTACACACATAGGGCCGGCTGTTATGAACTGGTATTGCACCATTAAAATGAAGTTGAACAATAATAAGGGCCAGTGCCAGACCCGACACCAGCATAACTTGGATTGTCCTCTTACATCGGCTGTCTATGGACCACTCTGTCAGCCAGGAATCAACTAGACATGGGGACAGCCTTGTCTTGCCTTATTTCCCTCAGTGGTGTGGCATAGGAGCTAGCAAAATGCTAAAATAGAGAGGGAAATCTCAAATGCCTAGAATTTGGGCCTGCTGAGTATTGCCAAAGTGGTGCTACGTAACTCCAGTGTCCTGGAGGTTTAAACTATCTTTCCAAACAATTTTGTCTGGGAGGAGGAAGGGAAATAAACTGAGGACATTTGTCCTGAATTTTCCTCTCCTTCTAGCATGATAGGAACTTTGAATTTTGCAGTTGTGCAAACTGGCTACAAGAGGCTTGGTCTTTTGACTCTGTGCCAGGTTAAAAGATCTTTTTAACTAGTGCCAGTGTTTACTGTAATGGAAAAATACACAGAAGAACTTTGCCTCTTGTCGCTCTCAAAAATCCTGCTAGCCCTCCTAGGATTATCTTTTCCTACACTGTAAATTTGTTTGAACCCTATGATCCCATGTTGTTTTCTAAGATTGTAGATAGATTTCATTGCTAATTTTTGTACATGAAGCTGATTCTCTGTGCCATGGATTATTAGCTATTTTCCCATTGCTGCCTAAAGCACTGCTCCCTCTCTCTGAGAAACTATTGGGACAGCTGGTATCTAACTGAAAGACGTTTATTTTAGACTTTTCTCTCAAGCAGATAAGCACACTGCACCAAAGGGAGCTCATAAAGCGATCTCTTTAAACAAGCCTAAAGAAACTCTAAGATTTAACCCATATCTCAGTGCTAGAAAATATAAACATCTCAGTTGAGTTGGAGTTAGCCTAGTCTGACTTCAGATGGTTTTCCACATTAATATTGGCATTTCATGGTCTTTAAGATGCTATTTACACTCAATATGCTAGATATATACTAGACAATCTGCCATCAATGCAAGCAGCTGGCTCCTCGTTTGTGAGGTTGGGTTGGGATAGAGTGGTCGTTAGCATCTTATGGCCTCATAAAGATTACTGAGAAACCATTTTAATGCTAAGACAGCTCCAGTGTACACCTTGCATATTGTGGGTTTGCTGCATCAGCCATCTGTGAATAGAATGAATCAATACTGTTTTAAATTATGTCGTCATATTAACCACAGAAATCTCTCTGCTCAGGCTTACGACTCTGGTCACACTGGTCCCGAAAAATACTTATGGGCCTTCCTAGTGATGATAAGGCCCTACAAAGGAAAGGTGACCTTAAAGTGACTTCAGTGGAGTCACTGTAAATATTTACAGAGGTAATTGAGCCAGATTAGATGATACTTGTGGCCAATCTTTGCTACATTTTATACTAATGGCACTATGCCCGTGCTAAAACACCCAATTCTTTCTAGTTTAGATGCATCCTTCAATGGTTTTATGATCACTTCACCATCCAGGTCCTGCAGTCCAGCCATAGAGCTGGAGTTTCCCACATTTAGAAATGTGGGAGAGTGTTATGTTCCCTGGAGCCAAAACATGATATTATTGATGTTTTTATGATCAGACTGCCTCCCACAGAGGAAAAGCAAATTAAGAATCGCAAAGAGCAGTCCCTGGAAACAACTTGCCTAGGCTATGTTTATTTCCAAAGAGGAGCCGGAACAGGGAAAGAGCTAAAGCAGAGACGCGTTCTGCTTGCTGCTGAGTAGCTAAACCAAGATTAAACTAACAAACACTTTTGGTTTGTAATCAGGATAATAAAAATAAAGTACCCAATCCAGAAACAAAACTTTTGATTTTGTAAATGATTCATGTGCTATATCCAGGCCTTCACTTGACCACATGGTTGGAAATGGATTTTTATAGACACTTTTTTTCAGATATGCTATGCTTCTGATATTCCCACCCTCCTACACCTTACTAAATGAGTCTTATAGCAATAATTACACAGGCAGATGAAGTTCAAGGGAAATTCAATATGAGGCTTATCAAAAGACAATAGTTAGGAATCGGCATCCATACAATAGTATCTTCACCTCAGATCTTCGCACGTATTTAGGTGCCTAACTCTGGGTCTCCCTGCCTTTCTAACTTGATCTCAGTGAAAAGGGCTACTATAAAATCTATATGATACTTTATGTTTAATGTTATCTAAAGGCAAGGTAAAATTGCCATTTCTTAAAGTGCAATGGAATGTAATAGGATTCTGTAGAAGTTGCACTAAAAATGTATAGGAATAAACAGAGATTTAAACACTTTTTATATGATGAATTGATCTGCAGTGCTATTTGCGGGAGCAAGTTCCTAAAATGCTTGCTTTCACTGATGTCATTATTAACATTCTCCTTGCTATCAGGATTGTAGCCATGATTTTCAATGATGGTTTAGAAGCCCTATAGAAAGGTTAGCCTCCTCTACTCAGTTCTGAAAGAGTTTTTCATAAGAGATTGGAAAGTCTTATTCGCACACCACCTCCACAATCCTCAAGGGGCCCTTTTCACAGTCTAAAAATGTGCAACCAACATGAAATCAGATTGAACATTTCACCTGTGTTAACTGCATGAAGGACATGGGCAATTGCAGCTGAGACTAATTCTTGCTCCTATGATCCATATGGAATGGTACGTCAGAGCACATTGGTACTGAGAAGCTATTTCAGTAATCTGTGTCTGTTTAGCAAGAGATTGCTGCACTTCTTGTAACTAAGGGGCTTTCTCACACTAACTGTAGTGTGAGAAATAGTTACAAAGGTAAGGTGACACATTTTGTCCTCAATGACATATGTGCAGCTATAAGAGAGTCACAGAGCAGCAGTAGAAATTGTATAAAGTTTCCTATGGTGCTTCTATAAAAAATGTTCTTTAAAATTATCTCTAGGCTTGGAACGCTATCACTCTAAGAACTTTTCCTAGGTCAACTTCTTGAGTCATTGTTAGAGCACAAGGTGAGCCAACTTGGAAAAAATAAGACTTTACCACGCATACTCATTTTTAAAATGTACCTTTGAGATTCTGGGATCCCCAGAAAGCGCTTTTTTTTTTTTTTTGTCATTTAACTGGAATTGTATTTGATCAAAATATATGGTTTTCTGAATGTGGCTGGATGGTGAATTATAGTCTGGTGTGTTATGCTTCCATTTTAAAAGATCATAGATGAGAACAGTGCAGTGGAAATTCCTCATTCTCAGGCTAGCGGATGCCTAGTTACCCGAGAGTGGATTAGAAGGAGAAAACAGAACAACTGTCAGCTTGGTCCATCAATGAAAATGTAACTTGGGACAGGTAGGAGAGTCATGAACACAATCTGTGCTCTATGGCTAAATCCTCTGCCTGGCAGCTGGAAGTGACTCATCTTGTTTGGATCAGGCCCATGATCTCAACAAAACGCACAGATCCATCGAAAGAGCCTGAGGACCCATCCATTGTTCCACAAAAAAGTGGTAATGTGGAAGGGTCATTTAGGTAGCTATTTGGAAAGACAGTTGAGTCAATTTCCCTGGTTAATTGGATTAGGGGAATGAAGATTATTGCAAAAGATAGGAGACCACTGGGCTTCCCCTACAATAAAACAAATAGGAAGGAGTTGGGACTAGTTAGGAAAGCAGTTTATAAGGGAAGTGAAACGGTGTCCCTTCAAGGCCTACAGCTCTCAAAAACTGTGAAGAAACATAAAATATTGCAAACTTTCACATTTGATCAGAACCAAATTCCAAATCATTGGTGAGTCAAACATAATGTACATAATTTTATTCTGGCTTCCTCTTTTTCAAGAAGAAGAATACAAACTCATGCCTTTTGTATGTTCACTGAAATCAATGCACTTAAACTTGGGATGGATTCAGCCCATTAAATACAACCAAAGCCCTTCAGATATGGTTTATATCCACAGGTACAGGTCCGCTGATGAGGGTGAAGAAGTAGGATAAAATGGGACAATTTCACCGGTGCCAACAATTCAAAGGAGCTGCTCCTGTGGTGGTGGTCGGAGGCCTGGGCCCTTTAAATCACCACCAGAGCAGTGCCTTAGGTGCTTCCCGTGGCTCTGAAGGCTAGGGGGGTCGGGGAGGGGGGCAGCATCACACTCCCACTGATGCTGAGAGCTGACTGCCTCAGCCCTTCCCTTTCTACCTGAAGCCCGGCCCATTTGGGGGCATGGAGCCAGCCATGCACACACCTTGCCCAGAGACCCGTGATGGCTGTCAGCCCCACTGCATAAGTATCCGCATCTGTGAGTGGGGATGCAGGTATCTGCAAGTCATTTTTACAGATGCAGATACCAAATTTGTCCCCATACAGGGCTCTCAAGATAATTTCTTGAAACCTCCTCAGAACCATTCTGGCTTCAATTCAATTGCTCTGCACTAAACTAGGTATTCATATGCTCACACACCCATCCATATCCTCTGTAAGTATCTCACAAACATTAATGGATTCAGAGATAGGAAAGTCAAATAATCCCTATTTTACTGATGGTGAACTGCAGCAGAGATACAGATTGTGGCAGAGCCCAAAAAAAGAACCTAGATCTCCCAAGTACTGGTGCCCTCACTACATGATGACCTTCGTATTCTTCAGTCTAATCATATCCACCCCATGTGACTCCCGTTATTGCAGATAGGATGTAATCAATATTCCAAGCAAAGCAACATATTCCTTTCCCATTCCTGAAGCAAATGATTGCCTAGTTCCATTCTCTTCTTCACAACTGTACGGCTATCTCCTGGGCTAAATGTTTTGATGACTTTGAGGCAATAAGCCAACCTGTAGGATTTACTGCTGTGGGAGAGCAGGGTAATAAAAAGGTCTAGATAGTTTTATGACCACTACTAACATTTATAGCTATTCAATCTAAGAAAATAATAAGGTCGGGGTAATCAAATGAATGCTTCAGGGCACAAAGTTATTATTCAGGGGGTCAGGAAGATATCCCTCTGCCTTATCTCACAAACAGTGATGGATAAATGGCTAGATGTAATGCGCTTGCTTTCCTGAACCATCTGGTACTAGCCTCAACCAGAGACAAAGCTTCAGCCCCCTATCAGAGGCAGGATATATTAGGCTGTGGTCTGATCTTGTGGTCAAATTCTATATTAATGAGTTTCTATTTAAGTCATTGCTTAGGAAGTAACATGTTAGTCAATACATCTATTGTAAAACAGTTTAAAACCACAGTTTTGCAATATAGGTGGCAAGAGTTGGGCACTTAAGTCCAGGGGGGTTGGACATATCAGAAAAAGGGAAATTAATTTTTAAAGATACTAGAAGATTTGTCCGGTGTTGCTCAGGTCCTTAACTCAATAAAAAATGAAAATGTATATGCTTCATTTCCATCATTGCTCTGAGGTGGGGCTGGGGATGAGGGCTGCAGTATGCAGGCTGCCCTGGGAAGAAGGACTACCCCAGCCCTCACTCACCACAGCAGCTTGGGACCAGATGAGAAGCACCTATCCATGGCCTCTGCAGTTCCTGAAGGCACTGCCGCTGTAGTGGTGCATCTGTCCCCTGTGCTTCCCAACCAGAGTGAGGAATGCAGCAAACTGTGCACTTTCCCAGATGAAGGGGAATTGCCAGCAATGTCCCCATACAAATTGTGGTTGGAGTTTCAGACCCCTCCCCCCATCTTACCTAAAAGACCCCAGCCAGACCCTTTCACCTGCCTGGTGATTCTGTCTCTTTGCTGTATGGTTTTCAGAAAAGTTATTCCATTCCAGTCACATCCCATTTTCCTGGAAGCTGTATACTGAATTTTGTGGTCCTATCTTTCATACACACACACACAAATCTCTCAACTTTCAAATACATAGCAGACCAATACTTCTTAGCATTGCAAAAATTAACTTCAAAGGCAAAATGAGTTCTTAGCACCTTTCCAAGTTACTGGGGAACCTACATAATAGATTTAGATTACAAACTTTTAGATACTTTAAACTTAACACATCAGATCATCCTTCCTTTCATGCAGTCATAAAATGCTAGCACTACATAGTATAGATATTCTCTGGGGCTACATCTACACTGCACTGTAGTTCAAAATAAGATACGCAATTTGAGCTATGCAAATTGCGTATCTTACTTGTCTCTTATTTCGAAATGGTTTATTTCGTAATTTGGCACTTTCTACCCAGCACCAGATTTCAAAATCACCCGTTCTGAAACATCCCTTGTAGAATGAGGGTTACAGGAATGTCAGAATAGTGAGCCTAAAATAACGGGCTTGCTATGAAGATGTGGGATAGATATTACAGGATGCTCCGGGATCCCGAAATAGTGTTGCAGTGTAGACGTAGCCTGGGAAAACTCTTAATGAGAAGAACTCTCTCAACAGCCAAATACCTACGGGTTTGGGAAAGCCTCACTTCTAGACCAACAAGCATGTGTATTTCTACCCAGCTGGAAGAGAACCAGCAGTACTTTCATTCATTATTATTTATCTCAGTTGATCTTGTCCCATTGAACTTCACAACACTTCCTTTCCCACACAGTATTTCTGAAGATATTTACTTAGACTCTGTTGCTTATATTTCCTCTCTGCAGAGGACAAATAACACTCTCCATTTGATTCCTAAGGTCAGGAAATGTACATGTCATTTTTTTAAGAATGCAAATACCTCAAGCTCAAGTTACATGTTATTTCTAGCTACTCAATATGCCATGCTTCTATTCTGTTTCCAATAAATATGCTGCAACTTAATACAAATCTAAAATATTTACCCCCTATGAGATGCTTTTAAATACTACATTTTGTACATGAAAATCCCTGTGGGTGAGGTTTTGCATATTGTCAGGAAGGACTTCATCAAGGTATACATACTGTACATACTAATTTGGAGTAAAATATTTAACAAACTCCTTTACAATAATCCCTATTTACTATAGCCACAAGTGATGGGTGACTCCAATTGTAAATTTAAGGGCCCCCCCCCCCCCAGAAATTAAAAGAAGCATTCCTGTACAACCTGAAGTTTGTCTTTAATCCATTTCCACAGTCAGTGAAACATTTATACATACTTTTTTATATCACCTGCAAGACTCTCACAACAGCTTACAATTCATGTAAATTCTCTGTATCTCCTAATCCTTAGTATTGAAAGACTATTAACCGCACAATCCAAATTACAATAGAAAGCTCAGATAGTGTAATTCTGTGTAGTCATTTAGCTGCTTACTCTGAGGTATAAAGTGGATTCCAACATACCTAATTTTATGAATCGGCATTCACTAATTAATTGAGTTAAGGATTATATTAATGAAGACATCACAAATGGAGATGATCAAAATGCAGCATCTCCAGTTTGAGGTGAAATGCAACATTTGAAATGTCTTTTTCTTCTGGTTCAGAATAAAAACAAATATTTGGACATTTCTCACGAACAAGAAATTCCAAAATACGTTTTGACAAAAAGTTTCCAGCCGGCTCTAGTCATGACAGTTCATGTGACAAAAACCTGGTCTTACCTAACTACATGCCCAACTTTGTGTAAAGCTATCTAGAACTGAGTTTTATAGCTTTGGTTCAGGTGCAGACTTCCAACTCCTATCACGTCAGGTATATCTACACTGCACTGAAATACCTGCAGCACTGAATCTCAGAGCCCACATCTGCTGAATTAGCCTTGCATGACTCAGGCAGGGATACTATAAAATTGCTGTGTAAACGTTAAGGTTCAGCCTCTGCTGCCCTCCCTCTTTGCAAGGTCTCACACAGCCCAGGGCTCCTGCCCAAGCGTCTACACTTCAGTGTTAAAGCCCCACAGCCTGAGCCCCATGAGGCTGATTCAACTGCCCTAGGAAAGCCAGGGTCATGCCACGAGCCTTTTGTTGCAGTGCAGGCATATCCACAGGGCTGCATTCTGGGCAGTGTGTTCTTAATAAGCCCTTGGATCGGCCGCAGGCTTGTTTCTAGGGTGGGCAAATGTTCAAGTGTGTTGACATTCTAGGCATGGCACAAAGCGCATCATTTTATTTACACCTTAGCCTGCAGGCATTAATAATATATTTGATTGATGGCATTGATCGAGCCATTAGCATATCAGGAGACAGTTCAGGAGAAAAAACATCCACTAACTGTGATAGTGACAATCTGTACCTAAGGTTTGAGTTGTATCTGTGTGTTCAGAGGCTTGCAACATGTACCCTTTGTAAGTAAAATAATAAATATCTTCTTTATATGCCAACCAGTCCATGACTACTAGACGTATCCTGCACATACTCTGGTTGTTAACTAATCTTCCTCCCACCAGCCACCAGAAACAGAAGAGCAGTGTTCAGCTTAGGAGACACAGGGCCAAATCCCACTCCTCTGACTTCCAGAATAACTCAGTGTCTTAGTAGTGAATGGGCTCTAGCCAGCTGCTACATACCTAGTGTCCCCCACCGCAAGCAGGCTTGCATAGCCCATGCTGCACTTCATTCTGCTTCAGCTTCACTGCTACTGTTAACCAAGCTAGGTTTGATAGTGCTAGCCCTGGTATGTCTCTGCAGGCTGCAATCACAGAGTAGAACCTCTCAGAAACGGGACTTAGGTCCTTTTGAAAAGTTTTACTAAAATTCTATGTGATCACTAATAAATATGTGAATATAATATTACATGGAATTCCAAAGTAGCTTTCAGTTTGATTTTTTAACACTGCAATGAGTAAACCTTAGTTGTTACATACTCAACATGAACAAAAATATAAAACTGTTCTTTATATTGGACTTTTCATCTTTACACATTTATTTTTAAAGAGTAAGTTCTTTTGTAATGCCCTATAAACAGAAATGTCTCTGGTGACCACAGGGAAAAACCAAGTGAACACAACTTTAGAAAATATATCAATGATTTATCATTAATAAACCCATGTACAATTAACACAGCATAACCATAACCATACTGAAAAGTCTCCTGGTTCAATATTGATTCTGTAATAAAACATGAAGCAAGCTCAGTGTCATGAATCTGGAGTCAGGGTATGTCTACACTACAGAGTTTTGTCTGAAAAACTACCATTTTTCCAACAAAACTTGAGGAACTTCCACACTGCAGTTGCGTTTTTCTGCAAGAAAACTGAAAGAACAGAGGGGGTTTTCCAGCATTGGTAATCCTCATTCTATGAGGAAGAAACCTTCTTTCAAAAGAGCTCTCTCTCAAAAAGGCATGTGGAAGGGGAAGAGGGAGTTCTTTCGGAAGAAGAGGAAAGAGGAAAAAGCACAGTTGCCCTGTGGGCATTCTGTTCATAGAAATCACAGCTTACATGTGAGAGCACGTGCATTCAGCGTTTGGTCTGGATGCTCTCTTTTGAAAAAGCAGATCGCTTTTTCAATGCACTTTTGAAGTATGGAAGATCTCTTCCAAAAAAAGCTTCTTCTGAAAGAATGCTGTAGTCTAGATGTAGCCTCGGGTTATGTCTACACGACAAGGTTTTTGCTCAAAAGCCACCGGAGCATCCACATCTCAAGTGCGAATTTGCACAAACAAATTGGCAGAACAGAGATCTTTTGCCAGTAAAGTTATTCCTGTCCCGATGAGGAATAACTCCTTTTTGCACTACAGCTCTTGCATAAAAAGGCAGGCGTGGACACTCCAGAGGGGTTTTTGTGAAAGAAACCCCTATCGGAAAAAGCACTGGTGCGCTGATGGACATTCTGGAAATGGCATCAGAGCTTTCTTGCACAAGAGTGTCCATGCAGTGTGGATGCTTTCTTGTGCAAAAGCACACCGCTTTTTCAATGTGCTTTGACGTCTGGATGCGCTTTTGCACAAGAAGTTTTTGCGGAAGATCTCTTCTGCAAAAGGCTTCTTGCGCAAAAACCCTGCAGTGTAGATGAAGCCTCAGTGTCATATGAACATGGGCCATATGTCAAAGGAACCTGGATGTATTTTCAAGAAAACATAGGCCAGTTTGTGACTTTATGTCAGATCAGGATTGCGAGATCTAA
Organism: Pelodiscus sinensis; assembly: GCF_049634645.1. Classification (NCBI taxonomy): domain Eukaryota; kingdom Metazoa; phylum Chordata; order Testudines; family Trionychidae; genus Pelodiscus; species Pelodiscus sinensis. Next base: position 15,076,731 of record NC_134720.1, read on the forward strand.
ATACCTCCAAACTTTGGGTAACTTCAGATTCTGGTCTGGATTTGAACTTGAATGCCCATCAAATCTGTCTGGTTTTAGTTCAGAACCAAGAGAAATCTGGCATTACAGTTTGAGATTTTAGATGTGGGTACGAAGTAAACTTCTTAAAACCTTAAAGGGCAGAGTCCATCAGAAACAAAAGGTTTTCTCCTTAGAGGAGAAAGAGGTCATAGGCTCAAGAATCAACTAGTTGATGGGACAACAAATGACAATAAAACAAAAAAATACAGGGGAAACAAACATACAAAAAGTGCTGAGGCAGGGAAGAGAACAAAAAAGTCAGTTTGGCTCTATTCTGGCTCTGCCATTGACTTCTATTTGACTTTGGGCAAATTACTTAAACTGGTAATGCCTCTGTTTTCTCTCCTCCTTTCGTTCTGCCTTGTCTGCTTAGATTGTAAGATCTTGTAGAAAGGTATTATCCCACCCTGTATATTTTTATTGCCTAGCACAGTGGAGCCATGATCTTGTTTGGGATTGCTGTCATAAAAGGATATATTATTTAGTAAGTAAAATAGGACTGAAAATTGCAAGTGAAATAGGCACCGTTCATTTCCATAATCTTTACACAGACTAGCAAAGCAATCAGATGCTTCAGAGGGAATGACCAGAACAGGACAATTAGCAAGCGATCTATTCCCATCATCCAGCTTCTTAGGGATAGCCAGAGAACAGGGTGGTGTCCCTAACCTAAGTGTGAACCCAAAACATTTATATGCTCACATCACACTTTTGCATAAGTATTTATTATTAACAGGACCCAAAAACAACTAAGGCTCTGTCCAGACTGATGTTTTTTGTCAGACTGTTTTTTCAGAAAAGGCTTTTCTGAAATTTGGCCCATCTATACTGGCCAAATTTCAGAAAAACCTCCTCTTTCGGAAGAGCCCTTCTTCCTCGTGAAACAAGGAAGACAGGGCTTCCGAAAGTTTACGTCGGTCTTCTGCAAAAAGTATCGGAAGAGCAGACGCATTTCCTAGATGTGGCGAAGTTTTTCCAGGATACCTCAGCCATAGTCTAGACATAGCCTAAAAATCCAATGGCACCTTACACTTTAAAGTGCCATAGGACACCTCATTGTTTTTTGCTGAAACTAACACAGGTATCCCTCAGAAACTATAAGCCAAATAAGATCTCTATGGATATGTCTACACTAGCTTGTTAATTTGAGCTAGGTAGGCAAATGAGCAACCGGAGTTGCAAAAGAAGCCCAGGATTTAAATATCCTGGGCTTTATTTGCATGTTCCCGTTCAGTCACCATTTTGAAATTTCATTAGCCCGAACTCACTACTCGTGGAATGAGGAGTAACTGTTAATTTGAACTAAGGACTTAGTTTGAATTAACATTTCACTGCTGCATGTAGCCACATGGCAGTAAATTTGGGCTAGTGAAATTTCAAAATGGCGACTGGACAGGAACATGCAAATAAAGCCAGGGATATTTAAATCCCGGGCTTCATTTGCAACTCCGGTCGCCTCATTTGCCTACCTAGCTCGAATTTATGAGCTAGTGTAGACATACCCTATGTTTGCTTTTTCCTGCGTTGTTGTCATCTTCTTTCCTTATATACTTGTGAAGGCAAATATTTCACAATTTGCAACCATGCAATTTAGCTTTTTTTTTTTTTAGATCTGACAATGCCTGAAAAAGGATAGCTTATTAACCATAGGTGTTTAAGATTTCTGTCTCAATTTTACTACTTTCCATTTGACTACCTGCAGAAAGTGTTCCCTGTAAGCTGTGTACTTGGGTGAACATCCAGGAGAGATTCAGGTGTCGCTCAGCTGATTAGCAGAGTGCTCACAGTTGTCTATAGCCAGCAGCATGTGTTTCTTCTACTGGTGGTGCACATCCGCACATGCCTCAGTGCACATACACATTTGTTCTGCACATGGATGATAAAAATTAGAGGGAACATTGTCTACACAGAGTACTTCCCTATCCTGCCATCCTCAAAAAATTTGTCCCTTAGTTCCTTACTATAGATGAACTATATATTACTTTGATACTGAGCTGTGAGTCATGCTGAAATAATGATCAGGATGAATTTATACCACTTCTAACTCTTGAATATGAATGAGTAGTATTATTAATCTATGTAATTATCACTGATAGCAAGGCTAGGATTCAAAGGCGTGATTCTTTTCAAAGGCGTGATTCTTTAATAGCAAGAAATATACTTGTTAGCATCTGGATATTATGTACAGCAAAGTGTTACAACTGTCAGTAAGTTATTATAAACTTAAACAACAAATAGTCTGGTAGCACTTTAAAGACTAATGAAACATGTAGATTAGTAATAGAGATGTAGCCGTGTTAATCTGGTCTTGCTGAAACAAAAGACAAGACCATGCATCTTGTTAGTCTTTAAAGTGCTGCATAGTCCTGTCTTTTGTTTCATCAAAACATGTAGATGGTATCATGAGCTTTCGTGGGCACCGCCCACTTCTTCAGATGACTAGAGTGTTGTATGTCCAGAACCAAAATAAATGGGGAGAAGTGGGGAGGGAAGGAAAATGGGAGGGGGGGACAAAAGGAGGCAGTGGGCATATACTGTAAATACCAAAGGAAAAACCAAGCTGGTATGTAACAGGCAAAACTGATAGTCCATAAACACCTAAAAACTGGATAGATAAAAGAAACAGACAAGGACCATTACTTAGCAATTAGAAAGAAAGAGTACTAACTCCAGAATCTACACAGACAAAGACCCATTGGCACCTTCATTGTTTGGTTGGTTGATAATGTATTTACTCTAGTACTGATATCTATCGACCTGTACCATATTCCTCACTGCAGTATCAGTATGTCCTATCCTAGTAAAACTTGCTTGTATTTCTGCCGTGGTAGATGTTACCATATTCCTAATTCACATAATCAGTTCTAGTTAATTCAGCAAGAAAGTATAAACAAAGGATAAACTCTGCAGCCTATCAGTGACATTAATATTAAGATGTTTTTAGATTTTTGAAACCTGCTAGCTGGTTTTATCCTTGTTGTAGGGCAGCCGTGTGCTCAAATCTCTAAAGCTTTCCGAAATTCCTTTTTAGTTACTTTATGAACTTCTTTTCCTACAGGCATCATCTTATTACGGCAGTAGTGAAAGCTTCCTAACAGTTGGGGGCTACCAGTGCCTGAAGCGAGGCCATACCCCACCTCGCTGATCCTTTCCCCTAGGCCCTGCCCATCCATCCTGTTGCTCATCCATACCAAAGATAAAATGTTACGAGGGGCCCTATGTCCCCCCCCATCCTATTATAAGAGTCTCACAGTAGAGATGCAATATATCTTTAGGTGTATCACCACCTTTGAGAATGAGACAGACTGTTAAGTCACTTAGGCAATGGAAATGCTAGGTATTGCAACATCTAGCAATACCTTTGTGGAATCAACCCCTTTCTCCTACATATGTAAAACACTGGGATTAATAAAGGCTGGGTTAGGTGCTTAGGCTTCCTATGCTGTGAATGGAGAGAGATAGATGCCGCAGAATGGGATTCACAAACATCAGCACACTAGGTGGCTCCCCGCTTAAGCTTGCCAATGGGAGATGGCAGGAAAGGGGAGGGGTTTATGCACGACCTCTCTCAAGGAATTTTGGCACCTGTGTCTGGGCTGGAGAGAGGAATGTATCTGGGTTTAGGATTCTCAGCTGCAAACTCCCCATAAAGGAGGGTGCCTATGGGATTTTTGCAAGAAATTGGGGGTGGGCATGGAATGCTCACCTGGGATGTAGGAAACCTCCTCCTCTTCAGAGGAGGAGGAGATGGGATTTGAATAGAGATCTGGCACCTCTCTCAGGGACCATTTTGTGAGAGCTCACAGGTGGGGCCCAATCCAGGGAGCAGTCTCTGAGTAAGCCCGATTAATTGGGCCCTTCCAGTGAGCTAGCCCATTAGTTTTCAGACTTAGGGTTGTGACCCAGTACTGAGTCGTGGAATGTCAGGCATTGGATCTCATTGCTGCAGGATGATCAGTGATCCATGGGGTGATAAGGCAGGGTACCTGCTTCTCTCTGTGCCCCAGAAGCTGCCCACAGCCGGCCCAGCTCCTAGGTGGGGGAGAATGTACAGGGCTTCACTCACTGCCCAAACCCTGAGTACTCGCTCTATACTCCCATTGGCCAGGAACATGCTGCAGGCTGTTTCTGCGGCACAGCCTGGTCTGTGGTATGGGGAAAGGCAGGAAGCTTCCTTAGCACCCCTGCTGTGCCCCTGACGGGGAGCCACTCAAGGTTACCCCCTCCTGCCCCAGCCCTGACCCACCACCAAAGCTGGCGCCCCCCTCCTCTATCCCAAAGCTCTCATCCTTAACCCCACCTTGGTGCCTAAACTCTATTGAAATTCTATTGGGTGGCAAGCATCAACAATTTTCTTCAATGGGTCATGAGAAAAAAAGTTCGAAAACCCCTTGAGCTAGACCGAAGAACATCTTCTCCTGGGACATGCATCACACTGAAGCTTAGGCATCCAGGAGCCTTCAGTGAGGCTCAGGTGGGCACACTCACAGGCAGAAACATGGGCACCTTTAGAAATTTACTGCAAAAAAGTTGTGCACAGAGTGAATTTAGGCATGTACAGTGTTCTGCAACAGTTGAGTAGAGGGGTTGTGAACCCTGGCTGGGCCTGATTCTGGCATTTAGGCACCTAATTTGGTAATTAGGCCCTTACGTCTCTTTGGGTATCTCTACACTACAGAATTTTTTCAGAAAAACAGCCATTTTTCCAAAAAAACTTCAATTACATCCACACTACAATGACATTCCTCTGAAAGAAAATCGAAAGAACAGATGGATTTTTTCGACATTGGTAATCCTCATTCTACAAGGAAGAAGTCTTTTCCAAAAGAGCTCTTTTGGAAAAAGGCGTGTGTGGACGGGGAAAAGGGAGTTCTTTCGAAAGAATAGGAAAGAGGAAAAAGCACAGGTGCCCTGGTGGCCACTCATCCATAGTAATCACAGCTGAAATGCGAGATCATGTCCATTCAGCGTGGATGCTCGCTTTCGAAAAAGCAAATAGCTTTTTCTATGCACTTTTGCAGTGTGGACGCTCTCTTTCGGAAGAAGTTTTTTTGGAAGATCTCTTCCGGAAAAGCTTCTTCCAAAAGAAGCCTGTAGTCTAGACATAAATCTAGGGCTCAATTACTCTACCATTGCATACATAAATCATTGATTGTTTCCCTATCAGTTTGGTACTTTTATAGCCCAAACCAAATATGTGTTCTTTTACTAACATCCACCAAAAAACATTCAATTTTCTATTTCAATGAGGATCCACACATGGATTGGTGACCCTTTGTCAGAGAATAAGCACTCTATAATCCACAAAATATCCCCTGTCACAAATAGAAATCAGAGAGGCATCTACAGCAGCATTTAGTTGTTAGCTAGCAGGATGCTGTCAAAGTTTGAGGGGGAAAGAGGTAGTCAGGAAAGCATGAAAGGAGTCAACAGGCAGAAGCTGCTTGTTTGTATTAAACATGACCCCTAGCTAATGAAGTCAGTGGAAAGACTCCCAGAATGTTTTGGATCAGGCCCATGACAACAAAATACAAAAATGTGGAGACCTTGTGGCTGGCAATCCTGGGAGTATGTTACTTGTTATATTTGCAGAATGGTGTCCAGACCACATTTCATCTGGAGAATTTTCTTACCCTGCCCAAGTGGCCCTAATCCAGCAAAGCACTTAAACATACTCTTAACTGTACGCATTTAGTTAGCCCCATTAAAGTTATGTGCTTAAGAGTTTTGCTGATTAAGGCAACTAGGTGTAGCAGCTTCTAAAATAACCCAAATTCTCTGTTATGATAAAGTACATAGACAAGTTGTCTGTTTCTATGAGCAAGTGATAATGATTTCCATTTTTAAATAAATCCCAGTTGAAGACCATTGGGAATACGTTTTGGTTCATTTTTCAAATCAATGTAATTAAAAGATTAATCAATACTTGTATCCTTACCACTTTAATATAGCATTTAAATAAAATCTCATTCAAACATTTAACATCCACATCTAGATTTGTCTTTAATTTGGCTTTTTTGTAAGAACATGTTATCTTGCGGGGGGAAGGAGGGTGAAACAGCCACATCAGAATAGACTAACCCTTAAGTACCCTTAAGTAACTCACAGTAAACATAATCCAATTGTAGGTAACCTATTCCCACCCCTACATTTGGTTTAAATCCTTTATGTGTGGTATTCTGACCCTTAATGGCCAAATTACTGGTAATTATTTATCTTGACCAAATGTATTTTTCCCTAGAAATAAAAAGTATAAACAAATTGTACCACTGAATTATATTTAATAATTCAGCCTTTTTCACCAGGTGAAATGGTTTAGGTCAAATGCAATTTGTCAACTGATACAACTGGGAATTGGATAGTACGCAATCGACATGAAAATACAGATACAGCCTTAACTACAACGTGATTCTGCCCACAGTGAATAATGAGATTCTCTTTAAAATAGACGCTATCTCTTTCTGCATGCTGGATATGCAAGGAATTTTCATCTGCTTTCCCCTTGTTTAAATTTATTTTTGTATATTTCTAAAAAGAAGGAAAGAGTACTGAGATACTGGTGGCAAATTTAGGAACTGGATATCTCCAAGAATGATTGTATGTCTGCAGTCCCAGGGGGGAAATCATTATCTAGCCCACATGTTACAAACCATATGGACACTTCTGAGGCCACCTGGACTTCTTGAGATTTAAAGCATTACAACTCTCTCAAGGAGGAGATATAACTCATTCAAAGACATATTCAAGGTAGTATCTAAGCATTTTCTAGCACTATTGTGAAAGAAAATAAATGACAGCTTTAAAAAATGAAGACTGGAAGGAGAAAAGTAACAGTTTCAAGCAAGAACACATTTGTAAGTTGCTGTAACACTGACTTGTAATCAATGATGACCTGAATCTGTACAAACCTTAGAGAGAGGTGCAAGGAAAACAGAAAAAAAATAGCATTGCTGATTTCTTATCATAAAGGGAAAAGCCCTAAGGTGAGACCTATTTGCAATGCTATGTGACTGAATAATCAAAACAATGAGCTAAATTAATTTGTGTTCTAACTCAACTGTAGTCATTGGTGTTGCACCTAGAATATAATTAGCCCATTGTTTCTGTAGCCTTTCACTACCAATTAACATTGTAAAGGTGTCAGATCTGAATGAGAGAAACTGAGATTTTTTTAAAAAGTACAGTAAATCAATGGAAAAGCAACCAGAGTTCTGAGAAGTCTTTAAAATTCTAGCAATTCTTCTCCCATCCTCCCTCCCGCCCCCAGCTTTGTGCCATGGCATTCCACAATAGTACCTCTCATCTGATAGATTCCATAATCTGGTCTATGATTTTTAGCTCTCCCCTCTGCAATATCTGACCTACTCCCAAGCAATAAAAAAAGTAACAAAAAACCTCCTCCTTTTTCCTCCCGCCCCAAAAAACCCCACAACCCACATGACTCCCTTTCCTGCTTGTGGGAGTAAAATTTTGAATACAAAGGGAGTTTTTGTATTTTGTTCTCATGTTTACGTGACTAACTTAAATGCAAGAACGAGGTATTGTAGGAACATTAACTCAAACCAAGGCATTTTGTTGTGAATGGCATAAGATTGGTATTAATATTATTTCTGTGGATGAGCATACCACAGTCTAATTTTGAGCTCTCTATAGAAGATTCGTCTTCCAGCGCTCAGAACATTATTGGCTGAATTCTGATAGCTCCATTGGAGCTTAGCTGTCATTGGAAATCAAGGTCACAGAGGGAGAGATGCTTTCTCAGGGCATGTCTGTACTTACCAAAAGATCAAATGCTCTGGAGGGTGACCTGGTTCAATTTAGTGGGTCTAGTGTACACCCGGAAATTGACTGCTGAGGACAGGTCCTGCTTTGCTCCCATCAGCCTCCTGCAGTGTGAACACTGCCACGAGTCAGCTTAAGGTAAGGCAACTCCAGCTATGCATTGTATATAGCTGGAGTTGTGTACTTTAAACTGATCTGCTGGGTCTAGTATAGACCAGGCCTCAAGGAGCTAGGGGCAATCTAACAGAAAATTTTAAATATTATAATTTAAAAAAACCTTGAATTGGTCTCTGTACTTACTGGGGAATTGGTACAGACAGTGGAGCACTAGAGTGGTGTGGCTGCAGCTGAGTGATGTGGCTGTTACTAAGCTGAGTGGCTGGTGCATTCTCTAACAGCTGGAGCTACATGGAATCCTGTATGTGGTCTTTGCTTGTTTTTTAATTACAGCCGGTCCCTGAGTTGTGAATGGTCGACTTATGAGGACCTCGAGTTATGAACACAATCCATGCTTACAAACAGCGCAGTCGCGTGTAACTCAATGGGGTCCGACTTACGAACGAACTGAGTTACGAACAATTGCTTGGTCTGTAACTGGTTCGTAAATTGGAGGGAGGCTGTAAAACAGTTCTATGAATTTGTTGCCCATGAAAATGAATGGCCGACTGGACCTGGCTAGTTCTTTGAGCAAACTTTCCTTTTTCTTCACGGCCTGCCTTCTCTGCAAACGAACCACTAATGTTCTTTTTGCTATTGTTTCATAGTTCTTGAATTCTTGCCAGAGGTATCAATTTACATTAGAATTTTGTGATAAGACCAAAATTGATACCTCTGAACTGATTAAGAAGAGAGCAGATGAGAGGTAGAAGATGATAAGGAGGAATACACTTGTATTCAAGCTCAGAGCATTTGCAAGATTAGAAAAGAGCTGGGTAGGGAAATGACTGAGGAAAAAGAGAGGGAAGAAGAGGAGCAAGAATCAGTAGGACCAGAAGAAGAAAAGAAAGGTGTATTTATATAGTCTCTTATTTCCCTGGAAACCACTGCAGACTATAGTGCGCATTTGTCACTTTCATGCAACACTCAAGCTCCACCAGACAGAAAAGAAATAATCCCATTTCAGTGTCTGGATCTATGACTTGCACAATGAACAATGGTATGAAGTGTTAATGCCTTGTGGAGGAGTGGAGAGGCTGGGTTTCAGTATGTACATATTCCTGAACAAAAGGAGGGGCTAAACATGCTAGAGACTTTATTTTATTTTTTTGTATGCTGCCAGAGACTGAAGTCTCAATCATTGAAAGCTACACATTGAGTATGTAGCACAACCTCTTTTATCCTCCCCCATTGTGCATCCAAAATATTCCATGACAAAGTATAACCCGTCTGATCGGAGTGGTCTCCCAGATCTAGCCATTGAGGAATGTGATAACTGGTGTTCTGTGCTTATGCATCTTTAAGATACAGGGCCAGATCCCATGGTAGTATAAATTGGCATCGCTCCATTGATATCCATGTAACCACAACAATACACTTGCTGAGGATCTGACACATTTTCTCAGTTTGAGTCAGGCTGCTCAGCTTGTAGGCCACCCCTTCTGCATCTTAACAATGCCTATAGAAATGCACAATTTTATTTTTTTTAAAGAATGACTAATGAGCATGTATGCAAGTTTTGGAGGGAAGAAGTGGGAAGTTGGCATGGAATGAAGAAAATGGCTACTCCCACTGAAACCTGCCTAACATTCATGCATGTTTGATTAGAAGAAACATGACACAGCTGAAACTGTCATTCCAAATAAATACTTGTTTTATTAACCAACTATCTTCCCATAGAGTATATTCAAATCCATATTAGTCTAGGACCATGTCTAGACTTATGGGGAGATCGATGCTGTAGCGGTCGATCTTCCAGCATTTGATTTAGTAAAGACCCACCCACATCTACATCAGTACTCCATGCTGTCACAAGTAGTAAAGGAAGTTGACAGGAGCATTTCTCCCACTGTGGGAATGGCACTGAAATTCAGCTTAAGGGATGGCAACTCCAGCTACATTAATTACATAGCTGGAATTGCATATCTTAAACCGACCTTCCCCCACAGTATAGACCTGGCCTAGGTGAACTCATTTCTTCTCATCTTAATTTTATATAGTCTTTATTTTAAATGAAAGAATTAGATCTCTGTGGTGGTTAGCCAGGGCAGTCCTTGATGGGTTCCTTAGAAAGAAACTGAACTCTAACCTCAGGAGAGGTAGAGCCAGGGTTATTAGATGTTAAGTACAGGCAGTCCCCGGGTTACGTACAAGATAGGGACTGTAGGATTGTTCTTAAGTTGAATCTGTATGTAAGTCAGAACTGGCGTCAGCCGCTGCTGAAACTGATCAGTTTCAACCGCAGCTGAATCTGGATGCCAGTTCTGACTTACATACAGATTCAACTTAAGAAACCCAGGCGTCCCCAAGTCAGCTGCTGCTGAAACTGATCAGCGGCTGATTCCAGGAAGCCTGGGGCAGAGCAACTCTGCCTCGGGCTTCCTGTAGTCAGCCGCTAGTCAGTTTCAGCAGCGGCTGACTTGGAGACGCCTGGGGCAGAGCAGCTGGGGTGCTGCTGGGTTGCTCCAGTAGCGCGGCTCCTCGGCACTATTGGAGCAACCCAGCAGCACCCCAGCTGCTCTGCCCCAGGCGTCCTGATTCAGCCGCTGCTGAAACTGACCAGCAGCGGCTGAATCAGGATGCCTGGGGCAGAGCAGCTGGGGTGCTGCTGGGTTGGTCCGGAGAGGCGCTGCGGGACCAACCCAGCAGCCCCCAGCTGCTCTACCCCAGGGGTAGGCAAGAAAAGCCTGGTCTGCTGGGGGGGGGCACTAGCTGCACCCCCCCCCCCCCCCCCCCCGCAGCAGACCAGGGAGACGGAGGTGGCGGGACCGCCCAAGTCCTCCATGGCTTTGCTCCATCTCCCTGGTCTGCTGACCTGGGAGACACGGAGCAAAGCCGCAGAGCACACGGGCAGCTGGACAGTCCAGGCGCTTGGGCTGTCCCACTGCTGGCGTGCTCCGAGGCTTTGCTCCCCATCTCCCTGGTCTGCTGGTCAGACTGCCCAAGTCCTCCACGGCTTTGCTCCATCTCCCTGGTCTGCTGACCAGGGAGACGGGGAGCAATGCCGCGGAGCACGCCCGCAGCGGGACAGCCCAGGCACGCCACGGCTGTCCCACTGCAGGCGTGCTCCGAGGCTTTGCTCCCCATCTCCCTGGTCTGCTGGTCCGGAGACGGGGAGCAAAGCCGCGGAGCACGCCCGCAGGGGGACAGCTCAAGCGCGCCCGGGCTGTCCTGCTGCGGGCATGCTCCAAGCCTTTGCTCCCCATCTCCCTGCAGACCAGGGAGACGGGGAGCAGCTTTTCTCGCCCTGGAGGACGGGGGCGGCGGACCGCGGCGCATATGGGCATCCCGCCGCTCCCGTCCTCCGGGGCGAGAAAAGCCCCGTTCGTAACTGCGGATCTGACATAAGTCGGATCCGCGTAACTCGGGGACTGCCTGTACAAAGTCACAGTCACAGAGAAAGTTGTGATTTCCCTTGCCAAATAAGAGTTCCATTGCCTAATGAATAAGAAAGCTTTCAGAATGGATTTAGCAGGGTAATATATTTAAATTGTTATTTTGGTTCATCGACTTCCACATTGTAATCTGAAAACTGGGAAGGAATTTTCCATGAAAGGGAAAGAATCTTTTCTTTTCTTTTTTCCTTTTCCTTCAGGAAACACTTCAAAAATTGCTTGATAGAAAAAACTGTTACACACATTCTCTATAGAAAAAATTCTGCAGTTAGAATGTATTTTTATTATTAGAAATTTACATGAAAATAGGATCTTTGTATTGAGGAGTTCATGTTGCTGCACTTTTTTTCTGCACTTGAAGTCAGTCTTTTTATATCACCATTCTCAGTAGACTTTTTCTATTGTTTTCATACAGCCAAGAAGCTTTCCTCCCTCATCACAACTAATATTTTTTTTGCGTCTTTAAAAATGCATCCACAGGCCTGGGACACTGCTCATTCAGGTCTAGAATTAGGGAGTTCTTTCTGGTAAAGCCATTTAGTACATCTTTACTCATTTATCCTACCTGATAAAATTAAGGGGTATATTTATGAAATCACTGCAACTTAAAAGTATAAGAAAACTGTCTAATGAATGTCTTGGAATGTCACACTAATTCAGTGTCACAGAGAACTGGGACATATGGTGGAACCTAATAAATTCTCAGTCCACTGGTCCCATACTTCTTGGGGGTAAAAAATGATGATTTACTTTCGCCTCTAGCAAAAAATGTAATAGTTCCAGTGATTAAGTTTAAAATTTTAATAATTTAATAGAGTTTCGCAGTAAGATGCCATGCTACCAAGAATGAACTACTTTTCCTATTACATTTACTAAAAGTACACTATGAATTATTTAAACCAACACTTGTCAGAATAAATGAACTACATGTTGTGATATGGTATCCTTGTATTAATTGTGATTTTTGCTCACCCAGGACAGCAGTTCAAACAAGTCTAGCCGGCCAGTTTCCCAGCCATCAGAATCAGCTATACTGGGAATGCTGTAGTTAAGTTGGCACTGTGTGATTGCTTTAAAAATAACCTCACTTTATAAGCAAAACAAATACAGGTGGTTTCAGGGGTTTCTAGTTTACCTGTTGGAATGAAATCTATGCAGCAAAAGCTGGAAATTATTCCAGTGTCATAGTATTCTGGTTACAGAGCAAACACTGTTTTAAAGCCTTTTGAGTGTATAACTTAGATGACAGGTCTGGCTTTCTGCCCCTTACTGGTGAAGGAACTATGTTATCCAACATTCTTAGTCTAGGTTGCTGGGTGACAGCTACCTGCCACTGAGACTATGTCTACACAGCAGCGTTATTTCAGAATAACTGGCGTTATTCCGAAATAACAAAGAGCATGTCTACACTGCAAGGCATTATTTCAAAACAATGTCACGCTGGAGTACTTCTTACTCTGAGTTCTGGTAATCCTCATTTTATGAGAATTTGAAGGAGGAATGTTCTTCCTTCAACTTCCTGCTGTGTAGCCAGCGCCAGAAGCCTAGTTAAGCTATTTCAACTTAAGCTATGCAATTGACGTCGCTGAAGTTGCGTTGCTTACTTCAACTTTAGTCCTCCTAGGTAGACATACTCGTGTTAATTAAATAGTCCCAATGTGTTCAGTTCCTTCCTCAGTAAACTGTTTCACTCCAGGCACCTGTGAACAGCAAATTGATTAAAAGTTTTGGAGAGGTAGCTGTGTTAGTCTGTTTCTGCAAAAACAACAAGGAGTTCTATAGCACTTTAAAGAGTAACACATTTGTTAGCGCATAAGCTTTCATGGGCTGCAGCTCACTTCATCAGATGCATGAAGTGAAAGAATCAGATGCAGTGGCAGCTTGTCAATACAGGCAACCTAGGAGGTCTCATAGGGCGCCAAGATAAACTGACGTTGAGGGCTTTGAAAGTCGTGCATTTCACCTAGGGTGCCAGATGCCGGCAGCTCGTCTCCGGCCGCTCCTGATCAGATGGTAGGGCCATATACATACCTACTGAGAAGAGGCTGGTAAAGAGACTAATTAAATCAGGGTGGATGTGGCCCACTTCCAACAGTGATATGAGGTGGGAATACCTAAAGGGGAAAATTACTTATTTTTTTGAGCTCACATAAATCCAACTTATGTCCATTTCTTAGTTGGGAGAGGCAGCCTGCTGCAGCCCAAGTATCTCACTGTCTCACTATTTCAGTAAATTTGGCTTTCAGCCTCAGTCAGCTAACCACCCCCTCACCTTTCTACTTCTTTATGGCTTAGGATTTTAGGTGTAGTTTGGGAGGGTACCAGGAGGAGAGTTGCCTGCTGCGCTGGATAGGTGCAGAATTTGCCCTCCCCTGTGCTCAGCCCAATTGGCTTGACAGGAGTTGTCCCGCTCCAAATATGGAAACTATGACTACATTTAGGATCCCCTTTGATCCTAGACTTTGGTCTGGGAAAAGTAAACCATTCTAGACTAGATGGGGGTTGCTCCCTACCAATGGATGGCCCAATCATTGTTATGTGAACTCCTTTTGAAGCTATTCACACCAGGTGTCTTAAATTTGCTCTTTTTCCTGGTGGTTTCTCCCTTAAGTAACCCATTCAAAACACACCGACAGAAGCATGCACCATACTACTAAAAAATACTGCGGATACTTACCAGTTCATCACCGATATTTCACATTAGCTACTGAAAAATGAACTTTGGGTTTTAAATGAATATTGATGAATTCTCAGTTAGATTAAAACTCTGACTCCACTGAAGTTAATAATTTTGCCATTGACTTTGGGGGAGGAGGGGAGGATAGTCTTCCAGGTGTTCATGGTGCTTTATGATACATTGTTGTAAATTATTCCCTGCTCCAGTTAGGTGCACCACCTAACTGGGTAGAAAATAAATGAATGAAAGTTACCAAGAGTGAAATACCACTGACTATTTTAAGAAATCACCCTGCAACTGATCCATGTTGCCAGTCTGAATACAGACCAAAGAGTGAACAGGCATGAAAACTGTACAAGTGTCTTACTCTTAAAGGCCATAGTAGGTCATGTTAGAGAAGGAAAAAGGCCAATACAGATATGGCTGTAGAGAGTTTCACTTTCCTTTCCTGTCATTTTGTACCTTCATGATTATCAAATCTGCTTCTGCAGAAAAGAGAAAAGAACCAGACACAAAAGTATCTCATACAGTTTGGATACTGTAAAAATCAGTAGTTGTTCACTAATACTAGGACTTATATTTGGAGGTGAAGAACATTTCCAGGTCCCTTTGACATTAATGGAAGACTCTGTACATCTGGAAGTCAGACCACATCTGGTTTTCCTTTAGTATTGGAACATGAAGACCGTGTTGAGTTTTCTTCAGGGGAAACCAATCAAAAAAGCCACCTCTTGTTATCAAACAGGAAGGTCAGTTTAAGAAGCAGTAATTCAATGGTTTGGCAAGACCCAATTAATGTTTTTTTTAACCCAGGATTGTGACATTTGTAAGGGTGGCAATGCTACGAAGTTGGATCCCATTTAAATTATAAACAAGCTCAAATATATTTGGATGTCCTCAAAACAGATGTTTTTCCTGAGATCTAGAACAACTCTAGCTTGTTACTTTAAGCATTTAAATTTTTAATATGACCTACTCTTTGCAGTTGGAATGACATAAGATACTATATGTCAAATGGAAAAGGACTGAACACATCATGAAACATTAATATGTTTACTGACATGTCACATGGTTCAGGAAAACAGATTTAAATATTGATATAAATAGAAACTTGTCAAACACTTCTTTGGAAATCACAGCCTAGGTATTTGAAATATGACTATGATCATTCTAGATATTAGAAGGTGAACTGGAAGATTTAAGAACCACACACCCTGTTCTCCCAAGTTTTCTTCATATAACACTAGTTTTATAACCCTTTTTCCCTTCATTTACTGTCTAAATGAAGGTACCATTCCAGATTCACTTGAAAGAGACAGCAATATGTGTGATTGTGTGTCTGTGTGCATGCTGTCCAAATCCATGTGCTACTGGAAGCCAACATCATGGTCAACCACAGGAGTCAAACACAGCTCTAAAAACCTCTACCACCCAATATACAGATGAATCTGTTAGGTGAACCAGCCTATAGATATAGTGACATAACTTCATACACACACTTAAGCTAATTACCATCTGTATGCATATGTATTATTTATACATGGAGGGATACTGTCCATGTCTCTTCCTGTAGTCGTGTTTGGTCTTATTCTTACCTTCTTACTTGTTGGCCAGACTTTAATGGTTACTTAACAAATATCTACTTCTCTGGTTTCTAAGGTACATTCCCTATTGACCCACCTTTGCTGCCTATGGTACTAGCCCAACCCTGACTGCCACAAAAAGCAATATTTGATTTCTCAGACCTCTGTGACTCACCAAGAGATCATAAAACAAGTTACAGTGTCTCCTCGGACATCTTTGGGTTGAAAAACAGAGGTCAACAACAGAGATCTGTACACCAGAAATGAAGGGAGGGATGATTATCCCCCACACATACACATCAGGTCATTAAGGTCAAAGTAGGGAATGATTACAAGCTTATAACTCCAGACACTGGTGAATGAGAAAAGATCTGAACCACAGTTTCTTTTCTTGTCACACCCTAAAAGACAAAGAACATTTTCCCTTTAAACTTCTGACTTTTTCACATAGTTAGCTAGATGCCCTGCTTTTCCTTCCACCTTTCTTTGTTAAAAAAAAAAATACTACTCCCCCCCCTTCCCCTCTCTCCCCCCCCCCCCATAAAGATGATTTCTCCTTACTTCATGAATTTGGATTGAAAAGGTTTATCAGAGCTCTTAAACTCCTCATCAGAATAGATTAAAAAATCTGCTGGGCTAAGTAAGTGCATGTAACTCAAATTCCCCTAGATTCCTGAGATAATTTGGTGTGAGTGCTGACGTGATTATGCAGATATGAGAACTATGTCTCTTGGGAAGGTTTAGATTGGCCTCATCCTGGTCTAATTGAATATTAATTGCTTTATAACAACAACAACAATAATGTTACATTTATATGACATCTTTCATCCCAAAGAATCACTGAAAGCCCACCACACACTAGTTTTGACGGGAAGCAGAGAAGAGAATACCATAGCCAATTGATACTGCAGGGAGATTTGAAGGAGAAAGAATGTACATTTGGAACCAGGCCAGGATATTGGGGTTAACCCCTTACCCTTTCAAAAAGTGCCACATGATAGTAAAAACCATAAGTGTTCAGGACCTCAGATACATCTCATCTGAAAGATTTAATTACATTTTCAATTAATTCACATCTACCTTTAAATCTTCTAAACTTTTATTGTTTATGTTTTTCAGAAAGTATGCAAGTAATTAAAATGATATGCAGCAACTCAGGATGTTAGTGAAAACAACTTGACAGCCATAGATTTAAAAAATATATATATATATATACTGCAGGTTGTGCTGGGGAGTGGGTGTGCTTTTGTTTATCACTACTCTCGGTGTGATATAGTCACAATTCTTTATGTAAAATTATATCTGATAAATAAAATAATAAAGGACAGCCATGTCATATGCTTTATTTTATCACTCCTTCCAGTATTTTCATAGCTGATTCAGTATTTTCAAAGTATATTTTATGACGAGGCTTCCTGGATACAAGTGGAATCTGAGTAAGAATCTAGAGATGGGTTAATTAGTGCAATGACAGCTTTGTATGCAGATACAATGCCAGCTGTTCTGTCTGTTTCTGGCTTAGGTATGAAATGACACAATTAAAGCTGCGTGATTAATGGATTCTTTTGATTCGAGGGAATGAACCAAAAAAAAAAAAAATACAGAGGAAAAAAATGGTTAGATTCAAACTGAAATCCTTTTTTCCAAACAGTGTTTGACAACTCAAAAACACTTTAAAAAATCTGTTCAGACTCAAACAAAGCATTTGGGTTGACAAAAAATATGTAGTTTGTTTTGTTTGGTTCATCCATTTTGGGGTGTTTTTTCAGTGTGCGCACATCTGCATGCTTAAATTGGCCAAATATGAGAACAATACAAAAAGCTGAAGTGACATCTCAGCTTTTTTAACAAAAATAATTTTTTTCAGCTAAAATTGTCAAATTTGACCCAAACGTTCAAGCTACATTTTGAAGCCCCCCAAACCACATTTTTCCACAAAAATTCTATTTAAAAGTCACGTTCTATTAACAATAGCGCTACCTAGACTTTCAAAGAAACAACTCTTTTGTCTGTGTAAAAGCATCTTTCTTTAGTGATTTTCTATTGTAAACCCATAATTCTTTCAATTTCTCCAGCTCACTCACTTAACACCATATTGACATTATCAAAGGATAAATTCTGCATTATCAGTGACCTAACTATTCTTTCACATTTCAGTTTTTAAGAAACTCACTGAAGCTAAAAGACTTTTAAAAAATAGTATAGTATAATATGGCCCAAAGATTGCATTTCAGATTGGAATAAGGGGAAGTAAATTCATAGAAACTAAAAGATTTAAAAGACCAAGGTCTAAGACCAAGGAAAAAACCAAGACCTATTGGTCTTTCTAGGTCATGTCAATGATTGTCCCTTTCTAGTTTATTATCATTTCTACCCTTCCAAGTTAGCCCAAATCTGTGTATTATCATTAAGATCTCCCATCCTGAAATACAGCCCTTTCATGACTAGTAAAAATCATTTTTAAATGGTCACCATTTCAAAATGAAGTATTTTAATATTTGAAGATATTTTGGTCCATTAGGCTAAACAGAAGGGCTGTGTCTACACTGGCATCCCTTCCGGAAAAGGGATGCTAATGTAGCACGTTGGAATAGGCAAATCCGCGGGGGATTTAAATATCCCCCGCGGCATTTGAATTAACATGGCTGCCGCTTTTTTCCGGCTTGGGGAAAAGCCGGAGAAAAGCGCTAGTCTAGACGTTATTCTCTGGAAAATAAAGCCTTTTCCGGAGGATCTCTTATTCCTACTTGAAAGTAGGAATAAGAATTCCTCTGGAAAAGGCTTTATTTTCCAGAGAATAACGTCTAGACTGGCGCTTTTCTCCGGCTTTTCCCCAAGCCGGAAAAAAGCGGCAGCCATGTTAATGCAAATGCCGCGGGGGATATTTAAATCCCCGCGGATTTGCCTATTCCAACGTGCTACATTAGCATCCCTTTTCCGGAAGGGATGCCAGTATAGACATAGCCAAGAGGTACAATTTTTCAAAACCTGGAAAATGACAATTGCATTTGTGACTACTTTCATTCTTGCTTGGAAGCACAAAGCTTCCAAATGTTTTTGCAGTATGGAATAGGGTCAAAAAAGTCAAGTTGTCTATTCACGTCTCAGTCTCTCTCTCCTTAAGTGATGTCACAATTCACTCTGGACCACCTATGTAAGAAAGAAAGAAAGGCCTTCCTGTCAAAAACTCTTCTTTGAAATTGACATGTCTCCACAAAATGGTTCAGCAATGATGAAATTCCTTTCAAAAATAACGATTTAAAATATTCTACTCAATTTCACTTGGGACCCTCCATCTGATTTGACTTTCAAGGAGACAGACTCCTAAATGCCTAATACCAATTTTTCCTTTAGTGTAGTTTGATGCTCAAATTTGTTCAGCATTGATACTGAGACACATTGAAAAAGCCTACTTTTCAAGTCTCAAGTCAGCCTCCAGAAAACTGGGGAATACACAAATCACCATCTTTTGAAAACCTTGGCCTATTTCACTTCTGAAAATTGGTTGTGGTATTCTCAGTCCTTTAGGTGCTTTTGAAAATGTTACTTTAGGCCTTCTTAATACATTTGAAAGAAGTTCCTTGGATTAAGGAAAATAATTTAGATTCATGATTCCTTCAGCTGGTATGGTCTTTCCTTCATGCATGCCTGCCAGCCAAGCTTGCGTACCATAGTGCATTCCTAGCACCATGGCTGTGTTTGTAGGGTTCGGTTCTTTTCTTTACTCCACTACGCTTCCTGTATTAGCTTTATTATCATGGTTATGCATGCATATAAAGAGTGAGACTACAGCACTGACTAATTTTATTTGAAGAGCTTAATTAGAAACAATAAAAAGATAGCATTAAGGTTTCTGAACTTAAAAAAACCCAAGTCAGTCATTGCCTAAAGTTCAAGGGAGGTAAAAGCAAACATTTCAGAGAGTCAAAATGTTAATTTGATATGTTATTTATACATATGTTGAATGATGCTCATAGGACATACTTATTACAGTCAGATGAATGATGTTATGGCTCAGTGTCAGAACAAAATCATCATGCTAATTTTAAATTTACTTGGTAAGACTTAAACAAATACATACCTACATCAACCAGACTACTGTCTCATAATACACAAGTGGGAATTTACCCAACAAGGCATTTCCTGTGGGGTTCAGAAAACCTACCTTCTCCCTAAGATGCTGCAGAGGACTCTCCGTGGAATTAGGAACCATGCAGGATGAGGTGACTGAGTAACTTTTTGTTGAGAGTGGCCAATGACACACATAGTTCCCTTTCTAGTCCTGTGACGTGTATTTTGGAAAGTAAAGTAAATACAAAATATAAAGAAAAGGTTTTAGTGCTTGCTATGTAGAGGACTTTGTTCCTGTCTCCCCAGGAAATCCACAACTGGGGGAAATCCCTGGTTGCATGAAAGGAGTCCCTGTATAGCTTTCCTTGCTCTGAGCCTCTTCTGTCTGTGTGCATGCTGCCCAAATCCACATGCTACAGGCAGCCAACATCATGGTCAACAACTGAGTCAAACAGCTCTATAAAGCTCTACCAACTAATCTACAGATGAATCTGTTAGGTGAGCCAACCTAAAGATGATGATGGTGACGTAACTGCATACATATACAGAAGCTCTGCATTACATTCTGTATGCATATATATTTAGATATGGAGATCTATTATCCACGTCTCCTCCTGTAGCTGGTTTGGTCTTATTGTTACCTTCTTATTCCCTTTCATTGGCCAGACTTAATGGTTTCTTAACAAATGCCTACTACTCCAGTTTCTAAATTACTTCACCTACTGGGTCAGCTTTGTTTCCTAGGGCACCAGCCCAATCCTAACTGCTACAAAAAACAATGTTTGATCACTAAGTTTTTGCTTTGGATCTAGTCACAAAGCCTGTATTCAAGCAAAACTTCCAATTAAATCAATGGGAGGATTTGCCTGAATAAGGATTGTGTGAGTCTGGACTCCCAAATATGTACACGTACCTCTAGCACATGTATATTATTTCAAAGTAAGGGGAACTACGGTGTCTATCCAAAGCAGTTGCACTCCTGCTACATAACATGCTGTAACAAAAACTTTCTGATTGCATCGGTGGAAGCAGGCAAGCGTTGCAAATTATTTGAAGCAACAACTTCATTTTCGTTATCAACATTCTGAGCTATTTATACTTACACTGATTGTTATCCTGTACTTCTTGCCAAGAAGCGTTTTGAGAGCCCTTTAGCCATCTTTGCTCAGCTCTTCAAGATTATTATGCCAGCCTAGGTCAGATGCTGAAATATATAAACAGTCCTTTTGTGCTTGAACTTGAAAGAGAAAAATCAGTGATCTGTATATGATCTATGTTGCAGCAAAATGTAATTTTTCCCCTCTGACAATGTTTATGGTTGTTAAGTTATCTTGATTACCAAGAGAAATCTGTTTTCTGTGGCAGGCTTCTCTAGCTTAAAATGTCAGCTGCTTTTTTTTATTCCCATTTTAATTTCCTTTTCCCCTTTCAACTAATTCACAAATTGAGTTGACTCTTTGCTAGGTTAAAAAAAATAAACTTCCTGAAAATTAAAAGTCTGGTACAGTACTACACTAAGAGTCCATTTATCTTGTCTTATGCTCTCACCATTTTTTTAAAAATAAAACTATGCTGCAGTTTCTGGCAAAGTTCCCACTTCCAGTAAGGAAGGTCCCCAAGGACATTTGGCACCTGAGCCCATCTTTTCTTGGATCCTGACTCTGTTACTGTGTTTAATCACCCAGAATTAAATTACCTATTAGTAGAGAGCTTATTATTATTTGTATGTATTAGTGCAAAAGGGAAAGAGCATAAAAACATCTGTATATAAATGATGTAGTGAAACTTAGCCCATGTAGTTTGTACACTGTGGCATGAGTTCAAAAGAACTTATTCACCGTACATACTAATTTTGTTACTCCTCTCCAAGAGGAGTGCCATATTTTTCTCACATATATTGTACTCAGTCACTAGACTGACAGGTAATGGAATAAGGTCATCCATATAGATATTTCAAGCAGAACACTGATTCAATGGCTCAGACATAATCATCTTACTGTGTAAACTACCTACAACTTTTATACTAGTCTTCAGTAAACCATGCCAAGACTAACCTCATCCTGTTTAATCTGTCCCCTAAAGTCAATACATTCTGCTCCATTATCTTCCTTCTTCACATCCAGATGCCAGTCTGTGACTCAGTTGGGGTATGTCTACACTGCAGCGCTAATTCGAACTAACTTAGTTCGAATTAGTTAATTCGAACTAAACTAATTCGAACTAGCGCAACTAGACCTAAAAACTAGTTTGAATTACCATTTTGCTAATTCGAACTAGCGCGTCCACACTGATTGGACGCAGGGGCGCATTTAAGGGCAGCTGAAACCGATTCTGGCAGGGCATCAGGTCAGTAGTTGCGTTATGTGGCTGCTGTCTGAGGCTATCTGAGGCTCGAGCTTAAAGGGACCTCCCTGGACAGCCGGTTCTCAGCTTTTCCGCTTGCTTGCCAACCTCGCCGAGGGACAGCAAAGCGTTGGTCTCTGTGCCCATGTGTGTCGGTGCTTCCCTTCGGGGACGCCGCCGCAGGTGGCAACATGGAGCCAGAGCTCGCACTGCACCTTCTGGTGCACTTTCTGGACTTGCTGCTGCAAGCCTGCCAGCAATGGCTGGAGGCTGCCTGGCACCACCTGGTGCACGTCAGCCCCCTGCCTCTCCGCCTGGCTGCCCTGGGGGCCATAGAGGAGCCGCAGCGGCACCTGGACGTGGCATGCCCCGCCGCATCTGGCGTCTGGACACCAACAGCGACTGGTGGGACCGCATCATCGTGGAGCGCTGGGAAGACCGACAGTGGACCCAGAACTTCAGGATGAAGAGGGACACCTTCCTGGAGCTCTGCGAGTGGCTCGCCCCTGCTCTGCGCAGAAGAGACACTCGCATGAGGCCCGCCATCCCGCTCCAGAAGCGTGTGGCCATCGCCCTCTGGAAGCTCTCCACGCCAGACAGCTACTGATCCGTCGGGAACCAGTTTGACGTGGGGAGATCCACCATCGGAGCAGTGCTCATGCAGGTACAGCACTCATCGGCCACTGGACCGGGGGGTAGGGGGGCTGCAAGGAGGAGATGGGCCACCCCAGGGAAAAAGGGGGGGGGAGGGAGGAGGCGAAAGTGCCCCGCACCGGTCTCTCCCGGCCATACTACACGCCGCCAGGGGGGGTTGCTTCCGGGAGTGGGGCGCGGGGCACTGCCAGGGCATGAACACTCCCAGCCACCCGGGCGCCCCACTGATTTGCGCTTTGCTGTGTCTCTCCACAGGTGGTCAGGGCCATCAACCGGGTGCTGCTCCGCAGGGTGGTCCGCCTCGCCGACCTGGATGCCGTCATCCGGGGCTTCGGTGCCCTGGGCTTCCCCAACTGCGGGGGGGCCATCGACGGGACGCACATCCCCATCCGTGCCCTGGAACACCAGGCGTCCCAGTACGTCAACCGCAAGGGGTACTTCTCCGTGATCCTGCAGGCCGTGTGTGACCACCAGGGACAGTTCACGGACATTAATGTGGGCTGGTCCGGCAAAGCACACGACGCCCGGGTGTACTGCAACTCCTCCGTGTGCCAGCGGCTGCAGGACGGGACCTTCTTCCCCGACCGCCGCATCAGGGTCGGGGACGTGGACATGCCCGTGTGCCTGGTGGGGGATGCCGCCTACCCACTGCAGCCGTGGCTAATGAAGCCCTACACGGGGCACCTCAATCCCTCCCACCAGGCCTTCAATGCCAGGCTCACCAGGGCCCGCATCGTGGTGGAGGGGGCCTTCGGGCGACTGAAAGCCCGCTTTCGATGCCTCCTCACCCGTCTGGACCTCGCCGAGCACAATATACCTCCTGTAGTGGCAGCATGTTCTGTGCTGCACAATTTGTGTGAGAGAAAGGGGGAGGCTTTCCTGCCAGCCTGGATGGCTGAGGCTGACCGCATGGCTGGCCACTACGCTCAGCCCCGCACTGCCGCTGTCCGGGAAGCCCACCAGGGGGCTGTCCGGATCCGGGAAGCCCTGCAGAAGAGCTTCCTGGTGGAGGAGGAGGAGGAGGAGGACTGAACTCTCCCTGCATGCCCCACTGGGGCCTTCTTCACTCTCCCCACCTTTCTCTTTCCCCTTCCTAACCACCCTTCCTAATGTCAAATAAAGACACCTGTTTTGGCAAAGAACATCTCTTTTTATTTAACATAAGTGGGGTGGGGGGTCGGAGGAGTGAGAGTGGGAGAGGGGAGGGGGAAACCTGGGACGAGGGATCTGGAAGGGGGTGGAAGGGAGGAAGGGAAAGGAAAGCTCAGGGGTGGGGGTCCGGCTGCCTCTCCCGTCTTGCAACACTGCGGGTGAGGGGGCGTCGGGGGGGAATGGGTGTGGAGGTTGGGGCAGGAGGGACGGGGGCTGCGGAGGAAGCAGGAGCAGGGGGACCAGGGGGAGCAGGAGCACGAGGAAGCGGGAACCGGTCGAGGAGGCTCTGGAGGTGGCCTCTGAGGGCACGGCCCTGCTCCTCCAGCGCCTCCAAGCTCCGCTGGTGCAGCCGAAGGTCCTCCTGGACCCAGTGGTCCTGGGTGCGGAGCTGGTGATCCAGGAAGCGGAGGTGCCGCCGCTGGTACTCCTCCTGGTTCCTGGCTCTCCTGCTGGCCTGGGCGCGGGCGGCTGCTGCAGGCAGGGTGGTGTGCCCTGCAGGCCCAGGTGCTGCGGCTGTGGTGAAACAAGAGCAGCGGTCAATTCTCCCTGGGGCCCAGGTGGGTGAAACCCAGGCCCCCTCTGCAAGGCCAGGGCCCCTGCATGACACCCAGCTGCTGCTCCGTGGTGGGCAAGGCCCAGGCGCACGGTCCCTGGGCTCCCTCTCTCCCCAGCCCCCCGTGCACCTAAGGGGAGCATGATGGTACTCACATGTGGAGGCCTCCCCAGCCTCGGACGACACAGGCGATTGGCTCAGTGGGGTGCCTCGGGGGTCCTGGTTCCTGGGCAGGCTGCCAGCAGGTTCCTGGCTCTCGGCGTCCTCCTCCTCCTCCTCGGTGTCAGGTCCATCTGCCCCGGGGTCAGTCACCACCCGGGGGGCAGGGACGGCATGAGCCCCCAGGATGTGGTTCAGAGCCAGAAAGTGGGGGCAGGCCTCCAGGTCGGCCCCTGGCAGGCAGGCCTGGGAGTAGGACTGCCGCAGGTCCTTTATCTTGCAGCGGACCTGCTCCCTGCTGCAGTGGTGGCCTCTGGCTGCCAGGCTGGCAGCCATGTGGCCGTAGACTGCTGCGTTCCTGTGGCTAGTGCGGAGATCGTGGTCATTGGAGGCTTCCCCACAAACCTCGATGAGGTCCACGATCTCCGCACTAGACCAGACGGGCGCCCGTCTCTTGCATCCCCGGGCAGGCTCCTGGGAGCCGCCAGGCTGGTCACAGGAAGGGGGGGGGCTGGGGAGCATCGGATGGCTGGCTCATGGGAGTGTGCGGTGCACAGTCTGCTGGCAGGCTTGCAACTGGCACAAACCCTGTAGCCAGCCCGTGGCCCTTTAAGGGCTCCGGGGCCGGGAGGAGGGCAGAAGAGTTTGCCTGGTGTTGGCCAGAGTGGCCAGCAGGGCAAGCTGGGAAGGCCTAGCCTCCCTCTACTTCGAATTAAGGGGCTACACACCCCTTAATTCGAACTAATAAATTCGAACTAGGCTTAGTCCTCGTGGAATGAGGCTTACCTAGTTCGAACTAAGCACTCCGCTAGTTCGAATTAAGTTCGAACTAACGGAGCGCTAGTGTAGCGCCTATTAAAGTTAATTCGAACTAACATCCGTTAGTTCGAATTAACTTTGTAGTGTAGACATACCCTTGGGCTTTCCAGTTGATCTAAATATAAAGCCTGTTTACTTTCGTGAAGCTCCATGCAGTGCTAAAAAAATTATGACACCAAACTGGCTCGTCTTTCATGAGGTTTGTAGAAATAGCATCTAAAGAATTGTGCACTTTGCAACAGTTTCTGAAGCACTGAGCAGTTTTGCAGATGGGGCTAGTGGCCCATTCAAGGTCTTTCTGTGACATTTCCTTTCTTTTAACCACAAGTCTACTCACTAAAGCAATACAATCTTCCTTTTAGTACTGGATGCACCAATATAAAGCCACTTTGTCAGACAGCTGCTGACACTACATCTGAAATGCATTCTAGTTCAAGCATTCATAAATCAATGTATCTATTCCATGTGAGCTATAATGTCATTTCATAATATGCACTGTATTTTGCAGTTATTGATACCAAATTCCAACATGAGTAGAGAAGCATATTTTTCACCTTATTACATTAAGAATATTGTGGGAGTATTTCCCTTTTATTAAATTATACTGCATTAAAAGAGAGCCTGAAAATCCTCCAATGCATGATCAAGGACACAGTTTCAACTGTTTTGTTTTTCTCATCCACAGATGATTTTATTTCACTTTATGTCTGCCAGGGTACAAGATTTGTAATGGGTGGACACTTCATTGCAAAGCTCTGGGAAAATATATACATCAATGAAACCTAATTTTTGTATAGCTCAGGTGTCTTAGAAATGGGATGCGGGTCTTCAAGTTACCAGTTTAAATCTAACATGTCAAATAGTCATATCAAACCATAGCAATCTAGGGCTGGAAGGGACCTTGAGAAGTCATCAAGTCTAGCTCTCTGCGCTTAGGCAGAACCAAGTAAACTGGACCATTCCTAGACACATAGCAGAACCATAGTGGCTAAAATTCAATGCCATTTTAAAGCTGTTTGGCAGCCTATATGAAATGAATGGATTTCCTAACGGTTTCCTATGCAGGCAGCTGTTCAGATGACAAAATCCATTGCCATAATTGATACCTTTGTTAGTCTCAGAACAGAAGTCCTGAGTCCCATGATGAATTCACTTATATGGGTATAAATCAGGAAGAAATTCACAGCTCGTAGTGTACTTTTGGTGGTGTTAGCTAATTATTTGTATTGTACTTGCTCCCCAACTGAGATCAAGTCTTCATTGTGGTAGGTGCTGTAAAAACACACAGAAAGATACAATGTCTATCTCTAGGAGCTTTCAAATGGACATGGCACATGACACATCTTTGTCTTCCCTGCCATTGTTCCAGCAAGATAAAGCAAACTCACAAAGTTGCTTGTGACACAGAGGCCCGTTGGTACCAGCTGACAAAGACTACGTCTAGACTGCGTTGCTTCTTCGGGATCCTGCAGTATCCCAAAAAAGCAACACCACATCCAAAGAATGTGTCCACTTTTTCAAAAAAAATTTCAAAAGAATTGACGTGCTCTTTCGCCATCCCTATAAACTTCATTCTACAAGGAATAAGGGATGGCTTGAAAGAGCACTTTCTTTCGCAATTTGGCACCAAATTTTAAAAGAGTGTCTTTTGAAAGTAAATTGAAAAAAGATACGCAAATTGCGTCTCTTTTTCCGATATAACAGTGCAGTCTAGATGTAGCCAAAGGGTTCACTTTTAGGTTTATTTGACAAGCAACTCCTGTCCCAGACCTGACAAACTCACTATGTCTAATATACCAATTTCAGAGTATTTACCTATGAAGGATAACATTTGAGGTCTCCACTGAAAGCTTATAACTTATTAATAGATGTAATCATAGTCACATGCACAGATAGATATTTAAGATATAATGGAACTGCATTGAAATTTCTCTCACAGGCTATGTCTAGACTACAAAGATAAATCAGAAAAAGAAACTCAAATTGTGGTATGCAAATTGCATATCTTTTCCTGATTTACTTCCGAAAAAGTCTTTTCCAAAATTTGTCCCGTCTACACGGGGCCAAAATATTTTAAAAAACCCTCTTTCAAAACATCCCTTCTTCCTTGTAAAATGAGGTTTACAGGGATGCCAACAAAACGCATCCACTTTTCCAACTTTTTTTTTCAGAAAAGCAGTCATGCTCTTTGGACATGGCAGAGCTTTATTGGGATACCTCTGGTATCCCATAAAAGCTCTGCAGTGTAGACATACCCTTACAGAAATGGACTTAGTTAGTCACCAGAAATTCAGATGTCTTGATGACAGACATTCATATGGAATGAATGACAAATATGAGCCTTCATGTGGAAAGGAGTTGTCACCCACTCCACCCCTGGGTTAGCAAATGATATAATGTAAGGTTTACTTGTCTACCCATTCCAAAACACTCCATGAAAAACAATTAAGTCTACTGCATAGAACTGAAACCAGTTGGAGGTAATATTATAATAGACAAGAAAACACCTAGTTCATGAATGAAGACAAAGAATGAGTCAGTGTAAGGGTATGTCTATACTTCCACCCTAGTTCGAACTATGGTGGCTAATGCAGGCATTGGAACTTGCAGATGAAGCCCGGGATTTAGATATCCCGGGTTTCATTTGCATGTTCTCAGGCGCCGCCATTTTTAAATGCCCCGTAGTTCGAACTTGCCCTGCAAGGATGCTTAATGGTAGTTTGAATTAGGAGCTTTAATTTGAACTACCTAGTCCATGCCGCGTGTAGCCGTGGGCAGGTAGTTCGAACTACGGGGCATTTAAAAATGGTGGCGCCCAGGAACATGCAAATGAAGCCCGGGATATTTAAATCCTGGGCTTCATTTGCAAGTTCGAATGCCTACATTAGCTACCCTAGTTCAAACTAGGGAGGCAGTGTAGACATACCCTAACAGAATGGAGCAAGACATTCTACATCCATTCACTGAGAAGACAACTTATGGAGCAGAAGCATGTCATGAATGACTAGATCCTGGTTCCTGAGAAGCCAGACACCTCTGCAACTGACTGAACTTTGGGTGGATTTCTGATGGAGGGGAAGAAGACTATTTTATTAGATAGAAAAGATAGTTATTAATAAGCTTAGTCTCTAGTTCACATTTTATGATTTTGTTTTTCATTATAAACTTCTAGTGGAAGCTCTATTCTTTCTTCTTTTATTTTATTACCCATACTCATTGCATTGCATTATGGGTAATTTAAGATAAAACTGGTAAATTTAGGTGCACTATTCCTTTGGGAACAGCAGATCTGGGAGATACTCTAGTGTCAGCAGCTGGATATCAGAGGGAAACAATTCAAGGAAACTTCAGTGAATCTATTGTTAACCTGCAATGCAGACAGGGCTTGCATAGCTCGGAAGAGAGTGGCTGTCAGGTTGGTAGCATTAGGGAGCTAACACTCCATTACATCAGGCAACACTGCCTCTTTCTAGAAGCAGGGCATAACAAAATGACTCCAAATTACCCCAAGAGCCAATACATTGCAGCATTAACATTTCATTTGAATTTAAAATTTCACCAAGGACCAAAGATGTGAGGGGAGCTGATCCATGTGCCAGCCCAGCATACCACCTGATGATGTGCTCCTGGCTGAGGAGGCTGGTGATAATACTGTCTCACCTAATCAACAAAACAACATTTAGGTTAAGACAGTCTGGTGATAACATGGAAGACCAGAAGGACTTATTAGAAACATAGAGCAACTAAAAACAGTTACTGTCAAAGAGGAAAAGACTGAATCACTGTCCATGCTGGCACTTGGCCTCCTTAATGACAGTCCATTTGCAGCTGAAGAAATTGGGAAAGGAAACAGGGAATGGAAAGAGCCCATTACTCTGAAAATGACTGTGACCGCCATTAACTCAGCCAAGGTGCTGAGATGTTACTCTGATGAGTGCCATATAAATAAGAGAACTAACCTAGTTGGGCTGCTAGAAGAAGGTGGTGAGCAGGACATGGGAGAACTCTTTGCGCCAAAGGCAGCAGGAGAGAAAGTGAATAGTTGTGCTTCACCTTCCACTTCACAGAAGGAGCTGATCTTGCTCATGGTTTGTGGTTCAATTCATGCAAAACTCAGCATCTACTTAATCTCGTGTGAGTATTGCTATGCTTCTCAAGCTTTTGTTTAACCTGCCTCTCACAGAAAACTCAAAAGAGCAAACCTACAGTGATGAAAAGAGAAAAAAAAACAGCAACAACCACCAACCCTTTCTTCACAGGAATCCCTAGGAGGAAAACTGCTAATTTGTAGTGTCAAGATTTAAAAGTACAACTTAGCAGCAAGGGAAAGGCATCCTACTTTTCCCAGTTCACACACTGCCAGCTCATGGGCACCAAAGCAGACCTCAATAAATCATTTCTGTATACAAAATTAACTTGGAAGGTAAACAGCAGTGGAATTCCTATTTCTTCCTCTTTTCTGTTCAGGTAAATATTTATATACCCTGGCATTTAAAAGAATTTCCTTTCAACCTCAGAAATGTGCTATTTGTAATGCTGCATGTGTGTGTGTATATGTGTATGTGTGTTCATGTTTGTGTGTGTATAGAACCTACTTTTTACTATACCTGCAGGTAGACAGTGATATACTCATTTTCCTCCCTACTCCCCCATAGCAGTGATATGATGGTTATTTGCTAGCTGAATATTAATAAGGATATTCTAGACAAAAGTGAAAAAGAATAGAGCCTGGATTCATTCAGACCTCTGTTCTTGAGAGTAAATTGAAAAGTCATAAGGATGTGAGCACCTTGGTTTAGATCTAATTTCCCTTTCCTCCCCACCTGCAATTTAAACTCCATTTAGATCAAGCCACTGAAGACAAGTCAGGATTTCTCAACAGGACAGGAACAAAGATTAGGTGGATCTATGTCTTTCATTCCCTCACTGTTTCATTTAGCAGTTTTTCAGTACTGAATGGAGAAGAAATTGATAGCTACCACAAGGCAGTTCTTTATATTGGCAGCTCATTTGGATGGTGTCTGGTAAGAATCAGGTATTCATATTATTTGAAATCAAAGAAAACAGAGTATATACAGAAATCTTGATGCTTTACAACTTTTTAGGCTTTTATGGGGGGGGGGGGGGCATGGCACAAGGAAGAATAAAGTGAATCAGGTCAAATTCTGCTCTCAAATGCAGAAATGCAAATCCAAAGTCATTTCACTGAACTCAATTTATTTTTCCACCAGAGACTGAAATTTGTCCCATTGTTCCCAAAGGGGGAATCATATATACAAGTATTTGTGAGAGACTGCCCTTGCCTTCTGATCTTGTTATTATTTCTTCCGTTAACGTCATCGTAGGTCGCTAATGCCGGAATACAGGATAAAAACAGCAAAAAGCAAATAGATCTGAAAGCAGCCTTCTGTTGTGAAATGAAGCTGAATTTTCCTTTTTAGGTTTGGTATTCTGTGGGTCTCTCTGTTTTAATGGCTTCAAACTTGCACATGCGTAAGCAACATAAAAGCAGCATGGGGGTTATTACCTATGAGAGACAGGTGGGCTGCTTTCCTGTAGTAAGTTCCATTTCCCAATCTATTATGCCTTCCTGTAACTCCATCCAATAATTAAGGGAATATGCCTGTTTCACAGAATTCACTCTTATCAACTGCCAGCTAGCAAAAGCTTCCACTGCAAAGGTACTTACCATGCCATGTGCTACAAACCTGGTTGCTTTGATCTGTCTGTGTGTGTGTGTGTGTGTAAAAGTGTTTGGCTTATGCATAAAAACATAAGGTAGTATGCACTAAACCATAAGTCAAATGCCTTAACTTGTAAACTGGTGTAACAGTCATAAATTGCAGGGTTTTGTGCAGATGCTAATAAATTCCATTCAAAACACCCTCCATCTCTTCCACCCAAAAAAAAAAAATCACTGTGAGCTTTCACATCATACACCTGTTCTCATTATGGAAAACATACACTTGTTCTGTGATAAAGCATTCCTTAGTGGTAGAATAATTAAATATCATGTTTCTTTCATTCCTCTTTTCATCATTATGTAATCCCTTGTGGCAATAAAAACATATGCAGTAAATGAGTCGTATATGGCAAGATGCATTACAATATGCTGAAAAATATTTGCTCCAGCAAATATATTTTGCAGAAGTCCCTTATTGTAGCAATGTATTTATAAATATCTAAGAAAATAGTACACACATCTAGGTTTCTTCTGAAAAAAAAAACCCCACTTATGTCTGACCTTGCATAACTACTATAACATTGAACATATGGGGAAACATTTAAAAAATTATTTGAAATAATGGCTACCAAAGAGAGAATGTAGGATTTAGATACATTGCTTGCAATGGTTATTAAAATGATCTGTAGTTAGGGCATGGAATAAGAAAATTGACAGACAAAACCCTACATCCGTTAAAAATATTTGCCTTTGCTAATTTATATAAGGCTAAAACAGCCGCCTGTGTTTATATACAAATATCTGACAAGTTCATGGGAAGTAAATGACAAAAGAAGCATGATTTGGTTTTTAAAACAATAATCCCAAGTTCTGCACCATGATCTGGCTATTTTAAACCACCCAAAAAGCCAGACATATTCACTTCTGGGAGTTCCTCCAAATGCTCAGATGGTATACAGCCAGGGCTCGTCTACACTGGCCCCTTTTCCGGAAGGGGCATGTTAATTTCAGCTATCGTAGTAAGGAAATCCGTGGGGGATTTAAATATCCCCCGCGGCATTTAAATAAAAATGTCCGCCGCTTTTTTCCGGCTTTTAGAAAAGCCGGAAAAGAGCGTCTACACTGGCCCCGATCCTCCGGAAAAAGCGCCCTTTTCCGGAGGCTCTTATTCCTACTTCCTACTTTGAAGTAGGAATAAGAGCCTCCGGAAAAGGGCGCTTTTTCCAGAGGATCGGGGCCAGTGTAGACGCTCTTTTCCGGCTTTTCTAAAAGCCGGAAAAAAGCGGCGGACATTTTTATTTAAATGCCGCGGGGGATATTTAAATCCTCCGCGGATTTCCCTACTACGATAGCTGAAATTAACATGCCCCTTCCGGAAAAGGGGCCAGTGTAGACGCAGCCCGAGTGTAGAGGGTGTGGCGGGATGTGGGAAAGAGGACGTGGTTAGAGCCATGCTAGCCTATGATCCATAACTGCTGGATTGGGTAGTTACAACTATCAGATAAAGCCACTTTCACTGGCCCAACTAGCCCTGTTCTGAACATCTCTCAGCCAGATGATCTGAACAGGGAGGGTGAATAGTGGCACTGTTCACTGTCTGCTTTTCTTTATGAATTCTGCCAAATCAGAATGAATTCTACAGAGTTGGGCAGGTGGACTTGCTGTCTCCCTGGTCCTGGCTCCAGTTAACATATGTTGCTGAATATATAATATGTTCTAAGCAACCAGAAGACCTGGACTTTCCTTTGTGGCTCCCCAGCCAAAGAGGTACAGATTTTATCATCTGCACTCATAGGATTTAATGCACAAGGAAGGGCACAGCCAACATTTGTGCATGCATAAAGTGGCGTCCATCTTGGAAAATCAGATCCCAATAGTTGAATGAGACTACACAAAAAGTTGTAAGACTTGATAAAAAAATCCAACGGGGGTATTAATTTGCCCAGTTTGAGGGTTTATATGGCACTTTAGTATTATCATCCTGCACAGAGATGAGTTTCGGTTCATAGGGATTTAGACCTATAGTCCCAAAAGCAGCTGCTAATTTCTGGAGTCTTAGTTATGGGGTGTCTCATTTTAAATACTTACTTGTGGCTTTATTTTCAGTAGCGCTGAGTACCCTGCAATCAAAAGAGTTACTCTGCACTGGCACTGCAAAAACTGAAACTGAAACCTGGCCCAAGGAAAGGGTTTTTCAGGCCTCCATCAGAAAAAGAGGCTGGATTCTAAGGGCAGAAGATAACAATCTTTCCCAGAGATGCAAGAGAAAAGGGAAGAAACTAAGTGGAGTTTAAAACATGCCGTTGCAAATGTTAACATCCCCCACATTAAATAAATGCGTGTTATCCAGTAATAAGACCTACATTTTCTGGAATGGGAAAATTAGTGAAACAACTTTTATCAGACATTCCATCTGCTGGTGCCCACGGCATACCAAGTGGCTAATGCCAGTAGGTCTTATGCTTGACAAATATGAGCAAATTATATTTTTTCTGGTTGGTTTATTTTGTTTAAATTGTGTCGAGTCTGTAAGTAAATAGTTTCAACATAGTCTAGCCAAATGTATGTAAAAATAGTCTTAGATGAAGAAGGCCGTCTGTTATTCACTCCCTTGGACACCTGTAACTGCATGGAACCTCCTATGGCTCTGAGTGGCACAGTTATGGGTATACATAATGTACCTGTGCTGGTTCCATGTTAATTGTCATTTCTCAGTAGCTCACATATGAAAAAGTCTAAACAAGCCCTGCTAAATAGGGTACCAGTGTAAGCTAAAAATCACCCCCTAATCCTTAAAGTTATAATTGTTATCACTGTTTTAATTAAGCATCCTTTGAGACAGCAGATAGCTCAAGAGATTGGTAATAGGCTACTGGTATAAATCTAACTCCAGCCAATCATGACTCATCAGCAGTCTTGCAGGTCTTTCTTGTATCAAAGTCCACATCAGAACTGGCACTAACTGGGATCTCAGCTGAGAAAATAAGGCCCTGATTTTGGAGCATGGCCTGGTTCCTTTATGCAGCTCAGTGGTGAAGGCTAGTGACCAAAACCCCTACAGATCCTCTGTAGAAATTGCCCTGGGGTAGGGACAGGGTAGGCAGCCCCAGCTCCCAACATAGAGGCTGATGCGGGGAGCTCAGTGTGTCTGAGCACTCTGCTCTTTAGCTCTCCTAGGCCATGGGATGAGCTCCACCAAGTCAGCAGCTCTCAGTCAGAGCAGCCCTTCCAGATGTGCTGACCTTGAGCCAGCTCAGAACCTGTGTGGCAGAAATTGGCGCACAGCCACCATTATCCTCTGGGTAGTCAGGCTGCCTCTGCTAAGCTTCACTGCTAAGAAGGGGGCTGCTCAGAAACAGCCCCCCAGGTCTCCACCTGCAGAGAGAATGATTGTGTCTGACCTTTAAAGACGGTCCCTTACCCTTCCATGCATACACACTTTGGCTATGAAAAGTCAGGTACTGCAGTTATCATGAACTGCTGTACCTCCGGAGGTGAGCAGGAGATTTCACGCCCTGAATATAAGTACCAAACATACTTCTAAAGATGGATTGGTTTAAAGTGAAATCTGCTGCTAGATAATGATTATTCTGATTCGTTTCCCCCAGTTATGTGCCTGTGTCGCAAAATCAGCACAGTAAGACACACTTTATCTCAGAACAATAGTCAATGCCTTTGTATCAAGCAAACACCATCCCACTAAGTATTTCATAAACACTGATATCATAATCCCTTCTTAACCTGGTGGATGTTTTCATCCCCTGGCAGGTTGAAAAGAACTCTGTGAGAGGCATTCTCCTATCCCCTTGGTAATTGGCCTGTAGCATCCAGAAATTAACTATACAATAGAATATTTACTTTCCAGGGTTTGTTTACTGTTTTTGCCAGATGAATGTGTAACCTATGAACTATAATTAGGGATTTCCAGCTGTTACCAGAAAGTCTGGAACGCACACAGCTTGCAAGCTTGGAATATGTTTAAGAATGAGCTATTGGTAATCCTAAAATAATATTACTAGTAGGGATGGAATAGATTTGAAGGCTTTTTAACTCTTTAAGGACAACAATGACAGGACATGTGTATTAGCAGTCACCTTTGGGAGCTATTGTGAGCCAGACTGTGGAATTAAGCACAGCCTAGAATAAGTGGCAAAGTCAAGGTGTACCACCGCAGCAGGTAGAATTGGGCCTCCTTGAAGTCACTTTGCACTAGGAAGAAAGAGATTTACTGAAGCCTCGAAAAAACAGTGAGCTTCCTCCCCTCCACTCCCAGCAAACGCTGCCAGCCAGTGCAGAAGAGTTTGCAGGGACTTCGCTCCATTTAGTCCCTACTTACTCTGCCATTTGCTGGTGGTGAGAAGCAGCAGCCACAAAGCTATTGTGTGCTGCATTGGTTTGGGTGCAAAATCCATGTGATCCTAATGAACCTTGCTTCTCTCTATTCTCATCAAGAGCCATAGTATAGAAACTCACGAGACCTACCACTAATAAGTCCAGTGTTGACACTCCCTCTAACTTTCGGAGGAAAAAATACCTTATATCATACAATTTCCTGACATACGGTTTCTGCTCAGAGAAGGTTTTTCAAGTTAGAAATTAATCAGAATAAGCCATTTCTGAGTTATGAGATCTTGAAAAAAGTGATGGTTTTTCACCTTTGGAAATTTGTTCTAACCTTTTTTGTCTTCTCATAAGACACAAACCAGTTGATGTAAAAATTTCAGACATGGTTTATACACATATCCTCAGAGAGACAGAACAAAAAAAGACGCCAAGTAGAATTGTAAGTTACAAAGGTTGAATTTTTAACACCATGGTATTAGTTAAAGGATTTCTGTGTGCTACCACTTCTGTGAGAGGTCAGATAGATGTTCAAATCTTGTTCCACCTAATCTAACATTTCATTAACGGAAAACGACAGTCTCCAGAATAGATGAAACAAAATCGGAACTTTTCCTGCAAATAGGCATTTCTGAACTGGTTCTCCTGTGAAACCAAGACACCATGGCCCCATTCTGAGGTCAGGAATAAAATGTCATGGTAACTCTGTTACAGAGACAGAGAGAGACACGCACACACACATACATTTTCAAGCAGAAGGAAACTTATGCGTTTTTTTTTAAATTCCACATTTGATTTGTACTCTCTTTAAAAAAAAGACATAAAACAAAAGCAAGAGTGCCTTTACAAAATACAGAAATGAATAAGGTTCTATAAATTATTTTTTCTTAGGTTACTAAGTACGGTAATTCAAGCTTTGGCTGTCTGCCTAGAACTACAGTTTCCTTAAGTTTTAAATTTAAACTTTCAACTATAAAATTGATTGTGCCATTAAAATAAAAATGACATAGTTACCAACTGCTCACTATAATTAGATTTTGTTAGGTCCTTCCTCTTACTTGAAAAACATTCCCCATTTGAGAAAGAGAGAGGGAGAGACAGAGAGTTTGTACTAATGATCTATTTCATTAGTAACTTGGATCAGTTAGTGGTAATAGTTGCATCAGAGCAGTGAACACTTTGGAACAGCAAGGAATTTATTTTTGAGAACCAAAATGGATTCCTTCCTCATGTCACCTGCAAGCTGAAAGAGGAACTTGCTAGATACATATGGCCCCTAGCATTCATTACAAATCCAATATTCTATTATGAAAGAATAGGGGCTATAAGATAGATATCCTGAGCATAGTCCAACTTGGATATTGCATTTTATGCTTTTAATGCTACCTTCCTCCTACCTCCTTCAATTTCAGTTGAATAAATTATTCATTCAACCTCTTCAAACACACACACGCTTAAAAGTCATGGAATCATATTTTTGGTACGAAGTAACAGCTACATTCATTGTGTGTTGTAAACTAATAAAATTGCAAGGCCTCATTTTAAATTTAAGAGTTTCCTGGTCCTGCTTGCAAGCTAGGGGCTTCTGTAGGGATGTGTGAAATCAGTCAGTCTGCAGAAAACCAACCTTGAGTCAGATGGGATGAGTTGTGCCTTGCTGTTTTAGGGAGCAGCCTGATTTGTCTCTTTCTGGTTTTGGAGTCTTGTATTAGGACTCAGAATTCTAAGAAATGAAATTGTGTTATGTTGCAACCTTCAAACAAGAATATTTATGTTTGTAGGTAACTTTGTCATGTGTATGCCATGGCCATAACACATTCCACTTTACAGGTGGAGTCAGAATGATCTTTACATCTCATGTACTAAGCTGTAGGCATATAAATTAGAGCAGAATTGATCCACCCGCTCTCCATTCCTACTGAATGAAAGGTGCTGCTCAAATGCCCAGTGTAGGAGATCCAGATCTGAATCAGTGTTTCAAAGCTCTCTAATTTCAAAGGTGGTTTGATTCAGAGTTAAAATCTAATGAATAATAAAATCTACACTTTCAAGATATGGAAATCCCAGTTCAAGTTGTGAACATCCCATAATATCACAGCATACATCAAAACGTCCTGCATTTTGCTTCAGCTACCCCAGATTAACACGGCTACATTTCTATCACTATTCTACATGCAAAGCATACATCAACTAACTCTTATGAACCCGCCTGTGCCCCATCCCAATTTTTCATACTTGCTAACTGGTCACCCCACAGTTGAATCTCTCTCACTCATATAGAAAGTGCAATGTGCCTCCCATTCTGCTTTGGAACAGTTCTTCTGAGAAGCAAGCATACATGAGGTCCACTAGAAGTGATTATGTTCCCCATTGGGATTTTGGAAGTCACATGTATCAATGGGAAAGGCCACATGGAAGGGGTGTATTTTCTCTTTCGCCACCTTGCTCATGTGTGCTGAGCTGGGTGTGGTGGAGGACACAATATATTACTTCAAATACTACTCTGAAGTCAGAGAGAAAT
Organism: Pelodiscus sinensis; assembly: GCF_049634645.1. Lineage (NCBI taxonomy): Eukaryota > Metazoa > Chordata > Testudines > Trionychidae > Pelodiscus > Pelodiscus sinensis. Next base: position 15,114,680 of record NC_134720.1, read on the forward strand.
TGCCAGATTTGAATGGAGTTTATTGGTCAGTTCCTTCTGCTGCTCCCTGCTTACACATTCAACTAATTTATATCACTCAATACATTATTACTCCAAACTGTCACAAAGTTTTATCTTGAATGTCAGATCTTTGATGTGATTATTTCTATTGATGGGGATTTTCACAGTGAAATGGATGGTCAGTTTAACTTCTATAAATCTGGTATCCAGGATGTCAGTCTAGACCGTTTAGGCCTTCTTAGTCTAGACCCAAATTGCCCAACCTATATGGAAAGAATGTGCTTGTGGAACAGGAAATTCCCTAAACATTTCTTATCACTCTGTCTTCCCCCCAAACTGAGATCTCACAAGGCTTGTTATCTGTCTGTGCAATATGCTTAAATATGTTCCATCAATGCATCATCAGAATACCCCACTATCTAGATGGCATTTATCTTCAGAATACCTTGAAGAGGAAGGACAGTGCTATTATCTCCATTTTACCAATGGGTTACTGAGGCACAGAGAGGCTCAGGCCCAGATTCTAAAAAGTATTTAAGCCCCTAACTCCCATGGAATTTGACAATTGTTATGCACCAATATATCTGGGAGTACCTAAGCCTAAGTGACTTGCCGATGCTCTCACAAGGAGCCTGTGGTACCGTGAAGACCTAAACCAAGGTCTCCTGGATCTCAGATTGGTTCCTTAGCCACTGTTCTAGCTTTCCTCAAACTCTGCATATCAGCCCTGCATAGAAACTGGGGGAGCTGTGAAAAGCTAGCAACAGCTGCCTTTAATCCTGGATCTCTCTGCACCCTGCTGGCTCCCACTGCTATGGATTATATAGAAAGGACACAACTGTAGACACGTTTCATCTGGGGGAGTAGGGGATAAGGAGGGAAGGAGAAAGAGCTCCAAACACAGAACCAGAAACAATACCGTATACACCTGTGGATTTCATCAGTTCCAACAGTGCCTCAGATGATTATTGCCCAGGCACCGCTGCCCATCCCAGGGAGAGGCGTACTGCAGTATGTGATGACAGCAGCTTCTACAGGCATATTTTAGACCAAGGCTACTCAACACGTGGCCCTTGGGCCTCCTGTTTGTTTGCGGCCCATGGTGGAGTTCGGGTTTACGCAGGGCTCAATATGCAACCCGTAGGTGGGAGCCAAAACAAAAAAGAAGTCAATATAATGGTCTTCCGTTGTTATAATAATGCCTTTCGGTAGTTAAATTCCTGGACTGTCATTGCTCATTAAAAGTACTGTCATATGGGTGGAAATTGGGTAACTATTGCATTTTATTAATATCAACAGAACTGACTTAAATGGGGCTTGCATGTTGTGTAGTTTTGCCTTAATCTTGTATTCATTACTGTCATTGTGAAAGATGCTATTTGCGTATATATTTGCATACATATGTAACTGCACTTATGTTGCAGCCCTGGGCCTGTGCTGTGAGTATCAGTGTAGCCCCCTGGAGCTTCCAAAGTTGATTAGTCCTGTTTTAGACTCTCATCCTTTCTATTCTAGAAGGCAGATAGAGTGCTCTGGGATCTTTATAAATGTATGTGAGCTAAATCTGATCTGTGCAAGAAAGACTGGGAGCACATGTGGATGAATAAATAATTGTCTGAACTAACCCAGAACTGAAAAAGAGGTGGTAGCATTTTAGCATTTTTGGTTTAAGAGTGGAGTTGAGGCCAGGACTGGGGGCTGCTTCAGATGGTTCTTTCCCTCCTTCTACCCCACCTCCCTACCTCCCTCTTTTGCTTTTCAGCTGTGCGCAGATGAATGTCCCAAACTTTTCATTCCAAAAGCACCAGCATAAGAGAGAAAGGAGCCTAACATCAGAGCGGGTTGTCCAACTATTTTCTATAATTAAACTTGCTTAGTCTTTGTGGAGGAGGACTTCCACATCTTGTAACCCCAGTGAACTTGGGAAGAGTTTAGAAACTGGTGGTTGGCTCATTGTATGAGGTCACGCTGCTTAAACTAGAACTTTAGTACTGTACCCACACATTAGTAGAGACAGTTACCTCTCCACCTAATCAACAGGAATTAGTGTCTCAAAAGAGATGCTTTACTCCTTGATATAACACTAATCTTTGATAATCAGGTACCTGTTAATATCCAGAAACTGTCACAGCTCAGCTCTTTGTGTGTGTATTTTAGCTTTTTTTTTTTTTTTTTTTTTTTTGTGTGTGTGCGCCATGAATTATATTAACCCCAAAGGTATAGTGTACATTTTACAAGCTAGGAGTCTAATCAATGTCCCTTAGAAATGAATATCAGCTGTCAGCAGGATCTGGCAGTCTTCGGTCGAAAGCACAGCAATGCTGCTCCTTAAATTAACATGAACAGCAAGCACCAAATAACAGAGGGTCTTGAAATGCAGGAGGGGCCAGAAGGAGCAGAATCATATGTAGTGAAACAAAAATTCCTTATAGTGCTAATTGCCTAAGTGCTCTGCAGAAGATGCAGAGCAAAATGAGTATTACAGAGTTTTGAGGCTCTAATGTAGCTCCTTTTGTCACCACTACAGATGGTGAGCTGTAATGAGCCCAAGTTAATGCCTCCTGCAGATATCCTATAGGCAGATATGTATCACAGCTCTCTGAAGTGGTTGCAGTGAAACAAAAAACCAAGTGCCATTGGCCTGGTTTCAGGTTTTGTTGCAAATGTGAAACTGAGAGCTGGTTTGCTGCAAGATTTACAAGAGAGGCACATATTTCCAAGTGATTCTGGACCTGAGGTTTGAAGAGAAATAGGTCAAATCATGGTTTAGTGCTGAATCCATACAAAGTACATGTTCTCATTGTTTCAGGGAAAATCCTACAGGATTTGACTGAATTGCCCCCATCTAATTTTGGATCTTATCCGGGAGAATCTAATAATTGGGGTAAAATTGTGACTCAAAGCCATATCTCAATAGGGTGTTATGAAGGATCTTCACCCCAGTGAAAGATGCTAAAGGCACCATGCCATTCTAACATATACACAAGTGTTCAGCGGAAAGTAGTCCTATAGAGTGTGTCTAAATACTGCCTTACAATCCTACATCATAAGCCAAAACTTGAAGAGAAATTGCTCATAGGGTTTCCATAACTGATTTCTCACTACTCCTGGAAAAGAGTGGAGTAGGGACACAAATGGAGGATATGTTTATATGCTGTATGAAGAGCACAGGGTTACTCAGAACTCTCTCCTCCATTTTATGTCAGAGGGGTTTTCAGAGCCCCACAATACCCCTTGAGGAAAGTCTCTTTCATAAATGACAGCTATCGCTTGGAATGGGGTGGGGGATGCATATTATAGAAAATTAGCACACAGATTAACGGGCAGATTGATTGATGCATACAAATAGATTGAAGTGAAGTTGTTTCTTTGCATATAGGATATTTGCAGGATTTTTTTAAAAAAAGTCCCTCCCCCACACACACGCACTTCAAATTCTGGGCTATACTATCATTATACTCAATGGGTGAAATCCTGATCTTATCTACAACGTCTTAAGAACAATGTAATCCTGTTGAGTTCTGTGGAACACTCCTGATTTACACTCATCATACAGTGAGGAGACGCAGTAGAAATGTTAAACACTTCCATGATAGGAGAATAACTATGGGGGAAGCAAGCTTATGCTTAAATGGGTAAGCAAATAAACAGGTACCTTAGATCTTCCCTCTCCCTTCTTGGAGGACCTGCACAGCCATACATTGACTTAATACAAGTTAACAGGGAACATCTTTGTGGGAGCTCCTTGTTAAAAATACAGGCAGCACATCTCTATCTAAAGAGCTCATCCTCTTGTCCTGCTACATAAAGATCCGATAACTTAACCTAAGTGTAATTCCTGAGGTGACAAAAAATTGCAAGGAATCCATTTGTATTCTCTCCAGTACCGTAGATTTCCTATATTACGTCCATGTTATATAAAACAACTACACTAAATTGCTGGGGGAGCAGTTATCTTAAAAAAAATCCTAACATTTCCTTGGCTAATAATTAACTGTTAATGTGTTCCTATAATGCGCTTTTAAATTACTAATTAAAAAGAACACATACACGCAGTGCTGATTTCCAGTTTCCACACACTGCATTAATTATCTATAAATGTGTCTGAGATTTCCTAGATCAGATTGTGAAAATCTCTTTATTATACCTGTACAGACAATTTAAACACACTTTAGCCATTCCAAGTTTAACGTCTCTATAATTTATATAAACGTGGCAATTGATATTTAGAAGTACAGCAAATCTGGAAATGAAAAGAAATATTAGATGACCTGGTTTGAGTTCACAGACCTTTACTTTGAGCATAGGTATTGAGAATTTGAGATTTGCATAGAAACAGGCACTCTCTCCTTTGTGCTCTGGAATGTGTCCCTGTAGCTGTAGTCTCCTCCCCCACTTCCCCTCCCAAGAGTGGATTATTCTCACTGCTCATTCATTCTCTGGTGAGACTTAAACACAAGGCTGATTGTAAGAAAAAGTGGGCAAACCAGTTGGTAAAACATATCCCCAGGAAGGAGCATTTGTCTGGCTGTGTGGTAGAAATGATTGTCGGATCATTCCAATGTTCCAAGGGAACGTAAGCTGGGTAAGTGCATCTCCTTGGCCCACCTCAAAATGACATCTGTTTTGGGAGGCCAAAAGGCCTGGAACAGGCTGGTATGTTTTATTCATATGAGAAGAAAACCAAGGAAATGCTCTTTGACCTGACAGCACATCTTGCACATTCAACTTTGTGTAGATTATTCCTATGTTAGTGGTGTGCAAGTGTGCCATACTGAGGCAAAATTTGGGTCATCCACAACAAAGCATACTTACATACACCTACCCACCCCATCAAACTGTAGCTCCCAAGTCCAAACTAAGACAGGTGAGTCCTAGACTGTTGTTATCTCAGATACTGCCTCAGCCTTTGGTCCCAGCATAGACTCTCTGGTCAGCTGGGAATGCTTTAATTGCGAGTACTTGAGTAGAGTAAGACATAGGTAGAGAAGAAATCTCATTGACAGCAGCAGTCCCTGGGTGCAGGGCTTTGACCCCACTAGAAATCTGTCAGAGCATACATCTTATCACTTACAAGTTGTGATGCAAGATACATCTATTTGTTCAAACTTTTGTCTAATGATGTTACTTGAATTCCCCCGGTATAATCTCTGAGACAGTTATTCCCCAATGACTGCACTTCTTGAAGAAGCTGTTTTGGCTGGGATGAAGGGAGGCAAACTATGATTCCCCACTCTGAAAAGTATTTCATTTCATAACTCATTCTATAAATGGAACCCAGACAACAATGTGATCACTTGAACCCCACAGTAAAATAAAGCAAACACCAAACAAAAACCAAACAAGCACCTGGTGACTAAAAGAAGTTTTCTAATTTGAGGAGCCACTGAAGCTGCAGCACCATTCATGTCTGGCCTGGCCCCTCGGTCATGACGGAAGGGTGCTCGGGTCAAATCTGAGTGCCTGGCAATGTGGGGAGTCAGGCCCAGTCCTGCAGGACAGAGAGACTCTGGGGTGAGTTCAGAGAGAGAGAGAGAATGAGAGCGCTCATTCTCCACTCTTCTGGGAACTCCTCTCTGCAGCAGGCCAGGATTTAAGTTGCAGAGCAAAGTTTAATGTAGTGCTCCTGTTGAATCATGAGGCCGAATCTACCCTTGAGGCACTCAGACAGCGTATTGATTTATTGATTTGCACCATGTAAGAACCCAGGTAGACAGATACCATGTTGATGGAAACCAAATCTTGGTATATTTATACATACATGCTGGATTATTGCTGAAACTAACTCATCATTTAATTTCAAGACCATTTTGAAGAGATCAGCCAGAGGCTTTTTTTTAAAAAAAATCCTCGAGACATGCAAAACTGTTACAGAAAAAAGTATCCCTAGAAACAAGCTAAGGTGGGTAACTCAGGACGTCTGTGCCACCCAAGGGAGTAAAGCATAGAAATGACATGTGCAATCATTTCCGTGCCACCCACTGGATTTTTCCATTTTCTGGGATTCGTGCTTATTTCCACTTCCTCTTGAACATTGTTCCCCCAGATAGGTTTACTCTCATTAGCCAAATAGGACCTGATCTAGTTTTTCCTTTAAACAGATTAGGTTCTGGGTCCCACTTTTATTTTGATCTTTTTCATTGCCATGTTGTCTTTCTTGCCTTTCTTTTCCTTTATTTTCTAAGTCAATTTTTGCTGTCCTCTCTTACAGAAGGGTCCCATAGATTTTAATATGCACCTGACTAATAAGGTTCTATGGATTCTGGGAGGCAATAAAATGTAATAGAAAATGCTGATTGCTAATTTATTAAAAATTATTATTTTCTATCAAATTTTATCTAGATATTTAAATGGCCCTCAGAGGTGTGTGGCAATCATTAATGGATTTTTATCTTCAATACCTCTCAGACACAGGCAAATACAGTAATTCCTCATTTAACATGTGCCCGCTTAACACGTTTTCACAATAGCACGATTTTTTTTAGGGAACATTTTTCGAATTACATGACTGTCCCTGGAATAACACAATTTCCCCAGCTGGCCCGTTGCTGACAGCTGCATGGGGTTCCTCCACCTCCCTGCAAAGCAGCAGAGGGTTTGTCGCTTGCTGTGCCGTTCCCCAGCGACCCCCCCTCGCCAGACGCTCTGCGGGTCCCGGCAGACCCGTCAGAGAGGCATACTCCCAACCCAATCCCCCTCCCCTCTTCTCCTCTTCCCTTCCCCAGAGCCAAACACCTTCCCTCCCTGCTGTAAGCCAGTCCCCTTTCTCCCCCAACCTTATGACTGGGTCCCAACAGACACTACCGCTTGAAACGCAATCCCCACCTTTTCCATTATTTTCAATGGGAAAATGGACCCTGCATAACACATTTTCTCTTAACATGACCATTTTATGAAACATATCTATAGTGTTAAATGAGGAATTACTATATTATCCCTATTTTATAGATGGAGACATGAGTACATGATAGAGTGACTAGCCTATGGTCACATAGGAAGTCAGTGGCTGTGCCAGCAAGTGAATCCACGTGTGTTAAGTGCCAGTCCAGTGCCCTACCCATTAGTACTTCCTGTAAAATTCCATAGGATATTTTTATAAGTCCTTGTTACACAGACAAAAATTTGCATTACATTTTTATGTGGCATTTATGTAAACAAGGAGTGCAGAATTGTGGGGGGTTTTTTTGGCTATCTCCATCTGTAATTGAGTGATAAAATTCCTTTGTAGAGAAACCACAACTTCAGAGGCTGAGACACTTGCACATCTACTTATGTGATATAAGCCAACAAGTGTCAGCAGTGCCCCCTGCCATTGGCCAAACTTACAGTTTCTGCAACAAAGGATAAATGGACACAAATCAGACATCAGGAATGGCAACACACATAAGCCAGTTGTGGAACATTTTAACCTCCTTGGACATTCAATAAAGGATTTAAAAGTAGCCATTCTTCTACAAAGGAATTTTATCACCCACTTACAGAGGGAGACAGCTGAAAACTGGAATTCATTTACAAGTTCAACATTATCCACTTAGGCTTCACGAAAGGTATTAACTGGTTAATGCACTACAAAGGCAATTTCCCTGCCTTTTATATTCGCATTTACACATCAAAAGCTATGAAGGGGACACATCCAGCCTGACTTAAATTGCTTCAATAACACAATTGACAGATAACTTCTTTTGCTGTTTTATACACACACACACACACACACACACACACACACACACACACACACACACACACACTGGATTCTGTATTTTCACTCCAACTCATCTGATGAAGTGGTTTTTACCCACAAAAGCTAACAACCACATATATTTGTTTGTTTCTAAGGTGCCATCGGACTGCCATTGCTTGAAAAGAGTAATTCCTACTCCTGCCACATTCAGCAGCACATTTTGAACACTGCTGCTGCCTGGAGTGGACACTTTGGGCATTCAGTTGTACCTATCGAGTACGCTGAAAATAGCACACAAGCAATTAATGTGCTTCAGATTTCACTTTTGTTCCAGTTTTTTTTTAAACTTTTCATCTACCTTCTGACTTTTAGATCTACAGTCATTGTTTCCTTAGCTATCAAACCCTCAGAAGGACACTTTCTGTCTCAGCAACACAGTGACATACTCAGAAAGAAAGTGAGGCTGGGCTCTGACAGACAGAGGTGTGGCATTCATGGCTATAACAAAATTCACACATACCTCCCCCCGAGCAGCTGTGCTGACCTAACTCCTGATATAAATGCCACCAGGTCAATAGAAGAATTCTTCCATTGCCACTGCCTGGAGATTTGGATACCTATAGTGACAAGGAAACCCATCCTTCACTGTAGGAAGCAACTGTGTACCAAGGCACTACCATGGCAGAGCTGAAGCACATAACATACAAAAGGCCTGACGGGCAAGCCCCAGAATGAGCAGAGTCCTCCATTACTTGCTGCCAGGCAGTAAGGTGATCAAGTGGAGTTCACCTATATACTTTTGTTGGTTTAGCTTGGAATGCTCCTTGCTTTCACTCTCCCACCTCTCCAGGGCTGTGTAACCAGAAGCCCTCTCTCCTGCATGGGCACATCCTGGGGGGTCAGGGGATATGAATTCCCAAGGTGCCCTCTCTGAACCTGGTTTGTTTTTACATAGGGGTGATTGTCTTAACCTGAGGGATGGATTCCTTCTAGGAAGGGGTCCCTGCCTTAACACTTGATGTCCATATTTTGGACCATGTTTTGCTCCCCCTCCCCCCTTGCGTGGCTATGAGGGACCTTGCTGTGCTGGAGAGGCAGGATGGGAGGCAGGATTTCTGGAGTATGTATAAGGGATCTGCATGGGGTGACTATATTTCCCTGTGGTGAATACAAGACACTGGTAAAATTAATCATATTCAAGTGAATTCAATGGCAGTCAGAGTTATGCAGTACAAACTGACTGAGCCCCTGTTAGAAATACTGCATTGCTGGGTTCTTTTTATCATCTTATCTTTAAGGTTTGCATGGGGAGAGGTGACATAAACCCCCTCCCCACCCACTTACACCTCTCACACAGGAGAGGTGACCGACAGATCTGATCATTCCCTCCATGCCTGGCAATCTCCACCCTCCATTCCTGGCGGGCCCCTCCTGATAACTGGTGCCGTGTTTTCCAGCGGCAACATGCAGATGGCAGGGAGGGACATAGGGTCATATCCTCCACCCGCCCAGATTTGTACCAGAGTTCACACCAGAATGTGTCCAGCTGCACTGTGTAGGAGGGAAAGGATGGGAGCTGCTTTGAGCCATGGGGGAAGGAAGAGGAAGACCTGGCCCATGTCTTTGCAAAGCTCATCTCTTTCTTCCCTCCTCCCGCCCCACCCCATGACTGGAAGCAACTTATCTCTTCCTACCATACAGTGTAGAAAGGTAGCTAACATCTCCAAGTTGCTGCTGACCACTGATATAACCCAGCTGCCCCCTGTCCCCAGCTACAATATGGGCAGGAAGGGGTTAAGCCCCACGGATGCATTGAGCACCAGAACCAAGGGAACCTGACAACAGTGGCTTCAGCAAACCTGGCCAGAGAGGTGGCTCAGCAGGGGAGAGTGCTTAGGGGCTAGAGCAGCCCTGCAATGCCTGGGGGCAGGACTCAGAGCAGGAGTGGGGAGGAGATGGTGCAAAACCCCTGCCTGGGGTGCTGGGGCACGAACAAGCTGGGAATGGCTTAGCCCTTTCCCACTCCAGAGCATGGCTGGGAGGCAGACACTTCCTTAGGCAGGCTCTGGAATGTGCAAGGCTTGGCTCCTCCTGGCCAGCATCCTAGGACAGGGCCGGCCCGAGCCATTTTGGCGCCCCACGCCCCAGGCGTGCAGCACTGCCTCTGGGCGCAAGGCGCATGCACAGGCCCATCCCTGGGATGTGCAGCCCTGCCTCCAGGTGCACAACGCGTGAGTGGGCAGACGCATGGTGCATGTGCTGCCCAGTCGGCCCAGCCACCGCTGATGGCGCGCAGCCCGGGGCCACCCAGGGTGGGCTGCGCCTGGCTATGCAGGGTCCTGTGGCCACGGGGGGAAGGGCACTGCTGGCCGGTGCTGTGGGGGTTAACACGGCCCCCACCCCAGGCGGCCGCTGCAGCCCACCGGGAGCCAGGCGCCCCCTGTAGTTTGGCACCATGGGCAGCTGCCCGGCTAGCCCACCCCTTAGTCTGGCCCTGCCCTAGGATCAAGGGTTATGAGCTTTCCGAGGGCACCATCCCAGCCAGAGGCAGTGAGGGAAGGCAGAAGCCTGCCTGCCAAGCTCTGGTGAGCTGAGAACTCCCACTATGGGCTGGTTCTGTGCACAGCTCTGAGTCTGGAAAGTGCTCCACAAGGGTAGTGGTGGGGGAAAAAGTATATGGAGGAGTAGCAGGGCTGTGGTGGGGGTGGGGGAAAGGTTGAAACATAAGGCAGTAAGATGAGAAGAGGGGGATGTTGTGTATTGGATTGTTGTAGATATTGATCTTGTGTTATAGTAACTGAGTTAGGTCAGTAGGGGTCAGCCCAGCTGGGTAGGGCTGATTCTAGTTAGTTTTGTGTTATGGAATAAATGGACACTTGCAATTGCGCAAGCTCTCTGTGTTTCCAGTGATTTCTAAATCACTGTGGAACTCTAAATGATATAACAGGGGAGCACATAAAGAATCAATAAATGGGCAGTAGAGGCAACATGTAACCAGCTGGTGCCTAACCACACTCACCATCCATCACAGTGAGCAATGAGCAGCCTGAAACAAGGCCCTGCAGGCCAAGAGACAACATGTGGCATGGACTGTGCTGATAGATCATCACAGAGAGCAGCCGGCCCTCATGCTGCAACTTTACCCAACCACCAAGCTTGCACACCCATCCCCATTGTTGGCTTTTAGATCACCCTACACGTACACACTTACCACTGGTGGACAGGCAACTTGTGATCCGGGATCCAGCCAGCTGTAGGACTCACCAGAACTGATTGAGGGAGACAGAAAATATGGGAAAATATGCTCATTTTTAAGAAAAAGGATAGCTGCATGAGGGCTTAAATACAGGACTGTCCCTTTAAGGATGGGGGGGGGGGGGTCTGGTCACCCTAAGTCTCCAAGGGTTGCAAACAGATGTGTTCAGCTCCACAGGAGTTTCCTGCACATCCCTAAAACTAACAGGGTTTCATGTGGGCAAACTGGGATAAAATGTTAGGATGAGTTTTTCTGTTGTGAATTCCTTACCCTGCTTGAACTGTGCATGTTAGATCACACTGATGCGTGTAATACCTAGTAAAAAAAAATCTGTCTTTTTTTTTTATCTTTTGCCTTGTTTTTATCTTTTGCCTCCCTGGTGTAGGATAATTTCCTATAAAGATCAGTCTTCCCTTTATCTCCTGTGTTATTTTTCTCTCCTTTCACACTGCTAGCCTCCCTTGAATGGAATAATGCCCTATAGAAACTTAATTGTACATGTGTTACAAGTTGACTATTTGTGTATTAAGTGCCTCCTCCTTCACCCCACTGAGGGATAATACCCAAGTAAAATCTGTCTTCTCCTTTCTGTCTTATGCTTTTTCTGCTGACATTGCTGACACCAATGAGAATGTGAGAGTTACACATGTGGACCTGGGACAGTGCTTGACAGTGGGATGAGTACAATAGTGTTAGAAAAGGGGAGCCAAATACAACAATGTATTAGCAATGTTCCTCCTTAATTTGTGGGACTAATTCTAACCACAAGAGGATGCCCACACACCCATATTCTTCCTAACAGCATGTCTCTTCTTAAAATTATATAACTGAAGCTCCAACAATGTGCACTAGTATATTGGTATTTTGTTGTGTGTGTTTGCGGTAGAGGATCAGTGTTCATTGGGAAAGAATTTTCTGTCCCAACCTGATGAGTGTGAGCAATGAGTGAGACAAATGCTGTCATTAGTGATTGTGCATATTCTAGCTATTTTAGGAGTATAGGATTCCTGTGGGACTAGCCAAGCATATTTTTTTCTGTATATAAATCAGCCAGCTTTACTAACTTGAAGTCTCTGTGATAAAGCCTATTAAAGATATCCTATCCTCCTGACTTTTTCTTAATCTTTGTTAATGTAATGCGAGTGGCTGTCCTTGGACTGATTTAATTGGAGAGAAATCTTTGAAATATGCCCCAGGCTAATTCACTTTGAGGGTTAAAACAATGAATCCTGTTAGAAAATAATATATTAGCAGGTGAAATGATGAATTAATGGCAGTACTCAAATAGCATCTCTGCAGTAACCAGAATAGCTGAATTAATAACACAGTAGCGTTTCATTATTGCCTGAGAATTACAACGTTAGTGACACTACAGGCAGACCAATCTTCCCCTTGCTAGACATGGCAATATGCATGGCCTCCGGAGAGGTTTTTCCCTTCTGATCATCAAACAAGATTACTCCAGTTACAGTAGAACCTCCTTTCTTAGCCGTCTTTCTCTCATTCCTCCATGTTCACAGACAGGCCATACACTTAAGTATCTATGTTAAACCTGGGCTCAAGCATGACATTTGATTGTGAGACCTTTAAATCTGACTTATTTGGTAGGAACAGTTAGAAAACAAGCCATTGCTCTGCACACAAACATGCTTTATACTCATACATTCAACTATAATAAAATCTTAGCTATACAGGAAGTAGTGGGTCATATTCTGCTGCCAGTTACTCTGGAGTATGTCTGAAGTAATTCCACCACAGTCAATGGCTTTATGCCAGTATAAATCCAGAATAAGTGGCTAGAATACAGCCTGTGGTTTTATTTTCTTTTTTAAATCTACCCATATAGTCTTCAGTCTGGTGAAGCTAGTACTTGTAATTGAAATATTTATCCCAATGTGTGTTTGCTAGAGGAAGAATTGTAGGGCAAATTGACCAAACACAGTTGTGTCTATATACAACCATGTGCTTTAGAGACCAATCCTGCATTATGGAGTCAATAGAAGTTCCCCCCTCCACTCTGGTGAGCGCAAAATCAGGCAATTAGGTTTTAGCTGGGGCATTCTCTCTTGTTGGCCAAGAGTTTTAAATTTAGGACTGGTCTGTGGGAACTGGTATCAAAGCACAAAAAAAAAAAAGTATTGTGGGCTATAAACCAAGGCAAGGGAAGAAGAGGATAAAAATGTAGCTATCCTACATTCCCATCTTGCTGCTTGAACCTGGCAGGAAAAAAAGGCCTTTGATAAGATAGGGAGGACATGAAATTGTTGGTTGGGTTTTTGAATTAGGAAAGGAAATTGATTTAGTGGATTTTAGAATGAGTGTAGCAAATGCTTATTCAGCAAGCTTCAAATTATAATCAGAGCCTTATAAATTTCAGGCAAAACCAGCCTCAAGCTCATAGTCCCACACAAATAATAGAGGTGAGGCTTTTGAAGTGGTCACAAAAATGTAAGCAGCATAAGGAATTTAGATGGATCTCTTCACCTTAGAGCCCGCCATGACACACTCCTGTCACCCTTAAAGCCTCTTCCCTAAATGCACTATCCACACATCGGTCATAGGGAGTTATTTGGATATCTTTATTTTATTTCACATATAGGATAGCATCTTCTTCTCTCCAATTTTAATGGGACTAGAGATTAAAAAATGAAATTATGAACCACTCCTTTAATGTTCACTAAGCAGTAGCTGGGATGAAATTAGAGTCTTATCTTCTCCCAAAACTCAAACTAAAAAGGTAGATATAGTGAAATCTATGGCTAGGGCACACAGAGACACCAAACTGGTTCTTTTCCTGGTTGTTCCTTTGTATGGTTGTTTAACAGCATTGCAAGTCATTTCACCTCTCTGCCCTCCTGTCTTTTGTCTGTCTCACTTATTTAGAGTGTATCAGCTGTAGAGATGGAACCATGTCTTTGTTTTTTTATGAAAACAGAGGTCTACAACTGAGCTTAGGACTCCAAGAATAATTTTAAAACAAATAAATAATTATCAGAAAAGACATTAACTGATCTTTTTAAAATGAATTGTTCTTTATTAATTCATGCCTTATAGGAAGAGACTTTGGAAGCTCAATTTATTTAGTGTATCCTAAGAGAAAGTTAAAAGGTGATTTGCTCATGGTCTACAAGTACCTAACTCTTGTAGAAAGAGATTTTTGTAATAGATGGCTCAGTAACATAACAGAAAAAAGATATAATGAGATACAATGGCTGAATACTGAATTTAGACAGATTCAGCCTAATATTAGGGTACACATTTTTATATATTGAGGGTATCTAACCATGAGAACATTTTATTTAGTGATGTGGTAGATTCTCCATCATTTGATGACTTTAAATTGAGCCTGGATCTTTCTGAAAGATGTGCTAAATCTCTAGGCTACGTCTAGACTGGCATGATTATCCGGAATAGAGCGTCTAGATTGGCACGGACGCTTTTCCGCAAAAGCACTTTGTGTGGAAAAGCATCCGTGGCCAATCTAGACGCGCTTTTCCGCAAAAAAGCCCCAATCGCCATTTTCACGATCGGGGCTTTTTTGCGGAAAACAAATCTCAGCTGTCTACACTAGCCCTTTTGCGCAAAACTTTTGCGCAAAAGGGACTTTTGCCTGAATGGGAGCAGCATAGTATTTCCGCAAAAAGCACTGATTTCTTACAGTAGGAAGTCAGTGCTTTTTCAGAAAATCTAGCGGCCAGTGTAGACAGCTGGCAAGTTTTTCCAGAAAAGTGGCTGATTTTCCGGAAAAACTGGCCAGTCTAGACACAGCCCTAGGGTTTATGGAACTCAGGCAAAAATTATGGGACAGGGTTCTATATCCTGTGATAAAATGACGTTCAAATGAGGTTATCAGCATGTTCCCTTCTGGTTTAAAATCTATTACTTTCCAAGTGATGGCTGGATCTGGGACAGAAGCACCAGATATCAGGCAGGAAAGCTTGTCTCCCAGAGATTTCCAGTCCACTGTTGGAAACCCATCAGGTTTGGGCACATTTGGATAAATACCTCAACTTTAGGGTGCTTATCTGAGTGCTGATGTCCATTCATTGCTAACCTGCATCTGAGCTGTGACAAGAGCACTGAGGAATTACCCATGAAGCTGAAACAGGTATGTGTTTATAGAAATTCAGACTGATTTTACACATAAGTGCTGGATGATGGTAATGGGTGAAACAGGTTCAGATAACAGATGATTTTTCACGCATTTGCAATATTGAAAAATTTACAATTTCTACCAGCAACAAAATGTCAGAATGATAAAATTCCATCATCTGAACAAAACTGTGAATTGTTATGAGTTTGCCCGAGGCAGATATGTTATGAACAGCACATTGTTGGTTTGCGAGTGTAGCAGGAGACGGTAATCCTCCAGGATTACAGGCTAAAGGACAGGTTTTCCATTTTCCACGAACAAAATACTGTTTTGTTCAACCCCCACAGATCTCAACAAACACCACCCTACATTCATTCTGAAGCCATCATAAATTGCCCCCTCAAAAGTACAATGTTTTCTTTGAGGTGTGGCGGTTGAGTTATTTGTGCTCCCTTGGGGAGCTTGGTCACTAAACTCGGAACCAGAGTAATCTGCAGTATTTTGCATGCCTGTTTTCAGATCAGCTAGTCTGTCTAATGAATGAGATGTGAAATGAATTTCTGGGCACAGGAGAAAGCTGGAGGAGGATTCTTTAGCCTCTCTGGAACTCACGGCATTAGTTTGCATGTGCTATTAAATGTCAGAACCTGGCAAACACCTAGACAAACCAATCCATCACTAAGCTTTCTGCAAAGCATTAAAAAACCCAGGGCAAAGCGGTTGATTTGTGAATACTATCAGTGTTTAGAAAAAGGGAAATGCACTTTTGGCCATCTGCACTAGACATTTTTGCCAGTATAGTACTGTCTGTTAGGAGAATGATATTTTGCAACCTTTCCATCAGGAAGAGCCTTAGTTTAGATGCAGTTATGCTGGTGTAGAACTGCTTTTGCTGGTATCACTTATTTTGCTCACTTAATTGATATGATTTAATGTGACAAAAGCACTTTCGTCAAAGACACTTCTATGCTGGCATAGCTGCGGCTGCACCAGGAGAATTTGCTCATATAGCTAGACCAACAAACATTTTCCAATTTAGAGGAGGCCTTAGTTTGAAGGCATTTAAAACAAGTTGCAAGTATCGCAGTCTTAATATTTGCCATTGCTAGAGAGCATGTATGACATGTACATTCAAAATAGTTTCTAAATTCTACTCAGTTTACACAACTGCATGTTCTACCCCCAACACTATCTGGTTGCACACACTCATGCATATTTTGCACACAGCATAGATATTCAGTCCAAAGTTTTCACACTTGGGTGACTCATTGAGAATAGCACCTGAAGGTGCTCACCACCACAGAAAATCAGGCCACTTAGCTTGGTACAGAAATGTGGTGCTCCCATAATATGAATAATACATTATAACAGTGTCAATTAATTCCATCTCATGTACTCTTCCCCCTCCCTCCAAGTTCTAGCGCTGCAAACTCAACCCCGAATCTGAGCTTTAAGCAGGGCTCTTTCCATCTCATCTGCATACTGCAAAGACAGGTATGATGAGAACCTAAACAGAGCGGAAGCCACACTAACAAAGCTCCCTGGGTCAAATTCAGTCCCAAATACACTGGAGAGATCCCACTGTTTTCACATTATGCCTTTAGTGACCCCTGCATAACCCCCTTTGCTTCTGTGGGCTTGCACAGGTTATTAGATGCTTTTCAGTTACAAAATTACTCAACCATTGATTTATTATGAACTACTCTACTCCACCTTTTAGTCTCTTCCATGGGTTATCTCCACAGGGATACCAAGACTGAGTGCAGGGGAGTCAAGGACTTAGCTAATGAGGAGAGTTACCTGCTTTGGGAAAACATTTCCTTCTCTCCCCTACTATAGGGCCAGGAAGAAAGCAGACCTCCAGACAATCAGAATCAGAAGTGTTGACTATAGTATAAGTAAGTGGGCTGCTTACATCTCACTCCGTCAACTCCCAAGTGCTGCCTCTGGTTTTGTGTGTATCTGTAGTTTCCAAATGTGGCACTGAGGTGTCTAAGACTTCACAGCCTAGTGAACTCTAATTTCTGGACAGTACTAACATGAGATTGGTTCCTCGTGTTAATCTGGATGGTTAGAAAGTTTATGTAACAATCCACAGCAGAGCATTAATTGCAGGAAACATTCTTTATAGCTCAAACATAAACTCAAGTCAAAGACCAAGAAGAGATCACAGTGACTGGTGCTTTAGAAATGCATAAACAACAAAAATAGTCAATGTTATAAGGTTTTCTAATGGCTCAGAATCACTCAAGATTCACATTAAAGATCTTTTGTGGCTTAAGGCTTAAGGCTGTTTTAGAATTTAGGGGGCTGCTTTTGCATGTGGGATGGAAAAAGTATCCCATTGTGATATCTGTTTGTGAGTTAGACACCAAATCCCAATTCTTTTGAGGTTTACCCATCCCTTCAATTCAGTCAGCACATAGTTATTCAGTAAATAGCTGCTGTTATTAAAGTCACAGTGAAGCAGTGCTCCTATTTGTCATTTGCACTTCATAGATATAAGGGAGTGTAGATTAAAATCTATTAGTACAGTATGACACCCGGGAATGTTTCAGTGGCAATAATTAAATCCTGATGTAAAACTGCTACAAATATTTCTCACAAACTAAAACAGATGTTTCTGCAATCAAGTGATGAAGAAAACCTGAAAAGTTCCCCAAACCACACAAGGGGGCACTTCTGAGGGAAACCTGCTGCACAACTTTGCTACCATGCTGTCTCAATTTGCCAGCAATGTTAAATAGATACAAGACAGGCCATTTTTTTGTATTATTATCCTGGTCTCCAGTAGCACACCAGAAGTAGTAGCACAATAATGTGTGTCAGGGGACCTTGGAGTAAAAAATAATGGTAATAAAAAGACACAAGGCTTGAAAATTTATATTTCAGTTTCCAAAACCATAATAAATTAGCACAATTGCTCAGATTCCATCATGACTCACAAATCATATCCTTTTGTTGTTTTTATAGGTTATAATTATCTAATTAATAACCAGTAGTGTATATATGTAAAATATTAATTATTACTGCATATTCATTCCATCGATGTGGAGTTAAATTAAAACACACTGAATGTCTTACACTGTGTGAGAGAGTAAACTGCAGGGCTTTCTGCTCTTTCTACATTTAACTGTTTGCTGGGGGGAATTGTCTCATGAAAAGAGACACCTCAGATTTTCCTTCAAAATACATCACCTTAGGTACCTTGAAAAATTGTTATACCATGAAGTGAGCTTCTCCTCCCGTATCAGAGTATATGTTCACCAAGGAGTTGTCAGTGGAATGAGATGAAGAAATGTTTGATCCACAGGGACATACATTGGCAAGTGTTACTCCACTGCAGTGCAGTTTCAGCAAAAAGAAAGATGTCGGGTCAGATGTTCAAAAGCATACAGTTTTTGCTCCCTTAACCGGGGCAAGATCTCTCATGGTCTCTCCTTTATTAAGAGTGCTGAACTCCCAGTTGGGCACCTATAAGAACAGTATAAGACCTTGAGCACTTTTGAAACCCTGGCCTCTGCATTTAGGTATCTAAATGGGAGCGGAGCTCTTTAGAATACCCTACCAATAAAAAGACCCAAAAGAGGTAATGCCTATACAGATTTCTTACAGCAAAGCATAAGGACAGCAGCTACCACTTGTTTAAACTAGTTCATTTCATTATGTCAGGGCAATTGCTGTCCTGGTACTGTAGCTTATTAGTGCTAATTTATTATCAGAGTTAAAGTGGTTAACAGCAATGGTATTTCCTCTGCTGGACTTTATTGCATGTCTGACACACAGTGTTCAGAGTAAATTCAGGCAGCAAAGGAAACAACAAAGGCCACGACTTAACAATAAATATCCTGTGAAGGAACATGGTTGCAAGGTAGAGGAAACAAAGCAGTGTGTTAGTAGGGAAAACAGGAGAGCAAAACTTAGCAGTTCACGGTGAATAACTTACAAAGTCATTTATGAAGTGAACTTAGCCTCTTCTTCGGCTTGCCAGATAACTGTGCAGATTGTGATTTCCACTAGTGTGGTAAATTTTCAAAATTCTTTGATGAATGTTCTAACACTGTGGATTGATCCCTAAGTGTTGCTGAGAGAATTCAATGTGCTTACTATGCAAGCTGAATTTTTTAGTTATAACTGGTCAGGGGTAAAAAACCACAATGAACTATTGCTGTTGGCTCATTGGCTGAGCTCCCAAACACTTCTTGTAGTCAGTGGAACTACTGATTTGCTTAAAAGTTCAGCATTTGAGTAAGTGTTGACAAGATCAAGACCAGGAAGTCTCTTTTCCTCCCCCCATCCCGCCTCAAAACTCTTTACAAAACACAAATTTGACATAGACTAGTGCTAGTACAACTCAACCAGTGGAAGAAAAAAACCAACACAAAGGTGTATGAATGTGGCCAAACACATTAATTTAACATTAGTGGAAGCATTTTTACATCACTCACCCAGCTGCCTCTCAGCTACAAAGCCAAAAAATAAAATAGCTTTGACTGCACAACACTAAAAGTTAATTACAATAGAAACAGAATATAGAGAGTGAAACAAATAAAAACAGTTACCATACTATTATGCCAGTAAACCAGCGGATCTATAATTATACATATTTTATATACACACCCTCATGCATTAGCATGGTACATTCTAAATTAAATTATATGCTGTTTAATCATTACACTCAATTATGTAATTACAAAAAGTACCACTCTGAAAGTGAATCTGAGAGGCAATACACTGAACTGTCAGTTCACAAGTGAGGCAACACTTTCCTTGATTGCGACACTGAAAATAATACGTCCCTACTTTGCATTTAAGCAAATTTCAGTGAACAAGCCACATTTAAATAACCCCACAATGGGCCCATATCTTATGTCAGCGGAGTTTGCTTGATGTATTTGAGATCAGAATCAAACGCAGTGTTTCTCAAATGAATATTTCTAGGCCCCAACAGCAAAAGATTTCCTTCGGCCTCAACAACTGGGGAGGGGTGAGAATCCTGCAATCTATAAATGAGCATGTGATCCATAAATGGCGATTTACAGTTAACTGTAACTGTTAGCCACTACATAGGGCTATGAAGAAAGCAGCTATGACCACTGAATTCTAATATGCATATTTGTCAGCAGTTGGCATACTGGCCACTTTAAATGCTCACTTTCCCCAACATAAAATGTGGGAAAATGTATATTGGATTGAATGCTATAAACTCCACAGCCACCTCCTATCCTGACCCAGCCCAAGGAGCTGCTTTTGTAATTGAGATATTATCTGAGCTCCCTTGCAAAGACCATTTAGTGATTTCCAGCCTATAAAACAATGCTACCAGGCACATGCTTTGAATGTTGTCCTTTATTTAGGCTAGTGAGAAAGAACAAGGTTTAATACTTACCAGCTTGACTAAAGGAATATGCAGCAACATCAAGGTATTTCTCCCTTGGTTCTCAAAATATAATAGGCCAGCTGTAGAAGGGCATGCTGGGGAATACTAGTCTTATAAAAGGGAAACCCTATATTGAGAAGAATCAGTAAAGCTGCAGGTGCTGGTTCTCACAGATCGGAGTTGGAACCTAAATGCCTTTGTGGGCTTGGTCCTAGGTTTTATCCTGCTTCAGCAAAGGTGTTAAGTGTATGCTTATGTCCCATTAACTTCACAGGGACAAAGTGCTTAAGTGGTTTGCTGAATGAGGTTACTCTTTTGTGTGTTGTATGTCACCACAAAATAATTAGAGTGCTCTTTCAATGAATCAAGCGACTTTCTCTGGCATGGCAATGGTATAAGATCCAAAATAACCATTACTGATAGAAAAACAGTTTCTACAGTTTCTATTGATGTTTCCGATGCCATGTACTCTGTCTGAAAAGGGTGTTTTGTACAAGCAGGATCAGAGTGTGACCTTTCCCCTATTTCCTGAGAGCTTTTCAATTTTTCAGCTAGCTGCAAGTAGAGCTAGTTTGAAAATTTTACCCAGACTGTTTGTCAGAGGAAAATTGGGTTTCTGACTAAACACAAATATTCACTAAATGTCCACTTTCTACACAAAATTTTGACTTTTCATCACAAAAACCAGACTCTGAAAAACTGAGAGAGTTTGGCTTTGGGCCAGAAATAGGGAGGGGGAAACCACTGCTTTGGAAATGCCACCACACTGCCTCATGGCAGTAGTTCAAGTACCTCATCCTCCCATATTGCCACAGTTCCTCAGTTAGACTGTAAAGCCCAGGATACACCATGGTCAGGGACTTCCATGAAGCACCATGACAGCTCAAACAAAGGAGCTGGTGCATCATGGGAGATGTAGTATTACCAGGGAACTTGGCCTGTGGAAAACTATGGGAGTATAATTTAGTCATTCAAAATATAATTCCGATGAGACAATAGGGAGAAATTTCTCCAAATAGAGATTTTCCGTTTTCAACCAAAATCCTCCTCTCTCCTGCCTGCCTTTTCTGTTATGGCTCTCTCTCTTTATTCCGGCTTTCTTCCATTTTGTTCTTTCCCTTATTGATATGCTGTATAAAAATCTCCTTTTGTGTCTTTCCCCACCCCCTCAATTCCATTCCTCTTCTCCTTTTCCCATTTGGTCTCTGAAGGGCTGGCATTAATGCTTTACAGATGACAAAACTACCCACTGCACAGGAAAGCTAACTAGCATTCTAGTTGATTTTCCTCTGCAGCCTTTTCCATGTGTAATTGAAATCATAGAGGGTAGAAATGAAAAGCGGCACCTAGGTAATTCCTTTGGTCTGGGTAAGATTGTTCCCTATTGTAGATCTGATTTATTAATATCAAAAGATCAAGTTTTAAGTGTCCCCCCAGATTGGTCTGGCACAGTTTCCCTCGTGAGATTATTCTACAACTTAAGAGATCAGTCAGGAAAATTTCCTCCATATTCTACTGACATTTTCCCTTTCTTGATGTCATTCTATTGCTCCTAGGTGCAATGTATCTTCTATAATTTGTCTCACTTGTTATTTTACATCCTTTAAATATCCCCTTTAGTTGTCAGTTAGCCAAGTGCTTTACATTTCCCAGAACCCTTTCCTTCTTATTCCTGTTGGTCTCTTACCCCCAATCTTTACATCTATTCCTGTGTCTCTCTTATAATTATTGTTATTTATCTTCTATTAATGTCTTCCAATTTGTCAATTTCTTTTCAGTGCTGTGGAGCCAGAATATAAATGTAATGTTCAGGTGTATCCAGGAGCAAAGGGAGCACAATACCAAAAGACCACCCAGAGAGTGGTTGTGGCTGTGTAAAGTACTAACAACAAACATGCTCATGTGTTAGCTTAGAGTCAACTAACATAGACACAAATGGGTGGCACTGAAGCCTCCGTGCCTGTTGTGTGACTCAAGCACAGGAACTATAATTTCCTCTTGTATGCATGCTACCCAAACCTGGGTTGCACTTTCTTGCAATTGCAATCTCATTGCTCGTTTCCTGCCCATCAATCTACGCTTTTTTTCAGCTTCACTCCTTTTCAGATTTCTCTTGCCCATGGAGCATCCATGCTATGAATACTGTTTCTTCATACATTAACTTGTGTGTTTCAAAGATTCATCTGGTTTTATTTTCTGCTTATGCGTCTGTCTTTTTAATAAATTAATAACTTTCATTGGGGAATCAGAACTAGTGAAAAAGCAAAAGAGATGGGTAAATAGACCTCCTGTGAACAATCATTCACATTTCATTACTAAGGTGTTGCTATCGCTATATTTTGCTATATATATTGCTATATTTCCTGTTGTGTTCACTTTCTGCAAATATTCGTGCAATTGAGTTGCACTGGATTTACCATGAATGTGTGTGGAACGTAAATCTTAAATTTGCTTTATGAGAGCATTCACTCAAAGAAACCTGAATATGATGATTAAGCTCATACAAAGAAGAAGTAGAAACAATACCATATAACATGTCGTGCCAATTTAACAACGAGTTTAAAACACTTACGAACTGATGAAGAGCCTTCAAGTTGATGCATCTTGCGGCAGAATCAGAAGCTGAGTGAAACAAACACACCTTTGTTTGTTGACTGGTGAATGGCAAAATAAAGGGTCTAACAAAATTCATGCAACATTTCATCAAATAATTTTGAATGAATGAACGAAACAAGATACATATTCTGGTCTGTCCCTAAGTTTGTGCCAACAGAAGAAGAGAACTTGTTCTGTGCAAGTTACTTGGTCTAAGTGACCTGCATCAGGTAGGGCTATATGTTGACAGACAGGGTTCAGTGATCAAGCGAGGAGAGTTGAGAGGAAAGAAGGGATGTGATATGAGGGAAAAGTGATGAAGCTGGATTGGGATAGAAGGAGTACAAAAAATTCTCCAGTGGTTCCGATTAGCAGGCAAGCATGAGCCCTGTCTAAACCAAAGGGTATATTTTCATCTGTGGGCAAAGAATGCTCAGTTCCACTGTGTGGAGGGGTGCAGTGGTCCTCTTTGCACAACCCTCATCCTGGGATTATTCTGCCATGGTCGTTCTAGACTGCACATCCTACCAGCAGCCCCCAAAGCCGCTGTAACAGCTACCTTCCCAGCCATACTCTTCTCTGACCACACCTCCTACACTGGTTGCAGAGGACAAGATGGCACAGGAGCCATGACAGCAGAGGTGATCCTCTGGAGAGTAGAACTGCTGGATTTAGGACTACTGTACACCACAGGAATGACACAAAGGTCCCGCAGAATGCCGAGAACCAAAACCGCACTTTGCAAACCATTTATCACGGAGATGAATGTGTCTCGTATTGAACTTGTACATCTTCAATCATCTGTTTATTGCAGGCCTCCTGACTTGGCGAGCACCACAAACTAGTGGCTTTATAGTTTATTGACAAATGCCCTGTGGTATTTAGCAATCGACATAGATCATTTTTCTGAAAGAACCCCTTTCTGGCAGCAGAGTGAATTTGAGGTTAACAGAGCAGAGAAATAAATTATGAAAGAAATTGTTTGCTAGTCTTTTTCTTTCCAATCGAGATAGACTATTTGTACCCTGGGTCTGTCTGTATGCAGTAGAATAGACGTGCTACCACTGTTCTTCTCCCCTGCTTAAAATGAACAACAATATGGAGCATACATTGATCTGTCCAGTATGGCTACCTGCTGGAGTAGAACACTAACACAATGTCAGCTCTGTGGCACTTAGGATATTTCTTTCATGCCACTCTTGAGTGATCATTCCTAAATGATGTATAGGCATATGAGCCGTTG
Organism: Pelodiscus sinensis; assembly: GCF_049634645.1. Classification (NCBI taxonomy): domain Eukaryota; kingdom Metazoa; phylum Chordata; order Testudines; family Trionychidae; genus Pelodiscus; species Pelodiscus sinensis. Next base: position 15,138,928 of record NC_134720.1, read on the forward strand.
ATATACAAAACTAGACAACAATTGTGGATGTTTGAGCTTTATCTCAGTAAAGTTCTCGAAGAGCTGAGACACTAGAAGGTGTTCTCAGGAACTGCAGTTTGAGAGCTTTGTACTGGCGAACGTAATAATATAATGCACCCATCTCTTTTTTAAAATGGCAGAGCCAGAGGGCCAGCTTCAGTGGCACTGTGCCCATGAATACCAGCTGAAGATTTTTTAGCCCATCATTTTTGCCTGGCTTGCTGATCTCGTGGGAGTGCTCTTCCTATGGTTGATTTCCATTAACGCTCCTTCATTTTCCAGAGAGGGCTCCCATACTACGTAAAGGGATAATACCTACTTCCTACACACTACATTCAACTCACATTTTCCCTTTGCAGGTCTATGGGAGCAGTGTACACCATTACCAGGCGGAAACTGGCACTCACTTTAGAGGTGGTCTGGCAAGAGAGGACACATCACATCCATAACAGTGTGGATGAAGAGGAAACTACAGGAGCAATAAGATGACTAGACATTTAAGGCGAGCCTACGGTCTCCTTCAGGATTTGCATTTGTTCAACACTAGACACAACTAAGGAACCTCATGCTCAGAAACCAAAATGGAACATGGAACAATCTTGTGGCAATATAACAGAAGAAGTAGCTGTACAAATTTGAAAGCGACATGATGCATTTCCCAGTGTAGATTTCATTCACTGTCATGCTGACAAGCTGTTAGTTTTTATTTTTAATTATGAACCGCAATCAGGTTTTGCTGTCAGTTATAAATATAGGAGACTGCTGTTTAACTTCAAATTGCGTCTTGCTAATATAAGTTGTAAGTATAGTCAGCTCAGTATCTTTAAAATAAAGTATTTGCTGGCAGGAAAGGGAAATTTTCTCTCATATTAAAGAAATATAGAATATGATTGTTAGTGAAAATCTGGCCAGAAGATGATTATTAACATTGCAAGGATGTTAAACAAATCCTCATTAGGACAGTTTTTCAGCCCAATTTGAACATCAAAAATAAAGGCAGCAAAGATGGCCTTGTGGTTTGTCCATTTGATTATTACCCAAGTCTGACTCAACTTCTGCTTTTTACATTTGGTTTGCTGTGTGATTGAGAATAAATCACTTAGGCTACCAGAGGTATCCCAAAATAGCTATTCTGCGTCTTTTGAGAACGCCCATTATTTCGAAATATAACAGGCTTTCTATCCCAAAGTCCCTGTAAAGCTCATTCCACAAGGAGTAAGAGATGTTTTGGAATAGCAATTTATTTCGAAGTAAGTACTGAGTAGACAGCGCCAAATTTCAAAATAAGCCATTTCAAAATAACATCGAAATAAGATACACAATTTAGAGATGTGATTGACTAGTCGACTATCTGTGGTGCCCTTATTGACTAATCAAATAGTTGATGCAAATTGCATTGACTATTTGATTAGCCAATTACTCTAAATTTAACATCCATAGTACAATTTGCATACCTCAAAATGAGTATCTTTTTTCGACCTACAGTGCAGTCTAGCCACACCTTTAGGCTGTCTGTGCTGTAGTTCCTGGTCTGTGAAAATAGGAATCAAGATCCTAAACAGTCAAGTTTAGGCTGTAAGATCTTTGGGCAAGAGTTGTCTCATGAGGAATTTAAATGGTTGCTGAGAGAAGGGAGCCCCAATATTGGCTGGGATCTTTTGGCACTACCATAATATACTTAATAAAGAAAATATAATGAAAAAACAAAACCAAGTTTTGGTAGTTTTCTTTCATTCATTTCAGTAATGGCAAGATAGCAAACTGCTAAATGATTATTTTAGTTGAGGCATCCTTGAATATCTCTTTGAGGGCCCTTTCAAAAAGCAAACAGACTTTTCATTGGCTAAACTGACATCCTAAAGGAAAGATTTCCTCAAGAAATAAGTTTTGTTAACAGGCATTTTAGCACCTTGCAATTATGCTACTAATGGCCGCGTGCTGGTTACAGTTGCCTTGCCATGAATTCAAGAACTGACAAATTGGTCCTTATAATAGGTAGCAATGAATCATAAGCTTCCCACTTCCTCACAGCTCATTATACATTATTACCTGCTAATTCTGCTTTTCTATTCTTGTGTCTCATATTTTGCAGGAGAAAAAGAAAACATTTCTTAGCTCTTTTAGAACCTGCGCATTATATTTTATTTTTTTTTCTCTATCCTTGGGCCATCAATTCTCCTTCAGCAGCCAAAATAATACTCTTGTAATTTAGTGTTAAATTAACAGCTGTCTACTGGTCACACTATTTTGGGAGGTCAGTAGTACAGAGAGGTAAAGAAAGTGGAGCTTTCACATCAGATACATTTTCCATGTTTATTATGATGTTCTCTTCTGTCTTATTCCATTCTGGCATATTTCTGATAGTATGATGGTGTGGCGTAGTGGGTGTGCCGTCTGCTCTGTAACCCAGTGTCCCCCTGCCCTGTGATGTGATTCCCACTGACTCATCCAAGTGTGTATTAACCCGGTCACATAAGGTCAGCCTCCAAGGAGAGAGACAAAGGGAGGAAGGCAGAGACCAACACCTGGCTGGGGGGCAGGGCCTTGGGGGAAGGCAGTTGCTGTCTGGGAAGCATGGAGAGAACAGGCTAAGCTGGGAGCTAGGGGTGATGAACCCTAACTCTAGGGGCCTGAGCCATCCTGGCCCTGCCCCCGGTAGCCACATCACATATGTGCTGTGCTGTATTCTGGAAAATCAATAAACCCCTCTCTATTATACTGGCTGGTGGAGACTGTTCTGGCTGCTACGGGGGTGCAGGATCAGGGAAACCCCAACTCGCCATCAAGATGGAACTACAGCAGTCCTGTAGTCTTGAAAGGTTCAAGACAATATTTTACTAGGCAACATCTAGATAGAGCAGGCCTGGGCATAATACAGCTTGCGGGTCGGATCCGGCCCACCAAGCCACCAGACTTGGCCCACAGATGCTATAGGCCTGCTTGCCTCACCCCACCCACATGCCACTCAGAAATGCGGCTGTGGGGCAGTTTCACTTTAAAAATTGAGCCTGGAGGGGAGGGGTGAAAGCTTGAAGAGCTGCTCCCAGCCCCAGCACAATCCATTGGCTGGCTTCTGGCCAATGGGAGCTGCCTGTTTCAATAACAGACAGACACCAAGCACAAGGAGCTCATAGTTATTCTCAGAACACATGGCTGCAGCCTGTGTGGGGGTGGGGCAGGCGGGGAGGCTGATTCAGGAATGGGCTGCTGGCTGGAGAGTCTCCTGGCCAAAGCCTGCCTCTGGCACCCCACCCCGTCCTTTTCCCAACCCACTTCCCCCCTACTCCACATACCCAAATCCTCTGTGCCCCTCCTGCACCCATGCTCCTTCCCAGATCCAGCACCCCAATCCCCTGCCCCAGATCAGTCTCCTTCACCCAACTACCTCCTTCACCCAAACTTCCTCCCTTACCTCAAGCTCTCTTCTGCACCCAACCTCCATCCTAGACTCCGCACTTCTTCCATTAATATCATGGAAGAGTGCAGCCCTTGAGCATTTTCCAAATTCTTTGAGTGGCCCCCTGTCAAAAATTATTGCCCACCCCAAGACAGAGTTTACACAGGATTAGGTTACGAATCAAGTCCCTCCGACACATCCAGAAAATCAGTGCCAAGTGTGCTCATTGCAACTTGACTGTCTTTCTTCATAGTTAATATGCAGTTTCAACACAGAAAGGAACTGAAATGGTTTCCTGCCTATGAGTCATACTCATGCTACAACTTAGAAATGTCTATGGTCTATAGCATCTTTCTGGGAAACAATTCAAATGCAGAGTCCTAAGTAAATGGCCATTATCAACTTTAATTAAATGGATATTTCTTCTTCACAAAACAATTTTGTCTTTGTATTATATTGGAAGGCCTAGATTAATTAATGTATCTCCACAAAGGGTCCATTCCACTGCCATCGAAGTGGAAGTTTCCCCACTGAGTTCAGTGAGAGACAGAGCATGGACCAACTAGCTTTGGCCCAGAGTAAAAGACACCTCTTTAGAGGGAAGACATTTAAATAAACAATTGGGATGATCTCTCCACTGACTTTATTGTTAAGAATGTTTTTAATAGCACTAGTCATTATTAGCACAAGCTGTTGGCCTGATCCACCATCTATTGATTGTAACAGAAAGAATCTCACGGACTTCAATGGTAAGTGGGTAAATATCTGTGTGCGTGGTGTTGTATGGGATACAAGTAATGACAATCTCTTGTAGGGAAGGCCAATAAAACTATGTGGCTACATTTATCACCGTGATCACTAAGGGTGATCTACACAGCACCCTAATACCATATTTCAAAATTTGGCACATCTACACAGCACCAAATTTTGAAATAACATGCTATTTTAAGACATCCCTTAACCCTCATAGACCTATCTCAAAATAGCGGGCATGTTCAAAAGATGCAGGGTAGCTATTTCAGGATACTTCCGGAATCCTGGATCGGCTCCTCTGTGTAGACATACCTCATCTGTAAGAAAAGGATTAAGTCCCTAGAGATAAGTACCTACCTTCCCTATAGGACTTGTTATTATTTGTTTCTCTTCCGCTCCATGGCCACTGAACCTTTGCTCCAGCACTAGCATTCATCTTTACCTATGAAAACAAGCAACAGCATAAAGCTTTCAAAAAAAACCTTTCCTTCCCAAGAGCCACTGGTAAAGTAACACATGAAATGTCATAAAAAGGACTCTATGCAGAAAGGAAGACAAACTAAGCTATTTAACATTTTTATCAGTGACCTGAAGAAAACCTAGCAACATCACTGAAAAGTTTGCAGATGACACACAAAAATTCGGGGGTAACTCATGAAGAAGACAAGTCATTGACTGAGAACAAATCTAGATTGCTTTGTCAACTGGGCAGCAGCTAGCGATATACATTTTAATCCTGCTAAATATCAATGTATGTAAGAATGCCAGCCTCACTAACAATAGGGAGGACTCGACCTTGAGAAGCAGTGACTCTGAAAAAGATTTGGGGTCACGGTGGATAATCAGCTGAACATGAGCTCCCACTGTGATGCCGTGGCCAAAAGAGCTAATGCAATCCTGGGGTCCATAAATAGAGGGACTTCAAATGGGACTAGACAGGTTATTTTACTTCTCTATTTGACACTGGTGCAGTTGCGGCTGGAATGCTGTGTCAGTACAGTACTCAATTGTGGTGTCCACAACTGAAGGAGGAGGTTGATAAGTTGGAGAGAGTTCAGAGAAGAGCCACAGAAATGATGAAAGAAGGAGCAACCATGCCTTATAGCGATAGATCAGGAGCTCAACTTATGAAGCTTATACAAAAGTGGCAAAGGGGTGACAATTACAGTCCATAGAGTATGTACATGGGGAGCAAATATTTCATAATGGGCTCTTCAGTCTAGAGAGAAACCTAACATGATCCAGTGGGTAGAACATAAGAACGGCCGTACGGGTCAGACCAAAGGTCCATGTACCCCAGTATCCTGTCTACCGACAGTGGCCAGCACCAGGTGCCCCAGAGAGGGTGGACCGAAGACAATGATCAAGCGATTTGTCTCCTGCCATTCCTCTCCAGCCTCTGACAGACAGAGGTCAAGGACACCATGTTATCCCCTGGCTAATAGCCTTTTATGGACCTAACCTCCATGAAATTATCTAGCTTCTCTTTAAACTCTATTATAGTCCTAGCCTTCACAGCCTCCTCTGGCAAGGAGATCCACAGGTTGACAACACGCTGTGTGAAGAAGAACTTCCTTTTATTAGTTTTAAACCTGCTACCCATTAATTTCATTTGGTGTCCTCTAGTTCTTCTATTTAGGGAACTAATAAATAACTTTTCTTTATCAGCCCTCTCCACACCACTCATGATTTTATAAACCTCTATCATATCCCCCCTCAGTCTCCTCTTTTCTAAACTGAAAAGTCCCAGTCGCTTTAACCTCTCCTCATATGGGACCCGTTCCAAACCCCTAATCATTTTAGTTGCCCTTTTCTGAACCCTTTCCACGGCCAAAATATCTTTTTTGAGGTGAGGAGACCACATCTGCACACAGTATTCAAGATGTGGGCGTACCATAGTTTTATACAGGGGCAGTAAGATATTCTGTGTCTTATTTTCTATCCCTTTCCTAATAATTCCTAGCATCCTATTTGCCTTTTTGACCGCCGCTGCACACTGTGTGGAAGTTTTCAGAGAACTGTCCACGATAACTCCAAGATCTCTTTCCTGATTTGTCATATCCAAATTAGCCCCCATCATACTGTACGTATAGCTGGGGTTATTTTTCCCGATGTGATTACTTTACACTTACCCACATTAAATTTCATTTGCCATTTTGTTGCCCAATCACTCAGTTTGGTGAGATCTTTTTGGAGTCCCTCACAGTCTGCTTCTGTCTTGACTATCCTAAACAGTTTTGTATCATCTGCAAACTTTACTACCTCACTGCTTACCCCTTTCTCCAGATCATTTATGAATAAGTTGAAAAGGATTAGTCCCAGGACTGACCCTTGGGGGGCACCACTAGTTACCCCTCTCCACTCTGAAAATTTACCATTTATTTCTACCCTTGGTTTCCTGTCTTTTAACCAGTTCTCAATCCAAGAAAGGACCTTCCCTCTTATCCCATAGCCATGTAATTTACACAAGAGCCTTTGATGAGGGACCTTGTCAAAGGCTTTCTGAAAATCTAAGTACTGTATACTATATCTACTCGATCCCCCGTGTCCGCATGTTTGTTAACCCCTTCAAAGAACTCTAACAGATTAGTAAAACAGGATTTCCCTTTACAGAAACCATGTTGACTTTTGTCCAACAAATTATGTTCTTCTACATGCTTCACAATTTTATTCTTTACTATTGTTTCGACTAATTTGCCCAGTACTGAAGTTAAACTTACCGGTCTGCAATTGCCAGGATCGCCTCTACAGCCCTTTTTAAATATTGGTGTCACATTGGCTACCTTCCAATCATGTGTAAGATGGTGCTAGATAAATTCAGACCGGAACAGAAGTGTGAATTTATAACAGTGAGAATAATTAACCACTGGAACTATTTATGAAGGGTCTTGGTGGATTCACCATCACTGACCATTTTTTGGCTGTTTGTCTAAACGATCTCATTTGGGAATTGTTTTGAGGAAGTTTTTAGGACTGTGTTATACAGGAGGTTGGACTAGATCACAGCAATCCCTTCTGGACTGAAAATCCAGGAAATGGTTGTTTCCAAAATACCATTGGGATATCCTGAATGAGCATCTGGATGGGAAATATTCCTGGGCACTTAGGAGATGAGGATTGTTTCATATACCGCTTGAAAGGTAATTTCTATTAAATCAGATCTTACCAGTCACCAGGGTGTTAATGATACTCACATAACACTGCATCCTGGCCAACACATACAAAAATTGATGGCTATACTAGATAGTTATTAATGTGAAAGAGTAAGCTCAATAATTAGCCCTCAGTCTTGAAACCATTACTTGTTTGACCTGAATATAGCTGTCCCTCAGCCAGGTAGCTCCAATGCTATGATACAAATGTTATGCCTGTATTATGTTACTCGGTGGAAAACAGAGGGAAAATTTACTTAGCTTAGTCCGTTAAGTGTGTCTGCTTCAGCTGTATCAGTTCACAGCCTTGCCCACCTGTGCTGGGGCTCCTGTAATTGATTCCTATAAGCCCGCCTATGCCATGGTATCCAGTTCCATTTAAATGCAGATGTGGCGCACTAATGACAGGGCTGGTCCTTTAACAGAACCCTAGGAACCATATTACTCACTTGCTCTGGGATCTGAATATGTTTTGTCTTTTCCTTAGCCACATTTATTTTGTTTTTTAAAAATAAATAGAGTGATTTTTCCATGCTCCATTCCAAAGAAAGGGGGGGGGGGACGAGCTAATTATATCTGAACTGAAGTGTAACAGTGGCCCTATTAAATAGGTAGCAGTTATGCGCTATTGATCGCAGTTCACAGGAAAAGCTTGTCATGTAGTGTCAGGAGGTTAATGTAATTACAAGAGCGGGCAGCAAGATCAGCTGTAGCCCCGAATAGGCGAATAACTAAAAGCTGCTTTAGAGACACATAATGTTGTCAAAGCATAAATAATTCATCCCAACATTCGAGAAGAAATTACTGCTCCGTTCCAGCGTATTATTCAGCCATTAAAATCCTGCCCTTGTAAAGACTTTTGATGTAGTCATATTTCCAGTTCTAAGAACAGTTTTGAAGCATTCAGCTTTTATTAAGCTTTATATTGTGCCATTTTCAAAGTATTAGAAAGGATATGAAATAGACTTACAATTTGTTTAATAACCACATTGCAGTTCAGATAAGAGGGAGGACGGTATGGATTTATGAAGCAGCAGTGTATGTGAGCGAGGAGGAAGCTGAGGTATAATGGGATGGAATTCTTGAATGCTCTGCACTGGGTAGAGTTAAGTTGACTTCAGTTATTTTCTGTGTGCAGTGTTGTTGTAGCCTTATTGGTCTGAGGCTAGTAGAAAGACAAAATGGGTGAGAAAACACCCTTAATTGAACCAGCTGTGGTTGGTGAGAGAGAGAAGCTTTCCAGCTTACACAGGAGTTCTTCTTCAGCTGTTCCTAGCACTGGTAGTTACAATGGTCCTTGCCACATTTGATGAACCATTTCTCTGGAACCAGATAAGTAGGAAAGCCATGGGAAATATATAGAAGCCTAGATGCCCTCCAGAACAGCTCCTTGACTTCAACTATTTGTTAGTTCTTATTAAAGTCTATGACAATTGGGCATCTTGGGAGCTTAAACTATGTGTTTCTGGTGGTTGCTTGCTATTAAAATGTTTAAGATTAAATGTTTGCCATCTCCATTTTATAGGAGATCACAACAGAGAGACCCTAAATTGTGATCGCACATATGTACACAAAACCAGAATCCAGCTAATACTTGTAATAAGTGTCTGGAGGGCAAAGGGGATGTGAGAAAGGGAGATGATACACAGCATCTCTCTCTCGCCTGCACTTCCTTCCCCACAAGAAGGTTGCAACCCTTGTGCTATCCTCAGCACAGAAATGTCTCTCTGCTAGTAACTCATGCAGTACAATCTGCCTCAAAATAGGGGAGGTCATAGACTCACCTACTTTTCCCCATTCTCCCCCTCCCCCAAATAAAGCTTTATGACGAGGCTAGCTGCAGGAGGAAGTGCACACTGTGCTTTCTTGAGATACTTCCACAATTATGGCTCTCCACAGTGACTGCTGCTGCACCCAGCAAAAGATAGGGAATAACTGCAGGGATCTTGCCAATATTATTTCATTTTCTTTCTTCACAAATTTAACCTTCATTCAAACCCTCAGGGTGAAACAACCAAAACTTCATAATTTCACCTGGTTTTGATTTGAAAATATGTAAACCTAAAAGTTGTGCATTCATTCAAAGACAGACAATAAATGGCTGGTAGTTAGTTTGGGTTTTACTTTAAAGTTTTTGTGAGTTTTTCCAGTCAGGCTGTTCCACATTTCCAGTTTACAAAGAAACCCCAAACCAGCCTTAGGATCCAATAGTTGTGCTGCATTCTTTTGATCACTTACTGACTGTGTCTTCCTATTTGTGTCATAAGAACTACAGGCTGGGTTAGAATCTGCCTTCGTTGTATACAAAGACAAAACTCCCATTGACTTCAGTGAGCCAGGATTTCATCTGGTGTAAATCAGCATAACGCTATTGAGTTTATCAGAGCTATGTTGGTTTACACCAACTGAAGGTCTGGCCCATTAAAAGCAACATGCAAGACTGGTTTCCCCTCACTAAGGATTCTTTCCCTTCCCCCCACCCATTTCACCAGTCTACTCTCTCCACCCCTACCACTTCCAACCATTCCTGCCCTCCCAGATTTAGCCTTGGGATAACTGTAGATCTGATTGAAGCCTTAAACCTATTTGGGCACTGAAAAATAATGATGCAAAATCCAAACATTTGTAGTTTTGTGAGTAACATATGTTTGATTTATGTCCATTTAAAAAAAATAATCTCCTCATCTTCTATAAGGAAGGATTATGGTCTTTTTTTATACAAATCAAAAGAAACAATACTACAGATTGTCGATGCAAAATCAGATTGAATAGGAGGAAGCATGTAATATATTACAAACATCCGCACTTCATCTCTGTTCAAATCTAGAGACTGTATCATATAAATTGTTCACATGGTGGACTTTCTAACCAGGAACAGATTTTCCTTTCAGATGTAGTTTTTAAATGATACTTAGTTAATATAGATAATATGTGGTATGTTTTCACTTGAGTAGTTAGGATAAGGACTGAACACTTTTAATTTGACTTCAGTCCTTTGTTATGACTAGAAGGATAAATTAAAACTCCTCTTTCCAAAACTTTGGAACTTACTATTTCCCATATTTTTGTGTTTGATAATCACTTTGCTTTGCATCTCTCATCTGTTTCCCTTCTTTCTTAATCTTAGGGTATGTCTAGATTACATGCCTCTGCCGACAGAGGCAAGTAAGATAGGCTACCCGACATAGTCAATGAAGCGGGGATTTAAATATCCCCGGCTTCATTTAAAATAAAAATGGCCACTGTGCCGGTTCAGCTGATTGTCGGCACAGCGCGTGAGTCAAGACATGGATCGGTCGACAAGGGAAGCCACCGCTGTAAACCTCATTTCACGAGGCATAAGGGAGCGGTTGACAAAGGCTTCCCTTGTCAACCGATCCATGTCTTGACTCGCGCGCTGTGCCGACAATCAGCTGAGCCGGCACAGCGCGGTGGCCATTTTTATTTTAATGAAGCTGGAGAGATTTAAATCCCCGCTTCACTGACTATGTCGGATAGCCTATTTTACATGCCTCTGTCAGCAGAGGCATGTAATCTAGACATAACCTTACTCGTGCTAGTAAACTTTGAATAGTTCTGTTGGTAGGCACTGAGCTTTAGCTCCAGCCAAACTTAGTACAATTCAGACCTAAAAGCACAGAGGAGCAGGAGAACAAAAGTAGCATCATAATAGCTCAAGGCTGCTCTGATTTGTGTCCACTTGCAATGCCCCTCCCAACATATTCCCTATGTCAGAGGCTATAATAATATAGTGAAGAGATGGATGGGTTAGTTCTATGCCACTGTATGCCAAGGAATGCTACAGCTGGCATCTTGGCTTTAAGGTTTACTTTGCACTACCATATCAGCACAACACAACCATTTTCTGAAAGAAAGAAAGAAAGAAAGAAAGAAAGAAAGAAAGAAAGAAAGAAAGAAAGAAAGAAAGAAAGAAAGAAAGAAAGAAAGAAAGAAAGAAAGAAAGAAAGAAAGAAAGAAAGAAAGAAAGAAAGAAAGAAAGAAAGAAAGAAAGAAAGAAAGAACTGGATTTTTTTTAATACTATAATGTCTTGTTGAGAATGTTTCAATCATCCAATCAGGCAACAGAAAAAATGCCTGTGGTTCATTGACCAGTCACACACAATTACTTAAGAAACAAAAAATAATTAATGTTAATTGTTTGTGAACACACTGAAAATTGTTCATTCAGCAAACAATTGCTCATAACCTTTGTAGTAATCTGGATTGGTTTCCAAATTATCCATAAACAGAAAAAGAGGTTACATTTGCAGAAAAAAGGGGCTACATTTTCAAATATTATTTGAAAACAAGCAACTCCGTTATTTCGGTTGAGTTTCACTTGTACCCGTACGTAGAAGTACAATGCAGGCATGCAAACCCAGCTAGACTGTAAATGAAGTAAAGGTTTGCAGAAACCTCAGCAAAATGAAGCCAGTGAATTTTGCACAACTTAATGTTAGCCCCCACCAATCCAGCTATACACCAGACAAATATCTGATCATGAGTTTTGCCCTGCGCATTGATGAATACTGATTTCATATAAGTTATACACGGAACAGACATATTGCACAATCTTTCCATAAAATGTGCATGAAATTGAACCTGATGGTGAACACAAATCATTCATGAATAGGCCCTCCAGTTTCTCAGCTGTACATTTCCATACCTTACGTCTGCTGTATGTAATGAGATTACTACAGATTATGAGATAAAATACACTATGATTCAAAATGCAAATCTATAAATCCATGGAATCCCCTTTTTAGTAGAAGCAGAACAAGTTTAAATTATTTGCTTTAACATAAATTTGGGCAGCAGCAAAAGGATATTTGAATAAATTAGGAGAAAAGTGGATTAGTTAAAACACTGATCTTTCACCCAGGAAGTGAGGTTCACTATCATACAATCACTATCCATAATTTTATAAAATGCCGTGTGTTGAGAAGCAGCCCAGGCAGCACGCACTGTCTTGAATGCTCTATAGCAGTGAAGCTTTTCCAAGATCTCAGAAGATACTTCACAATACTCTTGCATGCAGACTTTTTCTAGGTGCCAAAAACTGGGCCAAATTCATCCCCACTGTGAATTCTCCGAAGTCAATGTGCATGAAGGATATGCTTGCAGCACGGTCCTGAAAGTGATGTAGCACTTGCACTGAGAAGTAATGGGATTTTAAAGCATGAATACAGATATTCTTCCAGAGATAGTTAATTTGTACTTGCACTGATAACAAGAATGTGGTGAAAGGTGCTTAAGGCTCAGACTCATGCCTTAACATCTAGTCAAGTATCCTATCTGTAAGACTGGTTTGCACCAGGTGCTTCAGAGGGACATGCAGAAATCCCACAGAAGGCTACTGTAGAATTGCCTGGGTTCCATGATGGTTTCATGCTAGACCTTAATTATTTAAGATTAGTTTAAACCCTGACAGTTCGTATCTTTATGAAAAATGCTGATAGAATCAGCTATTTTATCTCTGGCAGCCATATGAGATGAGGAAGCCATTGGTTGTGGATACTTAATCTGCCCACCCCTCCCCAGAGCATCAGAACAGATGTGTGACAGAGTGGACTCATGGCTAGAGTGCCTCCTCTTCATGGCTGGGTATAATTTCCTTCTCTCCTTTGGGCACCCCCTGTTGTCAATATGCAGGATTGAAATTAAGATGGCTACAACTAAATGCCTGTGCCTCTACGGCATGAGCTAAAATCTCCAGAGCTTTTAGCTATGGCTGTCGCAGACTCTTTAATCTCTTGATGCCACTATATGGGACAGAAGACCACACCCAAGAGGCATGTGGATTATATCAATAGCTGCTTTGATCCTCCATGGTTCTCCTCTTCCCGTGAGTTGGCTCATGAGGCAGGCCCCAATGTAATGCTGGGGTGTTAAAGTCCAAAAAGAAAAGCATACTATGAACTCAAAGACTTGGGTCATCCAAAAAGTCTTTAGCAGGACCTCAATTCTTATACTCAGGAATGGTCTCCCTGAAGCCAGGCCTTTTAGTCAGTCTTCCTGCATCTGCTCTTCACATCTGTTTCAATTTCATCACGGCATTAAGTTATCTAAACTCTTGGCTGGAATCAGACGTCCCTCAGTGAGAATTGAGAGCCCTAAACCAGCTTAGTTTATGACTCTCCTTTTTGCTCAGCCCTAAACTAAGCTGGTCTCCTCTTTTTACGTTTGCTCTCCACCTTGACATCTCATACAGATATAGATGGGCAGGGCCAATTGAGACACCAGGTTCTCATTAACCTCCTCCTTGCCATTCAGGGGCCTGTATGCCCCAACATAAGCTAGTATCCAGGCTGGGCACCCTCCAGGAACAAAATCTAAGATTTCTTCACCCGTATCATGAAATCTATACAATATATAAGTAAGAACACATATACATGTCTTCTGCCCATAAGACTGACTCACAGCATGAAGCACCGACATTGTACGGTGCATAATCATGTGATGTTCAACAACTACTTTCTTTATCTAGAGCTTGAGTAAGCAATCTAGGACCCACTAGTGTGTTGTCTCTGTTTCATCTTACTTTTATATGGATTTGTAATTTAAACAGCGCACTGGTTTTCATTTATTTTTGAAACACATTTGTATCTGCATTGCATGCGATTGTTACCCTCTGTCTATTATTACCCTCTGTCATCATGATAGGCACGAGTCACTGTAGGCCTATAACCAGTGCAGGATTGATAGGTAAATCATTTTTCATTCAGAATTTGTGGAAATGGAAAATCCTAGTCCAGTGGCAAATTTAGGATGAAGGAGGAGAGGAATTTAATGATGTGCTAGGAAGAAACAGACATAAATGGGGGCTGGCGAATAGGAGCATGGGAAACAAGTAGTGAAAAAACAATAAAACAGCTCTTTATCAGTAAAACCCAGATCTGAGTGCACGTAGCCTTCTCTACATCAGGAATTTGCCTCAGTTCCAGCAACTGATGGTTGCAGTAGTTCCAAACCCAACCATACGAAAGGAAAGTCACCATTGGTACTGATGACAAAACTTACTGCGTGGGCTAATTAGCCATATGTATATTGCCGTTAGATAAATGGGGGAGGCTAGCAAAAAAAAGAAGTTTAAGTGATATGAACTCCTTGCAAAATCTCAAATAATTTTCTATTTATTTCATTGACAGCCCAAGTAAGGACCTCACTAGCAGACACTCTGTGTTGGGCAGTATGATCAGCATAATATATGTCACCACAAAAGTCCCAGCAATGGCTTGTCATGTATTTCAAGAATATTAATAGGGTCTTATTAGGTTTTCCTTCCTCCTCTGTGAAGAGCCAGAAATGGTTCCAGGCGGCTTTGTGTTCAGTAAAAAAAAACTTTACGAAAAGAGAGGTAACGAAACCCGCAGAATCTTATTATAAACTAGAAAGCTGCAACCCAGAAATATTTCCTTACTTTAAATTGAAACATACCTATTTATTTATATTTTAAAAGCTGCAGGATTTTGCAAGTGTTTCTCATTTGACCACTGACTGTTTGTTTTCTTTTTTTGTGAATAAACAGCAAACCAGAGTCTTGGTTATGATGCAATGACTCTAATCACAAAAGCACCAAACAGAGCATCAGATCAAATTTTCATCAAACCCTTCTCCAAAACTCACTTGCTAACTCAGAGTTCAATTGTGTCTGAAGGAGGCTGCAGTCTATTGTGTTTCACTCAGTTACCACACAGGGCAAGATTGGGGAATAAAATGGGGGTAGTTCACCAGTGTTAGCCCTTGGTGGGCCACAGCCACTATATTTACCTGCACCTCCACAGGTACAGGGCTTGCAGCTCCTCTTGGGAGTGCCTTACCATTCCCAGACAATGGGAGCTGTGGGAAGCGGTGTGGACTGGGATACCATTTCCCAGAGCTCCCATTGGCCAGGAACGGTGATCGGCAACCAAGAGGATACAGGCCTTCTTTTGACCCCGCTTCATAAGGCTCAATTTGACCTTCTGTGAAATTGGAAGCTGAAAATATTATATTGCAGAGCAGGGTTAGAGAATTTTTCCCGGCAAGCATGCCTGAAAATTGTAAGGGCCCTAGGAAAATTGCTGACGTGAAGTAGGATTACTTTGGATCCAACACTCTCCCACTAGACATAACTAATACGCTGAAGTCATCCTGACTGTAGGGATGTGTCTGGACTAGATGGCTCCGTCGATGGAGCCATGTAGATGAGTTTACTCGGCAAAGGGAAACGAAGCGGCGATTTTACATCAAAATGGCCACCGCGCTGTGCCGATCAGCTGTTTGTCGGCATAGCGCGGCAGTCTAGATGGGGATCTGCTGACCCAGAACTCTCTTACTCACGGCACCAGCTTCTGACTCCAAAAACAGTCTAGCAGCGGGTCAACTAACTCTTTGAGTAAGAAAAATCTTAAACAACAAATAGTTTAGGAGCCCCTTAAAGACTAACAAACATGTAGATGGTATCATGAGCTTTTGTGGGAAAAACTCACTTCTTCAGATAAGGTGCAGTTTGTTTAAACAGCAAAACTGTCTCTAATCTATCACCCAGACCAGTTTTCCTCATGTATAGGTCTGTTGTTGTAGTTACTGCTGATTAACAATTGGTTAAAGGAGATCCAGTGGAGACCTCATAAATTCATTCTGATTATTAATAAATGAATTAATAAGTAATAAATCCTCTGTAGGTCCTGATCACAAAATTATAGTCTTTTCCAAACAGGGCTTTGTAAAGGATCTGTTCCCTAACCCTGATTTCTAACTATTTATTCATTCACCTAATGGCAAATGAGGCTTAAACTGCTTCACAGCTTATTCCTGCCAACATCCTCTCACCTGAAGGTTGAAGGTGTGCTTACATTTGCATAAATCTAGCCACAAGCCCTTTGATGCATATGCCTTCCCTTTTTATAAGTTATACTCGAACAAGATTTTGCTGTGTGTTTTCACTGAAAGAAATCTAGGGCCAATTTCAACTCCCCTGCAACAACAGTGTAACTGCAATATCACTCCAGAGAAGCAACAGAATTACTTCATGGTAACCAAGGGCAGATTATAGCCCTTGACATTTAAATCTCTCTCGACATTGAATACATTCTTTCTCAATCCTATTGTCCCAGCTTGAAGCAAAACAGTGACTGTGTGTGTGAATACAGTACAACATGCAGCACAGCTGCCATAAATCTGGACATCATACCCAGTGAGTTACATGGGCCAATACATAGCATCAAATGCTCATTTTTCTCCCTTTTCCCTCTCTCTTTTCCAGCTGCTCTCTCAATACCCTTTATTTTTTCATCTCCCAAAGGTGACTGAGACCAGCACCTTCAGAAGCAGGGGCAGGTCTAGAGCTCCTACCCAGCCAGTGCTTCTAAAAAGATGCGAGCAAAGAAATTCTTAATTGTGCCCCTGCTTTCTCACTCCACTGACCCACAAGTTGGAGTCCCACAAAACAGCAGCAGCACCCACCAACACATACACACAGACATGTAGGATCATGTGTCCCTCTCCCACAACCATCCATGAATGACCTGCATGACCACAATGGGGGTAATCTCAGTTTAATTGGATTGCTTTGGACACGAAGAGGAGGAACCAAAGAGCAGTCATATGGGCAAACCCTCAGAGTAGGGAACTCAGTTGTCATATGCTGTAATAGATGAATGGGGCAAAATATGTATTTTATGGTTCACCCACATACCTGATACATCTCTAGTATCTCCCACAAGTATGACTGCAATAGAACATAAACTCTCATATCTTCTTCAGAGATAGAAAGAGGATTGCTGACAACCAGAAATGGGAAGGTGAAAAAATTGGAGACAAACACACCCTATACCCACCCCAAGAAACCACTAGGCTACGTCTACACTGTAGGCTTTTTGCACAAGAACAGCTGTTCTTGCACAAAAACTTGTGGAGCATCTATACTGCATGTGCATTCTTGCACAAGTAAATTTACAGTAAAGCGTCAGAAAAGAGGGCTTCTTGCGCAACAGTTATTCCTCTCCCCATGAGGAATAAGCCCTCTTGCGTAAGAGCTCTTGCTCAAGAAGGCAGTGTGGACAGGCAACAGGAGTTTCTTGCGCAATAAACCCCTATGCTAAAATGGCCATCAGAGCTTTCTTGCGCAAGAGAGCGTCCACACTGCCATGGATGCTCTTGCGCAAAAGCACATGGCAGTGTGGACTCCTGCGCAAAACAATTCTTGCGCAAGAAGCCTGCAGTGTAGACGTAGCCCAAGGTTTCTTATATCTATGAACAAACCACTCCGCATATTTCAGGTAAGTATTTAGATGGAAATACTCAGTAAAAATTGGATTGTGAAGTTGTGCGTTTATTGTTTCTCAGAGATGACAGATCAAGTGTGTTCCTTTGCAAGTAAAATAATTACCTCTCCACCTTTCTGACTACCAGCGAGGACTCAGAGTCTGGCAGGGCTCTTTCCTTCTTGTACTCCATGTTAATAAAAATTCCACATATATAGTTCTGATTCCACAAGAGTCTGATGCATGAGTTCTGCTTTCTGTTCCTCCTCCCTTCAAGGTATCTGTGTACCATGTAAGTCATCCACACAAATGAATGCTTCAGCTCCACCCGGAACTCCCAGAAATTCAGATTGTTCTAATTTGTATTCTTTAGTGGGAATAAGGGGCTATTTTATGAAACTGTTTCTAGGCCATTTTTCTGACCTCTTACCATCAATACAGGGGAGGGCTTCGGCAAAAAGAAGGGGCTTGTCTAGACTTTCCTGGAAAGAAAGTCCAGTCATGGGCCCTGTGTTGAAAATGCTCTACACTAGTCCCCAGACAGTTTAAATCTGGTGTCACTCGTCATGCATGGTGGGAAACAGAAGAAGAACTGTGGGTACCAGCAAACTGACAACAGTGAAAATGAGGACATGGGCTCCGAATAGGATCTGGAATGCAACAGGGAATCAGAGGCAACGGAGGATTCTCTTTGCTTAGGCTGATGTGTATTGTATCAAGTAGCTCTTCAACATGGATTTCACACTCATTCCCAACTGTGAATAAATTATCTAAGTAATGAGAGAATACTAATCCAAGTTACAAACAAAAATAAGAGATTTACTTTCATCATGAAATTACAGATAAGACTCAGGCTTTGCAACATGAGCATTGTCAGTCTTTTGGGTTAAGTCCAATCTCATACGTGTCCATGCAAGTCAAGAGTAACGCCAGTGAACTAACTTACTACACAGCCATCAAGGAGATCAGAGCCTGACTTTTCGACTTAGTTTCAGGTTTGTTTTTATTACGCGTTGCTATTGAGAAAGACCTTTTTGTTTTACTAGCAACAGCTTGGACCTACAAGTCTGGAAAACCGTGGAGTTTAACAACCCACCCCACAATCCACCTATATGAAACCATACAAAGTACCTTACAGGAGAAAGAAGTAGCCTGAGTCTCTGTTAGAGCTCTCCAGGATGGATGTTACCCAGGAAATGATTACTCTTATTGTGAGGTAGTATCCTCATAAATCTTCTTCAAAGGATCCACAGAAGTAATTTTGAAAACACCGGTTCCAAACTGCTATTTCTAAGGAGCTCATTATCTCTATCAGTTTAAATTATAATTCAATACAATATTTACAGTATAATTCAATCACAGGTTTACTATGTCACAATGAAGTGAGTTCAAAAATTAAAACAGCCGCATCGGCTTACTTTATACAAAAATAGCTCTTCCATAAACTTTCCAACATCAATAAACCAATTAAGCTGAAGATATTAAATCAGCCACTGTTGATTGGATTTAGCAATTGGCGGTTGATTTTATTTTGTTGCTTCAACTCCACCCACTTTCCAAATCAATTGACAAAAAAATTGGTGAGATTTTCAGTTAGATCAGGATGATAACATAGCCTGCAAAACTAAGCAATTCTAGAACTTTGGACAAGAAGAAGCTCTTCAAGGGCTCTTGTAAAGCCCAACAAGAGTTATGTTCTTTTGAAGAACAAAAGCAGATGAAAAACAAAGCAACAACTACACTTGAAATAAAACACAAGTGCTTGAAATCAATATTGCAACAGGTCCTGGCTATTTGAGGATAAAATGATATACCCAGGTGCAGGGAGAGTGGACATTGTGACTTCAGGTATCCAATAATTGCTACCTAATCATTTACCATACCAACATGCCCAGGGCAGAGGAAAGCTATTATAAGTCCCATAAAGCATGAGTGAAACAATGTCATCCTGTGTAAATCATTTAAATTTTAAAAAATTGCCGTGATGCTTCTGAAAAATAGATGGATTATTAGGTTGCTTACTGCTCTGTGCTTCAACAAAAGACTCTATATTCTGGCTCTACCATTCACTTTGACTCTTCAGGCATAACTGAACAGTCTGCTGCATGTTTGGATTGCTGGATAATTGGGAGCACTTCTTGTTCATGTGCATCTGGTGGTGTGCCCATGCCTGAAATTCAGTTAATAAAAAGAGGGTTGTTTCCCCCCGTCTCCCATATGGGAGATCAAGAGTTGATAACTGAAACATAGGTGCCCTGTCTCTTCAATAACCACAGCAGAACATGCTAAAAGAATGTGCAGAAATGACACTGAAGTCACTAAGGATCAAATACCACAGACATAGTGCTGTTAGCCAAAGAAAATCCATCTGCAGTCACAATATGAACCTGACAAGAAATCTGAACTGAACAATGAGGGTATTTGTCTTATTTTACAAAAACTTAATGAGTCTTGTGTGATTTGCCACTCTTCCATACACAATGGTTTCAATAGGAAAAATAATAATTAAAGTATATAAAAAGATTGTATGTTTTATAGTTAATGGACAAGATCTTCAGGTGATGTAAATTAGCATAGCTACATTGAAATCCATTTCTACTAAGTATAAGTTTTCGGTTATTTTACTGGTATGTTCTTCTAGCGTCAGTGTCACTCGAATGTATGCAAGTATTTGATGTTATGTGTCTTTTCTTACAAACAATAAACATATCTATGAAATTAGTCACCCTTTAACCTAGTGCATCGCTAAAGTGTAACTGTCTCTAAGGTGAAAGGGGCGTTACTATTTAATACTTGTTCATTGCAACTCTACACAAACATTCTAAGCAGGAAGGAAATAACTTTTTCCATGAATTCCCAAAGAGGTTAAGCAGGCTGATTTTTTAAAGTGAATTTTCTGGAAAATGCATTTTTGGGTATTACATTGACCACAAATATTTTGAGTACATTGGTTCGGCCAAAATACAAAACAAAAATTGAAAACAATTTTGGACATATCAAAATAATTTTCATTGAAAAAGTCAAAATGAACTGTTTTTGCCATGTTTGTTTCAAATGGGCTTCTTTTTAATGAAATTAAGTCAATTAAGAACCATTTTCTAAACCATTTCTCTCCTGAAAATCAATCTTGGGCCTAAAAAACTG
Organism: Pelodiscus sinensis; assembly: GCF_049634645.1. Lineage (NCBI taxonomy): Eukaryota > Metazoa > Chordata > Testudines > Trionychidae > Pelodiscus > Pelodiscus sinensis. The sequence goes on from NC_134720.1 coordinate 15,159,642, forward strand.
CCCTGTTAAAACTGTTGTCAAAATCAAACTATTCCATGAAGTATTTCTGCTTTGAAAAAACAGCATTTTTGAAAATGTTAAAAAAATTTCAACCAACTTATCATCCTACACAAACAGCAAAAATATCTTAGTCTAAATTCTACCATGAATTTAGATTCTTACAACCAAATTGACTTCAAGAAACATTAAAAAAGGAAAATGGTATTGAAACAAACTTTCAGGGAGAGATGTGTCCTTGTAACATAACGTCCGGAATGCAGCAGAATCTTTTGGCACATGATAATAAGGCAATTAGCACACCAAGTGGTTCTAAAGGTGCAACAATCTAACAGGCAAAATCTGAGTAGTTTATGACATGAAAAGACGGAACCAGATGTATAGCCTTGTAATTGCCACTTAGTTTTTAATACTTCAGTGCTTCTCCATCACTAAAGCACAATCATTTTCTATTCCAATGAATAGCTTCATTGCTAATCTGTTCTCTGGGGACCAGATTTTTCAATGTATTTATGTACCTAGAAATGCAGATAAGTGCCAAGGGATGTTTAAAAAGTACCTGGAGCCTAATGTCCATTGATTCCCCATTGACAATGTCTCACTGATCATTGAGTTGAGTTAGATGCTGGAAGTAAAGTGAGAATGAGTCCCAATGTTGTTTTGTCAATCAACTTTTGACAGAAAATATTCAGAAGTTGAAGGCAGAACTTTGGCTTTGATGTGTCTGGAGCAGTTTGAACCATTTTATGGTGCCTTTTATGGAACAGAATCCTAAATAAGTAACTAAACACTTATGAAAAACATGGGTCTCATTACTGTATTGGTCTGGTTTCAAGCTAGTAAACCACAGAAGATTATAGGGATATAATTGGCCCTTATCTATTATGTATATAATACTTGCTTTATTCATATATATTGAAACAAGTTACTAAGTAGTCCTGTGGCTACTTTCTTCATCTGTGCATGTAAAATATATGCTTTACTAAGTTGATTGGAATGGAATGCTTTAGATTTTAATTTACATTTTAGGCAAACTTCTAACTTTCTGTGAGGCTGCTGTAAACCAAGAATTATGTTTAAGGCCACTGCCAGAAATAAGATATGTCAGAGGTCTATTACCCATTCAACAGAGAATCAGTCAGTAGCCCAAGGATACTTCCTTAAAAGGGAAAGGGTAAAATAATTAAGATCAAGGCCTCAAATGCAGCTATAGCTTTAATCATGTTTTTGACTTAAAGAGTAGCATGAACTTTTTTTTGTAACTGTAAAAAAAAAAAAAAAAAAAAAGGCAAAATGTATTTTGACATGACAATGGGTCCCAGCATTTGAAAATATCTTTTTTCTTACACTATGATACTAAAAACAGTCCCCGTGGAGCAAGCTGCTTTCGTTCCAGGTAAGGGACACAAACACACGTTTTAGGTATAACAGTAGCTTATGCTCTTTCATCTATTTTATTGTCCTCCTACTGCAATGTTTTTATGAGAGAGGCACAGATTTTTATGGTTTCTCTCCCTTCCCAAAAGAACGGAGCTTGGTTGAAATGGAAACATTTTATGCAAACATATACGTGTTCGTGGCACAATTGCTTAGGTACAGGGTGGACTTCCAGAGTGAAAACCTGGCCTATTAGATGGAAAAAATTATGTTTTCACACAATTCTGGTTCAGAATAGTTTTCAAATTCTTCAAAGTTTTTGCTTTCATTTCAATGCAGATTAAATACAAATTTCAAAACCTGTAAAGTTTTCCCAGTAAGAAATTGCTGTCTTCCAGTCAGCTTTCTATGTGTAAATGCTAGGAGCATCCCGTTGCTTGGTATTTCTTCCCAAGTAAAAATGGTACAAACGTCAAGGCTGTGTCTACATTGGCATGATTTTGTGCAAAAGCATTTGCTTTTGCGCAAAAACATGCTGCCTGTCTACACTGGTGGGGAGTTCTTGCGCAAGAACACTGACGTTCTGATGTGTGAAATCAGTGCTTCTTGCGCAAGAACTATGATGCTCCCGCTCTGGAATAAGTCCTCTTGCGCAACTGTTCTTGCGCAAGAGGCCAGTGTAGACAGACAATGCGAATTTCTTGCGCAAGAAAGCCAGATGGCTAAAATTGGCCATTGGAGATTTCTTGCACAAGAGAGCGTCTACACTGGCACTGATGCTCTTGCGCAAAAGCACATCACTTGTGCAAAAGCACATGCCAGTGTAGACGCTCTCTTGCACAAATACTTTAACGCAAAAACTCTTGCGTTAAAAATATTTGCTCAAAATCTTGCCAATGTAGACATAACCCAACAGTTTACTGTATCAAAAGCTTAACATATTGGGACCAATTCATCTATGGTGTGATTCCACTCACAGCAGCAGAGTTTCAGCCAGGATGCATTTTCACAATATATTTTCCAAATGGATGAGTCAGAAGCTAAATAAATCATGAAGAGTAACTTTTCAGACGGGCCTCCTCCTTTGTGTGTATGAATTGCATATAATATTTAACCTCTGTACCCAGGATGATTAAGTGAATACTGATGGGATTGTAACGTGGTTCCAGAAAGTCTGTGTATTCCAATCTTGATACATAGACTACACCACTGTACATTTCAGCAATGCTTGGTTGCATTTGCCTGAATGTGGGATACTTTACCCTCACATAGTAGAATTCCAAAGAATTAAACACATGGCTCTTTTCAGTCTATATTCATTTTTCAATAATGGAAAAAGAGACAATACCACTCAAATCTATTTCCAGAAGAATGCAACAGTAGTCTTAGCACACCTCCTATTGGAACCCTATGAATACACTTTATGGGGGTTTGAGACCTTCTGTTGCAGAAGACTTCATTGTTACACGGGCTTTACTTCTATTTAAATACAAATATAGTTAAAACAAATATCTGTGAATTATACTTTGAGACCTACTTCAGTGTTTCCTGTGTTAGTGATGGGGCTTGTAGCTGATTTATTGGCACTAGTCTTTTGACTAATCAAAAACCTATTCAAACAAGGTGATAAAGAAGTTTGGTGTGTTTGTCTACATCTTTCAAACATCCAGTGCAGTGTGCCAGAAGTAGCCTTCATGTAAGAAATAGTGATGAGTCAGGTAGGAAATGTTTGACATACCAGTTATAAAAACACTAGCAGACTTACCTGGCAAGGATTAGGGCCTTGGGGATGTGGGATGTAGCAGATAGGGGGGTATAGGAGGCTGGGGAACAGGGACCTGTTCTCTCATATAAGAAGCCTGGTTTGGCAAGTGGTGTGGGAGCCATATTGGCAAAAGGGTGTGGTGCATCCCAATGCAAGAGGATAGGTTCCTCTGTGCTTCACAATTTCTACTGCACCTGGAATTGCAGCATGCAAGACAATGGTCCAGGGCAAATGAGACTCTTTCCCCCCCATTTTTTCCATTATTTTTTTTTCTCTGTGTGATTTTTAACCAAACTGTCCCCCTTCCTTCTCTGTGATGTCACCACCTGTGCTTCCTCTGCCCTTTCAGGTCATAGACAGCCAGAAGGGGACAGTCATCTTGTCTGACCACCTATACATTGCCAGTCCCCCAATATCATCAACCAGCCCCAGTAAACTAAACCATCACATGCCTGAGTCAGATAATAAGAAGGATTGAGGTGCACCAGTTTAAGGGAAATGAAATGAGGCACACACCCAGGTAATCCTAACAATTGACCCATGTTCAATGCCCCCTTCCCCATCTGCTCAGCGCCAATCTGACCAACAGGGAAAATTACTTCCTGACCCCATATATAGTGATTATTTAGCACCTGAGCATGTGCCAAACACCTGAGACGGAAAATGCTGTCATCTCAGAGCCCTTCCCCTTCCCCTTCTGTATCCCATCTCTACTTGTGTCCTTTCCTCATGCTTCAGAGGAAGATGAAAGAAAACCTTAATACTTGTGGGGAGGGAATCCCTTCCTGATCCTTGAAGGTCAGTAACTGAAACATTGAAGCATGAACTTTCAGGGTTGTAAGACATAAACCAGAAATAAGCTCCATGGCTTTTGAGCATCCTCACATCTCCGCCACCACAAGCAACTTCCTCATACAATTGCATTCCCAGATTTGGGAGGTTTAGTCCAGTCCTCCGTATTCATGGCAGGATCAAGCACCATTTAGATGATCCCTAACAGGTGACTGTCTAGACTGCTCTTAAAAATCTCCAGTGATGGAGATTCCATAACCTCTCTAGGCAATTTATTCCAGTGCTTAACCACCCTGACAGGAAGTTTTTCCCGATGTCCAACTTACACCTTTCTTGCTGAAATTAAAATTCATTGCTTCTTGTCCTATCGTCAGGAGTTAAGGAGAACAATTTTTCCTCCTTCCTCATAACAACCTTTTAGTTACTTGAAAACTGTTACGTCCCCTCTCAATCTTCTTTTCCAGACTAAACAAATCCAATTATTTCAACCTTCCCTCATGGGTTATGTTTTCTAGATCTTTAAACATTTTTGTTCTTCTTCTCTAGACTTTTTTCAATTTGTCCGTATCGTTCCTGAAATGTTGTGCCCGGAACTAGACACTATACTCCAGTTGAAGTCTAATCACTGTGGAGTAGTGAGGAATAATTACTTCTCATGTCTAGCTTACAACGCTCCCGCTAATACATCCTGCTATGATGCTTGTGTGCTTCTCCTCCCCCCGCCCGTTCATTACTACTCGCCTTCTCCAATACATTCAGTATCCAACGTTCCTTGTTCCCTCCTTTTTATCTGTTTTCCCATCCTTTACTTCACTGTCTCTTGTTACTTTCTCTCTCAGCCACTTCTGCTACATGTCTTCAAGCACACACTTTTGGAGCCACTCATCCTGAAAATGTAACACCAGAGCAGAGTGTCCATTACAAGGGGATGGACTGAAAGCTTGCATGGTGCCATGGTCAATGTCCCCACACCAAATGATCAATCATACATAGTAGCAATAATTAACAAATAGCTGTATGAAGTTTGTACAGCAACTACTTTATTATTTTCAAATGCAACTTTTGCATTGTTTGCTATTTTACAATTTTACAAACTAGGTATAAAAGACCATAAATAAATGACATAAGTTATGTGTACCTAAAATTCATGGAGGGGAGGGGGAATTACAAATTAAAACAAAATAGAAAATCTATGTCTAACCCAGAGACTGCTCAAAGTTATGAAACAAGAAATGCTGTTAGAATCTTTTTCTCGGTATGAACTAAATTATAATATGCCTCATACATTCTACCTTTGACCACAGTCCTTGCATATTCCAACATACTTGCAGTGATACAAAAAAATAAATGCACTCTCTTCATTTCTTTGATTAGTATTCAGGATATTTTTCTGGTTATGAAAATGTCACAAATGAAAAATACTGCTTTTTAGGTCCTGTTTACTAGTTAAGTACCAGCCTTTTTTTTTAAATACATTTTTAAAATACACAAATCCATCACAAAATTAGTACAGCAAGAAACCTGGACAAACATCAACCAGTGGTGTGGTGAGCAGAACAATTTCGAACAAACAAAGGCTTGCCATGCTAGAGAGACCTGTTGACGATGTCTTCTGTAAGGGGGAGAAGATGGAAGCAAAGTCTGTAGTAACTTGTTCATTTTTTAAACCCACACTCTGTTTAGAACATTTGACTGCAATTTGGATGCGCTGGGTCTGCAATGCACAATTCCGCTCCCTAACTGTCCTTGATAGTGTTGATTGGTTTCTGCCTCCGGCACAACGACATGAACATCCCCACCCCGTTTCCCCCAGCTACAGAGATCTTTAATTTCTGGTTAATCAGAGCTGGCAGCGGTATTTTAATAATGAAAATAAAAGGACCAGAAGAGAAGGAAATAGTAGTAACTTTGAGACACTCCATTCAATGTGACATGCTCTTTGTATGTGGCAACAGCCATAATTTTTCTTGGGTTTTCCAATGTGTATTTGACTGATTGCTTCTCTGGTTCTAGCTTGCTGTGCTGCACCATGCTACTCAATAGACATCAGTCCTCTGCAACCAGAAAGAAAGTTGAGCACATCTATTGCTGAATTCAGAATGTGGCACATGCCCCAGACTCTAGCATACAGCTCCGCTCTAAGAATAGTTTACAGTAAATAAACAGTGAATACTTCGCACTGTCAACTTTTCTGGGTAGTACAGGTAGGTTGTTTGCACTGGCCTTTAGCTCACAGAAATGACCTTTTAAATTAATACATTTCAGAGGGGTAGCTGTGCTAGTCTGTTTCAGCAAAAATAACGAGGAGTCCTGCGGCACCTTAAAGATTAACACTTGGTTCCAGTCCACAAAAGCTTATGCCCAAAAAACGTGTTAGTCTTTAAGTTGCCATAGGACTCGTTATTTTCTCTCTCATTCATTAATTCACATATCCTTTGGCTATGGAGACTAGGAACATGACAAACATTTGCAACCTGTTTGTTAACTGTAATCTTAAAAGTCTCTTGCAATTTAATATCCTTAACTGTTTCTGGGAGAAAATGAAATATTGGACGGTCAGCTACAGGACACACGTTCTCACAGCTGGCACACTGAGCAGTGTGCTTCTGTGAATGCATAAGAATTGCATATATTTGTTTGCATTCAACAAGTCTTTAAAATCTTATTTTTGCAGATAAAAAAGGCTCCGTAAGAGTTCAGTTCAGGGTTATCAGTGGATGGATATGAGCACTGTTGCCCATCACCTTTTCATCAAGATGGTGTTTTTTATCATGGACAGGTCTTGATAAGAATAAGTGATATTGATGGAAAGCTTTATCACCATTATGGATCTTATTATTCATCACTCCACAACTTAGATGACAGTGCCCCTGTTCTAGGCTGCAGAACCAGTTGTTAAGTTTAGTGTGACAGCTACAAAACACATTTACAGATACAGAAATTTAAACTTGTGTGTGTGTGTGTTTTCTTGCTACTGTTGCAGACATCCATCTACTGGCCTGCTTTCTTGTGTAACTCTTCAACTAGCAAACGCATGGAAGCCAACGCTCCCAAAGATGCTTTTCGGAACATTCACAGGCAGTTCTACACATGCAGTGACGCAGACACACACAAATGCACACACACACTCATTTGGAAGAGAGAAGAAGTCCGTTCTTCATTTTAGAAAAAAAATATATATTTATATTACTGCGAGGGCACATTCTGTGTAAAATGTCACTTCAGCAATGTATTTAGGCAGCTCATGTGAACTGGGTTCTGTCGCGGCATCTGACTTGGGAGTCCAAGGTAATACCAGTCGTGCTCTGTCACTTGCATTCAAACAAGATGCACCAGTGACACGCGGGGGTGGTGGAATCAAAATGTATAAATAAAACCATAAGGAGGAAGAGGCAGGGGGAAAATCCCAGAAGTCTGAAGGGCTTTGATACAGTACATTCCTCAAAGGACAACTGGAGAACAGATATCGAACCTTACGGTCTCTGCTTTGTTTCAATGCAAAAAAGGGAAACTAAAAACCCCCACTCTTCAGGGACTGATTCTGCTTACTGAGTTGTCTGTGTTCCCCAGAATCAGTGCTTGTGAAGCAGGGCTTGTGGAATCTGGAAGGCTTCATGTCTGGTCTTTTGTTCTCCCATGGTCAATATGATCAATAGGAAAGGCTGTGAGGCCAAGGAAGCAGAATGTATTTTCCCTGAAAAAAGGAAACAAGACGACATTAGACCAAGACAAACAACTGGACAAATGCAGCTACAACAGCAGCCACTTGGATTTCCTAACAAAGTTGCCATTGCATTTTACATGAGTACTGAGGTTCTCTGCACCAATAAGCAGGTCTGGGTGTTGGCTGGTTTGCACAAGGACACAACTGGCTCAACTTTTTAAATTGGGTTATTACCTGTATGTAAGTGTGAAGACAATATTCTGGCTCATTAAATTTAAATAAATAACTGAGGAAGGAAAGTGTTCATAAGGTGCAGGATTTCCAATTAACTGTGTTCTAGGTGCACTGCTCAGAAATGATACTAGTGAAGTCCAAACACTCATAGTGCCTTCTGTTACACACACGGATGTCATTATGTCTTCCAGGAGCAGCAGAGTTAATTACCACAACCGTGTGAACAATAGAGGATCTCCAAAAGGAATCGAAGGAACAATTCCCACAGAGAGATCAGCAGCGGAACAGAGACCGACACACACCAAACCCGGGCCAGTTTTGTGCGTCTGTGTGCACACATTTCAGCAGTAAGGGTACAGTGGATCAACACTGCTCTTGCTTATAGCTCTGACCCATTATGTTATTCTTCCAATCCACAGTGGCTAACAAAGGTGTATTCTGGTGAAGATTGCTTACTGTGTTGAATGGTGAATCCTAGATTTAACTTGCAGGCAACAAAACTGGGTAACATGAGTAGGCTAATGAAATTAAAAATGCTCCCAGTGGGTGTGGAAAATGACTTCTCAATAAGCCAAAGTGGGTTTTGTCTGATGGAAGGAAAGTAAGAGTCACATGTATATATGCAGAATTTCCCTAGGAGTTCAAGAACATCTAGTTGGCTATTTAGCCAGTCAATGAGCAGTACGAAGATCAATGTGTGCTCTTGTGTATGCAAATAAAAGCACTCACATGCAAAAAGAAACAAACCCCAGCCAAAAGATCCTGGACTTATCCCGTCAACATAGTGAAGAGAACTTCTTTTCTAATGCTTTTTGCTCAGAAATTTTCATTCCCCTTACAGTACAATTGACACCCTGGTGTTTCTTAATGCATAGTCCTTAGTGGAAACATCATTCATTGAAGGGAAAGAAAAAAAAAGGAAAAATGTCTAGAACAGTAAGCTATGTAGCACTGCCACTGTTCTCATTGCTTCACTTCCGATCAGTGGGATAAAGGTAACTGACATTATTTTAATGAAGAAAAACATCATTTTCCATGTAAGTTCCCTTTCTACTACCCCTTCAGCTTTATGCACACACAAAATGGATCTATCAATAGCATGAATACATGCCATGGAAGTACTTTAAATTATGTTTTTCTTCTGCTTTCTACCAGTTAAAAACATGTTCATGTTCTTGCCTACCACCCTCATTTGATCACAGTTGAAGTTACAGAAGCAACACTGAAAATTGTGCTTCTGAATGGCCTTCACAATTTTCTCATAAAAAAATCATTAAAATCAGCTGATCCTGTGCAGTTGGCATCTAGCAGCAATAGTTCTGCAAATTATCAAGAGAATTGAGTACGTTTTGCTTTTATTTAAAAGACAACCTTGACTTTTTGTAACAGATTTCTAGCAGGGGGAAGCTACAGTGTCTCTGAACTGAACAAAGGGTATTTGCTTTCAAAGTACAATTGTCAGATCACTAAAATGAATCTCCAGCGATATGGTGTTGAAAAAGGGTGGTCTAAATAGTTTATAAAAAAAATCTCAAATTCCTCCCAAACAGAAAAGGTCTTATGAATAATATTGCAAAAAGGTTTTTACTAATTGTCATGACTTTACAGGTCCCAAATTTAGGATCCCACATTCTGAACAACTTGCTTTCAAAATTACCTAAGACACGTGGGAGGAGGGGGATTTAGTGGTATAAATCCAAGTTACTGTACCAATGCCAAAAAATGATGAGAATGACTTTGCTGATATGGCAAACCGATTTTTTCCACTCAAGTCAGCCATTTTAGATTCAGAATAAATGCAGTGAATTTAAACTTCAACATATCGGGCTCATTTGTTTTTTTGAAGCTGCAGGTGTAGAAGGAGATCAAAGCAGGATGATGTGAAAGAGCTCACCATTTTTAAGAATGTTTGTTACTCACAAAATACAATAGCTAAACATTGCAAATCAATGCTCAGAGGCAAAGAAGCCCTATTCTCTACACCTCCATATCAAACCACAAATGAATCTTGTACTAAATTCCCTTTACACCATTCTGTCAGTGTATTCTGTCAGTGGACAGAGGCCTTACATTGGGCATAAATTGATATATCTGGCACTGCAAAGGGGCCTTACAAGGAAGTATGTGTGTAATTTATGCCCAACGTAAGGCCTCTGTACACTGACAGAATGGTGTAAAGTGAATTTAGTACAAAGAAAAGCCCAAATCTGTCTGGAGTGCTCTTGATCTAACCAAACTGAAACCCATGTGATCAAACAAAAATTCAGTGCAGAGATATCCTAAAGTAAAATTTTTGCCCGATGTGTTGCACTAGCTCACATGTGCAAATGGAAAATGCAAGTATAATTCCATTTCTCTCAATTCTTGGTCACATAACATCACAAATGTGACAGCAGAAACTGAATTGAAGTCTAAAAAAATGTCAGAGATCTCACTTTTACTGTTCTACCTAAGTGGGGCATATCGTCTTTCCAAAGACAGAGGGAAATCCAAGGAGTGATTCCCTGCCACTGGTACATACTGCTGTTTTTAGTTGTGAATGCCTATTTCCCTGTTTTCCTGCTCCTACAGAAAAGTCCAACAGGGTCAAGCTCTTCATGATGAGCTGTGCCCCAACACCATCTATTTCCCGTCATCTATACAGCTGCTCCCCGAGTTGCGAACAGTCGAGTTACGACCGTTTGCACTTACAACCAAAACTCCCATGGAGTGGTCGTAAGGCGGTCCCCAAGTTACGAACGTGATCCGTGCTTACGAACAGCGCGGTCGCGTGTAACTCAATGGGATCCGAGTTACGAACAGATCGAGTTACGGCCAAGTATGGTCCATAACTCGTTCGTAACTCGGGGAGAGGCTGTACACATTCCAACCCACAACTGAGCCTGCAAGCAAGACAAATGTTTGGAACAACCCAATTTCCACTGTCAGTGAAGAGTGCATGCACCTGATTGTGATGAAGGAGGAACAGCTGAGCTCTTAGTCTGGCAGACTAGCACAGGTTTATCCAAAATAGTCGGGAACCACAATTCTACACAAGTTTTCTTCCCTGTCATATTTACAGATGACTATGTAGCTTAAAAAATCCCCACTAGGTATAGAAGGGAGGCTGTCCTTCTACTGACCTTTTCAGTATTTCAACAGTGATTGCTCCTTGAAAGGGGAAAGGGATGTGAGTCTGGAAGTTTCACAGTCAAGATTGTCAGAGCTGACTGTCAGTAAGATGTCCGCAAAAGGTTTACAGACTTACAGCTCAGTATGGCACAACAACAGCCAATAACAACCCCCCGGAAGTCCAGTTTTGTCCAGTAATCCTCAAGATGGGTCATTCCCAATCACATCCTGTAGATGGGTAAATCACTGATTCAGAGGCACTGATCAAACAAACAATATTCTCACTGAGGCTTCTGCATGGTTTCAGTGACACGTTGGGTCTGCAGAAAATGTCCTTGGTTCCAGTGAACGATGCACAACCGTGGTTTATTTCACAAATAAAATACTATGGTTGTAATCCCACGTCATGGGAGAAGGAAGAGTAATTATTTTAAGCACAGTATCTGGCAGCAAACACAGCATCAAAACTTGCATGTGATGTTATATTTATATAGATACATGTATTTTACATATTGTTGATCAACAGAAGTATATTCCAAGAAACAATTTGTTCCAGGTCTGGTTTAAATGACGGCTTGTCATTTTGGTAGCCCCTGCCCCCAGAGTTTTAGCAATCTGTACATCAAGCAATGCTGCAGATATTTATTTCAAAGGGCAAGGAGACGAAGTAAAAAAAAGTGCAGTTCTTCAATTAAAGTGCATGGATGAGGTAAACTAATTTCAAGAGTTTGAGTTTATTCAGTACTGGCTCAGACAGGAACCATTCTGCCGTGCATCTGTTGCATTTGGGTCCGCATTGCCTGGACGTTGCCCAAAATCTTGTTCTGGTGTGCAATGGTGGTAATCCCAATTCTCGTCAGATCACTAAATAAAACAAGAGAAGAAGCAGAGGGCTGAGAACTTTGTGTTAAATGCTGACGCAAAGCAATATTATGACAATCAACCACATGTAATACTGCGAAAGCAAGGCAGATGTATAGAAATGTTTAATTAAATAACTGAAGGCACTGCAGAGGCATTTCTAAGTTCCACTCTATCCAAATGAAAGGCATTCCATTCTTTTAATGAGTGTAATGATATGCAGCACAAAGCAAAAGAAGCCGATTAAATCCAGATTTACCAGTTTTTGTTATACGTTGAGTACTTACTCCTGGTTCATATGCACCACAGCCTCTAGGGTTGTATAGCCAGCAGCTGTGAAGTTATCCTTATATCGATCCATTTTAATAGCCTGAAGCCAATCCCCAACAGAAACGACAGCTGAGAATTCTGGAGAACTCGGATCCAACAGGGCAGTATTTGGTCTAGCAACAGAAAATGCACAGGCAGATATTAGCTGGTTAACAAAATAAAACTTAGGCTCTATGGTGAGCTCAGTGACTAAACTAAACAGGTGATTAGTTCAAATACAATTAGCTGGTTGCATGTAATTAGGGGAAACTGGGGCTCAAGCTCTATAAAATGTAACTAATGGCAAATGTAGCAAACAAATAAGAAAAGGCCCATTTGTCCTAAGAATGAATTTGATCTCAGGTGTCTATGGTTCCTGTCAGCTGAAAATCAAATCCTTGTGCCCTTTATCATTTCAGCCCCAGATACATGGAAGAGTTCATGGAAAACACTTTTATTGCCATGTGCTCAGAAAAGGATGAGGTCTTGGATGCTCAATATGTTCACGCTATTGTGTCTGTATCCCACATACAACAATTCAAGCACTTGTGGATCCTGCATGTGTTCACTAATTCTAGAAACATTACAGCAGTCAGAGCAGAAGATGCCTGATGGGATTAGAGCTCAAACCTCAGGGAGAAGTCAGATTAGGCATATTTCTAGCCAGGTTTGCAAGTAGGTTCAGTGTGTTCAAACAAACTCAGGACAGCAGGGAATTAATCCCCTCTTTAATCAATCCATTCCTGACCAACACGTGTGCAAGGGCTGGTGGGACTAATGGGAGCTTTGATCTTTTTTTGCTCCGTGGAACGTGCTTCTTATTTTCCTTTGCAGAGATTCTGAAATTTTTTTTAAACAAATTCAGTGCCCTTTAATAGCTCAGTTATTATTTTATATATTTTGAAAACAAGTGATTTTCATTGGGCCAGTGTAAATTACTCCCATATATCTAAACAAAGCACATGCCATCTTGATCATTTATTTTGAAATGCACAGCATCAAAGCTGAGGTATACTGGTCTATATTGTCCAGCGGGATTGAGTTCACATTGGTAGCATTTACACGACTTTTACCATACTTTACCTGCAGTCTGTTGGGTACTTGTTCATATTATATGGAACGCATACACAATAATTTGCAATCTCTTTATATATTATCAGTCTCAGCACATAAAGGCATACACATAATATTTGTTTGGATTTCATGCTCCAAGGAAAAGAAGTCTACACATGGGATTTGGATGCAGAGAGAAGGGACACACAAGAAGCTGTAAACTATTGTAATAACTAAATGTAGTCAAAGGCATATGTTATCCGTGAGTTGGAATCAAATCAAGTTGGAGGAGATTAAACAGTTGGTATTATGACTCTCTGCTTCTTAAATTATTTAAACCACAGAGGTGGATACACACGCCAGGCTACAGCTGCAATTAGGGCAATCTGGAGGAAGTGTGGTGATAGTGGCCTCAGAGGGCTAATAACCTGTCTTTGGTAATGTAAATGGTAAGCAATAGTCACCAAGGGATCCACTCGTTTAAAAGTGAAAAACAGCTTTTTCCATTATGCTAGCCTGCCAGCGGCTGAATCAGGAACTGTCTGGTCTCTGTTATTGCTCCACTGATACAGGGAGACTCATTCCAGGCAGCACAGAGAATATATATGTTATTTCCTTTCTGCTCAGGGATCAGATCATTTTTAGGATTTTTTTCCTCCCCCCTCCTTCTCTACTAAGTTTCTTCTACCGCCAGACCCTCCCAAGTATTCATTGCAAGCAGACTAAGTTTGCTTTAAAACCAGACAAACACACTCTCACATAAAGATTCACTAGTGTTATTGGTGAAGTTCTATTGATAGATTTCAAGAGTTCTGCTGATTTGCACCACCAAAATATCTGGCCCCACAGCTCTTCACAGCTTTGAAATTTTCTTTGCAACATAATGCAGGATCAGCAGAGATATGAAACTGTCTTACTACAAAATTAAATTCAAAATTCACATAATAATTAATCCATGTCTTCAACTGTGCCCACAAGGCTTTGGCTGTAATGCTATAGCACTCATTTGCAAATCCTACCTACAGTTTATAAAACTTGATGATGTACTTTTCCCTTTAGCAAACCAGGTCACTCTGCTAGTTACACCGCACTGTGACCAGACCCCTTCAGGATCTTATGTTGCAAAAAGAGAGAGAGAGAGAGAAAGACACTCAGCATGTCTTGTTTTGTCAGGAAAATGTCACTTGATTGCACCAGATCTTTCCAAAGCCACCCTTAAATTCATGTTATAAAAATATTTGGAGCTTGTAGGGCAGAGCAATAGGTTTCCTTATTCAGTTTTTGCTTTTACCGAGCCAGGCGCGTTTGGGTCCCACAGTGCGGTTGGATGGAACATCAGCGTAGCCCCAATAGGAAACAATCTTCCCCCCGGATTAAAAAAAAGACTGTGCAGCCTAGCAAGCGCTCTGAAGCAAACCTTAATGTGAGCACAGAAGTTTAGGTGAGTTACAGCTTGCCTGTCACCTCTAATATATTTCCTCATAGATCACTATTAGGAAAGCACAGCTGACCTGGAGTTCTCGGTGCCTGTCCTCTTCAAGCTGTTGGGGTTGCGGATGAGTTTGTCCAGCATGTTGACAATCTGTCCAAATTTAGGCCTGTCGCTGCGTTCCTTCTGCCAGCAATCCAGCATCAGCTGATGGAGAGCGATGGGGCAGTCCATTGGGGGTGGCAGGCGATAGCCTTCCTCAATAGCTTTAATAACCTATCCAAAGAACAGTTAAAGAACTTCACAGATTGTAGCTGTGCTGAAACCATTCTCGGCTTATTCTAAGCATGGAACAACACCATAACAAAAAGAAACAATGTGGGAAGATAAATCCTTGCTCAAGCTACTCATTTCCTTTTGAGAATGTAGAAATTAATTAAGGTTTGAAGCCAGTGGAACTGAGCACACTTGAGAAGGTTTATGGGGGACCCAAGCATAATGGGGTGGGAAGACAATCACATTCAGTTCAACTTCTTAAGAGGGGATAAAGGTCACAAACATTTGCTGCTCACTGATGAGCCACAGAAAAAACAAATGTAGATCAGGGTCAACGTATTTCAAGGGAAACAAGTTGGGGTCTGAGTGAAGACGCTGGCCATGTAGGAGCAATGCATAGCAAGCATCCTGCAGGAATTTCAGCCAGTCTGGGCACTGCATCTCAGATTAGAGCTCTCCCCACCCCTCTCTCAGGATGCAGCCCGTTCTTCCCCTCCTCTTGAGCCAGCTGAGCTCCACGAGCAGTGCACTCTAGCACTGGGGAGGGAGAACCAGGCCCTAGTTTGGTTGCTATGCAAAGGGGAGAAGAAGTTTCCTTGCATCTTCTTCCACATAAAGAAGTGGATAGCTTGTAAAATGGTATTTAACATCCCACTTTGATTCAACCATTTTTGTGACCATATATTCAGGTTAACTCCCTCCTTCCCTCTTTATTTGCTTGTAAAACTCTTGGGAAAGGGGCCAGCCTATGTCTCATTTTCACATCAAATATTTGTTTTATTTGGTAAAAATTCTATTAGCACGGGCCCTTAGTAGTAGTATTATTAAATACTCTTCTGAAATAGCAGCCACTGTGTGTACTCCTCCTCCCTTACAATAGGATGAAGCAGTCCAGATGGTACTTGCATAATTTAAGAATGGTCATTTAGTAAAGTTGCTTTTTAATGTCCTCCTGGGGCAGCTATTCTATTATCAAGGGGATGCTTTGAATGATAAATCACAGTTACACCTTTTATGTGTTGTTTGAATCCTGTAACAAAGAATACAATTATCTGGACAAATACTAATAATTTCAAATATACCAGGATTTAGAAAATTAACTCTTAATGGGAAGTCCCATAAATTCAACTATGTTTTTTTCAATGATCTTAAGTGAAATCAAAATATGGATTGAACTTCTAAAATCTGGGACTCTCTGGTCCGGCAACATCCGTGCTCTGGTAGGACCAGAGATATTACTGGACCAGTGAATTGACTTGCCAGATTCAGAAGCGCAGACCAGGCTGGGCTGGCAGTAGGGAGCACATCCCCAGCTGGGGTTGGAGGCAGCGCGGCCAGCGGCCAAGCTCCAGCTGAGGTTGTTGAGGTGAGGAGCACAGCCCCGCCCAGGGCTGGCACTATAGGAAACACAGCCACGATCGGGGCTGGCATGGTGGAGGGGGGACATAGCCCTGGTCAGGATTGGTGGTGGCGAGCGTAGCTCCAGCTGGAGTTGGCGGCACCATGGTCGGCACTCAGGAGCGCAGTCCTGGCTGGGGCTAGTGGTGGAGAGCGCAGCCCCGGCCAGGGCTGGAGTCAGCGGGGCTGGCAGCTGGGCATGCAACCTGGACCAGTGCCGTGGAGAGCGCATCCCCCGCTAGGGCTAGAGGCACGGGGGCCGTTCCCTGTCCTGGTCTGGCACAATGTGGGTTGCAGCCCTGGTCAGGGCTGGCACAGTGGGCGGGTGGAGGCAGTTGCAGGGAGTGCACCCCGAGCCGGGACATAGCCTGTAGCTGGTAGGGAGTCTTGGCCTTCCCTTGTCCGTCAAACTTTGTGGTTCGGGACCACTCAGGTCCCGAGGATGCCAGACAAGGGAGGTTTGACCTGTATTCATATATTCTATTTCTTTTTATCATTTCTGAAATTCTTTAAATGAGCATGTATTAATATTTCAACACCACTCCTCACTCTTCTATTTCCTTTTAAACTTGTTTATATTGTTGTAGAAACTATAACACATTGCAGAAGCATAAAAGAAGATCCAATATATAAAACATAGACTTCAATTCAAGAGAACAATTAAGCACATATTTCATGTTAAACATGTGGCTAAGTTGGGACCTAAAAACTTGCTTAGGTGCCTTCCTAAATAAGGGTCCTTTTTTGGATCAGGGTTACCATGTTTTCTGGAAATCACCCAATCAGTTTCAGAAGTGTGCCTCATTTAAGTCCAAAACCCAGCACAGCTCAACTTCATACAACACTTGCAACAGATGAAAAAAATAGGTCAGTTACAGGTCACATCTGGACACAGAACACATGACTCGATGAAGCAATGATCTGACACAATATGGAAAATTTATCTGAAGGGCCTGCTCTTGCAAGGGGACACGCTTTGGGCACAAGAGTCCACCCATGCTGATCTTCTGCAACATTTGGGAACCAACATACTAGGAAAGACGAAAAATGGAAACAAAGAGGAAGGAAAAGGAAAACATCAGAAAGAAACTCACATCTTGATTGGACATATCCCAGTAAGGTCTCTCTCCATAAGACATCACTTCCCACATTACAATGCCATAGCTCCACACATCACTAGCTGAGGTAAATTTACGATAGGCAATCGCTTCCGGTGCAGTCCACCTGATAGGAATTTTGCCACCCTGTTAAAAGTGGAATAGACCAAGGTTGGTAAGCTACTGGACAGATGTTTCATGTGGATGTCTCTATTCCATATCACTAGCTTCCAAACTGCAAGACAGAACTCTATAGACAGATGCCATCCATCTGTTTTCTTTAGTCACAGGGATGCAAATAAGTAAATTGTTAAAATGTATTTTTATCAGCCCATTGCCAGATTTCTGCTTAGGGCTACACTGAGCATGGGAAAAAGCCAGGAGTTTATAAAGCATATATTAAAGGATTAGTATACAAAACAAATTAAGTACACACTGTTAGTGCAGGGGCTTGACTGTTTCCTTGCTTGCCCGTCTGACCTACTTGTCCCAGCTCCAAAAAAAGGGGGGAGGTTACAGACGTTTTTTCAGAATAGCAAAATAAAGAGAAATTCAGCTGGGAAGCTGTAACTCAGAGGTATAGTAAATCAGCTTCCAGGCTGCTATAATAAGTATAGGAACAGTTATGTATAGTATCACATAACAAGACCACTTTTATTAAAAATACACACAAATAAAAATGCTTGGGCACTTGAATGGGGCCAATGGAGTTAGGTAATGTTTTTAAAAGAACTGTATGCTGTTTATCTGATTTTGCCTTGAGTGATGCTATGCCAGAGATTTCTCCTTTTGTTTATGCTAATGCACAAGGTGTTTTTAATTGAGCTTAAGTTTCCTGCAGTCCCATCTGGGAACATTACTGAAAGTCGAACAAAGATGCTTTATCTTCTTTGTTATAATTTATGTTGTCCAGTTTTCTTCTTTGCAGTTTTTGGAGATATTTTCTGTTCGTGACTGCTTATCCTTTGTCTCTGTTTACCTGGCTGATAGTTTATTGTCCTTTGTCTGTTGGTCAAATGTTCTGTATGGGGCAATTCCAGGCTCCATGGAAAGCAATGGGAATTTTTCCATGGACTTCAAAGGATTTTAGATAAACCTTTTGTGAAAGCACATATGCATTAGTGTGTCTTTCTTGTTTGTTACTAGTCCTTTCGGATGCTGTCACTTTCATGAGTTAGAATATTCATGGGGAACAGAATAATTCTGTTAAGATCGGACAAGTGCTTTTTTCTAAACCACTTCACTGTCCTATTTCTGACCATGAAGCAAATACCTGTCTTCTGTCAAACACAGATGTATGGACATGACTTATATGTGCTTGTTATTTTAAAAATTGTTAGTACGCTCAACTCATTTTTTTAAGCTGCTTGAGTACAGTGGAGCTCATCCAAATGTTCCTGGCACTTCATTACTGATACTAAAAGAAGACAATGTACTGTAATGTAAATTACACTGATTCACTGCAGTTTACTCAGAGAAAACAAGAGTACTATATTTGCCCTCACGTAATTCAAAAGGAGGCTTTTCAATAGTTTCTGTCTTGCCCTGTATACTTATCTATACTTTTATTTGCTTGAATACAGCTTTCCAGACCTCTGTTTCAGCCTCTCTCTCTCTCACCACCCTTATTAGTGGGAAATACCAGGGTTGGCCAGCATTTACAACTACATGAGGCTATCTTTTCCCACAATGAACTGTGAATTCATTAAGGATGAGTATAGGGATTAAACCACAAAAATTGAGTAATACAGACAATCTCAGTGGTCAGGAGAACAGATGGAGAATGGCAGATATTTTAAAATGAAACAACAAGCAATTAAAAAAAAGACTTTAAAAAAATCTCTAACTTTTTTCCTGGTGCATGTTAATTTCAAAAGTGCTTGCAATGGTCAGAATACTGCTTATGAACAGCAGTGTTGGTATCATTAACATTTTACATGCAGAATACTAGGATAGCAAAATTAGTAGCACTGTGCAGTTAAAAGTCTAATGGAATTACATATCAACTCCCCATTTATTCATAATTAAATATTAATTCATATACTATCAGCAATTAATAGAAATTCTTCATAGTATAAATAGTCTTTTATAATTGATCAGGCATTTATGGCATAAAATGCTTAAGTGTTGGAGAAGTTTTTTAATCACAATTAGAACAAAATCCACTTTAGGGGCAGGAACAGGCTGTCCAGGTAATCAAGGCCCAAATCTTGCAAAATATAGGCACACTGCTATATATGCACATGTGAGTAATACCAATAAATTCTATGGACTATCTACATGCACAAAATTAAGCACTTCCACAAGCAGGATTAGGATCCAAAATGCTAACGCCTAATCTTAAACTCCGGTCACCAATTCCTAGCGCACTGAAGAAATCTAATGAAGACTATGGTCCAGAACCTAAGAGAGGTATATAAATGTAGCTGCGCCAAACTCAATGGATCTACAAGGATTTACACGGGCTGAGATATTGGCTTGGGGTACATTTTTATGTAATGAAACAGGGTTTCACATGTGCCTGATATTATTTTAAAACAAAACAAAAATAAAAACCAAAACCAGCTGGTAGGGAGAAAAGGGCCCTTTCATGGCTTACCCTAGTTGTATAGGCTGCTTCAGGATCATCTTCCAGAACACGGGACATGCCAAAGTCAGACACCTTGCAGACCAAGTTGCTATTGACTAGTATATTTCGGGCAGCTAGATCCCGATGAACATAGCTCATGTCAGACAGATACTTCATTCCAGAGCCAATGCCACGAAGCATTCCCACCAACTGGATTACTGTAAATCTGCCATCATTTTTCTGCAGATGGGGAAGGGTTAAAAAAAAAAATCACATAGCATTAAGCTAAAAGCTACATTATTGCCACAGCTGAAGCTGGCAAAGAGCACACCTCTAGATCTTCATCTTGTTTGAAATGAAATGCAATGTTATTTCCTCACCCTCCTGACTAGTGTCTATAATTCACCAGTAAAGTACAAACCTAGAGGTTTTGTCACTGCCTCCTGTGATGTATGGAATATATCCAGTTTTAATGAATCTACAGCATTGCGAGGCTTTCAAAAATGGAATAAATCAAAACTGCTCCCTATTAAACATGGATTATTTAAGAGCCTACATTTCAAATGTTACATCTACTCTGTATCCCTCCACCAGCTACTGGGAGCAGTAGACAAAGATATCAAAAAGCATTTCCCAAGCACAAATATTTGTAGGTTTATATTCTTCTGTATCTCTCCACCAATTAGAACTCAAACAAGGAATCATGTACAACCTCTTTAGGTTTATTGTAAAACAATCACTTACCCTGAGGAAGGCATCCAAGGAACCATTCTCCATGTACTCAGTTATGATCATTACCGGTTTACCTAGAGTTTGCAGAAAGAAAAACACAATTCCTTGATGAACACCAATGCTAATGAGATAAAAATGGGCTGCACATGATTTTACTGCCAAGACACCTGTCTTGCACAATCTAATTTAATTTTAAAAGCACCACGCTTATGCCTCAGCTGTAGGGAGCTTGAAAAGAAATATTATGGGACGAGAACATTTAAGGGCTCCATCTGGAAGGTTAACGCTTTAGGGGACTTGTCGACAAGGTCTTTAACTAAAGTGGCGCAGGGTCTCCAGGGAACCTATGAATGGATAATTGCCTGGTAAAGAAGAAAAAGAGGATGGGGTGAGGTGACCAAATAGAACTTTTCAAACTTGAAAAATGGTTAGGATAAATCAAATTCTTTGCTAGAACATGCATTTTCATTAGAAGCAGACTCAGTGAGCACTTGGATCCTTTCCCTTCTTTAAAAAAAAAGAAAGCTTCAGGGGAGTGGAAAGCTGTTAGCAACTACAAGGTATTTAGAAGCAGCTTGAGATTCTGAGCATGCAAAATATCCCCTCCCCCCCCCCGACTTTCTCAGTACAGAATCTGTATTTTGTATATCTTGCTATTTCTAAATGGGCCTTCTCCATTTTCCTCATAAAATAAACGATTCAGTGAGTTGTGTCAAATATGGGGTCAGACGCAGTAGCAGCTCTCATCTTTACATAGTGCAATAGGGGAAATGAACTTTAAGAGTTGTAAAAAGAAATAATGTGTTCCTGACATAAGCTGATGACTTTAAAAAAAAAGGCCTCTCTCACAATGAAAACAATAGTAATGATGAACAAATGTGCACATATGATGCTGGTCATTCAAAACTATCTGGCTCTGATCCTGCATGTGAGAAACCCCAGTGCTTTCAATGTACTAAGCCTGCTTCATGTTCAGAATCTGTGTTTGAAGGATTGAGGCCAATCTAATTACTCCTGATGTGCAATGATAGGCATAAAGGGATTAAGTGATTGCCAACTGTTAAACAGCAAGCGCCCTGTCCAGTGAGACACTGTGTGAATTCTACGAGGAGCTCAGCTCCCTCTGAAGTCAGAGACTTGGGAGTGCTCAGCTCCTTGCAGGATCAGACTCCATGTAAGTGGCAGTCAGGAACGGGAAGCCAGGACTCATTTCTCCTAGTTCTCAGCTCTAACCATTGGACAACATTGCTTCTTCTTTCAAAAAAAAGGGGAAGGGCATTCCTGCCCCTGATAACATTTGTATACTGACAAAAACGGCTTCAAACAAGGGAATTTTACAGGCATGAGAGAGAGGGTTCAACCAATCTGCGACCTAAATAGCAGACATCTTCGATATAAAGATAGAGCTGAGCTGGCAAAAACACTCAACTTTTCCTTGCTCCAGTCACCAGCGGTATCTGCTCAGAACAATCGACTATTAAAACTGGCCATCTGTGAAATATTTTAGCACTGAAAAGCTCCCATAATTATTTCTACATCAGTGCATTTTTCACTCACCAGAATGCCTCTCCTTGTAATTCTGCCAGAGGTGTGAAAAATCCACACCCCCTGAGCACTGTAGCTATGCCAACCTAGCTCCCTCCTGGACATGTAAATGCTGCTAGGTGATGCAAGAATGCTTCCATCAATCTGGCTAATGTTCCCCGGGAACGTGGTGTTCCTACAGCACTGAGAAACCCCTTTCCATTGATGTGTCTGCACCATGGGGTTAACACTAGCATAACTTCAGTACCATAATTATGCCACTAAAATACCTGTTTGTGTAGACACAGCCTGCTATTCCTGATTTGCCTACCATTTCAGCCAATGCCAAAAACCCTCGGCATCATGATCACACGCCACATTTGCTCATGCAAACCAGCATGTGTGTGAAATAGTCAGGCAGCTGGATACCTACTGATCTGATTTGCATGAACAAAAGGTAAGCCTTGAGCAAAACAATTAGATGTGTGTGATCAAAAAAGCCTTGGCTGAATATTTGATTCTTCCAGGAAAAGGCTGGGATTACTCCCCCTCCTTCTCCAAGCAGGAAAATTCACCTGCCTGAGAATTCATCAATAAGAATGGAAACTGCTCTAATCCCATCTGCATATTTCCCCATTT
The DNA here is from genome assembly GCF_049634645.1 of Pelodiscus sinensis. Taxonomy (NCBI): domain Eukaryota; kingdom Metazoa; phylum Chordata; order Testudines; family Trionychidae; genus Pelodiscus; species Pelodiscus sinensis. The sequence continues at coordinate 15,182,469 of NC_134720.1, forward strand.
CATTTACCCTTTGCAACTGTGACCTGGTCGTTCGACAGAACAAATACATCTAAATGAGTTTTAATTAACCTCCCTCAATCAAAATGCACTTTATCAACTTAAAAGAAAGGGAGACTCTCCTTCAGTGCATTAACACATAATTCCATTACTCAGCCGCTGCTTGAGAGCGGGGAAGAGGGAGGGGGTGAGCGAGGCTGGGGAGGGAGCAAGTTACCATCATCTAGTCAATTATGAAAGTACTTGACTAGCGGCCAATAATGCATTCATACTTCCCTGCTTCCTCTCTCCCAGCCGCCCCCCACTGCTCCCCTGCCACAATTCATCTTCCATTTTAGTTTTCAGTTTGTTAAATGCATTAATTTATCAACATGTTCAAAAAACCTACATGAGCAATTGAGATGAATGTCTTCTTAGGTAGCTCCCGTTACCAAAAAGCAACAGCTTTGAGGTGCCGGAGCTGGTTTGTAACAGAAACACTGCTTCCTGGGAGCCAGATGACAGGATGCATCCAGGTCAGCCTACCACCTCCTTCACGAAAATGTTAAATCATTTTAATTCGGTGAGAAATGCATTATGCAAATCGCACCAGTCATTTATAACTGTTACAGCTGTACTAGCTAAGGGGTTTTACAGCCTCAGTGGGATTCCAACACAAAGATCCCCCTATTGCTCCTCTCTTTTCTAGAAGTGCTATGAAAACCACTGTCTGTAGCAAACACATCACCACATACTCAGACACCCCGCCGCCTTTTTTTTTAAAAAAAAAGGCCACAGAACTGCAAAGTTATTTAATTATAATATTATCTTTGAATTGAAGTACTCAGGGAGGTACTGGTAAGCCATAAGCAATAGCAGTCTCAAGACTTCTTTTTCTTTGTGGAACTTGCATTTAAAAGAATGCAATGACATTCTATACTAATTACATTTCCAATCACTGCTAAAAACATGCACATTCTAAGGGGGGATTCAAGGATATAAAGGAGAGAGTTTCAAAGGCACAAATGGGAGAATTAGGAATCCAACTCCCATTTGGCATTCGAGAGGGACTAAGCATCTGAGATCTCCCCTAAATGAAATTATTGTCACTGATTTTTTCCACACTTTAGCTCACTTCTAATGTTAGTTCTTTAAAAGAGATGAACTCTACCACCTTGACTTTACTCAGCCACTTTATGTCAATAATCAGAGATCATCTGAATTAAACACCATGCATTCTCATTGCTGTGTGAAGGGTTGGATGCAGAAACCCCATCCACTCACAACAACTGATGCAGAGGGTTTGTTCTGCTCCCTACACTGCCCTGAAAATGAACCCCCTAAATCTAAAGAACCCTCTACTTTTAGCATTCTGCAACATGTTCTGCAACTGTGCTATGCATTGTATTTGGAGCACAGCCATGTTAAACAGTACCCTCCTCCACTATACAGTCTAAGTGGTACTTTATGAAGTCAGACCCACAGGAGTCTTGCAGGTGTATTTCAGTTCTGGCTTGGAAACAGCATCTGTTGAGCTCCATCAGATTCTTAGTGAGACAGAATTCATGGACTAAGCTAACAGGCTTTAAAGAAAATGATCGACCAGGTGTTACTGTAAATGGAAGCAAAGCTATCACAGTCATAAAACAGAGACAGCATGTAAGCAAGCCTCATACTAAAATAAAGACTACTTTATTTCAAAGACCTGCTCCTCTCAGCTATGCCTTGTACTTCAAAGCACACAGACAATATAGTTTTGTTTTGATATTTCTAAATATTTAAAATCCTTTGCTTACCATCTGCCTTTGCCTATCTTGTAACAAGCAACTCAGTCTAGCAAAGGGTTGAAAGAGTCCCTTCCTAGCATGCCAAAAAAACTGCAATATTAATTCCCCCTACAAAATTGTGCACAAGCTGCCTGCAGATAGAATATCAGTTGAAACTATAAACCCATTTATAGCTGACAACAAGATTAATGACTTGTCCTGCACTGATTTCCTCCTACTAGCTATCAGTGGGTCTACTCCCATCTGTCACTTAACAGGGCAAAAAAATATACAGATTTAATTTCCTGATGGCTTCCAAATTGGCTTTGTCACAGAAATAACCTACTTACATTTGGTAACTACGCCTTCCAAATGTATAATGTTGGGGTGGTCAAATTGTCCCATGATGCTGGCTTCACTTAAAAAGTCCCTCCTCTGTTTGTCAGTGTATCCTGCTTTTAGAGTCTTGATAGCAACACAGATCTCTCTCTTCCCTGGTACTTTGAGACGCCCACTGCACACTTCACCAAATTCACCTTAAGGAAAAAGACCAAATGAACAATTAGCCATAAATATGTAACACATGACCCTCTGTAGCCAAAAAGTAATTGTTAATGATTTTCTGAAAAGTCCTGTTTTAGGAAGTTGTTATACTAACAATAGTTAGATCTCAAGGTACCTAAACATCAGCGAAAGATATGTATTACGAAAACAGGTTTCCAACATGAACACAGATGTCCCAAGACTTACCCACACCTATGACTTTTTCAATCTTTATACAGGAGGCATCGATTTCTTTGGCAAATTCCCGCACAGCTTGGTTTGGATCCTCATACGTGAAAGGATCCACATATGTTCTCACACCTGCAAGACAAAAATGCTTTATTTGATGTATCTGATCTACATGCTGCTGAGCAGAGAACATACAAAGAGCAAATCCGTAAAGGTATGCAACAGCAATGAAAGTGTCCAGTAAAGATTCACCAGGCCTGGAGAACGGAAGCAGTGCAAGTCTCTTCCCCATCCCAGAGCTGAGAGCCACATGGAGTTTGCAGCGTGCAGTTTTAAGTGATTTGGGGCTGCAGCAGGCAGGGAGCCCAGCCTGCCTTGGGGGTGCTGCTGGCTTAGGCAAGTGCCTCCCAGCCAGAGCCTGCTTCTGGCATTCCAGCCACTCCTGCACCCCAACTCCCTCCCCTGGTCGCCATCCAAATCTTCTGCACCTCCCTGCCCCAGGTTACAACTCTGTCCCAGATTCCTTACCCCCTCCAACATTCCTCTCCCAGGCCAGAATCCTCTCCTGCACACAAACACCCTCCCAAACTCTGCACCCCATTCCCCTGCCCCTAGACTCCACCCACACCCTCTGTAGTCTACACCTCCTTTTCCCCTTCTCCCAGGTCACAGCTCCCTTCCAGACTTTGCACTCCCTCTTAGTACTCCTCTCCTAGGCCAGAATCCTCTCCTACATCCATACCCCCCCCTCCCTGCTCCTAGACTCCTATCCCCTGACCCGTCACAACCCCCTACTTTGCCCAAACTTCCTCTCAGACTTCACACTGGCTTCTGCACCCCAGTCCCTGACTCCATGCACCCTTCTGCGCCCAACCTCCATCCTAAACCCTGCACCCCCTCCACAGAAAAGTGCGGCCCTTCACCACATTCCAAAATTTTGGGGTGGCCTCCCACCAAAAATTATTGCCCACCCCTGATGTAGACAATATGGGTATGTCTAGACTACATCCTTCTGTCGCCAGAGGGATGTAAATTAGACATATCGAAATTGCTAGGGGATTTAAATATCGGGGATTTAAATTGCGGGGATTTAAATATCCTGCACTTCATTTGACTAGAAATGGCTGCTGCTTTTTACCGCACTTTGCCAGCAAAAAACGGCAGTCTAGATGGAAAGCCTTTTCCGACTGATCCTGTAATCCTCGTTGCAGGAGGCATAAGGGATCAGTCAGAAAAGGCTTTCCTTGTACATTGATCCCTGTCTAGACTGCCGTTTTTTGCCAGCAAAGTGCCGTGGCGGCAAAAAGCGGTAGCCATTTTTATTCTAAGGAAGCGCGGGATATTTAAATCCCCGCTTCATTAGCAATTTCGGCATGTCTAATTTACATCCCTCTGGCGACAGAGGGATGTAGTCTAGACATACACTATATTGTTTACATTAGCTGGAGGCATGATATTAACCTAAAGTCTTGCTGCCCTGGCTCCCTGCTCCCACCCATCTTGTGCCTACTCAACTCCCTACTCTGAGAGCCAAAAAGCCTTGAGTGGCTATCCCCCTTGCTCCTGGTGGAATATGGGGAGCCAAGAATACAGTATCTGGGCTCCTATGTGGAGCTGAGAGCCCTGACTCCCAACCTCATGCTGCCCCTCTTCAGCGGTGGCAGGACCACCATGGATTGAAGGTCAGGAGTGTGGACATCAGCCACCACAGTAATTACTGTGGTGGCTGTAATTCAATCTAGCATAGGTCAACTGAAGTCTGTTGTGTAGACACGCCTGCAGAGAATAAGCTACACATTCCTGCCACTTTTGGGCCATGGAAGTTCTGAGCTCAGACCCTATGCCTAAGCCTTCAATAAAGCTGGAAACAACAGCATGTTCAGTCACTGACATTATACCTATGGTACAGTGCCGTCCAAGTGCAGATTTTTTTTCCAATCCATGTGTGGAATAAGTTTTTATGTGCACCGTGGCACAAGTGAATGTGGATCAGCAGTAGAAACAAAAAAGCCTTGCTGTGCTGCTCTGTTAATCAACAGGGTGACATCTGAATGTTTCCTGAGTGGCCACACAAGCACACCGCTTACAGAGAACACTGCTCACATTTCCTCTTAAGAACCTCTATTGGGCCCATCCTGAAGCATCCTTGACACATAATGGGAAGAAAAGCATGTCCATTATCTTCAGCCAAAAGCAGAGGTCACTCAAACTTTTGAATGGGATGGAATAATGGGGGGGAGGGGAGGAAACAGGATGACAGCATAAAAATCTCCCCCAAAATCTTTTTTTGAAGAAAGCTTGCCATTCAAAGTTTCCCTACTACTCGGATGCTTTGTTTTGGCAGAAGAGGTTTGCAAACAGTGAAATATTCATCTCAGGAGGAATGTCATTCTTTATTTTCTGAGCATAAGAACACAGACATGCTTTGTGAACCAGATCAAAAAACCCAAGCACCACTGCCTTTTACCTTGATTCAAATGTTTCTCCTCATCTGCCTCTTGTTTAGCCTTACTGTATTTACTGCGTCTGTAGGAATGAAAAAGAGCATTACAATTCAAAATAAATCTCTTACTTAGAGATGAACTCAGAATCTTCTTGACCTGCCATGACTTGAATTGCTTTACATGCCAGGACCTATGTTTCAGGTTTGTCCTACTACAGTTGATGACCTAATTTACAACCAACAGCAATGCGTGAAGCTGCATTCCTTACACAGCTCTAGGTGTTAAGACTATCAACAAATGTACCTAGGAAACACAAAAATTCAAATTTACATCTTTGCATTACAAAAAAGAAGGAGGTTTATTTTGCAGGTACATTTATTTACAACACCAGACCTTTGTAATTCTGAGGCCAAATTTTGAAAGGGGACTCAATTAGGCCCTCCAGTTTTTTTAGCATAATTAAATGTGGGTGCAAATGCTAATGTTAGACATCTACACGATTGATTTTCAAGCACAATCAGACAGAAATCTAGATTCTAGCTTTTGTTGCCAGTTCTAATTACATAAAATTAGAGGTGGATTTTAAAAAGCAAGCCCTTCTATCTAGTGTACACATCTGCGAATAGTGATAGATGGTACAACATATCCAGTTTACACATTATTATCACAGAATCACAGAATACTAGGACTGGAAGGGACCTCGAGAGGTCATCGAATCCAATCCCCTGCACTCATGGCAGGACCAAATACTGTCTAGACCATCCCTGATAGACATTTATCTAACCTACTCTTAAATATCTCCAGAGATGGAGATTCCACAACCTCCCTGGGCAACTTATTCCAGTGTTTGACTACCCTGACAGTTAGGAACTTTTTCCTAATGTCCAACCTAAACCTCCTTTGCTGCAGTTTAAGCCCATTGCTTCTTGTTCTATCCTCAGAGGCCAAGTTTTCTCCCTCTTCCTTATGACACCTTTTTAGATACCTGAAAACTGCTATCATGTCCCCCCTCAATCTTCTCTTTTCTAAACTAAACAAACATAAGAACACAGACATGCTTTGTGAACCAGATCAAAAAACCCAAGCACCACTGCCTTTTACCTTGATTCCAATGTGTATACGTCTGCACACATACACACAGAACCATTTATACTATTCATGTCATTCATTTTAAAATAACATTTCAGTTTAGGTTTAAGCATCGACATTAGTGTGGATCTGAGAGAAATTAACATCAGAAAGCTCCGTAATCAGAAAGATTTTTATACTGAAAGCTGCCAAGTTTGGATCTGAAGTTTTCCGATATTTGGTAGTATTTGATATTAAAGGTTTGGTTTGGCCGATTATAAAGATGGGGGACAGATGAAAAACATAGACCCAGACAGAGGAACACAAAGCTTGAGGTTGTTGCTAACCAACTTCTTCATTTGCTTCCTCCGGCACACACCTCCTAATCTCTGATCTCATGACACTGACCCCTTTTGCAAAGCACTCTGAGATCTACTCATGAAAACTGCTACCCGTCGGAGCTAGGTATTGTTACATGGGATTGCATGGGATCAAGTGTTGCTCCTATTGAAATCAGTTACAAAACTTTTAACAGTCATGATTGGGATTGGCTGGGTAAAGAGACTGGGAGCCAGGGGGACCAAATTCAGGTAAGAAGCATGAGTGGGGAGACTGGTACTGGCTGAGTAAGGAGATAAGGGCAAGAAGCCAGGATGGGGAGCAAAGGCGGGGAGAGTGAGGAAATGAGTGAAACAGACCAGATGAGGCGCTTGGGGAGAGAAGACTGGAATGGCTGGGCTACTAGAACAAAGAACTGAGGGGCTGGAAGGAGCCTGGAGGAGAAACTAGGACAATATGGGCAAGGAGATGAGTATTGGAATGAGAAGCATTAGGATGGGGAGCAGGACTAGATAGGAGAGGAGAACGGGCCGGGGTTTAGGAGACAAGGGTGGCCAAAAGACAAGATGGGGAAGATTAAAGGAGATTGAGTGGAAGGATCAAGTTTGGTGAGAACAGAAAGAAGGTTTCTGTGGCTATCGCAGCACTCTCCTCTCCAGAGCCTGGGACTGGAACTCACAACACCTCTGCTGTCAACAAATACCTGTGACATGCACTGACAAAACGAATCTCATCTCCAATTAGTGTCTCTCCCTATAGAAGATGGAAACCGACTTCTGCTGGTTCTCTGGCAGCTACAGTGGAATTTCCTAACTTTTGTTTGATTGCCTTTGCAATCATAATATTCTTTTAAACATAGTTGTGTGCAGTATGCTAAATAATCTGCTAATACTATTCAGCCGAAAAAACGCCACTCCACATTCCCCTTGATCCAGGACTCTCAGCTCCCTACAATGTCCTGGGAACTGTATTCACACAGCACATGCCACAAATGCCTGTGAACTTTTTTTGCTAAGTAAATTAAAAACAAATAAAATTTCACATGTAAGAAAAACATTTTAAAAATCCCCTCTAAATCCAAATGCTGGGTGGATTGCCTGGGGACTGAGAGTTACAGTATGAAGTGAGTCAAGTCATAACCTCTCCCACCTCTAGAAATCAAGGGACCAAATTCTGGATTGCATAGGGTGAAAATCAGCACGAAATGTGACCCCATGTCTCTAAGTCTATAATAGAAACGGATTCTTAACAGAGACAGGAACACGTCAGCACTGCTATTGCTGTGCGTGCACAAATTGCTTACAGTTAAACAAACGATCACCAGGAAGCCCAAGTTGGGAAAAAAGTTATTCTGAATTTCATTTATGACCCCTCCAACCTAATTCAATTCATACTGAAATGCAGAAGTGAGAAATGCAATGCAAATGTGTATTACATGAAAGTAAAACTGAGAATCTAAAATATCTTTTTTATCTTGCTTAAAACATTCCCTCTAAACCCTAAACAAAAACTAGCCCACAGCACTCCAGGACCTATAACAGGTAGAAGGAAACACTGGAATTACTGTTCAAACAATATAATTATAGCTTATTAGCTTTTAATAATACCTTCCAAACCAACTACCTGCTTCCACTTCTACCTTTGTCACCTGTTGACCTTTTTCTCCTTGGCTTGGGGCGGGGACATTGCTGTCTACAATTGTCCCTGGAGGAAAAAACCCCCCTGAAAGCTCATTATTCAGTCATTGAGCCATAGGGAGGAGATCTGGACATGAACTGACATCTACAGAGAGCTCACCTGAATGACAGAAGGAAACCTTTGTCCCAGGTTTGAATTCCATAATTATAGGGATTTCAGGGGTGGTAATTAAATAGGGGCAGTGTTCAGGAAGAGAATACAGAAGCTTTCACAAACTGTAGGGATCAGAGATGCAGGCAAGTCTACAGGTGGGACTTTTTCCCTATGCCAAACAACAAAGCGGGGGATTAGCACGTATTGTGGTGAAGCAGCAGGCACTCTGGGCTCTCTCTCAGCCACTGCAGGGCTGCTGGCACCTTTACCATTTACAAACAAAAGGGAGAGCTGAGAGTTAGAACTGCTCTGATTAAAATACTGCCAGCCATGGGAGCACAAGGCTATGACTGAGGTAGCCTGGTGTTCCAATGTTCTGTAGCAAAAGGTGGGCAACTCATTCAGCTAAATGCCCGCCATCTGCTCCAATGGGGCGGTGGGGGGGAGGGAATGATGGAACTAACAGAGAGGGAGGATACTTGTTGAGGGACACCAGGCATGTCCTGCCCTGGGAGTCTCTGGCGCCCACTGACCAAATGGGAGGATAGCATTCCCCAGCTCTCTGGATGTAACCATGTGGAGCATCTTTCAGCTCCACTCCAGCAGTTCCACCCTATGTACCCTGAACTAGGAATGTGAACCTGGCCTGACAGATGCTGTTGATCTAGCTAATTGCCCATTTGAGAGATCAGGAATCAAATTTCTCTCGCATAGCCTAGGCCAAGTGGCAGAGGTCAAGCTACAGTGTGTTAAGTAGGAAAGCGCTCAGTACTTAAAACAGGTATTTTGGCGGGGTTGTTAACTCCGCACGCCTTGCAACCACTTTCCAGTGCAGATAAAAGGATTAAATTAACAATTCCCACAGTAAAAGACCTGGATTTTGGGGATAAGATTTGGGCTTAAGTGACAGGCTGAGACCTTGTGGCCTTTATGTCCCCACCCTTCTGCAGCCTCTCCATCCCTTGGGAGTGTGAGAAGTATGCTACAACTCAGAGGCTATGTCTACACTGGTGGATTCTTGCACCAGAAATATGCAAATGAGGCTAAGCGTGGAATATCGCTGAGCCTCATTTGCATACCTAACGAGCCACCATTTTTTGCAGAAGAGACTCTTGCGCCAGAAGGAGCATCTACACTGCCCCTTCTTGTGCAAGAAAAACCCTCTTGTGCAATGCCGTTCTTCCTGAAAATAATCAGCTTAATGCCATGGTCACCAACAGGTTGATCGCGAGCTACTGGTCGATCTCGAGGCCTCGACCAGTTGCTCGGGAGGCGTCCTGTCCACCCCGCCCCCATTTCCCTCCCACCCCCCAGAAGCCCTACTACTTACCTCAAGAGAAAACGGAGGTAGTGTCGGCTTCAGAAGTCCCGCAGCTTAGCGCCACTTCCAGCAATTCCAGAAGTGCGCTAGCTGCTCTGCCAGCCGGGTGTACTGCGGGAGGGAGCATCGGCTCCCTTCACCACACAGGAGGGGTGAGTCAGCCCCGCGGGAAGCGCACAGGGGGTTTCCCGGCGCGTGGGGGGGAGTTGGCCCCGGGGCAGGCATACACTGGTTTCCCTGAGGGGGTGGAGAATGCTGGGAGGAGGAAGATGCAGGGGACTCTCTGCCTCCACTGGCACCCCACTCCCCAGCCACCACTCCCCAGCTACAGAACGCTGTCCTCACTCCCCTGTCCTCAACTACAGAATGCTGTCCCCATTCCTGTCCCCACTCCCCGAACTCTGTCCCCACTCCCCTGTCACCAACTACAGAATCCTGTCCCCACTGCCTGAACTCTGTCCCCACTCCCCTGTCCCCAGCTACAGAACTCTGTCCCCACTCTCCTGTCCCCAGCTATAGAACTCTGTCCCTATTCCCATCCCCACTCCCCGAATTCTGCCCCCATTCCCGTCCCCACTCCCCGAACTCTGTCCCCACTGGCACTCTGTCCCCAGCTGCAGAAACCTGTCCCCACTGGCACTCTGTCCCCTGCTGCAGAACCCTGTTCTCTGCCCTCCCAGCACCCTCTCCCCTACCCCCAGCCGCAGAATTCTGTCCCCACAAAATGTATAATTATAAATGCTTCATTTTAGATTTAAATAGCATGAATAAAAAACAGACCATTTATTTCATAACTATAAACACGTGATTTTAATTGTATTGCATAATTTAAAAATATACTTTATCAGAGTGTGTAAGTAAGGGCTGGGGATAGCAAGTGATGGACAGGAGGAGAATAGAGAGGGCGAGGCTTCAAGGAAGGGGCAGGGCGGTAGATCTTTGCCTGTTCTGAGATTTAAAAAGTGATCTTGGGTGTAAAAAGGTTGGAGACCACTGGCTTAGTGGCATTGCACAAGAGGGTTTTTCTTGCGCAAGAAGGGGCAGTGTGTCTACTGCCTTCTGGCTCAAGAGCCTCTTCTGCAAAAAATGGCAGCTGATTAGGTATACAAATGAAGCTCAGTGATATTCCACGCTTAGTCCCATTTGCATATTTCTGTAGACATGGCCAGAGAGAGCAGAGTCCTGGAGGACAGGCTGAGGAGAACCTACCCCAAGTTACAGGTTAAATCAGTGATGGACAGCCTATGGCTCACCGGGATGCTAGGTGTGGCCCATGTGATGCTTTGTTTACCATTGTCCACATGCAGGGTTGCCAGATTCTGCTGGTTTCCATCTGCATAGTATTTTTCAAACTGGTATTACGAAAGTGACATGCCCGTGAAGTGAGGTGTGTGCTGACTGCACACAATATTGATGGTAAGAGCTATGCACTCCCTCTGGATCCGATCAAAATGATGCTACAATACACAAGTGCATGAAGCAAAACTGCCCTATCCTGGGAAACTACCTTGGTTACGACAATCTTGAAGCCCACTGAGATGGAGGTAGGGTTGCCAGGTGTCCAGTTTTTACCCAGACGGTCCGTTATTTGCATCCCTCATCTGGTAAAAAATTAGAAAATACCAGACATGTGAAATGTCCGGTATTTCCTGTTTCCCTCGAATGGAAGCCTGGTGGGGACAATTTTCCCCTGCCACATCTGGCACGTGAGGAGCCATTTAAAGGCACAGCGCTTTTTTTTTTCCTTTAACAACTTTGGTCTCCCCCTTTCTACTAGCCAAGAGAGTGCTTTACAGGACACATTTGCTTTTCAAAAACATTTCTTTCTCCACCCTTCTGAAAATAAAGCCTCATCCTCTTGCTCCAAATGTTCCCCAAAAGCTGTATTTGAAAATAATAGTCTGAATTTAGCGGCATGCTTGTAGAAAGCTTTGTAGAAATACTCAAGCGGCCATCTGTCCTTTGCTGTATGAATTTACGTGACTTAATCTATGCCATTTAAACTAACCCTTAAGTGGATTAATTCTAATGTTAACAAACTCTCCCAGGGACAGAAGAGAACAACATATTCTCGGGCTGGCCGGAAGCAGGAGGCAGCAGGGTCCTTAGGAAAATTTCTGCAGTTAATCTGAATTTTGTTTTTTTGAGTAATGACTTACTTGATTTAATGAGGGGCAATATTCATCCCAGTTTCAAAGATGGGCACCCTAAATGGAGCTATGTATCCCACATTTGCATTTCTGTACCTGCACAGAATGGAAGTTTATATACCTAAGTGCAGATGTGATAGTGCAACTGTGAGATTTAGGCCAGCTGTACACTAGCAAAAGTCGGATGGTATAGCTCTATTGGCAATATCTCCTGGTGCAGGTGGTTTGGCAAGCAAAATAAGCTATCCTGGCAAAAGTCCCTTTGTGTTGGTGTGATGATGCCTACTCTCGAGCATCCAAAAATTCACAAAAATGCACCTTTTCTTTCAATATAGCCATACTGGCAAAAGTTTCTAGTGCAGGCATGGCCTCCGGTGCCCCATTAAGGCACCTGCTTTTGAAAACGGGGCAGTTTATCTCAGCTACTGGAGGTGAATGTGCACAGCAGCAAGTGCTGTGATAAACACCCAACAATGCAGAAATATTCACAACACCCGAGAAAGGGACATCATGTTTTGCACTGCTTCAGCATCTCACTTACTTTATGTCTTTTCTCTTGCACAGCCTCCTGAGGCAGAGCTTTGGGGCACCTTCGAACCCACTGCTACTTGACTAACTTATCCGCATGCCCACCAGCACTTAAGCCAGCCTTTCATCCTGGCTACCCGCCTGCTCTTTATCTGTGTTTTGCCCAATTTAAACACTTCTAGGCAGAGATAACTAAACAGACAGCCTGAGTGGAGAGCAGGAGTGGCTGAGCGCGCATCAGTGAGTCTGTCAGCTACCTGGCTCCAGGCAGCCTTTTCTTTGACAGCTTTATGGCCGATACTAAAGAGAATCAATATGAGGGCAAGGGGTTGACATTTCATTTTCTAAAAGTGATCCATTGAGGGCCAATCACCAAGCCGTGTTTATCAGCCTTGGGAAGTGGCATTTTTTTTCCACAGGAGGAGGTGGGAAAGGAATCATCTCAGAACAACTCGACAGGCTCAATTCTCTAAGGTGGCGACTCATAATTAGAAATCCAATGTATCCCGCTATCAATCTGGCCTTAAATAATAAAGTGATCAATAAAAGCAGAGAGGAGATTAAGTCATCAAGCCCTGCTGATGCTATTTTCTGTTGCAATGGCTTTTAATAAACCTGTCTCTCTGCATTACATTTTCATATGTTCTTTTCCCTCTTTCTTCCTGCCAGCAAGGATGCTTTGAGCTGAACACCCACAGAAAGCCATTACAATGCATGACTACTTACCAGATATTACAATCACACTGATTTAACTGTTCCTTTTAAGATGATTTGAAATGGAAGAGTAGATCAGAAGGAAGTTGTGCTCATTTATAGCTAATGCGATCAGACCCTACTATAGAGAGTGGAACAACTTGTATTCCTTCCCCTCACATATGTTGTAGGGATTTTTCTGAGGGGTAAAGCTTGTTTGGGGGGGCAGCAGCGGGTGCCTGATGGGAGATTATGGTTCTGCCCCAACAATGTAAGCCACAGATACAGCCTGATATGCTACTATGTACTGAGTGTTGAATGCCTCTGGCTTCTCTTTAGTGCCTTTCTTCCCCACAACGAAAGAACAGAATCGATGGCTGATGCAGACACTTACAGACAACCAGGACAGGGTATTAAAAACAAAATCACCCAAACAAGATAGTTTGAGCATCCTCATGTAGTTTACTTCACTGCAGTACTGCATTTCCTCCTCTGCAAATAACAAGCCAACCCAAGGAGATCCCCTGTACTCAGACTCATTAAACTCAACATCAAATTACAATATCCACAGCTCTCCAGTTGGCTTGCTTCTCAACCCCAGTTATTGAAATCAGCTTTGCAAATAGTGCTGGAACTACTACCATTACATTACATACTGCTGTGGTACTAATGCTGAGAAGATCAAAGCTACATGGGAGAGGACTTGTAATGCAAATGCACTGTTTATGATGCTAATCAAAGAATTCATCTTTGTTTGGACCAGACAAAAAGCTCCCTTATGAAAGGGAGAGGGGGAGAGAGAGGCTTAAGTTCTTACCTCCTGCTGATGACAAAAGCAGCAATGAGAATGACCACAAGAACAACACTGCCAGCCACTGAGACCAGAAGCACTGTGGGATTGGTACCGTCACCAATGATGGGGGAAGGAACTAGAGACAGAGAAGACATCAGTTAGTGACACACACCTAAGCAGTCATCTACAGTGCAAAATGTGCATGGGCAACACTTAGTGCTGCGTTCTGGTTTGCAGAGGCAGTTTAGAGTATTACCCAAAGCTAGTCACAGGCCTTCATTATGTATTCACTCAACATCATTTTCCAGGAGGGCCCTAATTAGTTAAAGACATTATGTTTGATAATGGTTTGGGGAACTTCAACTCGCTGAGAACAAGGACTTCCTCTCCTGTGCCCCCTCCATTCTGAGTCAGAGGGTATAATGCCTATTTTATTGCCCATTGAATTGCTTCCCAGTTTACTTTATTTTTTTAATGGACCAGATGCTCATTCCTCACTGACACAAACAGAACAAGTTGTTTTAAAATGTCTTCCCTCTGCCTGGCGGATTGACTATTTAAGTTTTCTCATGCCATGCCCGAGGAAAGTTAACACTGAATGACGTGACCTGAAGTGATTTAAACAGATCTGCATAAAGGAAATTAAAGAGGTTCCGTCATATCCTCTTCCTGCCACTGTCTTAGGAAGCAAACACTCCATTCACATTTTTGTAAGCAATTACATTTTACCTTGGTTTGAACAAGTGAGAACCTACCCACAGACAACACAATCCACAAATGCCTCCTTTTGCAAAACTGTCTAAGAGGAAATACAAGAGCAAGGAGACATTCACAACATACCTCACCGAGTCATATAAAAACGAGAGTATATTAAAAAAAGGTAGAGTAATTGGAGTTTATTCTTCTTTATAGGAGATACACCAGAAATGTATGCATATAATTCATATTAGCATTAAAGGAAGTTTAGAATATAAACCTCCCATGAGTCAAAGACATAAACTTCAGAGCATTATAGTGTATACCACATCTAATATGCAGTACATCCAAATGGCTGTGCAATGTCACATTTTCTAAGGCTAAATCAACCAACATCCATGTGTAGAAATTACAACGCCCTACAGAAGTATGGTACAATATGGATGTCGCATCCAAGTAAATAAATGAAGTCAAAGTCCCAATGCTCTGTCAAATTCAATGTACTCTCCACTGAGTCTTCCAAGAGAAAGAAAGTCAGTCGGGGAAAAAAAAAAAGAAACAAAGAAAGAGGAGGAAAGAATGTATCTACTATCAGTCTTCTGTGAATGATGCAGATGTTACCTGTGTTGGTCGTGAACTCAAATGGCCCACTGAAGTCCCCATATCCCGCTGCTGTCCTGGCTCGCACATGAAACACATATGAAGTCAAAGGGTTCAAGCCTTTGATATCTGTGTTCCTGGAGGCTGTCTTCACAATGCGATAACTGCGCTCATTTTGGTCCTGGCAGCAAAAGAGCATAGAGGTGAAGTACCCAAAAATGTCTTCTTGCACCCCCAATTCACTGCCAAATCTGTTCTGAGGCTCTGACTATTAGCAACTGACTTTTCAAAAGATACCCATAAAAATTTTTGTTGTTGCCATTACTAGTACTAAATGGGATTTCAGGGCTGGCCCGAAAGGATGATAGGGATGATAGATCTAATATTCAGGTATCAGTGACTGCTTCAGAAATTGAATAGCAAAATTCTCTGGAAAGTAGCCAGGTCTTCAAACATGATCCTGCTGATGAACAAATAACATTTTATTCTTGCCCGCTTCCCTTTTCCCCCTCTCCCCGCTACCCCTTCTTCCAGCCAGGAGCTACATATCCAAGAAACCCTTGGGAAATGTCTGCCAGAAAGCCCATGTCTTAAAGTCTATTTCAGACTGGAAAATGTGTCAGAAAATATTGTAATCTAGTTTCAGTGAAAATTAGCTGCTCTCTTCTTTTCTGTCTTTATTAGGGAGGCAAATAAGTGATTACCTTTAAAAAAAAGAAAGGGAGCGAGAAAGAAAAGGTAATTGTTCATTTTCCTGGCAACCTTGAAAGCAAATAGCTCTTTTCATAGTTCTGTACTTGAGGAGAGACAAATTATTTTGTAGAAATAATGCCTTCCTATGACTTGGAGAGACTGAAGAATGCAATTTTTTCCGTATTTTCTATTAAAAACCATCAAACCCACACCATCACTCTAAGCAGAAGCCATCGACTTAAAACAGATCTTATTATTATTACTGTGTTACATATTTCATTATTGCTCTTCTATCTCTGACGTAAGGCTAATGTATCACTACTTCTCAGCTATATTGATTCTCATTATAAATATGCTCGCTGTAAAAATCTGGTTCTAAGGGAGGAAAAAAAGAAAAACCCAAATACACTGTTAGAGTAGAGTGCAGTATATTATTCTCATTATTCAGTGTAACTGCTCAAGTGTATGAAATCCCTAATTGGATATGATTATGAAACCAAACCTATTTGGTCCTGATAATGAGAGCTTATCTGGGAATGACTGTAATGGAAACAAACCTCATCTGATCATTTTGAGCAATACCTTCTCATAATATTTGACTTCATATTCCAAGATAACTCCATTCGGTCTGTCAGGTTCCAGCCAGGCCAATGCAACACTGTGCCTTGTTATTTCTTTAGCTTGGATCAAGGCAATTGGAGAGGGAGCTGACAAGAAAAAAGAAAAACTGTATATTAGCAATATTTTATTTTTAAATTAGGATCATGTATTTTTAATTGTAGCATTCCTACTGAATGGACTTTGTGAATCTATAGCACTGCTGTGAATTAAACATCTCTTGAAAAAAAGAATTGTGTTTGTGCATAAGGATGCTATTTTACTACCTAAAGCACAGTGAACTTTTAGTCTTACTGATTCTTTAACAAGCCCATTCTTGGATTCTGGTCCAGGCTAGTGTCCGAAGTAACAGCACAATGGTCCAAGTACTGTGATGTTAGACCATGCCTGCAGTTAAACCCCTGCAAGAGGCTAACATACTAGAAGGTGCTGGCTCATTTCTCACCTTTACGAAACATGGTGCATGAGGCCCAGGAATTGCTAGTTCTGGCTCCACAGCAATTCCACCTGGTCACTTTCTAATATTGCCTGGTGTAATCTCACTAGCAATTACCATTACAACGAGTGGGATATTGACCTTTGGATCTATCCTGGTCCTTTGAATTTGACAGGTCTTTTGCTTTAGTGAGAGCAGGACTGGGTGCACGGCATACAAATTCAGCTTCTCTCATGAACATTATCAAGTACACAGGCCAGCTTTTCTGCCACCCTAAATCATACTGCATAGTCTGTGAGCAGTCCAATTGAAGTCAATGGACATACTCCAGATGCTCAAATTCTGACTAACGAGATTTGGAGCAAGATGCTACCCACTATGAAGAAGTCATCAGAATCAGATGTATCATGAATATGACTCCCAAAGTAATTATCCCTATATATAACTGATAGTAGTTATAACTGGATTACAGTACCCTGCCCTACACTTCCAATTCCACCAAAGGGGCAGAAAGGAAAACATGACTTTGGAAAATGAGACATGTATCAAACACAATTCAGTTCAAATTTACATCCATGATCAATTATGAGGGCTGCAATTAAAGGACAATGGAATATATTTCAATGTATATTTCTGTCCAAGCAAGCCCCTGATAATGCTGAAGTTCTGGTTTTGACTTGTTGAAGGACAAAGCATTTTCCCTGGGACTATGACAGTAACAGATTCACAGCTCTGCTGGGGGAATGGTTTTGCTGAAGATTTATGAACCAGGCTGCCCAGTTCTTGTTGTGTTGCTGTGCGGTCACGTCTCTAGCCAGCTGTTATCAAGCCCTGCCGCCGCTGACAATAGCTGATACAAATGGTTGGGTCTCCAGGGATGAAGAGGGACATTCATGAAATTTTTAATCTTATCTTACAAAGCCATTCTGTATAACCACAGATTAGAGGGCTTCCTAAATTGAATGTACTTTTTCTTTTGTCCCCGAAGCCTTAAAAAAGTACTGATTTTTATTCATTTTTTAACTTTGGGATGCAGATCCATGAAAATAGTCAAAAGAGAAAGGAGGATGTGATGTGTATCTCTGAAAACTACCAAGAAAGAGGAAAGAGGAAAGAGTCATAATAAATTAAAGGAAAACTGTGAGTGTGAAAGCTTCAAACCTACTTGACTGTATCAGACAGCTCTGATGGGAATAAAAATAACCAGCAGGCACCACACACATGGTCACAAAAGGGAGTCTCCCTGTTGAAGTGAAGCCATCAGGGAGCCTCTGCCTGGTTTATTATTTGACAGTTTGGCATCTCTGTTAGAAATGCCTCCAGACTCCCTCTCTCGGTCTGTCTTTCTCCATGTCTCATGTGCACAGACAGATACTGGATGACAGAGGAGACTATAAACAAACCAACAGAGAGAATTCAGGTGTGTTCCATCAAGCTGTATTTGTGACATGACTGGGATTGGTAATGCAACTCTCCTGTGGCTCCTCAACCAAGGGCACACTCCCCTCACTCTCCTCTGCAGCAACATCACTGCTTAGAAAATAAAATGGAAATCTGGCTCATTTTACACACACACACACACACACACACACACAGAGCACATTAGTGTACATACACACACACACAGCACATTAGTAATAACCCAACCAGAGAGAAATCTGCTTAGTTAATCAGCACCACGCAGAGGGCAGATAGGCCATTCTCTCACAAGGAATCACTTATTCTGCTCTGACCCCAGCAGTCTCAGCTAGAAAGTTCACTTTATGGGTTCCCTCTGTCATCTTCCTTTTAATGACCTCCCTCTTCTGTTTCATCTCCCCAGATATTGGAACATAAAGAGCTCTTTCCATGCGATAGTGCACTACAGAAACAAGACAATGTGTTTTAGCTCTGCAGTAAAATGGCTGTTCGCATCACATGAATACATACTGACCTCCTCATTACTTGGAACACTCAGTCCCTATGGGTTAGCAAATGTTTTTCCACCTGTCCGCATTATGTCTCAGAAATTGTTCACTTGCTCTCATGCATTTCAACATACTGAAGAGAACAAGCTGGTGCTAAAACAGGCTGTCAATAGTGGGAGGGTGCAAAGGAGGCAGCTGCCTCAGACTCTGGCAATTTAAAAGGGCACAGGGCTCCAGGCCCTTTAAATCACCACCAGAGCCCTACGTAGCACAGTCCAGGAGGCACTGAGAGCTGGCTGGGGGAGGCTACACCTTAGTCTTGCCCATTCCACCCAAGGCCACACCCCTTTCCAGGGGCATAGAGCTAAACTCCTCCCTTACTGTGGATGGGCTAGATTCCTTAATACAGGCAGTCCCCGGGTTACGTACAAGATAGGGACTGTAGGTTTGTTCTTAAGTTGAATTTGTATGTAAGTCGGAACTGGTACATATTGTAGGGGAAACTCTAGCCAAACATTTCTCCAGAGCTCAGTTTTATTCTCCCACACCTCACTTCCCTCAGTCCTTTATTCTCAAGATGAGATGTCTGCTGAGAAAAGCCGCTCTGCGTCTCCCTGGTCTGCTGGGGGGGGAGGGGGGCGCTAGCTTCGCATATCCCTGGTCTGCTGGGGGGAAGCAGCTAGTGCAGGGTTGCCTCACCCCGTTTGTAAGTAGGTATCCGATGTAAGTCGGATCCATGTAACCCGGGGACAGCCTGTAGTTCTTTTCTTTTTCACCTTATGTTCTCCCTCTTGTTGATCATAATACAGTTTAATTCTACTTAACCCTTCATCCAGCCTCTATAGTGTTAATATGAAAGGAAATGATTCCAGTTCTATTAGTGCACAGAAAACCTAACAGCCTAGATTCAAGTGCTGGACACCTTGGTCTCCTTTATGAGAGAGGAGCTTTGCTTTTTCTGGAGTGCCTCTTTGGGGTGTATCATACTCCTCCACTCCCTGTGAGGAATGCCTTGAGCATGTGTAGTACCAGTGTTGCTTGCTGTGCCAGACTGCAGGGATTCCTTGTAAGGGTTCCATCCCTCTTTGTGTGATATAGAGCTGTGAATAAGTAAAGGGTTATGTCTTTGGGGAGGATCCAGTGGATCTATTGTTGTGTGGATCCACTGGTTCATCATTCTTGCTCCTGTGGAAGTGGTGGCTTCAAGAGACACAGGGACTATTACAGCCCACTGTTTGGGTAGGCCGCATGTTCCTTCCCTCCCCGAACTCCAATGACATCCAACTATTTACTTAGGCTTTGTGCATGGCCCACCATTTATCCCATGAAGAGCTGTGGCTAGAAGGGAGGACTTTTTTGGGGTGGGGAAGGGGGTTGAGTCACCATGTTACTAATTTGGACATAATTTTGGCCATGACCAAACAATTAGTGCAGGCAAATTAGTGAAACAAATTGTGTTCAGCAGCACATCAGCTAATTAGAACCTGGGGTTCCTTTCTCTGCTCCACCAAAGACTACCTGTGCAACTTTGGGCAACTCAGTGAGCCTCATCTGTAAAATGGGGATAGCTTACAGCTGTTTGGTAAGAATAAGCCTATAGCTAAACTATAGGCGGGCTTTGAGATCGATCCACTGGCAATCAATTTAGTGAATCTAGTTAAGACCTGCGAAATCAACTGCAGATTGCTGTTCCATCAACCCTGTTACGCTACCCTGGATGAAAAGAGTCAGAGAAGTTGACAGGAGAGTTTCTTACATCTTCCACCCACCCCGCCCCGCAATGTAGAGCCCAGGGTAATTCAACTTAAAATGTATGGACTCCAGCTATTGTTATTCACGTAACTGGAGTTGCATAGCTAAAGTCGACTTTCTATTGTAATGTGGATGTAGCCTAAATAAGTCCGTGAGGTGCTCAGACATTTTAGTGATAGACGGCATTACAAATGTCTAAAGACTGACGCTTCACAAGCATGTTTGAACGGGCTAAAATTCTGTTATGTAGAAAAGTTCTTACTCCAGGCCTAATAACTTGACTAAACAGGAAAATGGAGAATTTTGGTCATCAGACACGCTTTCACAGATGCGTGTGCAGAGGGGGGATATGAATGAGCCAGAAAAGTGTTGGAAATTCTTTGCCTGATCTCCTCTTTCTTTATCTCTATTTTGGATAATCTTTCTGTTCACTCTTCTTAATTTAGATGCTTTATGGGTGATTTATTCTCACTGATTTATAAGCAAGATACAAAGAGCAGTAATACACATGAGAGAATGCTCTTTGTGCAATGGAATGGAATTCCAATGCTGCTTCTATCCACTCCCTGCCCCGCTTTATTTCCTAGTGTTGTATAGCAGAACCCCATTTATTCAAATGAAATGGCATACATGGATTTCATTCAGATAATTGAGGAGTCATATAAGTGATATGCCTTACAGACGTACCTTCATTATTCAAATGTAAGTTTTCAGATAAGCATTCTAGTGTACTGGAAAATTGATGACTTGAGCTAATTTAAAAACATCTTTGCTGGGACTGATCACTTGTCTGCTAATGAAATAGCCATCAAGGGTATCTTCATATAGTTACGGGACCCCATCCTGAAAGAAATCTTTCCTGAACCTTCTTTTCTGGCCTTCAAACAACTGTACCCCGAACCTCTCCAAGCTTACAAACAAGAAGCAAGCTCCCCATAGACTTGGACACACCAATTCAAAGAGGCACCAGATTCTGCCAAAACAACAGATGTAAAATCTGTAGATATAGCTCCACATTTATGAACAGCAACAACCCCCACAACACACCTTTCAGGATGGGTCCCGCATTTGCCTATCACAACATGCAGTGCCACCCCATCAAGCACACTGAGTGCACTAATAACAACTATGCAGGTGAAACCAATCAGTGCACTCTCAAATGAACTCACACAGAAAAATTATAAAAGGCAAAAAACACTGCATCAGCCATAGACAAAGCGAGTATTCTATATCTGACCTCTCAGTCCACAACCACAATGGAGACCTACACAACGCCTTGAAAAAGTATGCCTGGAAGGTGAAATTTATAACTTTGCTAGGTACTAAAAATCATGGACTGAACAGAGACAATGATTCTATAATCAACTATTCCCCCTTCCCACTATTTCTTGCCCCTCCCTCCAAACTGGAGAGATGGGTTACTTCACCTTGAATGGTCCCTTGAAATGTGTGTTAACTACCTATGCTAAACATCTATTCCACTTTGTATTTAGCTGAAGAAGAACACTATGTAAGCTCTATGTAAACTCAAAAGCTTGTCTCTCTCACCAATAGCTGTTTCAATAAACTATATTACCTCACCCACCTTGTCTCTTTCATGAAAAAGGTGTCTTATTTTTCAAACCAATATCTGTAAGAGACAAATGGCTGATCGCAAACTATGTAACTCGAAGTTACCCTCAGACATCCAAGCAGCACAGCTATTGTGGCTCTCATTTTCTAAAAGGAAAGCATGCCTCATGAAATCTGTAATATTGGAGGTGCTCAACCGAGAGAAATATATCAAGTAGTATAGAAGTGAAACAAACTCAACACTATAGTTATTGTTGCCGTAATCATAGCAAGTTACAACTCCCTATGCCCTATATAAATGTCTATAGGGCAGGCACATAGAATGTTACATACTGTGTAGAAATTCTACCAAACCAGAATATTTCACAGTGAAAACTGACTGGAGATATTTTGGTATGAAATAAAAGGTACTTCCCTTTGACAAAATGGCTAAGTATAACTTTCTTCAGTTCAAAGCTCAGCAGTTCATCTCTCTTAAAAACTTCAGCCCCCTACTGATGTGAATGCAGCAATTTTCTTTTATCTACTTCCTCAATAACCTGACATTAAACACCTACTAGTAGTTTTATTACAGCAGCTCTGTGCTTGTGGCCTACAACCAGAGAGAGAACAGATACACTACAAAAATTTAACCCAAGTGCCATAAAACCATTTCCAAGGGCCAACAAGCGCTAAATTATAACAGTTTTGGGGCAATTTGAAAGAACAGCAGAGGCAGCATGACAGTATTTTATTACTGGTTCAAATTATTACTGGGAGGGGGACAACAACAGGAAATAAACAGTTGCAATAAGAGGTCTCCGGCCTGTAAGCAGCCATGAGTGAAAACAGCTCTTTATGAAAGTACGAAACCTGAGCACTTGGATGTCAAAGGCACACAATGCTCAGTGTTTTAGTCAAGTTACCTTCTTAACCACAGTGGGTTTACTTTTCACTCTCCAAGATCTGAATTTAAAAGAATCATATTTACTCGAGAGGTCTTTCACTGGTTGAAAAATATACCGACAGTTTATACATTACCTCAGCTAAATTTAAATGACATATTTAAATTTAATTACTTGAACTTTAGGGTTTTTTGTGCTTTCCCCTTAATTGAATGTAACACTTTTTTGTTCTTATCAATGGCTATGTGCTTTAAAACGTTGTCAAGTATCAAAATTAAATGCTTGAATGCACTAATGATATTACTGTGATTAAGGGTTTTACTTTCTAGGAGAGATGCTAAAAGCCTACTTTATTATTAATTATTTTAATATATTATACATATGAGAGATTAAAGCAGAAAAATCTCAGAAAATAAAGGAGAAATAAGAAAAATCTTCTATTCATTAAAATGAAAAGGTAATGCAAGAAACCGGATTTCATACCTAATCTATATATCTATGAATTTCTCTTTGAATTTACATCTTGTAATGTTCCTTTAAATCTGATTTTGAAAGTTTTATTATGGAACTTAAATGAGGTGAACATGAACAGGATGTTTAAGGAAAGAGAAAGGATTCATACATGATTTTAAAAGGCTCCTGAAATTATATGCACCAGATCTTACTAATTTACTCATGTTGGATAACCCCTTCATTTGTCAGACGGCCCACTGACATGAAAGGTATCAGGATTCGGTCCTACATTTTTACATGAACAAGACTGAATTAAAAAGGAATCTGCTATGTTCTTTCTTAAATTAAGTTATTCTGTTCTGCTGCCTACAGATCTATAAAGCCTCTTACTCACTCCAGTCTTTTTTAGAGTGCTTGGGTGAGTGCTTCCAAAAGCTTGGATGAGCTTTAGTGAGTGAGCCTTGTTTCTGAGTGACAGGCACTGACACCTGATTGTAAACATTTTGGTCAAACGCACCTTCTAAAGGCAGAGGGATAGCTGTGTTAGTGTGCAATTGAAAAAACTTTAAAAACAACACATAGTCCTGCAGCACCTTACATTATGTCTAGACTACATCCCTCTTTTGAAAGACGGATGTAAATTAGACATATCGAAATTACAAATGAAGCCGGGATTTGAATTTCCCATGCTTCATTTGAATGATCGCATGATGGGATTTTTTTCGAAAAATTCTATTTTGAAAGTGAAACTGTAGTCTAGATGCGGTTCTTTAGAAAAGAAAAGCCTTTTTCGAAAGATCCTGTGAACTTCATTTTTTGAGGAGTCTACACATACCCTTAGAGACTAACAAAAAATGTAGATGGTATCATGAGTTTTCATGGAAAAAACCCACTTCTTCAGATGAATGGAATTTAAGGGGTCCAGGTTCCAAATAAATAGCAAGGAAAGAGAAGAGATGAGAAAGGAAAGGAGAGGAGAAAAAATGGGGAAAAAAATAGTCATAGTGTGCATGCTAAATGAAGCTGATTGAGTGGGTTCTAAGTACTCATAAGTACCTGTGATTGGCTTTTTATGTCATTAGGATGTGGAATGTAGTGGGTAATCAAGTTAAGGTTTTTGCTTAAACCTCTATTGCAGGTATCAAACTTGTAAATGAAATTAAGTGCTGCAGATTCCCTTTCAAGCTGATTTTTGAAATTGGCATGTAATAATATGAAAACTTTGAGATCCATTAGTGAATACTTGGGCAAGTTAAAATGTTACCTGTTCCCATCTATCACCTGCAGGACCAAATTCTCCTCTCAGGTAACTACCAATTACTCATGGGAACTATGTGAGGCCAAGTTTTTTAATATAGTCCTGACAATATGCCTGTGTAAAACCCCCATGAATATGAGCAAAGTTGTGCATGTGTGATTCCTAATAACAAGTGAGATGTGTAATTTATTTTTATTTTACTTTATTTTAAATGTTTATCTTCAGAAAAATGGTATACTCCCTATATGAACCTAATGAAGTTTAGGGTAAAGGATGATGATGATATGATGTTTAGGATAGTGATAGCAGCACTGTAGGACTGACAGAGTGCAGTCTCTCTTCCCAACCTGTCTTGGCATAGACTGTTGATAGTGGAAAGCACAATTTAAAGGCTCTAGTAGTCTGCAGCAGAGTTTTTGTATAAACTCTTGGGTGTGCCTACACTGCACCCGGAGCTCAAAGTAAGCTACGCAATTTTAGCTATGCATAGCGTAGCTTATTGAGTTAATTTTAAAATAGTTTACCTTGTAATTTGGCGCTGTGTTCTAAATAGTGCGCTATTTCAAACCATCCCTTACTCCTCATGGAACGAGGTTTACAGGAATGTTGAAATTGCAAGCCTGTTATATTTCGAAATAATGGGCTTGCTCAAAAGATGCAGAATAGCTATTTTGGGACACTTCCAGTATCCTGAAATAGCTCCGCAGTGTAGATGTAGACTTGTAGCAAACTGAAAGGGAGGGATATGTAACCCTTGTGCCTCCACTCCACATCGCCTACGTTCTCAAGAGGCACATTGTATCCACGGAGAGAGGAATCAGAAAAGCTTGTTGAGGATCCCTGAATGAGACTATCATTCTGTGCCATTCTTGGCAAAGATTAGAGCTGCGCTAGGGCTGCTCTAAAGAACACAAAGCTGGTTATGGAGCTACAAGGGCTCTCTGTTAGCTGTTGATTGTCAGAACACACTGGGTATGTCTACAATGCAAAATCCATAAAATAAAGAGAAAAAAAAAAGACCCGAGGTAACATGTCTCAGGGCTAAAAATAGCCAGGTAAACATTTGGCTTGTAGCCTATGCACTGAAATCCAATGAGGAAGGAAGGTCTTAGAATCTGGACTCCAGTGCAGACCTACACTGCTACCTACACCCTTGTCCCTCAGAGCAAACCCGAGTCAGTTGATCCCAACCCCTAGACTCCCTGACACGTTTCTTTCTTTCTTTCTTTGCTGTGTAGATACAGGCAGTCCCCGGGTTACGTACAAGATAGGGACTGTAGGTTTGTTCTTAAGTTGAATCTGTATGTAAGTCGGAACTGGCGTCAGCCGCTGCTGAAACTGATCAGTTTCAACAGCGGCTGAATCTGGCTGAATGCCAGTTCTGACTTGCATACAGATTCAACTTAAGAAACCCAGGCGTCCCCAAGTCAGCTCCTGCTGAAACTGATCAGCGGCTGATTCCAGGAAGCCTGGGGCAGAGCAACTCTGCCTCGGGCTTCCTGTAGTCAGCCGCTGGTCAGTTTCAGCAGCGGCTGACTTGGGGACACCTCGGGCAGAGCAGCTGGGGTGCTGCTGGGTTGCTCCAGTAGCGCGGCTCCTTGGCGCTACTGGAGCAACCCAGCAGCACCCCACCTGCTCTGCCCCAGGCGTCCTGATTCAGCCGCTGCTGAAACTGACCAGCAGCGGCTGAATCAGGACGCCTGGAGCAGAGCAGCTGGGGTGCTGCCGGGTTGGTCCGGAGCGGCGCTGCGGGACCAACCCGGCAGCCCCCAGCTGCTCTACCCCAGGGGTAGGCAAGAAAAGCCTGGTCTGCTGGGGGGGGGGGGCACTAGCTGTCCCGCTGCGGGCGTGCTCCAAGGCTTTGTTCCCCGTCTCCCTGCAGACCAGCTTTGCTCGTTTGCCCAGGAGCAAAGCTGCCCAGGCGGCGGCTTTGCTCGGGTGTCCCTGGTCTGCTGGGGGGGGTCCAGTGGCTTTGCTGGACGCCCCCAGCAGACCAGGGGGACAGGAGCAAAGCCGCCCAGGCGGCGGGAGTCCCGCTGCCTGGTCGGCTTTGCTCCGGGGCAAACGAGCAAAGCTGCCCAGGCAGCGGGACTCCCGCCGCCTGGGCGGCTTTGCTCAGGTGTCCCTGGTCTGCTGGGGGGCGGGGTCCAGCGGCTTTGCTGGACCCCCCCAGCAGACCAGGGGGACAGGAGCAAAGCCGCCCAGGCAGCAGGAGTCCCGCTGCCTGGGCAGCTTTGCTCGGGTGTCCCTGGTCTGCTGGGGGGGTCCAGCGGCTTTGCTGAACCCCCCCAGCAGACCAGGGAGACCAGGAGAAGCTTTTCTCGCCCCGGAGGACACGGGTGGCGACCTGCCGCCCGTGAGCTCCGGGGCGAGAAAAGCCCCGTTCGACGTAAGTCGGATCCGCGTAAGTCAGGGACTGCCTGTATACCTACTACAGCCCCTCCTGCAGCTTATATCAAAAGCACTGGTGGGAGAGGTGTAGTGTCGGACTCAGCTACGCTGGCTTTGCACCCACTGGAGAAAACAAATTAGAGAACCTGCTATTAACCTCTAAGGACCAAATTCTGCCCTCAGTTACATTAGCATAATGCTAGAGTGACTCCGAAGATTTCAATCTGTAACCTGTACTCACTATAAACCCAAGAAATAGAGACTCTGCTTAGCATCATTTTGAGGAGCAGTGTTTTACACGAATCCTGCATTACAACTCAAGCATGAGGTCTGTTTAGTCTGAGCACTGCTTGTTTTCTTTCTGCTAGCTTGCTAAGAAATCCTGTTGGCATGTTCTGACACGGATAACTTAATACTTGCCAACAGAAACATGGCAGGATACAGTGTGTATATTTCCTGTATGTATGAATGCCAGTTTAAAATAAACAGGAAAACAAGTCTTTTAGTTCGAAGGCAATTTATAAAAATCTGTCTGAACATTACTACTGCTTGGGGGAGGGGGAATAGGCAAAGAAACATTCCTAAATGCTTATTAACACAAAATGGGTGGATGTATTTAGCACTGCAAATTGCTTTAAAGAAATTCTACAGAAAATAAGCAATTTGTTAGATTCGGGATTAGCTGCCAGCTCTCTAACCTGGCCAGGTTTTAACCCACTAGCCTCAGTGGAATTACTTCTAGCTGTAGCTGAGATCAGAATTTGGCCCAAAATAAAAGACAAAAAAAATCTGCAGTGTAAACAGGGCAATAATGCCCCTCTAATAGACTGTGGTGGATGACGATAATAGCAAACAGTGGGACAGGCAGCCATGCTATCCGTTGATACTTGGAACATCCCTTATTATTGATTCCGGGTTTCAAGGCTGTTCTGAGGGAGTGCATGAAGGGACCATACTGAAGTAGGATCCCGTGGGCTGAATTCTGGCAAAGGGCACATGAAGAACACCATGTTCTGTCATGTTAAAAGATGCACCAGACCCTGCTCTCCCCAAGCCACCAGCTCCATGTGCTGGTGTGGAGGGCAGCCCATCCTCATGTAGTCGCTTCTTTTATGGGAAATCCAGTACCACCACGCATGGGCAGTGCCTGTGCTCTCCAGTCTCAGTGCAACTAGTGCCTGCCATAAAGCACCGTTCTGTTCTCTATTATTCCATCTACATGCAGAGCCAGTCAATATCCACTCTGCATTTTTAAAAGCAAATTCCTTCACCCACGCCTCACCTTTCAACCATTTTTTCTCTGCATTCTCAAGATCCACTGTCATTGCCTGAACTTCAGCTCCCATTTCCAGCTACCCCCCTTCTCACATCATGTCACTTGCCAACCCCTCAACTCTTCCGTTTTTCTCCTTCCACTCAGAGTCACAGGAGTGCTTTCTACTACAGACACATATATATGTAAATAGTTACCGGGCAAGGTTCCAGAAGATAGTCCTCGAGAATGTGAAGCACCATTTCTCGGTTTTGTAGGATCAATAAAATATCCTGTTGTTGTGCACCGCAAATAGCTTCTTGTGTGCAGCTTTTAAACCACTTCTGACAGATATAGTGTATCAGGGATCAGTAAAACTATGTAAGATGTGTTAATTATAGTCTTTTAAATACCAGAGTGACCACTTGTCCTTAATAGAAGGGATAGGTCTGGCTCCATGCCGAATGTCTCAGATCTCGTGAGTGTCAATATGGAATTTTCCTCCTTTCCTCAGTACTTATCCTGCCTTTATCATCAGGACGTCTGAATACTGAGTTATTTCAGAAATAATCATGGAATTCTTAATCCATTATGGTACATAAGAATGGTCTGACCCAGTATGGCCAATGGTCCAGCTAGCCCAGTATCCTGTCTGCCGATAGTGGCCAATACCTGATGCCCCAGAGGGAGGTATCACAACAGGTAACCCTCCTCTGTCACCCACCTCCAGAGAAACAGATGCTAGGGATACCATTCTTACCCATGCTGGCTAATAGCCTTTGATGGATCTAACTTCCATGAATCTATTTACCTCTTTTTTGAAAACCCCATTAAAGTTCTAGCCTTCACCATATCTTCTGGCAAGGAGTTCCAGAGGTTCACTGTGTGCCGAGTGAAGAAAAACTTCCTTTTGTTTGTTTTAAACCTGGTGCCTATTAATTTCATTTGGTGACCCCCTAGTTCTTATATTGTGAGAATGATTTTGTTTTGAGGCCTGGTTGCCTGGTGATATTTTTAATGATAAGCATTTTCTGTATTTCTCATACAGTTGTCTTTAATTTACTTGGAATGCAGATACCTGGTGAATGATTTCCTTTGCCATTTACTCTTAGACTTAAGAATATTAACTTTCATAGACAAAACTATTTAAGAACCTGCCTAGAAAGCCTTTTGCCTTGTTCACTTTTTGAAGCTCTCCAACACAGAAGTACCTATTGGACAGAAATGTAAAATGTCGATCATTCTGCTGAAGCAGCTTTCCTTTGGCCAAGTCTCCACATGCCTGCTGTAGAATGATCTTCTAGTGTTCGATTTAGAGGGTCTAGTAAAGACCCATTAAATTGAATGCTGAGGGTGCATTTGCCCAGTGCCAGTAGTAAAGGAAGCCAACAGTAGTGTTTGCTTCCCTTGGCCTCCCACTGTGAAGATGGCGCCAAACTCGGCTTAAGATATGTTGACTCCAGATATGTACAGTTTTTACATTTACATGTATGGTTTTTACAAAGCTGGAGTTGCGTATCTTACCCTGAACTTCCACGTCTAGTACAGACCTGGCCTTATTCAGGTATATAGATTTGGTCAGATGGTATCATCCTGGTTGTGAATGTGCTATGACCACTTCAAAAGTGTTAGGCTAAACTGTTTCTGCTTCTCGAAAAAATGCCAAGAACCTTGAGGAAGGAAGACAGAGTACTCTAACAGTGATACAGAACAGTCACAGGGTTCAACAGCAATTGAAAGCTTGATTTCAAATATGCAATTTTGAGCATATCGTGCCTGCAAGTATCAAAGAGCTCCAGATAAAGCTTCAGCTCCTGCTTTGTAGCCAGAGGATGGCAAGGTGTTTATAAAGCAGGGATGGGCAAAACGGCCTCCACAGGCTAAATCCGGCCCACCAACTGGGTTGATCCGGCCCACAGAGGCGCTGCCGCTCCCAGGTCAATTAGGGCCCGGGGACGGGAGAACGCATGAAGTTTCCTCCATCCTGCTAGGAGCACGCAGAGCTTTTCTAAGTGCCACGTGAGCCTCATACGGTGTGATCAGGGTGGAGGAAACCCGTGCCCTCTCCTACCCCTAAGCTCTGAATGGCCTGGAGGCGGGGGAGCATGCAAAGCCTCCTCCTGCCCTGCCAGGAGCGCACGGCACTTTAAAGTGCTACATGTTCCTGCCAGGGCAGAGGAAACTTCGTGCACTTTCCCCACCCCCAGGTCCTAACTGGCCTGGGGGTGGGGAGCATGCGAAGCCTCTTCCTGCAGGGATGGGCATGGGTGCTTAGTGGGAAGGGGGGGCAAAGGGGCTCCCCCACCCCCAGACCAATCATAGTCTGTGGGTAGGGAAGCACCCTGGCCCTGCCCCTTCCGGGGTGGCCGGGGCCAATTCAAAATTATTGCCCAGCCCGTTGTAAAGCCTTCAAAGTTCCTCAAGCAAGTTTCCATTTAAGTATTTACATTGATAGTGAACAATCTATTTTATTAGCTATCCTGCCTAAGTGAAGCCACTGTCTTGCACTGTCTTGTTACGGGATCTTTTCGCACCTGCCATGGTCTCCACTGCAGGCTTTTGTGTACTGCTGAGAAACACTCCACACTGAATCAAGTTTGATGGGTTTTCATCTTCACAACTTTTGAAGAGGCAAACATAGTGCTTTGTGCAAGATGCCAGTGTGACAGTACTGGAAGATGGATCCCTCAGTGTTTCATGAACAGTTACAGAATAGAACCCAGTAGTTCATGCTTTGCCACATTGCCCTGCCAGTGTGCCTTTGGTATTTGCAAGACTCAACTCTCTTCCAGATGGACCATCTCAAGGGACTTAAGGGAAGGGATCTACTTTCAGAAAAAAACCTGTGCCACTAGTTACAATCCTAATGCCCACTTCTTCTGGACATGGTCACACACCTCTTTTTATTCCCCTGTGTTTCTCTGGAATAGAAGTCCACTTTTCTTCATCTGAAACAAGCAGTTAGCTCTAGATCAACTTCTAAAACATACCAAACTAGATGAAGATGACACCATCATTCTGCACACTGCATTATTCTGTAAAATTGTAAAACTTACTTCAGTCAATTAAGTTAAAAACTGTAATGAGTGATGGACATTTGAGGACCATCTTTAAGCCTTGAAACATTCAGGCTTAAAATTAAAATCTTGCTTTAGGGTGTCAGTAACAGGTTAGAGTAAGATGCCACTTTATTTCAAATCATGTAAGGCTTTAGCTGTGTTGATTTTGGTTTTATGCGTAGTGCTGAAAACAACTGAATTATTCATTTTAATAAACCACCACCGTGTCAATTATAAATTCCTCAGAAGGAGCAAACACTTAAAAAAAAAATCAAGACAGCAGCCTTAACAGAAGTGGTCAGGAAAGTGAGATAATTGCTAGGAATTTTTCCTTAATGTGAGCACTATTTTAAATCTAAACAATTTCAATACTAAACTAGCATTCCGTGAAGTCATGAAGACATGGAGAATTAAAACAGGAAACGGCAACTTTTTAAAAAATTACTCTTGAAACTGGCTGCAGACACCACACAAAAGTGTAGAGTCCAAATGGTTGTGCAAATGAAGTCCAATGACAATAATGATCCTCAATTTGGCCCAGCAGTCTCGTGGGCTGCCATCCACAGATCAATTGGTATTCTGATCCTAGCCTTGTATCTCTTAGCCCAGCATACCTGTGAATAGAGGACAGAAGACTGTGAATATACCCTTTGGCTGTTGATCAGAAGAGGGCTGACCATTGACCTCTCGAGGTCCCTTCCAGTCCTAGTATTCTATGATTTCTGCTAAACTCTTTAAGGTTCAGCAAATTGGCAGCAGATCTCTCTTCTCAGAGCCAAGGCTCCAAGTATTATTTTGAAGCTCAGAAGGCAGAATACAGGAAACTGCAAAGGGCCGGGGGAAACATTCCTCCCATAATTCCGACACCCTGAATCTAAAAAATGATTTCTAACAAATTGTGAACCATTTTTAAGTTTTATGTTCTCTTAGGGCTTGCCCAGCTTTTCAGCTCAGTTTTGGTATAGACGTTTCCACACATGTGATCCTTATTTATGCCCAGAGGAAACTGGTGACATCTGAAAGAGAGTACACAAAATGAACAATTTACCGCAGTGGGTAAAGATCACTCTGTATTTGACTCAAGACAATGCCTACCTGCTGAGCCTCCACTGTTTCAAACACTTGGCTTTCTTCAGTTTCTAAAAATGATCTCCAGTTGAAGAAAAAATGCACATCTGCCACCAGCACTGAAGCTACCTCCCTTTGAGCTTAGCCCACTGCCACCAGCTACCTCCCTTTGAGCTTAGCCCACTGCCACCAGCTACCTCCCTTTGAGCTTAGCCCACTCTCTTTAATCACTTTTCTTGCTGCTTTCTTCCCAGCACTAGCATAACTGCAGCCTTTTTAACTTTCAGCACATGCAGCAGCAACAGCAACAGAGTGTGGCATGCTCATGGAAATGCACTGCAGGGCCCCGCACACCTATGACATTCTAATGAAAACCCACAAAATCCTGCAGCAAACTAAAAAAATCCTACCAATCATCAAGGCCCCAATTATCCTGACAACTGAAAGAATATTTGTTAAGCATGCTACCTGAATAGAGCTGCAAGAGTATTTGTTAAGCATGCAGCTACTTGAATATTTAATTCACCTACAGTCTTATTTATGTGTGTTCACTAGGGGCTGTAAAATCTCATTTGTCAACTGGTTAAACGTAAATTTAACTGATTAAACGTGGCAGCCAAGGGGACGGGAGAGCTGGGAGCCAGTAGCCCTATGGGGTGCTCCCAGATAACCATTAACCGTTACCCATTAACTGGTTGCCCAAGTCTTGACAACTAGACGGAAAGGTATGGTACTTCAGTCTGCATTCATTGTTACACTAAGAAAGATAAATGGAGACTGATTTAGAGGACAGTTTTAAAGAATGTGGTATGTTATATACACAGTCTTTCCAGGGAGCCATTGTTCTGTGTTGTCTTCAAATCTTGCCTTTGTTTGCTGAAATGAATGGATGTTACACAAACCACGCTTCAAATATTAGACAGCAGTTATGTACAGCTGCTCCGTTTTGCATACTACGCCACCAAATCTACTTTAGTCTATTACTAATTGTGTTCCTATAATATGATAAATTATAAAGTTAATTTAAAACATTCAATATTCCAACACTAATTTTCAGAAATTCTTGAAAGTATATTTATGGTTCACTATATATTACAATTTATATTGAGCACTTTTGCTCTCTGCAGTAATCTTTCATAGAAACATCTTACAAAATTTAATACTGATGGAACCAGTAAGATGCTATCAAAATTGAACAGGGTTTAATAGAAATTCCCCTAAAACTTACAGACTTTAATAGAAGACAACAGTCTGCTCTCTCTCTCTCTCTTTGGGTATGTCTAGACTGCATCCCTCTCTCAGCAGAGGGATGTAGATTACTCAGGTCGACATTGCAAATGAGGCAGGGATTTAAATATCCCATGCCTAATTTGCATAAAAATGGCCACTGCATTTTGCCGACTCAGCACTTTGTTGGCAAAAAGCAGCATTCTAGAGGGGGATCTGTCAGGAAAGAAAGCCTTTTTCAACAGATCCCCTATGCCTCCTGCAAGGAGGTTTGCAGAATCTGTTGAAAAAGGCTTTCTTTCTTGACAGATCTCCCTCTAAACTGCTGCTTTTTGCCAACAAAGTGCTGAGTTGGCAAAATGTGGTGGCCATTTTAATGCAAATTAGGCACAGGATATTTAAATCCCGGCCTCATTTGCAATGTCGACCTGCCTAATCTGCATCCCTCTGCCGACACAGGGATGCAGTCTAGACATACCCTTTGTGTATAAACCAGTTTATAGAATTCAAAAGCAGGAATATTTTTAAAAAGCCGAAAGAATGGTTATAATTTTCTGCTAAGTTCTATAAACTTTTTCATGAGGGACTCTTTGAAACAAAATATAAAATAATATGATTTGGCTTCCTTCTCTTTTCTCTGGAATTATTAAAAGAGAAATGTCTAAAAAAATACCATCAATTTTTGTTACCCAGAGATTATAAAATATTACTCTCAAGCACCCTGAATCAAATTCTCCAACTGCTTCAGCCAAGTAGGCTACTAAATCAGAGTTCTGAGATGCCAGCTCTTGAATTTAGTAACAAAGGCAGATTACATTAATCTAAAGAGAAAGCATGAAATTCTTCAAGAGTATGCAGATAGCAGACATGCATTTATATGATTTGTTTGGCAAGGAGAAACCTACTGGAGTCCTGCCATAATAATAGAGGACTCTCTTCCTGCTTGTTCACACATGGGACCAAATCAGAAGTGACATTTCTGAGTGAAGGAAATTTCACTGGAAAACTCAATCTTTTGATTGTCCAGCCAAACATTACCACTTTGGTTACAGAGTCCATGCTACATCTCTATTTTTCCTTCACCGCTCAATAAATCTCTCTGAAAAGAGAAAAACAGAAAGAACAAAAACTTTGGGAGTGTTTTTCTTGCCATATGGATAGATGAGACATTTTTTTCAAAGGCCGCTACTAACAAACCATTAAATATATGAATGGAACAGGACTGCCCTGACCACAGCCACAGTCAGGCCAATTTACTAACCTGTTCCTCAGTTCAGGAGACAGTGCAGAAACCCTGGGACTGAGAGACAGGCTATGTTTATTTGTGCTACATTGCATGGCATTTTAATTAGTAACTGTGCGGATTTAAATCCTCTGAATGGACACACAGGGGCAGTTGTGCAGCCTAGCTTTTGTGTTTCCTCTCTAAAAAAAAAATCCTGTTTGAGGACATCAGCAGGGGGTTAATGGAAGCTTTGATAAAATTCTCTGAATCCTTTTATTGTTGCTCAACTACAGACTAGATTCTGGTGTCTTTCTGGCTGGTGTCTGTAGATAGTAATTAATTGAGTCAGTTGGGAAAAAGCTAAAAAATAAGAAACCCATCTGAACATTTGGTAGCCACAAACTGTCTTGTATAAGTATCTCCTCAGAACTGAAAACACTTCCATGCAGTTTTTTGTGGAATCACTCAGATTAGAATACAAAGACAGTAATAAACAGAGTGAACAAGCATTGCTAAGAGGGGAAAATGTGTGGCTAACTAATCTGTAATAAATAAACCCCCCTACGGTCTGATCCCAGTTAGTTATTCTGAATTTGCTCTCGTATAACACAAATCAGAATGGAATCAGAGGTATATATCTATCTTAATGTTAATAAATGTAAATAAAAATAAAGGTTGGTGCTGCTCAGGCTTGAAGAGGAAACAATCTTTTCTGCTGAAGGCATGTAAGAATCTTCCATTTTCCATAGTAAACCATCAGATCTTTTAAAAAATGTGACCAACTTTTATTTAAATGCTGTAATTACTTCTTGGCACTATCTGACATGCAACTTGTCTAAGCTGTTCACTGAACCTTGAAGCTGGTTATTTACTAAGGCTCTTTAGAAAGCTTTTCTTTCCCCCCTGACCGGGACTTATATTCCCCACCTTGAATACAAATTCATGGAAATGGGTGGTGCAGATGGTTTTGCCAGAAAGTAGGCAGTTGTTATTTTTATTATTTCTTTGTGTACAACTGCAATTGCTTTAAAATAATAATGTAATCCCTCCCTACAATAGTTGTCATTGTTTTCCTTTTAAGATGGTAGCACATAAACTTATATTTATAATTACACCTTTCTTATAAACCATCAGAAGCATGAGTCTGAACACAGAGCCTTGTTAACAAGAAAACTGCATTTCCTTATTCCAGCACTCTCTTTTACACACATAATTAAATGAGCCTGGGAATGAATTTTCAACTGGCCATCATTCTTTATCTCTGATGTACTGACTGATCTCACACGAAGTATTCTTTACCTAGCTACTTATTTTTCTTGCACATAATTTCTTCTTTTCTTTCCATGTGCTGGGATTATTTCTTTATGGATTTCTCCTACAACTGTCATTTGAAAGTTCTGTGGTTTCCTTGAATCCATTATTTGGTTTGCTTTCAAGCTCTGTGGTAACGAAATGGGTTATGAGTTTGCGGGAGTAGACCCTCGGTTGATGTCAATTATCATAGCTCCATTGATTTCAATAATGAAGCTAGCCCCATTTACATCAGCTGAGGGACAAGTCGGGATGTTAGATAGCGCATCATTAAATGTCGTGTAAGCGCATGAAATTTTAGCAGTTACCCAACTATTCGATAGTCCCAGAGGTGGAGCTGGCAGATGGTGCACTCCCGGACCCACTCCCGGGGAACCCCTTGCCACCTCTCTATCAGAGGCAGCAGCGCAGGGTGGCAGGAGGGAGCTGACTCGGAGGGGAGGCTAGTTTAAAACCCGGGTGAGACCCTGCATGGACAGAGGCTGCTCCATGGGATGCCAGAGCAGCCCTGCCTACAAGAAGCTA
This sequence comes from Pelodiscus sinensis, assembly GCF_049634645.1. Classification (NCBI taxonomy): domain Eukaryota; kingdom Metazoa; phylum Chordata; order Testudines; family Trionychidae; genus Pelodiscus; species Pelodiscus sinensis. The sequence goes on from NC_134720.1 coordinate 15,218,997, forward strand.
CAATCCCTCCCCCGTGAACAGAGGCTGCTGCCATGGAGCAGCCTCTGTTCACGGTGAGCCCAGGACCCCATGTACAAAGGCTGCTTGGTGACAGCCTCCCCTGTTCTCCTTGCGCTGTCTCTGATAGAGGGGCAAGCGGCACTGCAGAGATGGGGGGAAACCAGCTCCTGCCTCAGAATCTCCTTTCCAACAGAGTTCAGGAGAGACTCTGCTGAGAAGTGCTGCTCCCCATCCTTCAAATATAAATAAAATACCTCTTGTTTCCAATTCCTCTTTTCATGACTCTAGAATGGAAATGGAATGGAATTTGTGCCAACTCTGCCATAACCCAGAGTCCAACAAGAGCTCAGCAGCCAGGAGGCACCTGGCAAGACCCAGATATTCTTCAATGTGCAGTCCATGCGGGGAGATGGATTTTAAGCAGACTGCGCTGTTCCTCCCTCCCCCACGCTGCTGCCTCTGATAAAGAGGCAGCAGAGCACGGGGGCAGGTGGCTCAGTGGGAGCCAGTACATGCAGGAGGCCGGCTTAAAAGCTGCCCTCCCACCCTGCGTATAAACGTGTAATGGCTGACATTTTCCGCAGTTACACATTTACCTAAATAAACGCATTTTAACATCCCTAGTGCAGTCATCCTAAAGAGACCATTTTGTCTCAATTCAAAGCAAGGGCTAGGTAAGAAGCTTCCTTTCCACTCTGTGTGGTCATGCAGAGGTCTCTCTTGCTGGTTCAGTCCTCATCAATGTAACGTTATGCTCTGATGTGCCCCAGAACAGCAATTCCAAAACACAAGGAAATTGAAGCAAGACACATGGGTAGGTGGTCAATCAAATGTATAATAAACTCGAGTCACTTGACTCTCAAGACCTTCAACAGAACAACACAATAGCCCAAATGGCAGGTCTGTTGCAGCAAACCCTGAGTAACTGCACACACCAAATGCTATACCCACAGACACACACAGAGGAAGAGAAACTGGAACAATGAGTTTAGTCAGCAGAAACGAAGCAGGAACAAGGAACAGGAAGCAACAAGCTGGAAGGCAACACACCCTTGCCAGTCATCCAAGCCTCCTACAGCTGTAGACTCTTTGATCCTAAACCCTTTGACCCATTGGGAGTAAGTAATTGAAAAGGGGTGGTGGAGAAAGGTGGGGTCATGGTGGAGTTGGAGCAATGATGCTAAAAAGGAATTTTGTAAAGAAGTGTTATCTTTTCTCTAACTTCTCCCACAATTAAGGCATCTGATTGTGACCAATATTTCCTCTGTAGTCCAACAAGGGTACCCACTCAAGCAGAGCTGTCCCTAGGGGAGCGAAGGGTTCGGGGCAATCCCAGCCCTCTTTGCCCCAGGTGCAGGGTCTGGGGCACTGCCACTCCCAGCCTCAGCCCCGCCCGCCCTGCCTCCAGCTCCACCCCACCTCTTCTCACTCCTCCACCCAAGCCCCGCCCCATTTGCTCAATCCCCCTCCCTAGAGAGTTCTGGCATGGGGCGGCAGCATGGGTTGGGCACTGCCCATCACTCACCGCAGCAGTGGGAACCAGAGCAACACAGCAGCCTCCTCCGCTCCACTGCCTTCCCATCCTGCTGCACTCCACTTTACCACTTCACTTTCAGTTAGTAAAGCAGAGCAACCCAGCTGGGAGATGGCAGTGGAGCAGCACAAGCTGCTGTGTGTGTCGCTCCACTTCCCAGGCTCTCAGGTGAGTATGGGGAGAGGGAGATGGCCTGCTACCACCCTACGGCAGCCTCACCCCCAGGTAATCTCCCAGAACACCCTGGCTACGTCTACACTGGCCCCTTTTCCGGAAGGGGCATGTAAATTTCACTAGTCGTCGTAGGGAAATCCGTGGGGGATTTAAATATCCCCCGCGGCATTTAAATAAAAATGTCCGCCGCTTTTTTCCTACTTCAAAGTAGGAATAAGACCCTCCAGAAAAGGGCACTTTTTCCGGAGGATCGGGGCCAGTGTAGACGCTCTTTTCCGGCTTTTTTAAAAGCCGGAAAAAAGCGGCGGACATTTTTATTTAAATGCCGCGGGGGATATTTAAATCCCCCGCGGATTTCCCTACGACGACTAGTGAAATTTACATGCCCCTTCCGGAAAAGGGGCCAGTGTAGACGTAGCCCCTGAGTCCTGCAGGCTGCCATAAATAAAGGGAACTGCCCCATACACAGAGGATGGTTGGGGCAGCCACCACCGAGTCCCCCAAATTGTGGGGTCTAGGGCAACTGCCTCGAAATGTCCTATGTCTCTGCACTCCTATGGAGCTCTGCCCAGCTCCTCATAAGCTTCTCTACAGGATAAAGATCGACCGGTGTCTCTCCATTCTGACCAGGGATTCTCCAAGCTTCACAGTTCCTTGCCTACAATGCGAGTTCCCCAGCAAGTCACACTTCCTGAACAGACATGCAAATGTAGGCTGCCAGATGGTTTAACCAAAAATACTGAACATCCCCCCCCCCCCCAAAAAAAAACACACTGGGGAAAAAATTCTCTTGAGGGGAAAAAAAGGGGGAGAACAAAGTTAAGCAAAGAAAAAGCGTGGCCCCTTTAAGAAATTATTTTGAGGCTTTTTTTGGCTGCTGGCAGCCATCCACTGTATTGCCGGACAACACATTTTAGGTGTCCAGTATTTTCTGACTTTTTTTTTTTTTTTAACCAGACAGGAGGCAAAAATAGCAGACTGTCCGGGTCAATACCGGACACCTGGCAACCCTATGCGAGTGTGCTTTGATCTCTCCTCAGAGGCTATGAACACTTGTAATTGCCTGCACTTCAGCTTCCCTCATAGCTCTTTAGACACCGGTCGATCTTTATCCTCTATAGATGCTTATGAGGAGCTGGGCAGAGCTACATAGGACTGCAGAGCCATAGGACATTTCGAGGAGGTTGCCCTGTTCCCCACACTTTGGGGGACTCAGTTTGGCTGCCCCAACCATCCTCTGTATATGGGACAGTTCCCTTTATTTATGGAAGCATTAAAAATAATAAAGCATCTGCTTGCCTGCTAGATGTTTACCAGAGGTCACCAATCAAGTCTTATGGGGACTGTGCATGCCAAGTCCCTCCTCTGTATAAATCTCCTTCCTGCCCTCTCCGTTGGACAGAAGACCTTGTCCATATGCAAGAACAGAAAGAAGAGCCTGAGTCAGTTTAAACTCAGGTCATTTATCTACATGTCCTTTCTTTGTTGGACCCTGGTAAATCCAGCCTGAATTAGTACCTGTGAGTGTCACCAGGTAATGGCATATTTTGGAAGTGCTACAACCTGTCTTGTCACCCCTACTATTCTCAGCTCTTGGAAGAGCTGTGGTCAGCCACGCCGCATTCCATGAACATATCATTCCCTACACTAAGGAGTCCTGTTCAGAGCTCTGTCCTGATAGTTACAGCTCTTCTTCCCTCCCTACCTGCGCTACCACATCTCTCTCAAGCAACCACAATCTTCCAGAAAAACCGCACTAGAACAATGAACTGTTCGCCAACAAGTGGAGGCTTGAGAGCACAGAAGCCAGAACTTACACAGGAGCTGGACTTAAATTACAGAGCTCAGTCCTGCAACCTTGGCCCTCACCGCTTTCAGAATGAAATGCCAAACTCCTTTCTTTGACTCATTGTCCTTTCAATAATATTTTCAACACACACATGCCCACCATCACTCACCAACAGGCATGTGAAGAAAAAACCCTGTAAAACTAACTGGGCTCTTTTTCTTCCTGGAAGGGATAGTTTCTGTGAACAGGCTGTGCTCAAGTCCTACTGTGATGGAGCTAAATTAGTTCAATATATCTGATGAATCAGTTGATTTTATTTTCATAAAGGAAGAACCTTATATGAACAATTACAGTTTGTAGCAGGCAAGGATGTGAATGTTCCATGCACTATCCTGCAGTATGGTAAGAGTATGTCTATACAGCAGGGCAAAAGTCGAATTAAGCTATGTAAAATCAGCTACCTCCATTGTGTAGCGTAAGTCAAAATAGCTTAACTCAGCTTTTGGCGCTGTCTACACAGCAGGAAGTCGAAGGAAGAACACTCTTCCTCGACTTCCCTTACTCCCCGTGAAATGAGGGTTACAGAAGACAGAGTAAGAAGTTCTCCAGCTCGACATTATTTCGAAATATCAGCTTGCGTGTAGATGTACTCTTTGTTATTCCAAAATAATGACAGTTATTCAGAAATAATGCTACTGTGTAGACATACCCTTACTGTCCATGTGGACTTGGTTGACGGAAACTAAAAATTTGCTTTGTAACAAGGGAAAATTAAAGGGTTAATGCTCATCAGCAAGGTCCACATGGACCATTATTGTATGGCAGGACAGTGCAAAATAGATTCACACCCAGGCTTGCTGGAAACTAAATGTTTGTGTGTCTATGTGGTTGCTGTGCTTCTTTCAGTTCCTACAAATTAACAACCACTTTATATATCTCACATTTCAGTGTGGAGCAATTCTTTATGGCTGAATTATGAATATCTAGGAAAAAGGGGGGGACATTTAAATGGAAACACTGTCAGATTCTTTGTTTTAGTGGCATTGGCAATCAAAAGGAAACACTAACAAACCCTCAGCTTAAGTGGCGTTGGCAGGTTTTGAGTCCAAGTATGGGACTCAAACTACGGACCATATCGTGTTTTTAATTTCTGGGTTCAATTTCTGTTGTTGCCAATGTATTCAGTGTACACTGTCAGAAGGCACAATATACCATGGATCCCTATTTGCTTTTGCATAGGCTAAACCATACTTTCAGAACATAGGACTCTCTATGCATAGTGCAGTGTGCCTTGCATGCTAATAAACTTCTGAAAGGAAAGACAGGCTTTGAGAGGAGTTACACCAAAAGACAGAATAAGAATGTGTTCCCCTACCATAAAAATCTTGTAGAAATGGTGAGTCATCTGGAAGCAAACATTCTAACTGCTCTGATTTTGAAAAATTCTATTTATTTAAATAGGTCTCCTTCCAAAGGCTCCTTTAGATTTCTCTGTTTTATTAACTGTGCCTCAATAAGGTAATTAAAAAGAGAGAAAGAGAGAGAAAAAAGGGTCAGCTTCTTCCTTCCCCACACTGAGCTTGACTATCTAGATTAATTATGATCACCACAGTTAGATGAAATCATCTCACTTGAAATGAGGCACACTCAACCAGTGGAAGGTTTCCAGCCCGAGCACTGATGACATAAAATGGAAGGCAAATAACTGCAAGGTTCTGTATGATGCTGAGGGACCAGGGGAACATTACAGCATGGACAGCAGCCACAATTCTCCGCACCTGAGATGAAGCATCTTTGGGCAAATAGCTAGACAGCTTGGGGCAGATGAACAGAAAGTCTGACATAGTCGTAAGATCCTTTCTTGACTCTGAGCACCAGCACTTTTAAAACATCCACAGTCTAGTGTGATGAGGGAAAAGACAAGGTCTGGTTATGTATACAATATTTCTGTCCTAATTGGTATAACCTGTATCCTTCTAACTGTGATGGTCCATTTAAGAAGAAATGTAGCCAACGGTAACCTAACAAGGTAACAAATCACCAGGCAACCTGTTTATGTCTATTCATAAACATCAGCCATATAATATATCAGGGTACGTCTACACTACAGCGCTAGTTCGAACTAACTTAGTTCGAATTAGTTAATTCGAACTAAGCTAGTTCGAACTAACGCATCTAGAACTAAAAACTAGTTCGAACTAGCGTTTTGCTAGTTCGAACTAGTAAGTCCACATTGAGTGGACTCTGAACAGGGCTTAATGATGGCCGGAAGCAGTGCCGGCAGGGCATAAAAGGAGGACTTAGAGCATGGAGATACTGTCTCAGGCTAGCCGAGGGCTGCGCTTAAAGGGTCCCGACCCCCACCCCGGACACACAGTTCTAAGGGGTGCCCCGCTTGCAAAGAAGTTCTGGCTTGGAGTGCCCTGAGTGCCCACACTGGGCACATCACACCACTCGGCCATCAGCCCGGCTGCACTTGCCGCAGGCTGCCATCTGGGGAGAGGGAGTAATTGGGGGGCTGCAGGAGAGCTTCCACCCCCAGAAGCCCGCAGAGCCAGCCCAGTCCTCCCCATCGGGGGCTCGTACCCCATTCCTCCCTCACCTCCTTCCACTTGCCCTTCCCTAGCCCCCCTTCTTATTGATGTACAAAATAAAGATAACGTTTCTTCCAACATTGACTCTGTCTTTATTGAAAAAAACTGGGGGAGACTGGGAAAAGGAGGTGGGAGAGGGGAAGAGAAAGGCTGGGAGAGGGGAGGGCAACTAACATGATCAGAGGTTGGGAACAGGTCCCAGATGAAGAGAGGCTACAGAGACTGGGACTGTTCAGCTTAGAAAAGAGGAGACGGAGGGGGGACAGGATAGAGGTCTCTAAAAGCAGGGGTTGGGTGGAGAGGGTGCATTCAGAAAAGTTCTTCCTGAGTTCCCATAAAGAAGGACTAGAGGACACCAAAGGAAAGGAATGGGTAGCAGGCTTGAAACTAGTAAGAGAAAGTTGTTGTTCTTGACAAAGCAAATAGTTAACCTGTGGAACTCCTTGCTGCAGGAGGCTGTGAAGGCTACAACTAGAACAGAGTTTAAAGGGAAGTGAGATCAAGTCATGGAGGTTGGGTCCATGGAGTCCTATTAGCCAGAGGGTAGGAGTGGTGTCCCTGCCCAAAGTTTGTGGAAGGCTGGAGAGGGATGGCACGAGACAAATGGCTTGGTCATTGTCTTCGGTCCATCCCCTCCAGGGTCCCTAGGGTTGGCCGCTGTGGGCAGACAGGCTACTGGGCTAGATGGACCTTTGGTCTGACCCAGGACGGCCATTGTAAGCTCAGGGCTCAGTGTCGGGGGTCTCAGTGGACCCCCTTGATTTTCATGCACACCTGGTCCTGGGTGGCCAGGCTGGCAGCTCTCCTGCCCTAGACGGCCACTTTCCTGTGCCTAGTGCGGAGATCGTGGACGAGGTCCACGATGTCCGCACTAGCCCAGGAAGGTGCCCGCCTCTTGCGGTCCAGGGCAAGCTCCCGGGAGCCGCCAGCCTGGTCCCGGCAAGAGGGGGTGGGCTGGGGGGCATCGGGTGGGTGGCTCTGTGCCGTGCCAGGTGCAGGGTCTGCTAGCTGGGTGCTGGCAGGCTTGCACCTGGCACGGGCACCGTAGCCAGCCCGTGCCCCTTTAAGGGGTCCGGGGCCGGGAGGGGGGCATAGAGTTTCCCTGGTGTTGGCCAGAGTGGCCACCAGGGAAACCTGGGGAGGGCTAGCCTCCCACTAGTTCGAACTAAAGGGCTACACAGCCCTTAGTTCGAACTAGCTAGTTCGAACTAGGCGTTAGTCCTCGTAAAATGAGGTTTACCTAGTTCGAACTAAGCGCTCCGCTAGTTCGATTCAAATTCGAACTAGCGGAGCGCTAGTGTAGCGCATAGGAAAGTTAGTTCGAACTAACGTCCGTTAGTTCGAACTAACTTTCTAGTGTAGACATACCCTCATTGAGAAAAGTCAGAGGAGGGAGACCTGTCCCCCATAAAATGAAATCAAAAAAGGAAGAAGGATTGAAAGCGGCATAGTGATCTTCTAGTTTGATTCTCATTTGTGGTTTATTTATTTGAATCTCATTTGGGGCTTGTTTATTTCCCTTGGTTGATCCCCCCATTCTACGTGAACTGTTTCAGCATCAACACCAAACACTGGCTTCCCCGCGCTACTAGGGTTGCCAGATGGTTTAACCAAAAATACCAAGCGCCCCCCCCCCCCAAAAAAAACCCCCAAAACAGAACAAAAAAACACCGGGGAAAAAAATCTGTTGAGAAAAACAAGGGGGAGACCAAAAAGTTAAGGAAAAAAAAAAAACGCTGCTCCTTTAAACGGCACCACGCTTCTCACTCCCCCGCCCTCACCAGATGTGGTAGCGGAAAATTGTCCCTGCCAGACTTCTGTTCAAGGGAAACAGGAAATACCAGACATGTGAAAAAAAAATTTATTGGACGGGGGATGTGAATACCGGACTGTCTGGACACCTGGCAACCCTACGCGCTACGCAGCCACACACACAGATCGAGGAATATTCCCAGTGAACAGGGCCGTCAGGTTTGAGTCCTAAACAACTGAGGCTGTATTCTAATAAAAATATAAAACTGTACTGCATCCCCATCTATGAAACAAAGGCTTCCTGATTGCCATGAAAGGTCTCTTTATTTTAATTTAAAACAGCTTCGTAGCATTATCCTCTGGGAAAAAATAAGGCTTTGAGATTTGTATGTCATTTGGTCAACCTGCTAGTAGGGTTTCCCAGGGAAAGAGAGCCTCTTTTGGCAAGGAATGAGAATGGCATCTCTACAGCTCTTGCACAAGGAGATTCACTTCACTTTTAGCTGATAGACTAATGGTGATTTTATTTGCTCATGAATGTAGACAGCAGGCCAAATTTCATTGTGGGTAGTAGAGAACGCTGCTGCCAGTTATCTACTGTGTTCACTGAAATAATGGAACGGCCAGTAGATTTCAACATCACCTTTCATGTTTTTCTTGGATCTATACAGGCAGTCCCTGGGTTACGTACAAGATAGGGACTGTAGGTTTGTTCTTAAGTTGAATTTGTATGTAAGTCGGAACTGGCGTCCAGATTCAGCCGCTGTTGAAACTGACCAGCGGCTGACTACAGGAAGCCTGAGGCAGAGCTGCTCTGCCCCGGGCTTCCTGGAATCAGCCGCTGATCGGTTTCAACAGCGGCTGAATCTGGACACCTGGGACAGAGCAGCTGGGGCGCTGCCGGGTTGGTCCCGCAGCGCCGCTCCTCGGGGCTACTGGACCAACCCGGCAGCACCCCAGCTGCTCTGCCCCAGGCGTCCCCAAGTCAGCCACTGCTGAAACTGATCAGCGGCTGACTACCAGGGAGACGTGGAGCGGCTTTTCTCACCACGGCTTTGCGTCCTCCATGCCGCCTGCGTCCTCCACGGAGAGAAAAGCCTGGTCTGCGGGGGTGGAGGCGCACTAGCTGCGCCTCCCCTCCCCCCCCCCAGCAGACCAGGGAGACGCGGAGCAGCTTTTCTCGCCGCGGCTTTGCTCCGTGTCTCCCTGGTCTGCCGCGGAGTGGCTTTTCTCGCCGCGGAGGACGCAGGTGGCGGGACTGCCCGCGTCCTCCATGGCGAGAAAAGCCTGGTCTGCGGGGGGGGGGGGGGCACTAGCTGCGCTCCCTCTCCCCCCCCCCAGCAGACCAGGGAGACGCGGAGCGACTTTTCTCACCGCGGAGGACGTGTAAGTCGGATCCACATAAGTCGGGGACTGCCTGTATTTCCAAGTTTTAAAAAGTGAGAGGAAGTGTCCTGTGTGTCAGTCTTATAGGTATTAAAAAAATGTAGCATTTTGTAACCAATGTGCAGAAAGCCAAGCTGAATTCTGCTGCCAACGTTCTTAAAATGCCACACTATTGAGGGGGCTTTCTATCATTAAAGAGATTTTCGAATGGTTTGAGAAACGAAATTTAGTCTTTTTTTGTCCCTCTTTTTAAGGAAGTAGGATCTAGGACTATTACAGTTTTCAATATATTTCCTCCCAACTCCTCAAAAAATGCCAGTGACAAAAGTTGTATTTATTTTCATTTTCATTTTCCTGCAGCACTGGAAACTGATAATGGCTGCTGACTGAAATAGGGAGACAAAAGCGAATAGTTCAGTGTCTCAACTGAGCTGAGTAAAATGGAAAAAGCAAACAGAAAGCACCTGTGCCCTGCAGTACCTAACTTCAAGCTTATATCACATACAGTAATAAATATACTGATTTCCCAGTGCTTTCCATCTGCCCCATGTGCTCCCTCCTAAAGAGGCTCACCATATATATTTTTATATCAACATCTAAAAATCTGTTCTGAGATTGCACATTTTGTAATTAGTAATCAAACGTTTCCTGAGAATGGCATATTCTAATCCCCTTAGGAAGTACTTGCACGCTTAACACATGGACCCCCCCCCCCACACACACACCTCCTCCTGCATCCTTTCCCCCCAGTTCTGCTCACTCAATAGACTCAGGGCCATATGCAGTCACAGAATGTTTGCTTGAGTGAGGACCTCAAGATTTGACAGAGAAAAGCTGCTCGTGTGAGCAAAGAGTTCATGCAGTGCATCTATTTTTTCTTCTGTCGAGTGTTCGAAGGTCTTCGGACAGACACCAAAAAAACAGCTCAAGTTTTCTAGTAGTGTAAATCAGGACTAATTCCAGTGAAATCAAAGGATTTATGCTAGTGTAAAAATGGCCTGAGAGCAAAAAATGCCCTGTTGATGGTGATCTATATGGTTATATATTTAACCACAGAAGTGTCCCTTTATAATGAAATATTGCAACAGAAGATTGCTGCTATATGAATTTTAGTGCACTCTTGACTCCCATTTACAATGATTACATGAATAACTACTTGTAAAACCCAAGAGCCCAACCTTTTACACAACCAAGCCATCCCACTGAAGTCAATGGGACTTTTTGTATATGTAAAGATTTAACTCCTGGAAGGAAAGGTTTGTAGATTTGTGCCACAATTTCTTACTTAAGTTTTACGCACAATGTGATGTGAAGTGTCAGGGATGGGAGGTAGTCTGGCACCTTTGTGTTCTTTTTCATTCACACTAGCACTGTTTTCCCTGGCCTCCTGAAGCATTTAATAGCCTAACAACAAGAAACACAGAAAACACAAACCTCTAGATGCAAAGAAAAATAATAAAGAAAATCAATTCTGGTTTGCATATTCAGTCAGATTCCAGTTGAATAATAAATCATAAGAGAGCGCAATTTTTCACGCAGTAGATGGATCCCACTTAATTATTCATGCACACATGCATCTACTAACCCCCACACATGCCAAAAAAATCAAGAGGAATTTTTTTGCTAGGCATTCACTGCACACAACAGAGTTCCCCCTGTAGTCCTTCACCTTCTGTAAGGAATGCTCTTCTGCAGCTGCCTCCTAAGATTCTCTCTCAGTGTTTTCTGTTAATCACAGCCTAAGAAATATCATCAGTTAAAAAGGCTCTAAAAAAACTACAGGACCACATTTTTAGAGCCCTACAAATCCACAGATATCTGCATTATATCCGCGGGCATCCACATCCACAGCTGTGAATGTGGATATCCACAGCTCATTTTTGCAGATATGGATGCGGGTACACATACAAATTTTATATCTAGTACCCTGTGTGTTCTGGGGTACACCATCGTCTGGCTCCAGTGCAGCCCCAGCACAAGCTTATATTTGCAAGGATCTGCATCTGCAGATGTGGATATCTGAGGATTCTTGTTGCAGATGCAGATATGGATCCGGATGGCAATTTTCTATCCACACAGGGCTCTACACATTTTTCAAAGGAGCCATGACTCTGAAATTGTACTTTTAACTTTGCCTGTATAGTTAAGTGTGTTTCTAGCTGTCTAGATATTTATACAATAGTGTGTACACAAAGCCATAATTCTGTACATAAATGGACCCATTCCTCAGAGTTACTAGGTCCTTTCACTTTCATGAGAGTTGATGCCAACTGGCACCTTGATAAATTAGGTTATATACCTGAGGGCCTGGTAGCAGGATGTCTGGAGATGTGAGTTGTATATATGCAAGTGCAAGTAAATAATTCTGCACACACAGTTCCACTGGAGAAACTGTATTTGAAACTTTGACTGTATATGAATAAATAAAGTTTTCATTAAAATTTAAAAACAGAATCTGAGCTAAATACTGCAGTTCTCCTGCAGTACTGCAAAGTCAAGCAAAGAGAAGCAAAACCAAAAACTAGAACAGAGTATGGTCTAAACAGAGATAAAACTTACAAATCAAATTTTACTGTCTTGGAAGGAAGACATGCAAAAAAGCAAACAAGCATAAACGGTGACTGGGTATATTAATATTAAAAAAATCAGTTCTGATAAACAGAAATGCTAGAAACTTGGTTAAGAAAATATTTAACAATAATATTCTACTTGTCCTTTATATGGATGCATAGCATAGGAAAAGCATGCAAAGAGTTCCTACCCCTGATCCTTGAGCATCCCCTGTAAGTGCCCAGCAGAAGTGCAATTCCTATTCTTATGGAAGAACAGATTGCTGCTCCTGTAACTCCCAGCTTCGTAACTTCTACTTTCAGGGTCTTACCAACAAGATTCAGAAAGGAAGCAGGGCCATAGCTCTATCCTTGAGCACTACCCAGCAACGTGAGACTGGAGACCAGTATCATGCACCAATATAGCACTGCAATGAAGAGGGGGCATGGCACTGCCGCTGCAGAATGCCTCCCAGGCTATGTCTACACGACTGAGTTTTTCTGGGATACTAGAGGTATCCCAGAAAAACTCTGCCGCGTCCAGGGAACGTGTCCGCTTTTTCGAATCAGTTTCCAAAAAAGTGAGCACGCTGTTTCAGAAGCCCTGTATTCCTCATTTAATGAGGAATATGGGCTCTTCTGAAAGAGGAGGTTTTTCCACATTTGACAATTTGCGTATCTTTTTCCAAAAATAACTGCAGTGTCGACACAGCCCCAGTGTGGTGCGGAACTGGACTGCACCCATTGCAGGACTGCAGTTAAAAAGCCCAGTCAAACCCTCCTGTTCTTCTGCCCAGACCGTACCTCTGAACATTAACATTACTCCACATAAATGATCCTGAACGTATGATTCTGGCTCAGCTATGTGATTTCTTTGGTTTTCTCGGCATTACTGTGATTATGAAAAAAATGAATCGAAGTCAGGGCATTTGCAAAAAGCAGATGGAGGAGGAAGAGAAGGAGAGTGTGGTTAGAGGCTTACCTGCTTGGTTAGTTGTCACTGTGACTGAGACAGCCTGGTCCTGGCTGGGGTTTTGCTTTGACACTCCGTTCACTGCCCAGATTTCAAAAGTGTAGTTGGAGTGTGCCAGAAGGTCAGTAATAGAGACCTTGGTGGTTTTCAAGCCATTCTGCTGGGGGCTGAAGTGCACGCCACTACCACACGACCGACAGCGGTTGAGGTCGCCAGCCCCACATCTCTTGCACACCACATTGTAGGAGATGTCATCGCGGCCTCCGCTGTTCTGAGGGGCACTCCACTCCAAGTTCACTGACGTCTCATTGACATTGGAAATCAGGTTCAGGGGAGCAGAGGGAGGGCCTAGGAAATAAAAATACCTTATTTTAATGTCATGTGAAAATAACCCTTCAGGGCTTCTCAAAACTCTGTCTCCAGGAGGCGCCGAGTGCCCCTGCTCCCACTGCAGTGAGAGAAAAGAGTGTGCAGCTTCGCACTCTATTTGCCCTGGAACGAAGGTGAAAGATTAACTCATTATTAAATAACCATCATTACCTCTAAGGATCGCAAATAACTTTTCACACACAAAATATCAAGAGTTAACTCTGGTTAATCATAAGTTTTATCATGGATTTCACAGTATGACGGGAGTTTTGAGTCTCTTGTGGTCTCCAGATGCTAACAACAAACTCATAAACTTCTGTTCTTATGCAACATCACCAGAGTTCCAGACTCAGGCAAGATGGCCACCATTTCCTTATACTTTTCACTCATAGAAAGATGGCTGCCACATCCCACTGTTACCAATTAGACGGATACCAGGCTGCATTCAGTGAAAAAGGAGATTGCCTGGCAGGGAGCTGGATAAGAAATTATGCAACGAGAGGGGAATGTGGAGTGCAAGAGGGAGATGTACGTGGAGGAAAAAACATTAGAACACGTAGGGTTAAGCACATGACTAAAGTTGCAAAAGTAACATTGTAGGGGTGCAGTGGGAACAAGGGGCAGCTGAGAGCGAGATCACAAGATATTAGAGTTTGGGAGACAAATAGAAGGAAAGTATGAGGTGAATGGAGAAGCCTTCGCCGCCTTGAACAGACACAGATCCTTGCTTCGTAGAAGTGCCCAGTGTTTTCAAGTGAGACCGTGACATGCCAAGGAACTGCTTTTTCTACAGACTTGCCACTACACTTACTATAACACTGACATCCCCATAGGATCTGGGCAATCTTGTTTGCACATCTGCAAGTCTGGGGAACTGTGAGAGGGATTGCCATTAAGAAGAGTCTGATTAGTGCTCCACTGTTTAAAACAGGACCAGCATATAAAACCTTTGCTCTTGACAAGTAGTACCTAAACCTGCAAAAAGTTCCATGGATGCCAATGGGGGTATTCATGAAGCAAGGACCTGAATATAAGAAAAGGTTTGTACAGTCTAGCTTATAATATAGTTCAAATACTCTAAAACAGCTGCATCTGGCTCAGACATTGCAGTAACTTCTGGGTTAAACCTAAAGTGATTTTGAAGTACATTAAGGCATTAAGACACTTTTCCAAGGCTCTGTGTCCAGTTTCACGTGGGAAAATGTGCCACAATGAATCAAGCTCCTCAGAAGCAAAAAGTCAGTAATTAGTATGTGGGACAGGGCATGGTAGTGTCTAAACAGAGAAGCAATGAAGCAGAAAACTAAGGAAGCAGATGCTTGCAGGTCGCCGAGATGAGCACACCACCTCCAGCATGAAAAGGAAGATGAGGGGAGGGGAGGGGAGGGGGGAGTTACTTGACGGTCTGCCATTAAGTCAAGGTGAAAGGCAATTTCCTTTTCTCCTGAAGAATATTTGCTATTGGAGATATAAGAATAAAGTGTGGGCAGAGATTTCAGATTGACAAACCCAGTTTCACTGAGCATTTTTTCCCATCTCACCTGCAATCAGCATGCCCTTTGTTTTGGACACTAGAGCTTTCTAAGCTAGTTGAGAAGATACCCTTACACAGGGGAAAACCCTTCCATGGACACAGAGAGCCTGAACTATAGTGAAGCCAGTGTTTTTCCACTGCAAAGCAAGTGAAGGGAGCAAACATGCTACTGGGATCACACAGTGAAAAGCATCTTCTTCAGGCCAGAGAGCTGCATTCATGGAAGTTCCCCTTCTGGGCTTTCAAGGAAGAAGCTTTGCAATGGGGATGGAGAGATTGGGGTGATGGCTCTGTGCAGTGCAGTCAATTATTTTGATAAAATCACAAGTCTTGTGGTTTTTGAGGCTCTTCTAAAAGTCCCAGGTGGGGGATAATTACAATGCATATCCCACAGACAAAGGAGGATGGGAAATTTTGAATTTTACTCCTTGGACCCCATAAATTCCACTTCACAGCAACCATCCTAAATCTTTCTAAAGCAGGGGTGGGGACCCTCAGGCCTGCCTGGATCCGGCCCCAAGGCTCAGGGCCCACTCCCAACATTGGGGAGCCCACACTGGCGATCCAGGCCTCCTACCTCCTTCCCCTCCTGTGGGACTGGAGCACACAAAATCAACTAGGCTGGATACCCCTAGGCTCTGAGTTGTAAGGGGAATGTGGGGAGTATCTTTCTCCTCCTTAGTCAGGGGCTATGTCCGTGAAAGTTGTGGTTTTTTGTTGTTGTTGTTTGTTTGCTTCTCTCATGTGTGGCTCCTGACTGATTTTTCTGTAGGTCAGTAGCCCCCCCCATCCCAAAAAAGGTTCCCTACCTTTTTAGGGGACCTTGAGCATAGTAGGAGAAGTATATTTCAGCATGCTGCATTGCATCTATCAATTTCCCGGAGAAACATTACAACATTCCCCATTTAGAAAGGGATTTTGTTTAATAGAGAAATGATCTTTATCAGATGACTAATGTTGTCCTTAACCTTGAACCACCCTAACAGACAACCAGAAGAGATGCCAATGTCTGCATGGGCCAAAATGGTTCTGTCAGGATAAAAAAGCGCTGCTCCAAGAGCGTGCTAAACCACTGCAAAAGGCAAGTGGTGCAAAGAACATTTCATTCAGCTGGATCAATATTCTTGCCACAGAGTCCTCACATAGGGACTGATTCTGCCCAGCCCTTCATGCACGCACAAGGGAAAGACACCATGCCCCTTTAGGCTCTGGGACCTGGCACAATCACTCAAAATCTACCAGACTGTGCAAATCTAGAATCACTGGTGACACAGGACTCCCTAAAAGTAGTGCAGAACGGCACCAAGACCCCGTTAAGAACAGCAGAACAGATCCTGTGTGCATGAAGGAAAACCGATACTATGCTTTATCAAAAGGTGGTACTGTGACTGTGCTCTCCCTGCAATCCTAAAAACACTGTGAAGGCCTGCGTTGTTCCTACAAGGCAGCCTCTCAGTATTACCCTACCATGATCTGTGACATACAGGCACAGTCAGGCAACTTCATACTCACACACCCTAAGAGTTCCAACCTATCCTGAGTTTCTCTGCTGCTGTAAATCCTCCCTGACCTGCATGGCCTTTAAAAGCCTCGAGAAATAACCAGCACTGGAGCATTAGGGTTAGGAAATGTGAATACAGTGTTCTAGATAATTGCATGTGAGCTCTTGCTATGACTAAGGTTTAATACTGGGGATTTTACATATTGCATTTTTATTAGTGATCTGCCCAGCAAGGTGTTTCTCAGAAAGCCTCCCTGGGTGTGTGCAGACAGTAAATGCAATTATAGCTTTCCACGACAGGACCAGAAAGACTTGTTTGGTATAGGAAGTCCAGCAACAATACATGGTTAGAAGGTTTGGTTTAAAAGATGGTGAAAGAAGGATTCCAGCAAAGCAGCTCTAGAGCTACTGTTCTGCATACAGAGATGCTGCAAAGCAAGGAATTTATAGTATGGGTCTTGAGCCACCACAGCTGCCTCAGCCTGACAAGATGTCAGCATCCAATCTTGAAACAACCAACATTCTGAAATCCTGGACTGTCTTTTAATGTGGATGGTAGGTGCAGGGGTATTTTAAACCACCAATGACATACACCTTTTCTTACCAAGTCTCCTGCAGGGCTTTCTCTTACACAAAAGCTATGGAAAGGGTTTCGTTTTCCTCCTTTTCTTTGGATTTACGTGGACATAGCATTTAAGATAAATAAAGTGTTTTCTTTTTAATGAACCTAAATAATCATTATAGAGTATCTTAGTAACGTTTTTTCTATTAGATTAAAAAAAATCAATTCTCAGTTCTAGCATGGGTTTAACGTCGGGGGAAATGCATCTCTTAATGCTTTTAAAGTGAATTCAGTGCTTCTGAAAGGTGCTAGATTGATAGCGCTGACAACTAATGTCTATTTAGCCACAGAAAGATAAAGCATTGACAGTTGCAGTGCAAGCTTGCCCCCAACTGCCCTGCCATAGTGACTCAGTCCTGTTACAAAGGGATCAGCACAAGAAGTTGAAGGGTGTGTGCCTTTCTCTAAACCATTTCTTGGCTTCTCTGCTGAAGATGTCTATAGGGTACCTGTGGGGGTGGGCTTTGTGACTATGACACTTCTCTATTAAGGACTACACTGATACTAGCAATCAGATGGGAACAAGTTTCTGTCTGCTATCAACCTGGGCTAAGATTTTGTTTGCTATCTTGAAAGAATGTGTGTGCGTGGGTGCAGCTCTATTAAAAGCAAACAAACCCACGCTCTCCATAAACATGTTAACGGAGGTTCTCAAAATATGCTCCACACAAGGACAGGCTTTATCTTAAACATTCCTTCAGTTAGTTACTCATGTCAGTGTCTTTACAACAAGGAACCCTTGAGTCACTTTGAACAGAGGTGGGAATTCCTAACTGGACTAGGTTTTTTTTTTTTTTAAACAGGTATGGGTGTGAGGGTCAGAGGGTTAAAACGAGGGAACCGGATGGGGATACCGAGCAGAGAACCCCGGACAGCGCCCACTGCCTGCCGAAGTTCTCGAGAGAGCCTGCAGGCGCTGCCCATTGGAACTCTGTCCAGATACAGCAATGGAAATAGGCCCCACAGTCGCAGGCCCCTCCCTCGGCCAACCTCTTCTCCCTGGTTTTGTAGATTGCTAATTTGGCCATAGCCAGGAGGAGGTTGACCAGGAGGTCCCGCGACTTTGTGGGGCCATGGATGGGATGTGCGTAAATTAACAAGTGTGTGTGTGGGGGGGGGGAGTGCAGCCAGAACCTCAACAAGAGGTTCTGGAGGAGCCGAAAGAGGGGTTGTAGCCTGGCACACTCGATGTAGATGTGCGTCAGGGTCTCCCTCACACCACAGAAGAGGCACGTTTCGGAGGTGGGGGTGAACCGCACCAAGTACACGCCCGTGCTCACCGCGCCGTGCAGGATTCTCCAGCAGATGTCCCCAGTGGGCCGTGGAACGAAGGTCAAATAGAGGCTGGCCCACAAGAGACTTTCCACTGACTTCAGTAGATTGTGGATCAGATCCTAAGAGGAGCTCGTCCTTCACACTAATCCCACAAAACAGGCTGTAATGAAAATCAGCTACTGTTGCGCAGAGTCTAAAACCTCAAAAGGCTGTATCCTGAAAGGTGCTGAGTGCCTCCTATGCAGAGAGCTTTTGAGGAGGTCAGTAGGCACCAAGATCTCTCAGGCTCAGATTTTGTACTGAGTTTCTGCTCTGCTCAACATTGTAGCATCTAACTGGCTGAGGAGTTTGCATCCCATTTTCAATGGGACTTAAGTTTCTAAGTCCTTATGAAAATGAGATTTTGGTGTTTCAGTGCTGCAATTCTAAAATACCTTTAAAAATCTGGGGTGAAGTACCTACTAAGTACCTAAGTACCAGGCCTTTACTCGTTGGAATTCAAATCCTTTCTTATGCTGTGTTTATGTGTGGGTAAAAGAACATTTCACATCACGATACCCCTGCAGAATGTGCAACAGATAATGATTAGTATTGAAATGATTCTTTGCCCAGCATTCAGTCTAATTTTGCTTTGTAGCATGAAGCCCATAGGAAGCTATAACTCACTGGCAATCCCCACCAAACTTTAGGAAACCTCATACATGGAAAATGGACTTTTATCTTAACTACCCCTGTGGTATCTTTGGCGGGGGAGGGAGAAGCTTGAGAAGGATTGTTGTGATCCTAGCACAAGAATATGCAATACAGGCAGTCCCCGGGTTACATGGATCCGACTTACATCGGATCCCTACTTACAAACGGGGTGAAGCAACCCCGCACTAGCTGCTTCCCCCCAGCAGACCAGGGAGACGCGAAGCTAGCGCCCTCCCCCCCCAGCAGACCAGGGAGACGCGGAGCGGCTTTTCTCAGCAGACACCTCAGCTTGAGAATAAAGGACTGAGGGAAGTGAGGTGTGGGAGAATAAAACTGAGCTCTGGAGAAATGTTTGGCTAGAGTTTCCGCTACAATATGTACCAGTTCCGACTTACATACAAATTCAACTTAAGAACAAACCTACAGTCCCTATCTTGTACGTAACCCGGGGACTGCCTGTACATTTTTGCACAGGGGCGTGGGGGGGGGGCACTTAATGAATTTGGATACATGGCTACAGGCCAGCTCTACCCCCTGGAAAGGGAGGTGCTTGGTGTGGAAGGGCTGGAGCTGGGTCTAGCCTCCCCTCAGTTGTCCAGGGCCGAATGCTTTGAATTAAAAACACAGCAAAGGAATTGCAGCTCCCAGACCTGCTTCTACCATGCTGCCTGGCAGCAGCCTGGGGTTGCTGTGGCTATTTAAAGGGCTCATGGCTCCAGTCCCTGCCAGGGTAACGCTGTGACTGGGAACCATAAGCCATTTAATTAGGAGCTTGTTGCCTGAGCCACTGCTTGGAAATTCAGCAGCATGGGCAGCAGAATATAAGAAGAAAGCAAACAGATGCAGTCCACATAACCCCCACCAGGTGGATTTGAACCTAGGACCTCTGAAGCTTAGTATAGGAGCCTCTACCCTTTGAGCTAAAAGCCAGCTACTGGCTCTGACCTCATGCTGTAGAGGTCTCTTGTTCTTATCTGTTGCTGTGGTGTAGATGCCACTGCATGGGACAGTGAATCACACTAGGGCTATGTCTATACTGCAATCCTCCTGTGCAAGAGGAAATGTAAGTGGAGTGCTCATTTGCATATGTTGCGCTCACATTTGCATTTCCTCCTCGGATCCCTTTTGCGCAAGAGGTTTTTGCGCAAAAATGAGCTGGGTAGATGGCTCCTTGTTGCGCAACCCTCCCTTTTGCACAACAGCCATTCTTCCACATTTTTTTCAGGAAGAACGGCTCTTGCACAATGGGGGGTTTTGTGCAAAAAGGAGCCGTCAACACAAGTCTTGCTCAAGAGGGATCGGAGAAGGAAATGCAAATGTGAGCGCGACATATGCAAATGAACACACCAGTTCTAAGTGTTAGGTGGGCCGGATCCAGCCCCTAAGCCGCATCTTGCCCAGCCCTGTCCTAGCACACAATAAAATGTTAAGATGTCCGGCTGCAGGTGAGAGCGATCCTAATCTTAATTTTAAACCAAGAAAGTCTTACTGAACACTGTCAGATGCAGCAAAATGTAAACTATGGACCTGATCCAAAGCTTGTGACAGCAATGGACAGACTGGCTGGCTTCCATGGCTTTGGATAAACTCTTCTCACAGGCTTCATCCAGCAAGATGCCGACCATCTTCAACTCCAGTATCTCAGGAGTAGGCTCTATATCAGTGTTCCCCAATTCGGTGCCCGTGGGTGCCACAGCGCCTGTCAGGGTATTTATGTGTGCCCAAGGGGCGCCACACAGCCTCTGGTCCTGGGCGCACAGCTCCCCTTACAGCTGCCATCAGGCACCCCCCATAGGTTGGCGTCCCGGGCAGCTGCCCGGCTAGCCCCCCACCCCCTTAATGTGTCTCTATGGGCGGCGCGGGCGCCGCCCCGCCCCTCTGGATGCACAGTGCACGAGTGGCCCCACCCCCGGATGCGTGACGAGTGAGCGGCCTTGTCTCTATGGCTACGTCTACACTGGCCCCTTTTCCGGAAGGGGCATGTAAATTTCACTAGTCGTCGTAGGGAAATCCGCGGGGGATTTAAATATCCCCTGCGGCATTTAAATAAAAATGTCCGCCGCTTTTTTCCGGCTTTTAAAAAAAACGGAAAAGAGCGTCTACACTGGCCCCGATCCTCCGGAAAAAGTGCCCTTTTCCGGAGGGTCTTATTCCTACTTTGAAGTAGGAATAAGAGCCTCCGGAAAAGGGCACTTTTTCCGGAGGATCGGGGCCAGTCTAGACGCTCTTTTCCGGCTTTTTTAAAAGCCGGAAAAAAGCGGCGGACATTTTTATTTAAATGCCGCGGGGGATATTTAAATCCCCCGCGGGTTTCCCTACGACGACTAGTGAAATTTACATGCCCCTTCCGGAAAAGGGGCCAGTGTAGACGTAGCCTATGTGAAGAGAGCCTTGTCCACTGTATAACAGTCATCCAAAAGAAAAGACCAGCCAAGAGTCACTGCAGTCTAAAAGGAACCTGGTATGAATTGGACTGACTTGAATCAGCAACTTGGCTTTGAGTAGACTAAAGGAAAGCCCTGAAGTTTTCGATAAGATGCAGGAACAACTTTGCACAATAGACATCTGTGAGAGACTTTCCAGATGTCAGCATTTTAATGGCAAGAAAGCCTAACTGGACACACATTATTCACTGTACAATAAGTCATTAAAAATCAAATACATCTTCTGTTGTATGAGTTTTGTATGCCAGACACTGCATACAATATAGCAAGAATAAAAAGGACTATAGAGACGCAAAGAGAAAACAGCTTTCAGAACCTAAAGTCTTTCAACCATTAACGGAATATATTTTTAAATCCAACACAAGTCTAAAATGGAACTCCCTAGAGACAAAGTTCTGTATTTCCAATTGGGTGCAAAGAAAAATAACTCAAATAAATAATAAGATAAATTCCTTTAAACTCATGATGCTGCCTCACTGAAATGCTGGGGAAATTGGTACAAGGCCAAGAGTTCAAGAAGAAGCTGCTTGGTTCTCCC
Source organism: Pelodiscus sinensis (assembly GCF_049634645.1). Classification (NCBI taxonomy): domain Eukaryota; kingdom Metazoa; phylum Chordata; order Testudines; family Trionychidae; genus Pelodiscus; species Pelodiscus sinensis. The sequence continues at coordinate 15,240,724 of NC_134720.1, forward strand.
CTTTCTATTTCCTAAAACTTCATTAATCATGTACAACTTTGCAGCTGTCAATAATGCTTCAGTGTCTGGGCTGTGGAGCCCTTCAGATAAGCCTTTGTTGTTAATCTCTCTCCATCTGAAAGACAGGTTATAACGCACAGTAAACACTTGGGATGTGTAAGTTTTGACTCTGAAATAAAGCCCACGCTTTCCCCTGACAGTTGAATATGTTGCTGCCACTAATTGCTTTCTTTCAGCAGTTGCGGGACAGCTCTCTGCTTGCTGCAGGCTGGTTTACATAAGCACTGCCGTTTAGGACAACCATTGCTTCCTAGCTGCATGGGCATCCCTGGTCATTTATCATTACAGGCTATGTGTTTTTACAACGGTGAGGGCTAAAGTTAACTGTGCACTAAAAAGTAACAACCACTTGAAATATCAGTCACTGGCTACTTTCCTTTCTTTTGAGCACAGATTAATATTAGTTTACCTAGATTAATCAAAGCATACAAATGGTACACAAGGAACCAATTCCAAAGTTTTTACTCAGGCAAGACTCCCAGTGACTTTGGATGGAGTTTAACCTACTATGACCTTTGGAAATGGGACAGTAATAGAAGTGTCCATTTTCCTGGCATGTACTATTTCCCAATGACTTGCCAAAGGATCTCTTCCCCCTTGGTTACTGAATTCATAAGACTTGGTTTCTTTGATTTAAAGAACAATGCAATTGATATTTCCACTTCTCTGAAGCTAAGGAGTTACTGCAGAATTCTGATTATTAATGTCCCATGGGAAGTTTGAGACACACGTCACCATTGTGTGGTCTCTCTCAATTCCCCACCAGTAGTTACTCTAGTCACAACTACTGATTTTCCTAAACCAGGATGTGTGGCAACTCCTGCTGTCAAACAGATTAAAAGTAATGAAACCCATTGTGGATGGCAAAAGATTCTTTGGACGTTTGATAGGGAAAAGTCCAACTAGGAAAAACAAGTTATGTTACTGCACAAACAGCTAAATTTTTTACTTTGGCAAAACTTGATTTACTTCAATGGATATGGACTTCAGGACTGGGTCAAAATCAGAGTCCCAAATTAATCCAGTAAATGCCTGTACAGATTTAAAGATATAGAGAAAGAGAGGCAGCAGTAAGCTAGTATCTCCTTTACTGCATTTAATGAACCATTGATTTTAACCTTAATTATTATAAAGCCATAGCCTCATATACTCCCTTGGATCCCAATACACATCAAGATCTGATGCAAAAAAATTATTTTTAAAATGTTCTGACTGGAAGACTAGATCCAATAAATCAATACCTCTCTTGTCCCATACTCCCTCGTCTCCCACTTAGCCTCCTCAGTCCTTTCATCCAATCAGTTTTTGGTGTGAGGCCCGCCTTCTGTGAATTTCCTGTCAAACTAAATCCCTAGCTGCAGCTAACTGACAGTATATTTCTAAATCTCATCTAAAACAACCCAACCCACCCCCCCAAAAAAATCCCTCAAACCACTATTGCCTATGCAAAATACACTTTTCACTCACCTCAAATTTGCAACCCTAAAAGTGTTTCAAGAGAACAGTTGGTATGCAAGTTCTACACAATACAGTTATGGGTTATTGTTCCTTAAAGATGAAGCAGCATTTTATATAATTAAATCTGCCTTAAGGCAATAATAAAGTCTGTTGCTTAATTATAGTCTTCTACTAAGGTGGGGCAGAATTATTACGTTAGGAAAGAAAAACCACGTCTTATGAAAAGAAGCTGCCAAATAAGGGTGGTCTCTTCTATAGGTTTCAGTATAATTTACACTAGATCTTATTTGCTCTTTCATACAATACAACTGCTCACTAAAGGCCTCTCAGACTGTATTTCTTATTATTTGAAAAAGTGTGGAGGAAACCATAAGAAAATATGGAGAAGCCCATATTAAAACTGCCTCCTACACGCTATAGCTTTCTTGGCTACGTGTTATTCCTTCCTATCTGGTTCTTCTGCACCAACAATTGACCTCCAATTGCATAAAATTAGAACAGGCAACAATGGGAATTTGTCCGGATATTCACTGAAGGGCTAAGTTTAAGAAGCTTCTACATGTGTGTTCCTTTATGCAAAAATGTAAGCAATTGTAGAAAACGTACTGAATACATGCTCAGATGATTGGTTCTATATGGAATTAGCCATTTGCATAAGGAGTTACTGTGAATGAATTTTCAAACAGGTATGTAACTGCACCCACATTTTTTAAAATTTAAGCCAATGTTTTTCTTTGTGATATTTTAAGTGTAACAGAGGAGGGAATTAAAGACATTATATGATAATGTAACATTTGCGAGATTAAAGTGTTTAGACCTTACAGAACTTGGTTTTAAACCTTGACCTTGGAAACAAGTAAGGACAGTGTTATTTTAATTTGCATTCAAATTTTAACAACACAGTCACACAGCACTAGTAGAATCCACATTGAGTTTCCACTGTAGATTGCTCATCATTTCATTATGGTTCATTATGTTGATAACTGTCAGAAACCATTAGAAGCAGGAGACTTGAGTAATAGGACTGAAATGGTAATTTAAAAACAATATACTTTCTGAAGGAAATACAGAAGTGCACTAAATTCAATTAGAAGAGGTGAATGTAAAGACAAACTAAGTGACGTTTGCTGTTTGAAGTAAAGCTCTTTTGATTTCTTGATAACCTAAACTGGAGAAAGCTATTTTAAAGCAGGCACTTTCATCATGCATCTTGCTAAATTTGTCCTCGTTAAATCTAAGCTCCTTTGGCATAAACTGTCTTAAAAAGCAATTGTTTTAGGAATATGTTAGGCCATGCCAAACTATCAATCAAACTATCAGTCCTTGTTTGGGTGACACCATGGACTAAATTATTCAGGGTCATTAACTTAGACAAATCTCAAGCAGGACAGACTGTGCTAACCATCTCTTTTTACCAAAATGCTCCAATCACAAACCATTAATAATATTGATCAAACAGACTACATAAACAATACAAAAGTGCCCTATATTTTACATTTGCACTGTTTGTTAAAAAAACAGTGCAAAAGATACATAGGGGAAAGAAAGAAAAACTCTCATAGACTTAAAAAAAAAACTTGAAAAACAATGAATAGTCTTAGCAGCACTTAAAGACTAATAAAACATGTAGATGGTATCATGAGCTTTTGTGGGTACAACCCACTGAGCCTATGACACCATCTACATGTTTTGTTAGTCTTTAAGGTGTTGCTAGACTATTCGTAGTTCTTCAAGTTTTTCCAGTTACAGATTAACTTGACTACCTCTGAATCTCATTGACTTAAGTAGGAATTACACCTGCCTATGTCAGAATGGAATTTAGTGAGGAAATCTAAAACCTGAATGCTCATGGATCATTAGAAAAAGAAATTCAGGAATAAGGAGCATGACTTAACTGGTGGCTTTCTACCTCTCACAGATGTATTTATAGTGGAGACAATACCCCATATTGAAGCGTGAAACTTATGACAGACCCATCTTCTTTGAAGGTCTGAATAGTTGCATTAAAACAACCTTTGCCATGCTTTTAGAGGGGGGGGGGAATGGCTTTTTCCCCACAGTTTGTGCTCAAGTGTACAATACATTAACCATACCATTTTCTTGCCCGAGCACACAGCTGACAAGCTGCGTGCACTTTAGAATTGCAAGCCTGAATTCCTGACTTAGCCAATGAGGCAGATCCAAACCAAGAGAATTTTGTGTAAGAAAGGAGGTGGTTCTTTTCATTGATGAGGACACCACAGCTGTGATTATCCTTGGAGAGGAGATTGAAGTAAAAGTTCCCTTCTGTCCTGTAAGTAAATGGCCATGTTTCTTCATGTCTTTGTGCATCTATGTCTGCTCTATTCACGTCTTAGCTACAACCAGTGGGTCAAAGTTTGCTGTCATTCACATCCATGCAAGCCTGCCTGACTGTATTTTGCTCTCATTTTTTTAGGAGAAAGTCAGCAGTAACAAGGATTGCCAGGTGTCCAGTTTTGAACTGGACTGTCTGGTATTTGAGTTTTCTGTTCAGGAAACAAACTGAGAAAATACCAGACATATAAATGTCCGGTATTTTCTAATGAAGTTTTTATTATTATCATGAGTATCAGTACGTAGTTGCAAACTGCATGAGAGTGTCTACAAGCCAGGCAGTACGCAACTAAACAGTAGCGAGGAGGGGGGCGGAACCGGGGGCGGGATGGAATCCCTGGGGCCAGACTCGCCCATGCACCCCGCCAGGACCACGCGCTGGACAGGCACCCCGGGATCTGCGTGCACCCGAGCCAGCCCCGCTCCACACTGGCTGGTTCCCCCCCGCCACACACACACACACACACACACACACACACACACACACACACACACACTCCACTCCCCCCCCCCAGTCAGCCCCGCTCCCCCCAACCCGCTCCCGGACAGCCCTGCTTCCCGCCAGTCAGTTCCCCACCAGCCAGCCCCACTCCCCTTAACCCCCTCCCGGCCAGCCCTGCTTCCCGCCGGCCGATTCCACCCCTCTCGATCTCCTCCGGCCAGCCCCGCTTCCCCCAACCCCTTCCTGGCCAGCCCTGCTTCCTGCCGGGCGGTCCCTCCCCCCGATCTCTCCCAGCCAGCCCTGCCCCGCCCCCCCATCTGAGATCAAGTGTGTCCGATATTTTTAAAAAAAATCTGGTAATCCTAGCAGTAACTGCCAACATCATAGAGCAATACTAGATTTCTACCACGGTAACTAAAGAGTTGAATTTGGGCCATTTACTTAAATGGGGTAACACTGACATGTACACGAGTTAAAAGTGGTTTGTATAGCTTAACAGAGGACAAAACATGTAAAATACTCCTCATCAAACCTCTGCTTCGGAGGGGAGGTGTCAGAATATTCCAAGCTCTGGGGAACACATTTGGCTCAGCTTGTGCAATTTCATTGACACAAAAACTGTATAAAAGGAAAGGGAGGAAGAGAACTCTAATTCCCTCTCATTCATAAGCACAATCAGGCTAATGGAAAGCTATAGGAGTCTTCTTCCTGAAGCCTACAAAGAGTAAGATACAAGTGACACAAGAGTAGCCAATATATTACTGAAAGAAACTGATGCCCAAGAGTCAAGTCTCTATAGAAAAGAGTCCAGAGAAGACTCAAGTTCTTCATCTCAAAAAAAGGGTTAGAAATAATAATACATAGTTTAAAAAAAGCTTAATCAACAGTCCATTTCAGGTGTTTACCTCCAAATTACCGAACACTACTTTTGTTCACCTGGTCTAATAGCTCTCCAAGTGAACAGGAAACTGATTTTACAAGCCACTGGAGCATAGTCTATCTTTTTGCTAGAAGAATGGATCTCAGATACTGTGTTTTATTTCTTCATTAGTGTGCAGTCACACTGAGCGATTACTAAATGCAGGGCTGAATGAGAATACCTGGTTTAAAGAGAGCATAATGAACAAAGATGGTGCCTGATTATTATGGCTGTCAGCACCAGTGAATTGGGTTTGTCACCTGGTTTAACCAACTGGTAAGAACTGATTAGTGTCTGAAATCAGTCTGAAAAAAAACCCCAAACTTCTGATGCTTATGTTCCTCTCTTTCCCCATATCTTGTGAAGAAAAGGCAGGCAAAGAGAGGTAGTTCTTCCAAAGGGGTTACTTACCCTTACAGAGCATATACGTAAACCTACACAGCAGTGTTACTTCGGAATAAAGGCCATTATTCTGAAATAACAATGCAAAATAATAATTATTCCAACTTCTGTAAACCTCATTCTGCTTCGGAATAACACCTCTTCCAAAACTGCTATTTTGCCACTACCGCTATTTCAGAATAGTTCCTCCCCAAGGCCATTCAAAGTAATTACTTCCTAGTGCAGTGGTCCCCAATCTTTTGGGATTGCTGGGCGCCCGGGGCAGGGGCCGCCCATGAGCCTCGCGCCAGGGGCCGGCACTGGCATGTGCCGCGCGTCCAAGGCAGGGGCCGTCCATGCCGTGCGCCCGGGGTAGGGGTCACCCATGTGCCTCATGCCTGGGACCATAGCAAAATGAAGTGGCGATTTAAATAATCGCCACTTCATTTACATCAAAATGGCTGCCATGCTGTGCCGATCAACTTTTTGTCGGCTCAGCGCGGTAGTCTGTACGCTCAGCAGTCGACATCAAAAGCCTTTGTCGACCACCCCTTTATGCTTCATGGGATGAGGTTTATCGGGGCGGTTGACAAAGGCTTTTGATGTGGGCCGCCAAGCATCCAGCGCGGCAGCCATTTTGATGTAAATGAAGTGGTGATTATTTAAATCGCCGCTTCATTTTGCTATATCTACAAAGCTCATCTACATGGTTCCATCGACGGAGCCATGTAGTGTAGACATACCCAAAGCCACACTGCCCTAGGAAGAACTCAGAGCTTAGCCATCATTCTTCCCCAATGTTCCAGGGCTAGTGGGACGACTGTGCAGCCTTCTTGGCTCTGCAGGCCCAGTGTTCTCACTTGCGAGAGTGAGGAATGGGAACAAGACTGTGTCCTCATTTCTTCAGCTCCACTCTTTTGGGATTAAGCTATAAACTTGGGGGTAATCCTGAGAACAATGACTGCAGTTGTGACCAACTATCCACCCCACTATTCATAAACTAGTCAGAACATCACAGGCAGTGATTAAACATAGCAAACATAGACCCTAGTCCAAACACATAATCTGCCAGAATATGCTTCACAAGAAAGAACTGTACCCTCCCACTAAACCATATTACTCACTGGAACGCTCTCTTTGCACTTTGGTCACTTACACATGTCTCCTCACCTCAAACCTTTGTTTGATAGTTTCATTTTTGGTCAGGACGTCATTCATTAGAAACTTTAGCTGGTATAACAATGGTGCTTGGAGGTGCAGTTATGGGAAGGGAAAGGCTGGAACTTAAAGGGATACGGTAACAGCCATGGACAAAATATTATTTCCTCTCATCTCTCCATAAGAAATTTGGATTACAATAAAAACTAATAAAATAAAACAAAAGCTCTCTCTCGCTCTCTCGCGCACACACACACACGTGCGCGCACCCAATTTTGACTCCAAAAGCAGTCCCATAGCCTTCAATGGGAGCTGTACATAAATTGACCCTAAGACCCCAGCAAAATATAGCCTTTATGTTTATTGATTCAAAATGTTATATTCCTACAGAAGAAACTTTATGATCAAAATATGTGGCCGAGGAATGGTGTAAGTTCTACCTCATAGGCAGCATGACCCACTAACACATACCTGGATTGATACTTATCAGTGTAGGCATGCTCATTGTTCCATCTTCCTTAGGGTATGTCTAGACTACATCCCTCTGTCACCAGAGGGATGTAAATTAGACATACCGACATTGCAAATCTCCCGCGCGTCATTTGAATAAAAATGTCCGCCACGTTTTGCCGAGTCAGCAGTGTGTCAGCAAAAAGCAGCTGTCAAGACGGGGATCAGCTAACAAAGATAGCCTTTGTCAGCCGATACTGTAAACCTCATTTTACAAGGCGTTAGGGATCAGCCGACAAAGGCTTTGTCACCCGATCCCCGTCTTTGTCGCTTTTTGCCAACAAACTGCTGACTCGGCAAAATGCGGTGGACATTTTTATTCAAATGAAGCACAGGAGATTTAAATCCCCACTTCATTGCAATTTGTCTATTTTTCATCCCTCTGGCGACAGAGGGATATAGTCTAGACATACCCCGTCACAGAGACTAAGGGTGTCTGCCCCCACTGTCCCTTTAAGGCTAAAACGCAGCCCTGGGGAAGACACTACTGCTCTAGTTGGGGAGCAGGAGGGACCTGGTTGTCAGGGAAGCTGGAGGTTTCCTGAGAGAGAACAATTTTGGGAAAAGACCGGACCTCGCTCCCAGGCTTCAGGGCCTGGGACAAGGCCTGAGTGTACTAAGCTTGCAGGGAAACAGCCAGTGATTGGAAAAGGCAGCAGGCCCACACCCCCTTGCCAATGAGGAGTGGCCATTTCAGACTGCAGTTTGCCCCGAGGTAAGGGGCTAGATGAAGACTAGCAGTGGGTGAATGAGGCAAGGTGGGTATAGAGGAATTGGGGGAGGGGAAGACCCCAGAGGACAGAGACACAAGACTGCTGACAAACTGTCCCCCCCCACCCGCCCCAAAGGGAGCTGAGAGACAACTTGTAGTGAGCACTGCCAGAGGGCAGTGTCCTGAAGAGTCATCACAGTCTGGGAGTGACGTGGGTCCAGAACGGAAGACTGGAGCGACAGCAGAGACAACAGCCACAGGGAGGCATCTTACAGGCTGGCAAGAGCTAATTCCCAGTGCTACCAGCAAGAGGCACCATGGTGGTGAGTCTCACCCTATGACAGTCTCCCTGACAAAAACATCCTTGTGGAATTAAAATATAATCTCCTGTTTCCTCACAAATTGGAGCCACTTGAGTATTTACTGATTGCAGCTTTGCATTTAGAAAGCATGTACGTATAAGCAGCACAATAAACCAAGCATCCTGGTATTTCAGAGTGCTAATGCCATCCTTAAGGAGACATGCTATACATTTTAAGCTAGTCAACATTCTGCCTAGTAACTGTAAACAAATACAGCATTAACATGAAGGCTTTGCAGCCGAAGAGGCAGTGTAGTCCAGATGTACTGCCCTACACTGGGACTCCTGAGGAAGAGGTTCCAATCCTGTGTCTGCCACTGATAAGAGGCCAAACCTCTGATAATTATTGCTGAGCTATTTACTTTTACAGCAAATGGTTTAAACACTCATTTATTTACACATTTCATGTTATGTTTCATGTTGGGAAGAGACTCACTTCTGACTTATTATGCTTACTTGGTTGAAGAGGAACGCTGAACTGATACTGAACGCTGCTCCTGCAAACTTCTCCAAGTGGGAGGTGCATCTCAAAGGACCATTTTTTCCATACAAATCATTGAGGCAGAATGAATAAATAAATAAGAGAGTCCAACTTACGAGTGCAGGGCATGGAGGCAGCATCATTTTCAGCTCGGAAAAAGCCCCGATCACATGTGCAGGAAGTAGAGCCCTCCCAGATGGAGTAGCTGTGGGACGGGCACTTGGCACAGGAAACGTCTGTGGAGAGAGCTTTGTAGTATCCAATTTTGCAGGCTAGAAGGAAAGAAGGGAATGGAGAGTGTTATTGGCCCAGGGTGTGATAGTGAAATGCTCTCGTTTAGTCAAAATCTAGGCAGGAGACATTTTAGAGGAAGAACAAACCACGTCCATATAGTCCCAGGTGAGACGTTAACTAACTAACAAACTCTTAGTTGCTAGCCCTACCTTGAGATATCAATTTCTAATTCAAACAAGGGCTCTTTTAACAACACCTATAAGCACATATCCCTGCCAACTCTACTGGAAAAGCTTCTTCATCTTTGTATTATACATGGACTTGTATGTCTCTCCCCCTTCCCACCTGCACACACTCATACAGCACCGTAAACAGAACACAACTGTGTAATTCCACGACCACTTAAAGGAATGGCAGCCGATAGTCTGACAGTGCCAATTTTGGAGATGGAGTGGAACCGGCACCCACTGTGATTAGCAGGGCGGTTCTGAATCTAACATGCCCAGAAATGGCATATCTCCCTTCTGGCAAGGCAGAATTAATTTGGCTCTTTCTCCCTAAGGGAGGAAATCAGCATGTTCTTCCCTTCTCTAAGCTAGAGTATCCAATAGCTGCACTGTTGGCACAGAATCCCATGTGCTCTTGGCAAGCTTTCAGTGACTTCATCTTCATAAAGGCAACGCTTACACGGATGGCTACTTTTACATCACTTGGAAAAAACTCATTAGTATCGTTAATAGCACATTTTAATAGGGAGCTGTAGGTATGTCATCCTAGAAATCTGTGCCTTGGCGAAAGAAAGGCAGCCAACACTGGTTTTCAACCCTTCACAGAAGAGAGCAAACATCCAGGCGATTTTTATAATGACAGAAAGTGTAGAAGGGGGATTACTCCCAATATTTACAGCATGACTCACTTTCACAGCTCTTCATTTAGCACCTCGACTATCTTTAGTTCCCGTGCTGTTACATGCATGGCTGCAGAAAGGAGCAGGCAGTCCCATTCAAAGCCTTTCTTCATCACTGACCGCATTCCACTGTTGTTGTTGTTTTTAATTTATTCTTTTTATTTTTATGATACAGGCCCTGGGCAGGGATTTCAGAAACACATTTGTGAAGGAGCCAGTTACTTTGCTCTTACTAACCAAAGATATTTATGGAATTTCCTTAATGAGCCTAAAAACTTCATGATGTGTGGCGTACTGTCAATAAAAGCACTGTGAGATCAATCTTGTTCTCACTCACTTTGGCTGTCACTGGACCAGTGAATCTTATAAAAACATACTGCTCCAATGACTAAGATTTATGCTTCCGGAGTTTATATACATCGCATAATTAGATAAGGTTCAGCTTGCAAGGTGCTTTTTGGCTACACTTCAAATGGCCTTGGGGTTTCGATTAAAATCAGAAACCGCTGCTTTGGCAGGAAGAAGCACTGGGGTCAAGACCAACCTCTCCACATCAAATACAATTAGTTCCTGAACACAAACAGAAATCCACTGGGTACAAGGCTGTCACTCAGTCAGTCACAGTAAACAAAGGCAACTTGTGTAAAATGGGTTAGTCTGCTTGTAGAACAGGCTGCCAAAAGAAGGCAAAATTACCTTATTTTTTTTTAAACATCTCAGTTGCAATATCTGACGAATGAGCCCAAAAACTGCTAACAGCCTGAATGCATTTGCATTAAAACCACTGCTGACATGCAAGTGACAGATTCTGAGGTAAGTTATACCAGCGTCAATTGGTAGCAACTCTATTGAAAATGTTGGTGCACCTGGTTTACATTAGCCTGACTCAGTTCACAATTGTGCCCTAATCCTGAAAATGACAAACACATAGATGCAGACAGAGAATACTTTTTACATTGCAAAAAGTAAAGGGAGATAGAGGGGGAGGAATACAACCTGAGACCTAACTACCGGTAATCCCACTTGCACTACAAATCCCATTTCCATGTTAAAAAAAATAAATAAAAAAGACAAGCATCTATCTTAATTCTGTCAATGGCTCATACAAAATTACTAAATAGAATGATTATCACTTGATTTTTTTCCTAATACCAAAACACATGGTAAATGAAGCCCAGATTAACCAGTCCTACACAGGAGAAGAAAATTCTGTGGCGGCTTTAACACTTTAATCACAAAAACAGGAAGATGCAGCAGTTACACATTTTGGGTGACAACCACCACATTACATCCTCTTTTCATACTCTGGGGGCTAGGAAGGGATTGAGAGGATGCATGGTGTTTTGATATTCTACAATTCACAGGAATTTTCTACTTTTGCTTGACACAAAATAATCTTTTGTTTTCTACTACATTAAACCTTGGGTATTAATATTTCAGGACCTGCAGAAAGCTCTCTCTAAATGCAGTGGCAGCTTCTGAGCCATTTTGCCTGAGCTATACAAAATCACTGACTACTGAACTGATGTTTTTTTTCACTTCAGCGTGTTCACAGATGCACTACATTTCAGCACTTGGCGTATAAGAATACTTGAGATTACGCTGCATTTATTCAACAATTCTTTGCTCCTTGGAGTTCTATTGTATTTTCACTTAAAAACTTGATCCTAACCCTGTCAAGGGTATTCTTTCCCTGAAGTACAGCTGACACACCTATTATGACTGCTACTGGACTTTTTTTTAAACTAGGATATTATACAGTATTTTTAAATGTTAATGAATTAGTAGACAAACAACAAGTGTGAATAGAACCCCTTCCTTCAAAGTCTTTAGTGCTTGCTCATAACAATCCTTCATTTTGTTCCTTTTCTGGGGAGGATTTACTAGATAGGACAGGGCATGAATGGTATTCTTACAGAGCTATTGAAAGATGCCATTGTAAAAAGATTAGTTTACATGTGCAATACAAACTTTGAATTCAATTCCTTTAGCTTTACCTTAATTAGTTCTATTAGTTTTTTTAAAAAGGGAGCAAGAGAAAGAGAGAAATCTTTTCTTCCATTAAGATCACCCACCAACATAACAAGGTTATATATTAAAACAGAATTATCCTTTCTATTTCCAAGGAAATTCTTAAACAAAAATCTTTTCAGTGTGAAAAAAATTGTGACACTTGTATTTTTTTCTGTGAATATATGCCTAAAACAAAACCCTGGACTCACATCTGAACATGTCCTGATTTTAAGCAAATTATTTTATCTTTTCCTTACACTTAGCCAACAGAACTCTGTCAACCTTAGCAAGCAAAAAACTGTCTGCTATTTTTATACCTTTCACTAGTGTTACCCACTGAAGTACAGTTTTGGTTGCAAAAATAGGAGTTTAGGAAAAATAGAAGTCCAACTCTCACTGCATCTCAAAGGGATTTGTGTGTATAACTTCCTTAGGCTGTTTTCAAAATCCCAACCTCCCATTATAAACTCCTGGTTTGAGATGCTCATAACTTCCTGAAACAATTAATGTGCAGACAGAAAGTTGCTTTGCTTGTTTTCAGAAAAAGTGTGAATTTTCTATTGCAAAATCTGAAGCCTTTTTGCTCAAACCTTACAGAATTAAATGAAGTTGAAAAATAAACAAAATGACCAAAACAAAACAGCTATCCTAGCGGATAAAATTCTGTGCATTTTTATTGTGCAAATCAAAGTACAGTATTTTGTTTTAGTATTGAAGTAAGAAACTTGAATTACTGCGTGTAAATTAAAGAAATATATTTGGGGGAAAAATTGAAAACTAAAAATTATACATCGATTTATTTATATATTAATTTTATTTCAATCTGGGGGAAAATGCAAACATTTTCAGCCAAAGTTTGCTCCTTTTTACCTTGTTGAAATTTGAATTTAATTTTTCATCAAAATTTTTTAAAAACTGAATATATCTACAGAGGATAGAAAATAAGATTAATTTTCGGTAAAAAATATGTATGAAAAAATCCACTCCAGTTTTCTCATTGAAACTCAAAATATCCACAAAAAACTTAAACCTGGGAAATTTCAGATAACTCTATACTCCTTTGGGCTCTTTCTTGGTTTATATACTTCCCTTTTCCCTGGAGACCTTTCCACCCTGTCTTTTCATTTACCAGAAGGCTAGCTACTACTTTGGGTGTGGATAAGGGAGTCTCTCCATGGGTCTAGACTTCTTTGTGGCAGATTTCAGTGGCACTGAAGCAGAGAAAATGAGAGATGCTTGGGTCGGCAGGCTGCTGCTTACGCCCATATCCCTTTCTATACGAGAGCCTTAGAAGCCAGATGGATTAGGGAGCAATACATGAGCTAGAGGAAAAAGACTTAAGGAGTTACCAGTTAACTCGCTTCCACTGCAGAAGCATTATTTTTAATGGAGTAAATGGGGCAAATTACAGCTTCTGGATTTGAAGCTAATAAAGAGGAAAAGTAGATGAAAAGACAAAGGGCCAAGTTCTTTGTTAGCATAACTCCACTTAATCAATAAGAAGGTCTGGTACATAAATTTTAAATTCTTAAAATTGAACTTAAATTAAGTTCTTTGTGCAGCAGCAGTAAAGAAAGTTAATGGTACAGAGGTTTGTAACAAGGATATGATGAGTGTATAAACTATCTATTGTTGAACTGTGACTTTAAAAAGCCCTGGGAAGCCTTCATTTAGAGCCCGAATCCTGTAAGAAGCACTAAAAGGATGGATCTGGAGCTTGCGTGAAACTCACTGCAGGATCGGGACCTTAGTGGGAAATGCATCCATCCCTTCTGGGCCACTACATCACTTAAATTCCACTTACAACTTTACTAACATGACCAGAGTGAGCGGTGGCACAAAAACCTTAAGATTTGTGGCGCCTACCTTCTCCAGTTAAAGAGAAAACAGTCCGAAATGAAACAGTCTAACAGGGACAGACAGTGGGGCAGCGAGAAGCTGCAGGAGCCTTTCCTCGTTACCGTCTCCTGTCGAAGCTCCTCTGAACTACCAGTCTTTTCTTGCAGAGAAAGGCTCTGACAGCCGGGAGGCAGCAGGACAGTGCACTACTAAATATAGTAGTGTAGATGTGGATGACATTGCTTAAACGTGTAGGAAGCCAGATAGGGTATATGTCCTCGGTTCAGGAGCGCAGGCCACATTTCTCTACTGCAGTTGTTTAAGCAGTGCCTCACAGCTACACTGCTATTTATACCCATGCACTCTTTCTACTCTATGCACTGCCATAATTGTAGACCTACCCTTAATTTCTAAAGTCCACACAATACTTTGGATGTGATTTGAAAAGTCCCAAACTAACCACTGTTCTTAAAGCAGCAGCCAAGCTTTCATGAACAGTAACACACTAATGTCTGCAACAAAGGAAAATGTATATTCTTGAAGGAAGAAGATCTCAGGTTCAAGCTTCCAGTGAATTAGTTCTAAATAAGAATGGGGAAAGAAATTTGTTTTTAAAATGGTTAAAAAAAAAGGTTACATCCTCTTAAAATCCATTTCAGATTATTGATGACTGGTTCTCTTTTCAACCACTCCTGCTACTCTGGAAATATTTCCAGTCTGTATTCTAATTGCACATGGAAGAATAAAGTTTTCATTTTCCCCTCTAATGTTCTTTTTCTCTGTTTAAATGGATGGATCTTCTCTCTCAAATTTTAACAAAACCACATCTGCCACATGAGCAGGCAGCTTCTTCTTAGCTCTCTTTTACTGTTATTACCATTTCTAAACAGATTTTTGTGTGTTAATTATAGAACTCAATTGTTTCAATAGTCTCTTTTGATGAGCTTTCTGCCCCGCGCCATGAACCCCTCTGTGATTGTACAGCTGTTTTAATTTTAAATGTTCATCAGGATTTTCTAATTGTCAAGCTGTCCCAGCAACTAATTCTTCTGACCTTAAAGTCAAAGAAAGAGAGTCGCCCTTGTCTCCCCGACATGAATATCATAGGACACCCTGTGTCCCTCACCCCCCCCATTACCTGTGAGACAATGCTGTCCCATTGCTGCCAGTCCATGCATAATTGGGTTTGGGTGAAATGAAAAGATTTTGAATAGGATGAATTAATGAGCTTCCTGTAAAATTAAGTGTTCTTCTGGTCCAAACTAGTTACTCTCTTCTATGCCCTTCAGGAGGATGACTAAAAAGATACTCATAACCATTCTTTGTTCTTCTGGCTTAAGTTTCTCTCGAGCCAGTCTTAAAAGTCAAGTTCTAGAATTGCATTGTGATGAACCCAATACCAACATTCAAAAAAAATCAGCTTCCTTTGATGTTAGCACTGTCAGATCTTGTCTCCTATTGCTAATGACAGCATATTTTTTACAAATTACAATCAGATTCATATCTCTAGCTCATATCACTGAGGAGAAGAAACAATCGCTTAGAGTCACCATTTTAGGTGAATGAATTTAAATACATATAAAAAATACAAGCACCAACAAGAGCATGCTGGAAGGGCATTGTGGACTGGTTGCTTGGTTGGTTTTCGTATTGTTTTCAGTTGGGTAGGTTTCTAATGAAGGGCTTAAAGATGTAGCACCCCCTTTCCACCTCGTTACCTTCTTTAAGGCCAATCTGCTCTCAGGTTTTGATGGATAGATCTGGGTTCTTCTGGATCCCGCCACGCACTCAACTTTATTTTTTCTGATGGATTTATTTGGCGGTGCCTCTACCCCCCTCACTCCTTCCTGGCAGGGTCACCAAGGCAGCTTGGGAGGAAAATTCTAACCCAGGGGAATCTCCACATACTTGCAAGATAGTTGGAGACTCCCAGAAAATAACACAAACACATACACTATAATAAACACAATTAAACAGGAGATAAATATAACATAACGGTAAAACACTATCTTTAGGTTCATCGATGCCTAGCAACTGTAAGATTAGTGTCCCGTTGGTACACGTACTTTGTTGGGGTCCTTGATAACTTTTGACTACAAAATTCTTCTCTGCAGTGGTTTAGCAGTGGGGCTGACTGGGTCCAGTACAGCCCAAAGGACTCACAGGGTACGTCTAGACTACATGCCTCTGACGACAGAGGCATGTAGATTAGACTACCCTGCATAGGAAAATGAAGCGGTGATTTAAATAATAATAATAATAATTTAAATAATGCCTCATCCTGGAGGCATACCTGGGAGGTCAACAAATGCCTTTGATGTCGACCGCGGAGCGTCCAGACTACCGCACTGAGCTGACAAACAGCTGATCGGCTCAGTGTGGCACGCCTCTGTCGCCAGAGGCATGTAGTCTAGACATACCCACAAGCGGGAGAAGGTTGTAAATCCCTCTACAGGTTTAATATGCAGCAGGTTATAAAATCCCCAAACAAATTCCCTGACTTACTAACTAAAAGATGGTACACTCACACACTCCAAGTATGAGCCTCAGGTTCAGAGAGGACTCAGTCGCTGCAGAGGGGCTGGTCTCTTCTGGCAGGGATCCTCTTCAGGCAGGGATCAGGCTGCTTCGATTCCAGAATTTCCCCTCACCACAAAGGGGTGCGAGGCTCAAGGTGCAGGCCACACAACTGCACCAAAATTCAAACCACAATCTCCTACTCCAGCATTCAGACACACACACACAGCAGGCAGCAGCTCTGAACCAGCTCACAGAGCAGAGCTGACCATGCGGTGACTGGTTTCACCCAGGGAGCTGGAGAGCCAACTCAGCCTGGCTGGGGAAGCCTCCCAGCAAACTCCACAAACTGGGAATCAACAGTGAAGAAATAAAACCCAGCTGAGGGATCCTGCCTTCAGGTCCCTAGAGGCCAGTTCTCAGGGCGAACCCTGCATGCAGGCCTAGGGCTTCCTAGCTCCCACACAGCCAGCCTTCCCCTGGCCCCGACTGGCTCCAGACTCCCCTCAACAATGGTCTCTCCTTCCCCCTCCTGAACTTCCGGGGGGGGGGGGGCATCTCACTCCCTATCATCAGGCTGAGCTCAAGATGTTCAACTGATCTGGACTAGGGATGTAAAATCCCGATTAATTAGTTAACCAGTTAGCTGCAGGGACCAAGTGACAGCCTCCGGGAGCCACGGTAAACACCAGCAGGAGCCCACATCCCAGCCTGCTTTCACAGGCAGGAGTCCCCTCTGACACCCAAACTCTCTCCTAGGGTCTTAAGCCCTCTCCTGCACCCTGAATACTTCCTCTCCAGCCCCCCTGACAGAGCCCACACCCCCCAGCTAGGGCCTTCATCCCCCACCTGCACCCCAATCTCCTGTTCCAGCCCAGTGAAAGTGAGTGAGAGTGGGGAAGAGTGAGTGATGTAGGGAGGGGAATGGAACAAGTAAGGACAGTGCCTCAGAGAAGGGGTTGGATAGGAGCTAAACTTCTAGAAACAGCAGATGAAATGGTTATACCAGTGGGTCCTTAGCAGCAACAGAAAGGAAAGGCCTGGCAGGGGTTGGGGTGAGGGAGTCACTGGGAAGAGGGCTATCAGAAATCCTCCCGCAGGTATAAACTGTATAGAAGCAAACCAGCAAGGGGTAGTCAGTTGGTAACGGATGCCCGAACTGAACCTGTGCAAGGCCAAACTTACATACACACCTCCTTCCCCACATCAAATCTTACCCAGGGTCTAGACTTTTCCAGGGGCTTGTCTTCAGCAGAAGAGGCCCACACAAGTTGGTGCATGCTAGCTGTTCTTCACTCACTCCCACGTGGACCCTTTAGCTGCACACTAGGGCTGCATCTAGATTGGCATGTTTTTCCGGAAATACTTTTAATGGAAAACTTTTCCGTTAAAAGCATTTTCGGAACAGAGCGTCTAGATTGGCATGAATGCTTTTCCGCAAAAGCACTTTTTGAGGAAAAGCGTCTGTGCCAATCTAGACGTGCTTTTCCACAAAAAAGCCCTGATCGCGAAATCTGAGCTGTCTACACTGGCCCTTTTGCGCAAAAGTGACTTTTGCCTGAACGGGAGCAGAATATATTTCCGCAAGAAGCACTGATTCCTCCCCCCCCCCCCCCCCCCGCATCGCCCTTCTATTCTGAAATGTGATTTGTCCTTTTCATATGTGTTCATTTTTTTTAATTGTATCTTCTGGTATATATGGTTGTGACTATTTTCTTCCACTATTTGATCTGAGGAAGTGGGTCTGGCCCACGAAAGCTCATCATCTAATAAACCATCTTGTTAGTCTTTAAAGTGCTACATAGTCCTGCATTATGATTTCTTACAGTAGGAAGTCAGTGCTTTTGCGGAAATTCAAGCAGCCAGTGTAGACAGCTGGCAAGTTTTTCCGGAAAAGTGGCTGATTTTCCAGAAAAACTGGCCAGTCTAGACACAGCCAAAGGGTATGTCTAAACGATAATCTTCTGCCAACAGAGGGATGTAGATTAGGCCCATCACTATTGCAAATGAAGCGGGGATTTAAATACCCCGCGCTTCATTTGAATAGAAATGACCACCATTTTTTGCCTACACGGCACTTTGCCGGCAAAAAGCAGCAGTCTAGACGGGGATCAGTCAACAAGGAAAGCCTTTTCCAACCGATTCTGTAAACCTCGTTGGACGAGGAATAAGGGATCGATCAGAAAAGGCTTTCCTTGTCAACTGATCCACGTCTAGACTGCTGCTTTTTGCTGGCAAAGTGCACATCGGCAAAAAGTGGAGGCCATTTTGATTCAAATGAAGCGCGGGATATTTAAATACCCACTTCATTTGCAATAGCAATGTGCCTAATCTACATCCCTCTGTTGGCAGAGGGGTGTAGTTTAGACTCTCCCTAGAAGTGCCTCTGTGAACATTCCACTATGTGCACCAGCTCCGCCTACCCAATGGACTGAGGTTACTGTGATAGAATGAACTGGCTGTCAATAAAAGATGACTCTGTCACGGGTGAATCTATAGCAGGGAAGAGTCAGTGGCAAGCAGAATGCAGGCTGATGAGGAGCTGCTCACGGGCACATGGTATCTAGAGTTACCCTGGGAGAAGCTTGTTGATTGTAGTTTTCTTGAGTGGTATCTGGAACCATCATTTACTAGAGTTTTAATGGCATACCTGGAATGAGTGGTCAGCTTGGCACTGGCACCCCAACCCCAAGAGCCTCAGGTGGCGATATCTCTCTACACACCCACAAACCCCAATTGGCTGATCTTGCTGGCAAACATTAGGTAGCAAAAATGCTAATTCATGGTTGGAAATGAGTAACCCTGAAAATCCAAGGTGGTTTCCTTGGATTGAGATGGGGCACCAGTGCTGACCTCTATTGTGGTCTGCCATTTGCTTTTTGGGAGAAGCTTATCCTGAGCACTCGCATTACCTAGAGTATTGTTAATCTTCTTTTTTCTTTAACATGCTAGACCTTCAACTTTAAAAAATGTGGTGAAAAAGATTGAGCTAACCATGGCACAACACACAGCACAAGCAGAACAGAAGGGGGCAGCGAATATGGAAATCAGTCTGAAAAAAACCCCACCAGAAACATGAACAAAAGCAGACAGTCAATGATAAAATTAGAAAGGCCTATTAAGCCCACCCATGAAGGACTTATTGTCAGGTTATACTCTGCAGATACAATTTTCAAGACGTACTGATTTCCAATCTTATGTTTGCCCAATTTGGGGGATCTGGGCACACAGTATAGGTGCCTATGCTTGAAAACTGTTTTGTAAATTCAGTATCATGGCATCCCCAACAGTGTGACTGTAGGGCCTCATCACATTACAAAAGAAGCCTCTCCTTGCATTAGGATCTGAATCAGCCACAATTACACTGAACAGCCCTATCCCACAAACAGTGCCATTTGCTAAGTACTACTCCAAAGAAGCAGCTGTTCTCACATGTTTAATGCACTAAAGTGCGTGGAGAACCTCAGGTCTAGGGGCTAGATGTGGTCCTCGGCTTGCCTGGATTCAGCCCCCGAGGCTCAGGGCTCCCCCCCAAGCACTAGAGAGCCTGCACCTACTGCAGGACTAGAGCAAACAAAATTACTAGCCTGGACCCCACTAGGCTCTAGTGTGTGACCGGAATGTGGGGAGTGTCTTTCTCCTTCTCAGTCGGGGGCCACTCAGTGAGGGTTTGGGGTTTTGGGGGGTTGGTTTTTTGGGGTTTTTTTGCGTGTGTGGATCAGCAGCCTACAAACCAAAAAAGGTTCCCCAACCCTGCACTAAAGTAACCTATTCTGATTAGTAATGAATTTTTAACTTAAATATAAAAGCAAAACCAAAATTAATGTAGATAATTCTGTCATCCATTCATTTTAAAAAAACTGCATCCCACTTTCCTCTTCAGTATTTGCTTAAAAAAAAAAAAAAAAAAAAAGTAGACCCCTATGCTTGTTTCAGTCAAAACTCATATTTTATCAGGACTTATCTGGTATCTATTACCTGGGGAAGACATGACAGAGAAATTGAGACTGACTACATAACAGTCCCTTTGAAATGATAGAACTCAAGTGACTTTAACAGATCCAGGATCAGGCCCTAAATGGAAAAAGTTACTGCCAAAAAGCATGCAAAAAGCTATTAAAGTTCATCATTTACCAGAGAATGTATTAAAATTGCTGAACAAAACCAGGAAAAAAATGCAAAAGTTGTCATCAGCTTGAAATCTCATTTCAGTAAGAAAATGTTGTGCCTACTGCAGCCAGGATTAAAATAGAAGTTGGGTGGTGGGAGTCTTTCTTGCTCTCTATTTATTTTGTACAACTTGACAGAACTGTTTACATAGGCAGTTTCAGAGTTTTGTTGGTGTTCACATGTACTTCCTGTCTCATACACTGGCATGATCAAAATCACTTTTAGGAGCTGCTACTACACACTCCATATTAGCTCTGATTGAAAATTTTCCAGCACAACTGTATTTTCAATTAAAATGACACAACATTTCTCCTGGAAAGTTGTTTTCCTCAAAAAATTGATTCTCCCCCTCCCTCCCTTCAGAAAACTTTGGATTACTTGATGCAAAGTGAAAATTTTCCATGATAGAAAAAAAAAATCTGACCAGCTTTATTCTCTTATCCACAAAGCTAGGTCAGCACTATAAGCCACCACAAAAGTGAACTGAAGAAAAAGGGGATAGGCACTGAGCAGACAGGAAGGGAAGGAAAAGGAATGATGTGTTTCATGGGTTGCCAACCTTCCTGGTTGTGCCAGGCAGTCTCCCAGTCTCTGATTATCTCCCTGAAGCAAAACTGGGAGATTGGCCACGAACAGCCCAGTAGCACAGTCCCTGTGCCTGCCAGGGCCCTACTCTGGTACCTCCCTCCCTAGAACCCCTGGAGGGCAGCAGGTCTCCATGTACTGCCCAATCTGTCCCAACCCCGAGCGATGACTCCGCAGCTCCCATTGGCTCCAGGAGTGATGCAGGAGGACAGGCAGGGAGCCTGCTTTAGCTCCACTGCATCACTGACCAGGACTCAGAACCTCCCACGGTTAAATGCCACACAGCTAGAGTCTGCGCCCCTCACCTCCTTCACACCAAACCCCATCCCTGAGTCCCCTCCCAGGGCCTGCACCCCCTTTTGTACCCCAATCCCTTCCCCCAGCCTTGATCCCCCATACACACCCATACTCCCTCTCACACCTTCACCCCTTTTGCACTTCAACCCTGGCCCTAGCCCTGAACTTCCTCCCACAGCCATACCCCCTCCTGCACCCTATCCTCCTGCCCCAAGCTCAGTCCACAGCCTCCTCCTTCAGCCCGCCGTCCCTTATCTGGCCTTCCTAATGCAGGCGCCAGGTCCGTCCGTGGGCTGTCCGGCCACTCCCAGGATGATCGGAGGTGGGGGCCGGATCTTGAACCCACCAACCGATGCTGCCCAGGCAAATGCCCTATCCCCAAACCTCACTCACTTTCATTGGGTAGGAGCAAAGAACGAGTGACGGGAGGGGGGACACCTCAGAGAAGGGGTGGGGCTTCGGGGAAGGACAAGAGTATTTAGATTTATGTGATCAGACAGCTGGCAAACGTAGTGGCACAGCATGTGTCACATGACTGCTCCCTCCCTTATAATCATCACCTGCAAGCCATTCCTAACGGGTGCCCTATCAGAAACTGGGACTGTTTGAAATGAGTGGTTTGGTCATTCTTTAATGCAGACCTGGATTTCATACCAGCTAATGTTTGTAGCAACAACGCCTTTAAAACCACCACTGTCAGAGGGTATGTCTACACTGCAAAGTTAATATAAAATAACAGCTGTTATTTCGAATTAACTTTAATAACGTCTATACATGCAAACTGATATTTCGAAATTAATTCGAAATAGCGGCGCGCTTAATTCGAATTTGGTAAACCTCATTCTATGAGGATTAAGTGCTCTGTAGACACTTAATTCGAAATAGGAGGCCTCCAGCCCTTCCCAGGGAGCCCTGGTGGCCAACCTAGGCACAACCAGGAAAACTTACTCTCCTCTCCCCCAACCCCGGAGACATTAAAGGGGTAGACCCTGGCCACAGTGCCTGTGCCAGCTCCAAGCCTGCCAGCCCAGAGCCAGCAGTGACCACTGGGGCCCCTGATCCAGTGGCCACAAAACATGAGCCAGCAAGCCACTGGCAGTCAGCCCTCCACCACTCCCCAGGAGCAGTCTGCCAGCTCCCAGAAACCTGATGGGCTGAAGAAAGCGGGCGCCTTCCTGGTCCAGGGTGGAGATCATGGACCTTATTCAGGTTTGGGGGGGGATGCCCCTAATGTCCATGATCTCCGCTCCAGATGGAGGAATGCGGCCGTCTATGGCAGGATAGCTGCCAGCCTGGCCACCAAAGGCCACATGCGAACCCAGGAGCAGGTTTGCATGAAAATCAAGTTGGTCCGGCGAGACCCCCAATCCTGGGCCCTGGGCTTCCCCTACCCCTTCTTCCCTTTGCTTCCCCTTCCAGCTCCCTCCTCCCAGGTTTCCCCCTCCCCTCTCTCACCTCCTTTTCCCAGTCTTCCCAGAGGTTCATCCCCCCCAGTTTTGTTCAATAAACCTAGTTTCTATTTTTGAACATGTGTGTCTTTTGTTTGACATCAGGAAGGGTGGCTCCCCCTTCCTGATGTCAAACAAAAGACACACTTGTTCAAAAATAGAAACTGGGTTTATTGAACAAAACTGGGGGGGGGGGGGATAAACCTCTGGGGAGGGGTAAGTGGAAGAATGTGAGGGAGGAATGAGGCACGAGCCTCCGGTGGGGAGGACCAGGGTGACTCAGAGCTCCTCTGGGTGGATGCTCTCCTGCAGGGCCTCCTGGATCCTGACAGCCCCCCAGTGGACCCCCCGGATAGCAGCCTGCAGCAAGTGCAGTCGGGCTGATGGCAATGACTCCACGAGATGCACCGGCATGCCCAGGGGCAGCTCTGGCTCCATGTGACCGAGTGCTGTGGTGTCCCGAGTGCAGGCGCTCAGGGCACTCCAAGTCAGGACTGCTTTGCTGTCCCTCATCGAGGGAGACAAGCAAGTGGGGAACCCTGAGAACTGTCTGTCCAGTGTGGGGGTCGGGTCCCTTTAAGCATGGAGCTCAGCTAGCCTGAGGCAGCAGTCCCACATACTAAGTCTTAACCTGATGCCCTCTGGCACTGGTTCCGGCCAGCCTTAACTTCGGTTCAGGGTCCA
Source organism: Pelodiscus sinensis (assembly GCF_049634645.1). NCBI lineage: Eukaryota > Metazoa > Chordata > Testudines > Trionychidae > Pelodiscus > Pelodiscus sinensis. Next base: position 15,264,255 of record NC_134720.1, read on the forward strand.
CTCAGTGTGGACGTACTATTTTGAGATAGCAAAACGCTATTTCGAAATAGTTAATTCGAATTAACGCATCTACACACAAAACCTATTTTGAATTACGTTAACTTGAATTAACGCTGTAGTGTAGACTTACCCAGAGTGAAGTTTTAGACCTTCTAATTTTAAATGGTTCTAGCTTCACTGTGGAAGTTCAGTAGCCTTTTTTCCAGGATGCAGGAGGCTAGTGAGATTCTGCAGATAAGTTAGTCATTTTCGAATAATTAGTTAATTAAAAATATAAGTTGATAGTTTCCTTTGAATAGTCATAGGAAACAGCAGCTCTATGATGCAAAGTGGTTGTGTGATGTTTAAAAAAAACAATCATAATCAACAGCTAAGATTGTACACAACACAATTTATTTTGTTCTTACATATAAATTAATGCCATTTTTATTTTACCAGCAGAAGCTGTGGAGGTAGAGGACAAACCAGGAGCTACATTTTTACAATACACTGGTGAAAGCTGATTAATTGGCTGAATCTCCACTTTAACAGACTCTAATCCCTTTGTCAGAAGACCTGCTTACAAGCTTCCCTCCCCAATCAGTGAAAAAGCTCTGATGGGAATGGAGATCTATATCTCAAAGCACTGGCCAGTCAGCCTGGGATTATCTCTCATTTCTTAAATCTTAACAGCTCTCTAAAAAGGCAATTAAATTTCCAAAGTTAGATGAAATCTGGGATAGAGCACAGTAGCAGCTTGAGTAAAATGGGAAGGCCTAACACTTAGACCTGACAGTATTATTTAAAAGGTCCACTTACAACTGACACAAGCATTAGCTGTCATGGACCAGATGTCTCAAATAAAAAACATTACTTGCTAATACAGTATATAAAATAGCAGAATAGTGTCCAATATATATTAGTAAGAATAATTATTTTTAAGTACAACAATAATTTTATGAAGTGGTAATAATTGCAAAACTGTTTGAAATCATGACTCTAACATTTAATTGCCTATTCTTTTTAATAATTATGGCCTTGATCCTGCCCCCAGATCCTCTAGCACAGACCTCTATCTTCAGGCAAGATCCTGTTGACTACAGTAGAATTCCACATAGGTTCAACTATAATTTAACACTCATATTGCAATAGTGCCTTGAAGCCAACCAAACTAGGGACAAACGGTGATAGGTGCTGTACAAACACAAAGAAAATTGCAGTCCTCTCTACAAAGACTAGCAGATCCCAGGCCCAAATCAGAGCCTCACAGTGCACTGCAAAGCTGCCTTGTAAAGAAACAAACTGACAGTGTTTTTAAAAGGACACTTTACTTCTCCTAATGTACGATTTTAAACTATGAACTAGCATGATGCAGTGGACCAGCACTGGACTGGAAAGCAGGAGTCCTACAGTCTGCGCTTGGTTTTGCGACCAATCCACTGTGCCACCTTGGCCAAGTGGCTTCACTCCCCAGACAAAGGGCAGAGTTTAACCAGTAACACACACTGATAATCCTCAGCTTATTGGTTAACCGGTTAACCAGTTGAACACTTACATCCCCTAGTGTGCATTTGTAGATGCATATAATTGAAACATTTCTACAACTGATTATTAACTTTTTTCCCATTAAACCTACATTTGAGGCAAAATTTGACCTTCCAGAATCTTTTTACACAGAATTAAGATTCCCAATGAGACAAGAATTTAAACGAAGATCCAGTTTACTGATTAAGGCTGGCCTGTGACCCAAGTGTCCATCCACAGTATAAACCTACCATGTACAACTTGGACCCAGTTCCAATGCCTTTCATGGAGTCAGTGTTGCACAGACACACCTATGTGGGGATGTGAAGGCTGAAAAGGTAAGGGAATTCTTCTCAAACAAGGGGGGTAGACTGCTGTATTGTGACCGCTAGCACTGATCATGGGCTGCTGCATCTTCCTTCCACACTCCCACCCTTGTGTATTGGTCCAGCTGACATACAGCGGGTGGCCAAACTTACTGGCTTGCCGAGCCAAATATGACAATCTTCAGACATTTGAGAGCCAAGGCATATCTGCTAGGGCTAGGGGGTTCAGGTCCATGAGAGGTGCCTGATGGGGTTCAGGGCTTCCGTCTAGCTGAAGCTCTGAGACATCCCTGCTTGCTGACAGAAGCCGGTGTACCACCACCCCATTGCAAGCAGAGGTCTTGAGCTCGCTTCCCCTCCCCTCCCCCCCCCTCCCCCCCCCACAGTCTGGTAGATGGGGAATGCAGGGGGGTGTCCTCTTTAACAGTGTAGTGCACAAGCGAGTCTGGCCACACCTCACCTACAGTCTCAAACCTGCTAATACACCCCTGCCACTTCTCTTGCCTACAGCCGCCTTAGCAAGAGTGCTGCTGTGGTATTTACCATGACAAAATGTTGCTTCCTGTGTGAGGTCTGTCATTCCCTGCAGAATGAAACTCTGGCAGTGTTCAGATCTACATGAAGGGGACACAATTTGGCTCTACTGTGGCAACTGGTAGTGGTTTGATTAAAATCAAGACTAGGGAAAGCATTTGCACACCATGCTGAAGTTGTTACAGTGGATTTGGTATTGCAAAGTTGTAGAGCCCTCCTACTCAAATGGCTCTATGACATGACAAACACTAAGACAGTTTGCATCCACAGCACATTGTTTGGCATTCAGGTTTAGGAAGGTCACCAACTCTTTGGCACAGACTAGAATTCAGGCAAGATCAAAATCCAAAGCAAAGTAACAACTCTGCTCCACTACAGGGAGCTCCACAAGCCACTGTAATTCAGAAGGAAAACAATTCTTCAAAACAAACAGCACTGCAGACCTCTTGAACGTTAGAGCAAATAGATGGATATATTTCTGAAAGATACATAGATAAGGACTAATAGTTTTAATGTGTAATACATCAGTGAAAATGGCATACAAATCACAATCTATTAACTACTCCACACTTGATTACCCATGACATTTCAGAGATAAGGAACTTCTGTTTTCCTCACCCTTTGATATTTGGGGTGCCTGATCAGTACTAGCTCATTATACATGCAAAGGTTAACAGATACCACAGTTTAATCCAAATGAATAAGGAAACAGACACCTTGGCTACATCTAGACTGGCATGATTTTCGGCAAATGCTTTTAACTGAAAAAAGTTTTTCCGTTAAAAGCATTTGCGGAAAAGAGCGTCTAGATTGGCATGGACGCTTTTGCGCAAAAGCACTTTTTGCAGAAAAGCGTCCGTGCCAATCTAGACACGGTTTTGCACAAGAAAGCCCCAATCGCCATTTTCATCATCGGGGCTTTTTTGCGCAAAACAGTTTTTAGTTGTCTACACTGGCCCTCTTGCACAAATACATTTGCGCAAGAGGGCTTTTTCCCAAATGGGAGCAGCACAGTATTTGCGCAAGAACACTGACAATCTTACATTAGATTGTCAGTGTTCTTGCACAAATTCAGGCAGCCAGTGTAGACAGCTGGCAAGTTTTTCCTCAAAAGCAGAAAAGCGGAAAAACTTGCCAGTCTAGACGCAGCCTTTGTGTTTCATTCCCCTTTCATTAAACTCATTTAGACACAATGTTTTTCTATATTTCTATGTAATTTTCGTCTGTAGTAACAAACTTGTTCATTCTTAGCTTGTTGACTTATGTCAAGTTCACTATCTCTTCTCTTTAATACCCAACATGTTCTTTACCAAAGTACTACATACATCATGCCATTGCAAGGGACGGAGTGGTTTAACAGACTTTCTTCACATGTGACTTCTCCTTTTCTGTCCTATACATGACAGATCAGTGAAATGAGACTGAAAACCTACTCCACAATTTGTCCATCTTGCAGGTACTACAATTTCATGAAGTGAGCTTCAGCTCTGACCCAGTCCCTCAGCCAGCTTTACCTGAAATGGGGTATGACCTGATGTTTAGAGCAGGAAACTAGTTGTCAGGACTCCTGGGTTCTATTTCTGGCTCTGTCACTATGGATTAGATCATAACATTAAAGCACAGCTCTGCATTAATCCTTTCCTGATGTGCATGGAGAGTGGAAAAAAACTACTACATTCTCAAGGAACAGTACAGCCTTCACTGCAAGGTAGGACCAGTCTACCGGTGCATTGATAAGGCATGGTCCAGCCTTCTCCTTGACCAGTTTCAGGTCACCCTGTGAGCAAAGAAGCTACAGTTGTTACTTGCCTTTTCCTAATGCAGGCTGATCACAGTGGAAGACAGAGATGGACAACACTCTTTTCCCAGTGCACCCACACAATGGCAAGTCACATTTTGGCTCATACTCTCCGCCTCAGTTTACCTATATGTAAAATGGCCATGTTGTGCATAATAACTACATCAAATATGCTGTGAGGCTTAATTAACTTATGTTTGTGAAGCACATGGAGATGTTCATATAAAAAGTAGCATATAAGGAAAGTGATTATTATTTCATATGAAATAAAGCCTTCTGGCAAGTAACTTAGTATGTGCAGCAGGGAAATCTGTGTCTTCTTTTAGGATTATGATGATGAAGCTTGCAGCGACTCAGTCTACCTTTTTATAGCAAGGATCATCAGAAGAGTGCTCAATGGGGGAGGGCAGAGAGGGGAAATCCTGTAACGGCTTCATGTTCCCATCTCTGAAATTCACTGCTACTGGAAATCAAAAGGAACAGAAATCGGATCCTATTGAAGATTATTACAGACAGGAAGAGCAATATAGCAAGGGCAGATGAAATCTCCCACCTTTGAGTAGCTATAAGGTGGAATGGATTCTGGCAGCTTTTACATTCTTTTGTCATACTTTGGTTGTCTGGAAAAGTGCAGGCTGCCAAAAGCCCTTGCAGGTGAATTCTTTGGCCCTTTCAAGTTCCTGTGATTTAGAATGATGAGTTGCAAGTGTGTTTATCTAGCTGTTTGGACGATTATTAATGAGATCAGCAAATCCCTTCCATGTATAAATTATAAATCACCTTCAGCAATGCCTGGCAAATTATCAAGTAATGTGAGAATATGCTCATTTGCCTGTGACAGTCCTTTGCCACAAATAAAGCAAAAGCGAGGCAGGAAGTTATCTGGGGAGAAATATATCACTTGTAATCCTGAGACAATTTGTTATGTCACGAATGGAAACTCTGGCACCATTAACCCTCTTTTAAACTGGGCGCTGTGATATATGAAAGGAGACACAAAAGTTGGCAAGCGCACAACACTGGAAAAAGAGAAAGCAAATAAGTACTGCAACCAACATAATAAAGCATTAGCTACTCTACAGCACTGTTTCTGTCCAAGTTTTATGGCACATTGAAAGTGTTTTTCTGAACTGTTGTGTTGTCTTCTAGCATTCTCTGTGTAAGGACTGCAACTCTCCCACCCAAGGTGAAAACTCTCTAGCCTCCTCTACTTTGCTCCAGCAGAGGATAAGAATGGGATATAAAGGTGCTAGAAATAGATTTGTGGACCTCTTCCCTTATTTACACCTCCACACCCAACAGAAGGTTAGAGGAAAAAAAAATCCAGCTACACTCTTACTACATCAGTCTTCAACAGTAAGAAATTCATGGGACGCTAGAACACAGGTATGATTTAATCTCCGAATTATTGAAGACCATGAATTTCACACCGAGTCTTTTTTTTTTTTCTCTCCTCAGTGGAGGACACCATATTTTTTAACAATTAGTTTTAAGGATCCACATCAAGTGTTGATTTACAACCTATCTGACAGTACACTTCTGCCTGAAGAATTGGGCCTAAAATAGCATTCACGATGTATTTGGTAAGATTTGAAAATGACCTTCTCCCAAAGCACTGGATGGTGCTTTCACTAAAACAAATGCAAATAAATATATAGGGTAAAGTGGACATTTTAGAAAAAGAGCTGCTACTGTGATGGCCTGAATCTCAAAAGATGACTCAGAGGAGGCACCATTCTCTTCCCCACTGGTTGGACTGAGCCAAGCTATTCCAATAAGATTCATCATTCAAAGATAGCAATAAGAATGGAAATATGACAGTGAATAGGGCCAGTGCATTTCTTCAGGGGAAGGCACCCAGATTGTGTGCCTGTTCCTTGTCTAAAGCTTAGGGTTGCCATGTGTCCAGTATGGACCCGGACAGTCTGGTATTTTTGCCTCCTGTCTGGTAAAAAAAAAAAAAAAAAAATCAGAAAATACCAGACACCTAAAATGTCTGATATTTTCTGATTTTTTCCCGGCCAGGAGGCGAAAATACCGGGTGCTTACCAGGTTCTGCAGGGGAGCTGTCTGGCTTTTTTTTTTTTTTTTTGCTTAATTACTTTTGTGGTCTTTTTTTTTTTTTGGTTCAACAACTTTGATCTCCCCCTTTTTTTCCCCCTCAATAGATTTTTTTCCCCTCGTGTCTTTTTTGGGGGGAAATGGGGGTTGTTCAGTATTTTTGGTTAAACCATCTGGCAACCCTACTAAAGCTGTGCCTTTACACTGTGGTAGCACCTAAGCCCCCATCAAGGATGGAGGCCCCACTGGCCTGGGTGTAGGCTACACCCATAAAGAGCGACCTTACAATTAAAGTTATTAAAATTCCATTTCATAGTTACATTGGTTCTGGAATGTGAAACAATGAAGGCTAAGAGTGCCGGTTAATGTTGGCTGGTTGCTGGCAGAGCAAGTGATTGGTAACTTTTCCATTTGCTCAGCAAGGCCTAATATGTTCTCTGAGGAAAAAGCTGCCAGCACACAGTCACAGCTGGTTAGCACCCCTCCACCCAGCAAACCCAGCTAAAAGGCTCTTCTGTACAGCAAATATAACTGCTTACCACATTCCTATCAGTGACAAACGGTGCAAACTCACTGCACAGGGGGCACTGTGACGCAGTTTAAAGACACTGAGGCTGCACAGCTGCAAGCTAGAGATGTCGTTTGAGCTGCAGTCTATTGCTGACTATGATAATGCAGCAAGAGAAGGAAAGAATCCAAGTGGACTTTCATACCCCCAATTGATGTTGCCAGGCTGGTAGTTTGGAGAGAGAGATTTTACCTGTAAGCCAAGGAATGCACCCACTTACTGACAACAGTAGAATGAGTACAGTTACGACTTTAGGTTCTTGGGGGGCTTCATCAATAGTGTGTGTTAGCACCTTGCTTAGATATATATTGAAATGGAAATTAGTAAAAGCTAATTAACCTGGAAGCCCGGAGTACTATTTGTACAGAGTCATTTCCGGAGCAGAATTGCATTTTAAGGGCTAGATTCTCAGTTGGTCTAAGCTCTACTGACTTCAGTTAAGCCATGACAATGTACAGTAGCTGAGAATCTGGCCCTACCACAGCCGAGTAACCCACATCACCTATCAATTCGGCTTGGTGTCTTTCTGAGATGATTAAAGTTATCAGTTTACAGTTCTTATGACATTACTTTTATCTAGTTTCAATAACCCATGTTAAGACTTAATTTTGCTGCTGTGATTAACAGAATGCTATCAGTAACATCCCAACTGTGCATGAGCCTGCTTTACACAATGAGGCTTTAGTGTATCCATTGACAGAGTAACCTTACACCCAACAAAACAAATAAATTAGCCTTTGTGTGCTCAAGAGTGTCACTTGCAAAACACACATTTCAATTTCCTATTGATGCCAAATTCACATGGAAAAATATGCGCTACCAGATTTCTGCCAAGAGACTGCAGATGTTTTTCAAGATGTCTCGCTTTATATATCTACCTGCTGAAGGATTTCTATTAAATCCATGTGAAATTTTATACAAAATATTTCTTCGTACTATGTAATGTTGTGATCTAAAGAGAAATAGTGGCTGTGTCTACACTGGCATGAATTTCCAGAATTGCTTAAAACAGAATAGTTTTCGTTATAAGTATTTCCGGAAAAAGAGCGTCTACATTGGCAAGCTGCTTTTCCGGAAAAGCCCTTTTTCCGGAAAAGCGTCTGTGGCCAATGTAGACGCGCTTTTCCGGAAAAGAGCCCCGATTGCCATTTTCACGATCGGGGCTTTTTTCCGGAAAAGACTACTGGGCTGTCTACACTGGCCCTTTTCCGGAACAGTGTTCCGGAATAAGGAGTTATGCCCGAGCGGGAGCAGAATAGTTTTTCCGGAATAGCGGCTGATTTTGTACAGTAGAGCATCGTTGCTTTTCCGGAAATTCAATGGCCAGTGTAGACAGCTCGCAGCTTATTCCGGAAAAGCGGCTGATTTTCCGGAATAAGTGGCCCAGTGTAGACACAGCCCATGTGATAAAACTGAAATCAACCTAACTTCAAACACAGTACCATACTGCAATTAAATGTGCATGTGCACAGACATCTAGACAGTGAAAAAGACTACTGTACCCAACCTCGGATGTGTTGTTCTCAGACAAGATTACTCTCTATCCATATTTAGGAGGGTAAATGCTGGGGAGTTGAAGAGCTATTTAAGCTAAAGGACAATGCTGGCCATGAACGAATTCAGGCTGGAAATTAATAGGTTTCTAACCATCAGAGGGTATGATGTTCTGGAACAGCCTTCCAATAGGAGTTGTGGGGGCAAACAATTTAATTGGCTTTGAGAGAAAGCTAGACAAATTTAGAAGTATGACTTTGGCACAGCTTGCTTTGACAGCAGCAGGCAAGTTTCAACAATCCAGTGGCTCACTTTTGGTTTATGTCTTACATTCTTCAGGGTTCCAGTTTGGGCCACCTACTGCCCCAGGGTCAGGAAGAAACTTCTCCCCTGCCCAATGTATTCCAGTTTTCGCCTTTTTTTCCTCTCTCTTTTTTTAAAAGACTTTTTTTTTAAAAAGAGACCATCTCCTTCCTCGGAAGCATCCAGGGTGGCTGGAGATGAGGGCACTAAATGGAAGAGCCAGAGTTCTGAGGGGAAAATGAGCATTTTCTTTCAGGTACTTGGCTGGCTGATTGTGGCTCACATGCTCACGGTCTAACTGATCACCAGACATGGGATCAGGACAGAATTTTCCCCTGGGTCAGACTGGCAGTGACCTTAGAAAATGTTTTCACCTTCCTCTGCAGCATGGAATGCTGTGTATATCACAATTAACCATTGTCCTGGCATTGCCAAGGGCCTTGAATGCTGGTGCAGTCCAGTCCTCATAGTCTTTGCTTATGTCCCGATTCCACGTCTGGTGATCAGTTAGACTGTGAGCATGTGAGCCACAATCAGCCAGCCAAGCACCTGAGGCTTCGTCTAGACTACATCCTTCTGTCAGCAGAGGGATGTAAATGAAGCACTTTGAAAGTGCAAATGAAGCGGGGATTTAAATATTCCGTGCTTCATTTGCATAATCACGTAATGGCGCTCTTTCGAAAAAGTGCTATTTCGAAATTGAAACCGCAATCTAGATGCGGTTCTTTCGAAAACAGGGTGCTGCTTTTTTTGAGGTTTACAGGAGCTTTCAAAAAAATGCCCTATTTTCAAAAGAATCACGTTTAGACTGCGGTTTCAATTTCGAAACAGCACTTTTTCAAAAGAGCGCCATTACGTGATTATGCAAATGAAGCGCGGGATATTTAAATCCCCTCTTCATTTGCACTTTCGACATGCTTCATTTGCATCCCTCTGCCGACAGAGGGATGTAGTCTAGATGCAGCCTGAGAGAAAAATGCTCATATTCCCCTCAGAGCTTACCAAGAGTTGTAGTACAGGCAGTCCCCGGGTTACATGCAAGATAGGGACTGTAGGTTTGTTCTTAAGTTGAATCTGTATGTAAGTCGGAACTGGCGTCAGCCGCTGCTGAAACTGATCAGTTTCAACCGCGACTGAATCGGGATGCCAGTTCTGACTTACATACAGATTCAACTTAAGAAACCCAGGCATCCCCAGGTCAGCTGCTGCTGAAACTGACGAGCAGCGGCTGAATAAGGACGCCTGGGGCAGAGCAGCTGGGGTGCTGCCCGGTTGGTCCGGAGCGGCGCTGCGGGACCAACCCGGCAGCCCCCAGCTGCTCTACCCCAGGGGTAGGCAAGAAAAGATTGGTCTGCTGGGGGGGGGGCACTAGCTGCACCCCCTCCTCCCCAGCAGACTAGGGAGACAAGGGTGGCGGGACCACCCAAGTCCTCCACGGCTTTGCTCCGTCTACCTGGTCTGCTGGAGCAAAGCCGCAGAGCACGCGGGCAGCGGGACAGTCCAGGCGCATCGCGGCTGTCCCGTTGCGGGCGTGCTCCAAGGCTTTGCTCCTGTTCCCCTGGTCTGCTGGGGGGGTTCAGCAAAGCCGCTGGACCCCCCCCAGCAGACCAGGGAACCAGAGCAAAGCCACCGGGGAGCAAAGCCGCCGCCTGGACCCCCCCCAGCAGACCAGGGAGACTGGGAGAAGCTTTTCTCGCCCCAGAGGACACGGGTGGCGACCCCCCGCCCGTGAGCTCCGGGGGAGAGAAAAGCTCCGTTCGTAAGTGTGGATCCGCGTAAGTCGGGGACTGCCTGTACTTAGGTCTGACTTCCACTGTTAGCTGCAAGAGCGGCCCGAGGCTGGCTGCAGCAGCTGGCGCCCTAGGCGGGGCACCACAATCAGCGCCCCTGCCTGCACGGCCGTCAGTGGCTATGACGTCATCATCGGGAGCCCTGGCCAGCGGTGCCCTAGGCAGCTGCTAGCTCACCTAGGCTCACTGGCCGCCCTGGTTGGCTGTAGTGTGTAAGTGCTGAATGGTGTTGGTGGCAGTCAGGGTATGTCTACACTGCCACCCTAGTTCGAACTAGGGTGGCTAATGTAGGCATTCGAAGTTGCGAATGAAGCTCGGGATTTAACTATCCCGGGCTTCATTTGCATCTTGCTGGGCACCACCATTTTTAAATCCCCCTTAGTATGGACTCCGTGCCCGTGGCTACACGCGGCACGGAGTAGGTAGTTTGAATAAGGCTCGAGTAATCCCGGGCTTCACTGGCAACTTCGAATGCCTATATTAGCCACCCTAATTCGAACTAGGGTGGCAGTGTAGACATATCCTCAGATGATTCGGTGGTCCCTTCTGTTCTTAAACTCTATTATTGTGAATTTTGTGAAAATGCAAACTAACACTGCACAAAACACACCTTTTCTACACAGGCACAGTGAGCTTAGAAAAGGCAAATGCTTCGTGTTATCAATCTCACTATACGTAGAGACTTTTATTTTTTTAACTCAGTTGCTGGACATTTTCATGTTCTGTGAAAAAGGAAATGATGTACCAAAAATCAGCTTCTTTCCCATTTCAATAACTGGGACCTGATGCCTCTTTTCAGGGGAAAGGTCCCATTGGCAGCAACAGCAGCTTTGCATCTATGTATGCTGCATTGTCCTGAGTACCCAAACCTGCAAACATTTACTACCAGCTGTAGAGCTTACTACAGCGCAGACTGCTCCCGATTCTTTCTCTCTGATCCCCATCAAAGTGAGATCTGACCCCAGTTATCCCAGAGATAATAACACCATAGTTCCCACAGGAAACACACACACACACACACACACACACACACACACTCACTCCTGTACTACTTTAATTATACTGTTATAGTTTCAGTGACTGTACTGGATAGTTAAAACAGCCTCTCCTACTCAGCCTTGAAGGGAAAGTGAAAGTGTTATAAAAACATGTTATATTGGTATGAATGAGACTGCAGAGGAAAGATAATGAGAGACCACTCACCATAGCAATGACTGTGATCATCAGGAAGTGTTTCAGGATTAGGCGCAAAGTAATTTACTGGTTGCAATTTTACCTTAGTGGCCAGTCAACATCTTTTAAAGCTTTACATATATGAAATATATAATTCCATATGTGGTCCACAAACCCTTAAGAATATTTGTTCATATGGTGCACTGACCAAAATATTATTTCCACTATTATCCCTACATGCTGCAAAGAGAGAGTTGGCTTTCTGTTTAATTACAGACTCTGTAACATTTAATTAAATTTGTAACACGGTAAGACTGTATTACTTGAAACATTAATTTTTCTGTCTAGGAGGTGCTGTTAAACACACTTAAATACAACTGAGCTCAAAACTGCAACATGAGCACTGATTACCCTGATTTTTAGGGACAAATGGTTAATAAATAGACACACTTTTCCTTGCTTGTGTTCATTTGTTAAAAAATGCATTTCATGTGAGAAAACAAAAATAGTGTTTTCTATTAAAAATACGGGCTATGTCTAGACTACAATGTCATATCGGAAAAATACCTTTTTCCGATAGCCTCTTCCGACAAAACTTTCCCAAAATTTGACCTGGGCCAAATTTTGGAAAAACCTCTTTCAGAAGAGCCCTTCTTCCTCGTGGCATGAGGAAGACAAGGCTTCTGAAAGAGCATGTCTGCTCTTCCACTTTTTTTGCGGAAGAGCAGATGTGTTCTCTGGACACAGAAGAATTCTTCTCCGTAGTCTAGACATAGCCAGTAAAACAGCAGTCAGTCAAAAAGTGCAAGGAGTGAAGCGGGAAAGTGGTGACTGTAATGTCTGATGCAGTCTTCATTCACTATGGATGTTTTTTACCCACGTAAATGTAGAGTCAAATAGCAGCCAATAATGGTTCAGTAAATTTATACTCTACCATGCAGAACTAACTGGGTATGTGAGATCAATCACTCAATGGGGAGAAACCATGGATATTTGCCTGTGTTTTGTATGCTTCTGCCTATATTTTATTAACATGGCACTTAAATAAGGCTATTTTTTCAATTGCATCTAGTTCAGTGCAGAAGGTGTGTCAATCTATTGGAACAACAGCATAAGTCACCTTTACCAACATAAAGCAAGGTCTGACTATCCCAATGTTTAAATGATATAATTTTAGTCCATGTGCTTACTTATCAAAAAATACACTATCACCTGGATGTTTGCTTCAGGATTTCACTGCAGCGCGGTACTCGAGTGCATATCGAAGTGAGAATGAATTCTAGCTCCCAATTGCATTAAACCAATACAGAAAGGAGGACAAAGAGGGTCATTCATGCGCAGCAACAGCTCAGTTCAACTTGTTTACAACACAAAACTCTTCGGAAACCAGGCTTGTGAGGCTGTCTGGATTTAGTGCATCTCAATTCTGTGCAAGAGAACTGAGATTTCTCACTGCAAATTTTGGGATCTACATCAGAATTTTGATGTGCAGTTTGCTCTGGTGAAAGATCAAGGAAGGACAGCAGTGATCCAAGACTATTCTTCCAATCATGTAAGCACACAGCATCATGCAGAAAGTAAGCATTATAAAAGACTGAGTACACAAGACAAAACAGCTGCCCTGTCACAGTAAGAGGTTTCCCAGTGCTGTAGTTAAGCAGCAGTCTCCACATCTAAATACTTTAATAGCTACCTGTTCATTAGCATAATTAATGCTGACTTGTAAGTTAGTTGTGCTCAAAATTCTTCAACGGGGGGTTAAAACACACTGCTTCAGAACTTCTACACGGTAACTAGCACATACAGAGCCAATAAAGCACAGCAGTTGTAATTCTAGCATTCAAGGTCAGAGTTTTCTAGCTCCAGAAGTCTTCCTATGTGCAAAATGTGAAGCAGCAACTCTGGGAGACTGATTTTTAGCATCCATCTTGTAAGACCAGTACAAGAATGAGCCCAGTCATGACTTCAGATTCTTGGGGGGGGCCCTCACTGCCAACAAACTTAAACTGTTTTGCAGCAAATTATGTGGAAATGTGAGCTTGGCAACTGCCACAGGCATTGACAGTAGGATATAAATGACAATTAGAAGGTGTGTCCAGATGCTTGAGATATGAGCAATAATTAAATGCGTGTGAAATTTCACCTGCATGGGTTGGAAAGGAGAGGTAAAGGAGGTAGAGACACTGCCTTGAAGAAACTAATGTCAGGTGTTAACAAAATATATATATAATAGGGCTGTCAAGCGATTTAAAAAAAATTAATCATGATTAATCATGTGCACTGCCCCTTTGAAATGCTGCCGCAGCGTTTCAAAGGGGCAGCACTGTGGGAGCCTGGGATCAGCTGGAGTCCCCGGCTGACCCTGGGTCGGTGTAGTGCTGCCCCTTGAAAAGGCCACCCCGGCGTTTCCAAGGGGCAGCGCTGTGGAAGCCCGGTGCAGTTGCCCCTTGGAAAGGCCGCCCCGGCGTTTCCAAGGAGCACTGCAGGAGCCCGGGGTCAGCTGGAGTCCCCAGATGATCCTGGGCTCTGTGCAGCGCTGACCCTTTGAAGCACCGGAGCAGCACTTCAAAAGGGGAAGCACAGCATTAACGCCTGCGATTAATGCATTAAAAAAATTAATGCATTAATTCTTCCCTGCGTTAATCACATCAGTTGACAGCCCTAATATATTTAAATATCCCATCCACACATTCCAACATCTGCAGGTAATAATGTGGGAATCAGTTGAATTAGATCTCATTACAAACATAAAAATCATACAACTGCACAATCTTTTTAAGCTGGTTCAAAGCCCAGTTCTCTGTGTGCGTGTGCTCGCGCGCAAATTCCTATCCATCAGCTGTTATTTGTTTTTCCAGAAAATGTCTATACCTGCTTTAGATTTGGAATAAAAGACGACACTGATCACTTTTGTCTGATGAAATGTTTAAATGTTAACAACATCCATTATAGTCAATAGCAGCTACAATGACTAACAAGAAAGAACATGAAATCACATCACGGGCCTTCGGCAAGCTATTAAAATACACCACTTTTCAGAGTCAAATATAGTGTATCCTACTAGCCTTGATTCCATCAGTCCATTCTGTCAGCAGTAAAAGCTGTTTTCTAGGGCATGGCATTTTCCATTAATGCAATCTGATTTGCCACTGCATTTTTAGAAAGCTAAGGTGAAAGTGAGATATAGGAAGAGGGCAGTCAGTAATCCAGATAAGGAAGTCTAAAATCCTCAATATAGGGCAAGGTCGAAGAATAGCTGTCTATGGAACACCCCACAAATAACAGCTCACATATGTGCCCAATCAGTGTGCTTCCAAGGGCTTTATAGCTGAGGAGACTGAAACAAGCAATAATAATTTAACACTAGGGGGCTGCTCCTACTGCTTGCTACTCTTGCCAACCCCCCCCCCTCTCTGGCAGCTTTGGCAGCCAGAGAGCGTGATGATGTCATACTGTCTCATGGCAGGAAAACTTTTTTACACACACACACACACACACACACACACACACACACACACACACACACACACACACACACTATTAAAACAAATATAGAGTATGACTTCTTGCTGGATTGGTTTTAACACCAACTGTACTTTTAAGTCTCAGGCACGGAAAGGATTAGTTTCCATATTAGTTGAATTCCTACATATGCCTATAAAGTGCTGATTACCACACACATTCTGCATAGCATTAAACCTGTTTCTACTTGCAAAAAGAAAGAAAATAAATCAAACGAAAACCTCAGGTCTTTTTTAAAGCTACGACAATATAACTCACAGTTGGATCTTAAATCCAGTCTCACTATTTCCAAGAATTTTGGCATTACACAGTTCAGTAATGGAAGAAGTAGCAGCAATTTCCTATGGAAAGGAGAATATATTTTGTTTGTGACAGGAAATCGAAACAAACAACATATGATTACTTCCATAAATCCATAAAAAACTGAAGTAATTTTATATCTTGATAATCTGCTTATTACACTAATGGGACCACTCTGAAAATAGGAAGACAGATTCTTCTCACACTTACACCAATGTACATTAGAAATAACAAATCAACAAACTTAAAATCAATGAAGCTACACAGATGTAAATGCATGGAGAATCAGGCATTTATGTACTTATGCACTCAAACTGATAAGGAAATCAAATTCAAGAAATACATGGAAATTGGCTACCATACATTGTATTATAGATAAGGCACATCACTGTTGCCAACTCTCATGGTTTAGCTGCAAGTCTCTCATGATATTTGATGTTTTGTTTAATGCCCCAGATCTGCGACAGATTATGTGAAAACTAGGGATGTAAAATGTTGATTATTTCACTAATCGAATAGTCAATGCAATTTGCATCAACTATTCTATTAGTCAATAAGGGCACTTCCACCTTTGAAGTGTAGCAAAAGCCTCAGGGTTGTTCCTACACTTCAAAGGCGAAAGTGCTGCAGGGAGCACAGGTCCAATGAGGGACTCAAACAGCCTTCCCGCTGGGCCCGTGCTCCGCTCAGCATTTCAAAGTTCAGCATTTCAAAGCGGCAGTACCGCATGGAACCCAGGGTCAGCGGGGGAGTCACCAGCTAACCCTGGGCTGCACATGGCGTTTCAAAGTGGCTCCACTGTAGTCACTTACATCCCTATGTTTTTTTAAGAGTGCTACAGCAATTCTACTTCCAAAATTGCATTTGAATTAAAAATATATGTTCAGCTTGAAGAAGTCTTAATAGAATAACCCTAGACAACAAAAATAAAGATGCATCTGACGAAGTGGGTCTTTGCCCACGAAAGCTTATGCCCCAACACTTCGGTTAGTCTATAAGGTGCCACAGGACTCCTCGCCGCTCTAACTAGATACTGTATGAGTATCAATCACCACCAATTTGCTCTTCCAGGAACTGAGCAGTTACTTGTTCCTTTTTATGGAGCATTTATGCTAATGGCAACCCGAAATTCATGATGCTTTGGCATCAATACCTGCATACTTATTTGAGACATGGATTGCTTTGTAATAACAAAAAAGTATACTAATGTATAGCACGTTCATCCCCTATAACACTTCTAGCATAACCATTCTATATTATCTGGATTTAAACAAAGCTGTCCAAAGTAGCCAACAACCATTTGCATTAATCCAAATAGGACAAGACCAACAACATGCTGAGCCCCATGTATTCCCACTGACTGCCAAAAAATGCTGAGGATGTTTGCCAGCTTTTGCCGCTGGTATGAATAACTAAAACACAAACTTGTAAAGTGGTCTAAGAAAAACCTTTGCTCCGTAGTGTTTAAGACAGTTACAATTGTGTTGTGCCCCACTATTCAAAATCAACATAATTTCTGCCTTTGAACTCCAGCCGTGCTTGCACTTGAACCACCTGGGTGAGTCTTCGACATTGTTTAAAAGATGCAAATGCTCCCAATTCTCCATCCCATCAGAGCTATACTGAATGCAGGGATGGAGGGAGAAGGAAGAAATGACTCAAATACCATGATGATGGATGTGCTGTAAGTACCTGGGTAAAACAGAATTTCTGCCACCTTTGTACCTTTCCATATTCTGGGGATGGCAGGGAACTAATTGCCTGTAAGTTAGAGCAGCCTCAAAGCCACTCTGATTTATGATCAGCTACAATGGCCCTTCTGAGTCACTGCATCCACTGAGAATAGAGGATTGTAGTGGTGTGCCAGCTATGTCTTCCAGCCACACCACTGTATGCTCCTTATTCTATGGATGGCAAAGAGGGGAGCAGAATATTGTACAATTATCAAAGGTGGCCTAGATACTCTTTAAAGAAATCCGAGGATGGGGTATTTCCTGGTGGGAGAACATAAGAGTCTTTTATGGCCTGTTTAATCTACCAGAAAAGTATAAAATCTATCAATTATCACAATGCAAACTCAGCCCTGCTATGAGCTAATGTTTTTCTTGCACTCAGAGGAAGAGAAAGTTAGCATAAGAATCAGGAGAAAGATCACTACAAATGACAAATTATGCTCTCATGACACACCTTTTGAGAACACCACAATGAAGCCCTATCCTGATTTCCTGCTATCACCCCACTTAGTATACTGTGATTCCAAGCAAGACACACAACAGCCAGTGACACAAGAGGAAAAAAAAGTATATTTATATACTTTGTATTCCAAAGTCATAATTCAATATCTCCTACCATATGTAAGAGAATGTATAAATCATCCCTATATTATACTACCTAATACATATTTTATGTGGTATGGATGATTTTATGCGTTGTGTATGCATCTTTGTACAATTATTTAACAAAATTCTTCAGTACAAAAGTCAAGTTTATTGTGTATAACCATCATGTGAATGGCAACACCGGGAAATTCCAGGCTTGATTCATTTCTCCAAAGGTGCCAAATGATACACTATTACATGCTGGAGCATACTGCACGCCTTATGCAAACTTATACGAGTTTTGCACCTATTAATATTATACACATTTAGGACATGCCGCAACAATAAAACTTCCTATGTGCTAGAGCTCACATTATTCAAATGATCAATTTTTCCTTGGCACTTCACTAAACACATGAGTTTATGCTGGCAAACAGAATGCGTGTTGTACACACGTCACTCTTTGAGCTGGTAAATAAACTGAAGTGAATTCAGGTTCAATTACAGTGTTTAAATTTACAACATCTACAGAATTGAAAAATCTGGTGACAAATGCCAGTTTGAACAGAACGTGTACATTAACATGCACAAGCTGCAAAAATCAATCGGCCTTCTACACATTTATCAAAACATATTTTGGCATTTTTATATAGCCTTTCATACACATTTGTCAATACGTCTGATTACAGCTCTATTTAACATTAGCACTTACACTCTTACAGGAAACTTTCATTTTGATGTACTGAATGGAGAAAGACATTTGCAGAACACATGCAAATATAGAGCAAAGCAAATGCACAATTGTGGCTGCTACTAGTATTGAAATTTCATTTGCAACAGAACATTTGTACAAATGATGCAAATTACCAACAGCATAAGTCCACAAAAGTTAAGACTTCTTTGGATCAGGTCCAAGTACAAATAGCTTTACCAGATCCCTTGAAGTTAACAGGAGTCCTTCTGGTTTGCTTCATTGGATTTCAATCCCGCACCTTGTTTGTTGTCTACGCAATGGTAGATAAGATGATTGCTAATTCTGATGTGTACTGGCTTATCCAGATGATCTTATGACTGTTGATGCTACAGCCTGAAACAAACCTCTTATCTCTCTCTCTATTTTCCATGCTATACTGCAAGCAATCTTTTCTCTTGTCTATAACCCTTAATTTTTCTTTCAACTGCCAATATTTTGTAACAGTATTATTTAATTCTGCAAAGTGTGTTCAGATACACAATATGAATGAAAGAACATCTAGTAGGGAGGTGATAGTGTAGACGGTTAACCAATGAGACTACACTCATCAGTTAAACTTCATGGTTACAAGCAACCGCCCTTCTCCCCATCTCCCCCCCCCCGGGTCATCAGAGTCAGGGGGGGAAAGGAGGGAGTTACAGGAGGGAGCTGGTGCTTGCAGGGAAATAAACGTATATAGATCATATCAATACCAGCTATTTTGTGATCCTTGGAAAACCCTCAACATGCTTCTGTACATCAGTGTGCACCTTGTTGCACCCTTTGGTGATCTCAAGGCAACCCTAGGTATATCTCAATGTCTTTTTAGATGACCAAATAAACTCCACACTAGGGATATAAGAGAACAGTCAACTAAGCAGAAGCTTATCAGATAGTCAACTAGTGATGCAACTAGTGGCTTCCCCTCCCTGCACTTTCTGCCTCTATCAGAGAGACGTAGCGGGGGGGGGGGGGGGGGGGAGAAGAGTAGGAGCCGGTGCTGGGGGAGGGGGGGGAGCTGGCTTAAAAGTGGGGAGGTAGAGGCACAGTGAAAAGAGCATGAGGTGGGACTGAAGCAGTCTCTGCTTGCGCCTCTTCTGCTGTGATTCTGCTTTTGAAATGTACATTCATTTGGGCTTCTGCTTTTGACAGGGCTCTTGCTGCAGTTCAAAGGCAGAGGTGCCCTTATAGACTAATCGAATAGTCGATAGTTGATGTGATTTCTATCGACTATTCGATTAGTTAATCTAAATTTAGCATCCCTACTCTACAGAGTTTTTCCAGTCCAATCACACTAATCCTGGTTTAGGATCTGATGTATTACCTTAACATTCAAAATTAAACTCAAAAGTCTCCCTCTAGCCTCCCAGAGGGTCTGATCAGACTCCATTCTGCCTCATCAGGCTCCTCCCACTCCTTCCTAACTGGGGCAATTCCCCTGGTGTCAGATTATTCCCTGTGAGGGCCCCTCTGTCTCTGCAGTCTCACTGCAGCCTCCTAAACTTCCTTCTTAAATGGCCCAATTTCCAAAAGGAGGGGATCATTCTGTAATCAGGACTGGATGGAACCCAAGGTATCCAGCCCAAGGACAAACCAACCTGTTACTGCTTCTAAACATGGAAATAGATAAGTATGCCCTACATGGATATAAAATTGATCCATGAATAAACACAGTCATATCTGCAGAGGTGGATACCTGAACACACATAGTGGATGTCCACAAATTTGCAGGGTTCTAGGTACAAAATATGGATCCTCCTCCACATCTGTATCTGCAATCTGTATCTACAGATATTTGCATCCACATCAGTGGATGTGGATACCTACAGATATAAAGGGGACATCTGTGGGTTTGCGAGGCTCTGCAGAGAAGTTCAGCCAATGATTTAGTTGAGGGTAATCAGCTTGATCAACACTCCTCATTTGGCTACATACTCAATAGTACCCTCTTCCAAAGTGGCAAGAAGAGTGTTTGAAACTGTGAGGCAAAGAATAAAAAAAAAATATGGGACCTATACCAAGCTTACTAGGTCAATAATGAATCCTACATTTGTTTAAAAGAACTTGAATAATTGATTTAAGAAACAAACACTTTATTGGCCAAATGGAATACATCATTAAAAGAAGGCATGCACTGATGTACATTAATGAATTGTGTGTCTATTCTATATGTATTAATGGAAAACACACATACACACAGTAATGGAGCAAAAAATATACTACAGTGTGTGTGTATTTTTCCTTCCTTTTATATTTCAAAGACATAAATATTCCTCGTATATCACGGTTAAGGGTTTTATTTCTTGCCTTCCACAGCTCAGGTAATGATATCATAACTCAAAAATGGTGCAAAGCCTGGCACAGCTCTGAACTCATAAACAATTTTAATGTTCCTTCTCCACCTCCCAATATCTATGGATATTGTACCTATACAGCCATATCTCCTTAGTAGATATCTACTCATTAGATTAATTATCTAATAGATTAACAAGTGGATACATATGCTGCAAATTAAAACCAATCTTGGCACAAATGAAACATTTCTGCTGATGCGAATGAGGCCATTTTTCAACATGATGGCGTATTCTGGCAAAACTGAGGGGTATGGCTGGAAATGTGATATTAAGGTAAAATAGTTAAAGCCATCAGCAGAGTAACATGAATCTGACACATGCATTGTACAAGAATGAACTCATGAAGGATTGTGCACATTAGAAAGTAGCTGCAGGGTAACTACATGAAAGCATAGGTGCCAGCCAGCAGCGACAACGGAGCCCTAAGTGCAAAGATTCTTCCCAAGGCACTTGGGGGAGGGAGGAGGAAAAGTTATACTGGTGGGGATGAGTCACTGTGGGGAACATGCTCAAGCTTCTCTTTTCATGACAGCTCTGCATGGGGCTTATTTCAGCCATGAATAGGGCCCTAACAAATTCACGGTCCATTTTAGTCAATTTCACAATTATAGGCTTTTAAAAACCAATACATTTCATATTTTCAACTATTTAAATCTGAAATGTCATGGTGTTGTATTTGTAGGGGTCTTGACCCAAAAAAAGAGTTGGGGGGGGAAGGTAACAAGGTTATTGCAGGGTGGGTTGTGGAATTTTTCCCTTTACTTCCATACTGCTGCTGGCAATGGCATTCCCTTCAGAGTTGGGCATCTGGACAGCAGGAGCTGCTGCCTAGGAACCTAGTTTTGAAGGCAGAGCCACAGCCAGCAACAGTCCAAAAAGTATAGCATGTCATGGAATTGTCACCCTTAATTATGAGCTGCTGCAGCTTGCAGAGCTGGGTAGCCGGAGAGTGACGGCTGCTGACTGAAGGCCCAGCTCCACAGAGAAGAGCAGAAGTAAAGGTAGTATACTATGGAATTGCCACCCTTACTTCTAATACTGTGGCTCGCAGGGTGCTGCCTTCAGAGCTAGGTGCCCGGCAAAAAGCTGCTGCCCAGCTCTAAGTCAGCACTTAATAAAGGTGGTAATATCTGGACATAACCTTATGACCCCCCCACAACTCTTTTGGGTCAGGACCCCAAATCTGAGAAACACTGGTCTCCCCTGCCAAAATCTGTATAGTATAGAGTAAAAGCATACGAAAGTCCAAATTTATGCACCGGTGACTAGACTTCCCAGTTCATGACACATTCTTCATGACCGTGAATTTGATAGGGCCGAGTCTTCAGGGTACTATGATCCCAATGGATGCTGTGAGAGCCAAAGAAGGTTCAAGAGGAGGAGGAGAGGACTCCATTTCTTTGAGGTCTTTGGCCTGGAGCAACTCCAAATTATCCACTCTCAAGTTTCTGAGGATCATTTGTCCTAGTGTGTACGTTATGTAGGAGTCATGGGACTAATGTTCCTACTTTTCCATTGTTACAATAAGTCAGGATTTGGTCCTGGATTAGTTAAAAAAAACACCATCTAGGTATTTCATAATTTTTCAATTATTTGCCAGATTCTAATATCTCTAGTTGCTCTAAATAGTATTTTATGTGAGGAGGCCCCCTGAAACCAAAGGAATCGCGTGTGGAGTAAAGTATATCAGATACTGACCCCTAATAAGGCACAAAGTGAAATCAGCTCATTAGAGGTACAGTATTTCCATGTATCATTTCAGTGTACAGGTTGGACCTCCCTGATCCAGCACCCTCGGGACCTGACCAGTCCCAGATGAGAGATTTTGCCGGGCCAAGGGAGGGCATATCTGGTTCCCCTGGTACCGCCTCCCACCAGCCCTGGACGAGCTGCCGGCCTCCTGGCTGGCCCTGCTGGCCCTCCCACTTCCTTCCCCGCTATGTTGGGCAGCCCAGCTCCCTGTGTGCTGAGTTCCTGGCCCTGCCGCATTGTGCCTGGCTGCCCAGATGCAGCGCACTGGGCAGCCCAACTGCAGGGAGTCCAGCCACCAGCCCTCCACTGGGACTCTGGTCCTGGAACATCCATGGTCCTGCCAGATGGATGTTGCCAGATCAGGGAGTCCCAGATTACAGACGTTCAACCTGTACTCATTTGTTATTGTAGGGTTAATAGTGATATTTGTGACTGTGACCACAGGGCATTAAATAATGTATTTTGAGAAATCAGATACAGATTGGATAAGGAACAATGCAGACATTGCACACCGAGGTCAAGAGAAAAGGCAGGTCATCTTGGCCTCGTGTTTTTGTACAGGAAAGAGTCATCTCCGGTTAGCCATACAATAATGTTCCAAATCCCTGACAAGGTCATTCAGTTCACCTTGTGTTATGAGGTGTGGTTCAGAGGAGGAGGATGGGAGAAAATGGGGGTCCTGTGACATTGGTGGTTCAGGACCAGAAGTTTCATCCTCTTCCTCACGTGAGAATGGTTCTGCTGCATCAGGAACCGGCAGTCCTTCTTCGTGGGGTACTGGGCGTATAGCTGATGGAATGTTTGGATAATGCACAGTCCACTTTCTTCTTTGACACACCTTTCCCAACTGGAGGCACCATGCAGAAGTAACAATTGCTGGTATGATCTGTTGGCTCTCTCCAAATCATTGGCACTGCAAAAGGCATAGATTTCCTTTTCCTGTTCAACCACTGGCGAAGATTTGCTGCACAAGTGTTGCAGCATGTGTGGGGCCCACCTCTTGTCCCGATCTCCAATTTTGCAGCCAAAATAAAGGTGATAGGCTTTCTTAACCATAGTGGTTATACTGCGCTTGTGATACAAAAGTCAGTTCACTACAAACATAGCAGAAGTTATCTGCACTGTTCACACAAGTACGAGGCATCTCTGCTCACTTTGGCTAAACAGAAATGTGTCCCTTTGCAAAATCAAACACTGACAAATGAGAGCACGACACTGTATGATTTCTAGAAAGTGCACCACCATTAAAAACAAAAACCTAGCTGTGGGCATGCTGCTAGTCAGCTGCATGGCATTTGTATCTCTCTTCAGCAGCCTCACAAGCATGCAGCTTACAGAGAACACCAGTCTCTGAATACCCCAAATCCCATCTCTCATGGAGCAGATCCAATGTACACAGCCCTGCATGGATTTTCTAGATCAGTCTCTTCTCCGTTACCACAGGTAAAAGCAAGGTGATGGACCCCAGTGCGCTGCTCCGCAGAAGTGGCTGGTCAGCTGTGGTAATCCACTGTAGGAGGAGACAAGGTGCTCCCCATCGGGCTGCCAGGGCTCCAGGGCTCTCCTGCAAGCAGCCAGGCAGTAAGTAGAAAGAGGCCAGCTGGGAACACGCCCTCCCACATCACTCCAGGACTGCCCAGGCCCACAGTCCCCCCAAGGCAGCATTTAGAAAAGGCAGGGGAACCCTAAGCACACCTCCATCTCCAAGATCCCGGACAGGATGCTGCTTGCTCCTCCCCTTCCCATCACTCTCAGGGAGTGAGTAGAAAGCGCATCCCTCTCCCTCCTGGTGGAAAGGGGAGAGGAGATGGCAGGGGAGAGTGCCCCATATTGTGTGCTTTCCTCTTGCTCCCTGACAGGGATGGGAAGGACAAGAGCAAGCAGCTTCCTGTTATGAATCTGGCGGAGGGGGAGTGAGGCTTTCACCCTCCCACATGGTGCCCTTGCCCCCCTGCATTCCCTAATGCTAACACCAGCCCCCGCCCTTAACTCCCCACACTCTCAGCCCCCTGCCCTGATTCCTGCAGCCCCAAACACCAGAAGCCTGGGCCCTGCCCCCCCTGCTTCAAGCCTGACTCGTGCACCCCAACATACCCAAGCCCCCTGCCCTGAGCCCCATGCCCCTCCATATGCCCCCCAACATTGCATTCTGTACATCTGGGATTTACGAGGGGGTGTGCCAGGGTTTGAGAATGCCTTCAGCAGCATACATTTCATGCACAAAAACCTTCCAATGGTATCATTTTTACTAATCTCTCTCACAGGGCTTTTAAGGAGAGACTGACCCTTTAAAGGGGATCCTGCCCCACTTATGACCACTTAGCCTGCCTCCCTGATGGAGAAAACAACCCAGGTCACGTGTAAGGCAGGTCATGGGGCTAAATCAGACCTTCTGAGATGTAGATAAAACAGAAAACTGTCTTGAAGCACCATAAATCCTCCAGGTAGAAAGGCCCAAGGGTTGCTGCTTGTAGGGACATTAAATATCTGGTAACTTAATAGTCGTGTAACCACAGGAATTCTTATCGGTTACACAACTATTCAATAGTCCTCAGGGGTGAGGCCAGCAGCCAGTGTGCTCCAGCCCCACTCCCAGGGAGCCCCTGCGACCCCTAGCTATTGCCCCCCTAGCTATTGCCTCCATATCAGAGGTAGCAGCACGGGGTGCCAGGCAGGAGCCAGTCCACGAAGTGATCCAGTTAAAAAAAAAAAAAAAAAAAAAAAAAAACAGCTCCCTGCCCTGCTGCCTCTCTCCCTTAGAAATGCACAATACCCTCCCATTTCAAAGGGAGAGGAACAGCAGTTGGACTGGCACAAGCAGGGCTACCATTTCCCCGCGGTCCTCTGCCCCCCCGCGGAGACGGTGCTAGTTGCTTACATCCCTAATCCAAGCTCCCACGGTCAGAGGCTGCTCCATCTCCGATGGGGCAGCCTCTGTCCTTGAGGAGGTCAGACTCCCTGCAGAAACAGGCTGTTTTGCAGCAGCCGCGTCCCCTGCCCTCCCTCTACATCTGATCGAGGTAGCGGGGGGAAACAGGCGGCACCACAGAGCCGGTGTTGGAGGGAACTAGCTTTTAAGCCCGCTCTCCTCAGCACCAGAGGGAAATGCATGTAGTCAACAAGATTAACCGATAAGCCTATGCTTATTGGTTTATTGTATAGTTAACCACATTTTGACATCCCTAGCTGCTTGGTAAAATGCAGGGAGAGATTGGAAGTTTGTCTCACTCGTGGGCTGTTCTGGGGATGCAAGCCTGTAGGGAGAAGGATCCAGTTAGCGAAATGACTCAGCAGAGAAAGGTCTAAAAAAAAACTCTGCACCAAATTTTGCAAGCCAGCAAAGAAAGCTTGGTAGGGGCTCTTCTATGTCCTCGTAAACTTTGTTGTTAAACTCAGACCCTAGAGGAGTTTGACACATGAAAGCCTCCGCTGAATTTATTAAAGAACCCACAAGAGGGAAACTAAGGCTATTGCTAGTCAGAAGTCCGATTGGGTAGGTGGCATTGTGACAAGCAGATGTTAAATCTCATGGGTGAGGCAATTTCTTTTATTAGGCCAATAAAAATCGATTACCACATGCACCTTGTCTCTAATACCCTGGGACTGGGACAAACACAGCTACAACAATGTTGCTAACATTTACTGTCTCAGTCATACTGTCAGAGCCCTTATGAATGGATAACTGGATTGCAGCTAGAGACCAACTCCTGATTTTAATGGTATTATTAGCACTAACTTGGACACTTACCAAAAAAAAAAAAAAAAAAAAAAAAATGAATGAGGAAATTCAATATGGTAATTTTGAGAGAGCAAACTACACCATCATAATTTGTGTGTGAGGTTCACAGTTGGAAGGTAGGAATGCAAATGTACAGGCCATTCAAAACCGTTTCAGTTGGAGGGGGGGGGGGGGGAAAGGAGACTGCTCTGTTTTCCTGCTGTGCAAAGAAGCCATGATGATCTGTCCCTACATTTCAAGAAGACTAGCTATGATCTGGAACAGTAAGAGAGGTTGTTGGTTTTTTTAAATGTTGGAGACAGGACAAGCAAAGCAACAATTTTCAACAAGCACCATTTGCTAATTAGAAGTCCACAAAGCTGTCAGGGAAGGGGGTTGTGTGTAATGATGCCCCTGCTGGTAAGGAAGTGTAGGCTGAGCACTTCACATCTTCAGAGAATTCCCAGGAGGAGAGGGAAGGAGGTGAACGGTTAGTCTGATTTGACAGATGGGATATTTGAGGCAGTAACCATCCAAAGGCTGCAGAGGAATACATCAGAACACAAGCTTCCTTGGCTCCCAGCAGACACACCTTTTTAATCTGTCATTCAAAGACAGAAGCAAGCAATTACAAGCAACTGGGTTGTAGTTTTTGCAATTCTTAAAATAAAAGTCTCCTTTTCACTAGGGATGTGAGTGAGTAGTCGACTACCCGATTAGCATAAGCTTACTGGGTGGTCGAGTGGAGTGCTCAACTACTCACTCCCTCTCCCCCCCCCCCCCCCACACACACACCTTGCTGCCTCTGTATGGGGTGGGGGGAGGAGAGGAAGGACGGGGGCTGGTGCAGCTGGTCCCTCTTCCCCTCACTGCTTCTATCAGGGGAGGCTGCCACCACCATGCCTAAGCTGCCGTGAACAGGAGCTGCTGGACCCAGCGCGAGCTGGGACCAAGCAGTCCTGACTCACGCAGGTCCAGAACTGCTGCACCTCTGCATTTTAAATGCAGTAAGTGCTAATAGGCTCTTACTATATTTAAAATGTAGAGGCACAGCAGTCCCAGAGTGAGCCTCCCTTTATCAACTAATCCTGTTGTTGGTACAAATAGTATTGATTACATGATCAGCAACATACCTCTTCCTTAACATCCTTACTTTTCACAGGATGTATACTAATAAAATTGCAGTTCGGCCATGCAGATTGTAAAGCATACTTCGCCATATAAGCATTTGACGTAGTCTCCTATTATAACTATCTAGGGGGTTGCTGTCTCCAAGTCCACCCCCTTTTTGTTTACTACTCTCTTGAAAATGGTTAAAGAAATCTTCTACATGCACAGGCTAAGCATTACAAATGGAGTACTCCAACATCTAAGGAGGAGTTCAGTCAACTTGTGCCCTTTATTGATCTCCTATTTCTCCCTACACTTTCCTTCTAATCCTCTCCATAATTATATGAGCTGCTTGAGCTTTCCAAAGCTGTCAATTTCTCTTGACTCCATTTTCAAATGGCCATCCTTGAAAGAGTCTGGGCACTGGATCAAGCCGTCTCAGCTTGATCGCAGCATATCCATGTTGCCCATACTGCTTATCGACAGTCCTCCTGAATCATACTGGCGCAGCTGTCAAGAGACTTCTATTGCTGCTCAAACTCTCCGCTCTGAAGAGCAAGAGAAAGAAGGAGGGAGAAGGAGGAAGAGGGGAAGTATTGATCCAATTCTTTTAACATGCTAATTTTCCCGGAGGCTGTTTCAATCATTGCCAGACTGGACACTTCAAAAGGAAACTGTTTTCAAAGTGGGGATGTCTTTTTCAACTACAGAAAACACTTAAAACTGAAAACAAATGAATTCAAGCACCAAGTTCACAGAAGCTCTGCTCGACACTTTTTTCATCTCTTCAGCCAGATATGTTTTATGTCTGGAAAGACAGACTTGTTAATTAACGCTTTCACAATCTGGTCTGGCAAGAAGCCTCTGGGACTTAAAGAGTGTGGATTTTTTTTTTAAAGCAAGACACTTAGAAATAATGCAGTTTAAAAAAAAAGTAACCTGTTGAAGAGTTTCAGTGTTTATTTTTAAACCACACTTCCTGTTCTTCACAGGATAAAAATTAATCTAGTAATAAACAAACTTCTGTAATCCATTGGCATCAGTGCTGATGAAAGCTTGAACCTTTCTTAAAATGCTGATAATGGAATGCCATGCATTCATTCAGATTCTGATGAGAATGCCCAGTAAATATACCCACCCATGTGTGACAAAAGCATTGTTAAAATATTTAGGAATGATGCAGTGTTGTTGAATGATGCCTTTGTTACACACATGCACTGTCCTTGATCAGTGGAGAAATACAATGCAAGGAATGGATATGTTGACAAGATTTAATTAATGAACTTTGGAAGGTCTGAGCTATGCTATATATATATATATATATATATATATAGACACACACACACACACACACACACAAAATATATATAAAAACATTTCCTGAAAGCAGTGTATGCATCTGTTTCCAGGTCACCCATGTACTTCTAGTAGGAAGTTAAGAGAAGTTCAGGGCTTTTGGAGCTCAGGTTCCAGTTCTGGCCCATTACAGAGACTGGATGGAACTAAGAAGTTTAGATCCAGATCCTAAATTTTCCAATGAAAAAGGGGATTTATGTGTGGGCTTCTGGGTCAGGCCCTTATCTCTTATTTATAACCCTATATTTCTCATTATGAAAATATACTAAGGAAAGATCAGAGCCCTTTAAGAAAACTATAATTCAGAAGAAAAGTAGCTAGGAAAATCTTAATTTTTCATTTATCTGTAACAAAGCCCAGCAGATAAAGGTCTCCAGCCAAGACTGTATCTTAATGAAGCACTAGGTCTCTCCATATTTACCATTTGTCAGTACGGTCTTGGAAGTCAGTATTTTGTAACCTCTGAGTCCCTGGAACTGAAGGAGACAAAGAGCCAATCTGCAGCCATTGGAGAGCATAGCCAAATGGCAAACGGCAGGGCGCCTATTGTTAAAGAGACATTTGGCTCTGGAGTAGGCAGCTTCATTGGGACAAACTTGTTATTCACAGAAACAAGGCATGAAGAGATAGCACCATAAAATATGAACAAAATGGAACTTGTTTCCTTGCCACTAAATTGTTAGCTTTATAGGACTTCATGCTGCACAGTATGAAAAAAAATCCAATTTGCTTTGAAGCACATTAGTCTGTCTAACATCCTAATTATTGTTTACATTGCCATTTGCCTTCTATTAAGAATTGAATAATTACCCAGCGCTTCATAGTTTAAAAATACAAGCAAACAGGATTATCTTGGTAATTAAGACACTGTACTGCAGTCTTGTATTGGGGATGGGTATTCGCATATACAAGAGAATTGATTATTATCAGCTAACTTAGTTCAAGTGGTAATTTAAGATTTCAAGCAGATGGAAATCTGTAACATATTAGGAAACTGTTCCTAGGTTCTCTTTTGAGACGCATAGATCTGTTTGAGGGAGGAAGTATGGCCTGACAGCTAAGATACTAAAGTAGGACTCAGGAGATCTGTATTCAGTTCCATGGTCAGCCACAGACTTCCTGTACAACCTTGGGCAAGTTACTTATCTCAGTGCTTCCATTCCATAGCTGTTAAAACAAGAACAGCATTACTCCCTCCCCTCTTCTCCTCCCCCATATTTGCCTACCTTGTGTATTTAGATTATAAGGTTGTTGAGGTAGGGGAGCATCTTGTGCTAGACACAGCAAAACAAGGCCCTGATCTCAGCTGAGGCCTCCAGGTTCTACCATAATGCAAATGCTACTTTAACTGTGTCCTGGGAGGGAAAACACACTGAATTTTCTCTTGGCACTAATGGTTAACTCAAGAACTACATACCAACCATGTACTGCCTCTGAATATTATTTAACCCTAATAGTCCATTCCAATTGTACTTTGAACTGCACCATCTCACTTCCTTAAGTACTACACCAGACTAAAATCAAAGTTTCTGCACGTTTGTTGTTGTTGTTTTAAACACCCCTGCCTCTGCTTAATGATGCGTCACAGTCTGACACTAGGCAGGTTACAGCCCTGTGAAATCATCTTAAAATTAAACACCAATGGCATATCAATGTCCAATATGTTTATATCTACAACAACAAAAAATCTGTTTATAGAATGCAGCACCTAACATGGCCACAGTCCAAACTTCATAATGTTGATTTATAAATCACAAAATGAAAAGCCGTGTTTTCTAAACAAATAAGAGTACATGCATGCGGCATGTGTTCTGACTTAACTCAGTAAACCTTTCAACAAATTCATCCCAAACAAGTCTAGGTTTAGGGAGCATTTAATGAGTCTCAGCTTTACTGCTGACCAAAGGTGATTTTTATGTAAAGTTAAAGGGAAAAAATAAAAAGGGAAAAGATACTTAAACCAAAATATATGGGTCCATGTTTAATTAGGAAGCTGACAAGAGGACACTTTTTTTCCCTAAGAGATTATTTTCTTTTGATACAGAAATGTAGCAGTTTCATTTGTGCAAGTTTACGCAAGCACTACAAGCGGACTCCTCTCCATTCTCCAACCCAATAATTCTGGGCCAAGTTCATTCCTGTGGCAAGCCCAGTGAAGTCAAAGGAATTATACCACATTTGAATTGGCCCTTTGCATTGGAGTCTTCTCCAGACACTTATTCTCGTACTTCTGGAAAGTTCCGGTTCCTGAAGTTGGAGAGGATGTAAGCTACAAAAAAGTCACCCACAAACAATTTGAGAAAAATCACTGCCAACAACATGCATCCTTCTCCCCAAGTAAAAAAAAACAAACAAACTAGAAACACCTCAAGTGATCAGTTTACAAATAAGCCTGAGAGTTTCGACAGCCACTTTCCCACAAGTCAACTAGAAATGAGCAAGTGGGTTCCTGCATTTAGTAGAGAGGGACTATCGACCACATTTAAAAGGAAAAGAGCTGGGATACAATAAGAACACTGTGCAAATATTGCCCTCTCTGTCTCTTAAAGAAAGAACTTAAATCAAAATGGAATTAATTTGCATGAAATCCAAATCTTCAGGGTCTGCCTAAACAGAAGGAGACTTTGGCCCGCCAGTTTCCAAAGGAAGCTCTTATCTCCTTTGTGAAATGGGGAAATGGGTGTGCTACTTTGCATGAGGATGTATACAAAACATGCAAATAAGGAATCTGCTGCATGCAGAAGGCAAACTGGCCAGACAGCTGACAATCCCCATTCACAGAGAACTTTCCTAGTCTCTAATGGGAGTAAAGAGAAGGGAACCAACATGTTCGCTTCCCAGGGAGGTGAAACAGGCTCTGAATATTCATAACATGTCTATTTAGTCATGGAAATGTTAATTGTCTGATTCATAAAACTGTATGACCTTGTCCCCTGCCCAAAAACTTATAGAAAGTATGCAACATTATGGGATGAAATGAGAGAAGATATTTAGATCACAACTGGGGAGGGGGGGAAGAAGGAAGCAGAGTTTCAAAAGAGACAAGTGTACAGCTGAGCTTTTCCTTAATCATTTCTTCTCACTATAAAAATCTAAGATCATTGGTCCATGATACAGATTAAAAAAAAAAAAACCCACCACACATTGACAGCCAAGATCTCACTGCATGAAACAAAAGCTAGGGTCTGGAAATTTTAATCAATAGATTCCCCCCCCCCCCCCTTTGTACTTCCAAAAAAGCAACAGAACATCGCTATACAGTCTTGTAATAAAAAAAATATTTGTTTGGTTTTGATGAACTTTAGTTTGTTGATCCTGCTTCCTTACTAATAATATCCCATGTAACAATCAGATGCAGCTCTCACATAAATGAGTAGTAGTTTTATCACTGTTTCCAAATGGAAGCAGACCCACAGATACTGCCAAGGAATATTTTAATGGAAATTTTTATATTTACATCTAAGGGGGGAATTTTAAGTCTGCCAAATATTTAACTGGACATCTTGCACCACACTGTGGTACAAAATTATATAAGGAGCTATGCTTATAGGATGTGGTGGGCTCTGCTAAAAGAGAGTATATTCAAATCACTCGTTCTATAGAGTGAAGTATTTAAATTAGTTTGGTTCAAATAGATTGAATCTAGTTACAGCTCCCCTGCCTCCACCCCCCCAGCAATTTTTTTTTTGAGGGGGGAAAAAAAATCAGTTTGCAAAATCTTTAAATAGTGAACTAAACTCTCCCCCTTTCTAAGGAACCTCCACAATTGCCCTTTGTTTTGGTTGTGGCCAATTTTTTGCCAAAAATCCCTAGCAGCTCATTCCATCTGCACAATGTGCTACAGGAAAAAAAATAATAATAATTAAACTTTGATCCTGTGATATAAAATAAATTGCTTTTCCTCAATGATCACAGCTGTCCTTCAAAGCTAGAGATAAAAGCAATGATATTACTCAGGTGATTGCTTCTTAACGGTTGCCATTATCAAAGGTAAGAAGGAAAATTCCTAAATGGCAAGAATATGAAAAGGCAACGCTTTAAGCCACATTTTAAACAATGCTGGATTTTCTGCCAAGTGACCTATTCAGAACTCACAACAGCATGCACATATGAAGATGAAGCATTTTGTTCTCAAAACTAATACGCAAAATATACTAAAACTATTGATTGTCACACATTTATATTACGTGGCAAGTCTAAATTGAGATTTGTAATTTCACAACATTGAAACCATCTAGGATTGTTCTGATCTATTACTTTTATAATCTATTTTTTTCCTTTTGCTCCCCTCCCAAAATATAGGCAGACATTTTAATGTGATAAGAAAATTACAAACCATACTATACTCCTCTGTAACAAAATGTATATCACAATAATACATTCAAGAAACATTAAAAAAACCACCCGACCAAGGTTTGACCCAAAAACAGTAACGTTAGCCCTGAGATAGGTCATGATGTAAGAACTTCATGTTTCATTAACAATATTTCCTATGATTTTTTTTTCCCTTCCGAAACCTTGACCACAAATGCTGGGGGGGAGGGGAAGAGAGCAGGAACAAGAGAGAGAGAGAGAGAGAGAGAGAGAGAGAGAAGGGAGGAGAGGGGGGAAGACGACCCAATGGTAAGTTTGTCTTCTTTCTGTTAAAGCTGAAAACTCTATCATGAGAGCAAGATGTGTGTGTGTCAGTGTCAAATATTCCAGTGTTCCATTGTATATCTGCAAAATTCCTGAGTTAAGGTTTAAGATGTTATTTTTTCCCCTTCCTTGTTTTTTTGACAGATGACAAGTTTTCAACAGAACAATTCTCTGGAGAGCTTGTCACAAAATTTTCCAACAAGAGGGGCAAAATTTTTTGCAATACTTGTCTCACACACACACACACACACAAAAAAATATCCTGCTTTCTTTGACCTGTTCTAATGCTCCACGTAAAACAGGTTCAAACTGCTGCTAACTGCAAACATGCATTCTCCTTGAAAGAAGAGTTGCTTAACTCTGTGGTGGTCTTCACCAAAGACTGAACAAAATCAGCTCAGAAAATGTTATTCAAGATCAGGAGCTGGAATGAACTTGCATCTGCTTTTGGGGCAATCCAACCGTCACCTTATAAACTCTGACATGTCTCCTCATGCTTGGCCTCCATTAGCATATACTGCTGGGAGGAGAATGGCAAGAGGAAGTGTAATTCTGTCACCAAGGCTTCTGAAGTCTCCAGCAGATGACCAGCGTTAGATCTCACAACAACAGGGGAGCCCCCCTATGTCCCACCCTGACTATTCTTGCCCACCAAGCCTTTGTCAAACTTTTAAGATCTTAATCAATCAACTCTGACCTCAGGATCACAGGAGAAAGATGGATGAGGAAATGGGTGACCTCTGACCTACTCTTGTATTTGTCCTGCCACATTCAACCCATTGAAAAACAATTGGGGTGGAACCTGCTCCTGAGGTTCCAGACATAGGCTAGTGTCCTTTTATAGGCTTTTGCAGACTTAAGATCTTTCGTCAGTCCTCACCAGCCCCTCAAGATCCATGGGAAGCATTCCCACCTCTTAACCCTCCCCAAACAAAACCTGCAAGAGCAGCAAAATTGCTAAACTCTAAAATTAACTGGACTATGGAAATGGTAAGTGGGGAACATCTCCAGCAATGTCAGTGGCCTTAACCTCAGTAGAAAGCAACAGAGAGTCAGTTGTGAACTTTATTGAAAATTCCATGAATCAGAGGACTTCCTGGTAAACTACTCTTGAGTTGGGAATGGCAGTGCCAAAAGGGAAACCACAAATAGCCAGTGATGAAATGGCTTTAACTATTTCAAATTATTTGATGGCTTGCATCCTCGGAAAAGAGCTTCAACAGGCTAGCTTTACACACAAGTTTCTTTCTCCTTTTTATACATGACCACATCAGATTTCTCTTTAACTGAGGAAATGGAGGTTTTCTGGGTTCAACTCCCATGGGTCCAGTAGAGAGTTTATATGGAATCTGGCTGAAGACACTAATTCCCAATATCTATTCCAAAACTGCCCCACCATCTGTCCTGGCCACCAGTAAAACGCCTCCAAGTGACTTCCCAGGAGCAACACAGCATTTTTCATGCAATTAGCTCACCAAATCTGAGCCAACAGCTAAAATTTATTATAGATAATAATATAGCTAGATATTATCTGTATAGATGATACAGATATAGATCATCA
Organism: Pelodiscus sinensis; assembly: GCF_049634645.1. NCBI lineage: Eukaryota > Metazoa > Chordata > Testudines > Trionychidae > Pelodiscus > Pelodiscus sinensis. Next base: position 15,299,167 of record NC_134720.1, read on the forward strand.
GTCGTCAATGTGACCCAATACTGACCCAGTAGCCCTTGAAGAGAACTCAAAATAATCTCCATGAACTAAACTAAGATGCCTTTTTCCATTCACCTCCTCCCACAAATTGAGTTGTAAAAATGTCAAGGAGCCCTGCCTACAAGTTATTGGGCCATTTCAAAATAATAATTAAACCTCTCCAGCCACTGATGCTCTGCTATAGTTCCCAGTCACCTCAACAGCCAGGTTCGTGTGTTTAGTGACATGCAAAGATTTCCAAGCTTCTGTCTCAACATACCACGAGACAGAGTAATTTACTGTAAATAGAGCACCTTACCATTGTGCAGTTTATATTTCAATTCTCTCCCCAGCCCATTGTACTTGATAAGCATATCTTATGTTTTTCCTCCAAATGAAAGTACTCCAAACGAAGGCAGAGGTTTGTGCTTAGCATTGCTTTCCTGCCAACCGTTAATTCCAATGCATAACAATGAACTTCACATTGGCTGTAAATCATCATTTAAAAGAATTTCAGTATGACACTGAAAGAAAAAATAGCTCTTCTCTTACACTGGTCTAGCAAACAAAAAAAAACACACTTAAGTTGCTTGTTTCTCAGTCAAACCAAAATATAAAATTTACCCTAGGAAAAATGCCCACGTACCAAAACAGAAGATTGATGATTTTGATCATAATGGACAAACAGAGAATAAGGCAACTTAATTCAGCACCTTGCTGGATTGGGCTCATTCATCTGCACAAGAAGCTATTAAGGCGGATCTTTATTTATGCTCACAAGTAAGAGTTTAGAAGATCAGGCCCAAGATTTCTAATAGTTTACTTATAAAATAATAGCAAAATCTTAGGGGAAAATGTAAGTCTCTTTGCAGATAATCTGCCTTTTATATGAACTTTAATCCCTAATTCTGCAGGGCCTATGATGGGGGGAGGCTTTTAGCATTTCTAAGAGTATCCTAGCACCTCCATTGTAAGGACAACAATAGAGACCCTCTGAGAAATGAAAATATTTAACAAAGGCAGCAGTATCAAACATCAAAGGGTCATTTAACACAAAAATTTGCAACAAGTGAAACACCAAAGACATACACTTCCAGAGGAGCTAACGTTATCAAAATAAAACCCAAGTTTCTGTGACGGTTTCTTTTCTTGGTTTAATAGGAAAGTTCTCTACTGCAGCCCGAAAAAGAAAAGGAATATTTGTATCTTACTGTTTCCGCTGCTTAACAAACTTAGCTTGTGAAAGAGAGATCTTGTATCTTTAAATGATGGTGATTTGAGTATTACTTTTTGCACCCAATTTTGGTAGCTATACCAAGCTAATTCATATCTAAGTGCCTGCTAGCAAATGTGTTTTGCTTTCTGCTTATTGTGATCATTTGTTTTGTTAGTATTATAAACTTAGCCTTGCCACCTGGAGCTACTGCACTCTCCCATTAGACACCTCTGTCCCACTGCATCCCACAGGGGCTGCTAATTACTGGCTTTACTCCATTTACTTTAACCGCTGATTCAATTACCCACGCTGAGCCCTTATAAAGAGTGCAATATTACTGGTCCTACCTTGGCATTCTCCATTGTGCTCATCATAGCCAGCATTGCACAGACAGTTGCCAATGGGTACCAGCCATTCACCATCTGCCCCACAGTACATTTTTGGCACATCCTTCTCTTCTGAGTTGTTCACACAGGAGCCACGAACTTCCACTAGAGAGGACGTATCAGCTCCAGTGATGGTATCTGGAAACTGAGCCAGGTTGCGGACTGTCAATGGGCACTTTTTGTAGAAAACACGGACAGAAACCAAGGCGATACAGGCACCTACATCCTGAAAAGCCAGGTAAAACCCTTTCTTGCTCAGTGGGCCCACATCACGGATCTCAGTGTTCAGCTTCATGATCCTGTCACCAATGTCCACTTGAGTGAAGCTTTCATCAGCAGCAATGGTGTCAATCTTGGCAAACTGGCTCTCACGGATATAACGCTCCTTATCATTGTTTGATTCATAGTAGTAAAGGTTAAAAGTCTCTTTGCAAGTTCCCATGACACCTGGCAGGCTGTTGCAGTCTCTCAGTGTGAATTTAATTTCAATATATACCCTCTGAGCCCCCTCACGGGGAATCCAGTCAGTTCGTAACCAGTTGTTCTGACTCGGTTCCATCACATTGCAGACTTGGTAGGTGCGGATCGGAGTGTTTTTCTCATCCATAATGCTTACTTCCTCCCACTATGAAGAACCAAAGTGAAAAAATACATAATTGTTAAAGGTACATCAGCTATTCACTACACAATTAATCCTTTCACTTTCCCGTTAGCACACAGCTTTCATTTGTTTTCAGTTACAGAAAAGTCATTAAACCAAATCATGTGTGTTACATCAAGTATCTAAAAAAAAAAAAAAAAGCAATTTGTTACTGGGAAAAATCAAGTTATATTATTAGCCTAATTTTAATCTCAGAACAAATATTTTAAAACAAACAAAAAGATAGTCACACTGAACTAGCCCAACAATCCCTTATTATAGTAATACAACCAGATCTTGCCTGGTTTTGTTAAGCACTGCAACAAACACATACTTCTAAATAGCTTTTGCACTGGAGAGTGTGCAATCTTAAAAGACAGGAAAAATATTTAATTATTCCGATTTTACTGATGTGAAACTGGGGCAGAGAGAGAAAAAAAGTGAGTTGCCTAAACACAAGTCTCTGCCAGAGCTGAAACTGAATCCAGATTTCCAGAGTCCCTATCCAGTGTCTTCACATGGAAGGATTGTTTAGTGTCATTTCGCTAAGCTTTCAAAAACCAGCTACAACCAAATTGCCCCCATTAAATCTTCCCCAATTTGGAGTGGCAATAGTACAAATGGGTATCTATTGCTTTACTGGAGACCTGGGGTGAAATTCTGGCTCCAGTGAAGTCAAGTAAGACTTTTGCTATTGATTTCAAAGAGGGCAGGATTTTGCCCTTGGATTGTTAAAGACGGGAAGGGAGGAATGCAATAAGGATATTATCAGTTAATTAGCTTCACATCACTTTGCTTCCAGAGACCAAAAATTAAAACTCTTATTTACCCCATTTGTCATACCATTCGAGAGTTAGAAACCTCAAGCAGTTAAATAAACCCTAACGTGATAATACAGTAACATGCTTTAAACTTGCATTGATGTAGGGATTTCCCTCTCCTGAAGAGAAGGGAAAATAGGAGGAGTAAAAAAACCAACATAACTATGGCATATGAGCAAATTCAATCCTTGAACTCGCTAACTATATTCGAGTCAGCAACTGGCTCCCGTGTGTGTGAACCAATGTTTCAGCAAAAGTGTGATGAATGTACCATAAAAGAAAGGAAACAGTGAGTAACAGCTTTAAAAAATGTTAGAGATTATGATAATCACATAATGCAGAAAAGAAAGCCACCACAGAGGCCTTCTTTTGTCTCTTTTTCAGAAAAAGAATCATGGTTCTGCTGAATTAGGAAGGAGGGGGGAATCCTTTTTTAAACATTTGTATTAGATAATAGCTACACTTTGGCTCGGATTCCAAGCTGTACAATGGCGCACATGAAAATTATGCTTGGAAAAATTGTTATAATACAACTTTCCAGGGTCGTCCTAAAAATGTTTTTGAAAAGTATTGAAGGCACTGCTTTGATAAACAATGATATACAGTTTATACTTCTTTTTTTTAATACTTAACACTGTGGGCCTTAGTATATAATAGCCTGCATTCTTTGTATAAGATTTGCTCTTTTGCAAGTGTTCTTTAAAAGCATCCAGCACAGCTAAATCTGGTTATGGATCTTTCGTAGTTAGTACCAGGAGTTAAAAGTAGTAAACAGGGTAATATTTTAGTTTCTGCCTAGAGATACTTGGGAAATAAAAAGGAGGGAGGTAGGTGGAAAAATCAATACACAGCATGTCACTCCATGTTGCAGAAAAGGGAAAAACTGGAAAGTCATCTATCAATGTAAACTGTAACATGGAGTTAGTAACCAGATAAAGTTATTTAATTCACAGCTGCCGTGAAACTAGTTTTGTGTTACATGCTATCCTTATGATCCATCACTTTCCATTCTCTTTATCTTGCCATGGTTTGCACTCCATAGTGTGTGAGCGGTTGGGGGGGAGGGAACGGAGGGAAGAAAAAGGGAAATAAAGAGTTGTCAAAGGGATTTCCTTCAGCATATTCACAATAGACGATGTAGTTATAGGATTTGATCTGAAGCCCACTGAAGTCAATGGAAAGACGACAACTAAATTCAGTAGGTGTTGGATCAGGACTTCAATGCAAAATACACAACCTTTAAAAAACCCATCTCTTATTTAATTTAAAAAAAATTAATCTGTCAGCAACTGAAGACAATTAAGACTCCTACATTTCCAAGTACTGGCAATTATATGCAACTCTAAATGTCTGGGCAAAGAAATACATTTTTGCTTTCCAGCTAAACTGAACTTTTATAATCCAACTCTTCCAGCGGCTTAATGATGCACACGAAAAGCATTCCAGGCACAGAATCTCTCTTAACTGTGAAATTTAAGAGTAATTTGTTAATTAAATTTATAATGCAATCCTGTAATTCCTCCAGGGTTACTATTTATTTTTGATAATGGTTAAATGGTTTGTTCTATTCAATGGTCAATGCCCTATTTTTACTTCCAGCACCTCATATTAACACATAAAATGCTCAGCATCTAAAGAGCTGACTGTTGTACATCTATAACATGGGGATTTTTTTAGAACATACAATAAGCTTCACCTGGTTTAAAAAAAAATGGCCTGGAAGGACTGTACTTCAGGGGTTGTTTTCAAAAAGGAATAAAAGAAAGAAGAGGGTTCTTTTCAATTGCTTAGAAATAGCCTGCAAATTTATCAGCTACTAAGAACTGCTTTCCAAGCACTCTATCACACAAACATGTACTCTTAAATTTTTCACTACCAGCTTAAAAATAGAATGCACGTAAATCAGTTTAGTGAAACCAGTCATGTCCACAATAAAACAGTACTCATTTCCTTCTCAAACTTGAGGAGCCATCAAAGAGGATGAAGAGGGAGGGGAAAAATCAGGTAAGTATTAAAAACATACAGAGCTTCTTTGGTCATCAATTCTGCAACTGACTTATTAAAAGACTCCAATATATTTTAATCTACACTGCAGATACCCCTTGGTGAAGCATAAAAAAGGCTCTGTCTGAATCATTGACCTTTGCAGGGTATAGAATTAACAAGGAAGCCTGACTCTCACTGAGATAAAGCTGTACCTTTCCCCACTGTCAAAAGATGAGGGCAATTGCCTGCAATCAGCAGTGAATGTGTGCTGTCTACACCGCCAGAGGCCTGCCAATCACTCCCCCTCTCTTTAAAAAATGGTCTCAGGGACTGTGCAGCGTTCTACAGTCAAGTTCAGGCAGAACAACAATGGGGGGCAAAACAATCCTCCATTTTCCCATGTTATGGTTAATTCAAAGCTTATGCATAATGCATCAGTAAAATAATAGCCTCACATTCCTTCCATTTGCTACTGTTTCCTTTCCTTCTTATGGGAGGGGGGGGGGGAGAAAGAGAGGGAGAGAGGAAATGTTAATCTACAGTATGTTTCATTAAGGCACTAGAAGAATCCACTTATACAACTACTTAACTTTGAGCCCTTTTATTTTCAATCACTTTGACCTAGCAATAGAATGCTTGTATTTAAGAAAGCTTGTTTAATTTAGCTGTTTAATTTTAAAAGAATTGGAGTGTATTTTAAATTTGATGGGGTGTACTTTGCTAACATTTTTAATTGTTCAATTTTACAATTTCCTGTAGAGAGAAAGGTTCTGATTGAAAAAAGTGTAATACAGTCTCAAATGGTCCAGTCCTTCAAGATGCAAAGTATCCTCAGTGCTTATCTAGTCCTATATAGTCATGGATTGGGATTTCTAAGGGGTCTCCGCAGCTTCTCAGAAGAGGTGCTCTGCAACACGCCCCACAAGGCTCGTTGAAGGTAGCAGCCAGCTTGTGTCAACAAATATTTAGCTAAATTAGTAGTGAAGGTTTTGCATGCAAGGGACTAAACTGAAATCTCCCTAACTCCAATCCCAAATGCAGGAGCCTTCCTTTCACAAGGTGCAGCAATCCTCTTGGTTATTACTCTATTTTTAGGGTCCTCCACAGAAATTCATATGATTTCCCCAGTGAACAACAACAACAAAAAAATCCTTAAAAACAAAAAACAAAACCCCAAGATTGGGGTTTATCTGTGCCGGGATCAAAATATAAAATGTTTTCACTTTAAAATAAATCTATTGAACTACTGTCCCTTCACACCATAAGAAAGGTCTGTCTTGTATCTAGTCCGTTGATTCCCTCTCCCCCACATCACACACTCAATTTAGAAATAGAACAGAGACTGTCCATGGATATACCAATTACAAGGGTGGATTCGTTTGGCTGCCAGATCACATTTCTTGTTGGTATTTCAGTTTTAAATAGGCATCTAAGTCCATACTTTGACCCATCTCTGAATTCTGAAACCCTTCCTCTGCCCCTTTTGGTTTCTTAATCTATGTGAAAAGAATATAGGATTTCTCCAACAAAGTGTAATTCACTTCATGGGCAACAGAAGAAATCTGACCTCCCAACCACAATCAACAATAGTCAAGTCATTAGGACTCTCCAGAAATTTACTAATCACTCCATTTTATCCTTTTGATCATATAGCAACTCAAAACTTACCCCTCCTTCCAAAGGACTTGCTATCCATCCAAGTTCCCCCTGAACTGATCTAGAATCCAATAGGGTAACTGCAGGAAGACAGAACAAAAGAGATTAATTTCTAGTTGTGAAAGGTCAATATAACAGACAGTATTTACCTGAGCATTTCCATACATGCAGAGTATGACCATCTCCAACTTCCATCTCAACCAAGCTTTTTCATTTATGTGAATATCTACATTGACTAGATCTTCTCTCACTTTAAACCTGGAGTATGTTTAACTTACTTAACTGTTAAAATTTGTTCCTAGAATAATGATCTAATGTTAGTATTCAAACCTGTTTTTGTTTGATAGAAGATATACAAGAAATGAGGAGCTCCCAAATATTTGTGTAAACCTTGTTATTTTACATTAGGCTATGCAGAAAGAATGGAAAGATACTGTTTACTACAATATAGGATGAATACAGAATTTCTGATTCTTGAATATGGCTAAGCTACAAGTGACCTTGTATGTGATTCCCTACAAAACAAAATAACACCCTATTGTTTGTTATTCCAGTTTGATATTGACATCACTTATACACAGCTGAATACTTTTTAGAAGGCGGGTGTACTACATTGCTTAGACATTCAGCACATGTGACATCAGACATGTCAGATAACACTGTTCTTGCATTTTGGATAGTCTTCTGCATTTGCAGGAAAATGTGTTTGCCCTTTAAAAAATGTTTGGAGTTCACCATTTGTATTTATAGATAGAGGAACACACACACTTTTCAGTTATAAGAGAGAATAGTGCATCAGGTGATTTTAAGAGATTCCCAATCTTTTGATTCCTTGCACTATCCCAAACTCCCAAAGGTAGCATGATTTTGGGTATGTGCAAAGAATGCAAGATCATTCACCAAATATGGAGTTACCTTCAGCCACCAAAACAGACCAGGTGACATTCCAGCTACTTGGTCTTTTTAAAAAAAAAAAAAAACACAGTGATCCTGCAAAGCCACAGATTTTAAAGGCACTGTAAAATTAAGACTCCAATTGTGACAATTTGAGTGGCAAACCCCATTGAAAAGAAGGGCTCAATTATTAATCTGTCTGTTTATAGCTGTCAAGGACCAATGGTGGCATCTTTAAACATTTTTAACTGGCTTTAATTAAAAATCATCCTCTCCTACCCTTCCATCTTTCCTTCCTGACAGATGTTGTAGATTTAAGATGCCAGTTAGCTACATTTTAAAATAGTCCTGTAACTATCTCTTTCTTCTTTTTGCCCCTGGAGAAAAACATGCTACATCCATTTGGATTAATGTAAGGTGGATTAGGGAGACAAAGGGAACAATGCAACCCAATTTACAAAAAAAAAAAAAAAAGGGAGAAAAATAAGGGGTAGAAAAGGAAACGTGAGACGAATCGAAAGGAGACGCGAAATGAAGGAGTGGGGGGAAAGGAGCCAGAGAACCCACAGCAGCTTTTCATCTGCGACTCCTTCCATTCTTTCAAGTTTAAACGCTGGGATCCGCGTTTAAATCACATACCGAGCCTCTTTTCAAACCTTTAATTTTCAAAAAGGCAGGGGGCGTTCGGGAGAATGCGGGTGGGACAATGCAGTCCCCCGCTAACTATCAGAAGGCTCCGTCCCTCGGTGGCAGCAGAGCTTAAATGTCAGCGGCTGGGAGAGGAATCTCGGGAAGCAGCGCCTCTCTCCAACCAGATGTGCCCAGGTCTATGCGGGGAGCGCACGTGTGGGTCCCTGCGGAAGCCTAACACTCCTGCACAGTCGCCTCCTGCCGGCGCGCCTCCATCCCCAGGGCAGGGAACCCCCGCGTCTCTTCTCGGACCAGCGCTCGCCGCTCCCCCAGCAAGAAACGACCCCAGGTCTCGCAGCGATCCCGCCAGAGCCCGCCGCCCCGGAGCGGGGCTGCGGGAGGAGCAGGGAAACTGCGGCGCATGTGAGTGTCACTCGGTGATTTGCAGTCTCGGCCGCTCCGAGCCGGGGTCCCAGCGAGAGAGAGGAGGGGAGCGGTGCCCGGCATAGGGGGGTGCGCACCGCGCCGGAACCCAGGCCAGGCTCCCCCACGCGCCTATGCAGAGCCCGTCCACACGCCAGGCGCTGCTCCCATGTCAAGTCTGCGGCAGCCCGGCCGCAGGGGGCCCCGCGCCGCAGCCACCGCAGCCCGCGCGGGGCTAAAACTTTACTCGCCCGCTGCTGGGACAAAAAGTGTCCAAGGAAGGCGCCGCGCGACCCCGTTGGGAGCCGAGTCCCTGGCGCAGGTAGCCCGCACAGCCCCGGCAACGCCCGCTGCAGCCCCGGGGGTCCTTGCGCCCCACTAGATCCCCGCGCGGGCGGGTGCGGGGTCCCAGCCCGCAATGCCCCCTTCTGATGGGGGGGGGGGTGAGCTCTGCCCCTCGCTGCCCGCAGCGCTGCTCAGAGCTGCAACTCGCCCCGGCCTCGCGCTGCCCCAGGCGCCCGATCCTGCCCCAAGAGCCCGGCTGCCACTGCCCCGTACCTTCATTGGCCGGGTACACCCGGGAGCCGGTGACAGCGCCGCAGATCCCCCAGAGAAGCGAGAAGAGGGTGAAATAGACAATCCCAGCCATGGCTCGCCGGTGCCAGCGCCGCTCCAGCCGCCTCTATCCCAGTGGAATAAATGCTTCAATGGGGAGGGCAGCAAGCTGTAGACATTGCCAAGGGGGCGGGGCGGGAGGCTGACGTCTGCCCGTCCATCAAGCCCATTCGCCTGTCGGAGCCGCTGGTCCCAGCTCAGACCCTACCCCGCCGCCCAAACCCGCCCCGCTTGGCCCCGCCCCCACCTGCTTCCCTGGGCTGGGCTCCTCCGCACGGGGCGACTGGCTAGAATGGGTCCGTGCCACCCTTCAGGCAGCCGTGGCCTGGGTAGAGGAAGGCTCTTGTCTCCAGGCTTGGCAAACGGGGAGGTGACTGCGACGCTCCTCCTTGAGTTTTGTGCGCTAACAAGCGATCTCTTGGCGGTGATTCCTCGGGGCGGCTGCGATTAGCACATTTGCCCTAAAATTAACGGCCTGAGGGGGTTTGATTGCTTGTTGGGTTAAAAAAAAACTTTCAGCCCACGAGCAAAAGTCCATAGCAATTGAGTGCGGAGGGAGCGGGACTTGTTTCGGAGCGATCTGTATTATTCTGAATTGCACTTTGGTTAGGTTCGGAAAGGGAAGTGATGCACAAAAGGGGTACATCGAATTTACTTATTTGGTAGGGCCTAGCTGTTAATTTCATGCGATTCCGCCTGCAGCCCCCAATCCTCCTTACACGCACAAGTAATGTGCTTCAAGACGGAGTGAGTGTCTCTTCCTTGGGAAGCAAAAAAACAACCCCCCTGTTCCCTCCCCCCCCCCCCCCCCACCACCTCTTTCTTGGAGTAAAATATTTAATCTGTCCCCATGAATCCAGCAAAAATGTCACATTTTGGTCGCGCGATCTACCTCAACTCCAACGAAAAGAAAAAAAGGGGGATTCAAAGAGTGACTGACGAACAACTAACTAACTACACGAGAAATGGCGAAGGGCGCAGGTTGTCACTAGCAGGAGGGCACTGAGGAATGAGAAGTCCCTGACGCGAACAACTCCTCAAAGTCGCGCCACTTCTCTTGTGTCCAGCGATTTCCTTGGAGGACACACAAATAGAAAAATCGAAGAGAGGCGCAGTGTGCACGATCCACCCGCAGTGATTCCTCGCACCGCCGTCATTAGCTGCGGCGTCGCCACCGATTTTCTCTTACTTGGTCAGTGAGCACTAAACCCCATTGACAATGATGCACATTGCAAAAATAGCACCATGCCTCAGAAGCCAAGGCAGGGGGTGTTTTTTTCCTCTGCTGTTTGCAAATAACAGCCTGACACTCGCTCACACACGCACCGGTATTCGTTTTAAGGTAAGGGGCTCAGCCTCACTGAACAGCTGAGTCTCGCCAGGAGAGGACGTGCTCTTGGATGTGTATTATCCTGGAGCATCCTACCCTAATCAGGACGAGGGAGGGAAGTTTGCAGTTTCTTGTCCTTTTGCTTGTTTGTGCCGTAATGCGTGGGGTCGGGATTTCCTCACCAATCCTGCGCGCTCAGGGCTGGCTGCACAGACTGGGGAGGAAAGCACAGGTCTCCTTCACCGGCGAAGAGTTTTCATCGCAAACCAACAGCACCACCTGGTGGACCGAAAGCTAGCGAGGGCACCCAGACAAAGACGTCAACGTGACAAGTCAAAGGATGGGAATTCTTTTTGTCCAGGTGTTTGCGTCCACATCATGTTCTGGTGTCCAGAAATGAATGGTCGCGTAATCCATGCAACGCGTTCCCTGCAGATGCTTAATGCTTCAAAAGGTTAATGTTGCAGGGGTGCGTTATCAGGGGGAGAGCGCCATCATTTCTGTAAGTAAGTGTGCTGGAAAACCCACAATAGATCAAAGTGTTGTAATCACCACATGTGGGATAGTTCTGAAGGCTAGAGAGGTTTTGGAGAGAGGGTTGCCTACTAATAGTCATCTGGCAAAGGGACTAAAATCGGGGTTATTAATTACCAGTAACCCTTATTATTGCCTTAGCCTTCATTATTGCTAGAAGCTAGCAGCTCACTAGTTGCAGCCTCTGCAGGCTACAAGCCAGAAAAATGGCTTTTCTCACATTTTTCCAAAGGGGAAAAGAAGATGGTAACAAAAAAGTAGAAAAAAAATTAAAACTGAGCATTTAATATTTGCACATACATGTAACTGAAATAAGGAGTTTTCCAGTGGCATTTTCCCCTCTCTCTTACAATTAAATAAAAAAGGGGATTGCCTTAATTGGAATTTTAAAAGGACTCCAGCCCAAATGTGTACCAGAGTCTCCATCTTATAGAACAAAAACAGTGTTCTAATTGGAAGGAGAAGAGGGTGCATTTCTCTGCTGCTGGGAAAGTTCATACTGTTCTCTGGGTGCTGCTAAATTATCCCTGGACACTGCCATAGATTAATTTTATTCCTTTGTTCAGCAAAGGTATGTCTGCAGGTTCTCTGCCTCTTTCTGCACCTCTCCTCACACTTCAGACTGTGCAAGATTGCAGCAAATGGCAGGTATTTTCCAACCAACCCTGCCATCACCACCTGCTCTTCCCCCTCCAAATGATTCAGGTAAAAGACACGCAATAAACAAATGTAAAGCAATTTCCATGTGTCATTTATGAATGCAAGGCTTGATCCTGCACACCAGTAGGAATGTCCCCTGAGGATAAGGCCCTCAGTTTTCTGCAAAGATATAAATTCAGTCATTTTTTAATGTACATGGACAGCAGCCTGTGGGAGTTTTTTAAAAAAGCAATGAAACTGTAGTAATATGACTTTTTTCCCACTTCTTTGGAATATGCATGTTGAATGTTAAATGAAACCTTTCCCATTGCAGCTGCCTCAAATCAGTGCATTCTTCTCAGTTACATGCAGTGAGTTTTAAAAGAAAAAAATAGCCCCTACATCTGACAAATAATCTGCAGAAGGAGGAGTCTGTAATACTCACTGGAAGGACTGATGTAACAGCTGTTTGGAAGTGCTACAATCTATAGGAAAAAAATCATTTATTTTTCATTCTCTGAACATTAAGGAACATAGTGGTTAGACAGATTCACAAATACAAGCACACGTGCACTCACATGTATATACACATTTATTTTATTCTTTTTTAAACAGAGATTCCAAGCCTCCTGACAATGGTTAAAAATAGAATGCACTGACATTTTCAAAACAGGGCTGAAGATTTTGATTTTAATAGGTATATGTGGCTGATCCCTGGCACAGCTTTGAAAAATCTCCACTAGGAGAGTTTTTAAAGATATCTAATTGCATATTTACAATAAGTCTATGCTTTTAAAGATCCCTGTGTATTTGGTTTATTAACTAGTGTTGTTGTGGTAAACAGTGCTCTTTAAAAGTATATTTGTTTTAAAATTATCCAAACTTCTCTTTTGAATTTCCTTTCTTTCAAAAGAGAATATAAGAGAAATCTCAGAATGATTTATTCCAATGTGACAGCTTGCAAAATGTTATTAAATATATATATACACCAATTATAATATTTTTTATTTAACATTTCTCACACAATCAATGATTAAACAGGTTTTAAAATATATTGCTTTTCTTTAAAATGCATTAAAATACCAGCTAATTAAGACTCTGCTGGGGTTCTAAATACCCTTTATTTGCATTGGAAGCAAATGGCTTTAGAAATGCTTTGTTTCTTTGCACCTTAAAGAAATAATTAAAATATTTAAGATTTGGTTTAGTTTAGATAAGGATTGGAAGTTCATCCTTAGCTTACTCTATGCATAAAGTTATATTGGGGGTTAATGAGTTTTGTGGCATGTGGAATGAAGAATCTGTCCTATTATATTCCTCTCTGCTAATATAGTCTAGAAGTAATAGATGATCCTACACCTCGAGTTTTCAATGAGACTGCTTAGTACAATAATCACTGTGCAGGACGTTAAATCTTGGCAGAAATGGGCCCACATAAGTTGTAATCGTTAAGTCTAGTGGGCAAAACGAAACAAAGAAATGTGTGGTGAAGTCCTGGTCCCATTGAAGTCAGTGGCAAAATTCCTCCTGACTTCTGTATAAGTAGGATTCCTTCTCTAGTCCTGATTACTCATACCTTCAAAACTTCCTTTGAATTTCATAGGAATTTTGGACATACATGAAATGCAAAATTGGCTCAGAATTTGATTCCCTCTGCCAGAGATCTGTTGGAATAAGTGCAGGATCAGGCTCTTAATACCTTCAGTGCAAATTTCTTGCCTTAATGGCTCAAATCCAGATTTTTAAAAACATTTGTTTTTAAAAACATTTGTTGAGTGATGTAAAATAAATTATTGCTGAGTGTTAACTCTAGTTTACTCAAAGAAAGCTTGTAGATGCAAGATTGTTCACAAAACTACAGCTGTAATTTTTTTTATCTTACTATCATTATTCTGTGAACACAAAAGACACAAACGTAATATAAACTGTTTTTGATTAATAAGCTACATTTTCCACATGCCAATATCTTGAAAAAATATATTATGAACAATATTTTAATAAACTTTCTGCATCCAAAGTCAGAGACTAAATTGTTGTTTTATGTTTTGTTTTTGTTTGTTGGGCTTCATTTAGGATAATTTTTGTCAGCATGTTTAAATAGCTAATATATATTTTAAAGTGTGTTAATATTGTTTATGTAATGATGTTGCTATAGTCAGGTTCCTGCCAAACCCCTCCCATCCACTATTAGCAGTATCCTAAAGATAATTCTAATAGCTAGTATACTTCATTCTTGCAGTAGAAAATAAATCCTTTAAGTGGCTATTCAGATAATGGACCTTTGAAAATAGAGCTTGTAAGTGAATGCAGCTTTTAAAATGTTGTCATTCCAGAATTTAATTATCTACAAGATTTCTTGGCCTAATGTGGGGGGCAGGTGAAGTTTATCTCTTTTTTTGTCTATTTATACAAAAATTAAGCCAATGATTAATTAAAGCAGCCTGACTATTTCTATTTTCATACCTCAGAGACATCCAACAGATCTACTCTAGGTCAATGGATACTTTATGGAAGCAATGAAATGTTCAGGAAAAACGCCTCCCTTTTTGGTAACAAAATACAAATCTTTGTAGTAGTGTCAGGAAAATCAGTCTGAGCTACACAATATTTTAACTAATTTAAAAATGATTTTATTGTAATAGTATCCTTTTTTTATTTATTAGGATAAGGGGCTTTCACATAAAATGACCACACAATGCAAAAAAGGGACTTTAGATGGACTACACTTAACATGCACAATTCTACCAAAACCTCAGCATACTTTCCTCTCCTAATAGTTTGGTCCTCAGTAAACATTCTTTAAAAACCCTGCCACAATTTCCTTGCTTTGTATCTTTTATTACAACTCTATACTCATTTCAGGTGTAACATATGTAATTGGTATTTAGACCAAAGTCTACTCTCAGTTACATTGTGTCAAATTAACTCCAGATTATACAGTAATAAGGAAAATCTCAGAATTTAGCCCTTAACATTCTGTTACAGCAATTGGAATCTGCTATTTTTAAACCAACTGTTAACAGAGTGATCTCCTCTGTTGTTAACCTGCCTAGTTACATTATTGTGTCCCACTATCAGACGTGATTCATCTTTGATAGGAACTAATCATATCTGCTCTATAATCATGTTAGATAGCCAGTTTAATGCAGCTCAGCAAAACATAGCCAGGTTTGCTTTATATGTGTTATTAAGTCTTATTATTCACATTCAAAACTTTTAAAACCATTTTCACTTGAAGTACATCATCTAATAATTATGGTGTTGTGCTAAGTATTCAGTCATGTCTATTTTATCAAGGTCAACCACGACCACAATATTTAGAACAGTTTACAAGCCTAGAAATCACAAATATTGATGCACACACATAAACACATTTCAGGATGATTTTTGTTTCTGAAGGACACTTAAAATATTTTGCCCGTTATATGACTTTTATATTATGCTTTTTATTTCATATTAAATTTGTATTTTTTTTATATTATTTTGCTCTCTTATCATAATATTCCAAAATATTATCAAACTATATTAGTAAGCTGATTATTACACTTGGGTATTTACATATATGGCTGGTTTAAAATGTTTTTTTGTAATTAATGTACGTCTTGTTAAACATCTGATATTGACAATAAAACTGACGCATATTTGTTGTTATTTTACATGACATGGACATAGCTAACAATTGCAATAACCATGAATGCATTAGAGACCAGTAAAGAGCTGTGATTTAGTACTTGCATTCTCCTCTTTTTCATTTAATCTTTTCAGTTCTCTATTTTTCCGTGTCCACCTACTCACGTCCGTCCATCTCCCCAGAAGCCTTTTGCTGTCAGTCAAGTGACAGCCTCAGTAGGAGGTTTTGTGTGTTCGTAGGCCTCCTGAGGCCCAGCACAACACTTAGATGGAAAAGGGAAAAAAGAAAACACAAGCTCTTCCTTTAGTATGCAGTTCCACAATCTGGAGGGGGGAAAAATCACCCAGCTTCTCTGAAAAGTGCTTTTCCACAAAAATGCAAGCCCACTTAACTGAACTCCCACACACCTTAAACCCTACATAGCTGTTTGGAATGGAGTGTAAAATCACACTAGGAAATTTAGCACTCATAGTCTAGTTGTCAAAAAGAATAAAGCACAAAAGATGGACCTTTACCAGGCTAGTCACCAGAGAATTGCTATAGTTTCCTTCCCAGTACAAGTCTTCAGATGTTCCTAAGGTTTCCCTTCATGGATTAACAGACTCTTAACTGACCTGTGAGTATTCATATATTTGCTGATAAATTACTTGAGGAAATTTATTACTAGAAATGTGAGAATAACTGTTGCCCTCATTATTTGTTATGAGTAAAATTTTACTCTTCATTATATAAAGTTGTATTAAGTGAACATCTGCATATGGATAACAGTTTAGTTCTGCAAAAGGTAAGCTAGAGGACTGATCCTTATTGAGGTCAACAGAAGTTTTGCCATTAACATCAATGGGAACATGCTCAAGACGTTAGCTCATTTTAGAATCCACATAACTAAAAATCATAGCACATTGTCAGACTTAAACATTTCAAGTTGTTTAGCGTTCTTTTCTTATTTTTGCTATAGCTTTCATACAGATTGCAGAAAATCTGACATTATGATTGTTATAACTAGGCACATGTGACAAACTGAAGATAGATGGTAGTTTTGCTTTCTTTTCTGATCAGCACTAGATCAGATCATAAATAGATAAGAACCATAAATGAAATGTAACAGGATTTTAACAATAACAGTAGAAGCACTAGCAGCTACCCTGCTATTTACAATAGTCTTCAAATCTCAATGTCAGAGTGAAATTTATAATAAACCACTGTCAAGTCCTAGAAAGAAAATTGGGTCACTTAAAAATATTTATGAAGACAGCAATGTTTATGATGCAGGCAAAAAAATGAAAAGAGATACAGATCTACCAAAGAAAAAATTATATATGAGAATGTCAAGTCTGGTATTACAGCTTTTCATATAATAAGCACATCAAAAGTAATAAATATAAGTGCCCATCTCTGCTAGATGTCTGTAAGCACAGTTCATTACGGCAATCAGATTGGTTAACACTGACAGGCAAAAGGCAATCTGCAGGTTTTCTGATGTAGAAGTGTGACCAATAAACCTGTGCAAATAACTTTATAACCCTGGAGGTTGCTTGCAGTGCTGGCACAGATGCTTGGCAACCCAAGGAGGAATGTTTGTGCATACATTTGATTTAAAGGTTATTTAAAGCTGTTGAGGTTAAAGAGACCCAAATGCTTTTGAATGTCATTGGCTTCACAGCGTCAATCTTCAGCTGTTTTGCTTTCCTAATTTATTATAATTTGGGAGTATTAGCAGCCTTCAAAAAATAGTTATTCCAACAAAGATTTAGGTTGCAGTTGTGCAACCCTTATTCATGTTGGCAAGCTCTTACTCAGGTGAGTAGTTGTATTGGCATAAATAAAAATACTTATGTGAGTAAAGGCTCACCTAGATGAGTAACCATAACACAATCAATCTCTCAATGAGTCATCCTTGGAGTGTTTGGAAAAGAGTGAACACAATTAATAAAAAACAAATGCAAGCAAATAATCTGTAAAATCATTCAAAGTCTGTTTCTAGAAAATTTAGACATTCAAACTGAATGGTAAAAACAAAGAGTAGTACTCGGAGTTGCAAACTGCATGTGAAGAATTATTCTTTTAAAACCTGATGCACACATTTTGCCATGAGAAATATAAGGCTTGGTCTGACAGTTTATCTTCCTGTTTGAAGAATAAGATTATGTAAATATTTTAAGAACACTGGGTCAGATTCTTTCCTTCTTGCTCAGACAATGCAGCATTTTACTCCAAGAGTTGTTTGATTATTTACTTAACCTAAATGGGGGCCCAGAATTGGATCATCTGTCTGGAGAAAAATAATATTTGCAATTAATATTACTGAGATATGATGCTTTCCGATTTGTTTTCAGACTGAGATTTCAGGTTTTTTTTACAGTATTTACTCCAAGAATTCTAAAAAGCAAAGGAAGAAAGCACTGCTATTACTAAACCAGCACACATTCCATATAAACCTCTATTGATAGACAGTGCAGTGAAATTGCCTTTCTGAGAGTTATCTTTTTGGCAAAACATGTAAGGAAAAGAGTGACAAATTTGTGAGCTGCGGAGCTCTAATTTGTGTTTATTCTGTGTGTTTTGAGACAGAAATCTTCATGGAGATCATTTATGCAATGACAGCACAAATCAAACCACACCCCAGACAGGGCTCCCTACAGAGCACTGAAGATTTCTGTCACTCCTAATGGAATGTAAACCCTAATGAATGTAGATTAAGCTATTCTATCACAGATAGACTATCCCACTGTCATGAATGAAATATTTACAAATATGTGGATGAAAACCAAATATTTCTGTAGTGTGTTTAGAATAGGGGTACGTCTACACAGCGGGGCTATTTTGGGATACCAGAAGTATCCTGAAATAGCTACCTCACATCTTTTGAATGCGCCCACTATTTCAAGATAGGAACAAGGGTTAAGCTGTGTAGATGCACCAAATTTTGATATACGCTCTTTCAAAATTCAATCGAAATAAGATACACAATTTGAATAGCGCAAATTGCATATCTTATTTTGAGTTTAGGACACTGTGTAGCTGCACCATAAAAAGATTAAATACTCCTTTCTTACATAGGATGTAGATTTTTATTAATTGTGGGAAAAAAGAGTCCTAGCCTTCCCTTTAGACTAAGTATATAATGTTAGTATTTGCCCTCCTAGAAAGGAGAACAGATCTCTGAAATTTTTCCAGATATGTAAGATGGTTGTGTATTCAGAGGGTAAGGGAAAGTTAAAGCCTGGAACTGTACTTTGGGAGTTAAGGATTTCTATATCCAAATCTGCCACAAACTTCCTGTGGTATCTAAGCCCCTGGTCTACACTAGGGCTTTATTTCAAAATACCCCCCTTAGGTCGAATTTATAAGCTGAGGGTCCATGCCACCCAGCCTTTTGTTTCAAAATAAGGGGCTGCTTATTTCGAAATCTGCAATCCTGCTTTCCTCAAGGAGTAACACTATTTTGAAAAAGTTATTTTGAAATAGTGTTAGTGTGGATGCTCCAGGGTCACTATTTTGAAATAACTACTCCCCAGAGTAATTTGAACTAATTACTCCCCAATAGAACTGCCTGGGGCTTTAAGTCAAGGTTGTGCATCCACATTAATGGAGCCTGCCTTGGACTAATTTTGAGGCTTCCCCATAGTTGGGATGCACTATTTTGATTTTGTGAAATTGGGAGTTATTAAATCAAATTTAGTTATTTTGAAATAGTTTCCTATTGTAGATATAGGCTAAGACAAGTCACTTTGAGATTTTCATAAGTGATTTGTAATTTTAGTGTTCTCTTTGTTTAAATGTCCAACTTTAGATCTCTTAAGTGGCTGTGATTTTCAGAAATAATAGAACACATACATTCTGAAAAATCAGACCTCTTACATGTTGCAAGCATCTGAAAACTTGAGAAATCAAAAAACACTAATCACTTTTGAAAGTCTGGACTAAAGTTAAAACTTCAAAACTTGGCATTTAAGTTTGTCATCAAAAGCTATAAGTAATTAGCCTGATTATTAGAGGTGCTGAACTTCAAGGCTGTGTGAGCTCAGACCACCTTTGAGAATCAGGCCACACAATTAGATACCTTCATATGAATTAAAGTGCTTAAGTTTTCACACCCATGTTAAAAACTTTTTGCCTTAAAATGAACTTACCTCAGTTTCCCTCATTTCTAAACTATTTCACTAGGAGGGTGGTGAAGCGGTGGAATGGGTTACCTAGGGAGGTGGTGGAATCTCCATCCCTAGAGGTTTTTAAGTCTCTGCTTGACAAAGCCCTGGCTGGGTTGATTTAGTTGGGATTGGTCTTGCCTTGGGCACGGGGCTGGACTTGATGACCTCCTGAGTTCTCTTCCAGCTCTATGATAAACGGGATACTTTCCTCAGAGAAATGAGGCTTAATTCAGTAATCTTATATTTTGAAATCTTATAGTGGTAGTTGCTACACATAAAATGGTTGCTCTTAAAACATACTACCTTTGCCTTATATAAGCTTACCTCAGAATCTGCAACATTTGCTTTATTTCCCTATTCTTGTTGTAGGAAATAATATGCAGATACCAAGTTAGTACTTATCAAAGAGAAAACATGCATAGTTTTTAAGTGTTATGGCTGAGAGAGAGAGTGAGAGAGAGAGAGAGATTTACCTCAATATTTGTGATGTACTCTGAAAACAGTAAATACCCAGGAAACCTTACTTAAAGTCGAACTGGTATCTAAATGTGAGTATGGTGTGGAGCACCTTCCACCTGAGGATCTCCAGGAAGACAATAGGAGAAACTTGCCTTTTATTACAAATAACTTGCACTCATTAATTTCCTCAGTGTTTTAAATCAATCTTAGAAATGTTTTCTGCATAAGTTAAAGATATCCTCAGGCCAGTACTTAATCAGCTCACCCCCTCACTCTCAGGGGCCTTGACAGCACTGCATGCGCACAAACCTGCTTTTGAACAATTCCTCTAATTTATGAGGTACAAATTGGCTTCTCTCATTCCATCCATTTATTGTATCAAATATTTTGTCTCTGTCTATGACCATTGATTGAAAAATCCTATTCCCCTGTCAGGTCTGAGTTTCCCTTTAACAGCAATTAACTTTCATCATTTCAATGGGAGTCAAACAACAAAACACTGTTCTCTTTAAAATTGTGCAGGACTGTATATTGATAAAAAGAGAAGTAACTCATTCATAACCTTTCTTGAAGGATTGTACTTACATTGAGGTGTATGCTAGTGAAGGTTTGCTGGAAAAGTTTTGTTCAATACAGCTATACTGACCAACCCTTATTGTGTAATTGCAGCTTCTACTGGCAAAAAATATACACTGGTTTGGTGAGTGAAATAAGCTATGCCAGCAAAAACACTTTTTTCAGATATAAGTGCTTCTACATTAGAGGTTTCATTGTCAATAGACTGTCTCCAAAACAAGCCCCTAATCAATGTTACTATACCCTCAAACGTTTCCATTTGTAGATTTGAGCTAAGCCCTCCAGTGTGAAATATGTTCTCCACCAATTTAGAGGACAGGGTTTTGTGAATGATTATATTTGCCATGCCCTGTCTAGATCAGCTGTATCTTTTCTTAAATAGCTTTCCAAAAGTTTGTGGTGAACTGGGAGCAACAGTTTGCAAAGTATTGGGAATATCATCATGGATTCAGGGTGAACTGGTAATTTTATTAGCCATTTTCTACTATTCAAAGTCATTACTCTACAGTAACAGCCTGTGAATATTTCTTCTTGGAAAATATCATGGGAAGTGCAGGCATATAAAGGCTTACAAGTTTTCCTTTCCCAAATTATGATACCTGCTTTCAAATTCATCTGCGGGACAAATTAGAAGGTGGAAAGAAATAAGGCTACCCAATTTAAGCTGCATCCTCAATCCTAGAATACCTAGGTACTTTTGCAAAAATGATCTGAGATATTGTTCATGCTATTTGCAGACTCAGGAAGACACATGTAGAAAGTTTTCCTCTCAACCATAATGGAAGTTTCTCTGTGGTCACCAGGAAATTTCCTGGGATATCATAATGCCAAAAATCAGCTCAGACCAGTCCACTTTATCAGCTAAATTCCATGTAAAAAGTGTATTTATGTATTTTGTTGATACCATGCATATAATATGCTTGTCCTGCCATGAAAAGAGGTCTGAAGAAATGTAAAACACTTGTATTTAAAAGCAATGTGTACCCCCAGAGGTATGCAAATATCTTCCAAGGTGTACATCAACTCATCTAAATATTTGCCTAATTTTACAACAGCCTACATAAAAAGCAGTAGCAAAGTCAATGAAAACTAAAATTTCATACAGACAATTTCTTGTTTATAGTGCTCTATATATTATACCCTGAAATGTAGGTATAATATTTATGTTCCAATTGATTTATTTTATAATTATATGGTAAAATGAGGAAGTAAGTAATTTTTCAGTAATAGCGTGCTGGGCCACTTTTGTATTTTTATGCCTGACTTTGTAAGTGAGTAGTTTTTAAAACTTGGCGTTATACAAAACAAATCAGACTCATGAAATGGGTACAGTAGTCTGGAAAAGTTGAGAGCCACTGTCCAAAGGAATCTGCTTGAAATGAACTTGGATTTAGTGAGTTATATTTATTGTGAAGTAGAACAAGAATTGTTTCAATATTTTCCAAACATTATTTCATGGAAAACATGGCTTCAGTATAAAGGTCTCTCTCTCTCTCACACACACACGTTTAGGTTGCGGGGGTAGAGATCACCCCTTCACTCACAGCCAGAGTGCAAGCCACACTACTATTGCTGCTACTGGCCATGCCTTTCTCTAAGAAGCCAACCTAGTCGTAGGCGCAAAGAACTGGTGAAAAGTCAACTTCTGCGAGTAGCAGCATTTGTGGAAACCCCTCCTGCTCCTGAGTGTGGGGGACTTGATTCTGACCTCACGCACATTGCTAAATAAGTCAATTGAAAATGAAATAATTGGAGTTATAACACTGTAAAACAAGCATTAGAAGATGCAGCTCTGGCTATGCAGCCTCCTGTCTGGGACTATGCCAGTTCCTTTCTATTAGAGATTTTCCTCAGTCCACATGATGATGAGTGAACTTCATTTTGCATTAGTAATACAGAACATTTCAAGCACAATTAATGAGTGCACTAGTATTCGATAGTATTTACAAGTCCTCAAGCAAGCTTGTGCTAAATTTAACCTAGTGCAGGAGTGAGCAATAACTTTTAACTGGGGGCCACTTCAGAAATTTTTGAAGAGGCCCCAGGCTACCCGGAAGGGATGGGGCCTCAGGCAGAAGGCCAGGACCAGGACACTTCTGTGCTTCCCCACCCACAGACACTGATTTGTCTTGGGGTGGGGAAGCATGTGAAGTCTTTGCCCTTCCCCCCCGCCTCCAAGATAACCTATTCTGAACACCTGGCAGTTCCCTCTACGTACCCATACCCCTGGCAGTGGGAAGAGACTTTGTGTGCTCCCCCACCCCCAGCCAATTAGGGCTTGGGGGCAAAAGGGTGAAGCACATGAAGTTTCTTCCTGCCCTACCCCTGTCCGGGATGGGAGGACACTTTGTGCACTCAACCTGCCCCCAGGCCAATCAGAACCTGCATGCAGGGGAAGCATGTAAAATCTTCTCCCATCCTGCCTCACCCAGGTTGTAGCGCATGGCACTTCTAAGTGCCACGCGCTCCCTGCAGGATGGGAGCAGGGTGGGAGGAAACTTTGCGCTCTCCCTGCCTGAGGGGTGGGGGAAGCATGCAAAGTCTCTTGCTCCCTGCCCTTGGGCATGCAGTGCTTAGGGTCAAACATTGACTCTAAGCGCCACGAGCTCCCCAGTCCTTTGGCTCTCATTGGCCTGGGGAGCAGCAGGGCCCCTATGGGCTGGGTCAATCCACTTGGCAGGCCAGATCCAGCCCACGGAGGCCCTTTTGCCCATCCCTGATCTAATGGATCAGCACTGATAAAGGTCAAATTACTTTAAAGAAAAGATACTCATGTTTCCAGTGTGTGACAATTCTACATTTGTAAGCATTGATTATATTCCCAATCAATTGTAGTTAATTTGAAAGACACTTACCAAGCTAAATATTGTTTCAAATACCAGCTATGCAGAATCTCCTTAAATATCCATCATCAACATGGAACTGCTATACATAATTGTTGCATCTTTTAAACAATGGAATCCAGTCTATAGCTTTTTAGGCTAATGTCACCCTGCAACATGCCAACTGGCTGCTTTGTTATTTTTGACTGTGAATATTAAATGATTGGAAACAATATAAATGGAGAGGTTTTCTCTGTGGAGCCCATTTTCTGAATTTTTCCTATCAGTTATTTAGAGCCCCAGAAAGATCTATGTGTATCTATCCATCTGCACCTACTTTTATTTTTACATGTTTACAAGTGCAAATCTCTCGGTGTCATAAGGTCTTCATAAATAAAACAACCTACTTAGATCTGCATGTTTTGAATAACAAATCAGCCACCAAACCAGCAGATGGATACATTTTTAATTAGTTAATCAGCTGTTGCCTTTTGGTTTGAAAACTCTCTTGTTTTGTTTAAAGAGATAGAAAAGTAATCCAGTTAATTCCAAAATCATGGTGACCCAGTGTGATGATATATCAGCTCAGATCCCTGGCTGTGTGATAAAGTGAAATGAATGCAATACTTTTGTATCAGGGAAATGTTAAAAGTGAAATATTGAAGAGGCCTTGCAAGAATGTTGTCAGTAGTACTTTTTTAATGTACTACTTATACAACACATTCTCATTTGAGCAAGACTATGTGATCCAAACTAATTGGTTATGTTGTCACTGTGACAACTTTTAATCTGCGTACCAGCCGTCCTCTTGTGAATAAACTAGAAGGATATTCTCATAGGAACAAGTATATAGTGTTGCTTAAAAATAAAAGAGAGGAAAAAAACTTTGTGAAAAAAAGTAATGCATGAAATTGGGAAAACATTTTTGGTTTGGTATTAGGAATGAAATCTAGTCTGAGTATAGAAAAGTGCATACCTGAATAAAATATAAAGGAGAGAATCATCTAAAATACATGTTTAGTGTCTCTAAATTTCCTTGCTTGGGGCAAATGTAGCTGTAACCCATATCTGCAGAGGTTCTTTTGGCACCAAAATAGTAGTCTACATGCAGTTGCATTTAGTCTTTATATTAATGTTCAGCTATTTAGTTAAACCACTGCAGAAGACTGTGTGGTGATTCTTATTCCAGTTTAAACTAGATTTATTTTGGATTATCTTAAATCAATTAACAGTAGGTTCCAATTAAACTGAAATAAATTGGTATTTTAATCTAAAATAAGAACATCCAAAGAAGTGCTTGTGCTTATTTAGCTAAATGTGTAGACAAGGTCAGAACCAATGTTACGGGTGGGGGAGGGGGGAACAAATTTGCTGGGTCCCTAGGCAAGGTGGGTGGAAGCGGCTTCAATCTCAGAAAGGACGGAGCCGTGGGTAGAAGGGGCGGGGCTAGTGTCCCAGCCCTCTGCAACTGCTTGGACCATGCTTAACACTGCTCTGAACATGCCATCTGGCATTCAGGCAACAATTTAAAGAGCCCATGCTCCAGCTGGCAATGCTGCACAGTGGCAGCGGCCAGGAACCCAGGGCCCTTTTGAATCGCTGTGCCACAGGGCAACTGCCCTCTGTGTCCACCGCCCCCCTTCATCGGCAGGCCTTGCCACTGTAGTTCACTTATACACATTTAGGAAGCTAGATTTTTGCAGAGTCTTTCTCCCGTAAGGTGCAGAACCCTTCTGTGGGAGTACACAGAAAGCAGGTATAGAAATAGCAGTTGTATTAGGAAAGGGCTGTGGTTAAAGAACTTCTGAGCAGATCCTCTGATTCTCAGACTCCATACTGGAGTTGACTGGGAACAAGATGGGCTAGTTGAAGAAACGGGGTTGAACTAATTCCCACACATACCAAACACCCAAACATTGTAGCTGTTCAGTGTCTTTTTGGTCATGATATTGAGGGGTGTTGAGCAAATGCATCCATGTTGATGTCCGCAGCTCAGGCTGTATGGGTCTTTATCCACATCAAACTTTCCACAGTCTTTTCAGATTTGCTGGCTATTGAATGTCATGGACACTGGCTACAGGACAGACCAACCTGATGATGAGACAAGGTGTACTTATCTGGAGGCCCAGCCACTCTAGAAAAACAGTATACTAAGGAACTGCAGAGCATCCTAGCATAGACAGGTGGGAACTCATCTCTTCTGCTCAGCAAGTGCCTATTCTGGAACTGTCCTCTCACTAACCTCAATGAGGAAATACACCCCACAGGAATGTCTACAGTTCTAAGAATACATTCATTAGAAGAGATAGACAGCCCAAACTGCTTATTATAGCGTCACTGAAATAATATATTACCCGATAAATGGGAAAGAAGCTCAACCTCCAGGAGGAAACCTTTTAGCCCTTTTTATTAGGTGAGCCCAGAACCACCTTTGGCTTCATGGGCCACCTGTCATTCTTCTTAACTGAGCTTGGAAATAGGTCTTGCAGTCTGGCAGATATAACAGTTCTGGCCCTGAGACGGTTTCAGAATTCTTTCCCGGCAGACTAAATCAGATGCCCTTTCTCCAAGACATTGGGGGATGTGTACAGGATGCTCTCTTGATCACCATGTTCATGATCTCCTTTTGCAAGAAAGGGGATAAGCAACAGGATGGTGTAATAATCAAAATGAAGATGTTCTGGCTGGTAGTCCTGAAATTCTGCCTATGAGTTATTTTAGCAATACTAGGCAAGCCTGTGGAGTGTCCATGTCCAAGAGAATGCTTTTCCTAGCTATGTAGCAATGTAAAATCCAAAGTACCTTACATTGACTCTGGTTCTGTAAGCTACTCCAGGCACAAAGGCCAAAATTTTCAAAAGAATTAATGTTCAGGTTCACAATTAAATAAGGATTTAGGAGCCTTACTAAATATAGGCTTCTAGTTTTGAAAATCCTGACCAAAAGAAAAGAGCTACTTCCCCTTCCCCTTCCCCTTCCCCTCCCACATTAGAGAAAATAACCACCACCACCCACACACCCCAAAGAAAATCTGAAACTGGGGGGGGGGGGGGGGGAGAGGAAAGCAACTTGTAAAATAGGCCAATATTTATATTTCTTCTTCTTTCTTCTTTGGCTTTAGTGGCACAATACCACAGATGAATTTTTCCCATTTTGTTTCAATGTGCCTTTCAGATCTTGCTGCATTTCAGGGTCATGTAAAATACCTATCAGTTTCTAATAAATTAAATAATAAAACTTCATTCCATCATATCTGAAAGCTCCCTTCATAGTACTTTTTTGATTGACTAAATGGAAAATTCTGTACACCCAAAGCTGACTGATAAAGGAAGAAAGGACCTGATTCTGATTTACACTGGCTTTATACTGATGCAACTCCTTTGACTTCAGTGGAGTTACTTTTTTCCCTACTATTGTTGATGTAATCAGAATCTAGTTCTTCACATACTTAAATGTTCAATTCTGTTAAAAGGTTAAAGATTCTTAAAGTTTTGTACCATTGGAGTCTAATTATATTTTGTAAAATTACATTTATTGCGGCTCAGAAGCCAACTATGCAAACAGTGATTAGCTGAAACTTTAGAAAATAATAATTGCCCACTGTTCTGCAAGGATTATAGTACATAAAAATTGTACTAGGGCAAATCAAGTTTATTCTAAATCAGACATTGCTGTCTATGTTCACATTTAAATAGAAAATACAGGAACAGAGAATGTTATAAGGACTTACAGTTTGAAAATTCTATTGTGTAGGGATTATTTTTTCCCTTTTAGCTTTATTGTTCTCTTACTGTGGTACAATTTTCCATGGGCCTATTTTTAGACATATTACACTTCACAATCAGAAGGAAAGGAATATTCGGTAATTTCATTATTGCTTCTAACCTACAGCTAAGAAAAGAGGAGAAAATCCTGGATGTTCTGGGCAACAAAATGTCCTTGAGCACTCCAAACTTGCAATGAAACCAAGAGCAATGACAGGAGCATATAATAGTGATTTCATTGAATGCAGTGGTCTGATCCTGCTTTAATTTACACTAGTGCAATTCAGGACAAGCCCACCAATGCTAACAATGATATTTTAAACCGTAAAGGTGGTGAATACAAGAACAGAATAGGCCTATGGTCATTTTGGGTGTGCGAGGACTGCAAAAATGGAGCTAAAATGTCCTTCCTATATTTCAGCTTCAGCCACAGAAATTACAGCTCAGTTTGACAAGATAAAGAATAATTTAGCTGCAGCAATTTGCATAAAGTTATTTTAATACTAGGAACGGGAGTCCTGTCAGTCAGACTGTCTATATAGACAATCTATGAGGATAAAATGTCTTTCTAACTCAGATGAACATGCCCCCATTAAATGAGTGCCATAGTCATTTTACTTCTCTGAACTCTTTCTTGGTAGAATTTGCTCAATATAGGGGCCTGAAACTCCTGCCACATTCTTCATCAGATAAAGATGGTGCAGCTCCACTGAAGGCAATAGAGTCATACCAGTGTAAAAGTTGTGCACATGAAAGGAGAATGTCTTGTTCCATTATGTCTTGTATCAGAAGAGGGTCTGAGTTAATTTCAGAGCAATCTTTTTAGTGCCTAATCTGGAATACTATTCTAGGCTACCTTATTATTTACTACAAATGTATAAGAGTTTAAGGAACAAAATATTATCGCTGAACTATGTCTACAGCTCATTAAAATTTGTTTGTGTTTAAGCCATTTCTTTTAGTTTTTCCCAGCTGATTAATGTTATTTTAATTTTGTGCACAGAGCATTTCGCTTATAATCAAGGAGAGAAAATTAAGTTTAAGATCTAAAAGATTTAGGCAGAAGTGTCAAGCTTAGATCAGATGACCACCTGATAGTTTCATAGTCTCTTTTGTGCCCCTGCGTTGTTTGGATGCAGTTACTCTGGTGCAATAGCGCTAACATAATTATGAGATGGAGCAACATCTGGCGGATTTGGCACCCGGCTCAAAATCGATTGTGAGCCTGTGTCAAAAGATGAATGCGCCTCAAGTGCACATTAGAGTGCGCAATCATAAAGCTTGCATTAGCGAGCAAGGGAGACAGTGACATTCTTGGGTCTCATCACCCAACCAAATGGATGGCCCACAAAAGAGCAGTGGCAGAAGGCACAAAAGTGCTGATGCCAGAGAGACTGACACGCTGCGGGCGGTGCTTGACATCTTCTGGCTGAGGGCTGTTGTGTGTTGTGATTTATGTCACCGTAATGATTGATTATTTCAGATCATTCCTATTCTATCATATCTCTGAGAAATTCCCCTCTCTTCAAACATCTTTTTGTTCCGCCAACCTTAAACTGCAGATGGTATCAACCCACACATCCCCATTGTTTGGAGCCCACAGAGTGCTCCACCATTCTTTTGGATGGGTGCTTATGGTTGAACTGCTAGTGTCCAATTAAGAGCTGAAAGTATGGCTTTGGGCACTTTGACCTCTTTGTTCCTCTGCTCCCTTAGGAATTTCATTAGGTGCCACAAATACGGTTCAGTAAGGCCTAAAGAGGTAATCAGAAAAGAAAGTCACAGCATTCAATGCCATTGTGTGTGCAGCTTTAAAAAGAGAGTCATGTATATATCTATTTCAATAATGCTAAATAGTTTAGCAGCTTTATATATAACAAAATAAGTTGGCTCCATGATATATGCTAAGGTATTTGTGTGCATATGTGGAGTTGACCTCAACTTCAGGATTCAAGCTGCCATTGTCATACTCATACCATCTAAAGGTTACCTCGAGCTAAAACTTCTTTATTCTATCGGCTCAGTGACACACATTTTGCCAGCCTAATTTATGAACCTAACATTTTTTCCTTGGGAAAATGCTCAGCTGTGTCTGTCACACCTCCACCAAAATAAATTATCTTGGGCCTGCAAGATCCTAGCAGACTCAACACAAAGGGAATAAGATAAGCCTTCTCAACTAGGAAAAAGCAAAGTGCCTCTAAGGCTGTGTCTAAACTACATCCCTTTTTTGATAAAGGGATGTAGATTAGGCACGTCTATAGGATTTAAATATCCCATGCTTCATTTACATAATGGTGGCTGCCGCTTTTTTCCGAAATGGGGCTTTTTCGAAAAAAAACCAAAAACCAAAAACAAAACCCGGAAGTTTAGATGGGGCATTTTCGACAGAAATTCCCTGTTTTGAAAGATCCTATACTCCAAAAAATGAGTATCTTTTGAAACAGAGCATTTCTGTCAAAAATGCCCCTTCTAAACTGCCAGGTCTTTTTCAAAAAAGCCCTGTTTTGAAAAAAAAGCGGCAGCCGCTATTATGCAAATGAAGCACGGGATATTTAAATCCCAGCTTCATTTGCAATATTGACGTGCCTAATCTACATCCCTCTATTGAAAAATGGATGTAGTTAAGACACAGCCTAAGAGTGCGTCTACAATGCACCGTTATTTCAAGATAACTAGCGTTATTTTGAAATAATAATGCGAGCGTCTACACAGCTATTCCATTATTTCAAAATAATTTTGAAATAAGGGATGGCTTATTCTGAAATCTGTAAAGTGCATTTTACAAGGAATAACATCTATTCTGAAATAGCTATTGTGTGTAGATTCTCCACTGCTGCTATTTTGAAATAGCCTTTCACCAGGGCCATTCTAAATTATTCCTCTCCAGTGTCTCCTGGGGCTCTAAATCAAGATAGCATGTCTACATTAAGGAAGCCTGCCTTGGACTAATTTTGAGGCTTCCCTGCAATATAGACGTGCTATTTCAAAATAAGCTATTTCAGAGTATTTCTTCTGGAATAGCTTATTTTGAAATAAGCGTTCAGTGTAAACGTTCCGTAAGGTGTCCATGAAAATCATCAGCTCATTTTACAACTCAACCACTCTGTGGATGTGAACTATCTGTGATTCAACATACATGTAGTGGGGGACAACACAGACTTGGGAATCTAGTCTGCTTCTTTTTTTCTCAAAAAAAAAAAAAAAGAGAGAGAGAGAGAGAGAGAAGAGGGCCTGAGGGAAATATCCCCCCATCTCCAATTTTTTGCCTGCCTGTCTGTCTTCCTTTCACCAGTTGCTGGGCTCATGCATGCTCAATCCTTGTCCCTCCTCAACATTTTTGACATAGCTGTAGTTAAGAGGAAAGAAGAGTTGCAGCTAAGATGGCTGTAGCCTTTAAATCCATTTACCCTGTTCACAGTCTCATTTGCTTTCAGATATGTCCCAACCCTTCTATCTCTCACTCACATTTCTGGTGTATTGGCTCTGGGTGGCTTGGGGCAATGTTACATCATTCCTTTGGTGAATAGTTCTACGCGATGTGTATGAGTAATGTTTGTTAAAATATTTCTATCGGCAGTGGTATCTTTGAAATATTTCTCTGAGTTAATCAAGAGAGCCACAGAGGACTGAGTGAGATGCAACTACATTATTAATAAGGGCCCTTCGGAGAGAGCTGGAGACCAAGACAGTGCAAAAGGAAAGGAATGAAAACGTCTCTTGGAGGTGAGGAAGAAAAACTGCAAGGCCTTTGAGGCAAGGGTCATCTTTTTTTCTATGTTTGTACAGTGGATAGTACAATGGGGTCTTGCTCTATCATTGGTGCTCCTACACATGGAAGCAATACAAATAGCAAAGAAAAAAAAGTCATAAAATAATATGTGGGATGCAGGATAAGAGAACCCATCTTTTTATATGTAACCACCTTAATGACATAAACATCTTTGCCAAGACTTTTATAGCCTCTCTCACACCTTGCTCTATGGGCACCTCTACACAGCAGGGCTAAATTCGAAATAAGCTACGCATCTTGAGCTATGCTAATTGCCTAGCTTATGTCAAAATAGCTTATTTCGACTTTTGGCGCTATCCACACAACAGTTATTTCAAAATAGAGCACTCTTCCCCCAACTTCCCTTACTCCTCATGAAATGAGGTTTACAGAAGTCGGAGTAAGAAGCCCGTTATTTTGAATAACCAAGCTTGGGTCTTAGGTAGTGGGAAAGGAGCTAATGTTTCTCCCTTTATTATCTTCCCTCCTCTTTTCTATTATGAACAGGATTACATCACAGGGTTGTTGCCTGTGATGGCAGAAGACTAGAGTCATTGATCAAGCGGTCCCTTCTTGTCCTATGTGGAGACTTTGGTAGGGCCTATACTATGCCATCTTGCTGGTTTGAGGCAGTGTTCACTGACTGTATTCTCTGCCCTCTCCTCCTTTAAGGAACATAAAAAAATTCTTTAGTGAGGTGCTCTGCTCCTGCCTACCCATATGAAGTACACTAGTTTTACCAGGTCTCCAGGGCTACGTCTAAACTGCAAGCCTCTTCTGAAAGAGGTTTTTTCAAAAGATATTTTCAAAAAAGCCTCCTTTGAAAAAGAGCGTTGAGACTACAACCAGTATTTTCGAAAAAGCAAGCCGCTTTTTTGAAAGAGAGCACCCAGGCAGTCTGGACGCTCTCTTTCAAAAAATTACAGTTAGCATTACATAGTGCCTTTTTTTGAAAGAGCACTTTCGAAAAAAGGCATTCTTCCTCGTAAAATGAGATTTTCCACGGTTAAAAAAACTGCCGTATTCTTTTGATTTACTTTTGAAAGAACGCGGCAGCAGTCTAGATGCAGGGGAAGTTTTTTCAAAAAAGGCCACTTTTTCAAAAAAACCCTGTAGTCTAGACATACCCCGGGTGTGGTACATGGTTGGCCAGATTATCATTTGGGACTAGAAGGGATTTTCCTCCTACTTCCTTCTCCAGGGACTATTTCTGGTGCAATGCTGGCAAGTCTCATGATTTTATTGCATGTCTCATGATAATTAGTGGGGGGGGGAGTTCTTAAAGCCCCAACTCCTAGGGTTATAGGATTACAGGAGAATCATTATTTAAAAAAAAAGAGAGAGATGTTTCTAACCCTTACAGTTATTAAAATAAAAAAATAAATAAAAAAGCTTGAAAACAAGACCTAAGTGCATTATAAAGGCTCAGAAGGCAAATACAAAGAAAACACTTTTTTAGAAAAAATAATCCTGATTTTTTTTAAAGCAATATCAGGATTTCAGAGGGGGTTTGACTCATGATTTTAGAATGCTTGGTGTTAACAATACCACTAGGGGAGATCTGATGATAGGTAGGATATGGAGTATAGGATTTGCCACAATTTATGAGGTGTGACTAGTGTGAGTGGGCCAAATATATGGGTTGCCTCCTGAGGTAAACCTGAGTATGAGACCCCCTCCCCCCAAAAGTATTACTAATGTTAACCTTTGGTAATTTCAAAGCAAAGGATTGCTTAAGTCTCAAGCAGGCTGGGACCCCACCTTGTCACTATCATTAGCTCTCACATAAGAGGAGAATGCTTGAATGAAAGCTTGGTTGAATGTCTTTTTGAGGGGAGGTAGGGCTAGGATGAGGTCTGCCTTTCTCACTGAAGCTATTTAGCTAAAAGTGTTTTGTACTGGAGCCAGTGAGTTGCCTGGTAGTCTGTTGTGGCAGAAGTGGAAAAAGCTCTTTTTGCCTCCTATTTTACCTGTCAACTGTTTATTATTAAAGTTTGCAGTTTAAAGCCATTTCTCTGTTTGTGTCTTATTTTCTCATGTGTCCCCAGCAATCGAGTTTTAGGTACATTTAAAACAGTGGAGGACTTGGCTCACAGTCCTTTCTTTTTCTTCTTAAAAGCGGTTTTAAAGGACACTGTTTGGAAGGAAATTTCATGGAAGCATTCATTTCTAGTTCTGTTAATCTATTTCTTTGTTTAATTTTCATAACAGACTGACTGGAGATGTGAGATATATATCAATGGCCCTGGGACTAGATATGTCCACTGAGTGAAGATTAGCAGTCTTTGAAATAACTGAGGAATTCCAATAGAAGCATTTCATGTAAGTGGGTCAAAATAAAATGAAAGCTGTCCTTGGTCAGCTTTCAAATACACATTGGACTGTTTTCATATTTCCTTTTTCAGAGGGAAGAAAAACACAAGCCTTTTTGTACAAGCAGCATTTTATTTTTAGTATGATTGCAATCTCTTCAGAAAATGTGCATTGCCCCTCGAGTCATTGAAACGTTCCTGGGGATACACACCTCTGGGCCTGATTCTTATTTTGATTAAGGCCCCTTTACATTTGTGCCCACTTTGCATTGCCAGAGTGGGAGAAAAGGCTTTTGTGTAAATGGGAATCAGGCCCAGATAGCTGTAGAGGCAGAATTGTATTTGTCTTCACTAATTAACATGAGAAGTCCATTTTATGGGGCCAGGACTGTCTCCACTGAAGGCATAAATCCCGTTTTGTGTAGTAGCTGATCTGGCCCTCCTGGGATTGTCTCATTTGAATTATCGTAATGGCTGTAGTGAGCTAGCACAGAAAGGTAGTCCCTTGGCCTCGAGGGGAAAGGGATAAGACTATCCACATGTTCAACAGCATCACTGTTTACAGCCCTTTTGCCAGAGACGTACATTTAGTTGCTGAGTTCTTTGTCTGTGCTCTAGCTGCTTTTCCCAGTTCTGTCCTTGCAAAGTGGTCTTAACCCCAGATTAAACTTCACTGGGAGGACCATTCTGACGATCTACAGCTGGTATAACTGCTCCTAGCTGCCTAACTTCCTAGCTGCCCACGGTGGGGGCTGACCTAAAAATAGGAGACTTAGCCTGGGAAGAATGTGTGTAGCTTGTGGGTTCCTTTTGCCCCAGTGATTCCAAACTGCCCCATTATCTGCTCGAGGCTGTTGGCAGCTGGCATAAATTAAAGAAATTCTCAGGCTGATCTAATTAATATGAAGGAGCTGAACTGTTTCTCAACTGGCTCATAGTCAGTTGAGTGCAAAGCTGGCATCTCTCATGATGCTCTGTCCCATAATGATCAGGGATTATGTCCATTATCTCATACTCACCTAAAGCATGCTGTTAATGGTAGTCATAGGTATGCTTCTGATGCAGCAGAATTAGCCCACTCGATTTCACTGGGTCTACTCATGTTCCTAAAATTAGGCT
The DNA here is from genome assembly GCF_049634645.1 of Pelodiscus sinensis. Classification (NCBI taxonomy): domain Eukaryota; kingdom Metazoa; phylum Chordata; order Testudines; family Trionychidae; genus Pelodiscus; species Pelodiscus sinensis. The sequence goes on from NC_134720.1 coordinate 15,333,540, forward strand.
TGTGTTTCTTGAACTGGGTCCTATAACATTATCTGTAATGCAAATGACTACGGATAAACAACACATGAGAAACATTCTTGACATAGTCCAAATGGAATCCATTTTTATAGGGAAAAAGAGGATATAGAGTTATATGGTTTGACAATAAAATACATATATTTGGAATGTTTCAAGTGTGTATTTACTTGGACACTGCCAAGTACTTCAGAATAGAAAGCTGTCAGTTTTTAAGTGAATTTATTTCTCATTGAAGGATCTGCACTATGAAGTCCAGTAAGAATTCTCAACAGAACAAATGGTTATATTGGAAATAGCAGGACAAATTTTCCTCTACCATTCTGCCAATGTATTTCCAGCCTGATCAAAATTAGGTCCCACTATAGCTGCATGAACCACTGAATTCTTTAATTCCATAGCATAAAAACCCCTAAACCTCTGGCCCTTGTTCTTGCTGCTGCATACAAGTATCTTGCAGTCAATGCAATCACCAAGGAAGTCAATCAAATCTGCTTGCTTGCAGCAACTGCAGAAGAAAACTCATTGCTGCTCTAGAAACAGCATTGCGCCATACATGTGTTCACGTTATTTGAGCAGCTCCATAAAAGGTTAAGGAGACAATATTTTTTCAAAATATTTTCATGAATGTTACCCTGCACCTCTACAGATTAATTATACAGTTTATAACTAGATAGATGTGAGGCTTTAACTAGGGTTGCCAGGTGTCTGGTTTTGAACCAGACAGTCCAGTATTTGAGTTTTCTGTTCAGGAAACAAATTGAGAAAATATAAATGTCCGGTATTTTCTAACTAAGATGTAATGTAGCTTGTGATGTAATGTCAAGTGTGTCCGGTATTTTTGTTGAAACCATCTGGCAACCCTAGCTTTAACACAATTCATGTTCCTTGGCTCCAAAAATTAACTCCATTAAACTCCCCCGACACCTGCCAGGAAAGTAATGAACTACAGGAATAAAATGAGTGTAGATACCTTTTTTTGGACTGCATGTGTGTTACAGGCAAAATTACAAATGTCTCTGCAAAGATACTGTAAACCACTTTTTGAATGGCCATTCATTGACATGCTAAATGCAGTTCCAAAAAGAGTGACATTTTTAGAATGCATGTGTATGCATGATAAGCAGTTACAGAAGGCTTTTCATACACTCCTGCATGGTTTGAGACATAAAATTTCAATCAGACTTCAAATTCCCAAAAGTCCAAGGATGTTTTTTGTGAGCTTTTGATTCAGATCACTGACAGAGGTAGGTGCCAGCAAAACTAGCTCTGTAGCTAGGTTCAGAGTCCAATATTCCCAAAGTCTGAGACATTCAGGTGCAGGGTTCACTTTTTTATCTGGGAGCTAGACAACATTGTTCCAAAGATTCTGCTCTCAGTAACAGATGCCAATCAGAAATAGCTTTACTTGTGTCCAGAAATACTCTGCTATAACTAACCAAAATATTTCTCCAGACTCTTTCTGAGAGACCCAGCACTTCTAAATTTTCCTCTGTCACTGTTGTGTCCTTTGGTGGTTAAGATTCTCTGAGCAACTTATTTAATCAGTTCATTTAAAAAAAGTCTTTTAAAGACCTCTGGTTCTATGGATAGACATAATGATCTTTCAAAAACCACAAATATATTCAACACCTTAATGAATATATTAAATAAAGAGAACCCTCTCGTTATCTATACAATTCTTATATGCAGAACATAATTTTACTGTAACCAGTGCAATCGATTTTACTTTCCCTTTATTTTGAATACTGCATAGACCCCTAAAGAGTGTCTGTGGGTGAACTAAGCATTTCTCAAGGTTTGGTTTTTTTTTCCAGATCAGATGTTAAACAAAAGGTTCTGATGTTTTCTTTGAGCTACTCTGATGACTTTTGTCTTGCGCTGGGCCAGCATCTTATTAGTAATACCACATTTATGGTGGACTCAACATGATATTTTCTACTTGCCACAAAATAAATGTCTCTCATATAGTGGAGGCTCAATTTCTCACAAGAACAGTTTTTGTTTTTGTAGAATTCTCCATGCACACAAAACATTCTGTTCTGGGTGAGCATTGCACTTCTTATTCATGGTAATTACACTCAGATCTTTGATCTCAGATGAGATCTTTTATGCATATTTTGTTCTATTTATGTCTTTGATCTTATTTCTTGTTTCCTCCCCCCACCCCAATAGGCTGCCTTTTCATTTGAAAGACATTCATCCTACATCTCTTAAAAGAGAAAAGGTGAAATGTTGGTGGACGTATACCATGCAACCCTGCAGAGCATAAAGTACTGAGCAATTTTTTTGAGCAGGGTGCATCTGTTTTTTGTCTTCTTGTTTAAATGAATAGTAGCACACCATGCTGGTAATGTCAAGCATTCACTTAGGTAGCTGAAAGTGATATGTGGTACTGAGAAAAGTATATTAAAAAACCCCACCAGCTACTGCTATTACTGCAGTGACAGCAGATTACACTGGAAAAAAGGAGACATGTGGGACCCTCTAGTGTGCATGACAAAAACTGGTTTCCATGACAACATTTGGGGCGGGCAGGGGGGGGGGGGGGAGTAAGAGCTGTGCAGATCAACACAGAACTCCAGCAGCCTGATTGGAAAGAGTTGTCTGTAATTTAGCTTGACTGCCTTGTTATGCAATATATTTTCTGAACTATGTAAATGACTTTAGAAATTTCTGCATCCAAAGCTCCCTGACAAGAGAGAATTGCAGCAGGGGGACTGAAACCTTCATGTGAAGCAAAAGGAGAATTTCAGATTTGTGGAGCACCCCTGACTTCTTGCATTATATCTGCATTACTAGATTATTCATATAAAATATATCGTAGAGCTCCCTACAAGTCCATTTTGGAACTAGGAGGGGAGGGGTTACATTTTCTAGAGAAGAGAACTGTATTGTATTCTGGCCCTTCTAGTGGACTTTTAGATAGTGATTCAGCAAAGCCCATGCTTATTGTTAACATATGAAGTCAAAGGGACTTAACCTGAAGTATGTGCATAAGCCTTTAACTTAGTGTTTTGCTGAATGAGAGCCTTACTAAAGTTTAGAATTAAAGCAGAAAAGCCAAATTTACATGGGTCAAGGGACCAGTGCTGTGATGTGGCCTAAATTTTGTTACAATGTTTCAAGGGGATTCAGTTGAAAGACAAGGTGCTTCTTTAGTTATGAGAAATAGGGCACAGGCTGCTAAGTAGCGTATACAATAGAAAAGAGGCCAGAAATTCATTTAAAATCCAGGAGAGGTTTCTTTGTGTTAAACTAAAACCATGTGAAGCATTTTTCAGTGGCTGTGTTGTGAGGGCTGATGAAAAGCATGCAGAGGACAGCCAGACAGCATATGAGAAAAAGAACAGTGGGTGAGCATGGTCCACCGTTCCTCTTCTCCCTCACACATACAATGTTTTAACAGTGATAGCCATTGTTATGGAATCATGTGATGACCCCATAGTTATGGATGAATGACAGTTTCTCGTCTAGCTTTCAAACTGATCCCTCATCATCACTTAAGAAAATATTAGGCCGGGGCTGAATTTTCTCATTCTATGGGAAATGTGTGTACTTGTGGGCGGAAGAGGGATTTTGAAGGTCATTGGCAAAGCTATGTTTGAGTTCACGGAGTTTATGTTCCAAATTTAATTATTCAAGATAAACTTATTTATGTCACAAACCATGCCAACCCCTTTAGTACTGACTTTTCACTTCTAGCAGATTATTTAAAATTACATGTTGCTCTGCATATGATGCTACATCATAGACATACTTCTATAGTCTTTCATATCTCGATGTACCTATCTAATGCATTTCCAGTGCACTCATTCTTATTGCAGACATACTTTATAGCTGAATGGTTTCGGTGTGATTTAAACTGATACCTTCTAAAACAAAAAACATACTTTAGTTTCAGCTTTATTCTAATACTTTGCGCCCGCTGAAAATGGAGACTGTAATCACTAGAAACTAGATGAGTTATGTGAAACCTGAAATGTGGTCCTGGTTGTGATTACTTCTTGGTTATCATTGACAGGAGTTGTGGGGCTTACAAGATTACAAGCTCTTCCAACTGTGTTTGACTTCCATGAGGTGTGATGCATAGAACTGGTAAGTTCAACTAGTCTAATCCCCTGCCCATGCAGAATTATTTCCTACAGCAGGGATTGGCGATCTTTCAGAAGTGACATGCCAAGATTTAACCCTCCTGCCCTGGGCTGCGCCACTCTCCTGGGGTGGGGGGAGGGGTTCTCTCCACCGCGCATCCTGACGCTTGGTCTCCTGCCCTGGCCTCCGCTCTGGATTTTCCTGTGGAGAGGGGAGGAGCAGCCTGTGAGCTTCTCCACAAGCTGGATTCTCAGGGCTTCCCAGGCCAGCTGGGAAGACTTTGGCCTTCCCTGCATACGCATGTGCATGCCTTCTTCCCCCTCCCCCGCTGGCTGTGATTGGCTCCTGTCCTGTGATTGGCTGTCGTGGAGCCAGGAACACACAATGAAGTTGTTGCCCCAGGAGGAGAAAGGGACTGGGCCAAATTGCTATGAGGGGCGGCTCAGCTGATGTATGTCTTTTCCACTTCCGTAAGCGGAGATGATGCACATGTAATGCTGGTTTATGCACCCGGTGACGGTACACAAATATGCCTATAGTCTTCCCTCCTCTGACCCCTGAGTTCAGTCTCACGTCTGTGGGGCATGTGCAATCAATGGGCTCCCCCTCGCTCCCACCGCCCGTAGGAAAGCTGGTGTTGGCTCCAATTTTGCGGGGGGTGCGATGCTGGATTGCCAGCATAGACTCCCCGTTACAAGGGAGGGTGACGAGGAGCCCGTTCATTGTGTGTGCCACTAAAAATCATCTTGTTGCCATTTATGGCACGTGTGCCAGATCTTGCTGAACCCTGCCCAACAGTATGTTTTACTTGTCTGGTTTTCAATGGTCCAAAGAGCATGGCTCCTACCATTTTTCTGGGGAGACTATTCCCTGATCTTATAGTCAAAAAGCGTTGCCTGGTTCTAAGCCTTAATTTTTGCTCTTCATCCCATTTACCCTAGTTCTTTCCCTCTTATGTTCTCTCCTGCTTTCATATTGGTATCCTGCTATTACTTGTAGCTTTTATCCTGCTCCATTGAATTGTGACGTATGCCTACTTTTAACTTCTCCTCAGAAGACAAAACATTTCCAATCCCTGATATATTTTATTGCACTTCTCTGAACTGCCTTGAATTCATCTGGTATAGAGATACTTAGCCCTGAACTCAATATTCCTGGAAGACCCTCATCCGAACTGTACAGACTGGCAGTCTCTCCATGCCCCAGGCAGTACACCAGCGCCATCTGCTGCCTGCCTTCTGTCTTTCCTTTCAGTCAGTTGCCAAGTCAGCTGATGTGAGTTGACTATCTGTATAGTATCTAAATGCTAATTGGAGGGGCTGAAATATACCCAGTACATGTCTTGCTCCATTCTCCTCTAAGCCTGAGTCCTACATGCTATAATGGAAGCACGTGGGTGGACGATCAGTAGTAACCAGGTATATGCTGCCAGATTTATAGATCTTTTCTAGTATGGGGACTACAATTACAGGCTCTTCATTAATCTGCCTTGACAGCCTGTTATTATGTAGCATCAGTATCCAATACTGGTCAGGAGAGTTATGCGGATGATATAAACATGCAACAAAATATGCCATAGCATTTCCTGATCTCAGACATGAAGAATTTTATTTCTGTATTAGAACTGTCATGCCTATTGAACCCTTCCCTTCTCCATACAAATGATTTAGAGGCAGGAACTGGAAATGTTTTGTCTTCTGAGGAGAAGTTAAAAGTAGGCATATGTGGCAATTCAATGAAGTGAAGAAGAAATGGTCATGATGTAATCCTTAGAGCTGAAAAGTGTTGTGAATGGTCTCTTGCCCCTAGATAATGGTAGTGGCTGAGAATATTGGCAGCAGATTATGTGTCATGGCTGAGAAACATAACTAACTTTCCAGACTTTATAGCATTTACAGGAATTTGTTACTCAAATACTTTAAAGTTGTTTTGAAGAACATCTGTAGTTTGAGTTTACCTTTATTTAACATGGTCTCTTTTTTAGCTGTCTGTGCACTAGGGAGCAGAAGAGCAAGAACATGCACAAACAAATTATACCTTAATTTTCACAAGAAAAAACATAGGTAAAAACATGCCTTCATAGACTGGACAATTTTCTATACAACTAATTATCCCTCTTTCTACTCCTGCAGAAATACAATTCATAATTCTTTATGTCATTTTACTGATATTATGGGCCCTGAAAAAGATCTCTGTGAAGTCTTTTTGTCTTCTTTCCCCAATGGAAGTTGGCCTAGTAAAGAATACTGCCTGATCTCTCTCACATCCTTGGACCAACAAGGCTACAACAACACTGTAAATAACTCTGTCACGTCAAGTTTTTATCGTAATATCAAATCACCACAAAACTGAATTAGCTAAAATGAGATACAAAAATTAAAGTGCCTATCAAGCCACTTTTTCCCCAGAAAGATTTCTGTTAATTTTAGATTCCACAAAAAGATTTGGTCTTTGAGAGGGCAAACCATATATAAATCCAACCTCTCAGAGCTCTTCTCAGGAATAGTCATTCAAAACATTCCAGCTGCAAAGAAAGGGGTTAACAAATGTTAATACCTTTCAACAGCAAAGAATTACATCATGATAATTTCTTTCGCTTATGAGAGTTTCATGTCTTAGAAAAGCATTTTAATTCCAGGTTGAACACAATGGTGCGAAAGCTATAATTACCCCCTCTCTTCCTTCTCCTGAGGAAATAAAATTCATAACTCATGTCATTTTCACAGTATTATACTCATGTCATCAATAGTTCTAAAAGTTTTATTTTTAAGAAAGTTATTGGTAGTATAATAAAAGTGAAAATTAATTTCTTGCAGTTTGAATCAAAGGGTGCCAATGTCTCAAGATGCAATGTTATAGTAAATCCGGAAAGTTAATGGAATATTAAAATCTGTCAGTTGATCTTTTGGGAGGGGGAAACAGTTCATCATCTGTGGTTTGAGAGCTGTATGGGAGTAGCGGCTATGCAAATCACCAATTAACCATTCCAAATTAAAATGCAAGTGGACCTGTCCTTTCTACTTACAGCAAGGGGAGCCACATTGCAACAGTCAAAGGCTCCTTCTCATTTTTAATTTGCAGGTAAATAACAATTACCCATTGCTTTCCAAGATTGGATGGCAATAACCATATTCAAAGCACAAACATTTATTCTGTGTCTTTGCAGGAGTGAATAAAATGCTGAAGGCTTTGCAGAGACTCCCCAAGCTCCTTGACAGCTGTCATTGCTATTGAACCCAGCTCTAACAACCGAAGAAAGCTTGATTGGTACACTGTTTTGTGGGACCACAAAGACGCTCTCTCCATTTCACACAAGCATCTGTTGCCATATTCTGGAGCTTTATTCCCTCCCACTTTGATAAACTAGATGATTTGGTGCCATGTGCCATTTCTTCTTCCTTATTAGCACCATTTGGCGGTTTTCTCCCCACCATGACTTGAAGCTTTTGTTTCCAGGAAATGAGCAGGGAAGATACATTTTGCCCACTATAATTGTCTCTTTCTGGTTTAGTTGCATGATAATAGAGTCTACAGGTTTTGAATAGGGAGTGGTGTGACTTTAGTGTTTTAAGGACAAATGCAAACCGCTTTATAGAAGTGCAGTACTCTGCCAGTTTACACCCTTTTTACGGTAAGAAAATGAGAAAGTTGCACCACAATAAAGTGAGTTCTCAATAAAAGATAGGTCGGGGTCCCAGTAATTTCTGTCAAACTAGGCATTATGACAGCCATCATCATTGCAATACCTGAGCCCCTCCCACCCTTTAATGCAGTGGTCTCCAACCTTTTTAAGCACAAGATCACTTTTTGAATTTAAGTCAGTCCATGATCTACCTCAAACCCAGATACCCTTGCCTCACTCCTTTTCCCAAGTCCTGTCTGTGCGCCACCCCTTTGCCAAGGCCCCGCCCTCCTCAATTTGTGAAGATGGGGTGCAGGGGAGAGGAACAGAATGATATCAGCACCCCCCTACCTCTGTCTCCCCCACTCTGCACAACAACCAGGAGGCTCCCAGCTGCAGCTCCGAGGCTCTGGGCAGGAACAGCAGGGCAGTGGGGGTAGGGGCAGCTGAAGTGCTAGCTCTTGACAGCCTCCCAGCCAAACTAGTCAGGATCACCTGTCAGACACTCCAGGATTTACTGGTAGATCCCGATCTACTGGTTGGTGACCACTACTTTAATTCACTTATCCTTTCAACTCCCCTCAGGTGTGGGGAAGCACGCTTATCACCACTTCATAGGTGGGGAACTAAGGCGCAGTGGGATAAAGGCTTTGTCTACACTTATAAGCACACAGAGGCATAGCTGTACCCATTCATCTCTCCCACTGTGAAAGTGATTGTGTAGCCACATTATGCCAACTGAAGAGAGTTCTCCCATTGACATAAAACCAGCTCAATGAGCGGTGGTAGTTGTGCTGGCACTCAGACCAACATAGAGCTGTGCACACAAGCCCTTATGCCAGCAAAACATATTGCTCTGGGGCGTGAAAAGATATGCTACCCTAACTGCTAGTGTAGACTTGGCTTAAGATACTTCCTGAAGGGAACACTGGCAGTGTATGGCAAAGCCAAGGACTAAACTCAGGTCTTCTGTGTAACAGGCCAGTGACTTAAGCTTGAGACCATTTCTCCCAACAAACTAGCTCATCATTTACCTGAAAAAAAACAGGCTTTGCATTCAACATCCACATTAATTATAATTAATTATAATTATACTTATAATTAATATAATACTATTCTGGTGCATATGCTTGGGGCATGCTCTCATCCGTGTTCAGCACCACTGCTACATGATGAAAAGAAAAAAGGAATACACACGAGATGGTCAATGCAGAGAGAAGACAATATACATGATTTTTAATTCTTATGTACAAGTTAGAGATAATTTATGCTCTTGGTTTTACCCATACATTCTTTAGTTGGATCACTGGATCTGTAAACAAAATACAGGACTATGTAGCACTTTAAAGACTAAGGATCTGTAAATATATTGTACTTTAAGATCATATTTGCCATCTAGCTAGCAGAATCCAGATGGGGGACGATGGGAGGCATAGGACATGGGGAATGCACAATTTCTACACACTGGGAGAAATCCACTAATCCACTTTCAAAAGGTGCATATGCACTAATCTTCTTTCACACCATGCTCTAACCTTGAACCACAGCCAGTTCCTATCTGTGCCCTCTGACTTGGAATCACTAACAGATACTTCACCAATTTCAGAGGCGGCCGTGTTAGTCTGTTTCAGCAAAAACAACAACGAATCCAGTGGCATCTTAAAGACTAAGAATTTTATTATGGCATCCACTTTCATGATTTGCAACTGAATTTATGAGATGCATGAAGAGAAAGAAAAAAGAAACAGATAGTAGGAATACAGAAAAGGGAGTGTTAATGGCAGATCTAATTAAATCACAGTGAATGTGGATAAGGAAGTGAGAATACCTGAAGTGGCAAATGACTCATTGTAATTAGAGGACCATTTCCAGTCCCTTATATGCAGTCACATTCTGATGGTGTCAAATTTGAAGATGAATTCCAGCCCAGCAGTTTCAGCATTGCAACTTGTTTTTGAAGGTTTTTTGCTCGAGAACATGAGAATGGCCATGGAGGTTCAGACCTATGATCCATCTAGCCCAGTATCTTCTGACTGTGGTCAGTACCAAGTGCTTCAGGGAGAATGAATAGAACAATGCAATTTTGGGTGACCCATCCCCTGTCATCCAGTTCCATCTTCCACTGGAGCTTAGGGACAGCCAGAGCATGGGGATGCACCCCTGAACGATTTGGCTTACTGATGGCCCTATCTTGAATGAACTTACCTAATTCATTTTTTAACCCAGTTATAATTTAAGCCTTCACAACATCCTCTGGCCACAAGTTTCATGGATTGACTGCACAATGTGTTTACCTCCTTGAGTTTGTTTTAAACCTCCTGCCTAATCGTTCTTGTACTATGTGAAGGGATGAGTAACACTTCCCTATTCACTTTCTCCACACCATTCATAATATTATAGACCTTTATTAGACCCCACCCACCAGTCATCTCTTTTCTGAGCTGAACAGTTATAGTCTTTTTAATCTTTGTGTGGAAATTGTTTCATATCCCTAATAATTTTGTTGCCCTTTTCTTTTGTGTACTCTTTACAACTCTGTTTTTTTTTTTTTATGAGATGAAATGACCAGAACTATACACAACATTCAAGTTCTGGGTGCACCATGGATTGGCATTATGATATTTTTTGTTTTATTAGGATAGGATAGGATAGGATAGGATAGGATAGGATAGGATAGGATAGGATAGGATCTACCCTTTCTGCTAATGGATCCTAACACCTTTTTGGGCAGAAGGGAATGGGTCAGAGTCAAATGCTCACTACCTCTGCCCAGCACACCTACTGCAAGATCTTTCATTCTAACTTCTGTAGATATAATTAAGAAACATGCACTCGTGGTTTTTTCCCCATAGCTCTTTAGGGGTAGAAAAGCAAGTGGTAAGGACAGTGAACAAGTGAGGGTGCTTGGAACTATCATAGGTTTTCTCACTTTCAAAAAGAGTGGCACTAAGAGGTGCTACTTGTCTTCATGGTGCTGCAGTGGCAGGGACTTTGGATGATTGCACCACAGAGAATCGTTTTCGTCAGCTAATACTTTACTTCTGGTTATTTTTTCTACACAGTAGAAGAGGGGAAATCAAGAACCAAAAGGGATATTAATGGAGATAGATAGTATTGTAATACTCATGATGTGTATCCACTTACTTTACTGCATATAGTTAATAGCATCGTGTATTTATATAGCAGGTTTTACTACAAAGGATTCCTACGCACAGTATTATTTTAACAAACATATAAAAACATATTTTTATTCTATCAGTCCATGCAATGCACTTCTCAAGACACTTTGGTGCATGGACAATTCTCTTTACTAAAAAACATAATTCTTCCTAGTGTTTTAAGTGATGGAACAGATAGGCCTTTTATTTTTCAATGTACTTCATGCATAACTCCGTGAGGCCTGATCTACACTATAGGGGAAATTTGATTTAAGATACGTAATTCAAGCTACGTAATTAATGTAGCTGGAGTTGAAGTATCTTAAATCAATTTTTGGCACCTTCTTCACAGCAGGAGGTTGACAGAAGCACAGGCTGCCATCGAATTCCCTTACACCTCATGAGGGCAGGACTACTAATGCCAACAGGAGCGCCCTCTCCGTTCAAATTAGCGTGACTTCACTAGAATTTATTTAACTTTTCCATGTTTATTTTGATCATTCATGAATATAGATACATACATTGTAAGACACTATTTCACTGCCATTCAGCATCACCACTATGTAACATATTGTGAATTTTGGTCATGGATTGGATACTTTACTATATTGTTTCTGGATTGTTGTTTATAAATAACTGTATGCAATGATCTCCTTGTTGTTCTATGTCTCCTTATACAAACGTTACCTACCCACCTCTGAAATGCATTCATCTCTGGGATGAAATGTGATGGCCATTTAACAGCACACAGCAATACTAGAACCAACGGGGGCTCTCAACAGGCAGAGCTGCGGGGCTGGTCAGAAAATAAGAATTCTGCTTGGGTAAAATTTTGGAAGTTTCAACATCTGTTTCATTCCCCATTGTAAAGAAAATGAGGTGGGGGAGGGGACAAGAGAGACCTTCTCCAGGATAGCCAATAGATTGGTATTTAGGATGTGGGAGATCCAAGTGCAAGACCCCATTCTCAATCTGGCACTAACTTTGAACCAGGCTATTCTGGGGGTCTGTCTCTGACCAAAAAGTCCATCCTATATCTGGAGAAACATTAATCCTGACAAGAGGTTAATCAAAACCAATTTGCAAAAAGTTTGTTTCGATGAATCAGTGAAAACATGTTTTGTTAGAAAATGACCAACACACTCTACACAGCATTCCCCCTGGACAGATCACAACACAGGTTCAGTAAAGACTCATTCTTATCTAGTCAGCAAGTGCACCCTCATTTAAGAGGTGCCAGTGTCTGTAAAACAGCCATTGATTCTGGCCCTTTCAGACTGATAAATTTCAACAACATAAAGAACTTAGCATAAATTTAGAAGTAAATCAAATATCTACAGAAAATTCAAAAAAGGCCCAGAGATATCAGTCCCATGTTGGGTTAAAAAACATGGGAGGATAATACTGTTGTATTCAAATAAATGACAAGCTAGCAGCCTAACTAAAGCACAATCTGATGGCTGAAAACAAATTTGACTGAAAAGGTATACTTTCGGACTAAGAAAGCAGAAAAACTAATTAGACAAGAAGCAACCGTGAACAAACATGTTAGCAGAATCAATAACTGGAACTGATCAGCTATTTCTTTAATTGTGCCAGCTGGGCTGCAGTGATGTGCTTAGCAGAGCTTAATTACCCGTTTCAGTTGTACAGCAGAGTTCTATTTGTTCCCCACCACCACTTTCTTTTTCTTTTATGTCAGTCGCTGGGCATATGCCATTAAAGAAAGAAAAACAAGGTTGAGAAATTAGTGAAAATGGGCCATCCTCATATGTAAGATGATATTATATGAATAATCAGAAATAGCCGGGTAGACTTATGCCAAATGTGACTCAATAAGAAAGTGAGCTATCAGGGAAATGTAACTAATTTCTTAATTTAAAGGACATTATGCACGCTGTATAATGCGTGCAAAGCCACATTATAAAAAATTAGGACCCTTCTCTTTCATATTTCAAACGTGTGCAGTGTGGATTGTTCTAATTTGTAAAGCTGTGATTAATCCAAGCATAGAGTTCTATTACTAAAGCAGTGAAGTCCACGCAGTACAGCTGCCTGGTACCATTAGGAAGAAATAGGGCAGACATAAAGTAAAGCGAATAAAGGGAGTAGAGAAGGGAAGGTGCTCACTGATTAATTACCAGGGGAAAAATTCCTGATTGATGTTTTCTCCTCTTTCAGTAACAGCAAAACAAAAGAGTTTAATAATTGCAAGGGCCCTTATGAGTCAGCTATAGGGAAAATCCATAGCTTTTGGGATATAAAGAGGTGGAGGAAGCAAAGCATTTCTGACCTATAGCAGTGCACAAACAGGTCTCCTTCTAGGTAGTTATCACCTGGAAAGTGAAAATTAAATTAAATATACATTTTAAGCAGTGATGGGCGAACATCATGAGAAACAAATGTTTGCACCAGGAGTCTGATTCACTGATGTCAGCAGAAAGACTCCTACCCCGCAAAAAGTTCAGTTCAGAATCTTGTCCAAAGCCACCTAAAATATCTGCCCCCCAGACAATTCTAAGGCTACGTCTAGACTACTAGTCTCTTTCGAAAGAATCTTTCGAAAAAGCCTCTTTCGAAACAGATCGTCTAGACTACAAACAGATTTTTCGAAAAAGCGAGCCACTTCTTTGTAAGAGTCTAGACGCTCTCTTTCAAAAAAGCACAGTTTGCATTCAATAGCGCCTTTTTTCAAAAGAGTACTTTCGAAAAAAAGCGTTATTCCTTGTAAAATTAGGTTTACTGCTATCAAAAAACAGCCGCATTCTTTCGATTTACTTTTGAAAGAACACAGATGCAGACTAGACGCAGGGGAAGTTTTTTCAAAAAAGGCCACTTTTTAAAAAAAAACCCTGTAGTCTAGACACACCCTTACTGTTTTCTGGTTCTACCAGGTCTTATCACCGCCACAAGAACAACTTTCTCTGGAATCATTATTACACATCTAGCGTTACTTTCAGCCCAAAGCAAGAAGTACAAGACTGCGAGTAAACTCATTCTAAAACATTAGGGCTACGTCTACAATGCAGGCTTCTTGCGCAAGAACTGTTTTGCGCAAGAGTTCTTGTGCAAATGGTCTTGCGCAATGTCACGTCCACGCTGCCATGTGCTTTTGCGCAAGAGATGTGCTTTTGCACAAGAGTGTCGATGGCAGTGTGGATGCACTCTTACACAAGAAAGCTCTGATGGCCATTTTAGCCATAGCTCTTGAGCAAGAAACCCCTGTTGCCTGTCCATATTGCCTTCTTGCACAAGAGCCCTTGCACAAGAGCCTTCTTGCACATAAGCTCTTGCACAAGAGGGCTTATTCTTCGTAGGGAGAGGAATAACTCTTGCGCAAGAAGCTCTCTCTTCTGATGCTTTATTGTAAATTTACTTGCACAAGAACACATGTGCAGTATAGACGCTCCGCAAGTTTTTGCACAAGAACAGATGTTCTTGTGCAAAAAGCCTGCAGTGTAGACATAGCCTAGGAGTCATTGCATGGGAATCCTGTGGCAGTAGCTCCCCCTGTAGCTAGTACAGAACCCACTTATATGAGCTCAGCTCCCACAATGAAAGCAGCACAGTGAGGGCTGCTACTAATCCAGATTGCACAAGAGGGAGTGAGGTTCATGTCTATGCACCTGTCTCCCTCCCTTCTCTGAACTTATTGGTACTCAAGGGGAGGCCAGGGCGGATATAGGGCAGGGCGAGCTGGACGGTTGCCCCGGGCCCCGCGCATGCGTTGTGTCAAAGATGGGGGCACACAAAATTGTGCTGCCTGGGCCCCACAAAATTGTCATCTGCCCCTGAGGGGAGGGAAACAAGATCTGGAGCTCATTCCTGTTTGCTGATGTGGGTGGAATTATACACAAGTTAAAAACCTTTAAAATGGTCCACACTGGGATTTAGACTCAACAGTTGTTTATATGTGGCACCATTAAACTTGACATTGGTCCTGCATAGGAACCAGTCTTCCCACATACTGCAGAACTAGGAATGAACAGTCTGTGCTAGCAACCCATGGGCTGTGTCTACATTGGCACCCTTTTCCGGAAAAGGGATGCTAATCAGACAAGTCGGAATTGCAAATGCCACGGAGGATTTAAATATCCCCCGCGGCATTTGCATGAACATGGCTGCCGCTTTTTTCTGGCTCGGGGCTTTGCCGGAGAAAAGCACCAGTCTAGACAGGATCTTTTGGAAAATAAAGCCTTTTCCGGAAGATCCCTTATTCCTCTTAAAATCAGGAATAAGGGATCTTCCGGAAAAGGCTTTATTTTCCGAAAGATCCCGTCTAGACTGGCGCTTTTCTCCGGCAAAGCCCCGAGCCAGAAAAAAGTGGCAGTCATATTCATGCAAATGCCGCGGGGGATATTTAAATCCTCCGCGGCATTTACAATTCCGACTTGTCTCATTAGCATCCCTTTTCCGGAAAAGGGTGCCAATGTAGACCCAGCCCATTGGTTGCTAGCACAGACTGTTCATTCCTAGTTCTGCAGTATGTGGGAAGACTGGTTCCTATGCAGGACCAATGTCAAGTTTAATGGTGCCACATATAAACAACTGTTGAGTCTAAATCCCAGTGTGGACCATTTTAAAGGTTTTTAACTTGTGTATAATTCCACCCACATCAGCAAACAGGAATGAGCTCCAGAACTTGTTTCCCTCCCCTCAGGGTCAGATGACAATTTTGTGGGGTCAAAGGGTATTCGCAATGCACATACATGTTCCAAATTCCCGCAATCAAAATTATTCCACAAAAGTTATCACACTTTTCCAAAATGTAATAGTTCAGAATTGGTTTTGTGTTTTGCAGGAATGTTTGAGTAGGTTGTTACTTTATCCAAACCAGTTCTCCCAGGCTTCCTTTTAAGTTGTTGGCTGAAATGATATGACTTAAATGATATTACTTTCTTGACCTGACATGTGTTCTCAAATGCATGACTTTTGTGAGGTAATAAAGGGGTCCACATCTGTGTGGGAAGCTACCGTTGGCAGATGTCAGTACTTTACAGAAAGAAGAGGTGTGTAGCTGGATTTATGGTAGGTTAGGGAAATTATAAAACAAAGGAGTATTCTCCTGATGATAACAGAATCTTCAATCAAGACCAGTCAATTATCTTAACAAGGAAAAGAATTTTATATTACTTGCTGATAGGATAAAAATGCATTAGATGAAGTTCTATCCTACCAACAATCATGCCTTTTTATTTTGACATGTGGTGTTTTGAGATACAGAATGGGATTACAGGAGATATGAATTTCATCATTTTAAATGCTTCAGAAAGTGACTAAGTTTCTAAGCATTTATGTCTGATTATGCACTACATCCACATTTTCATATATAACAAATTAAATCTGGCTATTAATTACAGATTTACGCACATGCTGCTAGTCAAGCAAATTAAATTGTGCAGAAATTTGGTGGAGGGAAACTTCACCCTATGTTTAGAATGAGCTCCACTATGACCTGACAAACTTGCACTGAGGATTGTGTTGGGAGCAGACAGGGTTAAAACTAATAGCTCAGCAATGACAAAGATCTAGAAACCTGAACAGAATACTTCATCTCCAGAAGTAAAGTTGCCAATTCTGACTGAAGCTGTTCCGGGAGATTTGTTTTTCCCAACATGATGTAATGTCATTTTCTTAAAATAGCCTATTCAAATCTCCAGGATTGCTTTCATAGTCACTGGGAAATGGATGACAACTCCAGGAGAGGTTGGCAACCCTATCCAAAAAGCCTAATTACTCCAGTACTTTACATGGGGGGGTGGGGAGGACAGAGGTAGGAATTTCATTGGCTATGAAACCAAAGCAGTTCCTTTCCAGTTCAATATAATAATGTTTCACAGTAATGGCAATCTAGGCCTAATCCTCCCTTTCTAGTTCACCCCAGCCTCACTCCAGTGAGATTTTGTGGTGCAAAAAGGTCACAGAGTCACACATTTGATTGCTGAAACAAAAGACAGAACTATGTAGCACTTTAAAGACTAACAAGATGGTTTATTAGGTGATGAGCTTTCGTGGGCCAGACCCACTTCCTCAGATCAGTTTGTGGAAGAAAATTGGCACAACCATATATACCAAAGTGATACAATCAAAAAAATGAACACATATGAAATTGACAAATCAAATTTTAGAACAGAATGGGGGTGAAGAGGGAAGGTTAGTGTCTCTGAGGTAATGACATTAAGGGTGGTAATTGGGGAAGCTATCTTTGTAATGGGTGAGATAATTAGAATCTTTGTTGAGACCCATACATAAAGTGTCAAATTTAAGCATGAATGACAATTCTGAAGCTTGTCTTTGAAGTCTGGAGTTAAAATCTTTCTGAAGCAATATGCATGTTTTAAGGTCATTAAGGGAATGATCAGTCTGGCTGAAATGGCAAGCAACAGCTTTTTCCCATGCTATGTCTAGACTGCAAGCCTCTTTCGAAAAAGAGCATCTAGACTGCAAGCAGTACTTTCAAAAAAGCAAGCCGCTTTTTCGAAAGAAAGCAGTGAGTGAGTCTGGATGCTCTCTTTCTAAAAAGCCCTGTTGGCATTCAAGAACGCCTTTTTTCAAAAGAGCACTTTCGAAAAAAGGCGTTCTTCCTCGTGAAATGAGGTTTACCGCCGTCGAAAGAAAAGCTGCGTTCTTTCGATTTAATTTCAAAAGAACGCGGCTGCAGTCTAGACGCAGGTGAAGTTTTTTCGAAAAAAGGCTACTTTTTTCGAAAAAACCCCTGAGTCTGGACACAGCCCCTGTGAGAGAGTCTTATGTCTGTGTTGTGTACATTGATTCTTTGGCAAAGTGTCTGAGAAGTTTGTCCGATGTACATGATGGCACATGATGGCATAAATTACATTTCTGGATGAACAGGAATATGTGTTCTTGATCTTGTAACTGGCATGGTTAAGTCCAATAATGGTGTCAGCAGAGTAAATATGTGGACAAAGCTGGCACTGGGGTTTGTTGCAAGGGAAAGTTCCAGGGTTGGTATTAGTGTGGTATGTCCTGTAGTTGTAGGTAAGAATCATCCTGAGGTTAGGTGGTTGTCTATAGGAGACTATGGGTCTGTCTCCCAGAGCCTCTCGGAGGGCAGTATCCTGTTCCAGTATAAGTTGTAGTTTATTGATAATGCTTTGGACGGGTTTAAGTTGGGGGCTATAGGTGATGACAAGTGGTGTTCTATTGTTGGTTTTCCTGGGTCTGTCTTGAAGTAGATGGTTTCTGGGTATTCATCTGGCTCTTTCAATTTGTTGTTTTATTTCTCCGGGTGGGTAAATGAGGTTTATAAATGCTTGGTAGAGATCCTGAAGTTTCTGGTCTCTGTCAGTGGGATTAGAGCAGATGTGATTGTATCTAAGGGCTTGGCTATAGATGATGGATCGTATGGTGTGTCCTGGTTGGGAGCTGGAAGCATGTAGGTAACTGTAGGAGTCAGTGGGTTTTCTGTAGAGTGGTGTCTAATTTACCATTGCTGATTTGTACTGTGGTGTCCAGGAATGGATCTCTCGTGTAGAATGGTCCAGGTTAAGATTGATGGTGGGGTGTAGGTTGTTAAAGTCTCTGTGGAATGCATCCAGTGTTTCTTGGCCATGGGTCCAGATCATAAAGATGTCATCGATGTAGCGTAAGTAGAGAAGGGTTAAAAGGGGACAGGATCTGAGGAAACGTTGTTATAGGTCAGCCATAAAGATGTTAGTGTACTGTGGGGCCATGAGGGTACCCATGGCTTTGCTGCTGATCTGGAGGCATAAGTTGTCCCCAAATTGGAAATAATTGTGGGTGGGAACAAAGTTACATAGGTCTGCTACCAGATTGGCAGTGGTATTCTCTGGGATAGTGTTTCTAATTGCTTGTAGTCTGTCTTCATGTGGGATGTTGGTGTAGAGAACTTCTACATCCATGGTAGCAAGGATGGTGTTATCAGTTTTGTAGTTTTCTCAGGAAGTCAGTAGTATCTCAGAAATAGCTGGGAGTGTTAGTTGCATAGGGTTTGAGAAGAGAATCTACATAGCTGGATAATCCAGTAGTGAGTGTGCCAATACCTGAGATGATGGGGCGTCCGGGGTGTCCAGGTTTATGGATTTTGGGAAGCAGATAGAACAATCCTGGTCAGGCTTCAGAAGGTGTGTGACCAGATTTTCAAAATGACAAACTTGGACTGGGCCACTGTGGAAAAGGGCAGACAGAGAAAGATTCTGTAGTGATCAAAATATAGGGAAAGCGTTGTGCATATGAAAGAGAAGAGAATGTCCCTCACTTCAAACTCTCTTCTATCACTTTTACCATCACCCTGTGAATTTGACCTCAGGAACAGCTGAGATGGCTGGCTGGAGGACCCAAACAGAGGGGCAGCTTACTGGGAAGCCTTGTGGGAGAGGCTGAAGGGCATGCATGTGCATGTGCGCATGCACACACACTCACAGACCCCCTAACCTGTGTTCAGTTTCTTTTCTTCAGCTGGACAGAGAATACGTTTTGAGGGATTTACAAAATGCTGGGAGGTTATAAAATTAAGAGGGGGCCCTCAGAACAGGAATCTGCTCAGTGCTGGCTCAGTCTTGCTTCAGAACTTAGTATGAATCACTCGGAAGGGCCTCCTGCATACTAGCGTTCTCTTTGCATGAGAAATAACAGTTAATTCTAGGGAAGGGTTTTGGATCAGACTACCGTGTCTACACGCAGCGAGTTAATTTGGGCTCCCGGCTTTTTAAAATGGCGACTGGCCACAAATATGCTAATCAAGCACGGGATATTTAAATCCCGCTCTTCATTAGCAACTTCGGTTTGCTTCATTTGCCTCTCTAGTCCGAACTAGGGGGCAAGTGCAGACATACCCTAACTAAACAAGAAAAGGAGGTCAGTACTAGAATCCCTATTTTACGGATGAGAAACTGTGATACAGGCAGATGAGTGACTTGACCAAGAAGTCCATAGGAGAGAGGGAAATTAAATTCAGGTCTCCAAAATCCTTATGCCATGCCTTAAACCACAAGACTATCTTTCCTCTCTCCTTTAAATAATGATCACTGAATTTAATTCCCACTATTTTCCTGTATGAAAAAAATGACCTGAACTGACCTTGGGAGTTTGGGATGCACAAGGAATATTTGGTTTTTTGTGCATTAATCTGCTGTAACAACCCAACAGGGATTTTACATTTGTAAATGCCAAGGAGAGAATTTACTTTGAAAGTCAAAACATTTTAAAAAGCAAAACAGCTTTGAACACTGTTAGCAAAGCTGTCGTCGGCAAATTTCTGCAGGTACAATTTTTCCTCCTGTAGCATGATCAGAGAGCTAAGTACAGCAGTCAATATGTTGTAATCAGCCTAATGATTGCCTAATAGCTAAATTAAGAGAGTGGCTCTTAATCATGCAATATGATGCCAATAGTCTAGCACTGAAACGTAGACATGAAGCAAAACTCTTTGATTACACTTCACATTTTTAAAGACCTAATTAACTTTATAAGACTTCTTGATTTTTAAAAATCTTAAGTAAATAGAGTATAATATGAAAACTATATAGAAAGCTGCAAGTATATTTCCTAGTCACATCAGTATGCTATCTCTATAAGGCACATAGGGGCACATACAAATATATAGCTCTACTACAACAATGGAATCCAGAATCATTACTATTGTTAAAAATCTTTTACTATCATCTTTTTAATATTTTTATTAATTTTCCACATAAACCTAAAATCCCTAAAATATATTTCACTTAAATGGTCTTATAGTAATACAATCCATTAAGCCCAATGTAATCCATTCCAGAACCATTTCACAATGAACACCAAATAAATTTGTTCCGTTGAAACTCAAAAAAGAGTAAAGAGAAAATGAAAAAAAACCATCTAAGTTAGAGACGGTATAAAACACTAACAGAAAGACAAATGAACCAATGTAATCTCCCCTGTGAGCACCAATATATTTGATTAGTTATGTACCTGTTCTATTATTCTTATTAGAAAGTGTATTCCATTAAAATTACTATGTGATTTTAAATCCTATAGTAGTCAGATTTCCTTAGTAAATTCAGACTACGTAACAGAATCCCAAAAACCACTTTGTTCAGTCCAGTCCATTTGACTTCAGTAATTTCAACCATAGCATACACAAAGCAAAGGAGCAGTAGTTTATTTAATAGGATATGCCTCCTAGTGGTAAAGTGCAATCTTGCAGTCTTTACTCAGGCAACATATTTATAGATGCCAATGGGAGTTTTACCAGGGTAAGGATCACAGCACAGACAGCCTTAAGGGATTTATTGAGTGAATGTTCACAAATTAAAAGCTAAACAAGTTGTACTAGGTGAAATAAAGCAAAGGCAATCCGCAGCTCAAGGGTGGGCTACAGCAGTAATGAACACCGTACGTGGTTTACATGCAGTCAGCATAACCTGCCCTGTCCCGGATACAAGTGAGGAAGCAATTAAACTTTTGTCCATACACAATCCCTGGGGCGCCACCCAGAAAACAGAATAGAGTCTCTGTCTCTGAGTACAGTCCATATAACAATGGGTGGAGTCCGCCCCAATGGGGGAGTTCGGTCCTTAGTCCATTAAATCTTTGTGTAAAGAAGAAGAAAAAAATCAAGTTCAGTCCATCAGGTAATGGAAGCCAATGCATCCCCTGACCTGGTCCCTCGTCATCCTCTGTCCTGTCCCTCGTTGGCAGTCCGTTGTCCCTCTGTCTTGGCTGCAGTCGGCTGATGTCCTGGTGATGGTCTCCTCTGGCACTGGAGGGGGAAACACAACCTTTGGGGGGAAAGAAGAGGTTGGGGCCCCAGCCATGTCCCTCCTCAGTGGGTGACCAAGTAAGGCTCTTATAAAAGCAGAGTTCATAGTCCGTCAGGGAAGGCAAAAGGAGCGTTCCCTGACTGTGTCTCTGTCTCTGACTGTGTCTCTGTCTCTGAGTACAGTCTGAGTACAGTCTCTGTCTCTGAGTACAGTCATCTGTCGTGTCTCGTCGGCAGTCTGCTCCGGCACCTGTGAAGGGAAGCAAAGCCTTGCGGGGGGAGAGAAAGGGTTGTGGCCCCAGCTGAGTCCCTCCTCGGTGGGCGACCAAGTAAGTAATACAGAATCTGCTCCAATGCCCACTGAAGCCAATGGCATGCTTTTCTGCTCACTTAAATGAACACTAGATTCAGCTCATGCAGCTAAATCCTATTTGTCTTATTCACAGAATAGTCCTGTTGATCTCAAGGGGACTGTTCATGTGAATAAGGCTTCATCAGTGATCTAAGGAATCCAGGGAACACCCATCCAAGTAGGTAACATGGCATAAAGGAAAAGACATTTCACACAGTGGTCCCAATCCAATTTCCATTAAACTTGGGGAGTGGGAGGGTGAGAGAGGGTCCATGCACAGTACATTTTAAATGCTACAGGGCCCCCATGTGTCTAGATAATGAAAACAAGATCTTCAGGCCTTATATTTTAGAAATCAGATAATGAATTGAAATAATATCTTACTTGAATTAGACTCTCTAAATCAATTGACATAGGGTCTTTTGCATGGAGGCTGAGCCACATGCTGTACATTTTTTAACTGATGGAAAGCCACATCAGTCAATTTTCCCAGGTTGGAGAACCTATTACCTGTCTTCCAATATTAAATCAAACTGGGTGGAGAAGAGTGGAAATAAATGAAAGATGTAGGCATTTCATTCTCCCAAACTACTTTCTCCAGAACATTACTGCATGTTTATGCCTAATCTTTAAATGTGATTACTTTGAGGGATCATTGAATTGCCTTCACAAATTTTTAGGGCACAAATTCTAGAGCCTATCTTCTGTTATTTTTGTATAAAGGTTTGGTGTTTGTCTCTCTCTCTCTCTTTTTTAAACTAAGGTGTACACCAAAGTAACGCTTTACAATATGCATCTAATATATTTTTCCTGGATACCTGCCTAAAGTCATTTGGATGCTTAGCCAAATATGGAATCTGACAGTACAGGAACTGAGTGGACAGTTTGCCATTCCTAGGGGGATCTATCTTTGGCAATAAATTTGGATTACACGTCTGTTATTTGAGTGTATCAGGACTGTGCCAGAAGCACTTTGGGACGTATAATAATAATAAATGAATGTTGTTCTGAGTTAGCAGTGGAATTCTAATAGCGGGTATATATAGTTTCATCATAATCTCTTTACCATGTTACTGAATTTATGTCTCATAATAGATTAACCATATTCAATATTTGATCCCTCAAGTTCAAATAAATATATGCATGTGATATAATTGAACTGTGTGCCAGCAGCAGAATGCCCAAATCACAATGATTGTCTTAGCTAGAGAACAAAACAAAAAGAAAAGTTGATGATAATGGCTAAATTTACTTCTGATGTAAGCGGGCACAATTCCATTGCAATCAATGGAGTTGAGCCTGCTTATCCCAGCTGTCACTTTGTCTCTAAGTCTGAAATGTCTAAAGTATTCATCACTTAATCGTGAATACTAACGATCATTCTACTTTCTACTTGATTTCAACTGTAACAGCCAATCTAAAGAAGTGAAGGTTTATTAAGTTCTTCAGACTTGCAAAAATGTGCTTAGTCCCTGCAATGGCTGTGCCTACAATTTATCATATAGTATTTAGAATGTTTTGTAACAGATACTCTGCACATTTCAGAAATAGCAGTTACATTAATATATAGGTTATATCTGAAGGCTACTGAAAAGCTTGTTAAGATGTTCAAATATGCATAAAAGCTTTTCACACCTCTGAATAATGAGAATCCGTGTGAAAATGTATATGTTAGTCTGGTGAGAACCTCAAAAGATTCAATACAGATAATGGCTCGAAGATTCAGAAATGAAGCGAAATTCCACGCAAGCCTCTTGGGATAGTCAAAACTGGGGTTGGGAGTCTGCTTCTGGTCTGGTTAGAAATGGGATCTTCTGGGTTGTTATGGTTCTTCTATTTCTAGCTCCTGATGGAACTGGGAAATGCCTCTCACAGAAGCAAAAACACCAAAACAAAACAGAAAAGCAAAACACCAACTAGAAATAAATTTTAAAAACCAGCCAACTAGCAAATCAAAACAACCAAAACTCAACCACACATTTCACCATCTTCTTTTCAAAGTCATGTTAGTGTGAAACACAATAAAGATTTGCATTGAATTTTCAGGTCAAAGTTTCAGATTAATTTTTATTTGATCCAAACAGGTTTGCTTAGCTGTATGTTTGTAACACCTAACACCCTCCCACCAGGAGCTTCAGAGGAAGTATTTGGGTGCTAATTCTTTCCATACTCACTTTTCCACTGCTTGCATTACCTACTGTTTGCTTCATCTATCTTGTCCATGCTCTAATTTGACATGGAATATATAGCAATTTAAACAAGCACAGGGCAACATGGTGAGGCATTACTGGTTAAATGCTGCAGGCAATAGTAATTTTCAGGTTCAGTAATTCAATCATTTTTAAGGTATCTGGAGAAGTTACTTTCTCAGAAGGGTCACCCAAAGGCAATCTTAAATAGCTTCATCTGCATCTGTGACTAACACAAGCTTTATTGGCATTGCTGACATTGTATTGTTTGTGAATATATACCCTGTGGGACAAATAGCCAAATGTAGCATCCCAAGATAGCATCCATACATGACATCAGTTTACCCAATAGACTCATGTTAGGCTCTGAAATCCATATTTGGACACACGAGTGAAAGAGGTCTGTGTTTCAGAGTGGCAGAGCACCTAACAATTCTAGCAGGGCCCACGAGAGCTGCCACTGATCAGCATTTCTTAAAAACAGCACATTTTTCTTTGGTTTCTCAAGTGTGGATTGAAAATGCCCAAGCAGCAAACGTGGCTGCAGCAGGAGAGCCCAAAGGGTGCATGAAAGATTTCATACTGGCAAGGCAGGAAATGAAATTTAGTCTGTTTTGAGGTAAGCGGAGCAATTGTGCGCTGCCCCTGTTGGGAGCGTAAGTGGAACCATGGTTGCTTTAAGCCATCCTTAGATGCTTCAGAATTTGGCTCTTCTGGGCACCAGCGTGGCCCCACCAGAACAACTCAGCTCATTCATGGATGTCTATGGGCAACAGCACTATCCAGAATCTTAGCAGTGCTTTGTGCTGTGACTGCCCACTCAAGCCCAACAAGCACTTTCTACCCCAGCCCTGTCCCCTAGCATGCCCTCCTCTCCCAAGGGCTAATAGACATCCTGTGCAAGGCCTCTACAATGCCCTTACCTAGTGCCTTCATTGGGCAGATTCCCCATCAGCAAGCTATGAGCATTTTCCAATCCTTTTACACTGCCACAGCACTGCACAGGCTGTGGGAGAGACAATCCTTAGCAACATCTTCACATGTTGTGTAACATTGTCCGGGGCATAGCCATAAGATCAGATATGCAATGAATATGTTCCAAGGGATATTGTACACTGCCAGCTGTCATAATGGAGCAGCATGATGTTATTCAGCACCGGTAGGGCTCTGATAGATGCTCACTCGGTTTCCTTTTCCTTTTGTGATAAGATTTTCTCTCATAAACATGTCCAGGTTCAGTATAGCCTGTGCAACTTCCATTAACAGTCACCCGTCACGTGGCTAAATTCCTTCATCATACACTGAAGAGTCACAGCCTGCTGTTCAATGCCACTCAACCCCAAACTGCTATCTGGGTGATGTGCTTCCTACTGTGCTAAAACACTGTGCAGTGTAGTATAGACCATATCTAGTCATACAGACTGAGATCTGCGCATAGTTGCCTAAGTGTATTCCTTTCTACATTTATGTTTTCAAGGGTGGCTATGACAAGGACCACATTGTGTGCTCCCATCATAATCATACAAGGTTTATAAGTAAGGGAAGGATTGTGAACTTCCCTTTATGACAAAGCAGAGAGAAAACCAATTTGGGGGAGATAATCTGTTATTCGTATTAGTCAACACAGATTATTTCTCCACTTATAGAATCTAAATTCTTTGCTCTTGCTCTAGGTTAAATCCTGACTTAACAGCCACAGTGGATCAGACCCATGGACCATTTAGCCCACTATCCCATCTTCTGTCAGTGGTTAGCACCAAACACATGCGAGGGAATGAATAGAACAGGCCAATTTCGAATGATCCATCCCATGATCACCTGCCCCAGTTTCTGGCCATTGGAACTTCAGGGACATCCAGAGCATGGGGTTGCCTCCCGGACCATCTTGGTTAATTGTCACTGATGATTCTATCCTCCATCAATAACAAAACTCCCTCTGACTTCCAAGGAAACAGGATTTCAGCCTTTTAATTTCCTCCTTGGTCTGTTCATGGGGGCAGCTCTGCTATGTGTGGGCTCCTTGCTAAAAGGGGGCTGAAAAATTCAATCGAGCCCTCTATTTTTTTTATCTTTCTTAAAGGGTAGGAATACTCACTTCCTCTTCTTCTCTGTGTTTGTACAGGTATCAGATTTGTGTATGCTTTAGCAGCTAATTAAGATGTCAGATAACCAACTAAACAAGGAGCTTTTATTTCAGCAAGTAGTATTTTCATATATTTCTAGATGAATATTTGTTTTTTTCATAATAAGTGTATAATAACCAAAATATGGTCTATTACATTTAAAGCTCTTTCATTGTCTTTACTTCAAGAATGCCATCTCCTTTATTAAGATGCAAAAAGATTTCACAAAAGTGTAACTAAACCTTCTAAGGAGAATACTACATATATCTTAAGTGCATATCTTTGTTACAAGAGAATAATAATAAAAAAAATCATCATACCAGCCACAACAGGGTGATGTTAATACAATTTCTTTGCAAAACTAAACAAAATTAAGTAAATTGGCATATACATTAAAGACAAATGAAGCACCAAGCTCTAACCCTATCTGAGATCTTAGATACCATTTCTTTTCATAGATGAATTGCTAGTATCACCGAGTGACGTTGTGCACAATACTGTCTAATGATTCAACCAAACTTGGTATATTTCATCCTAATTAGGTTAGTCAGTTAAACTGTTTATCTGATTGGATGAGTCTGGACATGATTTATACTGGTATGAAAACCAGAACTTTGGAAAGGTATATCAATGAGCAAAAAGAGGTAATCACAGGAAAACCAAACACCAGAAAAGATTTTCTTTCTTAATATTGATATTTGTTCCCCAAATAAAGGCTCTTTATACTCAGAAGAGATGGGATTATGGAGCTGACCATAAAGAACAAGGATGCCTCACTGGGATAATCCCCCCCAAAATAAGGATTTATGGTCAAACCCTCAACTCAGGGCTACATTATGACTTTCATGGGCCTTAGGCACTTTTGCCTTCATGGGCCCCTCCCACCATAATAATATCAATATTAAAAATTATTTTCGATATAACTTTAAATACTTCAACATTTTATTTTTTCCTGTTTTAGGCAAAATGTAATAGATTTTTGTGGGCCCTAAAAGTTTCATTTTTTTCTGATGTGAGAAAAAAATTAAAACCTTTTCTTCGACCCTAAAAGTTCATTTTTTTCTTCTGATTAAAAAAAAATTAAAACATTTTTGTGGGCCCCTAAAAGTATCGTGGGCCCTGGGCACTGTGCCTACTGTGCCTAATGGATAAGTCAGCCGTGCCTCAGCTGGTGTAAATCAGCATAATTTCAGTGAGCTCTGACTGATTTTTTTATTAAGTATGTTCCTTTTTTTCCCCATAATTCTAAACTTGAGCTATTTTTCCTTTATACATCTCATCTAAGCATAAAACAAAAACCTCCATATCTTACCAATGAATGCTTCCTCTGAAGTTTTTACGACTATTATGTGACTAAGGTGAGCATGAGTTGCCCATGAGAGATAGTTAGTCCATTTGTCTATGGTTATGATGTTATCCATATCTTTGGGCATGCAGTCCATATTTTGGCCCTTATTTTTAAAAAAGCACCTTGACTCAGCCTCTCTTTGTGCATCGTCATTTTTACACCCACAAGTAGTTGTGAGAGAACTATAAAAGCCCACACAATTGCAAAAAACATAAAATTACTCAATTTGTGAGAACTTCCACCACAGGAGGTTGCAGGTAGAGATCTAAGTGCTATGAAATATACTGGCAATTATTTCTGGGCGTAAAATCATATGCACTAATTTGGAAACAACTTTTTCAGATCAGGCCCTTTTTGTTTCATAATACTGATACTGCGCTAAAATATTTCCCTGGACGCATATACCTGTCACCAAACAGCATAAATAATTCAGCTGTGGATACTATTGCTTTAAACACTGATTCATTCAATTCCAATGCTGATCATAGACTCTCACTGGAAATGAGAAAGGAGGAAAGCCCTGCTAGTAAACCCCAACACTTTTAAACATTGTTTTAGTATTACCAAGTGCATGTAACTCTTAAAAAATTGGATTTTCTTGATAACCAGAGCAGGTTTGTTTACTTGGCAATGGTTATTGCTGTTGATATTATGCATAAGGGCACTTATTAGTATTATCCGCTTAGTATACATGAGACATTTCATTCCCTCCCTTCCTCCCTCCCTCCCTCCTTCAGTTAGTCAATAAAAGTGGTTTGTTCCTTTTTATAAAAGCCACTTAATGTAAATTGTAGATAGCAATGGCTGGGGACAACTTTCTTCAGTCTGGCTGAGATCCTAGGCAGTTGCCAAGAAGCTCAGGACAGAGAAGAGTGGGCTAGCAGGCTGCACTGGCAACCAGCACAGGTCAGGGTAATCATGCCTGTATTCTCTCTCCAAGATCCAGCAAAGGTATCCGTTCTCAGGCTGCTGGGTCCCCAGCCATCACCTCTCTTGGGCAGAGACTCACTTCCTTGACTGGCGTATTTCCATAGTTCTCTGCCGACTTTGTGAATTCCCCAGGAAAGTTAGGCTGCCTCAGCAGGCCTGCTCTCCTTTTCTCCTAAGAGGCCATTAACAGCATAATTGTCTATAGGTATAAGCTGCCACAAAAACGGTTCTAAGCAAGCATGTGCATTTTTTATGTAAACGTATTACAGAGAAAGCATAATAAAAGTGATAACCCATCCCTAGGACTTGACCTTCCCCTGAGGACAGAAGCTCCTGTCTGTTTGCTGAATCACAAAGCAGGCCCTGAGTCAGTTTAAATTTAGGTTATTAAACCAAAAATCTTTTCTTCATTTGTTGATCTCTAGAAAATCCACTTTGAACCAGTTTATGCAAATCTCATCATGTGGCAGCACCTCTTGGGAGATGTTACAACCCAAGTGCATTTTCCCGATCACTATCCACTGTTCTTAGTCCCAGGAAAGCTGTGGTTCCCCACCCTTATGGAATTACAAACAATTCCTAGTTTATCCAGAGATCAGCAACTATTGGAGACAGGATTAGGACAGGAAGGGTTATTAATCTTCCCTGGCATGAAAATCTGTATGCCGAATGGGAAATTGAAAAAAAAAAAAACTGTTTGCAGAGGGCTGCCCCTAAGCCTCTGTGCTGTTTACACCTCCAAAATATTGGATCCAATGGAAATTGAGTGATGCATAGGGCTCATGTTTAATCTAGGGTGGGTGTATATGTTCTATGCCTATCTCCAATGCACTAGTTTGATAATGGGCACCAGAAACTATGGGAGAGTCTGAATATTTTGACCAGATTGTGATCCAGACCAAACTACTGCATTGTCAGAAATAAATCATATAATAAGTGAGTAAGTGAATTAACTGGGGTGAGGTTTTCTACTAGACAGGTACAGAAAGAACTCAATAACTTCAGTTCCAGTTTAGGAAGATACATGAAGACATGCAGAAGTAAGCATGAGTAGTTTCAGTCATTTCAACAGGACTGTTCACATGCTTAAAAGTGAAGTACGTGCCTACATGCTTTATAGAAACAGGTCCTTAATGCATGAGGTTTTTTATCTGCTCTATCTTTATCAACCTTTTCATCTCTTTTTTAGTTGGGTATTTTAATGTAACTTGATATGTGCCATTTAATGATCTCATATTGCCATGTGTAAAACAACCTCCCTTCCTTCTCTTGCAGTTTCTTTTAGTAGATGCTCTCCTATTTGCTTAAGGTAATAGATAAAGTTAGTTCAGTATGTGTCATATTAGCTTGCATTTACAACAGAAAAGAACTAACATTGTATATTGGGCCTGCCTGACCTAACTTCGCACTGATTTGAATGGGTTCTGAATCCAGCCAATGCTGGGCTTAGCTAAATGCAAATCTTAGCTACTCAATACAGACAGTCCACTCTAAAACACCATCATTGTATGTCTTGTTATACACATCACAGAAGTGGTGAAGGCGGCTCTTATTGGTTCATACACTAACTTGTGATATTTGGCTCAGACCAAAGGGCTGCAGAAGAGATATGGGGAGTCATAGAATAATGATGTATGGCATACTTCATGATGGTGTGTGCTTTACATACTACTATTCACATCAGCATTATTCTCACACTTATGTCGAGGGATAGTTTGGGGGAGTTTATTGCACACATGGAAGGAAAATCCTGCATTGTGTTCAGCAGTGTATTTTGCTAGTCTGGATTCAATCTCCTCTTTATTAGACTAATATGAAACCAAAACCACCTGCCTTTTTTTTATTTTTACATAATACCTTTTATTTTAGTGGTGGAATGAATACTTCCACTCCCCCTCCTGTACCTCTCCAAACTCAACACAGGAGAAATTTAGCCTGGGCAGAAAGCCAACACAAAATGATCATTTATGAGAACGATGGAAATGGGACAGATCTTTACCTGGTGTAAAGCAGCCTATCCCCATTCATGTCATTGGTTTACACCCGCTGAGCTGGTAGCTCCATATCTTTAGCATGCACTGACTTTAAATTCCTAATAATCCTACAAAACATCTGAAAGTAAAACACGTTGACTCATACTTCACTATTTTACCAGTCACCCATGTTTTATTTTCTGTATGTTTTAGACTATTTAAGTAGCTATGAACCATATTGACGTATGAAACTGCTAATTTTTATTCATGTCAGTGTACTTTATCACTTGACACTGACTGCCAAGACCTTTGAGTATGATATTAACGCATTAATTAAATGTATATGAGAGTGAATGCAAAGTCTAAACTATAACTCTATCTTCAGAGTTAATGCATATATTTCCAGAGCATTTAAATAATTAGTATTTATTTATGAATATGTCTTGAAGCTACAAGCTTATAATATTCCTGACTGCTTGCAATTAAAATTATTTAGTATTAGCCAGGCAAGAAAAAGCTAATTTGTCTGCCCAAGTGATTATCACATGAAAACTGATCTGAAATAGGCACTTGAATATAAAGAATATAAATGTCAGATAGATATAAACAGTGTGTCCCAAAAGGCAAAACAACTTGTGTAATTGTCAGTCCAGACAAGAAAAGCTGTTCCAAGATTTGTTTTTCAGCACCAGATTACACAGCATGTCCAAACAGAGCAAATTAAATTATGCTGCATCTAAATTAGACCTCTTCCAATGGCAAGATTACTTTACCTCAACAGAAACATTGATCGGAGTTAACAGCATCTACTAAATATGACAGCAGAACCTCCTGGAGAATTTAGAAAGTCGTTCATACAGCAAACTCTTTCCCCCAAATGCTTAGATAAAAACATGTGACTGATGGGTATTGAGTTAGAAGGACAGTGACAAATCTCACTGTTTCTGAAATGTTCATCTATTAAGAAATTCATCATGATAGCTGGTAACTATGTTCAGATGTTATGAAAAGTAGCCTATTACAGCTGAAGTCTACAGCAAAATCCATCATTGCTGTATCTACCGTATATACTTATTACAGTATTTGCTGGATACTTGTATAGACCCTTATGATCTAAAATATCCATAAACTCTCAGTTTAATAAATCCTAACACACAAAGTTTGATTTACTGTTTATTGATTGGCTGCCCATTAAAAATGACCAACAAAAGGAAATATTTAAAACGGTTGTATTCTATTGTGCTTATTTTAATATGTATAAAGAAGGCCCACAAGTTTTAGAAATGCTTGGTTTTTTTAATCACAGAATACACTGTCTCATCTCTGGTTTTTCTGGAGGCTTACTTATGGGAGCAAAGAACCACAGCAAAAGCTTTTCAGCCTTTAGCTGAAGGGTGCTCTCATGGGGAAACTTCTTCTGCCCCCTCTGGTGGGCAAGGATAGGACCCCAAGTCCCTATGTCAAGTCCCGTTCACGTAGGGCCCGCTGACCCAAAGTCAATATACAAAGTCACTGGCCGGCCCTTTAAGGCAGGGCCTGCTGGCCCGAGTCAATAAACAACATCACTGGCTGGCCTTTTAAGGCAGGGCCCTCTGGCCTGAGTCAATACACAATGTCACTGGCTGGCCCTTTAAAGTAGGCATTGAGCCAGCAGATCACGGATATGGTGGGGCCACACCCCTGGTAGGGGGACCCAGGCCCACCCTACTCCACCGGGTCCTGGTCCAGGGCCCTGCGAGTGGCGGGACAGCCTGCCACTCCCTCGGCAGGGAAATCCCACCAAAACGTGCCAAGGTTCCCGGGGTGAGAGAGGCTGCTCCCGCCTCTGTCCTGGGCCACTTCCTACCTGGTCCGACGGGGCCTCTTCCCACATACTCGCAGGGTCCTCTGCATTCCCGGGGGCTACTTCTCCTCCGCAGGCAACCCCAGTGACATCCCAACTCTCCCTGGTGCCTCCGCTGGCTTCTCCTGGGGTCACTGGCAGATGCTGGTCAGGAGCTCCCATTCTAGGTCCTTCCCTTTCAGCCGCCAGCCCAGACTGAACCTCTTCTCAGACTTTTATAGCTGAGCTGCAGCCTGGGCATGCTCGGTAGAGCTGTGGGGGCAGGGCCTCTGCAGCCAGGTATTCCTGCTGAGCCCTGCGAGATCAGTGCGGGGCTGCTTCGCCCCGTCACAGGTGCAGAATGCATGATTAGAACTTTTATAAAAGGAGTTCTTTGTTTTTCTGGCACATAAATTAAAAGCATTAAATTAAAACTTCCACCTCTCTCAATGGCTCAGATTTATGTTCCTTCTTAGATGCAGTTTCATAATATTAATAGTTCTCCAGTGATCCAATGAGCTGCCAAGGGAGGCAAGGGTAGGCAATCTCTGAACTTCCAAAGAAGAAAGACTTTAATAATAATGAATTTCTCATGCTTTACCCTTTCAAGACTTCTTCTAGATCATAAAAGGCAAGAGGGGGGAAGGGAGGAGATGTTCATCCCTCCAGGATGTAGCAGATCACTTTTAAGGATGTTATACATTTGCAACACTCATAGATGATTTGCATGTAAGAAGCGGTGGCAATGATATCATCCAAGTTATATACAACTGGAAAAGGAGGTAGGCTGGTCATGTAGCAAGACAGAGCTAATACACGGACAGTGCGTATACTCCATTGGTATCCACAAGATGTAAAAAGAACAAGAGGAAGGCCTCCAGCACATTGGGTGGATCCTTTATGGAGGATTCATGGAAGGACACAGACGAGAACCACACAAAACAGGATGGCGTGGAAAAGTGACAAGACCATCCGAATCGATGAAATTACGGAACTTCCAAGTAATTCTGATTCAGTCCTGATCAATAATATGGAAATCGATAGAATTAAAAATGAAATAAGATGTTTGGGAGTATGGGAAGGGAGATTTTTTTTCTCCTCAGCTGGTGTAAATCAACTGTGTTCAGTTGAAAACAATGTTGCTGTGCCAATTTACACCAGGTGGCCCAATGTAGCTAATGAGTAAATTCAAAGCCTACGTCATTTTTCATAATTTTTTTTATTTTAAGTGATCAGATTTTCCCACTTTTGCAGAATATTAGTTAGCAAAAATGAGTCTCTGTGCTGTATACTAGCTGATTACCTTCTGTTACTGCAGCAGTCCAGTCAGAAATAACCTCATGATGGTAGTAACAAAATCAGCACTTCATTCTCCACCTTCTCAAATCCGAGTCAATCTTTAAGCAGAAAGACCCGATTGACACAGGTCCTGGACACTGCTCTAAGAGCAGTGGGACTGAAAATATACTTGAAATTCTTTGTATTCTGGAGTAAAATCAGGAATGTTTTTTAGTAGCCAAAGAATCTCAGAACCATTTTTCAGGAGGCTCAAGCTTTTTCTGTTCTCAGTCAGATGAAAAGGGGAGGATGGTGGGAGGAAAGTAGTTCTAAGAACCAAGACAGTAAATCACAGCTTTTAATGAAAAAAATAGATAGGTCCCATTTGGATGACTGACACGGAGCCCATAGAGATACCAGTTCTGGATGCTGATTTTATTTGGGTATTGTAACCTTGTTGAAAAAACTCTCCTGTACTTGATTGTGTTCCTGAATGACTAATCACCCTGAAATCACTAGAGTGAGCCTCAGAGACATTAGCTGCTGCAACTGGACAGATTTAATCTTGAGCTGTCTTTCCTCTGCATTGAGCTGTTCTTCAAGAAAGAACAAAATCTACACAGAGCATACAATTCAAGGAGGGCTATTCTGTGCCTCAAATTAGCAAGCAAGCCAGCAATCATTGAAAATACATTTTTCTTTGAGTAAAGGACACACCACACACAGGATGTTTTTGTTCAGTTTTGGTGCAGTGCCAGAGGTGCATTGTATTACATGGAATTACATCCCACCAGGCATGATATGAGAGTAAGTGACACACTATAACCCAATACAATAGGGGGAAATGTGCAGATGCTGTCTTTTAAATAAATGTAATTTTGTTACATGGTTCCTATTCTACTTACTACCAGTCTCTTACACCTACCATTTTATAAACTGTGTCTAAATTACATAAGGTCACAAGTAGGAGCATGTGAATGGTATAGAGTTACTAATTATTATTATTAAATATTTCAATAATTCCTAAATGACTTAGCTCAGGTCAGTGCCCTATCATACCAAATGTTTACAAACACTTAGTAAAAGGCCATCTTTGCCCCCTTGTTTAAAGTAAAAAACTGGACAAACAAACAATTGGGCAGGGGGAAAGGAGGACAGGATAACATTAGAAAATATTTTGCATAGATTTGCTATGTGTACTCAGTGCTGTAAAATATACCCTCAAGAACAAATATTAAAGCAGACTGAAATGTGAAAACAAACATAACTAAAAAACATTGGATGATAACTGTCAACACCGGTGCTCTAATTTCTCAGGATTTGAAATTGAAGCATTTGTCTTTGATTTGTGTATGTACTATTTTTTTACTGAAAGAGTTAATCTTTCACAGTTTATTGATCATTCATTTTTAATCAGTTTACCAAAATAGCTGGGCTTTGATAAATCAACAATTCACACCATTTTAGGAACTGGTTTGATACTCTTTTTTAATACAAATGTAGATAAACCTTACAAAAGATCTCAGGAAAAAAAAATTTTTTTAATTAAAAAAGGGTTGTTTTTTTTAAAAAAAGACCATTTCTTAGCTAACCCCTAACATCTCTTTTTGGTCAAAGTATTTTAACTAGTTCTAGAGAAATCTCTGATTTAGGAGGAGCATTATATGATCAACAGAAGGTCTAAACAGAACTAATCCGCCTGGCTATAAATGAATATATTCTTCTAATTATCTAGTTAGCTCTTTATCTGGGATTATCGCCATAATATCAGTTCATAAAAAGTGAGGAATGCATTGTGTGAAAAGAGAACAGACAACCATGGTAACAACAAAAGAACTCCACCAGACTTAAGATTTAAGCTTTTTGTTCAGTGCTTGTACAGCACTTAGCTCACTGTTGTATCATGCAAGCAAGGTACTAACAAACTTCAACAGGACTTTATTTACCAAAAGTGGAGCCTCTTTATAAAGCTGCTGCATCCCTCTGTAGCTCTCACTCAGCCCCTGCCAATCTTCTCCCCACTCCTTCCTGTTTCCTGTGCTTCCAGACTCCCAACAGTCAATGTTCCCAGTTCTAATAATTAGAAGCAGCATCTAAAATACAACATTCCCTCCTCTCTTAAGAATCTCTCTCAATTATAAAATCAACATTGTTGTTCTAACCACAGCAACAAATATGGAACAAGCCACTATACTGTTGGCAGAAATATTACTCTGTAAATACTACATAACATAGTCTGTAGTCCAGACAGGTGGTCGTCTGTGTCTGACAGACCATCTTTCAAACCCCATTTTCAGTGCAATCTCTTGTTGTGTTGGTACTATACTGAAGTCATCCGACACGAGCTGGGTGTTGGCCTCATCTCCTCTTGTTGCATAGGCAGTTGCAAGATAAGAAGCATTCCACACACGCCCATCAGAAAGTCGATTGTTGCAAGGTCCCCTCTTCTCAATGATTTTAAGGGGAGATGTGAATGTATAGTCCCCTGTGCAGAATTCCAGGTTTTCTTACTCTAACGAAGGAACCACACTCAAACTTCGGTTCCTTAGCATCCCGCCATTTGGCCATGAAAGCCTTATACTTTACTTGCTTCTGTTCAACTGTTTTTCTCACATCATCCTCTTTTAGTGCATCAGGTCTGGACTTTAACAATCCAGTAATGTTCAGTTTAGTATTCATCTGTTTTCCATGCAGTAACTCTGAGAGTGATCTTTGTATCGTGGCATGTTGTGTAGCCCTGTATGCTTGCAAGAAATCTGTAGTGGTTATCCACGATCACCCTTCGAGTTTAGCCATTTGCAAACTCTCTTTCGAGCTTCTGTTAAACCTTTCAATTTCCCCATTGGCTTGAGGGTAATACAGGGATGATCTTCTATGTGAAATGTTCCTCTCTGCTAGAAAAGTTTCAAATTCCAGGGAAATACATTGACTACCACTATCTGAAACCAGTTTTTGAGGTTACCTTCCCTGTTAAAAACTATAGAGAGGAGCTTAATTACTGTAGCAGAAGAGATTTGTGATGTAAATGCTACTTCAGGCCATTTACTGAAATAATCTATTAAAGTGATGGCATAACGACAGTCAGTTGGTGCAGTATCAAAGAGTCCTACAATGTTAATCGCAACTTTTTCCCATGCAGAATCAAGAAGAAGAACAGGCTGTAATGGTGGGATACATGTCACTGCTGTCTTATCATGCATTTGGCAAGTGACACAGGATTTTATGATTGCTTTAGTTTGGGATTCTATCCCTGGCTATCAATACAGATTCTGTAGTCGTTGTTTGGTTCTGACAATTCCTTGATGAGTATCGTGTGACAGGTGCATGAGTTGTGACTGTAATTCTTCTGGCACAAGTAGCCGATGTGTACCTCATAGCACACAGCCATCAAGCAAAAAAAGTTCATCCCGAATTCTAAAATAAGGCAGCAAAACTGGATACATTTTTAGGCTTACTGGGCCATCTCTTTATCAGAAATTCCCGTAGCATTTGTTGAATTGGACATGCCAAACAAGCAGCTTGGAATTGCTCTCTTGTTACTGCAGTAAGAGGGCTTGTAATAAGCGCAACTATGTTATCTTCATCCTCCAATGAACCATCTGGTGAAGACAAAGGCAGGCGAGAAAGACAATCACCTATCACATTTTGGTTTCCAGGCTTATATTCCAGTTCATAATTGAAAGACAGTAGTCTTGCAGACCATCTAGCAATATGATTTCCTGGTCTTCCCAGTCCTTTTGTGGTTAGCAATGCTGTTGAAGGACTGTGGTCTATATGCAACTTGAATGTGCGGCCCTGTAAGTAAGTTCTCCATTTTTCAGTAGCCCAGACACAAGCAAGTGCTTCTTTTTCAACTGTAGAATATTTTCTCTCAGCATCACTCCGGATCCTTGAAGCAAATGCAACAGCCCTCTCTGTGTTGTCCTCTGGAAGTTGTGTGAGGACTGCCCCAAGTCCATAATCAGAAGCATCAGTAGCCACAATTGTGGGCAAAGCAGGACTGAGTAGTGCAAATACTGGACTATGTACTATCAAGTCTTTGACAGTTTCCAAACTAGTTTGTGCATCTGTTGTCCACATCAAGGTTGAACTTCTCCGTAGTAATTCTCGTAATGGTTCAATGACAGAAGCATAATTGGGAATACATTTTGCATACCAGGAGGTAATACCCAAGAAAGAACATAAGGTTTGCAAATCTGTTGGAGGAGGAGCCTTTGAAATTGCTAGGATATGATCTGGATCAGGTTTTAGTCCAGCTGGTGAAACTGTATGTCCCAGAAAAGAGAGTTCTGTTTGTCTAAATTTGCATTTAGTTGAACTTGAGGCCTGCTGTACTGATGCAATTTAGTACAGACTGCAGGTTATTCTCATGCTCCCCAGAAGTCATTCCAAACATGATAATATCATCCAGATAGCACTGAACTCGATGTTGATTCTTCAGAATCAAAGACATCATTTTTGGAAGGCACTTGGGGCAGACGCAAGACCGTATGGAACACGATTAAAATGAAATAGTCCCTCGTGTAATAAAGGCTGTGAGATCTCTGCTGTGGTATGCACTCTGCAAATCAAGAGTAGAAAATATCTTTTTGACATGGAATTCTGCAAATACTACCTCTATGTGAGGCAGTGGGTGGCTGTCAGTCACAATAGATTTATTTGGCTCTTTTAAGTCCACACAAAGGCGAATGCCTCCATCCTTCTGCGTCACCACTATAGGTGAAACCCATTCAGATGAGTCAATCTCTTCAATAAAGTCCTTTTGTACACGTTTTTAAGTTCCTCTGAAGCAGCTTCCCTGCCTGAAAATGGTAAGCGCCGTAACTTCTGTTGTACAGGCATCACATTATGTCACATTTTAACTTGTGCACAAATCCATAAACACAGCCAAGTTTCTCCTCAACCTGGTGTTCGGTCCCAGGTGAAACTGGTGTGTGTACTGCAAGAGTGCTTTGCTGTGGAAGGTCAATTCGTCCATTAACTACCCTGAGGTTTAAAGCAGCCAATAAATCTCTGCCAAGGATAGGAGTGCCTTTGTGGATAATGTAGAACTCTGCAGTTACAGAGCAATCACCAAAAGTCACTGTTGCTGGCAGGCAGCCATGTACTAGAATTTGTTTTTTCAACTAGCACACCAAGTGAAGTTTGGGTTCAGTAAGAGGCACATCTTTAAAGTAATGCAAATAGATGGAGTCAGGTAGTATAGATATGGCTGAGCCAGTGTCCAACATTAGCTGAATAGGATTTGATTTGCCTGAAGATGTGGCAGAAACATATACAGTGAACCTTATCTGTTCTGGAATATGTGCAGTAGTGATTTTGTCCACACTCAGCACAGGAACATCTGGTATTGTAACTGCATGCATTTGTTGATTGGACTGGCTACCATGGCATACCTTAGCAAAATGCCCAATCTTTTTGCAGTGACTGAACTGAGCTACATTTGCAGGACATCTTGTGTAGCTTGCAAAGAGTTGTGGGGATCCACAGCGAAAGCAGGCTTTTGCTATGCTTTGAATTTGCTGATTCTATGGTTTTTCATTAGCTTTCTTCTTGTAATTGTTTGTCTGCAGTGACAGTGGACTTTTCTGCAAAGGAGTCACAACCAGGACTGGGCCTCCTGTATCCATGCTCATTATTTTGGCTTCTGCTATAGCTGACTCAATTTGGGTAGCAATGGTTATTGCTTTTTCCAGTGTGAGTTGTGGTTCTAGAAGCAAGCGTTCTCTTACATGAAGCATGGTTGTTTTCTCAATGAGATGGTCTCTAATCATCTCATCTGCCATATTCCCAAAGTCACAAGTTACAATCAGACTCCTCAGAGAAGCAACATACTGCATTATAGTCTCCCCTGGTTTCTGCTCATGCTGGCAAAATCTATAGCGATTAGCTATTACATTCACTTTTGGCACAAAAAAGTTCTTTAATGCAGTGAGTGCAGTCTCATATTTATCATCTGCAAGGGGAAAAGTGTAAAATATACACTGCCTTTCTGCTCCAAGGCAGTGGATTAGCAGAGCACGTTTTCTCATTTCAGAAATCTCTGTAGCACTGATTGCGAGCAGATAAGTCTCAAACATATGAATCCAGGCAGTAAAAGCATTTGGAGGCTCACCTGGGCTTTGCAGAAAGGGTGCAGGTGGGTTCGGAGGCAGAAGATCCATCCTCATCGCCAAAATGTTGTATCATGCAAGCAAGGTACTAACAAATTTCAACAGTACTTTATTTACCAAAAGTGAAACCTCTTTACAAAGCTGCTGCACCCCTCTGTAGCTCTCACTCAGCCCTGGCTAATCTTCTCCCCCCTCCTTCCTGTTCCCTGTGCTTCCAGACTCCCAACAGCCAATGCTCCTGTTAGAAAACCACCCCGCCGCCCAGTAAAAAAGTTAGGCCAGGCCGCTCCTGTTATAGTGGGCTGCAGTACTCCTCGGGAGAATCTGGCCGCACCCTTCCTGCATACCATTGCCTTTAGAAAAAGCGAAGGTGTGAAAAGGGGAAAATAGGCTCAGACTCTTCCACCTGTCACCGTGGTGTGAGAACTGTGGGGCTTACCTGGTCACATGAAACCTGCACAATTTCAGCCCAATCATTGGGACACGACCCACACTTGGTGACCGTTGGGCCGTATATGGTAATATGCAAGCGCGGGAAAGCGATGTGCAGATTTGTGGATAAATACCCATCGCACAGTTCACTCGAGGAGGTCTTCGCAACACACGTACCACCGTGCATGTGCCTTCCTGTTAACTCCAAAGCGCTGCCGTCCTGATCAACCGACCAGCCACCTCCCCCGACTCTTGGGTGTAACCAAGGCCTTCGCAACCGAACTGATATCTTTGAAATGTTCCGTGTGCTGTATAAGTTGGTATTTATGATTTGATTTTCTTTGTTGTATAAGCTTAGTGTTGTAGCTGTTTTTGGTAGTACATAGAGTTTGTAGTTATTATTGTTATTAATTAGTGTAGCTGGATATTTTTAGAATAGAGACTATTCCCCTGGCCTTTCCCATCCTTATATTTCTGACACGTTTAACTAGAAATTGTAGAATAAATATAATAAATACTGTAAATTCATTATTAACACAGTCTATTAAAAATCTTAGAATAAATACTATAAATTCATCGCTGTTATAAATAAATATCTTTTATTTGCTAAAACGGTCCTCCTGGTTCTGTCCTTCCCTCCTTGGGTATGCATCATCAGACCTGTGATTCTCGCGACAGCTCCTAGTTCTAATAATTACAAGCAGCATCTAAAACACCACACTCACCAGTATCTGACTAGGACTCCTGTGATAAGGCAAATCAACAATAGTAACAATGGTTTATCTAGAACCACAATCACGAGAAAAGAGCTGTAAAATCCCTGCTGAAATCTGCATGCAAGAAAAGGTAAGATAACTCTTCACTGAGATTTGGGCCCAATGAATCAAAGTCTGAAATAGTTGGCACAAAAAAGAAAATCAGGTAGGGCTGGTATGGTAGTAACACTGAATAATTAAGAAGGTTCATGGTGATTAGGAGTTGTATTTCTAGAAATGTTTTTGGGATGAGCAAGAGCAAATTAAAGTATATTGTACCAAGTGTAGCCCTGTGCATTATGAAAAATAGGGTTGCCAGGTGTCCGGTTTGGAACCAGACTGTCAAGTATTTGAGCTTTCTGTTCGGGGAAACAAACTGAGAAAATATAAATGACCAGTATTTTCTAAATAAGATGTAATGTAGATTGTGATATAATGTCAAGTGTGTCCGGTATTTTTGTTGAAACCATCTGGCAACCCTAATGAAAAATGAACAAATGACATCAACCATTCTTTTGCACTGACTTCAAGGATATTTAACAAAAAAAAGAGAAATCTGAGGAACTCTTTATGATGAAGTGTGGCCCCTTCAGAGCCCTGACCACAATCCCACTGAGAAAATAAGGAACTTGCTTTATTCAAGAAGGAGGAAAAGTCCTAGACAAACATTAAAGGTAGTCTGTGGTATAAAGCATTGTACACCTTTTGTCAACCATGGAAACTCACCCTAGGGAGTCTCTGAAAATGTGTATCACCTCTGATGTCATTCCTAAAGGGCCAAAGCACACATCAGCTGGCTGGAGGGCAGTATCCAGCTGCTATGAAGCTTATCCCCTGGATTACAACTGTTCTCTTTGGCCATGAAACCAGATCAGTCCACTGAGCTTCAGATGGCTTTCTGTATTGTAGGGCTAGAATGTGGCCTATAACTACCCCATGGTGAATGATTAAGATGTGTAGGTTTGCTAAGTACTTTGTTATTAACTAATCAATGTATCCATTTTAATGTTTTCTATAAGGCTCACCACCCTGATCAATAATGATGCTTAAAGATAAAATCAACTATATAGTCATAATCAGAAGAAAAATGTAAAATATTTTGTAAAGTGTGAATATACTATAATTCCTTAAACTCTACAGACAGATACTCTAAACTAATGGATGTTATTTATAATGTAAGATTGGTTGAAAATATAACAGATCATATAATGCCAAATGTACTAATACATTTTCATCAACTTTTGAAATGAGTCATTTATCTTCTGGGCTAGATACCGAATCATGACACCGAACGATACGTTTTCTCTCTTTTACTGTCAAACTAAATCTCAGTCAAGCCCCAAAATACTGGAATCCAAGTGAGGAGTTTGTTTTATTCCTGAATGAAAATGTAAGAAAGGCTTGCTAGCCGGCTTTGCCCTAAATGGTTTTAATCTTTTGGAGGCTTGGCTTAAATGAAAACTTATGGCAGTGTCATATAAAACAATAAGACCCATAAACAATACCACTGACTCAGAGTGTGACCAGCAAACTGAGAATGTTCTGCTTATTATGACTTTATTTACCCACTTTACTTCCCCACATACAATATTAACATTTTCTAGGCATCTTTAGCCCTCTGGGCCACTGTATTTAAGAGTGTGGATTTCTTTTTATTGTCTTCTTCTAAGTACAACCAACCTTCCCTCACAACACACAATGAAACCCAGGTCTGTGTTAACTATACCTAACCTGTCACTTGTGGTCTAATAGTCAAAGCTTTGATAGAACCTGTTGGGAGAGAGGAGGCAGTGCCTTGCAATGCAGGGATTTCTAGCTTATGCAAGGGAGAGTCTGGCCTAGAAAGAGTTCCTCCTACTCATCCTTTCCTTAGGCAGACACTCTTCATATGGCACTCACACTATTTTGCCCTGTATTCCCCTCATCTGTTTTTGACTGCTGTCCCCGCGGGCCTGAGTACCAGGCCCACTTTATTCTCTCCGACCTGTCAGAAGAGACAAACAGATGGAGTGCCAATACATCGTTTCAGCCCCA
This sequence comes from Pelodiscus sinensis, assembly GCF_049634645.1. Taxonomy (NCBI): domain Eukaryota; kingdom Metazoa; phylum Chordata; order Testudines; family Trionychidae; genus Pelodiscus; species Pelodiscus sinensis. The sequence continues at coordinate 15,376,499 of NC_134720.1, forward strand.
GCCAGCCTAGCAGCTGTTTTGGAATGTGGGCCAGATTGGGTTTGCTGATAGCCAATGTATCTGTGTTAAAATCGATGGATGTACTTATATGTGAGGCTTCTGATTGATTTTTCAAAACAAAGGCCTCCATGTCTATATTGAGAGTGAAGGAATATCATCTACCAAGCATACACTGAGCAATGACAAACCGGTCTGTGCTTATTTTGAGGGAGGGAAATAAAAATAATGAAACATTTCCATGTCAAGCATCCATAGGCATATATACTTAAGACTAAATGACCTTTAAAGATATGAAAAAATGGCTTTAAGTGTATGATCCCTGACCAATGTTTTTCAGGAAGGTGATACTTATCAAATTGCTATTTCCATAATAAAATATTGTTCCAATCATTTGTGTAGCTGGTATGGCCAGAGCTGGCAGACATTTGTACCAAGGATGTATAACCATTCTCTTTATGGCCCATAATCTAGGTACTTTAAGGTAGGGGCAAATTCTTCAAAGAGCTCAAAGACAAGTTGTGGGGACTCACTCCTTATGAAAATCTGTCCAGCCATAGTATTCATTACTGTATTATGTGAGTACCATCTTATATTATCACTGGTCAAGCTGCTCAACAGTGTTCCCTCTAAGATTTTCCAACCATGAGTGGAATGAGTTTTAGCTTGTGCATCAATATTGAGGTCATGTGTACTGGTTTGGATGCGAGTTACCATGGCACCCAATTTATTAACACATACGTGTTCCTGGCCACCGGAGCAGAACCCACCTTCCCCTGCCATGCAGCATGTCCCGTTCCCAGCCACCAGAGCAGATCCGTCCCTCTGCCATGCACCATGTCTCATTCCTGGCCGCTGGAGCAGACATGCCCCCTCCTGCCATGCAACAGATCCTGTTCCCAGCCGCTGGAGCAAACCGCCCCGCCTGGCCATGTGGCATGTCACATGGCTGGCTGCCAGAGCACACACAACCGCCATGCAGCAGGTTCCATTCCTGGTCCCAGCTGCCAGAACACGCCCCGGCTCTCCCTGCTATATGGCAACCTTGGCCACCGAAACAGGCCTTTCCCCCTCCATGCGGCCACAGCAGGTCCCAGCCCCCTCTTCCCCCCCCCCCCCCGCTCTATCCCAGCAGCTCCTTCACCACGCTATCTCAGCCAGCCCCACCCACCAGAGAGCTGCCTGCTGTGTGAGTGCTACTTCCACCAGAGGAGGTGGATGGGGGATGAATTTTTTGTGCAGGGCCGTGCAGGCACGCACTTTAGCAACAATTCTGCTGCTCACCCATTCTTCTTCGCACAAGTGACTTAAAATACATTATTTGGACTTTTTTATTCCTAAATGACTACATTATTTTAGGTTTGGTGTCCCTTTTTTCTCCTGCTGCATCACCTTCCACATTCTATTTTTAAATGTTTTCTTGCTTTTTTTTCTTACCATAAGAATATTTACAAATGAATAATTGTAAGACATTTTCTCACTATGATGTTGTGTCCTTATATGTACTTATCGCTGTAAAACTTACTCCTCTTTTTAGAGTAATCCTTACTCACACTAAGTAGCACTGTTTCTTTGCAAGTAACCTCCTTGAAACCGATCGGATTACTTGTGGAGTGAATTACTTCGCCCCATGAAGAATAGTGGCAGAAACTGACCAGGAATATTTTATTTTGACAGTCCTAACTGAAAAGCGTGCAGATTACATTTGTTTTTTCGTTTAATACTATAGAAGTGTGGGGGTATTTTATGGTGATAATTTTCATTTGTGTGTACTTATTTCTAAAGTGGTACAAGTAAACCGCCTACTTGATCCCTCTTCTGCCAGTGACAGCCTATCCTCTTGCTAATTTATTTCTTTTCCACCTCCCCTAGTTTCAGCAGAAACCCATGTCACCAGTGATCTATCTCTGTTATAAGCTCTTGTGGCAGCCTCTTTTGCATTATCCTTACATATAAGATAAATCAATCATGAATTATAGCGATGCCTCTGTCTTTGCATTGCACAACGTCCAATTCAATAGCAAGAACATTAGCTTATTTTTTTAATCTCTACACCTAAAAGAATGGCAAAGTAATTTCAAGCTTCTTAGCTAACTCTGCTTTTGATTAAAAACACATAGTCCTGTAACACCTTAGAGACTAACAAAAATATACATTTCTATATTGAAAGGTCATTTAGTCCTGTTTGCTGTGTAAGCATTTGAGTCTGGGTCCTGCTCCCACAGAAGTCATAGCCATCTGTCTTAGATGGGCTAGACACAAGAAATCCTTAGGGAGGCTTAGACTAGATGACTTTGGTGGTCCCTCCTAACTCAATGATACTAAGTCAATTTCCAAGCTCTTGTTGACTAAAATGGAAGCAGGATTTGGTCCTTTGTTATTTATCAAGAAACAAGAATTCAGATTAAGGCATAGCTATGGATTATGGTGATTACATAAACTATTGAGCAAGGCTTTGCATTAAATAACTGAGACCCATCTTGGTATAGAAAGCAGAATACCTCAGAGACTACTAGCAAGCCAACTCCTTGACAGTTATGCATTTAGTCTGAGATTATGTAAAGCACCTTTAATTACTGATCTCAGTATAAAAGAGGCCAAATACCCTGTAATTTTCAATTTTACCTGCAACTCTGCAAGTGCTGCTTCATACAGAGTATGTGGAAGAAAAGCTATTTCAAGGCGTACTGTGTCTGGAGAGGGGGAAGCACATCTGAATTAAAAGGCTAGATTCTGTAGGGTGCAGAGCAATAAGTAGGATTCCTTGCAACTCTGTCGGCTTTCCGAGCCCGATTTTGATCAAACTTATAGTCATTCTATACTCGTGCACTGTCATAGGATCATAGGTGCCTGGTAGGCTAGGCGGAGGAAGGCACCGCCTTCCCAAACAGCCATGGCCCCGCCCACACTCTGCCTCCAGAACTCCTGCTGTAGGCACGCTGAGGGCAGAGTGTTGCTGCCCCCGAACACCTACCATCTCTGTGCTCTGGGGCTGGGGAGACTGGAGCCGTGCACCTTCTTCCCTCTCTGGTGCTCTGGGGTCAGGGAGGCTCACACCGCGTGCCCTCCGCCCTTCCTGGTGCTCCGGTCTGGGAAGGCTGGAACGCATGCAGTCACCCCCTCCCCGGCCCCTTCCTGTGGTGGGGGAGTGTCTGCTCAGCGCGCTAGCCTGCCTCCTCCCCTGCCCAGGGCCACAGCAGAATGGGCAGGGCTGTAGGTGGGGCTGGAGGCCTGTCTCCCCCAGCCCTAACTTCACTGACCACCCATGCGTAGGATGAACTCTCCCAGGCTCATGAATAGACGCCTGTGTACATACAAAAATTGTATTTGCACCTGATCTGCAAAAATGGTCCCCGGATATCTGTACCCATGGGTGTGTACAGCTGCAGATTTGCAGAACTTTGCTCATGAGTTCTCCTTCTTAGCCTCAAAAGAAATGATCATCTCATTCTGACCACTTTCCAGGATCACAAGAACAGCCTCTTTCCCACCTAGGATCACTATGGGTATTGCCACATCCCCTAACGTAATTTTGTGGTCTGGAAAGCAAGTTCCTGCCTGCAGTTTTCTGTATAGGACAGTGTTCCTGAGGATGCCTGAATCATGCACCTTTCTAGACCACTCCGCGTTTATGTCTGTGAAATGCCCACAATGATGCACAAGAGCCCGAAGCACCACTGAGACGTTCCCTCTTACAATGGATGTACTCTGAGGTAAATGGAGTGGCGCTATCAGGGGCACAGTTAGAGGGCATGCTGCACATGTGGGCCCACAGCCCCGGGGGGGTCCAATCCAGAGAAGCTGGTGGGCTGGGGTGCTTGGCTGTAGCTGCTCCCAGCCAGGCTATTGGGGCTCTCTTGCAGACTGCTTGCTCAGGAGCAGGCAGCCAGGCAAGTGAAAGGGGCTGACTTGGGGTGTGCACACCCAGCCCCTAGATTCCCCCTCCATCCATGCCCTTGGGGGTGGGGAAGCTGTCATGGGTAGCTAGAACTCTGCTGTTCTTCTTCCCCTATGGGGGAGTGAGGGGAAAGTGTGCAGAGAAAGTGTGCAGCATGTGTGTGCCTTCCTCTCATGCCCTGCTTCCCGGGGGAGGGGAAGAGGAGACTTCACACAAGCCCTGACCCCCACACTTTCAGTCTACTGCTCTGATTTCTGACCTCCCACATCCCCCCTACCTTGAGCCCCCCCCGTCTCAGCCCTCTGCCCTTATTCGTGTACCTTCAAATGCCCCCTCCCCTGAGCCTCCTCATACTCTAACTTTCTGCTTTGAGCCTCCCACACTCCAATCTACATTTAAATTTCTAAGGGGTACTGTCCTCACACACACACACACAGAGGAGTGGCCCGAGATCAGCTGTGGCAGCTTGCGCCCCAGGCGGAAGGTGCGATCGGCGCCCCCGCTTGCACGGCCGTCAATGGCCGTAACATAATCATTGGGCACCTGGGCGCCCCGTGACATCAGCATTGAGCACCCCGGGTGCCCTGTTGAATGTGGTGTCCTAGGTGACTGCCAGGTCTGTCTATGCTCACGGGCCACCCCTGCACACACACCAATCCCCTGCCAGTACAACATTACTTGTAAGAAACTTAAGTTACTTTCACCTCTGTGACATACTAGGTGTTATTCAAATTATGCAAACTTACTTAATCGCTGTTTAATACACTGAGAAGGTGGGGGTAAAATAATTAATGCTAGCTCAGCAGTACTGTTCAGGAAGTGAGCAATGAGAGGAGAGGATGGCCCAAAGTCATATCTTTCAGGGCCTCCCCACGACAGCTAGTTGTGCCTCCGGGCAATATAATGGGAATGTGTGTGTCATCGATTAGCCCACCACAGTTTTGAGAGCCCGTTTCTGCAAAGTCAGCCATGATGTCATCTGCATTTCCCAGATACACAGTCCTACGCAGCAAAATGCGATGTATTGCCCCACACACTTGAAGAAATGCTGCCCCGACAGTAGACTTCCCCACTCCAAACTGATCTTCAACTGAATGGTAGCAATTGGGAGTCACCAGCATCCACAAAGCAATGGCCACACATTTCTCCATCGAGAGAGCAGCTCTCAGTTGAGTGTTGTTGCGCCGCAGTTCAGCACACAGCTCAGCTCAGCACACAGCTCAGCGCACAGCTCCAGGAAGGTTGCTTTGTGCATTCAAAAGTGCTGTAGCCATTTCTGTCACCCCACACCTGCATGACAATGCAGTCCCACCACTCAATGATGGTTTCCATAGGCCAAAAGTGATGCTCTACTCTGCACAGATGCTCTGTGACAGACAAATGCAATGCCAAGTCATTGCTGTGCATGTCACTCACACTGTCATCTGTTTCTGAGTCTTCTTCCCATAAGAGTGAGTCCAACAGTAGCTCTGCTGCAATGCATGATGCCCTAAGCACATTGCACTCAGCATAGGAAAGAAGTCTGGGATCCAGGATTTCTCACAGCAGATGCTGGAGTGCGGAGCAAGAACTGTCAATTTCAAATGGCATGAAAGTGTGCCTCAAGCCCTGGAAAGGCAGTGAAGCAAAGAAGTGGCTGATGGGCCATTTTTCACATTCCCAGAATGCCTAGCGCTACGTTGCACATTCCCACGGTGCCTAGCGACTGAAGGTAGCACCAGGCACTGTGGGATGCTTATACCCATTGCTTTCAACAGAGTATGGCAGTGTAAACGTGATTTGGCAACTTTTGCATGTTGACAGCACTGTTGTCACCCAGTGCAGACATACCCTCAGATGGATAACATGCTCTGTCACAGATGGATTTTCTAATCGGTATTCACATAATTATGAGACTAATTTCAATAAGCAGTTACACTACTGCACATTCTAACCGTGTGTGTAAACACCAAAAAAGCAATCTCACACCCATTGGCTGCGTCTAGACTGGCATGATTTTGCAGAAATACTTTTAACAGAAAAGTTTTTCCGTTAAAAGTATTTCTGCAAAAGTGCATCTAGATTGGCACGGATGCTTTTACACAAAAGCATCCGTGCCCAGTATAGATGTGCTTTTGCACAAGAAAGCTCTGATGGCCATTTTAGCCATCGGGCTTTCTTGCACAAAAAATTAAGGTGCCTGTCTACACTGGCCCTCTTGCGCCAGTATTCTTGCACAAGAGGGCTTATCCCTGAGCAGGAGCGTCAAACTATTTGCTCAAGAAGCACTGAATTCTTACATTAGAACATTAGTGCTCTTGCGCAAATTCAAGCGGCCAGTGTAGACAGCTGGCAAGTTTTTGCGCAAAAGCAGATGGTTTTGTGCAAAATCTTGCCAGTCTAGACACACCCACCGGGTGCTGAAATTAGGCATCTGTTATGTCGTGGGGAGTTTCACAGTATAGGAAGAAATCAGTGGAAAGGCAGAGAGCTTGAGTAGGTGCAAGTGTCCATTTTATTGCATAGCACAGATCTCACTAGAACAAGCCCAGACAAGCTGGACTGACCCCAGTGACCTACTCAGTTACCATAACAACAAGATATATATCTACAACCCAATATACAACAGCATCCATGACACACATGGTCACAGTAATGGTATATTCACATTAGACCCACAACTATGTGTGTCACCCACTTCCTCATGGGAAATTTAGAAAAATCAGGCCCTGAGTGTTTCAATAAGGTCACTGCTATTGTAAAGGGGGCTCAAAATAATAAAAACTTCAAAGGTTCCCATCACAAGTCTGGGGATAAACAGTGGACCTTGTCCTGCCTGAAGAAAAACGAAAGAACAATGATTAATATATTGTAATGGACCCTTTCATCCTTATCTCTTCCAAACTGTGGAATGTTATTTCTGGCATAGATATTCTTTGTCAAGTATGAAGAATCATTGATTGGGTAAAGTGCTTGGTTTAGCCCATTTTTATTCTATTATAGAATGACAGAGAGATGTTTTAAACAAGAATAAAATCAATATGGGGGGAAGTAGAATGTGGCAGAGTAGTTCTAACTTGGAATGAAAATGATATAGTGTGGGTTTGATTTTTTAGGTGAGAATTAATGAAAAAGAGAAGAAAAAGACTACAAGACACTTATAAAGCTTTTGGGTTTCACAGCCTGCAATCTTCATAATCAAATAATTATAAATAACAATATATTAGACTTAAAAACATCTTTCAACCAGAAGAATCCCTATGCATGCAGCACACTAACAGACTGAATTAAACATAGTCCACAGATGTGTTTTGTGGCATGAGGTAAACTCAAGTGTATGGATTCTTGTGTGGAAGTACCAAAATGGGGAGCGCCACCTCTGTTCCTCTCTGCGGAGACTGTTCCCCTCAGGCTCCTTGAGACATGGGACCTGAGGAGGCTGGCAAGTCTCCATTAAATCCCTCCCCTCCAAAACTAATGGGCTGTGGCAGTGTATGTGTTTCCCCCAACCCCCATGCAATGGAAGAGTCATGGGTTTGGGAAACTCAAAAAAGTATCCAATTTTGTTACCGGTGTTAACTAAAGCATAAATAGGTGAGGATTCTGACACCTGTTCCAACTTCTGTATTTTTTTCCTGTACTGGACAGAGATCGTAAACAGCCTTCTAGAAGCTGAATAATTCCCCAGAGGCAAGTATCATGGATAAAACCTACACTGGCCACAGTGCAAGCCCAAATTAAGATACATCATTTTAGCTCATGCTGCTTTGGTCTTTCTGTCTTGCACTGCAGGCCTCAGACAGTTGCCTCAAAGCTGCAATAACTTAGGCAATCCTGAGGCTACTCTAAGTTATGTCAGAAGCTGAAATGGTCCATAATCAGGGCACAAAAGTGGATTTGCTCCCTGCCTTTGGCCTGCAGGGCCAAACTTGCCCCACTTCTTCCATTCAACACATTCAATGACTGAAGGACATGGTTTTCCTCACTAGAAGTCACTGTTTACATTGTGTCCTTTAGTCACAGCCTTGCACTGTGGGAGGGGAGAAATGCAACAGCTCAGGGAGGTCTACGCTGCAATTACTCTGTTGTGGCTAGGCCATGGCAGCTGATTCAGGCTAACGGACTCCAGCTAAGGGGATGTTTAATTGCACTATAGACATTCGTCCACCTGCCTTACAGGGTCCTTGAGCCTGGGGTCCAGCCCAACCTTGAAACTCTTTACGTAGCACAAACGGCCCGTTATCCCAAGTCAGCACTGTACACATGCCCTCAACCCCTTTCCTTTTCACTCTCTCCTGTGAGCAGTCCCTGGTGCAACCACTCTGCTCCACAAAGAGTTACTACGAGACACCACAGTTCAACCAACTATCCAAAAGATTTGGATGGGTCCATCCTACCTCTTCCCGCCCCGTTGCAGCCCTATTTAGGTTGGTTTCCCCACTTTGGGACTAGAAGAAGCATTGATTGCCCTGCCCCAGAAGTAGGAACTGCAAATGCCCCTCCCCTCTTTTTTAATTAGAATAGGGAGGGATCAGTTCCATGTCCCTTTCCCATTGGGCACCCCTGCAAAGGCCAAGGATGAGCCATCTCTTTGTGACAGAGACAAAGGGGCAAGTGGGGCTCCCATTGAAATCAATTATCAGGATCAAGCCACTAATCTAGGTAAACAACATGAAAAAAAATGGGGATTGGCTTTAACAATGAATACTTCCTCTTTGATGTGCACATAAATGTGATCAAAATCAGGGCAATAAATTCAAAAGAAAAGAAAAGACAAAGGACTATTTTACAACTAGGCTCCATTGCCATCTATCCTAAGCAGATTAAATAGTAATTGCTGCATCAAGAGGGAGCTCTATAGAATGGAAGATCATGGTAGGCTCCCATTTTATTACAGGGCTTGGCACAGGTTGGATAGCAGTGATGGGATTTTTCCACTGTTGCACATTCAATTATTTTTTCAATATCAAAAACTTTTTCCTGGAAGTGTTCTTTTGAATGATGAAATCAGGCTCTCACTACACAGTTTCTGATGTTAGCTGTAGTCTTCCCAATTTTCTTCTTTTTCATGTTGAAATATAAATATCTTGAAATAAGGATTGATTCTCTGCAAACTTCTCACTTCTGTATTCTCTCAGGTTTTAATATATGAATGTATGTATTTTTATAATACATTGTTTAACATACAGTACTTTCTATTATCTATTATTGGGCTCCATTATACAGAGTAAGTTGCTAAAGTTGTTGGAAATTTCTATTGCCCAGAAAGTACATTGCCCATACATTAATTTTCCCTAGGATTTCCAGAGGCTTAACAGAGTTAGGCACCAAAATCCCATTGGAATTTAATGGAAAGTGAGCAATTAAATTCTTTAGGCACATTTGACAATTGCTGCCTTAATACGTAACTTAACTGATAGACTGAATATAAGACTGATGAAGGAAAACAGATGAGTTTAGTGACCAGGACTTGGTACATCTGAAATAAAAAGAATTTCTATAAGCGACATATTAACCCGTATTCCATGTGAAAGGGATCTTTGTTGCTGCAAGAGAAGAACCCCCTCAAAATCTCACCACCTTCTAAGACAGCTATCCTGAGAACTACCTACTCCAAATAAATATCGGGTGTTAAATAGTAGTGAGATAGCTCATGAGTAAACACAGTATAGCAGCGATGGAATAAGCCTTCTGTCACACATAGCCAGACACTAGAACCATGCATAAAGATGTAAGGCCTATCTTTGGAGTCACTCTGATGCAAGGTGTGCTTGCCCCTGAATGAAAGAAGATACAATGTAAATAACTATAAGGTGGGGGGTTTTTCTAGGCAGAGGGAACTAGGGTCTGGAACAGAGGGGACATGAGGAAAAGTTTTAGGAAGAACCAAGCTTGGGGAGAGAAGTCACACTTGTACTTATGTTTGGCCCTTATTATTTGAATTATCAGTTAAGTCAAACCCCAGCAACTGTAATGGCTCAGCTGACATAGATCAGCATTGCTCCATTGACTTTAGTGGGTCTGTGCTGATTTACAGTAGCTCAGGATCTGCCCCAGTATATGTATATTCTCTTCAGAGCAAGATGGAAACTATGTGCACTTCAAACAGTCCTCTTCCACATACCTTTCTGAAAAGCACAAATTGTAACAAATGTAGAGATAGGATTTGTACCTGCCTGCTAGTAGTTATATTGCAGGGATTAACAAAGAGCAGCAGAGATCAGGCTAAAGATTCAAATTTATTGAGATATCACAAAGAGCAACCTAAAAATCTAATGAAGAAAAATGCATTGCTGCAAATCAATTTTGAGATACCTGTTTCATGAACAAAAAGTTCTGGGTAGACATTAAAGAAGAACAAGCACTGAAAGCAATATGCCCAATGGTGGGACTAAAAGATGATTAAATACATAGCAAAGTATCACCCTCAAGAATAGGGAAGTTCAGGAGAGGGCTGTAAAGTTCTGGGGAATTTCAGGTGGGAGGGGGAGAAAAAGAATAGAATAAGAGGCAAAAGATTAAGGGTTGAGATGATTATGTACCAGAAATGAAGTGTATTTCCTTGGGCCAGGGTGAACATTCTTGATTGATATACTCTTCCCCAAGACATTTGTGTGTTCTTTGATTTTTATGTGCTTGTAACTACAGTTAGTATTTGTTTTATTGTTTACATATTAAAGTGCAAGTTCCCAGGCCCTATGTTAATACAAACAACAGCAGCAAACTATTTTCATATATGTATTTATCTATTTGTTTTATCAAATCAATTCTATCTGTAGAAGAAGAGATAGATTCAAACAGTTAAGCCAAATCTACACTTCCTCCAACTTTTGGAAAATTCTAATTCTAGGTGCAAAATTCACAGCCTAAGCCCATTCCTAGCTTTTGTAACTCTTTACCCATCCACCCCAGCTGCATTGACTTTTTTAAATACAGTATTTAAATACTGAAGTGCCATGATCACTTCTTAAAATGTCACATGTCATACAAGCTCAGTTATGGAGGGGATGGAGTTTGTCCATAAGAAATTGTCAGTTTATTAGTAAGAAGCAGCACTAACCAGGCAGTAGACTCAAATACTCAGGAGACAGGTGGGTAAATTTTCCTCTGCATTAATCATGGAGACACCTACTCACAATGAAAGACCAGGCCACTTCTCACAACAGGCTTCATGCTGAGAGATAATGAGCATCTTACAGCTGCAACTGAAGTCAGCTAAACTTGCTTATGCCCAGTAAGTTTCAGGACCAAGTCTATTGTCTCTCACTAGTCCAGTTGTTGATTCCAATTCAGCAAAGCACCTAACCACATGCATAATATTAATGGAAGGGGTTCAGTGGGACACATTAACTCTAAATTAAGCATGTGCTGAGAGGAGGGGGGGGGGGGTGAATTGAAGTTTGTGAGACTGGGCAGAGAGATTCCAAACAACCTAGGGAATTTGGAGGCCCAATGTGTATTCATTCTGAAGATCTCAGCCACTGACTTGATTGTTTAAAATCCTTCCCTCCTTGTGGAGCTGCTACCTTTGGAAAAAATATTGTAACATTTCTCTCTCAGGTTGTTTAAATCCATTTCCTTAATGAGGCTGCTCTGACTGTTCTGGAGTCAATCACTGTAACACCTCTATACTTGATTAATTAATTACCCCAGTAAATGGTAATCAGGGAAGCATGCAACTCCCCCTTCCCTGTTTGAAAATTGCAGTTCAGTGCTGGCTGACTGCAGAGCCAGGTTGAACAATGACACTTTGAAGTCTATAACTCTCTGTGCTCTGTTCCGGGAGAGAAGCAAAAATAATAATTCCATTCCTAAAAGCTCTGTTTGATCCTATAGGCACTTAAAAGCACATAGCACTGTGAGAAAAGACGGTGTTATTGCTCTATCCTTGCCAGTAGCTGCTATTCAGTGTCCTGTTAAAATTAAGACCCTACCTGTTACAAAGAAGGTGCTTATGACAGGAATCACTGGCACTAGTTTTATGTAATAGGCAATGATAACTTCATGAGCATTTTCTACTAAAATTGAGCATTACTGGAAGTGATATGAACAATAGTAAACCTTCGGTTGCAGTGGTAGCTCAGTAAAAGGATGAGTAACATTTTTTTCCCTCTGAAAAACAACTAAAGGCTGATCAAAGATGACTATAAAACACAAACCCATTTTATTTCTCTCATTTAAAAACACTTTTAGATTATATTAACCACCAATGAAAGTAATAATGATTGCTAATGAAATTCAGAAGATACAGATTATTCAGTGTTCAGACAAGATCTCTTATGAGACATGTAAATGAATTACCTTGTGTTTGATGGCAGCAAAAGAGACCCCAAGACACTGGAAGGCGGTGACGGGCCTGTCAGAGAGGAGTAGATCACAGAGTGACAGACAGCCGCAGATGAAAAAAGTAATTTGGGGGTTAGAGAATAACTCAGAGGAATGGTATAGGAATCAGAAACCATTTTAGAACAGTACTGCAAAGGTGCCTCTTTTATTCCAGCTTCTGAACACTGAGAAAGCAAGTCACAGAATTCTATGTGGCACGGAGGTTTAAAGTGAATCTGACAGTGATGTTAACACATCATCCCCAACTCCTTTTTTTTCCCTTTTGGTTAGTGTAATCACACCTATGTCCTGGTCATCGGAGACGACTGAGTTTATGGCCCTCTGCCACTTGACGTTAAATACTAGGGACTAGATCATTAGCGTTTTTTAGGTTACCAAACATTCCAGTGGGAGTGAGAAGCTTTAAGGATCAGGGTAGTAGCCAAATTGCAGTTGGTAGTATCAGGTGTTTGTGTCTGTGTAAGAAAAACTGTTTTGGGACACGGGCTGCAGGGAAAGCCAGTGGCACAGCTGCTCCATCCGCAGTGCTAGCGGTGCCTGCAGCAGGTCCACTGGTCACTCCTTAACATTTTAGAGCCGTTCCATGCTCTCCTCATGCCCCATTCCTTCAATTCTTTGTGTTTGGCAGCAGCGTTACACTTTGAGTTCCTAACGCCTACCGAGCATCTGAGAAGGGCATAGAAGTGCCCAGGAAAATCCATCAACTACTCGATTAGTTGATTAAACTAAATTTAACATCCCTAATTCAGAGTGCAGCAAGCTCTATGCTTGTCACAGAGATGGTTTTCCTAGAGTGCACAAACTCTGGCGCTAGTACCTAGCAAGAGCCTGGCCAGTGTGGAGCCCTTGAAAGTTACAGCACCAGGAGCTGATTTACTGAGCAGTAACTTGCCAGCATAGAGTTGGCTGCAGGAATTAAATCATTTTGACGTGTTCACGTTATGCTTCTGATGTCGGCAGTGTAATTCCTCACCAGGAGTACTTATACTGACTGTACTGACAGGGCAGTGCATTGCTAGACAGCTTCTGAAAGCTAATTAGAGTCACAGTGTCTACACTGACACTCTGATGACATAACAACATTGATTCTACGCCTCATATGAAGGTGATGTTATTAAGGGTAGCTCTGTCAATGGAAGTGAAATTTTCTTGTGGACACTTAAATAGGTCAATGCAAGCTGCCTTGCATCAACCTACTCTGTAGTGCAGACAACCTGTCCCAAATACGACAATGGCAACCTTATAGATAGAAAAAAATGTATCAGAATCAGTATAAATGCATGTTATAGCAAATGCAGCTGAGATAGGGAATAGCCAAGCATTTCTGTCCTAATAGATCCTTTCTGGAAGGGGGCTGGGTGTAAAGTGACACATGTATATGTGAAGTGAAGGGGGAGTTTAATTAACTAAACTTCAGCTTAGCATTAGTTAGGCAGATGTCATGTTTTGACAGGGTCAGTTCAGCACTTCATCTTTCCAAGGAAAATAAATTAGGTACCATGCAATTTATTGAATGTGGATCTTTTAGATGAGATTTTCAGAAACCAGGAAGAATCCTTTAGGCTCTGCATAAAATTAAACATTGCATGGTGCTTTTGATTAGAAATGAAATTTACATCAATATTCTGGACCAAACATTTCTCCTACTCAAAAATGGTGTGCTTTTACCTCTTTGCTCCCCCACAGAAGCCAGTGCTTTTGAGTCATATGTACTGTTTATAGTTGTAAAACACTTTGTGACAAGTAGAGATGAACAATGATATTGATATAAGATTGTATTATAACTGTGCCTCAGTCCAAGCTAATCTGTATTTGAGTCATAGAATTCCCTCTGAGCAGCTGTGACCATTAGGTGACCATTAAGTGGAGCTCATTAGTTCTGTACCAATCCTCAAAGAGCAAGTGAAAACACTTCAAACAGATGTTACCTTTCTTAACAATCATTGCTCCCCATTCCATTTTTTAAAAAAAATTTCAGTATCTCTCACACCAGTGACAGTTGCATGCTTGTTGCAAAGGTCACAAGCCCTGTGGTCAGTGCCGACTATCCAAAGTCATAGGTCAGGACTTCTCAGCTAATGGTGTGATTTGTTCTTCTGAACTTCCTGGAGCATTTTATAATACGATAAGGTAATCAAATGATACTGAATCACCTGCAAAGATGAGAGAGATCATTACACAGGGCTCTGGGCTGCAACTGTTTAGTGTTTTGCCCAGGCACCACCAGACTTGTCTGGCACTGGCATTTCATTAGTCTGTGAGGATGAGCTAGGATTGTCATATCTTCCATTTGTGTGCTATCAGCTAAGCACAGGTTTGTGCCCCATTTTGCCATAGACAGTGTTTGCTCTACACCTGGAGGAAGAATGGAATACTTATTCTCCCTGATATGTAGCCAAGTAGAGGAACAAGAGATGATTTCACTCCTTGTTAAAGGAAGGGGTCAAGCCAAGGAAGGCTCATGGTTTACTGATTTAGGAATCATTAAAAAAAGAGATAGAGAATAAGACAGAGAATATCTTATTTCCTCTATATAAAATCATGGTATGTCCACATCTTGAATACTGTGTACAGATGTAGTTGCCTCATCTCAAAAAAGATATATTGGCACTGGAAAAGGTTCAGAAAAAGGGCAACAAAAATTATTAGGAGTTTGGAAAGGGTCCCATATGAAGAGAGATTAAAAAAAGACTGGGACTTTTCAGCTTAAGAAAGAGGAGACTAAGGGGGTGGAGGGGATATGATAGACGTCTGTAAAATCATGACAGGTATGGAGAAAGTGAATGAGGAAACATTTACTTGTTCCCATTAAATAAGAACTTGGGGTCACCAAAAGAAATTAATAGGCAGCAGGTTTAAAACAAACAAAAGGAAGTTTCTTCACACAGCACACAGTCAACCTGTAGAACTCCCGAGCCAGAATATGTTGTGACGGCCAGGACTCCTAGCAAGAGGATGTTGTGAAGACCAGGGTTCAAAAAGGAACTAGTGGTGGTTAGGTCCATCAATGGCTATTAGCCAGGATGGGTAGTGAAGGAATAGAATCTAGACATAGTGTGTGAAGCAAGCAGAAGTTTATTACATACAGCGCTGCGTGGAGTGCCTCATCATTTGCTTGAGCTCAGTGAACACTGCCAAACAATAGGTTACAAGTAGTTATATAGGATGCTCAATGGGCAGATCAAAGTGATGGGAGGGGGGAAGATCCCAGATCCCCTGGATAGATGCCAATATTAAGGCAAGATAAGAGCACTAATATAAAGTTACACAGTGTTTCCAGGAAAACAAGTATTTAAATAAAGCAGACATCAATTATCAGTTAAGTGGTGATATGTCTGTCAGCTTCAAGAAGGTATCTCTGCAGGATGTGGTCCATCTGGGGATTAAAGCAAAGACATTAGCACCATTGAATGTGTCTTGTCCTGCCTCGCATCCTGGGTGATGGCTTTCCTCTGATGGGCTAGACTGGTGGGGAAGGGGAATAGCCATGTACTGTGTTTATGTGCCATTCATAGAGTCTGAATTTAGATTGGGTTCTTAACAGAATATCATAGCCTGCCTCAGAAATTTTCATCCTACTGGTAGGAATGGTGTCCCTAGCTTCCGTTTGTCAGAGGCAGGAAATGAGTGACAGGAGAGAGCTCAAATGATGATTACCTGTTCACTCCCCCTGGGGTATCTGGCATTGACCATTGTCAGAAGACAGGACACTGGGCTAGATGGACCTTTGGTCTGACCCAGTATGGCCCTTCTTGTGTTTTTACAGTTTCTGTCCTCCTGAGGCTGGGCCAGTGCATCAGATGCACACCTCAGGAGATGAACTATGCAGAACTAGAAGTACTGTGTTGACTCAAGTACCTTACCTCCAACAGCTGCTGCTAATATAGAGGTGCTCAAATTTCATTGAACCGTGACCCCTCCTCACAAAAATTACTAGAGGAGCTGGGATGGGAGACTGCACCATGAGCCCCCAAAATTTCACCATCCTGGGCAGGAAGGACCAAAGCCTGAGCCCCATCTCCCCAGTGGGAAGGGGTGCAAAACTGAAGAGCTTCGACTTTGGGCTGTGGGTGTTGGAGGTCAGTAGTCAAAGCTTGAGCCCCAAGTGGTGGGGCTTGGGGTTCACCTTTAGCCCTGCTTCCCAGGAATTCTAATGCCAGCTGCAGCAACTCCATTATAACAGGATTGTAACCCACTCTGGGGTCAAACTCCCAACCCACAGTTTAAGAAGTGCTGTGTGTGCTTCCACACTTCTCCTGTGGAACAACAGTACAGTCCAGCCCTACCTTCCTTCCTTTCCAGCATGCTGCAGCAGCATGCCTGGGAGTATCCTATATTCTAGATAGTGAGTGGCAAAAGGCTCCGCTGACCCAAGACTTATTCTCTGAGCACAGAACCGACGGTTACCCACCATTTGACATAACCAATACAAATGAATGATACGTTTAACAGTATGAATGAGAATCACTATTTATCCTTTTTCATGTCTTATTTATGGAGGGGATATAGCATCAGGCTTGCTGAGATAGAAGTGGTGTGCAGGGATGCACAAAGGTTTTTCTTTGCAAAAGGCAACTCCTCCTAATGGGCTGCAACATAAACCACATAATGTAACTGCATGGTGGTCCAGGGGATAAAAGGTACCCACTGGCCCCTATGTGGGCAGTATGCTGATTTGTATGCAGTGTGGGAAACTTATCATAGGACTGCTACTTCCCTTTGCATAATCAGCACACAAGGGGAAAATCAACTGCTGCAGGGGGAAAAAAAAGCTAACACATTAGCTCACCTCACCTCAGTCCTTGCTCTGCTCCCACGCCAGAGCAACTATGCTGCCCCTTAGCAGGCAGACTTGCAAAATGCTACTCCAGCCTAAAAAGAGTGAGTTAGGCAGGGTACACAGCTGAGCTGTTCAGAAGTTGCTGCTGTGACAAGAAATTAAAGCACTGATTTTATTTGATGGAATTATTGTCCAAGCTACACTCTTGGGATTTTTTTTAATGTCAAGCTTTGCAATAATATTAAAGGAGTTTTATTTTAAGAGTCCCATTGTAAGTCATTTAAAAAAATCACTAACAGAGCTATGTGTGCACCTAAAAGAGAATTAGGATCTTCATGGCCACAGAAGATTAACACTAATGGGATCCCTCCAAAGACAGAATTTTTAAAATATGAAGCCAGGATTTAAATTTCCCATGCTTCATTTGCAAAATGGCAGCTGCAGGTTTTTTTTGACACAGGGCTTTTCAATAGAAAAACGGCAGTTTAGATGGGGATCTTTTGAAAATAAAACCCTTTTTCGAAAGATCCTGTAAACCTCATTTTTTGACTTTCATTTTTTGACCTTTAACCTTCACTGAGTCAGAGTCTGCTCTCATTGACTTTAATGGAAGTGCGCAGTCCTCTGCAGGGTGATAGATTTACATACATTATAAACATTGAACCAATTTTTTTTCCAGGGTATCAACTCAACCTCCCTCCCTCTGGCACTCAGCTACCTGAATGGCAGGGTGTTTGCACCCACAGATTAATGGCCCTGGAGAAACTTGTCCTTTATCTTTTAACATGGCAGAAATTAATCTTTAAAATGTTCTGATTCATATGAAATCTTCAATCATCTGTCAGTGGCCTGTGAAGTATTTTTTAATATGCATTTGCATTGTTTAATTAACTTTCTTCCATATACATTACATTCTCCATCCTATGAGATGCATGGCAGGTAAATCACTACAAGATGGCAGTTCTTTGTCTTTTCTGGAAAGGCAAATTGCTTCTTTCAATTACACATTTTCTTTCTCCCTGGACCAATGCACACAACCAAGAGTTATCTACTGCAGATGTAAACATCTTCTTACATCCCCAGTGTGCTTCCTGGCCAAGTACTGATAGTCCCTACATTTTGTTTTTAGTTTTTGTCACCACCCAGATAATGAAAGACGCATTCATTGTCTCTCACCATTTAATCAAGGTAATAATTACAGGGACTGGATCTGAGACTAAAAACAGGAAGAAAGCTTTTCAATCACTGCCCCTGCATTTCAATAGAAGCCCTGTGCTGTAGAACAAGGTGTAAATCAGTTTAAGAACACAGCTCTGCATTCAATGCATGGTGGTTTACAGCTCCCAAATGACCTTCATCTATCTTCCTTAGCTGTAGAGGTGTATAATTGAACTAAAGAGAGTCTTGAATAATGAGGTTGAGAGTAGCACCTCCACTGCTGTTTCTTAATGCTGCAATCTCCTTGCACCCCCGCCCCTGAAATATAACAAACTACTCAAGTGGGTCCAGTTCTTCAGGGTGACACTTGCTGATAATCCATATCTTAAAATAGAAAGAAGCAGGTTTTTGCAAGCAAAAAATGTATATTTTTACTCAAAGTAAATTATGTGAGATGTTTTCTCTTTAATATTTGCTCACAAAAGATTAGAGACAAATGGAAAATATCTACATTTTCTTCAGCCATGCAATATTTAAAAAAAGATAATATTTTTCTTTGAAGATATCTTTCATTCTTTCTTTGTTCCTTTGCTCTCTGCGGTGACAGTAACTGTAGGTTGCATTCTGTGGTTGGAGGTTTCCAGGACCTGGTCAAAACTGAGATGCTGATGCAGAAAGCAGTCCTCTGAAAGACGCTCAGAACCTGTTTCCAACCATGTTGTACTACAGTTATGTCATGTGTATTAGGCCACTGGGGCTTTGTTTACATAACATTATTTTGAAATAACTAACATTATTTCAAAATAATTTTGTCCGCTCCTACGCAGCCGGCAGTTATTTCGACATAATGTTGTAATACTGTCAAGCTGGAGGACTTCTTACTACAACTCCTATAACCCTCATTTTATGAGGAGTAAGGGAAGTCACAGGAAGAGTGCTCTATTTCAAAATAAGTGCTCTGTAGACAGCAACAAAACTCAAAATAAGCTATTTTGAAATAAGTTTCACAATTGATGTAGCTCAATTTGCATAGTTTATTTTGAGTTAAGCCCTGCTGTGTAGATGTGCCCATCTACTTTAATGGGTTTCCTTACGTAAGGGTATCACAGTCCCGTCTTAAGTCATCTCTAAAATATAGATTCTGATCCCAAGTCAGTTCTAGTGCAAGAGGACAAAGAAAGCACCTGAACTGAGTTTTGTCCAGGTGCAATTTAGCCCCTTGAATTCTGGGAAAATCCTTTCTCAATGCTAAGTTTTACGTATGTCAAATGAAGCTGTGGAATACAGACATAGAGACTTTGTCTACACCACAAGTTTCTGAGGCAGAAAATATGCTAATGTGGGACTCATTAGCATAAGTCACAACATCAATAGCATATTTTCTGCCCTTTCTTTTTGAGCAAGGGGTTTTTGCGCAAAAAGAAGCAGTGTAGCTGCTTCCATTTTGTGAAAAAACCCCAGGAGAAGCATAAGGATCTTGTGCAAAATGGAAGCAACTAGTCTGCTTCAATTTGTGCAAAAATCCCTTGCGCAAAAAGAAATGGCAGAAAATATACGAATGATGTTACAACTTATGCTAATGAGTTCCGCATTAGCATATTTTCTGCCTCAAAAATGTGTAGTGTAGGCACAGCCCTAGAGTCACATCCTTTTCTCCTCAGCAAGCCATGCTCATTGGGGCAGTAACAGCAGGTGCCACATCTGGGATACAGAATCTGTCTTCACCACATGTTTGAAAATCTCATTAGAGAAAAAGAAAATAAAAAAGTTATAATGCTCCCACTTGGGACTTTCAGCCTTTAGGTACAAAAAACCTGTCTGGTAAGAATCAGGTAGGAGACATTTGTGACTTTTTCAATTTTACACTTGCCTACACTGGTTAAAAAGAATACTGTACTTTGAAGCTGATGATCTCCTTGCATTTGCTCTGACATGTGGCTGTCGTCTATAAAGGAAGTATTTGGATATTTCTTTTCAGCGCCCAGCCACTGACACACCTGGTGCACATGCCTGGAGGTAATAGAGAATTCAGGCAGCAAGCTGTCACCTTCTTGAGACTGTCTAGCTTTATGTTGCTGCAAAGAAGTAAAGAGTAACTCTATTCACCTTTTAGATGTGCAGTCTGTTCTACTGAGAGTCAGATTCTGCTCTCAGATATGCCAATGTAAACCCATATTGATCCCATTCAATGGTGCTACCTTGCATGTACACCAGTGTAACTCAGAGCAGTACTTAGTCTTATTACATTCCTGTCAGACTACACTGTGTTGTAGGAAATTAAAAAGAATACATTTTAAAATTCCATCACCATAATCAAAAGCATAACCAAACATGTAGAAAGAACAGCCAGTTTCAGGAGTATAGACAGGTTACATATAGAAACGGGTCCTATATGAAGAGAGATTAAAAAGATTTGGACTTTTTATCTTAGAAAAGAGGATACTAAGGGGGTGGAGGAGATATGATAGAAGTCTATAAAATCCTGACAGGTATGGAGAGAGTGAATGAGGAAACATTTACTTGTTCCCATAAGATAAGAACTTGGGGTCACCAAATGAAATTAATAGGTAGCAGGTTTAAAACAAAAAAGTATTTTTTCAGGCAACACAGAGTCAACCTGTGGAACTCCTTGCCAAAGGACATGGTAAAGACTAGGACTTTAATAGGGTTCAAAAAAAGAGCTAGATAGATTAATGGAGGTCAGGTCCATCAATGGCTGTTAGCCAGGAAGGGTAGGAATGGCGTCCTTAGCCTCTGTTTGTCTGGAAATGGGTGACAGGCGAGGGATCTTATGAGGATTCCCTGTTGTTTTCCCTCCCTCTGAGGCATCTGGTATTGGCCTCCGTCTGATGTAGATGGTATTGTGATGGACCGGGCCGTATCTGGGCACAGCTGAGGGCGTCCGCTCAGGGCGAATTGCTCAAATCCGGGGTTCCTTACAGCCCCCCTGACTGGTGACCTCTCCAAATAGGCCACAAACCAGTCTCACAGAGCACTTCAGCTGCCTGCCTGAAGCCTCACGAGCAAAACCCCTCTGACACCCCAGCAATATCCGTGCCCCAGATGGCCCCGGGCCTCATACACAGGTGGGGGGGTCCTAGCACCCAATCCCACCTAACCCGAACAAGTTCTGTCCGGTTCCAAGAAACCAGCCACAGATCCCTGGTCAATTTACCCTCTGGACCTTACCCACAAATCACGCTGGGCCAATCCTTTAGAATATATATCTAAAGGTTTATTATTACAATAAAGAAAAGCATGAGAGTAAGGTTATTAAAGTACAGTACGTTACATGCACCGAATCTCCCAGTTCTCGATGCAGGCTCTAGCAGAGGTGTTGCAGCTGCTGGTTTAAAAGTTCTTATTGCACATCCTAAGATCAGGATGGGTTCACAGGTCTTCCGGGCTCTTCGATCCCTGCAATGCTGCCTCTGGGATGAAGTGCTGAGCTGAGAACAAAATGGCATCGACCGCATGGCCTCTTTATACCCCCTTCCTGGTCTCTTCTTGTATGCAGCAAGTCACCTGGTCAGAGGCCAATCTCTATGTTCCCTGCTGGCTGCCCTCAGTTGACAAACCCCATTCTTTGGGTGTGTCCATAGCCCATTGAGAACCATTGTTCCACAGGGCTTCACTACTCAGCCTGTCCATAGCCATGCTTAACCACATTCAGAGAAATATTCAGCTTCCACACAGATTACAGATTCCTACCTACACACACAGACATTATATACTCACATAAATAGCGTACATAAGATCAACAAACAATAAGCTCCCATTCAATACCCCACATGGCTCCCTTTTATACCAATTTCTGGGGCCAACACCCCCACCTAGGGGTGCAGCAGCAATCTGGCTGCTTCCCTCCAACTCAGTAATATGACAGGTATCATGAACTTTCATGGGCACAACCCACTTCTTCAGATGACTGGAGTTTATATATTTTTGTTAGTCACATTTTTAACGTTACTGACTAACCTGGCTACCCCTCTGAGACTGCACAATGAAGTGAGAACTCATATTTCTAAGCAAGGAAAAAGCCTTATAGTATTTATCTACTTTTGGAGGCTAATTTGAGATCTGATTGGTTTCAGATGATCTTTGAGAAAGAGTACTTCCCAGTGAACAGACCACTCTATCAATGGCTTGGTAATAACAAGATTTTGTCCATGGCCATCTCTAAACGATGTCTCCCAATTCCTGCCTTTTCAGCTTCATCTGTAGAAGTCACTTCAGACATACCATCTAAGGCTACATCTACACTGGCACTTTTGTCACTAAAATGTTTGTTGCTCAGGGGTGTAAAAAAAGTGTCAGTGTGGAAGCACTTTATTGGTGGAAGATGCACTTCCATTGACAAAGCTACTGCCCCTCATTGTGAGTGGTTTTATTTTCACTGGGAGACCTCTCTCTCAAGGTAAAAGAGTGACCACACAGCATGCCTTACAGTTCTGTGGCTCTAGCTGTAACTACTTTTCAAGACCAGAAATAAAACTGAGCTACAAAAACTGGTTCTGATTCCAAACTTCCCTAAAATTCAGGACTGGCCTGGTGACTCCAGAGTTTTTGTAACAATCTTTCTCTCTTCAAAAAGTCCACAGGAACCAATCCACTGATTTCTCACAGTTCTGCATTGGAGAAGACTCAGAGAAGCATACAACTTTGTATGCCCATCCAAACATGCCGCTCTACCATGTTCCTCTCAAGGGTTCCTAAAATTTGACAACAGGGTTTGTGTGATATTAGGTACTGCTAGCCCTACAAGTAAAAAGTTGCTTTGAGTACTTGGCAACATCTTTAAGTTGTGCGCTTAATTATAGACGAGAGGGGAAATGACTGCATAATGCAGGCAAGAGAGTCCCACAGCTCTACTTTTTCATTCTAATTATGTGAGAATCTGTGATATGCATAGCTTAAGTGTGGGTAGAATGGAGCTCTAATTGTGTATTAGCTGGTTCAGGACTACCGCAATGCTGAATCAGCAATCACAAGGCCCCCTTCTCCCCACCCCCTTCTCTCGTCCTCCTCTTCTCTGAAGTCACTGCTGAAGCACTAGGTGGAGGTGCATTTCCCCCCAAATGTCTATTCAAGTCCCGCAGGAAGAAGAGCAGGCAGCATGTTACACACTTATATATCATTTCTCAAGAGGGGGCAGATTGCAGAGTGATCTAAAGGATGTTAAATCCAACTTATTACACTTTAAATAGGCTCTGATAATCATTGACTGATTTTGTTAAATGGCAAACATTCAAAGGGTGAAGAAAAAAATCAACTAGCTCCAGGGCTTTCCCCTTATCTTTTTATTTTATTAGTAAATGTAGTGTTTATACAATCTGTTGGACTCACAGGCTGGGGACTTAAATCTTCTGCATAGGCACATCCCAGACAGTGGAAATGCAATCTTCTCACCAAGACGGTGACCTGAAGGCACCAGCTTTAGAAAGGAGAGGATAGTTCAGTCTGCAGACTCATTCGTTCGATGACCTAATTCTGGTCTTTGTGTACTGGTGTAAATCAGGAGTAACACAATTGAAGCAAGTGATGTAAAACTAATATAAATGAAGGAGAATCAGGCTCTGATTCTTTGAAAAGATTTTTATTACTGCTTAGTACTGAGTTTGGGCCTCGTGTTACATGCAACACAAACACACAGTAAGAGGCAGCTCTTGCCACAGTTTCCAATGCTACTGAGCTTGTCTTACCTCTGATGCCAACAAGTTTCAGCTTTAGCAGCTATATGGTCCCATCCTCCCCTCTTATTTATTTGTATTAAATATCTGGACATTGGTCCTTATGGAAATAAATTGTAGTGACCACCTATTTTTACACAACACAAATAAAATGCCATTAGACAGTAAACAGAGATGGGAAAACTCATTTGGCCTAATTGTATGGTGACCATATTTTCTGAACCAATATTAGGGACATGTTAGCCACGCTGCCTGACCCACATTAGCCACACCCCCTGCCACAAGAAGTCCCACCCCTGGAGGTAGTACTCCTGGGATCAAGATGGACGCATGACCAGACGGAAAGGGTGTCATGTGACCCCTCTAAGAACTCCTCCCATTGTCCTCCTACTAATAGGGATGGGTTTGGCCCCCACATGATTCCCTGCCCCATGCAAATATCCTGCAATTTCATTAACACAATTTACACTGCATTGCATTAACTTGGGGGGAGAGGCTGGGGAAAGTGTTCCCTCTAAGATTTTCCTCTCATGAGCGGAATGAATTTTATCTAGTGCATCAGTATGGAGTTCATGTGTGCTTGTTCGGATGTGTGCCACTGTGGCACCCAAGTTATTAATAAATATCGTATAAACCTCTCCCTTTTCCCACTGATGCCCTGTCGCCCACCCTCCCCTTGTGCCTGCTGCCTCCCACCCCTCACTCTCCTCTGCTGTCCTGACTCCTGCCCTTCTCACTCCCCTCAGCCCTCCTGGAACCTGCTCCCTTCCCCTGCACCAGCCCTTCTCTTCCTCCTGTTCCCACTCCTCCTGTAGCCCCACTCTGATCATCTGTAGCTACCCATCCCCATCCCGTCTCCTAACACCTCCCTTTACCCACCTGCCCTGCCTCTCTCCTCTGTCCTGGCCCCCACAATCCCCCGGCACCTGCACCTTCCCTTACCCCTGTACCTTCCCGGTGTGTCCTCCTTCCTTCACTGCCCCTGCCCTCCTTGCCCTCTTT
This sequence comes from Pelodiscus sinensis, assembly GCF_049634645.1. Lineage (NCBI taxonomy): Eukaryota > Metazoa > Chordata > Testudines > Trionychidae > Pelodiscus > Pelodiscus sinensis. The sequence goes on from NC_134720.1 coordinate 15,401,349, forward strand.
CTCCCTAGTGCCCACCCCCTCACCACCCTCTGCCCCAGTTCTTCTTGTGCCCCTCTGTGCCCTCACACATGACTTGCTCCATCTCTGCCTTCCTCATGCTCCCTCCTTTTAACCCCTCTTCTTCCAGCACCCACTCCTCCCCTCTCCTCTTCCTCCCTCTTGCCTCCATTGCTCACTCCAGCAACACCATGTCCTGTCCCGCTCCCACTCCTGCTGACACGTTCCCTCCCATCCCCCTCCTGCCCTTTTTTGCATAGTCTTCTCTTGGCCCCCTGGCATTTGTCTCTCCTCCACGCTGCCCCTTGGTGCCTTCCCCTTTCTTTTCCTTCCCTGCCATTCCCCCTCAGCACAAGCCCCTTCCTCTCCTCAAGATAGTTAAATCCTAACCAGACTGTGAAGTTACAAAGGGTTCTCTCAAAAACTCAGTGACATGGCAACAAAATAGCAGATAAACTCGGTGTTGACAAATGCAAGATAATTATGTAAATTAAAAAACAATCCCAACTATACATACTAAATATTGAGATCTAAATTAGCTGTTACTACTTAGGAAAGAGATATTGAGGTCATTATAGACTGTTCCCTAACAACATCTGCTCAATGTGCAATGGCAGTCAAAAAAAGCTAACAGAATATTAGGAAAGGGATACATAATATCACAGGAAATATCATACCACTATATGAATCCACGATACATCCACCACTTGAGTACACCATGCAGTTCTGGTGACCCATCTGTCAAATGGTATATTAGAACTGGAAAAGGTAGGGGGTATGAAACAACTTCCATATGAGGAGAGATTAGAAGGACTGGAACTTTTCAGCTTGGAAAAGAGGTGATTGAGGGGGGATATGATCGAGGGCTATAAAATCGTGACTGGTATGGAGAAAGTGAATAAGGAAGTGTTATTTACCCCATCACATAACACAAGAACCAGGGGTCATCCAATGAAATTAATAGGCAGCAGGTTTTAAATAAAATAAACATACTACTTCATGTAACACATAGTCAATCTGTGGAACTCCTTTGTTCCACAGATGTTGTGAAGGCCATATAACTGGGTTTTAAAAATAATTAGATATATTCATGGGTGATTGATCATCAATGGATGTTAGCCAAGATGGTCAGGGATGCAATTCCATATTCTAGGAATCCCTACACCTGTATCTGCCAAATGCCAGGACTGGACTACACCGAATAATTGCTCTATTCCGTTCATCCCCTCTGAAGCTTATGGCATTGGGTTCTGTCAAAAGATAGGATACTGGGCTAGATGGACCATTGGTCTGACACTGGAAAGCAGTTCTTATGGTACCACAAATATCTGTTTATACATTGCTGGGAGATATTAAGAGGAAACAGATACTAATATGACTGTATTAATACATAGAGTATTATTATGAGAAGCTACAAAGGAACATTTCCAACACAGTATAAACAAATTCTTTGTGGAATGTGATTCAGAGATCTTGTGCTTTCCATACCTATTGTTCGGCCCTCAGAAACATTTTGGGGGGCTGCTCAGTCCACAATATAGGGATTCAAAGTAAGTGATCTGAGCTTATTGCTCTGTGAAGAGTAGGCAGACTCTGTACGAACTAGAACTAGACTGTCAATACCAAAGATAAAATGTGCAAACATCGTATTCTGTAAACGGGTTGTGAAGAGGCTGCCAAACATTTGCCAATTGTTAAAATTTCTCATTAATAGTTCTGCCTCTTTCTATCAAGTTAATATTTGTCCAGAGTAGCAACTGTGAAAGAATGTAATGACCAGGGCATCCTTTAGATCTTGCCAGGCAGTTGACATAAACTCGTTTACCAAATTTTCTTCAGCCTACAGCCAATAAATGATTAACAAGGAGCTTCTCTACTTCCAGATGCTGTTTGCTGAGACATTTTTGTACTACAATGACAAATGGGGCAGAATTAAATGAATGGCAGGAGATCTGACAATAATGCGGTGATGCATAGGTTGGCAGGGTCCTGCCACTCAGCAGAATGTCCCCAAAGCTAAATAATCTGGACAAATACCACTATACAAAGGTTAAATCTATTTTTATTTATATAAACTGTATTGCTGCGCTCCCTCCCCCCCAATGATCCCTAGATGTGAAGAACAAAAAACACATGTTCTCAAAGAGGTAGTAACACAAAATTATAGTGCAAAGGGTAGCAATTTAATAGCTCTTATTCTCTAAAATATGTATAGATAGCAGATCCAGTTGAACTGAACTGGATTATGCTAGACCAGTAGAAACACTTTTATACAATGATATAATTGCATCTGCAGTAGAAGGGATTGGCATGTTAACTAAATCAGTGTAATATATTAAAACTCTGAAGTATAGGCAAGTTCTGATTAGGTTCCATTCTATACCCATGATGCACTGGTATAATGGACTACATAAGGGGATAGGGATGGGGAGGTGAAAGACTCAGGGCAGGCAGCTGGGTGTGAGGGTGCAGGAGTCAGGAGTGCGGTATGTGAGGATGGGCTCAGGAGAGAGGGTTGTGGTGTATGTGGAGGGTTGCAGGAATTGGGGGGCTCATTGCAGAGGGTTGAGATAGAGGGGATGCAGGAATGAGGACAGAGAGTTGAGGGTGGAAGTGTGAGGTGGCAAGGCTGACCTTTAGGGAGGATGGGGGGGGGGCTTCAGCTCTCCCCACCCTCCCAATTCCTACCAATGCTTGTTGCTTGCTCTTCCCATTCCATCACTCTCAGGAAGTGAGAGGAAAGCACAAAGCTTGGGTCACTCACTCTTCTGCCCCCTCCTTGAACCAGCTTCCCCGTGGACAGTGATGGGAAGGTAGCAACAAGCAGCATTGGTGGGAACGGGGCTGTGGGAGGATACACTCACCCCTGTCCTCTCTAAAGAATGTGGGGCAGTCCCAGGTGGGTCGGGGTGGGGCCCCTAGCCAGTCCCTTTCACCTGCCTGCTGCTTAGCACCACAGCCTGCAACAGAGCCCCAGGAGCCTGTCTACACCACCTGACTTTCACCTCTGGGTACTAGAGACAGAACAAGGTGGTGGTGTTTGGAGCTGGAGATAGAAAACTTTTAGGCTGCATAATTCAGCATTTGGGTTTGAGGGAATAATTAGAAGTAGGGCTGAGTTCATATAGGACGATGCTGAAATCTCATGAGATGTTCTTGTGATATTTCAGTTCCAAATTCATAAATATGTGCATTTTGGTTGAAATCTTCAGTTATTCAGCCATAGCTGAATGGCAACCAGGAAAAAGAAAATGAGACTTTGCTGGATTGTATTCAAAACTAGGCTCTGGGTTTCCATAGGGACTTTGAGGCACCATAAATAAATAATGATAATTTCTGCGAAAAGGGTATAGGACTTGGGAAAGAATATTCTAACTCTGTTATTGTGAACAATAGAAAAACTAAATTACAAATGGCAAGTCAAAATGTTCTTTCCTGTTCATAAAAATTATAGTGATGAGGAAAAAACACTGAATTTTAGCTTTGTGATAAATATTTATGTTTGTCATGTACCCTTGTCTTGTTCCCATGGTAGCAAATTATTTGTCATATCAACATTGTGTACAGATCTGAAACACATAGGAATCTATTTTCCACTGCAATTGGCTTCCATAAACTTCTGTAAGTCTGCACCAACTAAACTCAGAATTTCTCTTTCCATTTTACTTCCTTTTTCTTTTCATAGGGAGACAAGTCAGGCATGAAATAATCATAGAATAACAACAGAACTGGAAGGAACCTTGAGATGTCATCAAGTCCAGTCCCCTGTACTCATGGCAGGACCAATCATCATTTAGACCATGCCTGACAGGTGTTTGTCAAACCTACACTTAAAACTCTCCACGACTTCCCTAGGCAATTTATTCCAGTGCTTAATCACCCTGACAGTTAGGAAGTTTCTCCTAACTGTTATATCATGCAAGCAAGGTACTAACAAACTTCAACAGGACTTTATTTACCAAAAGTGAAACCTCTTTACAAAGCTGCTGCACCCCTCTGTAGCTCTCACTCAGCCCTGGCTAATCTTCTCCCCCCTCCTTCCTGTTTCCTGTGCTTCCAGACTCCCAACAGCCAGTGCTCCCAGTTCTAATAATTACAAGCAGCATCTAAAACACAACATTCCTCCTCTCTTAAGAAGCTCTCTCAATTATAAAATAAACATTGTTGTTCTAACAACAGCAACAAATATAGAACAAGCCACTATACTGTTGGCAGAAATATTACACTGAAAACACTGTAAATACTACATAACATAGTCTCTAGTCCAGACAGGTGGTCGTCGGGGTCTGACAGACCGTCTCTCAAACCCTGGTTCCAGTGCAATGTCTTGTTGTGTTGGTGCTCTGGTGAAGTCATCCAATGAGGACTGGGTGTTGGCATCATCTCCATACCTGCCCATCAGAAAGTTGATAGGTGTAAGGTCCCTTCTTCTCAATGATTTTAAGAAGAGATGTGAATTTATGGTCCCCTTTGCGTAAAATTCTAGGTTTTCTTACTCTAATGAAGGAACCACACTCAAACTTTGGTTCCTTAGCACTCTGCTGTTTGTCTGTGTCATGGCTCCTTCCCCACTCTGGCAGAAGAAATGCAGAAGTGGGGGCCCACAAAAGTACCCCATAACCTTATCTTTCCAGGCTTTGGTAAAAAACTTCCCCCCCAAAATCTTAACCCAGATTTTGGGGATAAAAACTCTGCTGTCACCACCCAAGAAATGATAATAAAATCAGGGGAGAGATCGCTTGGGAAATCTCACCCCTAAAGTACAAACCAAGGCACAAAAATTAACTAACACCAGGTTAAGAAAAAGAAAAGAGAAAGAACTTTTATTATCACCACAATATTCCTATTGCAGGCATAATGCAATATACTCATGGAGGGGAAACCCACCATGGACCAGGAGCTTAGTTACAAAAGAGAGCAAAACCCATTTTTAAATGCACAGACATCAGATCCCATTTCCCAAATCAACGGGTTTATCTAAACTTTACCCTACTTACAGAAGAGTGAAGAGTCTATTCTTGGAGGGAGATATTCTGTCTGACACCCTCAATAGCTGGAGAGGAGCTGCCCAGAGACAAAGGAGAGGGAAAAACCAAAAACTCCTTCGTCCCAGTTTGAAATTCCTACCTACATTCCTATTGGCCAACTCTACCTGGGTTAGGTAAGGTTAATCCCTTAGTTCCCAGGCTGCTGGCTAACTCTCATGATCATGACAGTCTGTGAAAGCCTTATAGTTTTTGTGGTTCTGTTCAACTATTTTTCTCACATCATCCCCTTTTGGTGCATCAGGTCTTGCCTTTAACATTCCAGCTATGTTCAGTTTAGTATTCATCTGTTTTCCATGCAGTAACTCTGTGGGTGATCTTTGCATTGTGGCACATTGTGTAGCCGTGTATTCTTGCAAGAAATCAGTAGTGAAGGTTATCCACGATTGCCCTTCCAGTTTAGCCATTTGCAAACTCTCTTTCAAGCTTCTGTTAAACCTTTGGACTTCCCCATTGGCTTGAGGGTAATACAGGGATGATCTTCTATGTAAAATGTTCCTCTCTGCTAGAAAAGTTTCAAATTCCAGGGAAGTAAATTGACTACCATTATCCAAAACCAGTTCTTTGGGGTTACCTTCCCTGCTAAAAACTGTACAGGAACTTAATTACTGTAGCAGAAGAGATTTGTGATGTAAACGCTACTTCAGGCCATTTACTGAAATAGTCTATTAAAGTGATGGCATAACGACAGTCAATTGGAGCAAAGGGTCCTACAATGTCAATTGCAAATTTTTCCTATGCAGAATCAGGAAGAGGAACAGGCAGTAATGGTGGGATACAGGTCACTGCTGTCTTATCATATATTTGGCAAGTGACACAGAATTTTATGATTACTTCAGTTTGGGAGTCCATCTCTGGCCACCAATACAGATCTCATTGTCATTGTTTGGTTCTGACAATTCCTTGAAGAGTATCTGTGCCAGGTGTATGAGTTTTGACTGTAATTCTTCTGGCACAAGTCGCCGGTGTGTACCTCATAGCAAACAGCCATCAAGCAAAGAAAGTTCATCCCGAACTCTAAAATAAGACAGGAAAACTGGGTCAAGTTTTTAGGGTTACTGGGCCATCTCTTTGTCAGAAATTCCCATAGCTTTTGTTGAATTGGACATGCTGAACAAGCAGCTTAGAATTGCTCTCTTGTTACTGCAGTAAGAGTGCTTGTAATAAGCGCAACTACTTCATCCTCATTCTCCAGTGGACCATCTGGTAAAGACAAAAGCAGGCGAGAAAGGCAATCACATTTTGGTTTCCAGGCTTATATTCCAGTTCATAATTGAAAGACAGTAGTCTTGCAGACCATCTAGCAATATGATTTCCTGCTCTTCCTAGTCCTTTTGTGGTTAGCAATATTGACAAAGGGCTGTGGTCTATGCGCAATTTGAATGTGCGGCCCTGTAAGTAAGTTCTCCATTTTTCAGTAGCCCAGACACAAGCAAGTGCTTCTTTTTCAACTGTAGAATATTTTCTCTGAGCATCACTCAGTATCCTTGAAGCAAATGCAACAGCCCTCTCTGTGTTGTGCTCTGGAAGTTGTGTGAGAACAGCCCCAAGTCCATAATCAGAAGCATCAGTAGCCACAATTGTGGGCAATGAAGGACTGAATAGCACCTGCATCCTTCTTCTGTGTCAACACTATAGGGCTATGTCTAGACTGCAGGCTTCTTTCGAAAGAGGCTCTTTCGAAAGCCTCTTTCGAAAGAGCCTCTTTCGAAAGATCGCGTCTAGACTGCAGGCGGATCTTTCGAAAGAGCAATCCGCTTTTTCAAAAGAGAGCACCCAGCGAGTCTGGATGCTCTCTTTCGAGGAAGCCCTATTTACATTGAAGAATGCCTTCTTTCGAAAGAGGAGCTTTTGAAAGAAGGCATTCTTCCTCGTGAAACGAGGTTTACCGCCATCGAAAGAAAAGCCGTGTTCTTTTGAAATAATTTTTCAAGTTTTTTAAGTTCCTCTGAAATAGTTTCCCTGACTGAAAATGGTCAGCACTATAACTTCTGCCGTACAGGCATCACATTATGTTGCATTTTAACTTTGTGCACAAACCCATAAGCATAGCCAAGTTTCTTCTCAACCTGGTTTTGGGTCCCTTAATTTCATCCATTAACTACCCTGAGGTTTAAAGCAGCCAATAAATCTCTGCCAAGGATAGGAGTGCCTTTGTGGACAATGTAGAACTCTGCAGTTACACAGCAATCACCAAAAGTCACTGTTGCTAGCAGGCAGCCACGTACTGGAATTTGTTTTTTTCAACTAGCACACCAAGTGAAGTTTAGGTTTAGTAAGAGGCACATCTTTAAAGTAATGCAAATAGATGGAATCAGGAAATAGATACTGCTGAGCCAGTGTCCAATATTATCTGAATAGGATTTGATTTGCCTGAAGATGTGGCAGAAACATTTACAGTGAATCTTATCTGTTCTGGAATTTGTGCAGTAGTGATTTTGTCCACACTCAGCACAGTAACATCTGGTATAGTAAATGCATGCACCTGTTGATTGGACAGGCTACCGCGGCATACCTTAGCAAAATGCCCAATCTTTTTGTGTGATTGCAATGAGCTACATTTGCAGGACATCTTGTGTAGCTTGCAAAGAGTTGTGGGGATCCACAGCGAAAGCAGGCTTTTGCTATGCTTTGAATTTGCTGATTCTATGGTTTTTCATTAGTTTTCCCCTTGTAATTGTCTGCAGTGATAGTGGACTTTTCTGCAAAGGAGTCACAACCTGGACTGGGCCTCCTATATCCATGCTCATTATTTTGGCTTCTGCTATAGCTGACTCAATTTGGGTAGCAATGGTTATTGCTTTTTCCAGTGTGAGTTGTGGTTCTAGAAGCAAGTGTTCTCTTACATGAAGCATGGTTGTTTTCTCAATGAGATGGTCTCCAATCATCTCATCTGCCATATTCCCATAGTCACAAGTTACAATCAGACTCCTCAGAGAAGCAATATACTGCATTATAGTCTCCCCTGGTTTCTTCTCACACTGGCAAAATCTGTAGCGATTAGCTATTACATTCACTTTTGGCACAAAAAAGTTCTTTAATGCAGTGAGTGCAGTCTCATATTTATCATCTGCAAGGGGAAAAGTGTAAAATATACACTGCCCTTCTGCTCCAAGGCAGTGGATTAGCAGAGCACGTTTTCTCATTTCAGAAATCTCTGTAGCACTGATTGTGAGCAGATAAGTCTCAAACATATGAATCCGGGCAGTAAACGCATTTGGAGGCTCACCTGGGCTTTGCAGAAAGGGTGCAGGTGGGTTCAGAGGCAGAAGATCCATCCTCATCGCCAAAATGTTGTATCATGCAAGCAAGGTACTAACAAATTTCAACAGTACTTTATTTACCAAAAGTGAAACCTCTTTACAAAGCTGCTGCACCCCTCTGTAGCTTTCACTCAGCCCTGGCTAATCTTCTCCCCCCTCCTTCCTGTTCCCTGTGCTTCCAGACTCACAACAGCCTGTGCTCCCAGCTCTAATAATTACAAACAGCATATAAAACACCACACCAACCTAAGCCTCCCTTACTGCAATTTAAGCCCATTGCTTCTTGTCCTATCATCAGGAGTTAAGTGAATATGTTTTCTCCCTCCTTATAACAACTTTTCTAATACTTGAAAGTTGTTATTCCATTCCTGCTTCTTCTTCCTTTGTGGATGCAATGGGCTCTGCCAGCAACAGAACCAGTGAAATGCACAGAATCCATATAAAACAAACGCAACTTGGGGCTGAAGGAGGGGAAACAACAGTATCAGTGAGTTCATCAGTCATTCTCATCTGATGAGGTACAGCAGTGCTCTGTAGCCCAACAAGGTGGTGAAAGCCACTGCCTCCTCATGGGCACAGAAGGTAGATTTCCTCCTCTTACTGTTGCTAAATCCCTCAAAGCACTAAATACCACTGGGCACCGGAGAAAGGATTTGTCCTCAAAGTCTCACTGAAGTGGCAATACAATGGAAAAATGACATAAACAAATAAATATCCATTAAGTGTTATTAACCAGAGAACTGTTCTATGTCACATAACATTGATTCTTTGATCTGGTGCCCCTGAACTCATCAGCATGATGGGAAGCTCCAGCTTTGCTCTCCCAGGTTGTGTTGCTTAGGGGAGGGTGGCTGGGGGGAAAGGACTGTGATGGGAGTGGGATGGGGACAGAGCAGGGGCAGGAAAAGGCAGGGTGAGGGCAGGACCTGGGGCAGAATGACCTCCGGATTCCCCCAAGCGTTGGCCCTGCTTGTATGTAAGGCATGTTCTTGCCTTGCTTACAGGAGAGGGATCTCGATGGAAATGTATAATCTGGATCTCATACTGTCGCTATAGAAAGAGCCAGTTTAGAGCAAGGTGGGAGAGTTGTGCCTCTTTGCCTTTGGGGGAAGCCTCCCTTGTTTGTTAGGGTTCTAGATCCTGAAAAATAAACTCGCATTGCACTGCAACTTTCCAGACAGAGTATTTTATATTTTTATCTAACTTATGTGTGTGTGTGCCATGAAGACCGAGCAGGGGTGAGCAATAATTTTTGACTGGGGGCCACTCCAAGATTTTGGAAAGTGGTCAAGTTCTGCACTCTTCCATGATATTAATGGAGGAGATGTGGGGTCTGGGATGGAGGTTGGGTGCAGAGGGGAGCTTTGGGTAAGAGATTGGGGTGCAGGAGGGAGACTGGAGTCTGGGAGGGAGTTTGGATGAAGCAGGCAGGTGTGACCTAGGGCAGGAGACTGGAGTGTAGGGGTTTGGGATGTGGACCTAGGATAGAAGGGGATTGTGTTCTGGGGCAGGAGATTGGGGTGCCGGATCTGAGAGGGGGTATAGGTATAAGAGGTCTTGCCTGGCCATGTGCTTCAGTGAATAGCTGAGCCGAGGAGAGGGGGTGTGGTTCTTCTTGGCTGCCAAACATGCGGCTCCCATTGGCTGGTTTCTGGTTAGAAACCGGTCAATGGGATTGTGCTGGGGGTGGGGGCGGCTCCTGAAGCTTCCCTCCTCCCCTCCAGTTTTGAAACAGAAACGGGGCCTGACAGCTGTGTTTCTGTGTGGCACGCGGGGCAAGCAGGGAAGCCTGCCTAGGGCTCACGGCTGCCTCTGCCGGCTGGATCTGGTGGCTAGGCAGGTTGGATGTGGACCATGGTCTGCATTTGCCCAGGCCTGAGACACAGCCTGGACATAGAATATCAAACAGAACCGCTGCCATGTGCTAGGTCCACAGAGAGGTGAACTGATTGATAAACAGGCCTACTTAGCTGCATATCTTTTTTTCCCCTTTTTTTTCCCACCAGAGCCCCTGGCATGCCACACCACGAAGGCTCAGGCTGCAATTCCTTTTCTGTTGTGAAAGTCTTCACATATTACTGCTGATGAGCATCAACACGAATCCTGTATTTAGATCAGTTCATTAGTTCAGTTTTCTTCCTGCAAAGAGAAGGTCATATATGGCAGTGCTGTGCACATTCAGATTCTCAATTATCTCTGGGTGGAGCAATGTGACAGATGATGATTTTACTATAAAAAAGGCATTGATAGAGCCACTGAACTTTACAAATCAGGCCTTGGCTATGGCATATCATGCAGAAGGGCCCTGAAGGAACCATTTAATAATACTGCTCACAAACAGCACAAAAAGCTATTGGGTTAGGGTATCAGATCAGCCATTGTCAAAAGCATAGATTTGATTTTGGCAAAAACAATCTGTTTTCTTTCATTAAACACTTGAAATATGTTTCCTTGAAGGCCCGTTTTGCTGTATTGATGCCATAAATAATTCCGATGCATACCACGGGTACTTGTTATTATTTCTTTATTGTATAGCATAGGTTGAACCTCTCCAGTCTGGCACTTTCTGGTCCAGAGACTTCCATGGTCTGCCATGATTTTAGTTAGCTGAATGTCCACTTATCATGGGTGTGGCCAAGTTTGCCATAGTACCATAAAGTTTGTTTACAGCCACTAATCCTGGTTCTCAGGCCTGGTCGACACTAAAGGGGAAGGTTGACTTAAGATATGCAACTCCAGCTACGTAAATTACATAGCTGGAGTTGACATATTTTAAATCATCATCCACACAGTGGGAGGTCAATGGGAGCAAATGCTCTGAGGAGCAGCAGGAGTACCAGTGCCCAAGCGGGTGCCCTCTTAGTTCAAAGTAGCAGGTCTTCACTAGACCTGCTAAATTGAACCCTATAAGATCGACCGCAGCAGCGTCGATCTTACACGTAGAGTAGACATGGCCTCAATGTTCTGTGCTGTTATTTAGCTCTAATTTACACCAAATGTCTTCTAAGAGCCCACTAAGTAGTGCAAATGTTGGTCCTGCAGCTAGACAATATAGACGTCCTGTGATTCAGCAAATTCTCTGGTTCAGCACTGGTCAGGGCCTACCAGACTACAGAGGTTCAATCTGTAGTAAGTGTTGTTGATTGTAATAATTACATAAATGTATTTATGTTTTTCATTTATCGTGTGTATTTCCATACTATTAAAAATAGCAAATTTCTGTATTTTCATCCAAGGATAATTAAACAAAACAAAATGCTGAATCACACAAGGAAACCCGTATTAGAACTAATGTGAAGCAATGCATGATTATGTTCAACATCTGCTTATAATATTTTGTTCTGATTTTTCTTCTGATGCTCATATGACTGTGTTTCCCCAGTCTCTTTGCTGAGAATGTAAGGACTGAAAAGAAGCATGCAACATGAATGAGCTCTTATAACCTGATTTTCAGTGATAGTACTTCAAAATGACACATTGAAAGTGTCGACAGAGCAAATTTATGTCCCTGACTCATCCAGCAGTAGTCATTTTACCTTTAGATGGATTTATAGCTTTTTGTGACCATTTCAATTTTATTTACATCAAAGAGTTACTTTCTGTGCAAAATCAAATCAGTAGTTGTTGAGCTCTGGGTTCTTACTGGGAAATATGAAAATATCCAGCTTTGACAAAAATCAAACTCCTGTATTCATCTACCCTGTGAGGAAACCGTTCCTCTGTACGTATTACTTTGTACCATGGCAAAAACCATATTAGTGGGCAAAAACTCCAATTAACCCATGCCTCACTTATGCCCCAAAATAAAACTCATATCTTCCTTCAAGTTCTTATGCAAAGAGTTGATAAAAGGTAATCATGAAAAAAAATGTTTATTTTAGAGATAAAGAGGTATCATGACCTCTGTCATAGAGGCTGGATCTACCTTAGACATGGGTATTGACCTGATTTGTATAAGAACGATGGATTATAACATAACTTTTAATTAAAAGTAAATAGATATATTTACCATCATAAAGACTGTAATTTGATATGATATTGCTGTGGAAGGTTTAATATAAATTAGAATAGTACCATCAAATTAACCCTTATATTTATGTTCCACCCCAGAGACCTAATCTTGGCTCCACTGCTGACTTGTGATGTAGCCTCATGCAATTAACTTACAAATCTTTGGTTAGTGATTCATATGCTTTTCTTCCTCATCTGGGAAATGGGGAGTCTGCCAGTTTAGGACAACTGTACTCCTCTCAGCATCCAGCTCTACAGGCATTGCCTCTTGGATAGAGACGTGCATTTTGCTCCCTTCTCACTAGGAAGCTTACCAAAGAGCTCCCCAATATTAATGGTGTTTTGGCAGAAAAAATCTTTCCCCTGCTCTAAGGATTGCCCTAGGTTACAAGTTTCTCACAGCTTCAGCTCAGAACAAGCAGCCAGTACATCAAGGCCTCAGTTAGCCAACTCCTTCAATTCTCCCTTAGGAGCAAGGCCTTCCATGGACCAGGGATCGCACTGGAGGGCCAAGTGTGGGTAAGGGGCCAGGAGCCAGAGCCTCGGGGCGGCTCAGAGAACTAGCAGGGTGGCCTGCTGCCCACAGCAGAGGTCAGGTCCCCGTATTCACTATGAGCTGTCGGGGGAAGCGGAGTAATGTGGCTCCACTCCCTGGTTACGGGAGGGGAAGAGGCGGGACCATCCCCTGAACTCACTGGGAGAAAGTGGAGCGCTGCAGCTGGCGAGTAGAGTCATGCCCCTCTGCTTCCTCCTGCTAGTCCTGGTGATTGCAATACCAGGCCCCTCTGCTAGTACCTCAGGCCGCATCACTGGGGAATGGGGCTTGGAGAAAGAGGCAGGGCAAGGGTGAAACGGAGGCAGGAAAGAAGCGGGGTGGGAGCAGGAAGAGGGGCAGAAGGTTAACTGTCCATGTCTTCCTCTTGGTGCTGCTGGGAAGAGTCATGTGGGAGGGTGGTCACATGATCGGTGTCTCTACCTCTCTTGTGTCCTTCACCTAAGGGGTAGTGTCCATTTGCTGGATCAGGAAGAAGGCCCCATGTCAGTTAAAACTCGGGCTATTTACTACACAAGTCTTTTCTTTGTTTGTTAGTGTCTGAAGAATCCACTTTGAACTAGTATGTGCATCTCTCCAGGGATGGCAGGATGGGAATGGCTTCAAAGGATTATAGACAATGTTCATTAGCATCCTTCCTCCCTACTAGACAAGGCACAACAACACATACACAATTGCATTAATATAGTACCCCAAGGTTTTAGCCATAACTCAATAAGGTTTAATTTATTCAGTAACGTTTATCTTAATTACCATAAAATTGGTTCAGGACAGTGTGAATCTATCACAGGAAGTCTAGTACTTATGAAAGCTGAACTAGAAGTATTTTTCTCCATTTCACAGGACTTTTAGATTCATATTATTTTCCAATTCTGAACTGGAAAAAGTCAAAATCTCAACAGTCTTGGGGAACACATGAGGTTTGCTTCTTCCCTCCTCTCCTTCCTGCACCATTTAAAAAAAAATCAGAGTGGGTCATTTGAAACATTTGTTTTTCAGTTTTGCTTTTTTTAAACTTTTTTTTAGTATAAACTAGAAGATGTTTATACTAGAACACGGTGTTGCTTGGGTCAGCAATGAATTAGTGGGCTTCAGCCCCTCCTAAAGGGCACATGGGGTTGGGAAGCTTGGGTGGGGGCTAGAGTTGAGGGTTTCAGAGTGCTGGCTGTCCTAGGGAGAGAGGACAATGCTAGCCTTCTCTCACTGCAGCTGTTTGGGGTCAAGTGAGAAGTGCCTGTCCATGGCCACTATAGCTGCAGCAGGCACAGCCAGAGAAGGGGTATGTCCCCCAGCTGGGGGACAGACAGGCACGCAGATAGACAGACACACACACAGACAAACTCTTTCAAATATAAAGTAGATAGCTGTCCCTTTTTCCACCCAAAGGGGTTACAGCTGTGCCCTTCTGTGCTCATTAAACAGTGTAACTGTTCCTGCACCAACTCTTACCTTGCTTTAAGCTATAAGAGGAAGCTGCATTCTAAATTTGGTGTACCTAGCTCTTACCATTTAGGAGGACTTCTTGAACAACCATACAGACAGACAAACTCACTCACAAAACAGGCGAACTCTCTCATATATATAGTAGTTTAGCACAAGTTTTGAAACTAAAATTTGTTTTGAACTGAAAATGTTTTGAAAAAGTCATAAGGGGACATTTAGACATTCTAAACTACTTTTGTCCATTTTTCCCCTCCTCCATCAGGAAATTCAACAAAATTGGCACTTTTTGGCAAAGGGTTTCAATGAATCAGCATTTTCTGACAAAAATATTTCACTAGAAAATTCCCAGCAAGCTTAAGCACTTAACTCCCCCACTCTACACATGTTTAAAGGGATTAAGTAGGTAAAGTTTGCACAGAGCTTTGAAAGTGAAGTGTTATAGAAGGACTAGGTGCTATGGTTATAAGTTACATATGCTTGTCTCCAGTAGAAAAGCCCTTTAATAATTTTAGTGTGCATTATTGAACTTTAACTCTTTATGTAAACGTTCTGTGAACATCTGCCTCTGTCTAGTTATTTCCCTGGTGACTACATAGCCCTGCTCACTGCTCTCCTGTATTATTGCTTAGATTTTCAAATAGCTGAGTAAACAGACTGGTGATGGTTGCCACAGTACTACACCTGTAAGGCTTACAACGCACAAGTGAGTTGGCAACAGTTAGATTTGCTTTCCATAAGCACCAAGAGAATAAATGAAGTCAGAAGAGAGTAGAACCCAAAAACATTCTTTAGTGCTTTATTTCGTAAGTGTTTGAGAGGCAGAATAGAGAAAAGGGGTCAAAAGCTCCTATACTGCATTTTATTTGTGTTTTAGTTGAATGTCAAGGACTGAGGCCCAAAGTGTCTGTTCTTCAAGGGTTTTCAGCCATGAATCACTGCAAATAGAGCCCAAGACAAAGAAAATGTGTGGGGGAGAGTAATTAGAAAAAGGCCTCAGGAGAGCTTTGCCATGTTTATTTTTCTTGATGTTGTTGGATGAAAGAGCGGGGGGGTGGGGGTGGGGAGGACACGTAGAACTATTTCTATTTTTGTGTGTTCTCAGAAATATTAATTATTAACAATAATCACTAATTAATCACCTTTGCCCTTGCATAACCCCTTTCAACCAATAATTTATCCATCTAGGTTCTTACAGTTCTCTCATCACAGATTATAGCTTTGTATGCACCAACTAATTAATTCACAATGTCCCTCTGAGGGAGCCCAATGGTCATTACTCATGTGGAGTAGTACTTGACTCTGCAAGTAGACCCATTAAATCCCTGTGAGGAGGCTGGCAGAAGCTGAGGAGTTTTTGCCTGGCACTAATGGAGGGATGCAGTAGAGTGCAGCGGGGAGCAAGGAGCCTCTAACTGTTTGCTCAGTCCTTCTGAGAGCCAGGCAGCTCTGCAGACCCTACACTTGGAGCAGTACATGGCACATGATGAATGAAGAACACATAGGAGGATGAAAAGCTTATTCAAATGCTCCGCCCCTCCAAGCATCAAACAACAGAGCTGAATGGCTGTGCTCTGAGGGGTGGGAGTGGAGAGTGTATCTGCATCCCTTGAAAGGCGTGTATAAGTGAATGGCTCCCCCTCTGCCCTGTAAAGGTCTAGAAGTAGGTCTTCAGCACCCCCCAATGCAAGACTGTACCACATGGCCTGGTGATCTTCCCAAGGTCACACACAAGTCAGTGCGGCAATCAGGAATAGAGCCTTTGCTTTTAGGACAGGCTTTTCAGAAGCACTTTTTGGCCAAATTCTGCTTCCATTGAAGCCACTGGCAAATTGACTTCAATGGGAGCAAAATTAGGCCATAGCAAAGCACAACTGAAAACTCCCATATTTCATCTTTAGTTCTTTAGTGACTGAAGTCAATACGATTTTAAAAAAAATTATTATAGATGAAGTCAGCTAGTGATTGCTGTGCACAATCATTTCATTACACTGATTTGAAGCTAGTTTTGTATTTTGTCATCTGAAACCTGGATACATATTTTAGTACAAAAAGTGGACATTGTGGGTATGTCTAAACTACATGACTCCGTCGACGGAGCCATGTAGATTTGTTTGTTCGGCAAAGGGAAATGAAGCCACTATTTAAATAATTGCGGCTTCATTTAAATTTAAATGGCTGCCGCGCTGAGCCGACAAACAGCTGATCAGCTGTTTGTCAGCTCAGCGCGCTAGTCTGGATGCTCCCGTGCTGACATGAAAGCCCTTTATCGACCTCCCCAGTAAACCTCATCCTACGAGGCATAACAGGGAGGTCGATAAAGGGCTTTCAGGTCCAGACTAGCGCGCTGAGCCGACAAACAGCTGATCAGCTGTTTGTCGGCTCAGCACGGCAGCCATTTAAATTTAAATGAAGCTGCGATTATTTAAATCACGGCTTCATTTCCCTTTGCCAATCAGCCTAATCTACATGGCTCCATCGATGGAGCCATGTAGTTTAGACACACCCCCATTGGAGAATTTTTCCTCTTGATTCTGTTTGTTAATGCCCTTCCCACTCACAACTGCCAAAAAAAGCACCTAATATAAAACAGAAACTTGGAAATGCAAAAGCAAACAAGCAATAAAAGGGACTTTAGTAATGTGCAACATTCAATTTCAAATCTTCAGCCAGAAGAATCTTACATTAAAAATTCAAATTCTTAACAATGAGCTTGTAAGTCTCCAAAAAACGCACACAGAAATCCAGAAGCACGCATTTCCCTCAAAAATAGTTTTTTCTGGAATATGCATCCTTCTTGGGAAAATCAGAGGCAGATTCATTTAATCATCAGATATTGAAAGTCCGGTAAATATGATTTTGTTTCATCTTCCTCTGGGAATACATTCTGGGCATCCATAGTCTGCACCTACACACATTCAGTATAAATGCAAGGATTTTTTCTTTTCACATCACTATCCAAGGGGGTCATGTCCTGATCCTATTGAGGTTAATGGGAACTTTTCCATTGAGTTCATAGTAGTCAGGATTTACCAAGAAGATTAAGCCCTGATTCCACAAATGAGAAGATAACAGGGCTACTCATTCAAGAAGAGTCATGCATGTGAATGTTTGCACAATCAGCCCCTATATCTTCTCCAGTTATGGTGATGATCCTTTCATCTTCAATGGAAGAAGTGGGTTGTGCCCACAAAAGCTCATGATACCATTTACATGTTTTGTTAGTCTTTAAGGTGCTGCAAGACTACTTGTGTTTTTTTAAGTTTTTCCTGTGGCCAAAGTTATTTGTGCCTGAATGTCAGGCCCATATGTAGGTTTTCTGTAGAACAATTTGCCATGTATTAGGATAAAAGGCTGTGTGTGACTTGTTCTCCAATACAAAGCACTTTGCTTTGAGCATATCCAGTTTCCCAAAATGCACTGATTTTACCCTGGCAAACATTTTCTGGAAATATGAAACAGAATTTCCAGAAATCTACTACAGAATTCTCATAAAGTTTCCCCAGGTGGTGCAAACTGTCCTAGTTGCACATAAGCCAATGGTCTTTTTTGAGAATCGCCTCTAAGAATGATTCAAAATTCACTTCCAGTAAGTTTCACATTCCTTTAATTGCTTCAGTTTCACTATTCCCCTCAGTAGTACCAATTAGTGGGCTGCTGCTCTTTTACTGCTTCCTCATTGTCTCTTGTACTGATAAGAGATTTTTTTTATGTATATTTTTGTATAATTATCTATCCCAAAATATGTCCATCTGTACAATATCCATAAACACAATTGCCCAGTCACAGGCTTTTACAAAGTATATCCACCCCTATCCTCCGCACAGATCTCCTAGGGAGAAAGAAGATGGAAAATAAAAGGTAACTTTAACATTGCCTGCTTCCAACTGATAAAATGTCAGATTGTGAGTTTATACTTGAGGAGTTTCCTTCAAGCTTTTCCATTCAAAAGTGATTCAATTCAAAACTGAGTTTCTCCCTGGTGAACTTAATGGCATTTAATATTGTACTCAGAGAAGCTCCTTGAGCTAATCACTCAATGGTAAGTATACCAGGACAGGGTTTATGTCTTCTCTGTGTTTGCACAATGTGCAGGACAATGGGGCCTTAATCCTGATTTTGCCATGCTGACAAATATTTACTCCTCATCCTGACAACACCAGACTCACAGTGATGAGCAGAACTGCAGTCCTCTTGGTGGCAAGTATTATGCTTTCCCTGCCACATCCAAGCTTCACTTTGGGAATGATTCTATAATCTTGTTTACCTGGTGAGGAATTTTCCCAAACTACAAAGGGGTGCTTCCCTGTGTGTGTAGACAGACACACCATGCTGAGCAGAGCCAGCATGCTAAAAACAGTGCCATAGCCCAGCCAGGGTAGCATGCACAGCAGCTGAAGTGCATAGCCAGGGCAGGCAGATTTATTTTTGGCTGGGAAGAGCACAGGCAGCAGCGTGGGCTTGTCTCTTGTGCTACCCCTGGCTACGTGGCATTTTAGCATGCTAATCTGAGCAGAGCTAGCTCATAGCTAGCTGTGCTAGGAAATCCACTCCCAGCTGCAGCATGGTCATGCCTGCATTGCAGGGCACCTTCAGCACTCACTTCCTTTGTACTCAATCTTCCCTCCCCACATTTTATAGGCATACATCTTTTAAGGTAACTTTTAAGAACTTTTTTCCAAATGCACTTGCTATAATACATGCACACCACAGGCTCTAGCCTGATTGGTGTTTACACATAGATGTGTGCTAGGATTTAACACAGAATCTTCCCATGCAAGCGACTCCACAGAAGGTTCTTGATGATTGTGTAATTGAGTTGATGAGATGACAGAAATGACTATGAGCTTTACTTCACATCCAAATAAGCCCACTCATGAATATAACCAAAGCTACAGACAGAGAAATAAGTGAGGCAAAAGACTCGCTGGGCCACTGGGCAAGGGGCGGGAGATGGGGAGGAAGCCCTGCTCCATGCTCCTGGAAGGGGCGGGGTCTCAGGATGAAAGGCCAGAGATGGGACAGCCAGCCCTCAGCACTGCCTGGACCACAGTGCTCCCCACAGCAATGTCTGGAGCTTGCTATCTGGGGCTCTGCAGTGTGCCACGCAGGGCTCCGGCGGAGATTTAAAGGGCATGGGGCTCTGGCCACTGCAGCTGCCACAGAAGCAGCAACAGCAGCAGCAGCAGCTGGAACACCCGAGCCCCTTTGAATCACCAGGCTCTGACGCAACTTTTCTTCTCCCCTGTTGAGAGCGATAGCTCTCAGGACTACAAGCACATTCACATGCTAAGAGTTATAGGAGACAAAGGCATAAGGAGCCAACCAGTGGAGCATAGGAGAAAATAGGCCAGGACTCAGTTGACACCATTAGAGGAGCCTGACATTCCCACACTTAGGCTATGTCTACACAGCAATGTTATTTCAAAATAACAGCCGTTATTTCGAAATAACTTTCCTAGCGTCTAACAGTCAAACTTCTATTTCAAAATTAATTTGAAATAGTGGAGCGCTTATTTCGAATTTGGTAAACCTCATTCCACGAGGAAAAACACCAAATCTGAAATAGCTAAATCAAAATAAGCATTGTGTAGACACTTATTTCGAAATAGGGGGCCACCAGCCCTTCTCAGGTGCCCTGTTGGCCACTCTGGGCCAAACCAGGAAAACTCTTCTGTTCCCCACCCAGCCCTGGAGCCCTTAAAGGGGTAGACTCTGGCCACAGTGCCTGTGCCAGCAAGAGACTCCCAGCATGAGCCAGCAACCCACTGGCACCCAGCCCTCCACTGCTCCCCAGGAGCAGGCTGGCAGCTCCCAGGGGAGGTGGTGCATGGCGGTTTCCTGCACCACGGGAGGAGAGGGGTTGGCCCCGGGGGAGGTATGCGCCAGCTTCCCCCGCACCGTGGGAGGGGGTGTTGGCCCTGGGAGAGGCACATGCGAGGGTTCTCTGTGCCGTGAGAGGGGGGGTTGGCCCCGGGGGAGGTGGTGTGTGGAGGTTCCCCATGCCACGGGAGGAGAGAGGTCGGTGCCAGGGGAGGCACGTGCCAGCTTCCCCTGCGCCATTGGAGGGGGGGTCACCCCGGGAGAGGCGTGTGCCGGATTCACTCGGGGGGGGTGGAATCCTGGGACGAGGCGGGTGCAGGGGACTCTCCCCCCCCCCACTGGCACCCTGTTCCCTCTCCCCTCTCCCGTCCCCAGCCACAGATCTCCATCCCCAGATCTCCATCCCCAGCCCGCTATCCCCAGCCACAGAACCAAAAACCTCAGTCTATATCTGCCCTTGGGGTTGGGGGGAGGCACCGATTGCATGGTTCACCTAGGGCGCCAGTTGCTAGCAGCTAGTCTAGGGCCGCCCCTGTGGGGTAATAGGACATGCTGAACATGGCCTGCGTGCAAGCACATTGGATCCTATGGTGCGGAGACCTGTCATCTTCGCCGTGCAGAGGAGGGCTGGGCTTCACCCGGTGTCCCCAGGAATAACTGACCACTTCTTTTGTTTCTCCATTGCTGCAGCAACTGCGAGGGCAGAGCACACCACCCCATCCAGGACAGCCTCCTGCACCCGGGTCAGCAGGCTGACCTGTACCAGCAGCAGCACCTGGGGTTCCTGCAAGACCAGCACCGCACCCTCGATCACTGGGTGCATGAAGACCTGCAGCTGCGGCGGGAGAGCTGGCGGGAGCTGTTTGCCCAGGGCCGTGCCATCTCCGACCACCTGCAGACCCTGGTGCAGAGATTGCTGCCTCCTTCCGCTCCAGCCCCAGCTGCCGCCCCAGCTACTGCTCCTCCTCCCACTTCTGCTCTCCTTCCTGCTTCTTCTTCCCCCCCTGCACCTGCCCCACCCTCCATACCCGCTCCCCCCCCGGGAATGCAGTGGCCCCTGCACCCACAGTGCTGGGAGACAGGTGGGCCAGCAAGACCCCCAACCCTGAGCTTCTCCTCCCACTTCCTCCCCTCCCCCTTCCAGCTCCCTCCTCCCAGGTTTCCCCCTCCCCTCTCCCACCCTCATTCCCCCCCACCCGAGCTATGTTCAATAAACAGAGTTTGTTTTTGTCAACACATGTGTTTTATTTAATGGGAAGGAGGTTAGGGAGGGGTCAGTGAAAGGATGTGAGGGTGAAATGAGGCACAAGCCCCCAGTGGAGCACACCAGGAAGACTTTAGTCCTCCTCTGCATGGAAGCTCTCCCGCAGGGCCTCCCGGATACAGACAGCCCCCCCGATGGGCCTCCCATCTGGTAACCATACAGAGCTGCACGTACAGGCCAGCCAAGTGGTCAGCCTCTGCCATCCAGCCCAGCAGGAAAGCCTCCCCCTTCCTCTTGCACAAATTATGTAGCACATAACACGCTGCCACCATGTGCGGAATATTCCGCTCAGAGAGGTCCAGGCGGGTGAGGAGGCATCTAAAACGGGCCTTCAACCGGCTGAATGCCCCCTCCACCATGATGTGGGCCCTGCCAAGCTTGGCATTAAAGGCTTGTCAGGAGGGATTGAGGTGTCCCATGTAGGGCTTCATCAGCCAGGGTTGTAGTGGGTAGGCCGCATCCCCCACCAGGCACACAGGCACGTCCACGTCCCCAACCCTGACATGGTGGTCCGGGAAGAAAGTCCTCGCATACAGCCTTTGGCACACAGAGGAGTTGTGGTAAACCCACGAATGTGGTAATGTCCACGAACTGGCCCCAGTAGTCAGACACAGCCTGCAGGATGACAGAGAAGTATCCCTTCTGGTTGATGTTCAGGGAGGCCTGGCGTTCCGGGGCACGGATAGGGATGTGCATCCCGTCAATTGCCTCCCCCCCCACAGTTGGGGAACCTCAGGGTGCCAAACCTCTTGATCATTGCGTCCACATCAGTGAGGCGGATGACTCTGCAGAGCAGCACTCTGTTGATGTCCTTGACCACCTGCAGAGGGACACACAAAACCACTGAGAGTCACTGGGGTGCCAGGGTGGCTGACAGTGCTCCTTCCCCGCCACTGCCCCGCACCCCCACTCCCAGGAGCAACCCCTCCTGCAATCCTGGCCACTGCGGGCAGTCCATAGTGCAGGTGGGATAGAACAAACCATCCCGTGAAGGGGACTTGCACCTTGTTTCCAAAGTACTTGGGAAAGCTTGTGGGGTACTAGTCGTCTGTGATAAACCTGTTAGTTATACAGAATGAGAAAGATCAATTCATGGCCTAGAATTAATTCATTAGAGCTACTTTGTCTAACTAAACCCCAAGGCCAACACATTAGGACTCTCATGTAAGAAATGTTACTTTTCTATTATAACAAACCCTAACATGCCTATTATTTGTGTTTTCCTACTTGCTTGCAACATGTTGCAATCTACTCAGCATTATAACTAACCAGTAATATACTCTGTAGTGTTCTTAGAAACACACACCCGGGAATAGGGCAACTATGCACAGAGAAAAGGGACCCAGTACAAAGTACACTGTGCAAACTCTCACACACATACAGAAGACTCACAGATCAGGTATAAACAATATACAAATTAAGGGAACAGAATGTGTTAAGACACTGATTACAAAGAAAGCCACCATGGGACACAAAGACAATAACAATACTGCTAAAAAAAGAGAATATGAATGTGTTGCCTGATCATGCCCTTTGGGACTAGAAATAAAGGAGATCATCTCCTCCCCATGAGTAGAGCCCTGCACAGATACAAAATTAGTATCTGCAAAAATGAGCCACAGATATCTGCATCCACATCGGTGTATGTGGATACCCACAGATATCAGGAGGATATTCGCAGATTTGCTGGGCTCTATTCATGAATGAACATCCCTCTCCTTATGTGGAAGACTTAGCCACCTCCCAGGAAGTGTTTGTCTGTTCCGGTAAAGAGCTATTTGTGCATCTTGGGATCCATGTAAGGCGATGGGTCAGGTAGTGGGCAGGCTAATGGAGAAGTTGGGGGTGGTAACTTTCTAGCCAAGCACCTACTGTAAAGGATAAAGCATCTATATTAAAGGAAGAGCCTTGAAGAAGCTATAGACAGGGAAGTCCGTGAAAGTTCATTGCCAGGGATTGGGGCAAAAAACAGAGTGGGGACAGACCTGGTTTGGAGGCAGAGCCTCCACATACAGGGCACCCTGTCCCCTGCAGATCCCTGATGGAGAAGGGAGGATGAGATAGGGTCATAGCTGAAGCCTACACTTCTGCACCAGCCCAAAAGAACTGGGCAGCCACAGAGATGGGAGCATGTGACACTGTCAAAAAAAAACCCCCACCAACCCAAACCATTGTGCCACGTATACATCCTTCTCCTTGATGGTGCTGGGAAGACTCGAGGGGGATTGTGCTCCCTCTCTGCAAGCTGTATCTTTAGCTGTGCATTTCTCCAGTGGAGCCAACACTAAATCCTATGGCCCAAAGATTTTAAAAGCTCTCTAGTCAAATTCTCTGCTGGACTAATTTCATTGAATTTGATGGAGTGGACCCAGCAAAAAGTTTGGATCTTACTTCTGAAGTTAGGACATTTTCCTGATCATCCCTTCCCAGTTAAATGTAAACTGCATCGAAAGTAGGAAACCAGTCAAAACATAAACCATAACAGTCGGTAGAACTAAGTCTGGGAAAACCATTTATTATAAGGACTAAGTAAACAATTCACAATCAGATTTATCTGGTAAATTTAGTTTTTTTCAGGTTGTAGAATATTTATTCAACTAATATTTTTGCAAATTGTATTAACTTTGTGGATTGCTTGTAAATAGCTTTCTGCAAGTACAGGTTGAATCTCTCTAGTCTGGCACCCTTGGGATCTGACTGGTGCCAAACCAGATAATCTGCTGAACTATGGGAGGCCAATATTGTCTAGTAGTGTTACCAACACTTCCACTGCTTACTAGGCAGTTAGAAGACATTTAGGGGTAAATTAGAGGTAAATAACAGAACTGAGAGTCAGGACTGGTAGCTTTAAACAAACTTTATGGGACCATGGGAAACTTGGCCACACCCACGGTAAGTGCACATCCAGCTATTTAAAATCATGGCAGACCACAGATTTTCCTGGACTAGAGCGTGCTGGACTAGAAAGGTTCAACCTGTAGTCAGGTGCTCTGCTTCCATACAACTATCACATAGGCCATATCTTGCAATTTCTGCTTCCTGCTATGGTCAGGGTGATGATTTATCACACATGTGACTGAAATTTCATTTTTTTTTTCAAATCCGGAGATACACAAGTTTAAAACTTGAGGATATATTTGGAGAAATTCAGTATTCTGCAGTATTAACTCAGCTAGGCATACTAGCATCTCATATCCACCTAAAAAAAGCCCCTTAGGGACAGCAGCATTTCTCCTCAATTCAGAAAATGTTTATGAAGCAGAGCTAGCTCTATGGGAGACGAAAGAATGGAGCCAACCAAGTCATTAAGATGCAGAATACTGAAGCATGAAACACAAATACATTATGTGGTGGATATAACTAACGATTGCAGGCATTTTTTCATATTTCATTGATCAAATGACATAGAAATGAACCTAACCGAGTTATAGAGTATATCATGAATTGGAAATGCTGCAGATAGAATAAATAAAACATGTGCTATTCACTTAATTACATTTTTAGTGTTAATAGTGCCAGCTCTTCATAGCTAGAGTTACATTTTTAATAAAGCTGTACTTATTTGAAGCAGTATGGACAAGCATTGAGTGCTTCTGTAGATCACTTCATATATAAACTTGCATAAAATTCCAAGCAACACAAAACCTCAGCTTCTACAGATGGGGTAGAATAGAAAAATGCCAGCAAAAAAAGTTCAGAATGTGAAGTATAGGTTGTGTTTATATACTTATTATTCCATTCCTGTCCTAAACCATTGGGTAGTGTGACTGTGCAATGATAAACAGGTTTCACATGTAATCTCAGTAGAATAGTTAGTCTACGTAGGTCTCAACTGTTCAGGCTGACCCGTTTAATTGGCTGGGAAGGCCCTCTGTGCATGATGATGCTATAGGATGGGCTAGATTGTGGGACTCACTGTACCATTATGCTGTGGCAGTGCACTGACAGGGTGTCATTGGTCTGCTCCTTCTAGGCCCAGTCAACTCTGCCCCTTCTGTCCACTGCACCTTTCAGCAAGGATTAGCTTCTGCTGAGGACTGAAAAGGCTAGAGCCAAGGAATAAGAGATACTCATGCTTCAGCAGTGCCTAGCAGCTACCAAGCAGAGTGGACAGAGAATTACCACAATGAGACTTGGAAACTTCTCATAATCTAGAAAACACTCTGTCAACCTTACTTAGGCTGAATAGTACCTTTCCCAACAAGTAGCTTTAATGAGGTCATTAGTGTCAAAATTGGTAGGTATCCAATTGAGGAAGGAGCAGATGCAGGATGGAGTAGGGGCTGGCTGGTATGGAAACAAGGATGTGCTATAACAAGAGCAAAGGTGGTTTGTTGAAACTACTGGTAATAGGAATGTTCCCAGCACATATGCTGAGTGAGTGGAGAGACTGCTTCCTTTAGGAGCCTATATACCTGCCTTGGGATCAACCTAACTTCCTTGGAATCACTTGGATGGGTAGGGATTGAATGAACTGGCCACAGAGCATGCAATCATCACAAGACCAGCTGGTAACTGCCTCCGATGGCACATCACACTCTCTGGCTAACTCATCAGGTTTAAGTAGGCTTAGATGTAGCGGTAACTGGCTTCAGAGGTATCACAATGAGGACTACTCATGGAGCAAAGGTGGCAGAATCTGGTGCACTCCTGCTCCCTCTGAAGCTAATGGGAATATTATTATTTATAGCCTTAGCAATGAACTAGCACTGTACAAACAACAGAAAGGCAGTCTCTGTCTTGAGGAGGTTAAAAATCTAGCCCTTGGTCACGCTCCCACTGAAGTCAGAAATGTCTCTTTTCAAGTATATTGCATCCAGCAAGTCACTCTAGGAAGGTCTCTCTTTTAGCCTTTTTTAATCTAAAAGTTTGACTGCCTTGTGAACAGTAGTCATCATTTTAAAGCTTTTTGGCTTCATCATGTTTCAGGAGTGCATACTCCCCTAGAACCATTTATGAGGCACAGTTCTCTTGAAAATCCATGTGGACATAGCTGTTGTCAATGGCAAAAGAGGCTCCAACCTAGAAGTGACTAACAGGACAATGGTTTCACTCCAATGGTGAGCTGGCCATGCCAGACTGTACTACATGGCAAGTCTCCACTCTAATCCTCACCTTCTGCACAGCTCCATTCCTGCTCCCTCTGCTGTTGCCTTCACTCCTCCCAGTCTTGCCTAATGATCCTTTACCCTTTCCTCCTGTTTCTTCTCATTTGTATACTCATTTCCGTGCACCAGCCTCTGCTTAGAGCATACTGACCTCCTTAATTTTGAACTCATCCTTATGACAGACCTATGTTATTATATTTAACTCCGCTAGTGTATTCCAGCTGGTGCTTCAGCCTGTGCATCATGGCCAAGATTCTGAAGAATGACCCATTATTTTGGAGATCTCTATGGCTGGGGCACCTATCCAGTATAACTTCAGACAGAGCTGGCAACTCAAATTTTGAAATGCTTCAATTCTTCAGAAAGTGCTGAATACCCACTCTCTGGAAATCAGGGACCTTTAAGGTGCTGTGTTAGGCTTGCAACATTGGAGGGCCCAAAAATCATGAATCCATTTTGAAAATCTTGGCCCATAGATATGATCCAAGGTTGGATTTAGAAAGCCTAAGGGAATTAGGAGCCCAACTCCTTAGTCAGTGGAAGGTTGGCAATCTCTTATGATGGGATTTTCAAAAGGGGCCTATGTCTAACATAAGAGATCACTGTCTTAAAATAGGGAATATGTTTTCTTCTTTTTGTTCAGCACTGTACACATCCCATAATAATGTATTATTAACATTGTTGTCCAAATATTGGTTTTCAAAGTACTGACTATGTATTTGCTTTTTGTAATATGTTTTGCACAGCTGCAGCCAGTGGTGCAGACGTGTGCTGCGTGTTGACTCTGAGTGGTAGGAGACCTTAAAACTCAGAGCAATAAGAAAATCATAATTGCACAGAGTCAGCAACTTGGTTTGAATCTTTCCCCTCTGAGGATTATAAAACCACTTTCATGGCTTGCTGTGGGGGCTGCACCAAGTGATTCAGCCTGTTGAATAAATGGGAAGCACCTTGAAATCCTGGAAAATTACAACCAATAGATTCTTACTGGATATCAGGGAACTGTTGTATTTTTCACAGTGTTGGTGATGGTGGTTGTTGGTGGCAGTTAGTGTAAACAACTTTTGATCAAGGAAAGAAATGTGCATTCCAAATAAATGGAGACACTGAAATGGCAAATAATTTGAGAGAACCATTTATAAACCACCTGAATTATCATCAGGAGACATTGTCCCTGTTAATCCTAAAATGGTTTCCTACATAAAGAGATTCAAAGTGTTATGAAATACTGCAATTAAATGAGTTCATATTTTGTAGCTTTGGTTTCTATCTCTGATTTGCCCAGTGCAGTTAAAACAAATGTTACCAGTGTAACAATGCTCATGACTTATTGACACAAAGCCACTAAGACTTCTTTCTCTAGCAATGATTTTAGTTTCCTTCTTCCTCTTAGTTTTCTTTCCTTCTCTGGGCTGCATTGTGGTTTTGGGATTGGGCAGAGATGCACCGGCCAATGGGAACAGCAGGGGCATTGTGCCTCAGGCATGTATAGAGTTTCTTGGGACAGAAGAATAAGGCACACTACAACTTCCTTTTATTAAACACAGCTTGACTGCTGCTGTGCTAGTTAACACTACAGGCTAGGGCAGGGAAGGAACTATTCAGAGGACACTATTTAAATAGGCAAAGTAAGTGACTGTCCTTTGTCCCCACTTTGATTGCCAACCCTCCAGAGTTGGCTTGGAATCTCCCAGAATCAGCATCCATCTCCCAGTGACTATTGAAAGCAATCCTGGAGACCTTAGTAGAATATGCTAAGAAAATGACTTTACATCACATTGGAAAAAAAGATCTTTCAGTACAGCTTCAAAGAGAGCTGGCAACCCTATGCCACTGGGGATCCCTGAGAGATGTTGTATACAACTGATGCACAGCGCTTCCCAAGCTCTCTCTACTACTCATTATGGATTGCAGGCTAACGCATGATCGAACCCTGAACGAAGAAATACAAATCACCCTGTAGCTCATGTTTGAAAACCCAACTTATAATCACTTTTACTGGGCTATATTCACCTATGCTGCCCTTTCACCCAAAGGACTCAATTTGAGGAAGAAGAGGGGGTGTTACCACATTCCCTTGCTCTGGGGTCTTAGTGGGTAGGCTCAGGGCCAGAGCAGCTTTCACTCACAAACATCACCAAAGCAACATAATCGCTGGAGGCTGTGTAGAGGACACCGTGAACTGGTGCATCCTCTGCGGGTATGGGACATTTCCCTTCACTTTTGAAGCTGTTCTCAGCTGCTTGTAGCCCTTTCTCTGTTTAAGGACGTTCAGGCTGCTTTGCACAGCTGTTACATTGTCCCTGGACAGGATTCTTTCCGGCATAGGTGAAAGACAACAGAAGCCCTCAGGTGAATCTCACTTGGACTCCAGCTGTGGAGGTGCACCCACCCACTTCCACCCTTTGGCTCAAGGAGTTTAATTAAATGCACAAGTCAAAAACTGGTCTTCTTTACTCCCCTTAGCTGGCACAGCAAATGGTACAGCTGTTGCTTGAGCGTACTTGGCCAGATTCGAGCCTGGATATATGCTGGTGAGACCAATGCCCACTGAATTGAGATCTTCAGCTACATCTATATGACGAGTTTTTTCCGGCAGAAAATATGCTAATGAGGGACTCATTAGCATAAGTTGTGACATAATTAGTATATTTTTTGCTGTTTTTTTTTTGTGTGCAAAGGGTTTTGTGCAAAAAGAAGTGTAACCGCTTCCATTTTGTGCAAAACAGGGGTTTTGTGCAAGATCCTTATGCCTATCCTGGAGAGTAGTGTAGATGTATCCTTCATGATGGAACAGGAATAACTAACCTTCTGGAATGTGAGTTTCTTCAGAGGATAGAGGAGGTGGGGGAAAGCATACTTTCAGCAGCTGTGCTTGCTCCCATGCATTAATCAACTGCATGTGCAAGAAGATTGTGATAATTGCTGCTGAGTTTTAGTAAACATTCCATTGTTCACAATGGCCTGCCCTAACAGTGTGGCACACCCACTGTAAGGAATGCTGAGCAGCCCCCAGCCTGGATTCATAGCCAGTTAGAATCTCTTTAGGGAAGACAATTGAAAATACCTGTAAAACTCGGAGATAGTTACTCTATTCCTCCTTCTCAGCAGGTAATAGTCTCCAAATCAGCCATTCACTAGGCAAATTTAAGCAGTGGTAAAGCACATTTTTTATATATTCACGTCGTGTAATTGCACAGTTTCCCACAGGTCAGGGGGCATCTAGTCTAAAGTCCAACCCTGAGCTGGGACGTATAATGTAAAACACAGAAACTTTGTATCTGAGCTCTTGTGTCACAAATGTTTCCTTTGGCTAGATGAGTTCTGAAAAATAAATTAATCCAGAGCAATCCTAGCAAAACTAAACATGCAGTAGAGTGCACTGGAGTTTTCCCTGATGGCTCTTGTTTAGAACTTTCTCTGAGTGTACAAAACTTGGTGAGATTAAAATACAGCAGAAAAATGATTCTGCACTAGAAATAATGATTTGCTAGCCCTGGCTTCTCTGTGATTTTTTCCTTTAAATGACTTTCAGTGTGGCAAAGGGAAGCCATCTTATGCATTCCTAAAACTGAAATACACCCCTGGAGAAGAGAAAAAACAGATTGACAGAGCGAAAAAAGTACCCAGACATGAACTACTTCAAGACAGACCCAAAAGAGAATATAACAGAATTCTTCTTGTCATTACCTACAGTCCACAACTCAAACCCCTCCAACGCATTATACACAATCTGCAACCCATCTTGGAAAATGATCCCTCGCACTCAGAGGCCTTGGGGGAAAAGCCCATTCTCACTTACAGACAACCCCTGACCCGAAACAAATTATTTTCGGTAATCATGCTACACAACTACATCATAAGCATCCAGGAACCCAGCCCTGCAATCAGCCATGGTGCCATCTCTGCCCACATATCTATACAAGCGAATTCATCACTGGAGCCACCAACAAAGGAGTGAGTCAGGGAGCTTGCGAACAGGAGCTGTTAACAGGGAGTTTGGACAGGGAGTTGGGAAGAGGGTGAGATACACTCGCCATTCTTTAACAGCTTTTCACTACATACCTTCCCTTCAGGGAAGCATTGAATAACAAATGAGGAATCTCTCAGAAGGAAGGTGGGTATGGATGGTGATAGCTGTTGTTACCTGCACAGCATGTGCCATGTTTGTCTTCCTCCCAGAAGAAGGAATTTCATCTGCACTAAGTGCAAGCTGGTCACCATTTTGGAAAAAAAAATTAGAGGACTGGAGGCCCAAGTATCGACCCTACATTCCATCAGAGAGGATGAAGACTTCCTTGATAAGAAGCCAGCGTTTAATCCTGCAGCCACAGCAGGCTGAAGAGCTAGTCAGGGCAGTACAGGACAAGGAAGAAAACTGGCAGCATGTAACCTCTAGAAGGAGAAGAAGGCCAACTTAGGTACCCCCTTTCCTGTAGAGGTAAGTAAGCGCTTTCAGGCTCTCTCCACAGTCACTGCAGTGAAGAATGCTTTGGCAGGGACCTCTCAGGGAAGAAATCAGAAGAGAACACCATCTACCAGAAGGCACGGGATGCGCAGTCCTAGAAATGAGGGTTCCACAACCACCACCCCCAAAAGAAAACGGGTGATGGTGGTCAGGGACTCCATCCTAAGAGGGACTGAGTCATCCTGCAGGAGTGTGCGCCATGCCCTGTAAGCGCGCTGCTCCAGGGTCCCAGTCTGGATCCCATTGCCTGCCCAAGCCCGACTATCTCCCACAATCCAGTACAGGGGCCTCTTTAAGGAGGGATCAGTGTCTTTAATGTAGTCACTAGTTCTCCAGATAATACAATAGTCGCCCCTTTCCACATCCTGATTCACGCCAGAGGGATGGGAGGTACGGGGACCCAGGCCCGCCCACTCCTCCAGGTCCTGACCCAGGGCCCTAAGGGAGGGGAGATCGTTCTCTCTCTTCTACCTACAGTCAACGGGGACACTGCCCAAAATGCCCAAAATGCGTCGCCCTGGCCATACGGGGCACACAGCAGAATGTCACACTCCCTCCCTCCCTCCCCTTAAGTGAGGATGGGGCCAGCTCGCCGTGGCTGCTCACCTTGGCAGTGCATGCACGGACACCCTGCAGCAGCGCCGTCACCCCTGTCTCCTTTGGCATGATCTCCGCCCCCGGCACACGGAGCCTGGCGGCTCCACCACAAGCAGTGCCTGCACCAGTGCCCTGGAGGCACGCCACCATCCGGGCCTCCTCCTGTATGGCCCTTGCCCCAGGAGTGAAAAGCCTGCTGGCTCCGTCACACATCCATCGTGAAACGGAGGAGTAACGGTAGTTCGGACTACGAAGCCTAGTCCAAACTACCTAGTCCGTGCCGCATGTAGCCGTGCAGCACGGAGTCCGCACTAGCGGACATTTAAAAATGGCGGCGCCCGGCTTTATGCAAATGAAGCCCGGGAAATTCAAATCCCGGGCTTCATTTGCAACTCTGGTTGCCTACATTACCACCCTAGTTCGAACTAGGGTGGTAGTGTAGACATACCCCCTGATATCTGTTAGGAGACCAATACAGCAGTACCCAGACAATCCAGGAAGTTTTTGGAAAATGTTGGGAGTAACTTCTTGGTACAAGTGCTGAAGTAGAGGTGGGTGACCACCTGGGAAGCAGTGATCATGAGATGGGAGATTTCAGGATCCTGACCAAAGGAAGAAAGGAGACTAGCAAAATACACACCCTCAACTTCAGAAGAGCAGACTTTGACTCCCTCAGAGAAATGATGGTCAGGATCACCTGGGATGCTTACATGAAGGGGTAAGGAGTCCAGGAGAACTGGCAGTATTTTAAAGAAGCCTTATTAAAGGCACAGGAAGAAACCATCCCAATGTGCAGCAAGAAAAGCAAATATGGTAGGCGATCAGATTGGCTAACCGGGGACATCCTTAGTGAGCTTAAACACAAAAAGGAAGCTTACAAGAAGTGGAAACTTAGACTGATGACTAGGGAGGAGTAAAAATATATTGCTCGAAAATTCAGGGGAGTTATCGGGAAGGTGAAAGCACAACTGGAATTGCAGCTGGCAAGGGATGTGAAGGATAACAAGAAAGGTTTCTACAGGCATGTTAGCAATAAGAGGGTGATCAGAGAGGGTGTGGGGCTCTTACTGGATGAGGGAGGTAACCTAGTGACAGATGATGTGGGAAAAGCTGAAGTACTCAATGCTTTCTTTGCCTCGGTCTTCATGGAAAAGGTCATCTCCCAGACAAATGAAATAGGCAACGCAGTATGGGAAGGAGGTGGACAGACCTTGGTGGGGAACAAACAAGTTAGGACCTATTTAGAAAAGCTAAACATACACAAATCCATGGGCCCTGATTTAATGCATCCAAGGGTACTGAGGGAGTTGGTAAATGTCATTGCGGAGCCTTTGGCCATTATCTTTGAAAACTCGTGGAGATCGGGAGAGATCCTGGATGATTGGAAAAAGGCAAATGTAGTGGCCATCTTTAAAAAAGGGAAGAAGGACAATCCAGGGAACTACAGACACATCAGCCTCACCCCAGTCCCTGGAAAAATCATGGAGAGGATCCTCTAGGAATCCATTTTGAAGCACTTGGAAGAGGGGAAAGTGATCAGGAATAGTCAACATGGATTCATGAAGGGCAAGTCATGCCTGGCCAATCTGATTAGCTTCTATGATAAGGTAGCTGGCTCTGTGGATATGGGAAAGTCGGTGGATGTGATATACCTTGACTTTAGCAAAGCTTTTGATACGGTCTCCCAGAATATTCTTGTCAGCAAGTTAAGGGAATATGATTTGGATAAATGGACTGAAAGATGGATAGAAAGCTGGCTAGACTGTCAGGCCCAACAGGTAGTGATCAATGGTTCCGTGTCAGGTTGGTGGTCCGTTTCTAGTGGAGTGGCCCAAAGATCAGTTCTTGGACCTGTTTTGTTCAACATCTTTATTAATGACCTGGATGAGGGGATGGATTGCACCCTTAGCAAGTTTACAGATGACACTAAGCTAGGGGGAGAGGTAAATATACTGGAAGGCAGTGATAGGGTCCAGAGTGACCTGGACAGATTAGAGGATTGGGCCAAAAGAAATCTGATGAGGTTCAACAAGAACAAGTGCAGAATCCTGCACTTGGGACGGAAGAATCCCAAGCATTGTTACAGGCTGGGGACTGAATAGCTAAGTAGCAGTTCTGCAGAAAAGGACCTGGGGATTACAGTGAGCGAGAAGCTGGATATGAGTCAACAGTGTGCCCTTGTAGCCAAGAAGGCTAACGGCATATTAGGGTGCATTAGGAGGAGCATTGCCAGCAGATCCAGAGAAGTGATTATTCCCCTTTAGGGTATGTCTACACGACCACCCTAGTTTGAACTAGGGTGGTCATGTAGTCAACCGGAGTTGCAAATGAAGCCCGGGATTTGAATTTGAATTTGCATGTTGCATGTTGCATGTCGCGGCTACACACGGCACGAACTAGGTAGTTCGGACTAGGCTTCCTATTCCAAACTACCGTTACTCCTCGTGGACACGGAGTCCGAACTAGCGGATATTTAAAAATGGCGGCGCCCGGCAACATGCAAATGAAGCCCGGGAAATTCAAATCCCAGGCTTCATTTGCAACTCCGGTTGACTACATGACCACCCTAGTTCGAACTAGGGTGGTAGTGTAGACATACCCCTATTCGGCTCTGGTGAGGCCACATCTGGAGTATTGTATCCAGTTCTGGGCCCCCCACTATAGAAAGGATGTGGATGCATAGGAGAGGGTACAGCAGAGGGCGACCAAAATGATTAGGGGGCTGGAGCACATGACCTAAGAGGAGAGACTGAAGGATTTGGTCTTGTTTAGTCTGCAGAAGAGAAGAGGGAGGGGGGATTTGATAACAGCCTTCAACTTCCTGAAGGGAGGTTCCAAAGAGGATGGAGAAAGGCTGTTCACACTAGTAATGGATGGCAGAACAAGGAGCAATGGTCTCAAGTTACAGTGGGGGAGGTCCAGGTTGGATACTAGGAAAAACTATTTCTCTAGGGCTATGTCTAGACTGCAGGCTTCTTTCGAAAGAGGCTCTTTCGAAAGCATCTTTCGAAAGAGCCTCTTTTGAAAGATCGCGTCTAGACTGCAGGCGGATCTTTCGATAGAGGAAATCCGCTTTTTCGAAAGAGAGCACCCAGCGTGTCTGGATGCTCTCTTTTGAAGACGGCCTCTTTACATTGTAGAACACCTTCTTTCGAAAGAGGAACTTTCGAAAGAAGGCGTTCTTCCTCGTGAAACGAGGTTTACCGCCATCGAAAGAAAAGCCGTGTTCTTTCGAAATAATTTCGAAAGAACGCGGCTTGAGTCTGGACGCAGGGGAAGTTTTTTCGGGAAAAGGCTACTTTTCCCGAAAAAACCCCTGAGTCTGGACACGGCCTAGGAGGGTGGTGAAGCACTGGAATGGGTTACCTGGGGAGGTGGTTGAATCTGCATCCCTAGAGGTGTTTATGTCTCGGCTTGACAAAGCCCTGCCTGGGTTGATTTAGTTGGGATTGGTCCTGCCTTGGGCAGGTGGGCTGGACTTGATGACCTTCTGAGTTCTCTTCCAGCTCTATGATTCTATGATTCTAACAAATCAAAGACTCATTTAATTGCACATCCAGTAATTTGATCTATGCCATCAAATGCCAGCAATGCCACACTGCTATATATATATTGGACAAACTGGACAGTCCCTACGGGACTGAATCAATGGACACAAATCAGATATATGTAAAGGGAACGTACAGAAACCTGTTGGAGAACACTTCAATCTACTTAATCACTCTTTAAAAGATCGCCAGGTGGCTATATTATCACAAACCAATTCTACAAGCCAAATACATAGAGAGGCGTTGGAATTACAATTCATCCACAAATTCAATTCTCACACGGATGGCTTCAATCAAGATAACGGATGGCTGGGACATTATCAGCCTAATATTTAATGAAGGTTTCCAGCCACTCTTTGTCTGTGTAAATTCTTGCATTAGTACCCTTTCTCTCTAATTGCTATCCTATGATCCTTATCTGCTCCTTTTAACTACCCAATCTTTAGATACTTATGGATTACCAGCTCTGCCTTCTTGTTTTTCCCTTTGATATTTTCATACCTTCTGCTCCTTGTTTCCTGCCCCCTTCCCTTTTTTTCATTCCCCCAATTTCCTTTCTCCCCTATTTATTTTGGGCCTGCACATCCTAAACCCAAAACTCGGGCCATCTGAAGAAGTGGGCTGTGCCCACGGAAGCTCGTGATACCATCTACATATTTTGTTAGTCTATAAAGTGCTACCAGACCATTTGTTGTTTTTTAAGTTTATCCAGACTAATTCGGCTACCCGGAAGCATCTTATGGTATGTGATAGATGGTTGATAAACATGCCATGTTTAGAGTGCAATGGGAGTTTCCTTAGGATTTTCACCCCCCTCTCTAACCAGAGCTAGCAACAGACTTCACTGGGCCCTGGGCAATGTGTGTGTGTGGGGGGCGAGAGGGGGGAGGCTCAGCTCTGGAGCCTTCAGAAAGGGCGAGGGCCTCAAGTAGAAGGGGTGTGATTAGGGGCTAACCTCCCCAGCCAGCCCTCAGTGCCGCCCAGACCATATCACACAGGGACTTAAAAGGCCTGGGACCTTGGCCACAGCTGCTGCAGCATTAGCAATAGTGGTAGCCTTCAGCTGTGGGCCCTTTTAAAAATCGCTGGTCCCTGAGGCAACTGCCCCATTTGCTCGGCTCCTATCATCAGGGTCCTGTCTCTTGCTCAAAGTCCCACAATTAGCATTACAAAATACCAAGGAGGGGAGGTCAAAGGTTCTATTTTCTATTCATAACTGACCACTTTACCTATGCATACCAGTTTATGTACTGCCTCAGAAATAGAGCATTTCATAATTTCTAAAATGCCACACCAGAGAGAGACATCCAAGTCAAAATCTCAGGTGGGATCATTGAGAGTCTCAAATTAGAAAAATAGTTACCAAACCTTATGTCTACCATGAAATGAGGAAAAAACAAACCCAAACTTTGAGGAAAAAAAAACCCAAAAAACAAACCCAAAATTTGAGGAAAGAATACTCTTGGGCTACGTCTAGACTGGCCCCTTCTTCGGAAGAGGCATGCAAAGCAGGCAAGTCAGAATAGGGAAATGTGCGGGGGATTTAAATATCCCCCGTGGGATTTAAATAAACATGGCCGCCGCTTTTTTTCCGGCTTGGGGAAAAGCTGGAAAAGAGCATCTAGACTGGCGCGATCCTCCGGAATAAAGCCTTTTTCCGGAGGATCTCTTATTCCTACTTGCAAGTAGGAATAGGAGATCCTCCAGAAAAGGGCTTTATTCCGGAGGATCGCGCCAGTCTAGACGCTCTTTTCCAGCTTTTCCCCAAGCCGGAAAAAAAGCGGCGGCCATGTTTATTTAAATCCCACGGGGGATATTTAAATCCCCCGTGGATTTCCCTATTCTGACTTGCCTGCTTTGCATGCCTCTTCCGGAGAAGGGGCCAGTGTAGACATAGCCCAAGAGGTCTGATCCAATAATAGGGCAAGATCCAGAGAAAAATGCCCATTCAAAGTAGTATCTCCAGCAGAGTGGACAGAGAAGGAAGTAAAAGCAGCAAAGTTAGGGAGGAAAGGGATCCTGTTGGGATCTGCCAGAAGTATAGTGAGAGCCTGGAGACCACAATGAAGAGGGTTTATTTGCAATGAGCATTGTCTTCATAAGGGGTCTGCTGGTGGGCTGCTTCCAGTCGAGTGGTACCTCATGCTCTCATGTGTGTTGTACGTCCACGTTTAAAATGTGGTTAGTTCTTGATAAGCTACCTGTACCTCTTGCTGTTGCCCAGATTTACCAACTTTAAGCTGTAAACCTCCAGTCTGAGGGCCATCCTGGTAAAGTTTGCACTATAGTGTTTAGTTTTAGGTTAGGCCATCAGTAACAAAAAGCATGTGTGCACGGCAGGGCAATTTAATGCACGTTTGTTATCCCATGGTAAAATCCTACTGGAGACCAAGTACCTGTAGTTTTTCACCTCAGGTTTATTAAAAGATGAATAATGGTACTAGACTAAGGCTCAGAAGACCTGAGGCAGGTTTATTTTTTCCAGCTATGCTGCAGTATTCTTGTTGGACCTTAGGCAAGGCAGGTCTCATATTCTGTGTACCTCAGTTTCCTCACCCTAGAAGTGGTAATGCTTAGCTACTTCACACACTGAATTCCTTGGATGAGCATTCTCTACAAGTACAAAATAGTTTTACTTTAAGGTCATGGATATTGAAGTTAATCAGCCTCTGTGCACCATGCCTTACAAAAGAGATGAATGTATACCTTGAGTTTATCAGGACCCTGAGAATTAGAGTTGTTCTCATTCTTGTGGCTGGATAATTGCTGCACTGTATTATATCTGTTTGCTAAGTCATAACCACATTTTATTCCTCTATTCTGTTCTTTGTACTGCAATGTTTGTTCGTTGCACATTGGCGTGATAGCTGAGACTATATTGTTTGATTTAAGCATCTGCTGCTATTCAGAACACAGTGACGGAACAACACATGGCTGACATTGTTCCTCCTACAGGTACTCCTACTCCCTAGGAACCCAGCCATGCATGTGTAAGATAAGGAAAGAACACAAGAGACAGCCCACTGAGGAAAGTTCTATACGTGAGAGGCTGAAACCCAGCAAATGCAAAACAGAAGAAAGGTTATAAAGAAGCCAGAGTGCTGAGTGTGTGTTCTAGGCCTTGCCAGCAGGATTTTGCAAGACAAAGGGGTTATTTTCACCAAATTAAACTTGCAAATTTCATACCTTGCAGTCCTGACATTGTAATTCAAACACTAACATTGAAAGTTAATGATTTACCACTTCTCACTACCTACACACACTGGGACCAGAGATTTGTGAGCAATTAATTGATAACATAGTACAATCTGAGCGAACAATAAGCACTAATTCTCACAAAGCTACCAATCGGTATTGCACACCAAGCTGCATATAAGTACTTCAAAGAATTGAACGTTTCCCCTCCACCAGTCCACTGCACATGATACTTTTACATCTAAATTTAGCTCAATCAATGAAATGTATACCAGATCCAGTCAGTAATACTCCACTGATTACTTCCACATCAAACTATTATTATTTGTAAGAATTTGGAGATATTCAGACCCTGTTTAAATTTGAAGTATAAATAGTAGGTAGTAAAAAGAATTATATTCCATGACAGATTGTTTAGACCCAAAATTTGTCCTAAAAGAAAATTATTATAAATGAGTGAAGAAAATCCTCCGTGGTCTAGATGTTTAAAAACAAACAAATAGGTTTCTCTCTCAATAAGGATTTTTTTGTAAGCCAAGGGGCCCTTTGTTTGGCCCCTGTGCTTCATAAACTGAAAAATACTATGTTTGCATTCCTCTTCATGTCATCATCAAAGATGTTAATGGACACACTAGTGAGCAAAATGGAACTAAAGACCTTGCAGCACTGCATGCAGCTGCACTTCTGTAAGGTCTCTCATGTAACTGCTCATAAGTAAACCACCCAATGAGTAGGGCTAACTAGATGGGAGATCATCTCCTGTGAACATGGCTTTATACTCACTGGCACTTTTGTCAGTGTAACTTATGTTGGTCAGGGAGATGTTTTTTTCACACGCTGAGCCAACAGAACTTTTACCAACAGAAGTATTAGTGCAGAAGTAGCCTATTGTGCTTAACTAGCAGCAATAGATGATGGTCCGGGGGTAGGGTACCAGCTTGGGACTTAGAAGATATGGTCAACTCAATGGTCTGCCAGAAACCTGCTGTGTGTCCTGGGCATGCCACCTAGACCCAGATCCTCAAATGCACTGAGGTACCCAACTCCCAGCAAAGCACTTATGCATCTCTGAGGATCATCATATGCACCTTAGGGGGTGTCAACACAGGAAAAAAAATAAATTCCACGAGGCCAGTAGGGTTGCCAGATGGTCTCCCAAAAAATACTGGACACGCAGTATTTTTTGGTCAAGAAACAAATAAACAAAAGGAACGTGGGATAATAAGCCCCCCATTCTGGGGCGCTGTCATGGTCCGCGCTTCCCCTCAGCACTCAGTGCGTCATCATTGGGGGTGCGGTGGCCATTCCGGTCGCACCTTGCTTTCGGGTCACCTGCCTCCATCCCTTTCTCCGGGTATCGGCCTAGGACGTCCCTTTGGTCCTTTGCCTTCCACTATTCCGGTTCAGTAAGTTGAGGACCGACCCAGGACCCTAAGGGCAGGGACACGCTTCCCTGCCCAGTTGGTGGGGCGAACCGTAACTCACCAACCTTCGAGCGACCTCCTGGCTCCGCCACTAGGTCCTGGGTCACTTCCTCTCCTTCGTTGGGTTTGGCCTCACTGCCCACCCCTCGGCCACACTGCATCACCTCTGATGGCCCCGGCTCCTCCACCGGGCGCCGCGGTCCCTATGCAGTGCGGCCACGAGTCCCCTGCTGTCGGCTCTTCCCGTCTCTCCTCTTCTCCCCTCCCTCTCTCCCCCCCCCCCCCGGCTCCCTCGGTCTCCCTGTCTGCTTGCCTTCCAGTTTCCTGATTCCGCAGGACAGCCCCGGGGCAGGCAGCGCAGGCCTGTTGCACCGCCATCTCTTCCCCGCATAGAGCCGCCACGGGGCCAGCTGTAGTAAGAGGTTCGGGGGCCGCAGAGGTAGCTGTCACTGGCGGGCTCCAGAGCCCCGTCACAGGTGTCCAGAGCGGTGATCACATGGCCAAAATCAGCGCTAGGAGCCTGTGATTGTGCAGAAGCCTGGTGGGGGTGGAGGGAGTGGCTGGGACTCCCAGCCACTCCCCCCACCCCAGGTAGGCTTCTGAAGTGACCAGAGCGGCGATCACAGATCTGCCTCCCAGCTGGGACTCCCAGGCTGGGGGAGGCAGGGCTGCTATCGGTGCTGGGAGCCTGTGATTGTGCGGGAGCCTGGCGGGGCAGCCCCTGCAAGGCTTCTGCACAATCACAGGCTCCTAGCGCCGATCGTGGCCCCGCCTTCCTGCGGCTCCCCCTGCCCACGCCAGGCTTCTGTCCGGTGCACAGCTGGAAAAATCAGATAATACCGGACATTGCACGTGTCCAGTATTCTCTGGGGTTTTTTACTCAAAAAAAGAGCGCAAGTACCGGACTGTCTGGTAGAATACCGGACACCTGGCAACCCTAGCTCAGGCCAGTGGGTCTCAGAGCCCGGTCAGTTGCCTTGCGCTCACACTACAGGGCTAAAAATAGATGTTTGGAGATAGTTGGGTTGGAGCCAGTGGAAAAGGAGGGTTTCAGAGCCTAGGCTTCAGCACAAGGTGTAACATCTACGCTGATATGCTAATGCTGAGCCCCATACTGCAAGCCCCACAAGCCTGAGTCAGCTAATCCAGTCTCTAAAACTCATTGCAGGGCACAGAGGGTTGGTGGTGGTGGGTTTTTTTGGTTGTTTTTTTTTGCAGTGAAGATGCACCCTGCATCGCTTTGCTTCCGTTCTCTAACTGTAAGTGGAGTTGAGAGTTGTAAGGGGGTGGAGAGTACTTTCCTGTTTCACAAGGGTTTTATAAGGAGAAATAATTGACCTTGATTGTGAGGCACTCAGATGCAATGATGAGGGCTCTGCAAGTACCTGAATAGACAGAAATATATTTCTGAGAGAGAAAGTCTTAGGCCGCCTGCAAAGAGCTCTATGCAGGGGAAGGGTTCCACCCACAGAGAGTTCCTTGCCAGATAAGGGTCTGAAGGAATGTAGGTCAAGTTTTGCAAATCTCTTCTAAAAAAAACGGGGGAGAGGGAAGCTAAAGAGGACAACTATCCTGTCATGGCCATTCAAAAGGCCCTGTGCTCCTGGCCATCGCCACTGCTACAGTAGCAGTGGCTGGAAACCCCAGCTCCTTTTGAATTGCTGCTGGCACAGGGAGCCAGCCCCCCTCACACCTTGCCCAGGGGCACAGCTGTTGGTTCCCCTGCTAGAAAGCATGCAAGTTTGCATCCTTTTATCCAAGCCAATGCAATAAATAATTTAATCCAATTATTCCTGTTACTCATTTCTACTGTGCTTAGGAGACACAGTCCCAGACCAGGAACATGTTGTTACCATGTTATGTTTGACAATTTTATTAAGACCAAAAAAACACTATTCAAATGTGGCTTGCAAAAGTGGTTGCAATTCACTCAGCACTTCCCATTTCACAATACATAGTTCCAATGCACCCATTAAACAGTTGCACATTAATTTGCCTTGCAGTTCTGTATTACCATCTACTCTATGGAGACAAACTTATTTCTTAAAAAATACCCCCCCCCAGAGTTGCTTCTTTGTGAGCATGAAATTTAAATATGTCACTTTGATCACTGGAAACCAAGTGGAAATTACCATTTTGACTAAGAATATCTAACTAAGGGTATGTCTACACTACAGCGATAATTCGAACTACCTTAGTTCGAATTGGTTAATTCGAACTAAGCTAATTCAAACTAATGGATCCAGACTAAAAACCTAGTTCGAATTAGTGTTTTGCTAATTCGAACTAGCATGTCCACATTAAGTGGACCCTGAACCAGGGTTAAGGCTGGCTGGAAGCAGTGCCGGCCGGGCATCAGAGGAGGACTTAGAGCGTGGAGCTGCTGCCTCAGGCTAGCCGAGGGCTGTGCTTAAAGGGACCCGACCCCCACCCCAGACAGACAGTTCTCAGGGGTGCCCTGCTTGCAAAGCAGTCCTGGCTTGGATTGCCTGGAGTACCCACACTGGGCACATCACAGCACTCGGTCATCAGACCGGCTGCACATGCCGCAGGCTTCCATCTGGGGAGAGAGGGCAATTGGGGGGCTGCAGGAGAGGTTCCACCCCCAGAAGCCCGCAGAGCCAGCCCAGTCCTCCCCATCAGGGGCTCGTTCCCCATTCCTCCCTCACCTCCTTCCACTTACCCTTCCCTAGCCCCCCTTCCTGATGTACAAAATAAAGAAAACGTGTGGTCAAAAATAGAATCTCTCTTTATTGAACAAAACTCGGGGAGACTGGGAAAAGGAGGTGGGAGAGGGGAAGACAGAGGGTGGGAGAGGGGAGGGCAACTAAAATGATCAGAGGTTTGGAACAGGTCCCATATGAAGAGAGGCTAGAGACTGGGACTTTTCAGTTTAGAAAAGAGGAGACTGAGGGGGGATAGGATAGAGGTCTATAAAAGCATGAGTGGGGTGGAGAGGGTGCATCAAGAAAAGTTCTTCATTAGTTCCCTTAATAGAAGGACTAGAGGACACCAAAGGAAAGGAATGGGTAGCAGGCTTCAAACTAGTAACAGAAAGTTGTTCTTCACAAAGCAAAGAGTCAACCTGTGGAACTCCTTGCTGCAGGAGGCTGTGAAGGCTAGAACTAGAACAGAGTTTAAAGAGAAGTGAGATAAAGTGATGGAGGTTGGGTCCATGGAGTGGTATTAGCCAGGGGGTAGGAGTGGTGTCCCTGCCCAAAGTTTGTGGAAGGCTGGAGAGGGATGGCACGAGACAAATGGCTTGGTCACTGTCTTCGGTCCATCCCCTCCAGGGTCCCTAGGGTTCGCCGCTGTCAGCAGACAGGCTACTGGGCTAGATGGACCTTTGGTCTGACCCAGTACGGCCATTGTAAGCTCAGGGCTCAGGGTCGGGGGTCTCAGTGGACCACCTTGATTTTCATGCACACCTGCACCTGGGTGGCCAGGCTGGCAGCTCTCCTGCCCTAGACGGCCACTTTCCTGTGCCTAGTGCGGAGGTTGTGGATGAGGTCCACGATGTCTGCACTAGACCAGGCGGGTGCCTGCCTCTTGCGGTCCCAGGCAAGCTCCCAGGAGCCGCCAGCCTAGTCCTGGGAAGAGGGGGAGGGCTGGGGGGCATCGGGTGGCTGGCTCAAGCTGTGCCAGGTGCAGGGTCTGCTAGCTGGGTGCTGGCAGGCTTGCACCTGGCACGGGCACCGTAGCTAGCCCGTGCCCCTTTAAGGGGTCCAGGGCCGGGCGGGGGGCAGTAGAGTTTCCCTGGTGTTGGCCAGAGTGGCCACCAGGGAAAGCTGGGGAGGGCTAGCCTCCCACTAGTTCGAATTAAGGGGCTACATACCCCTTAATTCGAATTAGTAAGTTCGAACTAGGCTTAGTCCTCGTAGAATGAGGTTTAACTAGTTCGAACTAAGCGCTCCGCTAGTTCGAATTAAGTTAGAACTAGCGGAGCGCTAGTGTAGCGCCTATCAAAGTTAATTCGAATTAACGTCTGTTAGTTCGAATTAACTTTGTAGTGTAGACATACCCTAAGAGATTAATTAATCCCAGAAGTTGTTTAGAGAGAGGCATGATATAATGCTTTAAACAGAGGCCTGGAAGCTACTAAGTTCAGTTCAAATCCCAACACAGAAAAGTAATGGAGACCAAAGTGAAATCCTGGGCACTCTGAGGTTG
Organism: Pelodiscus sinensis; assembly: GCF_049634645.1. Taxonomy (NCBI): domain Eukaryota; kingdom Metazoa; phylum Chordata; order Testudines; family Trionychidae; genus Pelodiscus; species Pelodiscus sinensis. The sequence continues at coordinate 15,445,255 of NC_134720.1, forward strand.
ACACCAAAACTCCCATTAATTTCAATAGCACCAAGATTTCATTTCAGATGTTTCAAGAAGTGTTCAGCACCCAGCATCTCCCATTGTGCTTGCCCAAAAGCTTCCATTTCCATTCAGTGAAGCTGGGTCCTGAGCCCCTTTGAAAATCTGACCAATTCATTTAGGTGGTTAAATGGGAGCGGAACTCTTGAAAATATAGCCCCGAAAAGTCTCTCTCAGTTTCATCATCTGTAAAATGGGGCAAATCATCTTCTCAGGGGAGTTCTGAGGAAGATAAATTAATGTCTGTGCAATGTTTCAGAGAGAGTGAAATCACAGAGAAAATGCTAGGGGCACCCATGTTTGTGATCTTTCGACATACAGACTTGCCATCCTATCTCAGAGCAGGCATGGTGCTCTAGTCTGTCACACCGTTTTTATAGTGCTATAATTCCACTGCCATGATAAAAGCAGCGTAACAGTCTGGAGACTCAAGCTTCATGAGTTTTCCTCTGCATCTGCATCAGGCTGGGAAGCAGAGTCAATCATGTCAAATGGGGAAGGGCTTGGCTGCACTCCATGTTCATAGAAAATGACAAGCACGCTACATGCAATGATGAAGAGCACCTTCTCAAATTGTATCATTTGACAACATGTGATTTTGTGTTCCAATCTGCAGAGAATAACGGGAGGGAAAGACACCAAACTATCGAACATAATGTACTAAATTTCCTTCTATTTAGGGTGGGCTGGGACAGCGGGACTGTATGTTTAAATAAGTAACTAACATAATTTTTCATTTTCACACCATCTCTCACCATTCCAGACAGCAGGACTTTAGGATCCATGAAAACACCCCAGGAGGGCTTCCAGAAAGTAATTAGGTACTTAAAGAATGTTGACAACTCATCCTTAGAATAATTTAGATAGCACACCTCTAGGGAAGGCAGAAACTGCCCCCAAGGGACATCCAATTTCCCTTGAATGACCAAGTGGTGAACAGAACATCAGATTTCTTGACAGGTGTCTGCTTGGACTGGATGAATGGGGATGTGCTCTTCCTGATGCAGCTATGCCCAGGCTACTCTGACCTCAGCTTAGTTGTTGTTCTGGGCCTCTGTTCCTCTTTCTCCTCCTGTGAAACCTCATACTTCATCTGCCCTACTTGATTCTGGGATAGTAAGGCAGCTCATAGGAGGGGACTTGGATATTCCTGAGATGGCAGCATCTTTCCCCTTTGGTGTCCTACTTCATTCCTTCCCCTCCCCCTGCCACACACACAAAGAAGGAGACAAAAGAAAAGAGTGTGGAAGGAGACCACCCTGTTCTATCTTCCCTGAAGCTGAATGAGAGAATAACCTTTAGCGAGCAAGAGGTGAAGAATAAGAGGGAAATAAATCCTGACAACTGGACAGTAAAAGTCAGAGAAGTCCACTGGGTGGAAAAGAGGGTCCTCCTATCTGCCCAAGGTTGGAGCACCAGTGCCAGCTTCCCACTGCGGAGTAGGAGTGTGGGAAGGAGCCCTGAGCCACACACTGCCGCTCCCCTTCCCCCTCCCCCCGGCTAGGGAAACTCCAGCATCTGGAAACCACTCACCTAGAGGATTTCCCCACTGCTCCCATTGGCCAGAATCCTAGCCAATGGGAGCGGGGGGGGGAGGGCGGTTTCTGGGAGTGGCAGAAGGCATGGATCCATTTAAGTGCCTCCCCCATCCCCCTCTTGCCCCAGCCCCTACTCCCATCCTCTTCACACAGACACCCCTCCCGCCTGCCTCCCTACCCTAAGCTGTCTCCTGCACCCAGACCTCCACCCTCAGTCTGCTCCCGCACTCTCTCACCCAGACCTCACATACCCACCCCCTTCTGCACCCATTTTGTGATCATCGGTGGTAGGCTGGCAGTCCATAGAAAGGTTTGCATTGAGCTGGATGGGCCAAAAATTTGAGAACCACTGTCCTAGTGCTATCCCAACTTGTATGTGGCACTATCCACGTATTTTCCATCTGAATGTATTGCAGTTCCACAGAATGAACAGAATATTTTCACAGAGCCTTTTAAAACCAAAGGAAAGGAACAAGGGCAGAATTTATTCCATGTTTCATTGAAAAAGAAGCTGTTCTCAGGATAACTGTCTACCTTTCATCTCTAAAATGAATAATTTATTCTAGGAAAACAAAAATACTTTATTTATGATGACAGAGAGACTATAAATTTGCTCCTTATATGTGCATTGACTAATTAGATTAATTAAGCATGCATGCACTTCTGAACAATCAGGCAGGTGGCAAATCACATTTAAGATGACTTATATGATTTATTCCATCCTCCTTGCTCTTGATAAATGACATCCATTCCAATATGAAACCAGGGGAGGAATGAGCACAGTTTCAATGTACTGCATCTTTTTTTAACTTTTAATTTAGTTTACTTCCTGCAAAAAGGAATAAAATAAAAACAAGCTAATTATTTTCTAGCAGATAATCCCCTTTCACATGGAGACCCAGACATCTAGTTATACTTCATCAAAGCACAACAATCTGTTATGACTGTGTGACTGAAAGCTATACAAATATAAACTATCAGCTGCAAACCTACAAAAATCTAGGCAGAAGTTCCAGAACAGAGCTATATGAAAATTGGCCATTTCTGCTTGTAGGGATTCATACAAACTTAGTTCTTAGATACAGACCACCACTAAAAGGGGAGATGTTGCAGGTTGCGGATGGAGCCGCTGCTTCTGCGACTTAGTAGCTCCAGTGGTTAGCAATATGCTCAGAGGCACAGAGTGTCTGCCACTGTAGCCTTTAACCTGGCATAGCAGCCATCATGGAGGAAGATGTACTGCAGCTCTAAATCCTACCCATTTATTGACTCTTGCTTTCCATTGTATTAATTGCCCTGAATACACACTTGCACCAGGAGTGTGGTGAGGCAGGAACTGAAGAGGGTTCATGTGCCCCAACAGCGAGTTCCCCTGGGCGAGGAGTCATTTCTGACGGCAATTCATAGCCTGAATCCAGCTCCGGGATGAACATGACAAATTGATTTCCAGTAAATCCAGACATCCAGTCATGATGCTGAAGGGAAAAATACTTTATGCTAATGGTTTTTATGAGAAACAGGAATATAAACCAATTTACACACACAAGTATGATACAAACACCTCTTCCTATCAGTCAAAACACCAACCTGATGATATTTTTAAAAAGAAATCAGAAAAGGCTGTAGTAAATGTAAATTTCCCCAACTAAAATGGATGTTAAAATCGTATTTCTTCAATTTTACAAGCTAACATGGAGGGTTGCACTGGGAGTTGCATGAGGATTTGCTCATATGATTTCTTTTCCTGTAGGCTCTCTCAATCACAGAGCTACCTCAAGTGTCGTGCTGCAGAAAAATTTGAGGAAACCTCAAACAAATGAAACTGTGATTCCCACAGAACTTTTGCTGCAGTGGCATAATGCCATTTAGCTTGAGGGAGGCAGGAGGAAGCAAGTCAGCAGTGACACATACTGAGCATCCCAGCTGGGAAATAAATCTCTGTATAATATCACATCTTGTTGGAAGTAGTTAATCTTCCATAACTAAGTTAACAAAAACTGCAGCCTATTAGAAAGGTACGTAAGCAATATAGCTGAAAGCAAGTGTACCCCAGGAATTTGCTTGTATAATTACAATTGGTTAAAAAATGGAAACAGGAAGGGGGAAGAAATGGGAGAAATTATTTACCAGCTAAAGAAAATATTTAATGATAAAGAGAAAATGAATTTTCCTTAGTGAAGGACAAAAATGAATTGTTAGTTTTAGTTCTTAATTCCAAAATATTTTGGAGTTAAGAACTTTGTGTCTAGCTGGATTTAGCCCAGGATTTGGAAGTTTCCAGGACATGCTAGGTTAGGAATTTTTTTTAAATTTGGCTACATGTTGCATATGAGGTAATTATATCTGTAAATGTCTAGACTCTTTCATGACTTACCTTTGAAAGGAAAAGATTGTCTTTCATCTCAGAAGTCTGTGACTAAGCAAGGCACTTACGTACATGCTTAACTGTAACTATGGATATGTCTACACTACCACCCTAGTTCGAACTAGGGTGGTAATGTAGGCAACCGGAGTTGCAAATGAAGCCCGGGATTTGAATTTCCCGGGCTTCATTTGCATCTCGCCGGGTGCCACCATTTTTAAATGTCCGCTAGTGCGGACTCCGTGCCGCGCAGCTACACGCGGCATGGACTAGGTAGTTCGGACTAGGCTTCCTATTCCGAACTACCGTTACGAGGAGTAATGGTAGTTCGGAAGAGGAAGCCTAGTCCGAACTACCTAGTCCATGCCGCGTGTAGCCGCGCGGCACGGAGTCCGCACTAGCGGACATTTAAAAATGGCGGCGCCTGGCGAGATGCAAATGAAGCCCGGGAAATTCAAATCCCGGGCTTCATTTGCAACTCCGGTTGCCTACATTACCACCCTAGTTCGAACTAGGGTGGTAGTGTAGACATACCCTATGTGAGCAATTCTATTCAAACTACCCTAGGCACATGCTTAAGTAATCTCTCTGAATTGGGGCATAAATGCCATAGAATCTGCAGTGTGTATTCTGCCATGAGAGAGAAAAGAGTTATAGAGCAGTGTAAATTTAGGCTTGACTGCTGCAAGTTATTTGTTACAGTGTGTAAATTCAATATTGCTTGCCCTTTTTTGTCACTCTCAAAAGATGTTCTGTAATAACATTCAGGCAGTGAGTTTAAAACTGGTCAGTGGACCACAACAGCAGGTACATGCTGACTCCCTTCTGGTTTCCACCTGCCAAGTTGCATTCAAATGTATCTACTGTTAATTTTCCATGTAAGCAAATTTTTGTAATTGATACATAAAAGATTATTAATGGTAACAAGGTCCATGCAGTCACAAATGAGTGAAGTTGGGGTAAGGACAGGTGATCACTGAGACAAACTGTCTACAGTGCTTGTGCCAGTTGCAAGCCTGCCAGCCCCCAGCAAGCAGACCCTGCACCTGGAACGGCATGAGCCAGCCACCCGCTGCCACCCAGCCCTCCGCCTCTTCCCAGGACCAGACTGGCAGCTCCCAGGAGCCTGTCAGGGGCAGCAAGAGGCGGGCGCCTGCCTGGTCTAGTGCGGAAATCGTGGACCTCATTGAGGTTTGGGGGGAGTCCTCCAACGTCCACGACCTCCGCAGTAGGCACAGGAATGTGGCCATCTAGGGCAGGATAGCTGCCAGCCTGGCCACCAAAGGCCACATGCGAACCCAGGAGCAGGTTTGCATGAAAATTAACTTGGTCCAGTGAGACCCCCGACCCTGAGCCTAGAACACAAAAACATAAGAAGGGCCGTACTGGGTCAGACCAAAGGTCCATCTAGCCCAGTAGCCTGTCTGCCGACAGCGGCCAACACCAGGTACCAGGGGATGGACCGAAGACAATGATCAAGCGATTTGTCTCATGCCATCCATCTCCAGCCTTCCACAAACAGAGGCCAGGAACACCATTCCTACCCCCTGGCTAATAGCGCTCCATGGACCCAACCTCCATGAATTTATCTAACTTCTCTTTAAACTCTGTTATAGTTCTAGACTTCACACTCCTGTGGCAAGGAGAATAGTGATAGAAATGTAGCCGTGTTAGTCTGGGGTAGTTGAAGCAAAATGCAGGACAATGTAGCACTTTAAAGACTAACAAGATGGTTTATTAGATGATGAGCTTTCGTGGGCCAGACCCACTTCCTCAGATCAAATAGTGGAAGAAAGTAGTCACAACCATATATACCAAAGGATACAATTTAAAAAAATGAACAAATATGAAAAGGACAAATCACATTGCAGAACAGAAGGGGGATGCGGGGGGGTGGGAAGGGGGAGGAAGGAAGGTAAGTGTCTGTGAATTGCTGATATTAAAGGTAGGGAGAGTGGGATGTTTGTGAGTTAATGGTATTACAGGTGATAATTGGGGAAACTGTCTTGGTAATGGGTGAGAAAGTTCAAAGACTTGTTAAGTCCTTGTTGGTAAGTGTCGAATTTTAACATGAATGACAGTTCAGAGGATTCCCTTTCAAGTGCAGATGTAAAAGGTCTTTGTAGCAGAATGCAGGTGGCTAAGTCATTTAGAGAGTGTCCTTTCTGGTTAAAGTGGCAAGAAACTGTTTTCTCTTTGTGATCTTGTCTGATATCTGTTTTGTGGGCATTAATCCTTTGGCGAAGTGTCTGAGATGTTTGTCCAATGTACATAGCAGACGGACACTTTCGGCACATGATAGCGTAGATTATATTTCTGGATGCGCAGGAATATGTGTTCTTGATCTTATAACTCACTTGGTTAGGTCCAATAATGGTATCAGCAGAATGAATATGTGGACAAAGCTGGCAACGGGGTTTGTTGCAAGGGAAGGTACCAGGGTTGGTATTAGTGTGGTATGTCCTGTGGTGGTTGGTAAGAATCATCTTGAGGTTAGGTGGTTGTCTATAGGAGACTATGGGTCTGTCTCCCAGAGCCTCTTTGAGTATGGTATCCTGTTCCAATATAGGCTGTAGTTTATTGATAATGTGTTGGACAGGTTTAAGTTGGGGGTTGTAGGTGATGACAAGTGGTGTTCTATTGTTGGTTTTCTTGGGTCTGTCTTGAAGTAGATGGTTTCTAGGTATTCGTCTGGCTCTTTCAATTTGCTTTTTTGTTTCTCTGGGTGGGTAGTTGAGATTTATAAATGCTTGGTAGAGATCCTGAAGCTTCTGGTCTCTGTCAGTGGGGTTAGAGCAGATGCGGTTGTATCGAAGGGCTTGGCTATAGACGATGGATCGTGTGGTGTGTTCTGGATGGGAGCTGGATGCATGTAGGTAACTGTATGAGTCAGTGGGTTTTCTGTAGAGAGTGGTGTCTAATTTTCCATTGTTGATTTGTACGGTGGTGTCCAGGAAGTGGATCTCTCGTGTAGAATGGTCCAGGCTGAGGTTGATGGTGGGGTGTAGGTTGTTGAAATCTCTGTGGAATATCTCCAGTGTTTCTTGGCCATGTGTCCAGATCATAAAGATGTCATCGATGTACCGTAGGTAGAGGAGGGGTGAAAGGGGACGGGAGTTGAGGAAACGTTGTTCTAGGTCAGCCATAAAGATGTTAGCATACTGTGGGGCCATGCGTGTACCCATGGCTGTGCCGCTGATCTGGAGGTATAAGTTGTTCTCAAACCGGAAATAATTGTGGGTGAGAACAAAGTTACATAGGTCTGCTATCAGGTTGGCAGTAGTGTCCTCTGGGATAGTGTTTCTAATTGCTTGTAATCCACAGGTTGACTATGTGCTGTGTGAAGAAGAACTTTCGCTTATTCGTTTTCAACCTGCTGTCCATTCATTTCATTTGGTGTCCTCTAGTCCTTATATTATGGGAACTAATGAAGAACTTTTCTTTATTCACTCTCTCCACACCATTCATGCTTTTATAGACCTCTATTATATCCCCCCTCAGTCTCCTCTTTTCTAAGCTGAAAAGTCCCAGTCTCTTTAGCCTCTCTTCATATGGGACCTGTTCCAAACCTCTGATCATTTTAGTTGCCCTTTTCTGAACCAAGGCCAAAATATCTTTTTTGAGGTGTGGAGACCACATCTGTACACAGTACTGAAGATATGGCGTACCATAGTTTTATACTTCCCCTCCTTCTTCCCCTGGGTCCCCCCTTCCAGCTCCCTCCTCCCTGGTTTCCCCCTCCCCTCTCCCATCCTCTCTCTTCCCCTCTCGCACCTCCTTTTCCCAGTCTCCCCAGAGGTTAACCCCCCCCCCCCCCAGTTTTGTTAAATAAAGAGAGTTTCTATTTTTGAACACACGTGTCCTTTATTTTTTACATCAGGAAGAGGGGCTAGGAAGGGGTAAGTGGAAGGAGGTGAGGGAGGAATGGGGCACGAGCCCCCAATGGGGAGGACTGGGGTGGCTCTGCGGGCTCCTCGGGGTGGAAGCTCTCATGCAGGGCTTCCTGGATTCTTACAGTCGCCTGATTCACCCCCCCCCCCCCCCCAGATGGCAGCCTGCGGCAAGTGCAGCTGGGCTGATGGCTGAGTGCTGTGATGTGCCGAGTGTGGGCACTCAGGGCACTCCAAGACAGGACTGCTTTGCTGTCCCTCATCGAAGTAGACAAGCAAGCTGGGAACCCTGAGAACTGTCTGTCCAGGGTGGGGGTCGGTTCCCTTTAAGCACAGCCCTCGGCTAGCCTGAGGCAGCAGCTTCACACTCTAAGTCCTAACCTGATGCCCTGCCAGCACTGCTTCCGGCCAGCCTTAACTTCGGTTCAGGGTCCACTCAATGTGGACATGCTATTTCGAATTAGCATAACGCTAATTTGAATTAGTTTTTAGGTCTAGATGCACTAATTCGAATTAGCTTAGTTCGAATTAATTAATTCAAATTAAGTTAGTTCGAATTAGTGCTGTAGTGTAGACATACCCTCAGAGAGTAGTTATTAATGGTTCACAATCCTGCTGGAAAGGCATAACAAGTGGGGTTCTGCAGGGGTCTGTTCTGGGACCGGCTCTGTTCAATATCTTCAGCAATGATTTAGATATTGGTATAGAAAGTACGCTTATTAAGTGTGCAGATGATACCAAGCTGCGAGGGGTTGCGACTAATCTGCAGGAAAGGGTCATAATTCAAAATGACCTGGACAAATTGGAGAAATGGTCTGAGGTAAATAGGATGAAGTTTAATAAAGACAAATGCAAAGTGCTCCACTTAGGAAGGAACAATCCGTTTCATACATACAGAATGGGAAGCGACTGTCTAGGAAGGAGTATGGCAGAAAGGGATCTACGGGTTTTAGTGGACCACAAGTTGAATATGAGTCAGCAGTGTGATGCTGTTGCAAAGAAAGCAAACATGATTCTGGGATGCATTAACAGGTGTACTGTGAGCAAGACACGAGAAGTCATTCTTCTGCTCTACTCTGCGCTGGTTAGGCCTCAATTGGAGTATTGTGTTCAGTTCTAGGCACCGCATTTCAAGAAAGACGTGGAGAAATTGGAGAGGGTCCAGAGAAGAGCAACGAGAATGATTAAAGGTTTAGAGAACATGACCTATGAGGGAAGGCTGAAGGAATTAGGTTTGTTTAGTTTAGAAAAGAGAAGATTGAGGGGGGACATGATAGCAGTTTTCAGATATCTAAAGGGGTGTCATAAGGAGGAGGGAGAAAACTTGTTCATCTTGGCCTCTGGGGATAGAACAAGAAGCAATGGGCTTAAACTACAGCAAGGGAGGCTTAGGTTGGACATTAGGAAAAAGTTCCCAACTGTCAGGGTAGTCAAACACTGGAATAAATTGCCCAGGGAGGTTGTGGAATCTCCATCTCTGGAGATATTTAAGAGCAGGTTCGATAAATGTCTATCAGGGATGATCTAGACAGTATTTGGTCCTGCTATGAGGGCAGGGGACTGGACTCGATGACCTCTCAAGGTCCCTTCCAGTCCTAGTATTCTATTGATTCTATGATATATTATTGGTGCTTTAAAGAAACTATAATTTCAAAGCTGAAATGAATCATGAGCAAAATTGAATGGGCAGAAAAAAATCAAACACAAGAATAATTGGGAATTGTTTAAAAATGCCCCAAAATACAAATATGTTATCACAAAACAAATACAAATTTGTATTCCTTGAATACAAATACTATGTTGGTCAAAAAAGGGAGACAAGAGCAGCAACAGCAACAAAATAATATATAGCAAATGAAAACCACGATAGTAATGAGTAAATCAGTAGTCAGGATATGGAGACAATTGAAAAGGGAAGCTAAAAGTATGAAAATTCTATAGCTATAAGAATTTAGGAATTATTTTAAAATATCAGGAACAGAAAATTTTAATATAGATGATTAGATAAGGATGGTTTGAAATTGTCAATCATGATGTACAAAAGAGAAGTATTTAATAAATATTTCTGTTCTGCATTTGGAAAGAAGCAGAATGACAAATGTATCTTACAGTGATCATGAAACAGTTTTTATTCTCTCAAATTAGGGAGGATATTAAATAGAAGTGGTTAAAAGTTAGATTTTTTTAAATTTTGCAGAGTCAGACAAACCACACCAAAGATCTAAAAGATTTTTCTGAGAGCCTTGTGAAGCTGAATGTTGATTTAGTAATTGTTGGAACATGAGACGATCCAAAGGACTGGAATAAAGTAGTCTCACACCAAACATTTTTGAAGTGTAAATAGGATGGCCCAGGTAACTCCAAGCCAGTAAGCAAAATCTAGATCCCAGGCAGAAATCATGGAAAGAATGATATGGGATGCAATCAGTAAAAAATTAAAGGATGGTAAAATAATTGATGCCAATAATATAACATAAAAACAGTCATACTGGGTCAGACCAAAGGTCCATCTAGCCCAGTATCCTGTTTTCCAACAGTGGCCAATGCCAGATGTCCCAGAGGGAATGAACAGAACAGATAATCACCAACTGATCCCTCCCCTGTCACCCATTCCCAGCTTCTGACAGAGGGTAGGGATACCATTCCTACCCATCCTGGCTAATAGCCACTGATGGACCTATCCTCCATGAATTGATCTAGTTCTTTTTTGAATCCTGTTAAAGTCTCGGTCTTCACTACATCCTCTGGCAAGGAATTTCATAGGTTCACTGTGTGTTGTGTGAAAAAATACTTCTTTTTGTTTTAAACCTGCTACCTATTAATGTCATTTGGTGACCCCTTTTTCTTGTGTTATGGAACAAGTCAATAACTTTTCCTTATTTACTTTCTCCACACCAGTCATGATTTTATAGACCTCTTTCATATACCCCTTACTCATAGCTGAAAAGTCCCAGTTTTATTACTCTCTCCTCATTTGGCAGGTATTCCAAACCCCTAAACATTTTTTGCCCCTTTTTGAACTTTTCCCAATTTCAACGTATCTTTTTTGAGATGAGACCACATCTGCATGCAGTATTCAAGATGTGAGCATATTATGGATTTACAGTAAACTTCTGATAATCCGGCACTTTAGGACCCAGGGGGTGCCAGATTATCAGATATGCCGGAGTACCGGAAGGGGGGCTATGAGGGGTCTGGTGTGTGGGAGGGGGATCGGCAGGGAACTGCACAGCATGGGAGAGGGTGGTGCTGCGGGATCAACCTGGCAGCACCCCAGCTGCTCTGCCCCCGGCTTTCCCAAGTCAGACGCTGCCGAAACTGACCAGCGGCTTGACTTGGGGAAGCCATGGGTAGAGCACTCCAGCTGCTCTGTCCCCGGCTTCCCCAAGTCCCTGCTGGTCAGTTTCAGCAGCGGCTCACTTGGGGAAGCCGGGGCAGAGCAGCTGGGGTGCTGCCAGGTTGGTCCCGCAGCGTCGCTCAGGTGAGGGGCAGCGCTGCAGGGCCAACCCAGCAGCACCCCAGCTGCTCTGCCCCCAGCTTTCCCGTCAGTTGCTGGTCAGTTTCAGCAGCAGCAGACTTGGGAAAGCCGGGGGCAGAGCAGCTGGGGTGCTCTACCCCAGGGCTTCCCCAAGTCTACCGCTGCTGAAACTGACCAGCAGTGGACTAGGGGAAGCCAGGGGCAGAGCAGCTCCAATTGTCTGGCTGTCCGGAGCACTTCCGGGTTCCAGTTGGTGCCCAATTATTAGGTGTGCTGGACCTCTGGATGCCGGACAATTGGAGTTTTACTGTATATAGAGGCAATCAGACATTTTTTGTCTTATTATTTATCCCTTTTAAAATTATTCCCTATCATTCTCTTTGCTTTTTTGACTGCTGCTGCACATTGAGTGGATGTTTTCAGAGAACTATCCACAATGTTTCCAAGATCTGTCTCTTGAGTAGTTGCAGCTAATTTAGCTCCCATCATTTTGTATGTGTAGTTGGGATTATGTTTTCCAATATACATTACTTTGCATTTATCAACATTAAATTTCACCTGCCATTTTGTTTCCCAGTTTTGTGAGATCCCTTTGAAGCTCTTCACAGTCCACTTTGGACTTATGGTTTATCAATATGGCTTTATGGAAAATATGTCTTATCAAATAAACTTTTTTGATAAGCTAGTACATTTGGTTGATAAAGGCAATTATGTTGTCATAATATACTTAGATTTCTGTAAGGCACTTGTCAAGTGGATCTAAGACATTTTAATAAAAAAAAAATCTCACAGTAACAAACAAATGTAAGTCATATTAAACACATTAAAAACTGGAAAACTGATAGTTCTCAAGCATAAATGTAAATGAGGAACTGTCATACAATGGGGGAATTTCCAGTGGAGTCCCTCAATGGTCTGTTTTGGGTACAATGCTAGTCAATATCTTTATCTAGTATTGAAATTAGTAGAGTGACAAATAATCCTGGAGACGTCATATATTCAAGATTACCCGGATTCAAGATTACCAGGATCATTTAAACAACATGCATTTTAATACAGCCAAATGAACTATCACAGAACATCGACCAGGCTTACAAGATTGGAGACTATAGCCAATAATGTTGCAGAATTGAGAAGGACCAGGGTATGACACTATGCCCCCTTATTTTTATGAAAACATGTTTTGAATATGAATATGCATAACTCAAATATGCTTCATGCAAAATGGGACAAATAATCTGTCATTCAAGAGCTTGTAATCCCCTGAAATATTCAAGAGCATATTCTATTTGTGTGAATGTATCTTCCTTGTATGAGAAATTAGAAATATGAAGTATAAGCCTGTTTATTAATCTAGGTATTTATTGAAAGTCAATAATGTTACTTAAGAAACTTAAGGGCCCAGGGCTCAATAGTCTTAAATAGTTTTGGTTTTCTGGTAAGACCAAATGGTGGATGGTCCTACAAAGATATGATTATGTCACCTCATTCTGGAATCCATCTTGAATTTGGTGTTGTTCCACTAAAATGGGAAGAATGAAACAAAGACTTCGAGTCCTGAGGAAATTCTATTTAAGGAATTGGAAGCAAACAGTGATTTTCTTTAGCTGGTTTTACAAACTACTCCTCGCCTCAAGAGAACACATGAAAGGACCAAGAAAGAAAAGAACTCTAACCAGGAGAGAAGCTGTCAGAGAAGAGATCAGCTCTGGATTGAAGAACTTTACCTAAAGTAAGGACAAGGGTAAGAAATTATTAATGTAACAATTTTTCTTAGACCTGGTCTACACTAGGGAATCATTTCAAAATAACCCCCCTTATTTTGAAATAAGCAGAGCACCCACACCTCCAAGCCCATTATATTTCAAAATAATGGGCTGGTTATTTCAAAATCTGTACTCTTGCTTTCATTAGGGAATAACGCTTATTTTCAAATAATTATTTCTACTATTTGAAATAACTATTTCGAAATAGTGTTAGTGTGGATGTTCTGCTGCTGCTATTTCGAAATAACCACTCCCCACAGTAATTTGAAGTAATTACTCCTTAGTGCTTCCTGGGGCTCTAAGTCGAAGTAGCACATCCACAATAACAGAGCCTGCCTTGGACTAATTGTGAGGCTCCTCTGTAGTGGGGGGACACAATTTCAATTTTGGTTTTTAGGACTTCTTATTACAGCTTTAGTTTTTTCAAAATAATTTCCTAGTGTAGACATGACCTTAGGGTATCAGGGTTAGCTAGAGTGTTTTGTTTATTTTAGCCTAGTAGCCTACTTATCTGCCAGTTATCACTTGCAACCACTTAAATTCTACTTTTTATACTTCATAAAATCACTTTTGTTTATTATCAAGCCCAGTGTAAATAGTTGTTGCCTGGAGAAGTGCAACCCCAGCTGAACATATCTCTCTTTCATTAGTAAAGACAGAGAACTGTACAAGTTTTTTCTGTGTAAAACTTTTATACAGAGTAAGACAGATTTGTATGGGCTTTTGGTCTCTTTTGAGGCTGTGCTCCTGGGTGCTGTCAAGTCCCTGTAGCTGAGCTCTCCCACAGCTGAGCTGGTATCAGTGTCTGTGTTATGCTGGGGGGGGGGCTGTTACCCCAACTCTGAGCATTTCCCAGGGGAGACCAAGGCTTCTGGTCCAGCATGACAGAGTGGTGGAGTGCCCTAGAGGGCAGATAGGTGGGCTCAGTGGTATGGCCAGCCCATCAAGTCTCAAGGGGACCTCTGTGATCCAATCCATCACATAAGGGTAATAGTGGTTAGCCAGTTGAACTGCAACCCCAGTTTTAATGCCATAGCTGAGAACAATCTGATCCTTGAATGTATAAGCAGGGGAGAACCAGCAGGAGTGAGCAGATGGTATTATCTCTGTATACAGCAATGGGGAGAGCATTACTGTAATACTATGTCCAGTTCTGGTGTCCATGCTTCAAAAGGGATAGTGAGAAAATAGAAAAAAAGTTCAGAAAAGAACCCAAGAATAACCTAAGGTCTTGAAAACACACCTCATAAAGAGATACTTAAGAAACTCAATCTATTTATTTTGTCCAAGAGAAGGTTAAGAGGTGAGTTGATCATGATCTACAGGTGCCCAGATGGGGAAGAAACTGCAGAAAGTAGACAGCTATATACTTTAGCAAAGAAAGGCAGAACAAAATCCAGTGATGACTGGACACTGAAACCAGACAAATTCAGATTAGAAATAAGGCACGCCCTTTTAACAGTGGAAATAAGGAGCACCCTTTTAACCAACCATTGGAACAACGTATGTGGTGATCTGGTAGAATATCCAGTATTTGGCATCTTTAAATCAAAATTAAATGCCTTTCTAAAAGACATGCTATAGCTTAAACAGAAATTATGCGCTTGATGTAAAGTTCATTAGTGAGATTCTTTGACCAACGTCATGCAGGAAAGGTCTGATTAGATAATCATGATGGTCCCTTCTGGACTTGAAATCTATGAATCATATGAACCATCTTACTGATTTTGAAAGACAGAAGAAAAATAAAAGGAAAGCAATTATTAGGAAGCGGAGAAGTAAAGCACAACTCACATTCCCTGTGTTTGAAGGTATAGCAAGGCCTCCAAGTGCTTTTGGACTTACATTCATCATTCTTCAGCCTGAGAATTGTTTCTGAGGCAGGGGGAAGTCTGCAGTAACATGATCAGTATCATCTGGAAGCAGTGAGGTTTTAGGGCTACAATTTTTACTAGGGAAGGGAGAGAATTGAGGGCTCGACTTCTTATTGATGTCTGTGCTATTGGAATAACATGTAAAAGTCCTGGAGATATTATAAAAATGGAAGTATGTAGATATATTATAAATCGCAGAAAAAGTAATTCTTATCAAGTTTACACAATTGAGCTAACTTTTTATTTATTAGTCAATAGAAAGGTAATCATGTCTTAGTAAGCAATTTTCCTTTCTATGTTTTTATTGTAGTAAAAAAATCTAATAATTAAAAAACTCTCAAATTACTTTGCATATAACATACTAGAAGATTTCTCTGGTATTGCTTGGATCCTTAACTCAAATATTTTTTATTTTACTCTCTCAAATATTTACAGCCGATCCCCATTGAATCATAGAATCATAGATTCAATGAAAACTGAAAAGACAATCTCCAGTCAGGTGAAAGGTGCTGGCTGGGGGGCATGCCCCACCTCATCCAGGACTGTCCCAACCCTTGGTCAGGGAGCCACGGGAAGATACACAATTTGCTGTCTTCCTCGATCTTGCTGGGACACACAGAGAACAAACAAAGATGCAAGATGCAATCCCATTCTGGGCATATCCCATTTTCCTGGTGCAATCAAACCCTTATTTTGGTTTAAGTTATGAAAAGAGGAGGCTGCCTACCAAATTTGGTCATCCTAGCTCTTACCATTTAGGAACAAACAGACAGACGGATGCAAACTGACAGGTGATATATAAAATCATAGAATACTAGAACTGGAAGGGACCTCAAGAGATCATCAAGTCCAGACCCCTGCCCTTAAAGCAGGACCCAGCACTGTCTAGATCAGGGCTACTCAAATTTGGAAGTCCCCGGGACCACAGTGATACTCATAGTACATGCCAAGGGCCGCAACTTAAGTGTGGTTGCATGTACATGCAAATATATATGCAAATACATGCAAAAAGATTCTTTCATACTGATAGGCATGAATAGAAAGATTAAGGCAAGACTACACAACATGCAGGCCCCATTATAAATAAAATGCAATATTTACCCGATTTCCACCGATATGACAGCACTTTTAATGAGTAAAGACAGTCCAGGAATTTAACTACTAAAATGCATATCAACAGACCATTATATTGACTCATCATTAAGGAACATGTTCCCAGTGGAGGCCATGTTCAAAGGATCCCATCCGCGGGCCGCATATTCAGACCTGCGTAACCTCAAACCACTCCACGGGCCACAAAAAAACAGGCCTTGGGCCACATATGGCCCACAGGCCACGTGTTGAGTAGCCCTGGTCTAGATCATCACTGATAAATGTCTATCCAATTTGCTCTTAAATATCTCCAATGACGGAGATTTTACAACCTCCCTAGGCAATGTATTCCAGTGATTAACCACCCTGACAGTTAGGAAGTTTTTCCTAAAGTCCAACCTAAACCTCCCTTGCTGCGATTTAAGCCCATTGCTTCTTATCCTATCATCAGAAACAATTTTTCTCCCTCCTTGTAACACCCTTTTAGATACCTAAAAGCTGCTATTAAGTCCCCTCTCACTCATTCTTCTCTTTTCTAAACTAAACAAGTCCAATTTCTTCAGTCTTCCCTCATAGCTCAAGTTCTCTAGACCTTTAATCATTTTTGTTTTTCTTCTCTGGACCTTCTCCAATATCTCCACATCTTTTTTGAAATGCGGTGCCCAGAACTAGACCCAATAATCCCCACTGAGGCCTTATCAGTGCAGAGTAGAGCAGAAGAATGACTTCTCATGTCTTGCTCACAACACTCCTGTTAATACATCCCAGAATCATGTTTGGTTTTTTGAAACAGCATCACACTGTTGACTCATATTTAGGTTGTGGTCCACTATGATCCCTAGATCCCTTTGTGTGTGAAACTGATTCTTCCTTCCTAATTGGAGTACTTTGCATTTATCCTTATTAAACTTCATCCTATTTACTTCAGACCATTTCTCTAATTTGTCCAGATCATTTTGAATTATGACCCTATTCTCCAGAGCATTTGCAACCCCTCCCAACTTGGTATCATCTGCCAACTTAATAATTGTACTCTCTATGCTATCATCAAAAACACTGAAGATATTGAACAGAACCGGTGCCAAAACAGACCCCTGCAGAACCCCACTAATTATACCCTTCCAGCATGATTGTGAACCATTAACAACTATTCCCTGAAAATGGTTATCCAGCCAGTTATGCACCCGCCTTATAATAGCCCCATCTAGATTGTATCTCCCTAGATACAAAGGTACATATAGGATTATTTGGCTACAGAGAGCCAAGAACAATTTTAGGGAGAAGGAGTATTTTTTTAATGAAAATTGGTGCAATTGGGTGTAAAGAGAAAGACCAAATATAGATAGGTTTGGTTTTGTTTATATTTCTTAGGCCCAAGTTCTATCATTAATAATGTAGATTCACATCTTGACTTCAATGGAAGCCCTGAAAGATTTTTCAAGGACTTGAAAAGATCTCATATGTATACTCAAATCTATATACATATATTTAAAGAGCTCGCATCATTCGCCATTTTTCAATAGTGCCTAAATTAGCTAAAATTTAACATAATTTCTTATTGTAAAATAAGGGAGTGTCATTATAATGCAAAATAAACTGGTAATGAGAAGCAGTAAAAGGGGGAACATAAACATAAAAGTAAAAAGAAAAAAAAATCAGAGCTTTGCTAGTCACCAAAGATTAACATACACAGCAAGAGAAAATTCATCTGCTAGGATATTCTGAGGTTAATTCTGGATTGTAATGGAGTTTCAAAGCCAGGCTGAGTAGACAGGTCTAATCATTTCAGAGACTGATGGACTGTAAACCACTATTGTTCAAACCTTAATTTAAATCTTCAATAGAATTCATACTAAAATACTTATTAAGTGGTCTCTGTTAGAGTGCTGTGAACTTTCATTATACAAGAGAGTCTGCTGGAAATTATTTTATATACTGTTTGCTCTCTTAATTATACTGTACAATATGCAATCTATATCATTTACAGTGTGGTCTCATCTTGGAATTTTCTAGTAGCAAAATAATAAAACCCATAGTACTTTGAAAAAATCATTTCAAAAATAAATTTTTCCTTTACAACTAATTTCTCTTCTATTGTGTTTGTTTTTGACATGAAAAACTTTTAATCTGATTGCGATCCAATAGCAATAAGAGGCAATAGTTATAAATCTATTGGATCTTGTGGGGGAAGATTCAGTGATTTTTAAAATGTGTTTTTTGTTTTTAATTTGCTTCATGTGCTTAAAGATAAAATTGGGTTAAAAGGAAAGTGAATTCATTGTAGAAGCTATTAATAAAAATGAATCAGTTTCTTTGTATTTAACTTTTAATACAAAATGCTCATGAATATGTGTATTACGATTAAGATTAATATAGGTTGATAGCTAGCTTAGTGGGCCTGTGATGCTCTTGAGTCATGGCACAGTTCCCACTGGTAACTATCAAAGACAGCACATGACCCTAAAGTTGCTCATCATTAGAGCTGCAAGCTTTTTAACCAAAGATTTTGATTTCTGTTTAAATCAAACCTACAGTTCCTGGTCCTCTGATCCCCGGGCACCTCTAATTCCACAAAAAGAACATTGAATGAACTGGTGTGACTCTACAGATAATCTTTCCAGTTACTTATCATTATTCTCCTATAGATAGTGTGCGTACCAGGGTGGCTATTCCCTTCCTTTTATAGTTAGAAAAAATGAAGAAGGGAAGTGACTTGCTCTGGGTCATAATAGGTCAGGATTGAGCTGGCAACAGAACGCTGTAGGTTCATCCACAGGAGGAAAAATGGTATTTACCATATTTGAGTTATCACAGAAAAATCCTCA
Source organism: Pelodiscus sinensis (assembly GCF_049634645.1). Classification (NCBI taxonomy): domain Eukaryota; kingdom Metazoa; phylum Chordata; order Testudines; family Trionychidae; genus Pelodiscus; species Pelodiscus sinensis. The sequence continues at coordinate 15,464,122 of NC_134720.1, forward strand.
CAAGGACCAGGCAGCTTTAGCCTCACATACACTGGAAGGCTGAGGTAAATGCTTTGGGACAAATTAGCATTCACTGTGACCTGCTAACATGTGTGAAAGCTGCAAGTTACCTTGTTTACACCAGATTTCCACCTGTCAGCCAACATATGATCAAACATGTTTTTCATGCTGAAGACAAACATATGGTGCAGATTCTTTACTGCTAACAGCTAATTTGTCTTCGACTGATACAGCAGGGACCTGTTCTCTGGAGTCAGCTTCCCCCTCACTTCCATCATGATGTTCTGAGTAGCAACACTGCATAGTGTAATGACAATTGTTGCACTGATGCACAGTACTTAGCTAATCCTTGCACCCGTCTGTGTGATACATAATCATGATGCCCCACATTACAGATAGTGCCACTGAAAAAGTGATGATTAAACAACAATTTTGAATCCACTTAAATACATTTATTTTTAGCACTTTCAGAACTAAAAGTTTAGACTTTCAGAAATCTACTTGCTTTGAATAAAGCAGTGAAACTGACACAAATTGGTGAAATATTTTGGTGTCATTGAATTTGCACTTTTTACACACAAAGCGCTTTCACCAAAATATTTCATGAAGCTCTATTCTAGAGGAGGACATGGACCTATGAAGATTTTCCTGGTCTTGAATAGGACTATATTTGTGCATTTCTGTACTAATGGGAGCGGTGAGGCATTCAGAATGGACCTTTCTTCTGATAAAAAGCAAGACTTTTTTAAATTACAAATAGGTTTTGAACCGGACAGTCCAGTATTTGAGCTTTCTGTTTGGGAAACAAATTGAGAAAATATAAATGAGAAAATATAAATGTCTGGTATTTTCTAAATAATATGTAATATGGATTGTGATGTAATGTCAAGTGTGTCCAGTATTTTTGTTGAAACCCTAATTACAAAAGCTGTAGGACTTTTAAAAAAATAGTTGCATTATTGTTTAGACAATAGCAGCTTTTAAAATATTTTTAAAAGGTTTTTTTTCTTCTTAGCTGATTGGCAGAAAGCCACCTCATCAATAAGGGAAGCAAGGAGGTAAGAAATTAGGCTCCCAGAATTATGGACTATCTACAGGTTAAACTTTTTTTTACAACTCCACTCTAACTTTCCACCTGTGTGTCCTGATTGAAGTGCTTTAATCAAGGGGCAGACTTCCTAAGAAGGAAAGTGTTCTGAAGCTAATAGTCGAGATTTTGGCTTACTTACTCATCTTGAAATGTCCTTATTTCTCCAGCAATTCCATTGAAATCAACGAGACAATTTAGAGAGTAAGAATAGTCCGTCGGAGTAGGGTTCCTCTCTGTGTATCCAAGAGAAAGGAAGCACAGGTATCCTCATTTTGCCACAGCTAATACAATTTTAAAAACCCTTATTTTAGTGCTAAGCTTTCAATTCTGTTCTCTCATACCACTTTCATAACAGTGTTACTGCATTGAATTGAGCAGAGTTGTTTGTAATGTGCATTAATGTGAGTGAAATCAGAAATAGCACAACATTTGAAAGATATTATGAACTGGAGTTTTTGTTAATCCATGTGCAAAACCTCCCCAGCACCCCCTTTCTTATGCATATGTATATGTGCTTATAGCGCCCCCCCTCTCCACCCAGTTACCTTCTTTAATGCCAATCTGCTTACAGGTTTTGATGGACAAGTCTGGGTTCTTCTGGATCCTGCCACCCACTCAGCAGGGTGTATCCTCTTTATTTTCCCCTATGAATCTATTTGGTGGTGTCTCCACCCCCCTCACTCCTTCCTGCCAGGGCAACTTGGGAGGAAAATTCTAACCACAAGGTAATCCCCACTTACTTGCCAGATAGTTGGAGACTTCCAAGAAATAACACAAACATATACAATATGTTCAACACAATAATTATATTAAACAGGAGACAAACATAACATAACAGGGTAAAACACTGTTTTTAGGTTCATCTGTATCCACACTGCTAATACCTGTGACTTGCCCCAGGCATGTGACTTGATGTAGCAAATGTAAGATTAGTGTCCCGTTGGTACACGTACTTTGTTGGGGCTCTTGATGACCTAGGACCACAAAATTCTTCTCTGCAGTGGTTTAGCAATGTGGCTGACTGGGTTCAGTACAGCCCAAAGGACTCACAAGCAGGAGAAGGTGGTAAATCCCTCCACAGGTTTAATATGCAGCAGGTTATAAAATCCCCAAACCCTTACTCCCTGGCTTGAGTACACAGTTCAGGGAGTAGGGGGTCCCCAAAACAAATTTCCTGACTGACTAAAAGATGGTGCACTTACAAACTCCATGAATGATCCTCCGGTTCAGAGAGGACTCTGGACTCCACAGTCACTGTAGAGGGGCTGATCCCTGATAGCAGGAATCCTCCTCAGGCAGGAATCAGGCTGCTTTGGTCCCAGGATTTCCCTTCACCACAAAGGGGTTCAGGGCTCAAGGTGCAGATTATGCAACTGCACTAAAACCCAAACTGTAGTCTCCTAGCCCAGTGTCCAGACACACGCACAGCAGGCAGCAGCCCTGAACTAGCAGACAGAGCAGAGCTGACCGCATGGTGACTGGTCTCACCTAGCGAGCTAGAGGGCTAATTCAGCCTGGCTGGGGAAGTTTCCCAGCAAACTCTACAAACTGGGAATCAGGAGTGGAGAAAGGAAAAGCCCAGCTGAGGGATCTTGCTTTTGGGTCCCTAGAGGCCAGTTCTCAGGAAGAACCCTGCATGCAGGCCTGGGGCTTAGCAGCTCCCCAAACAGCCAGCCTTCCCCTTGCCCTGGCTGGTTCGGACCAGACTCATTCCAAAAAAATAGCTTCTCCCCTCTCCTTAACACCCGGGGAGGGACATCTCACTCCCTATTGGTTGCCAGGCAGACTCTGAGTTTGCCTTAGCTCCCCCTCCCTACCAGGGACAGTGTACCTCTCCCTGAACTGCCAGCAGACAGAGCTCCAGGAATCTAGGTAAACTCTGGGGGGGTTACATACTCATGAGATAATCATCAGGTAGGTAGGTAGGTAGACAGGTAGGTATTTCTAAGCTTTCACAGCTCCCATGTATATATAAGAGAACAAACATTTTAGGTATTGAGAATACATAGGCTGGAAATTTTTAAAATCAAATTTTTAAAAAAGTAATTAAAAAAACTTATTTCTGACCTTTTCTGTGGGTATGTCTACACTACCCCCCTAGTTCGAACTAGGGGGGTAGTGTAGACATACCCTGTCTTACAAAAAGGAGATTTAATATATAAATAAATGATTGGACTCAGATGGTGAATCACTGCCTTAGTGGTGATTTTATAATCCTGTACTGAGTAAAATTCTACTTTAGGAGTTAAGAAATGAATCATTGTGTGGGGGGGGGAAGGGTGTTCAGGGGTCCTATGCATTCACAATGTTTTCAATAAAAGAATATATTCAAACTAAGCCAATGAAACTGTATGTATGTCTAAAAAAATGCGACATGCAATCTAGTCTGCTATTAATATACTGTTTTAATGCTTTCTGATCTGTTTGCCCTGAGAAATGAATACATTTGCATTGCTCTGTAGCACTTTATGAAAAAATATAAATTTTATCAAAAATATCCCTAAAGGTTTTGTAGTGTTTCATATTTAAAGTTCTCATGACTTTAGTAAAAGCCCTACATAACAGGTTTGTTCTATTTTTGTAAATATTTTCAAATTGAATTTTCGCATTTTCCCTTTTTCCATGGGTTTAAATATTGTATTTATGTCTTTGTAGCTCTAGGTCTTTTCCCTTTCTAATTTATTTCTCCTGTTCCCACCCCAGCCTTCAAACCATCAACAGATCCCTGCTAGGAGGTCTGATTTATAATGCTTAGGAACACAACCCAATCATGAATCTTCCTCCGTCACATGAGAAAGATCATTAAGTGAAATTCTTCTTAAGACAGAAAAGCAACTCTCCTACCCAACCCTCAGACCTGCCCTTTCCATTCCTTTGGAATTTTGAAAGCCCTCTTCTGGTTTGATCAGAGATGCATAGAGTGCTCTCAGTGCATCTTTCCAGCTGACCATGCCTACTCCATGTACCAAGAGATCCTCTACATGGAGCCATTCCAAGGTGCTGGACTTCATCAGCATTTGGAAGAGAAGATTATCCAGTCCCAGCTGCCTGCCATCCGTAGGTATTAGGATACCTACAGGCAGATAGCAAGATGCATGACGATGTGATCCTACCACTCAGTGCTTGTGTCCCGAGCCTAAAAGCAGAATTCCACTGAGCTCAGCACCTCTGTGAATGCCATTTCTCATGTTGTAGGATCTCACGTTGTGGCTACTATGCATGACAAATCTGTGGTTGACTCCTGATCGTCACTTTGCAGCTTAAGGAATAACTCAGCTGCTATTCGTGACGTGTTAGTGAGACCTACCAGCATTTTCTTCAACAGTATGGGCTCCATTCCCACAGACCGAGGAGGCACTGTGTGCCGCATAAATGCCATTGAAAGATGGTGCCAAACGTGATGGAAGCACAGAAGATGCTGGGAAGCAAAGTGATGTACCATGCAGCATTGGGACTGGACCCAGGATTCCTTCATCTCCCCCTCTGCCTTCCCACAAGCCTCAGCGGCAGAAGAAGAGGAGCTCTGTGGAATAGCTGGCCAGTGCACTGTTCCAAATGCTGTGGCAAGTGCTGTAAATGGGGTCACACTACTTAGCTAGCAGCTGGTAGTGTGAACCCACAACAGAGGTTTCACTGATGCGCTCTGTGAGCGGCACTATAACTAATGTGGGCCAGTGTAGACACAGTCTCAATGTATGTCTAGACTACATGGCTCCGTCGAAGGAGCCATATAGATGAGTTTACTAGACATAGGGAAATGAAGCGGTGATTTAAATAATCGCTGCTTCATTTACATCAAAATGGCGCTGCACTGTGCCGATCAGCTGTTTGGCTCACAGCGTGGCAGTCTGGATGCGCCGCGGTCGACAAGGGAAGCCTTTGTCGATGGCCCCAGTAAACCTCATTTCACGAGGCATACCGGGGCGGTTGACAAAGGCTTCCCTTGTTGACCACGGCATGTCCAGACTACCGCTCTGTGAGCCAAACAGCTGATCGGCACAGCCCGGTGGCCATTTTGATGTAAATGAAGCAGCGATTATTTAAATCACCGCTTCATTTCCCTATGTCTAGTAAATTCATCTACATGGCTCCGTCGATGGAGCCATGTAGTCTAGACAGACCCTCAGTCTCTCTCGTTCTCTCCTGTGGGAGTGAACTGACGTTTCTGCAAAAAGTTCGCATTTCAATGAGTCAGTTTCTTCCAATCAAAAACACTGTCGAAAAACTTCCCCAGCCAACTCTGCTTTCCAGTCCTATCCCTGAGGAGAAAAATTTCTGAAGCTGTTTTTGTGACACAGAAGCCTTGGATCCATCAACTGCCTAGAAGATTTTTGAAGGTGGAACTCAGAGGTCTTCATTATGTGAAAGCTATAGGTACATATGCCGCCATGGAAAAAGCATGTACTGTTTCTCTGACAACTTGCATGAGACTTGTATAATGAGGTTGCATAGGCAGGAGTCGAAATGTTCATATTAAACCTGGTGACATCACTGCATAGTAAGTATTCTGAATTGATAAGTAGTTTCATAGGCAGGGTGGGATTAACACAGGAACTCTATGGGCTGCAGCCCAGGGCCTCACTCTAAAGGGGGAGGCCCAGACCCACAGACCAGATGTGACCCACTGCTTCTTTGCATCTCGCCCACAGCAAGTCTCTATGTTGCAGATCAGATATTGGTCCCTGAGTCTCATCCCTCCCCGCCCATAGGGCTGGAGTTGCAAGTACTGGCTCTCTACATTCCCCGGCACCCCCAAAATGAGGGGGTGTTCAGAGAGTCTCTGCATGCTGTTCCTGCTCCCAGCACAGGCTCTGCATTGCCAGCCACCTCAGAGAGCAGAGCAGCACAGACCCAGGGCAAACAGGATCCTGCCTTAGCCCCACTGTACCACCAACCAGAAGCGGCCTGAGGTAAGTGCCTCCTGGCTGGAGCCTGCATCCTATGCCCTGTCCTATACCCCAACCCCAGCCTGGAGCCTCTTCCTGCACCCCAACTTCTGTCCCAGCCCTGAGCCCACTCCCGCATCCATACTGCCACTCAGAGCCCATATCTCCAACCTCCTGCTTCACCTCAACCCCCTGTCCCATCCCTGCCCCACCAAAAGCCTCCTCCCCCAATGGAGCTGTCCCAGATGTGAGCTTAACTCCCACGCTCCAAACTCCAGGGGCCCTACAAAATTTAATAGTCCACATGAGAGTTAATCTGTCCCACAGAATTTTCCCTTAAATACTAAAAAGAGAACATTGTGGCTGTTGGAACAGTAAGTTAATATATAATGATTTGCCACTTGTCTACTACCCCCCATCCCATCTATTTTCTATTGTTTTGTCCAATCAATAAGACTCATCTTTGAGTTTCATATGAAAGTGGAAAGGGTGAGCACTTACCCCATTTTGTACTGCACGGTGTTCTTCTGAGAAATGTTTGGCAGATAGTGCTTCTTACAGTAACACTTTTCTTTAATAGCACTTTAATGCTGAATTGACAATGCCCCATAGAAATGCTCATGGTATCCACATTAATGCCAAATAACAACCATTATGATTTTAGAAATATGCCAGGACAGAAATATCTAATCCAAGCACAATGAATGGGAGAAGTTTGCTACATTTTAAAAGTCCTTCAGTCTATTTAGGTACAATAATCTTACATTTATATAGTGCCTTCCAAAGCTCTTTACAAACGACTTCAAATCTCTCCTGTGCTGGAGTGGAAATCACTCTGATTATTTCTGCAGCGAAAGGGCAGCAGGCAGGGAACTGGAGCACAGCATCAAATGCAACAGCAGTGAATATACTGGTCAAGGATGTCAGACTGAAGAAGTGCCATGGGAAGTGAAATTGTGTTACAGAGCAGATAGGCTCCTAAGCTTTATGATTTCTCTCTCGCTCTGACACAAACACACATACACTTTCTAAACTGTAATTTTCAATGCACCTAACTTGGAAGGAAAAAATACCAAGTCAATCTGGTCAGGATTCAAACTTTTGGATTTAGGAAGTTTGAGAGCTAGAAGATGGGCTGACCTCTTCCTAACCTCAACAGACCACAGAGTTCCTGAATCAGGCTTGAAACTTACCCACTTCCCTGAGTTATAAATGAAGCAGAACCCTAGAATCCAGTCTAGCATTCCTCCCCAAGACGGGCTATTGCTAGAGTGTCCTTTGTCCTACCTTCCTCTCCCTCAAAGTCCACTCATCTCCCAGTAATCAGTAAACATAATTGCACTTTGAGAGCCTTTGTCAATGACAGGGCTGTAAAAAAAATGATTGAAGAGACTCTCAGGCTACTGATAACGTACACTGCTGGCACCACCCGAAAGCACAATGTCATTTTTACAGATGTAACCTGAGGTACAGAAATGTTAGGGCCTTGAACCCTTCTAAATGTTCCCAGAAATAGGCTCTTTCTTCTGAGCCAGCTTAGCACAATCAGAGTTATGTACTGCATGGCTGAAGTCCTCTTCATGGTCCCTCCACTTGCTTTCATCATGATGAAAGCCATCCTTTGGTAGCTATGTCACATATGGTTCATTACTTTCCTTTTACTCTCAAGTCACACTGTTGCTCTTCCAGTACCTCCCCATCAGTAGCAGCTCAAGAGGTCTGCCTTTCAGCCAAGCAAATATTCTTTCTTTCTCTATCAGGGAGGGTACGTCTACACTACAGCGCTAATTCAAACTAACTTAGTTCGAATTAGTTAATTCGAACTAAGCTAATTCGAACTAACGCATCTAGAACTAAAAACTAGTTTGAATTAGCGTTTTGCTAATTCGAACTAGCCCGTCCACACTGATTGGACGCAGTGGGGCATTAAAGGGCATCTGAAACCGGTTCTGGCAGGGCATCAGGTCAGTAGTTGCTTTGTGTGGCTGCTGTCTGAGGCTATCTGAGGCTCGTGCCTAAAGGGACCCCCCCGGACAGCCGGTTCTCAGCTTTTCCTGCTTGCTTGCCAACCTCGCCGAGGGACAGCAAAGCATTGGTCTCTGCGCCCGTGTGTGTCGGTGCTTCCCATCGGGGCCACCGCCGCAGGTGGCAACATGGAGCCAGAGCTCGCCCTGCACCTTCTGGTGCACTTTCTGGACTTGCTGCTGCAAGCCTGCCAGCAATGGCTCGAGGCTGCCTGGCACCTCCTGGTGCACGTCAGCCCCCTGCCTCTCCGCCTGGCCGCCCTGGGGGCCGTGGAGGAGCTGCAGCGGCGTCCTGGCACCGGCGTGCCCCGCCGCATCTGGCGTCTGGACACCAGCAGCGACTGGTGGGACTGCATCGTCCTGGAGCGCTGGGAAGACCGACAGTGAACCCAGAACTTCAGGATGAGGAGGGACACCTTCCTGGAGCTCTGCGAGTGGCTCGCCCCTGCTCTGTGCAGAAGGGACACTCGCATGAGGCCCGCCATCCCCCTCCAGAAGCGGGTGGCCATCGCCCTCTGGAAGCTCTCCACGCTGGACAGCTACTGATCCATCGGGAACCAGTTCGGCGTGGGGAGATCCACCGTCGGAGCGGTGCTCATGCAGGTATGGCACTCGTCGGCCACTGTGCCGGGGGGGAAGGGGGGCTGCAAGGAGGGGATGGGCCGCCCCAGGGACAAAGGGGGGGAGGGAGGAGGCGAAAGCGCCCCACACCGGAGGGGTCGGTCTGTCCCGGCCGTACTACACGCCGCGAGGGGGGTTGCTTCCGGGAGTGGGGCGTGGGGCACTGCCAGGGCACGAATGTTCCCAGCCATCCGGGTGCCCCACTGATTGGCGCTTTGCTGTGTCTCTCTCTGCAGGTGGTCAAGGCCATCAAACGGGTGCTGCTCCGCAGGGTGGTCCGCCTCGCCGACCCGGATGCTGTCATTCAGGGATTCGGCGCCCTCGGCTTCCCCAATTGCGGGGGGGCCATCGACGGGATGCACATCCCCATCCATGCCCCGGAACACCAGGCGTCCCGTTACGTGAACCGCAAGGGGTACTTCTCCATCCTCCTGCAGGCCGTGTGTGACCACCGGGGACAGTTCACGGACATTAATGTGGGCTGGTCAGGCAAAGCACACGACGCCCGGGTGTACTGCAACTCCTCCGTGAGCCAGCGGCTGCAGGACGGGACCTTCTTCCCCGACCGCCACATCAGGGTCGGGGACGTGGACATGCCTGTGTGCCTGGTGGGGGATGCCGCCTACCCACTGCAGCCGTGGCTGATGAAGCCCTACACGGGGCACCTCAATCCCTCCCGCCAGGCCTTCAATGCCAGGCTCACCAGGGCCCGCATCGTGGTGGAGGGGGCCTTCGGGCGACTGAAGGCCCGCTTTCGATGCCTCCTCACCCGTCTGGACCTGGCCGAGCACAACATCCCTCCCGTGGTGGCAGCATGTTGTGTGCTCCACAATTTATGTGAGAGAAAGGGGAGGCTTTCCTGCCAGCCTGGATGGCTGAGGCTGAGTGCATGGCTGGCCACTACGGTCAGCCCCGCACCGCCGCCATCTGGGAAGCCCAGCGGGGGGCCGTCCGGATCCAGGAAGCCCTGCGGGAGAGCTTCCTGGTGGAGGAGGAGGACTGACCTCTCACTGCATGCCCCACTGGGGCCTTCTTCCACCCTACCCCCTTCCGCTTTCCCCTCCCTACCTACTGTCAAATAAAGACACCTGTTTTTCAAACAAAAATGTCTTTTTATTTAACATAACTGGGGTGGGGGGAGGGAGGAAGGAGGGTGGGAGAGAGGAGGGGGAAACCTGGGACGAGGGATCTGGAAGGGGAGGGAAGGGAGGAAGGGAAAGGAAAGCTCAGGGGTGGGGGTCCGGCTGCCTCTCCTGTCTCGCAACACTGCGGGTCCGGGGGAGTCAGTAGGGAATGGTTGTGGAGGGTGGGGCAGGAGGGACGGGGGGTGTGGAGGAAGCAGGAGTGGGAGCAGGAGCGGGAGCAGGGGGATCAGGAGGGAGAGCAGGGGGAGCAGCAGGGGGAGCAGGGGGAACAGGAGGGGGAGCAGGGCGAGCAGGGGGAGCAGGAGCAGGGGGAGCAGGAGGAATTGGGAAGCGGTTGAGCAGGCTCTGGAGGTGGCCTCGCAGGGCACGGCCCTGCTCTTCCAGTGCCTCCAAGCTCCTCCGGCACAGCCTCAGGTCCTCCTGGGCACAGCCTCAGGTCCTCCTGGACCCAGTGCTCCTGGATGCGGAGCTGTTGCTCCAGGAACCAGAGGTGCCGCCTCTGATACTCCTCCTGGTTCCTGGCTCTCCTGCTGGCCCGGGCGCGGGCGGCTGCTGCAGGCGGGGTGGTGCGCCCTGCAGGCCCAGGTGCTGCGGCTGTGGTGAAAGAAGAACAGCGGTCAATTACCCCAGGGGCTCAGCTGTGTGAAACCCAGTTCCCCTCTGCAAGGCCAGGGCCCCTGCAGGATCCCCAGCTGCTGCTCCGTGGTGGGCAAGGCCCAGGCGCACGGTCCCTGGGCTCCCCCTCACCCTAGCCCCCCGTACACATAAGGGGAGCACGATGGTACTCACAGGTGGACGCCTCCCCGGCCTCGGACGACACAGGCGAGCGGCTCTGTGGGGTGCCTCGGGGGTCCCGGGTCTTGGGCAGGCTGCCGGCAGGCTCCTGGCTCTCAGAGCCCTTCTCTTCCTCCTCCTCCTCCTCCTCCGTCTCTGGGAGCGGTCCCTCTGCCCCGGGGTCTATCACGTCCCGGGGGGCAGGGACGGCATGAGCCCCCAGGAGGTGGTCCAGAGCCTGGAAGTGGGGGCACGCCTCCGGGTTGGCCCCTGGCAGGCAGGCCCGGGAGAAGGACTGCCGCAGGTCCTTGATTTTCCAGCGCACCTGCTCCCGGCTGCGCTGGTGGCCCCTGGCGGCGAGGCTGGCAGCCATGCGGCCGTAGACTGCCGCGTTCCTGTGGCTAGTGCGGAGATCGTGGACATTGGAGGCTTCCCCCCAAACCTCGATGAGGTTCACGATCTCCGCACTAGACCACGCGGGCGCCCGCCTCTTGCGGCTCCGGGCAGGCTCCTGGGAGCCGCCAGGCTGGTCCCGGGAAGAGGGGGAGGGCTGGGTGTCATCGGGTGGCTGGCTCATGGGGTGTCAGCTGCTGGCACGGGTGCTGGCATGGGTGCTGGCAGGCTTGCACCTGGCACGGGCACCGTAGCCAGCCCATGCCCCTTTAAGGTGTCCGGGGCTGGGAGGGGGGCAGTAGAGTTTCCCTGGTGTTGGTCAGAGCTGCCACCAGGGCAAGTTGGGAAGGGCTAGCCTCCCACTAGTTCGAATTAAGGGTCTACACAGCCCTTAATTTGAACTAGTAAGATCGAACTAGGCTTAATCCTCGTGGAATGAGGATTACCTAGTTCGAACTAAGCGCTCCGTTAGTTCGAATTAAATTCGAACTAACGGAGCGCTAGTGTAGCGCCTATGAAAGTTAGTTTGAACTAACGGACGTTAGTTCGAACTAACTTTGTAGTGTAGACATACCCTGAGTGACCTGTTTAGGTCAGAGTTGTCCTTTTCAGGCTTCCATACAACTACTCCTGAGAACAGAAGAAACATCTTGCTTGCATTTCCAAAATTCCACTAGAATAGAAGAAATATTGTTCCACACTTGGGGTATGTCTAGACTACATGCCTCAGTCACTAGAGGCATGTAAATTAGACTACCCGACATAGTCAATGAAACCGGGATTTAAATATCCCCGGCTTCATTAAAATAAAAATGGCCGCCACGCTGTGCCGGCTCAGCTGATCGTCTGCACAGCGCATGAGTCAAGATGCAGATCGGTCAACAAGGGAAGCCTTTGTCGACCGTTTCCTTATGCCTTGTGAAATGAGGTTTACAGGAGCGGTCAACAAACACTTCCGTTGTCAACTGATCCGCGTCTTGACGCGCGCGCTGTGCCGACGATCAGCTGAGCCAGCACAGCGCGGCGGCCATTTTTATTTTAATGAAGCCATGGATATTTAAATCCCGGCTTCATTGACTATTTCAGGTAGTCTAATTTACATGCCTCTGACAACAGAGGCATGTAGTCTAGACATACCCTTGATGTCCAACAGCAGGATACTGATAATTAAGCATATACTCATGGGGGTTGATTTTCCAAAACTGAGGCAAGACATTACACTAAAAAAAGGAGTAAAGCAATTGCACCAGGCTTTACTTACTGATGGGCTGCAATTAAAGTATGTCCCCCTCAGACTATGGGGAATGCATTTCTGATGAGCCACATGTTTTCTTCCAAGACAGAGAGGCAGCATGGTTTACTGGGTAGGACACAAGACTGTCTACATTTCCCTTTACTATCTTCCTTTTCTTTAAAAATACCCTTTAAATAATTCTGCTGATAATCTTAACATCTCTATGTTAAATTAAAAGGACTATATTTCTTCAATGTCCATCAGGATCCTGAGCAAACCTAGGTAGGACAAATGACAGAGCATGGTATCCCAGATATGAAACCAGGGGTCAGAACCAGTACCTGGGTCACATCAGAGTCGGAAGTTAAACCAATGGTCAGTTAGGAACCAACCAAAGGTCAATACCAGGTACTGGGGTTCCTGTTGGAGCCCTGGGTGCCAACTGAGAGCCCATGGTAAACCCATGAGATTATATAGGGTCAAGGAACCAATCAAGGCTCACAAAAACCATTGTCAGATCACTCAAGGCAGAACTTCCTGTGGTAATCATTCACTGCAGAATGTTGGTTACAGAGCGTGGCCAACTTAGAATAGCTGCTAAGTGGCAGAGTGGGGCTGCGTAGTAGTCCAAAAGGGCTGGGCTCAAGTCCCACTGATCCTTACTGTTGTGACAGTGGTGTTGGGGGTAGAATGTCCTACCACATACTCTACTCAGTCCTTGACATATCCTTAATCTCTAAATGCCATAAGAATACACAGCTGAGTACAGTTTTGTCCCAAATGCTTGTAGGACCTCCTCTGTGCCAAAGATAGGGCAAAGGCTTCTTTCAGTTTTCTCCAGTCAAGACTTTCAGTGCAAGCTGTTGATTTTGTTAGAACAGAAGTGGACATATCACTTCATATGAAAAAAATGGACACACTCCAGTTGCCATGCACAAAAACTGTCTGTGCACATCCACTTTTCCCAATTTGATATTATATACACAGAAGGGGGCCAGTACCGACTCTCTGACAACATAGGTCTTTATATACAACAGGGGAGAAAATTAAATAGGTACCATAAATCACCACCCTACAATTATTCTACCTTAGAATTTTAGGAGTTCTAATAACTTGGATCTAAATCCAATCAATCTGAATTAATGATACAACACAGCAGTCCAATTACTTCCACTGACATATTCTAGTCCTGGTAGATACTCATACAGAGTTCAAGGTAGATGCAACCCGGGGGCATGGGGAAGGAGGGTTCCTGCGGAGTCTTGAAGCTACCACAAGAAGACGCACAAGAAGGCAGAGAGAGAAAGAGAATGTATTGAGAACTCCCATTTTGTTTTTGTTAAACAGTAAATGCAGCTGGTAGCTATCTAACTGGCAGGTGTGTTCCACGGGTCACCATTAATCTCCCAAGGGAAAGCAAATCATTGCGAGTCCCTGCAAGGAAAAATGACTGGATACATCTTGCAGCCTTTTTCACCTTTCATTGAACAATGGGTCTTTTAAAGAGGCCCACATTTTTTATTTCAGCCTTTCCTTATGGGAGTTAAAGAGCTGAGCTCTCTAAGGAAGTTATTGGCACAGTGGGATTGAAGAACAGCACTAATAAGGACCTACAAAGTTAACATTACCCATTTGAGTCTTTATCTATGAAAGAAGACAGGTCTTGTGTGTTTGGAAACTACCTAGGGTATGGATTTTTTTGTTTTGTTTTTGTCTATTAAGAGTTGGAGAATTGCAAGCTTTTGTAATTGATCCCCCATTTCTAAGAATAACAGAGAATGCTATATTATGGAAACCAGACATTTCCTTTCTACCCAAGAAGTTTGGTGGGTCTCATGTCTGGTTTTGGATGATTTGCTAACACTGCCTTGAAACTCATAAAAAAAACCCATACAAAAACCTATAGGAAAGGCTGCAAACTTTATGTTCTTTGTAGGTTAGCATATATATTTGTCACAAAATTATGAGACATCTTCCAAGTCTCCTTAAGTGATAAATTTCCACCAAAAAATTTCATGTTTCAATTTTTACTAAGACACACAAATGCAATGGTTTTCCATTTGAACAATTTAGTTTTATAGGTTAAGAGTGAAGGAATATTTCTTTCTATACACTCTGCATGAACTGTAGGAGCATAAGAACAGTCATACTGGAAGAGACTGCAGGTCCATCCAGTGTAATAGCCTGACCAGAACCAGATGTTTCAGAGAAAAGAGTAAAATGTAAGATAATTTGCCTTCTGCATCTTGAATAGAGACTGGCTTCAATGTTGAAGCCAATATTTAATATCTCTTGCAAAATTTGTCATTAAAAATTGTAGCTTTGCATAATCTCGATAACCATATAAATATCCAGTCCCTTTTGGAACCTTAAATTCTTCCATTTCTCTAATCAGGGTATTATATCTTTCATTTTAAAATAACCAAAGATGTTCCTATGCATTTCTGAGACAAGTACAAATGGAAGGGGGCATATTTCAACTGCTAATAATATTTGTGAAATATTATTCACCCTTCTGGAGCAGGCCATTGCTTCCAGTGTCCAGACTACGGCAGCAGCTTACAACCCACCCTCAATAGGAAACTTTTCACTTGTTCGGTAGTAGGTGATCATTTCGTATCCTCAAATACAAAGGGCACAATCCCTTGTAAATGTTTGCCTGACTCCCTAGCCAATATAGCTGTATATCTTGTGTCTGTCGGTGTAAGATGCAGATGACTTCCAAAACACTGTTAAACCAGAGATAAGTCCAAGCTAAGATATTTGGTACTAGACAAACTCCCTCAAAGTTGGGTGCTGTTGGGATCCAGGTTTTAGTTTCTACAGATGTTTGTTGAAAACACTTCGTCTATGTTATTGACATGTTCAGTAACAAGGTCTATGGTTCTAGACCATGGGTGTCCTAAGCAAGGAAGAAAGCAGAGAGAGTCCTTCTCACTGCACACTTGCCAAAATCCTGTTCCTTATAATCCTCGAACACGAGCTGCAGAGAACTCATAGTACTGCTAGTGATGCTAGACAACTCTCAGGAGGGCTCCCCTCTTCTTCCACAGAGTCTGGTGATCCGACAGGGAATCTATGTAGAACACCCTCCCATGCTACCACCCTGTCCCACACTTTTGAGAGGTGAAACAATTACTGCTCCTTCGTTGGTTAGAGCCCTTGGGAGCACTTTGCCTGCCCTTATTCTCTGGCCCCTTCACACTTTGCACTCCCAGCACAGTAGCAGACGCTGAAGCACCAGCTCAGCCTTCCAGTCATAGATGAGCTGTGTGAGCAGGGAAATGTTGCTTGTTCTGAACATTGCAGCTCTATAATCAAACCAACTCCATACGAAATCGTAAATATTCAATTAGTAAAAAAAAGTGATATCATTTCAGTGATAATATTGAGTGTTACTGTTGGAGGAATAATCAGTCAGAGAGCCTAACTAGGGATCCAAAAGTGTGCCACAAAAGAATAAATTCTTATACCAGGCCAGACTGGATTGAGCAGCCCCAGTCCTGGGCCAGGGTGAAGGTTCTATGCCCTGTCTGTAACAGTATCTGTTTCTCCACCTATAGAATGGGATAATGGCACAGACCTCTTCTGTGCAATGCTAGGAGAAGTTCTGCTGAAAATTGCTATACGAGAGCTTGGTGTGGTCTATTAAACTGTAAACTTACGAAGCTTCACGTCCACAGAGCAACCCGAATACTTATTTTCCTGCTTCAAAATTCAAATACTCCTTGGGAAAAAATAGTAAGAAATGCTGTAATAGGAGCACAGACAATTGAACAATTTATAGAGCCTCTGTTAGACTTTGGTTTGAACAAAGTTCCCCTCTAGTTTGCTGCACTGAATTTAAGCTCTTGTCTAAAGAGCAAGTGCCTGATCCTCCTGTTGAACATTTATTGAAGTCAAAGAAGCTGCACAGATACCAGCTGAGGATCTGGCCTCAGTGTGCCCTTGTCTTCCCCAGGAAGGAAGGATTTTAGGTCCTCTCCAGGGCAGCTCAGTTCACCTATATTTATATGATTGTATAGCAGGACAGACTACCTCCCAAATCTTTGTTGAATTGACTGTAAGGGTTGGAGGAAGACATCATTCACCTCAGGCTGACACACAGCAGGAGAGGAGCTGTATGGTCATTGCTGCATCCTCACAGTTGCAGTAGCCCCTGCTTCTGCTGTGCATCTCCTCCACACTGTACATATGCAGAAATACACTGTGCCCAGCAGCCTCTTTGTGCCAGCTGGCAAGGGGCATAGAGTTTTACAGGATTCCCTGGATCAAATATATGCACAATAATTCATCAAAGGGTGCTTTGTGAGGTCTCTACTGAGAGCCAGTTGCCCACTGCTCAGCATAATTGTTTTGAAATGTAGGGACAGATAATATGTAAGTAGCTAGCTATGTATACTAGACATTGTATTCTCAGAGGCTTCACATTAAGGCAGGTTGCCGCACTGTGAAATGCCTCAGACCAGTTCCTTCAAGGGATGGAGGAAGAGATGCTAATTGTCTAATCTGGGCATAGACCACATAGGTCAATTTGCATACTGAGCCAAAATGATAATCAAAAGATTGTAAATTTCCTCTCTCAAAGATTTTACAGAAAATGGGAACAGCAGGAGGGGATTCTCTTTATGAGAAAAGACAATGGATTGCTGGAATATATCTGGCAATACCTCTACCCACACTAACACCTCCTAGATCTTTCCACTAAGGAGGTAGGTGGACAGCATGACTTTTCTTGTATTAGGCTTAAATGGTATGTTTTGTTTATTTTGGCTTAGTAAATTACTTTGATCTGTTTGTTTTCACTTGCAGTTACTTAAATCCTACTTTTTATGCTTAAACGCTTTTGTTTATTATTAAGTCCAGGGTAAATAATTGTTACCTATGGAGGGGAACAACTACTGTGCATATCTCTCATTGAAAAAGAGGCGAACTTATAAGCTTTCTCTGTGTAAGACTTTTATACAGAATAAGATGGATTTATTTGGGGGTTAATCGCTTTGGAGCTGTGATCCTGGGTGACATCAATGACCTTATAGCTGAGCCTTCCCAGAGCTGAGCTGAGCTGGTTCATCACCTCTGTTGCTCTATGCAGGAGGACTGTTACCTTTACTCTGTGCCTTGGCTGAGGGAGATCAGAGCTTCTGGCCCAGCAGGACAGTGAGGTAGGGAGCCCCAGAGGACAGGTTGGCAGGCCCAATGGCATGACTAGTACACTGGGTGACAATCCCAAGGGGCCTTTTTGATCCATCACAAGAACCCATCACAAGAACCCCTTACTGGTCTAGGTTGAACCCCACAGCATTACACTCATATGTAAATTAGTAGAATTATTATAGTAATGTGTCTAGTGGCTCTACCATGTGAAAGCCTTAGACATAAATATAGTGAAAGAATTCCCAGTGCTGAAGATCTCGCCGTCTAGACTGATAAGTCACAAAGGATTAAGAAGAAGATCTTTCCCATTTCAGAGGTGAGAAACAAAGACACAAAGAGATCACGTGACTTCCCCCAAGAACAAAGTCTGTGACAAAACCAAGAATAGAGTTCAGTTCACAGTCAACCCCATGCCGTAGGCTTCCTGTCAATGGAAGTCCATAGCAAGCTATGCCTGTATTATTGATGTATTAAGTGTTTGGTAGGATGCATAATGGCAGACACATTGCTGTGTGTTTTATAGTCATTTTTAATAACTTCATATATTGAAAAATGAATTCATTTCTAAAGAATATAGTGTATGCTCTCTTTTGATATTGGCCATTAAAAAGTTGGCTAATTTGTGGCAGCCTGATTTAAAAACAAAACTAAAAAACCCCTGCAGCTTTGTAATTATATAAATCCTGAACAACAGAGCAGATAGAAGAATAGGAAACAAATCACAAACCCATTTTAAAAATACATGGAACAATTTGAGCTCATTTGCAAACATGAAGTGAGAAGATCTATCAACTTGTCTGAAGTGACATGATCTTACTTTGGCTTCTAGCAACGTAAGTGAGGGAATTTCAAAAAAGTGCCCAATTAAACAGCCATAGACACCACAATACTCTGTTTATCCAGACAACAGGAATATCATTAGCAGCAGCAGTGCAAATTTTCTCCACATGCCCACTAAATATGCCATAATTGTAACCTAGAAGGTGTCACCTTCTGTTCATTTCTTCTGGGGCACCTGACATTGGCCACTGTTGGAAAACACGATACTGGGCTAGATGGACCTTTGGTCTGACCCAGTATGACTGTTCTTACCTTTGAAGGGGAAAAGATGTGTCAGTCTCCATGTATTTCTATGACAATATCTCTGTGCTCCAGTAGAGGTGCAAGATATAAGTATTATTTCTGTCACAAGGAGGCATGTCCACTGAATAGACAGTGACACACCTGATGCATTATGTGAGAGGAGGATTATGCTGTGCTGAGTGCTACATGAGCCAAGATAGAGACAGCCAGCCGTGGCAACACTGTAGCAAATTTGGTTATATCCCAACTCTAGCCTCAGTGAAATTAATAAAAGATTTGCTTCTGGCTTCAAAGGGAGCAGGATCAGGCCCTTATATGGGAGCCTTGTAAGAGAAAGATCTGAATTTTGCCAGACTTAAGAAGAGAATCCAGAATGTGAAAGAAAAATACAGGCACATGAGGTTATTTTGAATTGTATTATCCTTGACACACTCCACTGCTAACGAATGAATTCATATTATTTCATTTTCCAGCCAAAATGTATTGTTACCAGTGAACTTGATGACTTAATAGTGCAGAGTACTGATATTCATGTACACTAATCATATCAGAAAAGTATAGGGCTTTATATAAGCTCTGCCTTTCCAAGGTCAGCAACATTGTTAAGGAATGTAAAGTTGAATCCAGTCTGCCAGGAGAAGGTCAGGACCACAAAGAGAATAAATCACAACATTGCTATGTGGACCTGTCTAAAGGTTAAGGATCTAAAAGACAAGCAGATACTCTCACATATAAACAGGCCCTAGGGCATAATTATTTTTCTGACTCTATTTGAGTACTCTTGAACAAATGGATTAGTAGATATGTTGATTGTTGCTGTGTTATGCAAATCTATTTATTACCCCCTTTCATAGGGAACAAATGATACTACAGATGTGCTGCTGCTTCTTTCTCTAATCCTTTCCCCTTGCAATTCCTACTGCTGTAGAAGTATATTCACAGAAGTAACATTTTCCAGAGGCAATAACTACTCAAAGTGAACTTGGTGAATATCCTGTAAGTATTGTACAGATTAAGAAAGAGTGAATAGATTTACAATAACTCATTCAGCAGAACCAGTTTGCTGCATTAAATTATGATTGTTGTAAATGTAAACACATTTGAAATAACACTAACGAAGTTGGAAGCACAGAATAAACTCTTCAGATCTGAAATTTTAAGTGAACTTAGGGTCTGCCATGGTGACCTCTGCAATGGACCCGACTGGATGAATCTTTCTATGCAAAGGTAGAGTTTTACTATAGTGCATGAAACTAGTGTCTTCA
This sequence comes from Pelodiscus sinensis, assembly GCF_049634645.1. Classification (NCBI taxonomy): domain Eukaryota; kingdom Metazoa; phylum Chordata; order Testudines; family Trionychidae; genus Pelodiscus; species Pelodiscus sinensis. Next base: position 15,483,794 of record NC_134720.1, read on the forward strand.
TAGTCTGGTACCAGCATATTTGTCTCAAAGTGAGAATAAGTTCAAACCAATCTACTCAGAATGGGAGAGATTGTGTTCCACTTCTGAAAAGGCTTATAAGGGAGATGGGGATTGTACACAGCCCTTAAACATAAGGATGCTCAGGCAGAGGGTCAACATAAGGTCAATGCACCACTGAAGTCCTAGTTAAATCTATTTTGAGGCACATTTCACTCAGGGAACATCTGGATTCCACTGGGTGATGTTGGCCTGGTTAAAAGGGCATGAACGAAACTATGGTCCTTTTAGTCATAGTCCTTGTTTTTTTGCCATCCCCGGTGGAAAACATTGTCCCTTCACATTATAAAGGACCATACTAACAAAAAGCAGTAGCTAAGCAATGCAGCACCCTGGAAGTTGGACCCTGCTCACTTACCCAAATAGCTAGTGTTGGTTCTGTCTAGGAGCTCCAAAAATCACCGGCTCCAAGAGCTCTTTCTGGGGCAGTAGATCTTTGCACTAACTTTAGTAATGGCCTGCTTATCTTTACAAAAGTTTTGGTACTTGCAGTTTAGGCAAATCTCATGGTGTCTGAGATTTTGCCATTTTCTTAAACTATGTTTTTGATGTGAAGAACTGGAGAATTTAACCCTTTAGCTAAAAGGAGGTGAGTAGTAATTAGTAGGGATGGAAGAAATTACCACAAAATATTATTCATTATTAGTACGTTTAAAAGACAACTGGATGGTTCAGGAAATTAGTAATGGGCTTCAGAAGCTTTGACCTCCAAGTCTGTGGCTCAAATCAATAATGAGACAGAAACCTATTGTTATCTGACAGCAGGCAATTAGCTTACATACATTTCCTCAAAAACAATGGAGGAACTTGGGGTTGGGGAAGAGGAATAGAAAAGGAATTAGCCAGTACTTAAGCAGTACTACTCACACAGGGAAAACTGAATATATTGAGAAAAAATTGCATGTATGTAATCAGTAGAAGGAGACATATATAGAGGGTTGTGGGGTTTTTTTTAAACTAGTGCTCCAAGACACCCCCTCCGAAGCACTAGACCTAATTTTCAAACTAGGGCACCTCAAATTACACAGCTAGGTGCATAAACTTTGGCACCCTGCACAGTTCTCTCACCTGCTTTGTGCTACATGATTCTTTTGTAATATACCCTAGATAGGGTATATTCTTTTGTAATATACCCTACCTTAGGAGTAAAGTGTAGAAATTGAGCTCCATATGTCTGACCCTATTCTTATGTAGGATGGCAAGAATTTCACTATCCTTGCCCTTTTACTATACTTATTATTTCACCCTAGGAAGATGACTGATTTCTCTTCTTTTTCTTTTCTCCGAGTTTGAAATAAAATGCCTTCTAAAAATAAAACCACAGACAAATTCCACATTCCTCTCCTGCTCTTCTCTTCAGGGTGCCTACAATCCTTTAAAGCTTGACAAACCAACACAAAGGAGGGAGCTCTCTTATATGATTCCTGAACCTGTATCTTTATGCACTGGCTCTACTACAGGCATCAGAGGTGCACATTCTGCAAAGTGGGAATAGCCACCTCAAGCACTACAGCCCTATAAGGTGGAAGGGCCACCCGGTAAAAGGAAAGAGACACGGGAACATTCAAGGGGTGGAGAGAAGGGGGAAGACAAAAAAAAAAAACAGCTCCTATCCATGAACAAATAAAGTACGTGATGACTTACAGGAGCTAAATGCATTAGGAGTCAAGTCCCAGGAATGAACATTTTAACACAGATTCATTATTTCTCTTTGGTCATTTTTAGCAAGAAAAGAATGCATCCAGTGCTGAAAATTCTTCAAGCAAAAGAGCTCTCATTTTAAAAGCGCAGGATTTTCATGCATAAAGGACTTGAAGTATTAGAACAACATTCTCTTAAGGTCAGAACGTGTGCACCATTTGAAAGTATAATTGGATTAATAAAAACATCTGACTTTTTTATGTCTACTTTTACTGTATCCATGAAAAGAAACAATAGGGCAATTTAAGTACAATATTGTTTCCAAATGAGCTATTCTACTCTAATAGAGTTCTCATCTAATACAATTACATATTGTATTGTAATAACATGGAAGAAAAATTACCTGGAGCACAGAGCTCACTGTGTTCTGAAAATAGGAAGTTATTGTTAAGTCCCAACAATATTAAAAACAAAATATTTTAAAAAGTAACTTTATTCAGTTTTTATTATGGCAATAATTTCTAGAAGAATGTCAACAAACATACATCTAATTACATTATATTTTATTGGAAAAGGGATTAACACAAACACCTACATTTTTAAAAAGCTTTTTTCACAGAAAGATTATCATGCACAGACTTATGGTTCTTTATTCTTCAGAACAATTACCGTGTTTTAGCGCATATAACCTGTGGGTTATACAAAGTTTTACAAACCCCACAACTCCATCCGTGGGGTATACAAGTTTATTTTTACTTGCCTGGGTGGGTGGGGTGCGCCTGGCTGTGGCTGTGTGGAGCCTGGACGTGAGTGCGGCTCCCCTCCTGCAGGTCGGCCAGCAGTTACCAGGTACCTTAAAGTAGCATATATAACCCGTGGGTATACGCGTGTGTGGGTTATCTTAGACTTTTTTTTACATATTTAGGAAAAACTGCGGGTTATGCACAGGTGTGGGTTATATACGCTAATTTACGGTAACTAAAATTAAAAGGGAGACTTTGGCTAAACAAATAGAATTTGAAATTATCTTTCATATTCTGAAGAAGTGGTGCAGATCCTGTTGTGGATCCTTTTGCTATGCCAAGCTTACTGTGACTCTCAAGCAGAATATCAGTTCTTTAGGAGCAAGTCCTACAGATACTTTTCCAATTAACAAACACCTGAAAATGCATCATCGCTCTACCTCTTTGTCATGCAGGTCTTGACAAGTGAAAAATTTGGTATCAAAATGCATTTTGATTTCCTGTACCTGAAAACACTTTTTTACATCCCTTTATATAATTGTCTCTCTTTTTCCTTCTGCATTAAGGACCAGATTCAGCTGCCATTGAAATCATTGGCACTGTACAGGTGCTGTAGCAGGGTTAAAGCAGGCCAGAGGAAGTCTGTGCAAACCAGGCCAATTGGGCAAGGAGCACTCAGCCAATCAAGACCAGGCTGGGCCTTATAAAAGGCTTCAGAGTTGAAGGGAGCTCGTACTTGCCCTGACCAGTGAAGGAGAAGGTTCGGTAGGGAACCAGCAGCACCTTAGACAGAGCAGTGCTGGGCAGGCTCAGGGGAGCCAGAGGAAAGCTCTCATCTAGCCTGATGCTTGCCAGACTGCAGCTCCTGCAACAAAGGACCTAGAAATTGCAGGAAACATTGGCAGACAATAGGAGTGAAGGGAGGGCAGGTCATGGCTGCCACCAGAAGGACCCTGGGTTGGGACCAAGAGTAGTGGGCGGGCCCCCTTCTCCCTTGTGGCAAGATGCAGTACAATGAAGCATGGCCAATACAGACTGTGACTTGCCCCTGCAGGCAGAGACTAGACTGAGTTGGCCACTGAGGCAGGCGTGAGATGGAGGACTGCTGATACCTCCAGAAAGGAGGAAGAACAGAATAATGGGCAACCTCCGGAAGAGGTAGGGGGGAGAACAAAGTAATGGGCACTGCTGGAGGGCAGTGTCCAAAAAGGAGGACACAGTCCAGCATGTGGTGACAGGAAAGTGGAGTGACGACAAGTGAGCCCTGACCAGAAGGCGACACACTCAATTAACTGAGCTAATTCCCTGACTAACCAGCGGGAGGTGCTGAGTCAATGAGTCCAACGCATTACAGGGCCAGGTTTTCAGCTTGGGTAAATTACTATCTAATCAATGGAGCATCCTCGGATATGGATTTGGATACCTGCAGATCATTTTTGAAGATGAAGATCCCAATTTTGTATCCATGCAGGACTCTAGTAACACCTCCGTAAAGATGGCTAGAAAGCTGTCTCGATTGTCAGGCTCAACAACTCAATGTCTAGTTGGCAGCCAGTATCATGTGGAGTTCCCCATAGGTTGGTCCAGTGGCCAGTTTTGTTCAACATCTACATTAATTATCTGGATGACGGGATGTATTTTACCTTCTGCTAGTTTGTGGATGACACTCAGTAGCGGGGAGGCAGATATGCTGAAGGGAAGCGATAGTTCCAGAGGACCTAGACAAATTGGAGGATTGGGACAAAAGAAATCTGATGAGGTTCAAAAAGGACAAGTGCAGTGTCCTACACTTAGGACGGAAGAATTGCATGCACTGCTACAGGCTGGGGACCAATTGGCTAAGCAGTGGTTCTGTGGAAAAGGACCTGCAATTACAGTAGATGAAGAAGCTGGAGATGAGTCAACAATGCCTTTATTGCCAAGAAGGCTAATGGCATATTGGGCTGCATTGCTACCACATCAAGGCTGTGTCTACACTGGCCACATAACCCATAATAGCTCTGGAAATGAGAGAAGTCAGAATAGGGAAATGCGCGGGGGATTAAAATATCCCCCTCAGGATTTAAATAAACATGGCCGCCGCTTTTTTCCGGCTTGCAAGTAGGAATAAGAGATCCTCCGGAATAGGGCTTTATTCCGGAGGATCGTGCCAGTCTGGACGCTCTTTTCCAGCTTTTCCCCAAGCCGGAAAAAAGCGGCGGCCATGTTTACTTAAATCCCGCGGAGGATATTTAAATCCCCCGCGCATTTCCCTATTCTGACTTCTCTCATTTCCATAGCTATTACGGGTTATGTGGCCAGTGTAGACACAGCCCAAGAGAAGTGATTATTCCCCTCTATTTGGCATTGCTGAGACCACATTTGGAGTATTGTGTCCAGTTATGGGCCCCCATTACAAAAAGGATGTAGCCAAATTGGAGAGAATCCAACAGAGGGTAACAAAAATGATTAGGGAGCTGGAGTACAGGACTCATGGGGAGAGGCTGAGGGAACTGGGTTTATTTAGTCTGTAGAAGAGAAGAATGAGAAGGGATTTTATATCAGCCTTTTCCTACCTGAAGGGGGTTCCAAAGAGGATGAAGCCAGACTATTATCAGTGATGACAGATGACAGAATGAAGAGCAATGGTCTCAAATTGGGGGGGTGGAGGGGGCAAGGAGGAGGAAAGACTAGTTGGACATTAGGAATAACTATTTCCCTATGAGGGTGGTGAAGCACTAGAATGGATTACCTAGGGAGGTGGTGGAATCTCTATCCCTAGAGGTTTCTAAGGCCAGGACTGACAAAGCCCTGGCTGGGATGATTTAGTTTGGGGTTAGGCCTGCTTTTAGCAGGTGGTTGGACTCAGTGACCTCCTGAGATCTCTTCCAACCCTAGTCTATGATTTGCTCTAGCAGAGACTTTGGATGAATTGTCACAGTCCTTATTTGCCCCCTAATTTCCCTCCAGCAGCACTGAAAAGCAAAGGCAAAGATACAGGGGATTAAACCAAACGTAAGTCTCTCCCTTTCTCCCCTGCCCAGACTGATTCTGACACAAGGTAGATGGGATAAAGGAACGCCCCTTTGCCCAGTAGTCCCCCAGATAAGTGGGCAGGGAAGAAGGATGGAGAATAGGAAGGAATTATGTTTTACTTCTCCCTGGGTAGACAGGTGGGAACAAGGAAAAGACCATAAGCTGATTCACTTACTCCTCAGCTACCGCCTTTTAGGCAAGGAAAGGGAGGGGGGAGAAATGACTGCAACTTTGTTCATTTTATGGTCTGTTCTCAAGCCCATGCAGCTACATACCACCCCATTCACAGAGCAGACAGTAGAATGAGAACCAGTGTAGACAAAACCCTTTAGGGTATGTCTACACTGCCACCGTAGTTCGAACTTGCAAATGAAGCTCGGGATTTAAATAGTTCGAATTAGGCTTTCTTAATCCGAACTATCTACTCCGTGCCACGTGTAGCCGCGGGCATGGAGTCCGCACTAACGGGGATTTTAAAATGGCGGTGCCCGGCAAGATGCAAATGAAGCCCGGGATATTTAAATCCCGGGCTTCATTTGCAACTTCGATTGCCTACATTAGCTACCCTAGTTCAAACTAGGGTGGCAGTGTAGACATACCCTTACTGAATAATATACAGAGACACAGTCCTGTTGTTGCAGGATGGCTAGTTACATGTGGATAGAACAGAATGCAGATACATCTCTTCTAACAAGCTGCTTGGTGGGCTCCCATTTCACTGTCCTGTGTAATGCTTAACATAGCTACAGCAAGTAGCCACCATTACCAAATAAACTAGATAGTCTTAATCAGTGGTCTCCAACCTTTTTATACTCAAGATCACTTTTTAAATGTCAGGACAAGCCAAGATCTACCCTGCCTCTTTCCCAAGACCCCACCCCTTCCTTGAGGCCCCGCCCTCTCTGTTCCCCTTCTCTCCATCACTTGCTATCCCTGGCCCTTATTCATGCTCAGGGTATGGCTACATTGCCACTTCTTTGTAATCCTTCTTTTAGAAGAAATTTTGCTGACATTTGGCCCATCTAGACTGGACCAAATGTTGGAAAAACTCCTTCTTTTGGAAACCCCCTCATTCCTTGTGGAACGAGGAATACAGGAGCTGCCAAAAGAGCGTGTTTTCCGGAAAAACTCCTGCAGTCTAGCAGTACCCTCACTGTGTTGAGTCAGGAGGTGCGGGCTCTGGGGTGTGAATGAGGAATTTAGATGTGGGAAAAGGTGAGAGGTGCAAGCTCTGGGAGGGAATTTGGATGCAGGAGGATGTGGAGAAGGGGATGCTGGCTCAGGAAGGGAGCTCCAGGCTGGAGAGTGTTGGGCTCAGGTGGAGGGTTAGGGTGCTGAGCAAGCCACAGGCTTGTGGATATGAGGGTGCAGGAGTTTGGGTTGGGGTGTGTGAGGGAATCAGGGCAGGGAGGTTGGGCATATGATGGGCTCAGGACACAGATTTGTGGAGTGTGAATGGTGCAAGAGTGTTGTGGCAGAAGACTGAGGACGTGGAGATACAGGAATTTGGGGATGTGAAAGGTTCAGGCCAGGGGGTTCCAATACAAGATAGGCTCAGATTTGGGGTTGGGGTGGGGGGTACAGGAGTGTTATGATGCTGTGGCCAGATAAGGGCTTGGCCCCAAGTGGGAGCTTGTTGGACAGGCTTCAGTTTTAATACAATATTATGTCAAACACAAAAGATTTCGGCATTGTCTTTATTTATGAGAGGGGCGGGGAACCTGTTTTGAATCAGAGATCACTGACCCACAGAAAAGTCAGTCGGGGCCACACAAGTGAGATACAAAAACACAACCCCTCCAAACCTCACTAATGTGGCCCCAACTGTGCTGGTGGGAGCAGGGGACAGGGTGCTGTGGCAGAGTGCCAATGGGTGCTGGGGCAGGGGACAAGGTGATAGTGGGTGCTGGGGGAGGGTGCCAATAGGTGCCGGTGGGTTCTGGGGCAGGGTACTTGTGGGGGTCTGGATGGGGGAGGGGACAGGTACTAGTACCTGGGGATCCTGCAGCTTCACGCCAAGGCCCTGGAAGCACGTGGACTGCTCCTCCATCCCCCAAACAGTGGCACGGTACCTGAAATGCTGGTCTGTCGCACACCTGATGCTTGCCTGCACTGGGGGAAGGGGGAGTCCCGGACCGCACCAGACCCAACCACTGGGTCAGCACATGCTGCCCGAACAGCTGGAGCTGGCATGCTGGAGACTTTATTCCCCCGCTGCCTTCACGCATAGGGGGTGGGTAGAGCGAGAATCCCTGACCACGCCAGCCCCGACTGCTTGGGCAGTGTGCACCTTGCTCCTCCGCTCCCCATGGCAGCGTACCCCGCCCGAGCAGCTGGAGCTGGCACAGTCCTGGACCCCCAGCCCCTCCCCCACACGCAGGAAGGCAGCACGGGAACAAAGTTGGACCAGTGTTTTAGGTACCAGCATTTTAGGTACCGCGCTGGCTGTTGGGGGCGGAGGTGGGGGCGAGAGCAGCCCGCGCACTTCTGGGACCTGGTGCACGGCTGCAGAACTCCCTCCAACCCCTCAGGAAGCCCACGCTACCTCCGTAGTCCCTGGAGGTAGCATCAGCCCAGCGTTAATCTTGGGGGTGGAGGGCAGCGAGCAGGGGTAGAGGGGCCCAAAGCCTCGTGATTGACAGCTTGGTGACCATGGGTCTAAATTAAACATGAGAACTCAGCCCCCTTCTTCTTACCTACTGCTTTTACTCCCACCCCAGAAAACTACTGTTCAGAATATCTGATTTGTAGTCTTTAGTAAGGAATAAAGCCACATACCATAAATCATCAGAGAGGCACAATTTTGAAAACTGCAGCTTGTACTTGCAATGTTGCTATAATTGAAGGAGTAAAAGTAGACTAAATAGCAGTTCCATAGCCACACTTAGGAATTCTGTACTTAAAAGGAAGACTTTGGAGGTTAGACTCAAACACTAGGTAGGCAATATTGAAACACGCACATTGAATACTGGATCACATCTTCAGTCACAGACCTTTTTCCTGATTGATTTTTTATTATTAGAATTCATATATCATCATGGAATCCTGCTTTGGTATGTTTCTTCACCAAGCACAAGAGAGTATGCCAATTTATGAAATATTAACATTTCCCCCTCTTCACTTGAAACAAATCTAATGGGGGGGCGGGGGGGAGAGACTTTGAGAGACTCGCCTGTGCATTTTTAGTCAAAATTTCAGTTGCAAATGGGCATAGATAGGCACACTGAATTTTTGCCTGTGGTTACTGACCAGTTTACGGTGCTTGTTTATCAAATGTAAGCAAATGTATTTATTTTTATTGTGGACCACAAGTAGAGCTCCTAACTGCTATATAAATAAAGGCAAGGTGATTGTAAATAGGTCTATTGTCTATTGGCTTCAGTTTTATCTAATTATTTACATCTCCAAGACTTATTAATGTTTGGTGCTTAGTGTTTTTGCATTATAGCTATCTTGGGTTTGCTTGAAAAGGTACTCATCAATAGTCCAGGACTTCCCCCCCCATAATTCTTTGGTGCTGGCTCCATTGGATATAAAAACTCTGCAAGCTGACTATTAAAATTCACCATAAACTCCATCATTATGAAGCATATTTTGCTACAACAAGCAAAATTGTGTTTCGGCTACATTGTCACTTCCTGTGAAAAAGTGTAACTCCCAAGGTAGTCCACAAGTGCCTGCAGCACAATTGAGAAATATCCTTCCTGTTGATGTACTCTGTGGCAAGATGGACTGGCACTAAAATTGGTAGATGCATGCATGTGTGCACCCACCCAAGTTGGAAATTCCTATGTCTGCAAAGCCATCCATTATGTTATGTACATTCCCCAGAATGAGGCTATAGGAGTGAGGAAGAGGAGTTAGTCTCACTGCTGGTGGGTGAAAGGTGCTGTTGGAATGGGGGGTGAGGGCTTGGCTGCTAATGGGTGCAGGGTGCTAATGGGTACTGAGTCAGTGCCTAGTCCCTCTCTCCCCCACCAACCTGCCTAGGGGAGCCCTAAGATGGCTGGAGCCACCACAACCACACCACCCCTCCATAGGACCCAAGCAACCCAATGAGAGGTTCTAAAGCTCTTCTCTCTTCTGGAAGGAAAATCTGAGCTTTTCATATGCTCCTTACATGTTCTGGAGCAGCTGAGCAAATGGTACGTGCTCCTCAACTTCCTGGGCTCATCACCCTACCCTCTCCAAAGTTGCCCTAAAACCTTCCTGGGGCATAATAGAAAGCAAAAAATCCCCCTACAGACCCACGCCTGGGGTCTGGTGGCAACGGCTATACCAGGGGAGACTCTCTGTTCATGCTTCCCAGTCACAGGCTAAAGTTATGTTGTAAAATATATACAGTCTTGTCCAGCTCGGCCAGATAGCTATTAGAGAGGAGGAAGAAAGAAGAATAAAGTAGGGAAGGAAAAGAGCACATGGAGGTAGAGGAGAAAAGAAAGTCTCACATGATGGAGATGGAAATGTCAGCTGGGATTTTTTTTTTTTTGGTCACCTCTGATCAAGGCTCCTCTTAGTATCAGAATGACAATGCCACCATGTTATCCTGCTGGATCCTCAGCCCCAGGAGGTGGTAGTGGTGGCTTGCGCCTCTCCCTTCGCTCATCTTTCAGTCAGCCAGCATCACAATAGCCAGATTTTCCCCTCTGCTAACTTTTATACACACATCCAGTCTCTACCTTTAAGGATCCTAAAAAGGAATGATGGGTGGATTAGCCAATCCCTTCATAATTTTGTCAAAAAGTAAGCTTAATTTGACACACCAATGTTGGTTCATTGATTTTCACATCTTACAGTGCTCTTAAAGCATGATCTTAACACAGTCCTTGAATAGGCCTTTTTGTCTGAACTAACTCAATCTTTCAGGGTACGTCTAAACTACATGGCTCCATCGACGGAGCCATGTAGATTTGTTGTTTTGGCAAAGGGAAATGAAGCGGCGATTTAAATAATCGCCACTTCATTTAAATTTACATGGCTGCCGCGCTGAGCCGACAAACAACTGATCAGCTGTTTGTCCGCTCAGCACGCTAGTCTGGACGCTCCCCTGCCGACATCAAAGCCCTTTGTCGGCAGCCCCGGAAACCTCATCCCATGAGGAATAATGGGGCTGCCGACAAAGGGCTTTGATGTCGGCAGGGGAGCGTCCAGACTAGCGCGCTGAGCGGACAAACAGCTGATCAGCTGTTTGTCTGCTCAGTGCGGCAGCCATGTAAATTTAAATGAAGCCGTGATTATTTAAATCGCCGCTTCATTTCCCTTTGCCTACAACCCTCATCTACATGGCTCCGTCGACGGAGACATGTAGTTTAGACACAGCCTCAGTGTCCTCTTGCACCTTTTCCCATCACAATGTTTTGTTAAAGGATACAAGAGGGCTGCTCTCGCCACCCCTCTCTCTCTGATGGCTTTTGTGGCCCGAGAGCATGAGGACATCGTTCTGTTGTGCATCAGGAAAACTTTTTTATATAGAGAGAGAGAGATTATGACTTTATAAAATGTATCACAATTGAGCTCTCTCTTAAGGAAAATTTGAAGACCCAATTATCACAACAGAGCCCAGCTTGTTGCATCATGTTTGTCTGTTTGTCTACATCATGTTACTCTAACCCTAGTAGAATGAAAGGGTATGTTTTTGCCTTTGATTCAGGAAGGGTTTTGACATGCAGGATCTAAGGAAGCAAGGATGCCTTCAGTATTGGGAGCAGCCCCAAGCCATCTCCAAGAAGACACACTGCCTGTTGTGTTTAAGGCCTTCTCTATATTAGAATTGCAACAATTCATCTAATTTTAAAAAAATATATGTAATTCAGTTGGAGTGAACCCCTCATGTAGATGTACCTAAACCAGATTGAACCTCACTTAAATCTGCTTACCTGAATTATTCAACAAGCTAAATAGTTTAAGTGTATCTACATGAGGATTTTGCATGGGTTTAAATCAAACTTTAATATGGATTTTACTAAACCAGTATAACTTTTTTAATATGGAAGAGGCCTACATCTATCTAAATTTTTACATTGTGCTCATCCATATAACATATGAATGCCTCCTAACAATGCTGACTGAATTCATATTAACTTGCTAGGTCATTCAACCAGGTTTTTCCATGCCCTCACGTTTAAAAAAAAATGGTTTGACCCACTCTCTCTTTGTATCTGCTTCTCCTACTTATATCTTGGCTGCATCCCTATTTTTGGTTCTTAATTCCCCAAGCAATAATTCCCCTAGTCTGAACTACTTCTGATTGCCTTCTGTTCCCCCGTCCCCTTCAGATTACTTCACTTTCCATTGCTACACAAGCAAAATCTCATAGAATTATTTGTCCTCCAGTTGTCTCCAGTAATGCTGTAATACAGTCATCCCAAGCAAAGATATGGAACAGAGATAAAAATGGCTTAAGCAGCACCATCCTGTCGTATGCATCTATTGAATCATTTCAAACAATGATTAGTGCAATATTGTGTTATTACAAGGAGAAGTTAATCAAGAGTATGGCCTAATTTATTTATTTTAAACATACCGGGCTACTTTTTACCCTATGATAAAAATAGAAGTCTGATTTCCCTGAGATGCTTAATCAGATCATCAGGGGTTTCCATGAAACAATTTGTCATTTACATCTTATATTTTATTTCTGCAAAAAGCACTGTAATTGAAGCCCATGAGACATTTAATCGGTCCTTAATAATCTGCAAAGAATGCCCCTTGAAAAAAATCACTTAGCTTAATGGAAGCTCTTGATAGAAATAGCTAACAATATGTGAGAGATAAGACTTGATTGTTTGATTTTTTTAATCTTTAAAAAAAATGTATTAAATACCAAACAATTCCTTCAATTGATTTATAAATACTGCAGTTATTTTCTCCATCTCTTACTCAATTGCCTAATATTTTTGTATTTTAAAGAGATTAACATATGTGATTCCCGGTTTAGCATTCACCTACTTTGTTAGGGATTGGTATTTGTTTTGACAGTCCACCCTCAAAAGTTAATAGAGCCTGGACAGAGCTCTGAAAGAGGATATTTACAGATGCTCAGCCTCCCCTTAGTCCACTGATTCATTTCCAATAAATAGAATGACAACACGCAAATTAATCAGAAAGAAATGGTGGTCATCTGTTCAGTTGCTCCTAATGGTCTAAAGACATCACTTATGAATGGCAGGAACCTGGTCCACAGCCTATTACAGGCCTCTACAGAGGAATTTCTGGGGTGTGTGTGTTTTTTTGGTACATATGGACTGCAATTTTTTTTAAATATAAAAGGAGTTCAAAATAGTCAAGCAACGAGTGTGCATAAGAGAGGTTAATGAACAATGTGAGTGGAAATACTGGTTGGTAAATGATTTTGTTATAACCTACTAAAAATGTACATAGAAAATAAAGTTTAATGGAAATTACCTTCTGGGATCATGGCGGGTAGCATGGCCACCATGCCCCCTGTCCCCCCCGCTCCCTCGGCCTCCTCTGCCTGCTGTTGCTCTATCCGTTCAGTGAGGCTAGTGCCAGGTGAATGTGGGCAATGGTTTCAGCCAGAAGGGCCAGGCCTGGGCTGCTCGTCATGGGTGGAAGGTGCCATTCCCCCAGTTCTGTTGTGCTACCTCCATCCCTGTCCACCCATCCCCCCACAACACAGTGCTCTCCAATCCCCCCTAACATTGTGGTTCTCAATCTTTTTGGCCCATGGCCCACCTAGGTCAAAGCAAACCTTTTCAGGGACCACCAGTTGCTAATGGAAACTCTCCGTTAATTACATAATTACGCCCGAGCCATTTTGCTAGTGCTGCAGCTGGGGAGACTGGTTTAATGTAACCAGTCAGAAAGGAAATATTTGTTTAAATGATTAAACAGACTAAGCACTTTAACTTTCTCATGTTAGTTTATCAAACTTCATTTTAAATAAAGTGAAATATGAATTTATGTCCAACACAAAAGGTTTGCGTGTTTTCTTTATTTATGGCCAGGACTGGCCTTACCATGAGGTGAACTGAGGCAGCCGCCTCAGGTGCCAGACTAGAGGGAGGGGGTGCTTGTCTGCTGCTGGTGCATATGTATTTTCTCTGCTCTAGATGCACAGAGATGGTAGAGTTCTGTGCTGGAGGAAGGAGGGCACAAGAGACATAACAGGCAGGCAGGAGAAAAGGTGTTACAGAGGCATCATTTGAGCTCCCCGTCTCAGATGCAAAAATGTTGTGGGCTGGCCCTGTTTATGGCACGAGTGGGAAACTGTTTTTGGATTGGGGGACAGAAAAATCAGTTGGGGAACCACACAAGTAAGAAGCAAAAAAAAAAAAAACCCCACTGCCCCAACCCTCCCACATGTGGCCTCCCAACTGAGGCACTCCTATGGAACCCCAACCCCACCAGAAAGGGGGAGGTACAGGCAGGACTGAGGTTGAGGGCTTCCTTGAGAGCAGATTTACTCTTGGGTTCCAGGTTTAGTGGATTTTGTAGACCTCTTAAGCTCTGGGTTTGGGACAAAAATGGGCGTTCAGTGTGTGGAACAGGGCTGCCAGTGGGAGGAATGAGTGTACAGGATCTGGGAGGAAGGTAGGGTGCAGGAGGGGGTGAGGGTGCAAGGTCTGGGTGGGAGGAAGGGTGCAAGATCAGGCTAGGAATAAAGTGTCTGGCCAGGAGAAGGGAGCAAGGGAAGGTGCAGTGTGTGGCCAGGAGGGAGGGTGCAGGAGAAAGGGTGGGTACAGGAGTGGGCTGGGGCAGGGTGTCTGGCCAGAGGGAAGGTGGCAGGAGCAGGGGTGGGGACAGGAGCAGGCTGGAGATAGGTGTTTGGTGAGGAGGAGGGGGCAGAAGCAGCCTGGGGATAAGTTGTCTGACTGGGGACAGGAGCAGGCTGGAGGTGTGGTGGTCTGGGCATGAGTGGGTGGGAGGCACTTACTTGTCTTCAGGCCCCATGCTGTTCCCAGGCACTGCTTCCTGCTGCTCCCATTATCCAATGGGAACAGCAGGAAAATCCTCTAGGAAGCGCACTGCTGGTCCCCTAAGCCAGGGGAGGGGGAGAAGGAGCACTTGTTCCCCATAAGCCAGATCACACAGAGAGCCTCAGGGCTTTCTCATCTCCCCGACCCCAGCAGGGAGAGAGGGCAAGGCTGCAGCACCAGCGTGGGCTCCCAGCTGTGAGGGAAGGGGGGGGAAGCTGAGTTCAAACCACAGAGCCTCCTCTTGCTGACTTGGGGAGCCATAGAGAGGTGTGTTTGCACCCTTCACACGTCCCTGCATATGGGCCTGTATAAACATAATAATTGGATGGAACAGTTAATAACATCGCTAATTACATGCTTCAAATGTAGTCAGTGAATAAGTTTCCAGTGAGTTTAAACAATATAGAAAGTTAGAGTATTTGTTGTGCCATTGTTTTGATCATTCAAGCCAAAGAGATGAAACGCTGTTTCTTAAAAGAACTATTTGTCAGTCACAGAGGGTAGCCATGTTAGTCAGTAACTTTAAAAATGGGTGTATATGATATCAAAAGCTTTGGTGGGCAAAACCCACTTCTTCAGGAGGAGATGCTTAAGCTCATTATACTGTATCTATTTGTTAGTCTTTAAAGGTTCCATAGGACTTCTCAGTGTATTTATGTATCAGTTTATGAACAAAAATTAAGAAGTGTTCTTATAAATGCTATCTAGCTATATATCTTCCGTTCTCAGAGTAAGTGCTGTAAGTTTGGGGAGGCTATGCTATATTATTCATGGGAAAAGATATGACAATGAACCAGTTCTGAAGTCTTGTTTTTTTGTATATAAAGCCAACAAAATCTCAGAGGAAAATGAACTCAGAGTCACTGAAAAGTACTACAGTGTTTCTCAGCTGCAGAGCAGGATACAAACCCTTATTCTTTTTTTCTGTGGGTGAAGAGATGCTATTGAATTCTCCCAGACAGATTCATCTTTTCCTAGCACTGTGTTTAAGAAGCATCTTTTCAAGAAAGTCTTACTTTCTTTTTCTTTCTGTGGGTAAAAGAAGGCCAGCTATGGAAGTAATCCCCAGGTCGGTTACAGGTTTGGATGACTGCGTGGTTCGGTGCATTTATTTACTAAAAACAGAGCAGAGATTTGCTTTCAGAAGAAAATAAAAACTATCTAGGCTATTTTTAGGGAGCAATTCTTCGTTGTTGCTGTAATTTGTGGTGCCACAAATGGCTGATCGCTATCCCTTGCAACATCCCAGTGTGCAATTGACTAGCAGTAATGGAAAAGTTGCGAATGGGAAAGCACAGAGAGGGAAAACAATACCTTAAGAAAAGTATGTTCTTACCTTATTTATGCTAGGCATGTGGCAGTATGTTTTTGGAGGAGGGAGGCCATTTTGGTTTTGTATAATATTTAATTGTGCTTTTCCTAGCCTACACAGGAAAAGAGTCAAACTGTTCAGGAAGCTATCATTTATTTTACATTATGAAGGCAAAATTGAGTCACCCTACCTGCCAAACAGGGAGGTAAAGAAATATTAGATGCTCTGAAAGGGTATGTCTACACAGCAAATTTATTTCGAAATAATAGCCCTTATTTCACAATAACTTTCCTATCATCTATACAGCCAAACCGCTATTTTGAAATATATTCGAAATAGTGGAGCGCTTATTTCAAATTTGGTAAACCTCATTCCACAAGGAATAATGCCAAATTAGAAATAGCTGTGTAGACACTTATTTTGAAATAGGGGGCCTCCAGCCTTCCCAGGGTGCCCTGGTGGCCACTCCAGCCTCAGCCAAGAACACTTTTCTCCCTCCCCCAGCCCCTCCTCTCCCCCCCGGAGCCCTTAAAGGGGTAGACTCTGGCCACAGTGCCTGTACCAGCTCCAAGCCTGCCAGCCCAGAGCCAGCAGTCACTGCCCCTGCCCCAGTGGCCCCAAAACATAAGCCAGCAAGCCACTGGCAGCCAGCCCTCCACCGCTTCCCAGGAGCAGTCTGCCAGCTCCCAGGAGCCTGCCAGGGCCCAGAGAAGGCTAGCACCTTCCTGATCCAGGGTGGAGATCATGGACCTTATTCAGGTTTGGGGGGGATGCCCCCAACGTCCATGATCTCCGCACTAGACGGAGGAACACAGCCGTCTATGGCAGGATAGCTGCCAGCCTGGCCACCAAATACCACATGCAAACCCAGGAGCAGATTTGCATGACAATCAAGTTGGTCTGGCGAGACCCCCAACCCTGAGTCCTGAGCTTTTCTTCCCCCTTCTTTCCCTTGCTTCCCCCTTCCAGCTCCCTCCTCCCAGGTTTCTCCCTCCCCTCTCCCACCCTTTCTTCTCCCCTTTCCTCCCTCCTTTTCCCAGTCTCACCAGAGTTTCATTCCCCCCCCCCCCAGTTTTGTTAAATAAGAGAGTTTGTGTTAATGAAAATACATGTATTTTATTTGACATCAGGAAGGGGGATTAGGGAGGGGTAAGTGGAAGGACATGAGGGAGGAATTAGGCACAAACCCCGAGTGGGGCAGACCAGGGAGGCTCTTAGTGCTCCTCAGGGTGGAAGCTCTTCCACAGGGCTCCTGGATTCTGCCAGCCCCCCGATGGACCTCCCGGATGGCAGCCTGCAACAAGTGCAACCAGGCTCGCAGCAATGCATTCAAGAGAGGCACCAGATTGCCCAGGGGCAGCTCTGGCGCAAAGTGCTGTGGTATCCCAAGTGAAGGTAACCAGAACATGCAGAGACAAAATACTTTGCTGTCCCTCATCGAGGTAGGCAAGCAAGCAGGGAAAGCTGAGAAATGGCTGTCTGGGGGGGGGGTCTCTTTAAGCACAGACCTCAGATAGCCTCAGGCAGCAGCCCCACACAGTAAGTCCTGACCTGGAGCCCTGCTGGAACTGGTTCCAGCCAGCCTTAAATGTGATTCAGCGTCTACTCAGTGTGGATGTGCTATTTTGAAATGCATTTTGTGTGTAGATGAGTTATTTCGAAATATCTTATTTTGAAATAACTATTTTGAAATACAATATTTCGAAATAACACTGTGGTGTAGACATACCTTAAGTCTATGTGTACGCTACCTATGATGTAATTTACATCCTGGGCTCCCCACTACTCTCCATTATCCTGCATAGGCACCTGTGGATAATCAAACACCCAGTTTATAGATCAAAGCACAAACTCTTTCTTACCCCGGCCCAGTGCAGGGTTTATACATTGCCATCACATACACAGTATATAACATGATCCTTACACTGCAGTTTTGAAGTAGTTAGGGTGAATCATTATGATGGAATGATTAATATGGAAGATGATGATGGATGATGGAACACACATACACATACACACCACCGTTTCTCTTCTTCATGATAAATTTTGGCATCTTAGCCCAAACTCAGGTATTCTTACCATGGCATATATCTATATATATTATCATGCAGTTTGGGGCTTCTTAACCTGATACTATTTGTGACAATAAACTCCCCTGAGTAAAGCTTCTTGACCAGATGATAGATAAGGAAGTTGTCATTGTGTTATGTTAAAGAATTTTCATCCTATGTGAAACCATTGCTCATGTGCATCTAGAATGCACTCTTTTGGAATATATTAAACAGAATTTGGAGATACACTGAGTATAAGAAGGAAGTCAGATTGCCATTGCAGATTTAGATAAAAGAACTATTTAAAGATCAGACCAGGAGCTGGGCTTGCCCCTGCAATGCTATCACATCAATATTTATAGAAAATCAAAGAGAGGTATCCAATGGTTTAATTTGCATGTGCGTAATTGCAAGTCAGGCTGGAGAAAGAGTACCAACCTTCTCATTCTTTCCAGCAGAGTTTGACTTGAATAGTTTACAAGCTGTGGTGAGATGCTCTTGGAAGTTCTTTTCCCGCATGGGTGCCCTTTTAAAACTCTCAAACACCACTGGTGCTTTGCAAAGACAAACTACTCAAAGTATCTTATTCATAAATTGTGTTATCCTATGGTTCTTATCTCCAAGGGATTTCTAAGAGATGCAAAGTGGAAGAAGGGCATGAATTAAGGCCCTATTGCAATTGTTTTTGTCATCAAATCAAAGGAAAAAGAGAGGTGAATAAAGACCTTAGTGACTCTAGGAGAAGGCTTAGCAAATAAGGCGCTTTGCCCTTGATATTACATTGTCCAAAATTTTCGACAATTAAACTGTCTTAGAGCTCAAGAACAAAGCAAGAGTGTTTATGGACTAACTTATCTGTTCCTAACTCTTTAAATAAAAGATTCTGGAAAGTATAGCGACCTGCCTGGAACTTAATAGGAAGAACAGTGGCCTTAGGCAAAGAGTCTGGAGGAAGCATCGGGAAGCCAGCTTCCGTTGCACAGTTAGTGCTCCATGTATCTATAATTAAAATGTCTCTATTATTAAGAGTGCTATTATGCTAATTTCCAGAACACGGTACATAAAATAGAAAGCATCTGTTTTCCATGGAAATTTTTAAACAAATTTGTCTAAGTTTTCTGGCAGGAGAAAAAATACCCCATTTTCTGAGCAGCTCCAGTGATTAATAAAGTGACTTTTTGACATTTCAGTGAAGCAAATATTCCCAGTCAGAGCAAAAGAAGAAAAGACAAACACTGCTTGTCCCATGCTCTCCTAGGATTGGGGAAAGGTGCTAGAAATGTCTTTCCATCAGAATTTTGGTACATCTCAACCATTTAGCAGGTTGGAGGCTAGATCATGCCTAGTTGTAATACCACTATTCTGGGGAAGGAGGAAATAAAGATTCAGGCCCATAAGCAGGAATTTCTGTGTGTGAGGGGGATGCTTTTTAGGTAAATGTGGACCGCAAGGGTGTGAATGCATTCCTCATGGTCCCCCAAGTAAGCAGGGAAATCAGCCCCAGCCTTCCCCTAGCCAGCCAGAGCATGCTTACTTGGGGGATCATAGAGGGAGGTGCTTTCTCATCCTTCACAGCCCCCTATTTTTTGCAGAATAACTAGGAGTACTGTATCACTAGATAGTCTCCTCAGGAGTGAGTGGATGTGGAGGAATAAGAACAGTCCTGCCATCCACCCCCAGCTGAGCTGAGGGAGGAAGAGAAAACATGCTGTAGCCCATAAAGAGGTATCTTAGTTTAACCACCCCAACTGCAATGCAGTTGGAGAGGACAGAAAGTCATTGCAGCCTCTGAAGAATACCACCTCACGGTGCTTATCCCTAAGTAGAAGGAACTGACCCAATGCCCCATACTCAGAGCTGTGCTTGATGGTGTAATCTAGCTCTAAATAGTTACTGATACGATTTCAGATTATCCCTGCTGAATCCACAGGATTTCTGGCAGTCTGTTCTTTTTTCCTCTGGAATTGTAATCAGGAAGCATTTTTTTCTGATTGACAAAGCACACACATGTGAATTTTATAAACAGCATATACTATAGTCTAGTCCACATTTCATTTCCTCCATTGCTAAATCATTCTCTCAGGCTTAGCATCTTTATGTAAGAAAGTATCCCCCAAAATTACAATACCCTCCAACAGCATGAGCAAGAAGTTTCAAAACCTTTGCGACATAGAGCAAATTTAAGTAATAGCCATGTCAATACTCAGTCAAAACATGTTAGCAGAATTAAACCATTTCAATTAATCACCGCCAGGTAAAGTCCCTGAGGCACAGTTAAAGATCAAAGAACATATGCCAAAACCTCAATAAATACAGAAATTGAAAGAAGCTTATACAGAATTTTTAGTCCAGGTCAATAGCAGAGTCTCCTGTTGTCTGCTTTTTGATTTATTCAGCACTCTCTGGGGATCCTCTAGCACCAATAAACTTATCTCTACAGAAAAAATAGGAATGGGAGTCATGAGGCCTGGTTTCTATTTCTAGCTCTCCCATTTTCTAGTATGAAGTCAGACTAGATTCTGCCACTTTATTCATATTGAGTAGACTTTTACATACTTTTTCCTATCGAGAACAATGATACTAATCACAGAGTAAGGTACTACTCAATATACAAAGAATTTCATTTTTAATTAAATACCATATTTACTGTTATAAATACTTTACCTAGTATTCAGTTCTTGTAATCAGCTCTATTTTATGTGAACAATTCATCCAGATTTGGAGGCAAATTTACAATGTAAACGTGCAACGGTAACACAAGTAACAACTGCACTAGGTGAAGGTTTTACTACTCTTGGAAGATACCAGTTTAAAGTCATTAATACCATACTGAACTGTTCCTGCAACCTTTACTGACATGAGTAGCCCCACTGATATCACCTAAACTACTTACTTGAGTAAAAAGCCGTAGGGAACCAGTGTGGCCTCTCTCTGAGTCGAAGGCTGAGGGGCCCCTCAGAAGTGGAGGGGCAGAGCAGGAAGTAGAAAAGCTAGGGCCACTAGCTCAGTCAGGGCAGTGACAGGGGAGGAGGCAGCCATGCTCTGCTCTCTGTCACCCACTGTCTCCGCTGCTGAGCCAGGTGCTGCCTTGGACATGGAGAAGCCCTCAGCTGAGGAAGAGGCAGAGCTGGTGTGACTGCTGCTGGCTGAACACCCAGACGAGCCAATCCGGTGGGAATACTGGGGGCTGAGAACCTGGATGGACCTAAGGAGCCTGACCTGGAGCTTGGATAGGAAGTTTTTGGTTGTCAGTTTGGTGTCTTAACAGATGGTCAGTGCGTTGTGGGAGGATTGTGACTATTACACCCTGGGCTGGAGTCAGGCAGGCCTACATTCACCTATCCCCTGCCATTCCATCCCTAGGGTGGCAGCCTCCCCACAGTAGGTCTCAAGACCACTGCTTGCCAGCACTTCCCTGCTCGAGTGCTAGCGCTACTGCTTGCCGGCGCTCCCCTGTTTAAGGGAACCACACTACACACTGCTTGCCAGAGCTCCCCTTCCTGAGGTACAGTGGTACACACTGCTTGCCAGCGCTCTCCTGCCTGAGGGAACTGCACCACACACTGCTTGCCAGAGCTCCCCTTCCTGAGGTACAGTGCTACACACTGCTTGCCAGAACTCCCCTTCCTGAGGGACAGTGCTACATACTGCTTGCCAGCACTCCCCTATCTAAGAGACAGCGCTATAGGTTGTTCACTTGCATTCCAACAAACCAAGCTAATTCCCATTGTGAACAAGCAACAGGAGCCATTGCAGCTGTAAGCCAGACACTCCGTACTCACATGAGCAAAAATTGCAAGGTCAGACATGGGTAGTAAACTCAGGATAATACATTAACCTTTAATCTATAAATCCAGGATGATTTTATAAGCTATGATTTTAAATACAGCCTTGGAAGATACATGCAAAATAATTCCATTGTAAGAAAATACACTCTATTATCATGTAAGCTGGGGTGCAAAGAAAGAGAGAGAGAGAGAGAGAGAGAGAGAGAGAGAGAGAGAGAGAGAAAGAGTGTGAGTATGTGTAGGAGTATTGAAGACAGTTGATGTTTTGTTTTTTGCAGGGCTGCTGTACATCTTCTGATTGCTACAAAAATATAGTCTAATCCTCAGTTACCTTACTTAATACATTTTTGTGCAAATTATTCAGAAGATTTTAGCTTCAGGGAAACTGTTCTCATCATCTTTCTTACCACGTGGAAGTAGCTGAAAGATATTCATGAAAGATTCACTAGCACCAATCTTTTATGAGTATAAGCAACAGCAACATCAATATTTCAATGTCTAGAAAATGTGGCTATTTTCTTGCCTTGAGTAGATTGTTAGAAATCATTGCATTTTAATGCATTCAAAATATCACATGAGATTCTATGTGTATCTTGCTTATGATAATTTATTGTGGGAGAGCAGGGTTTTTTCATACTACTATTTGAGGACAATGGATCTGATAATATTTTACAATATTCTTATTGCAATGGCGGTGGAAATATGACTGGTGATCTTTTCATCATGGTCCTTGTTGACTGCTAGTTTCCCAGGCAGTTTCAGCTGTCACAGTTGCTTAGAGTTCACTGAGCTGTTTTTAGTTACTCATTCAAATATTCATAAGATTTGAGGGCTGCAGTTTGCTGTCTGGTAACAACTTCATTTTCTGCTCATACCGAGAGTGTCCTTGTGGGCTGCTTCTCTCAGTCCTGATTGGCTTTTTCACTGACATGTGGCCTTTCAAGGATAATGGAGTTTCCTTGGGAGTAAGCTAAAGAAGCATGTTCTACCTTTTATCTTTGCTTGGCTAGACGATGAAAATAATTGTAGAAGACAGTTATGGATTATCAAAAAGACATGTGAAATGATCAAACCTATATCAAGGATTGGTCTGTGCTACTAGGGAAAGCTCATCCTTTAATTATTTATCATGCTGGACAGCTCACACCTCAGGAATCTTAAAATGGTCACTCCTAGTGCAAATATTTACTTAACAATATTGTACTTGAACACAGTAATGAAAATAGGTGTCATTTCATGTAATGATCCAGGGAAAGACCAATGGACTGAGACATTTCACTGCATGGGGCAAATCAATGGAGTGCAATGTTCCTACTATTTCATTAACGCTCTTGTTAAAGAGCTCTTCAGGGCACCAAAATTCTGTGCATTTTTGAAGGCATTCGCTATAGACTAACAACCTGCAACCCTTGCCAGTTAATAACATAGGGTTTGTAATAGCAACTGCTATTCTAATAAGAAAACAGATAAAGGTAGTTCCTGAATGACATCAGTCTTCAGAAAATGCCATGCTACTTAATAAAGACTGAAGGTGCTAACAGTTCCCTGAGTGGTATCCTTCCCATTTCAGGAATCTATCTATTGGCTTTGATCCCATTCTCCAGATACTTAATGATGCTCTGTCTCCCACCCCCATCCCTTTTTCTTTCTCTCCTCCCTCCCCTTTCCCTCTCCTATTTATTTCAAGTTTTCATATCCCCAACTCATAACTCCAGTCATCTGAAGAAGTGGGCTGTGCCCACTAAAGCTTATGATACCATCTGCATGTTTTGTAAGTCTATAAAGTGCTACCAGACCATTTGTTGTTTTTTTCTGTAACAGACTAATTCAGCTACCCTCTGAAACTCCATTAACTATTCAGTTTGCTTACAGGATGATTCTGCCCCGTGCATTGTTGGCCAAAAGGGGGCAAAGAGGTTGGTGAAGCATCTGCAGAAATGCTGGTCGATGACTTCCTAGAGGATCCCAGGAATCAGGCACAAATGTGTCTAGTGCAATACCTTTGAAGATTTTGCAGAATATTAACCTCTTCTACAATTAACCGGCTTTGCTGTGCTCCCCATTTACATTGCTGCCCACTTAAACCCACCCTCTTTAGGTACACAGTACTTATGCGTACTCTAGCAGAAAAGCAATTGGAATTGGCTTCCGGTGTGATGTGTAGCCAGCCTGGACCTAAGGGTGCTAATGGGGAAGAGCCCCCTTGCCTCCTTGTTTCATCACTTGGAGTATGTCTAAACTACGTGGCTCCGTCGATGGAGCCATGTAGATTTGTTTGTTCGGCAAAGGGAAATGAAGCAGCTGTTTGTCACTGGTGTTTTAGATGGAGGCGTTAATTTCTGCCCATACAATCTAAGATATACACGGTATTTCATCTGATAATTCCTGTATTTTTCTATTTTTGTTGGTGGGTTTGTTCAAGCCATAATATCAAAATCATTCAGTGATTCTTTTATGTTCTTTTATAGGTGTATTATTAGAAAAAGAAAATTCAGCAATGGATCTATCAGTGACCTGCGTCTGAGAGGTCTTTGGACTGGATATCTCCTCAGTACACCTGTTCTGATTTAGCTACTTTTTTCCCACAACATATACTCTAGAAATGCCAAAAATAACACAATATAGCAAATACAGTCTGTATTCTGGTTTCAATTATTAGAGTGGCTTTTCATGGCTATGTTGTAAGTCCCTGAAATATGTGATCCTAATAGAAATGCTGACAGCATCTTAATGGTGTCTGTGATAGGAGGGTGTTGCTACAATGTGAACAAATGGTATTATTTGACTTTTCCAGAGGTGGTCTCATCATACACTAGCTATGAAACTGAAATCCTTTTTGCTTTCCCTGCAACCAGTTTGTTTTTTTCACATTTGGAGCAGGATGAGACAAAGGGAAAATGTACATTCTAGTCACTTGTCCTTAGCTGAGCTTCTAAGATTCTCTAGTGCTATTTAGCAAGTATGTAAACAAGCACTTTCAACCAATACATAAGGGATAAAGGATATCAACAAAAAGCCCTGTATTTACAGCACCTGGTCTCTGCTCTTCAGTATGTACATGTAGTGGAATTTATATGGATGAACATGTATCTGCTGAGGGGAAGGGGCATAAGAATTTGATTTTTAAAAGTTATAGGATTTTCAAAATCTATTTAAAATTACCAAGGCTTTCAAAGGTAGAGGGTAACAGATTAGTTTGTTGCCTAACACACTAGTATAAGAAACACACAGACCTCATATTTAGCATTTCTTTTGAAAGTGGCTATGTTTCCTTGTAGCTACTATTTTAAAAGAACCAAATCATTATATTGAATTTCATTGACCCTTGAGCCATGGCCTCTAGAGACAAAACACACAAAGAATTAAAAATAATTAATATATTGTGGTGCCACAGACTTGAAATCTCGCATTCTTTTATTATTTTCCTCAAAAGCCATAAGGCAGTTCCCCTCTACTAGAAATCCTATATTCCCCTACACCCATTCTAAAATAGATCTATTTAACAGCCTCAGGGCACATTTACACTAAATAAAAAAGCCATTATATTGACTATACTAACATTACTCAAAGCAACAGAAGGAACACACATTCTTTTTACATAATTGTAGCTACATAGATAGGCCCCCCCAATGCCCCTCAGCATTGAAGCTAACAGATATGGGTATTGTTGGACTAACAGATGAGTGAATTCCAGAGACAGGAATTTCTTACCAAAAATGCCCAGCCCACACTGGTTAAATCAGGGAGCTGTTACTCAAAAAGTCAACCTGATCTCAGCAGTCAAATTAAAACATGAGGAGAGAGGCTGGGACAAATCCAAGTCTAAATGATAAGGCAGTCTACGGATATGCATCCTTAGATTGTTTTCCAGGCCGATGTGAGGATCAGGGAGGGCTTTTAGACTACTACAATTTAAAGAACTTTGAGATCTATTGATGGCAGCTGCTTTATAGAAGATAGATTACTATTTTTTTAAGTTACTTGTTTGCTACTTTTCTTAAGTTACTTGTTTGCTACTTTTCTTACAAACACAACATTAGAAGCAGCATGTCAAGGACGTAAGTTACATGGTAGCAAGAGAAAGTCTAGTCAAATTCATCCCTGGTGCATCTTCAGCAAATTTACTGGTATTGGAACAGGGGTTGATTTGGTCCTGAGCGATCTGTCTCTCAATGGGCATACGTTATTGCTCCAGAGAGATAAGGAAGGTGCAAGTTACAGCAGCTGAGACCCCTTTAATGTTACTTTTGGTCAAGTGACGTTTCAGCCAGACTGTTCTTATTCAGTCCTGGGGAGAACCTGGAAAAGGGGTGATCAGTTATATCATCTAGGTCTAATGCAATACACTTAAAGCTGAATGTCCCCGTATTGGTGACATTTCAACCCAGGTCTCATTATTTCCTCAATACCACTATATACACATTAAACTAGTGGAGTAAGAGATTAAAACCTTGTGTTATATCATATCACAGAGGCCTGAGGACAGAGGAACAACTGCCCAGATTACTCAATAGTCCTTCCGAGACAAGAGAATGGAGTCACTTAAACACGTCCATCTGCTTCTGTTCAGATCCACTGGCGTGTAAATAATACTTCATGGTCAACGATACCCTGAATGCAACTGACATACCTGAAGGAATCATCATGGACTATTGATTCCAGTCTATCATCAAAATGAGATCATTGATCAACAAGGCTAAACCAGCTGATGCGCCACACTCAAGGTCAAAGAAAGCTGCCCGCCACAATCTATATCTAGAACATTAAAACTTTGCAAGGCATTGTTGTGTCTGTAAACCATTCATTTTGTTTAGTCTCATGTGGGTTTGCTACTTCAAAATTTTGCAATGAGTTCTCCAATTCATTTGGCACTTTTGAGTTCATTCCAAACTCCATTGAAAATGCCAGCTTTTGTTGTTTTGTGGATGACACTACAAAAGCCACAATTTCAATGGTTTCCACACACAACAGTAACTTGGCCCTGGCTTACTCAGAACTCAAACCAAAGTTTGGAAAGTTTGCAAGCCTTATTGCATTTTCCAATAAATCTGGTTTCAGTTTCAATAAATGTGAGGACCAGTTGAATTCCAACTTCCAATCTCTCTCTAATTCAGTCATGCATGAATTAAAAACCAAGAAAAAAACCCAGCCTTTTGGTATCAAGTTTTCTACTTTTTGTAGTAGTAACAAAGACCATTATTTGTTTATTTAGCATTTGAGCTCCATTTAGCTGCTTCAGTTATGACGACATAAAACAAACCTCTCTATTTTCTGATTGGGACAATCAGAAACATTTATATTTGGAGAAGTCAAAAATAGCTGCTGCTCAGAATTTAAGAATTTGGCTTCTTAATAGATCTCAATGTAATTTAAAATATCAGGTCACATGAAGAAAATGGGCTTATACATTTTAAATTATTAATCTTTATTGATGGCAGTTTTCTACAGATATTAGAAGTCACAGTGAATCTGAGTAGAATTTAATTTTAGATAAAATATTGGAACATTGATAATTTTTCTGTTTGATTAATACCTGCTCAAATATTGGTTATCTACATTTCAACTTCTAAGTGTTTCATTTTTTAAGCTATGTTGTATTAACACTAATGTTTTTCATTTAATAGGCAAAGTTTGACCCCTTAACTTGTATATGCTGGCCAATATAATTAATTAAAAAGTTCTGGCTCTTGATAAAGGTGCTGTATGAATTTATATATAATCTCTGTTATCTGCTGAGCAGTAGCATATGTTCAGGACCTTGCATGCCAGCTTTCCAGTGGGGACGAAATCAGTGAGGAAGAGCCTAGGTATTTTCCTAGTGTTTCAACTTATTTATATATAAGCATTCTAGTCCTAGAATAGAGACATTTAAACAGAGTGTAGGGCAAGCCATTCTTGTAATGCTTCATTCCCAGAGAGCAACCCTGCTTTGGGCTCTGAATGCAACCAGAGACCAAAGCAAAAAGCAAACTTTCTTGCTGTACCCTCTCTCCAGAACCTAGCAAAGCCAAAGCTTACATTGCAGCAATGTTTTCTTAAGACTGATCATTTGCATGCACATGAGTTATGTTTACACTTGCCCCCTAGTTCGGACTAAAGAGGCAAATGAAGCATACCAAAGTTGCTAATGAAGCACTGGATTTAAATATCCCACGCTTGATTAGCATATTTGCGGCCGTTTGCCATTTTAAAATGCTGGTCACCCGATTTAACTTGCTGCAGGTAGATGCAGGTAGTCCGATCCAAAACCTTTCCCTCAAATTAACTGTTACTCCTCATGAAATTTTTGGAGTAACAGTTAATTTGAGGGAATAATAGTTAATTTAATGCGGCAAGTTAAATCAGGCGACTGGCATTTTAAAATGGCGACCGGCCACGAATATGCTAATCAAGCGCAGGATATTTAAATCCCGCGCTTCATTAGCAACTTCGGTATGCTTCGTTTGCCTCCCTAGTCCGAATTAGAGGGCAAGTGTAGACATGCCCAGACAGAGCACTAGGAAAGACTACAAAGAACAGTATAAGCCGACCAAAGTGGCTAGGTGATCCTGCAACCCCAACACATGCAAAGTTCTCATTGATTTCAGACATTTGCCTAAGTAAGGACCACATAATTCCCCCTTTCTCCCTGATTTACGTTTTAACTGGGGAATTCAAAATTACTTTAATAAAAATATATGTAACATTGGGGCAAATTTTGTCCTCCATTTGGTGCAGCTGATTCACTCAGAGCCAAAACATACAAGAATCACAGCATGGCCGCTGTGTGTGGCTGAGCAGAAATTACAATGAAGGCCCCACTACAAGTGGGCACAAGAATCTGTTTTTACCCTGGAGCCTACTGCTTGGCAACTTTCTTATAGGAATGCAGAGGGAGAGCCAGGGAGAAAATTGGCCAGGTTGTAGCCAGTAGCACAAGCCACAATCTCTAAACCCTATACAACTGAGGGAAGTCCAGGCAACACCTAACTTCTTCCACCTGTAGCTTGCATGTTAAACAGTCACAGAAAGGTAGAAGTGTTTGCCTAACTTTAAAAATGAGTAGCCCCGAGGCACCTCAGCCCTGGACTTTATTTTGAAATAACTCCCTCCTCCCAAGGTCAGCTTTACAGTCCACACTACCAAGCCTGTTATTTAGAAATAACGGGGCATAGAATTCAAAATCTGTATTCCTGCTTTTCATCAGGAGTAATGCTAATTGCAAAATAGTTATTTCAAAATAATAGCGGTGTGGATGTTCCAGGGCCACTACTTCAAAATAATTACTCCCTAAAATAATTAGAACTAACTACTCCCCAGTTGCTTCCTGGGGCTCTAAGTCTGAGGTAATGTGTCCACATTAATGAAGCTTGCCTCAGACTAATTTCGAGGCTTCCCCATAGTATGGGCACACTAGTTCAAATTTGTTAAATTTATTCATTTCAAAATAGTTTCCTAGTGTGGAGATGGCCTTAGGCTTTTAGACTATGTCTAGATTGCAAGCCTCTTTCGAAAAAGAGCATCTAGACTACAACCAGTACTTTAGAAAAAGCAAGCCACTTTTTCAAAAGAGAGCACCCAGGCAGTCTGAATGCTCTCTTTCAAAAAAGCACAGTTTGCATTACATAGTGCCTTTTTTCAAAAGAGCACTTTCAAAAAAAGACGTTCTTCCTCATAAAACGAGGTTTTCCGTGGTTGAAAAAACTGCCACGTTCTTTCGATTTACTGTTGACAGAACATGGCAGCAGTCTAGATGCAGGGGAAGTTTTTTTTTTTAAAAAAAAGTCTAGACACACCCTTAGGGTATGTCCACTGCCACCCTAGTTCGAACTAGGGTGGCAGTGTAGACATACCCTTAGAGACTAGCAGAAATATATAGTATCATGAGCTTTCATGGGCAAAACCTACTTCTTCAGTATTCACGCTCACCTGAAGAAGTAGCTCCAATCGTGCTGATTCTGCCAGGCTGCTGTGTCTGGCTTCCCCACCCAGGCTGCCACGGCCGCAGCCCCGGCCCTAATGCTGGGTGGCAGGCAGCCCCAATCACACTGCCACCACCGCTGCTGCTCCCAGGCTGACGCGGCCCAGCCAGAATTACCCTCATGGGCTGCTGTGGTCTGGTCCCCGCTGCCGGGCATCAGACAGCCCCAATTGCTCTAATCTCAGGCTGCTGTGACCCTGCTATTAGCAGAGTGGCAGGGTTGCACCGGGCTCCCAGCTGCTGGCCCTCCTGCCTCAGGGCTCTCTCATCCAGGAACATCCATGTCATGCGGGACCACGAATGTTGCCGGACAAGAGAATCCCAGTTTTGGGAGGTGCAACCTGTACTGACATCAGTCCAAGATATAAGATTAGCAACCTACTCAAGCAACCCCACACACCTTGTTTGGCAGGGCAGAACAGCTTGAGCTTGTGTATGAAATAGTAGTGCGCTCAGATAAATACTATGTTAGCAAAGAAAAAAGTCTCCTCCCACACATACTTTGCAAGCTATCTATTAAACCATGGCCAATTTTTTCTTCGGTCTAGATATTTCAATGCCAATTTAGAAAGAATCTGATTTTTCTTTCAAACCTTTTAAATGAGAAATGCGGAGCCATGCACTTGTGAGACTCTACAAGATGAAGTGTTTGTATGTAAATGAAAAAATTATATGTGATTACTACATTAAAGACAACATTTGCACTATTAAATACACAAGCGATAACTGCCACAATATTTAACTGTTGCTTCAAGACAGAGTAGCTGTGCTGTACTGATAGCGCATAGTTTATCCAGCCACTTATTATCTAAAGATGCTATTTCCCTTTTTAGTTTGCATTACTTATCTTAGTAAAAGTGATACAGAACTATGCCATAAGGTCTCTCCATGAATTTTATTCCAAGTCAGTTTTAGAATTCTATCATATGTGCAGCTGAATACTGGTTAATTTGTTTAAAGAAACATACACATAAAACACCAGCACAGATAGAAAAAGTAAACAGGCATTAAATAAAGCAGTCTGAACCTGCACCATTTTGAACTCCATCATTCACCTCAAAATTCTTCACATCATATCTTTAAAAAAAAACATACTTGAGCTGAGAAATAGGCTTCAGGGGGTAGCCAAGTTAGTCTGTACAGGTAAACTGAAAAAACAACAAACAGTCTGGTAGTACTTTATAGACTAACAAAACATGTAGATGGTATCATGAGCTTTCATGGGCACAGCCAACTTCCTAGTTAGTCAAAGTGCTGTTTTAGCAAAAGGTATTTAATTATATGTGAAAAATGTGGAATAAAGCAGTATTTGCCACCCCTAAACTGCATAATCAGTAAGTAATTTTGATTAAAAAACATTTTAATTTATTATTTTACTTATTATTTGTCTTACCAAACCACCTACAAACTTTCATAGTAAACTCAACCCAATGTGCTGGATGCTGTACAAAAGCAATTTAAAACACTAATTGTAATCTTTAAAGTATTGTTTACTTTGTACTGAAATACAGTAATAGAGAATATTACTATTGTATGATAGAGGCTATGCAATCATGAATGGTAAATTGAAAAAGGAAGTGTTATTTACCCCTCCACATAACACAAAATCTAGAGGTTCCTCAATGAAACAAACATTTATTTCTTCACACAACACACAACCAACCTGTGGAGTTCATTGACTGGGGATGTTGCAAACGCCAAAACTATAACTGGGTTTAAAAAAGTAGTAAGCTAAGAGGATGGGTCAGATGATGGGCATGGGACAAGATGGTTAGGGATGCAACCCCATGCTCTGGGTTTCCCAAGCATTTGGCTGTCAGAAGCTGGGATTTGTTGACAGAGGATGGATCATTCTAGAATTGCCCTGATCTGTTAATTTTTCTGAATCCTCTGACATTGGCCACTATTGAAAAACAGGATATGGAGCTAGATGGACCACGGGTCTGACCCAGAATGGCCATTTTTATGTTCCTAAAATCCTGCCCACATTCAATACCATATGTGCCCTGAAATACTATATGTAATATGGGCCAGACTGGGATACTACTCAGTGTGAGTATGAGATCTTATTTTACAAGTAGTCTCGTTAAAGTTAATAGAACTACTGGCAAGGGTGTCACAATCTGGCCCTACGTGACTGAAACAGAATAAAACAGTTCAGAAAATTGTCGGTATTTCAGCCACAAAAAAATGAAAAACAAACCCCCAAAATATTAGTTGAACAAATGGCTTCTACCTCACACATGGTTGGGTCTTAGAAATCAATATCTGTAACATATGAGAGACTCCCATCTGCTCCCCACCCCTTGTCTTTCCACTTTTCAAATGCACCCTAAAAGAGACTGAAGGGCTACATTTTTAAACACATACATAGTATTTCCTGGGGGCGTTGCTGCTTCATTTTACAGATGGTAAAAAGATTAAAATGGAATTAAAATAAAAACCTGATTGGAAGCGAAGCCCATCCAATTTCTCAAAATGAATATTAAATGTTTAGAAATATTTAAACTGAGCAAAGTTGTACTGTTTTTTAGAAATTATTTATTTAGCCATCAGGAAGCCATTGTGTAAAATTGTCTTACTGATGTTATCAGGTCCTGTATCATTATACATAGAGCAGTGCACCTATAAAACATAATATTTCACCTTTTCTATAGAATTTTTCAGTATAGATTGGTATAGTTTTCAACTGCAGAAACACAACTAATATGCATTTTTTTCCATGGGAAAGTTTACCCCTTATTTAACAGAACACTTAAATATGTTCTTTTCCAAAAAAGAAAATTCAATATATGCTTGAAATGTAATCTAGCCTAGAGGGTTATTATTTTCTCAAATTTCAGTGTTAGAAAGATTTTTTTTCCTTTCAAATTATGTCTAAAATACTTTTCTGAATATTTGTAGTGTTGTCTCAGGATACAAGAGCAGAGCAAGAATGCCACCTAGCTTACAAGTGTGGAAGTGTCTAAGTGCTTAGAATGTATGAACCCATACTTTGATTCATTTAAGAGATAATGCTGCTGCTTACACACAGAGTCTACCAATTTAATGGGAATTGCCATCCAGACAAGCCTTCTCAAAACTCCCCTTGAAAAAAACCTGGCATTTTGAGAGAAGTTCGCATATTTTCCAAATTTTCTAGAAAACCCTTTTTTACTTTTTCTTCCTACCTCATTACCAGAGACAAAATTGAGCAGCAGCAAACAAAATTACATGAACAATTTTTAGTTTGCGTTGAACTTCCCTGCTCCTCAAATTTCAAAATAAACCAAATTCTTTTTTTTTTTTAGTTCAGGAAAGAGGCTATTAAAAAAAAAAGGTGTGAACAAAGGTTTCACATGCTCAGCTCCCTACCCACACATACCCATGTGTACTCAAACTTTTCCTTGTCAAAATATTCCCTTTCATGCCCAGCACAAAAGCAGCTACACCTCACTTGTAGAAAATGACTTTCATAATATGAAACAGACAACAATGTTAATTGTTATCGATTGTATGTTCATTCAAACATGAGACTAAATTCTAGAGCAAATGGAAGGATTTAAATCCCATTTTAGTTGCAGATTTCAGTGCACTCTTAACTATGTAGCTGCAGACCCTTGTTACTACACGCAGCCAAATGTATATTAAAAATATATGCCATTTAACCAAATTGCTCTAACCCAGCATTTTATTCTATATATGCATTTTATTTTATAGGATCAAAATGATTGAGACAGAATTTTGTACATTGAAATACATTTATCTGGTCCATTAAAGTGAATTCCATCCATCTTCCCCAAAGCATCCTCTTTGCAACTATTGCTAGAGAGATCATATACCGAGACTCTCATTAAAAAAAAAAGAGGTCATGGTATTGAACACAATTGGGACACAATTTGATGCAGTCATACGAAACCCAGTTCTAGTCACTGACTCACAAAGTTCCAACTCAAAAATGAGTTAAGCCATTTCATAAAGCTTTATTTACTTTGACTATGATGGTTCAACATTTTTAGTTCACTGTGTCTTTTTGTTCTTCAATCACTGTGTGAATTCTTTGCCCTGAAAAGCAGACATTTCAATTTTGTTAAGAGCATGCTTTTACACTGGGAGCATGTAGCTCACCTCTCTGTTTTCTATATGCATTCCTACTTATGTTTCCAAGCTTGGTCTGCAGTCTCCAGGGGTAATTCTGCAGGAATCGTTTGGTCCTATCAATGCAAGAGTTCTCCCCTTTGGAAGAGAGCGCTGCAAGATCCTGTGTGTTCTTTAGGCAAATCCCTCACCTCAGAGATCTCAACCTTTTATTCCTCTGAGGGGTTTCACAGCAGTTCTTTTCCCCTTTTTCCACTAGAGTAGCTGCTCATTTTCTCTGGTGTCTACAATACAAGGTTTTTGCGAAAAAACAGCTGTTTTTGCACAAAAACCTGTGGAGAGTCCACACCTCAAATGAGCTCTGGTGCAATTAAATGAGTGGTTAAATGGCAGAACTGAGGGCTTTTTCCTCTGTAGGTAAACCTCCTTTTCTAAGGCATAACTGCTTTTAGCACTACAGCTATTGCGCAAGAAGGCAAGTGTGGATGGTCCAGAGGGGTTTCCTGTGCAAGAAACCCCAATGGGAAAAAGCACAGGTGATCTGATGGCCATTCTGTGAATGGCCATCAGAGCTTTCTTATGCAAGAGCGTCCATTCAGTGTAGACGCTCTCTTGCACAAAAGCACATGGCTTTTGCGATGTGCTTTGAGGTGTGGATGTGCTCTTGCGCAAGAAGTTTTTGTGGAAAAACCTTTGTGCAAAAGGCTTCTTGACCAAGAAGCATGTAGTGTAGATGTAGCCTCCATGTAGTACTGCTGAGGTATAGGGGAGTCCTGGCTCTCCAGTTACATCACATTGCACTCCATAACGCCCAAAACAGTAACAAAGCAGCTGTTGCTGTTACTCAGCTCTCCCTGCTCCAGTTTTTCTGAAGGCCACTTTCTCCATTGCCTGTCACCACCTGGACCCTCCTCAGGCCTCAGATATTCTACAGGAATTTGCTCTGACCCTCTGCCTGGTGAGTTTCCCTTGCCTTCTGCTAACCTCTCCGCTATCCCTCCCACCAGTTCCCCTTCCCTTCACAGTCTGTCACTCTACTAGCATTCGTCACTACTGAGGGCCAGAACCTGCCTTTAAATCTGGTTCTTTCTTCCCAAGAGGCTTTGCTCTGGTCTCAGAATTACAAGATGACAGATTAGAACAAGAACTGGAACCCTTTAGAGACCTTGCTCACCCTATAACAGAGAAAAAACAGCTCTCAGAAGATAACTCTTCACAGATGCCACATATTTGTTCAGAAGAACAACAGCCTTTCTCCCTCTCAGGTGTTGGCAGTGGTGTTTAGTGATGATGAAGCAATATTTGGTATAGCCATTTCCAAGCTCTCATTGATCACATGATATTTTCCAGGACTAAATACCCAACACAGGTATCCATCCAGAAGCCTTCACTGAAATTTCTGGTCTTTCAAGACCCTAAGCGGATTTCTCTTCCACCACAGTCAGTAGGAATTGAGAGCTAGCATATGATGAAACAGAAATATATGGGGCAAGAAAGAATGGTAGAAATGATGTCCATGATCAAATTCTGTGATTTAATGTCAGTTATTTTACACCATATACAGATTTCTCTGCATAAACAAAACCCTCGGCTAACCACTACATTGGCATGGGCAGCATGTGGAACCCTCCTTTGAGGAGGATAGCCCCAGCTCCAGCCCTTCTGCCTATAGGCCCTCCCCTTCTCCCAGCTGATGATGGAGCCCCAAGATCCCTTCCCACACAGAGGAGCCCTGAGCGCACATATACCCCTCGTCTGGAGAAGCCTTGAGCCAGCTGAAGCCTACTCCATTTTCCTGGAGGAGCTCCAGAACAGCTGCAAATGTGCTTCCCCTGCCCAGACCCCCATGGGCCAGAGAAAAGCAGGTCTCAGACTCTCCTCCAGAAAAATCTTTTCTTATATCCCATGCCATTTCCACGATGGCAGAGGAGGCAGTATTATTGGACTACAGCGAGATTATTGAGGAAGCTGAATAACACATACCAGTTCCTCAGGCTGTCTACACTACAGGTTTTTTCCGGGATCCCACATTCTTTCAGAAGGCCTGTCTTCCTCCTTCCACAAGGAAGAAGGGCTCTTCCAAAAGAGGAGGCTTTTCCAAAATTTGGATCAATGTAGATGGGCCAAATTTCAGAAAAGCCTCTTCCAAAAAAACTATTGGAAAAAGATACGCAGATTGCAGAGCACAATTTGCGTACCTTTTTCCAATAGATCCGTGTAGTCTAGACATAGCCTCAGCCTCTCAAGAACCTGCCTGGTACACAATAAATAAAAAACCCTGAAACTGGGGGTCCAGTGGCTGTGTGGGACAAGTGAGGGTATGTCTACACTACAGTACTAATTCGAACTAACTTAATTCGAATTCGTTAATTCGAACTAAGCTAATTTGAACTAGTGCATCTAGACCTAAAAACTAGTTCGAATTAGCGTTTTGCTAATTAGAACTAGCATGTCCACATTGAGCGGACCCTGAACCGGGGTTAAGAATGGCCGGAAGCAGTGCTGGCAGGGCATTAGATTAGGACTTAGAGCGTGGAGCTGCTGTCTCAGGCTAGCCGAGGGCTGTGCTTAAAGGGACCCGACCCCCACCCTGGACAGACAGTTCTCAGGAGTTCCCCGCTCGCTTATCTAACTCGATGAGGGACAGCAAAGCAGTCCTGACTTGGAGTGCCCTGAATGCCCACACTCGGCACATCACAGCACTCGGCCATCAGCCCGGCTGCACTTGCCGCCGGCTGCCATCCGGGGAGGGGGTCAATCGGGGGGCTGCAGGAGAGCTTCCACCCTGAGGAGCCCACAAAGCCACCCCGGTCCCCCCCATCGGGGGCTCGTACCCCATTCCTCCCTCACCTCCTTCCACTTACCCCTCCCCAGCCCCCTTCCTGATGTACAAAATAAAGGATACGTGTGTTCAAAAATAGAAACTCTCTTTATTGAACAAAACTCGGGGAGATTGGGAAAAGGAGGTGGGAGAGGGGAAGAGAGAGGGTGGGAGGGGGAGGGCAACTAAAATGATCAGGGGTTTGGAACAGGTCCCATATGAAGAGAGGCTAAAGAGACTGTGACTTTTCAGCTTAGAAAAGAGGAGACTGAGGGGGGATATGATAGGGGTCTATAAAAGCACGAGTGGTGTGGAGAGGGTGCATAAAGAAAAGTTCTTCATTAGTTCCCATAATAGAAGGACTAGAGGACACCAAATGAAATGAATGGGTATGAGGCTTCAAACTAATAACAGAAAGTTGTTCTTCACAAAGCAAATATTAAACCTGTGAAACTCCTTGCTGCAGGAGGCTGTGAGGGCTAGAACTAGAACAGAGTTTAAAGAGAAGTTAGATAAATTCATGGAGGCTGGGTCCATGGAGTGCTATTAGCCAGGGGATAGAAATGGTGTCCCTGGCCTCTGTTTTGGAAGGCTGGAGATGGATGGCACGAGACAAATGGCTTGGTCATTGTCTTCGGTCCATCCCCTCCGGGGTAGCTGGTGTTGGCTGCTGTCGGCAGACAGACTACTGGGCTAGATGGACCTTTGGTCTGACCCAGTACGGCCATTCTAAGCTCAGGGCTCAGGGTCAGGGGTCTCAGTGGACCACCTTGATTTTCATGCAAACCTGCTCCTGGGTGGCCAGGCTGGCAGCTCTCCTGCCCTAGACGGCCACTTTCCTGTGCCTAGTGCGGAGGTCGTGGATGAGGTCCACGATGTCCGCACTAGACCAGGCGGGCGCCCACCTCTTGTGGCCCCGGGCAGGCTCCTGGGAGCCGCCAGCCTGGTTCCGGGAAGAGGCAGAGGGCTGGGTGGCAGCGGGTGACTGGTTCGTGCCATGCCAGGTGCAGGGTCTGCTGGCTGGGTGCTGGCAGGCTTGCACCTGGCAAGGGCACCGTAGCCAGCCCGTGCCCCTTTAAGGGCTCCGGGGCTGGGAGGGGGGGCAGAAGAGTTTTCCTGGTGGTGCCCAGAGTGGCCACCAGGGAAAGCTGGGGAGGGCTAGCCTCCCGCTAGTTCAAATTAAGTGGCTACACAGCCCTTAATTCGAACTACTTAATTCGAACTAGGCGTTACTCCTCGTAGAATGAGGTTTACCTAGTTTGAATTAAGTTCGAACTAGCGGTTTGTATGTGTAGCGCCTATCAAAGTTAATTCGAACTAACATCTGTAAGTTCGAATTAACTTTGTAGTGTAGACATACCCTAAGAGTGTTTCAAATTAATTTTGAGATAATTTTCTCTTATTTTGGACAAATATACAAGTCCAACATACCGAATGAAGTTGAGTTTTGCTTTGAAACTCAAAGCAAAACTTGATTGGGAAGGAGGAAAGCCATAGAGATAAAAAAGAAAAAGATCATCATGTTGAAAAACCTGTTTCATACTGGTTTAGTTATTAGACTAAGGAAGACAGACAGTTCTTTAAAAATCACCTGACATTTTATTCTGAGGACTGATCTTTAGAACTTCAGTTTAATCCTACTTATTTTAAGCTTAAACCACACACACACAGACTGAAAGGAAATATTCAATCTCTGACATTAATTTGTACTTTGGATTACAGTCCATTATTTCTCAATTTTTATGTTTTTGTTTTCAGCATGTTTGACCAACGTAGACTTATGGTTAGTTTTAGCCTGCTAAATAGCACAAAAGAACTGGATTGCAAGAGAATCTACCATTAAATAGTTAATCATATAAAATCACTAGAGCTGATAATTTATTTTATGAAGCTCTTTTTTTCTGTTGAAAAATGCTCAACTTGAAATGTTGTGCAGAAACTTAGTTTCCATGAGTATTCTGTCAGAATATTCTCTCAGGCCCAAGATGTTATTTCTGTTTAAAACCAGAGAGTGAGAGCACAGAATTGGGCAGAGCAGAGATCCAAACCTAGCGATTGCCCTAGCCAGTAGGCCGGTCTTGGGTAAGTGTGTATCAGTTGATTGCTGGTTCTCTTTCTTCTTGTGTCTCATTTTTAATGAGAAATTTCAAAAAGTGAGTTTCAATCCACATTGGAACAAAGACAAAAGTTCAAAGCTTCAAAACCTTTCATGCGATGAAATTCTGATATGCTAGCCAGCCTCAAAATTCACTGAACCATTTTGAAATGGTGTGTTCTAATAACGAGAGTCTCCTTTATGATGGGGGGTAGCAGGTAGCTCTCATTTTGTACCAGCTAGTAGCTGAAAGCCTGTGTTGTCACATAGAATTCATAAAGCCATCAATAAAATGGCTGAGAATTGAGGGAGTTCCTGTTTCACATGATCGATTGTAGCGAGCAATGTTGCTGTTTGTACATGTTCTCCAAAGTTTGCGCATGGAGCTATCATCTGGCTGGAGGTACCACCACCCACGGGTGCAACTTGGGGGTATGGAAGACATAGCACACATGCAGGCCCATAGCCGCAAAGGGACCCAAATCCAGAGGTGAAAGCTGGTGCGCCCTTGTGTGGCAAAAAGAAGCCGACAGGCTGCAGCTGCTCCCAGCCAGGCTCCCGGACCTCTCCTGCAGGCTGCCTTGCTAAGATGCAGACAGCCAAAGTGAAAGGGGATAGCTGGGGTTGTGTGCATACCCTCCCAGATCTGCCTCCACCCCGACCTCCCCAGTGCCCTGTGTGTATGTGGCGTGAGGGGGAGGGGAGGTTGCAGTCACATGTACCCAGAACTCTGCTGCTTTTCCCTTCCCTAACTATCAGGGAGCGAGGGGGAAAGTGTGCAGTGGGTGTGCCTTCCTCTCACTCTTTGATGCTCAGGAGAGGGGCAGAGAATACTTCACACAAGCTGCACACTTCCCCTCGTTCCCTGATCATCAGGGGAAGTGGAAGAGCAGTAACGACCCAATATGTGCAGCTACAGCCCCCCTTCCCCGCCATCCTCCTGAAATGGTGTTCTTAGCGCCTGTCCTTACTCCCGAACCTCCCAAGCCCACTGCCCCTAATCCTGAACCCTCCAACGCCCCTGCCCCAAGTCCCCTCCCACACACCCTCCACTTAAATTTCTTACACGAACTGTCGTATTGCAGTCCCCTGTAATGCCCTGCTCTGAGCGCTTCCCCAGGGAGGTGAGATAGGACAGCACCTGTAAGAAATTCAAATTACTTTCAATCCCATCTTTTAATGAAATGCTTCAGAGGGGTAGCCAAGTTAGTCTGTAACAGGAAAAACTTAAAAAAGAACAAACAGTCTAGGAGCACCTTAAAGACGAACAAAACAATTACAAAAATTTATTTAATCACTCTCAAATACACTGAGAAGATGGGGTAAAATAATTAAACATTGGCTAAGCAGTAATGCTCAAGAGGTGAGCCAGTGCTTAGCGAGTTGGACTCAATTTAAAACAGTTGTTTCAAACTCATGGCCGAGTTTCAGTCATTGTTGAAGTGTTGGTCAGGTGTCTGGACCCTTTTAGACAAAATCATGATTCCTACTAATTATTAAGAGAAATAGAGTACAGAGCAAAAGCTAATGTTCCCTTTGTTGCAGGGACAGCCCTAGACTAGCTGCCAGCAACTGGCACCCTAGGCGAACCATGCAATTGGTGCCCTCACCTCCAAACCCCTCAATGATATTGTGCCACCATATGGCGCCCCATTTAACTTGGCACTCTAGGCGACTGCCTAGTTCGCCCATATGGATGGGCCGCCCCTGCTTTGTTGTGAAGGAGGGATGAAAATTGCTTTTCTTCCATTTAGAAACACTCTTTCTGGGCCTAGTCAATGTTGCATGTAGTGCTAGCTGGTCCCTTTCCCCAAGCAGTAGAAAATGTGTGAAGTAGAAAATGTGCCAAAACTACAAGGTGCAGGCTCTGAAAAGGAGCATAAATCTAGCCACGGAAGTCCAGCAGAGGGAGAGGCATGAAGCACCACTACATCAATCTTTAGTGTTGAAGCCATCAAGAACAGTGTCATTTTGGCAGCTACTCTTACTTGCATCAGGTCTGGGGCCAGAGAAGAGAATTAGGGAGCCAGAAAAAGATCCCGGATGCTGATAGAACTTCGGCATAGGATAGAACCTAGCTCATTACGGAGGAGAATAGGGCAGGGTTCTCTGTGCTGTCTGCTGCCTTTAATACAACCCACATCAATGCAGGCATTATTTAGGCCTTAACCTCTTTATGCTTGGTTTTCCATCCCACGCCCTCATCTGTGGAATTGGGAGAACAATTCTCACTCACTATTCCATAGGAGTTGTGAGGCTTCATTAAGTTAGTTATAGTTTGCACAGTGCTTCAAGACCCTCAAATGGAAGGCCCTGAACAAGTATTTCTTATTGTAGCAGAAGCGGCGAGGAGTCCTGTGGCACCTTATAGACTAACTGAAGTGTAGGAGCATAAGCTTTCGTGGGCAAAGATCCACTTCGTCAGATGCATGTAGTGGAAATTTCCAGAGGCAGGTATAAATATGCAGGCCAGGATCAGGCTGGAGATGACGAGTTGGATCCAATCAGGGAGGATGAGGCCCACTTCTAGCAGCTGATCTGGAGGTGTGAATTCCAAGAGAGCAGAAGCTGCTTTTGTAGTTAGCAAGCCATTCACAGTCTTTGTTTAATCCAGAGTTGATTGTGTCAAACTTGAAATAGTTGTGTGTGAGGATAAATTCACAGAGTTCAGCCACCAGTTGTGCTGTGGCATCATCAGGGATACTGTTCCTGACAGCTTGTACTCCATCTGCATGTGGGATGTTTGTGTAGAGAACCTCTACATCCATGGTGGTTAGGATGGTGTTTTCTGGAAGATCACCTATGCACTGTAGTTTTCTCAGGAAATCCGTAGTGTCACGAAGGTAACTGGGAGTGCTGGTGGCGTAGGGTCTGAGCAGAGAGTCCACATAGCCAGACAGTTCTT
The DNA here is from genome assembly GCF_049634645.1 of Pelodiscus sinensis. Taxonomy (NCBI): domain Eukaryota; kingdom Metazoa; phylum Chordata; order Testudines; family Trionychidae; genus Pelodiscus; species Pelodiscus sinensis. The sequence goes on from NC_134720.1 coordinate 15,525,198, forward strand.
CAGTGAGAGTGCCAATGCCCGAGATGATGGGGCGTCTGGGATTTCCAGGTTTGTGGATCTTGGGTAATAGATAGAACAACCCTGGTCGACACACCCTTAGAGCTGTCAGGAACAGTATCCCTGATGATGCCACAGCACAACTGGTGGCTGAACTCTGTGAATTTATCCTCACACACAACTATTTCAGATTTGGTGACAACATATACCTTCAGACCAGTGGCACTGCTATGGGCACCCGCATGGCTCCACAATACGCCAACATTTTTATGGCTGACCTGGAACAACGCTTCCTCAGCTCCCGTCCACTTACACCCCTTCTCTACCTACGCTACATCAATGACATCTTCATCATCTGGACCCATGGGAAGGAGACTCTGGAAGAATTTCACCATGATTTCAACAGCTTCCACCCCACCATCAACCTCAGCATGGATCAATCTACACGGGAGGTCCATTTCCTGGACACCACGGTACAAAAAAGTGACGGTCACATCAATACCACCCTATACTGAAAACCTACCGACCGCTACACTTACCTGCATGCCTCCAGCTTCCATCCTGGACACACCACACGATCCATTGTTTACAGCCAAGCACTGAGGTACAACCGCATATGCTCCAAACCCTCAGACAGAGACCTACACCTACAAGATCTTCAACAAGCATTCTGTAAACTGCGATACCCACACGAGGAAGTGAGGAGACAGATTGACAGAGCCAGACATGTACCCAGAAGCCTTCTGCTACGGGACAAGCCCAAGAAAGAAACCAACAGAACACCACTGGCCATCACCTACAGTCCCCAGCTAAAACCTCTCCAACGCATCATTAGTGATCTACAACCCATCCTGGACAATGATCCCTCGCTTTCACAGGCCTTGGGAGGTAGGCCGGTCCTTGCCCACAGACAACCCACCAACCTGAAGCATATTCTCACCAGCAACTACACACCGTACCATAATAACTCGAACTCAGGAACCAATCCTTGCCACAAACCTCGGTGCCAACTCTGCCCACACCAGCAACACCATCACAGGACCTAACCAGATCAGCCATACTGTCACTGGTACGTTCTCCTGCACATCTACCAACGTAATATATGTCATCATGTGCCAACAATGCCCCACTGCTATATACATCAGCCAAACTGGACAGTCCCTACGTAAAAGAATCAATGGACACAAATCTGATATTAGGAATGGCAACATACAAAAACCTGTAGGGGAACACTTCAATCTTCCTGGACACACAATTGCAGATCTAAAGGTAGCCGTCCTGCGGCAAAAAAACTTCAGGACCAGACTTCAAAGAGAAACTGCTGAGCTACAGTTCATCTTCAAGTTTGACACAATCAACTCTGGATTAAACAAAGACTGTGAATGGCTTGCTAACTACAAAAGCAGCTTCTGCTCTCTTGGAATTCACACCTCCAGATCAGCTGCTAGAAGTGGGCCTCATCCTCCTTGATTGGATCCACCTCGTCATCTCCAGCCTGATCCTGGCCTGCATCTTTATACCTGCCTCTGGAAATTTCCACTACATGCATCGGACGAAGTGGGTCTTTGCCCACGAAAGCTTATGCTCCTACACTTCAGTTAGTCTATAAGGTGCCACAGGACTCCTCGCTGCTTTTGCAGATTCAGACTAACACGGCAACCCCTCTGATTATTGTAGCAGGTGTTTGATCTCTGTTTATACTTTTGTTATGTCTGACTACGCCAAATATAAATCATGCAAAAGAGGTCACAGTGATGTATGATTTTTAATCAAAATGTCTGAAAAGGTTTCCAATGCAAGAAAAGCTCTAGCATATCAGTAGTGGTTGAAAGAAGGAATGGCTGAATGAAGAATGGCACTGACTGTTACAGAACATCTAATTAAAAAGAAAAATATTGAAAACACATTCTCTTATTACTGGTTTTGCTATTAAAGAAGATGGATTTTTCTATCGGCACTGCCTCAGCATATCCAATTCTGTTTGTTTCCTTTACAAGAGGAGATAATCTGAGCAAAATATAACTATTAGATGAGCCTTGAAGGCTTTTGCTTCAGAATTTGTGTTTTAGTCATTGATTATTTTACCGCTCGTCACCTGTGCCAACCCACTAAAGCCATTATCAGGTCAGAAATTCAGCTCCTATAACAGGCTAGCTCAGTCTTCACTATAAAACATTTCATCAGCTAAATATTTCAAGGTTTTCATTACCATCATAAGGAAGCATTAGTGGTGGTAAAAAAAATCAGTCAGCAAAAATTCTATTACTTTTCCTTTACTGAATGTGGTCATTACAGTCTCACTCAAAAGTTTCTCATTTCCTGAGGGATAAGAACAACTCTTCGCTAAAGAGCATCAAGAAGATGTGGTTGAAACCAGTTAAGCACATAATCCTGTTGCACATAGATATGCACCAGAGGGGCGATACTCACTGTGTATTCCAGGTATGCAGTTCAAAGAGCTCTTGCTTTCATTCATTCATAATGGGAGCAGGAACAAGTAGTTTTGTGAACAGAGGGGGAAAAAAAGTAACCACAAAACACAACCCTTCTCTTATGCAGCTCAGCTTTCTCTTGTATTTGGCTTTTCAATGCACTGAAAGTTTCTCTTCTTAACCGGATTCTCCAGTTTAAACACACATTTTTTTAAAATGCCTCCATCGGGTGTCTACGTGGGTTGCTTTGAAGCACAGCAAATCTATTCTTTTAATAAGGCTAGTCTCTTTACAGGTGTTCATTAAAATGCACTCTCTTTAGTACTAAAGTGTTGAGTTTTTCTTAAAAAGGGCCCATGTGAAAACCAGCATTGCCAAGTTCTGCAGTGCTATAAAATACCTATGCTTTCAGAAACAAATTTTCTTAATCTTAAGACCACTTATGCTTATCCTTTAATAAAGTAGTGACCTACTTATTTAATTTATTAAACTGCATTTTATCTTTGAAGTTTGCAGAAGAATAATGGCAGCTTCAGGATACACCAGATTTCATGCACTTCTACTTGGCAAAAATGGTGTTCTTAGGGAGAGGGAAAAGATACCATGCTATAATTTGCCATAGATGGAATTTTTACAATAGCTTATTAACTGATGATCATGTTTTGGAGTGTGATTAGGATAAGATGACAGCATTTCAGGTGTTTTTGCACACACACACACACACACACAAAACTGGGAAGTTATGAGAATAGTCTCTCTCACTCTTCCCTCACAGTTCCAGAGGTTTTCTGCCTTCAGCTGGGATAATAAGTCAGAATACCAAGAGAGGTTGTTTGTAAACTGAGGGAAAGGAAGTATTAGAATACCAAAACCCACAGTCTTCTCTCCACTGATGGTGGTGGAAGGGACACATATCCAGTGGAAATATGAAGGGAGTATCGCCATTAATCTTTCTCTCGAGATCTGTGGTTCCATTCTTCAGAAGTTCTTGGATATGATGTGTGTTTTGGGGAGAGCTGAGGGCAAAACTGGTGTAGAACATGGGGAGAGGAACCCTTCAAATATTCCACTCACTGGGAATTATTCAAAGAAATGGATGCCAAATTTAACATCTATGCAAAATATTCTGAGCACCCTGAATTCACCTCAACCAAAAGGGAGTTCTTGGGAATATGCCACAGGGGAGCAAGTGAGAGTATGGTTTCTGAGGAGGCAGTGAAGTTGGCATGAGCATGAGAGGAGGGACAAAGGAAGGTAGACTTCCCTGCTTTGCTCAGAGATCTGCATATCCATACTGAATGCAGAGACACCTGTGGCTGGGTCGGTCTCAACCCTCCCACCCAACTGGACTCAAACACTGTTCTTGCTTTAGAATCCTATCATGGTAGCTGTGATTTGTAACTCACTTTGTTTCCTAGCCTTTTGTCTGAATTTTGTCCATGTTATAAGGGAGGCTATGGCTTCGTGAAAATCTTTTGTGGAATAAGGGTTTGCCAACAGACAGCAAGGAGAAGTACCAAGGTAACACAAGAGGGGATCTCTCATCATTTCCATCTCCAACCCTGGAGTCAGGAGGCTGGTGGCTATGGTTTGGAGAGGGAGCACCACTATCTCATATTGGTTCTGTCATACAGCACAACCTCGCTCCCAATATGGATCCAGATATTTAGGCTGAAACATATCCCCAGGGCTGAAGAGAGGGTGTACTCTTATTTTCTTCCCACCACCAAATTGGTTTGGCTATCATCAGTTTTAGGCCTTTCCTTTCACCCTTTTTACTTTACAGTATTAGCTTCACACATGTGGTAAATGCAAATGGATGTGCCTTTATAATGTGCTCTGTTCCAGGTTAATGAGAGTTTTGAATAGAGTATCTATTCTGATTGGATGCTAACTCAGATTTAAGGACACCCGGAACCAGTTCATGCAAGGCATCAAGTCAGCAGTTGCTTCCTGGAGCTGCTCCCTGAGGCTGACACAGGTGCTTAAAGACCCCCCCTGGACAGCCATTTCTCAGGTTCTTCTGCATGCTTGCCTACCTCTCTGAGGGACAGCAAAGCATTTCCACTGTGTACTCTGGTTGTCCTGCTTCAAGATACCACAGCACACCCCACTATGGAGCCAAAGCTGTTTGGTTTTGAAAAAAAGAACTGCTTGGTGATTTATTTGGGGTAGAAGTAACTGGGGAGGGACCAGGGAAAGAACTAGGAAATGGGGAGAGGGGGATGAGAACCTTGGAAGCAGGGAGGAGGGAGCTGAAAGGGGGCAGAGGAGAGACTCAGGGCTGGGGCTGGGAGTGGCGCCTGGCTTGGGTGGTTCCTTCGCCTCATGTGTGGGGACATCAGCAACCATGGAGGTAAGGAGGTCTGGGGAAGCTAGGGGGAAAAGCAGGAGTGAGGACTGGAGCAGGGGCTAGCACAGGAGCAGCAGCAGGAGCTGGCTCTGGATGGGTGAGGTGAGTCTGCACGGTCGCACATATGTAGCATCCCTGCTGCAGCAACTCCATCCATGTCTCTCTCTGCCACTGCGTATCCTCCCGGATCTTCTGGACCAGTATCTCCTGCAGGTCCTGGCATAATGTAGCCAGACACGAACCCCATCTTGTTTCCCCCCACCCCCAGAGAGCAAGAGAAAGGCAGTCAGCCTTTGATGCCCTGGGAATGCAGGTGTGGTGCCTGTCCCTGACTCTACCTTAAACAGAAACCAGACAGTAAATGGGCTAGCTGACGACTGGGAGACCTCCTGTCTCCGTGATGGCTAGTATCAGTAATTGACATGCCTGCACTGTCTCAGGAGAGGAATCTTCGCCCATCACATACCAGAGGTGCCCATTGTCTGCATTTTCCCAGGTGTGAATTATGCTTTGCACCCTTCGTGGGAAACTTGGCGTTCAAAGCCATTTTTCCTAATTGGCCACTTGAGACCAGGAAGAAGCCTACATGACCTAAGGGGTATAAAGAGGGGTTTAGTAGCCCACCCCATTTGAGCTCCAATCACCTACACCTGCTGGCAGGAATTGATTGTCTACCAAGGTCCGTGGGACGCCCAACCTCGCCCTACATCTTCCCAAGAGATTGAGAGAAAGACGCTGGCCACGCCAAGTCTGGAACGCAGGGGTGAGAATTGTATCTGCAATGTGTTTCTTTATGTGTACACTTTAATTATCATTCTGTTATAAGTTTAGTTACTTTGTTATAGTTTCTTAAGGCAAACTGCTTCATTTCTATTGTAAACTGCCTTTGGTAAGGTGATTTAGCTATAAACTTTGGGAATAAGTGGGGTGCCCTCATTCACTTATAAAATATATATAAACTGAACCAAGTTTCTTTATTTTATTTTCTCTTTCTTTCTCCTATAAATAAGCCAGTGAGTGTCAAGCTGCTCACTTGAACCCGTGCTGCTGTACCTGAACCGAACACAAAACAAAAGAACTTCAGCCGGTCAATAGGGACAGATATAGGGAGATCTTGGGCGTTTTGGATTGTGTCGCTTCCAGGGGACAGATCCGTTGGGGCACCTCTCCGCCTCCCCAGGCTGCCTGCTGCAAAGGGATTTCTGTATCCTAGCAGCTAAAATCTGAGGTGTTATAAGCTCTCCCTGTAAACTTATTGGGGCGCTTGTCAACCTCCTCCAGGTTGCCCGCTGCAAGGGACCCCGGTCTCAGCAGTTGAAGTCTCGGGTGTATAGTGCACACACACACACGGGCGTCTGAGAGCCTGTTGGCTGCCCTCTGCGACGGGACCCCAGTCCTAGCAGTAAAGTTACAGACGTTAAACTATTTTTCGGGGCGCCCTCCAGCCTCCTAGGCTGCCCGGTGCAATGAGACTTTGTGTCTCATCAGTTGAAGACTTGGGTGTAACACACACGCACACACTGCCCTGACCATTTTGGCTGACACATATGGAGATGTGCTTCTGCATCAGGTCTTCCTGAGTTCTCCGGTGCCTGCGGATCCCCCAGTGTTGGGCTGCTGCCTCAGGTAGTGTTGCCTGCCCCCCTCTCGCAGCTGGTCCGGCTGGAGAGAATAAAGAAAGATGATCAGTCATTCCTAGAGACACTGTCCCTGAAGCTTTGTCCTCATCTGTGAGCTCAGACCGCCAGTTGTCAGGTCAGATGAAGGTGATCTCCTGGGAGCAAGGCAATGTGTGGCCTGCACAGCAGGTCCTTTCTTACAAGGGCCCAAACATTCCCAGGGGAGCATAATTCCTCCCTCCTACACCATGTCCAGGGGATGAGCAGGTGTGGGAAGTTGCCAGCCACAATGGGATCCATTGGGCAGGACTTGGGAGGGGGGCCTTGGGCTAGCTGGGCTTGTCTCAGTGCCGCACACATACCGGGTCTGACAGTGGTGGCATCCCAAGGGGAGAGAACTTGTATCCCTGGCTGCTGGGGGATAAGGAGGGAGGGTGTAGCGGGGAGGGGTGTGTGAGCAACAGACACACCTGTGCCTGGCAGTGCTGTTCCTGGGAGTGGGTGCTGCCTTGAGTGTACAGGCATGCCCAGCACTCCTGAGTGAGTGTGTGTGTGTGTGTCCTTGTCCCCAGCCTCCTTCTAGTGGTGGGAGGGTGTCCCTCCCTGGGTGTCTCAAGTGTAGCCGGCCTCCCCAGACCCTGAGAGCAGGGTGTGCACATGCAGACTCCTGGGGCTGTGTGGCACAGATTGCCGCTTCACATGCATCCACATGCATGGACTGCAGTGCAAGTCCCCAGGCTGAGAAGGCCAAGCAAGGAGCGCCCTCCCCCAGCCCCTCGCCACTTGCCACCTCCACTCTGTCTGTGTGAGAAAACTAAGGTCACTCACCTGATGTTCCCTCCCTGGCATTGGAGAATGCCTGGGACACATCAAGGTCATGGGGTACCGGCTCCAGGGCATCTCCAGCTCTGGGCATCTCCAGCTCTGAGTCAATGACCAGGAGTGGGGAAGGGGCTGTACTGCCCCCCAGGATTCAGTGCAGGACTACATAATAGGGGCAAGAGTGGGGTTCCACCCTGGAGCACGAGCTGTGCTCCCTTGCTCTGGCGTAGCCTAGTGTGGCTCTTTGACTTTCATCCAGACCTGCTCCTGGGTCCAGATATGGCCCTTGGTGGCCAGGCTATTGGCCATGAAGCTGTAGATTTCGGTGTTGCACTGTCTGGAGCGGAGATCCTGGAGGTTTTCCTCCTCATCCCACACCTCAATGGAGGGCCAGGATCTCCGCCCCAGACCAGGATGACACGTGCCTCTTTCGGCTCCTGGCAGGCTCCTGGGAGCCGTCAAAGTGCTCCCTGGAAGCAATGGAGGGCTCTTGGGGGATTCAATGGTTAGCCATGCAGGCCAGATGTTGTGCTGTGGCAGCTGTGGCATGGCTGGAGGCTGTCAGGGCCAGCTTCCTGCCACCAACCCTTTCCCCTGTGGCTACAGCTTTAACGACTGCAGAGGAAGAGGAACTAGAGAGTCCTGAGGAGCAGCGGTGGATTTAGGGCAGGGCGAGCAGGGCGGCTGCCCCGGGCCCTGCGCTTCCCGAGGCCCCGCGCATGCGCCGTGTCAAAGGGGGAGCCCCGCGAAATTTCGCTGCCCGGGGCCCTGCGGTATTCTCATCCTCTCCTGCTGAGGAGTGTGGATAGAGTGGCCAGCAGTGTACCTGGTGGCCACTTATTTCAAATAACTCCCCTGTGCTTCATTCACACATGCTCTCTTCCAAAATAGCTATTTTGGAAGAGGCGTTATTCCTCATGCAATGAGGTTTACAAAAGTCGGAATAAGCCATCTGTTATTTCAGAATAACGGAATTGCCATGTAGACACTCGCATTGTTATTCCAGAATAGCAGCTGTTATTCCGGAATAATGGAGCAGTATAGACACACCCTACAATAAGTAATTTCCCCCTTTTGATATTCTCACCTTCTTATCACTGTTGTAAGTGGGCCACATGCACTCGTATTGATTAGCCTCATTAACACTGATATAACACTTACTGCCATATGATTCTTTCACTTCATGCATCAGACAAAGTGTGCTGCAGCCCACAAAAGCTTGTGGACACAAATCAGAAATGTGTTGCTCCTTATGGTGCCACAGAACTCCTTGTTTTTTTCCCAATCCTGGTGTGAAACAAAAGATCTATGAGTTTCCTGAGGGGGGAGGGGATTTTTTTGCAGAAAATCAAAATTTTGTGGAAGCTGCGTTTTCCATCAAATTGATGGAAAATTCCTGACTAGCACAATGTGCTGGCATTCTGTTTTTTTAGTGTTATTTACATCTATGCAAAGTGAGTGTTAATGTGAAAAATAGGCTTCCTCTCTTCAGTCTTTCAGGCTGCTTTTTAATGCAGCAAAGTCGTAACAGCAAAGTCGTAAAGTCGTTGTGCTGATGCCCTTCAATAGCTTAAATAGATGAAGCAGAAAAACTAATTATTTCATTGAACAGACATGCAAATAAAGTTAGGACTGAGGAACCAACTCTGTTAAACTGAGTGGCATAATCCATCACTTCTCTCCTGAAATGAATCTTCACCAAGGTTTGGCAAAATTAAACTTCTTAAACCATTTTAATTTTATTATTCACTCTATTGTTCTCCCCAGCCACACTGCAAGCTCTGAAGAAAGCCTAGGACAGTAAAGCCTATCCAGAATACAGAGCTTGTTTGCACGAGTGTCTGCACAATTTTGTAGGCCCAGAAGATTCAGAAACACATTAGGATGCTAATCCAAAGACCATGATCCAAAAGAGAACATTTGACATCAATGGTACCACTAAGTGCTTTCCTGGATCAGGGCCCAAACTTTCAGTATTTTAAAGACACACATTGCCTCAGCTTACCAAAAAAGTCACAAGAAGCTATTTTTTAATCTTTGAAGTTATCCCAATTTTAATGCAGAATCTGGGGAAGAATTTTTCCCTCCTTTTAAAAAATCACTCTTTAAAAAAAATTACTGATCTAATGAGCGGGGGGGATACACAAAATCAGATATGATTAAAACTCTGCTTCCTAATAAACATGCAGTTAGAAACTTGTCAACCTTTTAAATAATGAGCTTTGATCTATGATAAATGTTCCAATAACACATTTTCCAGGGCAGTGTATTTCAAACTGTAAAAAATAGTTGAATCACAGCAGGATCTAATTTTTGCACAAATTACTTCTAAAACCAAAGAGCATCTAAAATTCATTTCTCATCTCATTAGCACAGGGATGTTAATCACTGCAATGTGTGCTGGTATTTGACATACATAAAAAATTGATTTAAATTTGCAATTTAAAGGAGGACAAACTACAAAAGAGTCATGTTCTCTTACATATGATTTTATTGTTCCATGTACAAAGATATGGGTTTTGGTATCTAACCTGACAGCTAATTAAGTAACAGTAACATCTTCACTATCAACCTTGATTAAATTAGTTGCCCTTTTTTCAGTAAAACCAGAAGGTTTTGAAGTTTAAAAAAGAAAATCAGTGAAATCTGTTCCAAGGACGATACTCTGAATAGCAATACCATACCCTCTGCCAAATTCTGCTTTAAATTACAATCATGTAGTCTAACAAGCCATCATTTAAAATGAATGCAATTATTCCTGTAGCAGGAAGACTGTGTCTACACTAAAGACCAGCATTGGTGTAAGATCTCCCACACAGCCGTTCTATAACAACCTCTATACTTAGCTTGCCAGAGACTGATCTTCTGGCATTTGATTTAGTGCATAGGTTGCCAAACTGGGGGGCATGAAGAAAGTCCAGAGAGGGGGCACGAGGTGACACAGTCTTCCCCCCCCCATCAAGTTTTGCTGCTTTGTTCAAAGTTTTTCCCCCTTTTTTTTTTTCCTCAACAAATTTTGCTGCTATTTGGGGGGGGGGGGGGGGGATGGCGGCGTGAGGATTTTTCAAAAATCAAAAAAGGGGACGTGATGCCAAAAAGTTTGGGAACCACTGATTTAGTGGGTCTGGTAAGGACCTGCTAAATTGAATGGTGAGGCTGCCCCTCATCGGCTTTGGTATGCCTCAATTTGTGAGGAGTCAGGGAAGTCAACAGGAGTGCTTGTTCCCATTGACCTTCTGCAATAGAGAGGAGAGGCCTTAACATAACGGGAGTTGTGTATCTTAAGCCAACCTTCTGGGTCCTAGTATAATATAGTCCTGGCCTATGCCAATGGGATAGAACTTTCCCATCAAGATGATTAAACCACTCCCAATAAGCTCTGAGCAACATATGCTATCTTGATAAAAGTGCTACTTCAAATATAGTCTGACTGAAAGTTCAATTTCCACTATTACCTTTAGTGACAAGTAGTGTTGGCTGGGAGGGGGGAAGCGGGGGGTGGGAGGGGCCACTTTTTTTTGCTTTACAAAAAAGACAACCCCCCCCCCCCAAATTCATACCAATCAAAACATTTTGCTAATGTGTATGATATTTGCCACATTGTTTTGGTTTTTTTTTTAAAACTAAAAGTGTTTCATTTTGACACTTTCAGAATGAAAAATTTTATTTGAATTGCCTGTTTCAAAATTTGCTTTAGTTTTACTAGAAAAACCCAAAGAGTTAGAGTTTGAAAAAAACCCTTAATATTTTCTTTCATGTCAAACAAAATGGTTGTTTGACACAGAACAATTTGACTTTTTGGCATGGCAGGCAAAGGAAAAGATCATCAATTATTTGATTTGCAGAGATCTAGCAACAAGCAAAACCAAGGTCTCAGGAAAAGTCTGTTCAGTTGTTAAGATACAAATCTCTGATGTCAGAAACAAAAGACAGAACTATGCAGCATTTTAAAGACTAACAAGATGGTTTATTAGGCGATAAGCTTTCGTAGGCCAGACCCACTTCCTCAGGTCAAATTGTGGAAGAAAATTGGCATGACCTTATATACCAAAGGGATACAATCAAAAAAAGTGAACACATATAAAAAGGACAAATCAAATTTCAGAACAGAGAGGGGATGGGGGGGAGGTTAATGTCTGTGAGGTAATGATACTGGAGGTGATAATTGGGGAAGCTATCTTTGTAATGGGAAAGATAATTAGCATCTTTGTTAAGGCCCAGTCTTAAAGTGTCAAATTTTAGCATGAATGACATTTCAGAGGTTTCTCTTTGAAGTCTTGTGTTAAAATGTCTTTGAAGCAGCGTGCAGGTAGTCAAGTCGTTGAGACAATGCCCTTTCTGTTTGAAATGGCAAGAAACTGTTTTTTCTTTGTGAAACTGTCTGATATCAGTTTTGTGTGGATTGATACTTTGGCGAAGTGTCTGAGACGTTTGTTCAATGTACATAGCAGACGGACACTGTTGGCACATGATGGCATAAATTATATTTCTGGATGAACAGGAATATGTGTTCTTGATCTTATAATTGAATTGGTTAGGTCCAATGATGGTGTCCGCAGAGTAAATATGTGGACAAAGCTGGCAACGGGGTTTGTTGCAAGGGAAAGTTCCAGGGTTGGTATTAGTGTGGTATGTCCTGTGGTTGTTGGTAAGAATCATCCTGAGGTAAGGGGTTTGTCTATAGGAGACTATGGGTCTGTTTCCCAGAGCCTCTTGGAGTGCAATATCCTGTTCCAGTATAGGTTGTAGTTTATTGATAATGTGTTGGACGGGTTTAAGTTGGGGGCTATAGGTGATGACATTGGATCTAACCACTTTATGACTGGGCCTTAACAAAGATGCTAATTAACTTACCCATTACAAAGATAGCTTCCCCACTTATCACCTCTAATATCATTAGCGCACAGACATTAACCTCCCCCCCATCCCTTCTCTGTTCTGAAATTTGATTTGTCCTTTTTATATGTGTTCACTTTTTTTGATTGTATCCCTTTGGTATATAAAGTCATGCCAATTTTCTTCCACTATTTGATCTGAGGAAGTGGGTCTGGCTTACGAAAGCTCATCGCCTAATAAACCGTCTTGTTAGTCTTTAAAGTGCTGCATAGTCCTGTCTTTTGTTTCAGCTAGAGCAGACTAACACAGCTACATCTCTATTACTTTTCTGATCTGTCAGTTACTGTTCCTCCCTTACTTAGTCAAAGAGAGCAAAAACTTCCTTCCACTGAGATCAGGTTTTGGCCCTGTAAGGAGGAGGCCTATATATGGCCGGATTACTGTAAAGGAGGTGGTGATTTTTACTCTTATGCAGAGAGTAGGTACAAGATTTAGGATTGCCACAGTGAATGCCTATATCCTCAAAATCAAGAGTAAGTCAGACTTGGATGATGTTTCTTAACATTATATATTCCTTTCCATTCTATTGCAATAATATTCAATAGTAGAAATTCTGGCCTTGTTTAATTTTTAAATAGTTTTACGTGAATATTGAAAAGATAAAATAAATTAGAAATTAAAAGAAAAAAACATAGTTCTAAATGCTTATACAAATCAATGGCCCAGCATAAAAAGGGTTACAATTCAAAACCAGACTTCATACAGTATCAAGGAATAAACATTTTCATAGCTTCTCCAAAAGATCAGTCCCTTTGGAAGGAAGACCAATTGCAGCTTGAAATGCAACTGTTTGTAGTGCTAACAAGAAACACTGTGTACAACTAAAAATGATAAAATCTTTCAAGTGTCAACTACTGGATGGTTTACCGGATATAATATACAGTGTTAGGATTAAAAGTGTTGGGGGGAAAGTGGGAAAATCAATAGAAATATTTTTACATTGTTCATTTTAAATGCCAAGTAAATAAAGGTAACATTTTATTCTGGACATCTCATTTTTCTCTATATTAAATGTGTGTGATGGTGCCAAACTCATAGTTCACCTACGGCGCCAAAAACTCTCGCGCCAGTCTAGGATCCTGGCAACAAGAGTACATTGTTGACTCATATCCATTTGTACTATTTAGTTAGAGCAGCCTCTTTTGCCTGTGTTTTTGGTAAAGCTGATAAAAATTATGTTTAGCAACTCATTGTAGATTATTGTGTTCTTTCAAAAGCATTATGAAAGCCAAGCTCCCAAGCGCTTGGCATTATTCAGACATCATAAGAGATTCATCCCGAATCAAAACGAAAAGCTGAAGTTTCAAAAACTTGCCTATTTCAAAAAGTTTAAAATTTGTTTTGATACTATTGAAACAATAGTAAAATATTGTAATGTGCATACTAAGTCAAAACACAATGAATCAAAGAAGCTGACATGAAATGCTTTTACCTTCTCAAAACAGAACGAGGAAGTAAAAACTATTTGTTTTGACTGCTTCTTCCCCCACCAAAAAGGTAATTGAAAACATATTCCTGCAAAATAGTTTGCTAGACAAAACTGCATTTTCTAACAGAAAACTATTTGAATTTTTTCAGACAGATTTAACCCAGAAGTTTGGCTTAGTGAGTTACGGAGGCCCTATCAATCATTTTCCAGTAACTATTGAGCATTCCATTAGTGGGATAACATATGTTGGGATAAAATGACATTTTTCACATTTAGGAAATTGGCACAGATCTATGCTGCCTTCAACCCATCTTGAAGACAGTTTAGCAGAGCATGATGCCACATAGGGCACTGGCCAGGGGCAGGCTGTGAATCTGGCCTGGTGAAAGATTTCAGAGTGAAACTTGGGAATACACTTGGGCCAGAAACATCCCACCTGCAGGAAGTTCTTGGGATTTCTCTTCCAGTGCTTCTGTTCACAGGCAATAGAACTAAGGATGCTGCTGCATCCCCTGGTTTTAAGTGGGTTTACAAGTTGGTTCAGAGGCTCAGCACTCCCAGTATACAAACTGTTCCAGTTCCCCTGCTTTTGTTCCCCTGTGTTGCTTGTTGATGTCTTCCTTCCTCTCAGACTCCTTATGGAACAGAGCACAAGTCATCTTCGTCATCTCTGATTCAGTTCAGTTCTCTTGGTTCCATATACTAGCTGTGAGCCCCCACACTAAATTTTTGAGAACTCTCCAAGGGTCAGCCTCTCCAGCAAGGGGGAAACTGACTTTGGCTTTGATTCCTGGAGCACATCATGCTAGTTTCTTTGCTACAAGTTGGGGCTCTCTAACTTCTCTCCACCCTCTTTGGAGATACTGCACTTCTTTGCAATCAGATCCTTCTTTAAGCCTTCAGAGCCAGAGGGAGTATCTGTGCCATCAAACAATACATTCTGACCAGTACTTGCTGTGCATGGCCAGGAGCCACCGAGCTGCTACACAGCGATGAGCATGCTTGTGGAAGCTCTGAAGAACTAGTCGTTAGCTGACCAGCACTGTGTTTCAGAAAAGAAAGTTGCTAAATTTTAATGAGGTCAACAAAACTTGTAATAGATTTGATCCAGTTCAACTTAAAGCAAATCAATTCTTAGGTCAGTCTGCTTTTGCCGGTTCCTCAAGCATGACCTAGTATTGAAACCATATCTTCTTCCCTAGGCTGAGCTGGATTCTCGAAGAACCCCACTTAGTTAAGTGACTTGGAGGGGAATTATCTCCAAGCTCTCCAGGAAAACATCTCTCCTTCAGCCAACTCCCTAATTTCTGAGAAGGCAACTTTTAAAGGAGCTGTAATCAGTACGAAATGAAAAACCTCACCTTCACCTTTTTAACCCTTTCCTTGCAACTTGGCTCATATGGCCTTTATACATACCCGTCACAACGCCCGCGATTGACGCGTTAATATTTTTAACGTGTTAATTCTGCCCTTTGTTAATTGCAGGCATTGACATCCCTAGTAGATTTAGATATTAACCTTTATGAATTGCCCAGTTAATGAATGGCTATAGAAACAATAGAGAAGGAAACTTGAAGAGTTAGGATTTGACTAGCTTGAGGTATTGGAGAGGGAGCAGGTGGTGTCCTTTGTAGTAATGCCAGAAATGTCAGAGAGCATGTCTTTCACCTTTGTTTGTATTCTAACTGAGTGTTGTGGTTTCTGACCACTGTTTCTTCTCTTTACAAGCAACAATATTTCTTCAAGTATGAGAAGGGGTCATGCTTTGAGATTCACCACTGACGTTTAGGAAAGAGGTCTATGGGTTTCTCACTTTCTTTCACAAAATTTCTGGAGGAGTCATCAGGACCATTACTCTCTAAGGGTATGTCTACACTGCAAAGATAATTCAAAATAACAGCCGTTATTTCAAATTAACTTTAATAGCATCTATACATGCAAACTGCTATTTCAAAATTTATTTGAAATAGCGGAGCGCTTAATTCGAATTTGGTAAACCTCATTCTATGAGGAGTAATGCCAAATTCAAAATAGCTATTAACACTTAATAGTAGACACTTAATTCAAAATAGGAGGCCTCCAGCCCTTCCCAGTGAGCCCTGGTGGCCACTCTGGACACAACCAGAAAAACGTTGTCTCCTCTTCTCCCAGCCCCGGAGCCATTAAAGGGGTAGACTCTGGCCATAGTGCCTGTGCCAGCTCCAAGGCTGCCAGCCCAGGGCCAGCAGTGGCCACTGGGGTCCCTGACCCAGTGGCCACAAAACATGAGCCAGCAAGCCACTGGCAGCCAGCTCTCCACCACTCCCCAGGAGCAGTCTGACAGCTCTCAGGAGCCTTACAGGGGCTGGAGAAGACCTTCCTGGTCCAGGGTGGAGATCGTGGACCTTATTCAGGTTTGGGGGGGGGGTGCCCTCTACGTCCATGATCTCTGCACTAGATGGAGGAATGCGGCTGTCTATGGCAGGATAGCTGCCAGCCTGGCCAGCAAAGGCCACATGCGAACCCAGGAGGAGGTTTGCATGAAAACCAAGTTGGTCCAGCGAGACCCCCAACCCTGGGCCCTGAGCTTCCCCTCCCCCTTCTTTCTCTTGCTTCCCCCTTCCAGCTCCCTCCTCTTAGGTTTCACCCTCCCCCTCCCACTCTCTTCTTCCCCTCTCCCACCTCCTTTTCCCAGTCTCCCCAGAGGTTCATTCCCCCCCCCCCCCAGTTTTGTTCAATAAACCCAGTTTCTATTTTTGAACATACGTGTCTTTTATTTGACATCAGGAAGGGGAGCTAGGGAGGTGTAAATGGAAGGATGTGAGGGAGAAATGGGGCACGAGCTCCCGGTGGGGAGGACCGGGGTGGCTCTGTGGACTCCTCGAGGTTAAAGCTCTCCCGCAGGGCCTCCTGGATCCTGACAGCCCCCCAATAGACCCCCCGGATGGCAGCTTGCAGCAAGTGCAGCCAGGCTGATGGCAATGACCGCACGAGATGCACCAGTGTGTGTGGGGCAGCTCTGGCTCCATGTGGCCAAGTGCTGTGGTGTCCCGAGTGCAGGCACTCAGGGCACTCCAAGACAGGACTGCTTTGCTGTCCCTCATCGAGGTAGACAAACGTGCGGGGAACTCTGAGATCTGTCTGTCTGGGGTAGAGGTCGGGTCCCTTTAATCATGGAGCTCAGTTAGCCTTAGGCAGCAGCCCACACATTAAGTCCTAACCTGATGCCCTGCCAGCACTGGTTCCAGCCAGCCTTAACTTCGGTTCAGGGTCCACTCAGTGTGGACGCGCTATTTCGAAATAACAAAACGCTATTAGAAATAGATTTTGTGAGTAGATGCGTTAATTTGAATTAGCTTAATTATTAAGATAATTTGAAATAGTGCTGTAGTGTAGACGTACCCTAAGATGGCACCATGGAATATGTTGCAAGTGCATTCCTGCTATCAGTGGGACAATCAAGTTACCTGTCCAGAAAGAGAGGATTCTTGCCATAAGCCCAGTGGTGGATTAGCTACTGGGACAATGGGACTTGTGCGCACAGGCCCAAGCCAATTGGAGGGCCCCTGAAAAAATGGGTGTCCCTGTACCCCAATCCACTCCAATTGCCTGGCACTCCTGTTAAAGAGAGGAGGGTTGGGCTATGGGGGCTACCCCAGCTCCTCCCAACTGCCCAGCACTCCTGCATGGCATGGGGAATTGCCTCACTCTGTCCACTCACCACCCCTCCCAGGGAGCAGGGGAAACCCTACTCCCCAGCAGGAGTGCCAGGTGGGGAGCTGCAGGTGGAAGGGATTGGGAGAGACTTCCACTCGCACTGGCCTAGTGTCCCACAAACTCTTAATCCATCCCTGAATAAGCCATTAGATGTCAGGGGCAGTGGAAACCCATGGCCTCATGAGTAGAAATGTTTGAAGAACAAATAATTGCAAGACACTGATGTGCTTGTAACTAAGCCCTTTCTAATGTGTGTTGTGTGGTTGGCACATACTAACAGCCTTTCCTAGTTTCTCTCCTCTTTTCCTGCTTCCACTCTTTACTGATTCATGGAATGGACACAGCAGGAGAGAGAAGACAGTTTGTACCATTCTATCTCCAAAGATATCAAGAGGTCCTGTCCTTCCCTTTGCTCCTTTGGACACAGTACAGTGATGCACTACCCCCTTCTTAGGTCTGTGTCTTAATGACAATCTAACCCATAGCATCAGTGTGCCAGTAATTTATTTGCCTGTCTATTTGTGCCAGTCTATTTGTTACATTATATTCTTTGCATTGTGAATTCTTAAAATAGCCAAAAGATTAGGCTTTCCTGATATTATTTTTCCATAACAACTTTTCTTTTGCAAAGATTTTTTTGTAAATTAATGTATCAGTGTAATTGATGTCTTATCATCCTTCTCCTTTTGACTCCCAATGAAGATATAATTTTAAATATGAATATGCTGGATGAGAGTCGAGATCACGTTAAAGATTATTTGTATGTCTGTTTTGCCAGTGGAATTCTCTTGCAGTCCAAGTGGCCTCACTGGCATGAAAAAGTAGTGAATCCACCCCACTACTTGGCAGGCAGTACTGTTTACCTGACCTTGCTTTTCCCTTTTTATACTCAGCTTAGTCGTTCTTAAAAAGCCCCATCAGGTCTTTGTTTCCATTGGGTTTTAGCAACCATTGTAACTGTCCCAGTGCAATCATGTTTTCACAAACCCAAACAGTGATGCACCACTATAAATTGTGTATTCACTAGGGCCTCGCATTGCTATTGAAATCTCAGTGTAATGAAGATTACAGTCTGTGTAGGCCAACTTCTTTTTGGCCTTTGCCAAGCCTAAATAAAGACATAAAGTTCCAGAAAGAATCAATGATGAAAATTACTGACCTTTTAAATTTCCTTCAACGTACCTGGTGAAACAGAATGTTGAATTTCAGGCTCATAAAAACTGGACACCTTTTGGGACATTCCCTTATTCCCCCTCCACACACTGATAACCATTTGCGATTGAGAGGAAGGAGTGAAGGTTCACTTACTAGCTAATAACACAGATAAACCCTGTTATCAGAAAGAAGAGTCAGAGGAAATGACTCCTCTGAAAGGCGACCGTGCTCCTATTAACCAGGTGGTCAAATACATCTGAGAGAAATTCAAGAGAGGTTATTAACATCCCACAATGTATAAAAAGGGTTGCCAGTATGTTTTTCCCTGTCACAATGTGACTGAACACTAGAGGGCAATGTTTCTCCAAGCAATTAAGCATTCTGTAATCCATTCCTCTCCTCCTTTTGAAGACACCCCACAAGACAGACCTATATTGAGAAATTCAGTTCACTTCACTGAGCAGACCTATTTATAAAACTGGCCACAGTGGACTAACAGGCTCCCAAGCAAACGTGCTATAAGGCATATTCACTGCATCTCTTCTAAACAGCAGCTGAAACAGGCTGGAAGTTGTTTGTACTCAGCTTTCAATGATATATCTATATACCATTATAGCCAACTGGATATTTTTTCACACTTGGAATTTCTGGATTTTTTTTATTATTGTAGCATCTAGAGGTCATACTGGGTGTTATATAAACACAGACAGCTTGCACTTCAAACAGCTAAAGGTAGCATTAGTGTCTCGGTTTTATGGATGGCAACTGTAGCACAAAGGTTAACTGTATTGCCTGAAAAGCCACAAGAAGTCTGTTGCAGTACTAGGAACTGGACCCAACTCTACTTAGCCCCAGCTTAGCATCTTAGCCATTAAAACATCTTCTCTTTCAAATGAAATTTCAGCTCAACCCTTTCTAGGCATGTAAAAACCCAACATGTTATTGGCCTAAACATGTTTGGTGCAAATAAAGTGATTTTGCCAGGTGCTGAAATAACATCCCCAGAAGCCAAAATACTTTATTTGCAGATCATCTAAATCACAGAATCATAGAAATGTAGGTCTGGAAGGGACATCAAGAAGTCATGGGCTATGTCTACACAGCAGCATTATTTCAAAATGACATAAATGCTAGCAGTGTAGACATGCACTATTTCAAAATAATGTTGAGCTGCAGGACTTCTTCGACTTCCCTTATGTCTCATGAAATGAGGGTTACAGAAGTCAAGGGAAGAGTGTTCTTCCTTCGACTTCCTGCTGTGTAGATAGCTTCAAAAGCCAAAATAAGATGTTTTGACTTCAGCTACATCAATTGTGCAGCTTAAGTTGCTTAGAATCATAGAATCATAGAATCATAGGACTGGAAGAGACCTCGAGAGGTCATCGAGTCCAACCCCCCGCCCTCAAGGCAGGACCAAGCTCCGTCTACACCATCCCTGACAGATGTCTATCTAACCTGTTCTTAAATATCTCCAGAGAGGAAGATTTCACCACCTCCCTGGGCAATTTATTCCAATATTTGACCACCCTGACAGTTAGGAATTTTTTCCTAATGTCCAATCTAAACCTCCCCTGCTGCACTTTAAGCCCATTACTCCTTGTCCTGTCCTCAGAAACCAAGAGGAACAAATTTTCTCCTTCCTCCTTGTGACACACTTTTAGATATTTGAAAACCGCTATCATGTCCCCCCTTAATCTTCTTTTTTCCAAACTAAACAAGCCCAGTTCATGAAGCCTGGCTTCATAGGTCATGTTCTCTAGACCTTTAATCATTCTTGTCGCTCTTCTCTGTACCCTTTCCAATTTCTCCACATCTTTCTTGAAATGTGGCGCCCAGAACTGGACACAGTACTCCAGCTGAGGCCTAACTAGTGCAGAGTAGAGCGGCAGAATGACTTCACGAGTTTTGCTTACAACACACCTGTTGATACAACCTAGAATCATATTTGCTTTTTTTGCAACAGCATCACACTGTTGACTCATATTCAACTATGACCCCTAGATCCCTTTCCGCCATGCTCCTTCCTAGACAGTCGCTTCCCATCTTGTATGTATGGAACTGATTATTCCTTCCTAAGTGGAGCACTTTGCATTTCTCTTTATTAAACTTCATCCTGTTTACCTCCGACCATTTCTCTAACTTGCTAAGGTCATTTTGATTATGTCCCTATCCTCCAAAGAAGTTGCAACCCCACCCAGTTTGGTATCATCTGCAACCTTAATAAGCGTACTCTCTATCCCAATATCTACATCATTGATGAAGATATTGAACAGTACGGGTCCCAAAACAGACCCTTGCGGAACTCCACTTGTTATCCCTTTCCAGCAGGATTTAGCACCATTAACAACAACTCTCTGACTACGGTTATCCAGCCAATTATGCACCCACCTTATCGTGCCCCTATCTAAGTTATATTTGCCTCGTTTATCAATAAGAATATCATGCGAGACCGTATCAAATGCCTTACTAAAGTCGAGGTATATGACATCCACCGCTTCTCCCTTATCCACAAAGCTCGTTATCCTATCAAAGAAAGCTATCAGATTAGTTTGGCATGACTTGTTCTTCACAAACCCATGCTGGCTATTTCCTATCACTTTATTACCTTCCAAGTGTTTGCATATGATTTCCTTAATTACCTGCTCCATTATCTTCCCTGGGACAGACGTTAAACTGACCGGTCTGTAGTTTCCTGGGTTGTTCTTATTCCCCTTTTTATAGATGGGCACAATATTTGCCCTTTTCCAGTCTTAGCTTATTCCTACTTTAGCCCTGCTATGTGGACATGCTCAGGGAGTCCAGCCCCCTGAGCTGTGGCACTTGAAGGAAACTAAGACCTTCCTTCACAGATAAAAGCCTCCAGTCATAGGGATTGCACGGACTCTCTGGGTAGTCTATTTCAGAGTGCAAGTACCTGCATAATTGGAAATTTTTGCTAATATCTATCCTAAATCTCCCTGGCTTCAAACCAAACCTTTTACTTATTCTTCTGCCTTCAGTGGGCATAGAAGACAATTCCAAACACAGTCCTTTTTGTAGCAGCAGTCTATAAATACGTTAAGAGCTATCAGATTCACCACTCAGCCTTTTTTCTCAAGCCTCAACACACACAATTTTATTTCACCCTTCTACATAGACCAGCTTTTCTAAAGCTTTTATCATTTATCCACATCTTGCCCCAAGTGTGGTAGCCAGCAATGGACCAAATCCTCCTGCTGAGTAGAGTGGAACAATTACCTCCCATGTGGTATATACATCTAGACCATATTTGCTTATCAGAGTGTTATGCAGGACTGTATCATTTATTGCTTTCCCTATAACCAATAAGCCAGTAACCCTATCAAAGAAGGTTAGATTTGTTTGGCATGATTTGTTTTTAACAATTCCATGCTGACAATTTTTTATATCCATGTTATCCTCCAGGTGCTTACAAATTGATTGCTTAGTAATTTGTTCCAGTATCTTTCCACGTATTGAAGCCACACTGATCTATAAATTTCCCAAGTCCCCTTTGTTCCCCCTTTAAGACAGACACTATGTTTGCCCTTCTCCAGTTTTCTGGGACCTCCAGGAGTTGTCAAAGATAATTGGTAATGTTTCCAAGGTTGCCTCAGCTAGTTCCTTTAGGTCTTTACCTGTGACAGCGCAGAAGAACATAGAAAGATAAAAGCGACAAGGAGTCCTGTCGCACATTATAGACTAACAGATGGATCGGAGCATGAGCTTTCAAGGGCAAAGACCCACTTCGTCAGATGCATGTAGTGGAAATTTCCAGAGGCAAGTATAAATAAGAGAGAAGTAAGTGATTTGCTGAAGATCAGAAAGGAAATTAAACCAAGAATTGAACTTCCAAAGTGCTAGTCCAATGCCCTAGCCATAAAACTATTAGTCTTCTCCATACCATTAAAACAATAATATTAAAAAGTGTCTTTACAAATTGGTTCTAGTTTTTATCTGAACTGGTTGAAGTGAGGAGCTGTAGGATGTGCGCTGGGTAACAAGTCCTTATTTCATGACTCCTATAGCCTTTTGTGGAGAAGCCACTTCATGAAACTCTCAAAAACATCCATATTCCTAATGTTTCACTGTACAAAGACATTGCATAAGGAAGCAAAATAGCTAATTTACATAATTTTAGTTCTACAGTAATTACTGTATGAGGAAAATGTTTATTACAGTAAAAATATAAAGAACCTTGGTTATTTAGTTTGAAATATGGAAATAGAAGATAAAAATGGGGCATGAGGAAAAGGAAATAAAAACAAAGTTTAATAAAATAAGTTTTGTCTGAATTATTTACTGGTTAAGATATGTATGTTAAAACACCCTCAGATTAGACAAGTTTCAAATTACAATAAGAATTTTAAATTTTACAACTGTAACATTAACTTAGTTGGCTCCCTTGAGGAAAATTAAATATAAAGAATTATTGTAATTCCTTTTGTGGCAAATATAGATAGCAGGAAAATAGTTTAGTTTGGTTTTTTTTTTTTAAACTACTGCATAAATTGAATTTTTCATGAAAACAAAAGATCCACACAATTGATTTCCTCTGTTTCTCTCTTCCTGGCTCACTACTGTGGGTTGACAGAAATTCATTTTACCCCAGAATCTCACTGATCTGCACATCCCTATGCCTCCTGCTTGTGTAACATCCGTAACAAATTGCGTTGCTTCCCTACATCTCTGCTAGAGCTGGTTGAAAATTGTCCATCAGAAGATTCCGGGTTGATTAAACCAAAATGTTTTGGTTGACAAAGTTAAAACAAGTCATCTTCACAATAAGTCAGTGATGTTTTGGTATTGAAACATTTCACTATGATGGAAACAAAAACATTTCAGATTACTACTTACTTTTGCAATAGGTTCTGCAATTTACACTCTTCGGATTCAAGATTTAGCCAGATTTTAAAATGTCAGATTTCCCAGCAGGAGACCAATTCAATTTTTCAGAAAGCTCTAGTATTAGAGGTCTTATGGCTCACTGTAAAGTTTAATGAAGTCAGTGGGGTCTCTACACTGCAGGAAAAATATCCATGGCACCAAGTCTCAGAGCCTGGGTCAGCTTGTGAGGGTCAATCTGAGGGGCTCAAGATAAGAGTGTAGGTCCCTGCAAGCCCAGGTCAGATGATCCAGAGCAGCCTAGCTGTGCCATGGGTCTCTTCTTTAGTTTCATTGGGCTCTGATTCAAGCCAGAAGAGCAGATGCTGCAGTAAGTGTCATGTTAGAGGTCCATTGGACTAGGTTTTCTCCAACATCAGCTCAGTACAGGAACATAGGGGAGGGGCAGAGATGTCAAGAAGCTAGTCCCAGTTCTCCAGTTACATAGTTCTTTTGGCCCTGATGAAGTTAGAATAAAGTAGGGACTGCTTTAACTTAGGACAGCTGGCTATCTTCTCAGCAAGTCCTACACCAGCTGAGAATTAAGAAAAAGGAATTATGGTTCACTCCACCTGTGACAGAGTGGACTGCAGTGAGACCAAACAACCATGGGCTGTGCCCCTGGAAGACCTAGCGACACATATGGGTGCATACAAATGTGGTCGCAGTGGGGTTGGTATGACTTTGCAGTGTAGCTGCTCACACATGGGCTAGGCCAGGACAACTCAACACGCGGCCCGTTTGTTTGCAGCCTGTAGAGCAGTTTGGGTTTACACAAGGCTCAGCGTATGGCCTACGAGTGGGATCCTTCAAACATGGCCTCCGCTGAGAACTTGCTCCACAATGGTGAGGCATCTCCCAGGCAGGGTGAGCACTGAAAGACACAAGCAGATAGGCTGTCTGGAACAGACAGGTACAGGGTGTCGGCATTTCTAGCCTCCAAGGAGGAGGTGCCAGGAGCACCGGGGCATTGTGGGAAGTGCTGGCTACTTAGCCTTGTGAGCAGAGCCTGAGCAGTGCAGATTGGCTTACACTGGCCACGTTTGGGCCTGGCACCATGGCTGAAGGCTTAATCTTAGTATTCATGCGAGTCAGTGTGAGAGAAGCTATTTGCATATGTTTGCATGTACATACAACCACACTTAAGTTCCAGCCTTTGGCATGCGATGCGAGTATCACTGTGGCCCCTGGGGCTTCCAAAGTTGAGTTGCCCTGGGCTAGGCTAACCCTGATGTGAGCAACCACTTTTCCATCTATATATGATGCTGTTCTGAACTCTCAATATTTTACAAAGCATT
Organism: Pelodiscus sinensis; assembly: GCF_049634645.1. NCBI lineage: Eukaryota > Metazoa > Chordata > Testudines > Trionychidae > Pelodiscus > Pelodiscus sinensis. The sequence continues at coordinate 15,549,776 of NC_134720.1, forward strand.
ACAGAAGATCTTTAGAATTGTACATGTTTTCTGGCAACATCAGAGAGGAAGGGAGGCATAGATTATCTATGTTCTCAAGGAATTTCCTGCAGAAGATGAGTAGGGTTTTCTAAGCTGCCTACTGAAACGTTTCAGTGTCTGGAGTCTCTATGCCACAGCAGGAGTTAAACGACATGGGAGATGACAATGCAGTCCTATCTAATAAGAATGGGTGTAGGTAGGCAAGACACCCCTTAGAGACAGCAAGCATCTAAACTGACTATGGAAGCCAAATTTCCCGGGGGGGAAGTTTGTTTGTCCCACAATGAAAGGGAAATGCCAAGCTCCTTAATCCTATTTTGAGCAAGATTAATTTTTTCCATTAAAGAAAATAATTTATGTGGCGTCATAAAGCAAGTTGTTTCATGCCGAGTTGTACAGGAGCAGGAAGGAGTGGTGGGAAAAGCAGCTTTCCAATAGAGTTCTCACTCCAGTTTTCTGCTCACTGACCACAACAAGCTACTTTGATATAAACTGGACAGTTTATCTGAGTGGGTCTGTAGACTGCTGAGCCCACTACCAAAAACTACTAGGATTAGACATTTCAATCCCATCAAGCCACGGGGGGTTACCTTTCTGCCAAGCATATTTTCTGAAAAGAGACCATTTTCAGTTGCCAGGAAACTGGTGGGTTTTTTTAAACAATCTAAACATTTCAAGATCAGTTGTTTGATCAAAGCAGACTCATCCTTTATGAGTAATTTACTGGGAAAGTCTAGACTATAGATTGGCCAGAATGCAGCCTATAGGCCACAACTAGCTTTTGAGAGGCAAGATAGTCCAGTGATTAGGGGAAACGGGACTTGAGATCTAGGTTCAAGTTCCTATTCTATCACAGATTGTTAACTAGGGATTGTGACTAGGGACACTGAGGCACAGATAGCCTATAGCACTTCACTGTCTTACAGGGTGCTCAGAGGATACATGTATAAAAGATTGTGAGGTACTCAGACACTGCAATAATGGGGCCATATAAGACTGTCTCGGGCTCCTAATATCATCCCATTTTAATTCAATTAACAATAGATGGAACCAAACTAATTCTGGAGCATAAACTCCTCCTGAAAAGGTTGCATCTGTATGCAAATTTTGCTTTGCGCTTTCTCTCTGATGAAGCAAGCACAGCCTTATGTTTTTGTACAAGGCCTAGCACAATGGGAATTCTCAATTAAGGGGCCACACCTGTGGCAGTTCATCTCTCTCAACAAGCCAGCCTCAGACTAACTGAAGGGGTCAGAAGCTAAATCCCCAAAGCTACAGTGTGTGTATGTAAATGCAGAGGCTTTTAAGGAAGGTTGTGCATGTCAGTGTTAAATAAGTAACCCAAGTCCACTTGGGACGTAACTCTCTCACACTCTCTCTCCATCCACAGTGAAATTCAGAGTCAGCCACCGCAGTGCACTAGGGGAGACAGAAACTGTGGTATAGAAAATAGTGTGCCAGGAAGCTGCTTTTTTACTATAGCAATTTACTACACCCAGGAATCACTGTATGAGGCCATTGCTGAAGTAACCATGATTTGGTGAGGCCTTGACAAGCTATGGTTCAGACAGTGGTATGGCAGCAGCCATCTTCCCGGTACTTTAAGACTGCCCAGCTCAGGGACCCAAGGTGCAGGAGAGGCTGCAGTTGCCCCTGGCCAGCAATGCAAGGTGGATGAGCCCCCAGCCATGAAGTGAGACCACCCGGCTGCTGAACAGTTCCTTTATTGCTGGCTGATAAGTGGGGAGCATGATACCAGAGCTGCAGTAGGCTCCCTATATAGCCATGTCCCAGTGACAGGGAATCCCTGCAGGTGCGAGCTGGAGGGGGGAGTCTATGGTCCTGGGAGAGCAGAGAAGAGACTGCCAGCCAGAGCTGCAAGGAGGAAGAGAAATACTGGCATTTGTGAGATGCTGTGATATGTACCTTGCTTGTCAAAAAAGTCACCAGTCGCCATTGGCCTGTAGGCAGTAACAATGCTAGTTATATGAACGTTTTAGGAAACAGCCTCACTCCCTTAAAACAGACATGATCTTAGGTAGCAATACTGGACTATGGTCTTGCTCTTGAGAGATGCTGATTACCACCCATTTCCACTGGAAATGGAATATGCAACTTGGAGGTGCTGTTGAGAGAACATGTAATTCAAAAATACCTTGGAGGCACAGTTACTACTCACAATGCTCCCTTGATCTGAAGTAGTGAAGACAGGCTTCTGGAACGGTCTTTAAGGCAGTATTCGTGCTTATTCTTTTCCCGATAGGAACTACCTTCCAGCCTGTGAAACATTATTTAAACATTAAAATCAGCTACATAAGAATATTAGATTTAGATCCCCAAAAGTTAAAACTACCTTTTTCAAAGCTCACTAACAGTGTGAATAGTGGGAGAATGACTGCATGGAAGGTTTTGATTTTAACAAAAACTAGTTTGCCCTTACAACAGGCATCTGACCAGAAACAAGCTGGAATCTTGCTTTATGCATGAACTATTGTCACTGCAGTTTAGGGGATAATTTTTGGCTGTTTGAAGTTATTTGGCAATTCTTTAATACCTCTGACATTTCAACAACATGTAATCTGGTCATCAGCAAAGCAATTATCAAATAAGTATGAATAGACTGAAAGAATAAGTGACAGGTTACAACACCTAGAACAAGATGCCACACCTGAATAAACTAATATTACCTGAATAACTATTATCTGTAATCACCAGAATATGCTGAAACTATTGCTTTGTGTGCAAGCTTAAGCCACCTGCCCTGAAAACCAAATTGTAGGTACATGTTCACTGTCTTTTCTTGCATTGGAGAGATTGTGTGATATTTCAGCTGCGCATTACAGGAAATGAAAACTGAACTTTAAGTTTCAGAGATCATATGTTTGAATAGGCAAGGTAAATTTTTATTTAAGATAGTCACACCTCCTGAGGCGCACTGCACAGACTCCCAAAACATAGAAGCCTACAATTAGAGCTAGGGGAAAAAATAGTGGATGAAGTTTTTAGCCAAAGAATGCAGATTTTGGATGACAAGCATGTGACTGTGCCAGATTATTTATTTAGATTTTTTTATTTAAAAAACTGAAATTTTCAAAACAAGTGTTTTGATTTTCTTACTCAAAGTTACTTAGTTTCAAATTTTACTTCAATTTTATTAAAAAAACCTTAAGACTTCAAAATGAAACACTGTGTCTGTTCCAAAAGTGACATTTTGAGTTAACCAAAAACATAGTTATTCACACAGGTCTACCCACAATGCCACAACTGTCACTTTTCAGAAGAAAACTTCAAATTAAAGTGGTTTTTCCAAAGCCTAATCATGACTATATCTTTGGATATAGTTGGAAGATTTTCAAAATACTGCAAATAGATTTGATAAAGGGCTTTAGGCTCCCTGCCATGTGAAAAAAATGTCTCAGCAGCCTTATTAAAAGCTACGTTCACAACCAACACACAAAGCACCTCTTCACTTTCTCTTAAGGCAAGTTATGAACAGACATGATTCTGTGCATGCTAGATCTGGAGAAAGCACAAGGACCACCTCCACTAACCACTTCCTGTGCCTGCACTAGACGCAGCCATAGTTTAAGGATAAGTCTTCCATCCACCTCCCCATGGCTCCAAGACAGGGCCCTAATTTGGACAACAGAGTTCTCTAAATACACCCTATGTTCCATAAATATGCAAATAGAAAATTTTATTTCATGGTTGTACACTGGCTGCTTTTAAAAGGAAGTTATATACCTACAGTAAAAAGTAATGTCACTACTCTATAAGTAAAAACTACTTCCTAATATTTTTTCATTAGCTAGGACATATGAATACAACCTCTGTTTAATCCACCATCTAAGCCTCAAATGTAGGGCCTGGGATAGTTAAAAGCAGTGCTTATTTTTTTTATAAACAAAAAAGGGTGCTGGTACTAATGGTTTTGTGGAGCAAAAAAAAAAAAACCATACAAAAACAAAACTCTCACACACACACACACACACGCCTGGGAGGTCAGGGCCAAAATGCAGTCATTGCCCCTTTAATTGCTGCATGTCCCCCGTGGGCTTCCATCCTGTGCATATCATCACAAAAAAAGCCTAATGAGGAATGAGGAGTAACGGTAGTTCGGACTAGGAAGCCTAGTCCGAACTACCTAGTTCGTGCCGCGTGTAGCCGCGCGGCACGGGGTTCGAACGAGCAGGGATTTAAAATTGGCGGCGCCCAGTTTATGCAAATGAAGCCCGGGAAATTCAAATCCCGGGCTTCATTTGCAAGTGCGGTATGCCTACATTACCCTCCTAGTTCGAACTAGGAGGGTAGTGTAGACATACCCTAAGGGTACATCTACACAGCAGCATTATTTCAGAATCACTGATGTTATTCCAAAATAACATAGTCTGCTTCTACACTACAAGCAGTTATTTCCATGACAGGCTGGAGGACTTCTTACTCCGACTCCTGTAACCCTCATTTTAGAGTTGGCAGTTTTTCAAAGGGACATTATTAAGGGCCGAAAAGCAAGCTATTCCGCTGCGTGGGAAAGATAGAAAATATGGCAAAAAACGGCCTTGGCTTAACCACGGAATCTTGCATGATCTAAAAATAAAAAGGAGTTATATAGAAAATGGAAACTAGGACAAATTGCAAAGGATGAATATAGGCAAACTACACAGAAATGCAGGGGCAAGATTAGAAAGGCAAAAGCACAAAATGAGCTCAAACTAGCTACAGGAATAAAGGGAAACAAGAAGACTTTTTATAAATACATTAGAAGCAAGAGGAAGACCAAGAGGGTAGGCCCATTGCTCAGTGAGGAGGGAGAAACAGTAACAGGAAACTTGGAAATGGCAGAGATGCTTAATGACGTCTTTGTTTCGGTCTTCACCGAGAAGTCTAAGGAAGGAATGCCTAACATAGTGAATACTAATAGGAAAGGAGTAGGTTTAGAAGATAAAATTAAAAAAGAACAAGTTAAAAATCACTTAGAAAAGTTAGATGCCTGCAAGTCACCAGGGCTTGATGAAATGCATCCTAGAATAATCAAGGAGCTGATAGAGGAGGTATCTGAGCCTCTAGATATCATCTTTGGAAAATCATGGGAGACAGGAGAGATTCCAGAAGACTGGAAAAGGGCAAATATAGTGCCCATCTATAAAAAGGGAAATAAGAACAACCCAGGAAACTACAGACCAGTTAGTTTAACTTCTGTGCCAGGGAAGATAATGGAGCAAGTAATTAAGGAAATCATCTGCAAACACTTGGAAGGTGGTAAGGTGATAGGGAACAGCCAGCATGGACTCGTAAAGAACAAATCATGACAAACCAATCTGATAGCTTTCTTTGATAGGATAACGAGTCTTGTGGATAAGGGAGAAGTGGTGGACATGGTATACCTAGACTTTAGTAAGGTGTTTGATACGGTCTTGCATGATATTCTTATCAATAAACTAGGTAAATACAAATTAGATGGGGCTACTATAAGGTGGGTGCATAACTGGCAGGGTAACCATACTCAGAGAGTAGTTATTAATGGTTCTCAATCCTGCTGGAAAGGCATAACAAGTGGGGTTTTGAAGGGGTCTGTTTTGGGACCGGCTCTGTTCAATATCTTCAGCAATGATTTAGATATTAGCATAGAAAGTACACTTATTAAGTTTTCAGATGATACCAAGCTGGGAGGGGTTGCGACTGCTTTGGAGGATAGGGTCATAATTCAAAACGATCTGCACAAATTGGTGAAATGGTCTGAGGTAAACAGGATGAAGTTGAATAAAGAAAAATGCAAAGTGCTCCACTAGGAAGGAACAATCAGTTTCACACATACAGAATGGGAAGCGACTGTCTAGGAAGGAATACGGCAGAAAGGGATCTAGGGGTTATAGTGGACCACAAGCTAAATATGAGTCAATAGTGTGATGCTGTTGCAAAAAAAAAGCAAACATGATTCTGGGATGCATTAACAGGTGTGTTGTGAGCAAGACAGGAGAAGCCATTCTTCAGCTCTACTCTGTGCTGGTTAGGCCTCAGTTGGAGTATTGTGTCCAGTTCTGGTAACTGCATTTCAAGAAAGATGTGGAGAAATTGGAGAGAGTCCAAATAAGAGCAACAAGAATTATTAAAGGTCTAGAGAACATGACCTATGAAGGAAGGCTGAAAGAATTGGGTTTGTTTAGTTCAGAAAAGAGAAGATTGAGGGGAGACATGATAGCCGGTTTCAGGTATCTAAAAGGGTGTCATAAGGAGGAGGGAGAAAACTTGTTCATCTTGGCCTCTGAGGATAGAACAAAAAGCAATGGGCTTAAACTGCAGCAAGGGAGGTTTAGGTTGGACATTAGGAAAAAGTTCCTAACTGTCAAGGTGGTTAAACACTGGAATAAAATGCCCAGGGAGGTTGTGGAATTTCCATCTGTGGAGATATTTAAGAGTAGGTTAGATAAATGTCTATCAGGGATGGTCTAGACAGTACTGGGTCCTGCCATGAGGGCAGGGGACTAGACTTGATGACCTCTCAAGGTCCCTTCCAGTCCTAATATTCTATGATTCTATGAGGAGTAAGGAAAGTAGAAGGAAGAATGTTCTTCCTTGGACTTCCTTCTGTGCAGACAGCACCAAAAGCTGAGATAAGTTATTTCAACTTAAGCTACGCAATGGACTTAGCTGGAGTTGCATAGCTTATTTTGGCTTTGGCCCTGCTGTGTTGATATGTTCTAGGTGTTTGCAGGCTCGATATTGTAAGCTCTTTGACCTGGCAGTATGTCTATTTACGTGGCTGTACATTCAAGGTCCCCTCCCAATCGCAGTTACGGCTACAATTATTAATAGTACAAACATCGTTTCAGAGCGCTTACATTGTAAATGCAAAGATTTTCTTTTAAAATAAGATTATTATTTAAATTTGATCTCATCAGGCAAGTTTTAGAAAGAAACATTTTTTTAAAATTAGACCTTAATGATTTTAAGGATTTCCAAATAATATTTTCTTCTGATGATATTTCTGAGTATCAGATGCAGGCAACTGTAATCAAAACTTTCCAGACTTTAGTATGGGAGTGTTTGAATAAAATAACTGACCCTGTAAGGCTAGCATGATTACATCTCCATACAAATTACCTATATTATTAAACAAAACACTATAGATTGCATGTAACATATCAGAAATCTCTGTGTCAGGATATTTTTGTTTGACACAGAACCTTCAGTTTCATTACTTCCATCTCAGCCCAAGTCTGGATGCTAGATGGCACTATTAACTGGGAGAAAGAACAGCAAACCTATTCATTGGTGTTCCAAATTTGCTAAAATGAAGATATCTCTGATACAAATTAACTCCTGACAGTACAGATTGTAATCACATATTTAGACACAAAGGTGAGGACACTTAAAAATATAGAGTACTTCGACTACATTCCTCTGGTGTTCTCCAAATGTTTTTTCTCCCCATTCCCTCCCTTTCCCTGGGAATGCTAGGACCTTTCACAGGAATTGAAGAATTCACTTCCTCTACCAAAGTGGATGGTGCAGCAGCACAACCCAGACTAAGATTGGATGTGGTAGAAGCAGCAATAGACTAAAAAGCTGTGCCAATCTGCAGTTTAGAAAGCCCTGATTGAAGTAAAATGGCTCAAACAGAAGTCATGAAATGGATAACATCATGAAATGGATAACAGATTGTCATGAAATGGATAACATCAGGTTAAGTTTAGCCGAAATGAGAGGTTTTATAAAAAGTTTTCCGAATGCTTAAGCTTACTAAATATGTCATTCTGCTTTTTGTCTAGTTTCAAGAAGTCTCCCTCCTTCCCCACAAATAACATAGCGCGTGCAATTGAAGGGTGTGTCTAGACTACAGGGTTGGGGTTTTTTTCGAAAAAAGTGGCCTTTTTTTGAAAAAACTTCCACTATGTCTAGACTGCTGCCACTTTCTTTTGAAAGTAAATCGAAAGAACGTGGCAGTTTTTTTGACCATGGAAAAAAACGTTTTACAAGGCATAACGTCTTTTTTCAAAAGTCCTCTTTCAATAAAAGGCATTATGTAATGCAAAATGTGTTTTTTCGAAAGAGAACATCCGGACTGCCTAGGTGCTCTCTTTCAAAAAAGCAGCTTGCTTTTTCGAAAGCACTGGTTGTAGTCTAGACACTCTTTTTCGAAAGCGGCTTTTTCAAAAGTATCTTTTGAAAAAGCCTCTTTTGAAAAAGGCATGTAGTCTAGACATACCCTAACTCACTACAGTATTGTGTTCGTGAATGAGCATTAGAAAGTGAAACTGACTAGACACGGAAGGCAAAGGTAAAAATTAACCAGTCTGTTCTCTGCTCAAGCTAAGAAAAAATTACCAAAACAAGCAGAATGCCAAAACAGTAAAATGGGAGTTAGCTTATTATATACAAGAAGCTGTGCGATTTCCATTTCATAAGCTATGGTGTAATTCCAAGTCAGACTTTTATCCTCATCCACTGCCTGTTTCTCCCACAGCCTCCATCACACCTTCCTCCATGCTGCTTTTACCAAAGAAATGTTATGTCCAAATTTATGTGTAAATCTTTCAAGATCCCTGCCATCTATGATGCCCACATGTACCCAGCCAGCAAATTGAGTACAGGCCAATAATCAGTTGCTGTTGTTGAAATGCATGTTTAAAACCAAAAAGTTATAACTTCATAAGAAGCATGTGGAAAGGTATTCATAATTTGGCTCCAGTCCTGATAAAGCATAACCACGTGTTACCTTACACACATGAATAGTCTCATTGACATCAGTGAGATATCCTACATGCTTGAAGATAAGCACTTGCAGAAGTCTTTGGAAGATTGGGTGTTTTGATTGTATCTTTCCTCTATTTCTGACAAGTTGATTGATATTCAAGAACACTAAACTACTCTAAAGCAGAGACAACCATTGATATCGCCAAAAGCTATTAGAGGATTTAACTGTAAGACTTCTTTGAAATATCATCCTATACCTTCCCCTATATTTATACGCCTTTCACTATGGAGCATCCATAATGACTTGAGGCTGTGAACTATGACAGAAAGAACGTTAATGTCACCTTCAGGTACAACTTGAAAAAAAAAAGTTTGGCCAAAATGTTGTTTTCAGAAACTGTTTGCAGAATGGGTATTTTCACAAACATCAAGATTTCATTTCGTTTTCCCTCTCACTTACTTCCTCTCTCTTTTCACTGAATGCAATAGAATTAACACCCAAGATCAGTTCCCCTCCATGACCATTGCGTTTTCCATTTTGCCATGCTAAGGTCTCACAAATTGAGGATGTTTCTGAGCATTAGTGTAAAAGGGAAAAGATGAAGGAATAGGGATAACGGGGAATGAACTCTTGCATTCAGTGGACTGACAGAGAAAGGGAAATTCAGTTTTGTTGAAAAACTGGAAATTAAACAATAAGAAGTGGAAGTCCAATCCTAGTGAGATAAATAGAAAGGAACATAAACACTGTCAAATCAAGTGTAAAAATGTAATAAGAAAAGCAAAAAAAGATTTTGAGGAACAGCTAGCCAAAAACACAAAAAGAAATAACAAAATGTTTTTTAAGTACATTAGAAGCAGGAAGCCTGATAAAAAACCTGTGGGTCCCCTAGATGATCAAGCTATAAAAGGAGCAATCAAGGACGATAAAGCCATTGCAGAGAAACTAAATGATTTCTTTGCTTCAGTCTTCATGGGTGAGGACATTGGGGAGATTCCCGAATCTGCACTGTCCTTTGTGGGTGGTGAATCTGAGGAACTGTCCCGGATTGAAGTGTCATTAGAGGAGGTTTTCGAACAAATAGAAAAACTTAATGTTAACAAATCTCTGGGACCGGATGGCATTCATCCAAGGGTTCTAAAAGAACTCAAATGGGAAATTGCTGAGCTGTTATCTGTAGTTTGTAACCTATCCTTTAAATCGGCTTCCGTACCTAATGACTGGAAGGTAGCCAACCTGACACCAATATTTAAAAAGGGCTCTAGAGGCGATCCTGGCAATTACAGACCGGTTAGTCTAACTTCAGTACCGGGCAAATTAGTTGAAACAATAGTAAAGAATAAAATTGTGAAGCATGTAGAAGAACATAATTTGTTGGACAAAAGTCAACATGGTTTCTGTATAGGGAAATCCTGTCTTACTAATCTATTAGAGTTCTTTGAAGGGGTTAACAAGCATGCGGATAAGGGGGATCCAGTAGATATAGTATACTTGGATTTTCAGAAAGCCTTTGACAAGGTCCCTCACCAAAGGCTCTTGTGTAAATTACATGGCCATGGGATAAGAGGAAAGGTCCTTTCTTGGTTTGAGAACTGGTTAAAAGACAGGAAACAAAGGGTAGGAATAAATGGTAAATTTTCAGATTGGAGAGGGGTAACTAGTGGTGTCCCCCGAGGGTCAGTCCTGGGACCAATCCTTTTCAACTTATTCATAAATGATCTGGAGAAAGGGGTAAGCAGTGCGGTAGTAAAGTTTGCAGACGATACAAAACTGTTTAGGATAGTCAAGACAGAAGCAGACTGTGAGGGACTCCAAGATGATCTCACCAAACTCAGTGATCGGGCAGCAAAATGGCAAATGAAATTTAATGTGGATAAGTGTAAAGTAATGCACATTGGGAAAAATAACCCCAACTATACGTACAGTATGATGGGGGCTAATTTGGCTACGACAAATCAGGAAAGGGATCTTGGAGTTATCGTGGACAGTTCTCTGAAAACTTCACGCAGTGTGCAGCGGCGGTCAAAAAGGCAAATAGGATGCTAGGAATTATTAGGAAAGGGATAGAAAATAAGACACAGAATATCTTACTGCCCCTGTATAAAACTATGGTACGCCCACATCTGGAATACTGTGTACAGATGTGGTCTCCTCGCCTCAAAAAGATATTTGGGCCTTGGAAAGGGTTCAGAAAAGGGCAACTAAAATGATTAGGGGTTTGGAACGGGTCCCATATGAGGAGAGGTTAAAGCGACTGGGACTTTTCAGCTTAGAAAAAAGGAGACTGAGGGGGGATATGATAGAGGTCTATAAAATCATCAGTGGAGTGGAGAGGGCCGATAAAGAAAAGTTATTTATTAGTTCCCTAAATAGAAGAACTAGAGGTCACCAAATGAAATTAATGGGTAGCAGGTTTAAAACGAATAAAAGAAAGTTCTCCTTCACACAGCGTGTAGTCAACCTGTGGAACTCCTTGCCAGAGGAGGCTGTGAAGGCTAGGACTATAATAGAGTTTAAAGAGAAGCTAGATAATTTCATGGAGGTTAGGTCCATAAAAGGCTATTAGCCAGGGGATAAAATGGTGTCATTAGCCTCTGTTTGTCAGAGGCTGGAGAGAGATGGCAGGAGACAAATCGCTTGATCATTGTCTTCGGTCCACCCTCTCTGGGGCACCTGGTGCTGGCCACTGTCGGTAGACAGGATACTGGGCTAGAAGGACCTTTGGTCTGACCCAGTATGGCCATTCTTATGTTCTTATGTTATGTTCTAAGAATATCTTTTAAACTCCAGGTTAGACAGTCACCATTTGTTGAAAAAAAAATTAAATCCATCTTCCAAGACATGGAGGTCAGCTCATCACTGCTGTGAACATGCACAAAGCACTACATGGAATGGAGGATCTAAACCTGCAACAAATAGCAACAGGGACCTGGCATGGTAGAGTGACCAGATATTAGGATCTTTGTCATATATAGGCAACTATTATCCCCCCTCCAAAAAAGTCCCAGTTTTTCATGGTTGCCATCTGATTACCCTTTGGCCTGGCCACAGACATTGGAAATGTAGTCTAATGCTTTAGCTGCTTAGAACATAGGCACTCAGAAGCTCAGACCCCTGTGTGACACCAAGCAACTGCCATGTGTTCATTCATATTCTGTGTTATCAGGGTATTTAAATTCTTGTATTCACATGGAATGTCTGGTATAAACCCAGGCTGCTGTCACTGAATCTTTTTTATGGTACAGTCTACAAGATCCAATTGTGTAAATAAAAAGAGGAAGTGAAGGAGAAAGCAGCAGCACAAAGAGAGCTCTAATGCGAGGACATTTGACAAGAGTAACCTTGTAAATAGTTGTCTTAAGAACTGGGTTGAATTCCCTGTATGAACCATCTAACCACTGAGTCACTTTGCTGCCAGCCACTAAAACCCTCAGAGGTACCCCAATGGATGACCGGTTTTGATTCATTGTACAATGGTAAGCCAAGAGCATGCTTCACATTGGACTTAGGTTGTTAAATAGAATCTGTCCTTTTGTAATGAAGATGCCATTGCTATATGGATGTTTTCAGCATCTAATACGTACAAGGAGCTACGTTTCCCCCTCCATGGGCACAGGGGATACAAATCACTAGCACAACTGCAGCTGCTGAGAAGCATAGGGAAAAATAGCTGTTTCTACCCAAGGGATCCCACTATAACATTAAGCAGGGGTTCCATCATATAATCAGGTTATTCACTGCACTACCAAGGTAAGTCTGTTTCCACCACTGGCTGTTTAATTTTTACCAGCCAGTTCTAAGATGCACGCTAGAAGAACTGATGCAGGCAGCTTGCAGCATTTGAAATGCCTGTCCCCTCTCCTCCTCCTCATTCTTTTCCATTGCTAGGACACACCGCTTGGGTTCTACCCGCCAAAAGAACAAAGTCATATAGAGATTCCATTTACATGACAATAAATAATTTGTCTCCAGCTGGATCTGTGACAATATAGCAATAAAAAAACCCGAACATGATGTTTTATCAAAAATATTTCACATAAAATCTGAATATTAGGAGGTGACCTTTGTTTGTCACGGATACCAAATAGAAATGGCTATGAACTTAGTTTCTTCCAGATAAATATCCAGACCATCCTGCACTGCTTCTTGACCAGACAGATTAGTCATTAGCTGCAGCAATTCACCAGAGTCAACAGGACAGCATCATCAATATAGTCACGGGATCTTGGAGCAGAATGGTGTTCAGACCAATGCCACTGAACCCTTGTCTTCATCCATCAATCAGTGCCAATTATGCGCAGGAGGTTTGCTTAATTTTAATATAATGTCCCAATCCTATTCCTGTTGAAGCCACTTGAACTTTTGTCAAACACTTAAGTGGAAACTGCAAGGCTATGTGTAGATAGCAGTGCTATTTCGGTATACTAGAAGAATTATATATTGTATACTGTGTTCTATTCCGCTTCATTAAATGCATCTGTTGTTTTGAAATAGATTTCAAAACAACAGGCGTACTATACTGACATCCTTGCAACCCTCGTTCTGCACTATTCCAACAAGTCCCTTATTTCAAAATTAGATCGAAATAAGATACACAATTTGAGCTATGCAAATTGCATATCTTATATCAACCTATGGGTGCAGTGTAGATGCACCGCAACTGACCCATTGACCATGATAATTGGCCAAATTCACTCCAGTGAAACTCCACTGACATCATCAATAACATTGAGCAATGACTGTATTTGGACCAATGATTTGTTTTTAAAATGCATATGCATCCGATCCATGATATTCAAAAACAGACATTTGTGTTTCATGCCTGGCTCCTGTTCACATGCACGAGCAGGGGTTTTCCTGCAAACAGTTATGTGTACATTTGTAAGTGGGTAAGCTCTTGGAGGTGTAGGCCATCTTTGCATAAGTTGCATGTGTACTGCCTAGCACAAAGGGGCTTGCCCCCTGCCTAGCCTAGATTGGTAAATAATTTTTTGCCACTAATCTAATCTCACGTAGGTCTGAAACCCTCATGTTCTGTAGTTTACATTATATAAATAACTAGTAACAGTTCCTGTCCAGTCCTTAACCATTCACACAAACTGCATTTAGAATTATACACTTGTGTCGCTGTTTACCATCTCAAGATTAACCTAAGAGAACTAGAGCACAAAAGGAGCTAGAGAGTATGTTTCTGCCTGACTTCTGACAGTGTCCCAACATGGCTGCAGCTGGACTATTCTCAGCTGTGTTCTATTCCCACAGTTATCATGAATAAATTCATGTTAGCATCTGCTTTTAGGCATGGAAACTAACTAATTGTTATGATCTAAAGTGTCACAAATTTTAGAGGTTGTTTTAATAACCAAAAACATATTAGTCTTCAGACTTAAAAACATCAAATTTTAGAAGTCTGGTGTTGATATAGACATTTTGAGCCACACAAACACACATGCACACCCTTGAAATATTACTTCAATACCCACACACACAACTAAATTCCCTTCTAATGTCTATTGCCAGACATCTAAACAGGCTCTAGTTTTCAGACTGTGTCCCTTAGACTTGTTGCTTTCAAGTGAAAGGATACTGTCTGTTCTGTCCAAATTATTGAATTCCACTGGAATACAAGCAAAAGCAACTCCAGGATTTTGTTTAATCCAATTAGTTGGATGCAACTTGTACATCTGATTCATATTAAGTGTCTTTGAGTCATCCCCACAAAACCGGTTGAAACTAAATGGTTGTGACATTTGACCTAGATAGTGAAGGTGTAGGGTTAAATTTGCACGTTTTTGTTATTCTCTCCTCTTCATGAGATGATGTGCCTTGTTAAAACACCACAATAAAGGTCTGATCCTCCACTTTACAGTGAGGCTGGATTTCAGCCCAAGAGAGAGGACTGAAAGATAAGGCCCAAGATATCAATGTGCTGTTTACACTCTGAACTTGCCTGTCAGCTGCTGGTGATGATTTCACAGTCTGATCTTTCACATTTTCACCTGCGCTTCAGTGATGCAGAGTAAATCGGTAATGGGACATGCATTGCTTAGCTTGTGGCATGTAGCCATGCACCATTGTGTTTGGTGAGTTACAGGCACTCTGGGGCCTACAATCCCAAAATGCTGTAGTGAGAGAAAGTTGAAGAAACTTCAACCCCTTGCAGGACTGAACCAATGGAAAGGAGTTGCAAGTTGCTTCATAATGAAACACACTGCAGCCTCTTTTAGAAGATGTTGAGCTTTAAGAAAAACATAATTTAATTGTTCTTGGCTATTATTTTTGATCAGCCAGGTACTTTCATATTACATGGGATGCAGCTGTGTTACTAGCTAAACAGTTGTAGCTGCCACAGCTTTAGTTACCATAACAATTGGGGAGCGGAAGGTAGAAATTGCTGCTTTCATATTTCTGACATACATCATTGTAATAGACCAAATGCAGCTCTTTCCCCCCAAGTCTATTCCTAACAGGTTTTTTTTGAGTATTATAGGCTTATCGAATACCTGTTGGCAATAAGAAGAATCAGTTCCTGTCTTTTTCCTTGGGCTAGCGCCATACTGGTATTGGGTTTTTTATATGAGTATTTTGTGGAGGAGGGTTCATGACTATGCATGGTTTTATTTTGCTAGTGTGCTATTTCTTTGGAATGAGCAGTATGATGGAATGAGCACAGGTTTGGAAGTCAGGAGGACCTAAGTTTTAATCCTAGTTTCTAATACAGATTCACTTGTCACTTCACCTTTTTGTCCCATTTTCTCCATCTGTAAGGTACAGTAATACCGACTCACCTTCCATACAAGGGTGTTCAATTAATGTCAGTCCAGTGGTTTAAACATGTGAGCACTAAGTACTACAGATTTACTTTCTAGAGTCTGGACTTCTATCGTCCAGCAGCATCTGAGGTCTGGAAGCCCCGTGGGTGCTCCTGGGCTGCAGCACTCATGGGGAAAGCTGCCCCAGCTCAACAACTCGCACCCTGTCCCCATTTGACAGGTAACTTCTTTTGCTGTTATAGACACACACCCCAGATTCTGTAATTCCCACCCCAACTCATCTGATGAAGTGGGTTTTACCCACAAAATCTCATGACCTAATAAATGTATTAGTCTTTAAGGTGCCACAGCAGTTTACGTAGCTGGGGAGAATTTAATGGGAGAAAGAAATAGGGTGACCATATTTCCCAAAGAGAAAACATGACACACCCAGCCACTCATCTGAGGGCCTCCACCATGCTGTTGCTGGAACCCCGTTGCCCTTCTCCAGCATAGCCTCCATGTTAGCTTGGTTTGTCACCTGAAATATGTGGCTGAGGGGTAAGACAAACCACTATAGCTGGAGCCTGACTGCCTAAAAAGAAGCAGGGCTGAAAGCTGAGCACAGCATAGCTGTCACCAGGACCCTGCGGGGATGGGAGTGCATGCTGGGATGCTGCTCCCTCCAAACTGCTCTGCACTTCACCCCTCTTTTTAAACAAAAGTGAGCATTTGTCCTGATCAAGTCAGGAAGAGCAAAATAGGACAAATGTTTCTTTTAGGAAAAAGGCAGAATGGCCAAGAAAGGGCTTTAGAAAAAGCAGCTCACAAGAATCTTTTATAATGAAAAGTTTCAGTCAGTCAATCTAGACACAGGAGTTTCTATCAGCTCATTTTATAGCAGTGCCCAGCAGCCAAAAAGCCTTCAGAATGCTTTACTAATCAATCCTGCTTTCCTTACTTACACAGCATTAAATGGGACAGTGTGAGGAATAAGGTATTCAGCATGAGTAGGGGGGAACTGGAGCTGTCAGACTCATTCAGTGGCAGGGACCAACTTTCATTTTTTTATTGTGATCTATTGGACAAGGTAAAAAAATTAAAGCTATAAGCACTCCTCCACACACAGCAGATTTCCCATACAGGAGATGAGGGGTAAAATATGCTAATTAAACATACAATTATTACTTAATATGTTCTGATCTTTATTCTGTCATTGAGTATCACCCTATGGAAAAGAAATGCTCCCTTCGGAAAGGTGTAGTGAATGTATTCTAACTATGCAATTGTCTAAATGGCCACTAGGAGCCAGGATTTCCATTATAAAGCTCATGTAACTAGAGCTGCATGAATAATGTGTGGGGGTTTTTTTGTTTGTTTTTTGTTTTGGTTCATTAGCAATTCTTAAAAACAAAAGAAAAAAACCCAAACAATTTTTATTTCAGGTTGAATCCAAAACTCCCCTCCCCCCCTTCCCCCCCCAAAAATTTTTTTGGCATCTCAAAAAAGTCAGTGTCACTTTTGATCTGAAAGTTTGTTTTAATCTTGATCAACATTTCTGAAAAAAAATCTTTGAAATGACTTTTCACTTAATTGTATTTAAAATTGAAAAAATTCCATGTCATTTTTTAAAAAGGCACAATATTTTGGGTGTTTTGGAATTTTGGTTTTCTACTAAACCAATTAAGCAAAAATTTATGAAATGCTTCAGTGCTGCTGAAATTGTATTTGTCATACAAAAAAAATAAGCGTTTTGAGAAAAAATATTTACCTATCTCTACAGCTTCTGCAACACAAAGTTCCCAGAAACATTTAAGGAGAATGGTTTATAGAGTTGCCACTTACCAAGTCACTGCATGCAGCACCGCCAAGTTTGAGATGCTCCCAAGTACTAAACTAGCCCAAACCTGATTCCTTTGTGACTGATGGGGTCATGTTGCAAACTTGCACATAGGTTATCTGGATAGTACTGCTATTTGGCAGTTAAGAATAGTTCAAGCAAAGTTGAGCTCCCCTGCCAAGACAGTCAGTCCCCTTCTCTTACACCTGCAAGGCTCAAGATTTTGGGGTTAACTTTCTTCACCTGCCCCAAAGTCCATGTTGCTTTACCTGGGAGTCAGAGGGGATATCTAGATTTTCTGGAGAGAAGGGTAGGCAAAATGGAGGTTCTCTTTTAAGCAGGAGAAAGGGAAATGTGGGTGTTAGCTACCATAATTCATAGTGTATATTTTGGGATTTCTCTGGTTACCTTGCTTTATGGGACATCTGAGAAGGTATTTTTACTATTACTTTAAATCTCTAACAGGAAACCAGTCAGGAAGTGAGAAAGGTTCTAGGCAGAAACTGCACAGGATGAGACAGAGCAACCTTAGGGATAGTACTACTTTCTTTATTCTGATATCAGTTGTTGCCTGGTGTTGAATCAAGTGACTCTCTCTGTGATCCTTTACCATTGTCATAAGTTACTTCATACAAATGATCTCTATCCTAACCTTTGTTGTGACTCAGAAAACAAAGCTGATAAATTATTCAATGAACTGTTTAATTAGAAACTCAGAGGCTACGTCTACACTGGCATGAATTTCCGAAAATGCTTTTAACAGAAAAGTTTTCTGTTAAAAGCATTTTCGGAAAAGCACGTCAAGATTGGCAGGATGCTTTTCCGCAAAAGCACTTTTTGTGGAAAAGCGTCCGTGGCCAATCTAGACGCGGTTTTCTGCAAAAAAGCCCTGATCGCCATTTTCACGAGCGGGGCTTTTTTGCGGAAAACAATACTATGCTGTCTACACTAGCCCTTTCACGCAAAAGTCTTTCGGAAAAAGACTTTTGCCCGAACGGGAGCAGCATAGTATTTCCAGAAAAGCACTGATGATTTTACAGGAGATCGTCAGTGCTTTTCTGGAACTTCAAGCGGCCAGTGTAGACAGCTGGCAAGTTTTTCCGCAAAATCATTTGATTTTGCGGATAAACTTGCCAGTCTAGACACAGCCAGATTGTTTTCCTGCTTGCTAACAAACTGCACTCCATTCTCTGTTCTCTTACAGATGAGCAGAGTTGTTAGTAAGACTCTAAGTGGACTCTGCATTTAGTTTGTCTGAAACCACAAACTCTACTTTGTACCCTATCCCTTCTCTTCTTATCAAATGCACTCAGCATAAGATGAAAATTTCTCAGCATAGGTTTTAACCAACTATTCCAATATCAGACAGTGCCCATTTATGCTTTTGAAAAAAACTCTCTTCTTAATCACTCCTAAGACAAGACTCCCATAGATTTCCATAGGCAATCCAATTGCAATGTAATTCAACTGCAATGTAAAACAGACAATATTACTATTATAAAGAAAAGATCTGGTCAAAATGTTCCTGTTTTTTCACATGGGGTTTGTATCATTGACGGAAACTGGTGCTTTTATGTGAATGTATTCTACGAGAGCTGGAAGGAATGTCATTATCTATTGGGAACTTACTTGGCAAAGGCTATGACAATGGGAGTTACATGAAAGGTAGACACAATGGTGTATAAAAAAGAATAATAGAAATGAACCTTAAAGTGGTGCGGTTCTTTGCAACATATATTTCCTGAATTTGGTTGTCAATGATACTGCCAGATGTTGTTTAGTGGCAAATAGTTTCTTTGACCCAGTGCAACACATACGTTTTTTCAAGTTCAGCACACTATTGGAAAGTTCTTCATGCCCATTCTCTAGCTCTGAAACCATTGACTCAAACAAGATGGGAGAGTCAAACTGATGCCTTGAAGCCTCTTCAATATGAGCTTGGAAATATTTATGATGCACTTATTGACATGTCTGATGCTATTATTACCTTTACAAGATCATCTGGCAATACGGTGTGTGCAGATGTTCTGGTAAATGGCCTTTGCAAGTTCAAATTTGTAGTTTCACTCATTTTGTAGCATGATATCTTGTTTGGGATTAACCTTACCAGTAAGAAAGTTCAGGCACAAGACTTCAACATACTTTCCACTATACAGCAGCTGCACAGACCTGGAAGTTTAACCAGAATGGGTAGGAATGGTGTCCCTATCTTCTGTTTGTCCGGGGCTGGAAATTGATGACAGGAGATGGATCACTTGATGATTACCTGTTCTGTTCACTCCCTTTTAGGCATCTGGCATTGGACACTGTCAGCAGACAGGATAGTGGGCTAGATGAACCTTGGGTCTGACCCAGTATGTCCGTTCTTAATTTTCTGGAGGAAAGCAGAAGTGATGAAATATTTGAAAAGATATTAGTCGGTATTAGTAGAATTTGACCTACTGATAGACATCAAACCAGAACCAGCATGTTTTTGGAGAAGGAAGTAACAGTTCATGTACGAGGCAAAAAAATGAATCAGATTAGGATCCAAAACAAAAATTAAAGGTAAACGTCTACTTTTCAATCCTAGATACTGCAAACCCATCAGTTAAGAGATGATTTGAGCAGATCCAGTAGTTGATTCAATATTTGGTTTCCACAATGATGTGCACAGTTTGCAAAATAAGACTTCAGAAGAGATATCAGAACACTGCATGAAGCTAGAGTCGGCATTACAGCATGGAAATTCGAAAGATATTGATACAGTGGATTTGTGCAGTGAACTGAAAGCTATTTCATGACAACTTCCAAGACCTCAAGAAGTATTGAAGCTTATTTCTGAACACAGAAAGCTTTCCCAACATCTTTATTGCTCTTTGAATTCTCTTGACTTCCAGTTTCTGTTGCTAGGGGGGAGGAGCAACTCTGTTGCTTTTCAGAGTTAAAATGGATAAAGACATAATTTTGTTCTTCCATGATGAAAAAGAGACTTGTTGGACTAGCCATCAACTTCATAGAACATGAAATAGCTTCAGAATGTTGTCTCAAATAACTCAGTTACCCAAGGGCAGTAATGAACTCTGTATATTCTCACAGGGGTTTTCAAACTTCATGGCACTGTGACCTCCTTATGATAACAAAAGTTATTACACAACTTCAAGAAAGGGGACTGAAGCCTGTGCCCACCTGAGAGGCCTGTTGCTCAGGTGGAGTGGGTGTGTGTGTGGTGGGGCAAAGTCAAATCCCAGTGAAGCCAAAGCTAAGCCCAAGGGCTTCCTCCCCAGTCAGGTGGTCTGTAACTTGAGCCCCATCAGCCAGAACTGAAGACCTCAAGCTTCAGCACCAGGCCCCAAAAGGTCCAACACCCATTAAAATGGGATCCCTGTTAAAACAGGATCGTGACCCACTTTGGGGTCCCAACCCGCAGTTTAAGAACCACTGGACTATCAGAGGATTGTAAGTCACATTCATTTCACATATCCATCAAGTTGATCACACATTACTCTGCCTTGATACTTCATCCATTTTCCAATGTATAATCAGTCATATCTCCATTGAACTTGACCTTGACTTTAGAGTTGGCATTGGCAACCAGTGTCTTTGTGGCTTCCAGTCAGTTCACTCACGCTTTTGCAGAGAATTGTTTTCTGGCTTACAAATACAGGACATGGAACCTTCAAATTCAGCATTTTTCTGCTATATATTTGAGAGAGTTTGTCTGATTGTTCAAGAACTTCTCCTCAATGGTAAGAGCAAGGACCACCAAATTCGGTATGCAGCTTCCTCTCAAAGGTTTGGTTGTGCTGGGATAAGAGATGTGCCTGGAATGGAGATTGTATCTCATAAAACCATACAGGAAAGAGAAAAATCACCAAATAGGAGAAAGGAGCTGGCGAGGAGCACGCACCTCTTCCCAGTCCTGTACTGCCCCAGCCTTGAACCTCTCACTCCCCAGGTACCCTCCAGTGAAGGCAGGGGGGCTGAAGCCTTCTGCCAGATTCATACAGGGACATTGCTGGCTGTTCCTCTTCATCAGGGAGTGAGGTGAAAATGCACAGTTTGCTGCATTCCTCACTCTGGCTGGGAAGCGCAAGGGGCAGATGCACTTTGCACTCACTCCCTGACAGGGACATGAAGGGGAAAAGCAAGCATCCCTGGTATAAATCTTCCTCACACACAGTCTTCCCTGGAGTTTCTCCTCACCCCTCACCCCGACTCCTGCATTCCCAGGCCCCCTTTCCCTGAGCCCTTCCTTAATGAGCCACTCAATGCCAAGTAAATGTGCTAGTACTAAATAAACAGCACCAAATTCTGCACTTGGGAGCTTGCCTAGCTTGAAGTCTGTGGGAGTCATATGCAACCAACTACACGTTACTTTAAAAGTATTTACTTTGATCTTTGTTGAAATCAAAACAAAAAACTATTTTAATACATCACATACCTCTGCAGTTGAGTGTAAACTGTATGATAAAATAAACTCTAGTCAAGTGGATGTTATTAGGACATCACTAATGAGATCATCTGTGGTGATTTCAGTTCAATTATTCCTCTTCTAGTCCTGTGCAACCAAGCCCTAGGGAGATTTCAGGTTCCTGGTGGCAGGTGTCAAACTCTTGACTATTCAATGGGATTTTAATAGAGTTTGATTGATTTACTTCATACGTTTTTTTTCCTTCTTAGTTTTCTGTGGAAAGTATTCTAGGAGGTTTGCTATTTTCAATGTTTTAAAGGAAATCCTAATTTTTTTTACATGAGTTCTTTTTGCCTCCTAGGCAATTAGAAAAATTGTATTGTTTATTATTCAGTTGGTGTTATTTTTCATAAATATTTCCAGTTTCCTGTCACATACTAACAGTCAAGACTAGCCCCCAAGATCAAATGTTCCAGACAATGTTGCACAGAGTTCTGGCATGAAATGGCTCACAGTGCCTCTCCCCCCCCCCCCCCCTCCTTTTTAGTATAGAACACAGGAAGCAACAAAACACTAGATTCTATCTGTCTCTTTTCCCCAAAAGAGAGTGCACATTATGTTAAAGGAATACTTTATTCTGCATTGACTCGTAGCTATTGTTGGACACGGGGACAGACAAGCTGTGCACTTTTGACATTTCTGAAACTGGTAGGAACTGTGTGCATATTTCTGACAATAGAAATGTAATTAGATGGTTCAGTGATTAACTTGATTTAGTTCTCTTTGGGCTCAGTTCACATACCCTTAGATGAATCTCCACAGTTCAGTCAGGTAATGAGCCTAGGGGGTTGGGAATAATTTTTCCACGAAGGGCCATACCAAGATTTTGGTAAGCCGTCAAAGGCCGCACTTTTCTATGGAAAAGGGAGTGGAGGTGTGGCAGAAGGTGTGGGGTCTGAGAGGGAGTTTGAGTGAAAGGGGGTTATGACCTGGGGGAGGGAGGAAGAGTGCAAAGGGTTTTGGTTGTGACTTGGGGCAAGGTTTTGGGGGGCATGGTCCAGGCAGGGGGTATGTATGCAAGAGAGGACTTTGGCCTGGGAAGTGATATTGGAGGGGGTACAGGAGGGTGTGGGGTACCAGAGATAGGTAAACACCTCCCAGCCACAGCTTAAGCACTCTCAGGCAAGCTTCCTTACTTGCCAGCAGCACTCTCAGGCAAGCTTCCTTACTTGCCAGCAGCCCCCAGCTGGCAGTTCTACATGGCTTTCTATGCTGTGGGAGGAGAGGCATCTCATGTTGCCCCCTCCCCTCCCCTCCCCCACCCGCCCAACCCCAGCAAAATCTTGCAGCTTCTGTTGATCAGTTTCTAGCCACTAGGAGCTGAAAGCTTTTGCTGGGGGCAAGTGCAGCACGTGGAGCCTCACCACCTCTCCCCACAGTGCAGAGAGCCAGAGGGAGCAGCTAGCCATTTTGAGCAGCACTTTTCCATGCCGTAGGGGTGGGCAGGCCAGATTAAAAGGCTTGGTGTGCTGGATCCTGCCCACGGGCTGTATCTTGCCCTCCCCTGATTTAGACACATCATATCATTGAGTTAGCTCATACAATGATACCAGTGAAGCTGCGTCAGCACTGACTTCAGTATATGAAAACTGTCTGGCTACATCTAGACTACATCCCTTTTTCATAAAAGGTATGTAAATTAGACGCATCACAATTGCTAATGAAGCGGGGATTTAAATCTCCCCTGCTTCATTAGCATAAAAATGGCCGCCGCTTTTTTTGGGCACGGAAAAGAGGGATAAGTACACGAGGAGTACAGCTAGTTCGGATTAGGAAGCCTAATCCGAACTAGATACTCCATGCCGCGTGTAGCCGCGCGGCACGGGGTTCGAACTGCCGGCATTTAAAAATGGCGCCGGCCGGCTTCATGCAAATGAAGCCCGGGAAATTAAAATCCCGGGCTTCATTTCCAAGTGCGGTATGCCTACATTACCCTCCTAGTTCGAATTAGGAGGGTAGTGTAGACATACCCTAAAGCTTTTGTAGCTCAGCAATACGAAAAAAAAAGTATAGGACACATTTTTGTAGGGTATTCACTGGGGGAGTGCATGGTGGTGGGTTTGAGTCCTGCCCCTAGTAAAGTGGCCAGAGGAAGGCGACATAAGGGACCCACCAGAAATAAGGAGGTGGGGTGGGTTCTGGAGTGGCTTAGGGCAGCGTTTCCCAAAGTGTGGTCCGTGGCCAGGTACCAATCCTAAAAAACCCCCAAAACACCGGTACTCAGAAAAGTTGTTGGCAGATAGCCCGCCACCACAGTGTCTTTGCCAAGCATGCTACCGGGAGGCGGGGTTAGATCTGGTGGGCGTTAGGATCCAGGGAGAAGGCCGGGTACTGTGAGCACTGATGCAGAATGTCCGGTGCTGGCCGATAAAGCGGCCGGGATTGGAGCAGGGGGGGAGGGCGAGAGGGGGCGGAATAACCCGCCAGACAGGTAGGGCCAGCACAGGCTTCCTGCAGGGCCAGTTCTGCAGCTGCGCGCCAGGTTCCAAAAGTGCACGGGCTGCTCTCCCCCCTGCCCCAACAGCCAGCGCAGTACCTAAAATGCCGGTCCATTGCGTGCTGGGGACTTTGTTCCCCTGCTGCCTTCCTGCGTGCAGGGGAGGCGGTGGGAGTCCAGGACTGTGCTGGCTCTGGCTGCTTGGGTGGCGCGCGCTGCCGTGGGGAGCAGAGGAGCAAGGCATGTGCTGCCCGAGAGGTTGGGGCTGGCATGGTTTGGGACTCTCCCCTTCCCTCCCTCCGCGTGGGAATAAAGTCCCCAGTGCGCCGGCTCCAGCTGCTCGGTCAGCACACACTGCCGTGGGGAGCGAAAGGGCAAGGCATATACTGTCCGAGCATTTGTTGCTGGTGCAGTCCGGGAGTCCCCCTCCTCCTGAGCAGGAAGGCATCAGAAGCGCAACAGACCAGCATTTCAGGCACTGCATGGCTGTTGGGGGGACGAGAGAGCTGCCTGTGCACTTCCTGGGCCTTGGCGTGCAGCTACAGGATACCCAGGTAAAGGTCCCTGTCTCCTCTTCCCTACCCAGACCCCCACAACATCTCTTGGGGCTAACATCAAGCTTAAATGAATATTTTCCTCCAATTGATGCCAGTAAAATGTGGATTAAAAACCCGTTTAACTGTTGACACCGAAAATGAAGAAATATTACAATTGAATGCATCAGAAGTGGATTCATTAATTGAACTTTCCTGTGACTCTGCCTTAAAAGAGAACTTTGATAACTCTCCTTGATTGATTTTTGGTTGAGCTGTAGAAATGAATATTCACATTTATCTGTGAAAGCAGTCGAATTCTTAATGCCTTTCGTCACGACATGTAAGTGTGAAACTAGTTTCTCTTCTTTGGTTTTCTTCAAAAATAAATATAGAAATAGATTGAATATCGAACCAGATTTGAGGATAAAATTTTCTTCTTTTGCTCCTGACATAAAGTTGCTATGTCATGCAAAACAACATCACCCTTCCCATTAGTTCTCCTTCTAGTTATTTAAAAGCTATAAAGTGCACACATAATAAATGATTTATATTCAACTCATTCAATTATAAATAAACAAACTTTACAACTGTTAAAATTCTACTGGTTAAATTGTAATTAAGGTAATAACAATAAGTTATGCACTTAAGTATTTTATATTAAGATTTATATTATGTACTATTATTATTGTGAATGAATAATAAACAGTGAAAATGTATTCAATTCTCATTCTTTTTTTATATGCATTTATATGTTTGGGCTGAAAAAAAGGGTATTGAAAAAAACTGGGTTTCAACTATATAAAGTTTGGGAAACCCTGGTCTAGCCAGCTTTCTATCCATCTTACAGTCCATTTATCCAATCCATATTCCCTTAACTTGCTGGCAAGAATATTGTGGAAGACCATATCAAAAGCTTTGCTAAAGTTGGCACTGGGAGCTCTGGGAGGACCAGAAACAATGTATTTGTATATTCATCATTTGCTTAATGAATATGCAAATATGCAAATAAATGCTACCAGTCCTCCAAAAGCTGCCCTTATGCTGCCTGCCTCTGCCTTCACAAGGGCACCAACACTCAAGCCCACCACCCTGCGCTCCCCAGACGAATCCCCTAAGCCATGCCAGAACCCAACCCACCTCCAGTGGATCCCTTATCTCATCTTCCTCCAGTCTCTTCTCTGGTGGGCAGAGGGGGCAGGACTGCTGAACAGTGCTGGTGTAGACAGCACTCATCAGCACACTCCCAGTGTCAAAGCTACTGCCCCTCATGGGGGTGGTTTTACGAGACCTGTCTCCCAGTGATGTAGGCTACATCTATACTATGGGTTGTGTCAGAAGAGGCAATGCAACTGGAGCATGGAATAGCATTTTCTCATGCTTCATTTGCATAATCTTTTCTGATCCATTTTTGTGAAAAAACCAGCAGTGTGGTCGTTTCCTTTTTGCGCAAAAACCCCTTCTTGTGCAAGAGCCTTAAGCCTCAAAAAGGAGGTATAAAGATCTGTGTGCAAAAACCCCTTTCTGCGCAAAAAAGAAATGTCCACCCTGCTTGTTTTTGTGCAAAAACCTCTTGTGCAAAAATGGATCGGAAGAGATTACACAAATGAAGCATGAGAAAATGCTAATCCGTGCTTCATTTGCATTGCCTCTTCTGGCAAAACCTGTAGTGTAGACGTAGCCAAAGATTGGCCACACAGTGCAATTTAGCGAGGCATAGCTGTACTGGCACAGCTACACTGTGCAGTGTAAACAGCCTAATTCACTCTAGTAATTTACCACTGCCCTCACCCATACAGAGTTCTTTCAGCACCAGGAAAGCAAATCAAAATTACTTTCTCTAATGATGTATGACTTAATATTTTGAAATACTTAAAGGATCCTCTAGGTTATAAGCAGGATAGTTTAACTGAATGATCATCTCTGATCTTAAAAATCCATGTAGCTATAGAACTTTCACAGTTAAAAGTTTTGTGAATGTTTCCAAAAAGTCTTCATTTCTCATTCACCTAGATCTTGGCTAAGTAGCTTATACTGTCTTTTTTTAGAAGTAGAGGCCACAATCAAGGTCTATAATTCAAGCATACGCTTTATATTTATTGCTTGTCTTTTATTGTTGAAGTTAAGAGAAAATAAAAACAATGAATTTCCATGGAGCCACAACAGAAAGAGAAAAGACAGCTTTATAGAAATAATCCAATGATGTAATCATCTTCCCAAAGCTAGACTATCTTCTATTGAGTTTGATGTGCCAGGGCTAGAAATTGGGAAACATATCAAGACAAATATTTTTTAAAAAGTGAGCTTGTATTGTTGCTCTGAAAGACGATTGTTTAAAATAAGAGATTATGCAAGTCTGAAACACATTGGCTGACATTAGAAATGTAACACATAGTTAGCAGCAAAAAGGGGAAAAAAAGTGAGCCAGATTCCCATCTGGTGAAAATCAGGAAAGCTGTATTGAATTCAATGAAGCTAAACCATTCTACACAAGCTGAGGTGCCTATAAACCAGATAAGATCTTAAACATGTGCTGGGCTCCTCCCCATACTCATTGAAAATAATAGGCTACATCCTGAAGGCCTTCTTCAGTTTTTACACCCTATATCTGGAGAAATCTCCATTGGTTTCAATTCAAGTGAAGCCACTGGGTCACCATTGACCCACAGAAGTCTCATGGATTTCAGTCAGCTTTCTTTGTAAGAACACAGCAAATGCAGTGTTAAGAACCCAGTTCTATAGGTCCTATTCAAAGGGACCCAGGGCTCCTAGACACCACTGAATGTCCAGAAACTCGGGCCCTTTAAATCATTTCCTGGAGCACCATGCTGCATGGTCCATGAAGCTCTGAGGGCTGGGGAGCATTCTGGGTAAAGCAAAGAGCTGACTGCCCTCAGCCCCGTCCCTTCCAGGAGCACAAAGCAGGCCCCCACACACATTGTCTAGGGGCACACACAGGCTGCCAATGTCCCTGGTTCTGGCCATTAAACCTGCCCACCTGCATCCCAGTTCATGATACATAGCTTCTGTTAGCACCTCTGTGCTTCAAATGCTCTTTAAAGAAAAGTGATCTTCACATCCTTAAGCTGTTTTGATTATGTTAGTGATATAAACAAGGTCGTAAGTTGATGTTAGAGATGGGATGAGAATGAGTAGTCCAGATCCACCCTCCCCGCCAAAAAACCTGCACACTTGACCCCAAGGGTAGCCAAAACATTAAGCAAACTGACACACATGGCAATAAAGGAAAGTAATGTTTGTCAGTTCAAAGGAGAAGTGAATCCATGTTTATGGATGGAATCTCAGGCCACACCACTAACTGAACTTTCAAGTTCATGATGGTGATAGGTTGTGTGGTTCAATTTTTCTGGGTTAATAAGGGCAAGCCTCAATGGGTCAATGATCTTCTCTTGTAGATGTTCCCATGTTATGTGAGTTACCATTTGACTATCAAAGCAAAAAAAGTATGTTGGGAATTACTGGCTCTTCCAGGGCTGTTTTCCCTGGACATGAATTTGATGCACCAAGCTGTGGACTATGCACCAAGTGCTGCAAGGGGGAGTAGGAGAGACTCTTTTAGTAAATCCCGTTGGGTGGAATGGGGCACAATGATGAAAGACAAGAGATAGCAGTTAAATTGAAAGGTAAGGAGACAATCGAAAAGTATTTGAGGCTCAGGTCTTCACGTTCTCCCTTTTGTGAGCAGTTCAAAAACAAACAGCAGGAACAGAATACCTTTAAACAGAAGCAGGTTACACCAACAGAATCATTTTATTTTGCTGAGATATTGCCTGACTATGCATGAACAGAGTATGAAATCAAAACAGGACCACGGTAAGATATTCTTGAGGAACAGCAGACATTCAGAAGGTGTAGCAAGTATGCATCTAAAATGATCAAACAAAAGCACCAACCATTTCAGATCCAGTGAGAGAAAATAGATTATTGTATTTAGTTAGAACCAAGTCAGCAACAACTGTATTTAGGAAGAGCATGAAGAAAGCGTTTTGTGGTGGGGCTTTCTATACAGCAGGGAAATGCATACTCTGGGGATATGAGGTCTAAAGTCCATGTAGATCCTTCTGGTGGGCATTTGCAGAAGTGCGCTTGTATACAAAGGTGCTGAAGAG
Organism: Pelodiscus sinensis; assembly: GCF_049634645.1. Lineage (NCBI taxonomy): Eukaryota > Metazoa > Chordata > Testudines > Trionychidae > Pelodiscus > Pelodiscus sinensis. The sequence continues at coordinate 15,578,637 of NC_134720.1, forward strand.
GAGGGAACAGAGAGCTAGAGTTGGCCATATTGTGCATCAAGAGAAACAAGTACCAGAAGTAATGGGTTGTCAGGTGATGTGAATGGAGTTCAGTGCTGATATAGACCAGCTGAGATCTGGTCCTAAAAGTTTATCCTGTAATCAGGACACCAGTGACTTTGTATGATTCTGCAGCTGCGTAGTTTGAATCCAAGTTGCCTTGGTGTGAAGTTTGCTACAAAACTTAAATGTAAAATAAAATACATAAATGAAAATGAAAACCCTTGTTGTTTTGGTTGCAATGAAGTCCTTCCATAGGTATCTGTCTAAGTGCAAACCAATGCAGCTACACTTGCTTGAGCCAATAGCTGGAAGCAATGGTATTGATTTATATTAACACAGTGCCTTGGAAAAGACCCATGCTAGACTCTGTAAAAAAAAAGGGGGGAGACTGATCCTTAGGGTGTAAGGATGAAGTGTCAAACAAGACATTAGATGAATATAGCCAGATAGGGGAATGCAAAGAAACAAGGAGATAATATTGGTCAGTATGAAATGTAGTTGTCCAATCTCACCAACAGCATAATCTTTAAGATTTTTTTGTTTAGGCCTCATACCAAAGAACAGTTTTAAGGAGGGTAATAAATTATTTTTGTGGATGTTTATGAGAAGCACCTCTCCTCCCCCCACAAGCCTGAAGAGCAGCATAGGACAAAGTCCAAAGAGGCTTGTTTGAAAAAAAAATCAATAACTTTAAGAGAAAGAAAGGAACTGCCACAGTGCACTCTGTGGATTGTTGATGCTGAAACCTAATTATAATATTAAAAAAATTCATAACTTTTTGTCTGTAGAGGCTCATGAGAGACTTTAGTGGACTTAGGGTGAGGCCCATAGTGCCTGTATATTCAAGCAAGCCTAAACTTTCAAGATATAATCCATTTGCACGAGCAAAATGCAGTATAACTCTGGGCTTTAAAAAAGAAAGCTTTTTCTTGTCAAGTCTTTCTTGCTGTTTTTTTTAAACCCACAGGAAAAAAGAAAACACACACACATACCAGATTCAGTAATTGTACTTCCAAAGTTGATTCCAGTTTTCTTTAACAAGGAAAAGTGTTCCTGGAAGCATGGTTCCTATTATTTCTACTTAATTTTGATGGTCTACTGTATCAAAGCTAATGAATTCTAGAATTGGAAAGTTTCTACATAAGTGAATTAGGGTCTAGAGAATAAAAAAAAATTGAAGATTGTACAGGACAAATGCAGAAAAGGCAAACGTGACTATTTTTGTCATTTATACCTTCAACCATAGGCTACTGAGACTCCTCCCTCTTCTTATTTAGGACATGGAAAGAGCACTAATTTAAAGAGTGATAGTGAATGAGGGGGTCAGAACAAATAAATCACATCCTTTAAAAAAGAAAAAAAAAAAAGCTTTGAAATGTCCATGAAATAGAGCTGCAGGTACTTGTTCATCTCTTACCAACACATTAGCCTGCTAGTATGTTCAAATGATTTATTTAAACAAGTTGCAACCACCTGTGTACTGATATGCAATCCATTCAATTCAGCACCTAGGACACTTGCAGTCTGTCAATTAATTATTAAATGGTAACGGAATAAATCTCCTAATGCAATAGATGAAATGTAGACTACAGTATGTTCCTCCTCCCACCCCAGGTTTGTCTCTGTTCAATATATTAGATAAGCATCAGACAGGAGGAATAATGAGCAGTATCTATTTTCTGGTTTATTTGGGATTTTTAAGTTGTTGTGATGAAGGTAAAATAGCAACTTGTTTTCCATTTGTAAACAGTCAGTGAATTCATATTTGATTTTGTAGTCACCAAATGATCATTATTTAATTATATTTCATTGTATTTGAACACATTAAGCAACTTCCATCCTAGGAAAAATAGCACTTTAAGGGTGCGTCTACACTGGGCAACTTATTCCGGAAAATCAGCCGCTTTTCCGGAATAACCCGCGAGCTGTCTACACTGGCCCTTGAATTTCCGGAAAAGCAACGATGCTGTACTGTACAAAATCAGCCGCTATTCCGGAAACCGTACGATGCTCCCGCTCGGGCATAAGTCCATTTTCCGGAAAAGCTTTTCCGGAAAAGGGCCAGTGTAGACAGCTTTTCCGGAAAAGCAGAAAAAACGGAAAAAAGCGGTTTGGACGCTGGGAGACCCCGTAGGAGCCGCGGACTTCCTGGTAAGCCCGAGCTGTTAAAGGGCTCTCAGGCTGCTGGGCGCACGTGCCAGGAGCCTGTCTGGGTCAGCTCTGCCGCCTGCTGTGCTGCCCAACACTTTTTTCCTTTCGGCTCACCGCACCATGGCAGCTCCTGCTGGAGAGCCCCCTGAACCCCCAGCGGAGGAGGCCCCCAGGGGCCGCAAAAGGCGGGCCCCATCCTGGAGCCCCAGGGAGCTGGAGGCCCTCATCGAATTATGGAAGGAGGAGGAGGGTCTCCACGACCTCCATTCCCGGCGCCGGAACACTGATCTGTACACTCGGCTTGCGCAGAACCTGGCCCAGCAGGGACACCCCAGCCGCAACTGTGAGCAGGTCCGCTCCAAAGTCAAGGAGCTGCGGCTGGGGTATGTCAGGGCCACTGAGGGCAGGGGGGCAGGACCCGACGCCTGCCCATATTTTGCGGAGCTCCACTCCTTTCTGGGAGAGCCCGCCCCTCAAGCCCCACCGGTCCCCGTGGACACCTGCCAGCGGCCACCTATTAACCGTCCCACCGAGCCGGAGGAGGCAGACGACAGCGGCAGTGCATCTGGTGAGGAGGCCAGCGTTGCCACCCAGCAGGCCCCCTCCAGCAACTCCTCCGAGGACGGGGAGGAACCCACTGGTGAGTCTGTGCAGTTTGCACTCCCAAGGGTGGGGGGCGGAGGGCGGGCGGTGGGGAGCCAGGTGCCCGGAGGGGGGAGGGGGAGAGCATGTCACTCAGGCCACGTGAGCTGCACGCTGCATAGCACGAGGACAGCAAGCAGCAGGTGCAACCACGTGCAACCTGGTGACCGAGCGGCACGTGACCACGGCAGGCAGCTGCAGGCCACGCCTGGGACCCTGCTGCTCACACACATTTGGCGGGACCAGGGGGAAGGGTGGATGCCGGACGGAACTGGCCAGGGCCCCAGGGACTCAGCCCAGAGCCCGCAGCTCCAGCAAGGGTGCAGACCAGAGAACGGCACACTGTCCCATGCCTGGCTGTGAGGCACAGCCAGCTTCTAATTGGGTAGACCGCAGCGTCACGGTCCTGTGACCGTGGCCCCCACCGAGCCCCTCACCTGCTCCCGGTGCCTTGGCTGGTTCCCCAAGGGAAGTCCCCACTGGGGCCACACATGTTCCTGGGCTACCGGGCTTGCGGGAGGGATCGTGGGAGGGAGAAGGGCCCCTGAGTTGTGCTGCAAGGATGGGACATCCCCCCACCCCCCAGTCACCCTTCTGGTTCCGTCCAGGAGATATCCCACACGAGGGGATCTGAGAGCCCAGACCGCCTCTGCCAGATGTGCTCCCAGGCACTGCGTGGGGATGCATCTCGCTCCCTGTCAAACACCAGTGATTAACCCAAAAGCTTTTCACAGTCTCCACCGGCAGGGAGTTCCACAGGTGAACGCTGCACTAGCATCCTCCCGCCCTGCATGGGGCCAGGATACAGAGCGGTGCTTACAATACCCTGGAGGGAGGACCCTACTCCAGGGGCAGGCAGGAGGGGAACCGAGTGGGCCCAAGCCACACAACTGTGGGGTCACCTGGGTTCGGGGTGGAGGGCATGCGGTGTGGGGACAGTGGACGGCCTGCCTGACTGACCCATCCTTTCTTCTCTTCCTTGCAGCGGGACCCAGCACCAGACCCTCCATTGCGGCAGCAGCGCCACCCCCAGCAGGCCAACCCCGGAGGCACAGGCTCCGCCAGAGGGACCAGCTGCTTCGGCGCCACGTCCATGCTGTGGAGGCAATCCAGGCCTCCATCGAGGAGCGGGTGCAGGGGGACCTGCAGTGGCGGCAGGATGCCTGGGCTGCCTTCCTGGCCGAATGCAGAGGGATGCGCACCACCATGGACACTCTCACGGCACATATTGTGCATGCCATTCACTATGGCATGGGCGGAGCCCAGGCCCCCGCCATCCCTCCCGTAGCACAGGTCATGCCCCCTCCCATCCCAGCTCCTGGCCCTGTTCCTGCCCCTCCTCCTATCCCAGCTCCTGGCCCTGTTCCTGCCCCTCCTCCTGACCCTGTTCCTGCCCCTGTTCCTGCCCCTGTTCCTGGCCGTGCCCCTGTTCCTGGCCGTGCCCCTGTTCCTGGCCGTGTCCATGCTCCTGGCCACCTCCGCGTGCAGCCTGCCCCGACGCGGTCTGCCCAGTGTGGGCAGGCTGGCCCCCGGAGGAGCGTTCGCAGGGGCCGCCCATCCCAGTAACTGCCTCCCCCCGTCCCAGTTGAAGGTCTCCCCCTCTCCTGTCCCAGTTGAAGGTCTCCCCCCTCTCCTGTCCCAGTTGAAGGTCTCCCCCCTCTCCTGTCCCAGTTGAAGGTCTCCCCCCCCTCCCCCCTTGTAAATAAACAGATCTCTACTTTGCTGTTCATTCGTGTGTTGGGTATTGTGTAACTCTTGGGTAGTGTACAAAATGATGTGAGATGCCAAGTAGCCACTTAAATGTAACATGGTGGCAAACTGTGGAGAACGAAATCTGTACTCTATTCACTGGGGGGGGGGGGGGCCTTCGTAAGTGGTCAGTAGTTTGTGGCGCAGAAATAAATGATGACACTTTTCAGTAACAGGTAAACCACAAAATATTATTAACATAGATTACAAACTAGCAAGAACAGTTACAAGATGCACACAACAGAGATTATTAAACAAACTCTAGGCACAGGGAGGACGATTGTGGTGTTGCTGGCCATGTCAGTCCTTTGGGCCTTCCGGGCCTCAGGAGAGGAACAGCCAGGAGATCCATTGAAGATGGCACTGATGTAAGCCTTCCACACAAGTCCCAAATCCTGTTGGCTGTTCCTCAGGACAGGTGATGGTGGCCTAAACCCTAGCCTAACTTAAAAGACAAACCCTAACTACGCCCGACGCACCCGACGAACAGACTCGATGACGGCCGCGATATGCTGTGACCCGACGCTTTACTATACTATTGGGGGGGGGGGGGGAAGTAAGGGGAGGAGGTGGGGAAGGGTAGGAGCTGGGACAGAGTACTCTGGGGTGACCCAAGCGACCCTGCTAGGGGGCTTGGGCAAACATCTCCACCAGGGCCTCTCTAATGCGCACCGCCTCCTGGCGCGCCTGGCGGATGGCAGCTGTGGCGGGCTGGTCCAAGGTCTGTGCCTCAGCTGCCACCCATGCAGGGAGGAAGGCCTCCCCACTGCGCTCCACAATATTGTGGAGCACGCAGCACGCGGCCAGCACCTCCGTTGCATTCTGCTCACCCATGTCGAGACGGGTGAGCAAACAACGGAAGCGGCCTTTTAAGCGACCAAATGCCAGCTCCACTGGGTTTCGGGCCCGGTTGAGGCGGTCGTTGAACCGGGCCCGGTTCTGGTCCGGCTGCCCCGTGTAGGGCCGCATGAGCCACGGCATCAGGGGGTAGACCGCGTCCCCGATGATGCAGATGGGCATCGGTACATCCCCAATAGTCAAGTCCCGCCGGGGGAAGTAGGTGCCCGCCTCCAACCTCTGAAACAGTCCAGAGTTCCGGAGGATGCGGGCGTCGTGTGCCCGGCCGGACCAGCCGCCGTAGATGTCCAGGAAGCGGCCCCGGTGATCCACGAGGGCCTGCAGGACGATGGAGCAGTACCCCTTTCTGTTCATAAAGTGGGCTGCTCGATGCTCTGGGGCCCGGATGGCGATGTGGGTGGCGTCCAGGGCTCCCCCGCAGTTGGGGAACCCGAGGGCAGTGAAGCCGGCCATGGTCTCATCGACGTCGCGCAGGCGGATGATTCTTGGCAGCAGGACGTCATTGATGGCGTGGACAACCTGCAGAAGGGTGCAGAGAAACACAAGGGAACACATTACATACAGCCAGGGGTGAGTGTGCGCTCCCTTGGGTCCCCCCCCCTTGATTCCCTCTGTCCACACACACACACACACACACACACACACACACCAGGGCCCCCCATGTCCCCCCCCACCAGTGGGCCTGTGCAAGGGAGGGATGGCCAAAACCCCTGGGCGACCCAGCCTGGAGTCTTGGCTGTCCCTGGGCCTGGAGTGGAGCACCCTCCCCCCATCCCACTCCCCCTGGGACTTACCTGGATGACGATCACGCCAACGGTGGATCTTCCCACCCCGAACTGGTGTGCCACCGAGCGGTAGCTGTCCGGTGTGGCCAGCTTCCACAGCGCGATGGCAACCCTCTTGTTGACGGGGATGGGTGCCCGCAGCCGGGTGGCGGTTCTCTGTAGCGCGGGGGTGAGCCAGGTGCACAGGGTCAAGAAGGTCTGTTTTCTCATCCGGAAATTCCGGACCCACTGCTGGTCGTCCCATAGTCCGAGGACCACACGGTCCCACCAGTCGGTGCTGATGTCCAAACTCCAGAGTGGCCGGTATACAGTGGGGTGCTGATGAGACAGAGTTGCCAGGGCCTCCCTGGTGAGGGCGTCCAAGGCGATCTCTGCCTCCTGGTCCATGAACAGCATGGCACCGGCCTGCAGCACGAGCTGCAGCCAGCGGAACAGCACCAAGAGGGGCCCGACCAGGCACATGGCCACCCGTGGCTCCATAGTACACAGAGCTGGGCAAAAAAATAAACCGCAGAGAAAAGCAGTTGGGGGCCAAAGGGGGGGGTGTCCCCAAAAGTCAAAGGGCACCCACAGACCTGTGAAGGGTGTCAGTCCCTGGAAGAGGCCCCAAGGCACGGGAGCAGGAGACCAACGGCTGCCCGGCGAGACCCCTTTAAGCACGTGTCTGAACGGCGCTCTGGCCCCGCCCCCGGAAAGGGCTGGTGGCCTTTGCCCTCTTCAAAATGGCTCCGGGCTTTCTGCTTTTCTGGAAAAGCGCGCCGCCAATGTAGACGCGCTTTTCCGGAAAAGCGCATCGTTATCGCGGAAACTCCGTGGCCAATGTAGACGCTCCTTTTCCGGAAAAGCTGAAAACGGAATGTATTCCGTTTTAAGCATTTCCGGAAATTCATGCCAGTGTAGACGTAGCCTAAAAGTTTAAGAGTCACACCTATAAAGCCCCTCTCTATACAGACAAATAAATGAGACAGACCTGAAATGACTCACCTAAAAATCACACACTAAATCACTCTGGCTCATAGTGCCTTGCTCTAACCCTTCGTTCAAATAACAGCTGGCAGTTTTGGCATTTGTAGTTTGGTTTTTTAAGCTATAAACAGAAGTAGAAAGACTCCAAATTTAGGTTTTTTTCCCCTACTTTTTGGATTAAACTTTGAAATATATCTACTGCTTACCCCTGGAAAAGTGACGTGCCTTCCTTTTTCCATCAGAGTTTCATATGATCTCACTACTAGTCCCAACCTATCCCTAGTATTTTATTTCCTTTTCATATAAAATTTAATGTTACAACATAAGCTCAAGAGGTTGGAGAGCCAGGTTAGTCCTGTGTTGCTCTGCCTGCTAATCATCCCAACATACTTTGCTTCAACTCAAAAGAGAGTGCTAGACTGGTGGGAGGAAAAGAGAGAGGGTAAATTACTGTGGGAACTGTGAGGGGAAAAAAATGTTTTTCCAGTGCCAAAACCTGACAAGAATTAGATCATCCGTTTCCAATCAGGCACCTAGCATGGGACAGCACGCTGCATGTCACCACATTCTTCAGGGCCCATAACAGCCTAAGGGACAAACTCAAATATGATGTAAAAAGTCCACAGGTTTATTGAAACACTTCCACATACACTCACTGGGCTGGCGTTCCCTGCAACAGTCTCACTAGCATCCTCCAGGCAGCACAAATAGTTTAATAGTTTTTAGATTTTAGCAAAGTAAGTTCCATGCAAAAACCAAACTCAATAGCCTGGGCCCAGCCCATGGCCGCTGGGCTCATGGGCCAGCAGGTCAACCCGTGGGGATTCAGCGGGAGGTGGACCTGGTGGCCGCTGGGATCGCGAGCCAGTAGGTCAACCCTCAGGGATTCCTACCTTTCTGCAGAAGTTCAGGATTGTTCCTTTCCTCAGGAAGCGAGCAGGCCTACAGGAGCTCTGTTCTCCTTCCTAGTCATCCAACCCCTTAACTTCCCTTTCATTATCTGACAAAGAGTGCAGATGGAGTGGAGCAGGGCTCTGTAGGCCCACAACAACTTATTAGTCCTTGCTGGGTAAGTGCTGGAGAGGGAAGGGGGGACACTCCATCAATAGCATTGTTCCTATTTGAAGCCCTAGGGGTGAGCGGGCACTAGCCCACCCACTTCCAAAGCCCCTCCCCCAGCCCTGTGGGAGGGACAACTAGACTCAGGCTCCAACTAATTCTGGGGGACAAATAATGACAAAACAGGGTCAAAATATGGGTCAAAGGTTTAAAACAAGGGAACTGGACGGGGACACTGAGCAGAGAACCCCGGACAGCACCCACTACTCTTCAAAGCTGTTGATGGAGCCACTGGACACCGCCCAGAGGAACTCGGCCCGGATACATGACACAAGAGAAGAATGGAAGTAGGCCCCACAGTCGCAGAGAACCCCCTCATCCAGCATCTTCCTCCTGTCGTTATATATAGCAGCTTTCACCAGGGCCAAGAGTAGGTTAACGAGGTCTTGCGACTTTGTGGGGCCATGGATGGGATGTGCATAAATAAAAAGGTGAGGTGAAAAGTGCAGCCAGAACCTTAATAAGAGGTTCTAGAGGAGCCGGAATAGGGGCTGCAAGCCAGCACATTTGAGATAGGAGTGTGCCAGGTTTTCCTCATGCCACAGAAAGGGAAAGTGTCTGGGATGGGGGTGAACTGCATCAGGTACATGCCCGTGATCATGGCTCCAAGCTGCCAACTGATGTTCCTGATGGGCCGTGGAATTAAGGTGAAATAGGTGCTGGCCCATCGGGGTTCCCTACCCTCTACCGGTCTAAGATAGTCCTGCCACTTAGTATCAGGGCAGGACACAAGGGTGAGGAAATAAATGTATGTCTGGAGCATGAGCATATACAGATGTTTCCTAGGCACGGTTCAAAAGCAGACTGGCTGAAAATCCTGCAGCTGGCTGGGGGCCAAGGGATGGGGAGGCTAGGGTGGCCCGCAGAACAGTGGCCTGATGACAAGGGACAGAGGATTTGCAGTGAGGGAGGGGTGGGGCATATCCTCTCACAGGGACCACCCCAGGAAATCGAAAGCGGGCTGCAGCAAAGCTGCCTTCACCTCCTGGAGTATAGGCAGGGAGGTTCGGGGGGTGGAGAGCCCCATACACTAAGCGAGCACTCAGGGGTCCACCCAATCCCCCCTACCATAGTCCAGGAGGTCTCCAACCTTGGTGGTTTCTTCCAGGATCAACCTCCAGTACATCGAGGGAGACTCTGCCGCCTGCACGCACAAGGCTGGATTGTGGAGCAGGGGCTCCACGAGGAGTTCTGCTCCTTCAGTGGCCACAATGGACCTGGTTGCTGGTCTGGAGGAGTTCCTTGTAGAATGCAGGCAGCTCTGAGAAGTCTTGTGGAAGGCCCACTGCGTGGATGAAAAAGAGCTGTCAGTCATATTGGAGCCCTTGGAGGAGGCAGAGGAAAGTGCGCGCCGAAGTGCTCCACGCAGGACTACCTGCACTATACAGGAGTCTCTGCAGGGCCTGGAGGTGGAAAGTCTGGACCTGGCTGTGCATGCAGACCAGACCCTGGCCCCCTTCCTCCAGGAGGAGACACAAGACCCCTGCAGAGATCCAGTTCAGTCCTGGCCAGAAGAACTCCAGGGCTATCCTCTGGAGCCTGGCCAGTACCTCCAGGGCCAGGTTCAAGGTGTTGAGCTGGTGCCAGAGCATGGACAGGACCAGTGCCCTCCCTACCACTAGTATTGTTGTAATGCCCCTGGAGCAACCTGAGAGGGTTAGCATGACTCCAAAAGTTCTGGGTCACCAATGTATTTGGGGGTTTTAACTAGAGTGTTTCAATTTGGGGGGTTTCAGTTTTTCAGTAAAAAGTCACAATTTTCCACAAAAATTTTGACATAAGCAAGTGTTTTTAAATAAATTTTCCATGAAAAAATATGAAACGCTTTGACCATTTCTAATTGAAAGAAAGGAAAGAAGGATGAGAAGTGGGAAATGAAGAGCCACAAAAATTTGGATAAGCTTCAAAGTAGCATCTGAACATAAAAGTCTTGTAAGAACTGAATCAAATCATTGAGATTCTCCCATCCACAGGTGGTCAGTTAGCTCCTTGCCATTAAAATGACACTTTCTTTAGTCCCATGTTCCAAAGGATCTTGAATGGCTCCAGGACCAGCAGTGAATGTAGATTCTTAAAAGTAAAACTTCAAAGCTATTTGAAAAAGTGATGAATGCAATTTAGATTGTCCCAAGATCAGCAATTTACACTGCAACCTGTAATCACCCAATTAATGAAAGCTAGCTGTGGAATGTGCAAACAAGGGTAGCATCCAACTGGTGAAAACTGACGATGTGCAGACTAGGCTACAGTAACAAAAACTGATTTTGTACCAAGATTACAACATTGCAGGAAGAGCAAGGTATGGATGTTTGAACAGTATTAAACATGGATGAACTGGAGCATTTTGGAAAATGCTGAGTAGCCGAACCTTAGCACAAAACTAACTGAAGAAACTTCATCCAAGGGTTCAAACAAATGAAACAGACTCATAATTTTTAAATTGTGTAAATGCAGAGGGAAACTGTGAAATTAATCTGTTCTGAATTGGGTGATACTCATATCCCAACAGCTTTCAGCACTTTATGACAAATCTGTCTGTAAATTACACAAATTCAGCAGTTGAATGGCAAGTGACCTGTTTACTGATTAAGTTAGAAAGTATTTTCTGCCACCATTTAACAAAATCATCAATTTTCTGCACCAACAACGTACCTTGATAAGTGATGAAAATAATATTGAATGTGAAATAATGTGTTCTTAGAAGTAACACATTGTGTATTCAGATCACAGAGTAAGGGAGCATTTTTGCTCTAGCAAGAAATTTCAGAAAGAGTTTTGTGATTTGTTCACATTGGTTCTTCTATTTTTAATTTATTTAAATGTTAACCTTAGAAAATGCAAAATTGTGCACTCCAGCAGCACTATATAATAGAATGAAGTGTGTGTGTGTGTGTGTGTGTTAGGGACAATGAGCCAGATCCTTAACAGGTGTAAATCAGTGCAGCTCCACCAACTTCAGCAAGAAGTGGAATAATAATAGAAGAGAATCAATTATGAGGAATATCCACCTGCCTGGTTCCAGAAAGACTAGCAAAGCTTATTCTTCCCAGAACCAGACCAAGGATCAACATGGATGCTAAAATCTTAAAAGATCCTGGCTTAGGGAGGCCGTGCTAAATGTGCAATAGTGGCTGGAGATAAATTTCATAGAAAGAGGAAAAAAACTCAGAGGAGTCACCTTAATAGTTGTCTCCCCCAGGCCAGAAATCGGGGGGCTGGGATTAGTGGGACTCACTGAGAAGGAAAGAACAAAGGTTAGGTACAACCTAGGTGAATAGGCCTTTGTTGGTTGTTTTATTTCTTCCCTCTATGTGCTATGTATTCAGAGCCATCTCATCATAGGACAGTTTGGTGTGGCCACCCACTTGTGGGGGCCCTGTGGTAGCTGCCCAAACCATTGTATGGACAGGGCCTGTGGGATTTCCAGGAGCCTAGTGTGATGTCAACAGGGATCACCTCCCCACCCAATCATCATGGAGCTGAAACAACAGAGCAGCCTGCTCCACTCTGCTCTGTCCCATTGGCCTCTCCCAGGCTGCTGAGCTCAGCGTCTCAGCAGTGACAGGAAGCAGAGCATCCTGGCCCCAGAGTGCTCTGCTTCCCACCACTGTGGAGAAGCATGACACAGGGGGCTGGGAGGGCGGCATGGAATGTTGGAGAAGGCTACTGGGCCACTCTGGCTCCTGCTGTCGCAGTTTGGGAGGAGGGACAATCCCTGATGCCCATGTAGATTGGCGTAGGGGCGGAGCAGGGGGTGGAGCAGGGGTGGGGCTCAGGAAAGGGGGCGGGGCAGGATGGGTCCTACAGCAGGGGGGGTTGCCATGGACCACACATCTGGGCCTCTGGTGGGGGGACTGCCCAGGCCCTGAGTCCCCGTTGGGATGGCCCTTTATCTACCTTTGGGTGAATACATATGGCTTTGTTTTGAAGAAACTTTTTCTTAAGTCACTTTAATCAACCCCTGGTACAGAGCTCGAGAAGAAAAGGACTCAGCTTTTCAGGGGAAATGTCAGTTTGCTGCACTCCTCACTCTGGCTAGGGAGCAGACAAACCTGGACCTGCTCCAGCAGAGGGACATGCACCTCTCCCAAGGCTGTGCCTACTGGAAGTTCAGTGGCCATTCTCACCTGTCCCCAAGCTGCTGCAGTGAGAGAGGGGGGTAATCCTTTCCCCATGGGGCAGCCTGAATACTGAACTCCTCAGCCTCAGCCTCACCCAGAGCAATGATTTACATGAAGCATGTACATTTTCATTTTATTTTCCAAAAAACCAAAATTGAGTTAAGGACCCGAGCAATGCCTCGTAGATCTTCTAGTGTGGATATGGGTATTTTAAGATGCTTTGTGTTCAGTAATGGCTGCATTTTAAAATGAGGAGCCATAGGAAAATATTACATTCTTTGAAAACATACACAGGGAGAAAGAGTTAAGGTTGTGTAATCAAGCTTAATTTTCACATTTTTTGGCTAACTTTAACTTTCTTTTTACTTAATGGCTATGTCTAGACTGGCATGATTTTCCACAAATGCTTTTAACAGAAAAGTTTTCCGTTAAAAGCATTTGCAGAAAAGAGCGTCTAGATCGGCACGGACGCTTTTCTGCAAAAGCACTTTTTGTGGAAAAGCGTCCGTGCCAATATAGATGTGCTTTTGCGCTAAAAAGCCCCGATGGCCATTTTCACGATCGGGGCTTTTTTGCGCAAAACAAATCTGAGCTGTCTACACTGGCCCTTTTGTGCAAAAGCTTTTGTGCAAAAGGACTTTTGCCCGAACAGGAGCAGCATAGTATTTCTGCAAGAAGCACTGATTTCTTACATAAGATCGTCAGTGTTCTTGCAGAAATTCAAGTGGCCAGTGTAGATAGCTGGCAAGTTTTTCTGCAAAAGCAAATGCTTTTGCGGAAAAACTTGCCAGTCTAGACACAGCCACCATGTTTCTACGTTACTTTTATGATTAAATCAATTTTCTTTCTTCTTTCTAGGTGAAAGCATGTATGCAAAGGATAAAGGTGAAAGGTGAAAGCATGTCATTGTCAAAGTTCATCTATGTTTAATGCAGTTGCAAATACTGGGTCACTTAACCTTTCCCAATCTGAAAACAAGACTCTGTTACTAGGACTTAGAAAACAAGCATGCATTTATAAGAGTCTGATGATATATAATTCTCAGTAAATGTGTGAATAACATTTTATATATGTTTCAAAATAACTTGCAACTTTATAGTTTTCTTTAATGATGCGATCCTATTGATAATAAAAAATTTCTGAGAATTCATTGAGCTTAATAATGTGGAAAAGTCTGTACCCACATTATTCTTCACCAATTTTAAAAAAATGAAGCTTATTTAGTACCCCATAGGGCAGTATTACCTATTGGGTAAGTCACAGAGACCCCAATCCAGGAAAGGATTTCTGTTCAGCAAATCACGTGTTTAATTTTAAGCACATGGTCTAAGTCTCATTGAAGTCAAGCATGTGCTGAAGTGAGCTTCTCTGAACAAGGATAGCCTTCTGCATTACGTACTGAATTGGGGCCAGAGGGCATTTTACTCGTTACCTCAAAACACTTTAAAGGCTGCATCTAAATTGGCAAGTTTTTCCGCAAAAGCACTTGCTTTGGCGGAAAAACTTGCCAATTGTCTACACTGGCCGCTTGAATTTGCGCGAGAACACTGATGATCTAATATAAGATTGTCAGTGTTCTTGCGCAAATACTATGCTGCTCCCATTCGGGAAAAAGTCATCTTGCGCAAATGTATTTGCGCAAGAGGGCCAGTGTAGACAGCTCAGGACTGTTTTGCGCAAAAAAGCCCCGAGGGCAAAAATGGCGATTGGGGCTTTCTTGCGCAAAACCGCGTCTAGATTGGCATGGACCCTTTTCCGCAAAAAGTGCTTTTGCGCAAAAGCGTCCGTGCCAATCTAGACACTCTTTTCCGCAAATGCTTTTAACGAAAAAACTTTTCTGTTAAAAGCATTTGCGGAAAATCATGCCAGTCTAGACGCAGTCATTATGTTTTTGACCATTGAAAAAAGAAGGGGACTTTTTAAAAAAATGTATGGTCCTGGATATGTTTGCTACAGATGGGGTTAAGAAACATTGCTGCATGTGATATGCAAATTACACACAGAGAGAAAAGAAGGTACAAAGTGTGCATGGTATCAAGGCTGCAGTAACTCATGTACACTTAATTTATCTGGAATGTAGCAATGCTTATTTCGTGGAATTCTTCCAAGCATGAGTAATTGCTACAGTAACGCCCTCAAAGTCTTGCTTACACATATCAGGAGAATCGGTTCCATGCAACATACACTTTGGATTTCTAATGACAAGCAAAAGCTTTCATTTGTACTGAACAGATGTCTGTGTATGCATGCTTGCACACACATATGAGCCACATCTAACATTAACATAAAGTTCACTATGAGCACTCAAATATTCACAAGCCAGGAAGTTCAAAAACCTAAGGGCAAATGGAGCTGCTCCAGATATACACCATTATAACTGAAAGCAGCATTTGGTCCACAAGCTTAGTTGGCCTTGTTCATCGTTCATATTTTCTGGTTTAAGGATCACCACCAGGCTGAAATAACACAAAAATCAGACAACTAGCTAATACGCACCAGTTGGCTTTGTTATCATGGGTTTATCGGTAGATCTTACCACACAAACATGCTTGAATTACATAATGACTGCATGAAGGGAAAGTGGAAGATGTAACATACTGTATTTTAGCAGAGCCTTTGATAGATTATCTCATGAAATCTTATTCTGAAAATGACTTAAAATTGAGGTGAACAGGAACATGTGTGCGGACTGAAAAATGGCAGAAAGGACATAGGCAAAGGGTAAAAACAAACAGCTAAGTATGTCGTAGGAAGTGTTGTCTAAGGCAGGATCTGCAATAGGACAGGTCTTATTTAATATTGCCATTCATGACCTTGAAGAGGGAATAAATATACGGCACTGTAATGCATTGGAAACTAAGCCAACCCAGCATGGGATTCTGTAACCCAGGATGCATCTGTGCTGTGCAGCTTTGGCTCAGCTCCCTACCACCAGCAGCCTGCTCACAGCCCAAAGGCCTCACCCTGACATCCACCAGCCTGGTTATTCCTTGCAGTATAACACGAACAGCCCTTTTAATCTTGTGTTTCCCCAAAACCATCTCCCTGCAGAGTCTGGTCCCACTCTCTGATACACCTTCTGCTTTTATTATGTTTACTACCTCCAAAGAGACAGCGCACACACCAGCCTGCCAGTGCAGTGGAGAACTTCACCCTTTGGTTTAATACACAGCACTGAGAGGGTTTTGTAATAAAACAAGAATAAGTTTACTACCAAAGAACAGTTGTTTAAATGATAAGGGAGAATAGAAGACACAGGTATTCTTACAGGTAAAATAAAACAAAACTCGCTTTCTAGTGACTAAAACTTAACTTCGGTAGGTACAAACTTGGTCTAAACAGGTTTCTCACCTGGAGTCAGTTCTAGCTACTCTTGGTTTTCAAGCCAAATGGATCCACTTTTCATGAGCTGAAAGTGTGTTGTTCCCCGTCGGTCCTGTAGGTGAGTAACAACTGAAGGGTCCTCACTCCTTCTTTTCATAGTTCAGTAAGCCTTTGAAATGAATAACTGAAAAGTAAGGTGGACAATGTTCCTTTTCCCTGATGCTTGTTTTTTCAGGGTGCAGGACTCAAATCCTTTCCATCTCCAGTCAACTAGCCTTTTTAATTAGCTTGATCATTTTGTTTGCCTTAGATGCAAATGTCCTTATGGACTGCACATTTAATAGGCTGGGGAAGACCAGGCCTCCCCAAACAGCCCACAGAACCCCACCCACACTCCACCCTTAGGCCCCCTCTTGCTGATAGCTGGCCCCAGCCCAGGCAGGATGCTCCTCTTCTGGGTAGTGAAGCCTGCTGTGGCTGGGGCTAGGGTGGCTGGGACTGGGGGGCTTCCAGCACTGGGAACACACCACTCAGTGCTCCAAGGGTTGAGGTGGAGCTGCTCACGTTTTGTCCCCACTCAGCACTTCAGGGCTGGGAAGGGCCATGCACCGGCCACCTGATGCACCAGGACTGGAGGTGCTCAGATGACATGGGCCTGGGGGAAGAGCTGGAAATTGGGGAGGGGGGAGCTTTGAGCTGGTGGGGGAGCGGGGAAATGGGAGCAGGAGGGGAGGGGCCTAAGGTGGAAGGGGTGGGCTGGGCCAGGGTCTAACTTTCCCGAGCATGTGGTTCATCCACCTCCATGGTTCTTCTCTTGTACTTTTGAAAACTTGAGCCTGACAGACTGGCAAACCCACATTCCTTTGTCTGGAGCGAGATACCTCCTCTACTCCAGTTGCCTGGTTTGAACATAGCTCCTTCACACATCGATACTTCTTCAGTGCCCTAATATGCATCGTGCAATAATATTAATGACCAGCATTTTATCAATCTGCATATGATACTTCAGAAGACACCTTAGATTATGACAACAGTGTATTGAGAGAATGAGTCTGTCAGGCCTGCTGGGAGCGCCTGGTCAGAGGGACTCCTTGGGTCACAAGCATATTAATACAATCTGCAGACAATACTAAATTTTAAAAAGTTTTGAACACCACTAAGTGAAGTGAGAGAGACTTGAAATGTAAGTCGAAGGTAACAAAATAATATGAACGTGTTTTCAGAAATCCAAGGCAGTCAGAGACATTCCGCTGTGCCTTGCAGGATCAGGCCCTAGAGTCCCATGATGCTTTACCATCTTGAACTCCCTTGGTTTTATAATCTCCTGCCTGGGTTGTGTCCCAGCTGCACTCCGGGCTTTATGCTGCTTTTTATCATCCTCTTGTCCCTGGTACCAGGGCTGGCCGGGGACTTGGCTTATCCTGGGGGTACGTTTCACATCACAACTCATGGCCTTTAGGTGCCATCCCAGTAGCCAGGGATTGCCCAGAGATAGAGCCAACTTGTCCATTTCCCATTTTCCCATAGAAATAACCTGCATTCAAAGGACCAGGAAAACAATGGACATCAGGCATTAAATACTTAGAGCAGAGATTCTCAAACTTTTTGGCCTGCAGCCCATCCTGCTCAATGCAAACCATCCTGGACCACCAGCCAACCAGTCATGATGACAAAATTGGTCGAGGGAGGGTGGGCTGCAAGGTCTGTGTGCGAAGTAAAGTGCAGGAGTGGGCAGAGAGGGAGGGTGCAGGAGCAAGGTGGGGTTTGGGGGGAGTAAGGGTGCAGGGCAAGTGCAAGATCTGAGCAGGAGGGAATGTGCAGGAACAGGGTGGGTGTGCAGGGCTTGGTGAGAGGGACAGTGCGTGAAAGGAATGGCTGTGCTTATGTGACTCTGTGCTTCCTGCTCCAAAGGCACCATCTCCTGCTGCTCCCATTGGCCATGATTCTGGCCCATAGGAGCAGCAGGGAAAGCCTTCATCTGAGTGGTTTTCTGCAATGTCATATCCACAGCATGCAGAGCTGCTTTCTGCCTGTGAGCTGGAGCCAACTTGCGAGACTCGCCCCTCGTCAGTAGGAAGCTGACGTTGGTGCTCCAACCGCATGGGGTGGGAGCTGAGGGGCTGGAGCACCAGCACGGGCTCTCAACTGCAGTAGGGTAGCCCCAAGCCTGAGGCCCACTTGCAAGATGGTGGTGGACGCCTAGTGGTCTGCAGATCACACTTTGAGAACCACTGACTTAGAGGATGTGGCCATAGCCCTTGCTGTTGTCATATCCAAATGCCTCATCTTAATGACTTGTTTGTAATGAGATTGTTGGCTCTCCAGGACAGACACATGAACCCTTTGGGTATTATGTTCTGTAAAAGAACAGAACATAATAGTATTATTAGTAGTAAACTGCCCTATAGTTAATATAGACAAAAAGACGGATTGTGATGGGCCTCCTTGTAGGTAAGGGGTCTTTGTGTCCTCTTGCTGGCTTACTCCAAAGTGCAATATCCCTGCCTTACAGTCTAATTATAAGCCAGACATAAGTATTTGCAAACAACTGAAAATACTGCAGCATGTCTCTAACTAATGCTCAGAGAAGTTTGCTTATCATGGCTTATCAGACAGCTGTCAGCAGCCAGCTCAACCAGCTTACAAAAATAAATGATGATGAGCTTTGGTGAGGCTTTGGCAATGATGCTCCTATTTCTGAGAATTCATTTACTTTGGGGGAAATGACAACAATGGGATAAAAATACAATGAGATTTTCAACAACTGTATAGAGTAATAGTTACAACCACACACTGAGAGGACAGTGAAATATAGAAACACCTTATAGGGCTCAGTGTTCTGTAAAATAATTTCCCCTATTTGTTCAGCTCTACTATGAGTCTCCAGGCAACAGCAGCTCTCTCTTAACATAGTCCGTGCTTGCTCACTTGAAGTAAACACAGATGACTTTGACCTCTGTTTCTTTACCCAAGACTTCTGCAAAAGAAGGCTAGTGATAGCATTCATGTAAATGAATGTGATTCATACATAGTGCTACAGCTATACCCCAAACCATTTTAGATAAAGCTAACTGGATGCTGGAAACTTTGAATGAATCCACTAACTGAGTTCACTTCAGACTTTAAATGACTTTGCTAAATGAACTGCTTTGTTTCAGCATTCTGTGTACCTTCATTCAGTTGTTTTACTGACAGGAAGACTTATGGAACATGAATTTCAACACTGCATGTATGGTTATTTGCACATTTGCACGTGTGAGTTATTAAACCAGAAACATTTGAATGCTCATTCAGAAGTAATATCATGTAAGCTATCTGACCAATCACAATTCACCAACAGACATCTTATACTAATAGCAAGGGGAGGGATAGCTAAGTGGTTTGAGCATTGGCCTGCTAAACCAAAGGTTGTGAGTTCAATCCTTACAGAGGCCATTTAGGGCAAAAATTTGTCAGGGATGGTACTTGGTCCTGCTGTGAAGACAGGGGACTGGACTTGATGACTATTCAAGGTCCCTTCTAGTCCTAGGAGATGGGCAATCTCCTTTAATTTAAACTTCAGGCCCAGAGGGTTTAAAATCTGCCCACACATACAAAGAAAAAAATGACAAATAAATGTGAACAGCTGATAAGTCTGAAGAAATCTCCATCTCTGCACAGAAATTCCATGAGCAAAACTCATTTCTCTAAGACCACGTCTCCACTTGACAGAGGATTGAAACACTGGCAATCAACCCTCCAGGGTTCAATTTAGCAGGTCTAGTAAAGAACTATGATGTTTTATTGTCTTCTGTCGGTGGAAAAGACAAGCTTTCTACCTACGCTGAGCTCATCAGTTCTTTCCACCAACAGAAGTTTCTACCTTCCATTTCTAGTAGTTGGTCCAATAAAAATATATCACCTCACTGACCCTATCTTCTCATATCCTGGGACCAACATGGCTACCCTTGCAAACCTATACATTTTTGAGACCCAAGAGAAGAATACAGACAAATATTAGTTTCTGGAAAATGTTCCATTTGTCACCCAGATACATTTTTCATATTGAAAAACAGTAATATTTGTCATACATATTCTTATATTTAATGGATACATTGATATGTTTAAAATCAACTAATTCCCTCATGTTATTATATTAGTAAAATAATATGGTAAAGAAAATAAATAAGAGCAAAGAAAGCCAATTATATTGAGTAAATAGACAACACATATATAAATGAAGTAACTCTGAAATGAAGCAAGTAAAAGGATATTTTTGATATATTCAAAGAGGCAGTTTCCGCATTACACTTGTGTTCAGTTGTAAAGTTGAAGCATATTTTTCAAATGAGAAATTGGCAAAGAATGACTACATCTAAGTGATGGAATAGGAAAAGGAATAGAATTCAATGAATAACCTATTTTTCCACAAAATGTATTTTAATTACATTTTGCAGATGATGTTTTGATTTTTTTCTGCTATTTTATGTGAAATGAATCTTTGACCAGTGGGAAGGCAGGAAAAGTTTGCTATATTTACATATTAAATAGTATTAGTTGTTTTAAACAGAGTAAAACATATTCTGCTATTTATGAGAGATACTGTATTTCCCAATGAAAGTACATACCATTCCATTTTTCTAGACTAGAACACATATTATAAGTGACAACATTCCTTTGAAAATTTGAGTGCGTTTCTGTGTGTATGTGCAATTCAGTTCTCCTCCTATCCATGTTCTAAACTTAATAAATATAATCAATGTAGGAAGGATTTCCGTTCTTGTTCCTCCAAGTTGGAATCCTAAGCAATGCTAAAAATGGTCATGTCTCACTTCCATTATAAAGTACAGTGGAATAAGTTCCAATGTGTACAAAAGCAACATTCCAGCAAATGCATTCATAAAAAATGTGAAACTTCTTTTTCCATTACCTATTGCTAAGCAGTGGTTTGACTTATTATGCTGGACATAGCTGATCAAGAGGAATGCATAGATCTTCATTTGAGATGTAGGCAACAGAGACAGTCCAGTGTATTTGGCAGAATATTTTGGTTTAAGTAGTTCAAAGAATACTTTCTTCTTCAAAGTCAAATTTCATCACCACCGGCCGGGTCATGTTCCACTTCTTGCTTCGATCCTTATCCTCGATAAATTCCTGGTAAGGATCTTTCTTTGAAATGGCTTTCTTGGAGCGAACATAACCAAAAAAGACAGTTAATGCCAGGAAAGAGTAAAATAACATGACAAAGAGAATGAAGAAATAGGCATTGTCATATGGTTTTTGTTTTGACTCATTCGCTGTAGCATTTTTCTCTGTGTCCAGGTTTCTTTCCAAAGCTTGCAGAACACACTGTAAGATGAGAGAGGCTAAAGTTGTTTGGTTCATGATGCTGCTTTCCTCAGGAATTAAAAGTGTGTCTTAGGAAACTGAAGGCGGCTAGTGATTTGGGGCCTGATCCATCCTTAATTAAAATCAATTGGAGTTTTTTCATTTGCTTTAATGGAAGTTGGATCAGGCCCTCATCCATATCCTCTTTTGGTAAGGAATGCTGTTTAGCACTTATTGAGTCTCTGTCACCTGATAATGAGTCATATGCAGATAAGCCTCCTTCCACTGGGAAGTCTATTAATAATAAAAATAGAATAATACTGTGCTTGACACATAAATCTGTGGTGCAAGTTAAGGGACTGCTTAATGTTTGAGGAAAGGTCACTGAGTGTAATGATTTTAAAACAGCAGCGGGGCAGGAAAGGGGACTTGCAAAACTAAGTGCTGCGTCAGAAAGCATATGCCCAGCTTTAAGCATGTAAATCATCTCATTAACTTCAATAAGACTCCTTGTGTGCTTAAAGTTAGACTTGTGCTTATGTAACTTCCTTCATCAAGGCCCTAGAGGTTTGAACCAAACAAAAAAATACCTCCTACGGGCCAGATTTGGACATTCTTACTCACACTTGTTATTCTGAGATGTTAAAATCCACAGGTCTAAGCGCCTACTCATATGAATAAGGGTAACAGAATCTAATCCGAGACAAAACTCTAGCCCAGCATTCATGTGGCGTTCTAGCTTGTACTCTTCTATCTGTAGGCTACATGTAAAAATCTAGCTTCAGCTCAAATCGACAACCCTCAAAGATGCAAAATGAAATCAGATCATATGTGTCAATATAAATAGTAGGACTAGTGGAGCATAACTGCATACACACACACAGCACCTTGGAAATATGAAAGAGAAATTTCTGAACAGAAAACAGAGAAGTGCTTGTAAATATTTCTTGGAAAATTAAATCCTTGACTGTCAGTGACAAGTGGACTACATTGAGTATTTTCAGACAAGGAGCAAGAGGTTAAGTTGTCTTCAGTGTGGGTTGTCACAGGTCATGTCTACTTGCATGATAATAGCAAAGCAATGCTCTGTGGATTCCTGCTTCCTATTGTGCTTTACTGGCTAAGTCATTCTAAAGTAAACTGTTGTTTTACAAAGTAGTGAAACCTTATCTTGCTTTAAAAAAAAAAGTTCTACTACCACAAATGACAATTCCAGCTGTTTCTTTCTGTGATCTAAATTCTGGAGAGTGAGCACGATGACTTTGAAGTGGAGAGCACCTCACCAGACTAACATTTTGCCAACTTTGCACTGTTTCTCTAAGCCTGACCCCTGAACTGATTGTATGATGACTAATTCACATGCTAAGATTGGGGTATATCAGTATCACTGAACTGCCTGCATTTGTCATTAGGGGTTTCTTGTAAAAAGAAAGATGAAAGTGAAGTCTGTAATTTTATATGAACAGCAGACTATGGTATAAATACATGCAGAAGATGCGATTTATAGAAGAAATTTACAGCTTTACATTTTAACTATTTGTTTTAAAATTAACCTTTAATATGATGCAAAAACTCCATAAAGAGCCATACCAAATCCTGCTCACAGTGAGGGCTAAATTCTCTTCATCTTACTCACAGGAGTTCTCCTCAGTAGGATTGTTCTTGTGGACTAAGAGAACAGATGGGGAGACCTAAGCCTGCTCTCAATAAAGTCAGTGAGAATTTTACCACAGAAGTTCACAGGGAGCAAGAACTGATCTTTACACCAGTGCAAACAATGATTTCAATTGAGTCATTTTAAATGTATGTGTATGTTAACTGAAAAAAAAAATCAGCTCCAAGTTTTCCAGTTTTGCAAAACACATTTTTTTAAATCTGTTTGCAAATAGATTTGCTTTAAAAATGACAATTTTCTTTAAAGGACATACAGGGGATAATATCAGTCTAATCTCTATGTCTAGTCCAGTGTTTCTCAACCTTTTTTTATAAAGTACCCCTTAAAAATTATAAGTACCCCCTTTAAAAACATTATAAGTACCCCCAGTACCTACACTTTTCAGACACAATTTTTTTTCTATCATTGCAACACATTTGTTTAAACAACTTAATCGTAGGAGGGCTGGCGATGAAATTTTTGGGTGTAAAAAGTACAAAAATAATAATGCGTTGTAAAACTTAAAACCAAAATTCAATTTTCTCCAAATTTCAGTTATGTTGATGTACCCCCGAGACTTCTCTCAAGTTCTTCTGAGGGTACTCGTACCACTGGTTGAGAAACACTGGTCTAGTCTACCTAGCTAGTTCAGTCACTTACTTGCGCCAGATTCTGACCTTGCCTACAACACAGTAAGTCAAAAAGTACCACCACTGAGCTCAACTCAAAGTGAAAAGAAAATCAGGTGTTGGAGGAATGTGATTATAAAATGTTACATTTACTACTGCCATGACAGACTGCTGTGATGTTTAAGTGTGTCCGAGTTATGAAGTTGCCGACCATCTTTCTGGGGAAGTGTTCAGTAGAAATTGGTTGAAAATAACATACTTAGCCTGTTTTTGAAAATACGGTCAAATGATTGCCACAGATATCTGTGTTGCTACTTTAGCTACTCAAGCTGATTCTGTGCCTGGCGTAAGGGGTTCTGCACATAAGAGCAGCAGATTGGGTTCCATGTGAGGAAAGGCTTGCAGTCCCAACACTGCTTACATGGGGAAGAATTTGAAGGCTCTGTGTGCGTATGCACAAGAGAATGAGAAAGTATGGAATGCACATGCTACAGAATATACTCCCTCCCCTCCAAATTTGAAAGGCTAGATTGCATCTAGGCACAGTTTTGAGCAAAAGCTGGTGCATAAGCTGCATCAGCCCCATGGAGCATTGTGTCTCAGAACTGGGGTCAATTCACTCCCTGCTGCAGGGGAATGGGGAGATGGAAGTAATTTGCTGCTGGCCTATGATTGCTCCACCCCTTTCATTGGCTGAGCTGTGCAGGATCAAGGCTTCACCCATGCCTGCAGTACTCAGAACCCCTTTATTCCTATGCACCTGCACCAATAGCACAGCTAGCCCAGAGAGTAGTGAATGAAGAAAAGAAGCTTATTCCCTCTTATACTTTTGCACAGATATATAATTATAATCTAGCCCAAGGTTTTTGTACACACTGATTCTGTATTGAGTTGGACAGATTAAGGTTCTGTCAATATACATGAAAAATAGTCCAGTCAAACTTCCTAGTAAAAACTGCCGTAAAAGTGTTCTCTACACACACTGCAACCTCCCACCCCACCTCAAAATAGCCAGGAATGAATACTGGTGCTTTGAACAGGATCCTAAAGAGCCATTTCCTTAGAGCGGTCCAATTCTTTTAAAGACATAAGTACATGGAATTCTTCAAATAATGTGGAGGGACAGTGAGTGAAGATTAAAAAGAAAGTAAAAGATTAAAAGAGAAACGAATATATGGGGAGCTCAAAGAGGGAAAAAGATCAAAAAGAGGATTAACTATGTTACTTATTGTTTTTCAGAAATTAAAAAAGTATGGCGGGTAAGGAATTTGTTTCCTTTTGGCCCTAGAAAAATGCCAATTATGGAAGCTAAACTGCTGGGATCGCATATCAGCATGCTTTGGAAATGTGAGAAATGGATGGGAAATATAAACACAGGGCAATAGCTTACAGTTATGTTATGAATTAAGCCAGAAAAATATCAAGATTTAGTCACTGAATAAGCTGCCAAAGTGAATCTTTCCTGATGAACTTGAGCAGAATCAGAATAGAAGCCATAGCGCTGTCATTTCAGAAATCATTCGTCCCTTGAGCTCTTTATGGTCTACAATCTTTGCACAACCAGACCTCTGAGTGAAGTTAGCGCACAGAACTTTAGGACTAATCTCCAATCCATTGGTCTTTGTATTATTTTTTCATAAAAAGCCTGCAGGATAAAAGGCTCCTCCTTAGATATGATGATCTCACCAGTTGCTTTGCTAGACTAGCTTTCCTCTTTTTAAGCGAAGTTACTAAAATATCATCTTCATCATCAGAAATGTAAGAAAACAGTTTTTCAGGTCATACTGAGCACTTATGTATCACTTGACTGCTGAGGCACTCAAAGCTGCCTAGGGGATTTAGATGCACAATTCCCATTAAAATGGTTCAATATGTCTAGCTCTCCAAGGAGGCTTTGAAAGTCATGGCATCACACACCCCAAAATGAAGGAGAATTGGCCTTATTTACAGACGGGCAAGCAGAGAGCCAAAGCCTCATCGGTTTTAATTCAAGAAAAGTGAGTAAACATGAGCTTAACTTTCAGCATGTGAGTAGCCTACAGTACTCCAGTAGGACTACTCCTGCTCCATGGCCATTCTTAAGTGCTTTGCTATTCTGGGGTCATAATGCTTTTTTTTCTCTCCACCAAGTTCAGCATATGTGGTGGTGCTGGGACTGGAAGTTAGCAGTCCTTGATGATGCAGCCTATGAGCATTCAGTGATATAAGGCCTAATCTAGCTTCCACTGAAGTTAGCTGGAGTAAGACTTGGCCCATAAGCTCAGTCTTGGATCTGTATTTTTTTCCTATTCTCTTATAAAATATCATAACATCAGTTCCTGGAGCTGTTAGTCATCAGAGAACAATGATCTTACAAACAAACCATTCAGTTAAAGCTGGGGAGACCTTGTCCTGAAGGAAATAGGAGTTTTAGATTTTCAAAGAGTATAGTAGGAAGATCCAGAATTTGGGGGATCTGAGTTTAAAAAATGATCTCCAACCACAATGGGGGCCTGATTTTCTGAAGAACTCAGCTCCTATGTAGGAATCTAGTTGAAGCACTTAGCGCCCAGATTTTCAAGAGTTTTCAACACTCAGCAGACTCTGTTGAGAGGAGGGGTGGAGGGACAGAAGTGTGAGAGAGGAGAATTACTGAGCTGACTGGGGAGAAGATACAGCTGGCTCCCAGGTGGGAAGGAGGATGCCAGGGGTTCCTACTTGCTCCCAGGACCATTCCATCCTCTCCAGGTCCTGGTTCCTGCTCCCCAGCCTATCCTGGGCTCCATGACAACCATTCTGTCCTCTCCGGGTCCTGCTCTCACCTCAGCGCCACTCAGGCTTGCATAAGTTTACAGGACAAACATAAGTTTACCCTCAATATTTCTGCACAGGTGCTCTAGCCCAATCTCCACCTGGCAGTTCTATTCCACTGGGCTCCCATTGGAGATCTAGGCATTATGGTAAAACCACACCTGTAGCTGCAGCCCTGTACCTTAGGGCTGCCCATGGAAGAGGGGAGCCACCCGCAATACCCCTTGTAGGGGAGCAGCACACGTACTTCTCATCATGCAGCTGGCATGCTTTACCATGACTGCCTCCTCCTTGTCACGCAAAATGACAGCAAACCCTGAGATGCCTCCACTTGCATTGGGCCCACGATGATTTCACTCATGATACTGGTGCTAAGATTTTCAAAAGTGACTGTTTAGTCTGGGCGCCTCTGCTTTTGGGTAGAAATGCACAGCAACCAGAATTTCCATTTCAGGGGAAACGGAAACATTTTTAAATGTATCTGGCCCATTGTCAAAATGCTTCTACTCAATTTTGTTTCCAAAAGGAAATTTTGTCCTGGCACGCTCCCACGGAATGTGTCAATGTCACTGAATAAGCATTTTTCCCATGAAAAAAATGCTCCATTGAAAATGATCAATGAGCACTAGTACTGACCAGGAGACAAACTTGTCAAAAGTGCCAAGCCTTCTGAACTGCAAACTCTTCTAAGATGTTTCCAAGTTGGATTCCCAAACACTGGTACATCACAAACCAAGAGTCACTATTGAAAATCTTGACCTGAGATTCAACAATGTATGAAATGAACTTTAACAAAATGAAGAAATATTACCAATGTTGTACAAGTGCTTTCTTTGCTTTCTTCTACTTAATGGGCTGTGGGGGTGAACTGGGCACTCAGGACTGATTTGATAGGCAGAATAAATATGATTTACAAATTTTTATTTCTTTAGCCTAATTGCAATTTTTTAGAATTACGCTTATGATTTAATGGTAATATGTGACATCCAACCATGGCTGACACCTTACTGGGGCTACATCTAGACTTCAGGCTTCTTTTGGAAGAAGCTTTACCGGAAGAGATCTTCCGAAAAAACTTCTTCCAAAAGAGAGCGTCTAAACAGCAAAAGCACATCGAAAAAGCGATCTGCTTTTTCAGAAGAGAGCGTCCACACTGAATGGACAGTATCTTGCATTTAAGCTGTGATTACTATGGATGGAGTGGCCACCAGGGCATCTGTGCTTTTTCCTCTTTCCTCTTCTTCCAAAAGAACTCCCTCTTCCTTGTCCAAACACACCTTTTTACAAAAGAGCTCTTTCGGGAAAAGGCTTCTTCCTCGTAAAAAGAGGTTTACCCGTGTAGGAAATACTCCTCTGTTCTTTCAATTTTTTTTCAAAAGAACACGATTGCAGTGTGGACGTAATTGAAGCTTTTTGGAAAAATGGCTGTTTTTCCAAAAAAGCTCTGTAGTGTAGTCATACCTTGATAAAACTGTGGATCTCTACAAATGATTGTACAAGTCTCTCCAATTTAAAATAAATAGCCAGTTTCTATAGCTTGTGACTGTCACAGATTCCCATGCTCTAAGAATGGAAATAGAAAGGGACATATAACAGACACTGACCAGGGGTTATGCTATGACACATTTAAGAACTCATCATAGTTAGAAAAAAATATGCAATTGAACTTTGTTTTATACTTTGTTCCACAGGGTTTTTTAAATTATAATTGAATAACATTTAAGCAATCACCTTTTCACATATTTTCCTTACTTTTTTAAAATAAAATGCAAAAGTGCCATTAAATTAACATTTTACTTTTTTCCTTGGTAATTTGGGTTTTCTTCACTACTCTGTATATTTCATCCCAGCACAGTCCCCATTTAAAATTTAATTATTTCATTTAAAGTAACAAAATCAAGCAGAATGTGTAATGAAAATAAAAGCTCGTATTACAAAGGGCTTCTGTTGAAATGCCACACAACTTTGAGACTGAAAGAAAGAAACTAACTGAATTTAAAGTGTGGCTGAGGCGTTCACCCCATTTTCTTTTGAAAGAATTCTTGTGGCTTTATCAATAGAAATAAAAATAAAATATTAACAGAGCATTTGGGAGCTCTAGGTGGGAGTCAAAGCAGAAAATCAGCCATCCTAGGAACACCGGTGGCTAGGCCTGAGGTCTGATCTACACTTAAAACTTAGATGGCAGGGCTGCAGCACTAAGGGGTGCATGAAAAATCCCCACCCTGGGGCCCCATCGCCAGGCCAAACTATGCCCTGGTATAGAAGCAGGTGGGCTGCTGGCAGAATGTTTCCATTGCTCTAGCTCAGTGGTTCCCAACCTTTTTGAGCATACAGACTCTATTAAAATTTCATATACCCCCCTCCTTAGAGGAGAAAACAAGAAAAGGAAAAGAAAAGGAAGGATCGTTATTTTTAAATTTTCCGTGGCTCTCCTGCAGTACTGTCATGGACCACTAGGAGGTCTGCGACCACAGGTTGGGAACCTCTGCCCCAGCTACTCTTTCTCAGGGAGTTGGAGTTTCTATAGCAATGGGAAAATCCCTTTCATCATTGTAGGTTGCAACTATACTGCAGGGTGGTAGTATCCTTAGCATAGCTATGGCTTTCCAGTACTGTGAACTATCGGTGGGATACACTGTTTAGTTGTCCCTGTACGCTGTTTGGCAGTGTAGCCAAACTGCTGTCAGGAGGACAATTCCCCCAGGATAGGCTCCACACTGGGATATCATAATGCCATCCTATGGTGTTCTTCTCCCTTGCAAGCCTTAGTGTAAATGGAGTGACCCAGGCCATGGTCAGGAGGAGCCATGGAATCACATTGCTCTCTGTGGAGGCTTGGAGGCTCCATGTTGCAGAGCCAACTGTAGGCAAACCTCAGGGAGACCTGGGGATTGCACTATTTCCAGTGACAGGTCAGAGCTGGGAGGCTTCCCACTTCCCTCTGGGCTGAGCAATTAATAGGAAGTTCGTATGTAAACATGGGTCCAATCCCATCCCATATTGCTTATGCAAGCAAAATTCTAATGGAAGAGAATGGCCCAGTCATCAAGGCACTGCTCAGGCAAAACTCCCATTGGGACAAATCTTTAAACCAGAGAAATATCAGAGTAGAAGGTCTGAGGATGGGAGAAGGGAGCTCCAAAGCAGAGAAGCTGAAGGAACAAATCCTGAATTTTAGCAGTCAGATTTCATTGATGGTCTTGATGCTGGCCTATTGCAGGCAACTGTTAGTAATGGGATAGAATAGTAGCCATTGTTTGCTATTATGCTGGATCTGAACCTGCTCTGACAGGCCTCTGACTCAAAAAAAAAGGTTCCCCAACTCGTAGTAAGGATTCCACTCTTTCTGAGCACCTTCTTATTGCTAGCATACCTGTAGAAATCCTTCTTATCTTTTGCTTTTTGTGTTTAAGCCTCAGTCTCTGGAAAAATTAGGGAGCAAGGAATCCATTTTTGAAGATTTTTTGACCATTACAGCTGCTTTTGGATGAGAAAAAGGTGATCAGGAATATCATGGGCAAATCATGCCTAATCAACGTATTTGATTTCTATGATGAGATAATTGGCTCTGTGAATATGGTGGGTATGATATACCTTGAATTTAGCAAAACTTTTGAGATGGTCTCTTTCCGGGTATGTCTAGATTACATGCCTCTGCTGACAGAGGCATATAAAATAGGCTACCCAACATAGTCAATGAAGCCGGGATTAAATATCCCCGGCTTCATTAAAATAAAAATGGCTGCCGCACTGTGCCAGCTCAGCTGATCATCAGCACAGTGTGGCAGTCAAGATGTGGATCGGTCGACAGGGGAAGCCGTTGTAGACTGTTCCTGTAAACCTCGTTTCACAAGGCATAAGGGAGAGGTCGACAAAGCTTGACTGCCGCGCTGTGCTGACGATTAGCTGAGCCGGCACAGCGCGACGACCATTTTTATTTTAATGAAGCTGGGGATATTTAAAGCCCCGCTTCATTCACTATGTCGAGTAGCCTATTTTACATGCCTCTGTCGGCAGAGGCATGTAGTCTATACATACCCCCCGTGTTCTTGCCAGCAAGTTAAAGAAATATGGATTGGATGAATGGATTAAAAAATATGATAGAAAGCTGGCTAGATCATTGGGCTTAACAGGTAGTGGTCAATGGCTCAATGTCTAGTTTTTAGTTAGCAACCAGTATCAAGCTAATTCGAACTAGCGCGTCCACACTGATTGGACGCAGGGGCACATTTAAGGGCGGCTGAAACCGGTTCTGGCAGGGCATCAGGTCAGTAGTTGCATTGTGTGGCTGCTGTCTGAGGCTATCTGAGGCTCGTGCTTAAAGGGACCACACTGGACAGCCGGTTCTCAGCTTTTCCGCTTGCTTGCCTACCTCACCGAGGGACAGCAAAGCGTTTTTCTCTGCGCCCATCTGTGTCGGTGCTTCCCTTCGGGGACGCCGCCGGAGGTGGCAACATGGAGCCAGAGCTCGCCCTGCACTTTCTGGTGCAGTTTATGGACTTGCTGCCTGGTTCCACCTGGTGCACGTCAGCCCCCTGCCTCTCCGCCTGGCCACCCAAGGGGCCATGGTGCAGCTGCGGCGGCGCCCGGGCACCGGCGTGCCCCACCGCATCTGGCGTCTGGACACCAGCACCAACTGGTGGGACCTCATCATCCTGGAGCACTGGGGAGACCAACTGTGGACCCAGAACTTCAGGATGAAGAGGGACACCTTCCTGGAGCTCTGCGAGTGGCTCGCCCCTGCTCTGCGCAGAAGGGACACTCGCATGAGGCCCACCATCCCCCTCCAGAAGTGTGTGACCATCGCCCTCTGGAAGCTCTCCACGCTGGACAGCTACCGATCTGTCAGGAACCAGTTCGGGGTGGGGAGATCCACCGTCGGAGCGGTGCTCATGCAGGTACGGCACTCGCCGGCCACTAGGCCGGGGGCGAGGGAGGCTGCAAGGAGGGGATGGGCCGCCCCAGGGAAAACGGGGTGACGGGGGGGAGGAGGCAAAAGTGCCCCGCACCGGAGGGGCCGGTCTCTCCCGGCCATACTACACGCCGCCCGGGGGAGGGGGTTGCTCCCGGGAGTGGGGCGTGGGGCACTGCCAGGGCACGAGCACTCCCAGCCACCCAGGCGCCCCACTGATTCGCGCTTTGCTGTGTCTCTCCACAGGTGGTCAAGGCCATCAACTGGGTGCTGCTCCGCAGGGTGGTCCGCCTCGCCGACCCAAATGCCATCATCGGGGGTTCGGCGCCCTCGGCTTCCCAAACTGCGGGGGGGCCATCGACGGGACGCACATCCCCATCTGTGCCCCGGAACACCAGGCCTCCCAGTATGTCAGCCGCAAGGGGTACTTCTCCATCCTCCTGCAGCCGTGTGTGACCACCGGGGACAGTTCATGGACATTAATGTGGGCTGGTCCGGCAAGGCGCACGACGCCAGGGTGTACCAGAACTCCTCCGTGTGCCAGAGGCTGCACGCCGGGACCTTCTTCCCTGACTGCCACATCAGGATCGGGGACATGGAAATGCCTGTGTGCCTGGTGGGGGATGCGGCCTATCCCCTACAGCCCTGGCTCATGAAGCCCTACATGGGGCACCTCAACCCCTCCCGCCAGGCCTTCAATGCGAGGCTGACCAGGGCCCGCATCGTGATAGAGGGGGCCTTTGGGCAACTGAAATCCCGAATTAGGTGCCTCCTCACCCGCCTCGACCTCGCCGAGCACAACATCCCTCCCGTGGTGGCAGCATGTTGTGTGCTGCACAATTTGTGCGAGAGGTAGGGGGAGGCTTTCCTGCCAGCCTGGATGGCTGAGGCTGACCGCATGGCTGGCCAGTACGCTCAACCCCGCACCGCCGCTGTCCGGGAAGCCCAGCGGGGAGCAGTCCGGATCCGGGAAGCCCTGCGGGAGAGCTTCCAGGTGGAGGAGGAGGACTTAACTCTCCCTACATGCCCCACTGGGGCCTTCTTCCACCTTCCCCTTTCCCCTCCCTAAGGGTATGTCTACACTACAAAGTTAATTCGAACTAACATATGTTATTTCGAATTAATTTGATAGGTGCTACACACGCGAACTGCTAGTTCGAACTTAATTCGAACTAGCGGAGCGCTTAATTCGAACTAGGTAAACCTCATTCCATGAGGACTAATGCCTAGTTCGAATTAAGGGCTGTGTAGCCACTTAATTCGAACTAGTGGGAGGCTAGCCCTCCCTAGCTTTCCCTGGTGGCCACTCTGGGCACCACCAGGGAAATTCTTCTGTCCCCCTCCCGGCCCCGGAGCCCTTAAAGGGGCACGGGCTGACTACGGTGCCCGTGCCAGGTGCAAGCCTGCCAGCACCCAGCCAGCAGACCCTGCACCTGGCACGGCTCGAGCCAGCCACCTGCTGCCACCCAGGCCTCCGCCTCTTCCCGGGACCAGGCTGGTGGCTCCCGGGAGCCTGCTCAGGTCCGCAAGACGCAGGCGCCCGCCTAGTCTAGTGCAGACATTGTGGACCTCATCCACGACCTCCGCACTAGGCACAGGAAAGTGGCTGTCTAGGGCAGGAGAGCTGCCAGCCTGGCCACCCAGGAGCAGGTTTGCATGAAAATCAAGGTGGCCCACTGAGACCCCTGACCCTGAGCCCTGAGCTTACAATTGCTGTACTGGGTCAGACCAAAGGTCCATCTAGCCCATTAGCCTGTCTGTCAACTGAGGCCAACACTTGGTACCCTGGAGGGGATGGACCGAAGACAATGACCAAGACATTTGTCTCATGCCATCCATCTCCAGCCTTCCACAAATAGAGGCCAGGGACACCTTTTCTACCCCCTGGCTAATATCACTCAATAGACTCAACCTCCATGACTTTATCTCACTTCTCTTTAAACTCTGTTCTAGTTGTAGCCTTCACAGCCTCCTGCAGCAAGGAGTTCCACAGGTTGACTATTTGCTTTGTGAAGAAGAACTTTCTGTTGTTAGTTTGAAGCCTGCTACCCATTCATTTCATTTGGTGTCCTCTAGTCCTTATATTATGGGAACTAATGAAGAACTTTTCTTTATGCACCCTCTCCACACACTCATGCTTTTATAGACCTCTATCATATCCCCCCTCAGTCTCCTCTTTTCTAAGCTGAAAAGTCCCAGTCTCTTTAGCCTCTCTTCATATGGGACCTGTTCCAAACCCCTGATCATTTTAGTTGACCTCCCCTCTCCCACTCTCTGTCTTCCCCTCTCCCACCTCCTTTTCCCAGTCTCCCCGAGTTTTGTTCAATAAAGAGAGATTCTATTTTTGACCACACGTTTTCTTTATTTTGTACATCAGGAAGGGGGGCTAGGGAAGGGTAAGTGGAAGGAGGTGAGGGAGGAATGGGGTACAAGCCCCCGATGGAGAGGACTGGGCTGGCTCTGCAGGCTTCTGGGGGTGGAAGCTCTCCTGAAGTCCCTTGATTGACCCTCCCTCTGGATGGCAGCCTGCAGCAAGTGCAGCCGGGCTGATGGCCGAGTGCTGTGATGTGCCGAGTGTGGGCACTCAGGGCACTCCAGGCCAGGACTGCTTTGCAAGTGGGGAACCCCTGAGAACTGCCTGTCTGGGGTGGGGGTTGGGTCCCTGTAAGCACAGCCCTCGGATAGCCTGAGACAGCAGCTCCACGCTCTATGTCCTAATCGGATGCCCTGCTGGCACTACTTCCGGCTAGCCTTAACCTCGGTTCAGGGTCCACTCAGTGTGGACATGCTAGTTCGAATTAGCAAAATGCTAATTTGAACTAGTTTTTAAGTCTAGATGCACTAGTTCCAATTAGCTTAGTTCGAATTAGTGCTGTAGTGTAGACATACCCTAACCTCCCTTCCTAATGTCAAATAAAGACACCTGTTTTGGCAAAAAAAACTCTCTTTATTTTACATAACTGGGATGGGGGGAGGGAGGAGTGAGGGTGGGAGAGAGGAGGGGGAAACCTGGGAGGAGGGAGCTGGAAGGGGGTAGAAGGGGAGGAAGGAAAGGGAAAGCTCAGGTTTGGGAGTCCGGCTGGCTCTCTCATCTCGCAACACTGCGGGTGTGGGGGTGTCGGGGGGAGCGGGTGTGGAGGGTGGGGCAGGAGGGACGGGGGGGTGCAGAGGAAGTGGGAGAGGGAGCAGGGGCAGCAGGGGTGGGAGGAGGAGCGAGAGCTGGGGCAGCCGGAGCAGGAGGAGGCAGGAACCGGTCGACCAGGGTCTGGAGGTGGCCTCTGAGTCTACGGCCCTGCTCCTCCAGCGCATCCACACTCCGCTGGTGCAGCCGAAGGTCCTCCTGGACCCAGTGCTCCTGGTTGCGGAGCAGCTGCTCCATGAACCAGAGGTGCCGCCGCTGGTACTCCTCCTCATTCCTGGAACGCCTGCTGGCCCGGGCGCGGGTGGCTGTTGCAGGCGGGGTGGTGCGCCCTGCAGTCCCAGGTGCTGCGGCTGTGGTGAAACAAGAGCAGCGGTCAGATCTCCCTGGGGACAAGGTGGGTGAAACCCAGCCCCCCTCTGCAAGGCCAAGGCCCCTGCATGACACCCAGCTGCTGCTCCATGGTGGGCAAGGCCCAGGCGCACGGTCCCTGGGCTCCCTCTCCCACCCGACTCCCGTACACATAAGGGGAGCATGATGGTACTCACAGGTGGAGGCCTCCCCGGCCTCGGACGGCACAGGAGATGTGGTCTGTGGAGTTCCTCAGGGGTCCTGGGTCCTGGGCTGGCTCCCGGCAGGCTCCTGGCTCGCGGCGTCCTCTGGCTCCTCCTCCTCGGTGTCCAGGATGGGTCCCTCTGCCCCGGGGTCGATGACCACCTGGAGGGCATGGACGGCGTGAGCCCCCAGGATGCGGTCCAGAGCCAGAAAGTGGGGGCAGGCCTCCGGGTCGGCCCCTGGCATGCAGGCCCAGGAGTAGGACTGCCGCAGGTCCTTTATTTTACAGCGGACCTGCTCCCGGGTGCGCTGGTGGCCTCTGGCGGCGAGGCTGTCATCCATGCGGCCGTAGACAGCCGCGTTCCTGAGGCTAGTGCGGAGATCATGGACATTGGAGACTTCCCCCCAAACCTCAATGAGGTCAACGATCTCCGCACTAGACCAAGCGGGCACCCGCCTCTTGCGGCCCCGAGCAGGCTCCTGGGAGCCGCCAACCTGGTCCTGGGAAGAGGGGGAGGGCTGGGTGGCATCGGGTGGCTGGCTCATGGCGTGCCAAGTGCAGGGTCTGCTGGGTGGGTGCTGGCAGGCTTGCAACTGGCACAAACTATGTAGCCAGCCCGTGGCCCTTTAAGGGCTCCGGGGCCGGGAGGGGGGCAGACAAGTTTCCCTGGTGTTGGTCAGAGTGGCCACCAGGGCAAGCTGGGAAGGGCTAGCCTCCCACTAGTTCGAATTAAGTGGCTACACAGCCCTTAATTCGAACTAGCTAATTCGAACTAGGCGTTAGTCCTCGTAGAATGAGGTTTACCTAGTTCGAATTAAGCGCTCCGCTAGTTCGAATTAAGTTTGAACTAGCGGTTTGTATGTGCGCCTATCAAAGTTAATTCAAACTAACGTCTGTTAGTTTGAATTAACTTTGTAGTGTAGACATACCCTAGGGTGGTAGTGTAGACATACCCTTTCTGACTAAGTTTTTTTGGAAGATCTCTTCTGAAAAAGCTTCTTCCAACAGAAGCCTGTAGTGTAGACATAGCTTAAGGCGTGGGAAGAAGAAGGTATAATGGAGGGTAGGGATAGATTCCAGAGTGACCTAGACAAATTGGAAGATTGGGCCAAAGGACATCTGATGAGGTTCAAGAAGGACAAGTGCAGAGTCCTGTATTAGGGAAGGAAAAATCCCAAGCTGGATATGAGTCAACAGTGTGCCTTTGTTGCCATGATGGTTAATGGCCTATTGGACTCCATAAGTAGGAGCATTGCCAACAGATTAATGGAAGTGATTATTCCTCTGTTAGGCACTGGTGAGTCACGTCTGGAGTATTATCTCCAGTTCCCCCCACTACAGAGAAGATATGGATAAAGTCCAGCTAAGTGCAACAAAAATTATTAGGTGGATAAAGAGAGACTGTGGGCACTGGGATTATTTAATCTACAGAAGAAAAGAGTGAGGTGGGATTTGATACTAGCCTTTCCCTACTTGAAGGGGAGGGTTCCAAAGAGAATGGAGCTAGGTTGTTCTTAGTGGTGGCAGATGGCAGAACAAGGCAGTTTCAGTGGTGGAAATCTAGCTCTGATAGTAGGAACAATTTTTTCACTAGGAGGGTGGTGAAGCACTGGAATGAGGGTTGTACTAGATGACCTTCTGAGGTCTCTTCCAACTTTGATATTCTATGACGGTTTGATTTTAAGAACATTTAACTACACTTATAAGAAAAATAAGAATAATTGCACAGACAGATAAGGGTTAATCTTCACTACCACACGCCCTTGGCACAGCTGCACCAATGCAGCAGAACTGCTATAGCATGTCTGGTGAAGATGTGCTATGCCGACAGGAGAGTGCTCTCCCATTGACATAATTACTCTACCTCCTGCCGACATAGTGCAGCGTGGACACTGCTTGGAGTCAATATAATAACTTGCACTTCTCAAGGGGGAGGGAGTTACATTTACTTAAGCAGTTGTGTAGAAATGCCCCAAGAAAAACCAACAGCACAGTCCTATAAATATACCCAGCACAGGAAACCATGTCAGCATGAACTCTGAAAGAAGGGAAGTGAGGCGAAGAAGGAAAAAGTAATGGCCTAAGGGATAAACCTCTCTGATGATGAAGGCACTGAATAGTTAATAAAGCTTCTGAACAGTTTCCAAGTCTGAGACAAAGAAGCACTAGCTCTGCTCTGATCAGCAGCCACTCTTACATAGTTGTGTATGAAGCTAACTTTATTAAATTATTTAGCAAAGGTTAAAAGCAATGTCTCTTCCCTGGTTTAGTGTGATTTTTTTATGACATAGGCTGAATGGCTAGAGAATAAACAGGACTTGTTCAAAGGCCATACTGGCCAGCTAGCCACACGTGCTCGGCATTATAAGCCCATTTGGTCATTGACTTTGAGGCAACACAAATTCATTAAATAGTGTTTTAAACCACTTTATTTCACTGATTCTCCTTG
Source organism: Pelodiscus sinensis (assembly GCF_049634645.1). Classification (NCBI taxonomy): domain Eukaryota; kingdom Metazoa; phylum Chordata; order Testudines; family Trionychidae; genus Pelodiscus; species Pelodiscus sinensis. Next base: position 15,615,833 of record NC_134720.1, read on the forward strand.
CTCTTGGGAACAGGGTTTAATAGGAAGCCAACAACGTGTTTTCTGATTGGCCTGGTCAATCCCACATGTGTGAGTTGGTTTCAAGAGCTACTCATGTAGAAATGGCTTGTAGGGTTAAGACCTGTCACATAATGACCCCTCCAGTGGCAGAGGAGTGGGGCAGAGTTCTGCTTCCAGCTTGGCCCACAGCCTGACTTCACCACCTTTCACATGCTTCTCACACATAGCTGGGACCAGAATGGGTGGCATAAAGCCAACAGTACAAAGCTCCTGTTGGCTTCAGTGGGAGGACTAGAAGGCCTCTTATTTTTGTCTTTCCGTTATTGGTGCAAGTTTTTAAACTGACATAGCTATTTTCCCATAATGCCGAGTCTATGTGTATGCACTTGATACAGATGCATCCATCCATACTATATATAAAATTACAAACAGAATATTCTCACACCCATACAGGTCTTTTATGGGCGCTGCTTTACAAACATGGGGATATTATATAGACACAGGGTAGCAAAATATGTATCCATACTTTCACTGAAAAGCAGTTAGCAATCAACTGAAAATGTACACCAAATATCTGTCAGCTATTGGAAGATCCAAACCAGAACAAGTGGGAGCAGTGTTTTCATGCCCTTGCTCTGTGAAGCAGTATGCACTCATGCAATATTGTAATGAATCCTAGGCAGATGTCCAAGTGTTCGATTGCCTTGAACTGATTTTGTGAACATTTTATATATTTCCCTATTAATAATTAAGGGTATGTCTACACTACCACCCTAGTTCGAACTAGGGTGGTAATGTAGGCAACCGGAGTTGCAAATGAAGCCTGGGATTTGAATTTCCAGGGCTTCATTTGCATCATGCCGGGCGCCGCCATTTTTAAATGTCCGCTAGTGCAGACTCTGTGCCGCACGGCTACACGCGGCACGGACTAGGTAGTTCGGACTAGGCTTCCTATTCCGAACTACCGTTACTCCTCGTGAAACGAGGCTTCCTATTCTGAACTACCGTTACTCCTCGTGAAACAAGAAGTAACGGTAGTTCGGAATAGGAAGCCTAGTCCGAACTACCTAGTCTGTGCCGCGTGTAGCGGGGGTGCTATACACTCTGTGATGTAGGGGGGTGCTATACACTCTGATTGGGCATTCACTGGTCGCTATGCTTGGGCTGTGGGTTATGGGTGACCCCAACTGGCCTGCATCTGTAAGCACTGCCCAGCGGGGGATCATCCTGAGGGCCCTCATGTTACGTAGACCATGGCCCAACCAGTTCTCACCTGACCAGGAAAGGGGTTTGAACAAAGGAAGGGTGTGGCTTGGAGAAGGGGCAGTCGGAGTGTGGGGAAGCATGGAGGGAGCAGACTAACCAGTGTAGGGGGGTTCAGGGGCCTGTAACCCCTTCCCCAAGGTAACTAGGGTTGTCGGCCTACCCTCTTATGCCTGCATCGGTCCTATGCTGTACTGTATTGCGGAGCAGCAATAAACCCTTTCTATCCTACTGGCTGGCAGAGTCACATCTTGCTGCGGATGGGGGTGCAGAGTTGGGGGGGCTCCCTGACACGCCGTCACAGCTTCCAGTCAGAAAAGTGCCCTGTCATCAGCATTTTAGTGATGGAGAAAAGAAAGAAATCACAGACAGATCCCCCAGAGTGACAGTGACTGATCAGGAGAAGCACCAGGGAGAGGATAGCGCTGAAATATAAGAATTATGGAAGAGATTTTGTGGTGCTTCATCTTAATGACTAACATGACTTTGGAAAATGACATGGCAGGCGACCACCCTGGCTTACCAGGAGATCTTTAATGATTGGGAACTCGAAAAAGAGTCCTATGGAAAGTGAAAACTAGGTCAAATTATAAGGGATCATTATAAACAAATAAAAGAAATATGTAGGGACAAAATTAGAAATGCCAAGGCACAGAACAACATTGAGGGTACGTCTAAACTACATGGCTCCGTCGACAGAGCCATGTAGATTTGTTGTTTTGGCAAAGGTAAATGAAGCCGCGATTTAAATGATCGCGGCTTCATTCACATTTACATGGCTGCCGCGCTGAGCCGACAAACAGCTGATCAGCTGTTTGTCTGCTCAGCACGCTAGTCTGGACGCTCCCCTGCCGACATCAAAGCCCTTTGTCGGCAGCCCCGGTAAACCTCGTCCCATGAGGAATAACGGGGCTGCCGACAAAGGGCTTTGATGTTGGCAGGGGAGCGTCCAGACTAGCACGCTGAGCAGACAAACAGCTGATCAGCTGTTTGTCGGCTCAGTGCGGCAGCCATGTAAATGTAAATGAAGCCGCGATCATTTAAATCGCGGCTTCATTTACCTTTGCCTATGTATCTAATCTACATGCCTCTGACGACAGAGGCATGTAGTCTGGACACAGCCTAAGATAGCTGGAGATATGAAGGGTAACAGGAAAACATTCTACAAATACATTAGAAGCAAGAGCAAAACCAAGGGCAGGTAGTGAAGCGGGGGAAGAAAACAAGAACAGAAAATGAGAAAATGGCAGAAATCCTAAATGACTTTGTTTCATTTTTCTCCAAGTTTAGTAATGATGGAACATCTAACGGAACATTGGTGCTGGTGCCCTCGGTGCTCCAGAGCAGAACACCTCTGGAAAAAAATAGGGGCTGCTCAGCACCCACTGGCAGCCCACATCGCTCAGCACCTCCATTCCACCCCAGTGTCTCCGCTTGCTGTGACCAGGTGTTCTGTGGTGTGCAAGAGATGCTGGGAGGAGAAGGAGTAAGGCTAGGAAGAGGTGGGACTTGGAGCCTGAGAGAGGGTGGAATCATGTGACAGGGCAGGGGTTAAGCATCCCTGGGTCTCTGAGTAAGTCTGTGCCTCTGTAGCACAGTGAATGCCAGTGAACATGGGGTAGAATCAGAGACTAAAATAGGGTAAGAAAAAGTTAAAACTTAGACGAGTTACAGAGAGATAGATGTGTTATTCTGTTTTAGCAAAAACAATGAGTAGCCCTGTGGCACCTTAAAAACTAACATTTATTCAGGCATAAGCTTTCCTGGGTACGCCTCTGACAAAGTGGGTCCAGTCCACGAAAGCTTATGCTCAAATAAATTTGTGGAAGATGGGAGAAATTTAAGAGGACAGGAAAGGGCAAATATAGTACTAATCTGTAGAATGAGGAAGAAGGAAAACTGGGGAAATTACTGATTGGTCATCTTAACTTCAGTACCCGGAAAGATAGCAGAGCAAATAATTAAACAATCAATTTGCAAAAACCTGGAAGATAATAAGGTGATAAATAACAGTCAACACAGATTTGTCAAGACCAAATCATGTCAAATGAACCTAATAGCTTCTTTTAACATACCATTTCCCTGTTATCCATCAGACTTATCTTAATTTTACTAAGTCTTTTGATACTGTATTTCACAACCTCCTAAACAAACAAGGGAAATGCAACCTAGATGGAGCTAATATAACGTGAGTGCATAACTGGTTGAAAAAATATTCCCAGAGAGTAATCAGTGGCTCTCAGTCATGCTGGCAGGGCTTATCAAATGGGGTTCTGCTCGGATCAGTTCTGGGTCTGCGTCTGTTCAATATTTTTGTCAGTGAGGGAGGAGGGATTACAAGTGCTTTGGAGAATAAGTTTAAAATTCTAAATCGTCTGGACAAACTGGAAAAGTTATGTGAAGTAAATAGGGTAAAATTCAATAAGGACCAACACAAAGTACTCCACGTAGGAAGGGATTGGGGGGAGGGATCGTAGTGGCTCACAAGCTAAAAATGAGTGAGAAGTGTAACACTATTGCAATAAAAGTGAACATTATTCTGGGGTGTATTAGCAGGTGTGTTGTAAACAGAAGAATTAAGGTATCAATTCTACTCCACACTGATTAGGCTTCAGTTGAAGTATTGTGTCCAGTTTGGGTATCACATTTCAGGAAAGATATGGACATATTGGAGAAAGTCAAGAGAAGATGAAAAGACAATTATTAAAGGTCTAGAAAACATGACCTGTGAGGGAAGACTGAAAGAACTGAGTTTGTTTAGTGCGGAAAAGAGAACACCGGGAGGAGACGTGATAACAGCTTTCAAATATCTAAAAGATTTTTACAAGGAAGAGAGAGAAAAATTATTTTCCTTAACTTTTGATGGTAGGACAAGAAGCAATGGGCTTAAACTGTAGCAAGGCAGGTTTAGGTTGGACGTTAGGAAAAACTTTTGTCGGGGGGATTAAACACTGAAATAAATTGCCGAGGGACGTTGTAGAACCTGCACCACTGATGTTTTTTAAGAACAGGTTAGACAAACACCTGACAGTGATGTTCTGAATCAGGGGTGGACAAAAGGGCCTCCATGGGCAGGATCCAGCCTGCCAAGCAAGTTGATCCGGCCTGTGGAGACCTTGCTGCTCCCCCCGCCCCCAGGCCAATTAGAGCCTGGGGGCAGGAAAAAGCGCGCAAAGTCTCCTCCTGCCCTGCCCCGCTCTGCAAGGAGTGCACAGAACTTAGAAGCACTGAGCCCTCCTGGCAGGGCGGGAGAAGACTTTGCGCGCTTCCCCCACACCCACGCCCTGATAGGCCTGGAGGTGTGGGGAGCGGGCGAAGTCTCCTCCCACCCTGGGAGAGGCATGGTGCTTCCAAGCAATGCACATTCCTTGCAGGATGGGGGCAGGGTGGGAGGAGACGTTGTGCATTTCCCCTGCCTCCAGGCGAATCAGGGCTTGAGGGGAGCAGGTGAAGTCTCCTCCTGCCCTGCAAGGGGTTCAGCAGTCAACCGCTAGCTGCTGCTCAGCTGTCAGTTGACTCTAAGTGCGGTGCTCCCTTGTAGGGTGGGGGCAGGGAGCGAGAGACTTCATGTGCTCCCCTTCCCCAGTCCCAGGCCCTGACTGACCTGGGAGCAGCAGAGGGGAGCATACAAAGTCTCCTCCCACTGCCAAGGGCACAGGCAGGGGCGGATATACAGCAGGGCGAACGGGACGGCCGCCCCAGGCCCCGCGCTTCAGAAAGCCCCGTGCATGCGCCGTGGCAAAGGGGGGGCCCCGCAGAAGTATGCTGCCCGGGGCCCCGCAAAACTGCCAGATGTTCAGAACAGCTGATGGTTCTCTCTGGGGGAGCAAAAACTTGGCATGCTTCATGCTCCCCCACCCCCAGACCTATCATGGTGTGTTGGTGGGGAAGCACAGTTCTGCCTGAGGCCCTGTCCCTTCCAGGATGGCCCGAGACCACTTCAAAAATTTCTGAAGTGACCCCCAGTCAATAATTATTGCCCGCCACTGGTCTAGATAATACTTAGTCCTTCCATGAGTCCAGAAGACTGGATTAGAAAATCTCTTGAGATCCCTTCCAGTTCTGTAATTCTATGGTCTGCAAGAGTAGCATATATGAAGAAGCAATGATGTAATTACTGTCATTGTTACTTACCTATAGAATAACCAGGATTTTTAAAATTTTATTTCACAGTATTTTTCCTTCTCCCTCACCCACTCTTTGCAATGAAATAAAACGTGTTTTTTTTAAAGTATGCTAGGGTATGTCTAGACTGCATCCCGCTGTCGGCAGATCCCTTATGCCTCCTTCAAGGAGGTTTACAGGATCTGTCGAAAAAAGCTTTTTTTCTCGACAGATCCCCCTCTAGACTGCCCCTTTTTTCTGACAAAGTGCTGAGTCGGCAAAACACGGTGGCCATTTTTATTCAAATTAGGCACGGGATATTTAAATCCCTGCCTCATTTGCAACGTCAACCTGCCTAATCTGCATCCCTCTGCCACCAGAGGGATGCAGCCTAAACATACCCCTAGAGTGGCAGAATTTCCTCCATTATTCTATTTTTTTAATGTTACATTTCATTTAAAAAAATTCATTAACATTTTTTAATTAAACGTAAAAAAAATCTTCATTTTTCCCAAAATACAATGCTATTTTTTTTGCCAACCCTCGTGCTAGATGAATGAGAAAATCGTACATTTGAAATTTCAACTAAAATATTTGCATTTTTTGTGAAAATAAATTCTACATCTTTCAATCAGCTTTACTTGTGGAATACTGAATTAGAATGATTGGTTCTTCTCTAGAGGAAGATATGTTTTAGCATATAAATTGCAAAACTACTACAAACTAAAACTCTCAATTTTGTAAAGCCGTCACAAAAGAGCTGCTTTCTCTCCCCTAAATTCATACTCCGACCATACCTGACACTCAGACCCAAAATCTTAAACCCCCATCCTGAACCTCACAATCCCACCCCAAACTCTCATCCTGAACCCCCACAGGATTCATAGGCTGACTATGGCTGGCTCTGTGTTTAAGTTGTGCAAAGTGCTGAAATAATAAAAACAATTTGAATTGAAGATATCCTGTCTTTTCCCTTCATGATATCCAGGTCAAAATGCATCATTTTATTTAGCGCAACACCACAGTTTAGACAAAAATAATTAGTGCTTTGTGAGTGTTCATAACTGTTTATTCATTATAAATAGTAAATATTTACTGCACTTTTTACATGAAAGACATTTTTTTACAACACGCGTGTTGTTGGTAGAGGCTGCAACACAAAGATAATATTTCTTTTGTTCCATCACCTTTTAAGAGCAATGTGTGAACTAATCTCTGTACTACACCTAGTCTCACTATCTCACTACTTCATAGTCCTTAATGCTAAAAGGAATGTATGTGTCCTACCTCATTCATTGTTCCAAGAATAAAAGGAAATAAATAACACTGCCTTCCATCTTCCTGTTCCTCTTAAATTTCAAAGCACAAATTTATTGACATTCTAAAATGTCACAACACAAACTTATGTAAACCTTGGTTCCTATTATTATTTTTTCTATATTGGCTATCACTGTATAATTTAAAAGTACATGTCAGATACAAGGACAGCTCTGTTCATGTCCTGTACGTCACTCAAAAAGAATGTAAACGTAATCATTTCAAAAAGTATTGTTTCCTGAACATGGTCATGACTAGTGAGCCAGATTATGTTGTTCTGCAGACTGCACCACTTCTGCATTTTATCATAATGAAATATGTCCTGCAAAAATAAAAGTACCTGTAAAAATATAGTTTTACCTATATCACTTTGAATGATCCCAACGCTTGGGTGAGGTACAGAGTATTGCACATTGTTAGGCAGTTGTGGAAATCAAAGCCACTTTGTTTTGTTGTTTCCTTTTCCTTATTTGTTTCAGAATGTAACATGGATTAGGGAAACTTCGCACACATAAATTGCAAAAAAAAAATCTCTTCATGTTACACAATAGCTCATCCATTGTAAAGCAAAACTCGTATGTGTCATTTCTTGACAACATGATTACAAAAGAATGATAAGACAGCCATGAACTTGTTCTGGAAGTCTTTTACATCTACCCTAACTTCCTACAGACCATGACATTTCTTCTTGATGTCAATTTCCAGTGTGTAAAATTAAAATGTTCTCCTGCTCATGCTTCAGAAACTGAGCAATTTTAAAGTTATAATGACGTCAGCATTGGATGTCAGATGAGTCTGAGTTTGCAGAGCTTCACTGATAAGCTGTAGAATGTTTTGCTCGTCGGAATCAATGCCTGCTTTTTCAGCAACATACAAATGGAATGCTTTGTCAGTCAGTGTTTTTAAATGCTTCAGCATTTTTTATACCTGCCCACGCTGAACTGTGTTGTATCTGTTTATTTTTTATTGCTCTTGGTCTTTGTCTTCTGAACTGTTACATCCAATGTGTCCACATGTCTATTGAAAGCAATGACTGGAGAAAAGAACATACCGATCCTATATCTCTGTTGTGATTGCCCCAGATTGGGTTGCATTTTGGTGAGAAGATCCCTCTCATCCAAGCACTGGAGTGAGACCAGAAACCCGACAAGCTTTAACTTGAAGTGGACAGTTCATTTATGCAATATCTGGCTTCAGATAATGAAAGGCACCTGTAAAAAAGCAAAAGAAGCTTTTTAAGTCATGCTGTGACAACCTCACAGCAAGGGGCAATGTCAACTACAGGTTGACATTGTCATATTTAATACAAATATATCAAAGGAAAGGGACTAATATTTTTATGCCTAGGACAAGTTTGACAAAACTCTATGTATCTGGGATTAGAGACTATAATGGTTCTTGAGCTGACCTCATTAAAAACATGTGTTTCTAATACTGGAATGCCAGTGGTTATTTCATTTTGGACAACCCTTATGTTTTACCTAATGGCAATCAGGTTTCATGTCTCAACAATTAATAACATCAAGATGTTGTTGACATCACTTAAGAAAATAATTATGCACCAGAAATCTTGCTTGAACAATCAGTTATCGTAGCAGCAAACATAGTTCTATTATGAAGAGAAGAAAAAGTCATGGGGAGAATTGATTCTAACCTTATTTCCTTTGTTACAAAAAGAAAAATATGCCATAACTAGATAGTAACTTACTAAGAATATGACCCAGTTATTAAACAACATAAATATCCACCTGGTACTCACTTTGTCCATATTGTCCATACTGGTATCCTGTGACAGGGTCCATACTATAACCTGTAGTGCTGTAAGTTGGTGGGCAGTAGGACTGTGATGTAGGCAGGCTATCTAAACTTTTCATATGATCTAATCTCTGACTGCAGCTCGCTGATACAGTAGTAGTTGGTTCTAAGCCCCCAGTTAAAGGTGAGAGGGCATAATCAGTCTGGGGCTGGTGAGGTACACCACCATGGTTTGTCAGGAGGCCCATTACCTAAAATAAAATGTATGGTTAAAAAAAAAAAGGTTAAAATGCACAAATAACTATATTTCATGTAAAACTACAAGAATACAAGTGTCTTATTTAATTTCCTATCATATCTATAGATGGTATTTCACTTACACTTTAGGCTCCTGATTCAAAGAGGAAAAGGTTGTGTTATACATCTAAATAGTAACTTTAGAAAAAATCATGTACAGGTTCTTAAAATGTCTGATCACATGTCCCAGCTTAAAATCCTATGGATGTTTATTCACTGGGGGCTCCATGATGATGATAAAAGAAAAACAAACAGACAATACATCATCAGTCACAGTCCAAGTTTCCTTTTGAGCTGTTCCCTAACCACAAAATCTTCATCTTGCTTTATTTGTTATTATCCAACCCAAGCCATTTTGTATTCTTGATAAAGAACAGTGCCGCCAGGACACAAATAACTGTAAAAGTAGCCACATTGGAAAAGAGTGAGGTATTTATATGGCCAATCTGAAAATGAATAATTTGTTAGGGATGTCTTGGATTCCCATGTTGAGGCTCTTAAACCATGACATAGGCACTTTAAATGGGGTGGTACATGAAATACAGCCCCACCGATCATTCTAGTCATCTTTTCTAATGAGTCTGCTTTTCCCTAGATATCCTATTTTTATATAATTCTTTTGTCTCCCCTCCCACCCCATGTTGTCATTCTAAACTTTTTTTTATCAATATTTATTTTTCTGTTAAAGAGTGGGAGGAAATAGTCTGTAATTATATTGATGAAAAGTCCCCAACAAGACCTAAACTCTAGGGCTCAGTGAACAATGAGCAAAATAAAGTTGATTATTTTTGGTCCAGGGACCCCATTGTACTAGGCACTGTACAAACACAGAACCAACAAAATGACCCTGTCCCCAAAAGTTTACTAATTAATATTTGTTCAGATTCAAAAACTAACTTACGGATTTTGCCCACGAAATTCATTTCAATATAGGTTTTGCCCAGGAAAGCTCATCATTCTATAGATTTTGGTTAGTCTTTAAGGAGCCACTCATTTTTAAAGTTACAGACTAACACGGCTACTCCTCTAAGATTCAGTTCAATGAGTTTGCTATCTATAGGAAGCCTTCTGAATGCAGAGCCAGAGAAGAAGGGTCCCAGCACCACGCAAAAGAATGTTTGTCTACTGGCTAACACACATGCTGCTGACATGCAGCATGTGCTTTTTATGTAAAGAATACAAGAAGAAAAAGGTAACAGTGCTTGCTGTTATCAGAATCATGCCACAGACAAATTCCCTAGTCAATTCACTTCCCTCTAAAGTACAATAGTAGGGCTTTCTTTCTAATTTGGCTTCAAGCCTCCCATGATTCTGGTAGCTTCTCATAGATAAATGTAATTAAGAAATTAACCAGAAAGTCAAGATCAGTAAAAAAGACTTTAGATTGCTTGTTTCTAAAAACCCAGCTCCCTAACTGGAATTTCCTATGGAAGTTCAGGGAAAGATTTTTCAAAGCATCTACTTGTGCTGTTAAGTCCCTTATTGCTACCAATCTCTTTCTTATACTACAGCTTGATGTATGTTTCTTTACAAAGGGCTTCTATATTTTCATAGCATAAGGTAAAGACAAGCCCTGTTCTGAGAAATGCTCCCTTCTGCTAGCACATTTAGGCCTGATGTACACTTACAAATTAGATCAACCTAGCTATGTTCAGAAATGTGGAAAATGTGTGCCCTGTGTGACGGGTGTAGGATGACCTAACCCCCTTGTAGATGCAGCAAGTTGATAGAAGAATTCTTCAATCACCAAAGCTGTGCTGCACTATTGGCGACAGTGTAAATACACAACGAAACTTGAAAAAAGAGCCTGAGATTGATTATACATGCTGGATATTGCAAAAGTTCTACACAACCAACATATTCAGAAACATTTTCCAAGTCACTTTTCCCAGAGAAAAAGAGCATAAAATATTTTTCAGATTTGTTTGTAATTATTTCGCCTTACTGTAGTTTTCCTCGCCTTTCCCTAGAAGATTAAAATGAAAATCTATTTCTCCAGGGACCAACTGTACACTCAGATGTACATGAGTCATTCTGAGAGTAGAAGACAGCCCTCACTGAAGTGCCTTAGTTTTCCATTACACAAGCACACTGGGCTTTTACTGGAGGCTTGCTTGTGCCACCCTACGCTGCCAGCATTGCGTGTTGTTTGGTTGGCTTATAAAGAAAGGAAAAAAAGGCACTGGAGATCATGCTTTAAATGGGAGGGAAGGCATATAAAGAATTAGTACAGTTCTGCAAACAAATAAGAACTGGGTAGATCATATTTGCATTGTTACAATGGCAGCCAAATGTCTGTTTCTAGGGCAGGTATCACATTCATCTGCAAATATCCCAGACAAAAGATGAGCAAAAAAGGCAACAATTACTTACCCAGAAAACATGGACTATGAAAGTACTGGCTATATTTCCTCGTCCCCTCTAAATTGGACCCACAAGTTTGCATGAGTTAATAAGATTCCCATCGGACTGGGAAATGTTATGGTTCAGGGAAAACTGGAACCTTTATGGCCCTGATACTGCATCAGGATCTGCACTCCCAAATTCCAATATAATAGAACCTACTAGAAGATTTATCTGATGTTGCTCAGGTCCTTAGCTAAATTAATATTTATTGCTCTGTGGTGGGACTGGGGATGAGACGTTCAGTATGCAGGCTGCTCTTGGAAGAGAGGGCAACCTCAGCCCTTTCTCACCACAGCAGCTTAGGGCCAGGTGAGAAGCCCCTCTCTATGGCCTCTGCAGCTCCAGCAGGCACAGCCAGGGGAGGGGTGCATGTCCCCAGGCTGGGACAGGGCCAGGTTCATCTGCTCCAGCACTCCCCAGCCAGAGTGAGGAATGCAGCAAATGTGCACTTTCCCCTTGCTCACTGACATAGGGGAAGATGGGAGTGGAGCTCCAGCCCCCTCCCTCATGCTCCTTAAACGGCACCTGGGGGTGGGAAGGTTGGGGCTAGGACAGTTCCAGAGGAGGAACATGCTCCCAGCCAACCACTTTCACCTGCCTGGTGATTCTGTTTCTTCTGTATGGTTTTATGAGAAGCAATCCCATTCCAGCACATCCATTTTCCTTGCACTATCTAGCTCTTTCCTTGGACTACGTCTACACTGCACAGTTATTTTGGAATAAGCAATTCCGGAATGGTTATTCCAAAATAGCTTATTTCTAAATAGCACATCTACACTGCAGAGAAGCCTCAAAATTAGTCTGAGGCAGGCTCCCTAATGTAGATGAGCTATCTCAATTTAGAGCCCAAGGAATGGACCTGGTGAGGGGCTATTTTGAAATAGCAGAAATGGAGCATCTACACATGCCCATGTTTAGAAATAGCTATTTCAGAATAGGCATTGTTCTTCATAGAATGAGGTTTACAGAAGTCGGAATAAGCCATCCATTATTTTGACATTTTTTCAAAATAATGGAATTGCTGTGTAGATGTTCGCATAGTTATTGTAAAATAATGGCCATTATTCAAAAATAACGTTGCTGTGTAGACATACCCTTGGTTTAAGTTATAAGAAGAAAAAGCTGCATATCAAATTTAGTGGTCGAGGGTTTTGGTGTGACCCATTGTAGAGCTAGGGAATAGGCTTTAAATGGGAATCTGGACCAGATTCTAAACTTCAGGGCTACATCTAGACTGGCATGATTTTCCGCAAATGCTTTAAATGGAAAAGTTTTCCGTTAAAAGCATTTTCGGAACAGGGCATCTAGATTGGCACAGATGCTTTTCCACAAAAGCACTTTTTGCGGAAAAGCGTCTGTGCCAATCTTGACGCGCTTTTCCGCAAAAAAGCCCCGATCGCCATTTTCGCGAACGGGGCTTTTTTGTGGAAAACAAATCTGGGCTGTCTACACTGGCCCTTTTGTGTAAAAGTTTTGCACAAAAGGACTTTTGCCCAAACGGGAGCAGCATAGTATTTCCGCAAGAACACTGACAATCTTACATGAGATCGTCAGTGCTTTTGCGGAAATTCAAGCGGCCAGTGTAGATAGCTGGCAAGTTTTTCTGGAAAAGTGGCTGATTTTCCGGAAAAACTGGCCAGTCTAGACACAGCCCAGGTGTGCTTGTCTCTGATGTTTTGAATCAAGCCCATCTTTAGAAATCAGCCACGTAGCTATTGAAGAGTTGAAATGTACTTATATTAGATGGGCTCTCATTCAAAATGTACCATATATAACTCAAGCTGTCAATCATTTCTAATCAAGTACAGATGCACCTAATAAATCAGATGCCTCTAACTATTTTGACAAGAATGACAACACTATATCTTCAATGCTGAAAAATTTGATTTTGAATAGTAATTGTCTTCACAGAAATGTCTTCTTCAGAAGCCTTAGGAATCATCCTGCAGTTGATTAGCATCTAAATAATTAGATTTTTGGTCATGTCTGTTTGAAAGCTCAAAGGGAAGTAGCCTAAAGGCAGAAGTCTCTCTCTTATGGGATGTGTCATGACCTTATCACCCAAGTGAGGAGTTACAGGAAGGGCATGAATGACTTTCACCTAATCAATTAGAAAGCCATTGACGGTTCAATCCTGCAATCTGCAACTTCTACTGACATCCCTGAAAATAGATGGTGCTTAGCACCGCACAGGAGGCGCTCCACTACCACCAAGTCTGGGCACAGCGGGTAAGAACCTCCACTGATGTAAATCAGCAGAGCCCCCCAAAAGTAACTTCAGCCAAACCGATTTATTCCAACAACCGTCTGGCCCAGAATGTGTAAGAATAAATTGTATACATATTCTTTCTGGTCATGGTTCAGCTCCCAATAAAGGCAATAAAAAGACCCCTATTGACTTAAATGAGTGTTGGGTTCAGAGTCAAATGCTGCAGTTCTTATTCATGCTAAACTTTAATGAGGTCAAAAATCAAGTCTTAAGTTTTGGGCCACATGCAATATGTTGTTCATGATTAAAGCAGGACAATAAAAGTGTTTGCTATATGGCATGTGATTCCAAGTGTTGCTTGATAAAGAATACAGGGAGTATCCTTGAACTGACAAACAGCCTTTGAGTTAATATAACAAAATACAGGATGCATAGTTTACAGACAATTATAGTCTAAGGTTCTGCATCTCTAAATTCAATTTTGTTTCCAGACAAAATTGCCATCAAATAAGCACAGTGAGCTGCAACCAGATCAATATACAGTAACACTGCATTGAGCAATTTCTACCACCTTCCTTCCAAACTTAAAACAAAACCCTCCCGTTTTTTGCAACAAATTCTCAGCATGAGAATGAGTATAGCTCCACTGAAGTTAACAGAGATTCACACCAGTTGAGGTCATGCCCCAGTACGGGTAAGGAGAAGTGGCTGATAAAAGCCTTAACAGTACATAGGCAACACTGGGTCCATTATGGGTTATTAGATAAAATATACCTATTATATAAAATATACCTATTATCAACAAAATAAAGCCCATTAAATTGAAATAAAGCTTATTCCATTTGAATGAAACATTATGCCAGTTAAGGTGGTTGGTATTTTAGTAGGTTGGACCCACCATAGGCATAATAAAATTCTCATATGTTTTAATTCATTTCCGCATGCCTGCATTTAATATGCTTTGTGACCACTCTTGCAATTAATATGATTTATGAGAAAAGAACATGTGTAATATTTTTGGATATAGTGATACATTTTTTTACCCTTCTCTGAATGAAAGATTTAATGAAACAGCTTAAGGAAAAGTGTTGGCAGTTAATGTATTAAGTTGAGCTGACAGAATCATGAGTAAACTTTAGTGGAGTTAATGATATCCTCTTATCTGACCCTGACACATTTGCAGCATGTAATTTACAGAAGCTCTGTCCAGGGAATCTTGACAAATGCTCCTAACGATGTCAGGGCAATGTTCCATTCTAATGTAAAACAGATGTGGGTCAGATACCCTCATTCATCACTAACACAGAAAATCTCAAACTGCTTCTAAGATGAATGACATTACCTGCTGTTAACTCTTCACTACAGAAAATCTCTGAGCATCAAAATATCACACCAAAAAAAGCACATTTTAAAGAGTGAGGTTTCTAATGCATCACTGACCCAATTTAACATTTAAAAAATCTGGATGTGAAATCTGGATCAAATTTGTTTTGACTGCTTGAAGGTGATCAGACATATATGAGACAAAGTCTATCGTAAATGGCAGATATCATGAGGGGAGAAGGGAGGGGAATGGCAGTTTTGTGGGAAATTTTAAAACTGTTTCTTTTTCACGGGATTAAAAGCAGACCTATTTTCTGGTTCTTGTGGAAGGCTTTGGGGAAGAGAGAGCTGCAAATGTTCTCAGGTAATTTTTATCAGTTTTCAAAGGAATGTCATTTGAAATTGTTTGAAATCATTTTCAAACCATGTTCTTGGTAAACAAAAATATTCACTAATGATTTTGCTACAAAGTAATTAAAATACCGATTGAAATTTTCCACAATAGTTACTGAAAAGCAGAAACCTTTGACGATGTTGACAGATTTTTTGTGAAAAATCCTGTTTTGTAGTAGGTGATCTATTTTTCATCTGAAAACATTTTGTGCAAAAGCTTTCAGCCAGCTGTATGGAAGAAATATACAGCTTGAATCTCTGTAGTCCACCACTCTCTGGTCTAGCAACATCTGTGGGCCGGCATGATTTTACTCAGCTGGATGTCCATTTAGCATGGGTGTGGCCAAGTATCCTGTGGTCCCATAAAGTTTGTTTACAGCCACCAGTCTTGACTGTGAGTGTTCTGTGCTGTTATTTAGCTCTAATTTACCCCAAATGTCTTCTAAGAGCCCAGTAAGCAGTGGAAGTGTTGGTAATGCTGCTTAGACAATATTGACCTCCCATGGTTCAGCAAATGGACTGGTTCAGCACTGGTCAGGTCCCAAGAATGTCAAACTAGAGATGTTCAACCTGTATTTAGCTTACAGAAAATCACAAGTGTTTTAAATTATAGAGTTTAAGAGCATCAAAATGTTCTAAGGCAAATAATAATCTCTTATTATATGGCCTAAATAAAGTGAGTGATGAATTGTAGGAATGTTCACAACCAAAAATGAATCTTATATAATATTTTTAAAAGTCTGTCACATGATGAAAATTATCTAATTCAAGAAATATATGTGACTGTGTCACATTTACATTTCAGTATCAGTTTATTTTGTTGTGGTACCTTTTCTACAACTGAATTATCTCATGGTTATTGAGACTCAAGAATAAAACTGAGTTAAACTTTCAGAAGTGACCAGTGCTTTAGAGAGACTTGAATTTACAGGTGGTCAGCTTATTACACTTTCAGTAGACCTAATTTTCAGAAGCTATGAGCACCTGCTCTCTGACAATCTGGTGCTTTTAAAGGTGTCTTAACTTAGCTATTCACAAACTGAAGCTTCCAAAGTCACTGAGCACTTTTGGAAATTTAAGCCAATGTTATGCTTGTCTAATAGTGAGTATGACACCATAACATTCTTAATTGTTTCTACTTAAGTAAGGCATTGTAATGATAAAATCAACACGAAACCTCGTGTCATTAACATCATTAGTTACATCTATCACTTCTCTCAGGAGGCTCCTGCTCAGATAAGTTTTACAATGAGAACAAAATGCCTCCTTAGTTAAAACTACTCAGGACTTCTGGTTCATGCAATTGGTTACTAGTTGATCAATTCTCAAAGCTAAGACCTATTGGCTCACATCATAAGCTTTTGACTAGTACAGCCTCTACCAAACTGCTCCAACATGAAAACGTGTATTTCTGCAGGCAACCAGATGGAGAACAATTTTATTATAGCAAATATGCATAGTAAATGAGCCATTTGTTTTGTTTTTTTAATGAGGAGATACAAGTTTTCAACTATTTGATTTTGAGTTTTCCTATAAAATCAGAAATTAATAAAGCATCTTGAGTGTGTCTTCTAACTGAAAGGCCCTAATTCAATAGCTCACATATCTTGAGCTGATAAAAATATAGAACACAATTATACCACACTAGAGCACCATAACTCTGCCTCAGTGAAAAAGCTACAGAATAATTCTCTGTCCCAGACAATGAAATGTTTAGGCATTCCGAGAAACAGCCTGAAAACAGTTGCCCACGGAAAAGATTGTAGTTTTACTTCAGAATTCAGAATATTGTAGTGTCAGTTTAAGTGTGAGAACTGATAAGTATGCTAGAGGGTTCTACGTGTCCTCTTACGTAATTGTGCAACTAATACAGCAAATGCATTTACCACTTTGTTCAGCACTTAGACCGTGTCTACTCTAAGGTGTTATTTCAAAATAACTCCCCTTGTTTCAAAATAACAAGTGGAGTGTCCACACTACTAAGCCCATTATTTTGAAATAAGGGGCTGGTTATTTTGAAATAACAACTCCTGTTTTCCACAAGGAATAACACTTATTTTGAAATAGTTATTTCAAAATAGCAGTAGTGGGGATGATCCACTGCTGCTATTTCAAAATAACTGCTCCACAGAGTCATTCAAAGTAATTACTCCCCAGTGGTCCCTGGGGCTCTAAGTCTGAGTAGCATGTCCACATTAAAGGAGCCTGCCTCAGACTAATTTTGAAGCTTTCCTGTAGGATGAACACGCTACTTCAGAATAGTTATTTCAGGAATTATTATTTCAAAATAAGTTATGTGTACACATGTCCTTACAGTCCCCTATTCGATAAGTGTGAGCCACTTTTGGGAAGTGAGGGTTTAGTAATTTTTCTACAGTGGATAAGATGAAAAAAATATATCCATCAGGAAACAGGTTATAACCACCTGCTCTTCTAGTTCTTAGTGGTAAAAGCTTTTAACGGTGGATATTTAAGGCTTTGTAACCTATGTGGATTTGTAAAGGTAGAAAAGGAGTGGCCTGATGAGCAACAATACTAAACATATTTTTAGGTCTGGATCTGAGCCCAAACAGATTCTGAAATAGTGCTCTTTAGAAACAGGAACTGCTGGAGCCACATGGATCTGAGTAAACTTTACTGCCTTTACATTTATAATAAGAACACGAAAAGGTCAAAAGATTCCCATGCCACACTAAAAGAGATCTTTTCCCTCAACTTATATAAAAAAATTAAAATGATGAAATCCTATCTTTGTAATAATCAGAAGGCTAGTAAGACCATACGCCTTCAATTGAAAGAAACATGTTTTGACAAAGAGACATTGCCTTACATCTGAAGAATCTGAGGTAATTGTTAATGCCATGATCTGAAAATGACATGCCAAATCAGAAGCAGTCTTGAGTTCTGTACACATGCATTAACACTTAGATGCTACTCCCTAATAAGTTTCAGGATTAACAAATGTTTGTCAAAAGAAAATGCATTGAGCAATTGAAATTTAATTTAAAAGGGAACTACAATATTCCAATAAATATATGCATGAAAACCAAGAAGCTGCATAATAGGCATAGCCAACACAAAATATGCAATTTACATACATTACACACTAATAATCTCAATTCTGACATTATATTCATAAAGCTCCAGTTCACTGGCAGAGATGGATTTTTGTTTTTGTAAAATGCAAACAAGGACAATACTTAACACCAATTCCCTGAGCTATTAATCACTGCCTTTTTTCTATTAAGATCAACCTTTTATAAGTCTCTAACACAGAGGATTTCTCACCACTGCCAGGTAATAATGGGTAAAACAGACTTAGCAGACCAATACTCAATCATCCTGATGAGATCTGCAGACTATCTCTTTGTTCGGAAGGTAAATGCTGAATACTAGGAGGTCACTTAAGACTTCCCACTCCCTCTCTTTATTTTAAACTTGCATACACAAACCTTTATCTTATTTTCCAGAGAATCACTAGCACAGAAAGCCAGGTGTATTGGATGCTAACATTCCATCCTTTCTCCTCCCTCTCCCTTCCCCACCACCCAAATGCCAACACATGGAGCTTCTGAGTAAAGTTTGTTACCCTCGTGGGAAATTAACAAACAATAACAAAACTGTAGCACTGTAGCACTTCCTCCAATATTTCCCCCTTTGCTTTCAGTTTGGCTACAATGTTTGTCTTAAACCAGAAACTTAATTGTCTCTAGGCTCAGGAGCAAGAAAAAGAAATGGAATACACTGCATCAAAATAAAATGCTGTAAGAGAACTTTGGGCCAGAGGATCCCCTTGTATAAACAGAAGTCAATGGAGCTATAGTATTTTATATCATCTGAGAATCAACTCTGGTGAATCTTAATACCAGACTTTTCTGGGTACTTCAGTGGACTCTACCACAAAGGATCTCCAGAAGGTAGTATTTTTTTTCTTCTTCTTATAATTCACCATAAATTCAGTTTGTGCTTCGTACATAGTTTTTCCCAGGTGCTTGCTTCAGGGAGACAGTCATGGATGCAAATATCATTTTAACTGCTCATGCGCATACAGAGATTTCAAAGGGGTAAAAATTCCCCAGCAAGCAAAGAAGCTCTCAATTTCTCATTAAAAATCTTTTCCCACACCCTGCTCTTCCAGCTTAGTGCTTATGTCTCCTTGGGAAAATTCCCGCTACCTTTTCTTAGATAAAGTCCTAAAAGCAGAATTGGTTTTGGAATTTTTGGAGAGGCCTGTGAAACAGTTTTTATTGCCATCTCAATTCACCTCCAAACACGACTAATTCCTGTTCTTGAGGAACAGAGAACTTTGTGGATGGCTGAGCCAAGCATTATGGGGAGGGTTGCCATTAGATAATTGTGTGGGACAGACTCCCAATTTATCTGACATTTTATACATTAAAATTGTGTGTCTGGCATCCTCTGGAATCTTCTGCTGCAGAAGTGGAACCCAGCTGCTTGTTCCTTTCAACCTCAGCAATTAGTGTAGGGCAATTTATATCTTCAAGCTGATTTTGGCTAGCAAAAGGGACAGAACTTTACTTATGAAAACATGAAGGCTCAGCTTCTCCTTATATTGCTAGGTTCCTATATCTGTAGGTCCCATAACTATGAATTAAATGCAGCCCAAACACCAACTTTGTCTAAACTTTTTTTGCCAGGCCATCAGAGGGGCTTCTTCAGCATTTGTTTAACTTTAAACATTTCCATACCCTGCCAGTAAACTTTCAAAAGCTCTCTCCCTTGAAGTGGATGTGACCAAGTCTGTTCAAGTGACAAACAAATGACATCAGCACTCTTTTCTATTGACCAACTTGCCTCTATGGCCCATGGTAAAGGTGCAAAGCAAGGCTAGAAATTCTAAGTACTTGGTGGGGGGAAGTTAGGGGAATGCTAAAAGGCACAAAGTTCCATCATGTGAAGACAATTTTGACTGCTAAATGGGGGCTGGCCCCCCACAGAACTGGAGATCACAATGACCATCGGTGTCCGTCTTATGAGTTTTAAGATCTCCTTTGATTATAAACGATCACAACAAGATATTGGAGGTGGAAACTTGTTCCTTCAGTTGGTGTTGGTAATGATCTAACTTTACCAAAATGTTACAGGACTCCTTCAATGCAACAGTTAACTTTCATATCAAAGCTTTTTGAAGAAAAAAACAAACACTTCTCCATAGCTAGAACAGATTTAACACTGAAAATGATGTTGAAAACTGCCTCTGATGGATTAACTTGGAACCCTGGAAAGATTTTTATGTCAAAATTATGGAAGCCTTGAATACTATGGATCTGGTCATTTTGAAAAATGAAATTACTAATATAATGTTATGCCTTTTGTTGAAGATTGCATTTAGAAATTAGGATTCTTAAAACAAAATTCATTAAAGTCTTGTTGGATGTACATCCGTTTGTTTTTATGTTGGTATTTTTCTACTGAGGTTTAAAGCCATAAAGTTTTGTGTTCCACTATGTGCTATATGAATCTATGAAACTTAATTACATTTACTGTTACAAAAAAGGGTTTATGAACTTTTGCCTTTAGGCAAAAATGTTTATTTCATTGCCTTTGCTATTCATTCTTTTCAACTCCAATGCCTTTGAACTTTTCAGCTGCACAGAGTTATCACCGTTGTGCAGGAACCAGGAACTGTATTCCAGAGATGCAAACCACAAGTTGAAGAAAACGAAGGAGGCAAAGATATACGAGTCGTTATTTTGGCCACCCTTTGTGCCATTAAAATCTCATTTTCTGCCTATTAGAATGCCCTCTCACTGCTTAGGCAGTGGTGATAGTCAGTGATTAGTGTGTAATTGAGTATAATTGTCTTTTCACTTTTCATTTGTGTCATTCTGAGCTTCTCTCTGTTTTCCTAACCACTGAGAGGAAAAAAGGGTAGAAAGAAGATAAAGCTGTTAAAACTCTCACTCTCAGCCCTGAAGAGATTTCTGATTGTAATTATAGATTGCATCCCCTTTGTGACATTTCTCAGATTTTAGTGGACAGCTCTTCCAAGCACCTGGGTGAAGCTCACATTAATAAACTAAACTACAGGATATGTAAGCAATTGCTAATAATATCAACTTCAGACAGATGCCACTTGTAGGAAATGTAACCAACCTTTTGACACTCAATTATCAAGGCAATTTATTAACATGATCTCCCAAGAAAAGCTCATGCAAATTAGAAAAACAATTATGGCATTTGAGCATTTATATATTACCCAAGAACGGTAAGTCTTCTAATTTATGTATTTATAACTTGATTAAAGCTCATCGTGATCTGTACTTCTCATCAGCTGCACCTTTGCTAGTATAACTTCTCTGTTATTTCTAAGGCCATTTCATAAAACCTCTATCCTCTCTTTAAAAAGCACTGTATTCATAAAAAGCTGATTAAATCAGACAAGATAACCGCTCTTGAACTTTCTTTCCCTAGGAATGGATCTTAAGGAAAATAGTGGCACATTACAAATGCTTGACAACTAAATGTAAACACGACGTGTGCATGATTACATTATAAATCACATGAAATTAAATATAAGCTATATGTTTTGAAGTTGCAAGTTGGAAAAAGAGGAAGCTAGCAAACTGAAATCATGTGGCTTGTATAAAGAATATGTTATGGTTTAAATTTGGCAATTCATTATACTGTGGCCTCAGGGAATAGATTCTTTGGTTCTGGTATACAGCAAATCTTCTGTCTTAAAACACAGGACTGACCTGAGGTGAAAGGCCATTGCCAATGGCAGGGTTCATGGGATTTGAGGGCCCGGATGGAGGCACAAAGCTGTCTGTATAGCTGGAAAATCCATGCCTGGTGCTGGGTAGGCAATATGCAGAGCTGCTCTCTGGATTTGAAGGGAGGCTGCTTTGGTGGACAGTGCTTGGAGGAAGAGGCTGAGGTCTGTGGACTGTACTGCTTGGATCAGACACAGCTAGAAGGGAAAGGAACAAATTTGCACATTTTCTTCAGAGATTTCTGACATAAATTCACTATGTAAAGTTCAACACCGAGAGGAACTCGCCTGGACTAGCATGTAAATATTAGTCAAACCAATGGTAAATATGAAAGATTACTCACTATTTAGCTACCAGGAGGAAAAAAACATGAAACAGATAACATAAGCCTCTTTCCCGCCTACATGACACATTTACATTATGCAAGTTACCTGAAGATGAGATTCTCACATGATTCCTAGTGGGCACATGGTCTACTTATGGACAGGAAATAATCTTTCCTCTCCAGTTCACCAGCAGAAACTCAGCCCTGGTTGGTAGTGTCTAGTGATAGGACCAATTTGGCATTTTGCAAAATTTCCTTAGTCAGATTTCGGTTTGGCAAAACTATCCACCTCTGGTTTGGATCCAGATCTCATTTTACCCAAATCACCAAAGGTTACTAGGAAGGAGGCCTAAATAAAAAATTGCAGTTACCCCCCTCGCCCTCCATCCCTCCCCCCCCCCCCCCCCCCCCCCCCCCACACACTTCTATAATGGACAAAGCTTTGGGGGGCAGAGAACTGGTCTTATAATATCTAGGTCCCATTTTTCCCAAACCACGAGGCTCCCAATAAGTTTGTGATCCAGTCTCTAGAAGCAACTTGAACTTATCATCACTTGATGGTTATTCAGTACATGTGTGAAACAGTTGACAATTTCAGTCCACTTTATACTGGACGCGTATCCACATCAGGCACAAACATTTCCAGTTGGCAGTGTCAACAGGGAAGACTGAATGAACACAGTGACTGACAAACTCTCCTCCACCATGCACTACTAGAGGGCAGAGTGAAGACACATCAGTAGGGGAGGGTGCAGAGTAGCAGTAGCCCCTGTCTGGGTTGGAGGAGCTGAGCTCCTGGACCTGGCATGAGCTGGAGCTGAGCCAGGCTGTCTGCTGCCTGGCTTCTAATACACGTTAAATGCAGAGCTGCAGCAAGGGTAAGTCCTGGATCTGTCACAATCGAAGACTGAGCCGGGCTCCTGGCCAGTCTGTTAAAAAATGTATTGGCAGGGGAGGGGAGGAAATGCGTGTAGTCTATCGCATTAACCTATAAGCTTTTGCTTATCAGTTAATTGGTTAATTGACTACACTATTACATCCCTAACACAAGCAAAGCCAATGGAAATATTCATATGTTCAAGGTAAGCAGATGAATAAGAGCTTTGCGGGCTTGAAGCCTATATTCACCCAGACCATTTTCTAAATTTGAAGAACAGAATCTCTCTAAAGTGGGCTTATATGGAAAACCACTGATAACAGCATTGAAATGTAACACCTGTCTTCTACTGTACCTTGCGGAATGGAGGTGGGTTGATAGGAGGGTTCAGATAGCTGGTAAGTTGGCAGGGTTGGCATGGCAGTGGGTGGGAATCCTCCTGGGATCAGGTGGTTGAAAGCCATCAGCTGATTGGCCCCTGCCTGTTTCCTCCATCTTGCACGACGGTTACTAAACCAGACCTACAAATGTTTTAATTACATTTGATTTTGTACTTTTAATATTTTTCATATACACCTTACAGATAGCAGTAATTTTAAAGTATTTTGCATTTGAAAAGAATTAAAATCTCCATATCTACCATAGAAGTCAATCGTCATGGCAATGAAATAAATCCATGGCAGAACATTACCTGGTCTAGTGGCCTGAACAGGAACTGGAAGTTAGGAACTCATACACTCTAACTTCATCTCAGGTACTTCCTCCTCTGCCAAGTCACTTAGACTAATATTTTCAAACTTAGGTGTTTAAAATTAGGCATTACCGATCCATATGGTAACAACTAAATAAGTCTCACAAGAACCTGCAATTCTCCCTTATTTATGTGCTTAAACATGAATGCAAGTGCCTAATGTGACAAATGTTAGTCTTGCCATTTAATGGAAGGCATTCAGGTGATAAAGTAATGAAGGCTGTACAATAATCTACACAGAACTTTAAAGATATAATGTGAACACCAAAGACTTTTGTACACAAATTAAATCAGTCCCTCCTAGAAGCTTTTAATGCATTCTCATAGGTACGTAGTACCTCACACTAAGAATCCATAGGTCTGGATCATATTTTCACATAGAACCATTCCTGAAATTTGTTTCCAGTGTGAGACACAAACCAGCTATTATTTAGGATTAGCTATGCATATCTTATCTAGAAATCTACCTTTCTTCAATAAACACAGCATTTCCAGGCAAACCATCTTCAATTCATGATCCAAGCATTCTGTGCCCTACTTACAATGGAATACCATTGAGAAATAAAAAGCAGGATCTTGTTACTTAGTCAGAAATACATGGCATGTTATGAGTTATACCATACACAGCTCTCTTTTATGGGTTTTAAAAAAGATAGCCCTAACTGTAACAGGCCAGGTCTGGTGTGACTTCAGTAGAGCTATGCTGATTTATACCAGGTAAGAATCTGACCCAGCTGCTCAATCAGACATTCACAAATGTTTTCATAGTGTGGACATGCAAGAGGAATATTATTTCACTGCCATCAGCCCTCCTGTTTATAATTATGCAGACTGTCCACCTTCTCACACACAAGCTCATACTATTCCTGAAGCAACTACAACAATTACTCCCAGGCAAATTAATATTAGTACAATGTTTAATTTATGTTTAGTTTCTTTCAATATAATTTAGCAGGTGGTAATAAGGAGCAGAGTTAGACCCACATGATCAGCCAGTTTTTATCACTGTCCACCAGCAAGTGCTCCACAGACCAGTTTAGGAACCACCAATCTAAATATAGTAATACAGATCAGAGCTAGCAGTGACATTATTTGTGGTCAAAAAATAGAATGCTGTACAATGTCTAAAAGGCACTCCTGTGTTTCACCTCTCAAATGTTCTGCATTCCGAGGGACGTAATAGCATTTGAGTATGTTTGGTCTATCTGTCTGTCCCACATATGCTGTTCCATAGCCCACTCCCCTCCCCCTGGGAATATACGGCCCATGTAACTTCAAAATTGGGCTGCTGTGCCACTGTATAATGAAAACTGGTCCTATATAGTCCCTTCTTATGTTTGTGTGCACTTTTCCCAGTTTTTCACAAAGGACTGGACTCATATCAGGCCCGTATGTGGGAATTTCTGGGGGGGTGCTTTTTTTGTAAATGTGGACTGCAATTTTTTTAAATATAAAGGAGCCTAGCCCCACCCCCAGCCTCACTCCAGGGGTATGTGTGTGTGGGGGGGGGGGGTATCATCCCCAGCCTTCCCCTTGCCAACTGGAGTAGGAGGGAAGGAGGCTTAGGCAACGCCTTACTCAGCCCGGCCTGAATTGCTGTCCTCATTCTTACTTGGGGAACTATGCAGGGGTGCATTCGCAATCTTTGCCCCACCCTGCACGTATGGGCTTCAGATGCTATGCCCTCATTCCCCAAGAACACAGAGCAGGTAGTAACAGACCCAACAGAATAAAATTTGTGCTATAAAAAGAAAAAAAGTAAAATAAACTCCCAGGTACAAATCAAAATACAAACACCATAGCAAGTTCTATAATAGAAACACAGATGGAATTGCTAAAACCAATAACTACTTCTCCTTCATTCACTAACCAGCACCTTGTGCACAACTCTTCCCTTCCTCAGGTCACCAGGTTATCTGAAGATCTTAACATATTTTATAAACATTAATTAAGCTCTACAACACCACTGTGAGGTGGGTATTTTAACTCCATTTTCACAGAAGAAAGGCAAAGTGAAAGATCCTAGAACACTTCTGTTCTATTCCACATAATTTCTTCTACTCCATAGTGTCTGACCACCTTCCAGTATCATGTTAAGCGATGTGACAAATGTTTGTCGGGAGGTTTGTTTTCTCCCTCATTCTCTCCTCCACGGGGGGAATTATGTAGGTTTTGTTCTTTTTCAGTTTCTTTTTAAATATACATGCTGCTCTATGTTTCTCATCGAGAAGGCAGGTCGAAGAAAGGTGCCTTCCACTTGGAACAGAAAGTTCAGTGAGACTTGTGGGAGTTCGTTCCAGTGCAGGAATGACCCCAAAGAAAGCTCTCTCTCACCGACAGACAAGCTTTACCCTGGTAGATAGTCCATTGTGTCTGAGATCAACCAGGGTCTTTTTCCCAGAGCTTTAGGTGATCTTTTAGATATGCTGAGGAAAGACCACTTATTGTTTAAACGTAAGGACAGAGACCTTGAACTTGACTCCATAATGTGTCATGATCTATGTTAATACTTGTTTTTGTATGTTACATGTACACATACCCCGGATTTCACTCAAACCTGGTTCATTTATAGAATGTATAAATGCTACAGCTGTGCACAAAGCTTTAATCTCTATATAGATTTTATAGATTTGTGCATCTGTCTGAGTCCATTTGTCTGTCTGAGTCCATTTGTCTGTCTGCAAGTCCATTGTTCAAGAACTCTTCCTAAACAGTGAGAGCTAAGACCACCAAATTTGGTATTAAGCTTTCTCTTATCCTAATTTAAAGATACATTTCCTAAAAAGGCGGTAGGTAGGCTGATGTAAGAATTCTTCCATCAAACCAGCTAGCATTTGAACTAGCATCAACACAGCAATTTAGGTTGGCTTTACAAGGCCATTCAAAGGTGTGGACTTTTCACATTCCTAGCCAATGTAGTTAAACTAACCTAATGTTCTCATGTAGACCAAGCCTTTTTCAGTACAAATGGTGCTTAATTTTTTTAAAATAAGCACATACGGATTTTGAACATGCATCCTTGTATATTGTAGCATGACAGGTTTTACTATTAGGTTACACATCTTAGATTTTCTTATCGGCTACGTCTACATTGGCAAGATTTTGCGCAAATACTTTTAACGCAAGAGTTTTTGCGTTAAAGTATTTACGCAAGAGAGCGTCTACACTGGCATGTGCTTTGCTCAAGAGATGTGTTTTTGTGCAAAAGCATCCGTGCCAGTGTAGACGCTCTTGCGTAAGAAAGCTCCAATGGCCATTTTAGCCATCGGGCTTTCTTGCACAAGAAATTCATGTTGCCTGTCTACACTGGCCTCTTGCACAAGAACAGTTGCGCAAGAGGGCTTATTCCTGAGCGGGAGCATCATAGTTCTTGCACAAGAAGCACTGATTTCACACATTAGAACATCAGTGTTCTTGCACAAGAACTCCCCGTCAGTGTAGACAGGCAGCATGTTTTTGCGCAAAAACGGGCACTTTTGCACAAAATCATGCCAATGTAGACACAGCCATAGTGTCAGCTGACTTCAAAAAAATTCAAGACAAAATAAACGTGCTCACAAACATTAGATGGCTCCTTACTATATATGTAAGTATCTGAGACCTGATTTACAACTGCATTACTCTAGTTTTTCACTGTGTACCTTCATTGAAATCAGTGGTGCTATCAGGTACAAAATGGGAGTAGCACAGTGGAATATCAGTACCAGTTCAAACAGTGTTGATATATCACATCAGAAAAGCAGGATGTTTCCCGCTCTTCTGAAAGTCCCCATATAATGAATTACTTCCTCAGATATAGGGAGCTCATAATTCCCTTGCATTTCTTTCTTACTCCTCTGCTGCGAGCAAGATAATTATGACCAAATGTTAACTTTCTCCATTTTGCACCATCATGCCTGGTAGAACCAAAATTCCACAATGACTGTGACTTAGCTATTTTACATGTTGATTATACGGTGTAACTAACTTACACAAGTAATAGCAGGCAAATGGGCAATGCAGGAGTTGATCAATGGGGCTATGTCTAGACTGCAAGCCTCTTTCGAAAGAGGCTCTTTCGAAAGATACTTTCGAAAGAGCCTCTTTCAAAAGAGAGCGTCTAGACTGCACGCGGAATTTCGAAAAAGCAAGCCGCTTTTTCGAAAGAAAGCACCCAGTGAGTCTGGATGCTCTCTTTCTAAAAAGCCTGTTTGCTTTCAAGAACGCCTTCTTTCGAAAGAGCACTTTCAAAAGAAGGCGTTCTTCCTCGTGGAATTAGGTTTACCACCGTCAAAAGAAAAGCCGCATTCTTTAGATTTAATTTCGAAAGAACGCGGCTGCAGTCTAGACGCAGGTGAAGATTTTTCGAAAAAAGGCTACTTTTTTTCGAAAAAAGACTACTTTTTTCGAAAAAACCCCTGAGTCTGGACACAGCCTGGGAGAGCAGGCCCTAAACACTGAGCATTTCAATGTGATGTGTAGAATAGCCCCTGTGAATGCTTGTGCTAGCAAAAGTGATGCATAATCAGTCTACCACATAATATACATCCAGAAGAGACGTGATATCTCTATGCAATGTTGAGCCCTAATAGTAAATATGATCTATTATGTAATATTTATATTGTAGTAGCACACAGAGCCAAAAACCAGGGCACCATTTGGGTAGATGTCATGCAAAAATATATGAAGACACAGGGTCCACTTTTCAAAAGGACCTAAGTGACTTAGATATTTAGACTCAGAACCTGAAAGGTATTGAGCTGCCTAACTCCCATTGGTTTGAACGATTTAAATGAATCATACACATTTTCATTTCTTTTTCAAAAAAGCAAAAATGAATTGAGGTAAGGACCGAAGCAATGCCAGGTAAATTTTCTAGTTTGTAATACTGTATTTATGTCTTGCCTTTTCTCATCATATTTTGTATAAGCAGTTTGTACCTCATCAGCCCAATATTATATTTCCTACATTTCAACTGAGTGTTCTTTAAAAGATGCAGTTATTCACTAGTATAATTACCCTTGACATTTCAACGGTCTTATCATAAACAGAGTTTTCTATGTGCTTTTAAGGCAGTGTGATCTCTAAGCCAAATGGGCAAAACACTTGAGAAGTGAATTTTGTAAGAAATCAGTGGATATTTTGCACTAACTGCCCTCTGGCCCTTGCTAGAATGAGGGCCAAAGACATACAAAGATATATCAAAGTCAAAAGACTGAATATTGCTAATGACATTTTTAACTTAAGCCAAAGAATTTGCTCCTTTTGCCTCATGGTGTTTTTCTTTATTTTGCATTAGGGATTTTTTTGCCCTAAAATGTTTGCATTGTGTTAGTGCTGGGAAAAGTGCTGTATTGATAGTGACAGTTCTGGAGTCAGGAGTTCTGCAACAGTCTAGTCTGCATTCCTCCCTCAAGCAAAATGTCTCAAAGAAAACAAGGGCCCTATCCAAAGCCCACAGAAATCAGTCTTTCCATTGATATCTGTGAACTTTGGATCAAACCGTTAATGTTTATTCTGAACAAGGAAGGAGTTGACATCAGTCCCTATGGACCCCTGGAACAGATACACCTTAGATAGGTCAGCTTCCTCACAATACCCCACCAATTCCTCCTATCCTGTTCCAGCTCCTCTGAACACCAGAGGGCAATTTAGGTTCCATGCCCATTCAGACTGTAGCCTTTCTATTGATTCTACGAAGAATTATGATGGTGGGCTTTGTGATACAGGAAGTTTTCCACTGGACTGACAACATTCACAAAACAATTTAGGTGGGGATTTCCAAAGAGGTATTTTGTGTCCAACTTCCATTGAAATTCAAGGCACTTAACTTCCTTAAATTTCTTCCAAAATCTCAGATTTAATGTTTTCATTTAATCATTTCTAAAATGGTGTAATTGAGTATTCTCAGCAAATATTTTAATTTACTTGTTACTGAATATATATTTACCAATTAAAATATCCCAAATCTGAGCCCTGGGCAGCAGAGAACTAGAAAACAGGATCAAAGAATTACTTCCTTTCTTCACTGACATTTTAAATCACTGAACCATTTTTGGCCAGTATAAATCTATAGATAGAGAAATTCCTGTCAGTAATTATGTGGATATTTTCTACCAAATTGTACAAAGTATTTTCTTTCTTTTTTTCCTTACATACTGTACAATGGATATGCCTCAAAACAGATTGTGTTCCTTATAGCGAAGCAAGGGTAACAAGAGAGGTGTGCCCAAAGGTGTTTAGTGATTCTGAAGCTATACCTTCATCTATCATCTATATCAGGCATGTCAAACAGGCATCTGGAGGGCCGCATGCAGCCAGACTGAAATTTTTTGTGGCCCGTCACTGCATTTTTATAAAACAATAAAGTGCGGCCCACTGGCTGCTCGGAGCACCTGGCCAAGTGCAGATCACAGCCATCCGGTCAGCTGCCGTGACTACTCACTGCCGGCTGGGCCACTCTGTGCACTGCATCCAGCACATGCTCACGGCCGGCCAGACCACGCTGCGCTTGGCGCTCCAGCACATGCTCACGACCAGCCGGGCCATTCTGCACAGGCATCAGGTACCTGCTCACAGCTGGCCACTATGCTCATGCTGCCGCAGTGCCTGAGGAAGAAATCTGTGGTGGCGGCAGCAGGACCCAGGCGTTAAGCTGGGCGGGGGAGCTGGGAGTGCCTGGCTCTGGGGGAGGTGGAAGGCATTAGGTTGGGGGGGGGGCCTGGCTCTGGGGGAAGGATAAGGCATTGGATTAGAGTGGGGAGGCTCTGGGGGAGCAGAGGGGGATTGGGTTAGAATGGGGGTATGGGAGTGCCTGGCTCTGGGGGAAAGGTGGGGGATATTTTGTTAACATTTTGTTATTTATTTATTTATTCCCAAATAAAAGCACAAATGTATATTAATTTTATATCAATAAATATGTCAATTTTTTTGCAACTGCATGAATATTATATGTTTATGCAAAATCTCAAACTTATAAAGTATCTGAAATTTTCACAGAAGCCTGTTCTATTTGGTTAACCACAGTCTATACTTGTTTTTATTTCAACAAAACAAGATATGTATCATAAAAAATTAAAAAGTACCTTAAATTTATATTTAAATTAAAAAATATTTTATATGGGCAAATAACAATTTTCAGGGCTCGACAAACCCCGGTGAGAGCTACTCACCAGCCCCGCACTGCGCATGCACAAAGCACCGGTGAATGGGGCGCATGCAGTGACTGGCTGAAATCTACTCGCCATAGGCGAGTAGATTCAGTGGTTTGTCGAGCCCTGACAATTTTACACATCAAATTATTGTATTATATTAAAACAAGACCTGAAAAATTATAAAAGATATCTAAAGCATAATCTATTATAATTCGGCTCTTGACACAGCTCATCCTTTCACACAATTTTTCAGTGACTTCAGCACATGAGTTCAGTTTGTATGACAGAGAGAGTGAAAAAAAACTATTAAATCCATTGTATTGGATTTAAAAATCTCAAGTTTAAAAGCTCACTAAAACCTAACAAAAGTGATGGCAAATTCTTTGTTGCTCTCTCCTGCCTTCCTTTCCCCTCCCCTTCCCATCCCTACAGAAAAGACAAAAGAAAGAAAACATAACATGTATCTAAATAGCTATGAAAAGGATATCCATTTTTTTTTTAAATTACTTGAGACTTCTGGACTTAGAGTTTTTCCACTGGCAGATGAGCTTTTTCTTATTGGTCAGCTTTCTAAAACTTTTATCAGTTTTATTGCTCTCCTCGGGACTCTCTCAATTTAACCCACATCTTTTCCAAAAGTCTGGCAGCAAGAAATGGACACAGTCCTCCAGCTGAGGCTTTACTCATGCCAACATACAAAACCTCTTTTAGTTCACTACAGCATGATATACCCTTTTTGCAAATACATCATGTTGATTCATATTTAATGTATGATTCCCTATAATCTCCAAATGCTTTTCAACATGCTATCACCATGTCCATTATTTCCAATTGCACTTGGTCTTTACAGAATTTCATTTTGTTGAATTCAGGCCAGTTCTCCAATTTGTCAAGGTCTTTAGGAATTTTAATCCTGTCCTCCAGAGTACTTGTAACTCCTCTTATCTTGGTGTCATAAACAAATTTTAAAAGTATACTCTCTACTCCATTATTCACTAATAAAAATATTGAATAGTTAAAGATCCAGGCCTGACTCTTGTGGGAGACAACTAAATATGACCACCCAGTTTGACAGCAAACCACTAGTAAGTACTCTTTTAGTATAGTCTTCTAACCATTTGTACATGAACACTAAAGTAATTCCATCTAAGCCACATTTCCTTAGTTTGCTACTGAAACTGTCATGTGGGACTGTTAAAATCCTTACTACAGTCAAGATATATCACATTTACTGCTTTTCCCTCAACCACTAGAAGAGCTA
This sequence comes from Pelodiscus sinensis, assembly GCF_049634645.1. Classification (NCBI taxonomy): domain Eukaryota; kingdom Metazoa; phylum Chordata; order Testudines; family Trionychidae; genus Pelodiscus; species Pelodiscus sinensis. Next base: position 15,647,984 of record NC_134720.1, read on the forward strand.
GTGAATGGAACTGATTGAAAATTTTGCAGTGGAAGATTTTGCTGTTGGAAAATGCCATTTCATAAAACCTGAAAACTTTACCCAGGAATGTTTTGATTTTGCTGAAATACTATTTTCAATAACAGCATTTTGATTTTTCATGTCGAAACAAAAAGTTAATTATTTATTATTTTATATTATTAGGGAGTCAAAAGCAAAATGAAACATTTCTCTTTATTGTAAATTTCATTTCCCAAGGCATTTTGGCTTTTCTTTCCAATTCTGAACAACAACATAAAATAATAAAAAAGGTTGAAATTCCATGCTGCAGAATGGAATGGCTGTTCCCAGCCAGCTCCATAACTTTCTACACACAAAACCCCCCCATCATTAGCATAAAGTTAAGGTAATTCAAGAGCATCACTTGAGGAAAAAAAAATGCAAATCAACATCACCAGCAAAAGCGCTATTGAATGTGTACAACTTTATCTCTCATGCCTTACTACACAAACCTCACACTCACGAGCTACCCACATGCACAACAAGCCCACTTCCTTTCTATCCTAACCTATGTCCATTTGCCTGATTATCACATGTATAAACACTACTATTGCACACACGTATATAGAAACAAACCTTCATCTAATTGAGAATGGAGGTCAAATTCTAAGTACAATTTGAAGAAGTGGATAGTAGCCCCAGTCTCCATGCCACTCTTTGCTCTTTCTGTCCATCTCTGCACCTACCCATCATCATACTGTTTATATCTTATGATTCCATAGTGGGAATTGCAGAGGAATGGGGAGAAGGAGAAGCTGCATCCATAACTGAACTCTCTGTTATAATTTTCATGCAGTTTTGGCTCTAAATGTGTTCTACCCTTGTTCCACTCCCTCAGCTGGTAATAGAGTTTAGAACACTGTAAGGGGGACAGGGATGAAGAGATATTAGAGTAAAAAATGTCTAAGGGTATGCCTACACTGTAACTAAATATCCACGGCTGGCCTGCACCAGCTGACTTGGGCCCACGGGGCTCAGCTAAGGGGCCGTTTAATTGTAATGCAGAAATTTAGGTTTAGGTTGAAGCACCAAGCTCTGAAAACCTACCCCCATGCAGGGTCCTAGAGTCTAGGCTGCCTGACTACCTACACCTCCAATAACTACCCCTTGGCCAAGCCCTGCTAGCCCAAATCAGCTGACATGGTTTTAATTACCATGTAGAAATACCCTAAAGGAGCAAAATTTGCAACTCCTCAGTAGGGACATATTGCTTAACCAGTTAACTGCTCCTGTCTGCAGCGCACCCGGCTGGGCCCACTGTGGGCAGAGGTGGTCCACCCAGGCTGGAGCACCCTTGCCCATGGCACACTGCTCTGGTGGGGCTGGGCCCACTGTGGATGGGGGCTGCTCTGGCCAAGCTGGAGTGCTCCCCAGGGTAGGCCCCGTTGGGCTGGAGCAGCTCTCTACCCATGGTAGGCAGGGGTCTGCTTCAACCCCCATTGGTTAACCATAACTGGTAAGCGTCACCCGCTAAGGGTGATGCTTACTAGAAACCAGTTAACCATTCACAACCCTTCACAACCAGTTAACCATTCACAACTTCTCAGTCTAACAAACTTTTTATGGTTTCCCAGAGTTCAGCCCCATTCCAGCGGAGGAGCTGTGTTGGAATGGAACTCCCACGTTGAGGATTGAAGAGGCTGGAGGAGGATGGGTTGTGGCACATATTTCATAGTGTACAAAGATTAGTAACTGACATACAACAGTGGCTCTCTGTATGATAAAAACAGTATCTACTGGGGGGGAGATGATGACACAGCTATTGATAATGAAAACTTTTCTTAGGCTCCAATCATATTGTTCTTTTTAACCTCTCGGGATCTAACAATAAGCAATGAGCTTAGGTTTAGGTTCCTGACCGTCAGGGTAGCTAAGCACTAGAATAAATTGCCCAGGGAGGTTGTTGGAATCCTTCATTATCTAACCTGCTCTTAAGAATCTCCAAACTGCACAGGGGGCTGAACTAGATGACCTCTTGAGGTGTCTTTCAGTCCTATGATTCTATGATTGTTTCTCACTCAAAAAAATGCAAATCAACAAACCATGATAAAGCAGAACTACAAAGGCAATGTCATTATAACCATCCACCCTCTCATCTTTAAATCACTTTGCAATGATCCCTTTATGATTCTTCCTGTATAGCATGTCCTTCATACACGTGTTTTATACAATACTGTGTACAGTCTTTAGCTGGTGCTGAATCACTTTGCCAGACTTCTAGTGTTCCAGGTAGATGGAGAAAAATAAACAAGTACCCACTGACTGGATACTTCACGTGTTAATCTTGAATCAAGAAGAGGATTTGTTCTTGTATTTTAATCGTTGATTGACTGGGATCTTTCCTTCCAAGCTGGGTTAAGTCAAAGATCCATATGTTAGATGAACTAGGGAATTTGTGAAGCTGTAGATCATACCAGTGCTGAGAGTTTTAAGGTCAGAGAGGAAGTCATAAGGAATGTAAGAAGTCATAGGGTTAAAGCCACATTAAGACAGCTGTTATGTTAATGAGAGTTCTGCTTTTCTTCTGTGAGTCACTAATTTAGAAAAACAGAAATAACTTTGTATTTTTTTTCCACATTTGCCACTAAAGTTAATGTAGCCTGGAATACCAGACCCAGAGTCTAGTTCTACTCCTACCAGACCGAGTGTAGGAGATCAGAGCTCTCTTTGCATAGCACATTCCCTTGTCACTACCCAGTTTAGTCTAGTGCCATACAATTCCATTTAGGATCCTGCCATCTGATTTGAAGGGTTCCCACTCTCAGCTAAGATGTTCCGTTAATAGTGGAACTATGCCTCCTTGAGTTTGGGCAAAATGGCTGGGTCCATGAGGAAGTGTTCACAACAGAGCTGTGCTGAAATTGGCACTCTTATTTTTCAAGGGTTAGTGCAAGGTTTTTGATTGTTTCAATTTACTGGGATTCCCCCCTTTTCCCCACACTCACCCCCCGGTTTAGCTTCAAAAGAACTCAAAACACCAAAGCAAAATGCAGCCAAAGCAATCAAATTTCATTTGTTTTTCCTTTCTGAAATATGTGCAGATGCACAGTTTGCATGATTTCAACACCCGAGACCACTCAATACTAGCTTCAAAATGGAGACCAAATCCTTTGAATGGATCACAATTGTTAGCAAATTATATCCTAGTTTTTAGTTAGAAATGGAACCCCAAACCAGGCAAGTGTTGCATGATTTTGGACTTGTTAGGAAGTACTTCATGTAGTTTCCTTCAGCAACCATGAAGAAGAAAGTGTCTGAACCAAAACATAACGGGACAATCCATTCTGGAATTGGCCAAAGGGGAGTGGGAGGGAGTTGGAATACCATATTATGTCTATTTATATAATACCATTCTTTTCTCTACCAGAATTTTAATTACTTTACATATACTCAGATCCATATTATTTTGACAATATGTATGTCCAAAGATTTCTTAATTGTAGTAACAATGGGATTGAAAGGAGACACCATAAACTTGAAATCTCATCAGCTTCAAAAGTGCAATTAGTCTTAGGTAAAACACCAAAGTCACTCTGACAACTTTTGCAATTTACAGTCAAATTCTCCTGCTTTCTTCTATTTTTTTTCTATTCTGTGTTGCTGATGATACTAGCTAAATAGGGAAAACAGTGAAATTAACTGTACACAGAGTGTTGTCAAAATCACAAATTAAATGAACTGGGAAAATAGAAAGTTTTTCTCTAATCTCCTTCTATTACATTCATGTAGGTATACTATGATCCATAAATAACAAAAACTGTCCTTCTTAGTGATCTACAGTTATGAATGTTAGAAAACCATTGTCAGGTGTACAAAAAAACCCTCAAAACAAAACACCCTGAGCTTCTCATTTTCCTTGTACCCCATATTATAGTTCTGCAGGAACATAAAGAAAATGACCTCTAATAAATGTAGGCATTGATGGAAAAGGAAACTGCTTTCTTTAGACAGCTTTTTAAACATGTACCTGAACCCGAGCCTCAGTAAGTTTGGCTCTTTGTGCAAGTTCTTCCCGAGTGTAAATATCAGGGTAGTGGGTCCTCTCAAAAGCTCTTTCCAGTTCTTCTAGTTGTTCTGCAGTAAAGGTTGTTCGACTTCGACGCTGCTTTCTCTTTAAAGGTAAATCTGGTTCAGAATCTATGTCAGAGCCTTCATCAGACTGGGGTGCTGATGCTGGAAGAAAAATCAGGGAGCAATAAGGTGCTAGCTGACAAACCAAAATAAAAAGTAATCCATGATTCCCCCCCCCCCCCCCCCCCCCCCCCCCCACTGGTGAAAGGATTAGTTTCATATGTGACTCTTGATTCATTTGGCAAACCCGATTCTTGAATGGACACACTCTAATCTGAGAGCAGAGGTAAAAGCTACATTATAGTGCATTACTGTTTGCTGAGATGAATGAATAATTCTCAATGAATTCACCCTCTTTTCTTGGCCCCAGGATATGTGGGAGCAGATTATGATTTTCTTGAAAGTATTTGTTATTCAAACATATTCAGTGAATTTTTTCAGATTAGTGCTGGTATTTGAAATTTGATCCATATTGCTTCATTTCCATTGGTCAGATAAACCATGTGATCCTGATCCTTTCTCCCGATTGAATAAAAATACTTGCAGCACAAATACCTGTATCATCTAATTTAAGAGTTTGCCCCCAATGAACATGTGTGAGTGTGACTTTGAAATTCCTTTTTCATAGATGTGTAAGTAAAACCTTATTGCTCAAATTATTATGGAAATCAAATACAAAAAGCACATGAGCATATCTGAAGCAAATTCATTTTTAAATGTGATTAAAAATTTGCATAACATCTTTTGCATTATTTTCCCAGGTATGCAAATCTTCATGGTATTTCCACATACATAAAAGTATATATCGTTCAATAGGATTCTGTTTTCATAACCATTTGCCACTTCTTTATCTATCTCCTACCTAGCAAAATCTCAGGTAGGCATGTTTGGACATGTGCTAATACTCATATAAAACTCTACCTGGTTTTGTGTAGGGAGCTCAGGTAAGAATATGTGCACTGAGCATATACAAAGGGTATGTCTACACAGTAAAGTTATTTCGAAATAACTTTACTAGCGTCTACACAGGCAAACCGCTACTTTGAAATTAATTTGAAATAGTGGAGCGCTTATTTTGAATTTGGTAAACCTCATTCCACGAGGAATAACACCCAATTCGAAATAGCTATTTCAAAATAAGTGCTGTGTAGACACTTATTTAGAAATAGGGGGCCTCCAACCTTTCCAGGGTGCCCTGGTGGCCTCAACCAAGAACCCCCAACGTCCATGATCTCCGCACTAGACGGAAGAACGCAGCTGTCTATGGCAGGATAGCTGGCCACCAAAGGCCACATGTGAACCCAGGAGCAGGTTTGCATGAATCTCAAGTTGGTCTGGCAAGACCCCCAACCCCTGAGCTTCCCCTCCCCCATCTTCCCCTTGCTTCCCCCTTCAAGCTCCCTCCGCCCAGGTTTCCCTCTTCCCTCTCCCACCCTCTCTTCTCCTCTCTCCTGCCTCCTTTCCCCAGCCTCACCAGAGTTTCATTCTCCCCCCCACCCAGATTTGTTAAATAAAGAGAGTTTGTGTTCATGAAAATACATGTATTTTATTTGACATCAGGAAGGGGGGCTAGGGAGGAGTAAGTGGAAGAATGTGAGGGAGGAATGAGGCACAAGCCTCCAGTGGGGGAGACCAAGGAGGTTCTTAGTGCTCCTCAGGGTGCAAGCTCTCCCGCAGGGCCTCCTGGATACTGACAGCCCCCCGATGGACCTCCCGGATGGCAGCCTGCAGAAAGTGCAGCCAGGCTCGCAGCAACGCGTCCACAAGAAGCACCAGAGTGCCCAGGGGCAGCCCTGGCTCCATGTTGCAAAGTGCTGTGGTATCCCAAGTGAGGGTAACCAGAGCACACAGAGACAAAATGCTTTTCTGTCCCTCATTGAGGTAGGCAAGCAAGCAGGAAAAGCTGAGAACCGGCTGTCGGGGGGGAGGAAGGGGGGTCCTTTTAAGCACAGGCCTCAGATAGCCTCAGGCAACAGCCACACAAAGTAACTCCTGACTTGATACCCAGCCGGACCTGGTTCTGGACAGCCTTAAATGCGATTCTGAATGCTAATAGATTTAAATGCTATTTTGAAATGCATTTTGTGTGTAGACGCATTATTTTGAAATAACTTATTTCAAATTAACTATTTTGAAATAAGATATTTAGAAATAATGCTGTAGTGTAGACCTACCCTAAGAGTTGTAGTTTGCAGCTAACCTTATTTTCCACTCTACTGTCAGTTCTGACAGCTCATTAATAAGGGCCAAGTTCTGTTATGGAATTTTGCTCAATTTAGGACAGCAGAGGTGGAGCCAACGTTTTTATTAGCTGCATATCAGTCCCTGGTTCAAAAAGTACATTTGCCTTTAGCAAAAGTAAAAATACACATGAAGGGCAGGATTCATATATATAGTAACTGTTAACCTACACCAGAGATGAATTAGGTCAAAGCAGTAAGGTGCTTTTATGGTTAGGCACATGTTCTGGTACCAGAAAACTCTGTGGTAAATAAAATAAGGAACATCCCACTGGAATATTACAAACATATCTATCTATCAACTCTTCCCCTTCAGTCTCCTCCTGGGGTTCCACCATAGGAGACTGTTCATATTCTAGCTGGGACACCATGAGTTCCACATTGACAAGGGCAACCTAACAAAGGCAGCTAATGAGTGCATCCCATAGGTTATCTAGATTTGCTCATACTGGCTCTGCTTCTCTTCTGGGCTGCACAGCCAATGCAAGATGCCCCTGTGGAACATGGGTTACTATCAGCTGACTTTCCACCACAAATGCGCCAGGGCATTGATTACACTGTGATATTTACAACCATTTTAGGTCATCATTAAAGGAAAGATTAAAGAGAATAACAAAAGGATTACAAAAGGATTTTAATTCTTATCTGATTCTTACATCGACCAAAATACCCTACATGTATTTCAAGACCTCGTCTATGTAGTAAATTAATCACAATTGAGACAAGACTATATTTACTGGATAACATAATGGCTCCATTGTTCCATTTCTCAATGTGAATGATCTAGACCCAAAACACTTGTTTAAACACTCTCAAACTTTGGTTAGATTGACATCAGAACAAAATTTTGCAACTAGACTATTTTTATTTTGGGCTAAACAAACAAAGCCCCCAAATCCAACCCAAAACACAAGGAAGCTCAGATCCAGAAGTGATTTTGCAGCTCATACTCATCTCTTGTATTTTCCTAGTGTCTATGAGGAGAAGACAGTAACATGAACAGCGTCAGCTCATACATATGGGACTGTGCAGTTGCTCTGTGTTCCAATATCCATAAGGCCTATGATGTACATATTGTGCAGAATCAAATTGTCTACAAATACAGTACGGAGGCAAGGTGGGTGAAATAATATCTTTTAATGTACCAACTTCTGTCGGTGAGAAAGATGAGCTTTCAAGCCACAGAAGTTGGTCCAATAAAAAAAATTACCTCACTCACCTTATCTCTCTAATATCCTGGGACTAACCTGGCTAAAACCATACTGCATAAACAGTTCTCTTCCTTCTTCTGGTACAGATGTGGAGGGTGGGGAGAATAAAGACAGTCTACTTCTATCTTATATGGACTTCTTTTCAAAAGCCTCTTCCAGAATCCTAGTAACACCCTCTCCACCTCGTCCATCAGATCACTATAATAGAAAGGCCCCAAAGCAGGGTGAGGGGTGGGAGGATGGCAGCCCATGTGAATTATGACTATCCCAGCAGGCAAAAATTTCCTCATCCCTTAAACTCTGCAAGGAAACCCATATAGCAATGGGAAGTGATATTACAATTTATCATTTTACTGAAATACTAGCACCACTTCTACCTTAAATGGATTATTGGTACAGGCCTTGATATGAAATAATCTCCAGAATGTGACTCAGTCAAGCATAACTAAAAACACAAAGCCACAACAGAAATCTCATAATTTTAACTCCAGCTAAAGAGACTGACTTGTTCAGTTCCAACTATTTTACATATTCAATTTCACTCAAGCTGTTTGAACCAGTAAGTGCACCTAATCTATTTACCCAGTCTTGCGTGTAAGAAAGACAAGGTCCTTTTACAGGCAACTCAGCTGAAGAGTATTTATAAATTTCTGGATACACAGAGGAATAGCTATTGCTAGTCCAGAGACTCTGAACAACACACTAACCAGTCAGATGTCTAAATGAGTTCATAGATTGCTAGGATACAGCAATTAGATTAACTTTAATCTCATCTGTAAACTATTTCAGTCCTCCAGCCACAATGAATGTTTTGGGGCCAATTCTTCAGGCATTCTCGGCCAAAACTCCCTTTTAGTTCTTAATTGTAATGCACTGAGAAGTACACACAATTCCCAGTCTCTCATCTCAATGAAGGGCAAAACTTGAAGGATTTGGGCCCTAAAATTAGAATACCCACCCTATTTTTCAAATAAAATCCTTGAGAACAGGCAGCAAGATCTGCTGACGCCAAACAGTTTAATTCTGTTTCAATGTGGTTCAAAACTCTCTTCATTATCAAGTACATATTCTAGTGTAACATAAAATAAATACAACTCCTTGTTCTTTTGAATTGTCTTAGTTCCCAATGTATTTGACCAAATCATTTCAGGTCTTTTACCTTCTTCAAAGTTTGTGGGATTACAAACACTAACATTAAACCATCCTGGAAGTGCAGAAACAGAAAGAAACACATACTTTTCTGAGTATCTTCCACACAGCAGCTTCAGACATAATCATTCTCTGTTGCTATAACAACTCAACTGGAACAGCTCTGTGGCTAATGAGCTAGACTAGAAGTTGGTGCTTCTGTTAGAAGCTTTAATGGGTCTCTCTACCTGCCTGTGGTAAAATCTGTAACAGGATTCAGGAGTCCCTTTGACGTCCACTTTTGAGGCACTTTTGCCAAAAGCTCCCTTTGATTGAGAGGGACTTGTAAGTTTATGGCGAACAATTGAGGTCCGGCCTTAAAACCTGTGAAGGCCGAAATCCATGAGGAAACAAAGATTCAAACCCTGTCCACAGCAGGGCCTCTTTCCATGTTGTTCTAGCATCCCTCAGAGGCTACGCTGATGCTGGCTGACCTATCTATCTAAAGTTATATCTTCAAAGCTGCAGTAGAATGTAGAGTGCACACACTAAGAATGTAAAAAATTGATTAAAAAGGTAACTATGTAACCACTAACAATCCTAGTGGTTACACGGTTACATGCTGTGGGCTCTGCAGTATAAAGCTTATTAAATAAGCTACAGAGGCTGCAGCAAAGCCTCCCCAGGAGTGGGGCTGCAGCTGCCACAGCAAAACCACGTCCCCGGGAGCAGAGCCGGCAAGAGTGGCTGCCCCCATTCCTGGGGAGGAGGCTCTGCTGTGGCAGCAAAGCTGCCTCCAGAGGACTGGGGCCAGCAAGGGCTGCCAGCCCTGATCCCGGGGAGCTAGCATCTAACCTGCCTATGATGGGCCCTGAGGGGCTGGAGTAGCCCCCTGCCTAGCTGCTCCAGCCCCTACCAGTTAACTGGAACCAGTAAGCACTATCCATTTAGGGTGACAGTTAACCTTTCCCATCCCTAGTACACAAAGGGTATGTCTACACTACAAAGTTAATTCGAACTAACAGACGTTAGTTCGAATTAACTTTGATAGGCGCTACACAGGCAAACCACTAGTTCGAACTTAATTACTAGCGGAGCGCTTAATTCGAACTAGGTAAACCTCATTCTACGAGGACTAAGCCTAGTTCGAATTAACTAGTTCAAATTAAGGGCTGTGTAGCTACTTAATTCGAACTAGTGGGAGGCTAGCCCTCCCCAGCTTTCCCTGGTGGCCACTCTGGGCACCACCAGGGAAATTCGTCTGCCCCCCCTCCCGGCCCCAGAGCCGTTAAAGGGGCACGGGCTGGCTACGGTGCCCATGCCAGGTGCAAGCCTGCCAGCACCCAGCCAGCAGACCCTGCACCTGGCACAGCTCGAGCCAGCCACCCGCTGCCACCCAGCCCTCCGCCTCTTCCCGGGACCAGGCTGGCAGCTCCCGGGAGCCTGCCCAGGTTTGCAAGAGGCGGGCGCCCGCCTGGTCTAGTGCGGACATCGTGGACCTCATCCATGACCTCCGCACTACGCACAGGAAAGTGGCCGTCTAGGACAGGATAGCTGCCAGCCTGGCCACCCAGGAGCAGGTTTGCATGAAAATCAAGGTGGTGCAGTAAGACCCCCGACCCTGAGCCCTGAGCTTAGAATGGCCATACTGGGTCAGACCAAAGGTCCATCTAGCCCAGTAGCCTGTCTGCCGACAGCGGCCCACACTAGGTACCCTGGAGGGGATGGACCGAAGACAATGACCAAGCCATTTGTCTCGTGCCATCCATCTCCAGCCTTCCAAAACAGAGGCCAGGGACACCATTTCTACCCCCTGGCTAATACCACTCCATGGACCCAACCTCCATGACTTGATCTCACTTCTCTTTAAACTCAGTTATAGTTCTAGCCTTCACAGCCTCCTGCAGCAAGGAGTTCCACAGGTTGACTATTTGCTTTGTGAAGAAGAACTTTCTGTTGTTAGTTTGAAGCCTGCTACCCATTCATTTCATTTGGTGTCCTCTAGTCCTTCTATTATGGGAACTAATGAAGAACTTTTCTTTATGCACCGTCTCCACACCACTCATGCTTTTATAGACCTCTATCATATCCCTCCTCAGTCTCCTCTTTTCTAAGCTGAGAAGTCCCAGTCTCTTTAGCCTCTCTTCATATGGGACCTGTTCTAAATCCCTGATCATTTTAGTTGCCCTCCCCTCTGCCACCCTTTCTCTTCCCCTCTCCCACCTCCTTTTCCCAGTCTCCCCGAGTTTTGTTCAATAAAGAGAGTTTCTATTTTTGAACACACATGTCCTTTATTTTGTACATTAGGAAGAGGGGCTAGAGAGGGGTAAGTGGAAGGAGGTGAGGGAGGAATGGGGCACGAGCCCCCGATGGGGAGAACTGGGGTGACTCTGCGGCCTCCTCAGGGTGGAAGCTCTCCTGAAGCCCCCCCAATTGGCCCCCCTCCCCTGATGGCAGCCTGCAGCAAGTGCAGCCGGGCTGATGGCCGAGTGCTGTGATGTGCCGAGTGTGGGCATTCAGGGCACTCCAAGCCAGGACTGCTTTGCTGTCCCTCATCGAGTTAGATAAGCGAGCGGGGAACCCCTGAGAACTGTCTGTCCGGGGTGGGGGTCAGGTCCCTTTAAGCACAGCCCTCGGCTAGCCTGAGACAGCACTCCACGCTCTAAATCCTAATCTGATGCCCTGCCGGCACTGCTTCCGGCAAGCCTTAACCCCGGTTCAGGGTCCACTCAATGTGGACATGCTAGTTCAAATTAGCAAAATGCTAATTCGAACTAGTTTTTAGGTCTAGATGCACTAGTTCGAATTAGCTTAGTTCGTATTAGCGCTGTAGTGTAGACATACCCACAGAGCATGTCCAGCTTGCACGGGTATAAAACGCAGTGTAGGGGAGAGTTCCATTCATTCCAACCTCTTCATAACTATTAGACTTACTTGGACTTTGCTTGGGAAATACACATTTCATCCTAAAAGTTAAAGTTGAAATACAGAGTTAAACTGAATTTACCTCAGATTCCTCACCTGAATGCCTTGACTAAGTGGGCAGGGGAGTATAGGTACATTTTTAAGGCAGTAAAATATTTCCAATGTTTCCCTGTTGGCTGAAGATGCTGGCATTCTGTGCCCATGAAAGGATAATGCAGTTAGCCCAGAAATATATGCTTCCTTCAATTTCACCTTCAGCTGTTTTCATTTACAGAAAAGAAAAGGCACAAAGGTAAAACAGGACTGCTTACCTGAACATTTTTCTCAGCAAAGTATCCAAGACTCTAGGGCTAATGTATCTAATACATCTCATAAATTCTGAGATGGAATCACAAAATTAAAGGGGAAAATAAACCTTAGAATAAATGTCTTTCATATACAGGCGAGCTCATCACTACCATTCTACTTCCAGACATGACTATTTTTGTTGAAAATGTCAAGCTCATTTCTCATATCTGATTTTCATTATTAGAATCAGGCAAATATAATCTCAGATGACAGCAGGCTGTCTCTGCAACAGAATACATCATATTTTTCATTATTCCTGTTCAAAGATGATGGGCTTTTGACTGAAAAAATCAACTCTTAATAAATCTTTAACTAGGCAAAAGGCCAACTGGGATATTGACCAAGCCCAGAATTAAACACATGTACCTAAGAAATAGCAATGGTTTTGTAATGTACTTTCTGACTCAGATACCCTATTTATGGTTCCTGTGAGAAGTCTCAGATTTCTATGATATTGCTTGCTTAGGAAAGAATTGAGTCAATAACATGTGTGTGTGTGAGAGAGAGAGAGAGAGAGAGAGACTGAGGCTTTGTCTACACTGCTGAATGTAAAGTACAGCCGGAGCAGCACTTTAACATGGTAGTATGGCCACAGCACCAGCACTGAGAGGACCAGCTCTATAATAAACCACACCTGCGCTGTGAGCCTGTTTACACTGGTGCTTTACAGCAGTGTAACTTACTGCACTCGGGGTGGGGGGTGTTTTCACACACGTGAGCGAGAAAGCCACAGTGCAGAAAAATGGCAGTGTAGATAATATATATTAAAAAAGGAAGTAGAGCAAGACGGTAAATAGTAGCTAATCTTTCTAATTAGCCCAGAGATGTTAGTATTCAAACCCCATTTTACAGTAGCTATATGAAGGAGGAGAGTTGTCAGTTTCCAAAAAGATCATGTACAAGCAGGGCACAACAGTCACCCCACAGGATTACAAATTCCTCCCTTAAGAAGCAAATCAAAGTGGGAGGAGAAGCTATAAGTGCCACCAGTGGCCTAGCCATGAAGTTTAATTAAAGAAGGAATTACAGAACAATTCTTTGTCTGTTAACCCCTTGTGACCTGTTTGGTGGCCTCAGGAAATGCTTCATCGTAGTTAACACTATTATACACAAAATCTTTGCTCAATTTCATAGGGATTTGGTCATATGGAATTCTGTGATTATTGGTTTTCCAAAGCACATCATAGATAGCTATGCCCAGAAGAAAATGGAACATGATTCATAAGTGCTCATTCTGCGCATTGTTTTCTTCTCAGCAGGACATTTAATTTGAATAATTAAATAACAAAAACATGACAACCATTTAAAAACCATATATTTATTACAGATGCAACACAATGCACTTTACAAATGTCTGAAAAGTGGGATATCCTTCAGCAGAGCTTTGAAGGCAGAAATTCATTGGCAAACATTCAACTGTTATAAAATTAACCCACACAAAAATCATACTGACTTTCTTCCGTGCTAACAATCCTTGGTCTGCGCTCAAAGCACTGTTTGCAGTAGCAGATTTGTTAAAATAAGACAAGACAAAAACCGATCTTTTACATCGGATTGAGATAGCTCTTTCCATATGCCCCAGCTTGTTATTTATTTAAACAGGACTTCCTGCTCCCCAGCTTCTCTATTACTTAAGTATTTGAACAGGGCACTACAGTCTTTAATGCACCTATTTGGTTAATTGCAGAATGTTCTATACTTGCATACTTTCGCATTCAACACAGAGGACACAATGGGGCAGCTAACTGTTTTCTGATCTGGAGTAGCCTTTTACACTCAAAAAGATGTGAATGACCTCTACCATGTTTACTCGGGTGCAAGTCAGGAGGAGTGCAGCAAGGCTGATACCCTCGCACAAACCCAGAGTAAATGACAAATGACACTTTCCCTTTGTGATCTTTGGGATTTTTGTTGACTTATTTGGAGGCTTTTGTTGGATCCTAAGAAATGGCCTGTGGCTGAGGCCTATTCTATCAATTTCCACGCTCCATCTGTGGTATCCATCAACGGGGCCTTTGCCCGCATTCAGGGCTCTGACACCTGCCTGGCAGGATGCAGAAGACACAAAGAAAGCTGAAGTGGATGAGAAGGGGGAGGTTGTTTTTTTGGGGGGAGTGGAGGATGGGTGATGAGGTTAAACTGGATTCACAGTAGGGGTTAATCCAAACCGATGCAATCCAGAGACCTCGGCACCTGGAGACTCCCTGTCAATATTTATTTTTGATAGACGAAGTAACTGACTTTAAGCTTATATTTAAAAATATGACATATGTACTAAAAAAAAAAGGAGAGAGAAAGGAAGAAAGAGAATTTGTCATAAGGTTTGGGCCATGAGACTCTCTCTAGGCACTCTCCAAATAAATCTCCAGAGTTCATTTGTTATAAAAACTCCTAGCAGGGTAGGTGGCAAAGCACTACATGCCTTTTTGGACTGTTGTTTGTGTTAGGCTAAGCTTTCAGCAGCTGGCATTTTAACAGTTGAAAGATCAGAAAAAGTCAGGCATCCTTTTTGCCACTGAAAAAAGAAAGTACTTGGAAAAACTAGCATTCATTTTAGCATTAGCACTAACATTTTCCCCCTTGGTGTTTCGATTTAAAGAAAGATCTGTATTTGCATATGAAACATAATTAAGACTCTAGAGTCAACTAACTACTCTGCTCCCAAGCCAGCAGCTCTCCAAGTTGTGTTTCTCTCCCCTACAGAAATGTAATGCTCGGCCTCCTCTCTCCCCCCTAGTTCCTCTTTCTGAAGCCTCAGTTTCACAGCAAGGGGCCATTAAAAAGAAAATAAGCTCCTGCCAGGTCTGTGCTAATCAAAATAGTACAAATAAACTCTGACACTCAACAACTCCCCAAGTGCCCACAATCCTGGATGGAGAGTACAGATTAGTTATGAATATGGCAGGCAGCAGGGGACAAGTTCAGAAGGTCTAAAGTCACTACGCAGCCACCTGTGAGTTGTTTAAGGCTCACAACAACAATACCACTGTATGTTTATTTAAGATAAGGCCTATGGAACGTGTCCAGCAGCACAGCCACTGACCCAAAATTTCTGAATTGCACTGCTTCTGTTATAACACTTAGAGGAAATGAGCAATTTTGGCTGGTTTTCCATGTCTCAGCTTTGTCATTTAATCTGTGCCATTGTTTTCTTTCTGTGCTGCATCTTTATGATTTTTTCCTTCTTCACCGTTTGTCTTTTTTGTTTTTAAATGGGCATTTCCTTGTGTTAGGTCTCATTGTGAAATATGAATCCACCCCCAAGTGTGAACTACCAAGCCTCTTTAATTTAACAAAAAATTAAACGGGCATAAAAAAATTAAAAACATAAAGAATTTTGCCAGTGAAGTTACAATGAACATGAGTTCATTCTGCTAGATTTCCTTACTACAGTGTGAAAGGTCATATTTCAGGATCAGAAACCATTTTACAAATATTGATCATTAAGTTAGAAAAGCCATTAAATGGTATGGTAGTTTGAAATACTGAAAAAAATCAGCAAGATTCCTTTAAACCCTTTTTATAGATGCTTAGGTGACTAATTTTTTAAAAGAACAACCATCTATTCCATACATGAATATGTCTCGTCTACAAGGATTAAGTCACACTTCAACTACCCCTTTGAAAACTGCTGTAATTCGCAAAGGTCGTACTTAGAAAAGACATTTAAAATGGCTTTTTAAAACTGCACAGACACCTTAACAAAAATCTTCAGTGAGTGAGTAAGCAGAGGCAAGAAAACTCATTACTATTTAACTAAACTGATTAATAAATTAATCAGTTAACAGAATCCAAAAGAATACACCTATCTACTAAGAATTCTAAACTGGCCTGAAAATGTCAGTGGGGTGGAAAGACCAGACAATGTAGCTCTAAAAGTTCTTTTCTTGATGGTAGATGGTAAGTTTTTATTTTCTTTCGACAGAATCACATGATCAATGAGCTCTGTGTACCAAGGTGAAAAGGAAAACAGTAGCTGTAGTAAAAGGGAAGGACCAACAGTGACTTTTATTTACAATTGCCAAGAGACAGGCTATTATTGACCATATGTGCCACAATCACCCTCCTTATCATGGGTTGGCCATCATGTCCTTTGGGAGCTGTTAATGAACTGGGTAATTGAGCTGCTGACATGTGTTACCAAAACAAAACAATAGGAAGAAGAGACAAATGAACATTTTATTTGCCAATCAGAGTAGGTTCCGCTTTTCAGAGAGCTGCAGCTAAGTAAGTGGCTGAATACATAAAACAGTGCATTGAAGGCAAGCAGATGCATGCACAATAATGGTTAACTGACAGCTTATTGCCCATCTGTGCTTAACATTTTGTTAAAGAAATTACTTGACTTGCTAAAGAGACAAATCATACAGCTGCCCCAAGTGCTGCGTTATAAGAGATAAATCATTAGCTAAACTGTTTCATGCTTAAAATGACAATGCTTATTAACAGTTATGCCAGGACATTTTGTCTGCACAGCTTGATGCAGTTATAACTTACACACACAAAAAGGGACAGCTCATAGCTATTCAACAAAGGAGAATGACAACACTGTGAAAACAATTTCCCCAAGCAAACAATAGGCAATTCATAGTCTCTTTTTAAAAAATAATTTCTATAATATTTTTAAAATGATGAAATAACATGCAAAGGCAAACGAGGCCACTGTCTTAGAGTTCTGCACCATTAAACTTCTTGCATGTACTTCATTCAAAACCGCAGGGCATCAAAAGGGAACACATTCCACTTTAAATATCTTCAAAGACAGCCTTGCCAGTGCTGAGCATCAAATGACTAATTCTCCACTGTGCACTGAAAGGATGAATAATTCTAAAAGGGAAAGGAAGGGGATACAACAAATGCAATAACTGAACAATGTCTTCTCCCATTCAAAAAATGAGTTGTTTTGTTGGAAAAAGTAACATGAAACCATCAGGTGAAACATGATTTAGGCTTGATTCTGCTCTCACTTTCACTGTTGTAGCTCAATATTATGCATTATTATTAATTATTATTTATACTGCAATAGTTCCAGGAGGCTGCACTCAGGCGTGGGGGCTCATTGTACAGCCGGGTGCTGTACACGATCCCTGCCTCAAAACACTTACAATCTAAAGGGTTGATAGTGTGAACATTCACCCCAGGGGTAACTCTGTATTTCTGAATAGTTCCATTGAACTCAACGGAACTACTCAGATGCATAAAGTTATTCACACGCATGAGTGTTTGAAAGTTTAGATCCCAAGAATCCAGTGCAAATGGCAACAGAAACAAGCTCTTAAAACTGGCTCCTACTCTCCTTATCCAGACAAATAGTTCCATGGGACCTGATTGTAAACTAATTTCACTGAACTAGCACAAATCCCTATGTGGGCATTCTTATTATGGTTTAAGTGTGATTCTCTCCCCTTACCCTACAACTTGACTGAGAACAGATTTAAGTTGAACCGAAATAAGCCATTCTTAAACCCAAATATATATCCACATAGGGTTTGCTCTGCTTTAAGCAACTAATTTAAATGCAACTTTCCTGTATAAACAAGGCTTCATGCTGGTTTTTATGCCTTTGTAACCCCCACTGACTTCATTGGAGTTAATTATTATTTCTGCCAATGTGGGAGAATAATCAGGTCCATTGGGTAAGGCAAGTAGGATTTGGCCTTTACCAAAGATTTCACAGAATTCTTTAAAGTGTAGTATTGTTAGAAGGAAAGAGCAGGTAGGGAAGTAGCCTTAATAGCATGTGGTACACAAAATAGCTCTCTCACACACATCTAGGCTATGTCTACACTGCACAGTTATTTCAGAATAAGTGATTCCAGAATATTTATTTTGAAATAGTTTATTTCAGAACAGCAAGTCTACACTGCAGGGAAGCCTCAAAATTAGTTGAGGCAAGCTTCCCTAATGTAGATATGCTATCTGGACTTAGAGCCCCAGGCCTTGTCTACACTAATAGGAAGATCGCCACTGCCACGATCAATCTTCTGGAGTTCAATGTAGCAAGTCTAGTTATGACTCACTAAACCAAACTCAGAGGGCACTCCTGCCAGCATCCAGTACTCCTGCTTTTGCTGCTGTCGGCCTCCCGCTATGGGGACGCCACCAGGCTTGGTTTAAGATAAAATGACTCAAGATGTGTATTCATATCTTCATCTGAGCTTCTAGGTCTAGTGTAGACATGGCCCCAGAAGGAATAACTTAGAATGGCTTTGATGAGGGGCTATTTCGAAATAGCAGAAGTAGAGTGTTTCAGAATAGGCATTGTTCTTCATAGAATGAGATTTACAGAAGTCAGAATAAGCTGTCCACTATTTCAAAATAACAGAATTGCTGTGTAGACACTCACATAGTTATTTCGGAATAATTGCCGTTATTCTGACATAACTTTGCTGTATAGACACACCCCTAGAGACACAAGCCACTTTGTTATGAGGTCCTGAGGCTCTGTCTATACTACAAGCAAAGGTATGATTCGTCAGCTTGGCTAGGCATGTCTGCACTAGCTTTAATCTACATCTCTCACTAAAAACAACCATGAAGGCATGGTAGGGTGGGCTTCAGCTCACCCTAGCAACACAAGTCGATGCCCAAGTTTGCAAGCAGGGATGTACAGACTGTTCAGAAGCCAGCATGCTGACTGTTATATCTTCCATTGGGCTAAGACACTAAATAAATGGTTCCTGTGAGAAATGTGCTCAAGTGTGTTTATTACCCTCAGAACTAAGAGAGGTTGACAATTTCCTGTCAAAATGTTACTTTGACAGAAAAAATGTTTTTTGGAAAAATTAAAAACTTTTAGATAAAGAAAAATTGATTTCCTTACAAACTGGATTTTTTCACCAGTTTGTAAACTATAAACCAACAAACAGTTTACAGTTAGGATGACTTTTTTTAAAGTTTAGATTTTTCACAATTGTCACCTACAAAGCTAGTTTTCTGTAGCTGAAAAGTTTTCAGGTTTCAGATTTTGGGGGTTTGACCCTTTTCACTGAAAATTTTGCCTAAAATTAAAATATTCTTGTTTCCATCAAAATTTTTAAAACCCAGTTTTCCACCTCTCCTCCTACTCAAAAGCTAAATTTAATCCCACTGATGTCAAGCAAAGTGGGAGCTGTTGGCACTTCCTCAAAATTCATCCGCTTCTGCCAAAGAGCCTAATCCTAGAAGATGCTGAACCCACCACTCCCAGTAGGCCAGAGAGAATCTTGACCTTTATGTTAGTGCATCAGCTAGCACAGTGAGTCCATGTTCCTGGCTCCATCCTCCATCGAAGGCAAGAATGCTCATCAGTTATCAGGAAGCTCTCCTCACTTTGCAGGATTTCAGACCAAAGCTGTTTCCTCTGGAAATCACATGTGAGATTCCTTCAGATACAGGTGTTCTTAGGACACATAATGTGGTTCCATTTATTATGGTCCTATTTGTAGCGTTATGATAATTAATATAAGTCTATTTGTCCATTAGACATTTCCAGATTCTGTTCTTCATGCTGTTAAGTTTGTGTATCCACTAGTTCCTGAAGTCCTTTAATTGCTCTCCTTTCCCTAACAGCTCTCATCTGAGTATCTGAGGTTGGAATCCTATACAAAACCAGGGCTGGTTAAGCTAGTTCTGGGCAAACAAGCCTCTTAAAAGCAATTAGAATTCAAATACGTCATCTCCTCTTACAAATGTCAGTATTACATGCACTAAGGAGGAGGAGGGGGTAGCTAAAGCAAGACAAATTCCAATATTTTATTACAAATGCAATACCAACCAGCTGAAGAACAGATTATATAAGAAGACTGCTTCAGTTTTAAATACTTAACCAAAAAGCTACAGAGAAATTTTGGTAGTAATCTTTTAATAAAAAACAGTCTAATAAAGACAGAAAGTTTGAAATGTTGCTTTAAATTTTATATATATATATATATATATATATATATATATATATATATATATATATATATATATATATATATATATATAATTATACACACAAATAGAGAGAGAGAAGTAATATATACCACTAAGTACATATTAAGAAGAAATATGCTGAGCTTCATTTTAATGGAATACACTTTAAATACACAGTTCTAAGTAACTCAATGTACACACAAAAATGAACTGTATTCAGAAAGGCAATTTTAAAACATTTATTGAATGGATTTTGGATGCCCAATTGCAGATGTATGTGATAGCAACCACATGTAAAGCTACTCAAAAAATGCATGAAGTCAGGGCACACTGACCAGTCCCCACCCTTCTATTATTCCCATACATGTCTCTCTCATGTTTTCTCTTCTCTGCATTTTGTAAACAGATGCTGACAACTGTTCTGGTCCCTTTGTTCAAACAATGACCATTGTAATCAACAAAAAAATTAATAGCAGATGAACACATAATTATGCTGAAAGTAATATATTTTACTTGTGAAGGTTCTCTCCATCCAAATTGACTTCTAATTCCTTGCAGATATCAATGAGAGTTTGTTATCACTACTCTGAATTATTAATTCCTCTAGAAAAGTTGAAAAAGTAACTTTGATTGTATGGCCTACCCACAAAATATACTGCAAGTATAAATCTTGCTAGTCTCTCTCTTTCTCTCTCTCTCTCTCTAGATATATATGACTAGCAAGATTGTATGTGTATGCAAATTGTGTGTGATGGAAATATAAGTAAACTAGCACATTTTACAGACTTTTTTTACTTACTGGTACTATGAGATAGAATATGTATAATGCTTGTCTCTTGCAAAGTGCTATTTACCTTGAAAAATCATGTATTTATCAACCAAACACAGGCAAGGAACTAGGTGTTCAATTACATTGCATCCTTTATGCTTCCCTGACACTATAAAATGCCTTAACATGCACATGAAGTATATTTATGAAATGTAAATAAGAATGAAACCTATGATGATTTAAAATGTTACTTAATTTTTTACTTTGTATTTGTTTTACACAATAAATCATAATTGGCTGGGAATTTTTTGGTTGTATCGTGTAACTATTTAATACAAAAGCTATATTAAAATAATTTTTCCAAAATAATTTGATTATAAAACGTAACTCTCTAAATTGTTCTGAGCAGAAAAATGAGACATAAGAATAACAAACTGTCACTTTCACTTCCATGAAGCGAGGTAGCAGAAATACAAATCTTGCCACATTTGTCAGCAAAAAAGTACATTCCAATTTGCTATCTCCATCACATTTGATAAGTATACTTCACGATGCAGTGCTGAGGTGCTCTGGAACTATTTGACATCCAGTAATGCCTTGTGGCATCCAGGATGGAGGAAATGTAAACTGATGTTGGGCATTAGGCTAATAAAGACTCATGAGAAGAGGAGATGAAGGCTATTGAACAAAGGAATTCAAAAGATCTGTATTCATTTTTCAGTTCAGCCACAAAATCAGGGTATAAACTGGAGCAAGTCACTACATCTCTCCTGCATCTCAGTTCTCCATCTCTACCGTGGCTTGAGAGGATAAAAATCTATTAATGATTGTGAGGTTCTCAGATGGGCCATATTATAAACACCTAAGTGGACAGAAAGATACAAACTATCCACTTATGCTGAGTGCATGCACTTGTGTGACTAAATACATATTCAAGCCTCCTGGCCAATTCATTTATTTTCTCTCCCTCTCTATCTGCAATTAGAACTTTCCAGTTTTGATAGTATGCACACAAGCAGATGTACAGGATTCCCTCTATTTTCTGAACAGTCTCTAGACCATCTCAGGTGTTCGTTGGCAAATGGGAATGTATTTTTTCCCTGCCAAATGTGGCAAGTTTGACACAAAAAAAGGGTCAAACCCCGACACAAAAAAGGGCTCCCACCCCTGCCATAAAGAAAACATTAATACCTTTTCTGTTGGGCATAAATTAATATTTTATTTTATTTAAAATGAAGTTTGGTAAACTAACATGAGAAAGTTAAAGTGCTTAGACTGTTTAATCATTTAAATTAATATTTCCACTGGTTAAAGTAAACCATTCTCCCAAGCTGCAGCACTAGCAAAATGGCTTGGACTTAATTATGTAATTAATGGTGAGTTTCCATTAACAGCTGGTGGTCCATGGAAAGGTTTGCATTGAGCCAGGTGGGCCACAGGCCAAAAAGTTTGAGAAAACTAGTATAAGGAAATGCAGACTGTTAAATAGGAGTCTTTTCACTGAAGGATATTAGATTGGGCATTTAGATATATATATGGCCCGCAGTCATGAATAGATATCAATAGGCTTTCCATATACATGTATAATAGGAAAAATGTACACAGTCCTTACTTTGGTACTCTGTTTTTAGAAATGAAAATATATATATATATATTGAGAGAAATCTGAAGAAGCAGTCTGCATTTGCTGGAACAAGGAAAAAGAATTTATCATTGGCTCAATCACATTCACAATTGATAGGATTTTATTGCTGATTACCATAGCTGGACAAGAAGACCAATAGCTCAGATAACAGTGCAAATGGTTGTGAAAAGATTTGGAATGTTTTATGGTAGGCAAAACTATAAGACAGTCTATGATGATGATAGAAACTGCTCTATAAGGTCACTTACTTCACTGTGATAATTCTTAAGGCTTAAGCCTTATACCCATATTTGTTATTACTTCAACAATGTTTCATCCTTGCAATAAAAAGGCTGTGATCACATCACAGGATAAGGCCCACATTATTATTAACATTACTGCTTTCACTTGTATATGGATTAATCCATTAGGCAGTAGAATTAATAATTGCCATCAGCTTTTAAGGCTTTATTTGTTTAACAGTGGCTTCACAAGGCATTTCCTTGAATGAAAAGCTGCACTTGAGAAGACGCTCACTGTGACGCTGAGACTTATACATCCTGCTTCATTTCCCTATCTTAAAATGGTACAGTACTATCGAATTGAATCCATATTCTTTTTTCTCTTGTCTGAGCCGAGAATTCTGCAATTTGTGCAGCCTTATATATGAGATGCTGCATGCTTAGCAGCACGTAGGAGAGTGGGTCTTAAGAGCTCCATGGTAAGACATGTTAATAAGTAACTCTTAGCAGAAAGATAAATGTCAGAGCAGCTCTAATCATTTCTACATGTAACCTGAGAACTCAGGGAACCTCGCTGAAGCTTCACTATGTACAAAACCAGACAATAAGCTTATTTAAAGTGGTCTCTTCCCAACCCCAAGCTTTTTAGCACCCACCCGCCCCCTTGTGAAAGAACACAGTCCTCAGGCACAGTCACAGAAAGCTAACTTTGCTTCCTCCACACCCTGTTAGAACCTCTGCATCAGAAAGCAGACAAGGTACAATTCACTTTCTCTGCTACGGAGAGAAAAAAAGAAACGCTTGATCTGGGAGAACTACCGTGGCAGACATCTGAGAAGCTGCTAGAACAGACAGGTAAGAAGGACTTCACAGGCCAAAACTATCCGGGATAACAAATTTGGTTCAATGTCTCTAAGCAAATGGAAACAAAACAAAACCAACTAGACTTCTTATGCTTACAAAATATGCATACACTGGAAATCAAACTAGGGCTGAAACACACTCATCCTTTAGCTTCCTGTGAGAACTGAAAACACTGGTCTGGTGGTCTCTATGGACAAAATGCCTTTGTTACTTAGATAACATGAGCAAGAAAGCCATATACTTATGTGAAAAAACAGAGAATTCTCAATAGTAAGCTGGCAGCTCCACAAGACACCAGAGATACAATTATTTTAATCATGGGAGAAAATATGCACAAGTGAAAAAAGGAATGAAATAGAATGTTAATAGCAGAGCTCCACGTACGCTAATATGAGGAAATAGCATCCATTTTAACAAGATTCCCACAAAATAAAAGAAAAGTTCCAGCCTTATTGCATCTGGATAAACTCAGGGTCACACATAAGTCAAACTGTAACAGATCCTCTTAACATCCACCATGGATCCACTTGAAGTCCATACTCAGTCACAGCTCCCATCTGACTTTTGACTGAGTAAAGGACAGCCGTACATTGCCCTAGATTTGAAAGTGAAATAGGAACACCACAATGTCCATCAAAAAATATAAACAACCAAAACACTGAAATCTCCCTATATCAACATAATACACAAAGGACCCTATGAGATTTAGGTGTCCAGGTTCCACTGAATTTCAGTAGCAGTTTACATACTTAACTTGGGCTCCTTTGAATATCCCAACTTAAAACACTGCAAGTAAAGTGATCTGAGTTCTGTCCTGATTCACGCCCTGTGGCTTGCACAAAGTATAACTCCAGGCAGAATTTGGCCCCAAGTGTATCAAGAGTGCCATCAAAGAAGCAAATGAAAAATATCAGAGCAACATTTGACCTTACCTCAGAAATATAATACTGCTAAAATTAACTTGAAGCTGGGATGAACATACTTGCAGATGGATGTAGAGAGTATACTTCTAACCAGAAGCCAGAATGCGTAATAGAAGATAAAACACAATAATAATAATTTTTAAAAAATCAATATGCACTCAGCATATCCATCTCAGCACACCGATAAGTTTGCAAAACAAAACAGAGCAGGCTGCGCTCAGCTATTCAGAGCCCTGTACTTGAAAAGGCTTTTCTTAGATGGCTTCCATCTTAATATTCTAAGGCCAGATCTGCACTGCACCCAGCAGCTCAGCTTAAGGTATGCAACTCCAGCTATGTAGCATACATAGCTGGACCTGGCTTACCTTAAGCTGAGCTTGGTGGCGTCCCCACAGTCGAAGGGAGCAAACACTCCTGTCAGCTTTCCATATTCCTGGAAACAGCAGGAGTACAGTGGGGGTGCCCTCTGAGATCAATTTAATGAGTGTTAACTAGACTTGCTAAATCAAACTCTAGAATATTAATTGCAGCAGCGTCACTCTTCCACAGAGTGAAGATGTGGCATAAAGGGGGCAGAGACCTTACTAAGTTCAATGGCAAGAGGTGAAACAAACACTACACATAAAGGTGCTCTGCAAGTTTAGTAAGGGCCAGTCTTAATGCCTTATTCCTTCTCATAATGCATCCACTTTACAGCTGCTTTTTAGTGTGAAGCGTCTTCATCCCTTGCAAAGTGTCTCTGCCTCTTACTGCTATAATGAAGCACACAATGGACAGCATGGAACTGTTAGTCACCAAACATATCTTGTGACATGCACCATGTGTTTCTTCATACTTTAATGATTGCAAGCAATTGCTCGAGTAATATTCACAGATTATTTATCATTTAAAAATAAAATACTGTGCCTGACTATACCAATTTGTAGGACTGTTAGGCTATCATCTGCAGCTATATATAGGGAGTATTAAAAATTGTACATGATTTAAAACCATTCTTATTCCCATTAAAATCAATGGCAAAACTCCCAGTCATTTCTACTGCAGCAGCAACTGGCCTAATGGTAAACTACTGGCTAGTGCTATGATCCCAAAAATAGCTTGATGGGACAAAATTGACTCAAAAACATGAAAACTGTGAATCCAACAGCTTTCTATGGATGATAAGAAGTTAACCACTGGGCCTCTTTAGGTTCCCTTAGGGACTCTTCCTTTACAATATAATTAAGTTATTTAGATGAGAAGATCTATTGTAAAATATAAAGTTTTGAAGTAA
Organism: Pelodiscus sinensis; assembly: GCF_049634645.1. Taxonomy (NCBI): domain Eukaryota; kingdom Metazoa; phylum Chordata; order Testudines; family Trionychidae; genus Pelodiscus; species Pelodiscus sinensis. The sequence continues at coordinate 15,673,537 of NC_134720.1, forward strand.
CAGAGGAATTGGATGGACTAACCTCTGAATACCCAACTTGCATTGAAAATGATAAACAAACCAAATAATGTTTTATGGTTATTGAATATTATCAGGCCATATGTAGACCCTGTACCAATGCCCATGTTGAAACTTCATCGTTTATTTATCAAGATCCTCAAGTAAGGGTATGGGATGATTGGTCAATATGAATATTGTACTCACATAAGCTAGATGTGAGAGAGCACTATGATTTCTGCTCATTTTAAAACTCCTCTGGTGATCCCTTCCCTTTGAAAACTACAACACATTGCTCTCTTCTGTGCTTGAAACCCAATAAACAAACACTCTCTGCACAAATGAGCCAGCCTTCCAACACATGTTGCTGCCTCTGATCCACTCTGTCTCCAACTTTAAGAGATAAACCCAGTTCTCATATGACCACTCCCTATTCCCACTGAGGTATTTCTGCACAGTCTCTGTTCCTCCTCTGCTCCCTCCCCACTCCCACTATATTTTCCACTGAGAAGCCCTTCTGTCTTTTTCTATTCTCTCTGCTGACCCTGATGCCAACCTTCATCTAAAACACTCTTCAGTCCCGCTCCACTTTCAGTGACATCCACCACTTCACTTGTGAAGCTGGATGATCTATCCTTACAGGGATTTCTCTGCACCCTCCCTAAATTTCCCCATCACCATCAACATTCCACAGTGGTCAAACCAATCAAGATTAAGAACATACCAAGAACCACAAATATACCAACCTGTCATTGGAAGGTTCAAGTGGTGTAGGAACAAACAGAAGCACAAATGCAGCTATCTACTTAAGAAACACAACATATGTCTCCACAACATAAGGGAAGTTCCTGATGTTTGTGGGTCAAACTTTTCCCATTTATTGAAGTTGCAAAAGATGGCTGCTTGTGCATCTTCGCCAGTGTTTTAGACAATGGCATAAGAAGTACATTTACAAAGATTGCAGAGAATACCATGCTGGGAGGCTTTGTCTTTAATAGGTTTAAAATGAAAAATGATCTGGACAAACTGGCCCAGTGGCTTGAAGAAAATAGGATGAAATTGAATAATAAGGACATTTACAAAGTACTCCACTTGGGAAGGAACATCAGTTGCACACATACAAAATGGAAAAAGTAGATCACAAGCTAAATAGGAGTCAGTGTAAAAGTGTTGCAAAAAAAAGCAAATACCATCCTGTGATGTATTAACAGGAGTGTTGTAAGAAAGACATGAGAAGCAATTCTTCCATACTACTTCTCACTGATATGACCTCAACTGGAGTATTGTGTCCTGTTCTTGGAGCCACATCAAAATGTGGAAAGTCTAGAGGAGAGCAATAAAAATTATTAAGTTCTAGAAAACACGACTTCTGAGGAAAGATTGAAATAACTAGATTTGTTTAGTTTGGAGAAGAGAAGACTGAGTAGGGACATAATGGTTTTCAAGTACATAAAAAGTTATTGCAAGGAGGAAGGAGAAAAATTGTTATTGTTAATCTCCAAGACGAGGACAAGAACCAATAGGTTTAAATTTCAGGATGAGCGCTTTAGACTGGACATCAAATTAGGAAAAAACTCCTAGTTGTCAGTGGAGATAAATATTGGAATAAATTGCCTAGGGAGATTGTGAAATCTCCCTTTCAGGAGGTTTTTAAGAGCAGGTTACACAACCATCTATCAGGGATAGGCTAGATCAGTAGAGGCAACCTGGAGCCCAAAGGTGTGGCCCACGAGACATTTTGTTTACCATTGCCCATGTACTGGGTTGCCAGATTCTCCTAGTTTTTATCCATTTTTTTTCCTTCCGGTATTACAAAAGTGACACACACTTGAAGCAAAGACATGTAAAGTAAGGTTCATGTATTTGCACAAAACATTGTGACAGCCATGCACTCCCTCTGCATATAACCAAAGTGCTGCTAGAGTTAAACTAGCACACCCCACAAACTCTAGGTACACCAGCACAGTTCAATGATTCTATGATCTACTCAGTTAGGACTAGTAGGAGGTGCAGTAACTTCAAAAGACATGAAAAGCCTTACATTTAATGGGGTTTTTTTACATTCTTTTTTCTACGAGAGTCAAAAAGACTGAAACAATAGACGATGTTCTGGGACTACAAGTTCAAATTAGTCCAACCTGGGAAAATAACTGGCTTTCTCACGAGTGATCATTGGCTGTTATCTTAAAATTACCGCAACAGTTATTCCTGGCTTTGGAAAGTATCTATCAACAGAGCCTTGCATAGATTTAAAATAGTGTATCTGCACCCACATCTGTATCTGTAAAAATGAGTTGTGGATATCCACATGCAATATCCGCAGATGTAAAGTGAATATCTGCAAATTCACAGGGTTCTACATACAAAATTTGTATCCACATCCCCATTCACATCCATGGATGTGGAGACCCATGGATATAAAGCATGCAGGGCTCTATCTACCAAGGTGAAATTGATATAAATAGTAAGGCTGGCGGACAGCTTTTGCTACTACATTAAAAGATGATTATCATTCTCTCTCATGTACTGTTGAAACCACTTGGATCATTAAACAATTCCATCTGGGCATCTGCTGCAATAGTAGTAGATCTTTGTGCACCAATAGGAGCTATACTTGTATCAATCAAAGAGATGTTCATCGAAAACAAGAAGGAGCAAAGACTTTAGTCCAGAATTTGACTACTGAAAGCATATCAAATCTTTAAGTGAAGAGAATCAGATGTATTTGTTAAGCTAGCTGAAAAAGTATACAGATTTGATTTTTACACATCTACAACGGTGATGTCTGGATTCTATTCAACCTCTACATAGCTTTTGCAGATTCCTTATAAAACACTGACAGATGACTGGAGTGAGGCACTACCAGCAATGGGCTTGTCATATGATTAGGACAGAACAGAGAATTTGAACACAGAGGGATGTCAAGCAATAAATGAATGAAGATCCAACTTCAATTTCTTTTTTAACATTAGTAGTAGTTCGACCTGATCTTTGTCTCCTGGGATGAAGGAAGTAGGAATTCGTCTCTTGCTACTCCCAGTCACAATTATAGTGGAGTATTCTTTTTTCATAACTAAATATAATTCTGTGTACTGAATTATACGTGATCACGTGCAAGAACTAATGAGCATATCAGTTGTAGGATGTGAGGTACCCAACACATGAGAAGACACCAAAGATGAATGCACTGCATTCAAGAAGTTCATTTACATAGCTGTACAAAATTACAAGGAGAAACCAAGAAGGCTGTAGATGAAATGCTTCATAGAAGAGTTAAGTAGCCAACTTTAATTTGTGTGATGCTTTTAAAATTATGAGTTAAACTTAATAAAAAAAATCATGTAATATTTTTCAGTTTTTACTATGCTGCCCTACAGCCCATCTTCACTCTTCACCCTCATGGTCTCACCCCTCTGCCTCCTGCAAATGTAAACATCACCCCCAATTAAAATTCCTGGAGAAAATACTGCTTCCCTGAACACCCACTGAGGCCATCCTTGTCCTTTAACGAAGATTCCCCAATTCTCCTAATCCCATCTTCTCTTGTTAAAACAGTCTCCACTGCAAAGAGACTTCCCCCTCTCCCAATCTTTTCCTTCCTGTACCACGCAGACAATACTTCAGTACAAAAACTCTCAAGTCATTTCTATCCCTGCGGCAGATGGATTCTGTTGCTTCAGCGGACCAGACTCCATGTTTTTAAGTGAATCCAAGTACCATCAAAATGGCATTTGATGTACTTACTAAGCAAACATGTTCCATTTTCCATGTCCAGCATTCAGGATAGGAAGCCCTTTTATGTCTGGGGTTTGTTTGTTTTTTCAGATGGACTTCTGTTTTTGGAGAAGGAAAAAGGTCATCACTGTACAAAACACAAGTGTATTCACCTCCAAGTTTGATTTTCCAGTGGTTAGTGATTATTAGTGTAAACTTCACCTTGTGTGGATTCACAAGTCCCTCCATTCAAAATTCACAGTCCAATTAACACAATTTTCCTGAAAATGAATGTTACTACAAAGTCATAGGCAAGACTTGGGTCTAACAAGTATATGCTCATCTGCAAGAGTTTGTGGGATCTTGAAGTGAGATTAGTTTCAATTCCAATGTAACAGAAAATTGTTTCTTCTAATGACCAAAATTGTGTTCACCATGTAGACAGCTTCTAGTAATCTAGTTAAATCAGCTGTTTATCAGAAAGTTAACATATAGTCAATATCAATGGCAGCTACCTTATTCTCCCTGATAAATTTGCTTTTCTATGTCATGGTCTAAATTTGGCCACCAAAAATAACATCTAGCCAAAGTCTCATTTTTACTATCCTGTATGATAGTCATATAATTCAACCATCATCATCATCATATGTAAAATGCATTTGTATTACTTTCCCAATTAACCCATGGTAAATGATCAGGTCAAGATTTTAAAAGCATAACCACCCATCTGCCATGAAAAGTTAATAGAAATCATGCTGTGCTGTTACAGCAATGGAAAATGCTTTGCTAAATTCATGGCACTGCTTTGAAAGATTTATTCTCTATTAAAAACCTCAATTATTCTTAAACCATACACACCAGACTCACATAGACAAAACATCACATTTTTCATTATTTTACTCAAAACAGTGTTTAATTTAGCTTGCATGGCCATCTTTATGTTATCTTTCAATTCCATGCCAATGAGAATTCTGCTGATGCTGTTCCACAGACAAAGATCCACACATAAAAGACAAACAGGCTTGTGGTCAGCTTAACGTTTACTAACAGAACAACAAAAACAAGAAAGAATAAAAAAGTAGAGCCTCCACCCGTGAGAGTGTCAGCGTGTGGGAGTCTGCATTGAACTGAACGTGGCTGCATGGCTTTGCAAAGACATAGCTACCTACAATGAGAAGGTGAATAATCTTCTCCCCCATTCACACTAGTTCAGAGAGTTGTGCAAAAATAATGATGACGTGATTTGCATTTTCATTACAACTTTAAAAGAGCCCAGCATTGTCAGAAGTTTTGGATCCTTCCACATGAACCACACAAACAGAGGCTTGTTTCTGGTTTTGCATCAAAGCCATCCAAAATGTGTGGTTTCAGTTAGAAACCAGCCTGCGGCACAGAGTTTAGATCCAGATCTGGATTAAAACTCATCCAAAATTGAAGGACCCTTGTATCCGTGGTCTTGCCCTTCGCTGGCTTCAGTGTGAAACGAGGTGGAACTGCCTTCGGATTGAGCTTCCCTTTGAATATTTGGGTTCTTTTAAACCTGAATTCTGATTCCAGTTTCAGAGGGATTGAACTGAACTCCTGTAATCTGAAACCATTAAAAGTGCAATATAAATCCTAACAAACCCAAGCCTCAGAGTCTCCTGCAGCCCAAAATTATTACTTTTCAAGACAGAAATACCAAACTTTGCCTGGTTAAGTGCCATGCTGACAGCTTTCCAAGAGCCTGAGGGCTGCACCTGTATCCAAACAAAACAACTGTGCTTTTTAAAATTATAATCAAATAGCAAGTAAGCTACTAATAAGATGGAATTTGATAAGTTAAAGGGTAGAATCCAAAGACATTGAAACTACTCCTTTGACCGTAACTCTTCCTCCATGCTGTGAATAAACAAAATAATGTCTCTTGTCTTGGGTCCCTGTTTTAATTAGTTTTCAGTTCTTTTCATTGTTCAATGTATTTGTTTATTATATTGGTAGGTTGATATTGGGCCCAACACTTCCTGTCTCTGAAATCAATTAGTATTGTCATTGACTTCATTAAGTGATCAAGACTGCGTTAATTATTTGTGCACACACCCAGAGACGTAGCTTTCTCTTTTCAGTCACATGATTAGTCCCATGGAAGTCAAGGGAAAAAATTAATCCCTGTTATCACTCCACTGACTTTAGTGAAATGAAACCAGGGATAAATCTGACCAAAATGGATGAATGTTATGACACAAAACCCTGCAAACTAAGCAGTAGCTTATACCCCAACTTAACCTTTTGTAGTCTGGAATTTTAAGGGCTGTAGATCAGCAAAGTATTAGCCCTAGTATACCATGTAATAGTAATTGATGTCTATCCATTGACAAATAGGGGCCAGATCTTCAGCTGGAGTAAATCAGCTTAGCTCTATTTGGACCAATTGTCTAGCTCCAAAACGTTTTATAAAATAACAGAACTACGAGTTAAAATGGTCTCACATGCAAAATGATGAAGCCAGTCATGCAAACAAACCTTTGCTTCTTTGAGCAATCACATGGGATTCGATGGGACTAATTCAGGGAGCAAGTGTCTGATTCTGCAAATCCTCTCTCTTTAATAGACTACGGGGTTATTTCGGAAAAACGGTCATTTTTCTGAAAAACTTCACCTACGTCCACACTGCAATCGCGTTCTTTCAAAAGAAAATTGAAAGAGGGTTTTCTGACATTGGTAAACCTCATTCTATGAGGAAGAATGCCTTTTCTAAAAGAGCTCTTTCGGAAAAAGGCGTGTGTGGACACAGAAGAAGGAGTTTTTTCGAAAGAAGTGGCCTCTGGGAAAAAGCTCAGGTACCTTGGTGGCCATTCTGCCCATAGTAATCACAGATTACATGCAAGAGAGCGTCCAATGATTGTAGATGCTCTCTTTCAAAAAAGTAGATCGCTTCTTCTATGTGCTTTTGGAGTGTGGACGCTCTCTTTCGGAAGATCTCTTCCAAAAAAGCTACTTTTGATAGAAGCCTAAAGTCTAGACCAGGGGCGTCCAAATTTTTTTCAAAGAGGGCCAGATTTGATGAAGTGAACATGCGTGAGGGCCGACCATTTTGGCTGACATTCTTTGAACCATTAAAATTAAATGCAAATTAACTATTTTATGCAAAGTTTATTGCAAACGGCATACTTTTCATTTCGTCACATGGATGACAAATCTAAACAGGTGTTAAATCACTCTGCCTTTCATATCTGAAGGCCAGATGAAAAAAAAATCTAGGAAGCTGAAATATATGTCAGGAACATTGTAAAGTACATTACATATTATTGGTAATAAAGGTTGTCTGTCAAGTTTTAAGTTCAAAAAATATGAACAGGAACATAACACCAAGTATACATGTTGTGTCCAAATATATTTATAACTGATTTAGACCAACTGACATTAACTGAGATTTTACAATGTATTCATCTCAATACATATGGATTTGTTGGGGGCCATAAAAGATAGATATTGCCAAATTACCTGTGGGGCCGTATTAAACCGGAACAAGGGCCGCAATTGGCCCGCGGGCCGGACTTTGGACATGCCTGGTCTAGACGCACCCTCAGACACTCCATTGCAGAAGCACTTGATGTCTTTTCAGAAAAAAATTCTTTCTGAGGTGAAGTCAATGGTACTCAGACAATTCACACCTTTGGAGGATCTGCCCCCTCTGTCTTTAGGCCTATTTATAATGCATTGCACCTTTTGCCTTCTTACCACAGGCACAATGCAGAGTGAGCTTTTTCCCTCTGGTTCTCTTCACAACTGGTTATAAAACCAGTTTAATGGCAAAGTGTTGCAAATACAGTCAAGCTTTTCTTAAAGAGCTTGGATCTATTATGGTGTAGCCACACTGGAAAACCACATTACCATTTTTATCAGCTCTGTAGGGTTTTCATTATGCTAATTGGTGTCTCTGGAGTTTAGGTCTTTGCAGTACAATGCTGAATACTAAGTGCACAATAGGGAATATGATATTCACAATACTTAAGTGAAATCCAATGGATAAGAAATTCTCTGCCATTTCTTGTCAAATTGAATATTTCACTAAGAACCACTTACCATCGCAAGTTATATTTTAATTGCTATTTTATACAAACTTTTACCGATCAATCACATGTATTGTTCTTATTAAAAGAGTAAAATGAAGAGCACAGTCAACAGCTCACCATTTTAAGCTGAACTCTTTAGAAAGTCAGCAAAAGGTTCTCCTAAAGCCACTGGAATAAAGTTATTTTAAAAAACCATATTCCACATTTTTTTGTTTGTTTCAATGGGGAGCATCTTAGCATGGAACCAAAATGAGTCAGCACCAGGAAGCACAAAAGACTGCACAAGGATTTTCTGCAGCAGGGACCTGTCAAAGCAAGTGGGCAGCCTTTGTGTGCTCTTGCACAGCAGGAGCATTCCGCCAGGTTTGATTTGCTGAGCACCACTGGCTGTGGCTACCCTGGATTCAGGGGGTTCCCACACGCAGAGCTGTGGGAAGAGAGGAGGCAGAACAGAAGAAGCTGCTTCCTCAATCAGATAAGCTCGCAAATTTGCTTCTCAAGAAATACGTGGCTTCCAGGAAAATTCAGTGGGAAGGACTGGCAATGTCTGCACCTCAAAGACCCAATATTTGCAATAGTTATTCTTTTAGCAGGACACTAACTATATTTCTGGTGCCTCTGCTCTGCTGGCTAAGGGAACAGTGCAAAATTACAGCAGGGAACTCTGTTTTGACATTCAAAACTATGTTTATCTTTTTATTAAAAATGATGTTTTTTCTTAAAGTCACCCACTCTGAAATCTTCTAGTTAGTATTAAGGGCAACTCCTCTGATTCACTGGTCATCAGAACACCTTATAATCTCACTAGGTTTTCTCAGTGAATGTATATTTCTTCCGGACACCTTGCAGAGGAAGCTTTAAGAATAAAGCCTGTGCTCAGAGAATGAATGGGGAGCCTCCAGTACACACTGACCCAAAGATAAACTTTGACCTGATGTTTGCTAATAACACTTCTTCTTAAGATGCCTTGTTTCTTTTATGAACTGCTGCTTGACCCTAGAATATAGAAGCTGACATGCATTAATATACATCTCTTAGTGCCCTTTGACTTGGCCATCAAGAACCTTTGACCTCAGACTTGATTCCTAAGCCTTGTCAATTGTTTTCAAATGGAAAATACTGATTTTTTAATTGTAATTAATTCATCTGAAGGTTTTATTAAAGCATTTCTCCTAAATGTTTAATTTGGTTGGATTTTAATTTTGCTATGACAGACGTTTGTTTCATGCCTTTGTCTGCCTGGTGACATGGTTAGTCCCAAAAAACAAATCTTAGAATTGTTCTTTAGGCCTTATTTACCATGGCATGTAAAACTCCCGGTAGTTCTAATTCAAGAGAATTGATGCTACTAGCAGCAGAGAGTCCTCAAATAAGTTATAAAATCACTGTATTTTAAGGAGTCCCCTTTCTATAAAATGTCTGCTTTTAAAATAACCATTAATGCTTTTAAGTTTCTGCAGTTTTTAGGCTTTTTTTTCCTATCTTGCTATTACATTTAGGATCTGATCCTACAGTCACTGAAGTCAACGACAAAACTGCAAACGCCTTCAATCACAGTAGAATTTGACTCAAGCATTCAGTCCCAATTTGCAGTTGATACTTAGGATTCCTAGACTGACTTCTTAAAAGAAACATCTTAACGGCCTCACGAAGTACTTTTGACTTCTAAGTGAATATATATATATGGAAACAGCTTATACTGTACACCCAACAGAACATCATTGTTTGCCTGGGCATAGTTTCCTTTTCCTGGTACATTCTGAGAAGGAAATTTCTAATTCCTGGAATCATATTACATGATGGCAGAAATGCTCTGCTTCTGTCTGTTTTACATCAGGACTGAGAGGTTGCTCAAAGAAAAAGAGTGTTTTCCCATGCTTAAATGATATATCAAATGCACACGGCATGCATAGCATTACAGCAATCAGCAGCTAGGAAGGAGAGCCATCAAAATCAAAGGGTTCCAGTCCCAACAAGAAGCACTGGGACATAGCAAATGACAGTTTGCGAAGACACAGTTACTAGCTTATCATTTTTTTCGTCAAGCCTGCTTTAACCTCCAAAGAGATGGGGTTAGGTACCTGACCCTACTAGAGCCACTCCCGGTTTACTTGTTTAGGAAACCTTTCTCAAAACGTCTAATTAGTCTTCTACTGTCAACTAATTTTACATAAGAGACGCCCCCCCCCCTCCCAATTGTGCATAAAGTTAAAAAAAGCTAAAGTACTCACGGGCACTCAGGAGACCTGAGGTAAGTTCAAAGATCTGCATAGACTCCCTGTGTCACTTAGGAAAGACATTTAATCTCTGTGTCTGGATTCCGCATCATGAAAAGAGCCATAATGTGATTTCCTTTTCTCCCTCTCCCCCCCCCCTTTTCTATCTCATCTATCTAACCTGAATGTACTCCAGGGCAGGGACTGTCTCTTACTATAGCTACACCTACACTACAAATGAGGGGTTTAATTACACATTCTCAAACACATGCTCACATAGGTCTCTCTAAACTAGTGAACATATCAGTAACATTGTAGCCACTTAGCACAGCCAGGCCACAGCTGAGGTACAAATAAGTGGAACTGAATCAGCATCCACTGGGTTCAGGCAGATTTGTACTTGGCATGTGTGTGGTGCCTCTGCTGCCAATACCCATGGCTACAACAATATTTATACTTACACAAGCTTGATGATGGTTAACATGAGCAAGTGTATGAGAGCAGGGGAACCACACCCCAGCTCATCATGCAGATGTATCCCATATGTACATAGAGTTGTAAGTACAGGGAACCTCAATCGCAATGGGGCATCTAAGAGGCAGTGAATTAATTGTTTTTAAATGTATTGCAAGCCACATTCTCAGGCTCTTGTAACTGCCTCTCTGCTTCTGAATTTGCTGTTTTGTGGGCACAACTCAGTACCAGTGCAGTTTAGGCCTTTAAGACATCTAAGCATTTGATTGTATCCGCAGGCCACGTACTTTGATCTCTCAATGGCCTCAATTATGGCCACAAATCACTGGGGGTGCAAGAGAGAAGCTCGCTAATCCCAGGCTGATAATTACACCCTTAAGTACAATTTCTTGTCAGTTAGGACACATTTCTTTACATCTCAGAACCAAATCTCGAGAAACTCCCTGCAATAAAATGCCCATTGAAATCGGTTGGAATAAACCTGAATAAGGTCAAATAAAGATATATATGAGGTATTCTACCTTCACAAGATGAGTATATTATAGGACATTCAAACGCTATGCTGTTTGCCGTGCATTTCATCAATGAATAATGCTCATCACTTTACTGTACAATAGGCCTTTATTTATTAGAATCTCTTTCATACAAACTGTTTCCTCAAATACTTAAAGAAAAGAAAGAAACAGTAAGTCCTTGCGCACCCATTGCTTTGTAAGTACAAAAAGTGCAAAAGTGCAGATTAGTCAGGGTGGGGCTGTGCAGACAGGAAACAGATATGTCACTTCCCAATCCACCCTCCCCCAACTGCAAAATTTCAATTGTTTCTCACCTGAGCCAGAAAACAGAGCCAGAGAAAAACTTCACTATCCAGCCCATCCCACAAATATACATGTAAATATTAAACTCCATTGAAGTCTGACCTACAGCTCATAGAAAACATTGGATCTTTCCATTGATTTTCATGGGCTTTGGATCAGGTCTCTTAATCCTGCTCACAGCAGAATGATGCCTTCGTATTCCTCCCCGATCCAAAGTCCATTCAAATTAGTGTGATTCTTTCCATTGGCTTCAGTGGGCTTTTCACTGGGCACTCAGTAGGTGCAGTGGTGAGGTCACGGAATGCAAGGACAGGCAGCCAGACAGTCAACCACTGAATGGTCACAATCCGTCAGAGCTGACGTCACTTGTGAGAAAAGCTGTTGAGAGGAGCATGAAAACTTTGGTTTCACTTTCCTTTTACCCCCCATAGCTGCACCAGTTCAATCCCTGGCATGGATGTGCTAAGCTGGTGTAAAATGTAATTTACACATGAAGCATACACCCCAGTTTAAAACCAGAACAGGCTGCCCTGAAGCCAGTCACATTGTATATCGGAGCAGCATGACTGTGGCAGATACCATGGTGCAAACAACATCCTATATAGACAAGGTGTAAGGGAAACCTCCACCATGTAGCTGAGCAAGGATCTACAGACCAGGGATTCTCATGGATCCCTGGGTTACATGGGCCAATCCAATCTGGACATCTTTGGCTCTCTGTACAGCACTGGATATTAGAACAGAACTGCAGCAACTCTGTTGGGGCTCTTTTAATCAAGTTTGTACATGTGCTCAGAGCATTGATGAGCCCATTTTACTAGACTGATATACTATCAGTTAATGTAATTAATAAACCTCTACACTCCTTAGGACATATGTCCTCCTTTCGCATCATCTCACTTGGAAGGGAAACCATTACAGTTACAGAGATATATAGGTTTTATAAAAGACCTGTTTTCAGGTGAGATTTGCAGAGAGCAAATAAAACAGGGATATGAGACAAGACTAGCTGGCACATGGCAAATGGAATTTACATATGCAGAAATGTGCTAGGAAGTGACCACATTATTTACTGTGTATTTTCCCAGCACACTTAGCCTATCTGGCAATACAAATGCTGCATGAAAATTAATTGACATGATACAATCAACATTTTTCCTCGTTCTCTGGGGAGCTTCGCTATCTTCAGCTAGCACAGCTACCTCTTTTATCTGTTTTAAGGTAATTTGCGGGTTTTTCTCATTGCTGGTTTGTAAATACCTATCAAGTTTATTAACATTACAGTCTCTCTATAAGGGCCTGATCCTAACCCCTCTGAAATCAATGCATATCAGCTTCAGTGATCTTTAGATCCAGTCCTCAAAGTGATCTGGAGGTACATACAAAAAATTTTTAAGTGCTCGCTGTTTGTGTACTGTTAGTCCCGCTGGAATTCCTAGACAATGAAGCTGTTCCATATACTGTCATTTTAAAGCTGCGCAGACAAATATAGGTTTTTTTTTAATTCTTTAATTCTTATGCTCAGAAAGGGTACAATGGCAGACCCTTCTTGCATGGTGCAGGCTTTATTAGTGGATTTGTTATGAATCTCTAAGTTTAAAGGAGATAGGAGAGAGGGGATTTAACGCAGCTAGAAAAATGTTGCTCCTGATTAAACTTTAGCCTGAGTGATTTTTAACTGATTATTTAAATACTTTTGGATGCTTTGTGAATCTATCATCACAAAAGTTACTTTTTCCACCACATGCAAATTTCTGACTGTTAATTGAGGAGTTTCTTTTATATATTGTCCATTTCAGATGTGCAATAAACTCATAATGCTTTTGATGAAAAATATGTTACCTTTTTGCACCAATAACCCTAATATCTTAGGATCCAAACCTGCATCATTCACAGCTGGTCATAGGGCGTATTATTGTGTGTAGTCCTACATATAGGACTTCTTGTGAGATGAAAGTTATCCTTGTGCATAGGTGTTTGCAGGAGCAGGCCCATAAACTTTAATTCCATTATTTTTACACATTTCACCCATTCAGAAATAATTGCTGGTCTTTCCAAACTAAAATCCATTATACCTAATAAGACATTACACTATATAGTCTGAAACCTACTGCACCATGTTTAAAAAGTCCATGTATTTAAAGAGTTTATGCATTTGCACATGATTATGCAATGGTCCGCATAAGCAGCATTTAGGTCACATGTATTCTCACATAGCAAAATATATTATTTCCCTGTTTTCATAATAATGACAATTTTATAAAACTTTATGAAACTATGGGCAGATCTGCCTGTGCAAATAAAAGATGTGTTTCTTTTTGCATGTGCAAATGAACATCACTGGAAAATTTGGCCCTAGAGTTTCAATTTAATTTATACCAATGAAAATTATTTGATGGCTGAAACTTGTCCTTAACTTACCCTGCTGTGGGAAAGTTACACAGGAGGCTCAGCCTATCTGTACTATAATGCAAGTAATATTAAATAGCAACAGAGATCCAGTCTTAGCTCTCCATCTCAGTTTATTGGCTTGCCCTCCATATTATATGTGGTTAAAAACTGCATTTGGTAGAAACTTTCGATTTGTAAACATCTTGCTCTTTAGGGCTCATGCCACCAGCAAGCCTGAAAGTGTAGCAAGAGTTCTCTACATGCTAATGCTCATATTTGTAATCTAAGATTCTTGGAGGGGGAGGGTGTGAAGTTATTATTTTTTTTCTTTCTAGCAGCTTGTCTACATTAAACTACCCTTTATGTATGTATGTTGAATAATTATGGAGCAGTGAGTATTTATCACCTTTTCGGAGCAGTAAGCAGAAAGAAATACAATACTATTACTTCCAGCTACTGGCTTTCCCAAGATAATTAGATAACACAGTGGACTGAAGCCTTGGTTAGTCTAATGCTGTTCAAGTTAAGTGATTGACATGCCTCTGTCTGGCTGCTCTATTAACTGTTTCATTTTGTTGCTATTTGCAGTTTGCTTGGCTAATACTCCGAACAAATACAGACTGTTTCTTTAGCCCCTTTTTTCTCTTTGACCTTCTCCTGCCCATTTTCTTTGAATCACTTCAAACTGCCTTGAAAAGGCCTGTTGAATGTGCACAGTCCATCAGAGTCCCAGGTTCATCCCATTCCTTGCCCTGAATGCTTTACTTCAAAGATGGGCCGCATTCTTTAATTGCCCTTTGAATTAATATCAAAGGGTCACAATGCGAGTGCCAAAAGAGAAAGAGGCTTTAATGAAGCAAAGAGCTGCCATTCATTTGCAGATAAGCACGTTTTTATGCTTGAATGGTCACCATGGCTAAATGCTTCGTGAAGAGGAGGCAGGACAAGGCAAACTGACTTTAACTTAAGTGGTGATTAGTTCAAACAAACCAGAGTAAACAAATAAAATCAACACAAACATCCTGACAACAGAAAATAAGTTAATACAGCCAAATGTGTTAAAAAACAACATGGGATTGAGTGAGTAAATCCATTCACCCTTTGCAAAATGTTGCATGATAGCTCCGCAGGGCCTCCGCTCAACCGCCACTCTAACCTTGTTTCCATTCGCTCTTAGCTTTCCTGAAATGTCTCTTTTTCAGTTTAAGCGTTCCATGCTTGGACTCAGCTCATAGGTGATTTTTTTTTTTTTTTTTTTTTTTTTTGGAGTGACTGTTGAAAATCTGTTCATTCTGTTTTGAGTTAAGCAACAGAAAAAAAAATTTCCCGTTTGGGGGGAAAAAAAGGAAATGTTTAAGGTCACACGTCTGGATACATTTGTACAAAAATATAGAAACTATAGGTGATTTCATTTGCTGATGAGCCCAAAAAGTGCAACATTTCTATGCCATTTTGTAGTTTCTTTATTGCCTGTGGCACTGTGACATCTCAAAAATATTTAAACCACACATACGGATTTTTTATTTGGTTGCTTGTTTTTTACTTACTAATCGATTGGTGCTATTTGAAGCCTAAGGAGTCACACAGAACAAAATTACACTACTCCAGAGTGCTACATCTGGAGTTTGTTTCTCTTTTTAAAAAAATTAAATACAAGAAAATCTGTGTGAAGTTTTAACTTCTATTACAGTGCAGCTATGGTCAGAAAGAGGTTTATGTAAAAATGGCATTTATCAGCTTCAAGTCTGTGTACAATCAGGTATATAGCTGCTTATTTAACAGACTAAAGTTTTGTATAGCTAAAAAAGTTGCATATTTACCATGGTATAGTCAGAAGTGATACAATGCCTCCCAGTGTGGACAAAATTCTATCTATAAAGATGCTTTATTCCAGTACAGCTACTCCCATATGGAAAAAGGAACAAAGTATACAAGTATAACTGCATTCACAGTAGAAGTCGTATCAGTATAACTATTTTGGTTAAAAAAACACACTAGATACATAACCAAAATAGTTATAGTGGTACAAAAAGTATGTGTAGACCAGATCTCAGGCCGTGAGCCTACAAACAGGTTTCTTACATCTTAATCATTTGACAAACTGCACAGAGAATTAGTATCTAAAATACATACTTAACCATCTTGTAGCTCTTAGCACCCTAATAGCAACAAAGAACAAAAGATTGTATTGTCTTATTCATCACTAACAGTTGCAGAATCCTTATTTTTAGTGGTAATGCACAAGTCAGAGAGGAAAAAGCAGCTTGATTTTGAGATTCCAAGTCAGGTTTGCAGTCTGACTGACAGAAAATTTTTTTTTTTTTCTGAAGTGGAGAAAAGGAGTGATACATGTGTCACTGAAGTACACGTTGAAAGACAATCAGTAGAAAATCAGAAGGGTGTCTATTTCAGAAGAGAAAAATTTTCACTACAACAATGCCAGAAAATTCAGAAGTTGAAGTTTCAGTCCTAACACTATATGACAAGAAGTGCAATACGACTAAATTAATGTAATGTAATATATTTAGCAACCTGGCAAGAAATTGCAAATATTAAAGTTGCTAAATTGATGCTGCTATTGGAACCTTACCTCTGATCGTCTGTTTTATTATCCACCCTAGAAATAATGTATATTCATTGTGAAATCTATCCACAGAAATTAAATACTCTCCGGATAAAAACCACAGCAAATTTTCTGAATTCTTAGAAGCTACATGTATGTATTTTATTACTATACTGCATTTTATAGATGAAAGAAAGCTATCTAATGTAATTACTTTGTATTTATTTATTATTGCA